>NC_059108.1:65334185-67834185 GCF_020740685.1 Jaculus jaculus
TAGTTTCTGGAATCCATCACCAAAATGTTTGCAGCTGCTCAACTACTTTCACAAAGCAGCAGTCCAGGTGAGCTGAATTCTTTCCTGTTAACAAAATGCTTTCTCTGTATCTTCCATCCTTGTTTCATCTCAGTGTATACATCATCATCTTTGAAAGCCATATGCTTTATAGAAAAAGATGATAAACGGATGGAGGGCCATTAGGCATTAATGAATTCTTTACTTATTATTCATTGAGAAATTTCTCTTGGTCATTTATGAGGCTTATAATTGACAGAAGTACTACTTTGTATAATTTCTTTAAAATATTATTATTTATTCATTTGCTTGTTGAGAGAGACAGGCAGAAAGAGAGAGAGAGAATGGGCAGGCCAGGGCCTCCAGTCAGTGCAAACGAACTGCAGTTATATGCCACCACCTTGTGCATCTGGCTTATGTGGGTACTGGAGAATTGAACCTAGGCCCTTACAAGTGCCTTAAATGCTAAGCTGTCTCTCCAGCCCTGTTTTAATTTTTTTTGGGGGGGGGGTCCAAGGTAGGGTCTCACTGTACACCGGCTGACCTGGAATTCACTATGTAGTCTCAGGGTGGCTTTGAACTCACAGTAATCCACCTGTTTCTGCCTCCTAAATGCTGGGATTAGAGGTGTTCACCACCATGCCTGGCTTTCTAATTTTTTAAATTAAGAAACACATTAAGTACAAGGATGATAGCTGAAATTTGGGACGACAACATTCCAAGCTTCTGATTTGGGCACTTTCTTCTGAATACTGTTTCTTATTTGTAGGCATAAACATGTATTTTAACTTTAACATTTGTTATTCTACAATTGGGATTGGTCTGAATTTGACCTTTCCTGAAGCACTAATGGAAAAATAGTGACAGGAGCTTAATATTAAGTCTTGTCTCTCCCGAGTAATAAATCTAATCATAGACCTCTTCATACCCAGAAATCATCAGTTTGAGAGATGTGTTTGTTTAAATAGTACAGAGAATAGGTGTCCTCGTCATGCTTAGGGTGGTTTGAATTTTTTTTAACAGGGATTTCTGTTCCTTTTCTTTCTCATGTATGGGTTCTACAGAAACTGCACAGCTCCTTCTCATAGTCTCTGATGGACGAGGTCTTTTCCTCGAGGGCAAAGAAAGAGTCCTGGCAGCAGTTCAGGCCATCCAGAATGCTAACATCTTTGTCATTTTTGTTGTGTTGGACAATCCCAATTCACGGGTAAGACACATTTTTCTGAAGATAAAGGGATACCCTTCTACATGTTTCACAGTGGTATTTCTGTCAATGCTGAGATTTTAGTGTTTACAGAATGGTAGCCACTGGTTTCTTAATCTTCACAATAGCCAAGTTACTTTACCGTGAACAACACAGAAGGTGATAGGTATTGAATAGGAGGGTGAATATTCACACAGGCTCCAGAAACCCTCCTGGTGTGTAACTTTTGCTGTATGCAATCAGCTTGGCAACCATCATAAATGGGAACTGACCCTGTTGAATAGAGACCATCCCTTTTCACATTATCTCAGCATCCCTCCTCAAAGCAGTGAGCATAAGCTAGCTTAGTAAATTTACGTCCACAGGGCACTTCTATCTGAAACAAAAACACTACTTGAAGGTCCCATTAACACCAAGGTATAATAAGGATACCAAGGTAAAGGTTTAGTGGGAATTTGTCCCATAGAGAATGGAGACACCTTTACAAGGAAAGCAGAGTTCAGAGTTCATTTACCTCTCTTCCTTTTTAAAAAAAAAACATTTATTTGTTTGAGAGACAGAGAGAACTCTAGAAGTATACTGAAGAAGAGATCTTGGGGCTAAAGAGATGGCTCAGTGGTTAAAGGTGCTTGTTGGCAAGGCCTGATGGCCTGGGTACAATTCCCCAGTACCCCCAAAAGCCAGATGCACAAGATGGCACATGCCTTTGGAGTTTGTTTGTGGTAACGGGAGGCCCTGGCGTGCCCATGCTCTCTTTATCTGCCTGTTTCTCTCTGTCTCAAAAAAAAAAAAAAAAAAAAAAAATTTTAAAAGAGAAATCTTACCTTAATGAGATTTATGAAAGTTATCTTAATGTAGAAATATAAGTTTTATATGTGGGATTAAGTAAACACAGGAGATTTAGAAATTGTCAACAAAAGAAATTACAGTCACGTTAGTCAAGGACCTGATTTCAGTTACTCTTTTATTTTAAAATAAATGTCTTTTGTTAACAGGATTCAATCTTGGATATTAAAGTACCAATATTTAAAGGACCCGGAGAGATGCCTGAAATCCGATCGTACATGGAAGAGTTCCCATTTCCATTCTACATCATTCTTCGAGATGTGAATGCACTTCCTGAGACTCTCAGTGATGCTCTCAGGCAGTGGTTCGAGTTGGTAACAGCGTCTGACCATCCATAAAGCAAAAAGCAGTCCAAAGAGATGGTCAACCAGTCAGCATCTTACCCTGGTGCTTCCCTTTGAACAGCTGTTTCTGAATTCACTGCTGTAAAGTGTGATATTTCTTTTATCTTAGATCTGATTTGGAAAAAACAAAAAGGTATCCAACAGCTATATTATTATATTATTATTGAAATGCACATTTGTAATTATAATATATCAGAGTTTAGACAAAGCTCTTGGAACTCCTTGCTGTGTCTGGGCAGAAGTCTCTCTTACAAACCTGGGGCAGCACTTCTATCTCATGACTTGGGGCAAACAGGAAGCTGCCACGCCTTTGGAAGCCTCACCATCTGCTTTGCACTGACAGGGACCCCTGGAATCTGTCTTAAGGAAATGCTGCCAAGAACATGGGACTGCATTGTGCCAGCCCTTTGGACAAAGTACCTAGCTGCCTTTTGGCCTTTGCTCTAAGCTATTCCTGAGCAAGCCCACAATGTAGGCCACAAACCTATCATGTAGCTGAAACAATTTTCTGGAGTCTCAGGTGAAGGGAACTACCCTCTGTCACAGACCAAGAAGCTTAGGGGGTGTGTGTTCTCATAAACCATCCTAACGTGGGAGCCCAAGTGCCATAGTCCTTTTTCTAATTTATTTCTTAAAGTGTTAGGTTTGTGTTATTTTGTTTTGTTTTTTCCCCTCAACTGTTAAAGAATCATTCCTCACACTGCTTTCATGTTGCATTGAGCTGGTCTCAGTCTGGAAAGGCATGATGTATTCACACAAACTAATAACTGCCCCCGCCACCCCCCGCCTTCAACGGTTTTTACCTGGTCAGAAAGCAGTGTTTGAATACTTGAAATGTTATGCTATGTTCTATTTAATGTTCTGTCAGAATATTCCTTGTAGGCAATATGCCATGACATAGTCATCAATCTGTGTGTTTTCAGGTTACACTGTGAAGTCTGCCACCTTTACATGGTGGTCATCAAAGGCAGATTGCTTATTGTTGAACCAAGTGTCCTAGAACAAGTACCTAAAGTTATAGCCTTATTTTTTATTCTGAAAAGCTATGCAGCTCATAGTCTGCAAACTATTAAAACAAATAATTGTTGAGGTAATCTGTAGTTGTTCTTAATGTAATACATGTGCTGGGAGGGGGGTTGATCGTGTCTACTAGATCAGTCATTTTACACCATGTTAACACGACAGACAGCCCACAACTTTTCTAGTAAGGGTTTATAAATGTCTCATCTGTGTTCATTTGCATGGTCCATGAGTAGCAACATGCAGGCTCTGTGTTAGAGGAAGAGGTTCAGTTGCAGAACCACACACTGGCTGATAAAGATTCTGCTTCTTGACAACTCTTCCTCACATTTCATTGGCCAAAACTGTCCATGGGCGCTTTGTCTTCCAGCAGGTTTAGGTCCAGTAGGAAACAACAGCAACATTGTTTTTGTTTTGTTTTGTTTGGTTTGGTTTGGTTTGGTTTGAGACAAGAGTTTCATGGAGCCCAGGTGGGTCTTGAAATGACCCATGTGCTTCCACTTCATGAAGTGCTGGGATTCCTTGTTTTGGCCAAGTAAGTTCTGACATTTAAGTAACAAGCAGCAGAATCTACATTCTCTCATAATCTCACTTTGGATGACTTTACCACTCCCCTAAGATCTAAGCAAAAGGTCTGTCAAACTACATTTCATTGTATAAGTACACTCTACAAGCATCAGTGATAGACTCTATTGGGACCACACCATGTATTGTGGCCCCTTGTTGACTGACACTTCATTGTGCAGGACATGACTGTTCATTCAGATATTCACATGTCTACTGGATGTCTACTTGTGCAACATACTATTTTTTTTTTTTTTGCTCTTTTATTTTTAAATGCATGTGTGTGTGTTATATGGGCTGATGTGGTACCCCATGAGCTCATCTGTGGTAGCTGGGAAAAAAAAATACTGTCTCCCTTCATCCCTCATGACCTGCTTTTTCCTTTCAATGAAATGGAGTCTTACTGATTCCTAGAATGTGTCCTAGTGAACCCCAGTGCCCAATTATTTACATGGGTTCTTGAGATTCAAAACTGCAGGGGTCTCAGGCCCTCATGCTTGTGCAGGGAGTGTACTTAATCACTGAGCCATTTCTTGTCCCCAGATAATAAACTGTCACCTGAAATCCAGTCCTTCTCCCAACATTTCCCATGCATGTGACCAATAATAGCCACTGTGTTGAAGCTCAACCTGTTTATCTGTTGATAAACAGATTTGCTGAGACAAAGCACCTGGCCAGTAGCAGCTGATGGGAGGAAAGTTTATTTTGGCTTACAATCATTACCTCAGCCATGGCGGGTAGAAATAGCAAGATGATATGTCCAACTCTAGCTAAGGGGAGCTGGCTACAATGCCTCTATGCCTATCCTCAACAACACACTTCTAGCAAAACTCCCCATCTCCCAAACTCCCACAACCTGGGGACTACACATTCAAAATACATCTGTTGATAGGTAACATCTGTTTCTGTTTCAGACTACGCTTTGCTTTACTTTCCATCCAACTTCCAATCAAATTAATCATCTATCTAGTATAATTTAGGGACATTTATCCTGTCCTTACTCCACTGCAGTTTAGGCTCTTAAAAAAAAAAAAGTCAAGCATGGTGGCCCACACACCTTTAATCCCAGCACTCAGGAGGCAAAAGTAGGAGGATCACTGTGAGTTTGAGGCCACCCTGAGACTACATAATGAATCGCAGGTCAGCCTGGGCAAGAGCAAGACCCTATCTCAGAAACCCCACCCCCCAAAAAAAACATTTGAGGGAGAATAAATATGAGTGCACCAGAGCCTCCTGCCTCCACAAACAAGCTTCAGATATATCCACCCCTCTGGTTTTATAGGGGTCTTGGGGAATCAAACCCAGACTATTAGGTTTTACAAGCAAACACCTTTAACTGTTCAGTCATCTCTCCAACCCTGAGGTCTTAACCTGATACCTCAGCTTACCATTTGCCTTGGTTTGCTCGTCTCCTACTCAAGACATCCAAGGAGATCTTTCCAGCTGGAAATTTCTTGAGAGTCCCCTCTTGTGAAGAGAATATTCTTAGAGGTCTTGGCGGTCCTGTCTCATCCCTCCCAGCACCTCTACCACTGATCTGGTCACATCAAACCAGAATTCCTACAGTCTGCTAGGGTTCATGTGTTGCTTAGAATCCTGTTAACCTACTTTCCCTTTCTGACAAATGACCAGATTTCCCTGCCCCTGATACAAGTCTTTGAGGAATGGGAGATAGGTATTTTTGACAATACAGCCTACTATAGCTACTTGTACATGTTCTGGAGGATAAGTGTGAAAACATGTTTTTAGGCTGGAGGGATGGCTCAACGGTTAAGGCACTTGCCTGCAAAGCCAAAGGACCTAAGTTCGATTTCCCAGGACCCATGTAAGCCAGATGCACAAGGTGGCACATGCATCTGGAGTTTGTTTGCAGCAGCTGGAGGCCCTGGCACTCCCATTCTCTATCTGCCTCGTTCTCTCTCTCAAATGAATATATTTAAAAAATTCTTTAATAAAGTTCATAAGGTGGGGCTTGAAAGATGGCTCAGTGCTTAGGGCACTTGCCTGCAAAATTCTAGGTTCAGTTCTCTAGTACCCACATAAACCAGATGCACAAGTACATGGCACATGTGTTTGTTTGCAGTGGCTGGAGGCCCTAGTTTGCCCATTCTTTCTATCTGCCTCTCTCTCTGTGTGTTTTAGAGCCGATCATGGTGGCTCACGCCATTAATCCCAGCACTGGGGAGGCAGAGGTAGGAGGATCACTATGAGTTAAAGGCCAGCCTGAGACAACAGAGTGAATTCCAGGTCAGCTTGAGCTAAAGTTGGACCCTACCTCGAAAAACAAAAAACAAACAAAAAAAAAAGTTTTGTGTACTGGGTGTGGTGGCGCACACCTTTAATCCTAGCACTAGGGAAGTAGAAGTAGGAGGATCACCATTAATTTGAGGCCAGCCTGAGACTACTGAGTAAGTTTCAGGTCAGTCTGGGCTGGAGTGAAACTTCTCTTCAAATCATCTTATGATCATTTTAAAAAATTTGAGAGAGAGACAGGGAGAAAGAGGTAGAGAGAATGGGCACGCTAGGGCCTTCAGTTCAGCCTCTGCAAACAAAACTCCAGAAGCAAGTGCCACCTTGTGTATCTGGCTTAAGATGATACTGGGGAATTGAACCCAGATTCTTAGGCCTCACAGGGCCAGTGCCTTAACTGCTAAGCCATCTCTCCAAGGGGCAAATAGAACACTAATTAGAGAAGATTCTTAAAAGAAGCTATAGAATTCTGCCAGGTAGAATGACATAGAAAGAAAGACAGCCGGGTATGGTGGCACATGCCTTTAATCCCAGCACTTGGGAGGCAGAGGTAGAATCACCATGAGTTCGAGGACACCCTGAGTACATATTGAATTCCAGTTCGGCCTGAGCTAGAGTGAGACCATGCCTGGGGGGAGGGGCGGACATAAAAAGCAAGCCTACACAGATTACTCAGACCCCAAAAAATTGACCCCATGGTTTAAAAAGCCACCCAGGAAAAGGTGATAAATATTCTTTAATAAATGATGGTAAAGTTATAGTTTAGTAGCTAGCAAAGAACGTGAATTTAGATTGTCATAGACTTTCAAGTGGAATAAAATGAAACTAAAATATACAAGGTGCTCTGAATGGGAAAAGAAGTTGGAAACAACACATGACTACAGAAATGTAAGGCTATATGCATAAAGAAATGGCCATGAAACTGAATGGCACTTCAGCCCATAAAACTAGGATAATAAGCCAGGCATAGTGGCACATGCCTTTAACCCCAAGCACTTGGGAGGCAGAGGTAGGTGGATTCCGTGAGTTCAAGGACACTTTAGGACTACACAGTGAATTCCAGCTCAGACTGGGCTAGAGTGAGACCTACCTTGGGGATGGGGGGGGGGTCATAGAATAAAGTTTTGGTGAGCAAAAATGGACCAAAGTCATAGGTAGACAGTTCACCAAATCAGTGTAAGTGGCCTCACAGGTTCTTATATCAGCAATAAATTTTTGCTGTTCATCTATTAAAATTATAGCTTTATGTATAATTAACTATAAAATTAGGCCAACAGTGTGGTTATGGGTTTGGCATCGCCAAGCTGAGCACTAGCCATGTGCCAAGCTTGTTCTGAGTAGTTACATGTGAGACAGCTGTGAGGGAGATGGTGTACACAATTCCAAAGATGAGTGAAGCAAATTTATGGGATCGAGGGCAATTAAACCCAAGTTAAACACTTCATCTGCAGCCCAACATTTTGATTTAAAAACTATGTATTTATAAAAAGAAACAATTTTATCCGCTTCTATAAAACACGCAGCTTCGGGTGGAGAGATTGTTCAATGGTTAATGTTCTTGCCTGCAAAGCCTAAGGACCCAGGGTTCCGTTCCCCAGTATCCACTAAAGCTGGATGCACAAAGTGGTGCATGCATCTAGAATTGGTTTTCAGTGGCTAGAAGCGCAGCCGCACCCATTCTCGCTCTCAAAGTGTATTTTTAAAACACACAGCTTCCATTTAACTTTTTATTTTTTTATTTTTCGAGGTTAGGTCTCACTCTAGCTCAGGCTGGCCTCGAACTCAGTGTGATCCTCCTGCCTCTCTGGAGTTCTGGGTTTAAAGGCGTGCGCCACCACGCCCAGCTCAAAACATTTTTTAAAAATTGTATTTCTTTGCAAGCAGAGAGTGAGTAGGGCAGGCCAGGGCTTCTTGCCACTGCAAATGAAATCGAGATACATGTTATGTGTCACTTTAGGTAGGTACTGAAGAATTGAACTCAGGCCAGAAGGCTTTGTAAGCGAGTGCCTTTAGCCGCTGATCCATCTTTCCAGCCCCAACAACCATTTAGCAAACTACCAGCATCACTTCCACACTAGCAGCAAGCCGTCACCAAGGAAACTGCTTGCCCCGCCTGGTCCCTTTCACTTCCGATCCTGCGCGTTAGAGCTTCGGGCGGACATGGCAGCTTCCCGTTTGCCTCCGGGGGCGCTGACCTTGAGGCAGGTAGGAGAGGGACTTTCTGCGTACTTAATCCTGCGCCTGTCCGCGGAGTGGGTTGGTGCCGGTGGGCATGGTGGACTGCTGCGCTCCAGTCCCCAGGTGTCACGAAGGCGCTCACGTTAGGCAGTGGGCGCGGCGCGTGTTCTTGTCTGCTCCGGCCGCTGGGGCTCGCTGTGGTCCGCCGGAAGCATCGCCCCGTCCCCAGGCAGTCCTGGAACGTCGTTTTCTCTATCCAGCATTGCACTAAGTGTGTAGGTGTAATTTCCATTTCTTCTTTGGACAGTTCATGAGAAGGCAACAAGTTCTCCTACTCTACAGGAAGATTTTGCAAGCAATTAGGCAAGTTCCAAATGATTCTGACCGCAGATACCTGAAGGACTGGGCAAGGGAAGAATTCAAAAACAACAAAAGTGCCAAGGAAGAGGTGAGGACAGCCGCTGGCTCCTGTGTTGAATGTTTTATATGGAATATTTAAATGGCATTATTGAGGTGGCATATTTGTTTCTTCCACTCAAGTGTTTTAAATTTAGAAATTGTCAATCTTGTATGCTGTGCCACTTAGATTTTGGCTTCATCTTCAGCAGTTCCAGTGCCCATCGTTCACCCATTGTTCCTGTGTGTTGGGGTTTTGGTATTTTTATGATTGAAGGCAGGGCTTTGTGCATTTTTCTCTAAGATACAACCTGTAGCCCACCCCCTACTCATTCTCGAATTTATTTCAAATATTTTTCTTATTTGCAAGCAGAAGAGAAAGAAATGGGTAGGCCAGAGTCTCCTGTCACTGTAACCAAACCCCAGATGCATGTACCAATTTGTGCATCTGGCTTTATGTGGGTACTGGGTATAAGGATTAGGAAGTCTGGGATCAGGTGTAGAAAGCCAAATTGAAAGTCTGGCTTTGAGGTCAGCCAATGGAATGATTGTAGATTTGATTTCAGGTACCCCAAGAGAGTGTCCATGGCTTAGAGCCATGGATAGGAAAGATGGGGCTAAATCTCGGTATTAAGTCATCATTTGTTACCAAGATAGTAGCCTGAGGCTTTGGAGCCAGGTGGAGATCCCTAGAGTGGAGAAGGGTGTCCCCAGTCTTCACTCTCTGGGAAGCACGAAGCTGGAGGACCCCTGGGGTCCAGAAGAAGGACAGCCTAGTCTGGGCTGCTTACCTAAATGAATTTTAATATTTTATTTATTATTATTAATTTATTTTTAGTTTTTATTTTTTGGTTTTTCGAGGTAGAGTCTCACTCTAGTCCAGGCTGACCTGGAATTCACTATGGAGTCTCAGGGTGGCCTCGAACTCACAGGAATCCTCCTACCTCTGCCTCCCAAGTGCTGGGATTAAAGGTGTGCACCACCACGCCCGGCTCTTAATATTTTATTTTTATTTATTTGACAGAGAAAGAAGGAGAGAATGGGTGTGCCAGGGCCTCCAGGCACTGCAAATGAACATGTGCACCCCCTTGTGCATCTGGCTAGTGTGGGTCCTGGGGAATTGAACCTGGGTCCTTTGGCTTTGCAGGCCATCCCTCCAGCTCCTAAATTAATTTTAATGGAGTGTTGGGTACATAGAGGCTCAAATATCAAGATGCTCCTGCTGGAGGTTGGTATGGATAGGAAAGTGAGCAGGCCTGGAGCGGGCTAAGACTGGAGGTCAAGTTTACTCAAAAAATGCCAATAAAAAGCAGGGCATGGGGCCGGAAAGATGGCTTAGCCATTAAGGCTTATGCCTGCGAAGCCTAAGGACCCAGGTTCAATTCTCCACTTCGCACGTAAGCCAGATGCACATGGTGGCGCATGCGTCTAGAGTTGTTTACAGTGGCTAGAGGCCCTGGTGTGCCCATTCTCTCACCACTCCCCCCCCACCACCGTGTCTCTAATAAGTAAATAAAAAAAACTTTAAAAAAATAAAGCCAGGCATGGTAGCACATGCCTTTAATCCCAGCACTAGGGAGGCAGAGGTAGGAGGATCACCATGAGTTCAAGGCCACCCTGAGACTACATGGTGAATTCCAGGTCAGCCTGGGATAGAGTTGAGACCCTACCTCAAAAAACAAAACAACAACAACAAAAACAGTCAGTAAGATACCAATTCCATGGAGCCTGTGCCACTTAGGAAGATAAAAGTTGCAAAAACCTGAAGCTTAAGCCTGTGTAGTAAGTATATTCACCATGGAACCCAGTATGAAAGGAAAGGAATGGAGGGATAGGAGAGCAAGGTCCTGTGGATTGCCCAGGCAGCCGGAGACTGGGCTGGGCTGAATTTGGAAAGACACTAGATAGTGGCCCTGGCCAAGTTGCCGAAACCTCTGGGTTAGGGCCCAAGGATCGCCAAGACCCACTGGGCTCTGGCCCCATTTGTTGGATCAGAGTTGGGGCTGAGCCAGTTAGAGCCACGTGGAAATCAGGAGCAAGAACATGAGCATGTGAGCTGGATATTTAAAAGAATAGACCAGCAGAGCAGGGGATGGGGGAGAGGGAAAAGGAATGAAACAGGACTATTTCCTTTGTTGACTGGTTTTTTTTAGGTAGGACTCAGGTTTTGACTAATTTGATGGTTTCCATGGCTCTTGGGCAGGTGACCCTATCAGGTTGTGGTTTAGGAAGTGATTTACAACTCAAAAGAATTTTCTGTGTGCTAAAACCTGTTACAAGGCCAGCATATTCCAGTAATTCCTGTGACTCTTAATGATTGCTGGGACCCTGACTAACCCTTACACTGAGGAATCAAACCTAGGCCGTCAGGTTTTGCAAGCAAGACTTTTAACTGCCAAGCCAGCTCTCTAAGCTTCTGTTTCTTGAATTTATAAATAAAATGAAAGAATTTTTGTTTAATCATAAAACAGTAACCAAATTTCACTTTCTTCCACAGGATACAATCCGAATGATGATTACTCAAGGCAATATACAACTGAAGGAATTAGAAAAAACACTAGCTTTAGCCAAATCTTAAGGATATAGTGTTATTTTGAAGAATTTTGAAATCTCCATTTTTTGCTGAGTTAAAATCCACAGCTAAAGCCACACTAACATTTAGCACAGGAAGCAACAGTCATTGTCAACCAGGAAGGTGCAAATCAAAACCAAACTGCCCTGTAAGCAATTCACTGAATGTTCATCTCCATATTATTAACACTACTCTCACTTCTGGTTAGAGAAGCTTCTCTTTTCAGATGGCTATGACCACTGGGATGACCCAAAAGGCACCATGGTGCTGAGAAGACGTGACAGAGGAGTGTTCAAGACTGAAACATTTCTGTCACCCTCCAAGGCTCGGGGTTTATCCAAAGGAAGGGTGGGAATGCTTACAATACAACTGTCCAGACAAAAATTGGCTTCAATGTTCACAACCTCACTGTGCCTAGCAATACCTACACAAGACTCTTATGATAGAGGGAAAAGATGATGACATCAAAATAAAAGAGATTAACAGAGAGAGGGAGAGGATATGATAGAGTGTGGATTTGTGAAGGGAAAAGTGAGGGAGGGAATTGTCATGGTTTATTGTCTATAAGTATGAAAACTGTCAATTTAAATTAAAAAAAAAAACTTTGAGCTCACACTTCCATTTTAACAACTAGAATTAAAAAGGGAAATAATAAATGTTGATGAAAATGGGGAGAACTTGTAACCCCTGTATGTTGCTGTTTGGAACCAAAAGTATCTGCAGTGCAGCCCTTTGGAAAATGGACTTTGATATTCTAGGTCCCTAATCAAGAAAACTGAAATCATACCCAGAAGAAATGTGTATAAAATTACTCATGCCAGATAGTGGGATCAAATATTGATCAGCTGGCTAAATAACATGGTCAAATAAAATGTGGCATACAATATCTGGCAATAAAATGGAGTGAAAGACTGATTCATACTACCTGTGTGTGAACACTAATAACATGTTAAAGAAGCCAGTCAGAAAAGACCACATAAGATTGTGACTTTAAGTGACAGATAGTTGCCCTAAATCAAGTATATAAATGGTTGGGTGAAGGCACTTTTTCAAGATTCCTTAAAAGAAAAATGAAAATGCTTGGAGACACAAATTCAACCTGATAACATTAAATAGACAACATGTTACCACAAAAGCTATAAACATCACTTTATTTTGTTTGGACTCCCAAAATCAAAAGTAAGGTTAGAGCTGATATATTAAATCTATCACAGGAATTCAGCATACAGTGTAATACTGTACTATTTATCTATTTAGAAAGTATTAATGTGCCACTTTTCTGTGTTTTACATCATGTTCCCCACAACTACTGAAAGATTGCAGCCTCCATTTGAAACAAGGCCTATATGAGTCTAGAAATTGTTACCTCTTTGCAAAAGTATAGGTGGGATATATGCTTATTTTTACAGCACAAGGGGCAGATAGATACCTTATCTGTCATTTTCCACAATGCTAAGGGAACAATAAAAACATACCTAACACAGTTGTTGAAAAAACACTATTGCAGAGCTGGGCACACTGGCTACATATTTCTGTAATCCCAGCATTCCAGATTCTCAGACTGGAGGATTATGATTGAGGCCAGTTTACAGACTACATAGCCAGACCTTACTGCAAGAATCAAAAACAACAAATATGACCACTGTATTGGTCTAATGCTCTCATCCTTGTAGGTTAGGAGACTGACCTTATTCAATAGCAAAATTCAAGTACCCTGACTTTAAACATTTCTGCCTTCTCTTCCCTTTGACTTTGTGTGTGTGGTGTATGCACTTGTATGTGTGATGCACATGCCTATGGAGGTCAGAGAAGAATGGGTGATATCCTCCATTACTCATCTGTTTTTCCTTGAGACAGTCTCTTAGTTGATCCAGAGCATGCCATTTTCTAGAACCTCAAGAGACTCTACTGTCTTTGCTGTTCACAGAGGCAGGGTTACAAACACACATGGCCATGCCTAGCTATTTACACGGATGCTGAGAAATGAAGCTCAACTGGTATCAGGCTCCCTTGGGCCTTATGCTTGTGTGGGAAGCACTCAACCACTGAACCATCTCTCCATTCATTCCCTGTGTCTTCATGACGAAAGTATCCAGTTCACTGTGGTTAACTGCCTGCTTCTGATGGGAAGGAGGTAAATCATCAGATTACTTCCACCAAAACACTATGGGCCACACTTGGTAGTTAAGTCCAGGTGTCAGCATTGCAACAAAGATACTGTGAGGTAATAAAACTATGATAGATAAAAATAATTCCTGCTTGAAGCATAATCACTCAACTCAGGTTTTCATCTTGTTTCTTCTGTATTAAGGAATTTTAAAAAATTGGTGTATAATGAAGACTGATCCTACAGAAGTTAGTGATATTTTGTTGAGTAGGTTTAGAGTCCAGCTGGAAAAGTCTGACTTTGGGGCCCAGGGGAAAATGAAAAAAACAAAGGGCCCCCAGTGAACAATCGAATCCTTGATGCCTCCCAAGTAGCAGAGGAGCCAAACTGGCCAATTACATGAGAACTTGAGAACTGCATTCATTCCATGTTCAAGTTCTCTAACAGTGACACACATCTGCTGAATTACTTTAAAGGAATGTCTATATCCATGAGTTGTTACAATACAAAATGAACCTGACAAAGGACTAAAAGCATACTCTACCTTATAGTTTCGATGTCAGTGGATCATTACATTCTCTTTGGCTCATTAAATCATAATTATGAATAATCATTAAGGGGTTCCTGGGCTTATAGAAATAGAATTGAAGTTTCTATGCATACATAAATTATGTGAAGATGAATTAAAAAGATAATTAAATCCAAAGTTTCCACATAACCAATCTACTTTTACAACTTTGTTCTTGTATTTATGTTTTATAATCAAGTAAAGTCTTCTGATACCTAACAGTGATTAAGTCAAGTTACTATACTAAATTACTGACCTTGAGGCTTTCAGTGTGAAACAGTAAAAGTATCTGAGGTTCTTCAGTGAGAGTTGAATTCAAAATGAAATGCTTTCAATAAATGGCCTTATCTCTTTATAAAATACAGAAAAATAATCTTGAATTCAGAAAAGTATTCTAAGATAATTGATTGTAGAAGTTTCAGGTACTTGTTACATAAATGCTTTTTCTATTAATCTGTTTGCTGTGATCATTTGGGCTGAAAATACAGAAACTTGAACTCATTGTAACTCATTAGGAATGAACATTTCTAGTGCTGTTAGCAATTAAAATGACTTATCAAAAAAGTTAATATGTAGTGGATATTGTGACATCACAAAAATGTCTTTCCTCTCAAAATCTGGTATGTTCACCTGGGGGCTAAAACAACATTTTGAGAATTAGACATCTGAGAATAAGGGCTTCACATTTCATAGTTACAGCACTCACAGAAAGATACTCTTGTCTAAACTCAAGAGATGTGTTTACACTTGCATGAAAGACTGTTTTGGTACACAGGGATGAAGTTTTGCTTTGCTTTTAACATTTCACATACCCTGAATTGTAGCTTTACTTAACACTATTTCTTCACGTGGCTTGCTTAATCTGAGCTTCTGATAAACCTGGCCTGGAGTTTAGAGACTAATGAAACTTGAAAGTGAGAAAACTTCTCCTGGCTTTAGCGTCACTGTTGAAGTCTCTGTAACTTCATACCACATGATGTATGTGTCTAGCTCATTCTAAAAATTGGAGACTTTGCCAGAAACACAAGTCTGCTTTGTGCACAGTAATCCACTTCTTCAATACAGCTATCCTTCCCAAATCCTAATGTTCCTTGTGCATCTTCATCGTTGATTTAACAAGCTCTTCTTCTAAGCCTTTAATGTGTTCCTGCAGTGTAGCCTTGTCTTGCTGGGCTTTCTGACTGGCTTGGCTTCGTACTTCTTCAATTTTTCTTTCATACCACTTTTCCATCTGGGTAGAAACTGCCTCAAAAAAATCCTGGGTGAGTCCCAGGGCTTGGGAAGCATCTTCTTGAACATGAGGGGCAGCTTGCATGCTGCCTGCAGGTAGTGGTAGTGGCCCACTGCTGCCTATTGGCTGTTGGACTCGATGCTTGATTTGCCCACTTCTGGACTTCTTGGTTTGAGTGGCTCTGTTGACACTGGGCCCAGCCTGTTGATCAATCTTGACTGCCTCACTCAGGGGGAGCAGGGCTGTCTGAACCTTGACACTTCTTAGTCGGGAGCCTGCAGACTCAGAAGAAGATAGCTTCTGTTGTAGTCTGTGGTCAGTGGTGGAATTGAGGGCCTTTGCCTTGGGCCTAACCACCTGGGAAGATCTGTCAGAAGCTGCTTCTGGCACTGCAGTAACCACTGATTGATCCACACCTGGTTTCAAGGGAAAACAAATGTCAGAGCAAGTCCATATTCACATGGTCATGTGGCAGTGGGTAGTATCTACCTAAGAGTTCTGAAAATCTTGAGAACTACCTCCTCAGTCACCACCTATCATATGCAACTTTGCTGTGTTTTTCTTTACCTTTTTGTCCCTTTTCATCTAGGATTATCATTTTGACTTCTCAGGATTCTCATGTATTTTGTGGTAGCCACACTAGTCAAATCATCTGCTGGCCTTTAGCTTATTGTCTCGGTCTGTGTCTCAGAATGAGCATAGACCTTTGAGGTTGAATAACCCCATCCTCATTTCTGTGGAAAAGCCAAATTCTCTCTTTTAAAAATTTATTTGCATGTATGTATATGAGTATGCCAGGATCTCTTGCCTCAAAGCAAACACCAGATGTATATGCCCTTTTGGCATCCAGATTTATATGGGTACTGAGGAACTGACTCCAAACTGGCAGGCTTTGCAAGCAAGCACCTTTAACTTTTGAGCCATTTTTCTAGTTCCACCAGTTTCTTTTTTAAGAGCAGTTTTAGGTTTACAGCAAAACAGAGTAAGGTATGGTACTTTTCCTACTACCCCCACTGCAATACACAGCCTCCTAGTATGCTTGATCTAAGTTCTAATTAAGAAAAGTAGTCCTGGGCTGGAGAGATGGCTTAGCGGTTAAGCGCTTGCCTGTGAAGCCTAAGGACCCTGGTTCAAGGTTCAATTCCCTAGGACCCACATTAGCCAGATGCACAAGGGGGCACATGCGTCTGGAGTTTCTTTGCAGTGGCTGGAGGCCCTGGCACGCCCATTCTCCCTCTGCCTTTCTCTCTGCCTTTTTCTCTCCCTCTGTCTGTTGCTCTCAAATAAATAAATAAAAATTTAAAAAAAACATTCAAAAAAAAAAAAAAAAGAAAAGTAGTCCTAATCTAAAAGTACCATGGTAGGTTTCATGGTTAGTCCTAGCATGAAAATTTTGCTACAGATGTTTCCCAACATCTTAGCACAAAGATAAAACCATAAGGTTCCACTGAGCAGGAGGCCTACTCCCTGCTAGCTGTCATAGTGCTAGAAAGTAGAATATAGGCTAGCAGTCATCAACATCTTACCCACAGTGGTTCCCCCATACATCCTACACAACTAGTTGGCCAGGTAAGATCTACCCACTGAAGCAATAGTTGCATTACTGTTACGGGGGTACAACTACTCTTTGATTGAGGCCTGCTCTATAGAAGGGAACTCAGACCTAGTACTGATAACTTAGTCAAAAGTCTATGACCAGGAAGATCATCTCAAGTGGGGAAGCTACTACTGTTGTTGGCTAAATGGATATGTTGTGCCCATCAAATACACCCTCTAATATTTATGTTTATTCTCACTTTGGGGCAGAGAAGCTTCTTTTGAAGATAGAAATGACTACTGGGGAGGCTTAAAACTAGTTAAAGTGCTGAGAATAAGTGAGTGCTCAGCACTCAATGAGACAGCTTTAATCCACCTCCAATGGCTTAGAGAACATTGTGGAAGAGGGGGCATAAAGAATTCTAAGAACCAGAGGATGGAAAAAGTGCTTTGGAACACTATCTTCTGGACATGAAGTGGCCTATGCATTCATGATTCCTCAGCAGCTGTTGCTACCTGCATCATACTTGTACAGTATTGGGCCATAAACAGTTCAACATGGATGATGGAGCACATTTTTTTTTTGTCAAGGTAGGGTTTCACTCTAGCTCAGGCTGTCCTAGAATTCACTACATAGTCTCAGGGTGGCCTCGAACTCACATCAATCCTCCTTCTGCCTCCCGAGTGCTGGGATTAAAGATGTGCACCACCATGTCCGGCTGAAAATTTTCAATAAATAAAAAACATAGTTCCAGAGATAGCTGTGTTAATAGGAAATATTTCACCTATCCAAGTCCTCTAGAATGATCTAATTACCAGATTCTGACCAGCACAGTGGCACATGCCTTGAATCCTAGCACTTGGGAAGCTGAGTAAGAGTATCACTGTTAGTTCAAGTACAGAGTGATTTCCAGGTCAGCCTGTACTATCATGAGCCCTACCTTAAAAAAGAAAAATTAGCCAGTTATGGTAGCACACACCTATAATCCCAGCACTTGGGAGGAGAGGTAGGAGGATCACCACTAGTTCGAGGCCACCCTGAGCTAGAGTAAAGCCCTACCTCGAAAAACAAGCAAACAAACAAAAAAGGAAAAATTATCATTAAAAAAACTGCTTTATGGGCTGGAGAAATGGATTAGCAATTAAAAGCACTTGCTTGCAAAGCTTGACAGCAGTACCCACATAAAGCAAGATGCACAAAGTGGTACATTTAGCTGGAGTTCATTTGCAGTGGCAAGAGGCCCTGATATACACATTCCCTTGCTCTCATTCTCTGCAAACAAATATCAATAAACTGCTTTATATACAGAATGGCTTTTTATTCAGCTATAAAGAAAAACATAATCATGTCATTTGCAGGAAAATGGATAGAACTGGAGGTTATCATGGTAAAATAAACCAAATTCAAAAAGACCACTGAAAACAAAGAGTTTTACAAGATAACTAATGCATGTGTAGTCTCCTATGCAGAACCTGGATTTTTTTTTTTTTTTAAACCAGAAAGGTAGAAAAGGAACTATTTAGGAAAAAGAAGGGGACTAGCAGAAAGGGGAATGGAATGACAAGAAAAAGTAGTGGGAGAAGTGAATGATACACATATATGAAAATCTCACTGTGAAACCTGTTATTTTATACAATGAATATATGTTTATTTAAAAACAATAACTTGAAGGCTGGAGAGATGGTATAGCAGTTAAGCACTTGCCTGTGAAGCCTAAGGATTCCAGTTCAAGGCTCAATTCCCCAGGACCCATGTTAGCCAAATGCACAAGGGGGCGCATGTGTCTGGAGTTCATTTGCAGTGGCTAGAAGCCCTGGCACGCCCATTCTCTCCCTCTCTCTCTCTCTCTCTCTCTCTCTCTCTCTCTCTCTCTCTCTCTCTGCCTGTTTCTCTCTATATCGCTCTCAAATAAATAAAAATATTTTAAAAAACCAATAACTTGGGCCAGAGAGATGGCTCAGAAGTTAGGTGTGCTTCCTGCACAAGCTTGAGGGCCTGAGACTGCTTGAGTTGAAATCTCCTGATTCCATGTAAACAGCTGCATGTGGCCATGAGTGCTTGTAACCCCACTCCTGCAGGGGAGTGGAGAGCCAAGAACTGATGAAATCCCACAAGTTCTTGAAACAGTAAGAGAGATCCAGCTCAAAAATAAAGATCAGGCTGAAGAGAATCGGACAGTGCACTGGACATTCACTTCAGCCACCATAGGTAAGAGACCCCCCTGCAGGCAAGCATATGGGGTATTGAAAGGGCATACACAACAAAAAACCAACATACCACATACTACATTACACACCTACACACAGTAAATAAACAAATGAATAAAAATAAATACATAAAATATAACTTGAACAATTTAGCATTGTGGCTGAAATAAAGATACATTCCACTAGGGTGAGTTCCCTTGATGGACTAATGTGATTGAGGCTTTTCAGAGTTGGGTAAAGGCTAAGGGAGATCAGTAGCAGGGGCAGAGAGGAGGAGAGAGCTCCCCAGTAGACAGATGATCTTCACCTCCCTTATCTAAAGGATCTTCCCACCCGGACCCTGTCAATATTATACCTGAAGAACAGTTATTGCCAATCAATTATGTCTGAACACTTAATTAAGGATATTTTACTGCCATATAGGAATTGACTATACAGTTATGAGCAAAGTATGTCCTTGCAGCATATGTAAACATCTCTGTCATATGGACAGTGCTCAGATCAGGAAAGAACAATATGGAGGACTCCACTATATGTGTGGATAGAAGGTATTTCTGTATGTGAGTTACCTGGACAAGAGTCAGAAGTAGATGGGATGGATTTGGCCCTAAAGGTTCTAGACTCTCCAGAAAGCTTCAGCTCCAGATTCTGAATCTTTAATATGCACCAAGTTTTTAATTCATCCACCAAGGACATCTAAAATAACCAATAATTAGTACAATTAGTCATCAGCACATTCTTTTTGTTGTTGTTGTTGTTTTGGTTTTCCAAGGTAGGGTTTCATGCTAGCCCAGGCTGACCTGGAATTTAGTATGTAGTTTCAGGGTGCCTTGAACTCTCAGCAATCCTCCTACCTCCGCCTTCCAAGTGCTGGGATTAAAGGCATGCCCCACTGTGCCTAATTTCATTTGGGGTTGCAAAAATAACATATTACATAAAGTAAATGGTTTCTGTGAAGCTCAGCCTCATAGTTTCCATTGACGGACCTGAGTATTACTTGGCACAGTGGACATGTACTAAATCATCACTGAAAGACAGAAAGATACTAGGTTTTTACCTGTTGCTTCTGTCTCTCATGCTTCTCAGCATCTGTCTGCTGTTGCAGGCGCTTCAGACACTCTGTTCTCTCTGCTGAGAATCTCTCAACCATCAGCTTGTCCAAAACACACATCTAGAATTCCAGATGAAGAGGACATGCTGACATGATGCTAGGATAGGCCTTGGTCTCCCCACCCATAAACACAGGCTCAGGCTACTACCAGAGTACAGAAAGCAGGCAACAAATGTCAGCTCTTCATTTCACTTCAGTTTCAAAGGGTTTAGAAAATTGTAACTTTAGAAATCCTGAATATATTTCTGTAAGGTCAATGTTTCTTTTTCCTATTTGTTTAAGCCCAAGGGCTTAACAGACATAAACACACTAAAAATATTCAAGCAAAAGCAGCTCTTGTTGGCCAGAAGTATTTTGGTAAGTCTTAGAACATCAGTGAAAAGACTATTATTAGGAAGAACTGTCTCTAAAAGTATGGATCCGGGCTGGAGAGATGGCTTAGCGGTTAAGCGCTTGCCTGTGAAGCCTAAGGACCCCGGTTCAAGGCTCGGTTCCCCAGGTCCCACATTAGCCAGATGCACAAGGGGGCACACGCGTCTGGAGTGCGTTTGCAGTGGCTGGAAGCCCTGGCGTGCCCATTCTCTCTCTCTCCCTCTTCTTTCTCTCTATGTCTGTCGCTCTCAAATAACTAAATAAAAAATGAACAAAAACTATTTAAAAAAAAAATAAAAGTATGGATCCATTCACTTGCTTGATCCCACCCAAGCAGCTCCAAAACATTATCAGCTGCCCAGTAGGTAGTGAAACAAGATGAATATTTGGGGCTTTTATAATGTTTTTCCTAGTGAGCAGGTATTTTCATTGCCTCATTGAAAGTAGTCAAAGCGTATGTTTAAAGGGAGTGGAAGGTGTTTCAACAAATACTTAACACCTTTTAATCAAGTGCCTTTCTGGGGCCTCCCTCCATTATAACATTTCCTACAGGGCTCTAACACCTAGGCTGTGCCAACTTTCATTGCTTTTACAAGGTCCAAAGATAAGAAAACTATTGTTAGGAACAAGACCATGAGGGCCCCTGGGAGGTCCTCTCCTGTCTGTGATACACCTGGAGTGCCACAGACGCTTTCAAAACATCAAGGAGCAGCTGTTCTGGTACTAGGTTAGCATTCTCTGTTGTGTCTCTTCAGTTCCTGTGTTTGTCTCAATTTATTTCTAGGGCTGGCCCCCACTTGAGATATCTATACCAGGAACAAGCCATGTGAGCTGCTCACAGGGTTCAGACCCAAGCACTTGATTCAGACTAAGCTCAAATTCTTTCCCAGCCACAGAATGAGGACTTCTTCCAACTAAGGAGTAGTCCTTGAGGTAGAAAGTGTCCACCTAATGCAGGCAACCTGAAAACTGTTCAACCTTATTAGTAAAAATAGAAATAAAACTTAAAAGTGTAAAATGTCTGTGGCAGACAGCTTCAGGTTCACTAAGCTGTACTTCCAAACCAGGCACAGTTATGGAGGAGGGAAATTTATTGAAGCTTACAGATCTAGAGGAAGTTCCATAATGGTAAAAGTTGCCCCTCTCTTAAAGGACCAGGCAAAGAGAGAAAAAAACAAAAGCCACACAGCACAGCACCCTTCAGGAACTCCAGCTAGGCACACTTTGCATGTCTTTAGATTGAAATCTCAACCCCACCACCACACCTTAAGATCCACCCAGTGACACCGCCTCCAGCCAGGTGGCTGCAGATGCAAACTACAAACTAATAAAATACTGAATACATTGGGGGCCATCTCTTCAAACTACCACAATGTCCTTAGAACACTTTTTAAAATAAAATATTAAATTGACAGCAAAAATTAGAGAAACTCAGATACTGCTGGTGGGACATACAAACTTTCTATGAGGTAATTTGCATTACATCAAGAGCCTTAAACGTTAACATTGGACCCAACTGTCCAGAGGGAAAATCTGGGCACTTAAAAATTTGTGCATATAAATGTTCATCTTAACATTATTTTTAAGAGAAAGGGATGGTCTAATAAGAAGAAATGGTTAAATATTTATGTTGTCTTAATATACCTGAATAATAGGAATTTACAGTCACGGGAAAAACGCTCATGACATCAACTTAAGTGAAAACGGAAAAGGCAAAATATTATTCCTCTATACACAGGCAAGCTCCATATTCACTGTCATTGAAGCATGCTGCACATCTACATGGATAAGTCATAATACAAGACAAAAAAGCAAACTGGGCTGAGGAAATGGCTTAGTGGTTAAGGAATTTGCCTGTGAAACCTAAGGACCCCGGTTTGATTCCTCAGGACCCACATAAGCCAGATGCACAAGAGGGCGCATGTGTCTGGAGTTCGTTTGCAGTGGCTAGAGGCCCTGGCATGCCCATTCTCTCTCTATCTATCTGCCTCTTCCTCTCTCTCTCTCAAATACATAAATAAATAATTTTTTTAAAAAGCAAACTGACAAGAACCAGTGTGATTTTATTTCTGGAAGCATTATGGTATTCTGAGCTCTAAGATAAAACCCAAAGGAGATGGTTGAACATAGGTAAGAGTAAAACAGTGCTTTCTTTCAACTTTTTTGTATGTTTGACAATTTTCCAAATAAAGAGCTGAAAGGGGGGGGAGGCTCAGTTTGTAGAGTGCATGCTTTATATGCATAAGGTCCTGAATTTGATCCCCAGCACCATATAAACTTGGTGTGGTGGTACATGCTTGTAGTCCCAGTATTCAGGAGGCCTTAAGGTAGGAGCATCACTTCAAATTTGAGGCTATCCTGGGCTAAATGGTGAGCTCTAGGTCAGCCTGGGCATAAACAAACAAAAACCAATATATATATAAGGCTAGTCTGTGATACATGAAACCTCCCATCTCTAAAAAAGAAGTTGGAAAACAATATACTCTGTATTTATTATAATTTTTGTGTGCAATAGAGAAGAGATATAGGGCACTGTGGCAATATAAAGACTGAAACATGGCTGAGAGTAGTGACTCATGCCTTTAATCTCAGTATTCAGGAGGCAAAGGTAGGAGGATTGCTGTGAGTTTGAGGCCAGCCTGAAACTACGTAGTGATTCCAGGACAGCCTGGGCTAGTGTGAGACCCTACCTTGAAAAACAAACAAAAAAAGACTGGAATATTAAGAGCTCATCACAATGGACTTACAGTTGATTTATTTTCCTTTCTTGTGCATATATATATATGTATGTGCAGGTGGGTATATTTGTATGTGCTTGTATGTATGTGCCAGAAGACAACCTCAGGTATCACTCTCAGGGATGGTGCTCACTTTCTTTGCAACAAGGTCTCTCATTGGCCTGGAGCTCACCAATCAGCTAGTAGACTTGTCCAATGACACCTAGAAATCTTCATGTTGCCCACCTCCCCAGGGCTGGGATTATAGGTCTATGCTGCCATGCCCAGAATTTTATGTGGATTCTAAAGATTGAACTCAGGTCCTTATGCTTGCAAGGCAAGTACTTTACTGACTAAGCCATCTCCCCAGACTTGATCATATTTTAAACAAATACTATATATTAGAGATATGTTACTTTTCTCTATCATTTCTTTTGCTCTTTCCTCTTTTTCTTTCTTCTCCTTCTCTTTCCCTTCTCTTCCATCTTCTTTTCTTTTCTTTCTTTTTTTTTAAAAAATATTTTTAATATTTTGAGGTAGAGTCTCTCTCTACGCCAGGCTGACCTGGAACTCACTATGTAGACTCAGGCTAGTGATCTCACAGCAACCTTCCTACTTTTGCCTCCAGAATTCTGGGATTAAAGGTGTGCACCACCATGCCTGGCTTTTTAAGTTATTTATTAGCAAGGGAAAGAGCGAGGGAGAGAGGAAGAATGAGAGAGAAGGAGAATGAATGGTCATATCAGGGCCTCTTGCTACTACAAACTCCAGATGCATGTACCACTTTGTGCATGTAGCTTTACGTGGATTCCAGGGAATCAAACCAGAGCCTTCAAGGTTTGAAAGGAAGTGCCTTTAACTGCTCAGCCATATCTCCAGCCCCTTTTCTTTCTCCTTCCCTCTTTCTTGCCATTTGCCAGGCTGTCTTGAAACTCACTTGTGTAGTCCAGGTTGGCCTCCAACTCATAGTGATCCTCTTACCTCAGCTTCCTTTAGTGCTGGGAGTAAAGATATAAGCATCCATGATTGACTTTAATTTTTTTTTTATTTATTAGCATGGATGTGTGTGCTCACTTCTTGCTGCTGTGGGAAGTTTGGGAATTGAACTCAGGCCGGCATGCTTTGCAAGCAAGTTCCTTTAGTCACTGAGTCATCTTGTCAGCCTGACTAATCTTTCTGACAAGAGATGGGGTCTCACTATGTAGCTTAGGCTGTCCTTAAACAAAGGACTCCTGACTCAGATTCATTAGATATTATAGGCATGTTCCCTTATGCCCAATGGGAATATATTACTGTTATAATCAGAAGCAATTTAAGCCTTTTATTCCTTTGAGACTTGAGCTCAGCATTCTAGGCAAGGGCTCTATCAATGAGCAATACACCAAGCCCTAAGATACTAATTCATTCTTTGCCTTACTGTCTGGAAATCAAGAAACTAAGCCACTAGCTTACTTGGTGCTGAGTCTTACTCTCCACCTGCCCCAGCTTTGAGTTCATTTTATCCTGAATAGATCCCAGCTCGGCTTTGATCTCCTCCATAGCTGCCTCCAACTGGTTCTCCATCTTGTTGATTAGAGGCTCACAACGACAACCATTTATCGGTGCCTAGGAAGGACCAGAAAAGGAATGAGCTCTCCATTCTCCAACCACCATTTTGAGGGTTGTTGTGTGCCACATAGTATACCAGGGGACACAGGTGACAGAGCACACACAGTGATCCCTGCCCTAGCTTTGGAATATCTCACAGACTGAACTTAGGGTCTAGAAGGTACTAAGAATATTTTAGAGGGTGAGTTGTGGTCCCCTATCTAGATGCTGCTTGCATTCACTCTGGAGCCTCAGGACACAGGTCTGCAGAAAGCTCTTTCATCTTATAGGTGTACTGCGGTCTAAGTGGATCTACATGTTTGGGTGGAGGAACCATATAGCTTATGAGTTACTAAGTCAAGGGTGAAGTGGTCATTAGCATTAAGTCACAGACTTGAACAGACCCCAACCATACTAGGCATCTAGCTCCAAGCCAGATAGGCTCCATGGTACCTGCATCACTTTTCCATCCTTGCCCCGGTACAGTGTGTACAGTTGGTATGCTCTGAACCCATGGGGTGGGGGTGGGGAGCAACATCGATGCCTGCTTTTTTTCAGATGCCTATGTCTGTGGTTCTTCTGATGCCCATGTAGCTGGTCTGCTGCTGGGGTAGGGTCAGATAGAGTTGACATCTGTGGGAAGGAAGAGTCACTATACCTGAGCCTTATGGCATCTACAAGAGTGACATCCAGCCAAAGGCCACATCTCAATTGTGGTATCTTATTCAGAACAGCGACCACAGAAACTTCTCCCCACCCCCATGTGAAGTAAATGCATTTGTTTCTGTGAGTGCTCCCACACAACCAGTTCACAGTTCCTCCTCCTACCCAATTCCCACTCCTGACCTCAGGTCCAGACTTCCTCCTCCTGTCATCCTTTCTGGGCTCCTTAGAAGCTGACAGTCCATCGCCTCCAGCTTCTCCTTTTCTGGATACAGCCTGTTCACTGCTGGGGGTGTCTCCTGCTGAGACACTTCCCTACAGAGGAAAAAGCCCAGAAAACATGTTCTATCATCACCTTTGATCTCTGTTCCTGTTGTGGGAATTTCCTGAATGAGACTCAGAGCCTTGGACAGGGAGGAAGATTTATTCACACTAGCAGACTGACATCAGATCTCTCTGTAATGGTGTCAGCGAGCTTAGGCAAGAAGGCCTTTTTATATCTTTCTTCTTACAAGCAAGCAAGGTTACAGAAGCATACATGGCATGAGTGGGCAGCTACGTAGTTGAAATTTCTTCGTAGTTGAAATTTCTTCTAATTTTTGTTCCAGTCAGCCCCAAACTATCAGTAACTTGTAGCACGAGCAGGGAACTTATTTTTACTCCCTGGTTGTTCCTTGCGGATAAGAAATGTATGTCACTGTTCCCTGGTCTCTCTCTGTGGGTGGCTCAAGGGTGACCAAGGACTCTGTTCTCTGTGGGTAGCTTCTGGCCTTTTTGGGGGGGACTCTGTAACCCAGTACAAGTTTCTTTCAATTATTGTCATTGAAGGGTTAATAGCCTTCCCTGAAAACTAAAGGGAACTAAAGAGTTAGTAACTATCCCTAAAGCTTGTGGACAATAAAGAAGTTTGGCACCCTTCCATGATTGATGTATTCCCCTTAGCCTAGATGGCCTTGAAGGACCAGAGACCATCTGAGTATCCTCCCTTAGACATTTGTGGCTGAAGAAGCCTATTCTGAACAAGGACACAAACAGCTACAATTTTCTTATCAACTGCACCTGCTTGTCTGTTTCTCTTAGGATCCTCCTTATAAACCTATACCCTAGCCTGACCCAGTGCTTCAGCCTTCATCCCTCGGGAAAGCTGAGGCCCTTTGCTGTTTTCTCTAATAAACAGTCTAACTGCAGAGATCAAGTCCGGTGTTTTCTTTTGCTTTTCTCTTACACTTTCCTTACAGTTACTTTCTGCTAAATCTCCAATAGAGTAAACTTGCATTTTCAAGACTTCATCCAGTAAAAACCCTGTGGGCACCTTTGCAGGTATCACGCACACAGAGACAGACACAGGGTGTAGAGTCTTATAGGGGCAGGGGACATGAGGAAGAAAGGCATCAGTCTGAGCTCCAATGAAAAGGAAAGGCTAAGTACGGAAGCACAGGGCTCTCTGCAAACAGGCAGATGGGGCCAGCAGGATGGGGCCTCCTTTCCTCATACCTTATTCTGTGCCAAGTTGTCTCTGGGCACAGACTGAGCCCTCCTGTCTTCTTTGAGTTTCTCTCTTTTTTTCCTCAGGCTTCGCCCATGATTGAAGTGCAAGACCTGAAAGGAGGCAAAGAAAAATGGTTATAGGTCACAGGAATCTGGGGGCACAGAGAACTCTCACTGCATTTTACCTAATGGAATCCACAGTCTAGTGATAAAAATTAAAAATTAAGAAAAAAACTATGGGGACTTTTAAGTTAAATTAAATGCATTCTACATCATAAGATGACCTGGAATCTATGGTAGCCAGAAGCAGAACGTGATGGTTTGAATGTAAAATGACCACCATAGACTCATGTGTTTGAATAGTTAATCCCAGTTGGTGGGACCTATGGGGGAGGGGGGGTTACTAAAGGAAGCGTGCCACTAGGAGTAGGTCTTCAGGTGTTACAGCCCAGTTCTGCTTGTCATATGTTCATTTCTCTCCTCTCTCTCTCTCCTTCCCTGCTGATATGATAATATGATTCCCTCTTCTGCCATGCTTTCCTCTATTATGATGGACTTCCTCTCAAAATGATAAGCCAAAAACAACCCTTTCATTCCTTAAACTGCTTCTGGTCAAGTATTTTGTCCCAGAAACAGGAAGGTAATTGACAGAGGAAACATGTCATCTTCCCCTTACAGTGCAAGAAGGCAGAAGGAAACACACTGACATTATGAGGCAGCCAGGTGCAGTTGTGAACCCAGCAGTAGCTGGTGAAGGTTTTAGTGAATGATCTTGGCCTCTGTGCTCTATCTCTTCAAGTTGAAATACAGGGAGCTCCTGGGATTAACCAGGAGCAAGAAGTAGCCGCACACAGTGGACTCTCAGCAACTGCCAGGTGCCCAACATGTCTTAGAATTGGTTAATGGGCACAATGCTGGAAATACTCAACATCTGGCCTACAGTGTTTGAGAACATAAAAGGCACAGTACTTTGAAAATGTCTGAAAGCCACAGCCCTAAGCCATGTCCTATGTTAATTCAGTCTGAACTTGGTTTTTTTTGTAACCTTAAAAATATATTTATTTATGTGTATATGTATGTGTATACAAATGGGTGCACCAGGATTTCATGCCACAGCAAATGAACTCCAGACACATGAACCATTTTGTGTCCAGCTTTACTGGTGCTAAGGAACTGAACCCAAGTCTATAGGCTTTCCAAGCAGAAGCCTTTAACCACTGAGCAATCTCCCGAGAAAGTGACTAGTTCTGATTGCTCACCTGGTTTGTGAACTCTTAAGAAAAAGGCACAGCAAGGGGCTGGAAACAGGACTCAGAGGTTAAAGGCATATGTTTGTAAAACCTGATGGCCTGGGTTTGATTCCCCAGTGCCCATGTAAAGCCAGATTTACAAAATGGCACATGTGTCTATAGTCCATTTGTTAAGGAATTTCTTTTCTCTTTTTTTTTTTTTTGAGTTAGGGTCTTGCTCTTGCTCTAGCCCATGCTGTCCTGAAATTAGTCTCAGGCTGGCTTTGAACGCTCTGTGATCCTCCTACCTCAGTCTCCTGAGTGCTGAGATTAAAAGCGTGTGCTACCATGCCGTTTTTTGCTGCCTATTTTTTTTTTTGTTGTTGTTGTTATAAAAAGAAAGAGGCACAACACTGAAATCATTTTTAAAGTCTTTTTCAGTGCATGTGTGAACCACATCAATCAAATATAACAAGTGACAGTAGAGATCATCCAAACCTAAAATAGTCATCCACAAAATTTCCTCCATTGATCATGTTATTAAGGCAGAGCAAGTAACTGAATGTATTCCTTCCTTAGTAAGCCACATGCCAAATGAAACATCATCAATATTTTCCAAGACACAGAAAAGAAGGAACACTGATGTTGAAGTTCAGAAAAAAGCATCTACTTAGTACTGCTGCAGCCCACTGAAAGCCATGTCCAACTAAGGGCTTGAGCAAGGGGCTCCTCTTTACAGACAAAACAGGCTATTTTTTGTTTTGTTTTGTTTTTGTTTTTGTTTTGCGAGGTAGGGTCTCTGGCCCAGGCTGACCTGGAAATCATTATGGAGTCTCAGGGTGGCCTTGAACTCATGGAGATCCTCCTACCTCTGCCTCCCAAGTACTGGGATTAAAGGTGTGTGCCACCATGCCTGGCAAAACAGGCTAATTTTTTTCATTTATTTATTTGAGAAAGAGAGAGGAGAGAGAAAGAGGCAGACATAGAATGGGTAGATCTGGGCCTCCAGCCACTGTAAATGAACTCCAGACACATGCACCCCCTTGTGTATCTCACTTATATGGGTCCTGGAGAGTTGAACATGGGTCCTTTGGCTTTGCATGCCTTAACTGCTAAGCCATCTCTCCAACCCTACATAGGCTGTTTTTTTTTTTTGTTGTTTGTTTGTTTGTTTTTGAGGTAGGGTTTCACTTCAACAATATGCATAAAATTTATTTATTTATTTATTTGTCAGCAGAAAGAAAGAGAGAGAGAGAAAAAGAAAGAAATAGAACAGGGGTGCTTTTGCTGCTTCAAACGAAGTCTAGATGTATATGCACCACTTGAACCCAGGTCAGCATATTTTGCAAGCAATTGTCTTTAACCACTGAACCAGGTTCCCAGACCAATACGCATAAAACTGTAATTATTCTAAAGTTTCTTCTGAGGATAATGTTTGATGTATAAAAATTATATGTGAAATTTCTATAGAATGTCATTGAACATATTTGCTACTAAGTATAGGTTTGAAAAACCTAAGTCTTTTTAAAATTTTTATTTATTAATTTGAGAGCGATAGACAGAGAGAGAAAGAGGCAGAGAGAGAGAGAGAGAGAGAGAATGGGTGCATCAGGGCCTCCAGCCACTGCAAAAGAACTCCAGATGCATGTACCCCCTTGTGCACCTGGCTTATGTGGATCCTGGGGAATCAAGCCTTAAACTGGGGTCCTTGGGCTTCACAGAAAAGCACTTAACCACTAAAACATCTTTCTAGCCCCTAAGTCATTTTTAAATGGAAATACAAAAGGAGGGCAGTATAGTGAAGTGGTAAAGCTTTTACCCTGTAAGTGAAGCTCCCTGGCTCTGGAAAATGAATTGCAGATAGACTAAGACACACCAGTCTTCATGTGCCTGGAGAAGTCCCCAGCCCTACACGACCTGATAAGTCTTTATGTGGCTGAGGATGGGACTGGCTCTCCATCAAACTTTCAAGTGCTAAAATGTCAACAAATAGGATGCCATTTACATAGCACCTACTTTTTGATCTATGAGGGGGAAGCAGCATTTACCAGGATTCATTTGATCACCTGCAAAAGGCTGGGGTGAGGTGGAACATTCTACTTCTAGCAGACACCTTTCTTTAATTTTTTTAAAAATTTATTTATTAGAGAAAGAGAAGTAGAGAGATATAGAGTGAAAATGGGCACTTCAGGGCCTCTAGCCACTGCAAACGAACTCCAGACACATGTGCCCCTTTGTGCATTTGGCTTACGTGGGTCCTGGTGAATCAAACCAGGGTCCTTAGGCTTCACAGGCAAATGCCTTAACCACTAAGCCATTTCCCCAGCCCAATACCAGCAACTTTTATTAGTGCAATGTAAAATGCATCTTACCTGGGGAGCTTTAGTGAGGAGCAGAGCAACTTCAGGATTGTTGTAGTAGCGGGCAGTCTCCAATGGTGTTTGGCCTGCCTAAGGAAAGGCAAAGGGATGACTAGTTAGAAAGGGACACCAGGAGGGAGCAGTTCTACACTGTGTTGCACTCAGCCAAACACAGCCCCACACAAGAGCCTGCTCCTCAGCCTCAGCTGCTCACTAAGGGAGCAAGGCACACCAGAGCCTGCACTCATTAATGTCTCTTAGTGTCAGAGGGCAGGCAACCTGTGCTTCAGGAGGCCAAGGGCCAGTTTCCTGGAAAAGAGGAGGAAAAATAAACATGAGAAAAATTAAAGAAGTCCATTTCTGTTGAGAAAAGAACCCAAATGAACATAAACTCCACCTGGCCATGAATTCTCCCCTAGAGACACTTTAGAGGCAGAGTGGGCCTAGCCACAGACTCAAAAACTAGACTGTGAAAAACAGTCATGGAGATATAGCCATGATATTGGTTATAAGGAGAATAAGCCAAAAGCCAGGAGTGGATGACTACACCATCCAAGGCAGGTCAGCACTATAGACGAGGTAGAGTGGAGAGGTAGACACAGAGCTAAGGAAGACCAAGAGTCTTCCTCTAGCTTCAATGCCTGAATCCCACACAGTTCCTTCTAGCCCAGACCCCTTGAAACACTTCAGAAGGCAGAGGTTTCAGGACAGCTTTGAGAAAAAAGGGTTCCAGGCTGGTGTCTGCTTGGAACTTGAAGAAAAGAAGTGATAGGGCAGCTTGACAGAAGGAAGAAGGGAGGTTATAAGATCTTGGAGAGAAGTGGATTAAATCTGATGGCCTGGAAATCATCTTTATGAGGTCTACATGAAATCACAGGTCTGGACCTCATTTTTACTACCATTACTTGTCATGAATGAGACTCCTTCAGAACTCTCTTTCCCTGTCAGGCTATGCCCATGTAGCTCGGTGTCAACCAAAATGTCTTGTTAACCACTGGGGCTGCTCAGAGCTGGGGCTCTCCAAGTCCACCTAAGGGTCCCAGGAGCTGTGGCTTCATCCTGGATCCTTGGGATGTGCATGAGGGTTAGGTGCTAACAATACCCCCTCTGTGTGAGAAGGGAATGAGAGTCTATGGAACACACTACTATGGCTCAACTTACATTATTCACAATGGTCCCATCTGCTCCAGCTTCCAGCAAGATTTTAACTACCTTCTTGTGATTTAGGGCAGCAGCTACATGGAGGGCCGTGTCTCCAGCCTGCAATCAACCAGAACATCTGCTGAGCTCACATAAGGGGGCTCTTGGAAATGCTCCAGCATATGCACTCTTCAAAACCAAACAAGATTTGCCCTACAGATATGAGGCCCTTGGTTAAATGCAGTTTAAAGAAATTTCAGAGCTAAATGACCAAAACATTCAGACCTTACTCCTTTCTGATTGGAGAGTCCAGAAGCCATAGAACAGAATTAAATGCAGGGGTGAAGGTGGCTGGGTTGGGTTGCTGAGAATGGCAAGACTCACAGCCTTATGGAGACAGGCTGATGGGTTAGGAGGACTTATCATCCAGTGCTCTATACTCTGGACCTCTTCCCAGAGAAGTCTGAGTCAGAAAACCTCTGGGTTTCTGAGCTGCGGATGGGCAGAAGCTGGAAAGACAACTACCTGTGCAAGTACTGGAGCCTAGCCCTCAACTGATTGCATGAACCCAAAGGGGTCACTGAGTCACAATCCATCTATACATTCTTGCATTGTTTGTCTGGGTGGGGACACCAAACACCAGTGTTCAGTTAAAGACAACTGATTTCTTTCTTTTAAAATATACTTTTTTTATTTATTTGCAAGGAAGGAGAGAGATTGAGAGAATGGGTATGCCAGGCCTCTTGCAACAGAACTCCAGACCCGTGTGCTACTTTGTGCATCTGGCTTTATGTGTGTACTGAGGAACTAAACTCAAGCTGGCAGGCTGTGCAAGTAAGTGCCTTTAACGACTGAGCCATCTCTCCAGCTCCACGGCCAACTGTTGGCTACCTCTTCACATGTAAGTTTTCCAATTTTCTTTATACAAAAAGTATTTTCATATGATTAACTCTGAAAGGAAGCTAGACAACTATAGTTTAGTGGGCCCATTCCAAGCCCAAAGGCTATCAGTTCCAAAGAGAATTGTCAGAAAAAAAAAGGAGAAATAAAATTTATTCTCTCCCATGCCAGGTGTTAAGGCAACAAGCATTCATTGGCAGTATGAAGACTCAGCAATCTCAGAGCAGCAGCAAATGTTTATTCCATCTGAGTCACTTAGTGGTATGTGTTGGGGAAAGCTCTGTAGAAGTTTCTAGTCAACTAGAATCCATGGAGGAGCTTTGAAAAACACCGATTCCAGAGTCCCATTCCCAGACCGGATTCCATGGGGCTGCAGTGCAAGCTGGACATGGGAATTTAGGGGGAATAGAGGTGTGGGTATTTTTAAAACCTCCCAAGTAACTATCACATGCTATCGAGAGTGAGAAGCACTAGCGGGTGTTGGAGGGGTAGCCTGGTGAACTGGAATTGACAGACCGATGTACACTTAGACTAGGAGCTTTATGGAACTACAATTGCTTGGACCGCAAGGGCAGAGACCTGGGCTCATTTTATTATTATTATTATTATTATTATTATTATTATTATTATATATATATATATATTTTTTTTGGCTTTTTGAGGTAGGGTCTCACTCTGGCCCAGGCTGACCTGGAATTCACTGTGTAGTCTCAGGGTGGCCTCGAACTCATGGTGATCCTCCTACCTCTTCCTCCCAAGTGCTGGGATTAAAGGCATGCACCACCACGCCCAGCCTTGGGCTCATTTAAACAGAATGTTATTTCTAATCCTTTGCCAACTTGCATAAGCAGCAAAGTCAAAATGGGTATGTTGAATCAATTTCAATTCCAGATTTATGCATCCAACTATCCCAAAGGAGCAAGCAATGCACCATTTAGGTTTCAATAAATCCAAGACAGTATTCTTTTATCCAAATAAGTACTGAAAACACCTATTTCCATAGAAGACTATAACAATCACAGCTGCATTTCAAAACTCATCTATGGGATGTGAGAGTGATCTGGCTGTGACAACTGTCACTCCATTGATCACCAGGGTTGATTCAGCTTATCTCGCTGGCTAGGCTGGTATAACCTTCCTTCCTCTTAAAGCTGTGTGCTCGGTCAGAGGGCAACTTTCCCTGAACAAAGGGGGACCGGTCTTCAGTCAAGGGTATACAAGCAGCTGCACTCCCCTGCTAGAACTTCCAAAGAAGCTCTCAAAACTCACCCATGAGGCACAGGGACAGGTCTTTTACCCAATCTTAAAGCAACTAGAGACTCTAAGTCTCCTTACTTCTTTACTAAGACACACTCTTATTTTAGGTTTTCTTGTTAAAATTGTTTTTAAAAAGTTATCCCAACATCTCCCAAAAATGTCTACTATGCAACTATGGTGATATGCATAGGATGGCCTTCCTCTGGACACCTATGCAGAGACCAGTGCTGGGAGAGTCCCACACAGGTCAGAGGGCAGCATCTGCCAGCAGCCTCTGCTCTCGCCTACACCTATTAGAAAGCCTTATGGGAAAGGTGCTGGAGGCCATTTAAAGGGTACATGCACTGACCTGGTTCTTTTCATGGACAGAACAGAAAGCACTGAGGAGGAGCCTAATGATGGACAAGTGATTATAGCGTGCAGCCACATGCAAACAGGTGTCACCTGCCTGTGGACAGAAATCAGACTCTAAGCACAGTCAGCAATTACAAAACAAACAGAAAATCTTTAATCACTTAAATCATTTAAAAGCTGGCAGATGTTAGGGGATGTTAACCCAAGTTATAAACTATGGTTTTAACGTAAGTGTTCCACTACCAAAACCTGTATCCCTGTACAGCTGAGGCTGCACTTACTTAAGTCTTGCTAACTTACACATGTGCGAACAACCCATGAGTCAACCAGAACCACTGTTTTGCTTTCAAGTTTATGTACCTATATGCCTGCTCTCCAGGAGAACTGAGGATAAGCTAATTCAGGTGTTTAAAGCCTCTTCTACAACCCCAAACAGTCTAGAGTAAACTGAATTAAGACCAACAACATTGCTCTGGAAATAAGAATTTCCCAGAATAGGGCTGGAGAGATGACTCAGTGGTTAAGGTGCTTGCCTACAAAGCCAAAGGACCCAGGTTTGATTCTCTAGTACCCATGTAAAGCCAGATGCACAGAATGAAAGAATTTCTCAGCACAGACCCATTGTGGCTGGTAGGATGCTAATATTACCCCATGGATCAGCAAAGTCTGGGGAGCTGATGAGCAACCTGTTGCTGAGAGTAAACATGCACAGTCAGAAAAACTCAGTGTCCTCCTTAGTGGACATGGCCAGACTCCACTGCCACAGGCAACACCAAAAGCAGAGACAGAAAGCTGTGATGTTCTGTAAGGTACTCTTAAGCTTTGTCTAGAGAACAGGGACTACTCAGCATAACTGTCTCCCCTGGATAAAGGTATCAAGCTCAAGGTCAAGTTTCTACAACTACTTTTCTGAGAGCCTGTGTAAAGCCTAAGTCATGGGCTTTACACAGGATACTCCCAGGTCATTTTAGGCAAAGCATGCTTTAAGAGCTACTGTTCTGCCAGCTCATGGTAAAGGCATCTCAGTCAAAAGCAGACCTACCCTATGAAGATGTAAGGTACTGAGCATTATAGATGCCCTGCATGGCAATGTCTCATACAGGCTAATACCAACATGATACTATGTGGTAGATTTTCTTTGTTTCTTTTTTTCTATTTTTCATTTTTCAAGGCAGAGTCTTGCTCTCTAGCCCAGGCTAACCTGGAATCCACTATTTGGTCTCAGGGTGGCTTTGAACACACAGAGATCCACCTATCTCTACCTCCTGAGTGCTGGAATTAAAGGTGTATGCCAACACGCCCGGCTATATTTTCTTACAGGGTTTCTAGACTGACCAGTCCAGACACATGCTAAAGGAAATGATAAACTAAACTTGAAGCCCAAATTGAGAAAGATGAGGAAAAAGTAACATTTCAAAGCATTTAGTTACTCTTTTCATCTTTTCTGTGAACACTTAGAAAATTTAGAGGTAAGCCTCAAATACTTCAGTCATTTTCACTTATACATATAGATATTGGGGTCTGCATTGGGGGTTCTCTTCCAAGGAGGCACAACCAAGATCTGCAAGAAGCTGTTTTTTTCACCCACATTGTTTTTGAGGTCGGCTCCTGAGCCACCCAGCAGGAGGACACGTGTGCTCTGGGAATGGCTGTTCTGGCAGGCCAGGTGTAGAGCTGTGTTCCCGGCCTTGAAGAGAGGCAAAAGAAGGGTGGACACATTAGCAGCATGCTACTGTGCAGACCTGCCATATTTATTCAGGGAAGAAAAGTCGAGTGGCACATTCTGCCTTCTGATGGGGGTCCCATGGTGACCTATGTGAATATGAAGTCCAAAAACAGGCTCAGGAGTCCCATTGGCTCAAAATCTTAACTAAAAGCCATTGGTAAGGGTCTTCACATGCTTAGCCTTAACTTCCTAACTAGAAAGAAGCACAGTGTGAACTCTCCCTCCTAAGGTCATGTGTGTGAGTCAGGGCAACTCATAAAGCATTTTCTGAACCAGAAAATTTTGTGTGTGGTAGCTCTGAATCCATCACTGAGGTGACTTTCTGCCCAATATGGACAGGAGCTGTGGCTACAGAACACGTCTAATGGTGGAGAGAAGGTGGCAAATAAATGCTTCCTAAAAGGGCAGTCTAACACTCAACTTGTAAGGTTGTGTTATGTTGCCCATTGTTGAACTGTTGTGGCAACATAAAAATGTGAAGCAAGGGCTGGCGAGATGGCTTAGCAGTTAAGGTGCTTGCCTGTGAAGCCTAAGAACTCATGTTCAAATCTCCATGTCCCATGTAGCCAGATGCAGTGACACAAGTACACAATGTTACACATGTGCCACAAGAGGATGCACATGTCTGGAGTTTGTGTGCAGCAGCGGAAGGCCCTAGCATATGCCCATTCTCCCTCTCTCAAAATAAATTAAAAAAAAAAAGTGAACCAAAAACAAAATGTTGGCCTAATAGGCAATATAGCTGCATCTGTGGCTTGCTGAACAGAGACACTCTTGTTTTCTGTGAATTAGACTTTCATCACGCCAACTTACAAAAATAGGCCAGAGTCAGAAACATGTACACAACAGTCGTGCAGAAAGAACGGATAATAGGACCCTAAAGGCTATTATAACTCCTGTGGGGTGGAGACTGGCCTAGCAGTCACATCCTCACATTCTGAGAATCTTTCCAGGGTAAAGTGGGCCAGTTAGTTGGATCAACCAGCCTGGTTTAGGGTTGTTGCCTTTTTTGGGGGAGGGGGTTAAATTTCCCAAGAAATTAATGTGCAGCCAAATACAGAACAACAACTAGCTTAGTTATCCACAATGAACTCCAAGTAGTTGACAATTTGACATGTAAATACTTGTTGCATAAATGAGTGAAAAGAAATTCAATGGTTCTAGAGACACATCTTGCTAAAACCTACTTTGATAATAAGAAAGTATTGTGTAGGAAATTATTTAAATCAAGAAAAGTAAACACCTTAGTTTGAGATAAACAACATGTAATACATGTATACAATGGACTATTACTTGGCAATGACAAATTTTGAACTAGTTATAAACAAAACAACATGGATGAAATTCAGACATACATAAAGTGGAAGAAGGAAGACACGAAGGCTACACACTACATGACTCCATTCCCGATATTATTGGAAAGGCAAAACAGATGGCTGCTAGGGTCTACAAGGGGTGGCTAGAGGATTGCCACCAGAGGATAAAAAGAACTTTATAGAGTGATAGGAATATTCTATCTCTTTTAAAAAATATTTTTATTTTATGTATTTGTTTCTAAGCAGAGAGAGAGAGAGAAGAGACAGAATAGACATGCCAGGGCCTCCAGCTGCTGCAAACTAACTCCAGATGCATGGGCCACTTTGTGCATCAGGCTATACACAGGCACTGGCAAATCAAACTTGGATCATTAGGTTTTGTATGCAAGTGCCTTAACCACTGAGCAATCTCTCCAACCTGGAATATTCTATCATTTATGGGGATAATTATTCAACTGTATACATTCATCCAAATTCATGGAACAATAGTTTTTACCTAACAAGTGAACTTTATTACCTTTTCTCTCTCAAATAAATAAATTAATTAAACATTTTTAAATGAATAAAATGAACCTTATGCATATCAATTCTACCTCAAAACTTCCTATCAGAATTGAGCTTTCAGCCCAGGCATGGTAGCACACACCTTTATTACCAGCATTGGGGAGGCAGAGGAAAGAGGATCACCATGAGTTTGAGGTCTATCTAGGCTAGAGTGAGATTTTATTGATTTTTTAATTTTTTTTATTTTTTGGTTTCTCAAGGTAGAGTCTCACTCTAGCTCAGGTTGACCTGGTATTCACTATGTAGTCTCAGGGTGGCCTTGAACTCACAGGGATCCTCCTACTTCTGCCTCCCCAGTGCTAGGATTAAAGATGTGTGCCACCACGCTCGGCTTTGTTTTTGTTTTTTGAGGTAGGGTTTCACTCTATCTCAGGCTGACCTGAAATTCACTATGTATTCTCAGGGTGGCCTCGAACTCACAGTGATCCTCCTACTTCTGCCTCCCCAGTGTTGGGATTATAGAGTGAGATTTTTAAACTGCCTAAAAGATGTTATATAGGTTGTTGGGGGAGAAAAAGTCATACAAATCTTACCCAGGAGTATACAATACTGTGGTATGACTGTCAGGAGGATAACCAACAATTTTCCAATTGGATTTTAAACTTACTCCACAGGAATTAATGCCTGTGGATCCCTCTCCATGAGATAGGAGGCAGTATGGTACAAGAAACTGACCAGGGCTAGTCTGTGGCCATAACTATGTCATAAACAGCATGTGTATCTTCTTTACTTCTTTACTTATTTATTTTTTTTTTAGCTTTTCAAGGTATGGTCTCACTCTATCCCAGGTTGACCTGGATGGAATTCACTCTGTATTCTCAGGATGACCTCGAACTCACAGCAATCCTCCTACCTTTGCCTCCCTCATGCTGGGATTAAATGTGTGCACTACCACGACTGGCTAGCATATGTATCTTAATTGAGGGCACTACTAGCTTCTAGCTCAAACTTGCTGATCCATGAACCAGGACTACACACTTCTCAGAGTAGGCCCAGAGAGAAAATCTGCTTATCTACCAACTGGTGTTCCAGAAACACAGGAGCTGGAAGAAATGGAGCAGCCCCAGTCCTTCTCTCAGTCTTCTACTCGCAAGGAGCCAGGGGAAACATGTGACCACAAAGTTCCTTGTGGAGAGCTACAGAACAGCCCAGTGGGCCTTTTGGGAGGAAGAGGCTGTGGACAGGGTTTGGAGAGATGCAGGGAGAGGCTATGAAGAAGCAGCAGGATTGTGTGACTCACTGACAGTGCAGCAGCACATTCTGAGAGGCCAGCAGGCTAGGTGGCTTCACCAGAAAGTTTCTGAGTAGAGGAAGAGCAGGATAGGAGGTATCAGGCTTGAGACAGTCTACTATGGGGTTTCTGAAATAATCAAGGGGCACTTAAAATGAGAGAAAAAAACAAGACAGGGGCAGATGGGAGACATAGACAAGTGACCAGACAGAGAAGACAGATGAAAATAAGAGAAAGAGGGCTGGAGATATCGCTTAGCAGTTAAGGCACATGCTTGCGAAGCCTAAGGACCCAGGTTCAATTCTCCAGGTCCCATGTAAGCAATGTGCACAAGGTGGTGCATGTGTCTACAGTTCATTTGCAATGGCTGGAGACCCTGGCATGCCCATTCTCACTCTCTGTGTGGCATAAATAAATAAATAAGAGAGAGAACACTCTTATCCTGTCCCTGTATGCATGAGGACAGGATGTCTTGCTCCTCTGCACTCTAATAAGCCAATGGAAAAGCAGTGAAAGCCAGGAGATTTCAAAGGTCAAAGCCACTGCAGCAGGTTCTCCTGCTCCCCACAGAGATCATGCTCACCGGTGTGAGGCCCAGAGAAGTTGCTGCAACTTCTTTTTTACTTTAAATTAACAGACCTATTTCTGATCCAGGAAACTGTACAAATAGTGTATATGCATGTGTGGGTTTGTGTGCTCACACACATGTACATGCAAATTCATGAGTTAGGGAGGCAACTTAATGATGCCCATGGCTTCCATGCTGCAGGCCTAGATTCAAACCATCACTGTTAAAGTAAGGCCACTACTCTGTGTCACCTGTGCAAGTGGATTGTGGGAAGTCCTCAGGTTCTTTAAATGCCTGACACAAACCCAGCCTGGCTATCTGAGAGAAATGTATCTTCTGATAGTTAAAGAAATAATCCATTCAGTTTGGGAATTTTGGGAAAGATACAAAAATAAAAACAAAACTGAAAATTATCTCCATTCAAATAGCCACTGTTAATGTTTTAACACCATGTAAATTTACTAAGCACTGAACTATGTATTTTATATCCCTGCCATGTTTTTTCACAACTCAATTTCAAAACTAAAATTTAAAGCCAGGCGTGGTGGTGCACGCCTTTAGTCCCAGTACTCAGGAGGCAGAGGTAAGAGGACTGCCGTGAGTTTGAGGCCAGCCTGAGACTACATAGTAAATTCTAGTTCAGCCTGGGCTAGAGCAAAACCCTATCTCAAAATAAACAAACAAAAAACCCTGAGATTTAAGTTATAGTAATTGTATCTATGTGAGTGAATATTTTTAAATCCCTCTCCTGACATTATTTTATGTTTTAGTTATTGCTGTCATACATTCTTAAGGGGTAAATTTTTACCAGTCTATTTTAACTGCTTTTTTATAGAATAGCAGAAATCCTCACAGGATTCTACTGGGTAAATAAAACTTAATTTTTTAAATTTATTTTTTAGCAATGCTGGGGACTGAGCTGGAGGTCTTGCACATACTAGACAAGTGCCCAAGCACCCCCAGTCCTAAAGAAAGATACTTGTTTTACAACTTGCTTCCTGAAGGTGGTCATTCCCATTGCTCTTCCCTAGCTACATCAGCATACTCATACTATTGTTCTTTGCTGATATTTTTCATGTCAAATCTCCTTGCTATACTTTCGTAATAATGTCAAGTGGCAGTAATCTGTATTAATCTGATGTAGTAATCTGATGCAAGTTCCCAATTCAGTCAGAGGTCCCTCAAATAAGCAGGGCCTCAGTGGCTTTGGTGACTCACCCTGACCATCCACCTCTGCAAATCAAGCCTCGAGGATGATTCTGCTCCTCACAAGAGCTCTGGCTTTGCTCATGTAGAAGAGACAACTGTGAGGATGAACTTCCATAGCATCTCCCCACCCCCACCTGTAAAGCAGAAAGACTGAACCTGCTGGGCCTCACCTTGTTCTTGGCAAGAACATTGGCTCCCGCTTTAATGAGCAGCTTGGCTGACTGGCTGAACCCATGCCAGGAGGCTTCATGCAGGGCTGTATTCCCATCCTGAAAAATACATAGAGGAGACATCACTGACCCAATGGCCTGATTCTTCTTTTCATTTTACTTTTATAAATTGATTCATTTACTTGAGAGAGACAGAGAGAGAGAGAGAGGGAGAGAGAGAGAATGGGCATGCCAGGGCCTTTAGCCACTGCAAACCAACTCCAGATACATGCACCATCTTGTGGATCTGGCTTATGTGGTCACTGGGAAATTGAACCTGGATCCTTTAGCTTTGCCAGCAAGTGCCCTAACTGCTAAGCCATCTCTCCAGCCCAAAGTTTATCTTTTTGTTTTTTTTGTTTTTACATGGGTACTGGGGAATAGAATTTGGGTTGTTAGGCACTGTAGGCAAGAGCCTTAAATGCTGAGCTATCTCTCCAGCACCCTGATTCTTTGAATTACAGTCAACATAGCAGGATAGCCACAAGGGCTTTCCTCAACTGGAGTTCCTCATCTTAACCACAGAATACCAAACATACCTGAATCTCCATTCTCACAAAAATGTTATAAGAACCATTCTAGACACATATAAATGGCTTCATGAGATATAATGCTTTAGTCTCTGGGAACTTGCCATTTAGAATGGCTTCAGGGCCTCCCATAGCTCCTGTCCAATAGAAAGCAACAGTTTGGAGATGGCACACTGTCCATTCCTTTACCCTCTGGGGTCCACTATGCTGTTGATACCAGGAGAAACCCTGCAAAGTAGAGGAGAATGGAACCTTATTAAGGTCCAGAGTCTTAACAGGTAGAATACTCCTAACCCTATTTCTTCCTTAGAATATAATACATTCCATCTTAGTCCCAAATCCTCAAGGCCCTAAGCAAATGAGCAGGCACCAAAGAAACAGTTATCTGTAAATAAGATAAACAAATGTTCTCAATATATGACTCAGGTTTGCTTAAGTTACTATGAGAGGGAGGGGAAGCATGGGGGTGAGTAAGGATATCCATGCTGCCAGGCCAGGCTGTTTAGGCAGGGTAGGGCAACATAGTCTCCAATTATGTCTGAATGTGGCTTATCCTTTTACTCATCACACCAGTTCCCTAGAGAAGTGCACACAAGACCCCATGGTCCAATGCAGCTGACACCCACAAGAGCAAATCTAGGGTCCCAAAACCCAGGAGGAGGCAGTGCTGAGCATGCTACGGGAGCTATAGGGTCCAGGTGGGGGACAGTACAGAAATAGCAGCAAGGTGGGGAGGAGTGGAGAGAGCAGCTCTGGGGGCCACGAAGGAGTCTTTCCAGATCTGTTGCCCACATAGGTGTGCTCAGGTGAGACACAATGAGCTGCACATTTATGGCTTGTGTAATTTTCTGTATATATATTACACTTTAATAATGGTTAGAGAGAAAAGGTAAGCAGATGCCAATATGCACTTATATGCAAAATTTCTGATTTCAAGACTGTGACAATTTAAAAACACTGGGTTAATGTATAATAAGCCATTAGGATTTCTTCAAAAAATAAATGATTTTTTTTTGCTTTCAATAGTTTAAAGAACTTAATTTGCTTGCTTATCTAAAAACAACCAGACATCTGAGGATGCTTCTTCTCTACCCTTCAGAGCTCCAGTTTGTCTGGGTAGGGTGAACACACCTGTAATTTCTAGATATTTCCCCTTAATCTGGATTTATGTTGTTGTCACTGTGCAAGTAATGGAGATTTTTTTTTTTTTTGTAGTTTTTCAAGGTAGGGTCTCACTGTAGCCCAGGCTGACCTGGAATTCACTATACATAGTCATAGTATACTACAGTCTCAGGGTTGCCTCAAACTCACAGCGATCTTCCTACCTCTGCCTCCTGAGTGCTGGGATTAAAAGTGTGCAACACCATACCTGGCTGAGAGAAGAACTTTTAAACAAATACAACTGGCTGAGATCTCTTACTCTTCTTCAGAGGAACTCTGGGTTGACCTCGTCACTAGTCATAGAAGAGGAGTATATTTTGGGTGCTCCAAGGTAAGCCATGTGGGCTCCTTCAGCTCCACAGGGCCCTGTAGCCCTTACCTCAGGAGTAAGCAGCTGAGCCCTCCCATTTACCTTGTCCTGCCGGTCCAAGGCGCATCCCTCTTGGATGAGCGCAGTGATGATCTCCGTGTTTCCCACCACTGTGGCACGATGCAAGGCTGTCTGCTCCCCCTGAAAAGTGACACAGAGCCAGGAACAGCAGTCAGTGTTTCTTTGCAGCTTCACATCACTTTCCCCTCAACCCATTTCCCAGGGTACCTCCTTGCTTCACACAGAGTAGGTTGGTCACTTGCAGAAGGGTTTGGTCACCACAGGCAAGAAGAGTTTTGAGAGCCCATTAGTAGATAACACACATTGGCACAGCAAAAGACCCTAAGTCAATAGCAAGATTAGCCCATCACCTCACATCCACAACAGACTCAGGCCTTCTCCTGCTTCCCAGGGCGATGTGACTGTTATGTGCATGGAGAGCAGGTCTGGGAGTCAGACTGTATAGGTTATGCAGTCAAACCAGCAATGTTGCACTCTTTATTCCCCAAGGGGTCCACCTGCTGACTTACAGACACATCTCTGTTAGTGTCAATGCAAGGCCATCATGCTTTAAAGACAGGTGTATAATTTGCCCCCTGATTCTTACTAGCCAAGAGCAATGTAAGGGCGTGCTCAGTTTTACCTGAGGACTCTGGGGATTGCACCTGTCACAGCAGAATTTTATGAAGCTTCTCTCTGATTTACGCTGCAGCCTGCCTTTTATTTTTTTATCAGATTCCTGGGACTCTCAGTTTCTTCTCCAGTTACCAAGGAGAACTTGACTTTCTCCTCTAATTGTATTGGAGGGAAAGACTGAACACTGTCAGAGGTAAAAAGGTCAAGACTATAACAGAAGAGCTTAGTCTTTGTTTTTGTTTTTGTTTTTTTTGAGGTAGGGTCTCACTCTGGTCTAGGCTGACCTGAAATTCACTATGTAGTCTCAGGGTGGCCTCAAACTCATGGTGATCCTCCTACCTCTGCCTCCTGAGTGCTGGGATTAAAGGCATGTGCCACCATGCCAGGCAAGTTCAGTCTTTTAAGTGCACATTTAGCTCTGACATGTATTCAGACAAGTCAAGGCAAGGCAAATCAAATCAAGCTTGAGGACTGGGCTCAAAAGGGAAATGAACAGTGAAAGGTTACTAGCCTTCCCTGGAAACTAGAGGGAACTAGCTGAGCATGGTGGTGCACACCTTTAATCCCAGCACTCAGGAGGCAGAGGTAGGAGGACACCATGAGTTCGAAGCCACCCTGAGAATACAGAGTGAATTCCAGGTCAGTATGTGCTAGAGAGAGACCCTACCTCAAAAAATAAATAAACAACTAACAAATAAACAACAACAACAAAAAACTAGAGGGAACTAAAGAGTTAATAACTATCCCTAAAATGAACAGGCAATAAAGAAGTCACAGAGATATTTGGCCTCATCAAGTTCAACACCTTCCCTGATTGATACACTCTCCTTAAACTCAGATGGCCTTGAAGGACCAAAAATCACCTGAGTATTCTCCCTTAGACATTCCTGGCTAAAGAAGCCTATTTTGAACAAGGACACAAACAGCTACAATTTTCTTATCAACTACACCTGGTATAGTATGTTTCTTAGGCTCCTCCTTATAAGTTTTCAACTTCAACCCCAGCCTTGCTCAGTGCTTCAGCCTTCATCCTGCAGGAAGGCTGCTGCCCCTTGCTGTTTTTCTCAATCAACTGTCTGTAGAGATCAAGTCCAGTGTTCTCTTTTGTTTACTCTTACACATTCCTTACAAACAGTATGGAAGTTTTCAGGTAGAAAGAAATGGGGATGGGGCAGGAGATCAAGGAGATCAAGGCAGGAGAGTTGTGTCACTTCACTTCAGAATCTTCACCTGAAAAAGTGAGGTCCTCCCTTCCCTTTCTGGATTCTATGATTTAGCTGCAAAGATTGCATAGATTAAATTTCCTGACAGAGCACAGAGGGGCAAAGAACATACTCCTGGGCATCCCTGGCCTATTAGCCCAAGACAGGCAGGAGTGAAAGGTACATGACATGGAGCAGAGATTAGTTATAGGAGGGTTACACCACTAACCATAAGAAGCCTTAATGAGACCTGGCCAACTTCACTGCCTTCCTGGGATTTATCACAATGACAACTGAAGGCATTTACTCCAAGAAAATGAGTTCAGCTGGACATGGTGGCATACGCCTTTAATCCCAGCACTCGGGAGGCAGAGGTAGAAGGATGCCATGAGTTTGAGGCCAACCTGTGACTACATAGTGAATTGGAGGTCATCCTGAGCTAGAAACCTTACCTTGAAAAACCAAAATAAATAAACAAAATAAACCAAGAAAATGAGTTCCATAGATATATAGTGGTGACAATTGCACAAGAAGGTCTACAGGGATAAAATTCATGTTGTGAGACTAAAGAGATGGCTTATTGGTTAAGGTGATTGCCTGCAAAGCCAAAGGACCCAGGTTCATTCCCCAGGACCAGAGTAAGGCAGAGGCATAAGGTGGCACATGCTTCTGGAGTTCGTTTGCAGTGGCTAAAGGCCCTGACATGCCCATTCTCTCCCTCTCTCTCCCTCTCCAATTAAATACATAAATAAATAAGGTTCATGTTGTATGTATTAGCACAAAAATATCTACTAATTCTAGTCAAAATATAGTTTAGGTGATAGAGAGATGACTTGGTGGTTAAGGTACTTGCCTGCAAAGTGTTAAGGACTCAGGTTCAATTCCCCAGAACTCAAGTAAGCCAGATGCACATAGTGGCTCATGTATCTAGAGTTCATTTGCAAGGGCTAGAAACCCTGGTGTACTGTGATGGTTTGATTCAGGTGTCCTCTGTAAACTTAGGCTTTCTGAATGCTAGGTTTCTGATGGAGATTTGGGAATTAATGCCTCCTGGAGCCAGTGTATTGTTGGGGGCAGGCTCATGGGTACTGTAGCCAGTGTCCCCTTGGCAGTATTTGGCACACTCTCCTGTTGTTATTGTCCACCTTATGTTGGCCAGGGGGTGATGTCCATCCTCTGCTCATGCCATTGTTTTCCCCTGCCATCATGGAGCTTACCCTTGAGTTTGTAAGCCAAAATAAACCTTTTTTTTCCCCCAAAAGCTACTCTTTGTCAGGTGATTTCTGCCAGCAATGTGAACCTGACTGCAACATGTACCCCCCCCTCTCATAAGTAAATAAACAAATAAAAATGCAATAAAAATATAGTTTGGATAGGTTGGGTAGAACACACCTGTAATCCCAGCACTCAAGGGGCAGAGTTAGGAGGATCAAGAGTTCAAGGATAGCCTGGGCTACATAGTGAGACCCTGTTAAAAAAAAAAAAACTCTCATATTTGCTTTCTTAAAATTAAAAGGAGGTGGGCATGGTGAAGCACACCTTTAATCCCAGCACTCATGAGGCAGAGGTAGGAGGATCACCATGAGTTCAAGGCCACCCTGAGACTATATAGTGAATTCCAGCTCAGCCTGAGCTAGAGCAAAACCCTACCTTGAAACTCTCCTCAAAAAAAAAAAAAATAAATTAATTAAAAGGCTGGAGCAATGACTCACTGGTTAGAGGGGCTTGCTTGCAAAGCCTGACAGCCCATGCCCATATAGAGTAGAGCCAGATGCACAAAGTGGAGCATTCATTTGGAGTTCACTTGCAGTGACAGAAGGCCCTGGTGTGCCCATTCTCTCAATATCACCTTTTCTCTCTCTTTCTACTTACAAATGAATAAATAAAATATCTGAGAAGGCTGAGTAGGAGGATCACCATGAGTTTAAAGCCAGACTGAGCTAGAGAACCTGCCAGTGAGAAAGAAAGGGAGAAAGAAAGAGAGAGAGAGAGAGAGAGAGACTACTGCTGATTGATTAAAAGTCTACGCTAGGGCCAGGGAGATGGCTAAGTGGATAAAGCACTGCCACTCAAGCTTGAGTGCCCAAATTCAATCCCTAAATCCCACATAAAAGCCAGAAGCCCCCCAATAAATAAACATTTTTACACTTTTAAGAGGGGGCTGGAGAGATAGCCTAGTGGTTTTGGTAGTTTGAATGAATGTCCCTCAACTGATTCAAGAGTTGTGGTACTTTAAATGAATGGCCCCCAAAATAGGATTTTATTACAGTTTGTAAATTAGATATACAGATATCTGGGTTCAGCCCTAAGATGTGGTGGTGGATTTGAAATTCTAGTCTAAAGATATGCAAAGTGGGGGGCAGAGGGAGGGCATTACCATGGGATACTTTTTATAATCATGGAAAATGTTAATAAAAATTGAGAAAAAATAAAATTAAAAAAATTTTTTAAAAAGATATGCAAAGTGTCTGAGTTCCTTTTAGGGTTCATAAAGTGCTGTGTGGTCTGGCTTTTGGATTTTGGCTTGTGGATGGCTTTTTTTCTCTCTCTCTCTGTTTTGGTCCTATAAGAGCAGGCCAACTTGTTCTACCATTATAGAATTTCCCCTGGATCTGTAAGCGTCAATAAATATCCCTTCCTCCATAACTGTGCTTGGTTTGGAGGTTCATTTCAGCATGCTGGAAGCTGTGTACTACAGGAGTTTATTTAAAGCTTGTAATCTGGATATCCAACCTCCTGGCTGGAAGAGGTATCAGTGTGGCCAGGCCCTAGTATCCAGTGTTAAGGTGTGGGGTTGCATTTGGAATTCCAGTCTTAAGATATGCAAAGTGCTTAAGCTTTGCCTGAAGTTCCTGAAGTGTGCTTGCTTGCTTTTTAGTGTTGGCTTTCTCTCTTTGGAGCTATAAAAGAGGGGCCAACTTCTTCTGCCATTATGGAACTGCCCCTGGATCTGTGACATCAAAATGAGCACTGAATGATAAAAAAAAAAAAGTGGCTACAAGTGTGAGGAAGCATTTCTAGGTGAGGAATACCTACTATCCAAACAAATCATCAGATTAGATACTGCCCAAATGGGACCCACCGAGAAAGAAGCCACTTCATTCTCAGCAAGAAATATGAGAGTTCAGGTAGTACTGAGTTGGTCAGGTTTCCAATTGTACAAGCCTTTGAGTCACCCCATAAATAGTAGGCACTCTACCCAACACTCCTTGGGGCAAGTAGAAAAAAAAAAAAACATTTTTACAAGATGGAACTTACATTCTACCCATGCTGCACATCAAATGTAAGCCTCATGACCCCAGCACACAGGTCACATCAGCCCTGAAGGACAGATCATGTGAAGGGCCTGTCTAGGATAGGACCCTGACTAACCTACACCTTGGTTCAGGTCAAGACTTAAGATTAAAGCAGACCTAGTACTTGTGTGAAGTGATGAGAAAGTAACCCTCTTAATTTATCAGAATAACATATTGTATATTCTAAAGAACTGTTTTTAACAGGTTGAAGCTCATAAAAATCCCACTCCAGGCTACTGGAGGTCATTACGCAACTAATTCTCAGTCCTTACACCATGCCATAAAGATCAGTATCTGTAGAATATGAAGTCAGGTGTAAATTCCTTATAATATTAACATTCTTTATTTCTATCCACTATCCAAGATAACAAAGTGATTTTTTCCAATAATCTACCTGCTTTCTTAAAAAATATAAAGAAGTATCTTTGAGTTCTTGCAGATATTTCAAAGGTAACCATTAACAGGTATGGTGAATACCCAGAAAATAGGTATATCCTGGGAAATGCATTATCTAGTTTTACCTTCACCAGTCGTTACACTATTTGTTATGTTGTCATGTTTTGTTTTGCTTGTCATTTAAATTATATGGGTACAGCAAAGTATGCATTATTTGTCTAAAGCAAGGAAAAGGTACAAGAAAATATGTTATTGTGATAAATTAAAGATGGTGTTTCTAGCTAAAAGCCAGGCTAGAGCTTTCCTTTTGCCCACATGGCTCACCTTGACTGTTTTGAGAACCCCTTGCCTACAACAAAGCAGTCCCAGGAAATCAGCATAGTGTGTGCTGAAGTAGAACACGGTGAGCCTCAGGGCTGAGTAGGGTATTTTGTTGGGAAGTGTTAGTATGCCTGGTATTGTGGCCTGCACAGAGGTAAGCAAGGACTTTAATTATGCAAAGGAAAGATCAAATGATCTCAACAAGTTTATACCAGCAACTCAAGGCCCCACCTTTCCTGTGGTCTGAGTCTCTTCCCTTTCCTTATATTTTCTATTGCCACCTGAGATGATATAGATCAAGAATATTATGTTTGTATTATAGTGTAGAAAAATAAAGTGTTGTGACCCAAGGTAGAAATTAAAAGCTTAAAGTTAAATCAGCACCTTTTGTAAATGACATCCTTGGTGTTCCAATAAGTTTTAGATATAACCAGAGATTTATGAAAGATGCTGATGGGATTCTGTCTATGCACAGCATGTCTTTGCAAATACTGTCCTCACTTATAAATGTGTTTGTCAAGTTTTAGGATATTAGAGATGCAAGGAAAACTCAATGCATAAAGCTATACCCTAGCATAGACAAGGGTCTGAAATTCATAGCCAGAGTTTTGAAAGGTAAATTTGGAAGAGATTATGATAAAGGTGAACTCTCCAAGATTTTTCATTGGTAATAAAAGTTTTATTTCTCACAATTCTATCACATCAGTAAGAGTTGAAATATTTTCTGAAAATAGCTCCCAGTCACATTATCACAGAAATTTTCCCTAATAACTTACTGAAGGAAAATTTACATGATCCTTTCACAGAGAATTCACCTTCTTCAAAGACCAAAACAACCCTTTGTGCTATGTAACTCCACTCAGCCACTGCTCAGAAATGGACAGTTGACACTGGAAGATCCAATCCAAATGGACTAACTCAGCTGAGCTTGTGGTAGTCATGTAATGGGGTGCTAAGGGTCCAAGAAAGTCCTTGCACCCCAAGCCCTGGGTTCATTTCTAGTTTTAGTCAAAGAATTGAATAAAAAAGAAAACTGAGAAGGATAATTATTAAATTATTATATTTATTAAGAGATGTAAAGCCAAGGAAAAGCACCTATGTGGCTAGAGATCCCATGTGGAGGGCCTGGGGAAAAAAGCATGGAAAGCAAAGAGAAAAGGTTCAAGGAGCTCCTGCCATGTGGGGAGCTGGAGGGGATAAAAGACTCATGCGGAGAGCAAGGGCTAGGGGGCGCTCCTGGCTGGGCCCGGACTAGGGCCTAGCCAAGCCGTGGGAAAAACTCACCCACAGCTGGAAGTTTCCAAGTGATGACAGAACGAGAGAGAGAGAGAGAGAGAGAGAGAGAGAGAGAGGGGGGGGGGGGCGGGGAGTGGGGGGGGAGAGGGAAGGAGAGAGGGAGGGAGAGACTGCCCTCTCCTTGCAAAGGTATTTATAACCTTAGGGTGATAGGCTGTCTTCTGCCTCAGGTGAACCAGAGGGACAGCTGGTAATTAGGGCCATGGGATGTCTCAGGAAGAGGTTAGCAGTTAAGACGCTTGCCTGCAAAGCCAAAGGACTCAGGTTCGATTTCCCAGGACCCACATTAGCCAGATGCACAAGGGGTGCACACGTCTGGACTTCATCTTGCAATGGCTGGAGGCCCTGGTGCACCCATTCTCTCTCTCTCTCTCTCTCCCTCCCTCCCTCCCTCTTTCTTTACTTAAATAAAAGACAATAAATATTTTTTTAAAAGAAGTTAGCTCTGACACCAAGTTCCAGGGGCTGAACTTGACCAACCACAATGTTTAAATCCTATGAAAGACCTCCCTCCTGTTAGATCAGGACAAAATAAAGTTACAGCAGGAGGGCAAAGTGAATCATCCATATTCCTCAAGAAATTGTCTACCCATTATCCTTCCCCTGCCTAACAAGACTCCAGGTCTAGATTTACTGCCCCCTTATCTCTCACTGGGTCATTTCTGGTCTCATCCTATGGCTAATGTAAAGAAAAAAGAAATTTATTCTCCTTCCTCACCTTCTCCCAACTGAAGAGCCTATAAAACCCACTATCTGTAACTCCAAGCTGACTGCTCCACTCTTGACAGTCAGTCCCGGCAGCTTGTGTCCCCCCAGCCCCTCTCCCCCAAATAAAAACTTCCACCTTTGCCTCAGAGTGGTCTCAGTGGTCCTTGGTCACTCCTGAACTTTACAAGTGGTACCATAACTCAGGAAGGCTTCTGACTGCCCTCTTGGGTGGCCAGACCTCCTTTCCCCTAACCAGATGTGGTGGTTTGATTCAGGTGTCCCCCATAAACTTAAGTGTTCTGAATGCTAGGTTCCCAGCTGATGGATATTTGGGAATTAATACCTCCTGGAGGGAGGCTTATGGGCTTTATAGCCAGTTTCCCCATGCCAGTGTTTGGCAGACTCTCCTGTTGCTGTAGTCCACCTTATGTTGGCTAGGGAGTGATGTCCACCCTCTGCTCTTGCCATCGTTTTCCCCTGCCATCATGGAGCTTCCCCTCAAGCCTGTAAGCCAAAATAAATCTCTTTTTCCCAGAAGCTGCTCTTGGTTGGGTGATTTCTACCAGCAATGCGAACCGGACTGCAACACCAGACCACCGAGCTGCCATTTGACCCTCGAAGGCCTTGGACCATCTGTCTGATACAGGCTCTCACACCCACCATGATTCTGCCTCACTGTTCTTCCTTCTCCTCCTTCTTCTCTGTAAGTGTCCCTCTCTCTTGGGTTGGCCTGCTCTTGGGTTTCACCCCATCTTGTGGAAGACGTGCCGGCACTCCAGGCTACTCCCCTCGGCTGCTAGGCTCTAACCTTAGGTCTCTAGAAAGACGCACTCTGGACACCTTGGGTCTCTGGCTCTCTGGTCTACCATACCCTAAGGGGCACCTTTTGGTTTGGTTGCACCATCTCAGGATACTCTCTCTCTCCCTCCTTCCTCTCTCTCCTGAGCTCTCATCTTCTACTGCCAGCTGCTTTCATCTTTCACAGCTAGCTGCTTTCGCCATCAGGAGTACAGTTGCCCTCCTCGCCCACTAACAGGCTAACCAGCCAACAGTTGTGACCTGAACAGCCTCTGCCCACGTGGAAGGTGCAGGCCCCATTCAACCTAACAGGCCAGGGGGTCATATTGGTGTTCTGTGTAAACCCAGCTTAAGCTCTGGTTTATTTTTCTCTCACCCTTGTTTTGCTCTTTTCCTATCTCCTTAAGAACTTAAAGCCTCTATGACTCTTGGACGACATCTTATCTTTCTCTGCAACTCTGCTTGGCCACATCCATAAGCTGGACAATGGGTCCAAATGGTTTGATACTGATACTTTTGATTTCCAGATTCTCACTGAATTAAAACAAACTTCTACCAATGTACAGGCAAATGGTCCACAGTACCCTATATGCAAGGCCTTCTCTCTGTTCAACCTGCTTTTCTTACCAGGTCCTTCTAGCCTCTCCCCCATACTCATCTTCACCTTCTGCCTTTGACCCTGACACCATAGAGAACCTCGCCCCAACAGCTCTTCTGGCTCCTCTAGCTCCCTCAGCCTTCTGCCTGGTAACAAGGTTTGATTTTAATCTCTGGAGTCATAAATAAGGTAAAAATTTAAAATGGGAATGCATAACTTCTGAATGAATGTGCGAAGGGGAAATGGTTGTCTAGAGTCTATATGAAAAGTGCATTTAAAATGAATGTGTGTGAGTATGTACGTGGCTCACAGCCCTAAGGCAGCAGAATGATTTCTGTTCTGAACAGTGCCATTTCATTGTGGGGATGTTTTCCACCAAGCTCACTGTACAAGATGGCACAGCCAAGTTTTACTGTTGCGTGTCCCCCAGAAGGAACACTAAAAGTAATTGAGATCATAGACCCCCCCCCCAAAAAAAAGCAAGATTCTCTTACCCTTAAAGAGTTATAAAATGACAGGTATGAAAAGCTGCCCTATAACCCTGAAGGAAAACCAAAACTTTCCCTGGAATTTAGGGGGAGAAAAGGCTCTTTCTTAGTATCACTGCCTTGCAGAGTCAGGGAACTGTAAGCACAGGGAATCTCAGGATCCTAACTCCAGCACGATGATGAATGTATGCCAAGTTGCTATGGGGACTTCTTATAAGAAATTTCTAACTGTGTTACACTTACAAGAAATTTGTAAATGTTTTACATTTACCTTATCTTTCTATGCTTATATGGAACTACTAACAGACAACAGACTCAAAAAAATTCTAAAAATGCTTAAATCTGTTTTCATATATTTTTTAAAAATTTATTTATTTATTTGAGAGTGACAGACACAGAGAGAAAGACAGATAGAGGGAGAGAGAGAGAATGGGCGCGCCAGGGCCTCCAGCCTCTGCAAACGAACTCCAGACGTGTGCACCCCCTTGTGCATCTGGCTAATGTGGGACCTGGGGAACCGAGCCTCGAATCGGGGTCCTTAGGCTTCACAGGCAAGCGCTTAACCGCTAAGCCATCTCTCCAGCCCTGTTTTCATATTTTTAAACATGTGTTTCAGGAAAGTTATAAGAAACAAGGTTAAAAAATTTTTGTTTATTCTGGGTAAATGACATAAGTGAAATCTGATTTACTCTCTCTTTAAAAAGTTATTTCACAAGGCCTTTTGAGGAAAAAAAATGGTCATATTAAAAGTGTTTTGGTAAGGACAATAAAAGTTTTTGTGGGTAGTTATGAGATGAACTGACTGAAAAAGATAAACTGGAGAGGAAACTTTAAATGTTGGATGTTAAATGCTTGATGGAAAAGATTGTTAGAGTGGCTACATAGGTTGTAAAGTGTTGGGAGCTATGAACCAAACCTCGGCCATGTTAACAGAGTCTGCCATATAGCAAGTTAACTTTCTACGTCCTCACCTAATATTCAACTACCAGAAACAATGGGATCGTACACCTGGACAAACACTCCCCCATCCTGCCAGTAGCTGATGAAGAAACAAAGGCATTACAGTTTAACCAGTAACTCTGTGATCTTTGCCCTAACTACGTCCCCTTCCCCCTACAACCCTATATAAACCTACATGTAAGGATAAACTCTCGAGGCCATGACAAACACCTAGCATGGTCTCCTTCTTGTGTCTATTTGCCTTCTTTCACCCAGGTTAGCTTCTCCTTGAGTCCTTGTTCAACTCCCCGCTGGCCGGGACAGTAAAGTGAAAAGTATATAGATGAAGGTATGAGTAAAGTATGTAGATGAAGATATGAGTAAGCTTAAACAGAAGGTTAAAGACAAAGTACCTAATCAGATTATAGACTTCTTGAGATATAAAATGACTATCAGCCTAGGGCTTGCATCAGACTAACAAAGTATGGCCCTGGCTGATAGCAGATTTCTATGGTATTCATGTTGTAAACTTAATTTTAACTCATTAATGTTAATCTGGTCATAATAATGGTCATGAAGGATTGAGTACCCAATGAAGTTAAGTAGGTTCCTCTATTTGTCAACCTTTCAAATAAATGTTAAGGTTAAAATTGACTTGATATTTAATTCTCTCTTAAGGTTATTATATCTAAAACCCTGCCTCAAAAAAAAAAAAAAGGAAGAAAGAAAAAAATCTCAGAGGAACTATTTACTCTCCCCCCCCTACTTTATAAGGTAGACAGACCACATTTGAAACATTAAACAGTATTTATCTGTCACATACTTAAAAACCATTTATTTCATGGTGAACAGTAAAAAAAAAAAATCTAGACAAAGTTATGTTGTGATTTAAGATGTAATTCCTCCATTCGTCCAACAATCAGTCTTAATACTTTAATTTCAACTTATGTCATTACTAAACAAGTTTACCAAAGTGCCACAGACATAAAGTTGGTTAGGGTTTGAATAATTACAAATTGTGTCATAAAATTTTGTGTATATTTAGAATTCAATATAGTTCTATAAAAGTAATTTGAAAGACATTAAAAATACTTCTTTTTGTCTCAGCAATTAAAGGTACTTATTTGCAAAGCTAGATGCACATAGTGGAACACACATTTGATAATTGTTTTGGAAATCACTTGCAGTGGCAAGTGGCTCTGGCATGCTCATTCCCTCTCCTTTTCATGAGACTTGTCTCCTTTTTTATTAGATCATGGCAGTTTAATCCATTTCCTCCATTCTTTGGGTATGTTAAATATAACTAAAGTAATTTCAAAAACTGACTTAGAGATTAAATCTTATTTAGCTTTTAAGAGTGCTAAATCTTCTCAAAAAACATATGTATACTAAGATACCCCAATTCTGATAAGCTTACAAATTATAAAAATTTTAATGTCTTCATATTTAAGCCAAAAAAGTTACTACATAATATAGATTTCTTATTTATTTTAAATTCTGACAGCAGATATTTTGTTCATAGTTTACTCTCTGTAGCCTCATATGCTTTAAATACGTAAACTCTACTTTCTGTTAATATTAACAGCTAAGCCATCTCTCCAGCCCATCAGACTTTTCCAGATATCAGAATATTGTAACTCGATTTATATAAAGTCCATGATGTTTAGCTATCAGTAAGCATGCATCATCATGCCTAGCTAAAACTCTGTAATGTTAAGATGGTTCTTGTCTTATTCAAGCTGATTTTGCTAGATGATTATCACTAAAGTCATTATCTAAGTCTTATAAAAAAGTGACTCATTGTAATATTTCTTTTTTTTGTTTTTTTTTTTCAAGTATCACAATGTTTAGTGATAGATACAAGTATATAAAATCAGGGCATGAACATGACTTGATAAATTAAGTAGACTTAATTTCAATACTGTAATAAGAGGGACCAATTCAAATTCTCACCATTTGTTTCACACCCACAAAAACCACTTCAAGGGCATTAACGATCTCTCAAAACTGATCAGTTTTGTGCAAGTAAACCATGTTTCTTTTAAAAAGACTTGTGCACTTGCCCAGGCTCAAGGATATTAAAATCTAGCACATAAAGCCCATTACCAGAGGTAGAAATACAGGCAATATACTATTACGGCAACAACCATCAATTACAGTTAAGAATTTTTCTGTAACAACCAAATGGATAATCAAATATTGCAACAACTCAAGTATTACTGAGCAAAGTGCATTTCTACAGTATTCAGTGTTGCTATTCAGTTTCTAACTTAAAACAGCCTATGATAACTGGCAGCAAAGAAGGTCCTTGCAATAGACTGCCTCTGCTTGAGAACTTAGGATGTAATTATTGCATGCTGCTAATATACTATCTAAACATTAAAGATACTCCTAAAATATTTGATGGTAGACTATGATTAAGACATTACAACTACAAAAAACCTTATGCAGAAGGAAAACTTACTGACATGCTTCTGCTTTAAATATTGTGAAAATATTGCAGCGGAATGAATTTTCGCAGTGGTTAGGTCAAATGCAGTTACATCATAGCAACAGTATGTTTTGCACAATTTAAGGCTTTGGCTGGTTCTTTAGTCAGCTTCTTCCTCTGATTCTTCTTCTTCAACAGTTTCTAGCCAGGTTAGCCACTGATTCACCTGGAACAAAGCCTTGCGTTTTCCTGGAAATTCTTGAGTTATGTCTTCTTTCCAAGCCAAGAAAGCTTCTTCCTCGATAATTTCCATATCGTAGAAGTGAACGAAAAAGCGAAGTAACATGCCTTTTGGAAAGTTGCTGTTGAAACAGTGCACTTGCAGAGCATATAGGGCACTGACTTGTAGATCAACATGATCATGAAGAAATTTCTGCATCACTGGCTTGAAAGAAAGCAGCAGTTGTTTTTCCTGCTCTAACTGTTCTTTGGAAGGAGCAGAGAAGAATCTGTTTCATCACTGGGTGGGTTTACTTCACTAGAAAAATATTGTAAGAAGCTGGTCATTAAGATGTTCACAAATCCTTTATCTACATGAAGTATGGGAGAGATGTTATCTTTAATCCATTTATATATAGTTTGAGGGGATGGATCCAACTTAATTTGCTTCAACAGTTCCTTCTCCAATTTGAGGAGTGGGAATAAGAAACTCAGTCCCTTTCCTTCCAAAATCTCCAACATGCGGTCTTTATTCTGATCAATTTCTGGGAGCATTTTCTGCATATTGACCTTGCTTTGTTGAAAAAGTTCAGTTAACCATTCTCGATCTTGTAGTTTAGCGAGTTGCTGAAGACAAAGTAAGAAGAGAGGGAAATGGGTGCCACTCTCCAGGGGTTGAGCCAGTTCTGAGATGCTCACCAGCTCTGAAATGATGGCATGAGCTGCAAACTGGGCTAAATATGATTTCACCAAGGGGATGTCAACCTCCAGTTTGGGGCACTGGTCCAATACATTCAGGAAAGCCTGCATGAAGTTGTCACTTGTGGCTATCCCTTCCTGCTTAAGTAAACTGATCAAAGAGCTTGCTTTTTCTTTATCTTCATCACTTCTATCTAGTGACAGGATGATCACTTTGCTTAACATCTCTGGAAGAAAGTGTTTAGGAGCTCTCATTTCTCTCACATTGCTGACGGCCTCATTTGCGTTTCCACTATTCAGATACTCTGTGACAACAGTTTCAGTTAGTTTGAGAAGTTCTTCCTTTGATGGTGGTGGCTTTTTGCTAGTCTTGGCAGGCTTTTCCTGAATAAGTGGTGGATTAGTTTTGAGACCAAGCTGAGGTGTCTGTCCCAGAGGTGGTGTTTGAGTGCATGGTGGCTGTGCACTGGGAGGAATCATAATTATCTGGGGTTGAAGCTTTGGCACTTGATTTTTATTCATCAGGAACGACTGAGCAGGCCTCAAGCTAATCTCATCTGCATTAAGCTGTCCTTTCTTAGAAAACCAAGGTGGCATATCCTTCGACTGTCCTTGCAGCTGGGATAAGAGTCCCTGACTCTGGTTATGGTAGAGCTGGCTTAGCCCCTGGCTTTTCATAAACTTGCCCCTCATCTCTCCAAACTGCGATTGTGTGGGAGTCATGATGTGTCCCCCATGGCCATTGAAGAGCTGATTTGAACGATGACGTCCCATGGTGGGTGAAAATCTATCCTGGATAACTCCTGGACCAGTACCAATTCCGCTACCTGGCATTTGTCCAAACATATCAGCAAGTCCTCCAAGTGGATCCCTATCCATTTTCATCCTTGGTGGCATAAACGGTTCCTCCAGAAAGAAGCCACCACTTCTCATCCCTTGAGCCATAGGAGCAGGAATAAACACTCCTAGATCTTTGACTGCATCTTGCCGGATTTGATCGATCGTCTTTGGTCCATTGTCAAGAAAAGCCTTGCGAGGAACCCAATGGTGTTCTCGCAACTCTACGGTATCCTGCAGCAGGAAACGAATCCTCGCTGGCAATTCCTTACTTAACATCAAGGAACACATTCTGGCAAAGTACTGATCCATTAAGGACTTGGCTCGTTCATGGTCTAATCTAGGTCCCACTGTTCTCATTATCTGACAGAGGCACTCCAAATCCTCTCCCATATCTTTGAGTTGCACTCTCTTCTTCTTTTCCAAAAGTGTTTTGATGCACTTATTAAGGATAGATTCATGAATAAGATCAAGCTTGCCAAGTTCTCCAATGAATTTGATGTTCCCCAACATCTTGATCTTAGCAATGGCTCTCTGTTCCTCCTCCTCAGGGAGAAGGGGATTTTCACGCTTATCATAGACATCAACATTTCTGGTTCGGTTTTCAAATTCATCTTGTAATTTGGAAATTAGGAGGCGTCTGAATGTTGTGCTTTGCTTCTGTCCTGGCTGACCCTCTGCGGCTGGGCCATCAAAGTTTGGTGCATCTTCTGCCAATCGCAGACATAGCTGAGCGTACAGTGAGCTATACTTTGGCTCTTCTAGGGCTTTGTCCACAATCAGCAGTATGACCCCTTTAAGGATGAGTTTAGACTCTACACCCACATTGAGGAGCTCAAGGCATAGCTTGTCAAACTTTTCAGGAGTAAGCTTATTTAGTATGCCTCTTACTTTCCTGAAGATTGCATCATGTTGTTCTTTTTCATTTGCGGAGTTGTTTGCTGTGGAGTTGTCATCTCGTCTAGTGCTTCGTGCAGGAATCCACTTCTGAGCGTTTTGCCCTGGGGTTTTCCCCAGGAACTCGCTGTTGCCAGCAGTCTTGGGATAGTGCTGAGGTGCACCCCTACTTCCTCCTTCGCCCGGAGAAGCACTGAAACGAGAAGCACCCCCCACTCTCACACTCTCCACTTTGGCGGCTTGACAACGAAGAATCTTCAAAAGAATAATAGTAATGGATGGGGTGGGAAGGGGAGGGGGGGTTGAAATGAAAAACCTTCACCCAGAATTCAGCAGCTGCTAGCGCAGCTGCCTCCTCAGGATCCAGTCGCCGGGACCGGGGAAGGGAGGAGGAAGGGGAACGGAAAACAAAAAAAAAAAAAAAAAAAGAGGGGGGAAGGGAAGGGGGAGGAAGGAGCCTGGACGGCCTGAAACACTCAGCTCAGAGGAGTCCCCGCCGCCGCCGCCGCCGCCGCCTCCATAGAGCTCCAGCTCGCTGCTGGCCATAATATTTCTTTAGTTAAGACTTAAAATTGTTCAATGGTAACAATTGCTTTGTGTCTGTCATATTCTCTATGCATGTTAGAATAAGGCTTGCTTAACTCAAAAATGCCCACATTTTATTTAATTTTAATTTTTAAAATATATTTTATTGATTTGAGAGCAAGAAAGAGGTTGAGAAAGAGAGAGAAAAAATGGGCACACGAGGGCCTCTGGCCACTGCAAGTGAACTCCAGAACCATGTGCCACCTTGTGCATCTGGCTAATGTGGGTCCTGGGGAATCAAACCTGGGGTGCTTTGGATTTTCAGGCAAATGCCTTCACTGCTAAGCCATACCTTCAGTCTCCAAGTTTTATCTTGTTCTTGAGCTATGTATAATCAGTCTCAAAGTTTCATTTAATTGTCTCATTTCTGATAGCTTTTTTTTCTAAATTTTTATTAACATTTTCCATGATTATAAAAAAAATGTCCCATGGTAATTCCCTCTCTCCCCCCTGACACTTTCCCCTTTGAAATTCCATTCTCCATCATATTACCTCCCCATCTCAATCATTGTACTTACATATATACAATATCAACCTATTAAGTATCCTCCTCCCATCCTTTCTCTTCCCTTTATGTCTCCTTTTTACCTTACTGGCCTCTGCTACTAAGTATTTTCATTCCCACGCAGAAGCCCAATCATCTGTAGCTAGGATCCACATATGAGAGAGAACATGTGGTGCTTGGCTTTCTGGGCCTGGGTTACCTCACTTAGTATAACACTTTCCAAGTCCATCCATTTTTCTGCAAATTTCATAACTTCATTTTTCTTTACTGCTGAGTAGAACTCCATTGTATAAATGTGCCACATCTTCATTATCCACTCATCTGTTGAGGGACATCTAGGCTGGTTCCATTTCACAGCTATTATAAATTGAGCAGCAATAAACATGGTTGAGTACGTACTTCTAAGGAAATGAGATGAGTCCTTAGGATATATGCCTAGAAGTGCTATAGCTGGGTCATATGGTAGATCAATCTTTAGCTGTTTTAGGAACCTCCACACTGTTTTCCACAATGGCTGGACCAGATTGCATTCCCACCAGCAGTGTAGAAGGGTTCCTGTTTTTTCACATCCCCGCCAAAATGATCATTTGTTTTCATGATGGTAGCCAATCTGACAGGAGTGAGATGGCATCTCAATGTAGTTTTAATCTGCATTTCCCTGATGACTAGTGACATGGAACATTTTTTTAGCTGCTTCTATGCCATTCATATTTCTTCCTTTGAGAATGCTCTATTTAGCTCCATAGCCCATTTTTTGATTAGCTTGTTTGATTCCTTATTATTTAACTTTTTGAGTTCTTTGTATATCCTAGATATTAATCGCCTATCAGATATATAGCTGGCGAAGATTTTTTCCCCTTCTGTAGGTTACCTCTTTGCTTTTTTCACTGTGTCCTTTGCAGTGCAAAATCTTTGTAATTTCATGAGGTCCCAGTGATTAATCTGTAGTTTTATTGCCTGAGCAATTGGGGTTGTATTCAGAAAGTCTTTGCCAAGACCAATATGTTGAAGGGTTTCCCCTATATTTGCCTCTAGCAGTTTCAGAGTTTCAGGTCTGATGTTAAGGTCTTTAATCCATTTGGACTTAATTCTTGTGCATGGCGAGGCAGAAGAATCTATTTTCATCCTTCTGCAGATATATATCCAGTTTTCAAAACACCATTTGCTGAAGAGGCTGTCTCTTCTCCAATGAGTATTTTGGCATTTTTATCAAATATCAGGTGGCTATAGCTACTTGGGCTTACATCTGGGTCCTCTATTCTGTTCCACTGATCTACATGTCTGTTTTTGTGCCAGTACCTTGCAGTTTTTGTTACTATGGCTCTGTAGTATAGGTTAAAATCAGGTATGGTGATACCACCAGCCTCATTTTTGTTGCTCAGTATTATTTTAGATATTCGAGGTTTTTTTGTGATTCCAAATGAATTTTTGGATTGTTTTTTCTATTTCCATGAAGAAAGCCTTTGGAATTTTGATAGGGATTGCATTAAATGTGTACATTGCTTTAGGTAAGATTGCCATTTTCACAATATTGATTCTTCCAATCCAGGAGCAAGGGATGTTTCTCCACTTTCTAGTGTCTTCTGCAATTTCTCGCATGAGTGTTTTATGTTCTCATTGTAGAGATTCTTTACTTCCTTGGTTAGCTTTATTCCAAGGTACTTTATTTTTTTTTTGATGCAATTGTGAATGGGAGTGATTCTCTGATTTCATCCTCTGTGTGTTTGGTGTTAGCATATATGAAGGCTACTGACTCTGTGTATTTTGTATCCTGCTACATGGCTGTAGGTTTTGATCAGCTCTAACAGTTTGCTAGTAGAGTCTTTAGGGTCCTTTATGTATAGAATCATGTCATCTGCAAATAATGAAAAGTTGATCTCTTCCTTTCCAATTTGTATCCCTTTTATGTGTGTCTCTTGCATTATTGGTATGGCTAAGACTTCCAGAACTATATTAAATAAAAGTGGGGACAGTGGACACCCTTGTCTTGTTCCTGATTTTAGTGGAAAAGCTTCCAATTTTTCACTATTTAGTAATATGTTGGCTGTAGGCTTGTCATAAATAGCCTCTATTATATTGAGATATGTTCCTTCTATTCCAAGTCTCTGTAGGACTTTTATCATGAAGGGATGTTGGATTTTGTCGAATGCTTTCTCTGCGTCTAATGAGATGATCATATGATTTTTGTCCTTCAACTCGTTTATATAATGTATTACATTTATAGATTTGCATATGTTGAACCATCCCTACATCTCTGGGATAAAGCCTACTTGGTCAGGATGAATGATCTTTTTGATATACTCTTGTGTTCTGTTTGCCAATATTTTGTTGAGAATTTTTGCATCTATGTTCATGAGGGAGATTGGTCTATAATTTTCTTTTTTTGTTCTATCTTTGCCTGGTTTTGGTATCAGGGTGATGCTGGCCTCATAGAAGGAGTTTGATAGAATTCCTTCTTTTTCTATTTCCTGGAAAAGCTTAAGAAACAATGGTGTTAGCTCTTCCTTAAAGGTCTGGTAAAATTCAGCAGTGAATCCATCTGGGCCTGGGCTTTTTTTAAGTTGGGAGATTATTGATAACTGTTCGGATCTGCATGCTTCTTTTAGGTCTATTTAAGTGATTAATATCATCTTGATTTAATTTAGGCAGGTCATATAAATCAAGGAAATCATCCATTTCTTTCAGATTTTCATACTTTGTGGAGTATATGCTTTTATAGTATGTCCCTATGATTTTTTGAATTTCTCTGGAATCTGTTGTGATGTTACCTTGTTCATCTCTGATTTTATTAATTTGTGTCTCTTCTCTCTTTCTTTTGGTCAGATTTGCTAAGGGTTTATCAATCTTGTTTATCCTTTCAAAGAAACAACTCTTTGTTTCATTAATTCTTTGGATTGTTGTTTTTGTTTCTATTTCATTAATTTCTGCCCTAATCTTTATTTTTTCTTCCCGTATCCTGATTTTTGGTTTGCCTTGTTCTTATTTTTCCAAGGCTTTAAGGTGAAGCATTAGGTCGTTTACTTGTGACCTTTCTAATTTCTTAATATAGGCACTTAAGGCTATAAAGTTACCTCTTAGAACTGCCTTCATTGTGTCCCAGAGATTTTGATATGTTGTGTTCTCATTATCGTTTGACTCTATAAATTTTTTGATTTCCTTGATTTCTTCATTGACCCATTCATCATTTAGTAGGGTATTGTTTAGTTTCCATGATTTTGTGTATGCTCTATAGCCTTTCTTGCTACTGATTTGTAGTTTAATTCCATTGTGGTCAGATAGAATGCAAGGAATTATTTCAATTTTCCTGAATTTGTTAAGATTTGCTTTGTGTCCTAATATATGGTCTATTTTAGAGAATGTTCCATGTGCTGCTGAAAAGAATGTATATTCTGCAGTCTTTGGATGAAATGTCCTGTATTTATCTGTTAGGTCCATTCCTTCTATGACCTCATTTAGTCCCCATGCCTCTCTGTTTATTTTTTCCTGGAATGACCTGTCAATTGATGAGAGTGGGGTGTTAAAGTCACCCACCACCACTGTGTTTGGTGTTATCTGTGACCTTAGTTCTAATAGTGTTTGTTTGATGAATTTGGGAGCCCCCATGTTAGGTGCATATATGTTTAGGATTGTAATTTCCTCCTGTTGGAGTGTGCCCTTAATCAATATAAAGTGACCTTCCTTATCTTTCTTGACTAATGTTGGACTGAACTCTACCTTGTCTGATATTAAGATAGCAACCCCTGCTTGTTTTCTAGACCCATTTCCTTGAAACACCGTTTTCCAACCTTTCACCATAAGATAATGTCCATCCTTTGTAGAAAGGTGAGTTTTGGAGACATCAAATTGTAGGATCCTGCTTTTTAACCCAGTCTGCAAACCTATGTCTTTTCATTGGGGCATTGAGGCCATTGGTATTACGAGATATTATTGAATGGTGTGGGTGTATGTTTGCTTTTTTTTTTTTTTTGTTGGTTTTGGCTCTACCTGTGCTCTCTTGTGTTAAGTAGTATTTGAGTATTGCTTGTTTTTTCTAGGTTCCTTATATGTGTGCTTTTCCTTTTCTTCAGCATGGAGGATTCTTTCAAGTATTTTCTGTAGAGCTGGTTTTATCTTCAAATACTCCTTTCACCTGCTTTTATCATGGAATGTCCTTATTTACCCATCTATTGGAATGGATAGCTTTGCAGGATAAAGTAACCTTGGTTGACAGTTGTTATCTTTCAGAACTTGGAATATATCACTCCAAGCCCTTCTGGCTTTTACAGTTTGTGTTGAATAATCTGCTGTAATCCTGATGGGCTTGCCTTTGTAGGTAACTTGATTTTTCTCTCTAACTGCTTTCAATATTTTTTCTTTGGTGTGTGTGTTTGGAAGTTTGATTATAATATGGCAAGGAGAGGTCCTTTCCATGTTTTGTCTGGCTGCGGTTCTTAAGGCTTCTTGTATCTGCATTGGCACTTCTTTCCCAATTTGGGGGAAATTTTCTTCTATGATTTTGTTGAAGACGCCTACTATGCCTTTGGAGTGGAATTCTTCTCCTTCTACTATGCCCTGAATTCTTATATTTGATCTTTTCATAGTGTCCCAAATATCTTGAAATTCCCATTCATACTTTTCTATAAATTTGTCTTTCTCTTTGTTGGGCTGTATTAGATCTGACACCTGATCTTCTAGCTTAGATATTCTGTCCTTTCCCTCATCCATCCTACTGGTGAGATTTTCTACAGAGTTTTTTATTTCATTAACTGTGTTCTTCATTGCTAGTAATCCTGTAATTATGTAATTATTAGTAATTCTGTCTTGTATTGCCTTCTTTATTTCATGAAATTGGTGTCCTGCGTCTTCTTTGATTCCTTTGATTTCCTCTTTGATTCTTTTGATTTGTTCTTTGACCTCTTTGAACATATTTACAATCATTCTTTTGAATTCTTTATCAGGCATTTCCTCTAACTTGTTCTCACTGGAGGACATTTCTGATGCATTAATACTTTTAGGTGGATTTATATCGTCTTGCATTTTAGTGTTTCTTGTGTTATAATGTATATATTTTTGCATCTTCGATTAAGTTAAAGCTTGGATTTTCTAGCTAGCTGGGTATTTTTAGCTGTATCAATTGATTTGATGTTATATATTTTCAGGGTAGGAGCTTAAGTTGTTAGGTGTGGCTCTTAAGACTCTCAGAGTATCTACGAAGGTGTTCCTAGGGGTTGTTTCCCTGCTATAGGAGTATTCATGCAGGCTGAGTGGAATAAAATACAGGTAGATTCTAAAATTTAACTAAATACTGTACACATTCAATCAAAAACAGCACCGAATATTTATGCAAGAGCAGTTATTATAACAACCAGATCCTCTAGCAACAAAGAGGTTAAGATTTCTGGTCTGTTGAGGGATCCAAGTCAGCTTGTGACCAAGTGAGACCCTTTCCTGGTGCAATCAATCCCAGTTACCTTTTTGGATGATTTTGGTCTCAGTCAAGTTGCTGGCTGGGTCGTTGGGCTGCTGTTCTGATTTCTGGAGCTGGACACTGGCTTTTCCTGCGGGGCAAACCAAGCCTGGCAACTGTGGCCCTCCAGATCAGCACCCCTGCTGCTGGAACCACCACTGCTGCTAAAGCTGCCGCTGCTGGGTCTGTCACCTCAACTGGGTCCACTGCTGCTGCTGCTGCTGCTGCTGCTGCTGCTTTACCTGCCACTGCCAGATCCTCCACTGCTGTGCTGGATCTGCGACTGCTGCCTCTGAAGCTGCTGCTGCTGGTGCCAGAGCCGCTGATCCTGCTGCAGGACCCTGCTCCTACTTGGGTCCTGCTGTTCACTCAAGTTTGTGTGGCTGGATCCTGGGACCGCTGTTCTGTTTGCTGGAGCTGGGCACAGGCGGTGGGGGGGGGGGGGGAGGAGCTGCAGCTACTCTGATTGTCTCGCTGTTCCATGTGTTCTTCGACTTGTGATCTGCTCCTCCATTGTTCACTGCCACTTTCCCTTGGATGATTTTGGTCTCAGTCAAGTTGCTGCCTGGGTCGTCGGGCTGCTGTCCTGATTTCTGGAACTGGGCACTGGCTTTTCCTGTGGGGCAAACCGAACCTGGCAAGTGTGGCCCTGCAGGTCAGCACCCCTGCTGCTGGAACTGCTGCTGCTAAAGCTGCTGCTGCTGTGTCTGTAGCTGCTGCTGCTGACGCTGCTGTTCCTGGGCCTACTGCTGCTGCCTCTGCTGCTGCTGCTGCTGCTGCTGCTGTAGCTGCCACTGCTGGAGCCACTGGTGCTGCTGAAGCTGCTGCTTCTGGGTTCAGTGCCACTGCCGCCACTGATGCTGCTGCTGCAGAATCTGCCGCTGCTGCTGCTCCTGGGTCTGCCGCTGGTGGGTCTGCCGCTGCTGCTGCTACTGGATCTGCTACTGCTGGGGCCACTGTTACCAGTGCCGGAGCCACTGATGTTGCTGCTGAACTCTGCTCCTGCTTGGGTCCCGCTGTCAGCTCAAGTTGGCGTGGCTGGTCCTGGGACACTGCTCTGTTTGCTAGAGCTGGGCTCAGGTGGTTGGGGAGGGGAGGTAGCCGCAGCTGCTCTGGTTCTCTCACTGTTCCACGTGTCCTTCTACCTCATGGTCTGCTCCTCTGTTGCTCACTGCCGCTCTCCCTTCACGTTTCCTGAGTTGTGGAGAGCACCGGTGTGAGTGGAAGCTCCCGCACCTGGCTTTTTCTGCAGCTGGAGCCAAGCCTGGCTGCTTTCTGTTGCGCTGCCGCCACCGTGGTTGGCAGAGCTGCCGGGGCTGCTTTTGCCAGCCTGTGTGGGCTCTGGATGCTCTGGATCTCTTCTACTTCTCCGCTGCTGCTTCAATTTCCTATACACCTCACTTTTTAGTAAAAGTGTGTATTTTGCTGAGTTTTTTTGGTCTTTCTCCCCCCTAGGCTGCTTTGGCATGGTACCTACGCCATCTTCTTAACTGGAAGTCATTTCTGATATCTTAAGTTGACTGCTTACAGAGATATTGATACATGTTTCCTACCCTAGAAAAATAATCTCAAATTGCTGTTCTACTTCCAGTTTGGGGAACAATTGGTACTTCCATTAATATACAGACTAATCAAAGTTGTTTTCAAAAACAGATGCTAAGTTTTTATACTGTCTTGTCTTTTTCTGACATACAATTTCTAGATTATATCAATTGGCTTAAAGTTATTGATAAAATAATTAATAAAGTATTATTTTCAGGGATACTAAAATGTTCTGCTTATACTTATAACTGACAGATACTTAAAAGATAAAATATATATGCTTTCTATATCCCAGATATAGCTTACACTGTCACGTGACAACTAAACTTAAATATGAATCAAAATGATTTTAAACTATTATGTCATTCTCTAACCAGATCTACTTTGCTAACCAGATCTGTTCTGCACCCTTTTAAAATAATTTGTCATGCTAATTAGATATGCACAGTCTTTCTGAGTGAGCAATAACCATATGTAGGAGCCAAAATCAAATGGAAATGTTGGAGTTAAAAGAATAACCAATATTTGGGTTCCTGTTCTGCGTCAAAAGGCCACACGAGATGATGTGACACCTAAAATTCTAGCCTCTGGTAAGTTATCTGTCTTCTTGATCAGAGAGGATGTGGAGACCCAGAAATGAATTCCAAGTCAGTGTATCTGCAACAGGAGAGCCACATTGGAGGAAAATCAGTCCTCCAGGCTTCCCAAAAAAGGGAGAGCCACCTGGTCAGCACAGCTTTGACTTATCCTAGCAGATGAGAGTCATAGAACTCCTCATAGGTCCCCAAAAGTCTCTCCTACAGAGCCATTATTGACCTCCAAAGTATACAGCTAATTCTGGCAGCCTACATGGTCTTAATCACCCATGGAGAAAAAAATAACTACAATATAAACAATGAGTCAGACTAGTAGAATCCCCTGTCTGACACTGATTTGCAGTACTAAACTCTTAAGATTAACTCATGCCTTCTGCCTCTGCCTGTCCCTGATTAACTTCACCTACCCTGACCCCAACTCCTCCCACTTGCATAAGCCAGAATCAGAGATATTCCTCAGACCCCCTCCTTCCTTAGCCCTTACCCTATCTCATTCAGGGATAAGTACACTGCCATCCCAACAGACACTCTCAAACTTAAACTCTCTTGTGTTCCTGCCCTTCCCCTGACCCCCAAATGTCCCTCTGCTTCCACTCTCTTGCCCCAAGCCCTCTATCTCTTGCCTCTGAATACTCATCTTCCCTTTACCCTTTACACCTGGTGTTTTGACAAGAGTAACAAGCTCCTTATCTTTCACTGGGTCACTTCTGGTCTCACCATATCGCTAATGTAAAGAACAGAGATTTACTGCCCCAACAAAGAAATTCCTTCCCTTCCTCGCTTTCCCCCAAGTGAAGAGCCTATAAAGGCCACTATCTGTAACCCCAAGCTGACTGCTCTGCTCTTAAGAGTCAGTCTTGGTACCTCATGTTTTGCCCCAAATAAAAACTTCCATCTTTTCCTCAAAGTGGTCTCCGTGGACCTTGGTCACTCCTGAACCTTACACATCCCAGGAAGGGTCCAGATAGTTTGTGGAAAAACTGGGCAAGAGATAAGAAATCAGATCATCATTGATTTCTAGCAAGTGCAAACTTTCCTGTGCTTTTCACCTTCAGGGGTCCAGTCACCCTAACTCTAGCCGCCTCTCAGTAACATCTCGACAACAGGCACAGTACCATAGTGAACTTTCTGGAGGACTTCTTTCTCTTGGACTTCATGTAATTCAAGTCCTTTAATTCCTTGAATCCATCTTTTCCAACTAAATATATATTGGCTAAGAAAAACCAAAGTCAGAAAAGGGAGAGGGGAGCCTGGTATGGTGGTACATGCCTTTAATCCCAGCACTCAGGAGGCAGAGGTAGAAGGATCGCTATAAGTTCAAGGCCACCTTGAAACTACATAGTAAATTCTGGATCAGCCTGAGCTAGAGTGAAACCCTACCTCAAAAAAAGAAAATGTTTATTTCTATGGGCTGGAGAGATGGCTTAGTGGTTAAGGCATAGGCCTGCACAGACTAAGGACCAAGGTTCAATTCTCCTGGTCCCACATAAGCCAGATGCACATGGTGGAGCATGCATCTGGAGTTCGTTTGCAGTGGCTGGAGGACCTGGTATACCCATTATCATTCTCTCTCTGTCTCTCTCCCCCTCTCTCTGTCTTTAATAAATAAATAAAAGTGAATCTTAAAAGAAAAAAAAAAAAAGAAAGAAAAGGGAGAGGAAGATAATTTAAGCCTTACCTTTTCCCCAGTGGTTAATCTGTCAATGACACACATAACCAGAAGGCCAGTATGTACTCTCTGGGGTATATATATTCTTTGTATTGAGTCAGGACTCAGGAAAAATGCCCTTGGAGGCTCTGCATTTGTATGCTAATAGAGAAGGAGGGATAACCACATGAACCATAATAGGGGAACCACCCCAAAACTCTAGCTTACTGCTGAGAATGGGATTCTGGATAGTCTTCTCAAAGGAAGTTTTGCCACAACAGAGACTAGGCTGGAGCTGAAAGGTACAGGGAGAGAACATTGTCCTCTCAGTATGTAGTTTCTGAAGGCTTTACAGTGGACCTCTAGAAAGCCAGCTCCCCGCCAGCCCTTCCTTCTGATGGAATAATAGCATCTACTTACATCATCTTGCACATCAAGGTCACAGCCAGCCTTCAGCAAAATCCGGACCACAGAGAGATGACCCTTATTGGCAGCAAGGTGCAAGGGAGTACGGCCATGCTGTTAATCAAAGCAAACACTGGTTTCAGAACAAGACAACAAAACTACCTTAAGAAGAAAAGGGCAAGAACATGGATGGCACAATAGCTTTTAAGGTAACCACTACCCCTAAACCCAACCCCCACAACCCCTTTGCTTTTGCAGGAGGTTCATATTTTTTCATAATTAAAGTTGTATCAGTTCATTAGGATATTAGTATTAAAATCAACGAATAAAATATGTTCAAAAGGGAAGATGTCCATTAAAGTATAATATCTACTCTCCACTCATAAGTACCACATAAACAAGTACCAAAATTAAAGGCTTCCTGTTTTCTCATTTTCTCAGTGGTGAAGTGCTATGAGGATACTAACCAGGGCAATGTGTGGGAGGAAAAACAACCTCTAGCTCATTCCTTCTGGAAAATCCAATCAGTAATTCCTAAACTCAAAAACCATAACCAACCAAGTACATGTGACTTAGTGGGGTTAAAGGTGCTTGTCTGCAAAGCTTGTAGCCTGAATTTGATTCCAAAATACCCATGAAAGCCTGGTGCAAAAAGTGGCACAAGCATCTGGTATTTGAAGCAAGTGAGAAGAGACCCTGCCCCTCCATGTAAATAAATAAATAGTTTAAAAATATACAGATAATATCTTAAGATCTGCATACGCATCAGTCAATTTAAGAGTTTACACCTTTAATCACAGCACTCAGGAGGCAGAGGTAGGAAAATTGCTGTGAGTTTGAGGCCAGCCTGACACTACATATTGAATTCTAGGCAAGCCTGGACTACAGTGAAATTCTACCCCCAAAACAAAACAAAACAAAACAAAACAAAACAAAACAAAACAAAACAAGTATATCAGAGAAACTATTGTCATTCCTATGAATGCCTCCCAGATCTCCCCACATACCCCTCTAGAAATAACCCCTATTTTGGTGTTCATCTTTCATTTGTCCTCCATTATGTTGTTTCCTGTTTGTAACAGCTAGAGACAATTTACAGACATTATTGTTTCAGACCTGATATCAATGGTATTAAACAATACAATTATCACTTGGCCTTTTTTTTAATCCCACATTATATTTTTGTGATTGCTTTTTACCTTGTCACATATAGCTCCATTGCACTATATGACACCCAGTTGTTCTCTGGTTTGCAGAACATACCTGTGTGTTTTTAACCTCATGCACCTCAATGGGCTTCTCAGCCCTGTGGCTGTATCTCTGAGCAGCAAACCATTTCTTCCAAGTGCTTGAAGTTTATGTGTTCCTGAGTGCTGCATAGAGGGTGATATCCAGAAATAACACTTTCTAATGTAAATTAGCTTTTGTCCAGAGAACTGCCCTTAACAAACTCTTACTTCTTCAAGGTCCTGTTCTCTCTGCTTTCTCCCTTGGGATTCAAGGTGAAGGAAGGTTCAAGAATCATTTAATATGGCTCACTGACAAATAAATGCTTCTGAAGAGGCTCTCACAGCTTTAGCCTTTCAGTAAGAATGCAAAGCCTGTATTGATGTTCTAGTAGGATAAGCCTATATATGATCTCAATAAAAGTTCCAGTTTGCCAAAGTACCTAGCATGAATGCAGTAAGAATTATGGACTGTGAGGAAGCAGAGACAGTGGACAATAAAGGGTCCTAATTTTGATACATAATGCCACAGAATGAGTCTAGAAGAAAGAAAAAAAGAGGTCAGACCTCACTTTAAGATTAAATTCTTAAGAATGACTTAACAAGAATTACTGAAAGACTTCTGGGTAAGATGGCAGTGGAGGAGCCACACTGTGGTGGTTTGATTCAGGTGTCCCCCATAAACTTCTGCATACTAGGTTCCCAGCTGATGGAGATTTGGGAATTTACACCTCCTGGAGGCAGTGTATTGTTGAGGATGGGTTTATGGATGTTATAGCCAGTTTCCCCATGCCAGTGTTTGGCACACTCTCTTGTTGCTATGGTCCACCTTACTGGGGGTGATGCCCACCCTCTGCTCATGATATTGTTTTCTCTGCCATCACAGAGCTTCCCCTCAACCCTGTAAGCCAAAATAAACCTCTTTTTCCCCACAAGCTGCTCTTGGTTGGGTGATTTCTACCAGCAATGTGAACCTGACTACAACAGTAAAGTGGTACCAAGGAGTGGGATTGCTGCTAGACACCTGTGTGGCTTTGGCCTTTTGGAGCTGATTTTCAAGACAAATGTGGAAGGATTTGAAACCTTGGCCTAAGAGATGCCTTGCAGTGCTGTAAGTACAGCTTGATGGACTATTCTGGTCAGAGTTGAAAGGCCTGAATGCAGCAAGAACTATGGACTGTGAGGTTTGGCTTATGAGGGTGAGAAAGAGCTTTGCCTGGACTAGGCTAGCAGTTTGTGTGGGAAGCTTGCTGTTTATGCCTGGGTCCTGAGAAGTTGTGCGGGGTTGCTTCGTGTAGAAATGAACTGGTGTGAGCAGAGGGATATGGCACAGAAATAATGAAATCTTTGGGCGTAAACTGCTGGCTGTTCACCTGCACATTGTTTGAGAAATTACAACCACGAGATTGGGCCCGTTGACCTGCACTGGGGCAACAGGAAGAATATAGATTCTTTTGAAGGGGCTGAGTGCTCAAAAAGTGTCCTGTTCTTCAAAATCTGCTTTATTCCCTCTGGATTAACAAATTGGCACCCTACCTGGTACTGTGGAGAATAAGAAATGCAGGAAAGAGAGGGTCATTGAGTTTGCAACATAGTCTTGTGTTTTGGAAACGGCCATGGGCAGTGTGAAGCAGGTTTGCTTGATGGCAGTATGGAGACCCCATGGGGCCATGAGGATGAACCATGGATTGTAGTGGAGACGCAGTAGAGATGATAGGACCATGAGATGGCTGCTAAAGAAAGCTGCCGGCCCCAGTGAAGTTTTCCAGGACTGTGAGTAGCCTAGCTGGAGGGGCAGAATTGGAACTCCAGAGACTTGTTGGTTAGAATTCTCAGACTTGGAGATTTGTCACTGGCTAGAGTTGTTGGACTTGGAGCTATAGAGTTTGGAGTTTGCTCTGTTTAAATCATTTATTGCTTGAGTATTTCTTTGCTCTATGCCCAATGCCATCTTTTGGAATGTGAATGTTTATTTTGTGCCATTATGGATTTTTTTGAGGTTATTTTTTGGCATTATGGCTCAGTTAAAAGATCTTGAACTGTGGGGATGTATGAACATCATTGGAGTTGATAAAAAATTATGGGACATTTAAAGTTGGACTGAATGCATGATATTTTACATCATATATGGTTATCAGTTTATGGGGGCCACGGATGGAATGTGGTGGTTTGATTCAAGTATCCCCCAATAAACTTAGGTGTTCTGAATGCTAAGTTCCCAGCTAATAGAGATTTGGGAATTAATACCTCCTGGAGGCAGTGTATTGTTGGGGGCGGGCTTATGAGTGTTATAGCCAGTTTCCCCATGCCAGTGCTTGGCACACTCTCCTATTGCTATGGTCCACCTTATGTTGGCCAGGGGTTGATGTCCACCCTCTGCTCATGCTGTCGTTTCCCCTGCCATCATGGAGCTTCCCCCTGGAGCCTGTATGCCAAAATAAATCTCTTTTTCCCATAAGCTACTCTTGGTTGGATGATTTCTACCAGCGATGTGAACCGGACTACAATACACACCAAAGAAGCTTAAGAAGGAATAGGCAGAAAAACAGCAAAATACATTCTTCTACTAAAAAGTGAGGGTGTGTAAGAAATTATCAACCACAGCAGACAAGTGGGAGAGATCCAGAGATTCTAGATACAACAGCAGCAGGCAGGAGTGGCTCCAGCAGCAGCGTTGGACTCTGCCCACAGCCTGGCTCTGCCTGAGCCACAGGAGAAACCAGGTGAAGGAATTTTCCATTCACACCAGCCACCTTACAAATTCAAGAAACCCAAAGGGGAAGACATCAGGGACTGGCTAAGTAGCTCGTGAGGAACAGAATTGTGGGACCAGCTATGCAGCTCCAGTACAACTTCATATACCCTCCACAGCTTCCCCTCCCCCAACTGCCAGTGCCAGCAACCTACCTGAGACCTGGGGAAAGTAACTCAGCTACACATCACCCAGCACATGTGATCAGAGAAGCAGACCCACTGACCCAGCCATCTGAGCCCAGCCCATGGCACCGCATACCTAAGACCAAAGCCATCCCCAAAGGTAATAGGGCCTACTTACACCAGGTCAGTACTTTCCAAACAAGCTGGGAATATAGGCCTGCATTGGAAGTGCTAATTGCATGTTTCATGCCAGGGCAGGTTATGTATTAATAAATCTTATGGATGGACAGACTTGCCATTATTAAATAAGCTACATTTTGGGGCTGCATTTATTGTTTCCTGATTTATAGTAAATGCCTTTCGCTCTTCTGTCATTCGTGGGGGCAGGGTTTCACTCTGCCACAGGCTAATCTGCAGAGTTTTTTATTTCATTAACTGTGTTCTTCATTGCTAGTAATTCTGACTGTTTTTTTTTTTTTATTATTTCTATTTCCCTATTTATGTCTTGTATTGCCTTCTTTATTTCATTAAATTGGTGTCCTGCCTCTTCTTTGATTCCTTTGATTTCCTCTTTGATTTCCTCTTTGATTTCTTCTTTGATTGTTTTCATGTGTTCTTTGACCTCTTTGAACATATTTATAATTATTCTTTTGAACTCTTTCTCAGGCATTTCCTCTAACTCTTTCTCACTGGAGGACATTTCTGATGCATTAATACTTTTAGGTGGATTTATATCGTCTTGCTTTTTAGTGTTTCTTGTGTTATAATGTATATATTTTTGCATCTTGGATTAAGTTAATGTTTGGATTTTCTAGCTAGCTGTGTATTCTTAGCTGTATCAATTGATTTGATGTAATATATTTTCAGGGTAGGACCTTAAGGTATTAGGTGTGGCTCTTAAGACTCTCAGAGTATCTACAAAGTTGTTCTTAGGGGTTGAGTTTCCCTGCTATAGGAGTATTCAAGCAGGCTGAGTGGAATAAAATACAGGTAGATTCTAAAATTTAACTAAACACTGTACACATTCAATCAAAAACAGCCCCGAGTATGTATGCAAGAGTAGTTATTATAATGACCAGATCCTCTATCAACAAAGAGGTTTAGATTTCTGGTCTGTTGAGGGATCCAAGTCAGCTTGTGACCAAGTGAGACCCTTCCCTGGTGCAATCCCAGTTACCTTGGGTGATTTTGGTCTCAGTCAAGTTGCTGCCTGGGTCGTCGGGCTGCTGTTCTGATTTCTGGAGCTGGGCACTTGCTTTTCCTACGGGGCAAACCGAGCTGCTGCTGCTGCCTCTGCTGCTGCCGTAGCTGCCACCACCGGAGCCACCACCGCTGCTGAAGCTGCCGCTGCCATGTCCACCGCCGCTGCTCCCCCCGAAGCCGCTGCTGCGGGATCTGCCGCTGCTGCCGCTCCTGGGTCCGCTGCTGCTGGGGCCGCTGGTACCGGTGCTGGAGCCGCTGAAGTTGCTGCCGAACTCTGCTCCTGCTTGGGTCCCGCTGTCAGCCCAAGTTGGCGTGGCCGGGTCCCTGGCCGCTGCTGTGTTCGCTGGAGCTGGGTTCAGGCATTGGGGGAGGGGAGGGAGCCGCGGCTGCTCTGGATCTCTCACTACTCCACGTGTTCTTCTACCTCGCGGTCTTCTCCTCCGCTGCTTGCTGCCGCTCTCCCCTCACGTTTCCCGAGTTGCGGAGAGCGCGGTGTGAGGGGAAAATCCCGCACCTGGCTTTTCCTGTGGCTCGAGCCGAGAGTCTGGCGGCTTTCTGCTGCGCCGCGGCTGTGGCGGTTGGCAGAGCTGCCGGAGCCGCTTTTCCGCCTGTGCAGGCTCTGGATGCTCTATAACTCTTCTACTTCTCCGCTGCCGCCTCAATTTCCTATACACCTCACTTTTTAGTAAAAGTGTGTATTTTGCTGAGTTTTTTTGGTCTTTTTCCCCCCTAGGCTGCTTTGGCATGGTACCTACGCCACCATCTTAACCGGAAGTCCCCCACAGGCTAATCTGGAACCCTTTACAGACCAGAAATTTCAGCTTCCCATTTAACAGGATTAAGGGTGTGGGGCAACATACATCCTTAGGGACTTGAACTTTGTTAGATGATGTTTGTTTTAAAACCCACTTTTACATAAATACTCTCTGCCAGTTTTCATTGAATATGAATATTGCTCAGTTGAATTTCCACCCAGCATACTAGAATAAATGCATAGTAGGCAAGCACAACACAAAGGGTCATTTTTGCTGTTACTCTGAGAATACTGCAGATAATTAGAAAACCCAAGCATCAAATTAATTCAAGATGCAACAATCTTTACATTATAATACAAGAAACACACAAAGAATCAAGTCAATCTAATTCCACCAAAAATTATAAATCCATCAGAAATGACCTCCAGTGAGAATGATTTAGAGGAAATGCCTAAGGAAGATTTAAAAAGAATGATTATAACTATGTTCAAAAAACTCAAAGAAGCCGGGCATCGTGACACATGACTTTAATCCCAGCACTCGGGAGGCAGAGGTAGGAGTATCACCGTGAGTTCAAGGCCACCCTGAGACTACATAGAGAATTCCAGGTCAGCCTGGGCCACAGTGAGACCCTACCTCGAAGGAAAAAAAAAAAAAAAAAAGAAAACCCTCAAATAAGCAATCAGAGGAATCAAGGAAGACACAGGAAACAAAATTAATGAAATAAGGGGGCCAACCTGACATAGTGAATTCCAAGTCAGTCTGAGCTAGATTGAAACCATACCTTGGGAAAAAAAAAAAAAAAAGGAAATACTGAAGAAAAACCAATTTAGAAATGAAAAGCACAGTAAGTCAAATAAAAAACTCTGTAGAGGGCTGGAGAGATGGCTTGGCGGTTAAGTGCTTGCCTGTGAAGCCTAAGGACCCTGGTTCGAGGCTTGGTTCCCCAGGTCCCACGTTAGCCAGATTCACAAGGGGGCGCACACATCTGGAGTTCGTTTGCAGTGGCTGGAAGCTCTGGCGCGCCCATCCTCTCTCTCTCCCTCTATCTGTCTTTCTCCCTGTGTCTGTCACTCTCAAATAAATAAATAAAAAATAAACAACAACAACAACAAAAAACTCTGTAGAAACTCTCACCAATAGGATGGATCAAGGAGAGGATAGAATTCTAAACAATAAGACCAGGTGGCAGATCTAATACAGTCCAACAAAGTGAAAGACAAACTAATAGGAAAGCATGAATGGGAATTTCAAGATATTCGAGACTCTACAAAAAGATCAAACATAAGAATTCTGGGCATATTAGGGGGAGAAGAATTTTACTCCAAAGGCATAGCAGGTATTTTCAACAAAATCATAAAATTATGGAAAGTGATAACAAAGCAAGTACAGGAAACCTTTAGAATGCCAAATAGACAAAGTCAGGAAGGAACTTCTCTCCATCATATTATAATTAAACTACAAAACATACAAACCAAAGGAAATATACTGAAAGCAGTTAGAAAAATCAAGTCACATACAAAGGCAAGCTAATCAGGATAACAGCAGATTACTCAATACAAACTTTATAAGCCAGAAGGGCTTAGAATGATATATTCCAAGTTCTGAAAGATAACAACTGTCAAACTAGATGACTTTATCCACCAAAGCTATCAATCCAAATTGATGGAAAAGTAAGGATGTTCCACAAAAAAAGGACTAAAGTTGTATAACACCAGTATACCAGCTGTACAGAAAATACTTTGAAGGAATCCTTCACTGCTGAAGAGAAAGCAAAGCACACACAAGAGAAAACAGGAAAAAAATAAACCATACTCAAATAATAGTTAATACAAGAAAATAAAGGGAAAATAGGGAGCATTACAAAACAAGAAGAATGGTGAGAATACATACTTTTATTTTTTTGGTTTTTCGAGGTAGGGTCTCATTCTACCCAGGCTGACCTGGATTTCATTATGGAGTTTCAGGGTAGCCTCGAACTCACGGCGATCCTCCTACCTCTGCCTCCCAAGTGCTGGGATTAAAGGTGTGCACCATCATGTTCAGCCTAGAATACATACTTTTTAATGACCTCAATGCCCCAAGATGCAGGCTTGCAAATTGGATTAAATGGCAGGATCCTTCTGTTTGTTGCCTCCAAGAAATTCACCTCCCCATAAAAGACAGATACTATCTTAGGGTAAAAGAATAGAAAACTGTTCTTCAAGCAAATGGGCTAGGAAACAAGCAGGTGTTGCTATCCTAATATCTGATAGGATACACTTCAAACCAACATTACTTATATTTATTTATATTGATTTTTTTTTAATTTTTTTTTGTTGTTCATTTTTTATTGATTTATTTGAGAGCGACAGACATAGAGAGAAAGACAGATAGAGGGAGAGAGAGAGAATGGGCGCGCCAGGGCTTCCAGCCTCTGCAAACGAACTCCAGACGCATGCGCCCCCTTGTGCATCTGGCTAACGTGGGACCTGGGGAACCGAGCCTCGAACCAGGGTCCTTAGGCTTCACAGGCAAGCGCTTAACCGCTAAGCCATCTCTCCAGCCCTATTTATATTGATTTTTTATATTGGCATAGGAGATGACTTTCTGAATATAACCCCAATTGCTCAGGAAATAAACCACTAATCAACCACTGGGACCTCATGAAATCATATAGCTTTTATACAGCAAAGGACACTGTGAATAGAGCAAAGGGACAACCTAAGAATGGGAGAAAATCTTTGCCAGATATACATCTAACAGGATTAATAGTCAGAATATACAAAGAACTCAAAAAACTAAATAGTAAGAAATCAAACAACCCAATTAAAAATGGGCTATGGAACTAAATAGAGAGTTCTCAAAGGAAGAAATACAGATAGCCTATAAACATCTAAAAAACAATTCTACATCCTTAACCATCAGGGAAATGCAAATTAAAATTACTCTGAGATTCCATCTCACTCCTGTCAGAATGGCTATCATCAAGAAAATAAATAATAAATTTTGGCAAGGATGCACAGAAAGAGAAAACCTTCTACACTGTAGGTGGGAATATAATCTGGTATAGCCATTGTGGAAACCAGTGTGGAAGTTCTTGAGATAGCTAAAAATAGATTTACCATACGATCCAGCTATAGCACTCCTAGGTAGATATTCTAAGGACTCTTCTCATTATCTCAAAGATACTTGCACAGCCATGTTTATTGGCGCTTTATTCACAGTAGCTAGAAAATGGAACCAGCCTAGATGTTCCTCAACTGATGAATGGATAATGAAGATGTTGTACATTTATTCAATGGAGTTCTACTCAGTGGTAAAGAAAAATTAAATTATGAAATTTGCAAGGAAATGGATGAATCTAGAAAGGATTATACTATGTGAGGTAACTCAGGCCCAGAAAGCCAGACATTGCATGTTCTCTCTTATATGTGGATCCTAGCTACAAATGTTTAGACTGGCGTGTGAGTTGTATTAAAAAATGGGTGGCAGAGGCCAGTAAACTCAGAAAACAGCTGTAAAAGAGGGAGGAGAGGGGAGAATTTACAGGGATGGTATTGTATGTATGTAAGTAGACAAACATATTATTGAAGGTGGAATGGCCTAAACTAGGTCAGGGGAAGAGATTGAGGAAAAGAAAGGTGGGTGAGGGTTAATCAAAATTCAAGATATTGTGAATAAACCATGTAAAAACCTGCTTTTTTGGATAATAGCACATCCAGAAACCACAGACTGTTACTAGACAAACTTCATTGCCAGGGGTGGGATACCTTCCAGCAAGTTGTTGACCAGGGAGGTCCCTGATGCTCACAAAACATACTGGCTATTGCCACCAGAAATAGATGGTAAGACCCTACTGCTGAGGAATACACATGCCTGGTCTGCAAAGTCACAGAGAAATCAAGCTGGGACTGAGCTGAAAACATCCTCCTTGTAGACCAGCTGACAGGAAGCTGGAAAAAGCTGTAATGCATGCAGCCCTATGGGAGACATAAGTCATCAGTGGTGAAAACAGTGGACGCTCCAAGCCTCAAGTTTGGCCAGACAGGCCAAGTGACTGAAAAGGTGCAATAGTGGCATTTCTGTTATGGGGAAAACCAACTGCTCTCTAACTGGACTGGAGGCCTGCTCTATGGGAGGAAATACATGCCTGGTACATAAAACCTAATTAAAAGCCTATGGTGGAGGAAGTCATGAACCCTAGGTGTGTAATGCCTGCTCTTGTCTGGCTAAATGCATATATTATGCTCACCAACCTGCCCTGTAAACGCTTTACCTAACTTTCATACCCATATGTTAATGTACTTTCACTTTTGGTTAGAGAAGCTTCTCTTTTAAGATGATGGTGACCCAAAAGGCACCATAGTGCTGAGAAGAAGTGACAGAGGAGTGTTCAGCACTAAGACATCTCTTTCACAACCTCCAAGATATTGCTCAGAGTCCATTGCAGAAGAGGTAGCGGAAAGAACGTAAGGGTCACACAGGCATGGCTTCTTGTGTGTCTAGCTTTATGTGGGTACTGGGCAATCAAACCCAGGTCCTTAGGCTTTGCAGGCAAGTGCCTTAACCTCTGAGCCATTTCTTCAGCCCCAGCAGGACTTTTTCTATGAAGCATTAATGATTATTATAAAGCTACAGCCTTTAAGAAAGTGAGCGAGGGGGTGGGCATATAGATCAGTTGACATAGTGCTTGCCTAACATGTAGAAAGCCCTGGGTTTGAACCCCAGTCCTGCATAAACTTGGTGTGGTGCCACATACCTTTAATTCCAGCATACAGGTGGTAGAGGGAGGAGGACTGGAAATTCAAGATCACACTCAGCTACTTGGGGAGTTTGAGGCCAGCCTAGGATACATGCAGCCCTGTCTCAAAAAAAAAAGTTTGGGTTGGGGAGATGGTTCAGTGGGTAGGAGTGCAAATATGAAGGCCTGGAGGGCCTGAGACCCATCCCCAGTGTTTGATTCCTCAGCACCCACATAAAAATCTGGGCAGGCTGGAGAGATGGCTTAGCGGTTAAGCGCTTGCCTATGAAGCCTAAGGACCCCGGTTCGAGGCTCAGTTCCCCAGGTCCCACGTTAGCCAGATGCACAAGGGGGCGCACGCGTCTGGAGTTCGTTTGCAGAGGCTGGAAGCCCTGGCGCGCCCATTCTCTCTCTCTCCCTCTATCTGTCTTTCTCTCTGTGTCTGTTGCTCTCAAATAAATAAATTTAAAAAAATTTAAAAAAAAATTCTCAGAACCCAGTCTTTAAAAAAAAAAAAAAATTTGGGCATACTTTTTCGGTACTGGGGAATCAAAACTGGGCTTTGCTAGCAAGCACTCTTTAACTGTTGAACCATTTTCCCAGCCCTATTATATGCATTTTAAAGAAAGTAAATAAAACTCTTAAAAAAAAAAAAAAGAATGTAAGGGTCAAAGGGACGGTAGGACTGCTTACAATGCAATCATCCAGACAGAAATTGACCTCGATATCCATGACCTCACAATGCCTAGCTCTACCTTCACCACAAGACCTGCATAAGATCAAAAAAAAAAAAAAAAAAAAAAAAAAAAAAAAAGCCAGGTGTGGTGGTGCACATCTTTAGTCCCAGCACTCTAGAGGCAGAGGTAGGAGGATTGCCATGAGTTCGAGGCCACCCTGAGACTACAGAGTGAATTCCAGGTCAGCCTGGACTAGAGTGAAACTGTACCTTGAAAAACCAAGGGGGAAAAAAAGACTAATGGAGAGAGGTTGGGGATATGATGGAGTGTGCAAAGGGGAAAGTGGAGGAAGGAAGGAATTATCATGGTTTATTGCCTTTAAGTATGGAAGTTGTCAATTAAGAAAAAAAAGAATTGGTGAAAGCCTTCACAAGAAAAGGTAAGATCATGGAGGAGTGACCTTTCTTGTTGGTGACTGCTCAGCCATGTGCCATTTACTCTGATGGAGAAAAATGACAGGATGTTACTTACTGGGCCTAGTCTCAGACTCCACCTGTCATCACAGGTCCTTGTCAAAGACTACATAGCAAAACACTGATTAAGTGACCCTCACAAAGTTTTCTAAGGTATTCTGAATCTCAGCAGAGTCCCAAAAGGTATGAGATATGAGTGTTATGAAAAAGGCAACACTATAATCAAACATAAATGCATACAAATAACCAAGAAACAGACCAGGATGGGAAGAAAGATTGCCTGATGAGAGGCTGGATCTAGGAACACAGCCCAGGAGCCCCAGGAGTCCTGATGAGGAAGCCCCCAACCTGAGAACACCTTAACCATTTCCCCTCCTCAACACCCATTTGTCTTAAAAGATCACATAACAGGTTTATTCCAAGTGAATGCAAATAATCAGAAAGTAGGAAAAGGAAGCACTGCTATGGAGCTGAATGTTTACACAGATGGATGTTTGTTCAGAGCTCCTATGCTGAAGGCATAATCCCCTACGTAATTACATTTGGAAATAGGGCCTTTGGACAAGTAGCCTAATGATAGGATTAGTGCTCTTGTAAGACAGGAACAAGAGTGCTTTTTGCCTTTCTTGGTGTGTCAAGTGAGACTACAGCAAAGCACTGAATGCTGGCATCCTGGTTTGGACTGCCCAGTCTCCATATGATAACTAAAGGTCTGTTTTCAGCTGGCATCTTGTGACAGAAGCTAGGATGGGCTACAACAGGTTTAAAACAGATCATATTGGCAATTGAAAAATTACAAAATACAAACAAAATGTACCTGGACTACAGACATCATCCTAATCCAAAATCTCCAAAGATTCCTCCCTATGGAGAATTGTAAAGCCAAGAGCACCAGGGCTGGACAGACCTAATTCAGCCGTAACACCACCTGTGTGACTGTGCTGGACAATCTCTCAAGCCTGCTCTATTATCCACCAAACAGTAATAGCCTCCACACCCCATCCACAGCTAAGATAAGAATGAGGTACCATCCACCACACCATCTCAGCCCCAAACCTGAAGACACCCCAACAATTGTCCCTCATCAATACTCACTTAGTAAAGACCAGTGAGGCATTTCCACTGTTACAGATCTGGGTGAAAAGATCTGGGTCTCACTGTAGTGTCCTGTTCTTCAAAGTTTGCTTTACTCCCCCCTAGATTAACAAATTGGCACCCCACCTGGTATTGTGGTGTATAAGAAATGCAGGAAAGAGAGGGTCATTGAGTTTGCAACACAGTCTTGTGTTTTGGAAATGGACATGGACATTGTGAAGCAGGTTTTCTGGGTTGCAGGGGAGACCCAGTGGAGTTGCCGGGACCATGAGATGACTACTAAGGAGAGCTGCCGGCCCCAGATGAAGTTTTCCAGGATTGTGAGTAGCCTAGCTGGAGGGGTGGAATTGTAACTCCAGAGACTTGTTGCTTATAAGAATTATTGGACTTGGAGACTTGTCACTAGCTAGAGTTGTTGGACTTGGAGCTACAGAGTTTGAGGTTTGCCCTGTTTAAATCTTGTATTGTTTCAATATTTCTTTGCTATGTCCAATACCATCTTTTGCAGTGTGAATGTTTATTTTGTGCCATATGGTTTGGGGGGGGGGGGTATTTTCAGATATTATGGCTCAGTTAAAAGATCTTGGACTATGGGAATGTTTGAGTTCTTTGTATATTCTGGATATTAATCCTCTGTCAGATGTATAGCTGGCAAAGATTTTGTCCCATTCAGTAAGTTGACTCTTTGTTCTATTCACATTCTATTTTTGCTGTACAAAAGCTTTGATATTTCATGAGGTCCCAGTGGTTGATTAGTGGTTTTTCTTTTTTTGCCTTTTATTTTTATTTTTTTAAAATTTTTATTAACATTTTCCATGATTATAAAATATATCCCATGGTAATTCCCTCCCTCCCCACCCCCACACTTTCCCATTTGAAATTCCATTCTCCATCATATTACCTCCCCATTACAATCATTGTAATTACATATATACAATATCAACCTATTAAGTATCCTCCTCCCTTCCTTTCTCTACCCTTTATGTCTCCTTTTTACCTTACTGGCCTCTGCTACTAAGTATTTTCATTCCCACGCAGAAGCCCAATCATCTGTAGCTAGGATCCACATATGAGAGAGAACATGTGGTGCTTGGCTTTCTGGGCCTGGGTTACCTCACTTAGTATAACACTTTCCAAGTCCATCCATTTTTCTGCAAATTTCATAACTTCATTTTTCTTTACCGCTGAGTAGAACTCCATTGTATAAATGTGCCACATCTTCATTATCCACTCATCTGTTGAGGGACATCTAGGCTGGTTCCATTTCACAGCTATTATAAATTGAGCAGCAATAAACATGGTTGAGCATGTACTTCTAAGGAAATGAGATGAGTCCTTTGGATATATGCCTAGGAGTGCTATAGCTGGGTCATATGGTAGACCAATCTTTAGCTGTTTTAGGAACCTCCACACTGTTTTCCACAATGGCTGGACCAGATTGCATTCCCACCAGCAGTGTAGAAGGGTTCCTCTTTTTCCACATCCCTGCCAACATTTATGATCATTTGTTTTCATGATGGTGGCCAATCTGACAGGAGTGAGGTGGAATCTCAATGTACTTTTAATCTGCATTTCCCTGATGACTAGTGACGTAGAACATTTTTTTAGATGCTTCTATGCCATTCGTATTTCTTCCTTTGAGAACTCTCCATTTAGCTCCATAGCCCATTTTGTGATTGGCTTGTTTGATTCCTTATTATTTAACTTTTTGAGTTCTTTGTATATCCTAGATATTAATCCTCTATCAGATATATAGCTGGCGAAGATTTTGTCCCATTCTGTAGGTTGCCTCTTTGCTTTTTTCACTGTGTCCTTTGCAGTGCAAAATCTTTATAATTTCATGAGGTCCCAGTGATTAATCTGCAGTTTTATTGCCTGAGCAGTTGGGGTTGTATTCAGAAAGTCTTTGCTAAGACCAATATGTTGAAGGGTTTCCCCTACTTTTTCCTCTAGCAGTTTCAGAGTTTCAGGTCTGATGTTAAGGTCTTTAATCCATTTGAACTTAATTCTTGTGCATGGCGAGACAGAAGAATCTATTTTCATCCTTCTGCAGATATATATCCAGTTTTCAAAACACCATTTGCTGAAGAGGCTGTCATTCTCCAATGAGTATTTTTGGCATTTTTATCGAATATCAGGTGGCTATAGCTACTTGGGCTTACATCTGGGTCCTCTATTCTGTTCCACTGATCTACATGTCTGTTTTTGTGCCAGTACCATGCTGTTTTTGTTACTATGGCTCTGTAGTATAGGTTAAAATCAGGTATGGTGATACCACCAGCCTCATTTTTGTTGCTCAGTATTATTTTAGATATTCGAGGTTTTTTGTGATTCCAAATGAATTTTTGGATAGTTTTTTCTATTTCCATGAAGAAAGCCTTTGGAATTTTGATAGGGATTGCATTAAATGTGTACATTGCTTTAGGTAAGATTGCCATTTTCACAATATTGATTCTTCCAATCCAGGAGCAAGGGATGTTTCTCCACTTTCTAGTGTCTTCTGCAATTTCTCGCATGAGTGTTTTATGTTCTCATTGTAGAGATTCTTTACTTCCTTGGTTAGCTTTATTCCAAGGTACTTTATTTTTTTTTTTTTGATGCAATTGTGAATGGGAGTGATTCTCTGATTTCATCCTCTGTGTGTTTGGTGTTAGCATATATGAAGGCTACTGACTCTGTGTATTTTGTATCCTGCTACATGGCTGTAGGTTTTGATCAGCTCTAACAGTTTGCTAGTAGAGTCTTTAGGGTCCTTTATGTATAGAATCATGTCATCTGCAAATAATGATAAGTTGATCTCTTCCTTTCCAATTTGTGTCCCTTTTATGTGTGTCTCTTGCCTTATTGCTATGGCTAAGTCTTCCAAAGCTATATTAAATAAAATTGGGGACAGTGCACACCCTTGTCTTGTTCCTGATTTTAGTGGAAAAGCTTCCAGTTTTTCCTCATTTAGTAATATGTTGGCTGTAGGCTTGTCATAAATAGCCTTTATTATATTGAGATATGTTCCTTTTATTCCCAGTCTCTGGAGGACTTTTATCATGAAGGGATGTTGGATTTTGTCAAATGCTTTCTCTGCATCTAATGAGATGATCATGTGATTTTTGTCCTTCAACCCATTTATGTAATGTATTACATTTATAGATTTGCGTATGTTGAACCATCACTGCATCTCTGGGATAAAGCCTACTTGGTCAGGATGAATGATCTTTCTGATATATTCTTGTATTCTGTTTGCCAATATTTTGTTGAGAATTTTTGCATCTATGTTCATGAGGGAGATTGGTCTGTAATTTTCTTTTTTTGTTCTATCTTTGCCTGGTTTTGGTATCAGGGTGATGCCGGCCTCATAGAAGGAGTTTGGTAGAATTCCTTCTTTTTCTATTTCCTGGAAAAGCTTAAGAAGCAATGGTGTTAGCTCTTCTTTAAAAGTCTGGTAAAATTCAGCAGTGAATCCATCTGGGCGTGCGCTTTTTTTTATAGTGGTTTATTTCCTGAGCAATTGGGGTTATATTGAGAAAATCATCTCCTATGCCAATATAAAAATTTGCAAGCCTGCATCTTTTGGTTGGGGCATTGAGGTCATTAAAAAGTATGTATTCTAGGCTTCCCTCCAGGAAGGGGACTTTTAACGATGGAGTGAATGCATTGCATTTTACTTCATGGATGGTTATCAGTTTATGAGGGCCAGGGGCAGAACATGGTGGTTTGATTCAGGTGTCCTCCATAAACTTAGGTGTTCTGGGTGCTAGGTTCCCAACGGATGGAGATTTGGGAATTGGCGCTTCCTGGAGGGAGTGTATTGTTGGGGGTAGACTTATGGGTATTATAGCCAGTGTCCCCTTGCCAGTGTTTGGCATACTCTCCTGTTGCTATTGTACACATTATGTCGGCCAGGGGGTGATGTCCACTTTCTGCTCATGTCATCATTTTCCCCTACCATCATGGAGCTTGCCTCTCGAGCCTATAAACCCAAATAAACCTTTGTGTTTTCCTCCCCAAAGCTGTTCTTGGTCAGGTGATTTCTGCCAGCAACGTGAACCTGACTGCAACAACATGTAGTACAACCTCCCTTGCTGGAGTATATGATTCAGTAAGTGTTGGTGGAACCTGAAATTGTTCATTTTTAACAAGTTGCTGAAAGGTAGATACTACTAGTTGGGATTACATTTTGAGAGTTTGTTTAGAGGTTCTAGCCGGGGAGTGAAGCTACTCATATATCCTTAATGGAGCATCAGTCCTCCTTTATCCAGGGAAAGTCATCAAGTCAGCATACAGTTTTGGGAGGGACACACATGAGTGAAGGGGGAAGGAGACACTGATCCAGCCAGCCAGATCAGTTTAATCAAACCTGTCCATCAATGAGGTGACAGATGTTGCAGCCAGACTGCCCTCATATCCTAGATTACATTTTGAGAGCTACCAACTTAAATCACTCTTTTTAAACCTACCAGACATGACAATTACCTATAATCTTTTTCAAATTTCCTACCAGGTGAGCTGGGGATATTGCTCAATGGTTAAATGCACTTGCTTGCAAAGCCTGACTTCCAATTTCAATCCCCCATTATACACATTAAGACAGATACAAAGTGGCACATGCAATCTTGAATTCATTTACAGTGGTAAGAGGTCCTGGCATGCTCATTCTTTCTCTCACTCTCTTACTCTTTTTCCTTTCCTCTCTCTCTTTTTGCTTGCAAATAAATAATTTTTTTGTTTTGATTTTTCTGATGTAGGGTCTCACTGTAGCTCAGGTTGACCTGGAATTCATTATGTAGTCACAGGGTGGCCTCAAACTCACAGTAATCCTCCTACCTCTGTCTCTGGGATTCAAGGTGTGTGCCACTATGCCCAGCTAAAAATATTTTTTAAGTCAATAGGTCAGGAAGCTAGAAAGGACCCATGAGGGAAGGAGAGGAGAGGAGGTCTTAAGGGGAGGATATAGTAGATAAGTAAGTAGAGGGGCAGAATACTGGGGGTGAACTGGTCTATGTAGGGTCAGGGGAGGGGATGGAGGAGAAATAGGTGTGGGATGAGGACTAATTAAAATTAGAGATGTTATGAATAAGCCATATGGAAACTTGTTTATTTTCTAGCTAGTAATATATATGTTGAAAAATAAAAAAAGAAGTCTAGACAAGGAGGGTGTGGTGGCACATGCCTTTAATCCCAGCACTTGTGAGGCACAGGTAGGAGGATCACTGTGATTGTTGGGGGTAGACTTATGGGTATTATAGCCAGTGTCCCCTTGTAAATTTATTCCATGGGAATAAATTTACACCTGGTACTGAAAATTTAATCAGAAGCCTATGGCTGGACAGGTCAAAAGCCCTAGGGTGAACCTACTACCTGGCAAATGGATGTATCATGCCCACCAAACTACCCTCTAAATACTTGTTTATATCCATTTAATAATGCTACTCTCACTTTTGTTACAGAAACTTCTCTTTACACTGGGGAGATTCAAAACTCATAAACTTGCTAAGAAGAAATGACAGTAAGCTAGGTGTGGTGGTGCATGCCTTTAATCCCAGCACTCGGGAGGCAAAGGTAGGAGGATTGCCATGAGTTCTAGGCTACCCTTAGACTACATAGTGAATTCCAGGTTATCCTGGGATAGAGTGAGACCCTACCTCAAAAAACTAAAAAGAAATGACAGTGGAGAGTTCAGCACTAAAGTGAAACATCTTCACACACCCTCCAAGAAAAAAAAGAAAGTCTAGACAAGGTGGGTGTGGTGGCACATGCCTTTAATCCCAGCATTTGTGAGGCACAGGTAGGAGGATCACTTTGAGTTCAAGGCCACCCTGAGAGGAAGAGGTGACTTGCTTGACATCTTTAAAGCTGCTGTTTCTGATTGTGGTTATCAGGATGCCCTAGTTAGGAGACCAGAAGGGTTTCAGGAAATATATCCTTCATTCCTCCTTCAGCCTTCCCACATGGCAGAGGTTCAAGATTCATTACTTCCAGGAAACTAGGCAGCAATTAGGCCTTGAGATGTTGTCAAGCAACAGCTACAGAAAAGTAACCCCACGATCAACAATTCTGGGCACAGGCCTGGAATGATGCTGTGTTTGGGCAGGTTGAGCCCTGGGGGATGGACTCCTGAACAACTGCTGCATGGGACAATGACTCCCATTCCAGCTAATGACCCATAAATTATACCAATAGGTATAGGTATAAAAGGCATAAGGAACAAAACATGCTACTTATTTCAAAGACGCCAACTTACAGTAGTTGTAAAATAGCAATCTCGCCGGGCGTGGTGGCGCACGCCTTTAATCCCAGCACTCGGGAGGCAGAGGTAGGAGGATCGCCATGAGTTCCAGGCCACCCTGAGACTCCATAGTGAATTCCAGGTCAGTCTGGGCCAGAGTGAGACCCTACCTTGAAAAACCAAAAATAAATAAATAAATAAAGATAGCAATCTCACACCAGTGAAGATGACAAGAGTCCATACAAAGGTAACCAGCTCAAAATACACTCCATTTCCCAGTATATACTCAGACACGGAGGCTAAGCCTCCTCCTCAAGAGCAAACCAAAGCATCTATATTGGAGAAATATAGAGTGGCCAGACCCAGGTAGAGGGACTCTGGGTCACTTGAGAACCACAACTTATAGAAAGAAGGTTCCACTATCTATATACTCCAGTGAGGGCTGAGCAACTGCGTCATGATCCTAGCCACTTCTCCAGCCAAGTCACAGCTCATGGCTCTTATTTAGGAAATCTGGATCCTACTTACTAAAGGGAAGGTCTTTCATACTGACAGTAAATATTTGCTGTCAGTGACCTAAGTCACTCTAACAGTGCACCTGAAGACTAACGTGCAAGGTGTATATGTTAGAAATTTAACTTTTGGACAGAGAAACTTCTTTGAGAGATTAATTTGGATGATGTAAATAAGTTCTCAAGGCCTGAAATCTCATTTGTGGCAAATGTGCAATTGGGACCTTGGAGATCTTCCCTCAGGCTTTAAATGACAAAAAAGCCCCACTTTCCTAGGTGTCCCAAAGGCCCTCTGACCATTGGCAGTATTCCTTGAAAGTTTCAACTGCCTAGAATTATATATACATATTTATATTTATATATGCAAAAAAAAAAACCAACCAACCAGTCAACCAACAAACAAACAAAGAAAAAACTTCTCAGGCTTATAATTCAACTTAAGGGGCTTTCTTTCCTTATGGGATATGAACTTTGTCATGTTTTTTGTTTTGTTTTGTTTTTTTGTTTTGTTTTGTTTTTTGAGGTAGGGTCTCACTCTAGCTCAGGCTGACCTGGAATTCACTATGTAGTCTTAGGGTGGCCTGGAACTCAGGGTGATCCTCCTATCTCTGCCTCCCCAGTACGGGGATTAAAGGCATGCACCACCACACCTGGCTGTTTTGTCTATTTAGATGAGTAATACATGACCATATAAATTCTGGGTATAATGGCAATCCTTGTAATCCCTGCTGGGGAGGCAGAGGCAAAGAATCCTGAAGGGTGACTGGCTACCTTGTGTAGCCAAATAAGTGAGTTGTAGGTTCCGTAAGATACATGTTCCCCACCCCACCCCCACTCCCACTCAAAGAACAAGATGGAAAGAGACTAAGGTACCTGATGCTAAACTCTGGTCTCCACACATACACCCACACATGTGCGAGCACACACATGCACATGAATACACACATTCAAACACATATGCAATACATATATGTACACATGCAGACACATGTGCCACCTTGTGCATACATAAGTCCTGGAGAAAGAAACCTGAGCCCTTTGGCTTTGCAGACAAGTGCCTTAACTACTAAGCCAACTCTCCAGCCCCTAGGTTTTCAAAATATTTTTGATCCTCAACTGAGTCCACAGATTCCAATGTCTGTTGTCTGAGCAGCACATATACAGAAGGTATATTGCTATAGCAGCCTGAACTAGAACTGGAGATTTTCAGGTTACAGTGATTATTGCTGCCAAGCCTTCCCAGCTTGGAATACATTTCACTTGATCACAGTGCATCTTTTCCTCTGTATTGTTCTGCTCAATGGAAACCAGAGCTCAAAGCAAAACAGACCTTGCTGCTGCCCACTCAGCCAGTTACTCTCGAGCACTGGTTTAAGAACAAAACCACAACAGCCAACTCCTCCTAGAAACAGCCAACATGCTGAGAAAGCATTTTCAGTCTTCAAATATGTTCTGGATTTAATTTATTCTCTAAAACCAAAGCAGTAGTAGAAAGAAGGAAGGTACAAAGAGGGTCTAACAGGATTCAGCAGCAGACTACCTGTCCTGGTTCTGAGAGGGGGCCCAAATAAGCAGCTCAGCAGCTTCTGAAGCAAATTTCCTTCTTGGTATTCTCATTGTGTCACATTCATCAACCATGGTTTGGGAGCATGAAGCTTTGGAATCTTACAACATGCTGACATGGAAATGAGTAATCCCCCAATGCATTTTGTTCTGGAAAGGTACAGGTATTTAGGGAATATTTTTAAATTCTGATACCCAGCTGCCCCACAACATCTTAAACAGAGTGATTAGTTTAGGACCTGGGAGGACTAAGAACCTACATGCTTTGGAACTACAGTTTTATTGGTACTTTACCTGGGTAACAAAATGCTTAGTTGTGCAGTCTGCTAAGTAAACATAACAACCCTAACTAAAATAGCAGAAGGAGATGGATAGCTCCCTAATAGAACACCCAAACTCTAGCTGGGCCTCTGGACCAGTGTTTCTATTAGGTCTGCCCAGAGCTGGGGAAGAAGATGGAGGACAAACAAGACTATCTCAATCCTCACTGATACCAACTAACAAAGACAGGCCTTCTCCAGGGGAGCATAGAGCACCCAGGAAAGGCCGTGGAGAGCAGATAACACTCCCACAAATTCCTTACCACAGGGAGAAGCAAGGGAGAACAGCTAAGACAATTGGAACCAATTTCAGGATTCCATTTCAACAGTAGTGCCCAAAGAGGCTCCAGTCTGTTTGAGGTCCATACTTCAGGTTCTGAGTAGGTTTGATCTCCTCAATTATAGTGTATCTCCCCACAGGCCTATGTAGATTCATGTCAGTCCCTTCACATCAATTCTTACATTATTCCTCTTAATTGGAGGGGACACTTCTTCCACCAAAGGAAGAGGAGAGAATGAAAGGGGTGTGTGGTTCACTTTCTGAATATTTGGGAACTTCTCAAGCTCAGAGTATCTGGACACATGCTAGGGCAATGTGTTTTTAAGGCTGTCCAAATGAATATACTTGCAGTCAACACTGGAAACTGCTGACCCAAAGGAACCTTTTAGAGCAACAGACACCAGAGGGAAGAGTCATTCCATATGAAGCTCCATGAGTGGATTAAATCAATCCTCAAAATAAATCACTGAGCTGGATGCTATGATGGCAACTTCACACTAGGAAATGAAGGCTTGAGAAGGGTAATAACCTGGGCTAGGCTTATAGAGAAGGCAAATGTGATTCATCACTTCTACTGTTAGTAAAAATTGTGACTTTAAAAATGTGTGACAACTTCAAAGAGACAAAGGAGAATGGCAGGCTCAAGGGAGAGGATAATGAGTTAGTTTCCAATACATACAAAGTTTTAGCTTGGAGATGTGAGAAAAGTTCTGGATATGAATTGTATAGATGGTTGCAATGTGAGAAAAGTTTGGAAACAAATTGTACAGAGATGGTTGAACAACAAGTAACTATAGGACTGGAGCGATGGCTCTGTGGTTAAGGTGCTTGCCTACAGAGCCTAACAACCTGTGTTCTATTCCTCAGGACCCATGTAAAGCCAGATGCACAGATAGTACATGCGTCTGGAGTTCATTTGCAGCAGCTGGAGGTCCTGTTATGCTCATTCTCTCTCATTATTTCTCTCTCTCTCTGCTTGCAAATAAATAAATAAAAATACTTTTTAGGTTTGGAGAGATGGCTTAGCAGTTAAGGTGCTTGCCAGCAAAGCCTAGGAATTCATGTTTCAATCTCCAGGTACCACATAAGCCAGATGCAGATATGCATAAGGGGGCGCATGCATCTGGAGTTTGTTCATAGAGGCTGACTGAGGCCCTGGCTACCCATTCTCTCTTTTTGCCTCTTTCTGTCTCTCTCTCAAAATAAATAAATTTAAAAGATATTTTTAAAAAAAGAAAAACGAAGCCGGGCGTGGTGGCGAATGCCTTTAATCCCAGCACTCGGGGGGCAGAGGTAGGAGGATTGCCATGAGTTCAAGGCCACCCTGAGATGACAGAGTTAATTCCAGGTCAGCCTGGACCAGAGTGAGACCCTACCTTGAAAAAAAAAAAAAAAAAAAAGAAAAACGAAAGGTGAATGTACTTAATGCCACTGAGCTTTGTGGGCTTAAATGTAATCACAATGATAAACTGTCATATGTAACATCATAATTTAAAGATTAAAATTAAAAAATAAATGCTGGGCGTGGTGGCATATACCTTTAATCCCAGCAATCGGGAGGCAGAGGTAGGAGAATTGCTGTGAGTTCAAGGCCAGCCTGAGACTCCGTAGTGAATTCCAGGTCAGCCTGGGCTAGAGTGAGACCCTACCTCAAACCCTGGCCCCCCAAAAAATAAATGAAGCCAGGTATGGTAGCACACACCTTTAATCCCAGCACTCAGGACTCAGAGGTAGGAGGATTGCTGTGAGTATGAGGCCACCCTGAGACTACATAGTGAATTCTAGGTTAGCCGGAACTAGAGAGAGATACGATCTCATAAATCCAAAATATAAAAGAAAAAGAAAAGATGTCACTGATGATCTACATATGATTTCTTAAAAATTTCCTTTGAACCAGTTGTAAGTCTCAATGGTTTCCTTATTAATGAACTAAATAAAATCATTTCTTTGAGTTTTTAACATTTTTTTAATCTTTTCACAATCTTTATTAACATTTTCCATGTTATAAAAAATATCCCATGGTAATACCCTCCTCTCCTGCACTTTCCCCTTTGAAATTCCATTCTCCATCATACTACCTCACCATCTCAATCATTCTACTTACATATATACAATACCAACCTATTAAGTAACCTCCTTCCTTCCTTTCTCTTCCCTTTATATCTCCTTTTTAACTTACTGGCCTCTGCTACTAAGTAGTTTCCTTCTCACACAGAAGCCCAATCATCTGTAGCTAGGATCCACATATAAGGGAGAACATGGCGCTTCACTTTCTGGGCCTGGGTTACCTCACTTAGTATAATCCTTTCCAGATCCATTTATTTTTCTACAAATTTCATAACTTTTTTTTTTTAACTGCTGAGTAGAACTCCATTGTATAAATGTGCCACATCTTCAATACCCACTCGTCATTTGAGGGACATCTAGGCTAGTTCCACTTCCCAGCTACTATGAATTGAGCAGCAATAAACATGGTTGAGCACGTACTTCTAAGGAATGAGATGACTCCTTAGGATATAAGCCTAGGAGTGCTATAGCTGGGTCATATGGTAGATCAATCTTTAGCTGTTTTAGGAACTTCCACACTGATTTCCACAATGGCTGGACCACATTGCATTCCCACCAGCAGTATAGAAGGGTTCCTATTTTTCCACATCCCCGCCAACATTTATGATCATTTGTTTTCATGATGGTAGCCAATCTGACAGGAGTGAGATGGATGTAGTTTTAATCTGCATTTCCCTGATGACTAGTGACGTAGAACATTTTTTTAGCTGCTTCTATGCCATTCGTATTTCTTCCTTTGAGAATGCTCTATTTAGCTCCATAGCCCATTTTTTGATTGGCTTATTTGATTCCTTATTATTTAACCTTTTGAGTTCTTTGTATATCCTAGATAGTAATCCTCTATCAGATATATAGCTGGCGAAGATTTTGTCCCATTCTGTAGGTTGCCTCTTTGCTTTTTTCACTGTGTCCTTTGCAGTGCAAAATCTTTGTAATTTCATGAGGTCCCAGTGATTAATCTGTGGTTTTATTGCCTGAGCAATTAGGGTTGTATTCAGAAAGTCTTTGCCATGACCAATATGTTGAAGGGTTTCCCCTATATTTGCCTCTAGCAGTTTCAGAGTTTCAGGTCTGATGTTAAGGTCTTTAATCCATTTGGACTTAATTCTTATGCATGGAGAGAGAGAGAAGAATCAATTTTCACCCTTCTGCAGATATATATCCAGTTTTCCCAACACCATTTGCTGAAGAGGCTGTCATTCTCCAATGAGTATTTTTGGCACTTTTATTGAATATCAGGTGGCTATAGCTACCTGAACTTACATCTGGGTCCTCTATTCTGTTCCGTTTTTCTACATGTCTGTTTTTGTGCCAGTACCACGCTGTTTTTGTTACTATGGCTCTGTAATATAGGTTAAAATCCGGTATGGTGATACCACCAGCCTTATTTTTGTTGCCTGGATTATTTTAGATATTCAAGTTTTTTTGTGATTCCAAATGAATTTTTGGATAGGTTTTTCTATTTCCATGAAGAATGTCTTTGGAATTTTGATAGGGATTGCATTAAATGTGTAGATTGCTTTTGGTAAGATTGCTATTTTCACAATATTGATTCTTCCAATCCAGGAACAAGGAATGTTTTTCCAGTTTCTAGTGTCTTCTGTAATTTCTCGCTTGAGTTTTAAAGTTCTCATTGTAGAGATTCTTTACTTCCTTGGTTAGCTTTATTCCAAGGTACTTTATTTATTTATTTATTTTTTGATGTAATTGTGAATGGGAATGATTCTCTGATTTCATCCTCTGTGTGTTTATTGTTAGCATATATGAAGGCTACTGACTTCTGTGTATTTATTTTGTATCCTGCTACATGGCTGTAGGTTTTTATCAGCTCTAATAGTTTGCTAGTAGAGTGTTTAGGGTCCTTTATGTACAAAATCATGTCATCTGCAAATAATGATAACTTGATCTCTTCCTTCCAATTTGTATCCTTTTTATGTGTGTCACTTGACTTATTGCTATGGCTAAGACTTCCAGAACTATATATATATATATTTTTTTAAATTTTTTTTGTTGTTCATTTTATTTATTTATTTGAGTGTGTGTGAGAGAGAAAGAGACATACAGAGAGAGAGAGAGAGAGGGAGGGGGGGAGAATGAGCATGCCAGGGCCTCCAGCCACTGCAAATGAACTCCAGATGTGTGCGCCCCCTTGTGCATCTGGCTAACGTGGGTCCTGGGGAATCAAGCCTCGAACCGGGGTCCTTAGGCTTCACAGGCAAGTGCTTAACCGCTAAGCCATCTCCCCAGCCCAAGAACTATATTAAATAAAAGTGGGGACAGTGGGCACCCTTGTCTTGTTCCTGATTTTAGTGGAAAAGCTTCCAGCTTTTCCCCATTTAGTAACATGCTGGCTGTAGGCTTGTCATAAATAGCTTTTATTATATTGAGATATGTTCCTTCTATTCCCAGTCTCTGGAGGACTTTTATCATGAAGGGATGTTGGATTTTGTCAAATGCTTTCTCTGCATTTAATGAGATGATCATGTGATTTTTGTTCTTCCACCCATTTATATAATGTATTACATTTATAGATTTGCGTATATTGAACCATCCCTGCATCTCTGGGATAAAGCCTACTTGGTCAGGATGAATGATCTTTCTGATATATTCTTGTATTCTGTTTGCCAATATTTTGTTGAGAATTTTTGCATCTATGTTCATGAGGGAGATTGGTCTGTAATTTTCTTTTTTTGTTCTATCTTTGCCTGGTTTTGGTATTAGGGTGATGCTGGCTTCATAGAAGGAGTTTGGTAGAATTCCTTCTTTTTCTATTTCCTGGAAAAGCTTAAGAAGCAATGGTGTTAGCTCTTCCTTGAATGTCTGGTAAATTCAGCAGTGAATCCATCTGGGCCTGGGCTTTTTTTAGTTGGGAGATTATTAATAACTGTTCGGGTCTCGATTCTTGTTATAGGTCTATTTAAGTGATTAATGTCATCTTGATTTAATTTAAGTAGGTCATATAAATCAAGGAAATCATCAATTTCTTTCAGATTTTCATACTTTGTGGAGTATATGCTTTCATAGTATGTCCCTATGATTTTTTAATTTCTCTGAAATCTGTTGTGATGTTACCTTTTTCATCTCTAATTTTATTAATTTGTGTGTCTTCTCTCTTTCTTTTGGTTAGATTTGCTAGCAGTTTGTCAATCTTGTTTATCCTTTCAAAGTACCAACTCTTTGTTTCATTAATTCTCTGGATTTTTTTTTTGTTTGTTTGTTTCTATTTCATTAATTTCTGCCCTAATCTTTATTATTTCTTCCCATCTACTGATTTTTGGTTTACCTTGTTCTTCTTTTTCCAAGGCTTTTCCGTCTATTTGAATGGATAGCTTTGCAGGATAAAGTAACCTTGGTTGGCAGTTGTTATCTTTCAGAACTTGGAATACATCACTCTAAGCCCTTCTGGCTTTTAAAGTTTGTGTTGAGTAATCTGATGTAATCCTAATGGGCTTGCCTTTGTAGGAAACTTGATTTTTCTCTCTAACTGCTTTCAATATTTTTTCTTTGGTTCGTATGTTTGGTAGTTTGATTATAATATGGTGAGGAGAGGTTCTTTCCAGGTTTTGTCTGCCTGGAGTTCTAAAGGCTTCCTGTATCTTCACTGGCACCTCTTTCCCAATTTGGGGAAAGTTTTCTTCTATGATTTTGTTGAAGATGCTTACTATGCTTTTGGAGTGAAATTCTTCTCCTTCTACTATGCCTTGAATTCTTATATTTGATCTTTTCGTAGAGTCCCAAATATCTTGAAATTCCCATTCATACTTTTCTATTAGTCTTTCTCTTCGTGGGACTGTATTAGATCTGCCACCTGGTCTTCTAGCTTAGATATTCTGTCCTCTCCTTCATCAATTCTACTGGTGAGATTTTCTACAGAGTTTTTTATTTCATTAACTGTGTTCTTCATTGCTAGTAATTCTGACTGGTTTTTCTTTATTATTTCTATTTCCTTATTTATGTCTTGTATTGCCTTCTTTATTTCATGAATTGGTGTCCTGCGTCATCTTTGATTCCTTTGATTTCTTCTCTAATTTTCTTTGATTTCCTCTTTGACTCCTTTGATTTGTTCTTGGACTTCTTTGAACATATTTACAATCATTCTTTTGAAATCTTTCTCAGGCATTTCCTCTAACTCATTCTCACTGAAGGTCATTTCTGATGCATTAATACTTTTAGGTGGATTTATATTGTCTTGCTTTTTAGTGTTTCTTGTGTTATAATGTATATATTTTTGCATCTTGGATTAAGTTAATGCTTGGTTTTTCTAGCTAGCTAGGTATTCTTAGCTGTATCAATTGATCTGATGTTATATATCTTCAGGGTAGGAGCTTAAGGTATTAGGTGTGGCTCTTAAGACTCTCAGAATTTTTACAAAGGTGTCCCTAGGGGTTGAATTTGCCTGCTATGGGAGTATTCAAGTAGGCTGAGTCAAATAAAATATATGTAAATTCTAAAATTTAACTGAACACTGTACACATTCAATCAAAAACAGCACCGAGTATTTATGTAAGAGTAGGTTTCATAACCACCAGATCCTCTATCAACAAAGTGGTTAAGATTTCTGGTCTGTTGAGGGTTCCAAGTAGGCTTGTGACCAAGTGAGACCCTTCCCTGGTGCAATCCCAGTTACCTTTTTGGATGATTTTCGTCTCAGTCAAGTTGCTGGCTGGGTCATTGGGCTGCTGTTCTGATTTCTGGAGCTGGGCACTGGCTTTTCCTGCAGGGCAAACTGAGCCTGGGAACTGTGGCCCTGCAGATCGGCACCCCTGCTGCTGGAACTGCTACTGCTGTTGCTGAAGCTGCTCTGCTGGATCCGCTGCTGCTGCCTCTGAAGCTGCCGCTGCTGGAGCTGCCATTGCTGCTGCTGAAGCTGCAGCTGCTGGATCTGTCGCTGAAGATGCCGCTGCTGCATCCATCGTTGCTGTGGCCGCTGTTGCCAGTGCCAGAGCCACTGAAGTTGCTGGCGGACTCTACTCCTGCTTGGGTCCTGCTGTCGGCTCAAGTTGGTGTGGCTAGATACCAGGACCGCTGCTCTGTTCACTGGAGCTGGGCACAGGTGGTGGGGGAAGGGAGGGAGCCAATGCTGCTCCAGTTCTCTCGCTATTCCGCGTGTTCTTCTACCTTGTGATCTACTCCTCCATTACTCACTGCCGCTCTCCCTTCACATTTTTGGAGTTTGCAGGGAGCCCCAGTGCGAATGGAAGCTCCCCTCACCTGGCTTTTCCTGCAGCTCAAGCCGAGCCTGGCAGCTTTGTGGTGTGCTGCCACTGCAGCCAGTGGACCTGCCAGGGCTGCTTTAGCCATCCTGTGCAGGCTCTGGATGCTCTGGATCTCTTCTACTTCTCCGCTGCCATTTCAATTTCCTATACATCTCACTTTTTAGTAAAAGTGTGTATTTTGCTGAGTTGTTTTGGTCTTCCCCCCCCCCCAAGGCTGCTTTGGTGCCTACACCGCCATCTTAACAGGAAGTCTCTAAATAAAATCTTAACACATCTTTATTTTACAAGTGTTGATCAGATTTACCACAGGTTTCTTCCTCCACCCACCCCCACCGGTTTCTTTAATGATTCCTGCTGATAAACTAACTAGAAAAGCCCAAGTTTTACCAGTTGAAATTTTCCTCTCACAAGAAATGTGTGTAGTTGTTACAAAACTAAAGCAGCAATAGTGGAATAAGCTGATGGTTAGCACATGCCTGCAATACTGAGGCTTCACTGGAGGTCAATCCCCAGAACCTCAACAAACTGTATATATTGTGTGTAGCCTCATATATAACTACATACCCACAATGTCCTCATATTTTTAATGGAACACAATGTTCCACAAAGCCAATGGAATCAGGGGGTTGAAACAACTTATGTAAGCTCCAGTGCTTGTGTTAAGAACATACAGGGGAAGCAAGGTGTGGTGGCCCACACTTAATCCCAGCACTCAAGAGGCAGAATTAGGAGGACTGCCATGAGTTTGAGGCCACCCTGAGACTACATAGTGAATTCCAGGTCAGCCTGAGCTACAGTAAGACCCTACCTCAAAAAAATAAAACAAAACAAAACAACAATAACAAAACCATGGTATTGTATATATGTAAGTGGAAGAACAGATTAATGGGGTTGAAAAGGCCTAAGTGAGGTTAGAGGAAGAAATTGAGTAAAGGAAAGTTGGAGAGAAAGCTAATCAAAATTTAAGAGGATATAAATAGGTCATATCGAAACCTACTTTTTTTGGACAATATACAGGAGCCATAGATTGTTACTAGAAAAATTTCAGTGCCAGGGATGTGATACATTCCAGTGAGTTTTTGGCCAGGAAGGTCCCTCATGCCCCAAAACATTACAAGCCATTTCCAAGACCCTTGGTTTCCCACCAGGAATAGATAGTAAGACCCTGTTGCTGAAGACTCCACATACTTGGGCTTCAAGGTCACTAAGAAATCCTGCTGGAGCTGAGCTGAAAACCTCCTCCATGTAGACCAGCTAACAGAAAGCTGGAAAAAGCCACACTCCATGCAGTTCAGTGGGAGAGAGAGAAATCACCAGTGAAGATACACAACAGTGGACACTGCAAGCCTTATATTTGGCCAGCCAGACTAAATGAGCCAATGAATGCAATAGTGGCATGTCCATTATGGGGTAAACCAGCTGCCCTCTAATTGGACTGGAGGGCCACTCCATGGGAGGGAATACATCCCTGAATCTGAAAACCTACAACAGGGGTAGTCATGAGCCCTAGGGGGGCAACTTCTGCTGCTGTCTGAATGAATGTATATACTGTGCTCGCCAAATTGCCCAGTAAACACTTCTCTTAATGTTTATATATATTAATGATACTCTTATTTTTGGTTACAGAAGTTTCTCTTTTCAGATGGTGGTGACCTTGGGATGACTCAGAAGATACCATAGTGCTGAGAAGAAGTAACAGAGGAGTGCTCAGCACTGAAACATCTCTATCACATCTCCCAAGGCTCAGGGTCCATTGCAGAAGAGGTGGCAGAAAGAATGTAAGAGCCAAAGGAAGGGTAGGACTCCTTACAACGTGCTCCTCCAGTTACAAAATGGTCTGGATATCCATGACCTCACAGTGCCTAACACTACCTACACAAGACCATCATAATAGGAGGAAAAGATCATAACATCAAAATAAAAGAGAGACTGAGAGGGGGAGGGGATATGATGGAGAGTGAAGTTTCAAAGGGGAAAGTGGGGGAGGGAGGGAATTGCCATGGGATATACTTTACAATTATGGAAGTTATCAATAAAAAAATATTTGAAAAAGAACATCTAGGGGATACCTGGGAGTCAGATCAAACTTCCCAAATTGTCTCAGGAGGCACCATATTTTTATAATTGCACATAGAAGGAAGAAAAGGAAAAGAACATATGAGGTTTTCCTTCATTCCTCTTCCATTCCATTCCCCTGCTCTGGTCTTTAATTCCATGAGAAAGTACTATGGAACCCATGCTGAAGTGAAGAAGAATAGAGGTCAAACTAACAGTAATACATGACTCCTAGGGAAAAATCCAAGGAAAGTAAGAAGAGTTCAAATGGGGAGGAATGAGGAGAAGGAAGAGTCTGAATAAATCAGTACAATCTCTGTATAAAATGAATGGCTCCAGCTGTCAAAATTACAAAGGCACACACATACTCTCACCCAGTATTACCATTTAGAGAATGATCCACAGTCTGTGCTTAAGAGCTCAAAACAAAATAACTGCAGCATAATCTCTAAAGCAAGAAGATTTGCATAACCTGTGTTCATCAGTGGGGGACTATATATACCAATTATGGTTCAACTACACATAATTCACAAAAGCAAACTGAAGAAGTACATGTTTAGTATCCTACATTTTGCATAAAAGGGGAAAGATATGGAACTATGTATGTTTGCATGTCTATGCATGAAATACCTGGGGTGAGGGAATAAAAGAAACAGTTAACAGGCTACCCTCAAGGGCAGAAGCTCAGTAGTGGGAGATGACTAGTCAACCTTTGTGCATTCTATATTATATACATTATCTATTCACAAACTGACAACATGTATATGTGTGTGCATATGCACACATGTACACGTTACTAGGGACTGAACATAGGGCCTTGACATGGTTAATCTTGTTCACTAACAAGATTTAGAATCACCATGGAAACAAGTCTCAAGAAAAACTATGAAGGATTTTCTAGATTAAGATAATTTAGGAGGACCCACCCTAACTGTGAGTGGCATCACTCACTGATGAATAGAAAGGCAAAAGAGAACTGTGCAGCAGCATTCATCTCTTTCTATTTCCTGATTGCAGACTGAATGTGAAGAGCTGCTTTAAGATTCTACTGCTATTCCTTCCATGCAATGATAGACTGTAACCTCAAACTGTAAGCCAAAATAAACCTTTCCTTCCTTAAGTTATGTTTGCTCAGGTGTTTGATCACAGCACGAATATAAGCCTCATGCATATAAGTGCTTTACAACTGAGTTATATCCTCAGCCCTGCTTTTACTTTTTTAATTTTTTTACATTTTATTTATTTATTTGGGAGAAAGAGGCAGATGTGTGTGTGTGTGTGTGTGTGTGAGAGAGAGAGAGAGAGAGAGAGACAGAGAGACAGAGAGACAGAGACAGGGAGAGAATGAGTACATAAAGGCCTCCAGCCACTGCAAACAAACTCCAGATGCATGTGCCACCTACTACATCTGGCTTAACATGGGTCCTGGGGAATTGAACCTAGGTCATTTGCCTTTGTAGGCAAGTGACTTAATAAGCCATTTCTCTAGCACTCACTCTTTTTTTGAGGTAGGGACTCTCTAGCCCAGGCTGACCTAGAATTCACTCTAAAGTCTCAGTAGTCTTAAACTCACAGTTTACCTCCTCGGCCTCCCAAGTTCTGAGATTTATGTACCACAATGCTTTGCTTTTCCTCCTTTCCTTCCCCTTTCCCTTCATTTTTTTTCTTTTCTTTTAAAAACTATTTATTTGCAAGGGTGTCAGACACAAGCAGGGCCCTGGGTTAAAGCAAGCCTAAGCTATCAGACATAACTAAGGCCCCCAGACTATGGAGAGGTCGCAGCAGCAGCCTGAACCAGGACAAAGCTCAGGACCCTGACTGACAGGAGTAAGGCTCCTCCCCCATTCTGGGGGGAGGGGGGAGGGTTTGCAGTGAGCCTGGATCCTGGAACAAATCTTGGGCCCGAGACTGGCAGGAAGGCCACTCCCTCCCCTCCAGCCCAGGGCACCTGGACATCCTGATAAGACTTAGGCTTTGCTCATAGCCCTGTGACCTTTGGCCAGTTGCCTAGGAAGCTCCTTATATGGAATCAGCCTGCAGCCTTCACACACCCATCGCCCTGTGACTCTACCCTATACCTCTTCTGCTAGAATGAACTTCCCCATATGCCAAATATGCATTGGCAGGCAACCTCTGAACCCACCAATCCCCTTAGGACCCTCTTCCTTCTCTCTCTTAATGCTTATAAAAACTCAGTCCTTGAAAACCGCGCTGCTGTCTGAAGCTGTTTCCCAGGTGTTTCTTCCCGTTGCACTCATTGTCACTCAAGACCCTGCTCCACAGTTGCCTGGATGCCTCTGTGGGCCAGTGTGCAATGGCCTCCTGAGGAGCCAGGGACCCACACAAGGGGAAAGAGAGACAGAGAATGTGAGCACCAGGGCCTCTAGCCATTGCAAATGAACTCCAGATGCATGTGCCATTCTGTGTCTAGGGAATAGAACCCAGATCACTAGGCTTTGCAGGCAAGTGCAGTATCCACTGAATCATCTCTCCAGCCCCTGTTTTTATTTTGTATTTTGTGACAAAGTCTCACTAGTATGCCCAGGCTAGTTCTGAACTTAGCCCAGGCTGGCCTTTAATTTGCCCTCCTTCTGCCTCAGTCTAATGATTAGTTGGTATTACAGGCCTGTACCACCAAACCCAGCTTAAAAATTCTTTTCAGATATGGAACCTTCTGGAAGAAGGAGCATGCTGTTCATAACACATTTTCTCAAGTAAAAGTTTAACTGACCAACAACCTTATAGGCATCTATTTTTCCCACCATCTACTTCCTGGGAACTAGAAACTTAAAGAAGATGGTTAAAACTTAATAAGGAATGAAGAATGCTACAACACAAACCTTTGAAAACATTATGTGAAATAGCTAGTTACAAGAAGACAAATATGGTTTTGTGGTATTATTCCACTTCTGAGATACCTAAGGCCATCAAATTCATAGAGACAAAAAATAGCATGAGCTGAACATAAAGGCAAACCTATAATCCCTCACTAGGATTATATATTTCTCAGAAGGCAGAGGCAGAAAGACCATTCCATGTTCAAGGACAGCCTGGTCTACATAGGGAATACTTGGCTATCCAGGGCTATATAGCAAGCCCTTGTCAAAAGGAAGAAAGAAAAAGAGAGAGAGAGAGAGAGAGAGAGATTGAGAGAGAGAGAGAGTGGGAGGGAGGGAGAGAGGGAAAAGAAAGGAAAGGAAAAGAGAGAAAGGAGGGAGGGAGGGAAAGTTGGGAAAGTTGAAAGGGGAGGACACAGGACTGGATGGGATGGAACTAGAATGACACAGGTTTCAGATGCTTAGTGGAGGAAATGAGGGGGTCAACATTTAATGAGAATGGCTTGCACCTAGAAAGGTGAGAAAAGTTCTAGAGGAGAGTGGTGACAACAGTTGGATAATAGCATGAATGTACTTAATGCCACTGAAAGTTACATCTAAAATATAGTTATGATGTAAATCTGTTCTTTTTACAATAAATACTGAAAACATGAAAAAGAAACATACTTAGCCAGGCGTGGTGGCTACACCTTTAATCCCAGCACTCAGGAAGCAGTGGTAGGAGGATCGCCATGAGTTCAAAGGCCACCCTGAGACTATATAGTGAATTCTAGGTCAGCCTGAGCTAGTGAGACCTTAACTCGAAAAACGAAAACACAAACAACAACAATAAAAAAAAACTTAATTTGACTTGTTTTAAAAATTAAACCAGATTATCATTTCCTAAATTTTTATATGTCAGAACAAATAGGACATTAGTATTTAGATTAATTCAGGTGTGCGTTCTAATCTAATGTCTGGATTGTTTTCCTTTTCTCATCTCAAAAAAAAAAAAAAAAGAGTGAGCATATACAAGCATATGAGACATATTTCTGCAGTATGGTCTCTTAATAAGGAATGGCTCTTCCTTCACCTGGACTAGCAATGCACAGTACAGGGCCCTCTTGTGATGTTGGGTAGCAATAGCAAGCTGGAGCTTCCCATGGGCAAGACAAGTGGCCCTACAGTGTGCTGTATGACTAAGGTGGAATATTCAGTAGGTAAGGTGTATGAAACACATTTTCAATGATACTATCAGAATATAGCTCCCTTATAAATCAAAGATCATCTGTATTAAAAAGTAAATGAGCTGGATGCCGGGCATGGTGGCGCACGCCTTTAATCCCAGCACTCGGGAGGCAGAGGTAGGAGGATCGCCATGAGTTCAAGGCCACCCTGAGACTACAGAGTTAATTCCAGGTCAGCCTGGACCAGAGTGAGACCCTACCTCGAAAAACCAAAAAAAATGTAAATGAGCTGGGTGTGGTGGCACATGACTTTAATTCAGCACTCAGGAGGCAGAGGTAGGATGATTGCTGCAAGTTTGAGGTCATCCTGAGATTACATGGTGAATTCCAGGTTAGACTGGGCTAGAGTGAAACCCTACCCCGAGAAACCAAAACAACAACAAAAGCGTAAATGATGTGCATTAACTCATTGCTTCTCCCCTCACAATTACTGATTATGCTTTTACAACTCATAACCTACATACAACTCCAAGGTGAATACCAGGAATCTCACTAAGGAGGGCCCTCGGGAATGGGGCAAGGAGGAGGGAAACGATGGTACCAACACATAATACAGCCTCACAAAGTTTCTACTTAATTAAAATTTTAAAAAGTAATGATGGCTGGTTGTGGTGGTGCATGCCTTTAATCCCAGCATTTGTGAGGCCAAGATAGAAGGATCACTGTGAGTTCAAGGCCAGCTTGAGACTACATAGTGAATTTCTGGTCAGCTTGGGCTAGAGTGAGACCCTACCTTAACACCCTCCCTTACCTCAAAAAAAGAGTAAATGATGGCCAGATGTAGTCATTTACACCTATAATCCCAGCTGAGAGCAGGAGGACTACCATGAGTTCAAAGCAAGCCTGAGCTCAAATAAAATAAAATATAATAAGCACTGGGGAAGATGCATCAAGCTAGATCCAGGCATGGTGGTATGGTGGGAGTTTGAAGTCAGCTGAGGCTTCATACTGAGTTCCAGGTCAGCTTGTGCTTCAGTGAGATCCTGCTTCAATAAACCAAAAAGAGGCTTGAGTTCCAGGCCAGCCTGAGACTACAGAGTGAGTTCTAGGTTAGTGTGAACTAGAGTGAAGCCCTTTTTTATTTTATTTCATTTTTTATGTTTTTAGGTAGGGTCTCACTGTAGCCCAGGATAACCTGGAACTCACTCTGTAGTCTCAGGCTGGCCTCAAACTCATGGTGATCCTCCTATCTCTGCCTCCTCAGTGCTGGAACTAAAGGCATGCGCCACCACCCCCGGCTAGGAGCTGCCATTTTTTTTTTAACAGACTGGCTGACCAGTGAACCCCAATGATCATCTCATCTCCAACTCCTCCAGAGAACTGGGATTATAGAAGACATGGCCATGCACAGCTGTATACATGGGTCCTGTGGAATCAGGCCCTCTTAAGTCCTCATGCTCCTACCTACTGAACCATTTTTCCAGCCATCTTTTTCTCTTGCCTTCTCTTCCTCTCTTTCTCCTTTTCTTTTCTTTTCCCTTTCTTTTTTAATTTTTTTTTGTTTATTTGTATTTATTTATTTGAGAGTGACAGACAGAGAGAGAAAGAGGGAGACAGGGAGGGAGAGACAGAGAGAGAGAGAGAGAGAGAAGAGAGAGAGAGAGGGAGAGAATGGACATGCCAGGGCCTCCAGCCAATGCAAATAAACTCCCGATTTGTGCACCCCCTTGTGCATCTGGCCAACATTGGTCCTAGGGAATCGAGACTTGAACCGGGGTCTTTAGGCTTCATTGGCAAGCACTTAACCACTAAGCCATCTCTCCAGCCCATCTTTTCCCTTTCTTATTTTGAGACAGCATCTCACTCTGTAACCCAGACTACCATCAAACTTGCATTCTCCACCTCCCGTGTGCTGGGATTACACATACACTTCAGTATACTTTGCCAGAGCATTCCTTTCTTGGGGCTTTGTTACAAAACTCCCTTTGACCTCTATGTTGCCTTGTCTTCCATGGTATTATCTGTTGATGAGGGGAAAGCAATGTCCTGCAAAATGTCCCCCACACTGCTGCTGGCCCAAATGAAATCAGAGCCCAAAGTGGTTGTGTTAGTCATCTAGTCCAGGTTTTCACTGTACAAATAGGACAGTGAGACAGCAGCGGGGTGCTTCCTGACCATGAGCTAGTCTACATTCCTCCGACTGCACAAACCCTCTGCCCAGTAAGCAGAGTAAGTTGTGTAGCAACTTCTCCCAAGAAATATTTTGTCCACTGGTTATAAAAGTAGGTGAGAAAAAAATATAATTGTGATTTTAAAGATTTTTCAATACTAATTACAAGCTCTCCATTTGGAAGAAGACAATAAAATAATTTTAATCTTCTTAGTTTCTTCCCCAACCAGCACCATTGGACCAAAAGCAAGTTTTATTTATTTTATTATTGTTTTACATTTAGTTGCAAGCAGAGAAAGGGGGATGGGCATGCCAGAGCCTCTTGCCACTGCAAATAATCTACAGATGCATGCACCACTTTGTGCACGTGGCTTTTCATGTGTACTGGAGAATCAAACCCATGTTGTCAGGCTTTGTAAGCAAGTGACTTTAACCACTCAACAATCTCTCCAGCCCTTTCTTTTTTTAAATTTTAGTGTGTATGCATATATGCTGTGCAAGCACACAGGGTCTCTTGGTGCTGCAAATGAGTCAGGCTTAAAAGTGAATTTAGGGGCTGGAGAGATGGTTCAGCAGTTAAGGCACATGCCTGCAAAGCTTAAGGATCCAGGTTTCATTCTTCAGGTCCCACGTTAGCCAGATTGCACATGGTGGCAGATGCCTCTGGAGGTTTCTCTTTCTCTCTCTCTCTCTCTCTCTAATAAGTAAATGAAAATAAATCTTTAAAAAAAACACTTAAAAAAAAGTGAATTTAGGTGGCTGGAGAGATGGCTTACAGGTTAGGGCACTTGCCTAAAAGCCAAAGGACCCAGGCTCTATTCCTCAGAACCCAAGAAATCCAGAAACACAAGGTGGCACATGCATCTGGAGTTTGTTTGCAGTGGATAGAGGCCCTGGCACATCCATTCTCTCTCTGTCTCTCTCTCTCATAAATAAATAAAAATAAAATACAAAAAAATTAAGTGAATTTAGGAGCTGGGGAGATGGCTTAGTGATGAAAGTATGTTGCCTGCAAAGCCAAAGGATCTGGGTTCGATTATGGAATGGCGAACCCCATTCGTTCTCTCTCTCTCTCTCTGCTTATAAATAAGTAAATTTTTGTAAAGTGAATTTACAGAGGTCCTAGGAGATTGAATACAGGCTGGCAAGTGTCTTTAATCACTGACCCATCTGTTTAGTCCCCTCCCCATACCCCCCCCAAAAAGCCAGTTCTTCAAGAGCTGTAAACCAAACAATAGTTGTTCAGACAACAACTAAGAGGTAGGCTATTCCTACCAAATGGCTACAATGTTTTTTTGTCTCGTTACCTTGGTAACTGCAACCTTGGCGCCCTTGTTGATGAGCTGAACCACATTCTCTGCTTGGCCTTTATATGAAGCTATGAGAAGACGTTCTGAAAGCACAGCGACTGCATCTTGCTGGCTCATGAATTAGGAGAAAAAGAGGATCTCAGGAAAGCAGTAGACAAGTTCCTTCAGCTCAACACAAAGCCACTGGTACCTACAGGTAAAGATGTTCATAATCACTGGAGGATGTCTTGGTTACTATACCATCATTGGGACCTAGGGCTACAAAACAAAGCAGCCATCAGTGTCACTCAACACACAGGGACAGGCTATACCTTTGCCAACCTTAGGGGGATCCTGCTGAGTGTATAGTTTAGGGGAGGAAAGCTGAGGAGACAGGACATCTAAAAGCATGCTTTACATAGCAGAGATCTTGAACAGAATTTGCAAATAGAAGGTAGCAGAATGTTCCACCATCTTCCTCCCTCCATTCTCCATAGTTTGTCCAGAACTGTAAGGCTAGCTCTGTATTCCTATTCTGGTTTTGAAGTGCCAGACTGCACCAGCAGGACCTCACCACATCTGGGCTGGATTTTGTGAGTCTGCCATGGCTACTGGGCAGAGTCCCGAGGCAGGCTGGTGCCAGTGGTCCACACCCCACAGACTCTGATAGGTGTGGTTTCTCAAGTTTTTGCCTTTGATTATTTATTTATTTTTATTTATTTATTTGAGAGCAACAGAGAGAGAAAGGGGCAGAGAGCAAGAGAATGGGTGCGCCAGGGCTTCCAGCCACTGCAAACGAACTCTAGACACATGCACACCCTTGTGCATCTGGCTAACATGGTCCCAGGGGAATTGAGCCTTGAACCAGGGTCCTCAGGCTTCACAGCCAAGCACTTAACTGCTAAGCCATCTTTCTAGCCCTCATTTTCTATTTTTTGAAAATGATATACTTTCCTAAATTCAGGAACAGATGGAGAGATGGGCACAAATTCTTGGATACAAATTGCTTAAACAATTTACCTTGCAAAGAAAATAATGTTACTATGCTCTCTGCCAATTTAGGAGGAGCTTCTTGTGTGCCTTGTTTGTTAATGGTAGGAAAATACACAGCCACCCAAACCACCACTAAGCACCTTCGTTGAGCAAGGGTCTGAGGTAGTAACTACAGCAAACTCAAGCTTCCCTTTTCATGAAATAACCAAAATGAGTAGAATTTTAAAGATTATGTTAAAGGCTATTCCTCCCAAGTACTCCTAGAGTCACTATTAAACCAAATCAAAGCACAGTTACTAATTTCAAAGGTAAACAGTACTTAGGGCAGAAAAAGGAATATTTAATTCATACCGCTAAGAGAACAAGGCAATTAGTACTTTAAAATATACTTATTAAAAATAACAATATAGGGCTAGAGAGATAGCTTAGTGGTTAAGGCGCTTGCTTGCAAAGCCAAAGGACCCAGGACTCATGTAAGCCAGATACACAAGCACATGCATCTGGAGTTCATTTACAGTGGCATCCATTCCCTCTTTCTCTCTCTCTCTCTCTCTCTCTCTCTCTCCCTCTTCCTCGTTCTCTCAAATAAATAAAATTTAAAAAATTATAATATATACAAATGCAAAAAAATTCTGTCTCAAAGAAATAACCTTCTTCAACACAGACCATACCATATAATCTAACTTTGATGGTCTAGAAGATATGGACATATTTTATAGTTGCTTCCAGAAACTCAATGATCCTTTCAGCCTCTAAAAAAATAAGACTGGGGCTGGAGAGATGGCTTAGCGGTTAAGCGCTTGCCTATGAAGCCTAAGGACCCCGGTTCAAGGCTCGGTTCCCCAGGCCCCACGTTAGCCAGATGCACAAGGGGGCGCATGCGTCTGGAGTTCGTTTGCAGAGGCTGGAAGCCCTGGCGCGCCCATTCTCTCTCTCTCCCTCTATCTGTCTTTCTCTCTGTGTCTGTCGCTCTCAAATAAATAAATAAAAAATATTTAAAAAAAAAAGAGGACTGGAAAAGTTCTGAAAGACACTGAGCTCAGGCAGGCCATGTAGTCAACCACCCTGGGGGGCTGGGGCTATATACTCACTTATACAACAGGTATAGAACAACTCTCTCCTAAGATGGCAATCTGGATAGAAAAGAATATCATTATGTTGAGTCTAGCCAAATGTAAGTAACTATAATTTTAGAAAGATAACTTCTACCTACTCCCAACTTTTTTATGACCCCACATTTTTTTTATTGTTCTCCTTATGTCACCCAAAACATAGGCAAAGACAGAGGAACATTGCTGGGGTGGTTTGAATAAATGGCCCCTATAAACTCATATGTTGTAAATGCTTCATTCCAAGCTGGTGGCAATCTGGAAGGTGGAGTCTTGTTGGAGGAGGTGTCTTGCTGGGAGTGAACCTTGTAGTATATTAGCTCTAGCATACCAGTGTTAACTCAGTTCACTCTCCTGCTGCTGTTTCCCACCTGCTCTGGCAAGGAGATAATGCCCAACCTCTGCTCATGCCTTACTTTCCCCTACCATTATGGAGCTTTCTCTCGAAACTGTAAGAAGAAATAAAACAACAACAACAATAAAAAACTTTCCTATCATCCACTGCTTTTGGTCAGTGTTTTGTCCCAGAAATAAGAAGGTAAACACAACAGAAAACTGGTACCAGTAAAGTGGGGTTATCACTTCTAGAAACTTGGCTGTGTGGCTTTTGGCTTTTTGTAACTGATTTGTGGAGGGATTTGAAACCCTGGCCAACGAGACACTTTACAATGCTGTAAACAGAGTTTAATGGACTTTTCTAGTCCATATAAAAGATTAGGTTGAAAGGCCTAAATGCAAAAAGAACTATGGAGTGTGTAGGCTTGGCTTAAGAGGGGAATAAAAAGCTTTGTTCAGGGCTGGAGGGATGGACTAGAAGTTAAAGTGTTTGCCTGCAAAGCCAAAGGACCCAGGTTCAATTACCCAGGACCCACATTAGCCAGATGCACAAGGGGATGCATGTGTTTAGAGTTTGTATGCAGTGGCTGGAGGTCCTGCCGCACCCATTCTCTCTCTCTTTCTCTCCCCCCTTCTCTCCCTTCCTCCTCTTTGTCAAATAAATAAATAATTTAAAAAAAAAAAAACAAAAAACTTTGTTCAGACTGGGCTAAAAGCAGTTTGTGTGAGAGGCTTGCTGCATTCTGCCTACCTGTGTCCTGGAAACTTGTACAGGGTTGAATTTAAAAGAAATGGACTACTATAAGAAGAAAGGATATGTCACAGAAAGAAATGGCAACTTTGAGCCAAGACTGCTACCCATGCAGTGGTAATTGTTTGGAAGATTACCACCATTAAATTGGTCCATCTGGTCTGCAGTGGAACAGCAGAAAGAATGCTGACTCTTTTGAAAATAGGGGCATAAATGCTAAACGAGTGTCCTGCTCTCTGAGTTGGCTTTATTCATCCCAGTATTAACAAATCTGGTGGCTCACCTGGTAGTATTCAAGTATACAAATGTAGGAAAGAGGGTGACTGGATTTGCAACAGGGTTTGGTTTTTGTAAATGACCACTGGGCAATGTGATTCAGAGTTGCTGAAGTCCCTGCATGGAGACCCAGTGGAGCCATGAGTTGCAGTGGAGAATGTAGGATTATTTTGGAGATACTAAGACTGAGATGACAACCAAGAACAGCTGCTGGCTCAGGATGGGGTTTTCCTGTGCTTTATGCAGCCCAGCTAGAGGGATAGAAATGGAACCCCAGAGATTTTGTCACTGCTTACAGATCTCAGACTTGGAGCTGCAGCATTTGATATTTGTCCTGTTTGTTTTAGATCTTGAAATGGTTCAATCTTTCCTTCCCATGTCTAATGCCATCTTTTTTAGTATGAATGTTTATTCTGTATTATATTATATATATCGTTATATGTTTTGGGTTTTACAGCTTACAGTTAAGAGACCTTGGATTCTGGGGATGTTTGAACAATACTGGGATTGAAAAAACTATGGAAACTTTTAAAATTGAACTGAATGCATTGCATTTAAATCATGTATGAATGTGAGTCTATGGAGCCAGGGTCAGAATGTGGTGGTTTACATCAGACGTTCCCCATGTGTTCTGAATTCTTGATGTCAGCTGATGTCAATTTGTGGGGTGGAGTCTTGCTGGAGAAGGTGTGTCATTGGGGGCAGTCTTAGGAGTGGTAAAGCGAGCTCCCCCTTGCTAGAATCTGGCTCATTTTCCTGCTGCTGCTTAATACTTGCTGTGGGCAGACTGATGTGCAGCTTCTACTCATACCATGTTTCCCCTGCCATCACAAAGCTTCTTGGGACTGTAACTGAAAATAAATCCTTTCTTCCCATCAGTAGCTTTTGGTCACATCTTTTGTCCCAGCAACTGGAAGGTAATTGCAATACCTGGCAAGCTTGATTGGAATTCTCCCACTCACCAGGTCACTGGAAGCAACAGTCTAGAGAAGGTATTGTTACAAAACAGGAGTGTCTCTGTTGGCCAGTCAGAGATACTCAGGATGTGTATCTTCCCCTTTCCCATTCTGGAAATTGGGCCCAGGGTCTTACACCTGCCAGGCAAGTGTGCCACCACTGAGTTATATCCCTAGCCCACAAGCAGTTCTTAAATGAACCAATGAAGAAACAGTTACCAAAAGCACTAAGAACACTGAAGCTAGACATACTCAAACCTAAAGAAAACCAAGAGTTGCACAGAATTACTACATTTTGGGCTTTATGTTTTCCATACTGTTAAACAGTTGGCAAGTTTGTCTTACCAACATAGGTTACACTGTTTCTTTTTAGGAAGGTAATCTGTGGCACATTAAAACCAATTATCTTTAATTGCTACTGTTTCCAAAGACTGCAAAATTACTCCAGGTCCAAATGCAAGAAAATGCACAGTACAGTCATAAGTTCCTAAATCATTTTTTCCCTACAAATACATTCTTCCCTTTCACCTACCCATTTTCTATCTCTGCAATTTGACTTTATCCCCCCATTCCCTTCCTGAAACGAGTATATGCATTAAAGATAACAAGCTAGTTCATACAAATATCATCTACTCATTGTATTTCATAGCTTAGCCCCTAAGAATAAAGATCTATACTGCAACTTCAGCACAGCCCATCAGCTGAGTTTACAAGCACCACACCAGCAGTTATGCAGCTTGCTTAACAACAAATGCAAGGTCCAACCAGCTGCTGGCATCCCATTTCACCCTCCTGTCACATGCAACAGATACAGCCTCTCAGATGAGACTAAAGCCCGAAGTGCAGGCTAAGATAGCCTTGTTTTAATAACTGCTATTGGTAATTAACCCTTTATAAGTCCCTCTCCCCATATCATTCATTTTTTAAACAGAAGAGCACTCCAGTGGTGATAAAGTATTTAACAACTAGCATTGTAATCTTTTGCTTTTCAGTTACAGCTAAACTACTTAAGAATGCTTTTTAGGACTGGAGAAATGGCTTACCATTTGGCTTGCCTGCAAAGCCTAAGGACCCATGTTCCACTTTCCAGATCTCATGTAAGCCAGGTGCACAAGGTGACACAAGTGTGCAAGGTGAAACACACATCTGGAGTTTGATTACAGTGGCTGGAGGTCCTGCTGCACCAATATTCTCTCTCTCATATATATACACACATACATATATATATATATATATATATATGTGTGTGTGTGTGTGTGTGTGTGTGTGTGTGTGTGTGTGTATGTATGTATACACACACACACACACACACACACACACTCACACACACATATATGTCAAGCCAGCCTCTTGGGCTTCACTCAAAAAAAGAAAAATAAAGAATGCTTTTTACTGCCACCCCACCATACAACCAACACACCCATAGAATAGCATTCACTCACTCACTCACACTAGATCTTGGATAGCCCCTATGACACCCCTCCCCCACAGTTACATAGAACACTGTCCATGGAGATCAGGAACAGAATCACAGGTTTTAAGTTCTTATCTACTGCTAACACCATTCCTGCGTGTATGAACATGGCAAACTCATTCTCAATTTCAGCACAGGAATTGCCTCACCGCTAGGACCTCCAGCATTTACTAGCAGGTACATTTACACACAGGTCAGTGTGTAAGGGTCAGCTTCTTGCTGCCTCCTACCACCTCACTTGGAATGAAAGGAAAGGATATTCTGTTCCTCATCTGAGGAGGCCATGTTTGGAGGTAGGCTGGCAGGCAGGCAGAGAGGGAGAAAGGAGAGGGAGGGAGAGAGAGAGAGAGAATGAATGAATGGATGGAGGATGGAGAATCCCTGACAATGAATGAAGAAAAGGAAAGGAGTGTGACCAGTCTATAGGCAATGAGTTTGATTTCACTGCCAGCCTAATGGGTACCCAGACTATCACAGCTCCCTCTTCCAAGTAAAGAGTTATTTACCAGGTGTGGTGGTGCACACTTTTAATCCCAGCACTCTGGAGACCAAGGTAGGAGTATCACTATGAGTTTGAGGCCAGCCTGAGACTGCATAGTGAATTCCAGACCAGTTTGAGCTACAGCAAGACCCTATCTTAAAAAAACAAGCAAACAAAAAAAGTTATAACTTAAGACACTTCTTACTACTGAAAGTGAGGACTGTGCTCTACTCACACTTGTCAATTATCGCTCTTTGTCACAAAACTTATTTTCACAGTGCTCTGGAGAAAAACCTTAAATAAAGCATGCTGCCTATTCTTAATGAGAAAGGAAGTAGATTCACAAGCATCAGTATGCAGAACACACTGCATCCAGATCAGGACTTAGCCTGAGAATAACTGCCTTCTTTCCTGCCACTCTCCTGTCCAATTTTTACTGCTCCCCAATTTGCCAATTCTGTTTCTCATCAGAAATTGTCAGAGGGACATACAGCTATTTGGCCTGTGATACAACAGGTTTTCTTTTTATAGAAAGAGATCTATGAGGTTTGTTTTTGTTCTTTTCTTGTAGATTTGCAACCAGATCTTCTGGTGCCAATAAACCCAAGCCACTGCAGTCTCCTCTAGGCTCTTCAAAGTAAAGTCCTAGCCAGGCACTATGCAGAATCAACCCAATTATGGCCCATAGGAACCATGATTATAAAGCACAAGCAGTTAAAATAAGCAGCTTTTCTCCCACTGGAGAGATAGTACTCACATCTGGTTGTCTGTTTTATACCATGTTCTCTTTTTGGATAAATATGATCAATTCTTTTTGGTCAGATCATCAGCTTCCTAGGGCTGTCACTCCCAGTGGTTCTGCAGTGATTTATAGAAAAATATTTGCAGCCTTTTTTCCTTTTAGCCTACTATACTTATGCTGTCCACATCACATCTGAAAGTTTATTAAGACATCTATTCACTAAGGAATGCCAGTCTGCTCAATACTACTCCTAGTGTTGGTCTTTAAATTTTGTGAGATTGGGCTCCCTCCTGATGAAAAGGACCTATAATACTGCCCAACTGATAAGCCATGAAGTGATTTTCAATGATCAGAATGTTTTTGAAGAATGCTCAGGTGGTAGAGAAATGGAAGTTTGCATTCTTTCAGCAATAATGCAAGAAGAGATGGATGTGCATGGCATGAAGACACAATAAAGGGAGGGAGAAGATAAGAAGTGGGGGTGAATATGACCAAAATATATTACATGCATGCATAAAATTGTCAAAAGTAAAAATTTTAAAAAGATGAAAGGAGCCAGGCATGGTGGCACATGCCTTTAATCCCAGCACTCAGGAGGAAGGAGGACAGCCTTGAGCTTGAGACCACCTTGAGACTACACAGTTAATTCCGGGTCAGCCTGAGCTAGAGCGAGACCCTACTCGAACAAAAAAAGAAAAGAAAAGAAAGGAAAGGGCCAAGATGGGTAACAAATTTTCTCCCTGGCAACCATTGGGAGAAACACTTGCATGGTAAGGGTGGTGAACACAGGCAGTGCAATCCCCTGGGCAGAGATCCAAACAGGATCTGAGGAAGCAATACAGTCAGGTCTGGCTAAGCAGACATCCCTGGCATGTATAAATCCACAGTTTGCTTCAAAAACTCTTCCCCCACAGTCTTTACAAGGGAGAAATAGGGAGAAAATGGGGAACCAAGCCCCCTCAAAAGCTGTCACAGGTGTTTCAATAGCTTTGTTGCAGGGTGCCCTTCTAGCCCATTTGTTGAAGCAATAGAAACTTCCCATGACTAGAATTATGACAACCATATTTCTATTTTGTTTCTAAAGATAGACACAGTGGGTCCAGAGAAAACAACTTGGTCAACAAACCCTCTGACCACTTTCCATTCCCAAGGCCGAGGTCAGCATCTATTCTGGTTACAGGGCTGGAACCTTGCTTGCTTCAGTCCTTTTTTGGCTTGTAACAAATGTAGAATAGGCTGGGACTCTGGCTGGCACACTATGCAGATGTGGGACTCCATTGAGGAACTAATCACCAGAAGAATGAGAACACCAGTGTTCTCTCTTTCTCCATAGCACTCACACTAGTTTATCCAAAAACAATCACTACAAAAATACTGTGGGGTGAAGAAATGTCTCAGAGTTAAGCGCTTGCCTGAGAAGCTTAAGGACTCATGTTCAACTCATCAGGTCCTGCGTAAGCCAGACACACAAGTGACAAGGTTGCATAGAACACAGGGGGTCACACGTGTCTGGAGTTTGATTACAGGGGCTGAAGGTCCTGGCATTCTCTATCTTACTCTCACTCTCTCATAAAAAAGGCTAGTCTATTGGACTTGCCTCAAAAAAAAAGAAAGAAAGAAACAAGAAAAAGAAAAGAGCACTGTGGTCACCACGGGAATGAAGTGAGAGTTATGAGCGAGATAAACTAATTCAATCCTTACTTTGAAGAAACTCATCATCTGGCCCCCAATAATCATAATTATTGCCTCCCAAAATCAAGTGACAAAAGAAAAATGCCAGCCAAGTGCAGCCAAAATTAAAGCAAAGTAAGGGTCATTTTCTCAAAGGTCCAGGGCAGGATACCTACTTCCTTAGGCAGAGACCCTTAGCACAAGACTCAGTGGGGACGCTCAAAGAGGTTCATCTGCATAAGGTAGGAAATGGCAGGAAGAGACGCTGAACTTTAGCAAACCCCAGATCCACCATGGCAAAACAATAGGTAGTATCTCTTCTTTGAATCTGACAGTTACTGACTCTTTTAAATAATCACCTTGGCAAGAAACAAATAAAACTGTTGCTATGGAAGCTGAGTGACACCTGGATATTATCCTGAAAAACAATTCATTTCACACCACTAAGGAAAGCTGCTTACAAATATAGAGCTCAGGGCTGGAGAGATGGCTTAGTGGTAAAGGCACTTGCTTGAAAAGCTGATGGACTCAAGTACAATTTCCCAGGATCCATGTAAGCCAGATGTACAAGATGGCACATGCATCTGGAGTTCGTTTGCAATTGCTGGAGGCCCTGATGTGCCTATTGTGTGTGTGTCTCTCTTTCTCAAACAAATAAATATAATATCACACACACACACACACACACACACATATATATATACATATATATATATTCACACACATACATACACACATACATATATCTCACTCAATAGATGGAATGGACTGTATTACTGAGCAAAAACATACCTGGAAGAGGGTACCAGTGCAGACCTTCTTTTCTAATGCAGGATGTGGCTTACTGACTGGCTACATAGTACATCACCAAAAAGCCCACCCCAGTGTAGGTGGCAACTGACAGAAGGTGCATCTCTGGAGCACAGTGCTGGACTTGTAGGCAGGTGGCTGGTTGGGGTCTCCCTGCAAGCAATTGTCTGCTTTTTATATATGCTTAGGGGGAAGGAGCCTTGCAACATCTTAAGATTGGAAAATTGTGACATAGCACTGGACAGAATCTGCCCTCCAACAGTTGTTTACTCCTCCTATAACCATAGGGTATAGTTATGTGACTTAAAATTTCCACTCTTTCAGAGTTGTTGACCTCCTGACTCCCTCTAAGAAGGAATATTTCGACTTGGAAGTATTTGCTAAATAATACTCTTATAGGCTGAGTCACTATCACATGGTACTATAGACTGAGGGACTAACACACAGAAATTTATCCTTTGGAAGATCCACGCTCCTGTAAGCAACCTCTCACCCTTCTTACTGGTTCACCAAAACTGGTTTTGGCACAATCATGCTTTGGTCTGCTAATCTATACCCTATTTGTGGTAAATAGATGTATGTTCATATCTCCCAAGGAAAAGTTTCACTTAATAAAGGGCCAATTGCTATAGGGCAGACTAGTCTGTCTTAGTCAGATCTAATGTCTAAAGGATAGTAATGTCATCTTATATCCCCTGTGCTGTAAGGTTTGGGAGTGACCAAGACCATGGAGACCACTCTGAGGCAAAGATGGAAGCTTTTATTTGGGAAAAGCATGAGCTGTCAGGACTGACTCTCAAGAGTGGAGCACAGCCAACCTAAGATTCCAAATACTGAGCTTTATAGGGCTCTTAGTTGGAGAAAGGTAAGGAAGGGAAAAGAACTTCTTGGTTCTTTACATTAGCCATTTCAAATAGGTAGGGTGTGAGATGACTTTTCAAATAGCTAGGGTGAGCAGGCAATTTAGGAGATAAGGGGGCAGGAAATCATGACCTGGGGCATTGTTAGGAAAGGAAAGGATAATGGCTGGTCAGTTTCTTGACGAATGTTGATAACCTACTTCTTTATGTCTCTGTCACCCTTCTGCTGTCCTTGGTGACTCCATTTTGGGAGCCTGTCTGACCTAACATTCTAGCCTTTTGAAGAGTCGAAGGTTAATTTCTTCATGCTGACTGTAGGGGCAATGAGTTCTTACGGGAGAATGCGTTCAATGGGTCTCCCTTCAGGGCAGTTCTATGGTGGCTAGAGGTAGCAGGGTGATGAGACTGATAGTGAGCACCCTCCATTAGCATCAGTGTAGCATGCTGTTACGACTTAGTCCTGAATGAAACAGAGGCTTCTCTCATACCATCTATTAGGAGCAATAATTAAAAGTAAAAATGGGATGTTAGAAGCAATAGTTAGAAGTAAAATGGGAACTGCTAGAAGCAATAATTAGAAGTAGAAATGGGGCACTCACTCAGCAGTGACAAGGTTGTCATGGCAACCAGGGGCCAAGACCAGAGACGAGAAACTGAAGCTCTGATAAGCAGCACTCACTCAGCAGTGGTGAGATCACCATGGCAACCAGGGGCCAAGACCAGAGGCTGACCAGAGACCCTCTGTGAGCTGATATGCAAATGAGCTAACCCTAAGGTGGCTATCAGCAGCCAGAATGACTGAAGAAAAAATGGGTGTAAGAATCCCAGCAAAAGCTCAGGAGATTGTCACTCAACCCAGAAAGGCAGACTCCACGTCTCTCTCTCTCCCTCTGTTGACACCCACCGTGAAGAGAAGCAGCAGCCCATGGGACCCCTTGGCAGCCTGGTACACAGAGGAGCAAGGTCAGGACCCAGACATTGCCTCCTATGGACCAAGTGAGGTCACTTGTGAGTGCCCCAGGGGGTTTAGAGCAAGGAGGGTAGGGTAGTTGAGAGGATAAGGAAAATGGAATTGACTTAACTACATGTGTGAAGAGTGAATAAAGTGTGTAAACTGAATCAACATAATCCAACTCTTGACTAAAGGGTTTAGCAATCACAACAACATTCCTGCATTGAGCTGGCTTCAGGGCAGTGGCTGGCAGACACCTGTGATAGGTAAGGCGAGGGAGATGGGCTCTGCACCCTGTGAGAAGACAGAAAGGAGAATAAAGGAGTTTGTTACTCTTGTCAATAGCTATGATATCAAAACACCAGGCATAAAGTGAGGATGAGCATTCAGAGGTGAGGGATAGAGGGCTTGGGGTAAGAGAGAGGAGGCAGAGGGGCATTTAGGGATTAGGGGAATAGTAGGAAGAAGAGAGTTTAAGAGTGTCCATTGGGGTGGCAGTGTACTTATCCATGAATGAAATAGGGTAAGGGCTAAGGAGGGAAGGGACCTGAGGAATAGCTAGGAATAAGGCAAATGGGAGGAGCTGGGGTCAGGGTAGGTGAAGTTAATCAGGGACAGGCAAAGGCAGAAGGCATTAGTTAATGTTAGAGTTTAGTATTGTAAGTCACCATCAGACAGGGAAGCCTATTAGTCTGACTCATTGTTTATACGGTAGTTATATTTTTTCCTTACTGGGTGATTAAGACTATGTAGGCTGCCAGAATTAACTGTATATTTTGGAGGTCAATAATGGCAGTGTAGAGAGACTTTTAGGGACCTGTGAGCTCTATGACTCTCAACATTGCTATCTGCTACGATAAGTAAAGGCCTTGCTGACCAAGTGGCCCTCCCACTTTTGGGAAGCCTGAAGGACTGATTTTCCTCTGATGTCTGTCTCCTGTTGCAGATACACTGACTTGGAATACATCTCTGGGTCTTCATATCCTCTCTGATCAAGAAGACAGGTAACTCACCAGAAGCTAGAAGTCAGTACTGTCCCATCATCTCCTTGGGCCTTCTGACCTGGGAGCAGGAACCAAAATATTGGTTATATTTTTAACTCCAATGTTTCCAATTGATTTTGACTTCTACATATGATTATTACTCACTCAGAGAGACTGTACATATCTGATTAGCAAAACATATTAGTTAAAAAGGGTACAGAACATATCTGGTTAGCAAAGCAGATATGGTTAGAGAATGACATAATAGTTTGAAATCATTCTGATTAATATTTAAGTTTATTTGTCAAGTGACAGTGTAAGCTTAAAGGCATGTGCCACCACACCTGGCAGAAAGACAGAATGGTTGTACCAGGGCATCTATAGCTGCTGCAAACAAACTCCAGATGTATGTGCCACTTCATTTTGTGTACTTCATTTTATGTGTGTTATTGGGGAACTGAACTCAAGTCATTAAGCTTTATGGGCAAGTAAGAGCCCTAACTGCTGACCCATCTCTTCAGCCCAACTAGTTGCTTTTTATAAGCCATTAATTGGCATACCTGTAAGGTATGGGACCTGTAGATCCCACATAGATATCAGATCTTTGTTCTGCCAAGCAGATGAGCCATGCCATGGCTCTAAACACTCTAATAGGTAACAGAGGGGAATATGTCATTTGTCCCTCCCTATCTTTCCCAAAATAGAGGACCAGAATTTTTGTGGCCAGAACTACTGATCTCAAATCAGACATTAATAACACTTATCTATTAGTACTAGCTAGGTAAAGAGCAACTGGGAATTGATTTCTCACCACCCTGAAACCCCACTAGGTAAAGCCACACACTCCAGAAAAAAAAAAAAAGCAATGTTGGAGCCCCCAGCACTTGGGAGGCAAAGGTAGTAGGATCATCATGAGTTCGAAGCCATACTGAGACTACATAATGAATTCCAGGTAAACCTGGGTCAGAGTGAGACCCTACCTTGAAAAACCAAAAAAAAAAATAAAGCAATGTTTCCAAAAACAATAAAACCACACCACTACCACAAAGTATTCCAACTTACATGTAGCAGCCTTGCCCTTCAAATATACCTTGGTCCAGCTTTCTTCTGCCCCCAATTTTTTGTGCTGAAACTGGCTTATTATTTACTTTGTGGTATGCTAATTATTTATTGACAATAAGTGCAAAAGGAATTACAGGTGCTTGGAGAACAATCATTCTTTTTTAACCTTCATAATATTCCATACAAATGCTGCAGAATATACATTTTTCTCAGCAGCACATGGAACATTCTCTAAAATAAATGCTATATTAGGACACAAAGCAAAGCCTAACAAATACAGGAAAACTGAAATAATCCCTTGTACTCAATTTGACCACAATGGCATTAAACTACAAATCAGCAACAAGAAAAACTACAGAGCATACACAAATTCATGGAGACTTAACAGTATACTATTGAACAATGAATGGGTCATTGAAGAAATCAAAAAGGAGGCTGGACGTGGTGGCCTATGCCTGTAATCCCAGCACTTGGGAGGAAGAGGTAGGAGGATTGCTGAGAGTTCAAGGCCACCCTGAGACTAGTGAATTCCAGGTCAGACTGAGCTAGCATGAGACCCTACAAAAAAAAAATCAATAAATTTATAGAATCAAATGATGAAGAGAATAAAACATTCCAAAACCTTTGGACACAATCAAGGCAGTCCTGAAATGGAAATTTATAGGTCTAAGTGCCTGTATTAAGAAAATAGAGAGTTCACAAGTAAACAATTTAATGCTTCACTTTAAGGCCTTGGTAAAAAAAGAACAAAGCAAACCAAAATCAGTAGATGGGAAGAAATAATAAAGATTAGGGTAGAAATTCGTGAAATACACACACACACACACACACACACACACACACACACACACACACACATACACACAAATTCAAAGACTCAATGGAACAAAGAGTTGGTTCTTTGAAAGGATAAACAAGACTGATAAACCCTTAGCAAATCTGGCCAGAAGAAAGAGAAGAGACACAAATTAATAAAATTAGAGATGAAAAAATGCACAGCAAGGGACACTGTGAATAGAGCAAAGAGACAACCTACAGAATGGAGAAAATCTTTGCCAGCTATACATCTGACAGAGGATTAATATCCAGAATACACAAAGAACTCAAAAAGCAAAACAATAAGAAATCAAACAACCCAAATAAAAAATGGGCTATGGAACTAAATAGAGAGCTGTCAAAGGAAGAAATACAGATGGCATATAAACAGGTAAAAAAGTGTTCTATATCCTTAGCCATTAAGGAAATGTAAATTAAAACTACTTTGAGATTCCATCTCATTCCTGTCAGAATGGCTATCATCAAGCAAACAAATGACAATAAATGTTGGCGAGGATGCAGAAAAAGAAGAATCCTTCTATATTGTTCCCGGGAATGTAGTCTAGTACAGCCAGAGTGGAAGTTAGTGTAGAGGTTCTTGAGACAGTTAAAAATAGATTTACCATATGATCCAGCTGTAGTACTCCTAGGCATATATCCTAATGACTCTTCTCACTACCTTAGAGATTCTTGCACAGCCATGTTTATTGCTACTCTATTCACAGTAGCTAGGAAATGGAAAAAGCCTAAATGTCCCTTCACAGGAGAATGGATAATAAAGGTGTGCTACATTTACATAATGGAGTTCTATTCAGTGGCAGAGAAAAATGAAATTATGAAATTTGCATAGAAATAGGTGGACCTGGAAAGGATTATACTAAGTGAACTAACCAAGGCCCAGAAATTTAAATGTTGTATGCTCTCTCTCATATGTGGATCCTAGCTATACATGTTTTGACTTGCGTGAGAGATGGAACCAAAAATTGGTAGCAGAGGCCAGTAAACTCGAAAAAGGCTATAAGGGAGGGAGGAGACGGAAGGACTTTAGGAGATGGCATTTTATATATGGAAGTAGAAGCACAGATTACAGGGAGTGGAATGGCCTAAATGAGGCCGGGGGAAGAGATTAAGAGAAGGGGGGGGGGCGAGTCAATCAAAATAATAAGAAATATGATAGCCTACTTTTTTGGATAATGGCACATCTAGAAGCTGTAAATTGCTACTAGAAAATTTTCAGTGCCAGGGATTAGATACCTTCCAGTGAGTTATTGGCCATGGAGGTCCCTGTGGCCTCCAAAACATTACAGGCTATTGCCAAAGCCCTTGGTTTCCCATGAGTAATAGATGGTAAGACCTTTTGCCGAAGACTTCACATGTGTGGGTGGCAAGCTGGAGCTGAACTGAAAACCTTCTCCCTATTGGCCAGCTAACTGAAAGTTGGAGAAAGCTGCACAGTATGCAGCCTATGGGAAATAGAAATCATCAGCAGTTAAAACAGTGGACACTGAAAGCCGTAAGTTTTGCCAGACAGGCCAAATGACTGAATGGGTGCAACAGTGACTGTCTGCTCTGGGGGAAACCAATGGCTCTGTAATTGGCCCACTCTATGGGAGTAAATACATGCCTAGTACTGAAAACCTAATCAAAAGCCTATGGCGGGCTGGAGAGATGGCTTAGTGGTTAAGCGCTTGCCTGTGAAGCCTAAGGATCCTGGTTCGAGGCTTGGTTCCCCAGGTCCCACATTAGCCAGATGCACAAGGGGGCACACGCGTCTGGAGTTCGTTTGCAGAGGCTGGAAGCCCTTGCACGCCCATTCTCTCTCTCTCCTTCTGTCTTTCTCTCTGTGTCTGTCACTCTCAAAAAAACAAAACAAAACAAAACAAAAAAACCCTATGGCAGGGGAGGTCATGAGCCTTACGGGGTATAAAGCCTACTCTTCTCTGGCTAAATGCATATATTATGCTCACCAAATTGCCCTGTAAACACTACACTTAATGTTCATATTCATATATTAATGGTATTCTCACTTCTTGTTAGAGAAGCTTCTCTTTTCAGATGGTGGTGACCACTGGGATGACCCAAAAGGCAACATAGTGCTGAGAAGAAGGGATGGAGGAGTGTCCAGCACTGAAACATGTCTATCACACCCTCCAAGGCTCACGGTCCATTGCAAAAGAGGTGGCAGAAAGAATGTAAGAGCCAAAGGAAGGGCATTACTCCTTAAAATGCAATTGTCCAGACAGAAATTTGTTGATATCCATGACCTTGCAGTGCCTAGCAATACCTTCACAAGACCCTCCAACTAGGAAAAAATGTTGATCACATAAAAATAGAAGAGAGAGGGTTGGAGAGATGGCTTAGCAGTTAAGTGCTTGCTTATGAAGCCTAAGGACCCTGGTTTGAGGCTCGATTCTCCAGGACCCACGTTAGCCAGATGCACAAGTGGGCGCATGCGTCTGGAGTTCGTTTGCAGTGGCTGGAAGCCCTGGTGTGCCCATTCTTTCTCTCTCTGTCTCTATCTGCCTCTTTCTCTCTCTGTCACTCTCAAATAAATAAATAAAAATGAACAAAAAAATTTTTAAAAAATAGAAGAGAGATTAGTTGAGGGAGGGAGAGGATATGATGGAGAGCGGAGTTGTAAATAAGGTTAGACATGCTAGTTACCAAACTGCACTTACACATAGTCATTCTTCCATATTGGCTTCAAGTCTTGCCCACTCCTACTTCCACCGTAATGTATAAAATCAAAATCATTGACATCAGAGTCTCTTTTCACAATACATATATGATCATATTCCTCCTTTGCTTGCAACCCAATAACTCATATCTCTGTCAAAGTCCAGTGGTATTCATGCATGGTCAGGCCCTAGCCTCTGTCCCCAATGACTTTTCCAATACCTCTGTCTACATTCACTCCCCAATTTGGACAGTAGGGCACTTAGAGCATCTGAAAGCTCCTTCTCCTCTACCAAATTCTCCTTTTCCACATCAGATTCAAAAGTGGCCTCCTTTGATTCCCCCCAATACTACTGTACTTCCCAGGTCTCAAATCAAACTAAACAATCCCAATTCTGCCACTTATTTGGGGGAAGTTTCTTAATGACTCCCAGCCCAGTTCTTTATGTGTAAATTAGGAATGAACTAGAGGTAAGTCAGGTTAGTTCTGAACGCAGGGCTAGCCTTGAACTCCTGACCTTTCTGTTTCTATCTTCTCAGTGCTGGGATTACATGCATTTACTATCATATGTGGTAATGATGCTACTTTTTATTTTTCTTTTTTCGAGGTGGAGTCTCACTGTAGCCCAGTCTGATCTGGAATTCACTATGGAGTCTCAGGGTGGCCTTGAACTCACAGCGATCCTCCTACCTCTGCCCCCCAACCGAGTGCTGGGATTAAAGGCGTGTGCCACCACACCTGGCTCAATAATGCATATTTTAAAACCCTCTGTAGCACCTAAACTGGACTTCAAGTGAGTCAGCATTTTTGGCCTCTCTTTAGAGATATTGCCTTAGCTAGAGAAGATCCTGGGCCATAGGATGCAGAATTACAGGACAGGTAAAAGACATGGGTAACAAAGGGAGGCTGAGCAATCTATGCAACAAGGGCTAGGAGAAAGAAACACCACGTAGAAAGGACATTCTGGAATGTGAGGGAATCAGCTACAGAAAAGAATAAGAAAACTGTTACTGGGGGAAGGGGCATGAACTGGGCTTTCTTTAACTTTGCAAAGAAGCAGACTAATGATTAATATTTGCTATAAACACCAAGGCCTATGAAACAAATTCTTTGGCATTACCCTTGTCACAGTTATCATTTTATTCAGAACTCTGAGCATTTCCATACAGGGCCCATGTTTCATTCCTTTCTATCAGGTCAATACAGGTACACAGCCCAGTACCTGGTACACAAACAAGACATATTCATTAAATAAATGAACATATCTAGGCTATGCTTATCCAGGTGGGTTAGAGCCTCTAGAAAGGAAGTATCTTCTCTATTTTTCTGTGTGTCCAAGTAATAACTAATGTTGTAGTGAGCTGGATGGTAGCCCCTCAAAAAATATGTTTGCTTCCTAATCCCTAGAGTTTGTATTTACTTATGGCAAAAGATGTGATTAAGTTAAGGACCTGTAATTAGAAGATTATCCTCAACAACTTGGATAGGTCCTTCATGAAATCACTTTATAAGAAGAGGCAGTTTTGAGGCAGAAGAGAAGTGACAATGTGAAGCAACCACAGCCTTGAACAGCTAGAGCACCAGGGGAAAGAGCAAAGATATTTCCTGAGAACTTCTGAGGCATGTGGCTCTGATGATGCTTGCTCTCACTGCTAACTTACAGAATTATGACAAAATAGTTTTTTTTATTGTTTTAAGTCATATGGTCTATAATAATTCGTTATAGCAGCCACAGGAAACTAATACAAATGCCTTATACATAAAACTCAATCAGTTACTTAACCTCATCCCTCATAATCAAAAGCTGTACTTCAAAGTCACTCGCATATATTCACACCTTCAAGACCAGGCTCTAGAGCTGTACTTTGTCATTTCAGTGCTAGTAACTGCTGTTGAGTCCTTCACTACTGTTGAAGATTCTAGAGGCTAACTAGTTCTACACATTCCTTCATATACCCTATGTTGAAGCTCATATAATGTCCCTTGATCATTTTTTTTGTTTGTTTCATTTTTGGAAGGAGACAGTACAGTAGAAAAGCACTTGATGCCAACAGAAGAAATGGCTTGCAGTGACTAGGCAGACAGATAACTGACAACCAACTCAGGTAAGTACCAATAGTCTACCCACAGCTTGCACTGAGATAGAGCCACAATGCTGTTTCCAATCCCATACTACCATGTGAACAAAACCATGAGACTGTTCTACTTGTCACGAACTGAAGCTCTACTGTGACTATACCTACAATATAATTTAAAATAAAGAGAAGAAGCAAAAAATAGAGAAGGCTTGTAAGGAACTGAAGCTCTACTGTAGCCCTGCAAGCATGGTCCCAAGCAAAGGAAAGTGTGACAGCACCTACTCAGAAGTCAACACCAACTGCAACTTGTTACCCTAACTTTGTCCTCAACAGTTTTTCTTCCACTGCATTCTTGAGGGGACAGAGGCCATCTCCAGGACTGGAAGAGGCTAGCAAGCCCATAAGCCTCAGAAGACCACTCACCTCTTCCCAACCACACACTTTCTTCTGCTTTTCAGTGATGCTCTGTGATTCTAATTCTCTAGATCTGGTTTCCTTCTCCGGGGTTCCCTTTTATTCAATCTTCCTGTCACTGAAATACTCTTGACATCTATCAGATCTGAGACATACCACAAACATACACCTCCATCCTCTCAGCCTAATGTTCTCTCACCTACATGACTTCCCCTGGGAACTCTTTTTAAAAGCTACATCTGGGAGCTGGAGAGATGGCTTAGTGGCTAAGGTGTCTGCCTGCAAAGCCAAAGGATCCTGGTTCAGTTCTCCAGGACCCACATAAGCCAGATGCACAAGGGGGCACAAACATCTGGAGTTCATTTGCAGTGGCTAGAGGCCCTGACACACCCATTCTCTCTTTCTGCCTCTTTCTCTCTTAAATAAATAAATAAATACAATATATTTTTTAAAAAGAGCTACATCTGGGCCTGGTCAATGGCAGAGTGCTTGAAGGCATTTGCTTGCAAAGTCTGCCAGCTTGGGTTCAGTTCCCCAGCACCCATGTAAAGCCAAACAGGCAATCAATTGCAGTGACAGGAGATACTGGTGTGCATGTGCATGTGTGTGCAATCCACATATACACAGATAAAATTAAGTTTATTTTTTAAAGCTACATCTATCAGTAAGCATTTCTCCATGGGTGTGACTATGCAAAGGCTGCTCATCTCCTGCAAGAACAGATATGGGAGCTTGGAAACACTAGCACTGCATCAACTCTCTCCACAATGTGTTAGCAGAAGACTACCTGAGTCCCACTTTCCATTTCTTTGCCAAAGATGGCTGACACAGAGGTGAGTAGAAGCAGCAAGGGAAGAAGAGGGTCACATAACCAAATTATCATCAGTTGCCTTAGTAACTGATTATTCAAAATTAAAATTCTACCACTCCTTTACAACAAAAGATTCCTAATGTGAGCCTCTGTGACCAATGTCACAGATACTATGACAATGACCTTATATTGATTATGATATGCTCAGAACTAGAACTAAAGACATTTATTCCCAAGAGTTTTAAACAATTTTAAATACACATTTGTCTCAAGATAGTCTAATTATTATCATAGTCAAATTATTTCTATAATGAACATACAAAAAAAAATTAGCTCAACTATAGGAGTCTTCAGGGGACAAAGCTTCAGATCCTTCTGTGGCACAGCTACAGGTTAACCCTACACCTTTCTTCTCCTAGTCCTTTCCTCACAGAAAGAAAACCAAGATTCACTGTGGTAGGTAGATAGCAGTAGGTAATAGAACTTTCTTTCTCAATGCTCTCAGGTAGTAGGGGCATCACCATGGAACAGGTTCACAGACCCTCTGCTCCCTGTGGCTACACTAGTCCTCCTGGATTCTACAACACTGGGAGAGGAAAATGCTATGACTTGGGCATCAAGTGTCCAATTGCTAAAAAGGGGAGGACACTAAGAACCATGCCTTATTTATTTCGTGAAATTATTAAACTGGGCTTAAAATACACTTGAATATAATCCGATGATGAAAGAAACAAACATTACTATGTAATTTATGTGCATTCTACCTGCACACAAGCCTGCATAGAAGACTGTTGTATTACTGTTTGTCACTGTAAGTTTTTATCAAAATTAGAGTTCCAAAGGAAAAGCAAAACTTCCCACCAGAGAAAACCTCCCTGTCCATAACATGATAGTTCTAAAGCACTGTCTTGAAAGCTGCCTTGTTCATTTAATTTTTATACTTTGAGAACACTCAAAAGAGTTTTCAAATAAAAATCCAGTTTACTGAAAATTTATCATATGATCCAGCAATTCCACCTTTAGGTATATATCTAAGTAAAGTGGTGACATATGATTATACAAAACTGGTTCATAAATGTTACCAGCAGCATTATTTAAAATAAAAAGAAGAAACAATTCAATGTCCATTAACTAACAAATCAGCAAAATATAGTATATCCATAGAATACATATTACTTAGCCATAAAAGGAATAAACTTCTGATCAATACAACATGAATAAACCTTGAAAACACTAAACATTAACTAGAAGAAATCACATAAAAATGATCGCCTATTGTAACTTCCACTTTTATAAAAATTTCTAGAACAGGCAAATTCAGAGACAAAATAGATTGGCTCAGGGAGGAGAGTAGGAGTGGCTGCTGACAGGCAAGGAATTTTTTAGGGATTAGTGGTGATGACTGACACCTTTGTGACTATATTACAAACCAGTGAATTTTAGAATGGTGCATTAAATGCTATATGGTTATCTCATTTTAAAAAGATAAGTTTAGGGGAAAAGGGTGGGGGAGAGAGGGATACCATGGGATATTTTTTATAATCACGGAAAATATTTTTAAAAATTGAGAAAAAAATAAAATAAAATTAATTTTTTTTAAAAAAAGATAAGTTCAGAGCTGGGGAGATGGCTTAGTGGTTAAGACACTAGCCTGTGAAGCCTAAGAACCAGGTTTGATTCCCCAGTACCCATGTAAGCCAGATGCACATGGTGGCATATCCATCTGTAGTTCATTTGCAGTGGCTAGAAGCCCTGACATGACCATTCATTCTCATTCTTTCTCTCTTTCTGATATATATATTTTTTAGAAAGAGAAATTCAGGGATAGGACATTAGAATCAAACACATATATCTACTATGCTGAATGCTGTGGACAACCCATTTGAGCCATCAAAGCCTCTATTTCCTTCTCTGCAAACAAGGATAATAATATAATAATATAAGAATTATCCATTAGGGCAACTGTGAAATCAAGCAAGGCATAATGATGTCCCATAGTAAGTGCCTAACAATACATTAAAGAAACTAAAATAATAGAACTGGCTCTTGGCTAATAGACCTTCTGACATTACTGGGATATACTCAATGAGTTTTATCAGACCCAATAGAGGATATGGTTTTCTCTATAGTACTATGTAAAAAGTATGGTCTGGGAAGATGGCTCAGCAGTTGAAGGTACTTACTACCAAAGCCTGCCTTCCCAGGTTCAATTCCCCAGTGCCCATGTAAAGCCAGATGCACAAGGTGGCCCTGCATATGGAGTTCATTTGCAGTAGCTAGAGGCCCTGGCATGCCTATGTTCTTTCCCCCTCCCTCCCTCCCTCCCTCTCTCCCTCTCTCTCTCTTTCTCTCTCTCTATCTCTCTATCTCTCTGTTTACTTGAAAATAAATAAATAAAATATAGATAGTAAAAAGAGTTAATCTTATCAGATATGCTCTTTAAACAAGAAAAATACTGACAACCAGGAAAGAAACATCCACAAGCAGAGAAAGGCCAGCCATTCTTTGAGGGGATACCATCTATTGTTCCCACAGCCCCACTGCTGGTCAACTCAGCAGCTGCTGCTCCAAGTAGCTGGGCAACTTGCCCGCATAGTCTCAAAACACACACCTAGGTTGGATTTCAGAAAAATCAAAGCTTATTAATAGTGCCAGATTCTCTCTGACAACTCCTACTCCAGTTCACTGAGAAAATCTAGCACCCTAACTTTAACCCTACAGCCAACCTGTGTGGAGATGTGTGAGGGCAACTTTGGGGACAGTGCAGAGATCAGAGACAGAGCATCCTTTGTACACAAATGCACACCCATATATGCATACTTTTTCATGGTGGTTGCAGGCAAAAAGTTCCTTGTAAAGAATACAGTACCTGGGCTGGAGAGATGGCTTAGCAGTTAAGGTACTTGCCTGTGAAGCCTAAGGTCCTATGTTTGATTCTCCAGATCCCACATAAGCTAGACACACAAAGGTGAGGCAAGCACAAGGTCGCATATGCCCACTAGGTAGCACAGTTCAATTGCACTAGCTGAGGCCCTGGTGTGCCAATTCTCTCTTTTTACTCACTCACTCTCTCTCTCGCTCTTAAAAAAAAAAAAAGAATATAGTACCTTGATCTGAAGACAGCAGCACTCTACTCCCCAGTTGCATATTTATTTAGCCATTAGGCTTACTAACCAGGCCCCCAATGACTGGGGCAGAGAAAACTGAAGATGTGGTCCAAGAGACCACAGAGAGAAGAGGGCACAATGACAACTTCACTCAAGCTATACAAATCAGACTCCTAAGACACTCAGAGAAGTTCCTCCAGGATATCAGTAATACTACAGGAAAAACAGGAGTAAGATAGCTTTTCACAGGCAGTTATTTAAGGCCCAAGGAGGCAACAAGAAGGTGCCACCCTGCCCACTGGCAAAACAAGAACTCAGCATTTGATTCTGTTTCACCCAAGATGAGCAATTTCTCAGCAACAGTGCCCCTTGCTTCTTCTCCAATCTAGCACACCTGGGTGGGCTGGTCCCTCTAGGTGAGTACCCTGAGTTGACAAACCAATCATGTCTCTCCCTTACATACCTGGGTCATAAAAGGGGGTCCACCAGGCATATGAGCCCTCTCCCATTTTGGCAACATGACCTGTAGTTTTGTCTCCAGAATAGTAATTTGTAAGTTTTCCCCCTTCTCCCAGTCTAGCTGGGAGAGTGGAGGGCTTCTGTTACTTGCCTGGGTATTTTTCTGCTTGCTTCTCCCAAGTATTTTCCAGATGTCTTTTCTCTTTCTTACATGTTACATTTACCTCTTAAACTCTGGGACTGCCACATATGTAATAACTCTCTTGGCTCCCTGGGCTACAAGCATTCTGGACATCTGAGTTTCTCAGCATTATGCCCTGAGTCCTTTACTATCTTATTTCTAAGCCTTTCCTGACCTCTGACCCCTATGTGAATGTGAAGGAGAGGGCTAAGAGCTGGGGCACTTATGCTTTGCTGTCACATGTGTGTGTGTGTTTCTTTTTATTTTACAAGGAGAGGGAGGAAGGGAGGCAAGGTGGGGGAGAGAATGAGCATGCCAGGGCCTCTAGCCACTGCAAATGAACTCCAGATGCATGTGCCACTTGAAAATAAAAAGGCATCCCAGATGGAATAAAGAGCACACACAAAGGCCCAAAGTCCAAAATTAGTGTAGCATTTTAGGAAAGCTAGAAGAGGTCCAAATGAACAGATGACAAAAAACAAAGAAGTGAAACTGTTGGATGTTAATTATATGTGTTAAAATTTGCCTGGGCCACAGGATGCTCACATATTTTGCTAAGCATTATCTTGCTGCTTCTATGAGAGTTTTTGAGTGAAATGAACATTTAAATCAATAAACTGAGTTAACCAGATAGGCTCTCACAATGTGAGAAAGCCATGTCCAAACAGTTGAAGACCTGAATAGCACAAACATACCAATCTCTCTCAAGCAAGAAAGACTCCAGCATACTTAGACTTCATCTGTAGACTTGTTCTTGAACTTAGTATTGGCTCCTTTGGGTCTCCATTCTGTTGGCCTTTGGACTCCAACTGCACTATTGACTTGTCTGGGCCCCCAGCCTGCTAATGTTGTACTTGCTGGCCTCTATAATCAAATGAGTCAATTCCTGATAATAAATCTCTTTCTCTCCTAATGCAAAGGAGAGGCAAGTTAGGGGTGGGAGCCATCCAAATATCTAGTGATCCCCAGAGGTAAGGCATGTGATACAAGGCCTTGGGTGAACCCAAGGGGTTAAAGGAAAGCATATGATCGGACCTTATTTTTAAGTCTGCCACTGTGTAGCATGGACTGCAGTGACATGACCTGCTAAGGCTCAGTGAGACAAGTGTGGTGCTTTGAGCTCCAGCTATTGCTGGTACCTTTATCTCCACAACAAAGGCTTTTAGAATTTGGAACAGTTCAAAGCAAGCAAGCCCTCCTGGACAGGAATGCATTGCTTTGTTCCCCCACCTGGGTTATCCTGCTGGCCCTGTTCTTATGTTAACAGCGCTGCACATGAGGTAGGAGGCACTGAACAAAATGGAGATCCCATGTCTTTGAAAGTAAACCAGGCTATACAACTCCCTATATCACTGAGACAACATTTTACTCCCAGAATCAGGTCAAACCTAAGGTTTCCTAAGCAGCTATTTATTTCCCTTTCTTTTGTTAATACTAAGATGGTTAATTTTTTGTGTCAACTTGACTGAGCTAAGAGATATCCAGATATCAGGTTCAACATTACTTGTGGATATTCCCAAGAAAAAAAAAAAAAAAAAAAAAAAGCCTTTGACTTTTTGCCCTGAGTAAATCTGAAGGACCCCCTCAATGTGGGTGAGCATCACCCAATCCACTGCAACCCTGAATAGATCAAAGGTTCTGTTCAACTGTGCTGCGAATCAATCTTCCCTGACCCCCATGCTCCTGGTTTTCAGGCCTTCAGACTCACACTGGATCAGCTGTTGAGTCTGTAAACCACACAGCTGGCTCTCCTGGATCTGCAGATGACAGATGGCTCCACTTCTCATTCTTTGTAACTGTGAGCCACTTCCTTATGCCTCTTTCTAGGTATCTATGCTCATATATATGCATATATATATATATATATATATATATATATATATATATATATATATCCTATTCATTTTGTTTCTCTGTAGAACACTGACTACTACAATAGTCCAGGACCCCCTAACCCCATGCTTTACTCAGGAAATGGTCAATAGGCATCCATTCCCCTGCAGGATCAGATCCACTGAGAAATGAGGGGTGGGCTCCCATCCTATCCTCTCTTTTTATTTATTTATTTATTTGACAGAGGGGGGATGGGCATGCCAGGGCCTCCAGCCACTGCAAACAAACTCCAGATGCATGCACCCCCTTGTTCATTTGGCTAATGTGGGTCCCAGGGAATTGAACCCAAGTCCTTTGGCTTTGCAGGCAAACACCTTAACCATTAAGCCATCCCTCCAGCCCCCATCCTCTCTTAAATTGGCGCCTCAGCTGCAATTCATGAGAACACATTTTAGGACCTGAAAATAGGATTGCAGTTTTGCCAAATTGAGAGCTGTCAGATTAAAAAGGTGTCAGGGGCTGAAAGGAGATAATGCAAGGCTCGAGTTCATGGATGTTCCGTCAACTTGGCTCTACATGTAAGAAAGCTGGATGGGACATGTAAAGACAGATGCAAAAAATGGCACAAGCATCTGGTGTTCGTTTGCAGTGGCCAGAGACCCCTGGCACACCCATAGACACATGCAAATAAAATTTTCTTAAATATACAACTTAATAATTTCTTATATAGACACAATACATTAAGAAATCCCCCAAATCGAGCTATTGGTGCAGGATTTGGGGCCTAGGGAGGGGTCAAATTCCATAAAGAAAGCTGGGTGTGGTGTCGCATGCCTTTAATCCCAGCACTCGGGAGGCAGAGATAAGAGGATCGCCATGAGTTCAAGGCCACTCTGAGACCACATAGTGAGTTCCAGGTCAGCCTGAGCTATAGTGAGACCCTACCCAAAAACAACAACAACAACAAAAAACCCATAAAGACACAGGAGTTCACAGGCTTGTGTACCATAATTTTTGAGTTCTGTCCAATTAACAAAGAATTGAAAATTCAGACTTATAGAAGGGTAAATTTTGAATTATAAAGTTTGTTTTAGGGAGAGTTAGGACCCAGGGGAAAGTCTAGCAGGGAAGTCCAGTCAAAAAAGTTCTTCCCAATGGGGAGGTAATATGATGGAGAATGGAATTTCAAATGGGAAAGTGTGAGGGTGGGGAGGGAGGGAATTACCACGGGATATATTTTATAATCATGGGAAATGTTAATAAAAATTAAAAAAAATAAGTTAAAAAAATAAAAATAAAAAAAAGTTCTTCCCCTTCCCAGCCCAACTAGGAAGAGGGAGGGGAGATGGAGAAAATCTCCTCTCCTATCTCCAGGCAGAAGCCTCTAGGGAGGGCAAACATGTGCGCGCACACACACACACACACACACACACACACACACACACACACACACAGAGAGAGAGAGAGAGAGAGAGAGAGAGAGAGAGAGAACGAGCACAAAGCAGGAGTGCCCAAACCAAAAGGTCTCCCTTCAGAACTTACAGGGAGATCACAAATGAAGCAAACAGTACCAAAAGCAAAACACAGGAAGAACGAAAGAAAGAGAGAGAGAGAGAGAGGGAGAGAGGGAGGGAGGGAGGGAGGGAGGGAGGGAGGGAGGGAGGGAGGAAGGAAGGAAGGAAGGAAGGAAGGAAGGAAGGAAGGAAGGAAGGAAGGAAGGAAGGAAAGAGGGAAGGAACAAAGGGAGGAAGAGAGGAAAAGACAGACAGACAGGAAGAAAGGAAGGGAAAAAAAGGCCCAGACAAGAAGAAATCCTCCCCCTTTTCAGCCTGGCTAGGAACAGAGAGAGCTTACTAAAAGGGGCCAGGAAGCCATAACCAGGATAATCAGGGGCCAGAAGAGTCAGGGAACAAAAGGAAAGACTTACACATGCGTGTGAGGCCCACTTATGGATCAAACATGCAATTAAGATATGCCTAGTTATCAGACTCAGGTGTGTTAAGGGAAAGACCTGATTGGTTGATGGGTTCAAGAGGCTGATTCAAAAGGGGTCAGCCTACAGGTGTGCTAAACTTGGGAAAACTTGAAGAAGCAGTAAGCTATTACTAAGGAATTGCTTTCAGCCATCTTGGATGAGACTAGGTGAGATGCAGGTTCTAATCCTGCCAGGGTAGGTAAAGTAGACTCTCCTTGGGCCTCTGTCTCTGGCTGACTACCTATTTAAAAAAAAACAACAAAAATAAACAAACAAAAACCAAAAACAGGATACGTTGCTCTTACTCTTTATCACTACCACACATCCAAGATTGGGAAGGGTTCTTGAATCTACCACTCCAGTAAATGTCCTTAGAATTGGCAGCCCCACAGTTCTTCATTGTGCTGGGAGGAGCTCCAAGGCCCAGACCACAATCAACTCCTTTAGTACTACAGTGATTGTGGGGCTCAATCTGCCGCTTACACATGCTTAAAATGCCCAGAAAATTGTTGTTTCCTACAATGAGCCCTTACATAGTCACAGCAGGAAGCTTGACTTAGCACACAGAGGCCAGTGCCATTATCCTTTCCAGGCTTTCTTTGCCAACACTCCAGCTCCCAGCATCCAGCACAAACAGTAGATCAGGCTCACATGCAGCGGGTCAGACCACCTCTTTCTGTCCCAGAAGGAAAAAGGGACAGTAGAGAAACTGAGAACAAGAAGATAAGCAGAATAGACATAATGCATAATGGGCCATAAAATGTGCCTGTATATGCAAGTGAATCAGAGAAAGTAGCCTTGCTACTTTAAGTCAACATGGTTTAAGACAAAACCAAAAAAGAAACGTGGCAGCATACTTTGTTTACATGTGCACAATTTATTTGAACATTTGAGACTGTGATTCACAGTAATTTAGACTTCCAGTTAAAGGGAAAGGCAGAGGACATTTTGAGCAACTATGACTTCCATTCCCAATGCCACTGCTGAAGATGCCCCACTCTCTTTCCTATGTACATGTTACAACCATCCTACTAAATGATAAGTCCCTACAATAAGCCTGCATTATCTGCATCCCAATAAACCACAAAACAACCACCAGATGAACAGTACTAAAAAGATCCAGAATGCAACCACTTCCCTTCCTCTACATTCCCACAGTGGTCCAGAACCCCTCTCCCCCTACTGTCTCTGAGCTAAATGCTGAACAGCCCCTTGCTTGGTCTACTGTTCTTGTCCTTCTCTCCTCCACAAACTATGCTTAACACAAGGGCCCACATAGTCCCATAAGCTCTTAACTATACTGTAGTACTAAAAACCCTGATTTACCCACTCCAACAGCTTCCCATTTTACTCACAATGAATCCATGATATACATGATCTACACAATGATCTACAAAGCCCTTCAGGATCTTCTCCCTCTGGTCACATGGCCCTTCTGCTCCAGCCACACTGGCCTCCAAGGTGTCAGACAAACCCCGAACAGGACTCTGCAGAGTCCCTTCTTCCCAGACAGCTGTGGGGCTTCTACCTTTGTTTCTCTGGCATTGGTTATCAGCGATACTTTCTGTGACCAACCACTTAAACAACAACAACAAAACCCAAAAAAATGCAGTCAAAGCACTTGTCATCATCTATACAATGCATTCATTAATTTTACTATTTGTCACCTTCTCTGACATTGAATTATTTTGTTATTAAAAATTATTTGGAGGGGCTGAAGAGATGGCTTAGCGGTTAAGCGCTTGTCTGTGAAGCCTAAAGACCCCAGTTCAAGGCTGAATTCCCCAGGACCCACGTTAGCCAGATGCACAAGGGGATGCATGCGTCTGGAGTTTGTTTGCAGTGGCTGGAAGCCCTGGTGCACCCATTCTCTCTCTATATCTGCCTCTTTATCTCTCTGTCTGTTGCTCTCAAATAAATAAATAAAAATAAACGAAAATTTAAAAAAAAATATTTGGGGGCTGGAGGGATGGCTTAGCAGTTAAGGCATTTGCTTGCAAAGCCAAAGGACCCAAGTTCAATTCCCCAGGACCCACACGAGCCAGATGCACAAGGGGGTACATACATCTGGAGTTTGTTTGCAGGGCTAGAGGCCCTGGCACCCCCATTCTCTCTCTCTCCTTCTTTCTCTGTCAAATAAATAAATAAATATTTTGTTAAGTCTCTCTGCTACATGAATGGACACTTAATATTTGCAGAATTTAATAAATGGATGCAACATCAAGGGACTAGGAAACTCACTCAGATGTGCACAGGGCTAAGCAGCCCAAAAGTGGATTCCCTGATGCAGAAACCCACACTTCAGCCATAACACCTCAACCCTCATTCATCATAGAAGTTAACAAGCCTGGTGGCTAGCTGCCCTCTCTCCACCCACCCAGGAAAAAGGGTAGACTGGTCCACTCAACACCACTTCCTGATTTCCTTAACTAGGTAGTGTGTGCTGACCTGACAAGCTGTGGGCCGGGTCTGAAGGCCTCTCCATGTCCTCTTCCATTCTCTTGGAAATGCCCAGTACATCTACCCATGGTTTAATGCAAAAAGCTGGGCATAGCATGAGAACTCTGTGGCTTTACTCCAACAACTAACCTGAACAAGGTGGTTTCTGCAAATAACCTCCAATTCTTGCTGAAAGGACTGTGGACATTCAAGCTAAGGATGCTAATGGCTTCAGGATGAGAGAGAAGGTAGAAGTAAGCCTGTACCACTAAGTAGGAGTGGATGAAGCAGGGGCCCAAGGTTATATAAAAACGGGAACAGCATCTGGGAAAGTTAAGCAAAATTCTGTAGAAACAGACAATCCCCACTATGAACGAATGAGATACATCTCTGAGAAGGTAGACCCTTCCTAAAAGACTGTTATTCCCTATATTAAAACCTCTGTATTTTTAAAATTTATTTATTTATTTTCTTATCTTTGTGTGTGAATGTGTGTTTATGTGGGTACACACTTGTGCCATGGGATGCATGTGAATGTCAGAAGACAACCTTAGGTACTGGTCCTCACCTTCCATCATGTTTGAAGCAGGGTTTCTTGTTCACTGCTGTGTATACCAGGCTAGCTAGCCCTTGAACCTCCAGGGACTCTCCTGTCTTTACATCTTATCTCCCTGTAGGAGAATGCCAGGCTTTCCAAGTAAGCACATTTAATCACTGAGCCACCTCTGCAGCCCAACAGCTGGCTTCTAAAACATATCAGCCTAAACCGTTTTAAAAAGCCTGAAAGCCTTTAGTGGACATGGATTTGGAATGATTTCTGCTTATATCTCTATTGGGATTTTGAAATGATTATTCTTCATGAGATAAATATAATTATGTTATTTCTTTGCTACAGCTACAAAAAGGGAAAACTTTTCAAATAAACAGGCAAAATCCCAAATGATAATTCTTCTAAAATTACCATAATGTCAGGTGAAAAAGCATGATGGCACGGGAGGAGGGGGTTGGGGGAAGAAGGTATGTCACAACTATCCAATAAACCACTGAAAGAAAAGGAATAAAATTAACTGGGCAAGTACATAGGAGCTAGGAGACCACTGCATCATTTGCACCAAGCAATGAGTGGTTGCACACACCCTTAACCCTAGGATTCTAAAGGCTGAGCCAAGAGGAGGGAAAGCCAGCCTGGGCTACATAGTGAGCCTCTATCTCAAAAGCAGCAACACAATCATCTACAGGTGGAAATTTCAACAAGACTTCAGGTGGAAATCAATGAAAGTGAAACTATTTGACAGATCTAATGCATTAGAAGCATAGAAATGCTGTGGCTCATGTTATCCCTATCACACAAGTCAAGGTTTTCTGTAAAGATAAATTTCTTCATACTAAAGACAGCATAAGCCAGGCATGATGGCTCACATCTTTAATCTCAGTACTTGGAAGGCAAAGGTAGGAAGATCACCATGAAATTGAAGTCAGTCTTAGCTACAGAATAGGTTCTAGATCATCATTGGCTAGACTGAGACTCTGCCTCAAAAAGAAAGAAAGGCTGGGCATGGTGGTGTATGCTTTTAATCCCAGCATTCAGCAGACCAAGGCCAGCCTGGGACTACATATTGAGTTCCAGGTCAGCCTGGGCTAGAGAGAGAGGGGAAAAAACAGGCCAGGGAGATGGCTCACTGGATAAAGTCCATTTGTTACAAATCCTACCAGCCCTACCAGTTCAATTCTCCAGTACCCACATAAAGCTACAACCAAAAAGTGAAACATACATTTGGTGTTTGTTTAATGCATGTGTCTGGAATTTGTTTGCAAGAGACTCTGGTATGCCCATTATGTACATATGTACATACATATATACATACATGGAAAGAAAGAAGGGAGGAAAGGAGAGAGGACTAAAAATTGGATATGGTGGTGCTCATCTATAATCCCAATGCTTAGAAGGTAGAGGCTGGAGGATCAGAAGTTTAAGGCCACTCTCAACTACAGAGTGAGTTTGAGGCAGCCTGAGCTACATGAGACACTATCTCAAACAAAAAAGAGTCAATACTGTTAGGTCAAGATGGGCTTCCAGAAAATGGAGTCCCCAAAGACAGCAGGATGGCAACAGATACCAGGGAGTGGATCATCCACATTCTTCAAGGAACAACCCAGCCATTATCCCTTTCTTGCCTAACAATGCCCCAGGTCTAGGTTTCCTCCCCCTTATCTCCCCAGTCACCTGGTTACTGGTCTGGTGTCATGCCCTGGCTATCTTAGATCTCCCCTAAAGAAACCTTTTGATTTTTTTTTTAATTTCCCCTTTCCTCACCTTCCCCCAACTGAAGAGCTCTATATAGCCCACTATCTATAATCCCAAATTGACTTCTCTGCTCTTGAGAGTCAGTCCTGGTAGTTAGTGTCCCCCCTGGCCCCCGAATAAAAACCTCCATCTTGGGCTGGAGAGATGGCTTAGCGGTTAAGCGCTTGCCTGTGAAGCCTAAGGACCCCGGTTCGAGGCTTGGTTCCCCAGGTCCCACGTTAGCCAGATGCACAAGGGGGCGCACTCGTCTGGAGTTCGTTTGCAGAGGCTGGAAGCCCTGGCGCGCCCATTCTCTCTCTCTCCCTCTATCTGTCTTTCTTTCTGTGTCTGTCGCTCTCAAATAAATAAATTAAAAAATAAATAAATAAAAATAAAAACCTCCATCTTTGCCTCAGAGTGGTCTCTGTGGTCTTGGTCACTCCTGAACCTTACACCTGATGCTTGTGTCTTGGAGGAGGCTCCCAGTTCCCCTCTTGGGTAGCCAGACCTCTTTTCCCCTGACCAGACCACTGAGCTACTATTTGACCCATTGAAACACCTTGGAACCATCTCTGTCTGATACAGGCTCTCACACCCACCATCACTCAGCCACACTGTTCTTCCATCTCCTCCTTCTTTCTCAGTAAGTGTCCCTTTTAGATTGGCCTGTCTCGGGTTTCACCCTCCTCATGGAAGCTGCATGCCAGGCTACATCCCTCAGAGACTGAAGGACTCAGGAACCAGATAGAAACTATGACAGACTTCAGAGTCCTCAGTAGGCCTAAGTTTCTGTTGCCTGCAAGGTCTAAGTTTTTATTTTCTGGTAAGGGTGGGTTTACCACTTACTGGAAAAACCACAAACTGCTTATGCCATACATTCCTGTAATCATAGGTAAGTTTAATTCCCCTAGACCCTGCCTGCCAACTTTGCCCACCAATATCCTAAGCCAATCAGAAGAGTACAAGTACAGTTACTGTTTAAATCAACCAATCAGGTACCCATCCCCTTCTTCTTTTTTCAAATCCCTATAAAACCCCTACCCTCCTGCTACTTGAAGCTCTTGTAGGGATCCACTGCTTTGATGAAGTCAAGAGTCCGAGCTTAAAAACTAAATAAAGCTCCTTGCCTTTGCATATGTGTTTGATTCTCCTTGGTGGTCACTGGGGGTGCTGAGAACTGGGCATAACATTTGGGGGCTTGTCCCAGGTCACCTCAAAGTCCCCTGAGGACCACCAATACGTGGAGCTCAGGTCGCTGACTGGTAAGTGTGCTTCTGTGTTGTTCTTCGGTGTTTTCTCTTTCCTGAAAACTTGTCCTTCGTTCTTCCACGCATGAGAAAATTGTGGATAGGTGGATGTGTCCCTGGAGGACACCCTGTCTGGACGGTGGGTCCTGGGTGCTCCAGGCCTAGTCAGAGGAGATTTCATTCCCCTATCTGAGAGACAAACTGCAGAACGGTGAGAGGCCATTGTCTCAGTTTTGGTGTTGTAGTCACTGGCCACCACTCTGTCTGGACAGCGGGTCCTGGGTGCCCCAGGCCCACCAAGAGGGGATTTCATTCCCCTATCTGTAGACAACATGAGAGGCTGTTGTCTCAGTTTTGGTTTTGTAGCCGCTGGCCAGCTGAACATTTTTGCTGTCTCTTTTTCCTTTACTTTGTTGGAATTACAGTTTGTGTGATTGGACTGATGGAACAGACACAGACTACCCAGATTTCTTTACTGACAGACCACTTTCAGGACATTAAAATTAGGGTCCCTTGGAGTCAAGCCCCGGACCTGGAGGCCACAGTATTTCCCCTCCAGGTTATGGAGTCCCCAGACCAAGATGGTAGTCAACCACATCACTACTGGCCATTCACCACTAGTGATCTATATCATTGGAAAATGCAAACTCCTCAATTTTCTGAAAAACTGCAGGGACTTATTGACCTTTTGGATTCTATTATTTTCACCCACCTAACAACTTGGGATGATTGTCAACAATTGCTACAGATTCCCTTTACTACAGAGGAAAGAGAGAGAATCCAGACTGAAGCTCATAAATTGGTTCCAAGCACCAATGGGAATCCTACCAGTAATCAGGCTATCATTGATACCTTCTTCCCTTTGACTAGACCAGACTGGGATTTCAACACAGCAGCAGGTAAGGAGAGAGATGTTCAACCTTCTTCCTGTAGTGTCTTTCTCTCTTCACACACTCACCCATCCCCAGTTGCCTGGATGTCTTCAGGGTGAACCGCAGATGGGCCCCTCCCCCTGAGAAAAAAAATCCAAAAACCCACAGCTGGTACCTGAACAGGGACTTTATGAGATGAACAGGGTAGGTGAGTGCTCTCCCAGAGGGATTGGAAGACGTCGGCCCATGCGGCCTTGCCTCCACATTTTTCAAGGCTGGCAGGTTTCTCTTTCTCATCCTTTATTTTCAGTTCATGCCATCAACCGGACACAAGGAACTGGCAACTAATTTCTTTAGCTGAAGGCACTCTTCAGTACTGACTGAAGGCCAGCCTTCCTCTGCCTAGACCCCAACAGCCCAATGGGTGTTGGCAAAACCCTCTATCTATTTCTCTCTGACACCAACAAAAAACAACAACAACAACAAAAAACACAAAACACAGTAACACATCAACCTCCTAAAAACCTGTAGGGAAGGTTGCCAGTCTCTTAAAATTCTGGACAGGCTCACACCTGAATCTTTGGGACCCCCCCCCCCACCATGCTAATCAGCCCTCGGAAACATTGTCTTACTGTCTTGGCGTTTCTAATATATTCTGTCATGGGTAACATTGCCTCCCACCAAAAAAATATATATGTATATATCTCAGATTCATGGAATAAGAGCTCTTCTGAAAGTTAAGGAAATTAAGCTCTCCCACAGGGAGGCTGCCTCCTTTTGGGAAGAAGTCCTCCAGGTCATTTCTGGATTTCTGGGAGTCCATGTGCAACCGCATAGCTTATCTGCCTAGGAAATGAAAAGTTCAGGAAGGAAATTTTCCCTCACTCCCTTTAAGCAGCAAAACTACAAGGCAGCTTTGCAAGCACTCCAAAGCAGCTTGGGTCAGAGTTAGGTGGCAGACAGACAAATGGCACCTCTGCCCATGCAGGTGCCATGTCTCCGCCTCCTCTCCCAGTGGCCCCAAGTGGGGCCCCCTTTTTTTCCCAGCAGCCTCCCAGCAGTCCAGGAGGCCCCTCTTTTCCAGTGGCCCCTGTGTGAGCCTCCTCCTTCTTCAGTGGCTTCCCAGTGGGCCACCTTTTTCAGAGGCCTCCTGGCAGTCTTGGAGGGCCCCTCTTTCCCTAATGGTCAAAGAGGCCCTCCCCCCACTTTCCCCTTCAGGTAGCCAGAATCCTTAGCCTCCTGGCAGTCTTCTTGGCCATTACCTCCACGCGTACTAGACCAGACCCCTGGTGAGTGCCACAAATGGGGCACAGCTGATGTAAAGTGTATGCAAGCCACGCCCAGCCACCACAGCACAACAAAAAGCGGCAATAAAAGTCATGTTTAACTATAGCCTATAAAGAACTGAAGTTTTATGTAAAAAAATGTCATACTTTGTTCCATGATATCATAAATATAATTACTGAATTTATGCTCTAGATCAACTTCAACTTACATAGAGGATTATTAAAAACAATAAAATTCTCTCTAAAGTGGTAACTTATGTCAGGTATTCAAAAAAAAAAAAAAAAAGATTGTAATGTCCTTAATGTACTTAAAAGGAGGAGGCAGCTGACCTGACGTCTAGGCCAGTCTGCCTCAAGATAGCAACAATATTTGCCTTAGTTACTCCTAATAAATTCATTTCCAAGTGTCTTATTGGTATTAATGACATAAAATTGTCTTTAGACTACTCACTTGTTAGTGAGTAATATGATTAATTAATTTAGTGTAGTTTTTCAAAATAGTCTTATAAGAAAGATGGTTAATAATGGGGTGAGATGAATGGATTGAAGGAACTGAGAAAGAATTTTTCTTTTTTCTTTTTTTTTTTTTTTTAAGAGCAGTAACTTTATTAGGAAAGTAAATGACCACTATATCTTAGTTGCAGCATCTCAAAATTCCTGTTTTGTTTGCTGGGATGATTTGACTCCTTAATTTGGTTGATTATCAAGTAGTATGGTACCATCTACATGCATATTGTTCTTGCCTCAGATCTTTCAGCTGCAATCAAAGGCAGTAGGTTAATTTTCCTCATCATGTGATCCATGTTCTTTTGGAAAGACACTGGATCTTTGAGTCAACATTACTGTTAACCTGACAAGCTACAATCAGCAATTATTTCCTTAAACTATTTCCATTAAGTTGCATTCTGGGCAGATCAGTAGGCATCTGAAGGAACAGCGCTCCATCGTCATAATCAATGAAACCTTATCCTGGGTCAATCCCCAGTGGAGGAGGTCAGCATGGGTCATAACTCCGGACTAAAGTAATCCTGCAATTGGGAGAATATTGTGTCCAACACCACTCCAAGAAAGCGCGCCCTTCCGTTCTCTTTTCATGCATGCACTCAGCCCGAGACACTGGAGAAAATGTGAGAGAGAAAGAATTTTTCAATGTTGGGATATAGAATGCTCATTAAAAATGCATTTAGAGTGGTACTTAGATGAGAATGTTAAAGCATGTGGATAAAGATGTGCGTATGAGGGAAAGAATTTTCAGGCTAAACCTAAATGCCATGCCTAAAGTTAGAGATTTTTCAACTGTTTGAAAACTCTTAAGGAAAAAAAAAATCTGATTTTCAGAGTAAAATATGTTGGGATAGCTTGCTTAAGCTTTATCAAATTTAAGTCATGGGTAAAACATAAATTTGTTTTATGTTAACAAAAATTTCTGTGGTACATAAAATCAATAGCTATCAAGTTTAAGCCAAAATCATTGGTTGTCAAACAATGTTTTTTCCTTGAAACAGATTTATCAAGGGTTATATTAGAATTTAGGTAGCTGTTTTGGTTTAAAAAAAAAGAAGAAGACCAGATTCTGCTCTATTGTATGTAAACCCAGTGCTTATAACAAAATTAACTCTTAAGACATATTTCCTACTTTAGGGTATGCCTCAGGCTCAAACAATGGTCCTCATCTGAGAGCAGAAAAAAAATTCAAGTTCTGTGGTTCTGTTTCCAAAGTTCTCGGGGTAATTTGTACCAACACAGGTATCTGAACTAATCAAAGATATTTTCAGGGCTGGAGAGATGGCTTACCGGTTAAGCGCTTGCCTGTGAAGCCTAAGGACCCTGGTTCGAGGCTTGGTTCTCCAGGTCCCACGTTAGCCAGATGCACAAGGGGGCGCACGCATCTGGAGTTCGTTTGCAGAGGCTGGAAGCCCTGGCGCGCCCATTCTCTCTCTCCCCCCCTATCTGTCTTTCTCTCTGTGTCTGTCGCTCTCAAATAAATAAATAAAAATTTAAAAAAAATTTTTTTTTAAAAAAAGATATTTTCAAACACAGGTGCTAAGACTTTATACAGTATTACTTGTCCTTTCCTGACAATTTATAGGTTAAGTCAGTTAGTCTGTAAATCAATTGGCACTGTTTTCAAGACCGGTAATAGGATCTGCCTATATTTATAAATGTTAGATATTTAAAGTGGGAGCTATTTATAAATGTTGGATATTTAAAATGTGAGATGTGCCTACTTTCTATACCTCATATATAAGTCTTATGCTGCTACAGTCAGACAAAAACTTTAAAGTTAGGACAAAATGATTTTAGAAGCCCTTGGTCCATTCTTTAACTAAATCTATTTCAGTAACCAAATGTGCTCTATATGTACATACATCCATTCTGGTGTAACTTCCTTTCTAAGTGTGCAAATTACCTATGGAGAAACCAAAGCCAACTAGAATCATCAGAGCAAGAGGCGCCAATATTTTGGCCTGTGCTACCAGGTCATGAGGCCCCTGGAGATGATGGGACACTTCTTTCTACACTGGCATCCTGGTAAGTCACCTGTCTTCTGAGCAGGGAGGATATGGAGACCCAAACAAATTTGCTGTACAGTCTGAAACAGGAGAGTCACAATTGAGGAGCAATCAGTCCTATTGAATTCCCAAAGAAGGGAAAATCTACTTGGCCAGCATGGCACTGACTCATCCTAACAGACAAAAGACACTAGTAAGCTATGGGACTACTCCTGTGTCCCTAAAGTCTCTTTGGAGAGCCATCAGTGACCAAAACTAATCATTAATTAAATATCGCTATCTGCATGGTCTTAAACACTCAGAGAGAAATGAATAACCAAAGATAAAAAATACCTTACATATATAAATGGCCTATTAAGTAACACAAGAGCTTTCCAAGAGGGGAAACAAACATTAAGACATCTTTTCCCCATAGTTTTAATTCCATAATAAGGAAAATCAACTGTAGATGTTCAAAGGGTTATTTTCAAATCTAAACTATGTAAATAATCCGGGAGACTGTGTTTATTCACCGCCATCGCCGCGAGACACTGGAACCCCACTGGAAGGGACCCTATGTCATCATCCTGACCATGCCTCCAGTTGTGAAGGTGGACAGAATTGCCACTTGGATACATCACACCCACATCCTACCGGCAGATCCACTGGCTGAACCTGAGGACTAACAGCCACAATGAAAACGCAGCAGCACCCCACTCAAGCTTCAACTCAAACGCCCCTGATCCTGACTGTGTTCCTAACTGTACATATTGTGGCAGCTACTCCCCACAAAATTTATAATCTAACCTGGATAATAAGCAACACTACCATCGGGGATATTGCTTACTCCAAATCACATCTTGCCCCATGGGGGAACCTGTTTTCCTGATTTGATCTTTGACCTCCATCAACTAGTGGGTGACTCATGGGACTCTGTGGTGAATCAGGAAATTTCTTATTTCTATGTATGCCCTGGGCACTTAGGGAAAGCAAGAATCAAAGGGGGTGTGGGGTACCTGAAGCCTTCTACTGTTCTGGCTGGCAATGTGTGTGTACTGGAGGGGTATATTGGAACCCACCTACTTAGGGGGACCTTATCACCATGACACTGAACCACACCAGGGACCAAAATGGACCATGTTACCTCCCCCCCGCCACCCTGTGGAAGGAAATGAGACCTGTAATTTCATTTCTCTCACGTTTACCGAAAAGGGGAGACAGTTGTCCTGGGATAATGGAAAGACCTGGGGAATAAGACTGTACACTACTGGGTATGATGCCAGTGCCTTATTTACTGTCCAGTCGATGACAACATTTCCCAATGCAGGCCTGGCAGGGGCAGGAACAGGCATTGCAGCACTCACCCTTCAAGGAAAACATTACAATGAATTGAGAGAAAGTATAGACTTAGACATTCAGAGGCTGGAAATGTCCATTACTCACTTAGAGAAAAATGTAGATTCTTTAGCTGAGGTTGTATTACAGAATAGACGGGGATTGGACTTACTATTCCTCCAGCAAGGGGGACTATGTGTGGCCTTAAGGGAAGAATGTTGTTTTTATATCAACCATTCATGTATAAAAAATTAGAGACTCAATGGTGAAAGTACAAGAGAATTTGGAAAAATAAAAGAAAGAAAGAGAGAGAAAAACAGAGAGAAAGAAAGAAAGAGAAGTTAATAGAGGATGGTTTGAGTCATGGTTCAGTCATTCCCCATGGTTAACAACTCTGCTGTCTGTTTTAGCAGGGCCATTACTTTTATTTTTGTTGCCAATCACAATAGGACCTTGCATTATTAATAGATTAGTTGCTTTTGTTTGGGAACGTATTAATACAGTACAGCTTATCGTTTTAAGATCACAGTATATACCATTAGAGTTCACTCACTAACTCAATCAGGATCCAAGATTGGCTCCTCATGGTACAAGGAGAGGAGGGAATAAAGGACTCAGGAACCAGATGGATGCCATGACAGGCTTCAGAGTCCTCAGTAGACCTAAGTTTCTGTTGCCTGCAAGGTCTAAGTTTTTATTTTCTGGTAAGGGTGGGTTTAACACTTACCTGAAAAACCACAAACTGCTTACGCCATACATTCCTGTAGTCATAGATAAGTTTATTTCCCCTAGCCCCTGCCCATCAACTTTGCCCACCAATATACTAAGCCAATCAGAAGAGTATAAGTGCAGTTACTGTTTAAATCAACCAATCATGTCCCGATCCCCTTCTTCTTTGTTCAAATCCCTATAAAAACCCTACCCTTCTGCTACTTGAGGCTCTTGTACAGATCCACTGCATTGGTGAAGTCAAGAGTCCAAGCTAAAGCCTGAAATAAAGCTCCTTGCCTTTGCATATGTGTTTGGTTCTCCTTGGTGGTCACTGGGGGTGCCGAGAACTAGGCATAACACCACTAAGTCCAAGCCTAGGTCTCCAGAAAGATGCAATATGGACACCTCAGGTCTCTCTCTCTGGCCTACCATTCCCTAAGGGGCACCTTTTGGTTCAGTTGCACCTTGGGACACTCTCCCTCCCTCCCTCCTCTCATGAGAGGTCATCTTCTACTGCCAGCTGCTTTTGCCATCAGGAGCACAGGTGTCCTCCTTGCCCACTAACAGTCTAAAAAGCCAACAGTTGTGACCTGCATGGCCTCTGCCCACGTGGAGGTGCAGGACCATTCACCCTAATGGGCCATGGGTTCATATTGGTGTTCTGTGTAAACCCAGCTTAAGCTCTGGTTTATTTTCCTCTCACCCTTGTTTTGCTCTTTCCCTGTCTCTTTAAGAACTGAAAGCCTCTATGACTCTTGGATGACATCTTATCTTCCTCTTCAACTCTGCGTGGCTACATCCATAAGCTGGACAATGGGTCCAAATGGCCTGAAAATGATACTTTTGATTTCCAAATTCTCAGTGATTAAAAAAACCTTCTGCCAATGTACAGGAAAATGGTCCAAACTATCCTATTTTTCACTCTGTGTGCAAGGCCTTCTCTCTGACCTACCTACTTTTCTTACAAGGCACTTCTAGCCCCTCCCCCAGCTTCATCCTCACCTTCTGCTTTTGACCCTGAGGCCATAGAGGACCAAGCCCCCACAGCTCCTCTGGTTACTCCAGCTCCCTCAGTCTGTCCTGACACTCTGCCTGATAACAAGGTTTGCTTTTAATCTCTGGAGTTGTAATTAGAATAGAAATTTAAAATGGGAAGGCATAACTTCTGAATGCATGAATGTGTGTGTGTGTGTGAGAGTATGGACATGACTCACAGCCCTAAGGCTACAGAATGATTTCTATTCTGAGGAGTACCATTTCATTATGGGGACATTCTCTACCAAGCCCACTGTACGAGACAGCATAGACAATTTTTACTATTGAGGGTCCCCCAGAAGGAACACTAAAAGTAATTAAGATCATAGACAAAGACTTTCGGTTAAGATGGCAGCTTAGGTGCCACGCCAAAGCAGCCTAGGGGGGAAAAAGACCGAAAAAACTCAGCAAAATACACACTTTTATTTAAAACTAAGGTGTATAGGAAATCGAAACAGCAGTGGAGAAGTAGAAGAGATCCAAAGCCCACACAAGCCGGCAAAAGTGGCCCCGGCAGGTCCACCAACTGCAGCAGCGGCAGCGCACCAGAAAGCCGCCAGGCTCGGCTTGATCCAAAGGAAAAGCCAGGTGAGGGGAGCTTCCACTCACACCGGAGCTCTCGGCAAACTCAAGAAACATGAAGGGAGAGCGGCAGTGAACAACGGAGGAGCACATCACAAGGTAGAAGGACATGTGCAACAGCAAGAAAACCATGAACCATGAACCATGAACCATGAACCGGGCATGGTGGCACATGCCTTTAATCCCAGCACGCGGGAGGCAGAGGTAGGAGGATCGCCAAGAGTTCGAGGCCACCCTGAGATTACATAGTAAATTCCGGTCAGCCTGAGCCAGAGTGAGACCCTACCTCGAAAAACCAAAAAAAAAAAAAGAAAACCAGAGAAGCTCTAGCTCCCTCCCCTCCCAACAGCCTGTGCCCAGCTCCAGCAAACAGAGCAGCATTCCCGGGAACCGGCCAAAACAACTTGAGCGTAAGCAGGAGCAGGGTCCCGCAGCAACATCAGCAGCTCCAGCCCCAGCAGCAGCAGATCCACCAGCAGCAGCACCTAAAGCAGCAGCAGCAGTGGCAGCAGCAGCAGCAGTGGACCCAGCTGAGGTGACAGACCCAGCAGCGGCAGCTTTAGCACCAGTGGTGGTTCCAGCAGCGGGGGTACTGATCTGGAGGGCCACAGTTGCCAGGCTCGGTTTGCCCCACAGGAAAAGCCAGTGCCCAGCTCCAGAAATCAGGACAACAGCCCAATGACCCAGCCAGCAACTTGACTGAGACCAAAATCATCCAAAAAGGTAACTGGGACTAATTGCACCAGGGAAGGGTCTCACTTGCTCACAAGCTGACTTGGATCCCTCAGCAGACTGAAATCTTAACCTCTTTGTTGCTAAAGGATCTGGTTGTTAAAATAGCTACTCTTGCATAAATATTCAGTGCTGTTTTTGATTGAATGTGTACAGTGTTTAGTTAAATTTTAGAATTTACCTGTATTTTATTCCACTAGCCTACTTGAATACTCCCATAGCAGGGAAACTCAACCCCTAGGAACACCTTTGTAGATACTCTGAGAGCCTTAAGAGCCAGACCTAACACCTTAAGCTCCTATCCTGAAGATATATAACATCAAATCAATTGATACAGCATTAACTTGATCCAAGATGCAAAAATATATACATTATAACACAAGAAACATTAAAAAGCAAGACAATATAAATCAACCTAACAGTATTAATGCATCAGAAATGACCTCCAATGAGAACGAGTTAGAGGAAATGCCTGAGAAAGAGTTCAAAAGAATGATTGTAAATATGTTCAAAGAAGTCAGAGAACAAATCAAAGGAGTCAAAGAGGAACTCAAATAGGAAATCAAAGGAATCAAAGAAGACGCAGGACACCAATTTCATGAAATAAAGAAGGCAATACGAGACATAAATAAGGAAATAGAAATAATAAAGAAAAACCAGTCAGAATTACTAGCAATGAAGAACACAGTTTATGAAATAAAAAAAAAAAACTCTGTAGAAAATCTCACCAGTAGAATGGATGAAGGAGAGGACAGAATATCTAAGCTAGAAGACCAGGTGGCAGATCTAATACAGTCCAACAAAGAGAAAGACAAACTAATAGAAAAGTATGAATGGGAATTTCAAGATATTTGGGACTCTATGAAAAGATCAAACATAAGAATTCAGGGCATAGTAGAAGGAGAAGAATTTCACTCCAAAGGCATAGTAGGCGTCTTCAACAAAATCATAGAAGGAAACTTACCCCAAATTGGGAAAGAAGTGCCAGTGCAGATACAGGAAGCCTTTAGAACCCCAGCCAGACAAAACCTGGAAAGAACCTCTCCTCGCCATACTATAATCAAACTACTAAACACACAAACAAAGGAAAAAATATTGAAAGCAGTTAGAGAGAAAAATCAAGTTACCTACAAAGGCAAGCCCATCAGGATTATAGCAGATTATTCAACACAAACTTTAAAAGCCAGAAGGGCTTGGAGTGATGTATTCCAAGTTCTGAAACATAACAACTGCCAACCAAGGTTACTTTATCCTGCAAAGCTATCCATTCAAATAGACGGAGAAATAAGGGCATTCCATGACAAAAGCAGGTTAAAGGAGTATTTGAAGACAAAACCAGCTCTACAGAAAATACTTGATAGGATCCTCCATGCTGAAGAAAAGGAAAAGCACACATATAAGGAACCTGGAAAAAACAAGCCATACTCAAATACTAGGTAATACAAGAAAGCAAAGGTAGAACGGAACCCCCCCCCAAAAAAAAGGCAAACATAAATACACACTTTTCAATAATATCTCTTAATATCAATGGTCTCAATGCCCCAACCAAAAAACATAGGTTTGCAGACTGCGTTAAAAAGCAGGATCCTACAATTTGTTGTCTCCAAGAAACTCACCTTTCTACAAAGGATAGACATTATCTTAGGGTGAAAGGTTGGAAAATGGTGTTTCAAGCAAATGGGCCTAGAAAACAAGCAGGGATTGCTATCCTAATATATGACAAGGTAGACTTCAGTCCAATGTTGGTTAAGGAAGGTCACTTTATACTGATTAAGGAGGACATTACAATCCTAAACATATATGCACCTAACATGGGGGCTCCCAAACTCATAAAACAAACACTATTAGAACTAAGGTCACATATAACACCAAACACAGTTGTGGTGGGTAACTTTAACACTCAACTCTCATCAATTGATAGGTCATCCGGGGAAAAAATAAACAGAGAGGCATCTGGACTAAATGAGGTCATAGAAGGAATTGACCTAACAGATATATACAGGACATTTCATCCAAATGCTGCAGAATATACATTCTTTTCAGCAGCACATGGAACATTCTCTAAAATAGACCATATATTAGGACACAAAGCAAATCTTAACAAATTCAGGAAAATTGAAATAATTCTTTGCATTCTCTCTGACCATAATGCAATTAAACTACAAATCAGTAGCAATAAAGGCTATAGAGCATACACAAAATCATGGAAACTAAAAAATACACTACTAAAGGATGAATGGATCAATGAAGAAATCAAGAAGGAAATCAAAAAATTTATAGAGTCAAACGATAATGAGAACACAACATATCAAAATCTCTGGGACACAATGAAGGCAGTTCTAAGAGGTGAATTTATAGCCTTAAGTGCCTATATTAAGAAATTAGAAAGGTCACAAGTAAATGACCTAATGCTTCACCTTAAAGCCTTGGAAAAAGAAGAATAAGGCAAACCAAAAATCAGTAGACGGGAAGAAATAGCAAAGATTAGGGCAGAAATTAATGAAATAGAAACAAACAAACAAACAAAAAACATTCCAAAGAATTAATGAAACAAAGAGTTGGTTCTTTGAAAGGATAAACAAGATTGATAAACCCTTAGAAAATCTGGCCAAAAGAAAGAGAGAAGAGATACAAATTAATAAAATCAGAGATGAAAAAGGTAACATCACAACAGATTCCATAAAAAAATCATAGGGACATACTATAACAGCATATACTTCACAAAGTATGAAAATCTGACAGAAATGATTTCCTTGATTTATATGACCTACTTAAATTAAATCAAAATGAAATTAATCACTTAAATACCTATAGCAAACATGGAGATCCGAACAGTTATCAATAATCTCCCAACTAGGGGTGGGGCGCAGAGCAGGGGGGGGGGGTGTCCTGGTCCTTGGCTTATCCACACGGTCCTGTTTCCACAGCAAACATGTCTCGGCCTGTCAGAAATAGGAAGGTCGTTGATTATTCACAGTTTCAGGAATCTGATGATGCAGACAAAGATTATGGAAGAGATTCGGGCCCTCCCACTAAGAAAATTTGATCATCTCCTCGAGAAGCTAAACATAAGAGCGATCTGAAAAGAATTCACAAGAAGATAGTGAAGACTCAGAAGAAAAAGATGTGAAGACCAAGAAGGATGATTCTCACTCAGCAGAAGACAGTGAAGATGAAAAAGATGATCACAAAAATGTGCGCCAGCAACGGCAGGCAGCATCTAAAGCAGCATCTAAACAGAGAGAGATGCTCTTGGAGGATGTGGGCAGTGAGGAAGAGCCAGAAGAAGAAGACGAGGCACCATTCCAGGAAAATTCTGGCAGCGATGAGGATTTCCTAATGGAAGATGATGATGACAGTGACTATGGAAGTTCAAAAAAGAAAAACAAAAAGATGGTTAAGAAGTCCAAACCTGAGAGAAAAGAAAAGAAGATGCCAAAACCCAGACTAAAGGCTACAGTGACGCCAAGTCCAGTAAAAGGCAAAGGAAAGGTGGGCCGCCCCACAGCTTCAAAAGTGTCAAAGGAAAAGACGCCTTCTCCCAAAGAAGAAGAAGATGAGCCAGAGAGCCCTCCAGAAAAGAAGGCGTCTGCAAGTCCTCCACCTGAGAAGTCTGGAGATGAAGGGTCTGAAGATGAAGCCCAGTCTAGGGAAGATTAAAAGTGATGATGGTTTGGGGAGAGATTTTATTAAAAAAAAAAATTAAAAAAGCAAAAAAGAAGGGGAAAATAGAAAGCTACATAAGATAGAACATGGTATTGGCTATTGGCTATGGCCTGACTCATGGGCTTTCAGTGCTTGTTTCCACTTGTTGAAAATAGTCTCTCTCTCTCTTGCTCTCTCTCTCTCTTTCACTCTCTCTCAGAAAACCATTGTATGTTGAAGTGTTTAAGTTACCATTTTGTCTGTTTTTCTCTTCTCTTTGCCAACTCTCCCCCCCCCCAATGAAAGCCATGTCAAATTAATCACTGGATTGATGCTTCATCTTTTTATTTTTAATGGAAGGTATGCCACAACTGTAAAGCAATAAGATCTGAGATGGACACTATGGAAACTGCTTTTTGCTAAAGAATAGCAAGTTGAACAGTTATCAAAAAATAACAGATTTTAGTTAAAAATGATTGCTTCTTTCTTTTCCTGTACTTTTTAAAAACAAGTTGTTATTTAACCTGAGTTTATATACATAAATGTCCAAAAAAAAAAAAAAACACGACTCTAAACTTGCACTGATGAGGCAAGTAGGTAAACATGAATTCTGAATTGTTACTGAAAGTACTCATGTTGTTTCCTGTGGAGTATGTGAGGAATCGGGTTCCTGAGCTTGCATGGGGATCCGGGGTTTTTTTAATTTTATACCTATTCTTAGACTCAGAGCCAGTGATCCTGTTATTCCGCTATTGTCCTTAATAAGCTTAAAAAAAACAGAGGTCGCCAAAACTGAAATCACTCCCAATTTCATATTTCATTCTCCAATGGTTTGTGTTTTTAGACTATATATGTATGATGTTTTTGGATAAAATTTTACCCAGAATCAAAATTAAAGAAAATGAGAGAGAGATGCCCTAGAATTTAAATGGCAAGATAAAGCTACACATCTGGATTTCTTTCATACTGACAATGTTAAGGTTTTAACCAAATAAAATTCCAGCTAATGTGAAGCTCAGTAACAAAAAAAAAAAAAACAAAAAAAATCTCCCAACTAAAAAAAGTCCAGGCCCAGATGGATTCACTGCTGAATTTTACCAGACTTTTAAGGAAGAGCTAACACCATTGCTTCTTAAAGCTTTTCCAGGAAATAGAAAAAGAAGGAATTCTACCAAAGTCCTTCTATGAGGCCAGCATCACACTGATACCAAAATCAGGCAAAGATAGAACAAAAAAAGAAAATTACAGACCACTCTCCCTCATGAACATAGATGTAAAAATTCTCAACAAAATACTGGCAAACAGAATACAAGAATATATCAGAAAGATCATTCACCCTGACCAAGTAGGCTTTATCCCAGAGATGAAGGGATGGTTCAATATACGCAAATCTATAAATGTAATACATTATATAAATGGGTTGAAGAACAAAAATCACATGATCATCTCATTAGATGCAGAGAAAGCATTTGACAAAATCCAACATCCCTTCATGATAAAAGTCCTCCAGAGACTGGGAATAGAAGGAACATATCTCAATATAATGAAAGCTATTTATAACAAGCCTATAGCCAACATATTACTAAATGGGGAAAAACTGGAATCTTTTCCACTAAAATCAGGAACAAGACAAGGGTGTCCACTGTCCCCACTTTTATTTAATGTAGTTCTGGAAGTCTTAGCCATAGCAATAAGGCAAGAGACACACATAAAAGGGATACAAATTGGAAAGGAAGAGCTCAAGTTATCATTATTTGCAGATGACATGATTCTATACATAAAGGACCCTAAAGACTCTACTAGCAAACTGTTAGAGCTGATCAAAACCTACAGCCATGTAGCAGGATACAAAATAAATACATAGAAATCAGTAGCCATACCCTGGATCACGCCCTCACTTGTAGCTTCAGTGGCGGTAGGGATGCTGAGCCCACAAAGCCTGATATCACTTACCAGGAGCCTCAGGGTGCCAGGCCAGCAGAGCAGCAGCCTTGCTTTTTTGAGATCAAACAGTTCCTGGAGTGTGCCCAAAACCAGGCTGATGTTAAGCTCTGTGAAGATTTCAATGAAGTGCTGAAACAGTGCAGAATAGCAAATGGATTAATCTAAGAAGTTATTCAGCCTGAAGAAATGGAAAATCTGCTCTGATGACCAAGTTGCTTTAGCATAAAAATGTAATTATAGTGAATGTGTAAAACTCTAAATTAAACTCTATTAACAGATCCATTGCTTCAGAGTGGCCATTGGAAAGTGTCCTGATGGTGCAGAAGCTCTTTGAGATGTATAGGTTGTGTTGGGCAAGTGTTGTGTGGCCTCCAGAGCCAGCTGTGATGTTTGTGAGTTAATTGGAATAAAGTGATTTTGTTCCTAAAAAAGAAAGAAAAAAATTGCTTTGTGTCTGTCATATCGTCTCTAATGCATGTTAAAATCAGGCTTGCTTAACTCAACAATGACCAAGTTTTATTTTATTCTTAAGCTATGTATAGTCAGTCTCAGTCAAGGTTTCACTTAATTAATTGTCTCATTTCTGGCATCTTAAATTCATTGCTTATAGAAATATTGATACTTAAGATATGCTTCCTCTCCTAAAAAATAATCTTTTAAATTGTTCTACTTGCATTGATATGCAGACTAGCCAAAGTTGTTTTAAAACACAGATGCTAAGTTTTTATAATGTCTTGTATTTTCACTGGTATACAATTTCTAGATTTAATCAACTGCCTTAAAGTTATTGATAAAATATTGTTTTCAGGGCTACTAAAAGATTCTGTCTATACTTACAATGGACAGACACTTAAAAGATAGAATGTGTATGCTTTCTATGTCCCAGATATAGTTTACATTGTCACCTAACAACTAAACTTAAATATTAATCAAAATGATTTTAAACTGTCGTGTCATATGTGAGAGAACAAGAAGTAATGTGCTGCATCCGGCTTCTGTGACCTTGCTTAGTGGCTGGACAGTGGTGCTGCCATTTAAAAGTAGACAGCCATTTTGACTCATGTGAGGAACTAGCTGACTAATGCGCTAGTTTTGCCCCTGTATCTGTGCTTGCTTAGCTATAGCCCTGCCCCCACCCCCCAATTCCTGGGAAGCCTCCACTTCAAGGACATTCCAGAGATACCTAGCCATGGAGGCTCTGGCCTCTTGCAAAAGATAAGTTCTTCAAACAGCTCTTGCAATAGGTTCTGCAAACAAGTTACTACCTAAGATAAGTAGGCTGGAGTTTCCACATGCGCCCTCTCTGAAATTCCCATGTGTGCCCTCTTAGAACCAATCATTTTAGAAGTCTCAACATGATGAAACCTTTCCTTTATAAACCCCTTTCCTCTGAGGGTCTGGGCTCTCTCCCTCACTACCACTGTGCTGGACTGTGTGGACAAAGCCCAGGCCTAGGCTTGCAATAAAGAAACCTGCTGCTTTTACATTCAAGTGTCTCGGCTTCTGTGGCGGTTCTCTGGGTGACTCCTAGGTGACTGGGGGTCTTGGCACAACAATATTTACAGTCTCTCTGAGTGAGTAATAACCACATGTAGAAGCCAAAATCAATTGGAAACATTGGAGTTAAAAGGATAACCAATATTTTGGTTCCTGTTCCTTGGTCAAAAGGCCACAGGAGATGATGGGACACTTGAACTTCTAGCCTCTGGTAAGTTACCTGTCTTCTTGATCCAAGAGGATGTGCAGAACCAGAAACAAGTTCCAAGTCAGTGTATGTGCAACAGGAGTGTCACATCGGAGGAAAATCAGTCCTCCAGTCTTCCCAAAAGAGGGAGAGCCACCTGGTCAGCAAGGCCTTGATTTATCCTCACAGATGACAATGCTGTCATATAACTCCTCACAGGTCCCTACAAGTCTCTCCTACAGAGCCATTATTGACCTCCAAAATATACAGTTAATTCTGGCAGCCTACATGGTCTTAATAACCCAATGAGAAAAGCAGAACTACACAATATAATTACAAGTCTGATGCTGACTTACAATATTAGACTTGAACATTAACTCATGCCTTCTGCCTCTGCCTGTCCCTGATTAACTTCACCTACCCTGACCCCAGCTCCTCCCGCTTGCTATTCCTCAGGCCCCCTCTTTCCTTAGCTGTTACCCTATTTCATCCAAAGATAAGTACACTGCCACCCCAGTGGGCACTCTCAAACTCTCTTGTGTCCATACACTTTCCCTGATCCTAAAATGCCCTTCTGCCTCCTCATGCCCCAAGCTCTCTATCTTTCACCTGTAAATGCTTATCCTCCCTTTACACCTGGCATTTTGATGTCATAGCTGTTGACCAGAATAAACAAGCTCTTTTGTTCTCCCTTCTATCATCTCATGAGCCCATCTCCCTCACCTTCTCTATAACAGGTGCTTGTCAGCTAATTCCCTGAAGCCAGCTCAATATAGGGATGGTATGAGTGAAGTCTCTGCTTCACTGAGGACCAAGTCATAACAGCCCACTACACTGGAACTGTTGATCTCACTACTCTGCCACCTCTAGCCACCATGAAACTGCCTCCCTGTCACCTGCCCTGAAGAGACATCCATTGACTATATTATCCAGCAGACTCTTCCATAAGAATTCATTGCCCTTATGGTCAGCATGAGAGAATTAACCTTCATATCTTATAATTAACAAAAGGCTGGAATGTTGGGTCAAAATGGGCTTCCAGAAAATGGAGTCACCAAAGATAGCAGGATGGCAACAGATACCATGGAGTGGGTCATCCATATTCTTCAAGGAACCACTCAGCCATTATCCCTTCCTTGCCTAACAATGCCCCAATTCTAGGTGTCCTCCCCCTTATCTCCCCAGTCACATGGTTACTGGTCTAGTGTCTCACCCTGGCTATCTTAGATCTCCCCTAAAGAAACCTTTTTTATTTTTTTTTTACTTCCCCCTTCCTCACCTTCCCCCAACTGAAGAGCTCTATATAGCCCATTATCTGTAATCCCAAATTGACTGCTCTGCTCTTGAGAGTCAGTCCTGGCAGCTAGTGATTCTCCCCTCCTCCCCCAATATAAACTTCCATCTTTGCCTCAGAGTGGTCTCTGTGGCCTTGGTCACTCCTGAACTTTACAAATACCAAGATACCTTTAAATTGAGAAAGAAGCAAAAAGGGGGAAGGGCCATAATTACAGCATTAAGCATCATACATGGCATGAAACACCATCTACTGTGGTATTGTATTGTATAGAAGGGTTTTCATAAAGATGAAAGTCTTAAAAGCCTTTGAAGTAAGTAATTTCTTTTTTGGGGGGGGCGAATCTCACTCTAGCCCAGGCTGACCTGGAATTCACTATTCACCTCGAAGTCATGGTGATCCTCCTACCTCTGCCTCCCAAGTGCTGGGATTAAAGGCATGCACCACCATGCCTGGCTTGAAGTAAGTAATTTCTTGATTACAAAGAAAGTGCACAATACACAGTGAATAGAAATTTCCTTGTCTTTTGATTCTTTTCATAGTCCTCTTGTGGATTTGGTTTAGGGTTAGTCACAGCCACACCATAGGCATTCTATGGCTGGGAGTTCTGGGAGGCTCTTCAAAGGAATAAGTTTCTAAGGAATATTTCTGTAACTTTAATGAGCAATCCAACAATGACTGATCTGCGTGTTGTATTTGTCTGGAATGCCTGTCTCTTCTGCATGTAAATATGGATCAGAACCCTACTCCTGGGAGCTCTCCAGCTCTATGGAAAGAAACACAAGATTTCCCTGACAATAACTATGTGCTCTTATAGACATACTCCTTAAGGGCTATAGTGGGGTCCGGTGATGCACACTGACTCACAAAGTGTTGGGTGCGAACCGAAACACACGGGGGGCTGCACATCAGAGGGTGGGATTTCTGAGGGCAATCCCAAACTTCTCAGAGTGTCAGCTTTTATTGAAAAAAACTACAAAATGTTTATAGTAAAAACAGTATGGGAGTTAAACCATAAATCACAACCCACATGTTACCATGACAGCCATAAAAGTAATGTTAAACATAAAGAGGAATTGGGGCATTGCAGCAGGGACATTCTATTCTTAGAAGATTATAGGAAGGAAAAACAAAACAAACTTGTAAACAGGTCTGTTGGTCAGTCACAGGAAGCACCTGGGGGTTGTGAAGTAGGTCTGCAACCAAGAGTCTCCAATGTCCTGCTTCTCTGCCCTTAAGGATTGCGTTCAACAATGCAGGCCCAAGGTAATGCTTTTCAGACCAGCAGAACCTCCTGTTTATCTACCATCCCCATCTGCTTAAGCAAGTGTTTCATTCCATTCTTTTTTGAGCTCCTACAAGGAAATGACTTCTATTTTTTTCTCTAAGCTTGATATAAAGAAATGTAGAGAAATATAACATTTTACTCTTCTTTTTTTTTTCAAATTATTTATTTATTTATTTGAGAGCGACAGACACAGAGAGAAAGACAGGTAGAGGGAGAGAGAGAGAATGGGCGCGCCAGGGCTTCCAGCCTCTGCAAACGAACTCCAGACGAGTGCGCCCCCTTGTGCATCTGGCTAACGTGGGACCTGGGGAACTGAGCCTCGAACCAGGGTCCTTAGGCTTCACAGTCAAGCGCTTAACCGCTAAGCCATCTCTCCAGCCCCATTTTACTCTTCTTATAGGGTAAAATGCAGGGAATACTTAGAAGTAAGTTTTCCATAAGGGGAAACAACAGAAGAAGCACAGGTCCTGTTCTAAGATTTACATTCTATGTGAGGAAAGCCAGCCTCAATGGCAGGAGGCTGTTTTATAATTAGTTGCAGCAAAAGCTCCTGGCCTTCACTGCAAGCCTTGTCCTGATGCAGCACCCCTCATATATAATAAATACTGTGCTTTTTTTTTTTTGGCTTTTTTGTTTTTTTTGGTTTTTTGAGGTAGGGTCTCACTCTGGTCCAGGCTGACCTGGAATTAACTCTGTCATCTCAGGGTGGCCTTCAACTCATGGCAGTCCTCCTACCTCTGCCTCCCAAGTGCTGGGATTAAAGGCGTGCGCCACCACGCCCAGCTCTGTGCTTTTCTTTTTATTCTTTGTTTAAAAATTTATTTCACATGACAGAGAAAGAGAGAGAGAGAATGGGAATGTCAGGGCCTTGACATTGCATATCAACTCGAGGAGCATGCCTGTCTGGTTTTACATGGGTACTGGAAAATTGACCCCTTAATAGCAGACTTTTTTTTTTCTTTTCATTTTCTTTTTTTTTTTTGAGGTAGGGTCTCACTCTAGTCCAGGCTGACCTGGAATTCACTGTGTAGTCTCAGGGTGGCCTTGAACTCACGGTTATCCTCCTACCTCTGCCTCCCAAGTGCTGGGGTTAAAGGTGTGTGTCACCATGCCCGTCAATAGCAGGCTTTCTAAGCAAGCACCTTTAAACATTGTGCTATCTCTCCAGCCAGTATTGTTTTTCTGTGTTGGAAAAATATGACTGAACTAGAAATAGTCTTGGTTTTGCGGAGTGCATCCAGATTACCTTTATGACATAAGCAACATATGGACTTCACCAGAAAAAAAGAAGTTTGGTCTAATAAATTAAATACAGCATGTAAAAGCAAATTGTGTTTATTCTGCAGAATCAGCCAGCATGCAGCGATTAACCATTCATATAAAATGGTGACCCTGAGAGGAGCACACAGGCCCCTTTTAAGGACAATTAGGGGAATTTTAGGAGGGTTAGGTTATCTTCTAATGTGATTGGGTAAGCAAAAGCAGCAGTTATATTTGTACACCTTTGATTAGCTATAGCCCAGATTTTATCATACTTGGACATGCTTAGACATGTTTTAGAGACTTTGCAGGAACTGACTCAGCTCTGGAGCCTGCTATCTCAGGCAAGACTTTTTTTGGTCATAGTCAAGAGGTATTGCAGGAACTGACTCAGGCCCCTGGGCAGCTATCTTCCCCGGCCACATGCTTCCCAAGACATGGAGTACTGGCAGACTTGGGCCAGACTAGCATCAGCTTTTAGTTGGACCAAAATTGGGACCAAATGTTTAGCTAGCCAAGTTCTGATTTCTTTCTGCCCATACTCCTGGAATTTCCTCCCATAATTTTTCCAAGTATGGTTCTGTGTTGGCAGTTGGAGGGACAGACCATAGAGTTTGTATTCTTCCTCTAGAGACACAGTTAGAATATGTATGAGGCCATTTTCATTAAAGACCAGTACTTCCTTGGGGCTAAAATGGATTTGTGCCCCCATCTTGGTCAGGAGGTTGAGTCCTAGGAGTAGGTATGGGCACCCAGGGATAACCACAAATGAATGGGTTACCCACCCCATTCCCAAATCCACCTTTCTTCAGTTAGTCCATGGATATTGATTAGTTCTAGTGAACTCCTGGACCCATGTTTTCTTGTTAGACTGGGGCCCTTTGGGGGCCCCTAGGTTGTTTTAGGAGGGAGTGTCGTGTCCCTGTTGACTAGGAACTCTACCGGCTTCCCCTCAACCTTTAGGGTTACCCAAGGCTTATGGAGAGGACATGAGCCCTGATGCCCTCAGTCACTCAGTTCTTCTATCTCCAAAACTTTTTGTCCTTTTTCCCTCTGCTTTTTGGGGCAGTCATTCTTCCAGTGTCCTATTGCTTTGCACTAAGCACACTGGTCTTTTTGGAGATAGTGTCGTCCCTCCTTTTTTTGAGGGGTTTGTTTGTCTTTCCCCTTTCCATAGGCTGTATCTCTTAAGGAATCAAATCTTTCTCTCCCTATAGCTGCCAGTAGTACTCTGGCAAGTCCTTTTGTTTGTCTATCTTCTGGAGTGTCCCTACTGTTGTAGACCTTTCCTGCTATGGCTATGAGCTCTGCCATTTGCTTACCTGCAAATTCATCTAGTCGTTGGAGCTTTCTGCAGATGTCTGGCACCACTTAGTTGACAAAAGCCATGTTCACAGTGGATTGATTTTTTCCTTCGCTTCAGGGTTGAGGGGTGTGTAAGTCCAATAGGCCTCCAACAGTCACTCTAGGAAGTGTCCTAGGCTTTCCTCCTTACCTTGTATGAACTGGCCTACTTTAGACAAATTTGTACACCTTCTGGCAGCCTCCCAGAGCCATCCATTAGAATTGGGTGGTAGACCTTCAGCCTCTCCTTACCTGCAGGGTCGTTAGGGTCCCAGTCTAGGCAAATCAAGGGAAAAGCCATGTCAATGTCGGCCTGGAGCACTGTAGGCTGGCTGTTTGGCCCTGGAACTGACTTCTGGGCCGTGGCTAGCACCTGTTCTCTTTCCTCAGTGGTGAAGAGTACTTACAAAAGCTGTTGGCAATCATCCCATGTGGGTTGGTGGGTAATCATTATAAAGTATAATAGGTCTAGCAGACCTATTTCTCTGAGAAGTTGAGATTTTGCATTTTCCAGTTATATAGGTCACTAGTGGCAAAAGGGATGTGGACAATATATTGTTGGCCCTCCTGATCAGGGGGCCAGTTGCTCATAAAGGCTACACAATCATGGTGGAGTCTCCCTGTCTTCTGGTCCAGGCCAGTGTATGGGGAGGACTTATGATATTCCCTCTGTCCTCCCCTGGGCCCAGATCGGCAGCAACCACTTGCAGTAATGGATTCCAGCACAGGATAGGTATATAGGGAGGTGGATAGAGGTTCCCCTTGGGAACAGAGGGGAGGTAGGATTGCTAGCTTGCAGTCCTTCAGCGGCCCAGACTCCTTAACTGACAGGATCGTTGCAGTCAGCAGCAAAATGGGTCTCAGCTGGGGGTGGTGGGGCTCTCCACCAGATATTGTGAAACAATGATGTATGAGACCTGGTCAGGATGCTCAGGATTCCCATCCACAATACCTTTAACTTGGTACTGGTGGAAAGGTGGAAGGTGCCTCCTTCCGACCATCCCACATTGAAAGTTTGCTATTCATTCCTGCAAAAGATGGTTAGTTTTCCCAGCCTTGTTAAATCCAGATTGTCTGACAGGCATTGGAAATCCTTGAAGTGTGACTGGACTAGCTCCAGTGGGGTGTAACTCACCACCTGTCCCATGGTGTCTCACAAGAAAGTAAAAAAATAAATAAATAACACAACACAAACACACAGACACAGAAACAAACCTCCTGAGGAGTGAAAAAAAAAAAAAAAACAAGATGATGCTGACAGCGGCCTATCCCGTAAACAGGCTCCGCCAGATGGGCATGACCCATCAGTATCTTTCAAGACCAGACTCAGACTGGAGCTCTCCGGCTCCAACAGATGGGGGTCCAGAGCATCCTCAGAACCTCTGGCCTGGAGGTAGTAATTGGCGCATCTTCATGGGCCTCCAGATTGTGCCCAGACTCAAGATCTACCGGAAAAACAAGGAACAGAGCAGAACAGACACAGTACAGAGGGGTACCCCAAATCACTGATCAGTGGAGAATAAACTGCTCCCCTAGAAATGCTCCACTATTGAGTCTGGGGGGTCTCCGCTGATCCTGGACCCACTCCCCAAATGTAAGGATCCGAGAATCACTGAAAAAAGACCCCAGACTCAAATAGTATATAAAAGCAAAGAGCGTTTATTCTTCAGAATCAGCCAACATGCAGGGGTCAACCATTCATACAAAATGGCAACCCTGAGAGGAGGCCTTTTAAGCACAGCTAGCAGAATTTTAGGAGGGTTAGGTCATCTTCTAATATGATTGGCTAAGCAAGCAGCAGTTACATTTGTACACCTTTGATTGGCTGTGGCCCAGATTTTACCATCCTTGGACATGTTTTAGAGACTTTGCAGGCACTGACTCAGCCCTGGAGCCCGCTATCTTAGGCAAGTCCTTTTTTGGGTCATAGTCCAGAGGTATTGCAGGAACTGACTCAGGCACCTGAGCGGCTATCTTCCCCCACCACATGTCAGGGTCGCTGTGGATTAATATCCCTTTGTTCATGGTTTTTCCCAGAAGTCTTGCCTGCCTCTCTGGGAAACTGAAACTTAGGACTAACTGTAAACTGGAGCAAATTTGATCCTCTCACTTATCAATTATTAATATGTAAAGGCACTAAAGGCATCATTGTTCCTATGAGAATAGTAATGCAAAAATTTCCAAAATGTTTTTCTACCCCACATTGTCTATAATCTCCCCTAAAGTCATAGGAGTGGGTGCTCCTCATTTCAAGTTGTACCTTGTTATTTTACTTTTTTTTCCCCTTGTGTGTCTGTGTATGGCATGTGTCCATGATGAACACAACATGTGTGCACATGTATTAACATAGCCAGAGGTTGTTAATCTTATTACAGCTCTTCCTTGACTGACTGCCACTTTATGTATTGTGACAGAATCTCTCACTTTAATCTGGAGCTCATCAATTTGGCTAGTCTAGTTTGCTAGCTTGCTCCAAAGCCAATCATGTCTATGCCTCTTTTTTTTATTATTTTTTATTTATTTATTTGAGAGCGACAGACACAGAAAGACAGATAGAGGGAGAGAGAGAGAATGGTCGCGCCAGGGCTTCCAGCCTCTGCAAACGAACTCCAGACGCATGTGCCCCCTTGTGCATCTGGCTAACGTGGGACCTGGGGAACTGAGCCTCGAACCAGGGTCCTTAGGCTTCACAGGCAAGCGCTTAACTGCTAAGCCATCTCTCCAGCCCATGTCTATGCCTCTTGAGTGCTATGATTACAGCCTGATGTCCATTGTCTCAGGCATTCATGGGGATGCAGATGATTCAAACTCAAGTTCTCAAACTTGCATGACAAAAGTTTTACTAACTAAATTACCTCCCATTGATATTTTTCTTTTCTTTTCTTTTCTGTTTTTTATGGTTTTTTGAGGTAAGGTTTCACTCTAGCCCAGGCTGACTTGGAATTCACTATGGAGTCTCAGGGTGGCTTCGAACTCATAGCAATCCTCCTACCTCTGCCTCCCAACTGCTGGGATTAAAGGCGTGAACCACCACGCCCGGCTTCTTTTATTTTCTTGAAATAGGGACTCATTATAGCCCAGGCTGACCAGAAACTCATTCTATAGTCCATGTTGCCCTCAAATTCATGGCAATCCTCCCAAGTGCTGAGATTAAAGGTGTGCACCTCCTCAACCAGCAAAGCCTTTTTTGGTTTTGCTTTGTTTTGTTTTGCTTTGCTTGGTTTGTTGTTTGTTTTTAGGCAGGGTCTCACTCGAGTCCAGGTGACCTGAAACTCACTCTATAGCTCAGGCATGTCTTACAGTGATCCTCCTACCTTAGCCTCCCAAGTGCTGGGATTAATAGCATGAGCCACCACACCCAGCTTTCCCTTGTTATTTTTAATAGTAGGTATGTCTGGTGAAGTATTTGCAAGCTAATGGATTTTTCTTTTTTTAAATACTTATATACTTATTTGGGAAGGAGGGAGAAGAGAAAGAGAGGGAATGCAGAAGGATGGGGAGGACAGAAAGAGAGCTTGAGTATACTTACACCAGGGCCTCCTGTGGCTGCAAACTCCAGACACATGGACCACTTTATGCATCTGGCCTATGTGAACACTGGAAAATCAAACCTGGGCCATCAAGCAAGTGTGTTTAACTGCTGAGCCTTCTCTCCAGTCCATGATATATTTTTCTAACTACAGTATACATGTCTACTTTCTGGTGATGAGCACTTCAGGTATCACGGCAGGCAGCCTCTCATATTTTTCCTTGAATTCCACCTCAGAGAAAAGAGGAAGAATACAGGGACAGTGGCCTGTAGTTCTGTCCTGAGAAGCAGGGTTGGAAACCCCAGAGCTCAACCCTGGGCTGTTCCCCAAATCAGCAGCTGTCTACATAACAGAAGCCTCTGCTTCCTTCCTCCAAAAACATCAAGGCCATCAAATGCAGCAAGAAAGTGACACCAGCTGTGGAAAAGATGACCAACAATCTCACCATCACAACAGCTTCACCCTAAGGCCTGAATTTGTGAATGGAAAGTGATAGAATCGGGAGACAGTGAACAGTCTGCCCAGGACTCTCCAGAGCAGGTTAGATAGCAGCTTTAGGTATTTCAGTGAGCATTATTCTAGTTTGTGGCACATTTTTCTTCTTCTTGGAATAAACCTAGATACAAAAGTCATGAAGAGCCCATGTGGACATAGTAACACTGCAGAAGAGAAGCCATGCTACGAACCCATGTGGACACAGTAACAGTGCAGAAGGGAAGATGTGCTTAGAACCCAGGTGGACACAGTTATAGTGTGGGTGGGAAGATGTGCTAAGAACCCAGGTGGACATAGTAATAGTGAGAATGGAAAGTTATGTTAAGCTGAGGAGAGGCAATAATTACATTTGGGTGATTTTTCTAGGTTGCAAAACCAGTGAGCAGGTTCTCAAGAGCCTGGGGTGGTGGGCTTTCTTCCTACCTAATCAGGGGAGTGAACTTAATCAGTAATTGTCATGATGCACCATAACACTGTGTGAGGATAATGTGATAACCACTACACTACAGAAACCTGCCAACCACAACATGGTGAAGATGAGAAATCCTGCTGTGGACTGTCCCAAATATGGCTATTGGTATGCTGGCTTGTAGCTGCCAAATACAAGTACAATACTCCCTTAACATTTTGGTCCCCAGCCTCTGCTTAGGACCAGTAGACAAGAACATTTACAGGTCATCTCACCTTTAGAATTACTGAAGTCCATGATTAGTCCAGAATGGCAATATCTGTAAGCGATCTGAAGTTGCAAAAAAAGCTTTAAGCACAGAAATTTCAATGAAGAACTCATTAATCTACAAGGATTAGGGGCTAGAGTGATGGCTTAGCAGTTAAAGGCATTTGCCTGGGAAGACTAAGGACCTAAATTTGATTCCCCTGTACTCACATAATCCAGATTGACAAGGTGGTGCATATGTCTGGAGCTCTTTTGCAATAGCTAGAGGTCCTGGTGTGCCCACTCTCTCTCTCTCTCTCTCTCTCTCTTAAATAAATAAATGTTTTAACAAAAACAAAGATAGGCTTCAATAGATCAAGGGCTTGGCTTATTTTTCTCTCATATGAAAAGCCAGGTACAGTGGTGCATGCCTGCATTTTCAGCACTTGGTAGATAAGCAGGACCAGGAAATAAAGACCAGCCTCAGTTACATAGTGACATTGAGGCCAGTCTGGGCTACATGAGACTTTGAAGAATATATTATACAGTGGTGACAATCCTCAGGGACCTGGGCACCTTTCACTTTTGTACTTTGCCATCCTTAGTGGGACTGATTTTATCCTCATGTCATCTCAGTATTTCAAAATAGCCTATGCTAGATTGTAAGACCCTGTTGCTGAAGACTCCACATACTTGGGCTGCAAGGCCACTGAGAAATCCTGCTGGACCTGAACTGATAACCTCCTCCATGTAGACCAGCTGACAGAAAGCTGGAAGAAGCCATTCTACATGTAGTTCAATGGGAGAAAGACATACCACCAGTGAAGATACTCAACAGTGGACACTGCAAGCCTTATAATTGGCCAGCCAGGCCAAATGAGCCAACGGGAGCAATAGTGGCAGATCTGTCATGGTGGAAAACAATGGCCCTCCAATTGGACTGGAGGCCCACTCCATGGGAGGGGGGGAACACATCCCTGATACTGAAAACTTAAAACAGGGGTATTCATGAGCCCTAGGGGTGCAACATCTACTGATGTCTGGAAAAATGTATAAACTATGCTTATCAAAATGCCCAGTAAGACTTCTCTTAATATTTATACCCTTATGTTAACGCTACTCTCACTTTGGGTAGAGAATCTTCTCTTTTCAGATGGCAGTGACCTTGGGATGACTCAGGATGTATCATGGTCCTGGAAAGAAGTGACTGGAGTACTCAGTAACATCTCGATCACACCTTCCAAGGCTCAGGATCTAATGCAGATGAGGTGGCAGAAAGAATGTAAGAGCCAAAGGAAGGGTAGGACTCCTTACAACGTGCTCCCACCAGACACAAAATGGCCTGGATATCCATGACCTCACAATGCCTGACACTACCTACACAAGACCATCATAAGAGGAGGAAAAGATCATGACATCAAAATAAAAGAGAGACTGATTGAGATGGGGAGGGTATATGATGGAGAATGGAATTTCAAAGGGGAAAGTGGGGGGCGGGAGGGTATTACCATGGAATATTTTTTATAATTGCAGAAAATGTTAATAAAAATTGAGAAAAAAATAGCCTATTCTTCCAGAAGGTAGGAAGGAAAGAAGGTAGAAAGGCCAACATCTTTCTACGTGTTGCCATTACCTTTTTTTTTTTTTAATTTTATTTATTTATTTATTTGAGAGCGACAGACACAGAGAGAAAGACAGATAGAGGGAGAGAGAGAGAATGGGCGTGCCAGGGCTTCCAGCCTCTGCAAATGAACTCCAGACGCGTGCGCCCCCTTGTGCATCTGGCTAACGTGGGACCTGGGGAACCGAGCCTCGAACCGGGGTCCTTAGGCTTCACAGGCAAGCACTTAACCGCTAAGCCATCTCTCCAGCCCGCCATTACCTTTTAATTGCTGGGACAAAACACCTGACTAGAAGGAAAGGGTTTTTTTCAGGCTTGCGGGATCAAGGGGAAATTTTATTGTGGAATGGCAGAGCAGAAGGTGGGTATCACATCTTGCTGTTAACAGCAACCTGTAAATAACAGCAAGAATGACCTATCTCTAACAATGTGGGTTTGGATGAAAATACCCCAAGGACTACCCCAAACAACACACCTCCTCCAGCAATGCTCTACTTCCCAAATTGCTAGGGAGTAAGGATGAGGATTAATCACAAACACATAAGGTGGGAGGGGGAAACATTTTACATTTGAACTACCACACTACCCCTGTATAGCTTTTTATTCAGAAATCATTTCCCAGGAGACATACTTAAGTTCATTGGCCAAACCATATAATATGGCCACCACTGGGTAGAAAATGGTTGGGAAAACTGAATGTTCAGATTCCTAGTCTCTGTAACAGTAAAACCACTGTGAAGAATGGGCCTTGAGGCATGGGCCCCAACAAAAGACACAGTGGTAAATACCAGGGAGAACCAAGATTCATCAAAATGACAAGAAGCATAAAACTAGAATGAGACCAGGAGAGAGAAGAAATATGGAGAGAGGAGTGGAGTTACTTGACAAGTTTGGAGAGGGACAGATTATCAGGGATAACAGTAGGAGGGGCTTGGAGACATAGAGGATAGGGAGAGTGGGGAGGAAATTACACAAAAGACAACATGAACCAGTTCCATAGAAACCCTCATGCTGACTAGCATTCTACAAGATATAACCACTGATAAAGAGGAAAGGGGACAGTCTGAAAAAAAGCAGGGGCAGAAAGCTTAACCTTAATACCATGAACTCTAGCTGGCAAATCCAAGCACAGAATTGGGTTTTCCCCAACAGCAAGCTGTTGGTCAGGGAGACCCATGAAGTCCACAAAACAATGTAGGCCATTGCAAAAACACTTGATTACCTGGAAGAGCTAAAAAGGTAAGCCCTATTGCTAAGGACACCACAGGTTGCAATCACAGGACATAGGAATATCATGCTGGAACCAAAACAGAAACTAACATCATCTTGGAAATCCCTACAGGAGCCAATGGAGGATAATGGCCACCAACAGCATGAATAAGCTGGGAATAATAGGAGCCCTGCAGACTATAAAATCAACCTTCCTGACAAGAGGTACATATTTGTGATCTAGGCATGGTGGTGCGCACCTTTAATCCCAACACTTGGGAGGCACAGGGAGGAGGATAGCTGTGTGTTCAAGAGACTGCACTAGAGCAAGACCCTATCTTGGGGGCAGGGGGGAAAAGTAAACACGTATGCAATAGTGGCACTCAGCCTTGGCAGGTAGCCAACTGTTCTCTGACTGGACATGAGGCCCCCGCCCCTCCGTGGGAGCTAACTCATATCTGGTACTAGAAACTAAGTCATAATCTCATGATCAGGAAACTCAGACTTCAAAAAGAAGTGCCATTGCTCTCTGGAGAAGAAGAGTGGGCATGCTCCCCTAAAATCTCTCAAATAACTTTGCATACCCCCTTTAGCCCAAACTGCTCTCACTCTGGGGTGGAGAATCTGCTTTATTTTATAGACAGCAGAGAAAATGGAGGAGAACCAAGATCCATCAATAAGACAAGAAGATAGCCAATGGGCCACCAAGAGACACGCCACTTCTAACCACATCTTCTGGGGCCCAGGAAAAAAGTCAGAGGAGGCCAAAGCTTCTTTGTAGAGCTATCTTAAGCTCTTGGGCCCCCAGGTAAATAAACACCTCTACTTTCACTCATATTAAAACAAAAACTGCAGAGGAAGTGACAATATGTGTTGGGCCTTGAAAGGCCTGGACGTGAGGCCTAGTGGAACTTCCTGAGCCTAGCTAAAGTTTGGCAATCTGCCTCTGGCCAGCTATGACACACCAAGATACCAAATGGCCTCTGGCCTGTTACTTCCGCATAGGAGTTGGAATTCCCACTCATGCACGCTTAGAACCAATCATTTCAAAAGTAGCGATATACTATTGGCCCTTACCTCTCCCCCCATCCTAGAATCCCCACCCTCATTCTCAATGCTATATAGGCAACCACCTGTAACAATAAGGTGAGTTCCTGCTTTGATGAGACTCCCGGCTTGGTGGTGCGTTCCTGGCCATCGACACTCACCCTCCTCCTCAACCCCTTGGGAGGAACCAATGGGCCTGGTCTTTCCTCAGCACTACCTGCTGGGGGAGCCCGGCAGTCCGGCACCCAACGTGGAGCTATAGGAACCCAGCAGACTGGTGACCAATGTGAGGCATTCTCGGTGAGGAGGTCAATTGGTGTGCATGTGTGGGTGAGTGTACCCTCATAAGTTATGAGACAGTCTTCATATTTAATGTGCTAAATTTCGCTTCTGTAACCTGTGCTTGTTTGTAAACATCTTTTCATTCCCTCTTTCACTTTCAGTTTGCTGGCTTTTGTATTTCTAAATGGGTCATAGGTCCCTAGTGGACACACTGTGTGGTTTTTGACCTTTAGGCTTGTGCTTCTCTCTTTTTCTCTCTGCTTGGGCCTGTGAAGGCAGGCTTTTGTATTTCTAAATGGGTCATATGTCCCTAGTGGACACACTGTGTGGCTTTTGACCTTTGGGCTTGTGCTTCTCTCTTTCTCTCTCTGCTTGGGCCTGTGAAGGCAGGCCAGCTTCTTCTGCCATTTATGGAACTTCCCCTGGATCTGTAGGCTTCAGTAAATATCCCTTCCTCCATAACTGTGCTTGGTCTGGAAGTTCATCTCAGTGAGCCTGAAGCTGTCTGATATAGAACCTGGTACCAAGGAGTGGACTGAGATGAACCTGACCATATGGATGTTGATCTTTTGGAACCTTTGTTTTGGAGAAATAGGCATGAACTTGGTGCTTGCAACTCAAGGTGTCTTCTGGAGTGGTAAGCCAAATTTTATGGACTATTCTGATGAAAGTCTGAGAATGCTAAAAACAGATAACATTAAACTTCAAGGCTTAGCTTATGAGCTTTCTAAAAGGAAGGAAAGACTACAGAGGACTTTGTTGGAACTGGGCTACTGGCATAAGGGCTGGCTGCATCCTGCTGTCCAGGCCCAGAGAGTATGAACAAGGTTAAATTAGTAATGGACTGATGTGCTTGCCTAGAGGTATTGGACTGAGAGTTTTAAGATTTTAAGCTGGAAAACTTTAAGCAAGTTAAATTTACTTGCACAGAGACTGGCTTTAGATTACTAAAGCTGCTACTGTCAACACATTAGCAATCTTAAGGAAGATGGTCCAATTGCTTTACCATGTAAAGGATGCCTGAGGGAAGACTATCATAGAAATGCAAACACTTTTGGATGGTGGTTGAGTTTGCATTGATTTAGTCTCTCCTTGCTATGCCTTATACCAGTTAAAAATGTTTACTTTGTGCCTTTATATGTTAGAAGTGTTTAACTTGTTTGATTTTATTCAGTTGTTTGTTTGTAGTTTGCATTCTCCAGCCACCTGGCTCAAGGCAATGTCACTGGGTGGATCTTGAGGTGTGGTGGTGGGTTTCAGATTTCAATCTAAAGATATGCAAGCAGGAGTTCCTGAAGTGTGCTGTGGCTTGTACTCATTATTCCCCCTTTGGAAAACTTAAATATATCTTCTTACCAGTTGATACTTTCTCTTGTGCCTGTTGGGCATCTGCACATGCCAGGGAGAAATCTAAATATGGCATTAGTCATATGCTTCAATGTTTTGCCACTCTCTCGGGCTGCCTGATCAAGTAAAAACAGATAATGGCCCCTGCTTTGTAAGTAGTTTCCTCCAGACGTGGCAAATTACACATGCCACAGGCATTCCATATAACTCTAGAGGCCAAGCCATCCTGGAAAGATATAACCAAACACACACTTAAATCACAATTACAAAAACAAAAGGGGGAAGCACTACGCCTCCCATGATCAGCTAAAGAAAGCATTATTCACCTTAAATATTTTAAGTTTTTCTTTTTTTTTTTTAAATTTTTTTTGTTCATTTTTTATTTATTTATTTGAGAGCGACAGACATAGAGAGAAAGACAGATGGAGAGAGAGAGAGAGAGAATGGGCGCGCCAGGGCTTCCAGCCACTGCAAACGAACTCCAAACACGTGCGCCCCCTTGTGCATCTGGCTAACGTGGGACCTGGGGAACCCAGCCTCGAACCAGGGTCCTTAGGCTTCACAGGCAAGCGCTTAACCACTAAGCCATCTCTCCAGCCCTATTTTAAGTTTTTCTAGAAATGAAAAAATGTCTCCATTCCAAAAACATTGGTCATCCTCTGTCACATACAGCTCGATTAAGGTCAGATGGAGAAACTCATTGACTGGGGCCTGGAAAGAACCAGACCCACTCCTCACAGCAGGGAGAGGGTTTGGATGTGTCTTTCCTCAAGATCAAAAAAGACCTATTTGGATACCAGCGAGGGACCTAAAATATTTACCCCAACAAGGGGACATTAATAATCATCCCTCTAAGGAGTGTTTCACCCTGAGGATTGTTCCTCTGTTTTTTCCCCAGAAACGACTGGAGATGCGGATGCTACCACTCTTCCTGATGCTGGTGACGTTTACTCTACCCACTGATGAAGGGTATGGAAACCCACATGCCAGAGCTATCTTGGCCAAACGGATGGGAAAACCTTGTGAATGTCGGAGAGGAACACATAAAACACTTCCTTTTAACAGATGCTGTTTCTACACCAATAGATAGGGAATCATTCAAGACAAATTCAAAAGACTTCAAGAAGACCCGGAGAAGAGATGGCGGGACCTCCAGGACAACCCACTGTGGATGGGCCTACATGGCTTCTTACCTTACATTCTCCCTCTACTTGGGCCCCTCCTACTCCTTCTCCTTCTCCTTACCCTGTCGGGCCTGGTGTAATTAACAAAACTACACAATTCATTCACCAGCAGCTAGAGGCAATAAAAATCCATCAGGTTGAGATACATTATCACAGGCTGGCAACTCAGGAATTAAGTTCCTCAGATGACCCACTGCCACCTCTTCTGCCCTCCATGTGACCAATGACAGGTAAGATCTCAGACTGACTGAGACAACCTAAGATAGGCCACGGAGTGGGTTCTCAGTGAGCTAAACACCTGGTACCCAGTGATGGGTAAGATCCCCAGAGGGGAACAACCTAAGACAGGGGCCATGGTGACTAATGCTCTTACAAAAACAAAAGGGGAAGATGCTGGGCCTTGAAAGGCCCAGACGCAAGGCCTAGTGGAACTTCTTGAGCCTAGCTAAAGTTTGGTGATCTTCCTCTGGCCAGCTATGACTCAGCAAGACACCTAATGGCCTCTGGCCTGTTACTTCTGCATAGGAGTTGGAATTTGCATGCGCTTAGAACCAATCATTTCAAAAGTCACGGTATACTATTGGCCCTTACCTCTCCCCCCATCCTAGAATCCCCACCCTCGTTCTCAATGCTATATGGGCACCTACCTGTAACAATAACGTGAGTTCCTGCTTTGATGAGACTCCCAGCTTGGTGGTGTGTTCTTGGCCGTGAACACTCACTCTCCTCCTCAACCCCTTGGGAGGAACCAGTGGGCCTGGTCTTTCCTCAGCACTACCTGCTAGGGGAGCCTGGCAAATATGAATGCTCCTCTTATTGCTAGCCTGACAACCAGCTGAGGGCAATGGGGACAGACACAGTGATCAATCAAAACCTACCAAAGCAGAAATTCAGAGGCTACAGAGAACTCAGCACTAAGTTTGACTGCCAACAAGTCTTCCATGGCTCAGGGAACACTGCAGAAGAGGGGGCAGAATGACTGTAAGGGACACAGAGTGGGTAGGAATACCCTGAGGCACAGTGACTGACCAAGGCCTTCATGATGCCACAGTGGATACTATAACTCCTCTGAAGAGGGCCTCCAGGGTAATGGTAGAAAGGGTGAGGAGATAGAAGAGTATAATCTGTTATATATATAATCTTTAAAAGTGAGTTAAAAAAAAAGAAAAAAAAAAAAACAGTGCCTAGCACTAAACAAGTCATCTGTATGACATCCACCAGAACTCAGGGAACATTGCAGAGGTAGCTACTGAAAGAACATGAATGCTGCTTTCACTGTTAACCAGACAACCATGTCAATGGAGATGCTGGTAGACACTGAGACTTAAAACTCATTTAAGTAGTAAGTACCTACCCACAATCATTATAAGAGGAGCAAAAGATGATAACATCAAAACAAAAGATTGAGAGGGAGAGGGGATATGATAGACAATAGAGTTGTGAAGGGGAAAGTGGGGAGAGGGAGAAATTATCATGGTTTATTGTCTATGGCTATGGAAGTTGTCAAGAATAAAAATAAATAAGTAAATAATTTAAAAAGTAGAAAGTAAGAAGCTGAAGCTCTTAGTTTCCCACCAGGAAAAGATGGTAAGACCCTATTGCTAAAGACTCCACATGCTTTGGCTGCTAGGTCACTGAGAAATCTTGCTGGAGCTGAGCTGAACACCTCCTCCCTGTAGACCAGCTGAAAAAAGCTATGCTGCATGCAGTTCCCTGAGAGTGGAGATAAACAACAGTGGACACAGCAAGCTTTAAGTTGTCCAGCCAGGCCACCTGAACCAATGGGTACAATAGTGGCATATCTGTTATGGGGGAAACAAACAGCTTTCTAATTGGACTGGAGGTCAATTCCATGGGCATGAAACTGTAAACTTATGACAGGGAAGTCATGAGCTCTAGGGGTGTAACACCTGATGGTGTCTGGATAAATGCATATATTATACTCACCAAACTGCCTGGTAATCACTTTTCTTAATGTTCATACCCATATATTAATGCTACTCTCACTTTTGGTTAGAGAAGCTTCTCTTTTCAGATGACCTCTGGGATGACTCAAAAGGCACCATAGTGCTGAGAAGAAGTGACAAAGGAGTGCTCAGCACTGAGGCATCTCTATCGCACCTTCCAAGTCTCAGGGTCCACTGCAGAAGAGGTGGCAGAAAGAATGTAAGAGCCAAAGGAAGGGTAGGACTCCTTCCTATACACTCTTAGACACAAAATGGTCTGGTTATCCATGACCTCACAGTGCCTGATACTACCTACCCACAACCATTATAAGAGGGGGAAAAGATGATGACATCAAAACAAAAGAGAGACTGATTGAGAGAGGGAGGGGATATGATGGACAACAGAGTTGTGAAGGGGAAAGTGGAGGGGGGGAATTATCATGGTTTATTATTTGTGGTTATGGAAGTTGTCAACAATAAAATTAAATAAATAAATAATTTAAAAAGTAGAAAGTAAGAAGCTGTCAAAAGTTCAACACTACAGGAGATTTCTACCATGCCCTCCAAGGCTCAGGAAAAATTGACAAAGAGGGGGTAGAAAGAATGTAAGAGCCACGGGGTGTGAAGGCTTACTTTGGGGCACTATCCTCAAAATATGACTATACTGGTGAATTTCTGACCCCACAGTGGTTACCAATGCCTCAAAATATGACTAGACTGGTGAATTTATGACCCCACAGTGGTTACCAACACAGTTCTAAGCCCATCAACATTTCGACATAGAATACAAAGGAGAACACAAGGAATGAGACAATAAAACAGAAGAAGGACTACCTTTAAGGAGTAGAATCCTCACAGGGAATAGGGACAAGGAAGAGAGGACAAAAAAGGATTAAGGGAGGGGAACACAATCAAATTCCTGTATGTTTATATATTAAAGTTCTCCATTGAAAGTAAAAAAAAAAAAAAAATGAGCATTGAGAAAACCTCCCTCAAGCATCTACAACATCCAATTGTGTTTACATTTCATAAAGATGCTGGCTTATTCCTTGCATCCAAATATTCCAGAAACAGGGCAGCAGAGATGGCATAGCAGTTAAGGTGTATACTTGTGAAGCCTAAGGACCCAGGTTTGATTCTCCAGGTCCCACGTAAGCCAGATGCACATGATGGCGCATGTGTCTGGAGTTCGTTTGCAGTGACTAGAGGCCCTGGCACACCCATTCTCTCTCTTTCTCTCTCTCTCTCTCTTTCTCTCCTCTCTCATTCCCTCCCTCTCTCTGTCCCAAATAAATAAATAAATAAAATAGATAAATGTTAAAAACCCAAAAAATATTTTAAAAATATTTCAGAAACAGTAAGTGGTCCTGAAGCTCTGCAGAAGTTTCTTTCTTTTTTTAATTTGATATCAAATGACAATTCATCAAATCTACTGCCAGCTTGGCTCCAAACCAAATTATAACCACAAGGCATTCCCATCAAAGTCACAATTTCAGAGCAGCAAACCTTAAGTGATCTGCTTTACCTCTGTGCATCAGACTGCAATACTAGACTGCAACACAAGACTGTACACCACTCTCTGTAACACATATTTCTCATCTCCTAAGAGCAATACAAAACTTGACATTTAGTATAGAAGCAAAATGTAGACAAGGTTAAAAAATAAAAAACCTGCAGACTATGTGAATTAAGTACTATAGCCTTAGTACAATGTAACATTTATACATTTTGCTGGGCATGGTGGTGCATGCCTTGCATCTTAGCACTGAGGCTGAGGTTGGAGGATCACTATGAGTTTGAGGCCAGCCTAGGATTACAAAGTTTCAGGTTAGCATGAGAGTTTCAGGCTAGCATGAGACTCTATCTTGAAAAATAAACCAAAAAAATCTATATATTATTATGGTTTGTCATATGAAGTGCCCAGAACAAAACATCTAGTAAACTTTAAATTAAATTAAAATTTTTAATGTCAAATTTTGTATCTTAAATTATTTTAAATATTTGTTTTAAATATTTATCTCCTTAGCTATATAACATTAGGCTGTAATAGCTGGAGAGATAGATGGCTTAGCAGTTAAGGTGTTTGCCTGCAAAGCCAAAGATCTTCAGTTCGATTCTCCAGGACTCATGTAATCCAGATGCACAAAGGGACGCATGTGTCTGGAGTTTGTTTGCAGTGGCTGGAGGCCCTGGCATGCACATTCTCTCTCTCCCTTTCTCTGCCTCTTTCTCTCTCTCTCTCAAATAAATAAATAAAAATTTTAAAAAGTTAAAAAAAAATTAAAGCCAGGCATGGTGGCACATGCCTTTAAACCCAGCACTCGGGAGGCAGAGGTAGGAGGATCACTGTGAGTATGAGGCCACCCTTAGGCTACATAATGAATTCCAGGTCAGCCTGAGCTAGAGTGAGACCTTACCTTAAAAAAACAACAACAAAAATAAATAAATTAATTAAATAAAATAAAATTAGGCAGTAAATACACATGCATATTCTAAAATATTGTAACGTTAGCTTCAAGATAATCCAAAGAAGTAGGTAGAAGGGGGTTGTAGATGAAACAAGACTGATCAGTTCATGATTACTGAATCTTAGAATGAGGTGAATATGGATCACTTTTACTAGTTTACTTTTGAAAAATGCCACAGTAGAAATTTTGTATCATTTTATGGGCTGGAAAGATGGCTCAACAGTTAAGGCACTTGCCTTCAAAGCCTAATGACCCAGGTTCAATTCCCCAGTATGCACGTAAAGCCAGATGCACAAAGTGGCATGTGCACATGGAGTTCGTTTGCAGCAGCTGAAGGTCCTGGCATGCTCATTCTCTCTGTCTATCTGTCTGTCTGTCTGTCTGTCTCTCTCTCTCTCTCTCTTCCTGTTTTACCATGCCTGCAAAATAAATTAATAACATATTTTTTAAAAGAGAAAGTTTGGCCAGGTGTGGTGGCGCATGCCTTTAATTCCAATGCTTGGGGGCAGAGGTAGAAAGAGCGCCATGAGTTCGAGGACACTCTGAGACTACATAGTGAATTCCAGGTCAGCCTGAGCTACAGTGAGGCCCTACCTCAAAAAACAAAACAAAACAAACAAACAAAAAAAAAGTAAGAAAGTTTGCCCAGCACTTGGGAGGCAGAGATAAGAGGATCGCGGTAAGTTCAAGGCTACCCTGAGATATTACCTAGTAAATTTCAGGTCAGCCTGAGCTTGAATGAAACTCTACCTCCCAAAACCAAAATAATAATAATAATAATAATAATAAATAAAGTTTGTATTGTTTTAATTAGCACTGGAAATTACATATACCCCAAAAGACTATTCTGAATTTAAGCAGCCACACACCAAAAATCTATTCGATTCTATTTATATAGAACACTTACAAAAGGCCAATTTATGGTCTGTGTGGACTCATGGTTAAAAGTAGGGTTAGAAGAGGTACAAGCAAACATTCTAAAATGATAGTCTAAAACTAGATTGTGGTAATGTTTGCATGCTGTATGCATTTCCTAACAAATCACCAGCCTATGCACCTCTAGCTGTTACAGTATGTCAACTATAGCCTGATTAAACAATTATTTTTTCTTTTTATTATCTACTTGCGTGTACCGATATATGTGGGGGAGTGGCGCACATGCACACACTTTTTATGATGCACATGCAGAAGTCAGAGAACAACTTTAGGGGTGTTTCTCCTCTTCTTCCACTTTTGTTTGTTTGTTTGTTTTGTTTTGTTTTTCGAGGTAGGGTCTCACTCTAGCTCAGGCTGACCTGGAATTCACTATGTAGTCTCAGGATGGTCTCGAACTCATGGTGATCCTTTTACCTCTGCCTCCAGAGTGCTGGGATTAAAGGCGTGTGCCTCTATGTCCTGCTCCTTCCACTTTTTTTGTTGTTGTTTTGTGGTAGGGTCTTGCTGTAGCCCAGGCTAACCTAGAATTCACTATGTAGTCTTAGGCTGACCTCGAACTCACAGTGATGTTCCCACCACCTCCTCCCAAGTGCTGGGATTAAAAACATGCACCGGCACACAGTAACCTCCGCTCTTTTGAGACATATTCTCTCTTACCAGATTCTCCTGGCTCCACTTCCCACTGTAATGTGTGTGTAAGGATTACAGTCACCTGTGCCACTTGGGTGAGCAAGTTTACAAGAAAGCACCCACAGCTTTGAATATGCACAGAAAAAAAATGGATCTACTGCTATTTGCTAGTATCACACTGGAGAAAAGACTTCCAGAGAAAATTTAATAAACAATTTAGAGGCTGGTAAGATAATTCAGTCAATAAAGCACTTATATATTCCTGAGGACATGAGTTCAAATTCCCAGCATTCACATAAATGCCAGGCAAGCATAGTGGCCCACCTGTAATCCTCACACTTAGGAGGTTTGGAAAGATGAGATCCCAGGAGCAAGTTGACTAGCTAGACTAAGTGAACTCTGAATTCAAGTGAAAGACCTTTTCTCAATAAATTAGGTGGAGAGTGATCATGGAAGACACCTGACATCAACCTGTGGTCTTCACACACATGTGCATATACACACTCACACACATGTGCATATACACACTCACACACATAACACTCATACATACACAAAAAATAGAGAAAAGGGCATACCACACACACAACACAGAGAAAAGGGCAGTTTCTAAGGAAAGGGAGAGCAGCATCCAGAGCAGAGATGCAGCCCATGCTTACCATGCATCAAGCCTTGGATTGGATGGATGGATGGATGGATGGAAGGGGAAAGAGAAAGGGAGGGAAGGAAAAGGAGAGGGAGGGAGCATTTCTTGTACTGTGTACTGTTCCTACAAATCTGAAAATTAGAAATTAGAAAATTAGAAAATTAGGGCTAAAGATGTGGTAGAGCACAGCTAGACTTACTCCCAAGCACAAAACACATACATGGGCTAGGGCAATGCCTCAGCACTTAAAAAGCACTTGCTTACAAAGCCTGCTGGCTCAGGTTTGATTACTCATATAAAGCCAGATCCACAAAGTGGTACATGGCTGGAGTCCACTTGTAGTGGCAAGAGGCACTGGTAAGCTTACATTCTTTCTTCTCCCACCACTCTCAAATAATTAGAATATATTTTTAATATGTTATTTTTATTTATTTATTTGACAAACAGAAAGAGGGAAGGGAGAGAGAAAACGAGAACACCAATGCGTCCAGCCACTGCAAATGAACTCCGGACGTATGTGCCACCTTGTGCATCTAGCTAACCTGGGTCATGGGGAATCAAACCTGGGGTCCTTTGGCTTTGCAGACAAACACCTTAACCACTAAGCCATCCCTCCAGCCCAATTAAAATATTTTTAAACTTATACAAGCCAGGAATGATTAGTAGGCCACTGCTTCTGCAGAGCAAAATCTTAAAAGGAGTTAGAAATTCACCAGGTGTAAGAAGAGAAAAGTCACAGCAGGAGATAGACAGGCTGAACAAATGAATAAATATTTAATGTTTCAAATTCAAATTTGCTTTGTTTTATTTGAGACATTGTCCAGGCTGGCCTTGACTCTCAACCCTCCTGCCTCTGTTCAGATGACAAATGTGAGCTACCAGGTCCAGCTCAAATTCTATTTTACATATTCTAAATTAAAAGTAATTTTGTTTGTATTTTAAACATTCAGGAGAATCTAATCTAGTGATAATCACTCAGGTTAAATGTTCCTGTCTAGTTAAGGAGGGAAAATCTAATTTGAAACTTCATTTTATTTTCTAACAGGAAGCATCTTGCAAATCAGCATTTATACCAAAACAGACTGAAGGAAGCTATAAACCAAGCAGAGGACATGCTGAAAAGTGGGAGATAAAACCCCTTAATTTTCCTCCATATTATAGAAGCTCTTTCAAACAATGAACAGTAGTGTTTGTTGGGGCAAACTTTTTTGCATGTCTTTAAAGGTTTCCAAAATCAGAAATGTAAGTCTGTTCACAGTCACTTGAACAATAAACAGTAGAATTTTCATTTTAATTTTCCCCAAGGCATGTCCCAGAAAGAAGAGAGGGGGAAAATGGTACCAATCATTTCTATCACATCCACATTTCCCTGTTTATACACAAACTTTAGCCAGTTTCCTGAAGACTGGCTATTCACAGTATACAAATTGTGGTTTATTTCCCTCTCTGACAACCTTTATCATTCTGATAAGCTCACACCCAAATGACAACACTTCAAGCACAAAACTCTGTTGTTATTCACTTCAGATATTATCCCAAAGAAAACTCCTTGATACTTTAAATGGGAGGAAGGAAGGAAAGAAACAAGGGAACTTGCAGGTGGTTATAAATGTTAAATGAAGCAAAGAAAAATATCCTAGACAGCATGTAGCATAGGGCTGGTGGTATTTAATAAATTCAGTTTATTGGATACATAAATTGAGCTATAATGAGCTGAATGCTATATACTTAAATTATAGAATTGAATTCCTACAAAGTGCTATGGTTAGGTTAAAAGCATAATACAGAGCTTTTCTACACTATGGTGGAAAGTGAGCCTGTGGAAGAGTACTGGAGACTATACCCCTGAGACACTAATGTGGGGATATAAAGTCAACTCAATTTACTTTTTGCCCATCACAGTTCTGGGTAAAATACAGGCCATCTCCTGTTCCTCGGAGGTAAGCCCAGCAACAGAACTGAAGCAAGTTCAACCAGGCTCCTACCTAAAGATAACGATTTACTAACCACTGAGTGGAGTGATTAGTCAATCTGAAGTGGGATGGCAGACATACTCCTTTCCTGCTATGCAAGATGTTCCCTACACTAGGGAGTTACCTATACTCCCAGAGGCTCAGTTTTTTTTTTTTAATTTTTTTTTTTATTTTTATTTATTTGAGAGTGACACAGAGAGAAAGAGGCAGATAGGTAAAGAGAGAGAGAGAGAATGGGCGTGCCAGGGCTTCCAGCCACTGCAAACGAACTCCAGACGCGTGCGCCCCCTTGTGCATCTGGCTAACGTGGGACCTGGGGAACCGAGCCTCGAACCGGGGTCCTTAGGCTTCATAGGCAAGTGCTTAACCGCTAAGCCATCTCTCCAGCCCCAGAGGCTCAGTTTTGAATTTGGAACCATGCTTAGATCTAATCAGGTCTTTTGAATGGCTAATTGTCTTAATCCCAGTCTGGGCCCCAAAACAACAAATTATTTCCAATACCTGCTTAGTGATTGATCTAAAATGTTCTCTGATGCTGCAAGGAGATTCCTCATATAAACCCCCCTACGTATCTTTTCTCCCCCTTGCCTATTGAGTTCAGACAATAGCAGTTGAGCGGAGGCACATACAGCTTCATAACTCAGGGTTTGGACGCAGAGTGAGCACTAACATAACCCTCATAATAAAGGCAGAGTATCCACACATTAAGGATGGCAGGGAGAGGCCAAACCACTATAGCACAGAAGATCATCCTGCATGGGGCTGCTGTTCTCATCAGGCAGCACACAAAGCCACAGTTTCAACTTCAGGACATATGGTTGTTGATAACCTCACAGTAGAAAACTGGGTTCAATTTCATGGTGCTTCTGAGTCCACAAAGCATTACTTAAAAGGGTAGTGACAAAGATTCTCCTCAACCAAACCTCAGCAGGCCCCTCTGGGACTGCTTCTTGATTAGGCCCTGGCACTGGCCAGCATCCCTGCAGGTAAGCATAGCCCAGTGCTAATAACAACCCTGCTAGGTCAATTTAGAGAAAAATTCCCTCATCTTGATATTAGAACACCATCCATGTATGTTCAAATTCCTCATTGTCACAACAGGCTTAATCACCCTGACATGCCTTCAGCAAGAATCATGTTAGTTGATAGCTAGAGAGGAGGCTCAGCAGTTAAGAACACTTCCTGAACAAGCACGAGGGTCAGAGGAGACCTGTGTCCACTGAATTTCATTTCCAGAAACCACATAAAAAGCTAGGTGTGTGGCCACACCCATATATAACCCCAGTCCTGTAGAGAGGAGAGGCCAGAGAATTGCTAGGGTTTGCAAAATTGCCAAGACTCTAGAATCAGTGAAGATATTTCATCTCAAAGAAACAAGGAGATGAGCAATGGAGGTGAACAGCCAATAATAGGGGAGATCCTAATGCCAAAAGATGCTTAACAAAAGAAAAGCAGTAGCTGGGCGTGGTGGCATACGCCTTTAATCCCAGCACTTGGGAGGCAGAGGTAGGTGGATCATCGTGAGTTCAAGGCCACCCTGAGACTACATAGTGCATTCCAAGTCAGCCAGGGCTAGAGTGAGACCCTTCCTCGAAAAGCAAGAAAACATAAACAAAACAAAACAAAACAAAAAAGAAAGAAAAGCATACATATTTACTTAAGGCACATTTAATGTGACACAGGACACTTTCCTTTTTTTTGAGTTGGGTCTCTCTCTAGCCCATACTGACCTGGAATTCACTATGTAGTCTCAGGATGGCCTCGAACTCACTGCCATCCTCCTACCTCTGCCTTCCAAGTGCTGGGATTAAAGGTGTGTACCACCACACTGGAATCATACTTTTTTTTTTTTTCTTTTTGAGGTAGGATTTCACTATAGCACAGGCTGACCTGGAATTCACTATGCAGTCTCAGAGTGATCCTCCTACCTCTGCCTCCCAAGTGCTGGGATTAAAGGTGTGCACAACCAAATCTGGCTAACTTGTACTTTCTTAATGACAGGTTTGGTGACCAAGTGAGTAGTCATGAAGAAGTATAAAAAGTATGCTTGGATTAAAAAAATATATGATCTAAAGCTGGGGCTGAGCTGAAAAACCTCCTCCCTATAGACCAGCTGACAGAAAGCTGGAAAATAATGCATGCAGCCCTATGGGAAATAGAAGCCATCAGCAGTGAAACAGTGGACATTACAAACCTCAAATTTGATCAACCAGACCAAAACACTGAAAGGATGCAATGTCTGTTACAGGGGAAAACAACTGCTCTCTAATTGAACTGGAGGCCTACTCTATGGGAAGAAATACATGATTGGTACTAAAAATCTAATAAAAAGCCTATGGTGGAGGAGAACACAAACCTTAAGAATGTAACACCTAGTCTTGTCTGACTAAATGATTATATTGTGTTTACCAAACTGCCATGCAATCACTTTACCTAATGTTCATACCCATATATTAATATTACCCTAAGTTTTGGTTAGAGAAGCTTCTCTTTTCAGATGATGGTGACCACTGGGATGACTCAAAAGGCACCATAGTGCTGAGAAGATGTGACAGAGGAGTGTTCAAAACTAAAACATCTCTATCACACCCTCCAAGATTCAGGGTCCATTGCAGAAAAGGTGGTAGAAAGAATGTAAGAGCCAATGGAAGGGTAGGACTGCTTACAATGCAATTGTCCAGACGGAAGTTGGCTTCGACCTCACAGCGACCTAGTACTATCTTCACAAGACCCTCATAATATGAGGAAAAGATGATGACGTCAAAATAAAAGAGACTTACAGGGAGAGGGAGGGGATATGATGGAGAGTGGATTTATGAAGGGGAAAGTGGAAAAGGGGAGGGAATTATCATGGTTTATTGTAAGTATGGACACTGCCAACATAAAAAAAATGCCAAATATGCTGAGCATAGTGGCACACGCCTTTAATTCCAGCACTTGGGAGGCAGAGGTAGGAGGACTCCCATGAGTTCAAGGCCACCCTGAGACTACATAGTGAGTTCTAGATCAGCCTGAGCTAGAGACACTACCTCAAAAAACCAAAAAATAAAATAATGATCCAACAGCATTTCTTCCTCATCTGATCTCTGCACCCTTCACAGACATCCCAGCAGTGCCAGAGCATTTTGAGGTTCATGACCTCGGTGATACCCACAGCCACAACGAGGAGGGCCCGAGGAAGACCTTGCCATTTTCATTGGGAATCAAGTGGCAGTTACTGGCCATGATGAGTTTACTTTGGATCTGAGCTTGCAGACAGCAATTGCTTAAGAAATATGGCAGTTACTGGCCACGATGACTGTTTACTTTGGATCTGAGCTTGCAGACACCAATTGCTTAAGAAATATGGATGTTTTAATTCATCCATTTAACAGATATGAAAAATGCTTAAGATATCCAATCTTAGAAACAGATCAGACTCTTAAACTCCTATATGATACACTTGTAAATAAACTAATGACAAATGTTTAATGCCGCTTCTCTGAGATAGAAAAGAAAAGTGATCCAACAGTGACAAATCTGAAGAAACTTTAAGCTAAAGCTGTTTTTCTTAAGTTTTCTCTGTGGCAATGCATCTTCAGGGACAAGGATGACCCCTTACTCAGAGTATAGGAAGGGCATCTGTCTTACGAGGGTCTTTTGACCATAACAGAAAGTCAGAAAATCCTTCCTACATTGTATACATGCTTCAGGGAAGAATGGTAGGGGAAGACTGAAAGTGACCCTCTTCTTGCTCTTGTGATTTTCTCAAATGGCTCAGTTTCAAGAAATATAAGGTCACCTGTACTAAGCCCCATCACCCTTTTATGTGTAATTCCTGCCCATGGAGGACTAAGCTATAATCATTTTCAAATTTCCATAACCGCAGTGATTTAAATCAACAGAAATTTGTTCTCTCACATTCTAGAGAGAAGTACTCTGATCAAAGTATTAGCAGGGTTATGTTCTTGCCGGATGCTGTAGGCACAGTCCTATCCCCACTCCTTCTAGATTGCCTCAGCAATAGCATTGTTTAACCTATGTTCACAACACTCCAAGCTTTACCTCCTTGGTTATATGGCCTCTGCCTTTACTGAAATATGTGTCAACTCTCCCTCTGTCTTCTTCTTGGAGGACATGTCATCCAGACCAACTTTTCAACTCAGATTTTGAATTTAATGACATTGTAAAGACCTTATAAGGGAACATTCACAGGCTCAGGTGTTAGACATAGATATATCTTTGGGTGGGGGAATACTATGCAACCAGGCTAAGTTGAAATGTGACCTGACCCCAAAAGCCCTTTTGGTCTTGTGTTCTGAATCTGAGAGGCTGGCTTTTTTGTCTTCTCATAGCCAAACTGCACTTCTCATGGCTGAACTCCATGAAATTCTCTAATTCTCCTAATATATGGTCTATTTTAGAGAATGTTCCATGTGCTGCTAAAAAGAATGTATATTCTGCAGCATTTGGATGAAATGTCCCATATGTATCTGTTAGGTCCATTCCTTCTATCTCATTTAGTCTCCAGATGCCTCTCTGTTTATTTTTTACCAAGGATGACTTGTCAATTAATGAAAGTGGGGTGTTGAAGTCCCCCACTACTGCTGTGTTTGGTGTTATCTGTGACCTTAGTTCTAATAGTGTTTGTTTGATGAATTTGGGAGCACCCATGTTACGTGCATATATGCTTAGGATTGTAATGTCCTCCTGTTGGAGTGTGCCCTTAGTCAATATAAAGTGATCTTAACTGACGTTGGACTGAATTCTACCTTGTCAGATATTAGGATAGCAACCCCTGCTTGTTTTCTAGGCCCATTTGCTTGAAACACCATTTTCCAACCTTTCACCCTAAGATAATGTCCGTCCTTTGCAGAAAGGTGAGTTTCTTGGAGACAACAAATTGAAGGATCCTGCTTTTTAACCCAGTCTGCAAACCTATCTCTTTTGGTTGGGGCATTGAGGCCATTGATATCAAGAGATATTATTGAAAGGTGTGTATTTATGTTTGCCATTTTTATTGTAGTCCAGTTCTACCTCTCTTGTGTTAACTAGTATTTGGGTATTGTTTGTTTTTTCCAGATTCCTTATATGTGTGCTTTTCCTTTTCTTCACCAAGGAGGATCCTTTCAAGTATTTTCTGTAGAACTGGTTTTGTCTTCAAGTACTCCTTTAGCCTGCTTTTGTCATGGAATGTCCTTATTTCTCCATCTATTTGAATGGATAGCTTTGCAGGATAAAGTAACCTTGGTTGACAGTTGTTATCTTTCAGAACTTGGAATATATCACTCTGAGCCCTTCTGGCTTTTAAAGTTTGTGTTGTGTAATCTGCTGTAATCCTGATGGGCTTGCCTTTGTAGGTAACTTGATTTTTCTAACTGCTTTCAATACTTTTTCTTTGGTTTGTGTGTTTGGTAGTTTGATTATAATATGGCGAGGAGAGGTTCTTTCCAGGTTTTGTCTGGTTGGGGTTCTAAAGGATTCTTGTATCTGCATTGGCACCTCTTTCCCAATTTGGGGTAAGTTTCCTTCTAGGATTTTGTTGAGGATGCCTACTATGCCTTTGGAGTGAAATTCTTCTCCTTCTACTATGCCCTGAATTCTTATGTTTGATCTTTTCATAGTGTCCCAAATATCTTGAAATTCCCATTCATACTTTTCTATTAGTTTGTCTTTCTCTTTGTTGGACTGTATTAGATCTGCCACCTGCCAGCTTAGATATTCTGTCCTCTCCTTCATGCATTCTACTGGTGAGATATTTCTACAGATTTTTTTATTTCATTAACAGTGTTCTTCATTGCTAGTAATTCTGACTGGTTTTTCTTTATTATTTCTATTTCCTTATTTATGTCTTGTATTGACTTCTTTGTTTCATGAAATTGGTGTCCTGGTCTTCTTTGATTCCTTTGATTTCCTCTTTGATTCCTTTGATTTCTTCTTTGACTTCTTTGAACACATTTACAATCATTCTTTTGAAATCTTTCCCAGGCATTTCCTCTAACTCGTTCTCACTGGAGGTCATTTCTGATGCATTAATACGTTCTGGTGGATTTATACTGTCTTACTTTTTAGTGTTTCTTGTGTTATAATGTATATGGTTTTGCATCTTGGATTAAGTTAATGCTTGGATTTTCTAGCTAGCTGGGTATTTTTAGCTGTATCAATTGATCTGATGTTATATATCTTCAGGGTAGGAGCTTAAGGTGTTAGGTGTGGCTCTTAAGACTCTCAGAGTTATCTACAAGGGTGTTCCTCGTGGTTGGGTTTGCCTGCTATGGGAGTATTCAAGTAGGCTGAGTGGAACAAAATACAGATAGATTCTAAAATATAACTAAACAATGTACACATTCAATGAAAAACATCACTGAATATTTATGCAAGAGTAGGTATTATAACAACCAGATCCTCTATCAACAAAGAGGTTAAGATTTCTGGTCTGCTGAAGGTTCCAAGTCAGCTTGTGACCCAGTGAGACCCTTCCCTGGTGCAATCCCCGATACCTTTTTGGGTGATTTTGGTCTCAGTTATGCATTCCTCTTTGGTGCCCTGTGGGTTCAAGTAGGCTGGCTGGATCACTGGACTGCTGTTCTGTTTTCTGGAGCTGGGCACTGGCTTTGCCTGTGGGGCAAGCCTGGCAGCTGTGGCCCCACAAACCTGGCACCTCCACTGCTGGAGCTGCCGCTGCTGCTGCTGGATCTGCCACTGCTGTTTCCGCCGCCGCCACTACTGCTGGAGCTGGAGCTGGAGCTGCTGTTGCCGCTGCTGGATCTGCTGCTGCCAGAGCCACTGCTGCTGCTGCCAGAGCCAGAGCGGGAGCCAGAGCCGCCACTTCCACTGCCAGAGCAGCTACTGCCTGAGCTGAAGCTGCCGCTACCAGGGCCGCTTAGGCCTTCCTGTGTGGGCTCTGGATGCCCTGGATCTCTCCTCCTTCTCTGCTGCCGTTTTAAGTTCTTTTTTTTTTTTAATATTTTTTAAAAATATTTTATTTATTTGAGAGCGACAGACACAGAGAGAAAGACAGATAGAGGGAGAGAGAGAGAATGGGCATGCCAGGGCCTCCAGCCTCTGCAAACGAACTCCAGACACGTGTGCCCCCTTGTGCATCTGGCTAACGTGGGACCTGGGGAACCAAGCCTCGAACCGGGGTCCTTAGGCTACACAGGCAAGTGCTTAACCGCTAAGCCATCTCTCCAGCCCCGTTTTAATTTCTTATACACTTCACTTTTTAGTAAAAGTGTGCATTCTTCTGGGTATTCTTTGGCTTTTTCTCCCCTAGGCTGCTTTGGTGTGGTTCTTAAGCCGCCATCTTAACCAGAAGTCCTCAATTCTCTAATTCTCTAGAACAGCTCTTACCAATGTTTCAGCACTGGCCTTTGCTACCTGTCTCCCCCACTATAAACTGAACATGTTTAAAGCAAGGGACATTCTTATTCATCTGGGCTCCAATGACATTGGATGTTTATCCAAAGAGCAAATCTGTCTATACACATCATGTACATGAAACAAACTGTTTATACTGCTACCCTAATAGGAGGTCTTGTGTTTTTGTGTACTGCACAAGGCCTGCTGGAGAGGATAAATATTTACAGAGTTATAAGCCAAACAAGGGTCTCTGCCAATAATATCCATTACATTGTCATGACTTGGTAAGGGGCTGAAAATCACAGCTTGAAAGCCACTGGCCAAGGCGACTGCTAAGATCTTTTCCAGCTAAATTCTGGGATCACCAGTAATCAAAAAGGCAAACTATCAAGCAGCAGAAGTGTGGTCATCTGATCCTATCTGAATGACTAGAAAAATGCCTATATGAAATGAATGCAAGGTGCTTAGCAAGTGTTATACAAAACACAATGAAAGTCATGGTAGCTTGAATAACACAAACCTATTAGGCAATACAGGCCAATGAATCCCTGACAGGCAAATGGTGTTAAGACTTCTGGTCACCTATGATGAGGGTCAGTTGCTTTATTTCCAAGTCCATCCCAACCTACATGATCTCAATATAATTTTCACAAAAATATTAAAAGGTCTCCAGAGTCTCACAAAGCTTTCCCATGACCAGTGACACTGAAGTTTCTAGGAGCTACAGCCCCCTTCACTCATGTTCCTGGTCAGTCCTCCAGTCTTTCCATCCACCCTTTTCTCCCCACCCACCTTGTTCCCAGAGACAGCCCTAATTCCCACTTAAATGTCACCTGACACAAGCAAGGCATTCTCTTATACAATGATTTTTTATGTTAATTAGAAATTCTGGAAGACTAAAAATTTAGAAGATTCAAAAGAAGAAACTTCCTGTGATGAAATTTTAGGCATAGGTGACTAAGTAGACATTCTAAGGAAAACCTTTTCTGGATGCTTTAGAACATAGACTAGGGAAGCTAGACAGACTCTACTTACTAGAAAGTGAACCAGTCCTCTCTACAAGAGTATCAATCCATGGGAAGCATGAATCCATGTACAGTTGGCATTCTTAATACCAAACCATTTCCTTCTGCTCTGTGCAGAGCATAGACCAGGGTCACTCAACCTGAATTACTGTCTTTGTTTAACCTTCCTCTCAGTTATGGCTGCCAGCTACAAAAGCCATTCCAGGGAAGAAGCAATGTTCTAGACAGCAAAGTTGTTCAGGTACCAAGCAACCAACACAAAGAGTTGGGCCCTGACTTCCTGCCCAGATTAGCAGTACTGAGACTCCTCCAGAGGCAACACCCTGAGTATAGACAGCCTGCCTTGGACTCAACACCAAGAGAATGACAATATGAGGAGGAAGGGCTGTAAGTCCCTACCATTGTTATCAGTCAACCCACACTTACCAGACCCCACAGGATTTTCAAGCTGTGGGTCATGGCTCACTTTTAAGTCATTAAAATGTTAATGAGTAATATATAGCATTTTAAAAATATTTTGTTTTTGGGATGGAGAGGTGGCTTAGCGGTTAAGCGCTTGCCTGTGAAGCCTAAGGACCCCGGTTCGAGGCTCGGTTCCCCAGGTCCCACGTTAGCCAGATGCACAAGGGGGCGCACGCGTCTGGAGTTCGTTTGCAGAGGCTGGAAGCCCTGGCGCCCCCATTCTATCTCTCTCCCTCTATCTGTCTTTCTTCCTGTGTCTGTTGCTCTCAAATAAATAAATAAAAAATGAACAAAAAAAATTTTTTTTAAATATTTTGTTTTTATTTATTTATGAGAGAGAGGGAGAGAATGGGCACACAAGAACCCCAAATGAACTCCAGACACTTGTGCCACCATGTGCATCTGACTTATATGGGTTCTGGGGAGTCAAACCTGGGTCCTTATGCTTCACAGGCAAGCACTTCAACCACTAAGCCATCTCTCCAGTCCCGCATACAACATTTTAAAGAAGAAATCACAAAATAAATCACCACACACTGCATGTTGGGAAACATTTATCTCAGGTGTGTGTATGTATATATATGTATGTCCATTACATAAAATATATTATAGTGGTCACAATATGAAAGCCATTGTTCTTAAGCAAAAATGAATTAAATTCAAAGAAATAATAAAAACATGACATATATTTCCTTGAGGAATACCAATAATTACTATAAGTACCTTTGACAGTGTCTGCAAATCCAGTCAGTCTTCCCCAAATATGGCTCTGGAGTCCTAAGATATTTCTCCAAAGATGTGAAAACTTTTTAGTGAGGCCTTAACAAGCTAAACATATTCTGAATCATATGGATGCCTCCTGTTGTATGATAGTTCTCTGAGAAAAATGATCATTTTTAACTTCATCAGAAGCAGCTGCAACTGAAACACTGTCAGGAGCCATTTTGGCTGGACTTGTATCCATAGCCCTGGGCTTCTGGCCACAAGACATTACCAAAACTATAGCAGCCTTCCTGTAAGTAAGATTGTGTATCTTCAATGTCCGGGAAGCCAGCTGGCAAGACATTAGCACAACCATAGCAGCCTACCTGTAAGCAAGATTAGATATCTTCAGCCATTTGGCTGATCCTTTGTACTGAGAAATGATTGAAATGCAAAAACTCTGTAACAGGAAGGTTTTTTGATATGGAACTTGTAAAGCTCATAAAATCTTTGTCCATGGAAAAACTGTTTGTAAAAAGATATAAAAAGGAATGCTGTGAAATAAACATGTCTTCAGTCCTGGCTTGAGGCCTTGCTTCAGCCCTGGACTGGGGTCCATGCTTTCACTCTTTCTTCTGTCTTTCCTTAATCCTCGCTCCCCATCAGGCTCGAACCCTTTCAGCCAGCAGGCTCCGGCAAGTGGTGCCCAACGTGGGGCCTGAAGATGGAGATACAGTGAAAGACACCACTGGATTGAAAAGGAGTGCGCTTGGATAAAGAAAAAAGGGAGTGGTGAGTAATATAAGTAAAAATGGGACAAGGTAGTAGTCGTATACTTTTTGTTCATATGTTGAAAAATATGTTGCGTACTCGGGGAACTAAAGTTAGTCTACAACAACTTAATAACTTTTTGGAATTTATAGAAAAAGTCTGTCCTTGGTTCCCAGAAGGAGGAACTATCGATTTAAAAATCTGGGAGAGGGTAGGGACTGAGCTTCAAGATTATTATAATACCCACGGGCCAAGTAAAGTACCAGTGGAAACTTTTAACTTGTGGGCTTTAGTTAGAGATAGTTTAGATCTTAGACATTGTTATGAGCATGTAAGGACCAGCATATGGTCCAGGGCCAGTTTAGGATAAACCAGTTTGTTGTGAGAGTAAAAAATGCAAAATCAAAGCTTGTAAGCAAAACTCTGTGTGCAGTGACGTAGTAGAGATTAGCAGATGTGTGTGTGAAACTATTAGATAAGCATTGGAAGGTATAAAAACCCCAGCTGCTCAGCAACCATTGTCTCAGTCTCCCCGACACTATGACTGATTGAAAGGTTACTCAGCAGTCCTGACTGAGACCCCCACGAGACACGTCACCGATCCGAATTCATCAGCCCGACACTCTGTCCGAATGATCATCCGTAAGCCAGAGCACTAGCTTATGCCAGCAGACCAAGACTCGGCTTGGAGTGCAGCTCGAACCTTGCATTGGTCAGGTCGTAAAACGTCGCAGCTCGAACCTCGCGTTGGTCAGGTCGTAAAACGTCGCAACTCAAATCTCGTGTTGTCAGGTCGTATACATGTTAGACTCGTTAGAAATATTCTTGTGTTAGTAATGTAGCGATGAATATACCTTGGTTATATATTATATTAGCTATAATATTATTTGTGATAGTTTGGACTTGCTTGTGAGTGACTTTTATCCCAGTAAACTCCTTTGCAAGTATACCAGTGTCTGAGTATCATTGGCCTTCGCTGGCGGAATCCTCTCAACCAATCATCTTTGAGAGTGCTCGCGACAGACATGAAAGCAATAAAGTTAAATCATGTACAATTAAAGACAAAGGACTGCTTCCCAGCGTGGACTTAGAAAATGAAATTAAGCCTTCCATTTCACCTGAGGAACCAGAGTCCACATCTAAGCTATTATTTAGAAAAGAAGAATGTTGCCTTGATCATTCAGATTCAGATAAGGAAGCAAAAGTAGAGGAGGAGGTGACAGAAGGTCACCAAGAGGAAGACTTTCCATCTTTTATAACTTTTACTAAATCTGAGGATGAAGAGAAAGAAAAATATTTAGAGGAGATGCAATGTTTGCAAAGTATGGTTAAATCACTGTCTTTACAAGTACAGCAATTTCAGGGAAAGCGTATTCCAGGAAATACAGTCACTCCCAATCCTTCAGCTGTAACAAAACCTCCCGTTATTTCAGTAGTGTCAAAACCTGAGGGTAAATTTCATCCTGTATCTTTGATTTGGCCTTCTGTCTCACCTCTGCAAGCAACTCTTGCAGGAGCAGCACAAAGAGGAAAAGATATGCAGGGATTTGATGTATATCCTGTTTTTGAACAAAAAGATAGTCAAGGGAATAAAGTAAGATCTCATAACCCTATACCTTTTGAGCGGTTGAAGGAATTAAAAGCAGCTTGGGTGCAATATGGCCCTACAGCTCCTTTCACGCTTGCTATTATAGACTCTATGGCATTTGAGGCGCTCCCTCCAGGGGACTAGAAACAAGTAGCAAAAGCATGTTTGTCAGGAGGAGACTATTTATTGTGGAAAACAGAATATACAGAGGACTGTCAGGCTATTGCTAAGGTGAATAGGGCTCAGGGGGTACCTACTACTTTTGATATGCTGGCAGGAGAGGGACCATATCGGGAACTTGAGAATCAATTGAAGTTTGATGTAGGCGTTTATGCTCAGGTTAATGCACAAGCTAAAAAGGCTTGGCGTAAACTTCCATCCATTGGGAGGGGGACTTAAGATTTGTCAAAAATTAGGCAAGGATTTGGTGAATTATATTAAAACTTTGTGGATAGATTATTACAGGCTGGGAGATTCTGAAGCAGGACTTGCACTTGTAAAACTATTAGCCTATGAGAATGCTAACTCTGCTTGTCAAGCAGCCTTGAGGCCATTTAGGAGAAAGGGGAACATAACTGATTATATTAGTTTATGTTCTGACATAGGACCATCCTATACACAAGGACTAGCTTTGGTTGTTGCCCTTCAAGGGAAGTCAATCAAGGCGGTTCCTTTTCAAATTCACCTTGGAATTCTCCAATTTTTGTTATAAAAAAGAAGTCTGGAAAATGGAGGTTATTACAGGATCTTAGAAAGGTAAATGAAACAGTGGAATTGATGGGAACTTTGCAACTGGGATTGCCTATGCCTTCTGCTATTCCTAAAGATACTTATAAAATTATATTGGATTTAAAAGATTGTTTTTATACTATTCCTCTTGCTCCTCAATATTGTAAAAGATTTGCCTTTAGTGTGCCATCTATCAATTTTAAGGAGCCTATGAAAAGATATCATTGGAAAGTATTGCCCCAGGGTATGGCTAACAGCCCCACCTTGTGTCAAAAGTTTGTGGCTCAAGCTGTAATAAAGACTAGACAGGCCTATCCTCAGGTATATATTATTCATTATATGGATGATATTCTCTTGGCATTCAAACAAGAGGGATTATTATTAACAGCTTACTCGCATTTACAGGAGCCTTAAAAGAGCAAGGATTAATTATAGCTCCAAATAAGGTTCAAACTGAGCCACCATATTCATATTTAGGACACAGATTATCTCCAAAAACCATATTCCCACAAAAAATTCAACTCAGTAAGGATGGGTTACAAACCTTAAATGATTTTCAAAAGCTTTTGGGAGATATTAATTGGTTTAGACCTCATTTAAAAATTAGTACTGGAGAATTAAAGCCTCTCTTTGACATTTTAAAAGGAGATCCAAATCCAAAGTCTGTACATCAGTTAGCAGATGAGGGACTTAAGGCATTAGCCTTAGTAGAACAAGTTATTGAAAAACAACAAATTCAATATATAGATTATTCTCGGGGATGGGCTGCATATGTTCTGGCCACTGAACATACTCCAACTGCAGTTTTATGGCAAGAAGGACCTCTATTGTGGCTACACTTACCTGTTTCTCCTGCTAGAGTGTTGACTCCTTATTATGAAGCAGTGGCTTGTTTAATTCAAATGGTTTGAGTAAACTCGAGAAAATATTTTGGTAAGGAACCAGCTATTATGGGGGTTCCTTCTACAAAGCAACAAGTAGATTGGCTATTTCAAAATGTGGACTCTTGGGCTATTGCTTTTGCAAATTATCCTGGTATTATAGATAATCATTTCCCTAAAGACAAGTTGTTGCAATTTGCAAATTCTCATTCCTTCATTTTCCCCCGCACAGTCAGGGCAAAGCCTATTGAAGATGCTTTAGTTGTGTTTACAAATGGATCCTCTAATGGCAAAGCAGCATATGTTGTTCAAGAACAGTCTTATTCATTTTTTACTCCCCCAGCGTCAGCTCAAATAGTGGAACTTAGAGCTGTAGCTACAGTATTTAATGTTTTAGCTGCAACTCCATTTAATTTGTATACTGATAGTCAGTATATTGCTAGAGCTTTACAGGTACTTGAAACTGTGTCTTGTGTTAAAACTGCTAATACTCAAGTGCAAAATTTGTTTAGTCAAATACAGAGATGCATACTTGCTCGCTCTCATCCTTGTTTTGTGGGTCACATACGAGCTCATTCAGGCCTTCCAGGTCCTTTAGCATTGGGAAATGATATGGCAGATAAAGCCACACAGATCATAGGTATATCTCAATTGGAATTAGCTCAAAGATCTCATAATTTACATCATCAAAATAGTCAAAGTTTAAGTAAACAGTTTCAGATTACTAGAGAAGTGGCTAGGCAAATTGTGTGACAATGTAATACCTGTCCTGAATATCACTCAGTTCCTCAGTATGGAATAAACCCTAGAGGATTAAAACCAAATCATCTGTGGCTGATGGATGTAACTCATATTCCTGAATTTGGAAAATTAAAATATGTTCATGTATCCATTGATACTTACTCAGGATTTCTGATGGCTACAGCACAGACTGGGGAAGCTACTAAACATGTCATAGCACATTGCATCAAATGTTTTGCTGTAGCAGGTATGCCATTAATTATAAAGACTGATAATGGTACAGGTTACACTAGTCAATCTTTTCAGCACTTTTGTACTCAATTATCAACTGTTCATAAAACAGGCATAACCCTCAGGGACAAGGAATTGTTGAACGTGCTCATGGTGCTTTAAAAAATCAATTACAAAAAATAAAAAAGGGGGAGTTATATCCTTGGTCACCACAGAATGCTTTAAATCATGTACTCTTTATTTTAAATTTTTTAAATGTGGATGCATCTGGTCATTCTTCTGTAGACAGATTATGGCATCCTAGGACACTGGACACTTATGCTCAGGTTAGATTGAAGGACCTCACTGATGGACAATGGCATGGACCCGACCCAGTATTAATATGGGGACGAGGGTATGTTTGTGTTTTCCCACAGGACGCTGACAATGCCAGGTGGCTGCCAGAGAGGCTGGTCCGGTTCGCAGGGACTGAACATCAGAAGAATGATGCCTCTGCTCCTGATGATGTGGATTCAACTCCCGATGATCCACAGTGAGCTGTATTGGGCTTATGTTCCTGACCCACCCATCATACATCCAGCAACTTGGGAAGATAGAGAAACTATAGTTTTGTTATGATGGACTGCTTACATCATGTGTAACATCTCTGGAACTAAAAGGCATATTAAGGACTGGTCAGGAAATCCTGGAGCAGAAGGGAGTGGTAAATGGAACAATGACTGGACTGGTGGATTCTCTGCTGGATGTTGGTAGTCTGATGAGGGCTTCCAACAGACTTAATTATGGAAAGTTGCTGCAGCCATGGGAGGAGTGAGCATCACCTCCCCCAGGAATGACAGTTCTTCCCTCCCAATGGGAAGGGTCATGGCTTTTGTTACTCTGCCCTATGCTATGTTAATGGGAGACATAAATATTACATGGGCTGAGGAAATGTTCAATGTTACATGTAACAATTGTACTTTGTCTAATTGTGTTTCAGAATTATCCTCTGATAGAGTTATGATTTTTAAGCAACCAGCATTTGTCATGATTCCTGTTAATGTAACTAGACCTTGATATTCTGACAAGGGAATACAGGTGTTACAGGAAGTAAAGAATACTTTAAGTAGACCAAAAAGAATGATAGGATTAGTAATTGCAGGCATCCTAGCTTTTATTACATTGTTAGCTACTGCTACTACTCCAGCTGTTGCTTTGTCACAAGAAGTTCAAACTGCACATTTTGTTAATGATTTATCCAAAAATGTTTCTATTTCTCTAGGAACTCAAGTAAATATAGATAGAAAACTGGAAGAAAAAATAGATGCTCTGTATTGAAAGGCCCAAGAATTCAGAAGCCCAGAAATACTATCACGCTCCAAAGGGAGCTTAAGCGGGCCCCTGCATACCTCAAACTCCAGGCTTTACTCTCTGTTGGAAGCAAGTAAAGAATCCCTCTTCTCATTATATCAGAGCCCGCTCCTAATATAAAACTAGGTAAAAAGGGCATGAGATAGCCCTCAAGGATGGGAAATGAGTAATGAAGTGAACCACTTATTTGGTTTCTGTAAATAGCCTGCACCATAAGCCTTAATAGCCCACACTGTAAGCCTTAGTAGCTCGCACCATAAGCTGTAGCAGCCTGCCTCAGACCACCAAGGTCACAGGAGGCTGATACCACACTCTGCTACCCCCACCTAAGAACCTGCGCAAATGCTGACCTCCAAGGTCATAGGAGACTGATACCACACTCTGCTACTCCCACCCAAGGACCTGCACAAATGCTGACCACCAACGTCATAAGAGAATGATTTGTCCACGAGGGGCTTGAACAAATTAAACTAATTGGCTTAGAAACTATGGAGTGGCACAAACTGACTGGCTTGCACCCCGCGGGCTCCTGATATTAAAAAATGATTGGTCTAATGCACAGGCATTGTTAGAAACCCTATAAAAACTGTCCCGTTCCTGCATTCGGGGCTCTGCAGTCCTCTACCCCTGTGTGGTGTACGACTGTGGGCCCCAGCGCGCTTGGAATAAAATCCTCTTGCAGTGTGCATCAAGACCGCTTCTCGTGAGTGATTTGGGGTGTCACCATATCCGGGCAGAGTGTGGGGTCCCCATCCTGGGGTTCCTTTAGTATGATGAGGTTACATATTTGGGTGAGGAGATACTATTGTTGAAAGTTAGAACTCGTTTGGAGTGTCATGTAGATTTTCAATGGATCTGTGTTACTTCTAAAAAATATAATGACAGTCAACAGCATTGGGAAAAGATAAAAATGCATCTAAGAGGTATTTGGCATAATGATAATATTTCCTTGGATCTGATTCAGTTACATTCAGAGATTTTTGTCTTTGCAAAATAATCATCTTACTTTTGATGCAGCTAAAGTGGCTGATGACTTAATATCTGCTTTTAAGTCTGCCTTGCCTGGATGGAATTCTCTCACTTCTTGGATAGGAAGCTTTGCTGCTACAGGTATTTGTCTTTTGCTTATTCTGTGTTGCCCATACTCGTTAAATGCCTTTTGAGATCCATTATGGATATCCATGCAGAAATACATAGGATACAGCTACAGACCTGACCTCAGTTTCCTGAGACATTATCTTAAAGCCCCTGCAGAGGCTGGTAGTCAAAGACAGGTAAGATTCTCTCGAATTAGGTCAACCTAAGACAGGGCATGAATGATGGAATTCATGTGCCAATGATGGGTAAGGCCTAAATGTCATAGAGAACAACCTAAGACAGACACAGTCTTTCTGCACTGAGGCCTGGTGGGGCCCGATTCATAAAAATAATAAATAAAAAAGGGGGAATTGTCGGGAGCCATTTTGGCTGGACTTGTATCCATAGCCCTGGGCTTCTGGCCACAAGACATTACCAAAACTATAGCAGCCTTCCTGTAAGTAAGATTGTGTATCTTCAATGTCCGGGAAGCCGGCTGGCAGCAAGACATTAGCATAACCATAGCAGCCTACCTGTAAGCAAGATTAGGTACCTTCAGCCATTTGGCTGGTCCTTTGTACTGAGAAATGATTGAAATGCAAAAACTCTGTAACAGGAAGGTTTTGTGATAAGGAACTTGGAAAGCTCACAAAATCTTTGTCCATGGAAAAACTGTTTGTAAAAAGATATAAAAAGGAATGCTGTGAAATAAACATAATAAACTGGGGTCCATGCTTTCACTCTTTCTTCTGTCTTTCCTTAATCCTCACTCCCCATCAGGCTCAAACCCTTTCAGCCAGCAGGCTCCGGCAAAACACTATAGGAAATAGGCAGTTTCTTTGGCTAGGCAGACAGAGAAAATGAAGCCCTTCATAGATGACTATATTCTAACCCAAGATGGCCAAGTCAGATGACCCAACTTCTTCCATCTTCTTGGCCTGGGTGAATTTTCCCATAGGTAAGGTGGCTTAGAAGGCTTTCTGGGACCTGCACAGTACTGGATGCATCATGGACCAGCCAGCATTTTCACCTTCATTTAAATTGACCAATCATGGCAGGGATGTGGAAAAAAAGGAACCCTTCTGCACTGCTGGTGGGAATGCAATCTGGTCCAGCCATTGTGGAAAACAGTGTGGAGGTTCCTAAAACAGCTAGAGATTGATCTACCATATGACCCAGCTATAGCACTCCTAGGCATATATCCAAAGGACTCATCTCATTTTCTTAGAAGTACATGCTCAACCATGTTTATTGCTGCTCAATTTATAATAGCTGGGAAATGGAACCAGCCTAGATGTCCCTCAACAGATGAGTGGATATTGAAGATGTGGCACATTTATACAATGAAGTTCTACTCTGCGGTAAAGAAAAATGAAGTTACGCAATTTGCAGAAAAATGGATGGACCTGGAAAGTATTATACTAAGTGAGGTAACCCATGCCCAGAAAGCCAAGCGCCACATGTTCTCTCTCATATGTGGATCCTAGCTACAGATGACTGGGCTTCTGCGTGAGGATGAAAATACTTAGTAGCAGAGGCCAGTAAGTTGAAAAGGAGACATAAAGGGTGGAGAAAGGAAGGGAGGAGGATACTTAATAGGTTGATATTGTATATATGTAATTACAATGATTGTAATGGGGAGGTAATATGATGGAGAATGGAATTTCAAATGGGAAAGTATGGGGGTGGGGAGGGAATTACCATGGGATATATTTTATAATCATGAAAAATATTAATAAAAAATAAATAAATAAATTGACCAATCATGGGCTCTGGATGGGTGGCTTTCCCCAGTCAATAAAAGTCCAGATTCCACTGGGAAGGCAGATTTTACAGCTCTGGAATCCTCTCCTCCCCAAAGAGTCTGTTCTTTGTTTTTGTTTTTGTTTTTGTTTTTATTCCTCTTACTTTGGAAAAAAAAAAAAAACTGTATTCTTTTTTTTTTTTTAATTTTTATTTATTTATTTATTTGAGAGCGACAGACACAGAGAGAAAGACAGGTAGAGGGAGAGAGAGAGAATGGGCGTGCCAGGGCTTCCAGCCTCTGCAAACGAACTCCAGATGCATGTGCCCCCTTGTGCATCTGGCTAACATGGGACCTGGGGAACCGAGCCTTGAACCAGGGTCCTTTGGCTTCACAGGCAAGCGCTTAACTGCTAAGCCATCTCTCCAGCCCAAAACTGTATTCTTTTAAACACTTTCCTGCCTTTTCATTCTTTCGTCAACAGAGAAAATAAGCACAACACCTGTACATGGTATCACAACCACTCATGAAAGACTATCAAGAACATGCCTGCTGACAGTCTCCCATAGAAGGAGGGCAGGAAGAGTCATGACACCCTCAACTGAGATGTAAGTCATCCTCTGTGCCATGCAATGATGTGTGAGTGCTAGTGGTTTCAGGGAGAGATAATATAAAGGGTAGACAATCACGAGACAGAGCTCCATCTAAGCAGTTAGGGGGAGGTCATTGTCTATGCTGGGATGAGACTTTCCAATGTTACAACTGCTTTGGGGTCTCCACTCTTCTGCAACCCTCATTCATTCTTTGTATAGAAGCCCAATAAACTTATTGATTCATCAGATTAAACTGCTGGGGAATCAATCTTTAGTCTGCCAGTGGTGGCATGCCTGGAAGGAGCATGCATTCATTGGCTTCTTCTCAGAAAAGAGTTCAAACAATACTCCTTCACAATTTCCTTATGCCATGTGGTTTGAATGTTCATGTTTGCATTTATGCTTATAACCAAATGAATATGGGTGGAATAACCACTGAGAAAAAAATATAAGCATGTGGTGACACCACACTGGACACAACTGAAGACTATGCTGGGTCATGCCTGGTGTTCAAAGAGTTGTCAGCCAAGTTGTTGTCAGTTATGATGCTGGGTGAGAAATGAGTTACAACTCGGTATGTTGCAGCAGCACAGGCAAGCAGTACAAGCCACAGCATGCAGCACTCAGTCAAGTAGCAAAGGGTACAGTCGTCCTGCCTCTGCATATACCAACCTGCAGCAATTTACAAGATATAAAAGTAAATACAGGGCCAAAGAGATGGCTCAGTGGTTAAGGTGTTTGCCTGAAAAGTCTAATGACCCCAGTTTGATTCCCAGTACCCACATAAAGCCAGATACACAAAGTGGTGCACACACCTAGAATTCATTCACAACAGCTAGAGGCAATGGCTCACTTGCTCATGCCCTCTCCCTCCCCTTCTCTCTTTCTGCCAGGCTTGGTAGCACATGCCTTCTACCTCAGCAGGCAGAGGGAGGAGAACTGCTGCGAGTTTAAAGCCAACCTGAGACCAGTGAATCCTAGGACAGCCTGGGCTAGAGAAGACCCTACCTCAAAAACAAAAATCCCCTCCCCATCCACATCCCTGCAGAGACTGCCTGAAGCCTCTTGGTCACCACAATGAATACCAATAACCCACCAAAGACCCTAAACAGAACTGAGGCAGCTGTGAGGGAGAATATATGTGTGCAACCTTTTATTAAAAAATGAATAATTTTTTAACTGACAACTTCCATAACTATAGACAATATACCATGGTAATTCCCCCACCACCACTTTCCCCTTCACAACCCCATTTTCCATCATATCCCCCCATCAGTCTCTCTTTTATTTTGATGTCATCATATTTTCCTCCTAAAAAACAAAGTAAATACAAGGCCAGAGAGATGGCTTAGGAGCTAAGGTACATGCCTCAAAGCCTAAAGGACCAAGGTTTGATTCCCCAGTACCCATGTAAGCCAGATGCAAAAGGCAGTACATGAACTTGGAATTCATTTGCAGTGGCTAGAGGCCCTGGTGTGCCCATTCTCCCTCTCCCTCTCTCTCTCTAAGAAATAAATATATTTTTAAGTCACATATCTGAAAACATTGCAGCAAATTTCTACTGAGGATTAGTCACCCACTTCTCTGTTGCCTTTTGCAAAAAACAACTCTGACAGAAGTGTTTTTGTGCTATTCTCATTTACTTGTATTTCACTGTCAAAAAGCAATTTAAATAAGTCAACATATCTTCTTATTCAGATATCCCAAGAATCTTTGTTCCAGCCCAAATACCTTTCTGCTACCAGAGTTATCTGCATTATTTCTTCCATTCTGGCCTGTGGAAGGTAGAACCAGAGCTTCCACACTGACCCTTACTAACCTGTGACAGCACAGTAGGAACAGGGCCTGAAGATGCAGCTGCTCTTTACCTACAACAGAAAGTCTGGGACCTGAAGCAGATAGATGGCTACAGTAAACTCACCTATTCCCTGTAAATAAGGGAGGGAGGCCACACAGGAAAATTCAAAGCCATCCAAATGGAGTTGCCATGGCCTGATGCCCTGGCCCAGCATCATCTGATCTGACTTCATTTTAAATGAGAGCTGCAGAGGCCTAACCCATTGGCTTCATATTGTTTTGAATACTTGCAATGCTCTGCTAATGAACTTGAGAGGAACAGAACTAGAAGAGCCCTAACAGTCAACTGGCTCAGTGTTTCTCAGTAGGGGTGCCATTGGTATTTGGGTTGGACCAGTTCTTCACTAGGCAGGACAGTCTGAGAAATTCTTAGATGCCTAGCACCCAGGGTTCCCAACCATTGGAGCCAGATACACTGTAACAGCCTAAATTTCTTTGTCTATATATTTTTTTTTCTAAGAGAATCTATTTATTTAAGAGAGAGAGAGAGAGGTGGGAGGAGGGGGGGAGAATGGATGCTCCAGGGCCTCTAGCCACTGCAAACAAATTCCAGATGCATGCATCTGTGTACCTAGCTTATGTGGGTACTGGGGAATTGAACTTGGGTCCCCAGGCTTTGCAGGGGCACTTTCAACTACTAAGCAATCTCTCCAACCTGTCCCTATATTTCTAATAGCTCCCAATTGAGAACCAGTGGATCAGTCTATCACTAAGACCATCTGGGTACTTAGAGAGAGTCCATATCTCAAAACAGTTTAGTTCTCTTTCCACCAGACCATACCCCCCCAAAGTATACTTATGAGAACCAGAGGCACTTGAAAGACTTAAGAACAAACTTCACATATAATGACAGACTCTATGACTTTGTATGGAAGATTATTTGCTTGAGCTTTGTTCCAGTCTCATGATGGGTATTCTGGTATGTAAGCACAGAAGTCTATTACGGTAATTACTCTTAAGGAGGAAAGAACTGTCTGAACTCAAGACTTAATGTTGCCTTATGTACTGATTCCTCCTGTGAGCTGTATCTACAAAATGGGATGAAGGAAAAAGATACACAAAGAAATATTCTTCCCTCTTCCCTTCCTTTGCTTACTTTCTCTTTCAACAGGGTCTCATACAGCCCAGACTAGCCTCAAATTCTCTATGTAGCAGAAGTTGGCCTTGAAATTCTGATTAATCTTCCTACCTCCACCTCCTGTAATACCACAATGCCAGTCTTGTGGTGCTGGGGAACTGAACCTAGGGCTTCTACCAGCTGAACTATCATATCTATAATCAGCTGGAGAAAGGACTTTATGTGAGACAGCTCTTACCAAATAAAAGCTGTTACTTTAAGACTTTTTGTTGGTTTGTTTGGGGGGGGTTAAATTTTTACTTATTTAGGGGCTGGAGAGATGGCTCAGCAGTTAAGGTGCTGCCTGCAAAACCTAATGACCCAAGTTTGATTCTCCAAAACCCACATAAAGCCAGATGCACAAAGTGACACACACATCTGGAGTTCACTTGCAGTGGCTAGAGACCCTGGTATACCCATTTTCTCTGTCAGTCTCTCTCTGTTTCTCTCTGCTTACAAATAAATAAATATTTTTTAAAAACTCATTTATTTATTTATTTATTTGTGCATGTGTGTCTATGTATATACAATTTTGTATGACAGCTTCTCTTGCCTGAGAACCCATCTGGCTGAGCCAGTAGGCTTTATAAGCAAGCATCTTTAACCACTGAGCCATCTCTCCAGCAGGCCCCACCCCCCGCCGACCTCTTTCTGAGATAGTGTCCTAGTACATTAGGTAGCCCAGGTTAGCCATAAACTCTCAATCCTCCTTCCCAGCCTCTTCAATGCTGGGCTTACAGGCTAGCACACCTAGATTTTAAAGTTTTTTGTTTGTTTAGTCAAGATTCTTCTGGGCTGGGAGTATGGCTCAATGGTATAGTGCTTGCCTAGCTAGCACACACCAGGAGTTGGGTTTGATCTGCAGCAGAACAAACAAGGGGGTAAAAGGTTTTTAAAACTTTAAATTCTCCCCAGTGCAGTACTTAGCATTCTAAATATGAGCTCTAAACCTTATCTTAAATAATGCCTTGCTGGTTCTTAAAGGACTTGTAACAAGATCAGTCCCAGACATCTCATAGGCATATATACTTCCACCATGTGATAAGAACACCAAGTGCTTGGCCATTCTCATGTTGAATTTAGTACACCAGTGTTGTGTATAATCTTCCACTAGAGTTTCAGTGGGGAAAAAATGGCTTTAAAATTTTTATCATACTCGTTACTTATCTGTGTTTAATTCATGCTTTTTGTTTTTAATGGTATGTAATTTTTTTCTTCACTTCTCTAACTTTCCAACACAGTGACAACTCTCTTAGCAGTTATGTAACTTACCAGTATACACACTCTAGGACATTAGAACAATGTAAGGTTAGAGGGGGCTTCCGATCAAGATGATGCTGCCTAACCTCTATGCAACCCCAGGAAGGAGAGGCAAGGAATCAAGGGGTCACTGGGACTTTTAGGGGAGGGCAAACTCTAATAGATCACCAGTGGGAGAGTGAAGAGGGTCAAAAAAGGGAACCGGTTGATTCACATGATCTCAATCATCCCAAGCCGCCATCCTAACCAGAGTCCCAGCCTCAGGCTACTCTCACAGTAACTGCAGGCAAGGAGACCCAGGACAACAGGCCATTGCCAGGATCCCACCACCACCACCATGAGGTCACAGATTGGCCCCTCACCCCCATGTCTTCAGATTCCAAACACCCCCAAACTCCCAGCCCTCTCCACCCAGCCCACCCCAACTTTGGAATCGCTCCACTCTGTCCCACCCACCACTCAACTTCCATGCACTCAGCTTAGCCCTGCCCCTGCCCAGGATTTTAGATCCCACCCATGCCGGCCCAGCCACACAAGAATTCTGACCCCCTCCGTCCAAGCCCACTACTTCTCAAGCTCTGCTCAGGTGTGCTCCACCCTGCCCCACCCCCAAGTGAGTCTTGACCCTCCACTCTCTGTCCACCCCTGTCCAACCTGCTCCCAAGCTCCACCCCCAAGCCCATCTCCACCCCCACCCCCCACTTCCTACTGATCAAGGGAATGATTCAGCAAGAGGATATTACAATCATCAATCTTTATCCACCAAACACAGGTGTACCATAATTGATAAAACAAAACCTACTCAACAATAAAACAGAAATAACCACCAACACCATCACAATTGGGGACTTCAATACATCATTATCAGCAATGGATAGATCATCCAAACAGAAACTCAACAGGGAAGTGAGAGAGCTCAACAAAACCATAGAGCATTTAGACCTAATGGACATCTATAGAACATTCCAACCCAAATCCACAGACTACACATTCTTGTCAGCAGTACACAGAACCTTCTCTAAAATAGATCATATACTGGGTCACAAAGCCTGCACCCCAATATTTAGGTAGATTTACATAACCTCCTGCACAATATCAGATCACAATGCTATATTGCTATTAATTAACAACAAAATACCCACCAAAAATCCCATCAGCTCCTGGAAACTGAACAGCACACTTTTAAACAATAAATGGGAAGTGGATGAAATAAAAAATGAAATGCAGAAATTTCTAGAAACAAATGACAATGAGAACACATTGGACCAAAACTTATGGGACACAATGAAGGTGGTCCTCAGAGGAAAATTCATAGCATTAAATGCCTTCATAAGAAAGTCAGAGAAATCGCAAATCAATAACCTAACTATCCACCTAAAGGCACTGGAAAAGCAAGAAAAATCCAACTCAAAAAGCTCCAGATGGAAAGAGATAATTAAGATCAGAGCAGAAATCAATGAATTGGAAACTAAAAAAACAATTAAGAGAATTGATGAAACAAAAAGTTGGTTCTTTGAAGAAATAAACAAGATAGACAAACTCCTGGCCAATTTGATCAAGCAAAAAAAGAGGTGCTTCAAATTAACAAAATTAGAAATGAAAAAGAAGAGATCACAATAGACATTAAGTGAAATTGGGAGAATCATCAGGTCTTACTTTCTACTCTACAAAATTGGAAAATATAGAGGAAATGGATAAATTCCTAGATCCATACTATCTACCAAAGCTAAACTCAGAGCAGATTAATCTCATAAACAAACTTATCACAACCATCGCAATTCCCCAAAAAGAAGAGTCTAGGACCAGATGGCTTCTCAGCTGAATTCAATCAAACCTTCATGGAAGAACTGAAACCAGTTTTTCTCGATCTGTGCCACACAATTGGAGATCAAGGAAAGCTCTCCAACTCCTTCTATGAAGCTACTATCACCCTAATACCAAAACCAGGCAGAGATGCCACAAGAAAAGAAAACTACAGGCCTATTTCCCTGATGAACTTAAACACAAAGATCCTGAACAAAATCCTCACAAACTAAATTCAACAACACATCAAATCCATTATCCACCTTGATCAAATGGGCTTCATCCCAGGAATGCAGCAGTCATTTAATATACGGAAAGCTGTCAATGTAATACACCACATAAACAAGGCTACACACAAAAACCACATGGTCATTTCAATAGATGCAGAAAAGGCCTTTGACAAAATACATCACTTCATGATCAAAACATTGGAGAGAATTGGCATGGTCGGTTTATATCTTAGCACAATAAAGGCAATACACAAAGCTCCTAAAGTCCAAATAATACTTGATGGAGAGAGTCTGAAGGAATTCCCATTGAGATCAGGAACAAGACTGGGGTGTCCATTCTCACCTCTTCCCTTTAATATAGTATTGGAAGTCCTAGCTGAAGCAATAAGACAGGAGAAAGAAATAAAGGGGATACAATTTGGAAAGGAAGAAGTCAAATTAGTGCTATTCACAGATGACATGATTCTATATGTAAAAGATCCAAAAGCCTCCATTCCAAAACTCTTAAAGGTGATAAACTCCTTCAGTAAAGTAACAGGATACAAAATAAATGTACAAAAATCAGTAGCCTTTCTACATGCAAATGAAAAAGATACAGAGAAAGAAATAAATTACATTATCCAATTTTCAGTAGCAACAAAAAAAAAAAAAACCCTTAGAATAACATTAACCAAGGATGTGAAAGATCTGTACAATGAAAACAAAAAAACACTCAAAAAAAGAAATTGAGAGCCAGGTGTGGTGGTGCATGCCTTTAATCCCAGCACTTGGGAGGCAGAGGTAGAAGGATCGCCATGAGTTCAAGGCTACCCTGAGACTACAGAGTGAATTCCAGGTCAGCCTGGACTGGAGTGAGACCCTATCACAAAAAAAAAAAAAAAAAAAAAAAGAAAGAAAGAAAGAAATTGAGGAGGACTCAAGAAAATGGAAAGACCTCCCATGCTCCTGGATAGGCAGAATTAACATTGTAAAGATGGCAATCCTTCCAAAGGCAATCTACAGATTTAATGCAATTCCCATCAAAATACTAACATCATTCTTCACAGAGACAAAAAAACAAATTATCTCAAAATTCATATGGAAAAGCAAAAGGCCTTGGATATCCAGGCATATCCTCAGCAAAAGAAACACCTCTGGAGGCATCACCATACCTGATATAAAGCTTTCTTACAAAGCCATAGTAACAAAAACAGCATGGTACTGGCATAAAAATGGAATAGAATTGAGGACCCAGACTTTGGGCCATGTAACTACAGCTACTTGATATTTGACAATATAGGCTGGAAAAAAGATAGCATCTTCAACAAATGGTGCTGAACAAACTGGATAACCATATGCAGGAAACTGAAACTTCATCTACGTATCTTGCCATGCACAACACTCAAGTCCAAATGCATCAAAGACCTTAATATAACACCAGAAACTTGACTACTACTGGAAGAAAAGTTAGGAGGAGCATTCCACGGTTTAGGAATGGGAAAAGACTTCCTGAACAAAACCCCAGTTGCACAGGATCTTAAATAATCACTCAACCAATGGGATCTTATGAAGCTGAAAAGTTTCTTCACAGACAAACATACAATTAGCACAGCCATAGAATGGGAGAAAATATTTGCTGAATATCCAACTGACAGAGGCTAATCTCTATAATCTACAAAGAACTCAAAAACCTAAACAATAAAAAGTCAAACAACCCACTCACAAATTGGGCAAGGAACTGGACAGGCAGTTTACAGAGGAAAGAAATACAAATGGCAAACACACACCTAAGGATATGTTCATCATCCCTAATCATCAGGAAAATGCAAACTAAAACTACTATGAGATTCCACATTACCCCAGTAAGGATAGCAAACATCAAAAAGTTAGATGAAAATAAATGCTGGCAAGGTTGTGGAGAAATAGGAACCCTCATCCACTGCTGGTGGGAATGTAAGATGGTACAACCACTTTGAAAAGCAATATGGAGGCTCCTAAAAAAAACTGACTATAGAGATACCAACAGACCCATCTATTCCCTTACTGGGCATGTACTCGAAAGCTCCATGCCTCAGATCAGAGATATTTGCTCAACTATGTTTATAGCTACTCAATCAGTAATAGTCAAGATCTGGAATCAACCCAGATGTCCATCATTAGAAGAATGCATAACTAAGATGTGGTATATCTACATGATGGAATTCTACACAGCAGTAAGGAAAAACAACACAATGAAATTTGAAGAAAAATGGTGGAGCCTGTAACAGCTTATTCTCAGTGAACTTACCCAATCATAGAAAGATAATCGCTGCATAGTCTCAGTCATCTATAGCTCCTAACTTGAATCTACCCAAGTCCCTGACATACCACCAAGCATCTCGAGAACTGGACAATAGGGAGCGTGGGGAGGGAGGAGAAGGCAAGGGGAGGGTACACAAAACTGGACCCAAAAGGCAAAGGTACCATAAAACTCTACATCTTAAAAGACAGAACAAATGGCTGAACCTCTACCAGGTCCTTAGAGGGAACACCAGATTCACAAGGCTCTGGAGAGAGTATGATAAAAACTGTTAATTATCTCCTCCTATATCTGCTTCTCTCTCTCTCCCTCCCTCTTCTCTCTCATCTCTCTATCTTTCTATCTCTTTTATATCATTTATCTGGTTCTTCCTTCTCTTCTTGGCCAATGACCTGTAACTGCCAGTACCAGCAGGTGGTAATCATCCACAATGATTTTGATCACAGAGACCTACAAGGCTTCCTAAAAGAGGACAAATTTGTGTCAGAGTACCTGAGGACCCACCATAGGTTAGTGGTTAGACCCTACTGCTGAAGACACCATACAATGTTGGTATGTATCATGGAGTGACATGGCTGGAAGCTGGAAGATAGTAGTCCCCAGACAGTTAACATGTCTAGTGCTGGAAGGTGCTACATGAGCAGCTGGGGGATAAAAACCAATATCTGCCCAAGCAATGTGTGGTCTAACTTACTTAGCAGCAAACAACCTGATGTAATGCTCATACAAGTGCAATAGTGGTGCATAGCCATGGTGGGAAACCAACTGCTCTCAATTTGGCTAACTGATCTGCTCAGTGGAACAGAACCCATAGCTGGAGCTGGGGAACAAGTCAGAACCATATGCAAAAATGAACCCGCTCTCCACTAAACTCTCTCTAAAAAACAATAGTTATCACATTTACTTGGTGCTAACTTTACTCTCCATTGGGAGAATCTGCTTCTCTTTTTCAGATGGAAGCAGATCCTAAGGAGAGAATCTCCCCATCATACCTCAAAAGGGCCCCAACTGAAACTAAGAATAATTGGGGAAACAAGCAAGAATACTGTTTTCTTGGCAGGAACTAGCACAATGGTGAAGGAGATAAGACACAGAGAAAAATCAACCTCTACCAAACCAGATATCCAGAGACACAGAGGCACCTCTCAACATGGAAGCAGACCTAATATGAACCCAACATGGCTCAGGGAAATTTGCGGAAGAGGAGGCAGAAAGATTGTCAGAGCCACACCCTGTGACATTTCCTCCTACCTGAAACTAAAGGCTAACCCCACAAAGCTTGACCCATATTCCCCAACAAAGAGGGTCCCTGTGGGAGGGTGAGGACAGGGAGGAGACTAACAATGGTACCCAACTTGACTCTATTTAATGACTATAAAAATGAAAAAAAAAATTAAAAATAGGTTAGAGAAAGAACAAGGGGGCATGGGCTACCAAAAGCCCAATGCAAGTAGGTCAAAGTGGCACAGACAGGCAATCCTACCTCAGAAGGAAGACAGCCAATTTGACACCATCCTGGGCTACAGTGTGATACCCTGGAGGGAGGAAAGGGGGTAGAAGGGAAAGGAAGAAGAGAGAAAGGAGGGGGGATTGGCTTGAGGTTAAAATTCTGTTGTAGTACACTGCCACAGGAACCTATTTTTACCCTCAGTACCACTCTCCAACAAAAAAATCAAGCACAATGCCCCCAAATAAAATTATCATCCACAAACAAGGTGAATCTCAAACAGTACTTTGAACCTGGTATCTAGTCTTGTTCTTTGCATAAACCTATACGAAAATATTGTTTCTCTCTCCTTGTATCAAATTATGTAATAGAATTCATTTTCACAGCCTCTGTTCACAAAGAAAATTCATTCCAAAGACACCACTATTCAGTCATAAACCAAATCTGAGTTTTACAAAGGGCTAGATACTCACAGGATTGCAGTTGTACACCCTTGCAAAGGCAAAGCACCACCTTTGTATGCCTGAAGAGGAGGTGGAGGGGCAGGTGGGGTAGGGGACAGCCTCAGGCCACTCTGACATTTACATGTCAATGTCCAAACTAAGGCTTGCTTGCTCTTTGCTATGCACCTTGTCTAGCAGCCAGTGCCTGGGTTTTGTTCTCCTTTCTTCAAGGAGCTTTGAATCTGCCAGCTGCCAGCAGGTATTTGGAAAACTCTGTTCTGAGGGATCCATCACCCTCACAGCCTGGGTAAACACATCAACAACTGGTACGCAGGCTTTTCAAACTGTCTAGAGACATTGACCCTGTGAGATGTTTGCTTTAGATAAGAACAAGGGAACACATTCAGAATTCCAAAAGAGGTCTAGCTCAGAAAAAAAGAGCACTCCTCAAACACATATACAAAAAAGATAAGATTTCAGAGAAATAGATGTTCTCTCTTGAACTTAAGCTCAAAATTAAAATACTCTTGAGTTGGTAAGTTAGTATGAGACAATGGTGTGGTATGAGTGCCAGAAGCATACAGATAAAGTTGATGTTAAGCTTCACTATCAGAACAGCAATATTATGAACACGGATATAGGGGCATGGGAAAACATTGCCTGTGTACTTCATATAGGAGTAGTAGCCAGGAGAGTGAAATTATTTGGGCTAGAGAGGAGGACATGGGGGATGGGCATCTTCAATCTACAAAGGACACAAAGAACAGATTTATTCAGGGGCTCCCAACATCAGAGGAAAAGGCTGATGACTGCATAGAGACAATGTCTGAACAACCCAGGGAGAATTTCTAACAAGGAAACATTCTTACCTCTTGTATCAGTGGGCAAGGGGGGACAACTAATAAGATAATGCCTTCAAAGTATGCTTCTGGATTCATATTCTTGTCCTGCAGAAGGTAATTTAGAATCTATCATAATAATCAAAAAAGCACAGAAAAGTATTTACAAAAATGCTACAATGTTAATATTTTTAAAAAAATTGTTAAGTGAGCTCCTATTGGTTCTACAAAAGTCAGATCATAAGCAAAACAAACAAACAAACCCAAAACAAACAAACAAAAAAACTCAGCTTAAGTGGTTCCTCCCTGGGAAACCATACCAGAACCTAGCCCAGCTCTGTGTCAACTATCTTAGCAGGACCCCAGAGTCCCATATGCAAGTGCCAACCTATGTACCTTAAGGGCAAATAACTTAACTTCTTTTATCTAAATTCAGAACAACAAGCAGTGCTTGACTGAGTAAACAGGCTTCCAAAAGTCTACATTATGTAACATGACATATTCCATGTATTAGCTAAGGATGCCCTAAACAAAACCACTCACTAGATGGCTAAACAATAAAAACTGTCTCATAGTTGGAGAAGCTAGGCTAGGAATCTGAACTAAAGATGTGGGCAGGGTTGGTTCCTTCTAAAGGCTGTGAGGAAGCATTAGTCCCAGGCCTCTCTCCTTGGCATATAGAAGGTCATCATCTTTTTTAAAAATTTTATTTGAAAGAGAGATACTGAAATAGGCAGGAAGAGAGAGAGTGTGGGAAAAAAAATATGGGCCCACCAGGTCCTCTAGTCACTGCAGACAAATTCCAGATGCATACGCCCCTTTGTGCATCTGGTTCATGGGTCCTGGGGAATCAAACCTGGGTCCTTTGGCTTTGCAGGCAAGCGCCTTAACCACTAAGCCATCCCTCTAGCACTGAAGGTCATTTTCTTTATGTCTGTTCATATAGTCTTCTCTCTGGATATTTTGTCTCCATATTTCCTCTCTGTTATAGAGATATGCGTCATACTGGATTAAGACCTAACCTAGTGACCTCACTTTAGCATGTACTTGTGTTTCAAATTATGGGGAGACTGAGGCAGAAGGATTCCTGGGTTCAATTGGCAACTAGTCTAGCCTAATTGGTGAAATCCAAGCTAATGAGAGATTCTGTCTCAAAAGAAAGGTAGATAGTATTCCGGATGAACAGGACACAAGGTTGTCCTCTGGTCACCACATGCCCTCTGGACATGTGCACCTGCACAAACACACACATACTACACATTAAAAAATGGGGTGGGGCTGGAAAGATGGTTTAGCAGTTAAGTCACTTGCCTGTGGAGTCTAAGGACCCATGTTCTGCTCTCCAGATCCCAAGTCAGCCAGGCGTACAAAGGTGAGACAAGCACAAGGTCATACATACCCACTAGGTAGCACAAGTGTCTGGAGTTTGATTGCAGTGGCTGAGGTCCTGGCATGCTGGTTCTCTCTCTCACTCCCTCTCTCTCTTTAAAAAAAAAAAAAGATTCTCTAGGGTGAAGGTATGGCTCTGTAGTATAGTACTTTCCTAGTAGGCCTGCTGTAGTCAGCTCTTTGTTGCTGGGATGAACATCCAAACAGACAATTTATGAAGGGAAGGGGTTTATTTCAGGCTTAGAGATTCAGTGGAAGTTCCATCAATGGCAGAAGAAGCTGGCTCCCTTTCACAGATCCAAGCAGCAACACAACAAAACAGCCAGCACCACAAGCAAGTATGAACACCAGAGCTTCAACTGCTCTCTCCACACATTTGGGCTGGAATCCAGGATCCTCCCACCAGTGACAACTCCTCCAGCCAGACAGTAGGGGACCCCAAGTTACCAGTTTAATTTTTTTCCATCTTAAATAATATTTTATTAATTTTTAAACATAAGATATATGTCCCTTCCCCTGGTCCCCATTTCCTGTGGGCCTTCCTAAGTATGGTTATTGGTATTCACTGAGGGGTAATTACAGCCTTTGTGTCTGGAGAGAGCTGAGTCCCAGGGTGTTCTACCCACCTTGTGCCACTTACAATCTACCCACCCTCTCTTCCACAGTAGGCCCTGATCCTTAGCAGACCTATTATCAGTTAGTGTCGACTTCTCTGTAGTCTCTGTACTTCTGTTATTATATGGGACTGGAGAGATGGCTCAGCAGTTAAGATACATGTTGGTTATTATGTGTTTTGGTACACTACAGTGTTTGTTGCTATTTTCCTGGATGTGTATGTCAGGCTAGCACTGGGAGAAATATTCATGTCACTGTTTCCTCTGCAATTATTTCTGGTCCCCAGTATATATGGTACAGGTGGGACATCTCATTGCAAGTATTCAGCTTTCTTATCTTGTGTTTGGGTCTTGGATCTTCCCAGTATTCTCTGCCATATGTAAAGTAAAACAAATTCTCTGACCAAAGTTGAGAGTAGCTTTGAATTAGGGAGGGGGGTGAGGTGGGTTCTCACTCTAGCCCCGAATGACCTGGATTTTACTATGTAGTCCCAGGCTGGCCTCGAACTCACAGTGATCCTCGTAGCTCCCAAGTGCTGGGATTAAAGGCATGTGCCACCATATCGGATGACAGCACTTCTGATTAAAGGGGACATGCCTAGGAGCTGATGGACTGTGTTGTTTTCAGGGTTTCCTGCTTGCGTATCCATGCTGTTGGTGACCATTGTCACCCAGTAACTCACATATCACTTTCCAGAACCATGAGGGTTTGCCAGAAGAAGACTGGCTTTCCTCTTTATTTCCCACATTGTCTTTTCACATTCTGAGAGGGAAGCCTGTGATGACTTCAGCAATAGGATCTTACCTTTTATTTATAACAGGTAACCAAGTACTTGGCAAAGGCCTGCATTGTTTTGGGATCACCCTGGCCAACTAATTACTGTAGGTGTTAACCCAGATTTGGCTCAGGGATCCACAAGCCAGAGTCTATGGTTTAAGAATTAAAGTTTTACCAGGCGTGGTGGTACATGCTTTTAATCCCAGCACTCAGGAGGCAGAGGTAGGAGGACTGCTATGAGTTCAAGGCCAGCCTAAGCCTATATAGTGAATTCCAAGTCAGCCTGGGCTAAAGTGAGACCCTACCTCAAAAAAAAAAAAAATTAAAATTTCTTCATCTTCTACTGATCCACCAACCAATCTTAATTGGGAGTTCTATCTCATATACTGGTTTCCAGGAGGAAGGTTTCTATTGTGCTGACTGCTTCACTTTGTGATTTTGTGTTATCTTCCTTTCCTTGATCCCCTCCCCTCAACATCCCACCCCAATATTCTTTCCTTCTACTGGTTTATTTGGTTTCTCCTATCCTCCCTCATTCCTTTCTTTCTGGTCTCATTCTGGTTACATGCCCAGAGTCCTAATGCTCACTCCCCTTTTGTTGGTCCAGTTTAGGAGCCACATATGAGGTAAAGCATGCAATGTTTGTCTTTCTTAGTCTGTGTCAACTCAGTTAGTATTATATTTTCCAAGACCATCCATCCATTTTTCTGCAGTTTTCACTTTTTCCTTTTTCTTTTTTAAATTTATTTTTATTATTTATTTGAGAGCGATAAAGATGCAGAGAGAGAGAAAGAATGGGTGCACCAGGGCCTCCAGCCACTGCAAACAAACTCCAGATGCATGTGCCACCTTTTGCATCTAGCTTACATGTGTACTGGGAAATGAAGCCTTGAACCAGGGTCCTTAGCCTTCACAGTCAAGCACTTAACTGCTAAGCCACCTCTCCAGCCCTTTTTCCTTTTCTTTGCTGTTAAGCACAGCTCCATTGTGTAAATGTACTACATTTTTATTATCCATTCATCAGCTGATGGGATCTGGGTGGATTCCAAATCCTAGTTATTCTGAATACAGTGGTGATAAACATGGTTGAGGATGTATCTCTGAAGAAGAGTGGAGTCTTTAGACTAGAAACAGAGGAGTGAAATACCTGGGTCTGATGGTAAATCAATTTTCATCTTTTTCAGGAATTTCCATTCTGTTTTCCATAATGGTTTTACTGGATTGCATCCTGCCAGCAGTGAATAAAGGGTTTCTCTTTCCTCACAAACTTGCCAGAATTTGTCATTTGATTTTTTTTTTGGTAATTGTCATCTTGGTTGGAGTAAGATGGAATCTCAAAGTTGTGTTAATTTGCATTTACCTGATGACTAGGGATGCTGAACACTTCTAAATGAATACTGGCCATTTGTAGTTCCTCCTTTGAGAATTCTCTGTTTAGTTCTCTGCTCCATTTTTTAAAAATTTTATTTATTTTTTATCTATTTTATTTGACAAAGAAAGAGGTTGAGAGAAAGAGAGAGAGAGAATGGGTGTTCCAGGGCCTCCAGCCACTGCAAACGAACTCCAGATGCATGCACCCCCTTGTGCATCTGCCTAATGTGGGTTCTGGGGAATCAAACCTGGGTCCCTTTGCTTTGCAGGCAAACACCTTAACCACTAAGCCATCCCTCCAGCCCCTCAATTTCTTGTTTCAATATTTTTATGTTTTCATTGTACACATCTTTCACTTCCTTGGTTAGTGAAATTCTAAGATATTTAATTTTTATGCAACTATTGAAAATGGGACATCCTCACTGATCTCTTTCTCTGTTTGTTTTTAGTGTATAGGAAGAAGGTTGGTACTTGTGTTCTGATTTTGTATCCTTCCATTTTGCTGGAAGTTTTTTTAGAACTTGTTTGGTGGAGTTGTCTGTGTCACTTATATATGGAAATCATGTCATCTGCAAATAGGGCTAGTTTGAATTCTTCCTTACCAATTTGTATCTTTCATTTCTTTTTCTTTTCTTACCTTCTAGCAGTATGTTGAAGAGCAGTGGTGAGAGAGGGCACTTAGTGCTATGAATATTCCCTTTAGGACTTCACTGTGTACAATAAATTATGGTATGGTGAGATTTCATTATTATTCAATTCTAGAAATTTTAGTTTCCTTTTTCATTTCTTCCATGACCCATTCATTGTTTAGTAGTGCATTGTTCAGTCTCTATAAGTTTGGTATTTTTACTGTTGCTTCTCTTGTTGATTTCTAACCTTATAATGCATTGTGATATAATGCATATAGATAGTTATGTCAATTTTCCTGAATTTGTGGAGGCATGCTTTGTGCCCTAATATATCATCTATTTTAAAGAAGGTTCCATGAACTGCTGGGAAGAATATGCATTCTGTAGAATTAGGGTGCAATGTTCTATAGATGTCTGTTAGGTCTAATTGGTCTATTGGTATTGTTAAGATCCATTATTTACCTGCTGATTTTCTGTTGGTAGATCTGTCTATTGGTGATAGTTTGGTATTGAAGTCCCCTACTATGATGGTATTAGGATTTATGTCTGATTTATTGTCAAGTAGATTTTGCACTATAACATGTGGCACACCTGTGTTTGGTGCATATAAATTTATGATTATGATGTATCTATTAACTGGCCATCTTTCTCTCTCTCTCTCTCTTTTTCATTTTTGAGGCAAGCCCAATAGACTGACCTTTTTTATGAGGGTGGGGGAGCAGACAGAGAGAATTGGCATGCCAGGGCCTCCAGCTACTGCAATTGAACTCCAGATGGGTGCACTACAACATGTGCAACATTGTGTACTTGTGTCAATGTAAGTCTGGCTTATGAGGAGAGTCAAACATGAGTGCTTATCTTTGCAGGCAAACACCTTAACTGCTAAGCCATCTCTCCAGTCCTCTTTGACTCCTGATTACATTAGGCTTGAAATCTATTTTGTCAGATTTCAGTACAGCCACACCTGCTTATTTCTTATTTTCATTTGCTTAAAAGATTGTTTTCCATCCTTTACCCAGAAAAGGTATCTATCTTTGACAGTGAGGTGATTTTCTTGTAGAAAGCAGATAGATGGATCCATTTTTTTCTGATCCAGCTAGTTAACCTGTGCTTTTTGGTTGAGGGAATTGAGACCATTGATCTTTAGAGTTAAAACTGTGAGGTTCGATTTAATCCCTGTCATTCTGAAGGTTTTGTAGGTTTTGATGCTATGTTGAGTTTTATACATTCACATCAGTTCTAGTTTGGTTACTGTTTTTACCTCTTGTAGGATCTTGAGGTTGGTTGTTGGACTATTCTGCATGGAGTATTCTTTGAAGTATTCTCTATAGAATATGTTATGTTCATGTATTCATCAAGCTGGCTCTTATCATGGAAAGTTTTCCTTTCACCTTCTATTATGCAGGATATTTTTGCTGGGTGTAGTAGTTTGGGTTGGCAGCCATCATCTCTCAAGGTTTGGTTTACTCCATTCCAACCCTTCTGGCTTTTAGTTTCCACTGAAAAATCAGAGGTACATCTGATGGGCTTCCCTTGGTAATGATCTGTTTTTCTCTTGCTGCTTTTAGCTCTCTCTCCTTGTTTTCACTGTTTAATATTTTAACTATAATGTGATGTGGGGAGTTTCTTCTTTAGTCCTGTCTATTTGTTCTGTGAGCTTCTTATATTAGGATGGTCTCTTGTTTGCAAAGGTAGGAAATTTTTCTTCAATGATTTTGTTGAAGATGTTCTCTATGCCTTTGGCCTGTGTTTCTTCCCTTTCTTATATGCCCATGACCCAGATATTTGATGTTTTCCATATCCCACAATTCCTTCTTATTCTGTTAGCACCATTTTTTTTTTAAATTAATCATAGTTGTCAGACTCCAAATCCAATTCCTCTCTCATCTTCAACTTCCAAAATTCTGCCTACCACATGATCTACTCTGTTGGTGAGGCTGTCTAGGGAGGCTTTTAAGCCCATGCATGGCCCCAAATCACAAGTTTAATTTTAAACACCCAAGTCAATGAAGCCAGACATTTACAGTATCACATCAAACTACCACATTCCATCTTGCTACAAAGTTAAAAAGAAAAAGAGTGGGTATATTAATTTTCCAGATAAAGAAGTTCACTGACACCAGACATGGGGTATTCCTATAATCCCAAAACATGGGAGGCTGAGGCAAGAAGATTATGAATTTGACAAGCCCCAGATGACAATAATTTTTCTTGAGATGAAACATAAACCTATAAATAGGGGACAGAGGAGTAAGGGGTGAGAGTGGGGGAAAACAGAAGCTAAGAAAAAGAAAATCAAAAAACCAGTTTAAAATATAGCTTAATAAGGGCTGGAGAGATGGCTTAGCGGTTAAGCGCTTGCCTGTGAAGCCTAAGGACCCCGGTTTGAGGCTCAGTTCCCCAGGTCCCATGTTAGCCAGATGCACAAGGGGGCGCACGTGTCTGGAGTTCGTTTATAGAGGCTGGAAGCCCTGGCGCGCCCATTCTCTCTCTCCCTCTATCTGTCTTTCTCTCTGTGTCTGTCGCTCTCAAATAAATAAATTTAAAAAAATATATAGCTTAATAAAATGATAAACCTTCAAAAATCATCTAGAGGCGAAAGAGATGGCTCAGTGATTAAGGTGCTTGCCAACAAAGCCAAGGAACCAGGTTTGATCCCCCAATCCTATGAAAACCAGATGCATAAGGTGGTACTTGTGTCTGGAGTTCATTTGCAGAGGCTGGAGGCCCTGGTGTACTCATTCTCTCCATCCCTGTCTCTCAAATAAATAAATAAAAATATATTTTTTTAATCATCTAAATTTCAAAAAAAAGATGAAAAAATTAAGTGGGCCAGAGAAACACTAGAGGTTAACTGGGAAAGGAAAGAAACCTATAGAGGCTCAGAAAAGTAAAAAGTCAATTCTAGGTTGCTGGGAAGATTGCTCAGTAAAGGTACTAGATTACAAAACTCAGTGGCTCAGGTTCAATCCCAAGAGGTGAACAGAATGGTGCATCTGGCATTATTCATCTGTAGAGGCAAGAAACCCTGGTTTGTCCCCCCATCCCCCATAACACATATACAAATGAATAATTTTAAGAAATAAAATGAAGAAAAGTCAATTCTTAGCAAACTTCCAATTTCAACCATTAAAGGACAGCACCTTAACTGTGCTTAAGTGTATAAGACCTAAGTATTTACAAATATTGGAGGAACTTCATTTTTGGCCTTCTAATTGATATATAATTTATATATTTCCCTGTAGTCTATTTCTCACTTCTAAATAAACAAATACAGATAATACAGAACATTTCACTAGTCTTTGACTAAAACTACCCAGACAGGTAAGAAAAGTATACTCATTACCATCAAATTTTTATTTACTCTGTGTGTGTGGGGGGGTGTTTGGGTGGGAGGGGACATGTGTGGCAAAACATGTGTTCAAAGGACAACCTTGAGCTGGAGAGAGAGCTCAGTGGTTGAAGTGCTTGCTTGCAGGCCTGACAGCCCAGGTTCAAATCCCCAGTACCCATGTAAAGCCAGAGGCACAAAGTGGCACATGTATCGGGAGTTCATTTACATGGCAAGAGACCATGACATGCCCATATTCATTCATTCTTTCTCTCTCTCCCTTTCCCTCCCTCTCTCTCTCCTTCCCTTCCTCCTTCCCTCTGTCTGCCTCTTTCTGTCATTCACTATCTCAAATAAATTTTAAAACTTTAAATATTTTATTTTTATTTATTTATTTAGGAGGGAGAGAGAGAGAGTGTGTGTGTGTGTTCAGCATGCCAGGGCCCATAGCCACTGCAAACAAACCCCAGACGCTTGTGCCACCATGTGCATGGGTTCTGGGGAATCAAACCTGGGTCCTCATGTTTCACACGCAAGTACCTTAACTGCTAAGCCATCTCTCCAGCCCAAAATTTTTAAAAACTTAATTCCTATGTATCTTGAAACATATGACTGGGCCTCAATTAGAAGAAAAGGAAAACAAACAGCTGAAGGGAAATGCAAATCTGTATTTTCTCTCTTGCCGTTGTCAGCTATCTATCAGGTCACTAAAGTTCCACTATTCCTTCCTAGAATATAAGATTTTTTTCTAGACAGAATAACAAAATGGATGAACTGAGTCATAAAGTACTTAACCAAGTTATGAGCTCCTTAATATACAAAAGACTTGTATAGGGCTTATACCAGACTAAAGCAGGTAATCCTAACTTGTTAAAAGATGCTATATTATTCAGGTTATAAATTTACATCCCCAGACCTCAATATGTCAAGGTTAAAACTTCAGTTTACTTATGTTAATTTGCTTATGATAAGAGTTATAAAAACTGGCTTTAAAGTGCTTAACTGAGTTATCTATATTCTTCTACCTGCCAAGCTTTTAACTACTAGAGAAACCAAGTCTTAAAACAAAGATTTACTCATTGGTGCTGGCTTTTCTATTATATTTCAGCATAATCTGAGATATTTAAAGTTATGTTAAAAGGCTTCTGTCCTTAATTCCTGAATCAAAGTGAGCTAACACTAAGTTGTTACTCTAGAACCTGTTATTTACAAGTAATACTGGTACCATTTACACAAAAACTGTTACATTATCTTGCCTAAGCCTCATCTAATCCTATAGTCATGGGTAAAACATTCAATTGCTTTATGTTAATCAAAGTATCTTTATATCAGATTAATTGCTCTATGTTTCTGTTCCAAGAGTAAGCAAATAAAAAACTTCACTTGACCATTTGAGTTTTCTTTCAAAGAGAATTTGTCAGGAATCATGTTTTAATTCATCAATGACCAAGTCTTGCCTTATTCTTACTAAGCAACATGTAACCAAACAGTTTTAGTCAATATTTTACTGTTCTACTCTGTTCTGACATCTCAAGATCATTGCTTAAAAGTAAATTAACTCTAAAGACATACCTCTGTAGCCTCATGCTCAAATAATGGTCGTTATCTGAGAAAATGCTCTTGAACTTTATTGTTCTCCTTTAAGCCTTCCTGGGAAATTAATATCACACAGGTATACAATTTCTAGATCAAAACAATTGATTTATATTTATTAACAAAAATATTCCATCCAGGGCTGTTAATATATTCTGCCTGTTCTTTCAGCTGCATCTTCAAGTTACGAGTTTCCTTTCAGTTGGGGAGAATGGTGATTATTGCTCTCAGGTTCGCATTGCTGGGAGAAATCACCCAACAGCAGCTTGGGTGGGGGGGGTGGAGGAAGAGGTTTATTTTGGCTTACAAGCTAGAGGAGAAGCTCCAGGATGGCAGGGAAAATGATGACATGAGCAGAGGGTGGACATCACCATAGCAACAGGAGAGTGTGCCAAACACTGGCATGGGGAAACTGGCAATAACACCCATAAGCCCGCTCCCAACAATACACTGCCTCTAGGAAGCATTAATTTCCAATTGCCATCAGGTGGGAACCTAGCATTCAGCACACCTAAGTTTATGGAAGACGCCTGAATCAAACCACCACAGTGATACAGAATTAAAACAAGAAAGATTTTTTTTCCTGATAGGTAGGTAGTTAGAAGCTGGCACATAGAAACACAGCTGCCACCTTCTATGCCATGACAAGACTAGAACCTGCATCTAATCCAGTCACATCCAAGATAGCTACTGACAGAAACTCCACTGATAACTTCTTGCTTCTTCAACCATTTCGGGGCTTAACATATCTGTTGGCTGGCCTTTCCTGTGTCAGCCTCTTGACTTTCATCATCAGATTCAGGTGTGTACAGGAGAAACCTAATTGATTGGTAGGCTGATTAAATGTTTGAACCATACAAATAGACAGAAGCCATGTGTGTGAGTTCCTTTGGCCCCCTTGTAAAAATGGCCAAATTGGTCTCCTAGTTCACCACAGCAAAATAAAACTAGCCTTTCATTATTGAAGAGTACATTCCTTTTTACTTTTTTTAAAACAATATTTTATTTTTATTTATTTGAGACAGAGAGAGAGGGAGAAAGAGAGACAGACAGAGAGAGGCACACCGTTGCATTTGCAGTTGCATGGCCATTGCAAACAAACTCCAGATACATGCACCACCATGTGCATCTGGCTTATGTGGGTACTGTGAAATCAAACCTGGGTCCTTAGGCTTTGCAAGTAAGTGCCTTAACCACTAAGCCATCTCTCCAGCCCATAGATTGGATTTTTGAATGTCAGTGGCAGCTGTGTAGGAGTTAGCTGCTAAGCCATCTTCTCCAGCCCAGAAAAGTATATTTCTGACCCATCAACACTGTGCAAGCTGACCATTCAGAAGAAATAAAGTGCAACCCCAGAGAACTACAGCCATGTTTTAGTCACTCCAGAGGCTGACTAATATACAAGTGGTAAAAGCTTGAGGAATCAACTACCTAATAAGATAAGAAAACTGTTTATGTCAGCCATCTATAAAAGGTTTCTAGTAACAATTCTTTACCTCCTTTAGACATAATGTATAGCTACTATTTGCTGTGGCTACTGATTCATACCCCATTCATGGTTCTCCCGCTGTGACCCATGTGTTCAAACCACTCAACATGGTCTGGGGGTCATAAAAACCTTATTTTACCATACCCATTTCTTTTGCCAGAATAAGAGATCTCAGAAACTTGCAGGCACAATAAGACTGCTGACTCCATCTGCCAACAGAGGAGTCAGTATACTTGTTTCAATCCACAGTACCCCTGAAACAAACAAACAAAAAATTACTAGATGTATGGTATTCCAAAAGGGAGACACTAACTTAACTGAACCCAGGTTAGTCATCCCTACCCGCATACCACTATAGATACTTTCTACAGCCAGAAGTCATAAACACTTCACTGGTCACCAAGTATAAAAACCTATCACAAAAACAAAAATATGGGGCTGGAGGAATGACTTAGTGGCTAAGGCACTTTTCTGCAAAGCCAAAGGATCCAGGTTCATCTCCCCAGGACCCACATAAGCCAGATGCACAATGTGGTGTATGTGTCTGGAGTTTGTATATAGTGGATGGAGGCTCTGGCACACCCATTCTCCCCCCCCCCCCTCCCATTCTCTTTCTCTCACTCAAATAAATAAATAAATAAATATATTTTTTCAAAAGAAGTACAGCCAGGCATGGTGGTACCCATCTTTAATCCCAGCACTCAGGAGGCAGAGATGAGTAGATCACCATGAGTTCAAGGCCACCTGAGACTACACAATGAATTTCAGGTCAGCCTGGGTGGGCTAGAGTGGAAACCCTAATTTGAAAAAAAACCAAAAAGGTATCATAGGTATCCTATCAAATAAAGTTCATAATATTCAGTGAAGGGATGACTGCATTCTGCTAATAAAGCTGACACCAAAAATTAAATCAGGGCTGGAGAGATGGCTTAGTGGTTAAGAAACTTGCCTGCAAAGCCAAAGGACCTAGGCTCGATTGCCCAGGATCCACATAAGCCAGATGCGCAAAGTGACACATGCGTCTAGAGTTCATTTGCAATGGTTGAAGGGCCTGGCATGTCCATTCTCTCTTTCTCTATCTGCCTCTGTGTATGTCAAATAAATAAATAAAAATAAATTTTAAAAGAATTAAATCAACTCATTATACAAGTTTTTTGTATGCTCAGAAAAAAAAAGATGCCCCTGCTATGTTTATGTGGGTAGGGGTATAGCTTAGCAGTTGAAAGTGCTTGCTTACAAAGCCTGACAGCCCAGGTTTAATTCCCCATGTAAAGGCAGATGCACAAAGCGGGACATGAGTCTGGAGCTCATCTGCAGTGCCAAGAGGCCCTAGCATGCCCGTGCGCGCGCGCGCATACACACACACACATTCTCTCTCTCCCTCTCCCTTACTCTCTCTTAAATAAATTTTAAAGAAAATAAATAAATAACATTCCTGTAATGCAATTATCAGCTAACTTACCATTTTTCTAATAGATGCCTTATAGATAAAGCTTAATTGAACAATTTTTAAAGAATTTATTTATTTATTTTTATTCATTTATTAGAGACAAAGGGACAGAGAGAGAGAATGAGAATGGGCATTTCAGGGCTTCTAGCTACTACAAATGAACTCCAGCTGCTTGTGTCACCATGTGCATCTGGCTTATGTGGGACCTGAAGAATCGAACCTGGGTCCTTAGGCTTCACAGGCAAGCACCTGAACTGCTAAGCCCTTAATTGACCAATTTTAATCCAAAAGGTTGCTAAAACTTTACTCATTGAAATACAGGCCATTGCCAAGGCTCTTCGTTTCCCACCAGGAATAGATGGTAAGACCCTATTGCTGAAGACTACACATGCTTAGACTGCAAGGTCACTGAAAAATCCTGCTGGAGCTGAGCTAAAAACCTCTTCCATGTAGACCAGCTGACAAAAAGCTGGGAAAAGCTACACTGAATGTAGCTCCATGGGAGAGTGAGAAGTTACCAGTGTAGATAAATAAGAGTGGACACTACAAGCCGTAAGTTTGGCCAGCCAGGCCAAATGAGCCAGTGGGTGCCACAGTGGCATGTCTGTTATGGGCAAAACCAACTACTCTCTAATTGGTCTGGAGACCTGCTCCATGGGAAGGAATACGTGCTTGATACTAAAACCTATGACCCGAGACTTCCGGTTAAGATGGCGGCGTAGGTACCATGCCAAAGCAGCCTAGGGGGGAAAAAGACCAAAAAAACTCAGCAAAATATACACTTTTACTAAAAAGGGAGGTGTATAGGAAATTGAAGTGGCAGCGGAGAAGTAGAAGAGATCCAGAGCCTGCACAGGCCGGCAAAAGCGGCCCTGGCAGCTCCGCCAACCACAGTGGTGGCAGTGCAACAGAAAGCGGCCAGGCTCGGCTCCAGCCACAGGAAAAGCCAGGTGCGGGAGCTTCCACTCACAATGGCGCTCTCCACAACTCAGGAAACATGAAGGGAGAGCAGCAGTGAGCAACGGAGGAGCAGACCACGAGGTAGAAGAACACCTGGGACAGCGAGAGAACCAGAGCAGATGCTGCTCCCTCCCCTCCCCCACCACCTGAGCCCAGCTCCAGCGAACAGAGCAGTGTCCTGGGACCAGCCACGCCAACTTGAGCCCACAGCGAGACCCAAGCAGGAGCAGAGTTCAGCAGCAACATCAGTGGCTCCAGCACTGGTAACAGTGGCCCCAGCAGTAGCAGGTCCAGTAGCGGCAGCAGCGGCAGACCCAGCAGCAGCAGACCCAGGAGTGGCAGCAGTGGCAGATCCCGCAGCAGCAGCTTCAGTGGCAGCAGCGGCAGTGGACCCAGCAGCAGCAGCTTCAGCAGCAACGGTGGCTCCAGCAGTGGCAGCTACAGCAGCAGCAGCTTCAGCAGCAGCGGCTACAGACCCAGCAGCAGCAGCTTTAGCAGCAGCAGTCCCAGCATCAGGGGTGCTGATCTTCAGGGCCACACTTACTAGGCTCGGTTTTCCCCACAGGAAAAGCCAGTGCCCAGCTCCAGAAATCAGGACAGCAGCCTGATGACACAGGCAGCAATTTGACTGAGACCAAAATCATCCAAGGTAACTGGGATTGCACCAGGGAAGGGTCTCACTTGGTCACAAGCTGACTTGGATCCCTCAACAGACCAGAAATCTTAACCTGTTTGTTGATAGAGGATCTGGTCGTTATAATAACTACTCTTGCATACATACTTGGGGTTGTTTTTGATTGACTGTGTTCAGTGTTTAGTTAAATTTTAGAATCTACCTGTATTTTATTCCACTCAGCCTGCTTGAATACTCCCATAACAGGGAAACTCAACCCCTAGGAACATCTTTTTTTTTTTTAATTTTTTATTTATTTATTTGAGAGTGACAGACACAGAGAGAAAGACAGATAGAGGGAGAGAGAGAGAATGGGCGCGCCAGGGCTTCCAGCCTCTGCAAACGAACTCCAGACGCGTGCGCCCCTTTGTGCATCTGGCTAACGTGGGACCTGGGGAACCGAGCCTCGAACCAGGGTCCTTAGGCTTCACAGGCAAGTGCTTAACCACTAAGCCATCTCTCCAGCCCCCTAGGAACATCTTTGTAGATACTCTGAGAGTCTTTTTTTTTTTTTTTTTTGACAGAGACAAGAATTTTATTCCATTCTATTTTCTCAAATCATTTTAAGGCATTTCAGTTCATTTCATTTCTCCTAAATCTCTTGGATAGTAATTTCCTCCTGTATTTTCTTACATCACTTAAAAAATTACTTTACTTGGTCAAGGTCTTAGTATTGAAAAACTAAGAAATTATTGAGAAAAATTCTATCAGCATAAGTAGAGTGATCAGAAGAAATTGGCTAATTTCACTGTCTTTCTTAGGGCTCTCAATAGAAAATGGTTGCAACGTGTCTGCCATCAGTAACGGCCATTCTGAAATTGATTTAAGGTTGTGGCAGGGAAGAGAAAGCTAAATTGAGAAAAAAGATTCAAATCTTAAATTTGAGATATTTAAAAACTCCTAGCAAGCCCAGGTGGGGAGGGTCGCAGACATCAGCCTCCTTTTCTGTCATGAGAAGTGAGGAAAAGCTGGTGTGGGGGAACCAGGGTCTTTTAACCACTCTTATTAATGAACCTTGCAAGGGCATTTTCTTGTTAATAACCCAACTCTTTCTCTGGGAAAATGGCATTATTTCTGTTTTCTGGATGTAACAGCAGAAGTCCCTCATGGCCCCTGGGCCACCTGTCACCTTTGGCAATCTACTCTGAGATTCTTAAGAGCCACAACTAAAACCTATGATCAAGAAAGTCATGAGTCCCAGAGGTATAACACCTGATGGTGTCTGGCTAAATGCATATACTATGCTCACCAAACTGCCCATTAAGCACTTCTCCTAATGTTCATCTCCATATGCTTTTTTTTCCAGGCCCTCCAAATGGCATCTCTAGCCATATGGGTGCCCCTCCTTGGCTCTGTAAATATAATAATATATTCATATATCATATATATATATATATATATATATACACATACACACACATATATATGTATATATATATGAATGTACATAACATGTATATAATAATTATCCTCCTCAGTCTTCTTTTTATTTTGTTCTTTTTAAAATATTTTATTTATTTATTTGTTCTTTTATTTATATATTAGAAAGAGGCATATAGAGAATGGGCACATAAATGAATTCCAGAAGTATGTGCCACCTTGTGTACCCATTTACGTTGGTAGTAGGAATCAGACCTGACTCCTTTGGCTTTGCAGGCAAGCGTCTTAACCACTTAGCCATCTCTCCAGGCCTGTTTTCTTTCTCTCTCTCTCTCTTTCTTTCTTTCTTCCTTTCTTTCATTTGCCTTTTATTTTTTTTTTAATTTTTATTAGCATTTTCCATGACTATAAAAAAATATCCCATGGAAATTCCCTCCCCCACACACACTTTCCCCTTTGAAATTCCATTCTCCATCATATTACCTCCCCACTCAGTCTTCTTCTTCTTCTTTTTTTTTTTTTTGTTTTGGTTTTTCGAGGTAGGATCTCACTCTAGCTCAGGTTGACCTGGAATTCACTATGGAGTCTCAGGGTGGCCTCGAACTCACAGTGCTCCTTTGACCTCTGCCTCCCGAGTGCTGGGATTAAAAGCGTGCACCACCACACCCGGCTTCAATTCTTTGATTAAAAGTAGAAACAAACCTAGGGTTTGGAGTTCAAGAACTTTCCTGGACTCCTAGTACCCTGTTACAGTTGGCCAGCCAGGCAGGAGAAATAATGAGAAGGAAAATTATGATTAATATATTCTGGGAGAAAATGGGAAGTATTAGGTCAGACATAAGAAAGTAGGTTACCCACATCCCTCAAGAAACCACCCAACCATTATCACTTCCTTGCCTAACAATGATCCCCTAGGTCATGATTCCCTGCCCCCTTATCTCCTAAGTCATCTGCTCACTGTTCTGGTCTCACACCCTAGCTATTTGAAATGGCTAATGTTATTTTCCCTTCCTCACCTTCCCCCAACTGAAGAGCCCTATAAAGTCCACTATCTGTAATCTGTAAATTGGCTGTACTCTGCTTTTGAGTGTCAGTCCTAGCAGCTGGTGTTTTCCCAAATGAAAGCTTCCATCTTTGCCTCAGAGTGGTTTCATGGTTTTGGTCACTTCCAAGCCTTACATCTGGTGCTTGCGACTTGGATTGGAGGCTTACGGTTGCTCTCTTGGGTGGCCAGACCTCCTTTTTCCTGACCAGACCACCGAGCTGCCATTTGACCCTTTGAAAGCTCTGGACCATCTCTGCCTAGTAGTGGCTTTCAAATCCACCACAATGCAGCCTTGCTCTTCTTCCCTTCTCCATCTCCTCCCTCCTTCTAGGTAAGCATCCCTCTCAGGTTGGCCTGTTCTTGGGTTTAAATCCTCCTCATCGAAGCTGTGCAGGCATGCCAGGCTACACCCCTCAGCCACTTTTGGGACCCAACCCCAGGTCTCAAGAAAGACACACTCTCGGCACCTCAGGTCTCTTGCTCTCTAGTCTATTGTACCTTAAGGGGTGTCTTTTGGTTAGGTTACACTATCTCGGTTCACTTTCCTCCTCCCTCTCCCTCTTGAGGTCTCATCTTTCATGGCCAGCCATTTTTGCCATCCGGAGCACAGTCGCCTGCCTTGCCCACTAACAGGCTAAAAAGCTGACAGTTGTAACCTGTACTGCCTCTGGCCACGTGAGAGGTTCAGGCCCCGCTCACCCTGATAGGCCAGGGAGTCATAATGGTGTTTTGTGTAAACCCAGCTTAAGCCCTGGTTTCTTTCTCTCACTCTTGTTTTGCTCTTTCCCTGTCTCCTTAAGAACTTAAAGCTTCTACTACTCTTGGATATGATCTTTCTCTGCAACTCTGACTGGCCACAATAAGCTGTACAGTGGGTTCAAATAGCCTGAGAATAGTACATTTGTCTTTCTCTACAACTCTGCCTGGCCACAATATGAGCTAGACCAAATGGCCTAAACATAGTACTTTTGAGTTCCAAATTCTCACTGATTTAAAAAACTTCTGCAACATACAGGCAAATGGTCTGAAATACCCTATTTTTCACTCTGTGTGCACAGCCTTCTCTCTGCTCTCCCTGCTTTTCTCACCAGGTCCTTATAGCCACCTTGCCCTAACAGCTCCTCGAGCTCCCTCAGCTTCTCCTGATCTCCTGCCTAGTAACAAGGCTTGATTTTAGTCTCAGTAGTTTTAAATAGAAGAGAAATTTAACATGGGAATGCATAACCCTTGAATAAATGAATAAATGAATGTGTGAAGGAGAAATGGTTGTCTAGAGTCTATATGAAGAGTGCACTTAAAATGAATGTGTGTGTATGAGTATGAGTATATATGTGGCTCACAGCCCAAAGACTGCAGAATGATTTCTGTCTGAGCAGTGCCATTTCACTGTGGAAGATGTTCTCCACCAAGCCCACTATATGAGACGGCATAGCCAATTTTTACTGTTGAGTGTCCCCCAGAAAGAACACTAAACATAATTAAGATCATAGGAAAAAAAAAAAAAAAAGCAAGATTCTCCTACTCTTAAAGAGTTGTAAAATGGCAGGATCAGAAAGCTGCCATGTATCCCTGAGGGAAGACCAAGACTCTCACTGGAATTTAGGAAGAAAAAAAAAAAGGCTCTGTCTTAGCTTTCCTACCTTGCAGAGCCATGGGGGTACAGGCACGGGGAATCTAGGGATCCTGGCCCCAGCATGATGATGAATGAATGCCAAGCCACTGTGAACAGATGGGGACTTCTTATAAGCAATTTGTAACTGATTTACGTTTACTTTATCTTTCTATGCTTCTATGTAACTACTGACAGACAACAGCCTCAAGATTTATATTTAAATTTAGAAGTACTCAATACTAAGTTTGTAAGAAAATTTATAAAATTTCTAATAATGTTTGAGTCTGCTTTCATAGTCTTTTTTTTTTTAAATGTATTTCAGGAAAATTATAAGAAACAAAGTTCCAAAATCAATTTTTAAAAATCTGTATGTTTATTTTGGGTATAAGTCAAATCTGATCTTTCTTGAAAAAGTTATTTCAAAAGGCCTTTTGAGGAAAAAAACTTAAATGGTAATATTAAAAATCTTATGGTAAGGACAATAAAAGTTTTTGTTGGTAGTTATGAGATGAACTGACTAAAGAAGATAAACTGGAAAGGAAACTTTAAATGATGGATGTTAAATGTTTGATGATAAAGATTGTTACAAAGTGGCTACATGGATTGTAAGGTAAAAGTATGTAGATGAAAGGTATGAGTAAGCTTAAACAGAAGGTTAAAGACAAAGTAAAGTACTTCATCAGATTACACATTTCTTGTGATATAAAATGACTATTAGCTTAGAGCTTACATCAGACTAACAAAGTATGGCCCTGGCTGGTAGCAGGTTGCTATGGTATTCAGATTGTAAACTTAACTTTAACTCATTGACAGTTAATCTGGTTATAATAATGGTCATGAAAGACTGAATTTAGAATACCAAGTTAACTAGGTTCCTCTATATGTCAACCTTTTAACTAAATCTTAAGGTTAAAATTAACTCATTAATATTTAATTCTCTCCTAAGGTTATTATATCTAAAATCCTTCCTCAAAAAAAATCACAGAGGAATTATTTACTCTTTTACTCCCCTATTTTACATTTGAAACATTAAACAGTATTTATCTATCACACACTTGAAAACTATTTACTTCATTGTGAACAGTAAAATTCTAAACAAAGTTATGTTGTGAGTTAAGATGTAATTGCTCAATTCCTACAACAATCAATTTTAATACTTTAGATTTAACTTATGTCATTACTGAACGAATTTACCAAAATACCACAGACAGAATTATAGATTTGATTCAGGTTTGAATAGTTATAGATTGTGTCATAAAATTTTGTATGTGTTTAGAATTCAATATAGTTCTAATTGATTTGGAAGAGATTAAAAATATTTATTTTTGGCTCAGCAGTTAAAGGTGCTTATTTACAAAGCCAGATACACATTGTGGAACATACATTTGGAAATTGTTTACAATAGCAAGTGGCCCTGACATGCCCATTCTTTCTCTTTTCCATGAGACTTGTCTCCTTTTTTCATAGATCATGGCAGTTTAATCCAGTTCCTCTATTCTTTGGGTATGTTAAATAGAGCTAAATTAAATTCAGAAATTGACATATAGATTGGATACACATCTTATTTAGCTTTTAAAAGTGCCAACTCTCTCTATATATGTATTATATAAAGGTATCCCAATACTGATGAACTTTTAAAAGTCTTCATTTTTAAGCCAAAAATGTTACTGTATAACATGGATTTCTTGTTTATTTTAAATTCTGTCAACAGATCTTTTGTTCATTGTTTACCCTCTGTAGCTTCATGTGCCTTAAATATGTAAACACTACTTTTTGTTAATATCAGACTTCCAGACATCAAAATATTCTTGTAATTTGGTTTATACAAAGTCCATGATGTTTGGCTATCAATAAGCATACATCACCACATCTAACTAAAACTCTGTAATTTTAAGGCGATTCTTATCTTGTTCATGCTGGTTTTTCTGGATGATTATCATTAAAGTTATTATCTAAGTCTTATTAAAAAGTGACTCATTATGATTTTGTTCTTAGGAAAACTGAAAAAGCTCCCCATATCTTAGGAAAATCCACTGTATACAAACTATGCTAATATAGTTTGTCTAAGCTTCATATAACAGCCATAAATATTTCCTTAGTTAAACCTTAAAACTGTTCAATGGCTGCCTCCCGCAGCCAACGTGAGTTGTTGGCCAGGGAGCTCCTTGATGCCCCCAAAACATTACATGCCATTGCCAAGGCCCTTGGTTTTCTACCAGGAATAAATGGTAAGACCCTATTGCTGAAGACCCCACATACTTGGGCTGAGCATAGTGGCACATTCCTTGAATCCCAGCACTCGGGAAGCTAAGGTAGGAGAATCGCTGTGAGTTCAAGGGCAGCCTGAAACTACATAGTGAATTCCAGATCAGCCTGGACTAAAGTAAGACCCTACCTTGAAAAAACTTTCAATAGGATTAAATATTATAAAAATCTCCCAGGCAGCAGAATCACAAAACAGATATAGAAATGGAGATTAAAAAAAAAAAAGTAAAGCACAAAAGAGGGGTAAATCAGTAAATCCAATATCTCAGTATCAGAAGTTTCAAGAAGAGAAAACAAAGAAGGGGAATAACTGAAAAATTGCAGAAGAAAATTTCCCAGAAGTGAAATATGTACATGTGTTATTGTTTAGATCTGGGGTTGGGGTTGTTTGTTTGATAAAGTATTAATTTTGTTTTGGGGTTTTTTTTGTTTGTTTGTTTCTGTAGATAGGATCTCACACTATAGTCCAGGCTGGTCCAGAACTCCATGCATAGCCTAGGCTGGCCTCAAACTCATAACGCTCCTCCTGTTTCAGCCTCTCAAGTGCTTAGATTACAGGCATGAGCCACAATACTTAACCTCAGATGTGCAGTGTCCCCAAAAAGCTCACATGTTGAAGGCTTGGTATCCAGCAAGTAGAACTATTGGGTGATAATGAAACTTTTAAGAGAAAGAGGGCTAGCAAGATTTCTCTGTGGTAAAAGACACTTGCTTGCAAAGCCTGATTGCCTGGGTTCAATCCCCCAGCACCCACATAATGCCAGCTACACAAAGTGGTAAATAAATCTGGAGTTAATTTGCCATGGCAAGTGAACCCATTCTCTCTCACACACACATATTTAAAAAGAGAGATGGAGGAGCTGAAGAGATGGCTTAGCTATTAAGGCATTTGCCTGCAATCCAAAGGATCCTGGTTCAACTCTCCATGAGCCACGTAAGCCAGATGCACAAGAGGGTGCATGCATCTGGGGTTCATTTGCAATGGCTGGAGGCCCTGGTGCGCCCATTCTCTCTCTCTCCCTCTTTCTCTCTCTCAAATAAATAAATAAATAAAATGTTTTTTAAAAGACAGAGATTGAGCTAGTGAAAGGGAATACAGTGATTTGGAGACATGTTCTTGAAGAGAATACTGGGACCCTAGGTGATCCCCTTCTGTGGTTGTTTGAATCAGTTGTCCCCCATAAACTCATGTGTTCAGAATGTTTGGTTCCCAGCTGATGGTAATGTGGGAGGTGGAGCCTTGTTGGAGAAGGGTACTGTTGGGTGGGTTTTGAGGTGTTATAGCCAGCTTCCCTGCCAGAGTCTGGCTCACTCTCTACCTGCTGTGGCAGAGATGTCCAGTCTCTCTGTTCATAGACACTTTCTGCTTTTATCATGGACGTTCCCCTCGAGACTATAAACCAAAATAACAGCCTTTCCTCCTATCAGTTACTTTTGGTAGGGTGCTTTGTCCAAGCAATGAGAAGGCAACTACAACATCTTCTTTCTTGGCTGCCATAAAGTAAACAGGTTTCCTCAACCCCATTTCTGTGACACTCATATATCACCATAAGGCAAAAGCAATGGACCAAGAAACCAGACTGAAACTCTGAAAACAGGAACCAAAACAAACCTTTCCTCCTTTTAAGTTGCTTCTTTCAGATATTTTGTCACCACAACAAAAAACTGATATATGAAAGTGCCCTTTAAGACTCAGAACAATTAATGGAGGGAAAATAGCCATATTAAGTGATTGAAATTTCAGGATTTCAGAGTCTTAAGACAGAGGAAGATCATTTTATAAAGGAGGAACACTGTCCTTTTCCTTTTTTTTTCCTTCATCATCCTCACTCTGGAAGATGTGGAAGATGTGGAAAAGGCACCCAGTTACAAAAAATCCTCAGAAGTAAATGGTTGGGTTCATTATCCATGTTAAAGACAGAATTTCTCAATGGTTTAGCAGTTAAAGTGCTTGACTGCAAAGCCTAAGGACCCAGGTTCAAGTCCCCTGTGCCCAGGTAAGCCAAATGCACAAGATGGTGCATGTGTCTGGAGTTCATCTGCAGTGCCTGGAGGCCCTGCTGTGCCCATTCTCTACCTGCCTTTTCCTCTCTCTTCCTGCCTCTCTCTCAATAAATAAATATTTTTTAAAAATACTCTTATGACAGTAAAAGGGCTTTTAATGCCTCTATAGAAAAGTTTAAATGCCTCAGAATAAGAACAATTTTCCCTATTTGGTATTAAAGTAGCTACCTGAGTTTCCACACACACTAAGATTTTTATAGTACCACAGTACCATGCAAAGTAAGTACCTGCATTTCCTGTTGTAGGCAGAAGGGTGGTTATGACTAGAATGGGACACAAGGAGGGGCTTATGGATGACTGACAAAGTGCTATGTCCTGACCAGGATGGTGGTTGGTTAAACAAAATAATATCATTGTGACTCAAATCTATGGGAGCAAGGGATCCATCTGAACCATCAGGCCATTGGTTACCTTTCTAAGGAAAAAAAGAAAAGCCCAACCATAGAAGCAGGAAGAGGTGCTTGACAGAGGGTACAAAGGCTGCCCTCAGACATGAAATTAGAACCTAGCCTTTGCTAGTGGCCTGCTCTGCTCTCCTCTGTTTTAAAGTCTGCCAGGCTTTCATGAAAGAGACTTCCTATAAAAGGCATCTCCATTTACAAGCCAGGTAATTCAGCCAGGTTTGAATGTGGAAAGCCAGGATTTGCAGACACATTACTTAATGCTACCACAAATCGGGGAAAGTAAGGAAACTGAAATGAGTGTAGCCTCAAAAAAATTATTTTTCAGGTGAAGGGATTAGGCTTTACAGAAAACATTGAGAGTTTGCATCCCTGATTCTAGCACAACGGTTCATTCAGCCTTAATGCCACTTATTCTTTGGATCAGGGGGCTCTGTTGTGGACTGATTATATCTGAGAAGCTTACAATCAGTATTTGGACTTTCCTTCTAGATTTAGCATTACAGCATAATGTTTTCTCCCTCGCTTAAATACCCTAATAGCCTTAAATGTTGTTTTTAAAATACAGAAATCCATCAAGTATGGCATGCCTTCTCTTTACTTAGGTTTCACTCAGAACATATCTTTCTTTAACACTATTAAGAAATATGCTGTAGTTGGTACCTTCTTGTTTCTGAGACAAAACACTAAACCAGAAGCAGCCTATGGAAATAAAGGGTTTATTTCTAGCTTACAGCTTTAAGGGGAAGTTTCATCATGGTGGGAAAGGAGAAACAGGAGTAAGATAGCTTTTTCTATTTAGGTTAGAAACAGAGGCACAAAGAGAGAACCTGACTTGGAAGTACTATTAGATTGTGTGTGTGTGTGTGTGTGTGTGTGTGTGTGTGTGTGTGTGTGTGTGTATGGTATGTATGTATGTATGTATGTAGAGAGACAGAATGCGCACGTGCGCACAAGAGAAAGGCACTATGAGGTAAGGGTTTTTTTTTTGGATACAGTCTACCTATGTAGCCCATACTGACCTGGAACTCTGAATTTTCTGCCTCTGCATCCCAAATACTGGTATTGCAGGCGTGCACCACACTTGTCTTCACAACTTTTGTTTTTTAACTAGAACTTAATAAAAGAAAAAGTAGCCCAACATGATAGTGTGTGCCTGCAGTTCCAACAATTGGAAGGCAGAAGTAGGATAATGGTCACATGTTTGAGGCCAGCTTGTTCTACATAATGAGGTCTAGGCCAACCAGGAATACAGTATCTCAAAAAACAGAACAACAACAACAACAAAAATAACAATAGAGCTGGAATGACTTAGCAAAGGCACTTGCTAGCAAAGCCTAAGGACTGAGGTTCAATTCCCCAGTACCCACATAACCCAGATGCACAAAGTGACTCATGCATCTGAAATTTCTTTGTAGTGACTAAGAGGCCCTGGCATGCCCATTCTCTATCTGCCTCTCTCCCTCCAACCTCCTCTCAAATAAAATAAATAAATATTTAAAAAAAGATAAGGGGCTAAGGAGATGGTTAAAGGCACCTGCTTGCAAAGCAGTGGTTCATGCACCTTTGAGTTCATCTTGCCTGGGCCAATGGGAGGTAGAGCAAGAAGAATCCAAAATGGGTAGGTCAGCTAAACTAGCCTTCTTTTGCAGTTTGGTAGTTCATCTGCAACAACAAGAGACCATGCATCAAGGTGGGTAGGCCACAGACACCTTGAAGTTGTTCTCTGACTGCCACAAGTACACATGGATGATTACACACACAAATAAATATATTTTTAGAAAACAATAAATTGGGCTGGAGGGATGGTTTAACGATTAAGGCATTTGCCTGCAAAGCCAGAGGACCCAGGTTTAATTCTCCAGGACCCATGTTAGCCAGCTGCACAAAGGGGCGCACGTGTCTGGAGTTTGTTTACAGTGGCTGGATGGCCTGGCGCACCCCTTCTCTCTCTCTCTCTCTCCCCCTCCCTCTTTCTCTGTCAAATAAATAAATAAATAAAAATAAAATCTTTTTTAAAATAAATTAAAGGCCAGGTGTGGCGTGGTGGCGCACATAAAGTCCAGGTCACCCTGGGTTAGAGTGATATCCTACCTTGAAAAACCAAAAATAAATAAATTAAGTAATTAATTAAAGGCCAGGCATGGTGGTGCACACCTTTAATCCCAGCACTCGGGAGGCAGAGATAGAAGAATCGCCATGAGTTCAAGGCCACTTTGACACTACATAGTGAATTCCAGGGCAGCCTGGGCTACAGCAAGACCCTACCAAAAAACACCAAAAATAAAAAAGATAAATTAGCTGGGCACAGTGATACATACCTGTATCCCAAGCTACTCAGAAGGCTGAAGCTTGAGGCCAATCTTAGCAGCACAGCAAAAGATCTCATCTCAAAGACAATATACTATGGTGCAGGAGAGATGGCCCAGTGGTACATGCTTGCAAAGTTTGATGATGACCTGGGTTTGATTCCCCAGTGCCCACATAAACACATTGAACAAAATGGCCCATGCATCTGAAGTTCACAAGCAGTAGTAGTGGTAGAAGGCCCTGGTGTGTTCTTATTCATTCTCTGTTATCTACCTCTTTTTCTCTGTCTTTCTCTCTCTCTTTCTCAAATAAATAAATGTGGTTTACTTTTACTTTTCACTATGTAGTCAGTCTCAGGTTGGCCTTGAATTCACAGCGATCCTCCTTCCTCTGCCTCCCCAGTGCTGGGATTAAAGACATGCGCCACCATGCCAGCTAAATAAAATATTTTAAAATAAAGACATGTGGACTAAAATGAGACCAGGAGAGAGAAGAAAATAAGGTGAGAGGAGAGGAGGAGTTATGACAGGTTAGGAGAGGAAAAGCACATTGGTGGTGGGGGAGCTTAGAGTGGTAGGGGTAGGGATGGGTGGGGAGTTTAATTACACAAAAGTTAAGACAACATAAATCAGGCCCATAGAAAACTTCATTCTGGCTACCATTCTACAAAATATAACCAACAATAAAGGGGTGGGGAACAGTCCAGACAGAAAGTAGAAAAAAACTTAACTTTAAAAATCATAGACTCTGGCTGATAAATCCCCAGGCCCAGAATGAGGTTGCCCCCCACAGAGGCCAGGAATACCCAGTGAGGTTCCCAAAACAATACGGACCATTGCCAAAACACTTGATTACCTGCCAGAGCTAAAAGGTAAAACCCAGCTGGGCATGAAGCAGAGCTAAGAGGATCACTATGGGTTTGAGGCTAACCTGAGACTGACTACATAGTGAAGTTCAGGTCAGTCTATAGCTAGAGTAAGACCCTACCCACCCCCCCAAAAAAAGGTAAGACCCTATTGCTGAAGACACCATTGGCTGTAGTCACTAGCCATTGCAATTCCATGCTGGAACCAAAAGGGAAACTAGCTTCCACTGGCTAGTCCTCATAGTGCTGGAAAGCCCTATGGGAGCCACGGGAGGAAAATGGTCACCAACAGCATGAATAAGCAAAGGACCCTGAAGACTACAAAATCAACCAGCTGATCAAGAAGTACACACTTGTCCAACAGTGACATACCTCTGATTGGACATGAGGTCCACTCAGTGGGAGAGAACTGCTATCTGTACTGGAAACCAAGTCAGAATCCCATTTTCAGGAAACTCATAGACTCTAGATTAAAGTCCCCACTGCTCTCTGGAAGAGTGGGCTTGCACACACACAAAAAAATAAAAATAAAAAATTCTGATTTGCATATCCCCTTTAACTCAAGCTGTTCTCACTCTTGTTTATAGAATTTGTTTTATTTTACAGATGGCAGAGAAAAGAGAGAACCAAGATCCCTAGATAAGATAAGAAGTTAGCCATGAGACGTGCCACCTCTACCACCTCTGCTATGGCCCAGGAAAAACTGCAGAGGAAGTGACAACATACACACTGTTCTTACTGCTAGCCTGGCAATAAGCCCCAGGTTGATGGTGACAAACACGGTGACCAATCAAACCCTATCAAAACAGAAATCCAGAGGCTAAAGTCAACATTAAATTAGACTGCCAACAGGCCTCCTATGGACCAGGGAAGATTACAGAAGAGGCTGCGGAAAGATTGTAAAGAGCCACAGAGTAGGTAGGAATATCCTGAGGCATAGTCCCCAGATACCCCACAGGGACTGACTGAGGCCTTCATGACCTGACAGTGAATATCATAACCCCACTGAGGGTCTCCAGTGTAACAGGAGCTGGGGTAAGGGGATAAAAGAAAACAACCTGTTACTATTAACATACAATAAAAATTAATATAAAAAAGACATGTGGTGGCTCATAGCTTTAGTCTCAGCACTAGAGAGGCTGAGAAAGGAGGATTGCCTCAAGTCTGAGACCAGCCTGGGCTACAGAGTGAGCTCCAGTTCTGCTTGGGCTAGAGTGAGGCCCTGACTCCAAAACCCAAAAACAGTTTTTAAAAAGATGCCAAAATTGGGGGCTGGAGAGATGGCTTAGCAGTTAAGGCGTTTGCCTGCAAAGCTAAAGGACCTTGGTTTGATTCCCCAGGACCCACGTAAGCCACATGCACAAGATGGAGTATGCATCTGGAGTTCATTTGCAGTGGCTGAAGGTCCTGGCACACCCATTTTTTTCTCTCTCCCTCCCTCTTTCCTTCTCTCGCTCTCTCAAATAAACAAACAAATAAATATTTTTTTTAAAGATGTCAAATTTTATTTAAATCTTTTTCTTTGGTAGAACACTGGATCCCAACCATTAATTGCTAAATTTCACTAAATTTTCTCCATGACTATTTAGCCACTGGGATTTTTCATCTGATCTTCTTTTAGCCTCTCAGTCTGTCCCGTGTGTACTGTCAAATGCTGATCTATTTGGCATAAATGTACTACTTCAAAGAAACAAATTTTCCAACTTTAGTTTCTCATAAGAGCAAATAAATAAGAACAACACATATTTTGTGTGATTGTGTAATACATTCCACACCACCCTTCAATAAGTCTTATAATAACATTTATGAAACCATGAAGACTTTTATGTTCTTGTCCTTTGATGGTCTCCCTCTGTTCCATTTTTCTCAATTGTACAATTTCTACAACTAGGTAAATATATAAATTAAATATACATCATTCCCTAATAAATGTTTGAACCTATCTAGATGGTTTCATCCCATTTTGTTTGCTCATAGAGCAATTATGACACAGTTATTTCTTTTTTTCTTGTTTGTTTGTTTTGTTTTCTTTTTCTTTTTTTGGTTTTTCAAGGTAGGGTCTCACTCTAGCCCAGGCTGACCTGGAATTCACTATGTAGTCTCAGGGTGGCCTCGAACTCATGGTAATTCTCCTACCTCTGCCTCCTGAGTGCTGGGATTAAAGGCGTTCACCACTACACCCGGCCAATTACTTCTTTGATGAAGGTCTCATCCACACCCTACACTATGAAAACATAATGTGGGTGTGTCTATTTGTAAAGTAAATTATATGAAAGCAGTTTACAACTGATTTATCAGTAAAAAGATTATTTTAGTTTTTTATTTTGTGGTTTTATTAAGACAGGTTCTCAACTCCATTGCCCAGCCTAACACTAAGTTAATTCTCCTGCTCCAGCCCCCAGACTGAAGACTAGCTTGTGGTTGTTTACCCAAAGACAAAAGGGTTCTATCCTGTTCTCAAAATAAATGACTTTTTCTCAGAATAGCTGCCTAGGGCCTCCTTGAATCTAGGTGAGGTCACACAGCCGGTAGGAAAAGTCTCTCATCTGCATAATGACTATGGAGTCCACAGGTTAAAGACAGTAATGTGACAAAAGGTAACAGATCTTCATCCCTAACTAATGTTAAGAGCTACCCAGGCCAGGCATGGTGGTACATGCCTTTAATCTCAGCACTTGGGAAGCTGAGGTAGAAGGATCGCTGAGTTCCTGGTCAGGCTGGGCTACAGCAAACCTCAAAGAAAAAAGAAAATTACTACCCAGGAGAGTTGCCCAACTTGAAATAATCAACTTGGATTTTATGTGACCTAGTAATAAATGTTCACTGGGTTAAGCAATTGAGATTTAAGAAAGCTTTTCTAAGGGCTGGAGGGATGGGCTTAGCAATTAAGGCATTTGTCTGCAAAGCCAAAGGACCCAGGTTTGATTCCCTGGGACCCTCATTAGCCAGATGCACAAAGGGGCACACACATCTAGAGTTCATTTGCAGCAGCTGGAGGCCCTAGCATGCCCATTCATTCTCTCTCTCTGTCAAAAAAATTAAGTAAATAAATTTTTTTTAAAAAAGAAAGCTTTCCTAAGCATAACATGCCATAGCATCATGTATGCATAGGAAGAAGAGTTTAACTATGATTTATTAAAGGGTTTCTAAGATGAATGCAAATTTTGAGAAATCATGTGTAACAAAAGCTTACAAGTTATCATTTTTTTCCAGTTGGGTAAGTAAAACAAGTAACAGTAACTGAACACTTGATGTGTTAGATAAATGCTAACTAGTATTTAACATCCTTTCTAACAAGATATAGATACTAGGGCTGTAGGGATGGCTCAGCAGTGAAGGCGTTTGTCTGCAACACCAAAGAACCCAGGTTCAATTCCCCAGGACCCACATAAGCCAAATGTACAAGGGAGCGCATACGTCTGGAGTTCGTTTGCAGTAGCTGGAGGCCTGGAGTGCCCATTCTCTCTCCCTCCCTCCTTCTCTCTGTCAAATAAAAATAAAAATAAAGTATTTTTAAAATATGTATAGATACTAGAGCTGGAAAGATGGCTTGGCAGTTAAGGCACTTGCCTGCAAAGCCTAAGGACCCAAGTTCAATTCCCCAGTACCCATATAAACCAGGCACACAAGGTGGCACATACATCTGGATTTCATTTACAGTGGCTGGAGGCCTTGGCACACCCATCCCCCCCTTGCCTCTCTCTCTCTTTCCAATAAAATATTTTTAATGTAAATACTATAGCTGGCCTAAACCACTGGATACTAAAGGTAGAATACACTATATGACATACAATATGTCTAAAGCATTATAAACCAGCAGATAAGGTTCAAAGTTAAATTTTACCTCCTTGAGGCAGAAGTTACTTAATTTTAGGGGCTAGGGCTACAGCTCAGAAAAAGCATTCTTGCCTAGCATGCATGGAGGCCCTGGTTCAATTCCCAGCACTGGTGGTAAGGATTCAGTCATTAGTGCCATCTTCATGATTTCCATAGCTGTGTGCCTCACATATTATTATTGGTATCATATTTCTCTGGAGCTTGAGGAAGGCAGGCAGAGATGTGGCAGCTGTGAGGCCAAATTCTGCACAGAATGAGTGGCTCCATAGGTGACACAATGGTTCATTGTGGGACTTCTGGATCTGGAGGCCCAGTGTTTTCAGGCCCCAGGCTCTGAGTAAAATTACCTCAATAGTTGGTAAGTGGAGACAGGAGGACCAGAAGGTCAAGGTTTGAGACCAGCCTGAGCCACATGAGACCCTGTCTTAATAAATAATAAATACATAAACAAACAAAAATAATAAAAATAAAATAACCTTTTAAAAATGGTTTTTATTTATTTGCAAGGACTATGAGAGAGAGAAAAATGAGAATGAGTGTGCTAGAGCCTCTTGCCACTGCAAAGGAACTCCAGATGCCTGAGCCACTTGGTGCATCTGGCTTCATTAGGGATCAAACTTGGGCTATCAGACTTTGTAAACAAACACCTTTAACTACTGAGCCAACCCAACATAACCCTTCCTGAGCTAGGAAACTTTTGATTATCTGAGATAAGATATGGAATTTCTTCCCCCTCAAATATACTTATGAGCATTACTCAAATACTGAAATATAATTCAAGGCATTGTTAGAGCATGTATAGTTTACTATCTTAATGGGAACCCACAAGTAAATAACTTCAAGTGAGAATGTGCCTGTATCATCCTTCTCTTCCCTCTGAGAATGAGAAAGTGGGTGGAGTGACATCCCCAGTTATCTGACCATTTGCATCATCTCTGACCTGGGAGCCTTGGTACAGTCTAGTAGCAGGGCATTGTAAACATATTTTTTTTAACTCTTTAAAATCTTATTTCAAAATAATAGTAGATTCATAAAGAAGTTACAAAAATAATATATAACTTTTTATTGTGTCCTCCCCCCCATTCGCTGGTAAACCACCACTGCTTTCTGTTTCTATAAATTTGACTACTCTAGGGGCTGGAGAGATGGCTTAGCGGTTAAGCGCTTGCCTGTGAAGCCTAAGGACCCCGTTCGAGGCTCAGTTCCCCAGGTCCCACGTTAGCCATTCTCTCTCTCCCTCTATCTGTCTTTCTCTCTGTGTCTGTCGCTCTCAAATAAATAAAAAATAAATAAAATAAGCCGGGCTGGTGGCCTTTAATCCCAGCACTTGGGAGGCAGAGGTAGGAGGATCGCCATGAGGTCAAGGCCACCCTGAGACTACAGAGTTAATTCCAGGTCAGCCTGGACCAGAGTGAGGCCCTACATCAAAAAACCAAATAAATAAATAAATAAAATAAAAAATTTGACTACTCTAGATGTGGTGCCTCCTAAGTAAAATCATGAGAGAGAGGGAGGGAGGGAGGGAGGGAGGGGGGGGGTAAGGAGGAGGGGGAGTAAAGGGGGAGGGAGGGAGGGATGGGAGGAGGGAAGGGGATGGGAGGGAGGAGGGAAGGGGATGGGAGGAGGGAGGGAGGGAGGGGGATGGGAGGAGGGAGGGAGGGAGGGGGATGGGAGGAGGGAGGGAGGGAGGGGGATGGGAGGAGGCAGAGGGAGAGGGGGAGACAGAGAGAGGGAGAGGGAAAGGGGGAGGGAGGGAGGGAAGGGGGAAGAGGGAGAGAGAGAAAATATGAATGGCATGGCAGGGCCTCCAGCCACTGCAAACTAGCTCCAGGCCTGATAACCGGGGAATCGAACCTTGGTCCTTAGGCTTCGCAGGCAAGTGGTTTAACCAGTAATCCATCTCTCCAGCCCAAGCAAGATTTTTAACCTTTAACCTCGGAACCATCTCTCCAGCCCCAAGATTCTTGTTTTTTCGAGGTAGGGTTTCACTCTAGCTCAATCTAACCCTGGAACTCACTCTGCAGTCCCAGGCTGGCCTCAGACTGTTGGTGATCCTCCTATCTCAGTCTCCCCACTTCTGGGATTAAAGGTGTGCACCACCACGCCCAGCAAAGAAAACATTAGTGACAAGCAAATCATGTTTCACTTCCCCTCCTGTGTCCCAAATCTACCAGAAGTGCCACCGTTAAATTCCCAAGCCAAGGGTCAAGTGAAGGCCAGACCCAATCCAGACAACACCATCACCTCCTCCGCCCCGGGAGGTGTGGCTAGTTAGCACCGCAGGTCGGAGGCTCCCGCGGGGGCTCGACCCCTCGGGTCCTGGGGCCCAGCCGTGACACACCAAGCCCCTCCCGCCGACCGAGGCCTGGAGCCGGGGATGGCCGGCAGGCCCTCGGCCCGACGCGCACACTCCAGTTCCTCGGAGCTCCCGGGGCTCAATGAACGGGGTGCGGTGGTGGGCGAACCCAGAAAAGTTCTCCACCAGCAGCAGCTAGACCTAAGTGCCACATTCGAAGGACAGAGACGACTGAGGCAAAGCGAAAACGGAGGTAGCCAGGGAGACAGCCCGTCCCGGCTTTCCCGAGAACGCAGGACCCGGGCACCGCGCACCAGCGGGTCCAGCCATGCCAAGGACGACTACCCCGGCCGCAGCCTCCACACCGGTCCGAGGTGACTAAGGGCACGAAGGCACCCGGTGGGGCCGCCCAGTACCTGGCTCCCGCGCCGACGTCTGCACCTCAGAGATAGGTCGGCCGTGGGTCGGGGGCGAGGGAGACGGGCGATCAAACTTCCGCTGGCTTCGCGGCCCCAGCCTCGGGCCGCCCAGCTCCGCGCCTCCGCCCGCACGCTCGGCCGCCACTCGCTGTTCCCAGAGGCCGAGGCCGCGCTGTGCAGAGCCCGCTCCGCCCGCCACGCTCCTCCACAGGTCTCGCCGGCCACGGGAGAGCGGCTCCCCCACAGGGCCACAGCGCCCCTCAGCGGCCGACCTGGGACCACAGCCGGGAGAGCGACTCCCAAGGCCCGGCTCAGAGCTCCGGAGGTCCCTGGACTGTAGAGATGCGGGAATACTCCAGAGGAAAGGGCGGTCTGAAATGCGGGAGGTTTTCCCGCACTGGGGTTGCCAACTCATTTGGTGGAAGAGGACTGAGGAAAAACCCTCTACTAGTAGCCAAGAGGTATTACAGGACTCTGGAACCACAGGTTTCAAGTGAATATGAGCAAATGATCCCAGTCACTAAGGAAGCTAGAGTAGAAAAAGGAATGTTTGTTACAAATGGACTTTGCCAGGCAAGACTTGAGAGACCAAATATAACCATTTTAAGTTAAGAAAAAAAAAAAGGCCCAGGCCTGGCTTAGAGAACTAGCTGGCCAATGTGCTGACCTTTTGCTTCTGTAAACTTTGCTTGCTTAATTGCTGCCTTTCCCCCTAACATTTCTGAGGAATCTCCAACGACATTGCAGAAACACTCCACTGAGGGGGGGAGGGGGGGAGCGGCAGCACGGCTCTGGCCTCCCACCACCTGCTTACATAAGAAACTGAGGAATCTCCCCTTCAAGGACAATAGAGATGACTTCATCTGCCTGGAGTGCCCCTAGCTCCTGCCCCCAACTTTGCCCGCTGAAACTCCAAGCCAATCAGAACTACTTTTTTGTTCGAATTCCTATATGAACCCCTTCCCCCAAAAGAAAGGGGCTCTCTCCCTCACTACCGCTGTGCGGGACTGTGGGGATGGAGCCCAGGCCTAGGCTTGCAATAAAGAAACCTGTTGCTTTTGCATTCGAGTGTCTGGGCTTCTGTGGTGGTTCTCTGGGTGACTCCTGGGTGACTGAGGGCCTTGGCTCCTGGTCAGGGGTCTTGGCACAACAGACTGAGGAGCAACCTCACCTGCTTGTTCTGGTCACACCTTAATAAAAATCTAATGAGGTGGGGGGACATAAACAGACGTCTAAATCGTCCCAGCTAGAGCTCAGACAACAGACCAAAGTACAATTGCAAACCAATGAATTTATTGGGATTACTTACTAAGCAGGGTGAGGGGTTGCTTAGAGGTACAATGGGTTGATTCAAAGGCAGCTGCTTCAAAAAAAAAAAAGCCCCCAAAGACCAAGACCCCTAAATAGGCGAAGACACCAGTACTGAAGTGAAACTTCATTGTCTCCAGCTGCACAACCTGCTGGGAGCTGGACTGGTCAGTCTCAAGAACACTGCAAGACTGGCAGGCAGCTCAGAGTCTTACCCCCACCCATTGTTTTCCCTTTGGGGGTACTGTACCTTTTCCCTAGACTAGACTTCCTGTGTCTTCTGAGCTTCCTTCCTCTACCCAGGAGGCAATGTTTCAATTGCTAATTAACATTAGTCAAAACCTACCGTTCAACAGTTGTTGTATTCCTATAGCCTTGAGGGATGGTCCTGTGATCTTTTAAGAATCAGCTCTTCAAGACTTCTTGACCTCTTCGAAGACTCACTCTTCCCTTCAGGAGGGACTGGTTCAAATTCAGAGGAATTTCTTATACAACAACCTCTTTTTTCTTTTTGCCTTACACCTGCTTCTTCAGAACCTAAAAGAGCAACCTAGACAGCATAGACTAGGGTAAACTGGAGAACTGAGCTACAGAAAGAAAAGACAAAACATACCAGAGTCTCTCACCAGGACAGAGAAACACCAAAGCAGGAAGAACTTTTTGTGTCCGGCTTTACATGAGTGTTGATGTTGAAAGGCCCAAGAATTCAGAAGCCCAGAAATACTATCACGCTCCAAAGGGCGCTTAAGCGGTCCCCTGCATACCTCAAACTCCAGGCTTTACTCTCTGTTGAAAGCAAGTTAAGAATCCCTCTTCTCATTATATCAGAGCCTGCTCCTAATATAAAACTAGGTAAAAAGGGCATGAGATAGCCCTCAAGGATGGGAAATGAGTAATGAAGTGAACCACTTATTTGGTTTCTGTAAATAGCCTGCACCATAAGCCTTAATAGCCCACACTGTAAGCCTTAGTAGCCCGCACCATAAGCCGTAGCAGCCTGCCTCAGACCACCAAGGTCATAGGAGACTGATACCACACTCTGCTACCCCCCCCCCAAGGACCTGCACAAATGCTGACCACCAAGGTCATAGGCACCAAGGTCATAGGCGAGTGATTGGTCCACGAGGGGCTTGAACAAATTAAACTAATTGGCTTAGAAACTATGGAGTGGCACAAACTGACTGGCTCGCACCCCACAGGCTCCTGATGTTAAAAAAAGATTGGTCTAATTCACAGGCTTTGTTAGAAACCCTATAAAAACTGTCCCGTTCCTGCATTCGAGGCCCTGCAGTCCTCTACCCCTGCGCGGTGTATGACTGTGGGCCCCAGAGCGCTTGGAATAAAATCCTCTTGCAGTTTGCATCAAGACCGCTTCTCATGAGTGATTTGGGGTGTCGCCGTATCCGGGCAGAGCGTGGGGGTCCCCATTTTGGTCCCCATTTCCTTCATTGGGGGCTCGTCCTGGCCCCACACACACCCAAGAACCGACTTGGAGGTAAGGGGGACCCCTCTGGAGTGAATGTGTGCCCGCCGGTGTTATTTGTTCTGAGTATCTGGTTTCTGGGACGCGCGCTTTTGGCTTGGTTTGATTTGCAGCTGTCCTCTAGGGCCATAAAGGACCAGAGGGCCGTGATCAGCAGACGTGCTAGGAGGATCACAGGCTGCCACCCTGGGGGACGCCCTGGGAGGTGAGGAGAGCCAGGGACTCCTGGTGGTCTCCTACTGTCAGTCAGAGGACCGAGTTCTGTTGTTAGAGTGGAAGCTTCCTCCTTCACGGCGGTCGGATTCTTTTGCCTGCTTGTGGAAGACGCGGACGGGTCGCTGGTGTCTGGATTTGTTAGTCTCAGTTGTGTGTGTTGTTGTTCTTTGTGTCTTTGTCTATAGTTCTGAAATGGGACAGATGGTGACAACGCCCCTTAGCTTGACTCTTGACCATTGGACTGAAGTTAAGTCTAGGGCCCATAATTTGTCAGTTGAGGTTAGAAGGAGACCCTGGCAAACGTTTTTTTTTTTTTTTCTTTTTTTATTTTATTTTATTTATTTTTTTTTTTCTGGCAAACGTTTTGTGCCTCTGAGTGGCCAACTTATGAGGTCGGATGGCCATCAGAAGGAACCTTTAATTCTGAGACTATTCTGGCTGTTAAAGATATTATTTTTCAGAATGGACCAGGCTCCTGTCCCAACCAAGAGGCTTATATCCTCACATGGAAGGATTTGGTGGACAACCCCCCGCCTTGGGTCAGGCCGTGGTTGAATAAACCAAGGAACTCAAGCTCCAGAGTCTGGACTCTCGAAAATGAAAAAAAAAACCCTCTCCTGAGGGAGCCAGACCTCCCCTTCGCATCTATGCCGAGATTGAGGAGCCCCCGGCATGGCCGGAGACTCAGCCTGCCCCTCCCCCCCTTACCTAGTCCAGGGAGCTGAGAGAGGGCCCCTCGCCCTTCCCGAAACTCCGCCCTCCGCCCTCCCCGAGCCTCCGCCTCTCGGCTTACCCAAGCTTCCTCCCTCCACCCCTCCCGAGCCCCTGGAAATGGGAGGGCCAGCCACAAGGACGTGGAGCCGGAGAGATGCTACCCTGGAGGGAGCAGATGGAATTGTAACACTGCTGCTATGTGAGGCAGGTTCTCCCATGCCAGGGGGCCAACTACAACCCCTCCAATATTGGCCTTTTTCCTCTGCGGATCTTTATAATTGGAAAGCTAACCACCCCCCTTTTTCAGAGGAACCCCAATGCCTCACAGGGCTGATAGAATCTCTTATATTTTCTCATCAGCCTACTTGGGATGATTGCCAACAGCTGTTGCAGACACTCTTCACAACTGAGAAACGAGAGAGAATTTTAATAGAGGCCAGAAAAAATGTCCCTGGGGCCGACAGGCGGCCCACGCAGCTGCAGCATGAGATAGACATGGGGTTCCCTCTGACTCGCCCTGTTTGGGACCACAATATGGCTGAAGGCAGGGAGAGCTTAAAAATCTATCACCAGGCTCTGGTGGTGGGTCTCCGAGGTGCCTCCAGAAGGCCCACCAATTTGGCCAAGGTGAGAGAGGTGATGCAGGGGCCAACGGAGTCTCCCTCAATGTTTCTTGAGAGGCTCATGGAAGCATTTAGGAGGTTCACACCCTTTGACCCCACCTCTGAGATTCAAAAAGGCTCAGTAGCATTAGCTTTCATAGGACAGTCAGCTCCTGATATCAGAAAGAAACTTCAGAGATTGGAGGGATTACAGGAAGCTGAGCTGTGTGATTTAGTAAAAGAGGCAGAAAAGGTATATTACAAAAGGGAGACAGAAGAGGAAAAGGAGCAAAGGAAAGAAAGAGAGAGAGAAGAACGCGAGGAGAGACGTGAGAAAGAGAGAGAGGAAAGGGAGGATAGGTGCAATAGACGACAAGAGGAAAATCTGACCAGGATCCTGGCCACAGTGGTAGAAAAAAAAGGATAAAGAGAGAGAAATATTCGAAAATTTAGGACAGGCCCTAGGCAGATAGGGAACCTGGGCAACAGGACCCGACTTGATAGAGATCAATGTGCCTGTTGCAAGGAGAAAGGGCACTGGGCAAGAGACTTCCCTAAGAAGAACAGCAAAGGACCTAGGGTCCTAACCCTTGGAGAAGATGAAGACTAGGGAGGACGGGGCTCGGAGCCCCTCCCCAAGCCCAGGGTAACTCTGAAGGTGGAGAGGAAGCCAGTAGAGTTCCTTGTGGACACTGGCGCTGAACATTCAGTACTCTTGCAACCACTGGGAGGGCTAAAAGATAAAAAATCCTGGGTGCTGGGTGCTACTGGACAACGGCAATATTCATGGACTACCCGAAGAACCGTTGACCTGGGAGTGGGACGGGTAACCCACTCATTCTTAGTCATTCCTGAATGTCCAGTGCCCCTCCTTGGTAGGGACCTATTAACCAAGATGGGTGTTCAAATTTCCTTCAAATCAGAAAAACCAGAAGTGTCTGCTGGAGGTCAACACATCACCGTGTTGACTCTCCAACCAGATGATGAGTATCGATTATACTCTCCCCCGGTAGAGCCTAATCAAGACCTAAAGCCCTGGTTAGAACAATTTCCCCAAGCCTGGGCAGAAACTGCAGGCATGGGCTTGGCGAAACAAGTACCCCCACAGGTCATTCAACTCAAAGCCAGTGCTATGCTGGTATCAGTCAAACAATATCCCATGAGCCGAGAGGCCCGAGAAGGAATTCGGCCCCATATCCTAAGACTGATTCAACAAGGAATTCTGGTACCAGTTCAGTCCCCCTGGAACACTCCCTTACTGCCAGTTAGAAAACCCAGAACCAATGATTACCGCCCAGTACAGGACTTGAGAGAAGTCAATAAAAGAGTACAGGACATACATCCAACTGTCCCAAACCCTTACAACCTCCTTAGTGCCCTCCCACCTGAGCAGATTTGGTATACAGTGTTGGATCTAAAAGATACTTTCTTCTGCCTAAGATTACATTTGAACAGCCAACCTCTTTTTGCCTTTGAATGGAGAGACCCAGACACAGGAAGGACTAGGCAGCTCACCTGGACTTGTTTGCCCCAGGGATTCAATAACTCCCCAACCATCTTTGATGAAGCCCTACACAGGGACCTAGCCAATTTTAGAGTTCAACACCCCCAGGTAACCCTCCTTCAATATGTTGATGACTTACTCCTGGCAGGAGCTTCCCAGCAGGACTGTCTAAAAGGTACAAAAGCGTTACTACTGGAGCTGACTGACCTTGGTTACCGAGCCTCGGCTAAGAAGGCCCAGATATGCAAAAGAGAGGTAACATATTTGGGGTACTCCTTGCGGAATGGACAAAGATGGCTGACGGAGGCATGAAAGAGGACTGTAGTACAAATACCGGTTCCAACGATGGCCAGACAAGTTAGAGAGTTCCTGGGGACAGCTGGGTTCTGCAGACTATGGATCTCAGGGTTTGCAACCCTAGCATCCCCCCTCTATCCACTAACTAAAGAGAAAGGAAAATTCACGTGGACCTCCGAACACCAGGGGGCGTTTGATGCCGTCAAGAAGGCACTATTAAGTGCGCCTGCCCTAGCCCTCCCTGATGTGACTAAACCATTCACCCTTTACGTAGATGAGCACAAGGGGATAGTCCGGGGAGTCCTAACCCAATCCTTAGGGCCATGGAGAAGACCCATTGCCTACCTATCAAAGAAACTTGACCCTGTGGCTAGTGGATGGCCTATATGTCTAAAAGCCATAGCGGCAGTGTCCACGTTGATCAAAGATGCTGATAAACTAACTCTAGGGCAGAGGATAACTGTCATTGCCCCCATGCCCTGGAGAGGATTGTCTGGCAGCCCCCAGACCGATGGATGACTAACGCCCATATGACTCACTACCAGAGCCTGCTCCTCACTGACAGGATAACATTTTTCCCCACCTGCCATCCTCAACCCCGCTACTCTTCTGCCTGAAGAAACTGATGAGCCAGTGACTCATGACTGTCATCAACTGCTGGTTGAGGAAACTGGGATCCGAAAGGATCTTACAGATGTCCCACTGACCGGAGGAACATTAACCTGGTTCACAGATGGGAGCAGTTACATTGTAGAAGGTAAGAGGATGGCTGGGGCGGCGATAATAGATGGAATGCGAACAGTCTGGGCCAGCAGTCTGCCAGAAGGAACTTCAGCACAAAAGGCTGAGCTCATGGCCCTCACACAGGCCTTACGACTAGCTGAAGGAAAGTCTGTGAATATCTACATGGACAGCAGGTACGCTTTTGCTACTGCACACGTACATGGGGCCATCTACAAACAGAGAGGGCTACTTACTTCAGCAGGGAAAGAAATTAAAAGCAAAGAAGAAATTCTAAGTTTGCTAGAAGCTCTACATCTACCCAAAAGACTGGCCACCAAAAAGCCAAAGATTTTATCTCCAAAGGGAACCAGATGGCTGACCAAGTGGCCAAGCAGGCTGCCCAAGGGGTCAGCCTTCTGCCCATAATAGAAAAGCCAAAGAACCAAAAAAGTGAGCAACGATATACCCCAGGTGATTGGCAAGAAGTTAGAAAGTTAGGCCAGTTCTCCGAAACTCTGGAGGGGGCCTGTTTTACCTCAGAGGGAAAAGAGATTCTACCTCAAGCAAAAGGACTAGAGTACGTTCAACAAATACACCGCCTAACCCATCTGGGGGCCAAACATCTACAAAAACTGCTACAGATGTCTCCTTACCATATTCTGAGGTTGCCAGAGATAGCTGGCTCAGTAGTCAAGCATTGTGTACCTTGCCAGATGGTCAATGCTAATCCCTCAAGAATGCCTCCTGGGAAGAGGCTAAGAGGAGACAGCCCAGGTGCTCACTGGGAAGTGGACTTCACTGAGGTAAAGCCAGCTAAGTATGGTAATAAGTATTTACTAGTTTTTGTAGACATTTTTTCAGGATGGGTACAGGCTTATCCTACCAAGAAAGAAACCTCAACCGTGGTGACTAAGAAAATACTGGAAGAAATTTTCCCAAGATTTGGGATACCCAAGGTAATAGGATCAGACAATGGTCCAGCCTTTGTTGCCCAGGTAAGTCAAGGACTGGCCAAAATATTGGGGATTGATTGGAAATTAGATTGTGCATACAGGCCCCAAAGTTCAGGACAGGTAGAAAGGATGAATAGAACCATTAAAGAGACCCTCACCAAATTGACTGCAGAGACTGGCGCTAATGATTGGATAGCTCTCCTATCCCTTGTGCTCTTTAGGGTCAGAAACACACCCAGACAATTTGGACTGACCCCCTATGAATTGCTATACGGGGGGCCTCCTCCACTGGTAGAAATAACCTCTATACATAGTACTGATGTGCCACTTTCCCAGCCTCTGTTCTCTAGGCTCAAGGCACTCGAGTGGGTGAGACAACGAGCGTGGAAGCAACTCCGGGAGGATTACTCAGGAGAAGGAGACTTACAGGTCCCACATCACTTCCAGATGGGAGATTCCGTCTATGTCAGACGCCACCGCGCAGGAAACCTTGAGACTCAGTGGAAGGGCCCCTATCTCGTCCTACTGACCACTCCAACAGCAGTGAGAGTTGAAGGAATACCCACCTGGATCTATGCATCTCATGTCAAGCCCGCTCCGCCGCCAGGCCCCAAATGGCAAGCCGAGAGGACAGACAATCCCCTTAAACTTAGGCTTCACCGTGTGGCTTCTCCTTCTCCAGCTAGGTGATGCCTCCAATCCCCATGCCCACCAAAAGTTGACTTGGCAAGTGCTTTCTCAAACAGGGGATATAATATGGACTGCAACTAGGGAAGCGCCCCCCTGGACTTGGTGGCCTGTCCTGACCCCAGACGTATGTGCCCTGGTAGCCAGGGTAGAATTTTGGGATATCCCAGAGCTCACCCCGGAGGAGGTCCCTAGAGAAGTCCATTCTCATGTGGCTAAGCGGGCACTCACACAAGGGGTCGTCTCCCAAGGCCAATACATGGCAGACAACCCGGGGTGCAGCTCTGGGCCAGCCCAACGTAAGATGCAGCATACTCCATTTTATGTCTGCCTCCGAACTTCTAAACGAAGTTGTGGAGGGATAAAACAGTTCTACTGTAAATACTGGGGTTGTGAGACTACAGGCAATACCTACTGGCACCCAGTTTCCTCCTGGGACCTGATTACTGTGCAGGAAGGATTAGATGGAAAAAAAGCAGTTCTTCTCAGCATCTCTTTCACCCCCCAAGGTCGAGAGTCCTGAGACTGGATAAAAGGAAAAACTTGGGGACTCAGGTTTTATATGACAGGATGGGATAAGGGCTTAACCTTTACTATACGACTTAAGATAGAGCCTCCCACCCCAAGACCAGTAGGACCTAATAAAGTTTAGGGACCCCCTAAAGTGGCATTACCCAAGCTCCCACCCACTGTGGCAGCCAAGACCCGTCGCATAATGACCACTAAAACCCCTTTGACTAGCCCACTCTCGGAAGCCCCACACGGGACAGGACAGAGGCTCTTTAATCTTATCCAAGGGGCCTTCCTCGCCATAAATGCCACCAACCCCAACGTTACCTCTGCCTGCTGGTTTTGTTTATCCTCAGGACCACCCTACTATGAGGGGATGGCAACTATGGGAGAGTTTAATATGACTAAAGAACATAATAGCCAGTGTTCATGGGGGACCAAAAACAAGTTGATTCTCCCGGAGGTCTCAGGAAGGGGGGCATATATAGGAAAGGACCCCCATCCCACCAACATCTTTGTAATGTTACTCTGACCCTATAGTCAGACCTCAGACAACCAATATCTAGTGCCAGGGTATAACAGGTGGTGGGCATGTGATACTGGGCTAACTCCCTGTGTTTCTACTTCAGTTTTTTTTTTTAATATTTTATTATTTTATTTTTATTTATTTGTTTGAGAGAGGGAAAGAGGCAGAGTGAGAGATAGAGAGAGAATGGGTGCACCAGGGCTTCCAGCCATTGCAAGCAAACTCCAGACGCATGCACCACCGTTGTGCATCTGGCTTAACGTGGGACCTGGAGAATCGAACCTGGTTCCTTATGCTTCACAGGCAAGAGCCTTAACCGCTAAGCCATCTCTCCAGCCCTCTACTTCAGTTTTTAACCCATCCAAAAATTTCTGTATAATGGTCCAGCTTGTCCCCCGGGTTTACTACCATCCTGAGGAAGTAGTAATCAATGAATATGACTATCATCCCACCCGATCCAAAAGGGAGCCTGTAACCCTTACCCTAGCAGTCATACTTGGCTTAGGGATAGCCGCCGGTGTGGGGATGGGGACCACAGCCCTGGTCACGGGACCACAACAATTAGAGGGCTTGGTGAACTACATGCTGTCATAAATGAGGATCTCCAAGCTTTAGAGAAATCTGTTAGTAATCTAGAGGAGTCCCTGACCTCCTTATCCGAAGTGGTCCTACAAAACCGGAGGGGATTAGACCTACTGTTCCTAAAAGAAGGCGGATTATGTGCAGCCTTAAAGGAAGAATGTTGCTTTTATGTAGATCACTCAGGAGCTATCAGAGACTCCATGAGCAAACTCAGGGAAAGACTAGAAAAGCATCAAAGGGACAGGGAAACTGACCAAGGATGGTTTGAGGGATGGTTCAACAAGTCCCCCTGGATGACTACTCTGCTTTCCACCCTGATGGGACCCTTAATGGTTTTGCTCCTGATGCTTTCAGTTGGGCCTTGCATACTTAATAAGATTTTTACTTTTGTTAGAGAACGAGTCAGCGCGGTCCAGATCATGATACTTAGACAACAATACAAGGGCCTTCAGGGCAAAGAGGAAACTTACATTTAGTCCTTCCAAGTTCTAGGATTAGAACTATTAACAAGAGAAAAAGTGGGAAATGAAAGGCCCAAGAATTCAGAAGCCCAGAAATACTATCACGCTCCTAAGGGCGCTTAAGCGGGCCCCTGCATACCTCAAACTCCAGGCTTTACTCTCTGTTGAAAGCAAGTTAAGAATCCCTCTTCTCATTATATCAGAGCCCGCTCCAAATATAAAACTACGTAAAAAGGGCATGAGATAGCCCTCAAGGATGGGAAATGAGTAATGAAGTGAACCACTTATTTGGTTTCTGTAAATAGCCTGCACCATAAGCCTTAATAGCCCACACTTTAAGCCTTAATAGCCCGCACCATAAGCCGTAGCAGCCTGCCTCAGACCACCAAGGTCATAGGAGACTGATACCACACTCTGCTACCCCCACCCAAGGACCTGCACAAATGCTGACCACCAAGGTCATAGGCGAGTGATTGGTCCATGAGGGGCTTGAACAAATTAAACTAATTGGCTTAGAAACTATGGAGTGGCACAAACTGACTGGCTCGCACCCCACGGGCTCCTGATGTTAAAAAAGTGATTGGTATAATGCACAGGCTTTGTTAGAATCCCTATAAAAACTGTCCCGTTCCTGCATTCGGGGCTCTGCAGTCCTCTACCCTTGTGTGGTGTATGACTGTGGGCCCCAGCGCGCTTGGAATAAAATCCTCTTGCAGTTTGCATCAAGACTGCTTCTCGTGAGTGATTTGGGGTGTTGCCATATCCGGGCAGAGCATGGGGTCCCCATTTTGGGGTTTCCTTCAGTGTAAGGGTCCGAAAATTGCTGAAGACCCCGGACTCAGTTTGTAAAAACAAAGAGTGGTTATTCTGCAGAATCAGCCAGCATGTGGGGCGGGGGGGGGGGGGGGGAATCAACCATTCATACAAAATGGCGACTGGAGAGGAGCACACAGGCTCCTTTTAAGCACAGCTAGGGGAATTTTGGCAGGCTTAGTCTATGTTAACATGCTTGGCTAATTTGAACAGTAACTGGACTTGTACTTCTCTGATTGGTCCTAATGTTTTGGCCCACTAGGTCTATAGTCATAAGACAAGTTGCTTAGTTCCTCAAACACATATAGCCACTCACAATAAAGGTTACCTAATCTGTTTGAAATTCCCCTAGCTCCCTGTCCACCAGCTCTGCCCCCACCAGCATCCTAAGCCTATCAGAAAAATACAAGTGCAGTTACTACTTAAATCTACCAATCATGTAACCAATCCCCTACTTCTTTGTTAAAATCCCTATAAAAAACCTGAACCCCCTTCTGCTCAGGGCTCTTGTACAGATCCACTGTGTTGGTGAAGTCAAGAGTCCGAGCTTAAGCCCGAAATAAAGCTCCTTGCCTTTGCATACGTGTTTGGTTCTCCTTGGTGGTTACTGGGGGCACCAAGAACTGGGCACAACAAGGCCTAGTTAGGGTGACACCTTACTGAAGTCTGTCATGGCGTAAGTTTGGTCCCTTCAGTTGGGTAATTGAACTACGGCTAACAGGCTTTGCAAGGAAGTGCATTTAACCACTAAGCCATCTCCCCAGCCCCACAAGTGATTTTTGTTTGTTTGTTTTTTGGGTTTTTATTACTGCTTTGCTCTTCATAGTTTAGTGTAATGGGGTGCTAAGGGGTCCAGGAAAGTCCTTGAACCCAAATCCCTAGGTTCATTTCTAATTTTAGCCAAAGAATTGAATAAAAAAGAAGACTGAGAAGGATAATTATTAAATCATTATATTTGTTAAGGGAAGTACAGAGACAAGAAAAGGCGCCCACACAGCTAGAGATCCCACATGGAGGGCCTGGAAAAAAGCATGGAAAGTCAAGAGACAAGAAAGTTCAAGAATTTCCTGCCATGTGGGGAGCTGGAAGAGGTAAGGAGCTGGCATGGAGAATAAGGGCAAGGGCACCCTCTGGGCTAAGCCTGGACCAGGGCTGAGCCAACCCAGGCCCAGCCACAGGAAAATCTCACCCACACCTGAAAGTTCCCAAGTGGTCAGAGAGCCTGCCTTTCTCTTGCAAAAGTGTTTATAGCCTTATGCGGGTGGGCTGTCTTCTGGCTCACGTGAACCAGCTATCAACTGTTTAGTCAAGTTTAGGGGCTGTCTCAGGAAGAGGTTAGCCCTGGCACCAAGTTCCAAGGGCTAAACTTGACCAACCACAATATTTAAATCCTATGAAAGACCTCCCTCGCAGCAGGGGTCCTGATTGTGGAAAAGTTGAACTCTAGGGAAGTAGGCAAGAGATAAGAAATTAGATTGTCTTTGATTTCTAGCAACTGTCCAGCACTTTTTTGATATGCCCAGTTCTCGGCACTCCCAGTTACCATCAAGGAGATGCAAACACGTATGCAAAGGCAAGGAGCTATATTTCAGGCTTAAGCTCAGACTCTTGACTTCACCAAAAGAGTGGCTCCATACAAGGGCCTCAAGTAGCAGGAGGGTAGGGTTTTTATAGGGATTTGAACAAAGAAGAAGGGGATCAGGACATGATTGGTTGATTTAAGCAGTAACTGCACTTGGACTTTTCTGATTGGCTTAGGATATTGGTGGGCAAAGTTAGCAGGCAGGGGCTAGGGGAATTAAACTTATCTATGACTACAAGAATGTATGGTATAAACAGATTGTGGTTTTTCCGTTAACTGTTAAACCCACTCTTACCAGAAAATAAAAACTTAGACCTTGCTGGGTAACAGAAACTTAGGCTACTGAGGACTCTGAAGCCTGTCATGGCATCCATCTGGTTCCTGAGTTCTTCAGTCACTCCTCTACTTGTACCATGAGGAGCCAGTCTTGGATCCTGATTGAGTTAGTGAGTGGATCTTAAAACCATAAGCTGTACTATATTAATACATTCCCCAGCAAGAGTAACTAATCTATTAGTAATGCAAGGTCCTATTGTGATTGGCAACAAAAATAAAAGTAATGGCCCTGCTAAAACAGACAGCAGAGTTGTTAACCATGGGGAATGACTGAACCATGACTCAAACCATCCTCTATTAACTTCTCTTTCTTTCTTTCTCTCTGTTTTTCTCTCTCTTTCTTTCTTTTATTTTTCCAAATTCTCTTGTACCTTCACCATTGAGTCTCTAATTATACATGAATGGTTGATATAAAAACAACATTCTTCCCTTAAGGCCACACATAGTCCCCCTTGCTGGAGGAATAGTAAGTCCAATCCCCGTCTATTCTGTAATACAACCTCAGCTAAAGAATCTACATTTTTCTCTAAGTGAGTAATGGACATTTCCAGCCTCTGAATGTCTAAGTCTATACTTTCTCTCAATTCATTGTAATGTTTTCCTTGAAGGGTGAGTGCTGCAATGCCTGTTCCTGCCCCTGCCAGGCCTGTATTGGGAAATGTTGTCATCGACTGGACAGTAAATAAGGCACTGGGATCATACCCAGTAGTGTACAGTCTTATTCCCCAGGTCTTTCCATTATCCCAGGACACCTGTCTCCCTTTTTCTGTAAACTTGAGAGAAATGAAATTACAGGTCTCATTTCCTTCCATGGGGGTGGGGGGGAGGTAACATGGTCCATTTTGGCTCTTTGTCAGGTTCAGTGACATGGTGATAAGATCCCCCTTAGTAGGCGGGTTCCAATAGACACATATTGCCAGCCAGCACAGTAGAAGGCTTCCGGTCCCCCACACCCCCTTTGATTCTTGCTTTCCCTAAGTGCCCAGGGCATACATAGAAATAAGAAATTTCCTGATTCACCACAGTGTCCCATGAGTCACCCACTAGTTGATGGAGGTCGAAGATGAAATCAGGAAACCAGGTTCCCCCGTGGGGCAAGATGTGACTTGGAGTAAGCAATTTTCCCCATACCAGCGTTGGTTATTATCCAGGTTAGATTATAAATTTTGTGGGGAGAAGCTGCCACAATATGTACAGTTAGGAGCACAGTCAGGATCAGGAGCGTTTGAGTTGAAGCTTGAGTGAAGTGCTGCGTTTCCATTGTGGCTGATAGTCCTCAGGTTCAGCCAGTGGATCTGCCAGTTGGATGTGGGTGTGATGAATCCAAATGGCAATTCCATCCACCTTCACAGCTGTAGGCATGGTCAGGATGATTGACATAGGGTCCCTTCCAGTGGGGTTCAGTGTCTTCCAGTGATGGCGGTGAACAAACACCCAGTCTCCTGGATTACTTACATATTTTAGATTTGAAAATAACCCTTTGAACATCTATAGTTGATTTTCTTTATTATAGAATTAAAACTATGGGGAAAAGATATCTTAATGTTTGTTTTCCCTCTTGGAAAGCTCTTGTATTACTTAATAGGCCATTTATATATGTAAGGTATTTTTTATCTTTGGTTATTCATTTCTCTCTGAGTGTTTAAGACCATGCAGATAGCGACATTTAATTAAGGATTAGTTTTGGTCACTAATGGCTCTCCAAAGAGACTTTAGGGACACAGGAGTAGCCCCATAGCTTACTAGTGTCTTTTGTCTGTTAGGATGAGTCAGTGCCATGCTGGCCAAGTAGATTTTCCCTTCTTTGGGAATTCAGGAGGACTGATTGCTCCTCAATTGTGACTCTCCTGTTTCAGACTGTACAGCAATTTTGTTTGGGTCTCCATATCTTCCCTGCACAGGAAGACAGGTGACTTACCAGGAGGCCAGTGTAGAAGTATCCCATCATCTCCAGGGGCCTCATGACCTGGGAGCATAGGCCAAAATATTGGCACCTCTTGCTCTGATGATTCCAATTGGTTTTGCCTCTCTGTAAGTAATTAACACACTTAGAAAGGAAGTTACACCAGACTGGATGTATGTACATATGGAGCACATTTGATTACTGAAATAGATTTAGTTAAAGAATGGAATAAGGGCTTCTAAAATCATTTTGTCCTATCTTTAAAGTTTTTGTTGTGCTGTGGTAGCATAAGCTTTATACATGAGGTATAGAAAGTAGGCACATTTCACATTTTAAATATCTAATATTTATAAATATAGGCAGAATCTGTTACCAGTCTTGAAAACAGTGCCAATTGATTTACAGACTAACTAATTTAACCTATAAATTGTCAGGAAAGGAAGTCTTAGCATCTGTGTTTGAAAACATCTTTGATTAGTTCAGATACCTGTGTTGGTACAAATTACCCTGAGAACTTTGGAAACAGAACCACAGAGCTTGAATTTTTTTTTCTTCTCTCAGATGAGGACCATAGTTTGAGCCTGAGGCTGTACCCTAAAGTAGGAAATATGTCTTAAGAGTTAATTTTGCGGGCTGGAGAGATGGCTTAGCAGTTAAGTGCTTGCCTGTGAAGCCAATTACCCTGGTTTAAGGCTTGACTTCCCATAACCCACGTTAGCCAGATGCACAAGGGGTGCATGCGTCTGGAATATGCAGTGGCTGGAGGCCCTGGCACGCCCATTCTCTCTCTCTTTTTCTACCTGCCTCTTCTTCTCTCTGTCTGTCACTCTCAAATAAATAAATAAAAATTAACAAAAAAATATAAAAAAGAAGATTTAATTTTGTTATAAGCACTGGATTTACATAGAGCAGAATCTGGTCTTCTTCTTCTTTAAACCAAAAGAGCTAGCTTGATTCTAGTATAACTCTTGATAACTCTTTTTCAAAGAAAAAACATTGTTTGGCAACCAATGATTTTTGGTTAAACTTGATAGCTATTGATTTTATGTACCACAGAAATTTTTATTAACATGAAACAATTTCATGTTTTACCCATGACTTAAATTTGATAAAGCTTAAGCAAGCTATCCCAACATATTTTAGTCTGAAAATTAATATCTTTTTGTTCTTTAAGAGTTTTCAAACAGTTGAAAAATCTCTAACTTTAGGCATGGCATTTAGGTTTAGCCTGAAAATTCTTTCCTACACATGCAGATCTTTATACACATACTTTAACATTCTCATCTAAGTACCACTCAAAAAGCATTTTTAATGAGCATTCTATGTCCCAACATTGAAAAATTCCTTCCCAGTTCCTTAAGTCCATGCATCTCACCCCATTATTAACCATCTTTCTTATAAGGCTATTATGGAAAATTACACCAAATTAATCCTATTACTTACTAACAACTGAGTAATCTAAAGACAATTTTATGTCATTAATACCAATAAGATACTTGGAAATGAATTATTAGGAGTAACTAAGGCAAATATTGATGCTATCTTGAGGCAGGCTGGCCTAGAATTCAGGTCAGTTGCCTCCTCCTTTTAAATACATTAAGGATATTACAATAATTTTTTTTAATATCTGACAAATTATATTACCACTTTAGAGAGAATTCTGTTGTTTTTAATAATCTTCTATGTAAGTTGAAGTTTACCTAGAACATAAATTCAGTAATTATATTTATGATATCATGGAACAAAGTATGACTTTTTTTTACGTAAAACTTCAGTTCTTTATAGGCTGTAGTTCAACATGACTTTTTTTTTCTTTCTTGCCACTTTTTGTTGTGCTGTGGTGGCTGGGCGGGCCTTGCATACACCTTAGAGCAGCCCTGGCCCACTTGCGGCACTTACCAGGGGTCTGGTCTAGTACATGTGGAGGTAATGGCCAAGAAGGCTGCCGGGAAGCCAAGGACTCTGACTACCTGAAGGGGAAAGGGGGTGGGTTCCTTTGACCGTTAAGGAAAGAGGGGGCCTCCAGGACTGCCAGGAGGCCTCTGAAGATGGTGGCCCACTGGGAGGCTGCTGAAAAAGGAGGAGGAAAGAGGGGGTCTCCAAGAGTGCTGGGAGGCTGCTGTGAAAAAAGGGGGCCCTGCTCAGGGCCACTGGGAGAGGAGGCGGAGATATGACACCTGCACGGGCAGAGGCACCATTGTCTATCTGCCACTTGACTCTGACCCAAGCCACTTTAGTGCACTTGCAAAGCCAGCTTGTACTTTTGCTGCTTAAAGGAAGTGAAGGGAAAGTTCCTTCCTGAACTTTTCATTTCCTATCCAGATAAGCTATGCAGGTCCACATGTCTGGGCCATGTGGATGCCCAGAAACCAGAAATGACCTGGAGGACTTCTTTTCAAAAGTAGCCTACCTCCCTCTGTGAGAGCTAATTCCCTTAAGTTTCAAAAGAGCTCTTATTCCATGAATGTGAGATAGATAGATAGATAGATAGATAGATAGATAGATAGACAGATATAGATAGATATAGATATAGATATAGATATAGATATAGATATAGATATAGATATAGATATAGATATAGATATAGATATAGATATTTTTTGGTGGGAGGCAATGTTACCCATGACAGAGAAAGATTAGAAATGCTAAGACCAGAGGGTAACTTTCCTGAGGGCTGATTAGCACAGGGGGGATTCCCCAAAGATCTGGGCATGAGCCTGTTCACAAGTTTAAGAGGCCAGTGACCTGACCCTATAGGCTTTTAAGAGGTCATTGTTTTACCATTTTTTTGGCAGGGGGGTTGTCAGAAAGAGAAATAGATAGAGGGTTTTTGCCAACACCCAACAGGCTGTCGGGGTCCAGGCAGAGGACAGCTGTCCTTCAGTCAATACCGAAGAGTGGCCTTGGCCAAGAGACATCAGTTGCCAGTTCGTCATGTCTGGTCCTACGCAATGGCATGAACCAAAAATAAAGGAGGAGAAAGAGAAACCTGCTAGCCCTGAAAAATGTGGAGGCAAGGCCACATGGGCCAATGTCTCCCAGTCCCTCTGGGAGAGCACTCAACTACCCTGTCCATCTCATAAGGTCCCTGTTCAGGCACCAGCTGTGGGTTTTGGATTTTTTCTCCAGGGGGCCGGCTGTGGTTCACCTCGAAGGCATCCAGGCAACCGGGGTGGGTGAGCGTATGAAGAAAGACACTCCAGGAAGAAAGTTGAACAGCTCTCTCCTTACCTCCTGCTGTGTTGAAATGCCAGTCTGGTCTAGTCAAAGGGAAGAAGATATCAATGATAGCCTGATTATTGGTGGGATTCCCATCAGTGCTTGGAACCAATTTCCAGGCTTCAGTCTGGAGTCTTTCTCTTTCCTCTGTAGTAAAGAGAATCTGTAGCAATTGTTGACAATCATCTCAAGTTGGTAGGTGGGTGAAAATAATAGAATCCAAAAGGTCAATAAGTCCCTGCAGTTTTTTGGAAAATTTAGGAGTTTGCATTTTCCAATTATAAAGATCACTAGTGGCAAATGGCCAGCAGTGATGTGGCCATTTACCATCTTGGTCTGGGGGGCCTATAACCCAGAGGGGGGCTTAACTCTGAGGGTCCCTAATTTTAATGTCCTGAAAGTGGTCTGTCAGTAAAGAAAGTGGGGTAGTCTGCATCTGTCCCATCAGTCCAATCACACAAATAGTAATTCCAATAAAGAAAAGGAAAAAGAGACAGCAAAAAAGTTCATCTGCCCAGCAACTACAAAACCAAAACTGAGAAAAGGGCCTCTTGTGTTGTCTCTACAGATAGGGGAATGAAATCCCCTCTGACTAGGCCTGGGGCACCCAGGACCTGCTGTCCAGACAGAGTGGCCTCCAGAGACACATCTGCCCAACAATTTTCTGATGAATGGAAGAACGAAGGCCAGGTTTTCAGGAAAGAGAAAACACCAAAGCACAACACAGAAGCACACTTATCAGCCTGCAACCTGAACTCCATGTGTTGGTGGTCCTCAGGGGTCTCTCAGGGGATCTGAGATGAGCCCCCAAATGTTATTCCCAGTTCTCAGCACTCCCATGACCACCAAGGAGAACAAAACACGTATGCAAAGGCAAGGAGCTTTATTTCGGGCTTAAGCTTGGACTCTTGACTTCACCAATGCAGTGGATCCATACAGGAGCCTCGAGTAACAGGAAGGTAGGGTTTTTATAGGGATTTGAACAAAGAAGAAGGGGATGGATACATGATTTGTTGATTTAAACAGTAACTGCACTTGTACTCTTCTGATTGGCTTAGGATATTGGTGGGCAGGGTCTAGGGGAATTAAACTTACAGGAATGATGGCATAAGCAGTTTGTGGTTTTTCCAGTAACTGTTAAATCCACCCTTACTAGAAAATAAAAACTTAAACCTTGCCAGGAAACAGAAACTTAGGCCTACTGAGGACTCTGAAGCCTGTCATGCGTCCATCTGGTTCCTGAGTCCTTCATTTTTACCTTCAGGGGTCCAGTCACCCTAACTGTACCTCCTCTCATTCCCCCTTCTCATGAGAAGACACTCTTAACTATTGCTAGAGGACAGGGGCCAATGACATCAGATCGTGAACTATTTTTTGTTGAATGGGCACCAAGTTGTTTGTTAGAAATTCTCTCCTAGAGAGGGAAACTATTCTAAAAGATTCAGAAAGTGTATTGATAAAGTGTAGGAAGATACTCTTGGAATAGAATGTTGGGGAGAAAGTATAAAAGTAAGGAGTTAATGAGAAGTGAGCATATAGCAAACTGGTTATCTTTAGGATTATCTTTGTGGACTTTTAGGTCTTGAGGGGTATTTGAGGGATAAATGGAGTTGGAGTGTCTCAGGACCATCTGAGCATGAGGTGGCTGAGATTTTTTTTTTTAAGAACTGTTCATCGAATGGCATAGTAGTATTTGACATGGCCTGAATCTGTTTTTATATGGCTTGTAAAAACAGAAAAGATAATAGCAGAGTTATCAGGAACTAAAGGGTTAATAACTATCCTTAAGACCAGCAGGCAATAAAGAAGCCTCAGAAACATGGTCTTGACAGGCTTGTCTTCTCTCAAGTGATAAACTTCCCTTAGCCCAGAAAACCTTGAAGGAACAGAAACTGTCTACTGAGATATCCTTCCTAGACAATTTTGCTAAAAAAAAAAAAAAAAAAAAAAGCTTATTCTGAGTATAGACACAAATAACTATAGTCCCTTATCTACTTTCTTGGACCTGCAGCTGGTCCAGTCTTGTTTTTCTTAGGATCCTCCTTATAAGCTGGCACTCTAACCTGACGCAGTGCTTCAGCCTTTATCCCATAGGAAGGTTGCTGCCCCTTGCTATTTCTCTCAATAAACTGTCTGTAGAGATCATGTCCAGTGTTCTCTTTTGCTTCTTACTTTCCTTACTGTATTAGGCAGGGTTCTCTAGAGGAACAGAACTAATAGAATGAATTGTATTAAAAGGGAATTTATTGTATTATTTTCTGACAGTCCAACAACAGCAGATTACAGGCCTGACAGTCAAGGAACCTGGTAGCTGCTCAATCCACAAGGCTGGATGATTCAGCAGTCCCAATCTGGCACTGAAGGCCTGCAGGTGTCCTGGAGAAACACTGCCCTTCAGTACATACAGCTCTCCATCCACACTGATCTTCTGGTTCATGCTGAAAAGCAGCAAAACAGCAAACAGCAAGCAACAAGCAGCACTGGCATCCAGGTGGGAGGGGAGGAGAATATCTTTCTTCCCAGAGCTTTTTTTGTTTGTTTGTTTGAGGTAGGGTCTCACTATAGTCCAGGCTGACCTGGAATTCACTATGTAGTCCCAGGGAGGCCTTGAACTCATGACGATTCTCCTACCTCTGCCTCCCAAGTGCTGGTATTAAAAGTGTGCACCATACCTGGCTTTCCCAGAGCTTTTTTTGATAAGGCATCCCCTCTGAGAGGGTCTGCCCATTCTGGGGGAAGGGCTCACCCTGGGGGAAGGATTCCTTCTTTAGTTAATCCTTCCTTGAAGCAACCTCAGAGACCCACTTATGAGGAATGTCTATGGATTCTTAAACAGATCAAGTTGACACAAACTTCAACATCACACTTGCATATACCATATTTTGTATAATAGCCTTTTAGAGTGTGCCTTTTTAAATTTGTCCTGGGGATAGCCAGGGCCAAAGGTAGGTGTCATAGAGCCTTTGGGTGCCATTAAGGGCTGTACAAATATATTTTTGGTCTCAGAACTTATTTAAGGATGTTTTGGCACAAGTTAGAAGAGAAAAGATTCACCATTGTTCCCAGTATAAGGAAGTCTTTTGAATTAACTGACCTTTGGCTAGAGTCATATATATATATGCTAGATTTGAAAATACCCTTTTGATATCTATGTTTTTTTAAAAATATATTATAGAATTAGAACTATTAGAAATGGAGACAATATATCTAAAAGCCTTGTTTGCTTTTTTCTCTTGGAAAGTTTTTGTTGTGTTACTTAATAGGCTACTCATGTGTGTGTGTGTGTGTGTGTGTGTGTGTATCTATTTTTTTTTTCTTGGTAGATGAAGCTTTATTGAAACACAACCATACTCATTAGTTTACATATTGTTTGTCCATAGTACAGATGACAAATTTTATAAATAGTGGCATGATTTAAGACATAAATTTCTTTTCTTTTTTAAATTTTTATTAGCATTTTCCATGATTATAAAAAAAATCCCATGGTAATTCCCTCTCCCCCCCACATACTTTCCCCTTTGAAATTCCATTCTCCATCATATTACCTCCCCATCACAATCATTGTACTTACATATATACAATATCAACCTATTAAGTACCCTCCTCCCTTCCTTTCTCTTCCCTTTATGTAAGACATAAATTTCTAGAGCAGTTTTAGTCACAGCAAAATTGAAAAGAACTTTGAGAAAAATGGTTCATGATTATCAAGATCTACCACCAGAATGGTGTATGTGATAGAGCTGATGATTTGAATTGATGCTTCATTACCCCTCAAAGTTTGTCATTTGCATTTTGGTTTGCTCTTGGCATTGCATAGCTAAGGGTGTAGGCAGATGTATAATGGCATGAATCCACCACCATAGAATCATGCATTTTCTCTGCCCAACAAAAGTCCCTTTACATTGTCTATTCATCTTTTCCTTTCTGCCAATCCCTGAAAGCACTGTTCTCTGAAACTCTTTATAGTTTTATTTCTAGATTATCATTGGAATAGTATAGTGTATAGCCATTTTATTGTTTTCCATTTAATAATAGGAATTAAATTTCTTCTTTGTCTTTTCATTGCTTGATAACTCCTTTCTTTAAATTGCTGAGAAATATTCCATTGTCTGAATATATCAAAGTTGATTTATCCATTTGCAATCTTGGTTGATACTAAACTTGGGAAATTATAACTAAAGCTGCTATAAACATCAATAAGCAGGTTTTTTTGTGAATGTAAATTTTTAACTCCTTTTGATAAATGTCAAGAATGTTGTTATTAGAATGAGCCTAATAATGGTACCAAACTGACTGTATTTGTTGAATACAAAACTAATTAATAAAAAAAATTAAATAAAAAAAGAACTTACCTTAAATAAATGAAATAAAGGAAAGAAGAAAAACAAGTATATGGTAGACAAATAAATGTATTTATATATTTGAGGTATCTCTTTATCTTGGTTGTACTTTTTTTTTTTTAGTGTTTAAGCAGATAGCCAAAATTTAATCAAAGATTAATTTTGGAAGCTGGGCGTGGTGATGCATGCCTTCAATCCCAGCACTTGGAGGCAGAGGTAGGAGGATCACCATGAGTTCAAGGCCACCCTGAGGCTACAGAGTTAATTCCAGGTCATCCTGGACCAGAGTGAGACCTTACCTCAAAAAACCAAAAAAAAAAAAAGGATTAATTTTGGAGGTCACTAATGGCTCTCCAAGTAGCTTCTTTGATAATGGTGTTGTCTGTCTGTTAGGATGAGTTAGGGCCATGCTGGCCAAGTAGTTTTTGTTGTTGTTGTTATTTGTTTGTTTTTGGCGGGGGGGGGGAGGGATAGTCAAAAGGATTGATTGTTTCTCAGTTGTGACTCTTTTGTTTTAGACTGTACACCAAATTTTTGTTTTGGGGTCTCTGGTCAGGAAGATAAGTAAGTTACCAGGGAGCCAGTGTAGATGTGTTTTAACATCTCCAGTAGCCTCATGACCTGTGAGTATAGGCCAAAATATTGGCCTTCTTGTTCCAATGATTTCATCTGGCTTTAGCTTTTATATAGGTTACTAATACATTTAGAAAGGAAGTTACAACAACCTTGAAGGATGTACATATATAGCACATTTGATCACTAAAACTTATTTAAAGAATAACTTCAATTTTTAAGTTATTTTGTTTAACCTCTAAGTTTAGTTATTTTGTGACAGCATAGACCATATCTGAAGCATTAGAATGTAGACATGTCTTATTCTTTAAATATCTAATAGCCTTAAATGTAGGCAGCCGTAAGGGCATTTTGAATGGATCTAAATATTTCTATTCTTCCCCCACAGTGAGATCCCATAGAGTATTGGGTTGCCACCCCTACCATCCCATCTGCCCACTTTTGGTCCCATGGGTCTGTGACTGAAAAAATTGTGAGTGCCCCCTGAGATTTGAGCTGTGGTGGTTGGATACCATGGGACCTAGTTGGGTGAAAGTAGTGGTACCGACAGAGTGGAGAGATTGATAGTGAGCATCTTCCAACAGAGCCAGTGTAGCATGCTGGTACAACTTGTTCCTTAGCAAAGCAGAGACTTCTCTCATACCATCACTATTTAGCTGGCTTTAGGGCAGCTGTTGGCAACATCTATTATAGGGAAGGTAAGGAAGATGGGCTGTGCACAACCTGTGAGAGGACAGAAGGAAGAATTAAGGATCTTGTTATCCTTGTCAATGTCTATGTCATCAAAATGCCAGGCACAAGGGGGAGATGAACACTCAGAGGTGAGAGATAGAGGGTGTTGGGAGCTATGAATCAAACCTTGGCCATGTTAACAGAAACCGCCAGATAGCAAGGTAAGTTTCTACTTCCTCACCTAATATTCAACTACCAAGGGATCGTACTCTTGGCTGAATACTTCCCCATGCTGATGAAGAAACAAAGGCATTGCAGCCCACCACTGAATAGCGGGTCTCCCCCTCTTTTGTATAAAAGAAGGGAGGAGATGTTGGGAGCCATAGAGCAAAAGCCTCTCCATTTTGCCTGGGCCTGCTCATAAGCTGACTCATTACTCAGAAAGCTGGTCCATCCAGCTTTCTGTTAGGTACTTCTGGAACGTCGGTCAGCAGACTGCTTACAGAATCTTTTTTGCAAAAAGCCAGTTTATGGTCAGGATGTGAAGTCTGGTGCAGTCAGGATGTTAAGCCATTGAGGCAAGATTAGATGAACACCTAATTACATCCCCTCTAGGTTTCCTGACAATTCCAAAGCCCTAAATCACGTCAGCTAGCTTATTCCCTCCCTTTTTTTCTTCTCCTATATAACCACTGTGTAAAAAATAAAGACTCTGAGGCCTTGACACACATCTAGCATGGTCTCCTTCTTGTGTCTGTTTGCCTTTTATCATTCAGGTTAACTTCCCCTTGGGTCCTTGTTCAACTCCCTGCTGGCCAGGGCAAGAAGGTTTGAGGCAAGAGAGAGGAGGCAGAGGGGCATTAGTGTCAAGAGGAGCATTCTGAGATTGGGGGAAGAGTGGGAACATGAGAGAGTTTAAGTTTAAGAGGGCCTGTTGGGGTGGTGATGTACTTATTCCTGGATAAGATAAGGTAGGATGGAGGAGGCTTGACTCTCTTTAGCTGTGATAAGTGGATCCAACTGGGGATGCCCTGAAGCTTTGCAGTCATGGAAGTGGTTACGATCACCAGATGAGGTCCAGTCCATAGTGGCTTGAGACCCTGTGGGCAAGACTGCTTAAGGTAAACTTGATCTCCAGGGTTAAATGAGAGAGTTGTGGCTTTCTCTGGTGGTTTGAGAAGAAGGTGGTCAGCATGTCCCTGCAGACGATTTTGGATAAAGGTGAAAGTTGGTAAGTACCCATGGAGAGGTGTTTCTGGTAGTGGGGGAAGGTTGTTCAACAGGAAGGAGCGATCATACATGAGTTCAAAAGGGCTAAGGAAGGAGGGGGCCCGAGGAGTGCTCTGATTTGGGCTAAAGCAAGTGGGAGGAGCTGGGTCCAGGACAGGTGAAGTTCAGAAGTCAGTTTAGACAGGTGAGTTGCTTTTTGTTGTTGTGGCTGTTTGTTTGTTTTTGTTTTTAGAGGTAGGGTCTCACTCTAGTCCAGGCTGACCTGGAATTCACTATGTAGTCTCAGGGTGGCCTTGAACTCATGGTGATCCTCCTACCTCTGCCTCCCGAGTGCTGGGATTAAAGGCGTGTGCCACCATGCCCAGCTTTAGACAGGTGAGTTTTGAGGATGGCATTTGTTCTTTCTACTTTGCCTGGGGTCTGAAGCCTATATGGAATATGACGTCTCCAATCTATTCCCAGGGCTCTGGATACTTCCTGGGTTATCTTAGAAATGAAGGCCAGTCCATTGTCTGATTGAATGGTAAGAGGAAGGCCAAAATAGGAAGAATAGATTCCAGAATGTGAGAGGTGACTATGTTTTCAGTTTCTCTTGTTGTAGGGAAAGGTTTAACCCACCCCAAGAAAGTATCCAACATAATGAGAAGGTATTTAGGTTTTTTTTGCTTTTTTTGTGAGGAGGCATGTGAGTAAAATCGATCTGCCAGTCCACCCTGGGAAGTGGCCCCATGTGTTGGTGGGGTTTGAAAGAGGGAGGGGGATGGACTTCCTTCCCCTTGTGGAGAAGCTTTGGTGCAGAGTGAGCAAGCCTGTGTCACAGAGGAGATTAGAGAGGAGAGGCAAAGATGGAAAAGGAGGGGGCCAGGAATCTTTGTAGAGGGTGGGCTCCCACATGAAACAGATTATGTAGGTGTGTCTGGATGGTAGTGGCTTGGAGATAACACAAGCAGTAGAGATCCCCCAGGAGTAGCCAGAAGTGGTACCAAGTTTTGTTAGTTTGGTACTGTTCTGGGGTGTGTGAAGGAGTGAAGGGGGTAGGGGCAAGGAAAAAGGATGAAGCTGAATACATGCTGTGGAGGCTAGATTCCATGGCAACTCTGTCTGCAAAGGGGTTTCCCTTGGCCACAGGTGAAGTTAGAGCCTGGTGTCCCCTACAGTGAGTGACAGCCACTTTTGTAGGAAGATAGGAGGCATGTAGCAGTTTAGGGATAATGGGTCCATTTGTAATGGGGCTCCTTTAGCTGAGAGGAAGCCTCTCTCCTTCCAGATAGCAGCATGGTGATGTAGAATATGGAAAGCATATTTAGTGTCAGTAAAGATGTTAACTGTCTTGCCTTGTGCTAAGGTTAGCCCTCTAGTGAAAGCTACCAGCTCAGCCTTTTGGGATGTACTCCCCTTAGGCAATGGGCCAGTCTCTATTATCCGGTCATCTGAAACAATAGCATACTCTGCTATTTGAGAGCCCTGTGAGTTAGTGGAGGAGCTGCCATCTATATACCAGGTGTGATCAGGATTGGGGAGAGAAGATAGAGAGATTCTAAGATTATAATAGATTAATTCCTCTAGGGCCTCTAAACAGGAATAAGTAAGTTGTTTGGGTAGAGGCAGGAGGGTAGCAGTGTTAATTGGGGGAAAAGAGTCAAGTGTTATCAAGGAAAGTGATGTGAAAGAGCTAAATTTTAATTAATTTATTTATTAGTTAATTTATTTATTTGAGAGTGACAGACAGAGAGAAAAAGAGGCATCTAGACATAGAAAATGGGGGCTGGAGAGATGTCTTAGTGGTTAAGCACTTGCCTGTGAAGCCTAAGGACCCTGGTTCGAGGCTTGATTCTCCAGGGCCCACATTAGCCAGATGCACAAGGGGGTGCATGTGACATGCCCATTCTCTCTCTCCCTCTCTTTGTCCCTCTTTCTCTCTGTCACTCTCAAGTAAATAAATAAAAATAAACAAACAAACAAAAAAAAAGAGATAGAGAATGGGTGCACCAGGGCCTCCAGCCACTGCAAACGAACTCTAGACGCATACGCCTCCTTGTGCATCTGGCTAACATGGGGTCTGGGGAGTTGAGCCTCAAACTGGGGTCCTTAGGCTTCACAGGCAAGTGCTTAACCACTAAGATATCTCTCCAGCCCAGAGTTGAATTTTAGATGGGGTCAGAGTAGACAGGCAAGAGTTGGAGAGTAGATCTTTGGAGAGGACAGTGAGTTGTTGTCCAAAAGTGAATTTCTGTGCCTTCTGGGCTAAAAGAGCAGCTGCAGCAAAAGTACATAAGCATGTTTGCCTGGCCCTGACAGAGATTTCTAGTTGTTTAGAGAGATAGGCTACAGGGGCAAAGGATAGGCCTTTCATTTGACCTAGAACTCCCACTGCCATACCCCCTTTGGCTGTGCAATAAAGGATTAAAGACTGTTGAAGGTCTGGAAGGGCAAGGGCTGGAGCTTTTAAAAGGGCATCATGCAGGTAGGAGACAGCAACATCTGTCTCTGACTTAGGGTCTAGGGGCTCATGAGGGTTTCCCTTAGCCTTGTCGTAAAGGGGCTTTGCCAGAAGGGCAAAGTTTGGGATCCATATTCTAAGGAACTCAGCAAAGCCAAAAGAGGAGAGAATTTCTTTCTAAGAAGTAGGTGGGAGAGAGATCAAAGATGTTATTTGCAGTCTAGGGTGAATTGTCATGAGGTGGGGGTGAGGAGAAAACCCAGGTACCTGAATTGAGTTAAGGAAAGTTGAGCCTTTTGGGGAGAAACTTGATATCCCTTAGATCCAAGAAAGTTAAGAAGTTTGTTGGCATGTAGTTTAGATAGAGAAAGAGAGGGTGAGTAGAGCAAAAGATCATCTACATACTGTAAAATTGTGCTGGGCAACAGATCCAGGGACAAAAGGTCAGTGGAGAGAGCTGACCAAATAGGTGGGAAGGACAGTCCAGGTAAGTAGAGAAGCAGTATGAGTAACAGTGTCCTCCCAAGTGAAAGTAAAGAGATTGTAAGAATCAGGGTTGAGGGGCATGGAGAAGGCATCTTTGAGGTCAAGAACTGAAAACTGAGTAGTGGAAGAGGGGATGTGAGAGAGGAGAGTATAGGTGTTAGGACTACTGGATGAATGAGCATAGTGACAGCATTGATTAGGTGTAAGTCTTGGGCTAAGCAGTAGGTCCCATCAGGCTTAATAACAGGCAGGGTTGGAGTACTGCAAGGGGAGTGAGTGGGGCAAAGGAGTCCAGTTTGGAGCAGGCAAGAAATAATAGGTTTGAGACCTTGGCGATGTTTAAGTGAGATTGGGTATTGAGGGTGACAGGGAAAGGGAGCCTTTGAGTATGATGAGGATGGGTGTGTGATGAGAGGCTCGTGCTGGCAAGGAACAAACTTATGGGATGCCTTTTGGAGGCCAGCCAAGAGGCAGAGAATCATTCTATCATGGCCACTCTTCCTGAGGAGTTAGCAGGAGCATGGTATTCCCAGTCAGGGTCCTCTCTGGGGACAGCAAGTGTCCCCACTGGGAAAGTATTATCAGTTTCCTGATAAAGTGAGCCTCATCAGCATGAGCCTGAGTGGCCACCCAGACATGTCGTTCATCAGGAGTGACAGTGGAACAAAGAATTGCAAAGAGATCATGCCAGGTTAGGTCATAGGCCTAGGTGAGGTAGCAAAATTCTCTGGTGTAGCGAGTTGGATCAGTGGAGAAAGACCCTAGATTTTTCAATCTGGGGTAAATCTGATATGGAAAAAGGAATGTGAACACGAACAATTCTTTCAGAGCCTGCAACTTCATGCAAAAGGAATGCCATCCTGTGAGAACGAGTACGGTGGGCAGGAGGGGATAGAGGAGGCGAGGATATAGGAGATGGTGGGGGCATGGAGAGGGAGCACAGAGTAGTTGAAGGGAGGGAGGAAAGGTGTGGGCATCAGGCAGGGGTCAGTTGGGGCTGAGGGAGCTGGAGGGGCTGATGGAGGCAGATTGTCTATGGTGTCTGAGTCAAAAGCAGAGGTGGGGATGAGTATGGGGCAGGGGTTGAATTAGAGCACATTTCTGAGATTTTTGCCAAAAGGACCTGGTGAGAACAGGTAGAACAAAGAGAAGGTTGTGCATGCAGAGTTAAAAATGCTTGGATATAGGGTATTTCAGACCATTTGTCTGTATGTTGGCAGAAGTTTTCTAAATCAATGAGAATCTGGAAACTGAAAGTACCATTCTCAGGCCATTTGGACCCGTTGTCCAGCATATATTGTGGCCAGGTAGAGTTGCAGAGAAAGATTAGATGGTGAGGTTTGATGGCGTCCAAGTGTTGTAGAGGTTTTAAGTTCTTGAGGAGACAGGCTAGGGGGGTAATAGAAAGTGGTTTGGAGGTTTTATTCCCCATGGGGGTGTGAGAGTATAGTAAAAGAGCTACTGAAAGGGGACAGAGAAAGAACAAGACAAAAGTGGTGAAGAAACCAGAGCTTAAACTGGGTTTACACATTATGAGCCCCTGGCCCATTAGGGTGAATGGGGCCTGCACCTCCCACATGGGCAAAGTCCACACAGGTCACAACTGTCGGCTTTCTAGCCTGTTTAGTGGGCAAGGAGGGCACCTGTGCTCCCAATGGAGAAAGCCTCTAGTAGTGAAAGGCTAGAGTAACTGGCAGTGGAAGATGAGAGGGAGAGGAGGGAGGGAAAGGGAATGTCCCAAGGTGGTGCAACTGAACCAAAAGGCGCCCCTTAGGGTACAATAGACCAGAGAACAATAGACCCAAGGCTTTGAGAATGCGTCTTTCTCAAAACCTGAGGTTGGGGCCTAGTGGCTGAGGGGTGTAGCCTGGCATGTCCGCCCGGCTTCCATGAGGAGGGGTGAACCTCAAGAGCAGGCCAACCTGAGAGAGAGGAACATTTACTAAAAATGGAGGAGCCGCGGAAGGGAAGGAGAGTAAGGCTGACTTGTGGTGGGTGTGAGAGCCTGTATCAGAGAGGGTCTAAGGCCTTCAGAGGGTCTAATGGCAGCTCAGTGGTCTGGTCAGGGGAAAAAGATGTCTGGTCGCCCAAGAGGGCAACAGGGAGCCTCCTTATTGGAGTCAGGCACCAAATGTAAGGTTCAGGAATGACGAAGACTATGAAGAGTACTCTGAGGCAAAGATGGAAGTTTTTATTCAGGACAAAAACAGGAGCTGCCAGGATTGACTCTCAAGAGTATGAGAAGTGAGTTTGGGGTTACAGACAGTGGGCTTTATAGGCTCTTCACTTGGGGGGAGGTGAGAAATGGAAGGAAATTTCTTGTTGGGGCAGTAACTCTCTGTTCTTTACATTAGGTGACCAGAAGTGACCCAGTGAGAGATAAGGGGTGGGGGGCAATAAATCTGGACTTGGGACATCATTAATGGCTGGACAATTTCTTGAAGAATGTGGATGACTCACTCCCTTATATCTCTCTATTGACATCCTGTTTCCTTTGGTGACTCCCATTTTGAGAAGCCCATCTTGACCCAACAATTATCATGGTTTATTTTCTGTAAATATGGAAGCTGTCAATAAAGAGGGGGAAAAAGAATTAATTTTGTTATAAGTACTGGTCTTGAGATGCCAGAAATGAGACAGTTACTTTATATATAATAGAGTAGAATCTGGTCATTATTGAGCCAAAACAGCTAAGCTCTAATACAACCCTTGACAAATCTGTTTTGAAAGAAAACACCATTTGACAACCAATGTTTTTAGCTTAATATTGATAGTAATTGATTTTATACATAATAGAAATTTTTATTAACATAAAACAATTTGTCTTACCCAGACTTAAAACTGATAAAGCTTAGACAAGTTAGCCCAACATATTCTACCTAACATGAGCATAAAGGTTGTAGTGACTGATATTAAATCACTTACAGTGATTAAACCTAGCAATGACCATTTAATAGAATTAATAGAATTAGAATAAATAAAACAGAAGCTATCTTCAAAGTTATAATGTTTTTAGGTGTGAGTATCTCATCTTTGGAAATTAAACAGTTATACATGAACCTTTATCTTAAGACTTAGTTTCTCCAATACTTAAAACAAGTAGAGGAACCTAATTTACTTTACTGAGAGTCTCAAAGCCAGTTTTTATAAACCTTTAACCACAATAAGTTAGTATCAGTGAACTGGTAATGAGTGAGACCTTAACCATAAGATTTAGTTTCTGTACTAGTTAAAACATTGACATCAAGTAAATATATTTAGATTTTATCTGAGAGACCAAAAAGAAATAACATGTAACTAATTAAACAATGACACTGCTATTGTAGGACAAACCATTGTGAACAAAGGAGGATCCCAGGCTTGGCTCAGATAAGGAACTAACTGATTAAAGTGCCGACCTTTGCTTCTGTAACTCATGCTCACTTGCTCAACAGGACAATCCAGAAATACTTAGCTGTGGGGGCCTCTGGCCCCTTGCAAAAGATAGGATCTACAAGCAGTCTGCTGACCAGAGATGAGCAACTAGAAATGTTCCCGTGTGCGCCTTCTTGGAACCAATCATTTTAAAAGATGCTATGTGATGTAACCCCTTTTTCCCCTTCCCACTCTTTTCCTTTATAAACCCCTACTTTTAGAAGGTCGGGGCTCTCTCCCACTCCCGTTGTGTCGGTCTGTGTGGATTGAGTCCCTGCTTAAGCTTGACATTAAAAGAAACCTGTTGCTTTTACATTTGAGTGTCTCGGCTTCTGTGGTGGTCCTCTAGGTGACTCCTGGGTGACCGGGGCTCTTGGCTCCTGGTCAGGGGTCTTGGCACAACATTATCTAGTTAAATGTTTTAATGAAGGGGCCCTTTCCTGATCAATCTTCATTACTGTTATAACGTCCTGGTGATGTTTATTTATTTTTTAAAAATATTATTTATTTATTTATGAGAAATAGGGAGAGAGAGGGGGCAGTGTGAAGCATGTTTGCTGCATGCCTGCATGGAGACCAGGTGGAGCCATGAGGATGAACAATGGCATGCAGTGAAAACCCAGTGAAGATGCTGGAACCACGAGATGGCTGCCAAGAAGAGCTGTTGGCCCTGGATGAAGCTTTCCAGGATTGTAAGTAGCCTAGCTGGAGGGGTGGAATTGCAACTCCAGAAACTTCTTGCTAGTTAGAATTCTCGGACTTAAAGGTTTGTCATTGACTAGATTTGTTGGACTGGGAACTACAGAGCTTTATGTTTGCCCTTTTTAAAATCTTGTAATGGTTGAATATTTCTTTGCTATGCCCAGTGCCATTTTTTGCAATGTGAATGTGTATTCTGTGGGTTTTGGAAGGACTTTTAGGTATTATGGCTCAGTTAAAAGACCTTGGACTATGATGGTGTTTGAACATCATTAGGATTGATAAATACTATGGGGACTTTTAAAGATGTACTGAATGCATTGCATTTTAATCATGTATGGTTATCAGTTTATGGGAGCCAGGGGCAGAATGTGGTGGTTTGATTCAGGGGTCCCCTATAAACTTAGGTGTTCTGAATGCTAGGTTCCCTGATGGAGATTTGGGAACTATTGTCTCCTAGAGGCAGAGTATTTGGGGGGGGGGCTTATGGGTGTCATAACCAGTTTCCCTGTGCCAGTGTTTGGCACACTCTCCTGTTCCTGTTGTCCACCTGATGTTGGCTAGGAGGTGCTATCCAACCTCTGTTCATGTCATTGTTTTCCCCCTGCCATCATGAAACTTCCCCTTGAGTCTGTAAGCCAAAATAAACCTTCCCCCCCGCCCCCCCTGCCAAAAAAGCTGCTCTTGGTTGGGTGATTTTTGCCAGCAATGCAAACCTGACTGCAACAGTAAGTTTGATGTTTGTCCTATGTAAGGAGATTGTAACCTGATCAAGTACCTTGACTCAGGTTACCTTTTGTCTAGTGAGAAATTTTGTCTAACATATGTGACTTTAGATGTTTAAAAGAGAAGAACTATAAAGAGAACCATAGTTGTATGTTGTTTGTTGTCAGAGACCATGACCTGGCTGCCCTGGGACAAAAAGAAAAGCAGCCCTTGTGCGGCTCCTCCCCTGAGAACAAACGACTGCTCTGAGAAATGTTACAAAATGTTACAATCCGAGAGAAGCCACAGGCTGTTCCAGAAGATTATGGCCAGGTGGCCTTATCTCCTCCTTTCCTTGTGCCCCCCTGCTTGATCCCCCTGCTTGCTGGTTGATTATAAAAGAGCTAAAAAATCCAACATTAAACGAGACCTTGACAAAACCTCTGCTTGGTCTCCTTCTTCTTTTCTGCCCATTCTTTACAGGTTGTGTAGGAAAAAACCCCCGCAGGGAGCCCCCACGCTCTGCCCGGATAAGGCGACACCCCAAATCACTCACGAGAAGCGCTCTTGATGCAAACTGCAAGAGGATTTTATTCCAAGCACGCTGGGGCCCACAGTCGTACACCTCACGGGGGTAGAGGACTGCAGAGCCCCGAATGCAGGAACAGGACAGTTTTTTATAGGGTTTCTAACAAAGCCTGTGCATTAGACCAATCATTTTCTAATATTAGGAGCCCCGCAGGGTGTTAGCCAGTCAGTTTGTGCCACCCCATAGTTTCTAAGCCAATTAGTTTATGACCTTGGTGGTCAGCATTTGCGCAGGTCCTTGGGTGGGAGTAGCACAGTGTGGTACCAGTCTCCTATGACCTTGGAGGTCAGCCTTTGTGCAATTCCTTAGGTGGGGGTAGCAGAGTATGATATCAGCCTCCTGTGACCTTGGTGGTCTGAGGCAGGCTGTTACAGCTTATGGTGCGAGCTACTAAGGCTAACAGTGTGGGCTATTAAGGCTTATAGTGTAAGGCTTATAGTGCAGGCTATTTACAGAAACCAAATAAGTGGTTCACTTCATTACTCATCTCCCATCCTTGAGGGCTATCTCATGCCCTTTTTACCTAGTTTTATATTAGGAGCAGGCTCTGATATAATGAGAAGAGGGATTCTTTACTTGCTTCTAACAGAGAGTAAAGCCTGGAGTTTGAGGTATGCAGGGGGCCCGCTTAAGCTCTCTTTGGAGTGTGATAGTATTTCTGAGCTTCTGAATTCTTGGGCCTTTCAGTTGCAGCCCTCTTCGACCACCCCGCGTAATATTGGCCCCACAGGTTGGGGGCAGTTTGTCATTCCTTTTTCCTTGTTAGAGACAATTCGTCATTTTGTCTTTCTGGATAAGGTCTGGAGGACACATGGCTTAAACTTTTATGGGGTCTAAGATAAAGGGAGCACCATCTCTTTTTCCAGAGTCCAGCTTGTCATGAGTTCAAATAGCAGTAAGCAAGAGCACAAGGAAATTACAGAGCAGAGAGCTAAGGATCCTGACATTTGTTGTCTTACTCTGAAGTTGTTTGTTTTTACCTAGGAAATTTATTTTACCCATTTGTTATGCACAATCTAATAGGGTCTTGCCTATGTTTAACCTGGCTAGACCTCCAAATAATATAATTTACATATGTGTTTACAACTTTGTGACCCACCCAGCATAGAACATCACTTGTATCCAACATAAGCTGTATTTAGAGTAAGTCTATGTCCCTATGTAAAACGTTTAGAGTATTCTTAAAGTCGGTGAATAGTTGAAAAATCTTTACTTTTAGCCATGGTGCTGATGTTTAGCCTGAAAATTAGCTTTCTGTTTTTTATCAAAGGAAATTAATTTTAGGCAAAATTTGGTCTTTGTATATCTCCTCTGTCTTTTTACATACCTACATATTTTAATATTTTGATCTAAGTTCCATTCAAAAAAAGCATTTTAGCAATAATTTTATGCGTAACTTTGAAATATTCTTTTTTAGTTCCTTCAATTATCTCAACTCACCCTATAATTAACCATCTTTTTTATAAGACTATTAAGAGAAACTACATCAAATTGATTAATCTTATTACCCACTGACAAAGAAACAAGTAGTCTAGTTTCAAAGAGTTAACCATATTACTGTGGAAATTTGTAGAGAAACAGCCTTAGCAGAAAAACTTACAATTTCCTTAGTATTTATGTCTCCAAAGATCTCTACCTGACAACCAGACTTGTTTTTATAATATCAGTGTATATACCTATAGATTTTATAACCCATTGATTTGAGATTTTTTAATGAATAAACTCCATGAAATACTTTTGAGTTATAAGTCTATGAGTGCAGGCAAAACATGACAACAATTTGGAGGATAATCTTTATTCATACCTCTAACACACTTGAAAGTGTTTTTATTAGAAGTAACTAAGGGAAGTTTTTGTTTTTGTCTTGAGGCAGGCTGGCCTGGAACTCAGGCCAGTTGCCTCCTCCTTTTAAGTACCAGGACATTATAATCTTTTAAAATACCAGGCAAATTATGACCCACCACCTCAAAGAGAATTCTGTTGTTTTCAATAATTCACTATGTAAGTTGAAGTTGACCTAGGACATAAAATCAGTAATTATATTTATGACATCATGTAACAAATTATGGCCTGTTTATATAAAATTTTAGCTCACTGTAGGTCCTAGTTAAATCTTACCTTCAGACAAAAACAAAAACAAACAAACAAAAACCTTTAAAATAAATCAAATGCCAACAAAAACTTTAGGTGCAATCTGTTGGAATTAATAAAGAAACCAAATGGTGTTTATAAACAGCATCTCATTTGTTTAAAGCATAAACAAAAGAGAAAATATCAGGCATAGTTAAAATTATGTACTTATTTTTATTTTTATCAAGCAATGTAAAAACCACATGGTTTTTAAATGTGGGGTCAGGCTGTCACATTGGAACCTTGAATTAGAGATCCTCCTGTCTCAGAATCCCAAGTAGCTATAGGTCTATAGGTCATCAGGCTTAGCTCATTTTACTGTTTATAATACTTGTATGAATAACTGATTTACAGCTATGTAAAGATATATTTGTCATAGAACACATTAGCAGAAAATCATACAGTTAGTGAGCACCATCAGGCATGTCCTTCCCATTATGTCTCTGTATTTCCTAAGGCACAACATGGTTACCTCTCCTACCCAATTGACATAGCTGCAGGCTTCAGCTCCATAGGGGGAGGAGGCATTTGGTTGGGACCCAGGCTTGCTGCAAAAACCTTTCTAGGCAAGCACCTAGGCTCAGAGATTGGATGGAGCATTTTTAGTCTCCCCTTATTTAGGGGACCAGAGATCCACACTCTCTGCCTGGCAGCTCCCCTGAGGTGTGGCCTCAAGACTCCAATTGAACTGGGCAGAAGCTTGTGCCACAGGAGGGGTGGAGCCCAGAGCAAGAGTCAGAGCTCTATCCTTCCATCCCCCCTACAGGCAGCCACGAGTCTTGTGTCACAGTGGCTTGTAATGGAAAAATGAAAAAAAAAAAAAAAAGTCCTAGAAGAAATTCAGGTCAGGGATCTTTGTTTCTGGAGCCTCCATGTGGCCATAAGGCACCTCCCTATTAGTTCAGCAGAACCATCTCTCAAGCTCTGGAGTTCAGCCTTGTGGCTTGGAGTTAAAGAATCTCAACTAACTGTATCTCCCTTCAAAAGTTGTCACCTTTACAAAGAGCCCCACAAGATGCCATCCCCATTTGGCCTCAGGTGACAACACATTTCAATAGAGCTCCAATCCCAGCAAGGTGGAACAGGCCAGGTGGAGGAGAAGCCTAGGCGAGTAGGTGACCAGTCTGAAAGGAGACCTGTCTGCCTACCTGGCCAATGCCAGTGCTATTCATTCCCCTCAGCTTAACCAGAGATAGTGATCTTAACCTCCAGCAAGAAGAGAAAGCAAGCCAGTTTTCCCAAAAGTGGAGAGAAGCAGTGCTCACAGCCTGAAAATGTGCTTCCCATCTTCTCCCATAAATTAGTAATCATAATTTTCCTTCTCAAGATTATCCCTTCATGGTCACCAACTATACAGGATTCTGGGGGTCCAGGAAAGTCCTTGAACCTCAAACCCTAGGTTTGTTTCTAATTTTAGACAAAATAAATAAATAAATAAGAAGACTGAGAAGGATAATTATTAAATTATATTTATTGAGAGAAATATAGAACCACATAGCTAAAGATGCCATTTGGAGGGCCTGCAAAAAGGCATGGAAAGAAAATAGAAAAGAAAGTTCAAGGAGCTCCTGCCATGTGGGGGGCAAGAAGGGATAAAGGATCCCATGTGGAAACTAAGGACTAGGGACCCACCTGGCTGGGCCCACAACTGGAAGTTCCAAAGTAATCAGACAGCCTGTACTTCTTTTGCAAAGGTATTTATGACCTTATGGGGGTGGGTTGCCTTCTGGCTAATGTGAACCAGATGGACAGCTTGTTGGTTAGGGTTAAGGGCTGTCCCAGGAAGAGGTAAGCCCTAGCACCAAATTCTGGAGGCTGAACTTGATCAACCACAGTGTTTAAATCCTATGAAAGACCTCCCTCCCAGGAGGGGTCCTGATTAGCTTTGGAAAAAACGGGTCTCCAGGGAACTAGTCAAGAGATAATAAGTTAGATCATCTTTGATTTCTAGCAAGTACAAACTATCCTGCACTTTTAACCCTCAGGGGCCCAGTCACCCTAACTGTATCCCCCTCTCATTAGGTCTATTTAAGTGGTTTATCTCATCTAGATTTAATTTTGGTAGAGCATATAGATCTAGGAAATAATCCATTTCTTTCAGATTTTCAAATTTAGTGGAGTATATATTCTTAAAGTATGTCCTTGTGATTTTCTGACTTACATTGGTATCTGTTGTAATGGTGCCTTTTTCATCCCTAATTTTATTAATTTGTGTCTCTTCTTTCTTTCTTTTTGTCAGAATTGCTGAGGGTTTACCAATCTTTATCTTTTCAAAGAACCAACTTTTTGTTTCATTGATTCTTTGGATTTTTTTGGGGTTTCTACTTCATTAATTTCTGCCCTAATCTTTATTATCTCTTCCCATGGATTGCCTTGTTCTTCTTTTACCAAGGCCTTAAAGTGAAACATTAAGTTGCTTACTTGCAACCTTTTAAATTTATTAATATAGGTATTTAAAGCTATGAATTTCTCTCTTAGGACTGCCTTCATTGTGTCCCAAAGGTTTTGGTATGTTGTGTTATAATTATTGTTTGATTCTATGAATTGTTGGATTTCTTCAATGACCCATTCATCATTCAATAGTGTACTGATTAGTTTAGTTTAGTTTAGTACTTACTGGTTTGTAATTTAATCACATGGTAATCAGATAGAGTACAAGGAATTATTTTAATTTTCCTGTATTTGTTAAGATTTGTCTTGTGTCCTAATATATGGTCTATTATAGAGAATGTTCCATGTACTGCTAAGAAGAATGTGTATTCTGCAGCATTTGGGTGGAATGTTCTGTAGATATGTGTTAGGTCTACTTGCTCTATGACATCATTTAATCTAGATGCTCTCTGTTTATTTTTTACCAGGATGACTGGTCAATTAATGATTGTGGGATACTGAAGTCACCAACTACAGTTGTTCTTGGTTTTATCATGACCGTAAGTCTAATATTGTTTGTTTGATGAAATTGGGAGCCCCCATGTTAGGTGCATATATGTTTAGAATGGTAATATAATCATGTTGAATTTTTAAAAAATCTATATAAAGTGACCTTCTTTATCTTTCCTCAGTAATGTTGGTTTGAAGTCTATCCTGTCAGATATTAGGGTAGAAACACCTGTTTGTTTCCTGGCTCAATTGCTTGAAATACCATTTTCCATCCTTTCATCCTAAGATAGTGTCTGTCTTTTATGAAAAGGCAAGTTTCTTAGAGGCAGCAAACAAAAGGATTAAAACTTTTAATCCAATTTGCAAAACTGAGTCTTTTGTTTGGGCCATTGAGGCCATTGATATAAAGAGTTATTATTGAAAGATATATGTTTAGTCTCACCATTCTTCTTGTTTCATAGTGCTTCCTGTTTCCCTTTACTCTCTTGTATTAACTATTATTTGAGTATGGTTTATTTTTTCCTGTTTCCTTATGTGTGTGCTTTCCTTTCTCCTCAGCATAAAGAATACCTTCAGGTATTTTCTGTAGAGCTGGCTTAGAGGTCATATATTACTTTAGACTTTTTGTATTGTTGAATGTCCTTATGTCTCTGTCAATTTGGATAGATAGATTTTCTAGGTAAAGTAATCTTGGTTGATGGTTATCCTTCAGAACTTGGAATACATCATTGTAGGCACTCCTAGCTTTTAAAGTTTGTGATGGACTTGACATTATATGTGACTTGATTTTTCTCTCTAACTGCTTTCAATATAGTTTCTGTGTTTTGGAATTTATTAAAAAATGGCTGTGAGAGGTTATTTCCAGTTTTTGTCTGTTTGGTGTTCTAAACATTTCCTGTATCTGTGTTGGTATCTCTTTCTCAATTTGAAGGAAATATTCTTGTATAATTTTGTTGAAAAATTTTACTTTGGACTAAAATTTTTCTCCTTCTATGATACCCTGAATTCTTTTTTTAATTTTTTTTGTTTAGTTCTATTTATTTATTTGAAAGAGACAGACAGAGAAAGAGAGAGAGAGAGAGAATAGGTACACCAGGGCCTCCAGCCACTGCAAACGAGCTCCAGACACATGCACCACCTTGTGCATCTGGCTTATGTGGGTACTGGGGAATCGAGCCTCAATCCGGGTTTCTTAGGCCTCACAGGCAAGCCCTTAACCACCAAGCCATCTCTCCAATCCCTGACACCCTGAATTCTTATGTTTGATCTTTCCATAGTGTCCAAATATCTTGAAATTCCCATTTATACCTTCCCATTAGCTTGTCTTCCTCTTTGTTGGACTGTATTATATTTGCCACCTGGTCTTCTAGTTTAAATATTCTGTTCTCTTCTTCATTTATTTTATTACTGAGACTTCCTACAGTTTTTTTTTTTTTTTGCTATGTTTTTCATTTCTAGTATTTCTGATTGGTTTTTCTTCAGTATTTCTTTCTTTCTTTTTATTTATTTATTTATTTATTTATTTATTTATTTATTTATTTGGTTTTTCAAGGTAGTCTTGCTCTAGTCCAGGCTGACTTGGAACTCACTTTGTAGTCTCAGGGTGGCCTTGAATTCATGGAAATCCTCCTCCTTCTGCCCCCCGAGTGCTGGGATTAGAGGCATGTGCCACCAGAATTTCTATTTCCTTACTCATGTCTTTTGTTTACTTCCTTATTTCATTAAGTTGGTTTTTTGTGTTCTCCTTTAGGAGTTTGTTTTCTTCTTCAATTCCTTTGGTTTCATCTTAGATTTCTTTGAACATAGTTATAAGCATTCTTTTGAAATCTTTCTCAGGCATTTCATTTAAGTCAGTCTCACTGAGGTCATTTCTAATGGATTTATAATTTTTGGTTGAGTTATTTGTCTTGATTTTTTGTTTCTTGTATTATAATGTAGACATTTTTGCATCATGGATTAATTTGGTGTTTGGGTTTTCTAATTATATGCAGTATTCTTAGATGTGTAAACCTGATATTATATATCTTCAGGACAGGAGTTTAAGGTGCCATGTGTGGCTCTTATATGACTTCCAGAGTAACAGCAGAAATGACCCTGGGTGTTGGGTTTGCCTGCTGTGCTTGGTATGCCAAGACAGAGTCTCACTGTAGCTCAGGCTGACCTGGAACTCACTATGTAGTCTCAGGGTGGCCTTGAACTCTCAGCAATTTTCCTACTTCTGCCTCCTGAGTGCTGGGATTAAAGGTGTGCACCACCACAACTGACAGAATGTGTTTTTTTGAGTGGAATTTAGATCAGAATGTTAAAGTGTGTAGATGAAGGTGCACACATATAAAAAGATTATGAGATAAGATAAAGTACAAAAAGCTTATTTACAGGCAAAACATAGATAAATACTGTTGCAGTCAGGTTCACATTGCTGGTAGAAATCACCCAGCCAAGAACAGTTTCTGGGAAAAATAGGTTTATTTTGGTTTACAGGCTCAAGGGGAAGCTCCATGATGGCAGGGAAAACTATGGCATGAGCAGAGGGTGGACATCAACCCCTGACCCACATAAGGTGACAACAGGAACAGGAGAGTGTGCCAAACACTGGCACAGGGAAACTGGCTATAACATCTATAAGCCCGCCCCAAACAATACACTCCCTTTAGGGAGTAGTATATTCCCAAATCTCCATCAGCTGGGAACCTAGCATTCAGAACACCTAAGTTTATGGGGGGACACCTGAATCAAACCACAAATACCATGCCTAAAATTAGGGGTTTTTCAACTGTTTACAAACATTTAAGGATGCTCTTAAATTTTTATAGACAGACACAGATTTAATCTAAATTTAGCTTACATTATAGACAGGTGAGATCCTGTCCTGAGTAGGTCAAAAAGTCATAAGCACAGATGTAATTCATGAAGACCCCATCACCTTGTGTATTACAAATAGATAAAATTAATTTCCTAGGTAAAAATAAATAGACAATTTCAAAAGAGTATTCTCTTTTGTTAACTAGTATTTGAGTATTGTTTGTTTTTTCCAGGTTCCTTTTATGTGTGTTTTTCTTTCTTTTCAGCATGGAGGAACCTGGAAAGTATTTTCTGTAGAGTCTGTTTTGTCTTCAAATAACCCCTTAGTCTGCTTTTGTTGTGGAATGTCCTTATTTCTCTATCTACTTGAATGGATAGATTTGCAGGATGAAGAAAACTTGGTTGACAGTTATTATCTTTCAGAACTTGGAATGCATCACTCCAAGCCCTTCTGGCTTTTTAAAGTTTGTGTTGAGTAATCTGCTGTAATCCTGATGGGCTTGCCTTTGTAGGTCACTTGATTTTTCTCTCTAACTGCTTTCAACATTTTTTCTTTGGATTGTGTCTTTGGTAGTTTGATTACAATATGGCGAGGAGAGGTTCTTTCCAGGAAATGAAAAGAATCAAAGAAGACACAGGAAACCAATTTCATGAAATAAGGAGGTCAATGCAAGATATAAATAAGACAATAGAAATAATCAAGAGAAACCAGTCAGCAATACAAGCAATGAGAACACAGTCAGTGAAGTGAAAATCTCTGTAGGAAATCTCACCAGTAGAATGGATGAATGAGAAGACAGAATATCTAAACTAGAAGACCAGGTGTAAGATCTAATACAGTCCATCAAAGACAAAGACAAACTAAGAAGAAAGCATGAATGGTAATTTCAAGATATTTGGGACACTATGAAAAGATAAAACATAAGAATACAAGATATAGTAAGTAGAAGGAGAAGAATTTCACTACAAAGGACAGTAGGCATTTTTACAAAATCATAAAAGAAAACTTTCTCAAAATGGGGAAATAGATGCCAATGCAGATACAGGAAGCCTTTAGAACACCAAACAGAAAAAACCCAGAAAGAACCTCTTCTCGAGATATTATAATTAAACTACCTAACACACAAACCAAAGAAAATATGTTGAAAGCAGTCAGAGAGGAAAATCAAGTGACCTACAAAGGCAAATCTATCAGGATTACAGCAGATTACTCAACACAAACTTTAAAAGCCAGAAGGGCATGGAGTGATGCATTCCAAGTTCTGAAAGATAATGACTGTCAACCAAGTTTTCTTCTTCCTGCAAAGCTATCCATTCAAGTAGATAGAGAAATAAGGACATTCCACAACAAAAGCAGACTAAGGGGTTATTTGAAGACAAAACAGAGTCTACAGAAAATACTTTCCAGGTTCCTCCATGCTGAAGAGAAAGAAAAACATACATATAAGGAACCTGGAAAAAACAAACCATACTCACATACTAGTCAATACAAGAGAGCAAAGGTAAAACTGAAAGAACTACAAAACAAAACAAAAAAAAAATGGTAAAAATAAATACATACCTTTCAATAACAGCTCTTAATATCACCAGCCTCAATGCCTCAACCAAAAGACATAGGTTTCCAGACTGGGTTAAAAAGCATAATCCTTCAATGTGTGTTACCTCCAAGAAACTCACCTTTCTACACAGGAGGAACACTATCTTAGGGTGAAAAGGTGGAAAACAGTGTTTCAAGCAAATGTGCTTAGGAAACAGGCAGGGGTCACTATTCTAATATCTGAGAAGGTATACTGCAGACCAAAATTAGTTAGGAAAGTTAAGGAAGGCCACTTTATATTGATTAAAGGCACACTCCAACAGGAGGACATTACAATCCTAAACATATATGCACCTAACATGTGGGCTCCCAACTTCATCAAACAAATGCTAATAAAACTAAGGTCACAGACAACACCAAACATAGTTGTAGTGGGTGTCTTGAATAGCCCACTCTAATCAATTGACAGGTCATCACAGCAAAAAATAAACAGAGATGCATCTGGATTAAATGAGGTCATAGAGCAAATAGACCTAACAGATATCTATAAAACATTTCATCTACATGCTGCAGAATACACATTCTGTTAAGCAACACAATGAACATTCTCTAGGCCAGGCGTGGTGGCGCACGCCTTTAATCCCAGCACTTGGGAGGCAGAGGTAGGAGGATCACTGTGAGTTCAAGGCCACCCTGAGACTCCATAGTGAATTCCAGGTCAGCCTGGGCTAGAGTGAGACCCTACCTCGAAAAATAAAAAAAAAAAAAAAGAACATTCTCTAAAATAGACCATATATTAAGACACAAAGCAAAGCTTAACAAATACATGGAAATTGAAATAATTATTTATCTGATCACAGTGGGATCAAACTATAAATCAATAGCAAGAAAAGCTATAGAGGATACACAAAGTTATGGAAGCAAAACAATATACTACTAAATGATGAATGGGTGAATGAAGAAATCAAGAAGGAAATAGAAAAATTCATAGAGTCAAATGATAATGAGAACACAACATACCAAAACCTTTGGGACACAAGGAAGGCAATCCTAAGAGAGAAATTTATAGCTTTAAGTGCCTATATTAAGAAATGAGAAACGTCCCAAGTAAACAACTTAATGCTCTACCTTAAAGTCTTGAAAAAAGAACCAGGCAAACCAAAAACTAGTAGATGAGAAGAAATAATAAATATTAGGGCAGAAATTCATGAACTAGAAACAAACAAACAAAAACAATCCAAAGAATCAATGAAACAAAGAATTGGTTCTTTGAAAGGATAAAAAAGATTGATAAACCCTTAGCAAATTTGATCAAAAGAGATACGAGACATACATTACTAAAATTAGAGATGAAAAAGGCACCATCACAACAGATACCAGAGAAATTAAAAAAAAAATCATAGGAAAATACTATAAGAACATATACTCCACTAAGTTTGAATATCAGAAAGAAATGGATGATTTCCTTGATTTACATGACCTACCTAGATTAAATCAAGATGAGATTAACCACTTAAATAGACCAATAACAAGTATGGAGATCCAAGCAGTTATAAAATAATCTCTCTACTGAAAAAACTCTGGGCCCAGATGGATTCACTGGTGAATTTTACCAGACCTTCATGGGAGAAACAACACCAGTGCTTCTTAAATAGAAAAAAATAGAAAAAGAAGGAATCCTACCAAACTCTTTTTATGAAGCCAGCATCACCCTGATTCCAAAACCAGACACAAAGATGGAACAAAAAAATAAAATTACAGACCAATCTCCCACATGAACATAGATGCAAAAATTCTCAACAAAATATTGGCAAGCAGGATACAAAAATATATCTAAAGTTCTTTCACCCCCACCAAGTAGGCTTTATCCCAGAGATGCAGGAATGGTTCAACATAATGCAAATCAATAAATGTAATATGTTATATTAATGGACTGAAGGACAAAATTCACATAATCTTCTCATTAGATCTGAAAAAAGCATTTGAAAAAAATCCAAAATCCCTTCATGATAAAAGACCTAAAGAGATGGGGAGTAGAAGGAACATATCTCAATATAATAAAGGCTATTTATGACAAGCCTACAGCCAACATATTACTAACTGGGGAAAAACTGGAAGCTTTTCCACTAAAATCAGGAACAAGACAAGTGTGTCCACTGTCCCCACTTTTATTTAATATAGTATTAGAAGTCTTAGCCATAGCAATAAGGCAAGAGACACACATAAAAGGGATACAAATTGGAAAGGAAGAGATCAAGTTATCATTATTTGCAGATGACATGATTCTATACATAAAGGACCCTAAAGACTCTACCAGCAAACTGTTAGAGCTGATAAACTCCTACGTCCACGGCGACCTCGCCTGTGTAGCAAAGATGCCTCTACACTGGAAGAGAGCTGAGGACTGAGGGCCAGCACTCCTCGGAGGGATGCCCCCGGTGACCCCTTGGCAGTCGGTTACTGTAATGGTTCCTGCTGCCCATAAGAAGTCACGAAGACCCAATTGCTGGTGCCAATGGGCTGTTTTCTGCGCTCTGTTTCTTTCCTGCTTCCTTCTAGTTGTTTGTCAAAGAACAACTAATTCAACGCTTACTAGTAATCATGCATGCAATCAGAGTACAAGGAACAATCTGAGCATTGAATGTGCCCCTCCTATAATTAGGGCAATGGAGGGAATGTATAACTCTACTAAGAATAAAAAATTAACTTTAGGACAATTTTTTGATGGTGTAGAGCAAAAACAGCTTATGATGTTTGAGAACGATACTGAGCCTGAGAAAATGAAAGTAGAAATGTTGATCGGTAATGTTCATAAGAAGCATGACAGTTCTGCAGAAAAGGAGTTGAAAAACTTAGGCATTCCCACCAGGAAACTTCCTGGGGGATATGTTCAGTACTTGATCAAGGGCAGATGGTGGACACCACCGAAGTGGACTCCTAGAGCTGGAAACTACCTAGATCCACTCCCCTATGAGGGAGGATATGATGAATTCAGTAATAGATGGGTGAATTATGAAGGAAAAAGGAGGCTATGGCATTCTCTTCCATTTATGGAACGCTTAGCAAGGAAGCATAAGCCTTGGTGTTTATACAATAAACAAGAAAGAAGGGAATTTCTGGAAAGTATTACACCAGCCTTAAAATATTGGTGGTTTTTTTGGATGGAAACACTTTTATAATGAATATGAGGATTATATAAATGATTTAATAAGTGGAAAAAGATGGTTTGGGACAGTCCTTGGGGCATGACAGTCCTTGGGGCATGACAGTCCTTGGGGTATAAGAAATAAGTAACCTGTTATTCACCTTGCACCTTTTGCCCTAGTTTCTGTTCATATAATGTTGTGGTCAATGGTGCGAGATGTGCTTCTCAGAAAATGGGTACATTTCCTGCCTGATAAACACTGCATGTATGCTTAGAATAGAACAATACTTAAGATTGTTTAGATTAATAATTCTTGAGATCACTTGTTCAATCTGTATAAAACCTTGATGAAAACTTCAGTAAATCGCAGCAGCATATTCAACTTAGAGTGTGTCTGTCTGTCATTTCCATGCCGAATCCCGAGTTCTCCTTGAGCCTTCGCCCTTGTTCTCCCTCGGTCCTGATCTCCCTGAGAGTCAGTCCGTGGCAATAAACACCTACAGCCATGTAGCAGGATACAAAAGAAGTACACTGAAATCAGTAGCATTCATATATGCTAACAACAAACACAAAGAGAATGAAATCAGAGAATCACTCCCATTCACAATTGCATCAAAGAAAACAAAGTACCTTGGAATAAACCTAACCAAGGAAGTAAAGGATCTTTACAATGAAACCTTTAAAACACTCAAGCAAGAAATTGCAGAAGACTCTAGGAAATGGAAAAACATCCCTTGTTCCTGGATTGGAAGAATCAATAGTGTGAAAATGGCAATCTTACCAAAAGCAATCAACACATTTAATGGAATCCCCATCAAAATTTCAACAGCATTCTTCAAATTAAGTCCAAATGGATTAAAGACCTTAACATCAGACCTGAAACTCTGAAACTTCTAGAGGAAAAAGCAGGGGAAACCCTTCAATATATTGGTCTTGGCAAAGACTTTATGAATACAACCCCACTTGCTCAGGCAATAAAACCACAGATTAACCTCTGGGACCTTATAAAATTACAAAGATTTTGTACAGCAAAGGACACTGTGAATAAAGCAAAGAGGCAACCTACAAAATGGGAAAATATCTTCACTAGATATACATCTGATGGAGGATTAATACCTAGGATATACAAAGAACTCAAAAATTAAATAATAAAAAATCAAAAAAGCCAATTAAAAAATGGGCTATGGGCGCAGGGTGTGGGGCGGCTCCGGGGCCGGGGATGGCGGCGGCCGCGGCTGCGGCGGCTCCGGGACGAGCGAGGGGAGCCCGGGGAGCTCTGTGAGATGGGCCGGCTCCCAAGTCAGGGGGGAGGACACTTACTACAGCTGCTCAGAAGCACCACCAGAAGCTCAGATGTGGGCACCCCAGCCAGCAGCAGAGAGGGGTGCAGGGAAGCCACAGAGAAGTCCCTTCTGATGCCCCAAGGAGCAAGCCAACCCCTTCCTGGCTCCAGGAACATCACAAAGCAATATGAAACCTGTTCATGAGAGGAGTCAGGAATGCCTTCCACCAAAGAAACGAGACCTCCCTGTGACCAGCGAGGATATGGGGAGAACTACCAGCTGTTCCACAAACCACACACCTTCCAGTGATGCCTCTGAATGGTCCCGAGGGGTCGTGGTGGCTGGACAGAGCCAGGCTGGAGCCAGAGTCAGCCTGGGTGGTGATGGAGCTGAGGCCATTACTGGTCTAACAGTAGACCAGTATGGCATGCTGTATAAGGTGGCAGTGCCACCTGCCACCTTCTCACCAACTGGCCTGCCATCTGTGGTGAACATGAGCCCTTTGCCCCCCACGTTTAATGTAGCATCTTCTTTGATTCAACATCCAGGAATCCACTACCCCCCAGTCCACTATGCTCAGCTCCCATCCACCTCACTGCAGTTTATCGGATCTCCTTATAGCCTTCCCTATGCTGTACCACCTAGTTTCCTACCAAGTCCCCTCCTTTCTCCTTCTGCTAACCTTTCCACCTCTCACCTTCCACATTTTGTGCCATATGCCTCACTCCTGGCAGAAGAAGCCACTCCGCCCCCCCAGGCTTCATCCCCAGCCCACTCATTTAACAAAGCCCCTTCTGCCACCTCCCCACCCGGCCAGTTGCCTCATCACTCAAGTACTCAGCCACTGGATCTTGCTCCAGGCCGGATGCCCATTTATTATCAAATGTCTAGGCTACCTGCTGGATATACCTTGCATGAAACTTCTCCAGCAGGCGCCAGCCCAGTGCTTAACCCTCAGGAGGGCCAGTCTGCTCTGGAAGCAGCTGCTGCCAATGGAGGACAGAGACAGCGAGAGCGAAATTTAGTAAGACAGGAAAGTGAAGCCCTTGACTCCCCCAGCAGCAAGGGTGAAGGCCAAGGAGGACTAGTGCCAGTGGTAGAATGCATGGTGGATGGACAATTGTTTTCAGGTTCTCAGACTCCGAGAGTGGAGGTGGCAGTGCCTGCACACCGAGGAACCCCAGACACTGACCTTGAGGTTCAGCGGGTAGTTGGCGCTTTAGCTTCTCAGGACTATCGTATGGTGGCAGCTCAGAGGAAAGATGAACCCAGTCCTCTCAACCTGTCACACCATGCCCTTGACCATCAGGGTGAGGGGCGAGGGTCAGCCAGGAACCCTGCAGAGGTGGCAGAGAAAAATCAGGCTCGTGGGTTCTACCCTCAGTCCCATCAGGAACTGGTAAAACACAGACCTTTACCCAAAGCAATGGTTGTAGCCAATGGCAACCTGATGCCCACTGGAACTGACCCAAGTTTGCTGCCTATGGGCTCAGAAATCCTAGTGGCATCAAGTCTGGACATGCAGACCAGAGCCACCTTCCCAGACAAGGAGCCAACGCCACCCCCCATTACCTCCACCCATTTGCCCTCCCATTTCATGAAAGGTGCCATCATTCAGCTGGCTACAGGGGAGCTGAAGCGGGTGGAGGACCTCCAGACCCAGGATTTTGTGCGCAGTGCCGAAGTGAGTGGGGGCCTGAAGATCGACTCTAGCAGGGTTGTGGACATTCAGGAGAGCCAGTGGCCTGGATTTGTCATGCTACATTTTGTTGTTGGTGAACAGCAGAGCAAAGTGAGCATCGAGGTGCCCCCTGAGCACCCCTTTTTTGTGTATGGCCAGGGTTGGTCCTCCTGCAGCCCTGGAAGGACTGCACAACTCTTCTCTCTGCCCTGCCATCGGCTACAGGTGGGAGATGTCTGCATCTCTATCAGTTTACAGAGCTTGAACAGTAACTCAGTTTCTCAGGCCAGCTGTGCTACCCCAAGCCAGCTGGGTACCCCCCGAGAAAGGCCTGAGAGGACGGTCTTGGGGTCCAGAGACCTATGTGACAGTGAGGGGAAGAGCCAGCCTTCAGGAGAGGGCTCCTGTGTGGTAGAGCCCTCCCAGCCTGAGCCTGGTGCTCAAGCCTGCTGGCCAGCCCCAAGCTTCCAAAGATACAGCATGCAAGGGGAGGAGGCACGGGCTGCACTGCTCCGTCCCTCTTTCATTCCACAGGAGGTAAAGCTGTCTATTGAAGGCCGTTCCAATGCGGGAAAATGAACCTTTCTCAGACCAGGACTGGGGCTTTAACCCCAGAGGTGAGCCCTCACCATGAGCAGGCAGAGGTTTTGCACATGCCAAACAGGGAATGGCTCTCCTGGCAGTGAGATTTGAGGGAAAGAGGAGGCATGAAAGCAGCCTCCCAAGACAGGATCTGTTGCTCATTACCCCCATGGCATGCTTTCTGGACAGCCATTGGGGGTCCTGTGCTGGGGAGCAGCAGGCCTGGGACAAGGAAGGGTGGAGGTGCACACAGGATAAAAAAAACATTCCAAAAAAAAAAAAGGGGGCTATGGAATTAAATAGAGAGTTCTCAAAAGAAGAAATACAAATGGCATATAAGCATCTAAAAAAATGTTCTACATCCTAGTCATAAGGGAAATGCAGATTAAAACTATGTTGAGATTCCATCTCACTCCTGTCAGATTGGCTACCATCATCAAAACAAATGACCATAAATACTCATGAGGATGTGGAAAAAGAGGAACCCTTCTACATTGTTGGTGGGAATGCAATCTGGTCAAGCCATTGTGGAAATCAGTGTGGGGTTCTTAAGACAGCTAAAAATTGATCTACTATATGACCTAGCTATAGCACTTCTAGGCATATATCCTAAGGACTCATCTCATTACCTTAGAAATACTTGCACAACCATGTTTATTGCTGCTCAATTCATAATACCTGGGAAATGGAACCAGCCTAGATGTCCCTCAACTGATAAGTGGATAATGAAGATATGGCATATTTATACAATGAAGTCATGAAATTTTCAGGAAAATGGATGGATCTAGAAAGGATTATAGTAAGTGAGGTAACTCAGGGCCAGAAAGCCAAGCGTTGCATGTTCTCTCTCATATGCGGATCCTAACTACAGATGATTGGACTTCCATGTGAGTAGGAAGAAAACTCAGTAGCAAAGGCCAGTAAACTAGAAAATAAATATAAAGGGAAGAGAAAGGAAGGGAGGAGGGTACTTAATAGGATGGTATTGTATATATGTAAGTAGAAGAATAGATTAATGGGAGTGAAAAGGTCCAAGTGAGGTCAGGAGAAGAGATTGAGTAAAGGAAAGGTGGAGGGAGGGCTAATCAAAATCTAAGAGGATATAAATAAATCATGTGGAATCCTACTTTTTTGGACAATGGAACACTCCAGAGCAATAGATTATTGCTAGAAAATTGTCAGTGCCTGGAATGGAATACTTTCCTGTGAGTTGTTGTCCAGGGAGGTCCCTGACACCCCCAAAACATTATAGGCCATTTCCAAGGCCCTTGGTTTCCCACCAGGAATAGATGGTAAGAACCTATTGCTGAAGACTCCACATACTTGGGCTACAAAGCCACTGAGAAATCCTGCTGGAACTGAGCTGATAATCTCCTCAATGTAGACCAGCTGACAGAAAGCTGGAAGAAGCCATTCTGTGTACAGTTCAATGGGAGAGAGAGAAATCACCAGTGAAGATACTCAACAGTGCAAGCCTTATATTTTGCCAGCCAGGCCAAATGAGCCAATTGGTGCAATAGTGGCATGTCTTATTGTGGAAACCAACTGCCCTATAATTGGATTGAAGGTCTGCTCCATGGGAGGGAATACATCCCTGATACTGAAAAGTTAAAACAGGGGTATTTATGAGCCCTAGGGGTATAACATCTGCTACATTCTGGCTAAATGTATATACTATGCTTATCAAACTGCCCAGTAAGTACTTCTCTTAATGTTCCTACCCTTATATTAATGATACTCTCACTTTTGGTAGAGAATCTTCTCTTTTCAGATGGCAATGTCCTTGGGATAACTCAGAAGGTATCATGGTGCTGGAGAGAAGTGACCGGAGTGTGGAGTACTATAATATCTATCACATCTTCCAAGGCTCAGGGTCTAATGCAATAGAGTTGGCAGAAAGAATGTAAGAGCCAAAGGAAGGGTAGAACCCCTTACAATGTGCTCCCCCCATACACAAAATGGTATGGATATCCATGACCTCACAGTGCCTGACACTACATACACAAGATCATCATAATAGAAGGAAAAGATCATGACACCAAAATAAAAGAGAGACTGATTGAGATGAGGAGGGAATATGATGGAGAATGGAGTTGGGTTTTTTTTTTTTTTTTTGTTTTGAGGTAGGGTCTCACTCTGGCTCAGGCTGACCTGGAATTCACTATGTAGTCTCAGGGTGGCCTCGAACTCATGGCGATCCTCCTACCTCTGCCTCCCGAGTGCTGGGATTAAAGGCGTGTGCCACCATGCCCGGCTATGAGAATGGAGTTTTGAAGGGGAAAGTTGGGGGAGGGAATGTATTACCATGGGGTATTTTTCATGGAAGTTGTTAATAAAAATTTGAAGAAAAAACCCAAAATGCCAGAAATACTCATTGCAGAAAAGACACCCTCTTCAGCATATGGTGCTGGGAAAACTGGATATGTATCTGTAGTGGGATGAAAAATAGAACCTTATTCTCTCTCCTTGCACAAGAATTAATTCCAAATGGATCAAAGTCCTTTATATCATGCCTGAAACTCTGAAATTTCTAGAGTAAAAAGTAAGGGAAACCCTTCAGCATATTGGTATTGGCAAAGACTTTCTGAATATAACCCCAGTTGCTCAGGAAATAAAAACAAAATTAATCTTGGGACCTCATGGGATTGCAAAGCTTTTGTATGACAAAGGACACTGTGAATAGAGCAAAGAGACAATCTACAGAATGGGAGAAAATTTTTGCCAGCTATCCATCTGATAGAGGATTAATATCTAGGATATACAAAGAACCCAAAAAATTAAATAATAAGAAATCAAACAACCCAATTAAAAATGGGCTGTGGTTGACCCATTTCTGTTCCCCTCCCACAGTTCAGGTCTGAGTTCCCTGCACTGTCAATGTGGGGGTAGGTGCGGTAGTCTGTAGTGTGTAGGCCAGACCCATTTCTGGTCACCTCCCATAGTCTGGGTCTGCCTTTTCTTTATGGTCAGTTTTTTTGGTGGGGTGGTGTCGGTCTGGGGTGAGTAGACTGGACCCATTTCTGCCTCCTCCCACTGCCCAGGTCTGATCAAGGTTAGAGCAGAAATTAATTAATTTGAAACTAGGAAAACAATTTTTAAAAGCAATGAAACAAAAATCTGGTTCTTTGAAAAACAAACAAGATTTATGAACCTCTGGCCAAAGTGATCAAGCACAAAAAAGAGAAGCCTTAAATAAACAAAATCAGAAATGAAAAAGGAGAGATCACTACAGACATCAATGAAATTGTAAGAATCATCAGGGTATACTTCCAAAACCTCTACTCCACAAAATTAAATAATCTGGAAGAAATGGATGAATTTCTAGACACATACCACCTACCAAAACTACACTCAGAACAGATTAATCTCCTAAACAAACCTGTCATATCCATGGAGTTGTAAAGGTAATCAAAAACCTCCCCCCAAAAAACAACCAGGACTGGATGGCTTCTCAGCTGAATTCTATCAAACTTTCATAGAAGAACTGAAACCAAACTTTCTCAAACTATTCCACATAATTGGTGACCAGGAATCCTTTTATGAAACTAGCATTACCCTATACCAAAACCAGAGAGAGATGCAACAAGTAAAGAAAATTATAGGCCTATATCCCTAATGAACTTAGATGCAAAGATCCTGAACAAAATCCTTGCAAACTGAATTCAATAACACATCAAAAGCATTATCCACTTTGATCAGGTAGGCTTCTCCCAGGGATGCAAGGATGGTTTATTATATGGAAATCGGTCAATGTAATATACCACATAAATAAACTGAACCATAAGGACCACATGATCATCTCAATTGATGCAGAGAAGGTCTTTGACAAAATAGAACTCCACTTCATGATCAAAACGGTGGAAAGAATAGGCATGGAGGGTTTATATCGCAATACAATAAAGGCTATATATTAAGCTCTTGAAGCCTGAATAATTCTTAATTGGGAAATCTCAAGGAGTTCCCACTGAGATCAGAAACAAGACAGGGGTTCCCACTCTCACCACTGCTCTTCAACACAGTACTAGAAGTACTGGCCTAAGCAATAAGACAGGAAAAAGTAATAACAGGGATTCAAATTGGAAAGGAAGAAGTCAAGTTAGCCCTATTTGCAGATGACATGATCCTGTATATAAGTGACCAAAAAGTCTCTATCCTAAAACTTATAAAGGTGATTAATTCCTTCAGCAAAGTTGCAGGATACAAAATCAATGCACAAAAATCAGTAGCTTTTCTATATGCAAAGGACAAATATACACAGAAAGAAATCAGTAAGACTGTCCCATTTTTAATAACAACAAAAAAATTAAATACCTTGGAATAACACTAACAAAGGATATGAAAGAACTATATAATGAAAACATAAACACAACTAAGAAAGAAACTGAGGAGTACTTAAGAAGATGGAAGGACCTCCCATGTTCTTGGATAGGTAGAGTTAATATTGTGTAAAATGGCAATTCTACCAAAAGCAATATACAGATTTAATGCACTACCAACAAAAATACCAGCATCATTCTTCACTGAGAGTGAAAAATTGATCTCAAAATTCATATGGAATGGCAGAAGGCCTCAGATATCAAAACATATCCTCAGCACAAGAAACACCTCTGGTGGTATTACTATATTACAAAGCCATAGTAACAAAAACAGCATGGTACTAGAATAAAAACAGAAATATAAGCCAATGGAACACAATTGAAGACCCAAACTTCAATGTTCCATTGAGTTGTTGGCCAGGGAGGTTCCTCATGCCCCCAAAACATTGTAGGCCATTGCTGACGTCCTTGGTGTCCCACCAGGAATAGATGGTAAGACCCTATTGCTGAAGACTCCACATACTTGGGCTGCAAGGTCAGTGAGAACTCCTGCTGGAGCTGAGCTGAAAACCTCCTCAACATAGACCAGCTGACAGAAAGCTGAAAAAAATCCATGCTGCATGCAATTCAATGGGAGAGAGAGAAATCACCAGTGAAGATACTCAACAGTAGATACTGCTAGCCTTATTTTTGGCCAGCCAGACCAAATGAATCAATGGGTACAATAGTGGCATGTCTGTTATGGGGGAAACCACCCCCCTCTCAAAATTGACTGGAGGTATGCTCCATGGGAAGGAATACATTCCTGATTCTGAAAGCCTACAACAGGGGTAGACATGAGCCCTAGAGGTGTAATGCCTGTTGCTGTCTGGCTAAAAGTATATACTATGCTCATGAAACTGACCAGTAAGCACTTCTCTTAATGTTCATACCCATATATTAATGCTATTTCACTTTTGGTTAGAAAAGCTTCTCTTTTCAAATGGCAGTGACATTGGGATGACTCAGAAGGCATCATGGTTCTGAGAAGACATGACAGAGGAGTGCTCAGTACTGAAATATCTCTATCACACCTTCAAAGGCCCAGAGTCCATTGCAGAAGAGGTGGTGGAAAGAATGTAAGAATAAAAAGAAGGGTAAGACTCCCTACAACATGCTCCTCCAGACCCCAAATGGCCTGGATATCCATGACTTCGCAGTGCCTGACACTACCTACACAAGACCACCATAGTAGGAAGAAAATATCATGATATCAAAATAAAAGAGAGACTGATTGGGGGGGGGTGTCATGATGGAGAGTGGAGTTTCAAAAGGAAAAGTGTGGGGGGAGGGAGGGAATTACCATGGGATATTGCTTACAATTATGGAAGTTGTCAATAAATATAAATAATTATTTTAAAAAGAAAATTAACTTTTAAGACAGGGTACAGCCTTGTGCTCAATTAATGGTCTTCATAAGTGAGAAATAACTTCAAGCTTTGTGGTTCTGTTTCCAGCATTCCCTTGAAGAGCCCAAACCAAGGTAATGCCATGACAGACTTTAAAGATATTAATAGGTCTAAGTTTCTGTTTCCCTTCAGGGCCCAAGTTTCTGACACAGCACTTTGCAGTTACTGGGAAAAACAACCACAAACTGCTCAGTACCCAAAATAATCCCTGTAATGGACCAATCAAAAAGGACCAAGTAAATGTTATACATTCCTGTGGCTCTTGTGGCTATAGATAAGTTTGCTTAACGTTTCTCAGCTACTATATAATCAATCAGCTTGTAACATGTATACTCTTGCTAAATGTCAACCAATCATGTAACTGCCATGTTGGAAATTTCCCTTTTCTTTGTTTGAACCTAATAAAAGCTTCTCCTGGATGCCATTCAGGGCTCTTGGATGGACCCACTGTGTTGGTAAAGTCTGGAGCCTGAGCTTAAGCCCAAAATAAAGCTCTTTGCTGTTGCATATGTGTCTGACTGTCTTGGTGGTCTTTGGGGACTCAGTAATCTTGGCATAATACCCTGAGTATTTTGTACCCACACAGGTATTTAGACTAATCAAAGATGTTTTCAAACACAGGTGCCAATATTTTATACTGTTATACTTGTCTTTTTCCTGACAATTTCTAGGTTAAATTAATTTGTTTAGATTTGTATTGTTTCAAAGACTAGTAACAAGTTCCACCTGTATCTATAGCTATTAGATATTTAAATAGTAAGACATGCCTACTTTCTATGCTTCAGATATGGTCTATGCCATCACATAACTAAATTGAGAGATTAGACAAAATAACTTAAAACATTTGTGTCATTGGATATGTTTTACTAATCAAATGTGCTACATATGTGTTGGACATAGGCAGGGCCCTGGGTTAAAACAAACCTAAGCTGTAGGACACAAAGGCCCCAGGTGATGGAGGTGTTGCAGCAGCCTGAACTGCTGCTGATCACATCTCAGGGACCAGACCTGCAGGGGAGCTCCAACCCCCTTTCTCATTGTAGTGAGCCAAGATCCTCCCCCCCATTCTTGGGGGCCCCCAGACAAAATCTCAGACCCTGAGATCAGCAGGAAGTAAGGCCACTCCTCTCCAAGCATGGGATACCTGGCCATTCAGATAAGACTTCAGCTTTGCCCATAACCCTGTGGCCTATGGCCAGTTGCCTAGGAAACTCCTCATATGGTATCAGCCAGCACCTTTGCATACTTTCCCTTTGCCATTGTCTACCTGCTAGAATGAATGTCCCCATATTAGGCATAGGCTTAGCAACCTTTAAACCCACCAATCCCCTTAGGGTCCTCTTCCTGTCTTCAGCTGCTTATATATCCATTTCCCTAACAATAAACTGAGAGCTGTTCACTGAAGCTATCTCCAGAAAGTCTTTACTTTGGTGCACTCACCACCATGGTTGCCTGGGACTCCTTGGAGGACCACAGCCAGCCCAAGGACCCTGGAACCCACACATATGTACACTCTTCAAGGCTGGAGTAACTTCTTTTCTAAGTGTTTTAATAATCTATGTAGAAGCCAAAGTCAATTGTATTCACCAGAGCTAAAATGGCCAGTATTTTGGCCTATACTTCCAGGTCATGAGGCCACTGTAGATGATGGAACACTTCTACACCAGACCTCTGGTAAGTTACCTGATCAGGGAGGACATGGAGACCCAGAAACAAAGAAATCAGTGTGCAGTCTGAAACAGGAGAGTCATAATTGAGAAAAAAAAAAATCTGCCTTCTTTGCTACCCGAAGAAGGAAGGACTACTTGGCTAGTATGGCCCTGACTCATCTTAACAGACAATGCCAGTACTGGAGAAGCCATAGTGCTCCTCCCAGAACCCTAAACCCTCCTTTGGAGAGCCATTAGTGACTTCTAAAATTAATGCTCAATTAAATTTTGGCTATCTGCTTGATCTTAACACTCATAGAGAAATGTATAACCAAAGATAAGGTAATACCTCAAATATTATATGAATGGCCTATTTAGTAACACAAGAGCTTTCCAAAAGGGGAAACAAACAAGGCCTTAAATCATGTTGGCCACCTCTCTGATAGTTCTAATACTATAATAAAGAAAAACAGAAAATAGATGTCAAACAGTGAAAAAAGCAAAGAGGCAACCTACAGAATGGGAAAAAATCTTCGCCAGCTATATATCTGATAGAGGATTAATATCTAGGATATACAAGGTACTCAAAAAGTTAAATAATAAGGAATCAAACAAGCCAATCAAAAATTGGGCTATGGAGCTAAATAGAGCATTCTCAAAGGAAGAAATACGAATGGCATAGAAGCATCTAAAAAAATGTTCTACATCACTAGTCATCAGGGAAATGCAGATTAAAACTACATTGAGATTCCATCTCACTCCTGTCAGATTGGCCACCATCATGAAAACAAATGATCATAAATGTTGGCAGGGATGTGGAAAAAGAGGAACCCTTCTACACTGCTGGTGGAAATGCAATCTGGTCCAGCCATTGTGGAAATCAGTGTGGAGGTTCCTAAAACAGCTAAAGATTGATCTACCATATGACCCAGCTATAGCACTCCTAGGCATATATCCAAAGGACTCATTTCATTCCTTAGAAGTACGTGCTCAACCATGTTTATTGCTGCTCAATTTATAATAGCTGGGAAATGGAACCAGCCTAGATGTCCTTCAACTGATGAGTGGATAATGAAGATGTGGCACATTTATACAATGGAGTTCTACTCAGCAGTAAAGAAAAATGAAGTTATGAAATTTGCAGAAAAATGGATGGACCTGGAAAGTATTATACTAAGTGAGGTAACCCAGGCCCAGAAAGCCAAGCGCCACATGTTCTCTCTCATATGTGGATCCTAGCTACAGATGACTGGCCTTCTGGGTGAGAATGAAAATACTTAGTAGCAGAGGCCAGTAAGTTAAAAAGGAGACATAAAGGGAAGAGAAAGGAAGGGAGGAGGGTACTTAATAGGTTGCTATTGTATATATGTAAGTACAATGATTGTGATGGGGAGGTAATATGATGGAGAATGGAATTTCAAAGGAGAGAGTGTGGGGGGAGGAAGGGAATTAACATGGGATTTTTTTTGTAATCATGGAAAATGCTAATAAAAATTTAAAAATTAAAAGAAAAAGAAAATAGATGTCAAAATGGTTATTTTCAATGGTCATTTAGTTCAAAATACTGTGCTAGAAGCAATGTGAGTCTCTTCTGACCTGTGTCAGGACATCATCATTTACTCTAACCATAAAGATGGTTTGCTACTAAATAAGTCCTGAGGCCAAAAAGTACACTGGACAACCTCTAATGATACCCATTAGCTACAGCCAGTGATCTTTGACAAAAATGCCAAAAATACTCCTTGGAAAAAAGATAGCCTCTTCAGCAAATGGTGCTGGGAAAACTGGATATGTATCTGTAGAAGGATGAACATAGAACCTTATCTTTCTCCATGCAAAATAATTAAGTCCAAATGGATCAAAGACCTTAACATCAGACCTGATCCTCTCAAACTGCTAGAGGAAAAAGTAGGGGAAACATTTCATCATATTGGTATAGGCAAAAACTTTATGAACATAACCCCAGTTGGCCAGGAAATAAAACCACTAATCAACCACTGGGATCTCATGAAATTACAATGCTTTTGAACAGCAAAGGACACTGTGAATAAAGCAAAGAGGCAACCTACTGAATGAAAGAAAATCTTTGCCAGATATACCTCTGAAAGTGGATTAATAAGAACTCAAAACTAAATAATAAGAAATCAAACAACCCAATTAAAATGGGTTATGGAACTAAATAGAAAGTTCTCAAAAGAAGAAATATAAGCCAGGCATGGTGGCACACACTTTAAATCCCAGCACCTGGGAGGCAGAGGTAGGAGGATTGCTGTGAGTTCAGGGCCACCCTGAGACTACATAGTGAATTCCAGGTGAGCCTGAGCCAGAGTGAGACCCTACCTTGAAAAACAAACAAACAAAACAACAATAATAAAAAAGAAGAATGGCTTATAACATCTAAAAAAGTGTTTTATATCCTTAGCCATTAGGGAAATGAAAATTAAAACTACTTTATGCTGGGCATGGTGGCACACACCTTTAATCCTAGCACTTGGGAGGCAGAGGTAGGAGGATCACCATGAGTTTGAGACCACCCTGAGACTACATAGTGAATTCCAGGTCATCCTGAGCTAGAGTGAGACCCTACCTTGAAAAACAAAGCAACAACAAGAACAAACTACTTTGAGATTCCATCTCACTCCTGTCAGAATGGCTACCATCATGAAAAAAAATAACAATAAATGTCGGTGAGGATGAAGAAAAAGAGGAACCTTCCTACACTGTTGGTGGGGATGCAATCTGGTACAACCATTGTAGAAATCAGTGTGGAGGTTCCTGAGACAGCTAAAAATAGATTTACTCTATGACCCAGCAATATACCACTCCTAGATATATATCCTAAGGGCTCATTACACTACCTTACAGATACTTGCTCAACCATGTTTATTGCCACTCTATTCATAATAGCTAGGAAATGGAACCAGCAACCTTGAGCAAAAAGAATAATGCTTGAGATATCATCATACCTGATTTTAAGTTATACTACAGAGCCAGAGTAACGAAAACAGCATTGTGCTGGCACGAAATGGACAAATAGATCAATGGAACATAATAGAGGACTGAGATATAAACCCACATAGCTACAGCCACCTGATTCTGTGTGTGTGTATGATGTGTAAATATGTGGGTTTGTATATTCATGCGTGGGAGTATGGGCTGTGTGAGTGTGGGCACAGCATTTGTACTAAGGTCAGAGGACAACCTTGGGTGTCAGTCCTTGCCTTATACTTTGAAATTAAGATTTCTCTTGTTCAGTGTTATATTCTCCAGGCCCACAAGCTTCCAGTCTGTGCTCTTATCTCCACATTATTTCTTGCCTGAAGTATGTTAGAGTTACAGACACTAGCATTATACCTTCTGGTTTACATGGGTTCTAAGGATCAAAACTCAAAATCTAATATTTCTGCAACCAACACTTTATCTACTAAGCCATGTAAAGGCTTTTGTTGTTGTTTTTAATATTTTATTCATTTTTATTTATTTGAGAGCGAGCGAGCGAGAGAGAGAGAGAGAGAGAGAGAGAGAGAGAGAGAGAGAGAATGGATGTGCCAGGGCTTCCAGCCATTTCAAATGAACTCCAGATGTGTGAGCCCCCTTGTGCATCTGGCTAACGTGGGTCCTGGGGAATTGAGCTTCGAACTGGGGTCCTTAGGCTTCACAGGCAAGCGCCTAACTGCTAAGCCATCTCTCCAGCCCTGTTGTTTTGTTTTTTTGACCAGGGTCTCACTCTTTCCCAGACTGACCTGGAACTTACTATGTAGTCTCAAGCTGACCTCAAATTCACAGAGATCCTTCTACCTCTGCCCCACAAGGGATGAGATTAAAGGCATCAGTGGTGGCACATGCCTTTAATCCCAGCACTCAGAAGAATTGCCATGAGGCCACCCTGAGACTATATAGTGAATTCCAGGTCAGCCTGAGCTAGAGACCTTACCTCAAACAAACAAACAAAAAAATGCTTGGCTCAGGGCTGGAGAGATGGCTTGGCAGTTAAGGCATTTGTCTGTGAAGCCAATGGACCCAAGCCCTACACACAGCTAAAGCCCTTAGTTGTTGTTGTTGTTGTTGTTTTGAGGTAGGGTCTCACTCTAGCTCAGGCTGACCTGGAATTCACTATGTAGTCCCAGGGTGGCCTCAAACTCATGGCGATCCTCCTATCTCTGCCTCCTGAATGCTGAGATTAAAGGCATGCACCACCACACTCAGCTAAAGCCCTCATTTTTTTTTTTTAATTTTTATTAACATTTTTCATGATTATAAAATATATCCCATGGTAATTCCCTCCCTCCCCACCCCCACAATTTCCCGTTTGAAATTACATTCTCCATCATATTACCTCCCCATTACAATCATTGTAATTACATATATACAATATCAACCTATTAAGTATCCTCCTCCCTTCCTTTCTCCACCCTTTATGTCTCCTTTTCAACTTACTGGCCTCTGCTACTAAGTATTTTCATTCTCACGCAGAAGCCCAGTCATCTGTAGCTAGGATCCACATATGAGAGAGAACATGTGGCGCTTGGCTTTCTGGGCCTGGGTTACCTGACTTAGTATAATACTTTCCAGGTCCATCCATTTTTCTGCAAATTTCATAACTTCATTTTTCTTTACCGCTGAGTAGAACTCCATTGTATAAATGTACCACATCTTCATTATCCACTCATCTGTTGAGGGACATCTAGGCTGGTTCCATTTCCCAGCTATTATAAATTGAGCAGCAATAAACATGGTTGAGCATGTACTTCTAAGGAAATGAGATGAGTCCTTTGGATATATGCCTAGGAGCGCTATAGCTGGGTCATATGGTAGATCAATCTCTAGCTGTTTTAGGAACCTCCACACTGTTTTCCACAATGGCTGGACCAGATTGCATTCCCACCAGCAGTGAAGAAGGGTTCCTTTTTTTCCACATCCCCGCCAACATTTATGATCATTTGTTTTCATGATGGTGGCCAATCTGACAGGAGTGAGATGGAATCTCAATGTAGTTTTAATCTGCATTTCCCTGATGACTAGTGACGTAGAACATTTTTTTAGATGCTTCTATGCCATTCGTATTTCTTCCTTTGAGAACTCTCTATTTAGCTCCATAGCCCATTTTTTGATTGGCTTGTTTGATTCCTTATTATTTAACTTTTTGAGTTCTTTGTATATCCTAGATATTAATCCTCTATCAGATATATAGCTGGGGAAGATTTTTTCCCATTCTGTAGGTTGCCTCTTTGCTTTTTTCACTGTGTCCTTTGCAGTGCAAAATCTTTGTAATTTCATTAGGTCCCAGTGGTTAATCTGTGGTTTTATGGCCTGAGCAATTGGGGTTGTATTCAGAAAGTCTTTGCCAAGACCAATATGTTGAAGGGTTTCCCCTACTTTTTCCTCTAGCAGTTTCAAAGTTTCCGGTCTGATGTTAAGGTCTTTAATCCATTTGAACTTAATTCTTGTGCATGGCGAGAGAGAAGAATCTATTTTCATCCTTCTGCAGATATTTATCCAGTTTTCAAAACACCATTTGCTGAAGAGGCTGTCATTCTCCAATGAGTATTTTTGGCATTTTTATCGAATATCAGGTGGCTATAGCTACTTGGGCTTACATCTGGGTCCTCTATTCTGTTCCACTGATCTACATGTCTGTTTTTGTGCCAGTACCATGCTGTTTTTGTTACTATGGCTCTGTAGTATAGGTTAAAATCAGGTATGGTGATACCACCAGCCTCTTTTTTGTTGCTCAGTATTATTTTAGATATTCGAGGTTTTTTGTGATTCCAAATGAATTTTTGGATTGTTTTTTCTATTTCCATGAAGAAAGCCTTTGGAATTTTGATAGGGATTGCATTAAATGTGTAGATTGCTTTAGGTAAGATTGCCATTTTCACAATATTGATTCTTCCAATCCAGGAACAAGGGATGTTTCTCCACTTTCTAGTGTCTTCTGCAATTTCTCACTTGAGTGTTTTAAAGTTCTCATTGTATAGATTCTTTACTTCCTTGGTTAGGTTTATTCCAAGGTATTTTATTTTTTTTGATGCAATTTTGAATGGGAGTGATTCTCTGATTTCATCCTCTGTGTTTGTTGTTAGCATATATGAGGGCTACTGATTTCTGTGTATTTATTTTGTATCCTGCTACATTGCTGTAGGTTTTGATCAGCTCTAACAGCTTGCTAGTAGAGTCTCTAGGGTCCTTTATGTATAGAATCATGTCATCTGCAAATAATGATAACTTGATTTCTTCCTTTCCAATTTGTATCCCTTTTATGTGTGTCTCTTGCCTTATTGCTATGGCTAAGACTTCCAAAACTATATTAAATAAAAGTGGGGACAGTGGACACCCTTGTCTTGTTCCTGACTTTAGTGGAAAAGCTTCCAGTTTTTCCCCATTTAGTAATATGTTGGCTGTAGGCTTGTCATAAATAGCCTTTATTATATTGAGATATGTTCCTTCTATTCCCAGTCTCTGTAGGACTTTTATCATGAAGGGATGTTGGATTTTGTCAAATGCTTTCTCTGCATCTAATGAGATGATCATGTGATTTTTGTCCTTCAACCCGTTTATGTAATGTATTACATTTATAGATTTGCGTATGTTGAACCATCCCTGCATCTCTGGGATAAAGCCTACTTGGTCAGGGTGAATGATCTTTTTGATATACTCTTGTATTCTGTTTGCCAATATTTTGTTGAGAATTTTTTTTTTTTTTTAAGCTCTATTTTTTTTTTATTAAATTTTTATTAACATTTTCCATGATTATAAAATATATCCCATGGTAATTCCCTCCCTCCCCAACCCCACACTTTCCCGTTTGAAATTCCATTCTCAATCATATTACCTCCCCATTACAATCATTGTAATTACATATATACAATATCAACCATTTAAGTATCCTCTTCCCTTCCTTTCTCCACCCTTTATGTCTCCTTTTCAACTTACTGGCCTCTGCTACTAAGTATTTTCATTCTCACACAGAAGCCCAGTCATCTGTAGCTAGGATCCCCATATGAGGGAGAACATGTGGCGCTTGGCTTTCTGGGCCTGGGTTACCTGACTTAGTATAATACTTTCCAGGTCCATCCATTTTTCTGCAAATTTCATAACTTCATTTTTCTTTACTGCTGAGTAGAACTCCATTGTATAAATGTACCACATCTTCATTATCCACTCATCTGTTGAGGGACATCTAGGCTGGTTCCATTTCCCAGCTATTATAAATTGAGCAGCAATAAACATGGTTGAGCATGTACTTCTAAGGAAATGAGATGAGTCCTTTGGATATATGCCTAGGAGTGCTATAGCTGGGTCATATGGTAGATCAATCTCTAGCTGCTTTAGGAACCTCCACACTGTTTTCCACAATGGCTGGACCAGATTGCATTCCCACCAGCAGTGCAGAAGGGTTCCTTTTTTTCCACATCCCCGCCAACATTTATGATCATTTGTTTTCATGATGGTGGCCAATCTGACAGGAGTGAGATGGAATCTCAATGTAGTTTTAATCTGCATTTCCCTGATGACTAGTGACGTAGAACATTTTTTTAGGTGCTTATATGCCATTCGTATTTCTTCCTTTGAGAACTCTCTATTTAGCTCCTTAGCCCATTTTTTGATTGGCCTGTTTGATTCCTTATTAGTTAACTTTTTGAGTTCTTTGTATATCCTAGATATTAATCCTTTATCAGATATATAGCTGGCGAAGATTTTTTCCCATTCTGTAGGTTGCCTCTTTGCTTTTTTCACTGTGTCCTTTGCGGTGCAAAATCTTTGTAATTTCATTAGGTCCCAGTGGTTAATCTGTGGTTTTATTGCCTGAGCAATTGGGGTTGTATTTAGAAAGTCTTTGCCAAGACCAATATGTTGGAGGGTTTCCCCTACTTTTTCCTCTAGCAGTTTCAAAGTTTCCGGTCTGATGTTAAGGTCTTTAATCCATTTGGACTTAATTCTTGTGCATGGCGAGAGAGAAGAATCTATTTTCATCCTTCTGCAGATATTTATCCAGTTTTCAAAACACCATTTGCTGAAGAGGCTGTCTCTTCTCCAATGAGTATTTTTGGCATTTTTATCGAATATCAGGTGGCTATAGCTACTTGGGCTTACATCTGGGTCCTCTATTCTGTTCCACTGATCTACATGTCTGTTTTTGTGCCAGTACCATGCTGTTTTTGTTACTATGGCTCTGTAGTATAGGTTAAAATCAGGTATGGTGATACCACCAGCCTCTTTTTTGTTGCTCAGTATTATTTTAGATATTCGAGGTTTTTTATGATTCCAAATGAATTTTTGGATTGTTTTTTCTATTTCCATGAAGAAAGCCTTTGGAATTTTGATAGGGATTGCATTAAATGTGTAGATTGCTTTAGGTAAGATTGCCATTTTCACGATATTGATTCTTCCAAGCCAGGAACAAGGGATGTTTCTCCACTTTCTAGTGTCTTCTGCAATTTCTCGCTTGAGTGTCTTAAAGTTCTCATTGTATAGATTCTTTACTTCCTTAGTTAGGTTTATTCCAAGGTATTTTATTTTTTTTGATGCAATTGTGAATGGGAGTGATTCTCTGATTTCATCCTCTGTGTGTTTGTTGTTAGCATATATGAAGGCTACTGATTTCTGTGTATTTATTTTGTATCCTGCTACATTGCTGTAGGTTTTGATTAGCTCTAACAGCTTGCTAGTAGAGTCTTTAGGGTCCTTTATGTATAGAATCATGTCATCTGCAAATAGTGATAACTTGATTTCTTCCTTTCCAATTTGTATCCCTTTTATGTGTGTCTCTTGCCTTATTGCTATGGCTAAGACTTCCAAAACTATATTAAATAGAAGTGGAGACAGTGGACACCCTTGTCTTGTTCCTGATTTTAGTGGAAAAGCTTCCAGTTTTTCCCCATTTAGTAATATGTTGGCTGTAGGCTTGTCATAAATAGCCTTTATTATATTGAGATATGTTCCTTCTATTCCCAGTCTCTGTAGGACTTTTATCATGAAGGGATGTTGGATTTTGTCAAATGCTTTCTCTGCATCTAATGAGATGATCATGTGGTTTTTGTCCTTCAACCCATTTATGTGATGTATTACATTTATAGATTTGCGTATGTTGAACCATCCCTGCATCTCTGGGATAAAGCCTACTTGGTCAGGGTGAATGATCTTTTTGATATACTCTTGTATTCTGTTTGCCAATATTTTGTTGAGAATTTTTGCATCTATGTTCATGAGGGAGATTGGTCTGTAATTTTCTTTTTTTGTTCTATCTTTGCCTGGTTTTGGTATCAGGGTGATGCTGGCCTCATAGAAGGAGTTTGGTAGAATTCCTTCTTTTTCTATTTCCTGGAAAAGCTTAAGAAGCAATGGTGTTAGCTCTTCCTTAAAAGTCTGGTAAAATTCAGCAGTGAATCCATCCGGGCCTGGGCTTTTTTTAGTTGGGAGATTATTGATAACTGTTCGGATCTCCATGTTTGTTATAGGTCTATTTAAGTGATTAATTTCATTTTGATTTAATTTAGGTAGGTCATATAGATCAAGGAAATCATCCATTTCTTTCAGATTTTCATACTTTGTGGAGTATATGCTTTTGTAGTATGTCCCTATGATTTTTTGAATTTCTCTGGAATCTGTTGTGATGTTGCCTTGTTCATCTCTGATTTTATTAATTTGTGTCTCTTCTCTCTTTCTTTTGGTCAGATTTGCTAAGGATTTATCAATCTTATTTATCCTTTCAAAGAACCAACTCTTTGTTTCATTAATTTTTTGGATTTATTTTTGTTTCTATTTCATTAATTTCTGCCCTAATCTTTATTATTTCTTCCCGTCTACTAATTTTTGGTTTGCCTTGTTCTTCTTTTTCCAAGGCTTTAAGGCGAAGCATTAGGTCGTTTACTTGCGACCTTTGTAATTTCTTAATATAGGCACTTAAGGCTATAAATTTACCTCTTAGAACTGCCTTCATTGTGTCCCAGAGATTTTGGTATGTTGTGTTCTCATTATCATTTGACTCTATAAATTTTTTGATTTCCTTTTTGATTTCTTCATTGACCCACTCATCATTTAGTAGTGTACTGTTTAGTTTCCATGATTTTGTGTATGCTCTATAGCCTTTCTTGCTACTGATTTGTAGTTTAATTCCATTGTGGTCAGATAGAATGCAAGGAATTATTTCAATTTTCCTGAATTTGTTAAGATTTGCTTTATGTCCTAATATATGGTCTATTTTAGAGAATGTTCCATGTGCTGCTGAAAAGAATGTATATTCTGCAGCCTTTGGATGAAATGTCCTGTATATATCTGTTAGGTCCATTCCTTCTATGACCTCATTTAGTCCAGATGCCTCTCTGTTTATTCTTTCCCTGGATGACCTGTCAATTGATGAGAGTGGGGTGTTAAAGTCACCCACCACCACTGTTTGTTGTTATCTGTGACCTTAGTTCTAATAGTGTTTGTTTGATGAATTTGGGAGCCCCCATGTTAGGTGCATATATGTTTAGGATTGTAATGTCCTCCTGTTGGAGTGTGCCCTTAATCAATATAAAGTGACCTTCCTTATCTTTCTTGACTAACGTTGGACTAAAGTCTACCCTGTCTGATATTAGGATAGCAACCCCTGCTTGTTTTCTAGGCCCATTTGCTTGAACCACCGTCTTCCAACCTTTCACCCTAAGATAGTGTCTATCCTTTGTAGAAAGGTGAGTTTCTTGGAGACAACAAATTGTAGGATCCTGCTTTTTAACCCAGTCTGCAAATCTATGTCTTTTCGTTGGGGCATTGAGACCATTGATATTAAGAGATATTATTGAAAGGTGTGTATTTATGTTTGCCATTTTTTTGTGTGTGTGTGTGTGTTACTGGTTCTACCTGTGCTCTCTTCTGTTAACTGGTATTTGAGTATAGCTTGTTTTTTCTAGGTTCCTTATATGTGTGCTTTTCCTTTTGTTCAGCATGGAGGATTCTATCAACTATTTTCTGTAGAGCTGGTTTTGTCTTCAAATACTCCTTTAACCTGCTTTTGTCATGGAATGTCTTTATTTCTCCATCTATTTGAATGGATAACTTTGCAGGATAAAGTAACCTTGGTTGACAGTTGTTATCTTTCAGAACTTGGAATATATCACTCCAAGCCCTTCTGGCTTTAAAAGTTTGTGTTGAGTAATCTGCTGTAATCCTGATGGGCTTGCTTTTGTAGGTAACTTGATTTTTCTCTCTAACTGCTTTCAATAATTTTTCTTTGGTTTGTGTGTTTGGAAGTTTGATTATAATATGGCGAGGGGAGGTTCTTTCTGGGTTTTGTCTGGCTGGGGTTCTAAAGGCTTCCTGTATCTGTATTGGCACCTCTTTCCCAATTTGGGGGAAATTTTCCTCTATGATTTTGTTGAAGATGCCTACTATGCCTCTGGAGTGGAGTTCTTCTCCTTCTACTATGCCCTGAATTCTTATATTGGATCTTTTCATAGTGTCCCGAATATCTTGAAATTCCCACTCATACTTTTCTATAAGTTTGTCTTTCTCTTTGTTGGACTGCATTAGGTCTGCCACCTGGTCTTCTAGCTTAGATATTCTGTCCTCTCCCTCATCCATCCTACTGGTGAGATTTTCTACAGAGTTTTTTATTTCATTAACTGTGTTCTTCATTGCTAGTAATTCTGACTGGTTTTTCTTTATTATTTCTATTTCCCTATTTATGTCTTGTATTGCCTTCTTTATTTCATTAAATTGGTGTCCTGCCTCTTCTTTGATTCCTTTGATTTCCTCTTTAATTTCCTCTTTGATTTCTTCTTTGATTGTTTTCATGTGTTCTTTGACCTCTTTGAACATATTTATAATTATTCTTTTGAACTCTTTCTCAGGCATTTCCTCTAACTCTTTCTCACTGGAGGACATTTCTGATGCATTAATACTTTTAGGTGGATTTATATCGTCTTGCTTTTTAGTGTTTCTTGTGTTATAATGTACATATTTTTGCATCTTGGATTAAGTTAATGCTTGGATTTTCTAGCTAGCTGTGTATTCTTAGCTGTATCAATTGGTTTGATGTAATATATTTTCAGGGTAGGACCTTAAGGTATTAGGTGTGGCTCTTAAGACTCTCAGAGTATCTACAAAGATGTTCTTAGGGGTTGAGTTTCCCTGCTATAGGAGTATTCAAGCAGGCTGAGTGGAATAAAATACAGGTAGATTCTAAAATTTAACTAAACACTGTACACATTCAATCAAAAACAGCCCCGAGTATGTATGCAAGAGTAGTTATTATAATGACCAGATCCTCTATCAACAAAGAGGTTTAGATTTCTGGTCTGTTGAGGGATCCAAGTCAGCTTGTGACCAAGTGAGACCCTTCCCTGGTGCAATCCCAGTTACCTTGGGTGATTTTGGTCTCAGTCAAGTTGCTGCCTGGGTCGTCGGGCTGCTGTTCTGATTTCTGGAGCTGGGCACTTGCTTTTCCTACGGGGCAAACCGAGCCACTGCTGCTGCCTCTGCTGCTCCTATAGCTGCCACCACCGGAGCCACCACCGCTGCTGAAGCTGCCGCTACCATGACCACCGCCGCTGCTCCCCCCGAAGCCGCTGCTGCGGGATCTGCCGCCGTTGCCGCTCCTGGGTCCACTGCTGCTGGGGCCGCTGGTACCGGTGCTGGAGCCGCTGAAGTTGCTGCCGAACTCTGCTCCTGCTTGGGTCCCGCTGTCAGCCCAAGTTGGCGTGGCCGGGTCCTGGGCCGCTGCCGTGTTCGCTGGAGCTGGGCTTAGGCGGTGGGGGAGGGGAGGGAGCCGCGGCTGCTCTGGTTGTCTCGCTGCTCCACGTGTTCTAACTCGTGGTCTTCTCCTCCCCTGCTCGCTGCCGCTCTCCCCTCACGTTTCCCGAGTTGCGGAGAGCGCGGTGTGAGGGGAAAATCCCGCACCTGGCTTTTCCTGCGGCTCGAGCTGGTCTGGCGGTTTTCTGCTGCGCCGCGGCTGCGGCGTTTGGCCGAGCTGCCTGAGCCGCTGGAGCCGCTTTTCCCGCCTGTGTGGGCTCTGGATGTTCTATAACTCTTCTACTTCTCCGCTGCCGCCTCAATTTCCTATACACCTAACTTTTTAGTAAAAACGTGTATTTTGCTGAGTTTTTTTGGTCTTTTCCCCCCCTAGGCTGCTTTGGCGTGGTACCTACGCCGCCATCTTAACCGGAAGTCTAAAGCCCTCATTTTTTTTTTTTAAAATTTATTTATTTATTTATTTATTTGAGAGCGACAGACACAGAGAGAAAGACAGATAGAGGGAGAGAGAGAGAGAATGGGCACGCCAGGGCTTCCAGCCTCTGCAAACGAACTCCAGATGCATGCGCCCCCTTGTGCATCTGGCTAACGTGGGACCTGGGGAACCGAGCCTCGAACCGGGGTCCTTAGGCTTCACAGGCAAGCGCTTAACCGCTAAGCCATCTCTCCAGCCTAAAGCCCTCATTTTTAAAGAACATTTTTACTGAGAACTTTTGTACATGAACTTATTCCCATTCCATTGCCCTTTTTTGTCTCCTTATCTGCCACCCTAATTCCACTAAGCACCCTCCTCTTTGCAGGTAACTCATTCCCTGTTCTGATGTGTCATTCTCTTGTCTTCCTCCATCCTCCATGTCAAAGTGTTGATGAGCTCAGAACTGTGCAGGTCTTGTGATGGCAATGACAATGATCAAAGCACTATTGGGATTGGGAGCATAGTGTCCACAGTCTTCTTGGCCATTCTGTGGCCCTTACTGTTAGGTCAGGACAAAATGGAGTTACAGCAGGAGGGCAAAGTGAATCATCCACATTCCTCAAGAAATTGCCCAGCTATTATCCCTCCCCTGCCTAACAAGTCTCCAAGTGTAGATTTACTGCCCCCTTACCTCTCACCAGGTCATGTCTGGTCTCACCCTATGGCTAATGTAAAGTACAGAGATTTACTGCCCCCAAAACAAAAAAAAAAAAATCCCTTCCCTTCTCACCTTCCCCCAACTAAAGAGCTTATAAAGCCCACTATCTGTAATCCCAAACTGACTGGTCCACTCTTAATAGTCAGTGCTGGCAGTTCATGAATAAAAACTTCCATCTTTGCCCCAGAGTGCTCTCCATGGTCTTGGTCACTCATGAATCTTACACTTACATTCTTTATTTTTATTATTGTTTAGAATATGCTGGGCAGCCAGGCATGGTGGCATATGCCTTTAATCCCAGCACTTGGGAGGCAGAGTTAGGAGTATCACCATGAGTTCAAGGTCACCCTGAGACTACCTAGTGAATTTCAGGTCAGGCTGAGCTAGAGTGAGACCCTACCTCATAAAACCAAAAAAAAAAAAAAAAAAAAAAAAAAAGAATATGCTGGGCTTGGGGCTGGAGAGATGGCTTCACAGTTAAGGCATTTGCCTGTGAAGCCAAAGGACCCAGGTTCAATTCCCCAGGACCCACATAATCCAGATGCACAAGATGACAAATGTGTCTGGAGTTTGTTTACAGCAGCTGAAGGCCCTGGCATGCCCATTCTCTCTCTCTCGAATAAATTTAAAAAAAAATGCTGGTCTGGAGATCTTAAAGACTCTCCAGGTCCCACATGAGCCAGATGCACAGTGACGCTAGTGTACAATGTTACATATGTACACAATGGGGCACATGCATCTGGAGTTCGATTGCATTGGCTGGAGGCCCTGGCATGCCAACTTTCTCTTTCTTTCTTTCTTTCTTTCTTTCTTTCTTTCTTTCTTTCTTTCTTTCTTTCTTCCTTCCTTCCTTCCTTCCTTCCTTCCTTCCTTCCTTCCTTCCTTCCTCCCTCCCTCTCTCTCTCTCTTTCTTTCTTTCTTTCTCTCCCCCCCCCCACCTCTCTCTCTCATTTAAAAAAGGCTAGTATGTTGGGCTTTCCTCAAGAAAAAAGAAAACGGAAAAAAAAAAAAAAGATGAGCTTATTGGCAAGGCAGAGATAGGAGGATCACTGTGAGGCTTTGTATGGACACATCATATATTGGTTCCATCATTTACCTCCTCCATGGCCCTAATCTGGGTCGGTGGGTTTGTTGGTATTACCCATGGGTTGTGGGTTATGAGTTGTGACAGCAGAAGTCAGTCATTGCTGGAGAGAATGCTTCTGGGTATGTCCTCCTGACCTGTGGCTCTTAGAATCTTTCTGCCCCCTCTTCCATAAACTTCCTTGAGCCTTGGTTGGTGTGTTTTAAGTCTACTTCATTGTTAAGCTCTCAGGAGTTTTGGGATTTCTGCTTTGGTAAGTGTTGAGTATCCTCAGTGTCTGTGTCCTTAACCCTGGTGAAGATTGTCAGGCTTGCCATGGAAGCAGCACTCTTGTTCATCTCTCCAAGTCCTCTGTGGTTTCACCTGGGCATTGGCTGAAGTGAGAGGGGGTGGTTTATCTCCTCAGGTCTTGCTCCCTTCTGAAAAAGAACAGATTCTCCAATAGAGAATGAAGTCAACATAGTTCAATGGGATAAGCATTGTTAATTTAGAGAAGTTTTGAGGGATTGTAACCCCTCTTGTGGCCAAATACTAGTGTGACCTTGCCATTGGAGATCATAATCTTGGCCTCCATGGGATTCTAACTTGGTTCCTAGTTCGAGCCATAGGTTTCTTTCCACTGAGAAGATCTGTCACCCAATCCAAAAGCTACAGGTTACACACCATGGCTGTGTGCCACCATTGCACAGGTGCATATGTCTTCTTATCAGGTGGGTTACTTTTTAGTAGCTATGACCCCTGCTTGCTCACAACATTCTTGGCTACTTTCCCCCAGTAGCTCATGTAGTGCTTTTCAGTAATAAATGTAAACCCCTCATTTTAAACAATGATGGAGAAAAGACAACCTCTTCAACAAATGTTTCTGTGATGACTGGATATCTATGCATTGAAAAAGGAAACTAGACCTTTATCTCACCCTGCACAAAAGTCAACCTAAATAGCTCAATTATATTTTATTTATTTAAATTTATTTTATGTATTTATTTCAGAGAGGAGAGAGTGAAGGAATGGGCATGGACTTGGTGCTTGCAACTGAAGATGCATTCTGGAGTGGTAAGCCAGGTTTTATGGACTATTCTGATGAGAGTTTGGGAATGCTAAGTGCAGACACTATTGAACTTCAGGGTTGGCTTATGAACTTTCTAACAGGAAGGAAAAACTACAGAGGACTTTGTTGGAATTGGGCTACTGGCATAAGGGCTGGCTGGGTTCTGCTGCCCAAGCCCAGAGAGTTTGATCAAAGTTAAATTTGTAATGGACTGATGTGGTTGGCTAAAGATAATTGGACTGAGATATTTAAGATTTTTAAGTTGAAAAAACCTCAATCAAGTTAAAATTACAGGCACTGAGACTGGTTTTAGTTTACTGAACCTGCTATTGTCAAACACATTAGCAATCTTAAGGTAGATGGTCCAAATGCTTTACATTAAAACAATGGAAAGGATGCCTAAGGAAACACTATGATAGAAATGCAAACTCTTTTGGAAAGAGTTGACTGGAGAAGGAACCTGCTTTTCAAGGTTATGATTTATTTTGTCTATGAATTAAGAATATGTCTGTGTCCTGCACACCTGGTATTAGTTTTGGAAGCATGAAGAATGTGAGGAGTGGTTGTGAGTTGCACATGTTTCCAGGAGCCATTGCTGAGATATGGCATGAGGCAGGGCCTGACACCCTGATAGGCTGAAAGAGCCTTTGAAAGATGGACTATGGTTTGCATGAAGACCTGAAGACATTTTGGATATACAAGGACTATGCAAGAGCTACCACAGAATGCACTGTTGGCCTAGGATAGAAGTGTTCCCTAGTTACTCGGACCAGCTAGAGGGGCAGAATTGGAAAATCTGGAGACTGTCATTCTCTGGTTACTTGAACTGCAAAAGTTTGATGTTTGTTTGATGGTGGTTGAGTTTGCATTGTTTTAGTCTCTCCTTGCTCTGCATTATACCAATTGAAAATGTTTACTCTGAACCTTTATATGTTGAAAGTATTTAACTTGTTTGATTTTATAGGACTTACTATCTTAAATTGGTCTAGACTGTGGGGACCTTTGAAATTGAACTGAGTACAATTTACAGTGTGTGATGGTTTTAAATCTACTGGGGGCCAGGGGCGGAATGTGGTAGTTTGAATAGATGGCCCCAGATATATTCAAATATATGTAACCTACAAACCAATAAAACATATATTTGAGTATATGTTTATATTCTGTGATATCTGCAGCCACCTGGCTGGAAGTGGTGTCACTGGGTGGATCTTAAGGTGTGGTGGTGGGCTTGATATTTCAATCTAAAGATATACAAAGTGTGCCTCGATGGAGTTCCTAAAATGTGCTGTGTTGTGTGGTTTCTGGTTTTTAGGCTTGTGCTTCTCTCTCTGTGTGTTTGGTCCTGTGAAAGCAGGCCAGTTTCTTCTGCCATTATGGAACTTCCCCTGGATCTGTAAGCTTCAATAAATATCCCTTCCTCCATAACTATGCCTGGCCTGGAAGTTCATCTTAGCAAACCTAAATCTGTCTATGAGAGAGGAAGAGAGAGAAAGAGAGAGGGGTGGTGGGGGGGGGAATAATGGGCACACCAAGGTCTTTAGCCATTGCAAGCAAACTTCAGATGCATGGGCTACCTTCTGCATCTGGCTTTACATGGGTACTGGGGAATCAAACCTGGTTACTTAGGCTTTGCAGGCAAGCACTTAACTGCTGAACAATCTTTCCAGTTCTCAAATATCTTAATGTCAGATCTGAAACTCTGAAAGTGCTAAATGAAGAATTAGGGAAATACTTTAAGATATAGTCATATACTAAGAACTTTCTGAATAGGATTCTAATCAGATATAGGACATAAGGTCAATTATTGACAAATGGGACATGATGAAATTTAAAATCTTCTGTATAAATAAACAGTTAAGTGAAAACACAGAAAAAAAAAAAAAAGACAAATCTTTTCCAGCCATACATCTGACAGAGGATTAATAGCCACAATAGACAAAGAACTCAAAAAACTCACTAAAAAGAACTCTAACAGGGCTGAAGAGATGGGTTAGGGGTTAAGGAACTTGCCTGCAAAACCTAAGGACCCAGATTCACATCCCCAGTGCCCATGAAAGTCAGATGCACATGCATCTAAAGTTTGTTTGTAGTGGCTGGAGGCCCTGGAATGCCTATTCTCTCTGTCTCTCTACTAAATAAATGAATGACTGAATAAATAAATAAATAAATAAGAAGTTGGACTCAAGGGACTGGAATGCAATTTAGTGGTAAAGCATATAACTATCACATCCTTAGCCATTGTGGAAATGTAAGTTAAAAATGCTTTGATGGAGAGCCAGGTGTGGTGGCACATGCTGTTAATCCCAGCGATTAGAAGGCAGAGATAGGAGGATCACTGTTAGTTTGAGGCCACCCTGAGACTACATAGTGAATTCCAGGTCAGTCTAGACAAGAGTGAAACCCTACCTTGAAAAACAAAACAGAAAAAAAATGCTTTGAGGGAGGCTGGAGAGATTTCTCAGTGGTTAAGGCACTTGCCTGCAAAGACTAAGGATCCAGGTTCGATTTCCAAGTACCCACGTAAAGTCTCACAAAGTAGTTCATGAATCTGTAGTTAATTTGTAGTGGCTCTATAGAGGCCCCGGCATGCTCATTCTCTCTCTTTCTCTTCCTCTTTATTTCTCTATGCTTGCAAATAAATAAATTTTCACAAAAATGGTGATGAACAATTGTTTCTTTCCATTGACCCATGTCCTCTTTTTTTTTTTAATCTTCCAGTTCTCCAACTTTAATTTTCCTTACATAGACACCTTCCATATGGTTAATTGTATTTTTACTTTAAAAAAAATATATTCTATTTTTATTTATTTATTAGAGAGAGAGAGATACAGAAAAAGGCATGGAGAAAGATAGAGAGAGAGATAGAGAATGGGTGCACCAGGGCCTTCAGCCACTGCAAACAAACTCCAGATGCATGCACCCCCTTGTGCATTTGGCTTACATGGCTTCTGGGGAGTCAAACCTGCATCCATTATTATTATTAGTAGTAGTAATGGTAGTTATATAAACAGTGTGTATACAGCCAGGTTGGTATCATTGTTAGCCTCCTCCCTGTCATCCCCCCTCTGCAGGGACCCTCCTCATTGGGGAATGCGGGTTGTGCATTGTAGGGTTAGCCATCATTTATGGGTAAGAGGCAATGTCTCTGTGCATAATGTCCCAACATGTGGCTCTAACAATCTTTCTGGCCCCTCTTCTGCAAGTTTCCCTGAGCCATGATGGGTTTGTTTTAGGTCTTCTTCAGTGATGAGGTCTTGGGAACCTCTGTGTCTCTGGATATCTGGTTTAGTAGGAGTTGAGTGTTCTCTGTATCTATCTCCTTCACCCTTGTACTGGTACCAGGTTCACCAAGAAAGCAGCACTCTTGCTCATTTCCCCAATTACTCTTGGTTCTGGCTGGAGCCCTGGTGAGGTGCGATGGGCTGATTGTCTCCTCAGGATCTGTGTCCATCTTTCCTTCCCTGGGAGGTGTGGCACAGTTAAAAAATGAATATACGTTGTATGGACACACCATGTGTTGGTACCATCATTTCCCATCTCCCTTCCTCCATTATACTGACGGTCCGCCTTAGTGGGGTTGCTGGTATTCCCCATGGAGCTGTGGGTTATAAGTTGTGAGAGCAGAAGTCAGTCATGTGGGGGGAGGAGTGCCTCAGGGTATGCCCTCCTAATCTGTGGCTCTTACAATCTTTCCACCCCCTATTTCATAAAATTCCCTGAGCTATGGTGGGTGGTTTTGAGACTACCTCAGTGAAGAGCTGTCAGTAGCTTCTGGATTTCTGCTTTGGTATGTGATGAGTATTGTGGTGATTTGAGTCAGGTGTCCCCCATAAACTTAGGTGTTATGAATGCTAGGTCCCCAGCTGATGGATATTTAGGAATTAATGCCTTCTGGAGGGAGTGTATTGTTGGGGGCGGGCTTATGGGTTTTATAGCCAGTTTCCCCATGCCAGTGTTTGGCACACCCTCCTGTTGCTGTGGTCCACCTTATGTTGGCCAGAGGTGATGTCCACCCTCTGCTCATGCCATTGTTTTCCCCTGCCATCGTGGAGCTTCCCCTCAAGCCAAAATAAACCTCTTTTTCCCAGAAGCTGCTCTTGGTTGGGTGATTTCTACTAGTAATGCGAACCGGACTGCAATAGTAAAGTGGTACAGAGGACTGGGATTGCTGCTAGACACCTGACTGTGTGGCTTTGGCCTTTTGGAGCTGATTTTCAAGAGGAATGTGGAAGGAGTTGAAACCTTGGCCTAAGCGATGCCTTGCAGTGCTGTAAGTACAGCTTGATGGGCTATTCTGGTCTGAGCTGTAAGACCTGAATGCAGTAAGAACTATGGACTTTGAGGTTTGGCTTATGAGGGTGAGAGAGAGGTTTGCTTGGAGTGGGCTAGCAGTCTGTGTGAGAAGCTTGCTCTTGTGCCCATGTCCTGAGAAGTTGTGCAGGGTTGCTTCATGTAGAAATGAACTGGTGTGAGCAGAGGGATATGGCACAGAAAGAAAAGTCTTGGGGTGAACTGCTGCCCATTCAGCTGCAACTGAGAGATTACAACCTTTGAGACTGGGATAGCTGACCTGTGCTGGGGCAACAGAAAGAATGTCGACTCTTTTGAAGCGGCCTGAGTGCTCAAGGAGTGTCCTGTTCTTCAAAGTCTGCTTTATTCCCCACTGGATTAACAAATTGGCACTCTACCTGGTATTATGAAGTATAAGAAATGCTGGAAAGAGAGTCATTGAGTTTGCAACACGGTCTTGTATTTTGGAAATGGCCATGGGCAGTGTGAAGCAGGTATGCTGGTTGCCTGCATAGGAATCCATGGGACCATGAGGATGAACCGTGGATTGCACTAGAAACCCAGTGAAGATGCCAGGGCCATGAGATGGCTGCTAAGGAGCTCCCGGCCCTGATGAAGTTTTCCAGGACTATGAGTACCTAGCTGGAGGGGCGGAATTGGAATGCCAGAGACTTGTTGCTGCTTAGAATTATTGGACTTGATTTGTCACTGGCTAGAGTTGTTAGACTTGAAGCTACAGAGTCTGATGTTTGCCCTGCTTGTTTTAAATCTTGTATTGGTTGAATGTTTGTTTGCTATGCCCAATGCCTTCTTTTGCAGTGTGAATATTTATTCTGTGCCATTATGGTTTTTTTTTTTTTTTGAGGTTATTTTTTGGTATTATGGCTTAGTTAAAAGATCTTGGACTATGGGGATGTATGAACATCATTGGAAAAACTATGGGACTTTTAAAGTTAGATGAATGCATTGCATTTTACATCATGTATGGTTATCAGTTTATGGGGGACAGGGGCAGAATGTGGTGGTTTGATTCAGGTGTCCCCCATAAACTTAGGTGTTGTGAATATTAGGTCCCCAGCTGATGGATATTTGGGAATTAATGCCTCCTGGAGGGAGTGTTTTGTTGGGGGCAGGCTTATGGGCTTTATAGCCAGTTTCCAATTGCCAGTGTTTGGCATACCCTACTGTTGCTGTCATACACCTTATGTTGGCCAGGGGGTGATGTCCACCCTCTGCTCATGCCACCGTTTTCCCCTGCCATCATGGAGCTTCCCCTCAAGCCTGTAAGCCAAAATAAACCTCTTTTTCCCAGAAGCTGCTCTTGGTTGGGTGATTTCTACCAGCAATGAAAACCGGACTGCAACAAGTATGCTCTGCCTTTGTATCCTTCTCCCTTGTGCAGATTGTCAGACTCAATATGGAAGCAACACTCTTGCTCATCCCCCCAATTCCTCTGTTATTTCACTTGGGCCTTGGCTGAAACGTGAGGGGTGGTTTATCTCCTCGAGCCTTGTTACCTTCTGTAAAAGAAAAACAGATTTTCCAACAGAGAAGGAAGTCAGCATAAATTAAATAGGATAAGCATTGTTAGAGATTTTGAGTCCCCCTTTTGGCCAAAGACTAGTGGGTGTTTGTCTTTGGAGACCATTATCTAGTCTCCATAGGATTCTGGCCTGGTTCCCAGTTCCAGCTATGGGTTACTTTCCACTCTGAGGATCTCTAAGCCAATCAGAAAGCCTTTGGTTACCCACCAAGGCTTTGTGCCACCATTGCACTGGTGTATACATCTTGTCAGGATGGTTGTTTCTAAGTATTTGTGACATCTGCTTGCTCATACCATTGTTGGATATTTTCCCCTCATAGCTCATGTAGCACTTTCCAGCACTAGACAGGCTAACTGTCTGGTTATTGGCTCTCTTCTGGTTTTTCAGGTTTCTCTGTGTTTTGTCTTGGAAGTATGTGGTATGTTCAACAATAGGGTTTTTACCTTTTACCTTAGGTGGGTAATCAAGTGCTTTGACAAATACATTTCTTGTTTGAGGGACCTTGTTGGGTCTTGAGAGGCCCGGGCATGAGGCCTAGTGGAACTTCCTGAGCCTAGCTAAAGTTTGGTGATCTGCCTCAGGCCAGCTACACCTAATGGCTTCTGGCCTGCTACTTCCGCGTAGGAGTTGGAATTCTTGCACGTGCGCACTTGGGACCAATCATCTCAAAGGTCACAGTTTACTATTGGCTCTTACCTCTCCCCCGTCCTAAAATCCCCACCTTCATTGTCAACATTATATAGGCAACTGCTTGTAACAATAAAGCGAGTTCCTGCTTCGACAAGACTCCTGACTCAGTGCAGGTTCTCTCTGGTGACTAGGAGAGGTTCTGAGTTGTCCGACGTCCACCCTTCTCCTCAACCCCTTGTGAGGAACCAGTGGGCTTGGTCCTTCCTCAGCACTGCCTACCCATCAGGGAGGAGCCTGGCATCTGGTGCCCAACGTGGGGCTCTGTGAACCCAGCAGACTAGTGCCCTGTGTGAGGCATTCTCGTTGAGGAGGTCAATTGATGTACATGTGCGGGTGAGCATACCCTCATAAATTATGAGGCAGTCTTCATAGTTAATGTGCTAAACTTTGCTTCTATAACCTGTACTTGCTTGTCAACATCTCTTCATTATATTTCTCTTTCCTTTCACTTTTGGTTCACCAGCAAGCTACATCTGTGATTTTTGTATTTCTGAATGGGTCATATGTCCCTATTGGACACACTGTGTGGCTTTTGACCTTTAGGCTTGTGCTTCTCTCCTCTTTCTCCCTCCCTCCCTCTCTCTCTCTCTCTCTCTCTCTCTCTCTCTCTCTCTCTCTCTCTCTCCTTGGGCCTGTGAAGGCAGGCCAGCTTTTTCTGCCATTATGAAACTTCCTCTGTATCTGTAGGCTTCAATAAATATTTCTTCCTCCATAACTGTGCTTGGTCTGAAATTTCAACTCAGTAAGCCTGAAGCTGTCTGATACAGAACTTGGTACCAAGGAGTGGACTGAGATGAACCTGACCATGTGGATGTTGATCTTTTGGAACCTTTGTTTTGGAGGAATAGACATGGACTTGGTGCTTACAACTGAAGGTGTCTTCTAGAGTGGTAAGCCAAATTTTATGGACTATTCTGATGAGAATCTGAGAATGCTAAGTGCAGACAACATCGAACTTCAAGGCTTGGCTTATGAGCTTTCTAAGGAGAAGAAAAGACTGAGGACGACTTTGTTGGAACTGGGCTACTGGCATAAGGGCTGGCTGTGTCCTGCTGCCCAGACTCAGAGAGTTTAATCAAGGTTAAATTTATAATAGACTGATGTGCATATGTAGGAAAAAATTTTCAGGCGAAACCTAAATGCCATGACTATAGGGGCATAGTCTTAATCTAAATTTATCTTACATTAGACACAGGTGATGCCTATGCTAGGTGGGTCACAAAGTCATAAGTACAGATGTAATTAGAGGCTTAGCAAGGTTAAACACAGACAAGAGTCTATCACCTTGTGTTTTGCAAATGGATAAATTTGCTATGTAAAAACAAACAATATCAGAATAGGATAAGAAATGTCAAGATGCTTATTTCTCTGCTCTGTAATTTCATTTTGCTCTTGCTTTCCAACATATGCTACTTAAATTCATGGAAAGCTGGACTCTAAAAAAAGTGGATAAAACCCCCTTTATCTCAGACCCCATACAAGTTTAAGCCACATGTCCCCCAGACTCTGACTAGAGACAAAATGGCCAACTGTCTCGGACAAATAAAAAGAAGTACAACCTATAACTGTGGTTCTCTTTAGTTCTTCTCTTTTAAACACCTAAAGTCACATCTGTTAAATAAAATTTCTCACTAGACAAAATGTTAAATAGGTAAACTGAGTCAAGGTATTTGACCAGGTTACAAACTCCTTACATAAAATAAACATCAGACTTACCTAATGTGTATATCAGGGAAGGGCCCCTTCATTAAAACATTTAATTGGATTAAGTCTAATGTTTACCTGATGCCAAGGTTTTAATCAATGGAGAAACTGAGTCTTATGATAAGACCTCACTCATTAACAGGTCACTGATGCTAATTTATTATGAGTTAAGGGTTATAAAACTGGCTTTAAGACTCTCTCAGTAAAGTAAATTAGGTTCCTCTTTTCATCAAGGTTTTAACTATTCTTAGGATAAAGTCTCACATAGAAGTGATTATTTTCCAAAGGTGAAGCACTCATACCTAAAGACATTGTAACTTTAAAAATAACTTCTGTCTTATTTATGCTATTGAATGGTCATAACTAGGTTTAATCACTTAGGTTTAAGTGATTTAATTTCAATAATGATAACTTTCATCTTCTTGGGATATGTTAGGATAGCTTGCTTAAGCTTTATCAAATTTAAGTCATGAGTAAAACATAAAATTGGTTTATGTTAATAAAAGTTTCTGTGGTACATAAAATCAATAACTATCAAGCTTAAGCCAAAATCACTGGTTGTCAAATAATGTTTTCTCTTTCAAAAAGATTTATCAAGGGTTATATTAAAATTTAGCTAGCTATTTTTTTTTTTTTTCTTTTTCGAGGTAGGGTCTCACTCTAGCCCAGGCTGACCTGGAATTCACTATGGTGTCTCAGGGTGGCCTCGAACTCCCAGAATCCTCCTACCTCTGCCTCCCAAGTGCTGGGATTAAAGGCATGTGCCACCATGCCCAGCTTTAGCTAGCTGTTTTAATTAAAAAAAAATTATTAAACTCTATGGTTCTGTTTCCAATGTTCTATGGGTAATTTGTACCAACACAGGTACCTAAACTAATCAGAGATATTTTCAAACACAGGTGCTAAAAATTTCTAGGTTAAATAACTTAATCTATAAATCAATTGGTACTGTTTTCAAGACTGACGACAGGTTCTGCCTGTGTTTATAAATGTTAAATATTTAAAATGCGAGATATTATAAGTATTAGATATTTAAAATATGAGATATGTCTACTTTGTATACCTCATATATAAGGCTTATACTACCATAGTACAACTAAAATTTTGAAGATAAGATAATCAGACTCTCAAGTCTCAATTACAAAGACAAAAGGGGGAATCATTACCCCCACACGACCAACTAAAAAAGGTATTATTTACCCTAAATATTTTAAGTTTTTCTAAAGAAAATAAACAATTATCCCCTTTTCAAAAACATTGGTCCTCATCCGTTACCTACAGTTCTATCTGGGTAAGATGGAGGGACCCATTGACTGGGGCCTAGAGCTGGCTTTGCCTCTGATCTGGGCCTCCCTGGCTGTTTGCAGTACAATTGCCCATACGACCTTAAAAAATTGCTCAGCCACCTTCCCCATCCCAGTCCAGCTTTTCCCAATGGTTCCTCTGGAACTTGCATTTGGGCCCCATCTTCCCCTAATAATTCCAGTATAGATGTGGGATACATTCATCCTTCCTTCTGTACTTTTAACACAACGGAGCCCAGTGCTCAATGCTGCCTGCCATCTGGAATGGTTTATGTTTGTGGAGGCGAGATGGCTTATGACTTTCTGCCCACCAATTGGATGGGCCTTTGTGCCCCAGCCACCTTAATCCCAGATGTAGATATCATTTCTGGAAATGAGGCCCTCCCTATGCCCTCTTTTGATTATATCAGAGGGAGACCTATCTCCAACAACAGCTAGATTCCCTGGCTGACGTTGTCCTACAAAACAGGAGGGGACTAGACCTACTAAGGGCTGAAAAGGGAGGCATATGCTTGTTTTTACAGGAAAAATGCTGATTTTACACCAGTAAATCAGGAATTGTCCAGGACAAGATTAAGAGGCTCCAGGAAGACTTAGAAAGGAGGTGGCAGGACCTTCAAGACAACCCACTGTGGATGGGCCTGCATGACTTCTTACCCTACCTCCTCCCTCTACTTAGGCCCCTCCTTCCCCTCCTCCTTATCCTCACTGTCAGGCCTTGTGTAATTAACAAAATTACACAATTCATTCACTAGCGGCTAGAGGCAATAAAAATCCATCAGGTTGAGATACAATATCACAGGCTGGCAACTCAGGAATTAAATTCCTCAGATGACCCACTGCCACCTCCTCTGCCCTCCATGTGACCAATGACAGGTAAGATCTCAGACTGACTGAGACAACCTAAGACAGGCCATAGAGTGGGTTTTCAGCGAGCTAAACACCTGGTACCCAGTGACGGGTAAGATCCCCAGAAGGGTCAACCTAAGACAGGGGCCATGGGGACTAATGCTCTTACAAAAAAAAAAGTGTGGGGGGGAGATGTTGGGCCATGAAAGGCCCAGATGCAAGGCCTAGTAGAACTTCCTGAGCCTAGCTAAAGTTTGGCGATCTGCCTCTGGCCAGCTATGACTCATCAAGACACCTAATGGCCTCTGGCCTGTTACTTTCGCATAGGAGTTGGAATTCCCATATGCACACACTTAGAACCAATTATTTCAAAAATTGCAGTATACTATTAGTCCTTACATTTCCCCCATTCTAGAATCCCTACCTTCTCAACCCTATATAGGCAACCACTTGTAACAATAAAGTGAGTTCCTGCTTTGACAAGACTCCCGGCTTGGTGGTGTGTTCCAGGCCATCGACACTCACCCTCCTCCTCAACCCATTGGGAGGAACCAGTGGGCCTGGTCCTTCCTCAGCACTACCTGCCAGGGGAGCCCGGCAATGGAGGACATCTGAATCAAACTGCCACATTCCACCCCTGGCCCCCATAATTATAAATAAAAAACTTCATCAGTCTGGGAGCTTTCCTTAGTAGTCGTCTCATGGTCCCAGCACCTCCATTGGGTCTCCACTGCACTCCATGGTTCATCCTCATGGCCCCATAGGGTCTCCATGCAGGAATCCAGCAAACCTGTTTCACACTGCCCATGGCCATTTCCAAAACACAAGACCATGTTGCAAACTCCATGACCATCTCTGTCCTGCTTTTCTTATACTCCACAATACCAGGTAGAGTGCCAATTTGTTAATCCAGGGGGGGAATAAAACAGACTTGGAAGAATAGGACACTCCTTGAGCACTCATAACCCCTTCAAAAGAGTCTACATTCTTCCTGTTGCACCAGTGCAGGTTAGCCTGCCTAATCTCAAAGGTTGTAATCTATCGATTGCAGCTGAACAGACAGTAATTCACGGAAAGATTTTGTTTGTGTGTGCCATATCCCTGTGTTCATACCACTTCATTTCTATGCAAAGGAACCCTGCACAACTTCTTAGGACATGGAGCAAGCTTCCCAACAAACTACTAGCCCAGCCCAGGCAAAGATTTTTCTCACCCTCATAGTCCATAGTTCTTACTGGCATATGGAAAGTGGCTATAACAACCTATGTCTGCCCCCAACAATACACCACCTCCAGGAGGTATTAATTCCCAAATCTGTATCAACTGGGAACATAGCATTCAGAAAACCTAAGTTTATGGGGGAAACCTGAATCAAACCACCACAGTTCTATAGCCCCCCCACCGTTTTTCCCAAGGTATGGTCTCACTCTGGCCCAGGCTGACCTGGAATTCACTAGGTAGTCTCAGGATAGCCTTGAACTCATTATGATCCTCCTACCTCTGCCTCCCAAGTGCTAGGATTAAAAGCGTGTGCCACCACACCTGGCTCCATAGCCCATTTTTAATTGCATTGTTTGATTTCTTATTATTAGCCAGATTATTTAGATTTTTAGTTCTTTGTATATCCTGGATATTAATCCTCTGTCACATGCATAGCTAGCAAAGATTTTCCCCCATTCTGTAGGTTGCCTTTTTTGCTCTTTTTACAGTGTCCTTTGCTGTACAAAAGCTTTGTAGTTTCATGAGGTCCCAGCAGTTGATAAGTGGTCTTATTTCCTGATCAAATTGGGTTGTATTTAGAAAAAGTCTTTGGCAAGACCAATATATTGAAGTGTTTCCCCTACTTTTTCTTCTAACAGTTTCAGAGTTTGGTATAATATTAAAGTCTTTCATCCATTGGGACTTAATTCCTGTACATCAAGAGAGATAAGGATCTGTTTTCATCCTTTTACAAATACATATCCACTTTTCCCAGCACCATTTGCTGAAGAGGCTATCGTTTTTTCCAATGAGCATTTTTGTCAAAGACCAGGTGGCTGTAGCTGATTGGACTTACATCTGGGTCTTTTTTCCTGTTCCATTCATCTATGTGTCTGTTTTTGTGCCAGTACCATGCTGTTTTTTTTTACTATGGCTCTGTAGTATGGGTTAAAATCAAGTATGGTGATACCACTAGCCTTATTTTTGTTGTTCAAAATTGTTGTAGATATTTGGTATTTTTTGTGCTTCCAAATGAATTTTAAGATTGTTTTTGCCTATTTCTGTGAGGATTGGCATTGGAATTTTGATAGGTATGCATTAAACGTGTACATTCCTTTGGATAAGATTGCCATTTTCACAACATTGATTCTTTTGATCCAAGAAAAAGGGATGTCTTTCCATTTCCTATTGTCTTCTGGAATTTTTGTCTTGAGTGTTTTAATGTTTTCATTGGAGAGATTATTCACTTCCTTGGTTAGGTTTATTCCAAGATAACGTTTTATATGCAGTTTTGAATGGGAGTGATTCTCTGATTTCATCCTCTGTGTGTTTGTTATTAGCATATAGCAAGGTTACTGATTTCCATGTATTTATTTTGTGTCCTGCTACATTGCTATAAGTGTTTATCAGATCTAACAGTTTTCTGGTAGACTCTTAGGATCCTTTATGTACAGAATTATGTCTCTTGCAAATAATGAAAACTTGATATCTTCCCTTCTAGTTTGCATCCCTTTTATGTGTGTCTTTTGCCTTATTGCTCTGGCTAAGACTTCCAGTACTGTATTAAATTAAAGTGGGGCAGTGGACACCCTTGTCTTGTTTCTAATTTTAGTGGAAAAGCTTCAGGTTCTCCATTTAATATTATGTTGGCTATAGGTTTGTCACAAGTATCCTTTATTATGTTGAGATATGTTCTTTCTATTCCCAGTTTCTGTAGGATTTGTATCTTGAAGAAATGTTAGATTTCGTCAAATGCTTTTGCTGCATGTAATGAGATGATCATGTGATTTTTGTCCTTCAGTCCATTTATATAATATATTATGTTTATCAATTTGCATTTGTTGAACCATTCTTGAATCTCTGGGATAAAACCTACTTGGTCAGAGTGAGTGATCTTTCTGATATTTTTGTATTCTGTTTACCAATATGTTACTGAGAATTTTTGCATGTATGCTCATGAGGGAGATTGGTTTGTAATTTTTTTGTTGTTGTTCTTTCTTTATTTAGTTTGGTATCAGGGTGATGCTGGCTTTGTAGAAGGAGTTTGGTAGGATTCTTTCCTTTTCTACTTTATGACAAAGTTTGAGAAGTTAGTTCTTCCATGAAGGGTTGGTAAAATTCACCACTGGAGGGCTGGAGAGATGGCTTAGTGGTTAAGCACTTGCCTGTGAAGCCTAAGGACCCCAGTTCAAGGCTCAGTTACCCAGGACCCATGTTAGCCAGTTGCACAAGGGGGCACATGCTTCTGGAGTTCGTTTGCAGTGGCTGGAAGCCCTGGCATGCCCATTCTCTCTCTGTGTCTGTTGCTCTCAAATAAATGAATAAAATAAACAAAAAAAATTTTTTTTAATTCACCAGTGGATCTGCTGCAGTCAGGTTCACATTACTGGCAGAAGTCACCTGACCAAGAGCAGCTTGTGAGGGGGGAAAAAAGGTTTATTTTGGCTTACAGGCTGGAGGGGGAAACTCCTCAATGGCAGGGAAAATGACAGCATGAGCAGAGTGTGGACATCACCTCCTGGCCAACATAAGGTGGACAATAGCAACAGGAGAGCATGCCAAACACTGGCAAGGGGAAACTGGCTATAACACTCATAAGCCTGACTCCAATACTACACTCCCTCCAGGAGGAGTTAATTCCCAAATCTTCATCAGCTGGGAACCTAGTATTCAGAAGACCTAAGTTTATGGGGGACACCAGACTCAAACCACCACAACATCCATCTGGGCCTGGGCTTTTTTTTAGTTAGAGATTTTTGATAACTGCTTGGATCTCCATACTTGTTATAGTATATTTAAATGACTAATGTTATCTTGATTTAATTTTGATAGGCCATATAAGTCAAGGAAAGCATCCATTTCATTCAGATTTTCAAACTTAGTGGAGTATATTTTCTTATAGTATGTCCCTATGCTTTTTTTGAATTTCTCTGGTATCTAGTGTAATGGTGCCTTTTTCATCTCTAATATTATTAATTTGTGTCTTTTCTCACTTTCTTTTGGTCAGATTTACTAAGGATTTATCAATCTTGTTTTATACCTTCAAAGAACCAACTCTTTGTTTCATTGATTCTTTTTTTAATTTTTTTTTTGGTTTCTATTTCATTAATTTCTGCCCTAATATTTATCATTTCTTCCCATCTACTGATTTTTGGTTTGCCTTGTTCTTCTTTTCCAAGGCCTTAAGTTTCTCACTTGCAATCTTTCTAATTCTTAATATAGGCACTTAAAGCTATCATTTTCCCTCTTAGGGCTCCCAAGAATCCATCACTAAAGAAGACCTTAAATGAACCAAACATGGCTCAGGGAAATTCATGGAAGGGGAGCGGGGCAGAAAGATTGTTAGAGCCACAAGTTGGGACATTACACATAGAGACATTGCCTCTTACCTATAACTGATGTCTACTCCCACAATGCACAACACACAATGCCCATGGGGATAACTGGCATCCTCATTGGGGGGGGGGGGACATGAATGAGGGTAAGGATGGTACTAACATGTGCTGTTTACACACTGAGTATGTACATACAAATATAAATAAATAAATTCCCTCTTAGAACTGCCTCCATTTTATCCCACAAGTTTTGTTATGTTGTGTTCTTGTTCTTATTATCATTTGAGTCTATGATTTTTTTTTTACTTCCTTCATGATTTCTTTATTGACCAATTCATCACTTAGTAGTGTACTGTTTAGTTTCCATCACTTTGTATATGCTCCATAGCTTTTCTTGCTATTGATTTGTATTTTGATCCCATTGTGATCAGATAGAGTGCACAGAATTACTTCAATTTCCATGTATTTGTTAGGCTTTGCTTTGTGTCTTAGTATATGGTCCATTTTAGAGAATATTCCATGTGTTGCTTAAAAGAATGTGTATTCTGCAGCATGTGGATGAAATGTTCTATAGATATCTGTTACATCCATTTGTTCTATGAGCTCATTTAGTCCAGATGTTTATTTTTTGCCAGGATGACCTGTCAATTGATTAGAGTGGGCTGTTCAAGTCACCCACTACAACTGTGTTTGGTGTTGTCTGTGACCTTAGTTCTATTAGCATTTGTTTGAAGAAGTTGGGAGTCCCCATGTTAGGTGCATGTTTAGGATTGTAATGTCCCCCTGTTGGAGTGTGCACTTAATCAATATAAAGCGACCTTCCTTATCTTTCCTAACTAATGTTGGTCTGAAGTCTTCCCTGTCAGATATTAGGATAGTGACATCTGCTTGTTTTTTAGGCCCATTTTCTTAAAAAACTGTTTTCCAACATTTCACCCTAAGATAGTGTACATCTTTTGTGGAAAGGTAAGTTTTTTTTTGGGGGGGGGGGGAACAAATTGAAGGATCCTGCTTTTTAACCCAGTATGCAAACCTGTGTCTTTTGGTTGAGGCATTTAAGCCATTGGTATTAAGAGATATTATTGAAAGGTATGTATATATTTTTACCATTTTCTTGTTTTGTACTTCTTCTGGTTTTACCTTTGCTCCTTTGTATTAAGTATTATTTGAGTATGGCTTGTTTTTTCCAGGTTCCTTATGAGTATGCAGTTCTTTCTCTTTAGCATGAAGGATCATTTCAAGTATTTTCTGTAGAACTGGTTTGGTCTTCATACATTCCTTTAGCCTGCTTATTTCTCTATTTGAATGCATAGCTTTGCAGGATAAAGTAATCATGGTTGACAGTTGCTACCTTTTAGAACTTGGAATAACATCATTTCAAGCCTTTCTGGCTTTTAAAGTTTGTGTTGAATAATCTGCTGTGATCTTGATGGGCTTTCCTTTGTATGTGACTTGATTTTTCTCTCTAACTGCTTTCAGTATATTTTCTTCGGTTTGTGTGTTTTGTAGTTTAATTATAATATGATAGTAAGAGATTTTTTTCCTGATGCTTCCTGTATGTGTATTGGCATCACTTTCCCAACTTAGGGCACGATTTCTTCCATTATTTTGTTAAAAATACCTGTTATGACTTTGTACTGAAATTCTTCTTCTTCTACTATACCTTTACCTCTTATGTTTGATATCCTCATAATGTCCCAGATGTCTTGAAATTCCCATTGTTGCCTTCCTATTAGTTTTTCCTTCTCTTTGTTGGACTGTATTGGATATGCCACTTGGCCTTCTAGTTTAGGTGTTCTGTCCTCTCCTTGATCCATTCTACTGGTGAAACTTTCTACAGAGTTTTATATTTGACTTACTCTGTTTTTCATTTCTAGTATTTCTGATTGGTATTTTTTTCATTATTTCTATTTCCTTACTCATGTCTTTTAATGACCTCCTTATTTCATTAAGTTGGTTGTCTGTGTTCTCCTTCAGGAGTTCATTTTCTTCTTTGATTCCTTTGATTTCTTCGATTTCTGTGAGCATAGATATAATCTTTTTTAATCAGGCATTTCATCTAAATCAGTCTCAATGGAGGTCATTTCTAATGATTAGTTTTTGGTGGGACTGTATTGTCTTGATTTTTTATATATCTTCTATTATAATGTAGAGATTTTTGCATCTTGAGTTAATTTGATGCTTGGGTTTTCTAATTACCTGCAGTGTTCTTAGCCATGTAAACCAACTTTATATATCTTCAGTGCCAGGTGTAGCTCTTATACTCCAAGAGAAACAGCAGAAATGACCCTAGGTGTTGAGTTTGTCTATCATTCAAGTACTGTAGTAGACTGGGTGAAGCAAATTCTAAAATTCAACTGAGCAATACAGACATTCAATCAAGACCAGAACAGACTATTTGTACAAGCATGGGGATTAAACTAAACAGATAATCTAGAAAACCAAAGCCCCTAAGGGTTTGTATTACCCCACACCCTTAATCCTGTCAACTAAGAGGTGAGATTTCTAGTCTGAAATGGGTTCCAAGTCAGCCTGGGGCCAGTCAGGCCCTGCCCCCAATAAAGACAGAAGGTATCCCATCCCAAGCACTGAAATTTTTCTAGTAAGAATCTATCACTTCTGGGTATACTGTTGTCTATAACAGTAGGTTTCTATATAGCTTATTCATACCCTCTTAGATTTGAAAAAATATTTATTTATTTATTTACTTATTTATTTATTTATTTATTTATTTATTTATTTGAGAGAGAGAGAATAGAAGCAGAGAGAGAGAGAGATAGAGAGAATGGATGCACTAGGGCCTCTAGCTACTGCAAACAAACTCCAGATGCATGCACCACTTTGTGCATCTGGCTTACATGTGTCCCGAGGAATCAAACCTAGGTCCTTTGGCTTTGCAGGCAAGGGGCTTAACCGCTAATCAATCTCCCCAGCCTTGTACACTCTTACATTTTGATTAACCCTTCCCTCTACCCTTCCTTTACTCAATATCTTCCCTTGACCTCACTTAGGTCCTTCACCCCCAGTAATCTGTTCATCTACTTACATATCAACCACATAAGGCACCCCCTCTCCTCCCTCCCTTATAAGCCCTTTCTAGCTTACTTGCCTCACATACAAGTCCAAACATTTGTAGCTAGGATCCACATATGAGAGAACATGAGGTGCTTGGCTTTATGGTCCTGGGTTACCTCACTAAGTAACCAAGATCCATCCATTTCCCTGCCAATTTCATTTCTATATAATGTATTACATTTATAGATTTGCAAATATTGAACCATCCCTGAATCTCTGGGATAAAGCCTACTTGGTCAGGGTGAATGATAATTTCTGATATATTCTTGTATTCTGTTTGCCAATATTTTGTTGAGAATTTTTGCATCTATGTTCATGAGGGAGACTGGTCTGTAATTTACTTTTTTTGTTCTATCTTTGCCTGATTTTGGTATCAGGGTGATGCTGGCTTCATAGAAGGAATTTGATAGAATTCCTTCTTTTTCTATTTCCTAGAAAAGCTTAAGAAGCAATAGTGTTAGCTCTTCCTTGAAGGTCTGGTAAAATTCAGCAGTGAATCCACCTGGGATTTTTTTAGTTGGGAGATTATTGATAACTGTTTGGATCTCCATGCTTGTTATAGGTCTATTTAAGTGATTAATCTCATCTTGATTTAATTTAGGTAGGCCATATAAATCAAGGAAATCATCCATTTCTTTCAGATTTTCATACTTTGTGGAGTATATGCTTTTATAGTATGTCCCTATGATTTTTTGAATTTCTCTGAAATCTGTTGTGATATTACCTTTTTCATCTCTAATTTTATTAATTTGTGTCTCTTCTCTCTTTTGGTCATATTTGCTAAGGGTTTATCAATCTTGTTTATCCTTTCAAAGAACCAACTCTTTGTTTCATTAATTTTTTGGATTTATTTTTGTTTCTATTTCATTAATTTCTGCCATAATCTTTATTATTTCTTCCCATCTACTGATTTTTGGTTTGCCTTGTTCTTTTTTCAAGGCTTTAAGATGAAGCATTAGGTTGTTTACTTGCGACCTTTCTAATTTCTTAATATAGGCACTTATAGCTATAAATTTACCTCTTCATTGTGTCCCAGAGATTTTGGTATGCTGTGTTCTCATTATCGTCCAATTTCATTTTTCTTTACTGCTGACTAGAACACTATTATATAAATGTACCACATCTTCATTATTTAGTTATTGGTTGAGGGTCATCTAAGCTGGTTCCATTTCCTAGCTATTGTTAATACAGCAGCAATAAACATGGATGTGCAAGTATCTCTAAGGCAGTGAGAAAAATCCTTAGGATCTATGCCTAGGAGTGGTATAGCTTATAGCTGGTTCATATGATAAATCCATTTTTAGCTGTCTCAAAAGCTTCCACACTGATTTACACAATGGCTGTACCAGATTTGTAGTGGTTTGATTTCAGGTGTCCTCCATAAACTTAGGTGTTCTGAATGCTAGGTTCCCAGCTGATGGAGATTTGGGAATTAACACCTCCAGGAGGCAGTGTATTGTTGGGGGTGGGCTTCTGGGTGTTATAGCCAGTTTCCCCATGCCAGTGTTTAGCACACTCTCTTGTTCCTGTTGTCCACCTTATGTGGGCCAGGGATAATGTTCATCCTCTGCTCATGCCATCATTTTCCCCTGCCATCATAGCTTCCCTTTGAGCCTGTAAGCCAAAATAAACCTCATGTTCTCTAGAGTTGTTGGACTTGGAGCTAGGGAATTTGATGTTTGCTGTGGTTGTTTTAAATCTTGTATTTCTTTGCTATGCCCAACGCCATCTTTTGCAGTGTCAGTGTTTATTCTGTGCCATTATGGGGTTTTTTGAGGCTAATTTTTGGCACTATGGCTCAGTTGGAAGACCTTGGATTATGGGGATGTATGAACATCATTGTAATTAGTAAAAACTATGGGGACTTTTAAAGTTAGATGAATGCATTGCATTTTACATCATGGATGGTTGTCAGTTTTGGGGGGCCAGGGGCAGAATGTGGTAGTTTGAGAAGCATTGGTGTTAGTTCTTCCATGGTAGTCTGAAAATTCAACAGTGAATCCATCTGGGCCTGGACTTTTTTTAGTTCAGAGATTTTTAATAACTACTCTGATCTCTGAACTTGTTATAGGTCTATTTAAGTAATTTATCTCATCTTGATTTAATTTGGTAGGTCATATAAATAAAGAAAATCATCTACTTCTTTCATATTTTCAAACTTATTTGGGTATAGGTTCTTAAAGTATGTCCTTGGGGCTGGAGAGATGGCTTAGTGGTTAAGCGCTGGCCTGTGAAGCCTAAGGACCCCAGTTCGAGGCTTGATTTACCAGGACCCACATAAGCCAGATGCACAAGGGGGAGCATGCATCTGGAGTTCATTTGCAGTAGCTGGAGGCCCTGGTGTGCCCATTCTCTATCTCTCTATCTGCCTCCTTCTCTCTCTCTCTGTTGCTCTCAAATAAATAAGCAAAAATAAACAAACAAACAAAAATTAAAAAAAAAAAGTATGCCTTATGGTTTTCTGAATTTCTTTGGTATCTGTTATAATGGTGCCTTTTTCACCTCCAATTTGATTAATTTGTGTCTCTTCTATCTTTCTTTTGGTCATATTTGCTAAGGGTTTATCACTCTTGTGTATCCAACCAACTTTAAAATAATTTTTAAACTTTTATTTATTTACTGGGGGGGGGGCACACAATGTTCTCCAGCCACTACCAACAAACTCCAAATGCATGTGCTATGTGCCACCTGTGCTTCTGGCTTATGTGAGTCCTGAGGGAATCAAACCTGCATCCTTTGGCTTTTAAAGGCAAGTGCCTTATCTGTTAAGCATCCTTCCAACTCTTTATTTCAATGACTCTTTGTATTATGTTTTGGTTTGTTTCTATTTCATTAATTTCTGCCCTAATCGTTATTATTTTTTCCCATCTACTGATTTTTGGTTTTCCTTGTTCTTCTTTTTTCAAGGCCTTAATGTGACACATTAAGTTGTTCACTTGAAACCTTTCTAATTTATTAACATAGGTACTTAAAGCTACAAATTTTCCTCTCAGGACTGCCTTCATTGTATCCCAAAAGTTTTGGTATGTTGTGTTATCACTATCATTTGAGTGTATGAACTTTCATTGTGGAACGTCCTTATTTTTCTGTCTATTTGAATGGATAGCCTTGCAGGATAAAATAACATTGGTTGACAGTTGCTATTTTTCAGAAATAAGAATACATCATTCCAAGCCCTTCTGGCTTTTAAAGTTTGTGTTGAGTAGTCTACTGTGCTCCTGATTGGATTGCCTTTATATGTGACTTGAGTTTTCCTCTCTAACTGCTTTCAATATATTTCCTTTGTTTTGTGTGTTTGGTAGTTTAATTATAATATGGTGAGGAGAGATTCTTTCCAGGTTTGTCTGTTTGGTGTTCTAAAGGCTTCCTGTATCTTTATTGGCATCTCTTTCCCAATTTGGGGGAAGTTTTTTTCTATGATTTTGTTGAAAACACCTACTATGCTTTTGGAGTAAAATTCTTCTCCTTCTACTATACCTTGAATTCTTGTGTTTGATCTTTTTTTTTTTTTTTCATTTTTTATTTATTTATTTGAGAGCGACAGACCAGAGAGAAAGACAGATAGAGGGAGAGGGAAAGAATGGGCCTGCCAGGGCTTCCAGCCACTGCAAACAAACTCCAGACACGTGCGTCCCCTTGTGCATCTGGCTAACATGGGACCTGGGGAACCAAGCCTCGAACCGGGGTCCTTAGGCTTCACAGGCAAGCGCTTAACCACTAAGCCATTGCTCCAGCCCGTGTTTGATCTTTTTATAGTGCCCTGAACATCTTGAAATTCCCATTCATACGAAGAGCCTATTAGTTTGCCTTTGTCTACTGTATTAGATCTGCCACCTGGTCTTCTAGTTTAGATATTCTATTCTCTCCTCAATCCATTCTACTGGTGAGATTTTCTACAGTTTTATTATTATTATTATTATTATTATTATTTGACTGTTTTTCATTGCTAGTATTTCTGACTGGCTTTTCTTTATTATTTCCACTTCCTTATTCATGTCTTGTATTGGCCTCCTTATTTCATTAAATTGGTTTCCTGTGTCTTCTTTGATTCTTTTGATTTTCTCTTTGATTTCTTTGAGTGTATTTATAATCATTCTTTTGAAATCTTTCTCAGGCATTTCCTCTAAGTCAGTCTCACTAGAGGTCATTTCTGATGGATTTATACTTTTTGGTGATTTATATTGTCTTGATTTTGGTGTTTCTTATGTTATTATGCATATATTTTTGCATCTTGAATTAATTTAATGCTTGGATTTTCTAGTTAGCTGGGTATTATTAGATGTATCAATCAATCTGATGTTATAGATCTTCAGGATACTAGCTTAAGGTGCTAGGTGTGGCTCTTAAGACTCTTATATATCTACAAAAGTGAACCTAGGTGTTGGGTTTGCCTGCCATGGGAGTATTCAAGTAGGCTTAGTGGAACAAAATATAGATAGATTCTAAAATTTAACTAAACAATTTACACATTCAATGAAAAACAGCACAGAGTATTTATGCAAGAGTAGGTATTATGACAACCAGATCCTCTATCAACAAGGAGGTTAAGATTTCTAGTCTGTTGAGGGTTCCAAGTCAGCTTGTGACCAAGTGAGACCCTTCCCTAATGTATAACAGAAGAGGAAACAAAGCGACTATAAATCAAGAAGCAACAAATAACAAACCCAAAGTATAGCTTATTTAAGAATGGCACATCTGACCATCTATCAGATTTAACAAATAATTTATCCTGATATGGAAGGTGCAATTAGCACTTCTAGTTCAGGGCTGTATACCAGGTTTATTAGGCAGGTACTGACCTGGTGTAATCCCAGTTACCTTTTGGGATGATTTTGGTCTCAGTTATGCTGTGCTCCTGCTTGGGTCCCTCTTTGGTGCACTGTGGGTTCAAGTAGGCTGGCTGGGTCGCTGGCCCACTGCTCTGTTTGCCAGAGCTGGGCACTGGTGGTGGGGGAGGGGAGGCTGTGGATGGTGGCTCTAGTTCTCCAGCTGGTCCACATGATCCTCTGCCTCAAGATCTGCACCTACCTTGTTCACTGCTGTTCTCCCTTCACGTTTCTTGAGTCTGCAAAGAGCTCTGGTGTGAGTGGAAAATCCTCTCATCTGGCTTTTCCTGCCGCTCAAGCAGAGCCTGGCCACTGCTGGAGCCGCTGCTGCTGGAGCCACTTCTGCCTGCCTGTTTGGGCTCTGGATGCTCTGGATCTCTCCTGCTTCTCTGCTGCCATTTTAATTTCTCATACAGCTCACGTTTTAGTAAAAGTGTGTATTTTGCTGGTTTTTGTTTTTTGTTGTTGTTGCTGTTTTTTTTTTGTTGTTGTTTGTTTGTTTTCTTTTTCTCCCCTAGGCTGCTTGGCGTGGTTCCTATGCTGCCATCTTAACCAGAAGTCCAACCTTGCTTCTTTCAATAAGTACATTGGTCATTTTTTAATGGGATGTGACAGCTCCCCTTACCAGCAGATGGCAGCTTCGGTCTCTGAGCAGCCCTTTGGTCACTGAAGGCCAGTACCATGATTTTGGCCTCCCGCCCCCTGCCCCCATATTTCTCCTTTTCTCTGTTGTTTCCTTTTGGTTAGCCATCACCTTGGCCATAATATGTATGACTTGATTGATATTCATTCCAGGAAAACCTTTTAGCTTTTGTAATTTCCTGCACACACCTGAAGCTGACTGCTAGACAAAGGCTTGTGTTCATCATGGATTTGTGCTCCTGGGCCTCAGGGCCAAATAAACTGAAGTGTTGGTATGCATTATAAAGTTTCTCATAGAATTGGCTGGGTGACTTGTCCGGCTTCTGAGTCCCCTCACTCACTTTGGTCAGATTGGTGATTCCCTGGGTACACATTCAGGCTCTTATGATTGCTTGTCTCATCCGAACAAGGGATTCCATCCCTTCTTGGGCATTGGGGGTCCCAGTTCATGCACTCATCTGGACTGGCAGTGTTCACAAATTGCTCAGGATTCATGGCATCTAAGTGGGCCTGGGTAATCAACCCACCTCTGGCAACTTGGCAAATGTGCTGCCTGTCATCAGAGGTGAACAGAGTGGACAGCAACTGACAGCAATCATCCCAAGTTGGCTGGTGACTGTGCATGATAGTGGTCAGGAGGTCTGTCATGGCATGGGGTTGCTCTGAGTATGGTGGAGTATGGTTATGCCAACTCAGGAGGTTGCTGGTGATGAAAGAGTGGTATATTTAGTGCATTGGCCCATCCCATAAGTTCCATCTGCCCTGGGAAGGGATGGGCTTGGAATTTATTTGCAATGGACACAGGAGTACAGGCTCTTTCCTAGTTGTCATATGGCCTGAGGTGTTAATGGCAGTGGAAGGCTTTGGCTCTCTTCCTGCAGCAGAGCCTGATAAAGGGCAGGCAATGGCACCCCTGGTTTCTGATCCACTGCAGAGGGCAGTGGGTTCATGTGTGGGACATATGGAGGCGGGGCTCAGTGTTCTGTTCAGGGGCCTGATGGACTAGGATGTTCTCTTTTTTTTGGCTGTTTGTGCAGCCAGCATGGTGGCTGATTTCCTTGGTGTATAGAACCAGAGCCAGTCAGGTGGGCATAAAGCCAGCACATACCAGTAATTGATGTATGGGAACTGGTCAGGATGCTGGGGTCCCCAGTACAGACTTCTGTCATTCTGCAGATAGCAGCCAGTTTGAGAGTGCCTTCAGGCAACCATTCCACACCAAAGGATGGCCAGTCAACTTCACAGAAGGTCTTCAGTTTTGACGGCTTTAATTTGATGCCATAATCTCCAGAATATCCTGCCTTAATATTTCCTAACACAGTCTGGAGCACCAACTCCCAGTCAGGTGCTTCAACTGGAAGGAACCCATATTAATTTATATGTACCTAGGGTGTGTGTTTTGTGTGCAAAGGGAGGGGTTGAGGGTCTGGAGATTCTTCCTCTGTGAGATGCCTGCCTGGTTGTCCACCTCGTGGCAGCCTAGGTGGTCTTACCTTAGGGCCATGCATATAAACCCCATGCCTGATCAAAGTTCCCTGTTACAGATGAGTGCCTGTTTAGGAGAAATGACCTCAATGGAACCGCAGGTTGGGTCCCAATTGGACTCCGTAGCCTCAGGTTCATGGAGCCACCACTTGCATTCTCATATTCACATTCAGTCACTTAAGAGTTTAAATAATTTTCCTATTTAGTCCCATTAATAATCCTGATCTAATTAGTTACTGGGACCAGAACAACTTCGGTCCTGAAGGAAGAAGGGCGGACACTTCTGAATCATCTTGAAGTTTGGAACTTCTCCTGAGAGGATCACACTGAGCCAGCTCCTTACTGATTATCCTAGATTTTCCTATCTGAGCTGGCAACTCTGATTCTTCATCATCTCACTCTGTCATTCAGGCACTGCAGCCCATGGCCTCATAGTCCTTCTTCTGGCCTCCTACAAGGAGACCTGGGAGTCACATCAGTAGTGTGCTCTTCTCAGTTCCTGTGTGCGCTTCTCAGTTCCCAGGTCCACAGTGGGCAGTGGATCCAGGGAGCAGCAGCCCCTTCGACTCAACAAGGGGTCCAGTGGTGATTTCACTAGAGCCTTCAGAAATGTTTTGGGAATTCCTGCACTGATTGAGACTCAGAGCCATTCGGACAGAGGAGATTTATTCATGCTAGTGGGCTGACACCCAGTTCTCTTTGTAATGGTGCCAGCCCCAGGCTTAGGCATGTGGAGGGTTTTTTTTTTTTTTTATACTTTTTAGCTATAGCAGAAAAACAAGCAAGCAAGAACTACAGAAGTGTATTTGGCATTAAGCAAGCAGCTGCACAGTTTTCCCACAAAGGATCATAAATTTCTTATAACTCTTGTATCAATATCAGTAACTTGCAGGCAGGTGGAAATTTATCTCTGTTCTCCTCATTTCTCCTGTGGGTAACTTGAAACTTGATGGGGGTTATGTCTGTTCCCTGGTTTAGCCTTGAAGGTCATCCTGGTCTGTTGGGGATTTTTACACCATAATGCAAGGTTCTTTTAATATAACTGTTTTCTACTAGATACACACCTGAGAATTTTTCTTTTTTCTTATTTAGTCTTTTTACTAATTGTTTGTTTTGTTTTCGTTCTTTTCCAGGTAGGATTTCATTGTAACCCAGGCTGACCTGGAACTCACTTGGTAGTCCCAGGTTGGTCTCAAACTCACAGTGATCCTTCTGCTTCTGGCTTTCAAGTGCTGTGATTAAAGGCATGTGCCACCATGTCTGGCTTTCCTACTAACTCGTTTTTTGTTTGTTTTGTTTTGTGTTTGGTTTTAGAGGTAGGGTTTCAAGGTTTCACTCTAGTTCAGGCTGACCTGGAATTTACTATGTAGTCTCAGGGTGGCCTGTAATTCATGGTGATCCTCCTACCTCTGCCTCCCAAGTGCTGGGATTAAAGAAGTGCACTACCACGCCCGGCTTCCTACTAACTCTTTAGGACAATGGTGTTCCACTGATGAGATTTAGAAAGGTACCTTACTCTGGTGAGAGTAAGTAGAAACTGCTTGCAACTGGTTATGTGCCCTGCTCCCCTCCATACTGGGACCCACTCATTGCTTCCTCTGCCCCACCACTAGGTTCCAGTCTACCTTGCCCCACGATTTCCAGTTGTATTGGATCAATGGAAGGGAATTTCTAGAAAGTGGAAGGAAAGAGGAGAGGTCAGGGTAGTCCTTCCTGAAGAAGTTAGCAAATCTCTTTATTGAGGCTTTCAGGAGTTCAGCATACTATTGCTGGATGCCAAGGAGTCTGTGTCTGTCCGGAGATCACAAAACTGCCTCCCTGTTATCTCAAAAGAAAACAGCCTGTTGACGTATGACCCCAGGGGAGCCAGGTACCAGGCTGGCTATATCAGAAGAAAGATGTTTGCTTCCATCATGTGCTAATCCTTCTTCCTCTCTTTTGTCCAACAGACCCAACCTTTTGACATAAAACCCCTTTATGAAAAGCTACCAGGGACTTCATGTTTCCAGTCGCAAGCTTGCTGCCATGTGATGTGTCTGTCTGCCTCCTGGAAATAAAACCTTATTCCATGCCAGAAATGTCTACCTGCTTCTTCCTTTCAAACTCACCCCTAAAACCTTTTCCTTTACACTTCCCACTGCTGTTTGTTTGAAGGCAGAGGTGCTACCTAATGGGAAATGTTGTAGTTACCTTCATGTTGTTGAGATTAAAAAAGAAGAAGAAGAAGAAGAAGAAAAAGACAACCAAAAACACCTGATGTGAGGAAAGAGTTGTATTTTGAATTCAGTCTCAAGTGGAAGCCTCATGATGGCAGGGAAGGGATGGTAGACCTCCTGTCACAGCAGGTGGAAAATTGCAAGCTGGGGACTAATACACCTCAAGATATGGCCCCAGTGACACACCTCCTCTAACAAGCCTCAACCTCTCAAGTTGCCACTAGCTGGGGACCAAACATGCAAAACACCTGAGATTTGGGGGGACATCTGACTCAAACTACCATCTTGTATAAGACTCCCCCTTTTTTTAGGTCTTGAAAAATTTAGCTCCCTTCTCTTTCTCCTGTGTATTTAGGGATGGTAATCTTTGTGTTAACTTCCAAAACAGCCACACTTGTATAAATTATCCTTTGACTTAAAGGCTTTCAGTTCAAATCGTTGTGTATGCATCAGTTTCCTCCTGAGAAGGATTTTGACTACCTAGTCATACCAAATCATAGTGCTGGTGCTTGCCTTTAATCCCAGCACTCAGGAGGCAGAAGTAGGAGGATTGCAGTGAGTTTGAGGCCACCCTGAGACTACACATTGAATTCCAGGTCAGCCTGAGCCAGAGTGGACCCTACCTTGATAAACAAAACAACAACAACAACAAAAAGATATGGGGCCTTTACTGTTAAGTGGCCACCCACCTAAGATGTCTCTACACAACTACTAGAAAATCTAGGATGAGTGGTAGTTTGGAAGCCTGAGAGATGTTCTTCCTGCCCATAACATCCCTACTTTACTTTGATCCTATGCTCAATAAAAGTTCCCTACTGAAGCAGCTCTCTAGGGTCTGAAGCCTGAGCTTCTGGTCTCCTTTTTGTCCTCGGTTACACCACTTGCTGAGCTGTTTGCACCTGCAGGATCTGGATCACCTTGCTCCTTGCTGGCTAGCCAGTTTTTTTCTTACTGTGCTTAACTGAAGGAAGTTCGTCCACGTGACTTTTTTTAAAAAAACTTTTTTGCTGTACTCAAAAAGGATGGGTACAATATATTCTGTGGTGAAAAACTTTTGAAAGAGGAAAGTTCCCCACTCCCACATTGCTGCTGTTTCAATTTGAGCATTGCACCCCTTCTATTTCCCACAACTTCTATTTCCCACAAAAGACTAGAAACATTTAATTATGTGGGAAAAAGGTAGGACAAATCGGTCATGAAAAGCCCCTGAACGTGTTAAACACATGAAGACCTCTAAGAAATTATTTAGTTGAGCCAGCCAGGAGGCATGTGATTTCTTCGGAAACATTATGTATAGCCCTCATTTTTAATATTCTTTGTGGGAAGCATCCTAAAGGCACATTATGAGACAAGTGCTATAGAGATTGCACCGCTGCTGTGCATTTCTCCCGGTTCTTTGCCCTGGGGGCGCGTTATCCCATCATGCTATTCTGAGGTAGGGGTCTGAGCAGCAGTGGAGGGCTGGGCAGCTCGCCTGGGGCGGGGACGCTGGCCTAGGACTGAAGCAGAAGACTGCCTACAAGTCAGGGAGACCTCGTGCAGGAACTGCGCACTGGACTTCGGGTGTGTAGCCGGGCGGGTGCACTCGGGTTTCCCATAATGGAGCCGGGGTACCTGGGCAGGCGGAGGAGCCACGCGCGGCGCTGCGCCCTCACCAGTGTGTGTATGGGCTCGGCCCTGCGCCCCGCCAGGCTGCGCCTCTGTGGGCGAGTGCGCGCCCTCGCTCGCGGTGCGTGCATGAGTGTGACAGTGTGTCAGGTGACCTGGGTCACGCAGTTGCTCCCTCTCCCTCTTCGGGAAGGAACTGCTCCGCTCGGGCGAGCGAGCAGGCGGTCAGGGGAGGGTTCGGGGTGCGCAGCAGCCCGGCCGGGACCTGGGTGCCTCGGACTAGGGTGACCCCGCGCGGTCCTGGCCTCCGCCGGCTCCAGGCTCCAGGCTCCAGACACCAAGTCAGAAATTGGTGGCGGGCCGCTGGCGAGGAGTCTTGGCCACGCCCAGCGCCCCAGACCTTGGGCTGGCGAGCTGGTGGGCGCTATGAGCCAGGTGCTGGGCAAGCCGCAGCCGCAGGAGGAGGAGGACGACGGCGAGGAGGACGAGCTGGGGGGGTTCGCGGAGTACGGTGATGGGCCCGTCTCTTCCGACACCGACCAGGACAGCGGCACGGAGGGGGGAGGTGAGCCCAGGGCCGGGCGGGGGGCGCCAGGGGCCTCGGGCGGCGGAGAAACCAGCCAGAGCGCGCCCTGGGGTGTCCGCAGCCCCGGCTTCCCACCCTCGCGCGCCCAGGACGGCTGCCGTAGGCCGAGGCTTTCAGCCGGTCTCAGATGTCGTGGCTAAAAAAAGGCTGCTGGCGGCAGCGTGACCGGCGGGTCGTCGACACCTGCGGGTGTCATTCTTGCCCCGTGTTACCTCGGGACGGGGCCTAGGGCCGGCGTGCAGGCCCAGAGGGCCGCTGGGGGGCTCGAAGCGCGCCGAAGGAGGCGTGGGAGTCGCGGAGTGACGGCGAGTTTTCCCCCTCGTGGCAAATACAAGCTTCGCGTGACCATCGGGCGTGGCAGTGCCTTCCGGGGAGTAGACGCGGGCTGCGATATTCTTTGGCACTGAAATAAACTATTGTTCAAGGAGCGAGTTTTAACAATCCTCCAAGTCTATGGAGGCTGCTTGCATTTTATTCCCGAGATCTAAATAAAGAAGCTGACAGGTGTATAGCCTTCCAGAATATTTCCCCCCTCAAAAGCAAATAAAAGATCTCTTATTGTAAGGTCACTTAGAAAGGTCAGCAGGATGTGGCTGTTAAAATTATCTACGAAGCTTGCTGACATCCTAGAGAAGGACTAACTGTAATGTTTAACAATGAAGAAATTGTAGAGAATAAAAGTACCTCTGTGACTTGAGATTTTAGGAACCTTTACTGAGACTAAACTGGGTTTACTTTAAGTTCTCTCTACACAGCTTTTCTCCAGGGACAGTTTTGATTCTACATCTGGTAGGAACTACTTTCACTAAATCAGAAAGGGAACAAAGTTAACTAAACCCTGAACCGCTTAGCAGATGAGAAAGCTGTCCTAGTCACCCCTTTCTCAAGCTTCTCTCTCGGGAGGATTTATGCTAATTCTCCATTTGCTTAACCTGGTGGGTGCGTTGTATGCCTCTTCCCTGCAGTTGGTCCTACAGTGAAGCACTGGGCCACATTTTTCATAATTAAGTTGCTGAGTAAACTGTACTTGTTCGCTTCTTCCAAAGGAAGGCCGAATGCGGATGCATTTGCAAGGTATTCAAAGAAAAGAAAGACCCTTATGCCAGAAGAAAAGCCAGCAATTTTGATATTGTTCTGGGGGTCAAAGAGGTTCTGGAGAACACATGGGGCCTGTTTGTTTTTCTACTCTTTAAGGGGCGCTTAAAGTTTTGATTTGGGAACTTGAAAAGTAAAGGGTTGCCTGAGGGTAGAGTTCCCCTAGAACCCAGGCTTGGCAGGCTCCTCTCTGTTGTTAGTCTCAAGGGAAACCTGCCTATAAGTGATGTTTTGATGGCTTTTGTAATATGACCCTCCCACTTGAGTTCCTGGATTCAGGCTGGAGTCTTCCTATAAAAGGGCACTTATATGGTGAGAAGAGCAACACATTAATATATTTTCTCTGGCAACTTTATGAAGCTTGGCTTCAGTCCTCCTGGTCTGTTTGTGCACAGGTGGTCTGCTGCTTTTTCCAAGACTCTGCTTTATCTTTTAAGACTGACTTATCTTTTAGCCTGTGTTCTTTCCAAGATTTCCTGGCTTCAGTCTGGAGGTTTAGGCCTCCTTGCTCTACAGATAGCTGTTCCAGCAAAGATGATTCCTGACAACTGTTAGGTCATCTGACACAGTCCCAAGGGCCTGGGGTTGGGACCTGGAGGACATGGATTAGGATTTCCTATGTCTTTCAGAAGGCTGATGGTGTGTTGCATTGTAATTCTGTTTTATTTTCAGTAAAACTTGCACTTATCTACTGGCAAATTTAAGAGATGGGATGTGAAAAACAAGGACTTATTTATACCGAAGAAAGATGGATAGACTGAATTTTAAACCATGAGCAAACTTGTCTCTAGTGAACTCTTTCCCCCTTTCCCTTTACTAACAGCTGAGGTTTAGTGACTGTGCTTAATGGGGAGCTGAGCTGAGATTTTTCCTCAGAAATTCTACACTCTGCTATGGCAGGTGGTATCCTGGGAGTGGATGCAGGTCTGACTAGCATAGCAAAGGAATGTGGACTGAAGGTGGAGAACGCAATTTCTACTTCACTTAATCTGTAAGCTGTATGAAGGAGCTTCTGATTTTATTTTAACCTTATGTGTTTTACCATGTTGAGCAAAATTTGAAGAGGTAGTACCCCTGAGGTGATACTTAAATTGCACAAATCCTCTGGCTCTCACTCTACGTTGTACTCATGAATAGCAGGAGTGTGCTCAAGTACCTTAGTTCTGTTCAGGACAGATTTGGATACTTTTCAATCTTTCCTTCATTGTAGTTAATCATAGTTGCACCTTCAAATACTGCTAACTTACCCCCCAAAAACCTCCCGGGATGAAGCAATGATTAAACTTTAAAAATAATTGTACTGAGCTGGAGGTGTGGCTTAGTGGTATGCTCTGACCTTCATTTCAATTCTCAGCACCCTACCAAAAACACAAAACACAAAAAATTCCACAACTGAGCTAAGCACTCTGGAGGCTGAGGTTGGAGGACTACTGTGAGGCCAACTTGGGGCTACAAAGTGAGTTCCAGGTAAGCCTGGGCTAGAATGAGACTCTGCCTGGAAAAACAAACAAACAAAAAAACGACTCCATAATTATGCCATAATGATTATTTTTGACACATAGATTTTAAATATTTTTTGATTTACTGTGTTAAAAAAAAAACTGTAATAACAAGGAAAGGTATTAAACGATCATCTTCATGGGCTGGGGAGATGGCTCAGCTGCTAAAGGTGATTGCTTGCAAATTTGCCAGCCCATGTTCTACTCCTCAATTCTTAGATAAAGCCAGTAAAGCCAGGTACACAAGTGGCCTATGTGTCTGGAGTTCATTTGCAACAGCAAGAAGGTCCTGGCTAGCCCATACTAGCACTCCTCCCACCTCTCTCTGTTTCTCTTTCTCTGTCTCTCTCTCCTCACAAGAAAATAAATAAAAATATAAAATTTTCTTAAAAAATGTTCATCTCCAGAACTGGAGAGGTTGATCAACAGTTAAGGCAGTTGCCTGCAAAGCTTAATGGGTTTGATTCCCAGGACCCATGTAAAGCCAGATGCACAAAGTGGCACATGCATCTGGAGTTTGCTTGTAGCAGCTGGAGGCCCTGGCACACCCAGTCTCTCTCTCTCTCCCCATCTGTCTCTCTTCTCTCTCTTTCTCTTTCCCTGCTTGCAAATAAATTTAACATATATATATTTAAAAGCCAGGTATGGTGGGACACGCCATTAATCCCAGTACTTGGGAGGCAGAGGTAGGAGGATCTCTGTGAGTTCGAGGCTAACCTGAGACTACATAATGTAAATGTCAGATCAGTCTGGGCTAGAATGATAACCTACCTTGAAAAATCCAAAAGAAAAAATAAATAAATAAATAAATCATCACCAAATCCCCTCTCTATTGTATTTAATTGTTTTCTCTAAAGTCCTATCCCCAATTCCATTCCTTCCTAAATTTTGTGAGATTGACCTGCTACCTTAGTATAGTAACAAAGCTCCCAGTCCTTCCCAACTTTTAGGGGAAACTTGTCCAAGAGCTGCTCACCACAGTCCATTTCCATCTGGCCTTTGCTTTCATAGTAGCCTTTGTTGAGGAGGAGCTAAAGATCTAGTTTCACTGTCCTAAAAAGCAAGGTACATAGAGAATTGCAGGTCAGCCTGGACTAGAGTGAAACCCTACCTAGAAAAAACCAACAAAAACCATTAGTGTCAGATTTTTGGTTTTTTTTCTCCCTAAAAGATTTCTTTTTTTCCTTTATTCTTTTCCAGTGCTGGTGATTGCATTCAGGGACTCATACTTGCTAGCCAAGTCCACATCCCTAGCCCTTTTTTAAAGTAATTCAAAAATTATGAGTAAATTTATATTTTCATTATTCCCTGTGGGTAAGCAGAGATACATGTTCTGATAGTGAAACTATTGCTCAGAGATGGCTGGGGACTTTTTCTGAAGCTACATCATAAGCTGTGAGCTAGAATTAGGTCAAATGTGAGGAAATGTAAGCCCTGTTCTTTGAAATTCTGTCTTGTCCTAACAGAGTTGGGTTATATAGCCCTGGCCTCAGCTAATCGCTTGACTTCCCTAATGGCCTTAGAAATACAAAGGTAGAAGAGCTGAATTAGAGAAAACCACAGAATAAATAAAAATGAGCCAGGCATGGTGGTGCATGCCTTTGGTACCACACTCAAGAGGCAGAGGTGGGAGAGTTCAAGGCTACCCTGAGACTACATAGTAAAGTCCAGGGCAACCTGTGCTACAGCAAGCCCCTACTTAAATAATAATAATAATAATAATAATAACAATAATAATAATAATAATAATTTAAAAGGATGTTTACTGGTGCTTGCTTTAGCAGCATATATAGTTACATGGGAATACATGATGCAGAGATATAGCATGGCCTATGTGCAAGCATGCCATACAAATTTGTGAAGCATTTCTTTCTTTTTTATTTTTTTAAATTTTATTTATTTATTTACTTATTTGAGAGAGGGTGGGGGAAAGGCAGATAGAGACAGAGAGAGGAAGAGAGGGAGAGAATGGGTTTGTTAGATGCATGCCCCATCTTGTGCATCTGGCTAATGTGGGTGCCAGGGGAACTGAACCTGGGTCCTTGGGCTTCCCTGGCAAGTACATTAACTTCTAAGAATCTCTCCATTTTTTTTTTTTTTGAGATAGTGTCTGGTTCTAGGCCAAGCTGACCCAGAATTCTCTATGCAGTCTCAGGCTGGCGTTGAACTCAAAGCAGTCTTCCTGCCTCTGCCTCCCAAGTGTTGGGATTAAAGGTGTTTGCCACCATGCCCAGCCCCTCTTTCTTTCTTTTTCTTTTTCTTTTTCTTTTATTTATTTATTTATTTATTTTTGGTTTTTCGAGGTAGGGTCTCACTCTGGTCCAGGCTGACCTGGAATTAACTCTGTCATCTCAGGGTGGCCTTGAACTCATGGCAATCCTCCTACCTCTGCCTCCCGAGTGCTGGGATTTCTTTTTATTTTTTTATTTGCATGCCTTTTTGATGGAGAGTGGGGGGGGGGATAGTGGCAGAGCATCTCTTGCCACTGCAAATGAACATCAGATGCTTTGCCAGTTTTTTCATCTGGCTTTACCTGAGTGCTGAGGAATTCAACCTGGGCTTTCATACTTTACAATCAAGTACCTTTAACTCCTGAAACATCTCCCCAAGCCCTCTTTTTAAAATTTATTTTTATTTTTATTTTCATTTATTTATTTGAGAGAGAAAGAGACAGAGAGAGATTGGGTGCACCAGGGCCTCCAGCCACTGCAAAAGAACTCCAGACACATGGACTACTTTGTGCATCTGGCTTATGTGGATCCTGGGGAATTGAACTTGGGTCCTTTGGCTTTGCAGGCAAGTGCCTTAACTGCAAAGCCCCCCCTCCCCCTTTATTGAGGAAGGATCGTGCTGGCTTGTCTTCTAGTATGATTTAAGAGGATTTTATAAGGATTTTCTTTTCACATATACATCCATGTTTATGAAAATACTTATCCTACTTTCATTTAATTCTCCTTACTAAGTGGTTAATCAAATGGACAGAGAAGCTTTATGATAAAAAAAAACCCATAATTTTATTTATTTGTGAGGGGAGAGAGAAAAAGGAAGTGCATGCACCAGGGTTTCTTGCCATTGCAACTGAATATCACATGCATATGTGGCTTTACATATATACTGGGGAAGTAAACATCAGCTGGCAGGTTTTGCAACTAAGCACCCCTAACCACAGGACTATCTCCTTAGCCCTCTTCATGATTTTTTTTTTTTTGAAAAGCAATTTTTATTGAGGAATTTGGAGGGACAATTTATCATAGTAAAAATGCTAAACTTGAATGTTGTAAAAAATGGCTTGTTGCAGCAGCAGTCGCAGCATCCAGCCAGGAGGAAGGCAGGACTGGGTGACAGCCAAAGAAATAAAGCATCTAAAAGGACAAGTGAAGACAAGAAATCAGAGGCTGCTACCTCAGTGAATCGACACCACTGAGGGCTGTGTTTCCTGTCACTAAGATTAAAGTCCCCTGAAATGCCTTTGAACAACACAATAAACACCAAACCTAAATCTTGTTCCCCTGGGTGAACCCTGGCCCACTCACCCCAGGTCTTCTTGCTGGGGTTGGGTGGCTCCTGAGCACCCTCAGAGGCACAGTTGAGGACTACTGTGTGCCTTACCTGAGGGAGAGGGCCAGCCAGCATACAATAAGGGTGTTCCTGGTGTCCCCCGGCTGAATTTTGGTGCTAGACCCTAGAGACAGAAGTCACATCAGGTAGATGGGCCAGTGGGAGCAGTTACAGGGCCCACATAGGCCCACGAGCTCCACACTGCACATGGATGCATAAGTCCTTAATGTCTTCCTACTTGAATCTAGTTGTTCTGAGCACTGAGGCCATGTCTGGAGAACAAATTGGATGAAATAAATTAAGAAAAATCGCAGGGTAATTTTCTTCTTGCCTACAGTGGAAACATGCTCCCCAGGTCAGCCATGAAATTAAACCACAGACAGAGGTGGTCCATGAAGGGCTTCTGGACACAGCAATATGGAGAAGCACCGGTGGCTGTGGCGGCGGCTGCTGCTGGATCTATCTCAAGCTGTGCCACTGGCTGAGTAAGAGAACTGGGGAAGGTGCGGCCTCCACTCACTGTCTGCACACTCCATGTTGACATCTTGGTCAGGTGGTGTGATAGTGACCATCTGGACTGTGAACTCATCATCAAAATACCTGGTGCCAGTCTCAGAGGTGACCTGGGGCTTGAAGGGCGGGTTGAGCTTCTCAAACACATCTTGCCACACAATACTGGCAAAGAGGTGCTGCATGATCTCCTTGGCGTCCTCAGAGCCCCTGCCAAGCCTCTGCTTAGGGTCCATCTTGAGCAGCGGGGAGAGCAAGGGGGCCTCGGGGCCAAGTGTGCGTGGGAAGCGGATCTCTTCCACGGGGATAAGCTCAAACAATTTCTCGTCGTGGTAGAAGGGCGGGCGGCCACGCATCATCTCGTACACGACCACGCCCAGCCCACCTGTGCACTGCACGGCGTAGCCGTCGTCCTCCCGCAGCTCAGGAGCCAGGTACTCAGGAGTTCTGCAGAAGGGCTTCATGGCGGCGCCATCTTGGACGGCCTCCTTGCACAGCCAGAAGTCTGAGATCTTGATGTGTCCATCTTTGTCCAGCATGAGGTTCTCCAACTTGAGGTCCCGGTTCACCATTCTTCTCTGAGTGCAGGTAGTCCAGGGCCGACATGATCTCGGCACCATGAAAGCGGCCCGGTCCTCAGAGAACACACGCTCATGGGACAAGTGGAAGAAGAGCTCACCCCATTGGCATACTCCATGACAAAGCAGAGGCGGTCGTGGGTCTGGAAGGAATTCTCCAGGGCCATGAGAGAGGGGGGCCTGGAGTTCTGCACGACACAATTCTCAGTGAGAGTGTGGGCCACCTCATCCTTTGGCGGCCGGAGGCCTTCTCCTTCGCCAAGGTAACCTTCCCAAAGGTGCCTTTGCCCAGCAGCTTCAGGTACTCAAGCTCTTTCATGGGCACTCGGTGCTTGGGCTTGGCCAAGGACACCTCTATCTCCTCAGCCCCTGAGTTGTCAGGACCAGGTGAACTAGGTCGGAAGTCCATCGTCTCTTTCTCCTGCCTCTGCAGCCCACCAGCCACAGCCGGGATGGCAGTGGCCCGCTCCTCCCGCTCCTCAGGGTCTCCATGTGCGCAGGTGCGCTCCAGGACCTGCTCGACTACAGGCAGTGGACGATGAAGGTGTTGGTTTTGGGCCACTGTCTGTTGTGCCACTGAGAAGTTGTGGAGGGGCACTTGCGCTGCTCCACATCCCAAGGCCACTCTTTGTAGCCAATTAAGGACGCCATCATATTTAAAAATTTTGTTTTGTTTGTTTGTTTATTTGAAAGTGACAAACAGAAAGAGGCAAAGAGAGAGAGAGAATGGGAGCGCCAGGGCCTCCAGCCACTGCAAACGAACTCCAGACGCATGTGCCCCCTTGTGCATCTGGCTAACGTGGCACCTGGGGAACCAAGCCTCGAACTGGGGTCCTTACGCTTCACAGGCAAGTGCTTAACCACTAAGCCATCTCTCCAGCCCACGCGCCATCATTTTGAGGAGGAAGTCGTATGGCCGCCAGGTTTTGATGTATTCCCCTCGTTTGTGCAGCCAGCCCTTCTTCACAATGGCCACATCGTTCATGGTGTCTGTGACCCCTCTAGGCTGGGGTGGCCCCAGGACGCTTGGCATCTCCTCGTAGCAGGTCCAGCCCAGCCCAGCCGACCTGCCGGCCGCTTCGCAGCACGTGGGCGACACTGGGCAGGGCCAGATGCCCCTCTTCATGATTTTTGCATATTTTATTAGTTGTTACTTATACTCTGAATTTACTGAATTTAGCTTCATTGGTAAACCTACTTCCAGAGATTTAAAGAAATTACAGATAATATTGCAAATAGAAGCAGAATTATCCTTTTGCTAAAACAAGCATTCTCACCTCCTAAAGGCTTTCTTGAACTCATAAAATACTAACAGCAAAAACATTCTAACTTAACATAAAAATCAGTGAGTCTCTGTCTTTAGTCACATTCCATAGAAGACTCTGGCTGCCTAGGCTAGGTTCCAGCTGGGGAAAAAAGAAATAAGAGAATATGGTGTGTTTGTACTATACCTTTCCTTTATGCCCTCGCCTCTCTTCCTTCCCTCATCTCTTTTCTATCTTCTAAATCTGGCCCCCAGCCTTTTTTAAAATTTTTTCTTTTTTTATTTTTCAAGGTAGTGTCTTGCTTTAGCCCAGGCTGACCTGGAATTTACTCTGTAATCTCAGGCTAGCCTGGAACTCATAGCAGTCTTCCTACCTCTGCTTCCCAAGTGCTGAGATTAAAGGTTTGCACTAGCATGCCTGGATTTATAGCCTTTTATTTATTTATTTGGTTTTTTGCTTTTTTTTTTTTTTTTTTTTTGGAGCTTACTGAATTTATTGGTAGCACTTAGAGTGTGCCAGGGCCTCCAGCCACTGCAAATGAACTCCAGACTCATGCACCACCATGTACATCTGGCTTATTTGGGTTCTGGGAATTGAACTTGAGTCCTTGGCCTTTGCAGGCAAGCACCTTAACCGCTAAGTCCTAAACCATCTCTGTATCCCCTAGGCAGTTACTTTAACTAGACAGGACCAGGGCAGCCCTTAGGATGATCTTACATCACAACCTCGCCTATCTCAGCTTGCCCTGCTTGTCTCAGAATTCAGTGCTTGCCCAGCTCATCCAATTAGATCTCCCTCTCTCTCTCTTGAGCTTGCATCCTCCCCAGGTGTGGGTGGATTTCTCTTCTAAGCCCAGACCAATTATCTGGGACACCTGGTGTAGGTGTGTCTCGGTGTGGTAGCACAAATTCTAAAGTATATCCTCCTGGATTCATGGAGAGAAGCCTCCATTTTCTCTCTCTTTCCCTGTCTCCCCAGAACTGTGACAACATTCTTGGGTCCTTGGACAGTTTAAGGTCTCTCTCCCAACTTGGCAGACATCCTGGGGTGGGAAGAGACTCTTTTGTTTTGTTTTTAAATATTTGTATATTATTTATTACAGAGAGAACACACACATGAGAGAGAGAGACAGAGGAAGAGAATGGGCATGCCAGGGCCTCTAGTCACTGCAAATGAACTCCAGATGCATGTGCCACCATGAGCATCTGCCTTACATGGGTACTGGAGAATTGAACCTGGGTCCTTAGACTTCCCAGGCAAGTGCCTTGACTGCTATGCTACACTTTTATCTTTTATTACTATCTTCACATTTTTCTTTCAAGATTGGGTCTCCTTTTGTCCCAGGCTGACCTGGAATCACTATGTAGTCTCAGGCTAGCCGCAAACTCACTGCGATCCTCCTACTTCTGCCTCCTGAGTGGTAGGATTAAAAGAGTGAGCCAATGACACCCAGTTTGTCTTTACTTTTAATCCTTTTGAAAGCGCACTTTTTTGTTTATTTGTTTTTGGTTTTTTGAGGTAGGGTCTCACTCCAGCTCTGGCTGACCTGGAATTCACTATGTAGTCTCAGGGTGGCCTTGAACTCACTGTGACCCTCTTATTTCTGGGATTAAAGCTGTGAGCTACCACGTCTGGTGAAGCACACATTTGAAAAAATCCCTTGTCATGTTTTTTTCTCCCCCCTCCCAAGATCCATATTCACTTATATGGACTCCTGGGCCCCATGGTCTCCCTTCTTCTCACTTTATCTTCCCTTCTTTACCCCACCCCCACCCCCACCCCCAGTTTTCTCCCTTCCCCATATCTTTATAAGATCTGAATAAGATGTGGTATTTAAAAAATCATTTTCTTGAATTTGGTATTGCCAATTCTTTGGTTATTTGCAGATATGAACTCTGGGCTTGGGGCTCCAGGAAGCACCCCAGAATCCCAAATCTCCCTGTTACAATACCACCAACTTTATTTTTATTGCTCAGAATTGCTTTGGCTCTTTGAGATTTTTTTTTTATGCTTCCAAATGAATTTCAGGATTTTTTTTTTTTTCTATTTTGGTGAAGAATACGATTGGAATTTTGATGGGGATAACATTCAGTTGGTAGAGCTAAATCCCCAATCCGAGTAGATTGCTATTTTTTTGTTTTGTTTGTTTTTCCAGGTAGGGTCTCACTGTAGCCCAGGCTGACTAGAATTCACTGTGAAGACTCAGGTGGCCTTGAATTCATGGTGATCCTCCTACCTCTGCTTCCCTGCCATGGCCAGTAGAGAGTTAAACAAGGACCCAAGGGGAAATTAACCTGGATGGGAGACAAGAGACACAAAGGAGGAGACCAAGTCTATATTCTGATCAAGATCTCATATGTATTCAGGCAAGCACAAGCTTATATACAGAAAATAAAACTTTCTAGACAGTGCTTATGTGCCTAAAGTCTGCTCCACAGATGCCTCTGTGTCTGAAGACTGTTTGCCAAGGCCGTACGATAAGGCCTCTGTGCCCGGAGATCCAAAAACAACTTAAGTTCCCATGGTCAAAAAGCAGCTGCAGCTCCCAACACTTCCCAAGTGCTGGGATTAAGGGCATGTGCCACCATACCTGACTTAGCTTGCTTTTTGAAAGATGCGCATTTTCACAATATTGATTTTTCCCCTCCATGACCATGGGATATCTTTCCATTTTCTAGTGTCTTCAATTTCTCTCAAGTGTTTTAAAATTTTCATTGTAGAGCTCCTTCACTTCACTGGTTAGGTTTATTCCAAAGTATTTTATATTTTTGAGGTAATTGGAAATGGGAGTGTTTCCCTGATTTCATCACTATCACCTTTGTGGTTGGTATATATGAAGGCTGCTGATTTCTGTGTGTGAGTTATTTGCTGAAAGCATTTATTAGCTCTAACCATTTTCTGATAATGATTTCAGGGTCCCCCCCCCAGCTTTTTTTGAAGTAGGCTTCACAGGCAAATGTCTTAACCACTAAGCAATCTCTCCAGCCCTTTTGTTTTGTTTTGTTTTTGAGGTAGGGTCTTGCTCTAGCCTAAGCTTACATGAAATTCACTATGTAGTCTCAGGGTGGCCTCAAACTCATGACGATCTATCTTGGCCTTCCAGGTGCTTGGGCTAAAGGCAAGAACCACCATGCCCAACTCTAACTTCTCTATATCCTAAATTAAAATTATAAGTTTTGGGCTAGAGAGATGGCTTAGCAGTGAAGGTGCTTGAGTGTGAAGCCTAAGGATCTAAGTTATGATTCTCCAGGTCCCACATAAGCCAGATGCATAAGGTGGCACATGCATCTGGAGTTCATTTGCAGCGGCCAGAGGCCTTGGCATGCCCATCCTCACCCTTTCTCTAATAAATAAAAATAAATGTTTTTTTTAAACTATAATTTTCCCTCCTTAGTACTGTCTTCATTATATTTCATAGGTTTTTGTATATTGTACTTTCATTATCATTTGATTCTGTGAAATTTTTTGTCCTTGATTTTTAAAACCTTTTTGTTGTTTATTTTTATTAATTTATTTGAGATTGGCAGAGAAAGAGAGAGAGAGAGAATGGATACATCAGGCTTCTAGCCACTGCAAACGAGCTCAAGATGCATGCACTACCTTGTGCATCTGGCTTATATGGGTACTGGGGGATGGAGCCTCGAACCGGGGTCCTTAGGCTTCAGAAGCAAGCACTTAACCACTAAGCCATCTCTCCAGCCCTCATTCTTGATTTTTTTCAGTGACTCACTTATCATTCTATACTGTTTAGTTTCTATGACTTTGTATCTGTTCTATAATCTTTGTTGCTGTTGATTTGTAGTTTAATCCCATTGTGATCAGATAGAGTACAAGGAATTATTTGAATTTTCCTGGATTTAAGATTTGCTTTCTGTCCTAATATATGATCTATTTTAGAGAATGTTCCATATACTGCTAAAAACAATGTATATTATACAGCATTTGTATGGAATATTCTGTAGATTTCTGTTAGGTACATTTGTTCTATGATGTCATTGAATCCAGATGCTTCTCTGTTTATTTTTTGCCAGAATGACCTGACAAGTGGTGAGAGCAGGGTATGGAAATCACCCACTACAATTGTACTGGGGTTATCTGTGACCTTACATCTAGTAGTATTTAACATTTGGTGCATTTATGTTTAGAATTGTAATGTTCTCTTTTAGGATTATTCCTTTAATCAATATAAAGTGACCTTTATCACATCTAAGCCTGTCCTATCAGATATTAGTATAGCAACACCTGCTTGTTTCCTAGGCCCATTTGCTTGAAAGACCATTTTCCACCCTTTCACCCCAAGGTGGTGTCTGTCTTTTATGGAGAGGTGAGTTTCTTGGAGGCAACAAATAAGGATATATATATAATTTATTTGAGACAGAGAAAGATGAGAAAGAAAGAAAGAGAATGGGCGCACCAGGGCCTCTAACCACTGCAAACAAACTCCAGATGCATGTGCCCCTTGTGCATGTGGATTACATGGGTGCTGGAGAATCGAACTGGGATTCTTCGGCTTTGCAGGCAAACGTCTTAACTGCTAGGCCATCTCTCCAGCCCCAAACAAGGATTTTTAATCCAGTCTGCAAGTATGTGTCTTTTGATTGGGGTATTTATTGAGGCTGCTTATGTTAAGAGTTATTATTGAGGGCTAGAGAGATGGCTTAGCGATTAAGCACTTGCCTGTGAAGCCTAAGGACCTGGGTTCGAGGCTCAATTCTCCAGGACCCATGTTAGCCAGATGCACACGTCTAGAGTTCGTTTGCAGTGGCTGGAGGCCCTGGCATGCCCATTCTCTCTCTCTCTAGCCAAAGAATCCCGGTTCAATTCTCCAGGACCCATGTAAGTCACATGCACAAAGGGGCACATGCATCTGGAGTTTGTTTGCAGTGGTTAGAGGCCCTGGTGTGCCCATTCTCTCTCTCTCTCTGCCTCATTCTCTCTCTCTCTGCCTCATTCTCTCTCTGTCTGTCGCTCTCAAATAAATAAATAAAACAGAAAAATTTTAAAAAGAGTTATTATTGAAAGGTGTGTTCATTTTGTAGTTTTTACTGTTTTTCTGTTACTCTCTTGAATTAACTATTATGTTTATTTGATCACCTGTTTATTTATATCACATACCTTTTATTCTTAGGGACTTAGTTTGGGAAGACTCTGACATATTATTGGTCCAATATTTTTGGACTTGAAGTCCTATTTTTTTTTTTAGTTCATGACCTGCTTTTGCCAAGATAGACTTGTAATAGTAGTTCTGTGAGTGAGTATTGTATATCAGTAATGAAAAAGAAACCTGGTGCCTTTTAGTTGCCCCCTTCCCTATCCCCCACATTACAGCTTGTATCATCAGAAAATCCATGAAATAGAAGAGAATGTGTGGTTAGGTGAGGGCCTGATATTGCTTACAGTTCTGTCTTGTCTGTGCATGTCTGTCCTTCCCCTTCCTCCTTCCCTCCTTCCTTCCATCCATCCATCTTTTTCTCTTGAGTTAAGGTCTCACTTTGGCCTAGGCTGACCTGGAACTCACTCTGTAACCCCAGGCTGGCTTCAACTCACAATGATCCTCCTACCTTAGCCTCCTGACTGCTAGGACTAAAGGCATGTGCCACTATGCCTGGCTCCTATTCTTTCCTTAAGCATTGTTTTCCTGAAAATTTTTATTGCACATTCAAACATTTACTAAGATGCCAAATATTAATGAAGGAGAATAAGAGCAGGACAAGTACTTTGTAGGCAAAACTAGAACCCACCCCTGATTCTGTCTTGTCCAGGATGGCTAGAAGCAACATGACCCAGCATCAACTTTCTGCCTCTTCATCAACTTAGCACACCTGTGGGCTGGCCCTTCTGCGTCAGCCTCTTGAATCTACCAGCCAATCAGGTTGCTCCCTTACATACCTGAGTTTAATGATGAGGCTCATCCTAACTGTACACCTGACCCATATAAAGGAGCCTAACCACGTGTGTAAAACATTATTGGTTTTTCATTCTCTTGCTCCCTGACTCTTCTGGTCCTTGCTTTGGTAAGCTTTCTCCATTCACAGTGTGGCTGGGACTCCTTTCTTGTCTCTTTTCCTACATTGTTTTAGGTGCTTCCGTTCTTTGCTACATGGATAATCTCTAATTTCTGAGCCCTTCACTATCTCTCAATCCTTTCTATCCTCTTATGTGAGGGGGACTTTTTTGGGGGGGTTTGAGGTAGGGTCTCACTCTAGCCCAGGCTGACCTGGAATTCACTAAGGAGTTTCAGGGCGGCCTTGAACTCACAGCAATCTTCCTATCTCTGCCTCCTGAGTGCTGGGATTAAAGGCGTGCGCCACCACACCCAGCTAGAGGGGGACCTTTTGACCTGGGCTCTCATGCTTTGCTTTCCCTAAGTGTGTGTGCCCAGACTTTTCCCTATGTGAGGGAGACATTGTCTCCCCTTACTCTTCCGAAAGGGGAACTTCCTTTTGGCTTGAGCTTACTGCTAGCCCTCCTTCTGGATTTTTTTTAATATTTCTTTTTATTGGGGACAGGAATGGGCATGCCAGGGCCTCTAGCCCTGCACATGAACTCCAGACATATGCACCCATATGTATCTGACTTTATATGGGTGCTGGGGAATTGAACCCAGGTGGACAGGCTTTGAAAGCAAGTGCCTTATCTGCTGAGATATTATCCCATCCCCCAAACTCTTCTGTGTCTGTGAATTTGACAACACCAGGAACTTGATATAAGGAGAATCTGAGGTGTTTTTTTTTTTTTTTTTTTTTTTTTTTTTTGGCTTTGGCATTGGCTTTGCCTTTGGCTTTTTGAGGTAGGGTCTCGCTCTAGCCCAGGCTTACCTGGAATTCACTATATACTCTCAGGGTGGCCTCAAACTCATGGTGATCCTCCTACCTCTGCCTCCCGAGTGCTGGGATTAAAGGCATATGCCACCACTCCTGGCTGAGTTTCTTATTTAATCCATTTTAGTTAACTTAAATTTAAGTAGCTGATTGTATTTGGTAGCTGTCTTACTTGATAGTATAGGCTGGGAGCCAAGGTGGGGTCTGCCTGTCACTAAATTTGCATCTGTTCTCAAACACAATCCAAATCTGTAACATCTAGTCTATGCTTAATTTCAAGACTTTGTTGTCAGGGTATCAGAAAGGTGTAACTCAAATAAAAAGCATGTCTTTAGTGTATAGAGACTCTGGTGAGTCTGGTACAATAGGGCATAGCATAAGACCTAGATTCTATCTTGGACAGTCTGTTGCAGGTGTTCATATTCTACAGTCTATTCTTGGAATGTGAATCATATTGCACATTGGGGTTTGCCCCTTTGGAATGGTGTGAGGTAATAAGATGGGGTCAAGGTTTTTTATAACCATCTGTTGTTCCTCCCATGAGTGAAGTAGCAGAGTTAACACTGTGTTTTTGAAGAGCAACATCATCAATGAGTCATAAATCACATCTGAGGGAGAAGTGAAGTCCTCTAACCATTGTGAAAACAACTCACCCTCATTCTTGTTTTGTGGTTTCTCCAGTTCTGGACTTCAGCGATCCCTTCAGCACTGAGGTGAAGCCCAGAATCCTGCTCATGGGCTTGAGGAGAAGTGGCAAGTCATCTATTCAGAAAGTTGTCTTTCACAAAATGTCTCCCAACGAAACACTATTCTTGGAGAGTACTAACAAGATCTGCCGGGAAGATGTTTCCAACAGCTCCTTTGTCAGTTTTCAGATTTGGGACTTCCCAGGACAGATTGACTTTTTTGACCCTACATTTGACTATGAGATGATCTTCAGGGGAACAGGAGCACTGATCTTTGTCATCGACTCCCAGGTACAGCTCTGAGTGTCAGTGTCAGGGATGTAATAGCCTTGCAGCCTGCACAAACAGACCTCCCTGTCCATTTGTAATGGTCTGGATTTTTAAATCTAGAATAGGCCTTTTTACCAAACAAGGATTTCTTAGAGCCCTAAGACTTTTGCAAAGGAAAATATTTCTCTTTATTCTGTCCTAACACCCAATCAACCCACCTAACCTATGTGTTTACATCTCAACCAATCATAAACCTAGAAAATGTCACAGGTGGAAGGAACCATCCCAGAAGATATGTATAAATAATGTCTGATTTTTTATAACAAAAATCTCCATATAAATTTACATTTTAGGGGTTGAGAAGATGACTCAGTGAAAGAAGTTAAAGAAGGCACTTTCTCCGCAAGCCTGTCAATCAGAGTTCAGATCCTAGCCCCTGTATATAACCAGATGTTTCAACAGCAAGGGAAAGTGAAGTCAGAAGAATTCTGAAGTTCGTAGGCTACTTACTCAGACTTTCATAGAAGAAAGGCAAGAGAAATAGGCTCAAATGATGTGGCCCTGTGATTGACATACACACACACTTCATGGCATGTGGGTATCCATGCATACACATGTATATACATACATATGTGCATACATACCAATTTACATTTTACAATGTATGTATGTATGTTTGTTTTTTCTGAGGTAGGGTTTCGCTCTAGCTCAGGCTGACCTGGAATTCACTATGTAGTCTCAGGGGTGGCCTCAAACTTCTGGTGATCCTCCTACCTCTGCCTCCCCAGTGCTGGGATTAAAGGCATGCGCCACCATGTCCAGAACAATGTTTTGTTTTGTTTTAGATTCATTTTTATTTATTTATTAGAGACAGAAAGAGGGAGACAGAAAGAGAGACATAGAAAAAGAATGGGCGTGCCAGGGCCTCTGGCCACTGCAAATGAACTCCAGATGCATGTCCCACCATGTGCATCTGGCTTAAATGGGACTTGGAGAATTGAACCTGGGTCCTTAGGCTTCACCAACATATGCCTTAACTACTAAGCCATCTCTCCAGCCTGACAATGTTTGTTTTTTAAGATAAAATTTTAAGTAAAATTTTCTTCTGAGTCAAATTACTATAATTAGCATCATGTATTTTATAGGTGAGCTATAAAAAGTAAAACTGAGAGGTCTCATTCTAGCTCAGGCTGACCTAGAATTCATTATGTAATCTCAGGGTGGCCTTGAACTCATGTTGGTCCTCCTATCTCAGCTTCCCATGTGCTAGGATTAAAGGTGAGCTCTGTCATGCCTGGCTTTTTTTTTTTTTTTCTGATATTTGGACTTAAAAAAATTATTTGCAAGCAGAGAGAGATAGAAGAGAGACTGGCAGAGAAAGAATTGGCATGCCAAGGCCTCTAGCCACTGCAAATGAACTCTAGATGCATGTGCCTCTTGTGCATCTGGCTTACGTGGGTCCTGGGGAATCAAATTTGGATCCTTTGCCTTTGCAGGCAAATTCCTTAACCACTAAGCTATCTCTCCATCCCTGGACTTTTTAAAAAAACTGATTTACATATCCATGCTTGAATAAGACAGGTTTAGGTCGGTTCTTTTTATTTTTGTTTTGTATAGCTGTGAGTGTAGAGACAGTTTGTTTACATAGATAAGTTAGTGGATTTGGATACCATGTAGCCAAATGTTTGCATGCCTTCCAAGTAATAGCCCCTACACTACCATGAAAAAATATTGTTTATCATTACAAAACTTCCCATGGATCTGTAAGCTTCAAATAAATGCCATTCCTCCCATAAAAAATTATTTTTAGTAGTTTATCAACAAACCTGATTAAGTCCTCCTTCAACTTTGTTGGGAACAAAGAATAGGGAACTCTTGGTTGTTGAAAAGCCCTGTCCCCATCCATGACTAGTTCTTTTCATCAGAGCAAAAGAACTGACACCTGGGTATTTTATACTTTGAACCTTCTTGCTGTGGTTGGTATAAAGGGAGAGGGGGAAGGGAGATAGCAGAATTTCCATGCACCTCAGGCTGACCAGTGTTAGGATTGGGGCCTTTGCTCTGCAAAGTGCCCAGGGCTTATGGCCCAGATCGAAAGTTTTTCCAGGGTCTCTTGTAGCTCTGAGGGTCTAAAAGAATCCAGACATGCCAAACCAAATCTTAAGTGCAAGTTTCTATCTGAACCTGTATCCTTGGAGTCAGGTGAGCCAGTTGCTGGTATGCATTGTACCAGCCCAAAATACCTGGCCATTGCAGGAGCCCCAGAAGTGCTAGGGAGACTGTTGGTGATTATGATTCAAAGTTCACACTGGAAAAACCACTGTCTGAGGAGACTGTTCCTGCCTGATAGGATCAGGAATTAGGTGCCTATTTGTATAATACAGTAATGAAATTTTTGGTAGAGCATTCTTTTCTAAGAGCTGGTACTGTGTAGTTATATAATGGAAGCATGACTATATGGATGAAAGAGATTCTTTCTTTGCTCTACAGTGATGGGTGAATTTAAATCCAGTTCTTGATCTATGAATGGTGATTCACTTTCCTCCCAGGGTCCAACCCAGAGCTTGCTTGTAGATGCCTGCAGCATGTCTTGGACCTACTGTCAGTAGTTACTTTTCTAAGTGTTCTACTTGTGCTGACATGTTTTCTGAGACTTGGCCCCTACCTTACTGTCTTACTCTGCCAACACTATAAATCAGGGAGCTTGGATCCAGGGGAGTAGACAGCAAGTACACACACTACCTGGGAGGGGAGTTCCTGGTATGACCTCTCTTAAAAGAAAAAAAAAAAATCCATTTTCTCCCTGAGTCATCAGTGCTGTTTCTGTAGTTGTTTAAGTAGCAATGGCAATATTCTTTTTTTTTTTTCAAATTTTTATTAACAACTTCCATGATTATAAAAAATATCCCATGGTAATATCCTTCCTTCCCCCACTTTCCCCTTTGAAACTCCATTCTCCATCATATCTCCTCCCCATCTCAATGAGTCTCTTTATTTTGATGTCATGATGTTTTCCTCCTCTTATGATGGTCTTGTGTAGGTAGTGTCAGGCACTGTGAGGTCATGGATATCCAGGCCATTTTGTGTCTGGGGGGAGGCAATGGCAATATTCTTATAATTCTTAAGTAGATTCCAACCAAGTGGCTTAGTAAATACTCAAATACAAAATATTGTATTTACAGAGCAGTTTCTGATTTATTGAATTCAACTTCTGTTGCAAATCGAAGGTATTTATAATGTGGCTATCACTTGGCCAAAATAGGTATATTTCCTTTTTTTGTTTTTTATTTTATTTAAAATATTTTAAAATTATTATTAGTTTTTGGTTTTTCAAGGTAGGATCTCACTCTAGTCCAGGCCGAGTGGTTTTTTTTTAATGTTTTAAATAATACTATATTATTTGAGACACACACACACATAGGACCTCTAGCTATTGCAAATGAACTCCAAATAAATGTGCCACCTTGTGCATTTATCTGGCTTTATGTAGGTACTGAGGAATCAAACCTGGGTCCTTAGCCTTCACAGACAAGATCCTTGACCACTGAACCATCTCTCCAGCCCTATAATTTTAATTTTACATAACATGAAAAACAGACTTTTCACTTGGGTTGATAAATGAGCTTCTTGGGCTCTGTTTTTCTTTGTTTTTGTAAGCTGCAGGTCAGAGAAAGGAATAAGAATGCTTGAGGGATGGATTCCTTTGATCTTTTTTCCTTCCCTTTCCTCTATTTCCCTCTCTTCCCTCTCTTTCCTTTCTGACAGGGTCTTATACTGTCACTTAGGTTGGCCTAGAACTCATATTGTAGCCCAGGATGGACTTGAACTCACAGTCCTCCTACCTCAGCCTTTCTGAAAATGCTGGGATTATAGGCATGAACCAGCATGCCTGGCAAGATTTACCTTCTTAAATTACACTTTTTTTGTGGGGGGTGGGGGGTGGGGCACGTTTCAAGGTAGGGTTGCAGATGCTATAGCCCAGACTGACCTAGAATTCACTATGTAGTCTCAGGGTGGCCTCAAACTCACAGTGATCCTCCTACTTTGCCTTCTTAGTGCTGGGATGAAAAGTGTGCACCACCATGCTCCACCTAAGCTACATTTTTAAATATGACTTGCTGGTGGGGGAGGGGGCTGGAGAGATTGCTTAGTGGATAATGCACTTGTTGCTGAAGCTGGAGTACCTGAGTTTGATCTCCAGACTCCCACACAAAAAGCCAGTAGCTATGATGGGCTTCTGTAATCCCAGCATGGTGATGCTAATGGAAAGATGAGAAACGGAGACAGGAGAATTCTCTAGAAGCTGCAGGTAAGTCTAGCAAAGATGGAGAATCCAGAGTGAGAAACTCAGTCTCAAATGAAGCAGACAGGCGAGGGTGATCCAAATGTCTTTGACCTTGACATGTGCTCCATGGCATGCTTACACTCTACTCCACAAACACCTGCATGCATTCACACACACAAACAAATAATAAATAAAGACTAGGGGGCCTGGGTTCAGAACACAGACCTACCTTAGGTTTGATCTCCACTGCCCTCCCCCCCCCCTTGAAAAAAAGGAACATTGTTGAGTTCTATCACTTGCTGATACTTTGCTGTTGGAAGTAGACTGTCATGATGTCTGCAGAAATCTTACAAGAAGGCATTATTAGAAGGAAGAGGAAAATCAGACCATAGGGAAGTTCTATAGTGCCCTTGTGTGTCCTTGTCCCTCATTTCTAAGCAGGCCTCTTTTTTTTTATATTTTTATATTTTATTAATATTATATTTTCACTGAAGATTTCAGTTTGGTATGTCATTCATACTCAATCTCTGCTCCCCAACCCTCTCCCTCCATCCACACACATCCATCTGAAGACCCTAGGACCCCATTCATGCTAGGCAAGAAATTTACCACACGCTACACCTCAGTCTCTTATTTGATTCTTTTTTTTTAACCAAAAATCATTTGCACTTCTGAGATTCCTCATTGGTTTATTAATTATGAGTGTTATTTCCTTGTAAACTCTATAATATTTGGCTTTAATGTACTTGCCTGATAATTGTAACATATTTTAATCATGGTAAATTCCCATGGAGGGATGACTGTGGACATGGCTCAGTGGTTAAAAGTACTTGCTTGTTGCCAGGTGTGGTGGCACACACCTTTAATCCCAGCACTCAGGAGGCAGAGGTAGGAGGATTGCTGTGAGTTCAAGGCCACCCTGAGATGACAGAGTTAATTCCAGGTCAGCCTGGACCAGAGTGAGACCCTACCTCGAAAAACCAAAAAAAAAAAAAAAAGAGTACTTGCTTGCAAAGCCTACTGGCCTGGGTTCAATTACTCAGCCACCCATGTAAAGCTGGATTGCTGATGGGTGTTCTCTTTGGCAAGTGCCCATAGGCGCATGCGCACACACAAATAAAAGTTAACAACAACAACAAAAAAAATCCATCAACTGCAATGTACTTCAGTAGGGGGTCACTTTTGGGGTCCAGTGACATTTGTTCCCCTATACGCTGGACATTACCATTGGTACATTAATAAATAAAGATCAGATGGTACTGCATTCTTTTGATGAGTTCACTGTTAAGCAGGCCTCTTTTGATGTGAAACCTTGTAGTGTTATTTTTTGCTTGTGAATTCCTTACTGTCATTAGGTTTCTAGTTAAATATATCATATATCCCCAAGGAGAAAAACTATCCTTACAGTAAAAAGAAAAACAAGGAAGTCCAAGTGATTTCCTTATGTGATACCCCAAGCTGTAGAGACCATGGAGTGCTGTTTTCTCAGCCACCGCAGATGTACCTTTGGGTCCTTGAGTTCCCAATGACCAATGCTAGTGACGGTGATCTGCTTCCATATAATGCCTATATATAATTTCAAATTAGAAACTAGGGTATTTTTTTCCTTTTATTAATTTTTTTGTTTATTTATTTGAGAGCAACAGACAGACAGGAGGGAGGGAGAGAGAAAGACAGAAAATGTACGTGCCAGGGCTTCCAGCCACTGCAAACAAACTCCAGATGCATACGTGTTCTTGTCCATCTGGCTAACGTGGGTCCTGGGGAATCAAGCCTTGAACCAGGATCCTTAGGCTTCACAGGCAAGCACTTAACTGCTAAGCCATCTCTCCAGCCCTATTTTTCCTTTTAGTGTGTCATAGAAGGTTATAAAAAACTCATGGTCACAGTTGAAGTGGAACATATTTATGTTCTCTCTGTTCTACTTACACAGTATTGAGGATTGAACGTAGGAGCTTTGTGTATGCTAGGCAAGTGCTTTAAAACTTGTGGTCCTCACATCTTAGCATGGGAATACCCTGCCCCATATTTTCTTCTTCTAAAATATATTTTATTTATTTATTTGAGAAAGAGAAAGAAAAAGAGAGAGAGTGAATGGGCACTCCGGGACCTCCAGCCACTGCAAATGAATTCCAAACTCATGTGCCCCTAATGTATCTGGCTTACATGGGTCCTGGAGAATCAAACCAGGATCCTTTGCCTTTGCAGGCAAAACATTAACCACTAAGCCATCTCTCCAGCCCTTCTTCTTCTTTTTAAAATATTGATTTGAGACAGAGAAAGGGGAATAGGCACACCAGGTCCTCCAGATGCATGTGCCACTTTGTGCATCTATCTGGCTTATGTGGATCTTGAGGAACAAAATCTGGGTCCTTGTGCTTTGTAGGCAAGCACCTTAACTGCTAGGCCATCTTTCCAGCATCTATTTTCTTTTTAATGAGATTTTGTGTTTTTAGGGTTTTCTTTTGGAGGGGGAGGGGAATGATGGGGTTTGCTGTCAGAGACTAGCTCATATTAAACACAAGCTCCACCACTGAGCAACTCTCCCTCCCCCCATTTTAGTCCTTGAGGCTTTTTTTCATCTGTTAGTTGCTAATTAGATCATTTTATATACCAATAGGGAGTTTATATTCAGTTATTTTGAAATGTGATTGTTGTGTGAAAAAATTTCCCTGGGAGACACAAACACATGTGTCTACTCATCTCAGATAGGCAAAGATGACAAACCAAAGCAAGATTGTATCAAAATTCAACTTTGGATACAAGCGTGGTGGTGCACACCTTTAATCCCAGCATTCAGGAGGCAAAGGTAGCAGGATTGCCATGAGTTTGAGGCCCCCCTGAGACTAGTGAATTCCAGGTCTGCTTGGGCTAGAGCATCTGAGACCCTACCTTAACCAAAAAAATGAAAATTTAAAAATTTTACTTTGGTAAACCAATGAGTTTATTGAGGTTACTTACAGAGTGGAAGGGAGGAGCTATTTAAAGGAGCCTGGATGACTCAAAAGCATCTGCATCACCTGCAAAGTCCCACCCCATCCTAGATGGCAATTTCATGGAAGCTGCATCATGGAGTCCCTCTTCTGGTTAACCTACTTCCAGAGAGTCCTAGGCTTTCCCAAGATCACTTGCAGCTGCAAGGAGGGCAGGAAAGAACAACAGCTGGAATTCTGGATGAGGGTCTTAGGACCTTCTCCTCCTCTACCTACTAAGGAGTGTCACTACCTCTATTATATTACTGTGGCCATAGACCTGGCTATGATTGTATTGCTGTGCTCCAAAGTTGCCATGGCTTCCAGACCAAAGAAACTTTATTCCAGGATGACATCATGTTATGCCTAGAGAATAAAACACCATATAAGGGTGATTCTCTCAGAATACTGGGTAATTTTGCTCATAGACCTGCTTCCTTAACTCCTTTAGTTCAAGATACAAGCCATGGAACTTTTTTTTGAGGTGTAATATGTTGGGTTTGGGGTTCACAATAGAGGACTGAGATAGATGGTTTCTTGGGCTCAAAGTTTTATTCAACACTAGCTGAGAGAGTGGGGTTCCAGTAGAAATGCATGATTTGGGGGTTCAGGAGAGGCCTCCCAGAATTTATGGACCTCAAGTTTTGGGTTCTGTCCTACCTTTAACAAAGAATTGATAAAGACAAACTCAAGAAGGATAAATTATGAATTAAGTTTATTGAGGGGAAAATCACAAATTGTGGGGTTTATTTAAGGGAGGAATAACAAATTGTTGGTTTTTGAAAATACTCATGCAGAAACATTGCATAGCTTATAAGGTTTAAGAGTGATTGAGGGTTTTCTTTTGGTGGGGGGGAACTGGAGCAGAGCCGCAAGCATGTGGACTTAAGAGAAACTGAGGCTTGTAAAAAGAGAATAGAGCTGTTTGTATATGGAAAGTAGAATCTAGGAGCTTGTGTAGAGAAGCTTGGGAATTACCCGCATATGGTAGAGTCAAACCAGGAAAATCATGGATGCAATCACAGAGAGAAGTTACCCCAAACTATAAAAGCAGAGAAAAGCCATCCAAACTAAGATACCAATTTATAGTCTGCCCCCCACCCCCTCACCCAGGAAGCCGGACTCACATATATCCTTGTGGCCCTAGTGAAGTAGGTAGGCCAAAGAGAGAAACAAAGTAGAGCTAAGCTGGTGGAGTCTGTGCCCGCCCGGAGGGGGAGAAAAAAAAAGGATCTTTTATAGGCCAGGGGAAGACCCAATTGGTTGGTAGATTTCAAGAGCGGATCCCTGAGCCAGCCCCATCTATCTAGGTAGGGAGCTAAGACTGGGCAGCAGGGGGTGCTGTAGATCAGACAGTAGCCCCATTTTTGTAGTGGCATGGGGGGCAGGGGTAGTCGGAGGTGGAGTTAGCTTCTCCTTCAGTAGCTAAGAGGAAACTATGAAGTGAGTGGAGCCAGGTAGAAGTAAACTACAAACCACTTCACACTTAACAGGGGAAAAAAGGGGGAAAGATCTGTACTATACTGCATGGGATGTTAAGAGAGGAGGACTGACTAGAACTTGTAGCAGCGGGGTTGGCTGGACCCTCTGCTGAATTTTTTTTGTTTGTTTTCTTTCAAGGTAGGGTTTTACTCTATCCAGGCTGACCTGGAATTCACTATGTAGTTTCAGGTTGGCCTCAAACTCACAGTGAGCCTTCTACCTCTGCCTCCCGAGTGCTGGGATTAAAGGTGTGCACTACCACGCCTGGCTTTCTGCTGAATTTTTCTGAGGCAGTGAGACTCAGCCAACAAAGGTGGTGGCCAAGAAGAAGCTGCCCTTCAGCTCTGGTGCAGAAAGTCTTAATTACCATAATAGTAGACAGTAATTCTTCATACTTAGCCTAAACATATTGGGAAGGAGAAAAGACAAACTGAAATCTCAATTACCTCAACAGTAGGCATTGTCAGAACTGCAAGCCTACTTAGAGCATGGCCCACTGGGAGAAGGGAGAAAGTTCTGAAACTCTAACATAATGTGCATGCAATTGAATTCACTCTTTTAAGTACATAGTGAGTCACTTGAGGGGTAACACTGCCCCTCCAAAGTGAAAGCCAGGAAGTGTCCTTGGGCCTGTAAGTGAGAACCTTGGCTGTTCCACTTTGCAGGTAAGAAATATCAGAGGGCTGTGGCCCTTTCTCATCTCTTCTTTCCCAGAGGAGTTTTTTTTTTTTTTTTTTTCAATTTCGGACCCCTTCTCATGTATATTCACTATGTACTCTCAGGCTGGCCTGGAACTCACAGTGATTTGCCCACCTAGGCCTCTAGAGTGCTTGGATTAAAGGCATGCACTGCCACACCTGGCCTTCCCTAGAGGAGTTCTTTCCTAAAGGAGGTAACTATCCCTCTTTCTGGCAGATTAAGATTCCTGGGAAGATTTCCTTTTCCCAGAAAACCTGACAGGACTGACTGTTATGACCAGTTCTTTCCCCCATCAAAGGAGCTCCCATAAAAGATCCCAATCTGGGTTTCTAGGTGAGCTTTCCTATTTTCTGGGAACCCCTTCTTGCCTTCTTGGGCAAGAGCTCTGTATTCGCTCTCTTGCTCATAAACTCTAAACTCGTTCAGTAATACAATCTCTAAATTTTACCCTCTGGTCTGGATTTCATTAATTGGACATCAAAGACAAAAAGCTCAAATAGTGGTTGTTGCTACAGGCTGGGGTAGAGGGACAGGCTGTGTTGCAAGAAAGGCTATCCACCTTATTTTTAGAGACAGTGTCTCTCAGTGAACCCAGAGCTAACTAATTTTGCTAAATAAGATAGTAAGGCCCCGGGATTCTGCTTATGCCTCCCCAGCACTGGGATATCAGGTGTGCATTGTTATACCTTTCATTTTACTTAGATGCTGGGTATTTGAATTCAGGTCCTGAGGCTTGTGCAACACTTTGCCCATTAAGCCATCTCCCCAGTCTTGATAGTTTTTTTTTTTTTTTTTTTTTTTGAGGCACCAACAGACTGGCCTTTAAAAAAAAAAAAAGTGAGATAGCAAGAGAAAAAATTGGAGCACCTTCAGCCACTGCAATCAAACTCCAGACGCAGGCACCCCCTTGTGCACATGTGTGACCTTGCACACTTGTATCACTATGCATCTGTCTTATGTGGGTTATGGAATGTTGAACATGTGTCCTTAGGCTTCATGGGCAAGTGCCTTAACTACTAAGTTACCTCTCTGGCCCAGTCACTTAAATTTTAAAACAGAAAGATGGATTCACATATGTATTGTATTATCATATAGAGGCACAATGGAGGAAAAATAGTATTGTATTATAAAGCAACTGCTTTAGACCCAGGTTCCTCAAACTTTCTATGAAGGGCTAAATGGTCACAGTAAAACTTCTTAACTCTTTTTTTTAAAAAATATTTTTATTTATTTGCACAGAGAGAGAATTAATATGAATGGGTGAACTAGGGCCGCTAGCCACTGCAAACAAACTCCAGGTACATATCTTGTGCATATGGCTTATGTGGGGCCCCAGGAATTGAACCTGGGTCCTTTGGCTTTGCAGGCAAGCACCTTAGCCACTAAGTCATCTCTCCAGCCCAACTTCTCAACTCTTGTTTGTGGTACAAAAGCAGCCCTAGACAACATCCAAGCAAACAAGTATGGCTGGGTTCCAATGTCACTTACAAAAGGCCTATGAGCTAGGGATTGATGACTTTTGCTCTGTACTAGTATAGAACTATTCCCTAGGGCTGGAGAGATGGCTTAGTGGTTAAGCGCTTGCCTGTGAAGCCTAAGGACCCCGGTTCGAGGCTTGATTCCCCAGGACCCATGTTGGCCAGATGCACAAGGGGGCGCAAGGGTCTGGAATTCGATTGCGGTGGTTGGAAGCCCTGGCGTGCCCGTTCTCTCCCTCTCCCTCTCTCCCTCTCTCCCTCTCCCTCTCTCCTTCTCTCTCTGCCTGTAGCTCTCAAATAAATAAGTTAAATTTTAAAAAAGAACTATTCCCCAAATTCCTTTCCCTTCTCCTATTGACCATTGTCATGTCTCTACCTATAATAGTTCCTCATAGTTTACCAAGAGACAGGAAGCTGGGAGGAGTAGTATTCCAGGGAAGCACTAGGTGGTTAGTTTCTCTTTCTGAAACAACTATGACCTTTATAACTGTTAGCAGCCTACATTCTGGTAGCCTAAATTAGCTACATTTTTGTTAATTTTCTCTGTGTTAACAAAAATATGTTTTCAGGGCTGGAGAGATGGCTTAGCGGTTAAGCGCTTGCCTGTGAAGCCTAAAGACCCCGGTTCGAGGCTCGGTTCCCCAGGTCCCATGTTAGCCAGATGCACAAGGGGGCACACGGAGTTCGTTTGCAGAGGCTGGAAGCCCTGGCGTGCCCATTTTCTCTCTCTCCCTCTGTCTGTCTTTCTCTCTGTGTCTGTCGCTCTCAAATAAATAAATAAAATTTTTTTTAAAAAAAGTTTAAAAAAATATGTTTTCACACAAATTTTATGAAGCTAGGATTTGATAGGATAGTACAAAATATTTTGAGAGACTGTAGTAGCCATGTGATGCCAGGTAAAGAGTCCATATGGAAGCTTTTGAAGCAAACTTGAAGGCTTTGACCTCGTTCCAGGATGACTACATGGAAGCCCTGGCCAGGCTTCACCTCACAGTGACCAGAGCCTACAAGGTGAACACTGATATTAACTTCGAGGTGTTTATTCATAAAGTGGATGGTCTGTCAGATGACCATAAAATTGAAACCCAAAGAGACATTCATCAGAGGGCAAATGATGACCTTGCGGATGCTGGCTTAGAAAAAATTCACCTCAGGTAAGAGTAGAAACTCCTTAAGTATTCTAAGAAGAGATGGAGTTATGGAGGTTTGGGCTCTAGACTCACCAAGGTTGGGTTGGTAGGCAGCAGTTTGCCTTGTTTACCTATTCTGTACTGTAGACACAGGGATAGGATTTAGGAAAAATGAGTTTTACACATGCTAATTATATGGTATGGTAAAAGTGGTGTTTTCTTTTGCTTTTGTATTTAACAAGTTGTCAAACCTAAGGTTTTCACTTCACATAAAAAACATCTAACAGGGCTGGAGAGATGGCTTAGTGGTTAAGCGCTCGCCTATGAAGCCTATGGACCCCGGTTCGAGGCTCGGTTCCCCAGGTCCCACGTTAGCCAGATGCACAAGGGGGCGCACGCGTCTGGAGTTCGTTTGCAGAGGCTGGAAGCCCTGGCGCGCCATTCTCTCTCTCTCCCTCTATCTGTCTTTCTCTCTGTGTCTGTTGCTCTCAAATAAATAAATAAAAAATGAACAAAAAAATTAAAAAAAAAATCTAACAAACAAATGAATCAAGAAGTTAATTTATTCTAAAGCTACTATTTATTTTATTTATTTGAGAGAAAGAGAGAGAGAGAATGGGTACACCAGGGCCTTCAACCAATGTAAGTGAACTCCAGATGCATGCACCACCTTGTGCATCTGCCTTATGTGGGTCTGGGGAATAGAACCTGGGTTCTTTGGCTCTGCCAGCAAATGCCTTAACCAGTAAGCCATGTCTCCATTCCCTAGAGCAATTTTGATAAATAAATGTAATAGTAAATGAAGATCTGGTCTAAAAATAGTTCAGATAGAAATACCCAGAGGAAAATTTCTGCATTTTTCTTTGTGGGATAGGATGGTACATACATTATTTGTTTTGTAAATAGATATTTGGGGAGGTGAGAAGGAATGGCCTGATAAAACATTCTTTGTTTTTACCAAGGTTATTATGAATTCTAAAGGGAGCTTGTATGTGTGAGTTGTAGATATAGAAGGGAGATTATTGGTGCAATGTAGTCTTAAAAAAACTATTTGGTAAAGGAAAATGATGAAATTCTTTCTTTTTCAGCTTTTATCTGACAAGTATATATGACCATTCAATATTCGAAGCTTTTAGTAAAGTAGTTCAAAAACTGATTCCACAACTCCCAACTCTGGAGAATTTGCTAAACATCTTTATCTCAGTAAGTAAATAATTTGACCCATTAGATAAATTTACAGAAATTGAGAATAATGGCAAACAAGATCTTATTTCTTCTTGTTTTTATAGCATTTCAAGATCACTTAAGTAATACCTTTGAAGATTGCTCTTACATATTGTTTTAGATCTTTTAAAGTTTAACTTCCAAACTGTGTACTTAAAATAGTAGGCAACCATCAATATTAATAGTGCCTGAGGGGCTAGAGAGATGAGCCCAGTGGGTTAGAGTGTTTGTTGTATAAGCATGAGGACCTGAGTGCAATCCTTAAAACCCACGTTTAAAAAAAGTGAAACATGTAAAAGTACTGTAATAAAATATTAAAGAATATTACCTTATGTTGCAGTCTGGTTCGCATTGCTGGTAGAAATCACCCAACCAAGAGCAGGTTCTGGGAAAAAGAGATTTATTTTGGCTTACAGGCTCAAGGGGAAGCTCCACGATGTCAGGGGAAAACGGCAGCATGAGCAGAGGGTGGACATCAACAGGAGGGTGTGCCAAACACTGGCATGGGGAAACTGGCTATAAAGCCCATAAGCCCACCCCCAACAATACACTCCCTCCAGGAGGCATTAATTCTCAAATATCCATCAGCTGGAAACCTAGCATTCAGAACACCTAAGTTTATGGGGGACACCTGAATCAAACTACCACATTCTGCCCCTGGCCCCCATAAACTGATATCCATACATGATGTAAAATACAATGATTTCAGTCTGACTTTAAAAATCCCCATAGTTTTTATCAATTCCAATGATGTTCATACATCCCCATAGTTCAAGATCTTTTAACTGAGCCATAATACCAAAAAATAACCTCAAAAAACCCATAATGGCACAGAATAAATATTCACACTGCAAAAGATGGCATTGGGCATAGCAAAGGCATATTCAACCAATACAAGATTTAAAACAACCAGGGCAAACATCAAACTCTGTAGCTTCAAGTCCAGCAACTCTAGCCAGTGACAAATCTTCAAGTCCGATAATTCTAACCAGCAACAAGTCTCTGGCATTCCAATTCCGCCCCTCCAGCTAGGCTACTCACAGTCCTGGAAAAATTCATCGGGGCGGCAGCTCCTTGGCAGCCATCTCATGGTCCCGGCATCTCCACTGGGTCTCCACTGCAAGCCACGGTTCATCCTCATGGCCCCATGGGGTCTCCATGCAGGCAACCAGCAAACCCGCTTCACATTTCCAAAACATAAGACCATGTTGCAAACTCAATGACCCTCTTTCCAGCATTTCTTATACTCCACAATACCAGGTAGGGTGCCAATTTGTTAATCCAGGGAGGAATAAAGCAGACTTTGAAGAACAGGACACTCCTTGAGCACCCAGACCCCTTCAAAAATGTCTACATTCTTCTTGTTGCCCCAGCGCAGGTCAGCTAGCCCAGTCTCAAACGTTGTAATCTCTCAGTTGCTGCTGAACGGGCAACAGTTCACCAAAGATTTTTCTTTCTGTGCCATATCCCTCTACTCATACCAGTTCATTTCTACGCAAAGCAACCCTGCACAACTTCTCAGGACACAGGCATAACAGCAAGCTTTCACACAAACTGCTAGCCCAGTCGAAGCACAGCTCTTACCCTCATGAGTCAAACCTCACAGTCCATAGTTCTGACCAGAATAGTCCATTGAGCCGTACTTACAGCACTGCAAGGCATCTCTTAGGCCAAGGTTTCAACTCCTTCCACTTTCCTCTTGAAAATCAGCTCCAAAAAGGCTGAAGCCACATAGTCAGGTGTTTAGCAGCAATCCCACTCCTCGGTACCACTTTACTGTTGCAGTCCAGGTCGTATTGCTGGTAGAAATCACCCAACCAAGAGCAGCTTCTGGGAAAAAGAGATTTATTTTGGCTTACAGGCTCAAGGGGAAGCTCCACGATGGCAGGGGAAAACGGCGGCATGAGCAGAGGGTGGACATCAACCCCTGGCCAACATAAGGTGGACCACAGCAACAGGAGGGTATGCCAAACACTGGCATGGGTAAACTGGCTATAAAGCCCATAAGCCCACCCCCAACAATACACTCCCTCCAGGAGGCATTAATTCCCAAATATCCATCAGCTGGGAACCTAGCATTCAGAACACCTAAGTTTATGGGGGACACCTGAATCAAACCACCACACCTTACCTTAGGTAGAGAACATAAAACATTGTTTTGGTGATGAGCATTACATTTAAATAACTTTCTGTATGTCTAACACTGTACGAACAATAAGCCTAAGGAGTCTACAAATAAGGGCCCACGATTTACCTAAAATAAGTAATTTGAAATAATTTTGCATTTGCCTTTTCTTTCTTTCCTTTTTTTGTTGGATTTTCTCATATGGGGGAGAGATGGCTTAGTGATTAAGGCACTTGCCTGTGAAGCCTAAGGACCCAGATTTGATTCCCCAGTACCCACATAAGCCAGATGAACTAGCTGGTGCATACATCTGGAGTTTGTTTGCAGTGCCTCAAGGCCCTAGAACACTCATTCTCTCTCTCTCTCAAATAAAATATTTTAAAGAAGATTTTCTCATTTTAAGGAATTTGCCTTTTGTGGCAGGCTCGCACTCTAGCCCAGGCTGACTATGTAGTTTCAGGGTGGCCTCAAACTCATGGCAATCCTCCTACCTCTGCCTCCCAAGTGCTGGGATTTAAAGGCATGCACCACCATACTTGGCTGTTTTTTTTTTTTTCTTTTTTATTTATTTGTTTGTAAGCAGAGAGAGATAGAAAAGAGACAGAGAAAATGGGCACAGCAGGGCCTCTAGTCACCAAAAATGGATTCCAGATGCATGTGCCTCTTTATGCATCTGGCTTTACATGGGTACTGGGGCATCAAACCCAGACCATTAGGCTTTGCAGCAAGTGCTTTAACCAGTGAGACATCTCTCCAGCCCTCCTTTTATTTATTTCTTTTTTGAGGTAGGGTCTCACTCTGGCCCAGGCTGACTTAGAATTAACTATGTAGTCTCAGGGTGGCCTTGAACTCATGACGATCCTCCTACCTCTGCCTCCCTAGTGCTGGGATTAAAGGCATGTGCTACCACACCCAGCCTTATTTATTTTTTAAGTCCATTAGAAACTTTGACAATGAAGTTTAACTTGCAATATGATAGTAACCAAAATTGTTAGTCACTTAATTTTTGCTTATTCATATTTTACATTGGGGTATGACATAATCTTTAAATTTAAAAAATGTTCAAGCTATTAAAATTAACTTATTGATTATACAAATTAATGAATTTCACTGTGACTTTGTTCTTCTAATTTTGTATCTCATATGTTATATGCATGTATGGTACATATGTGCGAGTGCATATGTGTACACGTGTGTGTGGAGACCAAAGATTGATATCAGGTATGTTCCTTGATCACTTTTCCATCTTATTTATTGAAGCAGGGTCTCACTTGAACCCAGAGCTTGTTGGTTTAGCTAGTATATCTAGCCATGTTTTCCCAGGAATCTCCAGTCTCTCCTTTATGCTGGGATTGCAGATGGGCTGCCATGCCCACTTGGTATTTATGTGATTGCAGGAGATCTGAATTCAGATGTGGCAAATAATTTACTGACTGAGCCATCTCCCCACCCATTACTGTGACATTTTAAAAAATATCTATTTATTTGAGAGAGAGAGAGAAAGAAAGAGGCAGGTAAAGAGAGAGAGAATGTGAATGCCAGGGCCTCTAAATACTGCAAACAAACTCTGTATGCATGCACCACCTTGTGCATCTGGCTTTACATGAGTACTGGGGAATTGAAACTGGGTCCTTTGGTTTTGCTGGTAAGTGCCTTAAAATGCTAAGCCATCTCTCCAGCCCTCACTGTGACATTTTGATGCATGCATATATTGTATTCTAATCCATCCTATCCTTTTCTTTCTCTCTTCTTCCTTCCTACATGAAGCCCCTGCCACTTTCTTAATAGTTGGAATGAAGTAGCACTTTATATAAACATGAAGTGATCTGAAATTCTTGTTTTAAGGAAGCATCTTCTTTTATTTATTTTTTTTTAGAATTCTGGAATTGAAAAGGCATTTTTGTTCGATGTGGTCAGTAAAATTTATATCGCAACTGACAGTACTCCAGTGGATATGCAAACCTATGAGCTCTGCTGTGATATGATAGATGTGGTGATTGATATCTCTTGTATTTATGGGTAAGTAAAACATTCCTTAAGGCCACATTGTACTATTCTTCCCAGGGCTGGGATGTAATTCAGTGACAGAGTGCTTGATGAGCATCCTGAAGATCCTGGGGTCAATGTCCAGCACTGAAAAACAAATAAAAACACCTATCCATTCTTTTCATAACTTTTAAGGATTTTTTTACATTTACTTGTTTGACTGTAATACTTTTAAGTTACTGAGATCTATAAATAAACCATTTAGATACCATTAGTAATAGCTATCAAGCAAATGGCTATCAGTATGATTAAAGCTTTATAATAAAATTAAATCATATACCTTAATTGTCAACTCTTCCATGAGGCTGGAATTGCTACATTTGTTTTTCAGAGGAGGAAAATAATTTCAGAGTGGTTAAGGAAGGAATAGAACTAGAATTTGAGCCCAATTCTGCTGGAAAATCTGTCAGCACATCATATACCTTGTGAAGATACAGATGGATCCTAGATAAATATTTTAATTAACGACATTTCTATTATATTTTTGTTATAGGAATAGCTTCTAATTTTTAAAATCTGCTTTTGATTGGGCAGCAAATAGTTATAAAATTAAGCAAATAATACCTATTTATTATTATATATTATATGACCTTACATTCATAGAAAACAGAATTTTCTATGTACTTAAAATAATATAAAGATTGGAGAAAGTTGATTGTGTCACTAGAGGTAGAAACAATTTCATATAATTATGAATTTGCTGAGCAAGTACTGAATAAAGTGAATGTGAACTATTTGTTTATCTAATGTCAGCATATTACTGTTTATATTGGACTGTTTTATCAAGCCACAGCTGAGGTAGAGTCCATGTTTTCTCTGCTCAAGCCCCTGACCACACAGCTTTGCCTGCTTTGTCAACTGCAGTTTGTCTCACCGTGTCTCTCTTCCATCATCTAAAAACCCTTTCCCCACCCATTCAGATTTTCTCTGCTTCTGTTATACATACTCACACACTTATGTGTGCACATAATACTCAATCTCTTTCATTATGAGATAGATAAAGTGGTATTTACCTCCTAAGATTGTGATAAAGATATTAGCTCATAATGTGTCTGGTCCTGGTAGACCCTAAATAAATTATAGTTGCTTAATTACTGTTATTATTAAGCTGCTATCTCACTTTACAAATGGACCTTTTTTCAAAAATTAGCATCCTGTGATAGTCCATTATTTTTAGACCATAAGTGATTAGTCTGGGAAGCTAAATGAACCCTGATTTCAGTCTGTATGGCTGTGGTAATCAAGTACAGTGACAACACAAATAATATGGCACATATGCAATGGTATACATGTTTTATTATGCCATATGGTAATTCGATATAAATGATGTCAATTAGAGTTACTTTCATCCAGCTAAAACAAAAATGGAGAGGAAGGGATATGCAGAGGAAGCTGGTCCAAAGAATATTTCCCTGTGATAGTGTGGAATTCTGAGAAAACATTGGATTCAGTAAGAACTACTTTGGATCATGATGGCTTGTAGGTTTGGGGGTTTCTTCAGCTTGCTGAAACAGCAATGAATCAGCTATTCAACCAGCAGGGCATGAGGTGTGGGTATAGATGGAGCAGTAGTAGGCAGCCCAGCAAGCAAGTGGCCCTAGGACAAAAAGTCCTACTGTCTATAGCAAACATCTTCAGGTTGCTGGGATAAACTTCCAAAGTACACTGTTGCAGTCAGTTCCTCACTGCTGGGAGAAACATTTAACCAGAAGCATCTTAATGGGAGTAAAGGGGTTTATTTCAGGCTTAACAAATTCTAGGGGAACACTGTGGATTGTGGAAGAAGTTGGCTCCCTTTCATAGATCCAAGCAGAGATACCACCTATAGCCAGCACTAACCACCAGAGCTCAAGTGCTTTCCACATACTTTAGGCCTAGACTTAAGATCCCTGCAAACACACCTTAAGGCTGGACTCCAAGATCCACTGCAGAGACCTACTTGTTCCCTGTAGGGCTCTGCCTACTGGAGACTCAAGTTGAAAGCCTGAGTCTATGGGGCCATATACCACTACATTTAAACCCACATACACCAAAAGCCAGTTTTGTTGAACCAGTGAGTTTATTGAGGTTACTTACAGATTGTGGGATAAGGGGTTTCTTCAAGAAGGACCAAAGCAGTCACACTACTGAGAAGTCTCATCCCATACTGGATGGCACCCCCCCATGGCTACTTCAGTTCAAAGGCAGATATATCACCAAAAAGCCCACCCCAGCATAGGAGACCACTCATGGAAGCTGTATCTCTGTAGCATACTGCACCACTTGCAGGCAGTTCAGCTGGCTAGAGAGCCTAGAACACACTACACAACTTCAAGGTCGATCAATGGGAGAATCTTAGCTTTAGTTCAGAGTCTTGCAACCCTTTCCTAGACTTACTGACTTTTGTGAGCATCTGGAACTTCAAGAAAGTCCAAGGAAGGAATGTTTTAGTTTCTAAGTAACATAACCTTGGGGGGGGGGGCTTTAAGTTTCAGGTCTCTCTCACTTCTTGAATCAGATCATCCTTCTCTTCAAGAGAGAATATTTCAATTTGGAGGAATCTGCTATACCACAAATGCTGTTTATTAATTTGCAATATTTGGGACCTATTCATGTATATTTATGCATGAAAGTTTTAACAGTCACCCAGGCTTTTTTCACTATGTAGTCTCAGAGTGGCCTCAAATTCATGAATGCTGGGATTAAAGGCATGTTCCACCATGCCCAGCTCAATGGGTAAAATTTTAAATGCTTCATTTCATTTTATTATTTATTCCATTTTGACATTAAAAATTATTTTATTGGGCTGGAGGGATGGCTTAGTGGTTAAGGCACTTGCCTGAAAGGCCAAAGGACCCAGGTTCAACTCCCCAGGACCCACATAAGCCAGATGCATAAGGTGGTGCATGCATCTGGAGTTTGTTTGCAGCAGCTGGAGGCCCTGGCATGCCCCCCCTTTCTCTCTCTCTCTCTCTCTCTCTCTCTCTCAAATAAATAAAAATAAAATATAAAAAAAATTGAGAGAGAGATAGAGGGGGAAAGAGAAATAATGGGTACACCAGGGCCTTCAGCCACTATAAACGAACTCCAGATGCTTGTGCATCTGGCTAATATGGGTCCTGGGGAATCTAACCTGGATCCTTTGGCTTTGCAGGAAAATGCCTTAACCACTAAGCCATCTCTCTAGCCTCCATTTTGACATTTTTATACATATCATCTTTTTTTATTTCCCTCAATTGCTCCCTTATCTCCTCTCCCTCCCATTAGAACACTTTTTCCCTTTAAATCCTCATCTTCATTTTATGCCTTGTTTTAAAACCATTAAGTTTAATTAGTGGTGCATTCATGATTATGGATTGAAGATTATTTACTGTGAAATGGACAACTTACCAGTGGCTGATGAACATCTGATGAACTTGATTCCACCCAATAACCATTAGCTTTCATTTGGTAGTCTGGGAGAGCTGGGATCTGATTTATCCTTCATCGATGGTGAAGTACTGACAGGCTCAATCTTGTGCTGAATACCACAGCTGCTGTGAATTCATGAATGTACTGAACATGTTGTATCCAGATGATAACATTTTTCAACCCTCATCCTCATCCTAGTATTCTCACATTCTTTCATCCTCTCTTCCCTGAGGTTCCCTGAGCTTTGAGTGGTGGGTGGTTTAGATGTCTTGTTTGCTGCTGAGCAAATAATAGTCACAACTTTTTGGCAGTTCAGCCAGCTATGCATCTCTGCCCGTTGTCCTAAATTTCTGTGATCAAGTCTTCAAGCAGTACTGATTTATAGGAACAAACATACTTGTTTAGAAACCAGTTTGATATGCTATCTGTTTAGCATAACCACAGTAAGTTTCCCATTAGGGCCTGTGTACCAGGCACAAATTCCTTCCTGTGGAGCAGGCCTCAAATCCAATCAGAAAGCAGGTAGTTTCTCTCATAGCACTATTGTACCAGTGGGCATGTCTTGCCTTGCAAGTTGGTTGTGGTATTCCACAACTGAGTAGGGCCATCATCATTGATGGTCCAGTTGTATTCTCTGTATATCCTTTAAAAGAACTAAAGCCTATGCCTTAACAATTACTCCATAAAATAGAAAGGGAAGGAATATGTTCAAATTCCTTCTATGAAGTCTGTGTTACTCTAATACCAAAACCAGATAAAGATACAACAAGAAGAAAAAATTGTAGAGCAATCTTCCTGAAGAACCAAAAATTCTCAATAAAATACTAGCAAACTCTATTTAAGATCTACACCACAATCAAGTGGGTTTTATTTCACAGATGCAAGGATTGCTTAATATGTACAAATCAATAACTGTAACATATCACATAAATAAAAATCTAGGATAGAAGTTATATGATAATTAATGCAGAAAAGACCTTTGATAAAATCCAATATCCCCTCATAATATTTTTATTTTACTTTTTTGTTTTTTTGGTTTTTTTTTTTAGGTAGGGTCTAACTATCCCAGGTGCAGTCCCAGGCTGCTCTCAAACTCACAAGGATCCACCTACCTCTGCCTCCTAAGTGTTGGGATTAAAGGTGTGTGTTACCACACCCAGCTATTTTTTTATTTTTTTGAGACAGAGTTTCTTGAGCTAGAGAGATGGCTTTGGGGTTAAGGACCTGTGAAGCCTAAGGACCCAGGTTCAATTCACCAGTACCCATGTAAGCCAGATGCATAAGGTGGTGCATGTATCTGGTGTTTGTTTGCAGTGGCTGGAGGCTCTGGTGCATCCCTTCTATCTCTATCTGCCTCTTCCTCTCGCTCTTCCTCCCTTCTTTCTGAATAAACAAGTAAACAAATATTTTAACTTTTAATTTTTTAAAAAATTATTTATTTATTTATTTGAGAGCAACAGACACAGAAAGAAAGACAGATAGAGGGAGAGAGAGAGAATGGGCACACCAGGGCTTCCAGCCTCTGCAAATGAACTCCAGACGCATGTGCCCCCTTGTGCATCTGGCTAACGTGGGACCTGGGGAACCGAGCCTCGAACCGGGGTCCTTAGGCTTCACAGGCAAGCGCTTAACTGCTAAGCCATCTCTCCAGCCCATCTTTTAATTTGTTTTAGAGAGATCAAGAGAGAGAGAATTGGCACACAAGGGCCTTAGCCACTGCAATCAAACTCCAGATGCTTATTCCACCTAGTGGGCATGTGTGACCTTGCACTTGCTTCACCTTTGTGTGCCTGGCTAATGGGGGATCTGGAGAGAAGAACATGGGTCCTTAGGTTTTGCAGGCAAGTACCTTAACCACTAAGCCATTTTTCCAGCCCCAATATTTTTTTTAAATAGAGACAGGGTCTCTTGTAGCCTAGGTTGACCTCAAACTTGCTATGTGATAATGACCTTGAATTCCTGATCCACTTGCTTCTACCTCCCAAGTGTTTAGATTATAGGCATATGCCACCTTGTCTAGCAAATATTTTAATTTACTGTTGTCAGAGCATTACTTACAGCAAAATAAATTTAGTCTTAAATAGTAGCTAAGGGGCTAGAGAAATAGCTTAATGGTTAAGGTGATTACCTGCAAAGCCAATGGACCATGGTTCGATTATCCAGGACCCACATAAGCCAGATGCACAAGATGGTACATGCATGTGAAGTTTGTTTGCAGCAGCTGGAGACCCTGGTATGACCATTCATTCTCATTCTCTGTCTCTCTCTGCCTCTCTCTCAAATACATAAAAATAATTTTAAAAAATAGTAGCTAAATCCAGTGTGGTGGTACATACCTGTAACCCCAGCTACTGAGAGGTAGGTGAGCTTAGGCTAGAGGATTGAGTTCAAGGTCAGCATGGACAACACAGCAAGACCTTATCTTAAAAAAGGAATTAGCCAGGCTGGAGAGATGGCTTAGCGGTTAAGCGCCTGCCTGTGAAGCCTAAGGACCCCGGTTCGAGGCTCGATTCCCCAGGACCCGTGTTAGCCAGATGCATAAGGGGGCGCACACATCTGGAGTTCCTTTGCAGTGGCTGGAGGCCCTGGTGCGCCCATTGTCTCTCTCTCTCTCTCTCTGTCACTTTCAAATAAATAAATAATTTTTTTTAAAAAAGGAATTAGCTGGTGTGGTGGCACATACCTTTAATCCCAGCACTTGGGAGGCAGAGGTAGGATTGCCATGAATTTGAGACTACCCTGAGACTCCATAGTAAATTCCAGGTCAGCCTGGGCTATAGTGAAACCATACCTTGAAAACCAAAAAAAAAAAAAAAGATAAAAATATTAGCTAAAAATAGTGCAATGAAAGTTAATAACTCTGCGACTAGAGAGATTGCTCAGTGGTTAAAGCCATATGTTTGCAAAGCCTTCTGCTCTGGTTGCTAGCATCTGGTGTTCGTTTGCAATGGCAAGAGACCTTGGCATGTCTCCCCTAACCCTGCAACAATGAAAATTAATATTTTTATATTTCATATGGATATATCATGTGTTTATATCCTCTTTTCCCTCATCCCTGCCCCCATTCTATTGGGGATGCTCCTCAGTAGGGTTGCAGGTATTCCCCGTGGGGTTTTAGTTTATGCATTGTGGGAGCAGTAGTCAGTTAACAAATTAATTTTTTGCTAAAAGAAAGTTAATTCTCCTAAAGCCTGAGATCTGACAAGAGAGTATTTTTTAGAGCTGGGTTTATGGCTCAGTGGTAGACCTTTTGCCTAGCCTGTGAAAAATTTGAATTTAATTCCCATTGCCAGGGGCTGGGGAGAGAGGGGAAGAAGGAGTGATTGAGACTTTTTTCTTTAATGTTTTGGCAGTTATAGTGAGTTTAATTCCCCTTCCTCCTCATGCCAACAACAATAATAAAAATATTCCAGGACTAACTTTGAGAGATGCTCTTACTATTGCCCAAACTGGTCTTCATCTTCTGGGCTCAAATGGTCCTCCTCAGTAACTGATACTTCTATGTGTCCATAGACATGTCAGTTTAAAGTACTTGAAAAGCTAAAATCCCTATATTTGTTTGAAAGTACAATTCACACTCTTTATTACATCTGTCTTGTCACCTTAGCCCCTATTATATTGATAAAAGTGACACTTCAACCTCGGTATTAGTCAGATCTGGATTGAAGGTCCCAGTACTACCTCTATCATCTTATTTTCTCCCAGCCCCACTTTCCTCAGTATTTAGCTTAGAGGAAAAGAGTAGCACATGACACTTGGTAAATATTTAATAAATGATGTGTTGGGGCTAGGGAGATGGTTCAGTGAGTAAAGTGCTTGCTGCACAAGCATGAAGACCTGAGTTTAGATTCTCAGCACCCACATAAAAGTCACACTTGCCTATTTTCACAGCACTGTAGAAGTGTAGACGGAATCTCTAGTGCTTGCTGGCCAGGTAGTCCAGCTGAGTCAGTGAGCTCCAAGTTCAGGGAGAGACCCTGTCTCAAGTGCTAGAGAGATGGCTTAGCAGTTGAATGTTTGCCTGTGAAGCCTAAGGACCCTGGTTTGAGGCTCAGTTCCCCAGGATCCATGTTAGCCAGATGCACAAGGGGGCACACGTGTCTGTAGTTCGTTTGCAGTGGCTAGAAGCCCTGGCATGCCCATTCTCTCTCTCAGTCTCTTTCTCTGTCACTCTCAAATAACTAAAAATAAACAAACAAACAAAAAAAAAAGATGGGATCTGGGGAGATGCCTCAATAGGTAAAAGCACTTGCAGAATAAGCATAATGATAGTTGAGATCCCCAGAAGCCATGGAAAGCTAGATGCAGTGATGAGTGCCTATAATCCCAGCCCTGCTATAGTTAGATTGAAGATGGCGCACACACAGGAGAATTGCCAGAAGCTCACAAGCCAGCCAGAGCAGTGTTCATAGCAATGAACAAGATACTATCTCACACCTGATGGAAGGTGAGGACCAATACTTAGGGCTGTTCTCTGATCATCATACATGCACCATGTTCACATTCAACACATACACAGATTTAAAAAGGAAGGTGAAAAGTAATAGACACTTGAAGTCAACCTCTGTCCTCTCTGCACATATATACAGAATTCTGGTTCCTTATTCATACACCTTTCTATGTACTTTATATAGTTTCATATAAAGGGAAAAGGTACAGGAATGTACCCTTTGTCTGTGAGGAAAGGATTCAGAACTGAGAATACCAGTGTCTTCAGTGGATCTAATTTTGATGATTAAAGCCATAATAATATCAGCAGTTAACATTTCGTGTATGTGTTCTCAAGATTTATATTCAGTGCTGTATATGTGCCATTCCATTTAATCTTTACTAGGAAGCTTTTTGAAATGTCGACTGTGTAGATGAGGAAATTAGGGCCTAAAGAAGTCATTCAGTTTATAAACTAGGATCTGTTTCTATAGAACACACCCTAAAGTGTTAAGCCTACAGAAAATGAATAAGAGTTATGAACTCCCTTTCACTGGAATTAACTTTTTTTTTGTTTTTTTTTTGGAGGTAGGGTCTCACTCTAGCCCAGGCTGACCTAGAATTCACTATGTAGTCTCAGGATGGCCTCCCCACTCATGGCGATCCTCCTATCTCTGCCTCCTGAGTGCTGGGATTAAAGACATGCGCCACCACACCTGGCTGAATTTGCCTATTTTTAACCAAATACTTGCTGAATTTCTTTCACTGATACATATCTTTTGTTTGTGTTTTTGCTGGACCACTTGAGAATATGTTACAGACCAATTAATTCTTTGATCATGACTATGTGAGCATGGATCTCCTAAGCATTCCTGCTTTTCCTTCTTGTGAATTTAAGAGTAGAACACAGGAGCTTACATGTGCTAGACAAGTTCTCTACCACTGAGCTGTATTACTAGCCTTTCAATTTTTTTTTTGTTATTTATTTGAGAGAGAGGCACAGAGAGAGAGAGAAAAAGTGAGTGAGAAAGAGAAAATGAGCATGCCAGAGCCTCCAACCACTATAAATGAACACCAGATGCATGTGTCAGCTTGTGCATCTGTCTTACATGGGTCCTTTGGCTTTGCAGGCAAGCGCCTTGACCATTAAGCCATCTCCTCAGCCCTCAGTTCTTTTTTCCTAGCAGCTTTATCCTTGGCTCAGGATTGAATCCAGCATTGGTCTGTCATGTCTACTCAGACTCTAATTTGGAAGTTTTTAGCTCTTCTTGGGTTTTCCCAGCCTGACTGTTATAATCATGTGAATAAGAAACTTGGCTATGGAGGGAAAAGAGTTCACTTCCACACCTTAAGTGTGTTCCTCAGGTGTCTGGAGAACTGCATGTTTACCTCAACAGCCATTCACTATATCAGTAGGAGATTTGTTGTCATAGACTCTGTACCCTCTTCTGACTATGCTGCTGAGCTCTTTTGCTAAAAGGCACTGCAAGTGTAGCTGCCATCATTAAGATGATAATTTTTCTCTGTGTTGAATTGCAGTCTGTTAGGTTGTAATTTGTAGTTCTTTTTCAATGGTCAAATATGGTTTGGTTTCTGTCTCTATTTAGTCTCAAAGAAGATGGAGCAGGAACCCCCTATGACAAGGAATCAACAGCCATTATAAAACTGAATAATACAACAGTTCTTTATTTAAAAGAGGTGACAAAGTTCCTGGCACTCGTTTGCTTTGTCAGAGAGGAAAGCTTTGAAAGAAAAGGTAATTTTTTGGTGTGATTTAAAGAAGTGTTTCAGTTCATACTGCCTTTGTTGCTTGTTGAATGGGGGTGAACATAGCTTGCCTTTGAAGCTTCTAGACTTTGATCTCCTTTCTCTTGAGTGATCATGTCCATCCCTGAGACAGGCCCTATGTGGGTGAGCTTCAGAGTCAGTGTACCTTTCTGCCCCAAAGTGACCAGGTTAGAATTGGGATGAGGTAGAAGTGGAAACTAGCCAACCTTCCAGGAGCCTTTGTTTCTACATTACTGCAGGGACATACTGACAGGCTGTCTTTGGCCAGGGAGAGGACTTCTCAGCCTGCATTGAAGGTAGAGACATGTCCCTGTTACACATCTTTGGAAAGTCTTTGGTGACTATGTGACTATGTATTCTTCCCACATAAAGGAGGGGACAAGACTATTACAGTGTTAGAGGTAGGTGTTATTTGACTTCTGCATAGCACTTACACACTTGTAAGTCTTTAAATAACAAAGGTGATATGATCCCAAAAGGTGAAGATGTGACTGTACTTAATAACTCCTCCAAATATTTTTTGGGTTTTTTTTGGGGGGGTAGGATCTCACCCTTGCTTAGGCTGACTTGGAATTCATTATTATTTGGGGTTTTTTGAGGGTCTCACCCTATCCTAGGCTGGTCTGGTATTCACTGTGTAGTCTCAGGGTGGTTTTGTACTCACAATTATCCTCCTACCTCTGCCACCTGAGTTCTGGGATTAAAGGCATGTGCCATCATGCCCGGCTTCAAATATATATGTATATATATATATTTTTAATCTGACCTAAAGCCAACTTTAATGAAAACTTATACCCCAGAGTTTCAGATGAGGAGTTGTCTGCAGTGTTAAGTGCTTCTTTCTCTTTTTGTATTGTTTGATAGCTTTTTTTAAAATTAGTTATGTACACAGTGTGTATACAGTCATGTTGGTACCATTGTCAGCCTCCTCCTTGTCCTCCCCCCTCCACATGGTCCCTTCTCATTGGGGAATATGAGTCGTGCATTGTGGAGTTAGCCATCAGTTATGGATAAGAGAAAATATCACTATGAATAATGAACCAACGTGTGGCTCTAACATTCTTTCCACCTCCTCTTCTGCAAATTTCCCTGAGCCATGTTGGGTTCATTTTAGGTCTACTTAGTGATGAGGTCTTGGGAACCTCTGTGTCTCTGGATATCTGGTTTAGTGGTAGCTGAGCATTCTCTGGGTCTAGCTCCTTTACCTTTGTGCTGGTACCAGGTTCATCAAGAAGCAGAACTCTTGCTCATTTCCCCAATTACTCTTAGTTTCAGCTGGGGCCCTATTCAGGTATGATGGGCTGGATCTCTTCTTAGGATCTGCATCCATCTGAAAAAGAAGCAAATTCTCCAACAGAGAGTGAAGTTAGCACCAGATAAATGGGATGGTCATTTTTTAGATTTCAGTTACTTACTTACATGTGTGTATGCATGTGTTTGTGTGCATGTGTGCATGCACCAGGGTCTCTTGCTGCTGCATATGAATGCCTCTCCAGCTTGATGTGGGCCAGTAGGTTTTGCAGTGAAGTGCCTTAAGTTACTGAACCATCTCCCCAGCAAATATTTTTTAAGGATCAAATTTAGTTTTAATTTAAAACAAAAGCAACCAACTTCATTTTTCTCTATTTAAAGTGATACCATTGTGGCTAGGAGTTTTTGTTAGTAACTAGAATATGATTTACCTTATGGTGTTATGTGAAAAAACTCAGAACAGGCCAGTGGCTGTAACTCAGTGCTACACAGCTTGCCTAGCATACAGGAGGTCATGGGTTTGATCACCAGCACTACAAAAACAAACTGAACCAAAACAACAAAAGCCCAACAAGGTGGCTATAATCACATTAACTATAGTGGATTTTTCCTTAGATATAATATATGTTCATTATAAAAGTGTTTTAAACTTTAGGAAAATATAAACAACAAAATAAAACAACTTCACATCTGAATGTTTACCTCATGTTAAATTTCTGGGAATTTCTTTTTTCTCCTTCTGTGGAAGCCCTTCATCACCAATAAAATTGGCATTATGTTACATGTGTGTGTTGGGGGGGTTTGAGTTAGGGTCTTGCTCTAGCCCAGGCTGATCTGGAATTCACTATGTAGTCTCAGGGTGGTCTTGAACTCCAGGAGATCCTCCAACCTCTGCCTCCCAAGTGCTGGGATTAAAGATGTGTGCCACCATACCTGGCCAATTTTCACTTTTTAAAATAACATTTAGTTTTATGGTACCAAAACAATTTGTATACTTTTTGTTTGTTTTTTTTTTCTTTAATTAATTTATTTCTTTTCTTTATTTTGTTTGTTTTTGAGACAGCGTTTCATGTAGTGCAAGAAGTCCTAGAATTTGTTATGCAGTTGAGTTGCTTCTATCTGAGTGCTGAGATTGTAGGCATATACCACCATGCCAAGTTTATGTGGTATTGGGGAGCAAACTCAGGTCCTCATGCATGCTAAGCAAGCACTTTACCAACTGAGTTATATTCCCAGTCCACAGTTTTTATATTTTTAATGTTTAAAACTGAGCATTGTCTTTCTTTTCCAGTGAAAACAAAAAATAAAACTTTAAAGTAAAATTATAGAGCCAGGTGTGGTGGCACACGCCTTTAATCCCAGCACTTGGGAGGCAGAGGTAGGAGGATCACTGTGAGTTCAAGGCCACCCTGAGACTACATAGTGAACTCCAGGTCAGCCTGGGCTAGAGCAAGACCCTATCTTGAAAAACCAAAAATAAATAAATAAATAAAATTATAATAGAGAATGCTAATTCCAAACAAAATCCTACAGGTTCTGCTATTTTCCCCATAGAGTTTAAGTCATTATATGAAGAGAATTTTATTTTAAAAGTGTCATATTAGACTGAAATGATGTCTGGTAAACATCCAAAACATGCTGAAGGAGAAACTGTGCTATGAGAATGCCCACTAGCTTACCCAACATCTCAAACCTACCTTCTGCTCCCTTTTGGTGCTTCCCCCACTTGTTTTTGTTGTTCATTTTTATTTATTTATTTGAGAGTGACAGACAGAGGGAGAAAGAGGCAAAGAGAGAATGGACACACCAGTGCCTCCAGCCACTGCAAATGAACTCCAGATGCATGCAGCCCCTCGTGCATCTGGCTAACGTGGGTCCTGGGGAATCGAGCCTTGAACCAGGGTCCTTAGGTTTCGCAAGCAAGCGCTTAACTGCTAAGCCATCTCTCCAGCCCTCCCCAACTTTTTCTGAGGCACAGTCTCACTCTAGTCCAGGTTGGTCTAAAAGTCACTTTGTAGTCTAGACTGGTCTGGAACTCACAGCTGTCCTACTAACTCAGCCTCCATATTAAGATTAAAGGCATACATCATCATACTCAGTTGTGGTGCTTCATTTCTTAAAGTTTCTTGTTTATACTTTTTGTCTTCTATATTTTAATCTTTATTTTTCTGAGAGAGAGAGAGAGTGGGAGAGAGACAGATGGGCACATCAGGGCCTCTAGTCAGTGCAAATGATCTCCAGACATATGTACCACCATGAGCATCTGACTTACATGGGTGCTAGGAAATTGAACCTGGGTCCTTAGGCCTTGCAGGCAAGTATCTAAACTGCTGAGCCATTTCTCCAGCCCATTCTCTTATTGATATCAAGATATTTTCCTAATTGATTAGCCATGAAAACATAATTTAGATTTTCTTCCTTTTTTCACAAAGAAATCTATTTCATTCAGCTGGGCATGGCAGTCTGGGTTCAATTCTACAAGCCATCCATGAAATCTGAATGCAAAGACTAATGAAAATGTCTGGTATTTGTTTGCAGCAGCAAGAGGACCTGGTATACATGTGCCCCCATACACAATAAGTACAAATAAATAGAAATTTTAAAAAACAAAAGTTTTTTTTCCCCCTTACCTTTACATGTGCACCATGGCATGTGTGGGCCTTCACTACATACACACATTAGTAAGATAAATTAATTTAAAGAACTATGATAATTCTATAAATAATACTTAGTAATTTTCACTTTAATTGTCACAGATACCTTGCCAGTTTATTAAATCTTTTTCTAATACATCATTTTAATGTTTATGTTAAATCCATCTACTTACAAGAATATTTTTTCTAGATTTGACGTTATAAACAATACTATGGTAACGTCTAAACTAAATATTTATGTTTATCTTTGGTTATTTTCTCAGAAAAAATTTCAGGTAGATGTTCTTAGATTAAAAAGGTATGCATGTTTTGGTGGTTTTCATTAAATGTTACCAAGATATCTTTCTGAAAGTTTTTATGAATTCATGGCTGCCAAGAAAACATTAATGTGTTCAGTCTGCTATATTCTTATCAATACTGAATTTGGTATTTTTTAAAGTTGGTAATTTAAAAGCCAGGCATGGTGGTGCATGCCTTTAATACCAGCACTCAGGAGGCAGAGGTAGGAAGATCACCATGAGTTCAAGGCCACCCTGAGAATGCAGAGTGAATTACAGGTCAGCCTGGCCTACAGTGAGACCCTACCTCGGAAGGGGGGGGGGGGAGTTGGTAATTTAAAAGTGATATGTCAGCTAGAGAGAAAGTTTAATGGTTAAGGTACTTGCTTGCGAAGCCAAAGGACTTGGATTTGATTCCTCAGGACTTATATAAGCCAGATGCATAAGGGGACCCATGCATCTGGAATTTGTTTGCAGTGGGTAGAGGCCCTGGTACGCCCATTCTCATTCTCCTTCTCTCTGCTTGCACATAAATAAAATTTTAAAAAGTGATACATCATTGCAACTGGCACTTCCTTGCCTTCTTACAAAGCTATGCCCCCACCCCCCCCCCCCCGGCTTCACTAGAATGAAGTTGACACTTGGGTCTTAATTAAGTGGTGTTCATCTTTTACTCCTTATTTTCATCTTTCTAGAAACAAGACTAAATTATATGGTAGATTCATGGAAGATGAACAGAACTATACCTTGTTTTACTTTCTCATTATATAGTGATTTTACTCAAGCTCACAAGAGTTAAGAGACTTTGTCTCATGCTAACAGTACCCATATATGACAGCCAGAGCTAAAAATAGCTAGTCTTCTTTTGGTAGAGAGCCAGAATGGGCACACCAGGGCCTCTACCACTGCAAATGAACTCCATACACATGTGCTACTTTGTACATGTGGATTTATATGGGTACTGGCTATTTGATAGTGGATCCTTAGGCTTTCCAAGGAAGTTCCATAACTGCTGAGCTATCCAGCCCAGAGAGCCAGTTTTTTTTTATGTGCATTTAACTATTATAAACCTCTTTCCTTGGTTAAAGGCATTTTTCAATTATTTTGGAGATTGATATTCATGTTGTTTCTGAATGCTAATGAAAACAAGTCATACACATACATCTGGAGCTCCAAGAGCATGCACAACAGATACTAAAATTTAGTGAGCATTAAAGTTAACTTGGAGTGCTTGTTTGTTTATTTTAAAGAATAGAGAGATTTTTATTAGATTAAAAGAAGAAAAGAAGAGAGTATGAAGAGCTCCTGTCCATGAAAAGGTAGGAGGGGAAGTCTACCAAACGACCCAAATTGGGGTTATTTATAAGCTCTGAATGGGGGCTGAGCTAGTCAACCACAATACCTGGTTCAGGATTAATCCTTCTAGGAATAGTAATTCTAGGAAAGGGGAACTCCTTCCTAGGGAGAGACCCAGGTTGTTTATGGAAAAACAGATCTAGGAAACTCCACTAGAGATAAAGAGAAGCCAGATCTTCCTCTGACCTCTAGAAAGTAAAGATAGCAAGGACAGGCTCAAGGACATTCTCTGCTTTTACTTTCCAGGGTCCAATAACCCTAAACTTCCTCAATCCCTGCACTGAAGAAACAATTCTAGCTGCCATTAGGGAATTGGGGCAATAACTGATCTGGTCTGTTTGAGCTGAGTCAGGGGTGGAAGTTGGAAAATTTCTTCAATCTATCAAAGGGATACTGAAAGTGCATTGGTAGAATGTGGAAAGATAGTCCTGGAAGAAAATATTGAAGAGAAAGAGTCAAAGCAAGGTGTTGGAAGAAGTGGACATTAAGTAATTGGTACTCTTCAAGCTTTCCATTCTTGTCAATTTTCAGGCCTTGGAGGGTGATCAAGGGACCCCGGTAAATAGAATTGAATTGTCTCAGAACCACCTGCGTGTGAGCTAACTGTAAATGAGGGGAATACAGTCAAAATAGCAGTTGCCTGCAAAAGGTCTAAAAAACAGTAGAGTTACTACTACTAGAAATGATAGGCATAATTATTTCACCATGAAGATCCAGAAATCCATTTCTAAAACTGTTCACCAAATGGCATGGTGGTATCTTGCATGGTCTATACCGCTTCTTATAGGTTTTGTAAAGCAGATGAGACATTATCAGAACTGTCAAGAATACATGCACAGCTGAACCAGGCATGGTGGCACACACCTTTAACCCCAGCACTTGGGAGTCAAAGGTAGGTGTATCACTGTGAGTTTGAGGCTGCCCTGAGATTACATAGTGAATTCCGCCATCCTGGGCTAGAGTGAAACTCTACCTCAAAAAAACAAAAGGAAAAAAAAAATACACACATAGCTATCACTCTGAGTAAGTACTCTACTTCCTGGCTATACTTTACTTTCTGAGTAAGTAAGACCAAGTAGGTTGCCAAAATTTAATTAAATATGTACTTTTGAAGGTTAGTTGTGGCTCTTTAAGAGAGAATTTTAGGTACCTAGGATGAGCTCTGTGGTTCCTTATTTGTACCATCTTCTGGGATGAGTCAGGGCCAAGATAATCATGTGAGTCCCCTCAGAAGCATTGGAGATCTTGCCCTTGGTTTGCACTTTCCTTCTGTAGACTGTATGTTGTCTGGAGTTAAACATCTGGGTCTCCAGAATTTCTGATCAAGAGAATAGGACTTCCCAAAGTTGTAGAACATGTTAGGAGTGTCCTATCATCTCCTGGGCCTGTGTAACCTGGGAGAGAAGAGTCTAAAATATTATTTGCCTTTGTAGCTCTACTGTCTCTAATTGGCTTTGGCTTCTACATACAGTTATTAAGCTCTCAGAAGGACAGTTACACCAAACTTGAACAAAATCATGGATTTGTAAGTATAGGTAAAACATGTTTACTGGCCTGGAAGCAATTTTTACCAAATTTAAAACACCTGGAAATGGTTTTGTTAAAAAGCAGCTAATGAAGAATAAAGTCTTTATTTTATTTTTTACACATTTTTTTATTTAATAGGGAGATGGATAGACACTCTAGGGCTGCACATGAACTCTATACACATGCACCACTTTGTGCACCTGGCTTAATGTGGGTATTGGGGAATTGAATTCTTATTGGAAAGCATTGTAAGCAAGTACCTTTAAGCTCTGAGCCATCTCCCCAGCCCCAGAAAAAAGTCTTGAAACCTCAGTTTTTTTTTAAAGATTTTATTTTTTTTAATTTATTACAGTCAGAGGGAGAGAGAGATAGAGTGAGAATGGGCACTCCCGGGCTTCTAGCCACTGCAGACAAACTCCAGACACATGTGCCACTATGTGCATGTGGCTCACGTGGGACCAGGAAAATTGAATCTGTCCTTAGACTTTACAGGCATGTGCCTTAACTGCTAATCCATCTCTTCAGACTGAAACGTTAGTTTTGAAACACAATGAGTTGTCCAGTTTGGTGGTGCACACCTTTAATCCCAGGACTTGGGAGGTCAGAGGTAGGAGGATCAGCATACCTTCAAGACCAGCCTAAGACTACAGAGTGAGTTCCAGGTCAGCTGGGCAAGAGTGAGACCTACCTTGAAACAACAATAACATACAACTCTCATGGGTATCCCAGACAGCCTCAGCAATTAAGAGTTTCTATTATCATTGCCTGGACATAGGCTGGCCTCCAACTCCTGATCCTGCTGCCTTCATCTCTCAAATGCTAAGATTAGAGTTGGGAGCCACCACACTCAGGAGAATCCTGTCACACCAAATAATCCCCTAACCTGCTTTAGGACTTTCTATTATAAAACCTGACTTATAAACCCAGCAATGACAAATATGAATTAACATATCATGTAACAAATTAAGATATCCTGTTTGCATGTGGTCAAATTATAAAATCTTAGCTCCACTGTCTTAGTTAAATCTGGTTGTCACTTGCTTTTTATATTTCTTTTTCTGTCTCACAAAAGTCTGAGAATGGTATCTAATGAAGCTTTAGTAGGAGCTGGAGAGATACTTTAGCGATTAAAGCACTTGCTGCAAAGCCAAAGGACCTTGGTTCAATTCTCCAGTACCCATGTAGGCCAGAAGCACAAGGTGGCACATGCATCTGGAGTTTGTTTGCAGTGGCTGGAAGCCCTGGTGCACCCATTCTCATTCTCACTTTCTCTCTCTTTCCTTCCCTCTCTCACTCTGCCTTATTTCCTCTCTCAAACAAATAAAAATAAAATATTTTTTTAAAAAAAAGCTTTAGTAATTTTAAACAAGAAGGAAAATAGAGAAAGGAAACAAAACTACATGCTGTTCTCATTCTCCTCACCATTTCCACAGAGCAAGTTGCCATTCTTCCTGAAGACAAGGTCTCATTTAAATATGCTTGGAGTCTGAGACAAGTTGTATGTGTGTGTGCACATGTACGCATGTGCTGGGGTTGGGGAGATACCTAATACTTTCTCAGAAACCAGGTTACTATGAATTTAAACAGCACATGGTAATTTATTATTATAATTTACATTACAATGAGGTAGAAAAAGCAAGAGAAAGAGAGTTAGAATCTCAGTATGTTGACACCAATTTGAAGTCTCAGTAGCCTTGTGTGGTACTTTTACTTAGAAAAAAAGTACCTGGGGAAGCCTCAAAATTATGCCCCCAGCCAGGGCACATGTAGTCCCCTGGTAGCAAAGACTGCCAAGGTAGAATTTTAGAGCAAAGAAAGCATACATAGACACTTTAAAAATCATATTTGGAAGCTTGGGGTCTACCAATTTAAATCCTTACCCATGGAACCCTAAATAACTTAGGGTCTGCTGACTTAGACTCTTACTACTGTGACCCTAAATACAAGTCTGTTTTCCTATCTAGACGTCTCTAGCAGGACCTTGACTCCTGTATGAAAGGCGGTTAAGGCATTTGCCTGCAGTGCCAGAGGACCCAGGTTCACTTCTCCAGTACCCACATAAAGCCAGATACACAAAGTGTTGCATGCATCTACAGTTTGTTTGCAGTAGCTAAAGGCCATAGGTGCACCTATTCTCTCTCTCTCTAATGAAATATCTGCCTCTCTCAGTCTTTCAAATACATATTCATACATACATACATACATACATACATACATACATACATACATACATACATACATGTGTGTGTGTGTGTGTGTGTATGGCATCTCTCTTTGTGCTGTGTATGGGTTTCCACAGCTAGGAAACAGGACCTCAAAAAGTATGTCTGTGGGCTGGATAGGTGGCTTAGCAGTTAAGGTGCTTGCCTGTGAAACCCGAGGACCCAAGTTCAATTTCCCAGGACCCACATCAAGTTAGCACATGTGTCAGGAGTTTGCAGTGACTAGAGGACCTAGCGTGCCCATCCTCTCACTTTTTGCCCCTCCCTCTCTCAAATATATGTGTGTGTGTGTGTGTGTGTGTGTGTGTGTAGTTTTGTTTTTGTTTTTTCGAGGTAGGGTCTCATTTTAGTCCAGGCTGACCTGGAATTCACTAGGTAGTCTCAAGGTGGCCTTGAACTCATCCCCTTACCTCTGCCTCCCAAGTGCTGGAAATAAAGGCGTGCACTACCATGTCTAGCTATAAATGAAATGTGTTTTAAAATAAATTTTTAAAAGCCTGTCTGGGGCTGGGCATGGTGGCACACGCCTTTAATCCCAGCACTTGGGAGGCAGAGGTAGGAGGATTGCCGTGAGTTCGAGGCCAGCCTGAGACTCCGTAGTGAATTCAAGGACAGCCTGAGCTAGATTGAGACCCTACCTCGAACAACCAAAAAATTTTTAAAAGTCTGGGAACTTCTGAGTAAGACAGCAGCTTAGGAGCCACGCTAAACCAGCCTATGGAGGGATGTAAGCAAAACCCCAGCAAAATACTCTTCTTCTGAAAAGTGAAGGAATATAGGTTATTCTTAGACACAGTGGAGAAGCCGAATAGACCAAGACCCACCAAAAAGGAGGAAAATAGAGTCCCACTCAGGCGATTGTGGCTGCAGCTGTGATCCACAAGCCCACCTAGGGCACTCCCGCCAGGTGCACCAGGCTGCAGCAGCAGCAGCAGCAGCAGCAGCAGAAGAGACCAAGCACCAAGCAACAAATTTTTCAACTTCCCATCAGCCTTCTTGCAAAGTTAAGAAATCTGAAGGAAAGATAGCTGAGATAAACTGAAGAGCTACTGAAAGTGCAAGCAACTCCAGGAGTCTGAACTCTCCCATTCCCTGCCATCCAGACCACAAACTTCCCAGATGCAGCCCCCAATAGCAGAACAGCCAGCACAGCAGATCAGAGGTGCAGCTGCACAGCACAAAATGGAGGGATTGAGGCAGGCACTCAGAATTGGTGAGACTGGAAGCCACTCCCAAAGGTAAGGAGGTTGATTGACAAAAAACAAACAAACAAACAAAAAACCAAGTACACAGTCCTGCAAGAGCTAATCTCTCTTTCCTTGTCAGGGCAGTTTATTGGGTTTATATTCTTTGTTGGCTTTACCATTTTCAAATTACCTGTATTTGGGGGTTGAATATTATTGCCTTTGGTGCTCTCATATATATATATATAGGGCCTTTACTTTTTGCTTCTATCATTATTGGGGGCAGGGTCTTATCCAGATCCAGGTTGACCTGGAACCCAATTCAGAACAGAAATCTCTACCTCTCAGCTGACAAGATTAAGGGTGTAGAACAACACACACCCTTAGGGATTTTTGGCTTTATATGGCTATCTGTTTGTTTTAATTCCCACAATTGCATACTTTGTGCTGGTTTTTATTGACTGTGTATGTTACTTGGTTGAAGTTTAGAATTCAGTAAATTATTAGAATTTAGTAAATTATTTCACGCAGTCTACTAGAATACTTGCTTAGTAAGCAAACTCAACACTTAGGACTACTTCTGTGGCCTGATTGGGGGACAAGAGCTACACCTGGCACCTTGAACTCATAGCTTGAGGGTATATAGAGGTGGATTGCCACATCTGGGAACACTGAAGATGAGTAGAAAACCCAAGCATCAAATCAATTGAGGATGCAAAAGTTGCTGCAATATAATACAAGAAACAAGACTCAAGACAATACAGTCCCACCAAAAACTATAAATCCATCAGAAATGATCACCAATGAGACTGTATTGGATGAAATGCCTGACAAAAATTTCAAGAAAATGATGATATCCATGCTCAAAGAAATCAGAGAAGAAATGAAGGGAATCAAAGAAAACAATGAAATTAAAGAAGAAAACAAACTTCTGAAAGAGAACACAGGAAACCAGCTTAATGAAATAAAGAGGTCATTACAAGACATAAGTAAGGAAATAGAAATACTGAAGAAAAATCAGGATAAATCCTGGCTCTTAAGAATACAGTCAATGAAATAAAAAACTCTGTGGAAAGTCTCACCAGCAGAATGGATGAAGGAGAGAACAGAATATCTAAGCTAGAAGACTAGATGGTAGATCTAATACAGTGCAACAAGAGAAAGACAAGCTAATAGCAAGGTATGAATGGGAATTTCAAGATATCCGGGACACTATGAAAAGATGAAACGTAAGAATTCAGGGTACAACAGAAGAAGAATTTCAAACCAGAGGTTTAGTAGGTGTTTTCAACATTTTATAGAAGAAAAATTTCATCAAATTGGGAGTGAAATGCCAATACAGATAAAAGAAGTTTTTAGAACACCAAACAGACAAAATCTGGAAAGAACTCTCCTCTCCATGTTATAATTAAACTACTAAACCTACAAATCAAAGAAAATATATTGAAATCAGTTAGAGAGAAGAAGCAAGTCACCTACAAAGGCAAGCCCATTAGAATAACTGCAGATTACTCAACACAAACTTTACAGCCCAGAAGGGCTTGAAATGATGTATTCCAAGTTCTGAAAGATAACTGTCAACCAAGATTACTTTATCCTACAAAGCTATCTATCCAAATTGATGGAGAAATAAGGACATTCCACAGCAAAAACAGGCTAAAGGAATTTACAACATCTAAACCAGCTCTACAGAAAATACTTGAAGGAATTCTTTTTTTTAAATATATTTTTTTAATTTTTTATTTATTTATTTGAGAGCGACAGACACAGAGAGAAAGATAGAGGGAGAGAGAGAGAATGGGCGCGCCAGGGCTTCCAGCCTCTGCAAACGAACTCCAGATGCGTGTGCCCCCTTGTGCATCTGGCTAACGTGGGACTTGGGGAACCGAGCCTTGAACCGGGGTCCTTAGGCTTCATAGGCAAGCGCTTAACTGCTAAGCCAACTCTCCAGCCCATTGAAGGAATTCTTAATGCCAAAGAGAAAACAAAACACATACAGGAGGATATAGGAAAAGATAAACCACACTCAAATAACAGTTAAACAAGTAAAGGGAAAACAGGAAACACTACAAAATAAGAAAAATGGTGAGAATAAATGCATACCTTTCAATAATAACAATATCAATGGTCTCAATGCACCATCCAAAAGACACAGGCTTGCAGACTGGATTGAAAGGCATGATCCTGCCATTTTTTGCCTCCAGAAAATTCATCTCTCAATAAAAGATAGACACCGCTTTAGGGTGAAAGGATGGAAAATGGTATTTTAAGCAAATGGGCCTAGGAAACAAGCAGGAGTTGCTATACTAATATCTGACAGGATAGACTTCAAACCAACATTAGTGAGGAAAGAAAAGAAGGTCATTTTATACTGATTAAAGGAACACTCCAGCAGGAGGACATTACAAACCTAAACATATTTGCACCTAACATGGGGGCTCCCAGTTATATCAAACAAACACTATTAGACTTAAGGTCACAAATAACATCAAATGCAATTGTAGTGGGAGACTTCAGTACCCCACTCTCATCAATTGACAGGTCATCCTGGCAAAAAAATAAGCAGAGAGACATCTGAATTAAATGATGCATGGAACAAATGGACCTAACAAATGTCTACATAACATTCCATCCAAATGCTGCAGAATATACATTTTTTTTCTCAGCAGCACATGGAACATTCTTTAAAATAGACCATATACTAGGACACAAAGCAAATCTCCACAAGTAAAGAAAAATTGAAATAGTTCCTTGTACTCTAACTGTCCACAATGGGATTAAACTGCAAATCAGCAACAAGTAAAGCTATAGAGCATACAGAAATACATGGAGACCTTTGGGACACAATGAAGGCAGTCCTAAAAGGGAAATTTATAGCTCTAAGTGCCTATATTAAGAAATTAGAGAGCCCACAAATAAACAATTTAATGCTCCACCTTAAGGCTTTGGTAAAAGAAGAACAAAGCAAACCAAAACTCAGTAGACAGGAAGAAACAAATATTAGGGCAGAAATTAATGAAATAGAAACCAAAAGCCAATCCAAAGAATCAATGAAACAAAAAGTTGGTTCTTTGAAAGGATAAAAAAGATTGATAAACCCTTAGCAAATTTGACCAGAAGAGAGACAGAAATTAATAAAATTAGTGATGAAGAAGGCACCATTACAACAGATACCAAAGAAATTCAGACAATTATAAGGACATACTTTAAGAATATATATGCCTCTAAGTTTGAATATCTGAAATAAATGGAAGATTTCCTTGATTCATATGACCTACCAAAATTAAATCAGGATGAGATAAACCATTTAAATAGACCTATAACAAATACAGAGATCCAAGCAGTTATAAAAAGTCCCCCAACTAAAAAAAGCCCAGGTCCAGATGGATTCACTGGCAAATTTTACCAGACCTTCATGGAAAAACTAATACCAATGTTTCTCAAACTTTTCCATTAAATAGAAAAGAAAGGAATTCTACCAAACTCCTTATATGAAGCCAGCATCACCCTTATACCAAAACCAGGCAAAGATACAACAACAAAAAAAGAAAATTACAGACCAATCTCCTTCATTAACATAGATGCAAAAATTCTGACCAAAATATTAGCAAACAGAATACAAGAATATATCAAAAAGATTATTCACCCCAACCAAGTTGACTTTATCCCAGGGATGATTCAACATACACAAATCAATAAATGTAATACATCATATAAATGGTCTGAAGGACAAAAATCACATAATCATCTCAATAGATGCCAAAAAGACATTTGACAGAATCCAACATCTTTTCATGGTAAAAGTATTACAGAAACTGGGACTAGAAGGAACATATATCAACATAATAAAAGCTATTTATGACAAACCTACAGCCAATATAATACTAGATGGTGAAAAACTCAAAGCTTTTCCACTAAATTCAGGAACAAAACAAGGGTGTCCACTCTCCCCACTTTTATTTACTATAGTACTAGAAGTCTTAGCTATAGCAATCAGGGAAGAGATACTCATAAAAGGGATACAAATTGGAAAGGAAGAGATCAAATTATCATTATTTGCAGATGATATGATTTATACATAAAAGCCTCTAAAAACTCTACCATCAAACTGTTAGAACTGATAAACACTTTTAGCAATGTAGCAGGATACAAAATAAATACAAAAAAAATCAGTAGCTTTTCTAATCAACATGTGGAAAATTAAATCAGGGAATCTTTCCCATTCACAATTGCCTCAAAAACAACAAAAAAAAACTAAAGTACCTTGGAATAAACTTAATTAAGAAAGTGAAGGACCTCAACAATGAGAATTTAATACACTCAAAAAATTGCAGAAGACACAAGGAAATGGAAAGATATCCAACGTTCTTGGATTGGAAGAATCAATATTGTGAAAATGTCAAAGCAATCTACACATTTAATGCAATCCCAATTTCAATGGCATTCTTCACAGGAATAGAAAAAAATAAAATTTCATTTGGAAGCACAAAAAAACCTCGAATAGCCAAAATGATTTTGAGAAACAAAAGTAAGGCTGGTGGTATCACCATACCCAATTTTAAGATATATTACAAAGCCATAGAAACAAAAACAGCATGGTATTGGCACAAAGACAGACATGTAGATCTATGGAACAGAACAGAGGACCCAGATGTTAATCCAGGCAGCTACAGCCACCTGATTTTTGACAAAAATGCCAAAAATATTCAGGAGGAAAGACAGCCTCTTGAACAAGTGGTGCTGGGAAAACTGGATACCTATATGTAGAAAGATGAAAATAGATCCTTGTCTTTTCCTATGCACAAGAATCCACTCCACGTGGATCAGGGACCTTAATATCAGACCTAAAACTCTGAAATTGGTAGAGGAAAAGGTAGGGGAAACCCTTCAACATATTGGCATAGCTATTGACTTTCCGAATATAACTCCAATTGCTCAGAAAATAAAACTACTAATCAATTACTGGGATCTCATGAAATTACAAAGCTTTTGTACAGCAAAGGACACTGAATAGAGCAAAGGGACAATCTACAGAATGAGAGTTACACATCTGACAGAGGATTAATAGCCAGAATATACAAAGAACTCAAAAAACAGAACAATAAGAAATCAAACAACCCAATCAAAAAATGGGCTATGGAACTAAATAGAGAGTTCTCACCAGAAGAAATTCAGATGGCATATAAACAACTAAAAAAGTATTCTACATCCTTAGACATCAGGGAAATGCAAATTAAAACTACCTTGAGATTCCATCTCTCTCCCACCAGAATGACTGCCATTAAGAAAACAAATGACAATAAATGTTGACAATGTTGTGGTAAAAGGGGAACCCTTCTGCACTGTTGCTGGGAATGTAATCTGGTACAGCCATTGTGGAAATCTATGTGGAGGTTCTTGAGGCAGCTAAAACTAGATTTTCCATATGATCCAGCTATAGCACTCCTAGGCATATATCCTAATGACTCTTCTCACTACCTTAGAGATACTTGTACAACCCTGTTTATTGCTGCTCTATTCACAATAGCTAGGAAATGGAAACAGCCTAGATGTCCATACACAGATGAATGGTTAATAAAGATGTGGTACATCTACACAATGGAGTTTTATTCAGCGGTAAAGAAAAATGAAATTATGAAATTTGCAGGGAAATGGATGGATCTGGAAAGGATTATACTAAGTGAGGTAACCCAGCCCCAGAAAGCCAAACGTCACATGTTCTGTCTTATATTGCCCCGGCCAGCGGGGAGTCAAACAAGGACTCGAGGAGAAGCTAACCTGAATGAGGGGAGGCAGACAGACACAAGGAGGAGACCAAGCTAGGTATTTGTCAAGGTCTCGAAGTTTATTTTTACACATAGGTTTTTATAGGGTTGTAGGGGGAAGGAGTCATAATCAGGCCAGAGATCACAGGGTTACTGGCTAAATGTAATTTCTTTGTTTCTTCATCAATTACTGGAAGCACCAGGAGAGGCTATCACCCAGACGTAACGGCTCCTTCATTTCTGATAATAGATCATTAGATGAGGAAATAGAAACTTAACTTGCTATATGGTGGTTTCTGTCAACATGGCTGAGGTTTGGTTCATAGCTCCCAACGTCATATGTGGATCCTAGCTACAAATGTATAGACTTGTGTGTGATCTGGAACCAATAATCAGTAGCAGAGGCCCATAAGTTAGAAAAAGGCTATAAGGGAGGGAAGAGAGGAAAGGTTTTAAGATGATATTGTATATATGTAAGTGGAAGAACAGATTACAGAGAGGGGAAAGGCCTAAGTAAGGTCAGGGGGAAGAGATTGTATAAAAGAAAGGTGGGGAGAGGATCAAGCAAAATTCAAGATATTCTGAATAAGACATATGAAATTCTACATTTTAAAATTGTGGCACATCCAGAGCCATAGATTTTTACTAGAAAATTTTCAGTGCCTGGGATGGGATACCTCCCAGTGAGTCATTGGCCAGGGAGGTCCCTGTTGCCTCCAAAACATTATAGGCTATTGCCAAGGTCCTTGGTTCCTCATGAGAAGGAGATGCTGAAGACATCACATGCCTGAGAGGCAGTCACTGAGAAATCAAGGTGGTGCTGGGCAGAAAACTTTCTCCCTGTAGCCCAGCAAACTGAAAGCTGGAAAAAGCTGCACTGTATGCAGTCTTAAGGGAGATAGAAGTTATCAGCGGTGAACACAGTGGACACAGGAAACCTCAAGTTTGGCCAGACAGGCCAAATGTCTGAACGAGTGCAATAGTGGCATGTCTGCTCTGGGGGAAACAACTGCTCTCTAATTGGACTGAAGGCCCACTCTATGGGAGGGAATACGTGCCTGGTACTGAAAACCTAATCAAAAGCCTATGGCAGGAGAGGTCATGAGTCTTAGGGGTATATAGCCTGCTCTTGTCTGGATAAATGCATATATTACTCTCACAAAATTGCCCTGAAATCACTACACTTAATGTTCATACTCATATTAATCATATATCACTTCTGGTTAGAGAAGCTTCTCTCTTCAGATGGTGATGACCACTGGGATTACCCAAAAGGCAACATAGTGCTGAGAAGAAGGAATGGAGGAGTGTCCAAAACTGAAACATCTCATACCCTCCAAGGCCCAGGGTCCATTGTGGAAGAGGTGGTGGAAAGAATGTAAGAGCCAACGAAGGGTACCACACCCTACAAACAACTGTCTGGACAGAATTTGGCCTTGATATCCAAGACCTCGCAGTGCCTAGCAATACCCACAAAAGACCCTTCTAATAGGAGAAAAAGACGATGACATCAAATTAAAAGAGAGACTAATGGACAGAGGGAGAGGATATGATGTAGAGCAGAGCTATGGAGAAAGTGGGGGAGGGGTGAGGAGGGGAAGGAAATACCATGGTTTGTTGTCTGCAAGTATAGAAGTTGTCAATAAAAATATATTTTTAAAAAAAAAAAGTCTGTCTGGGGTCGCCAGGCATGGTAGTGCACGCCTTTATTTCCCGCACTTGGGAGGCAGAGGTAAGAGGATCACTGTAACTTCAAGACCATGAGACTACCTAGTGAATTCCAGGTCAGCCTGGACTAAAATGAAACCCTACCTTGAAAAAAGAAAAAAAAAATGTCTGTCTGGGCTAGGCATAGTGGTGCACTTCTTTAATCCCAGCACTCAGGAGACTGAGGTAAGAGAATTGCTCTGAGTTTGAGGCCAGCCTGAGACTAATTCCAGGTCAGGCTAGTCTAGAGCAAGACCCTGCCTTGGGGGTAAAAAAAGTCAGTCTGGGTTTGGGCCACCATACCAGTGTGAGCTTGCAGTGTACTTTCTGCCTGTCAGGTTCTACAGATTTAAATCCTTACTGATAGGATCCAAAATCCAGGGTGTATGGATTTAGACTATTACTGATTGGACCCTAAAGAGCCCGTGGATTTACATCCTTACTGATGGGACTGTTAATATTCACCTGTCTGTATAGGATCTAGTGATCTCTTTTGGAGCCATGCTTCTCAGCCACACATTCGCATGTTTAGCCTCTAAGCACACATTAGCCTGAAGCAGTACTGATGGAAAAACTTCTGAAGTAAATAGAATGCACACATTCCCCATTTAAATCAGTTGGGCTGCCTGGATTAAGAAAGCCACCTGTAATTTACCACAAGCAATGTAGAAACCAAAAGGTGTCTACAGGTAACATCTTATTTCTTCTAAAACTAGAAACTAGAAAATGTCAGACAGATGCAGTCACAAGCAAGTGTCTCAAACCATTGAGAAATCCATTAATTCCTTAAGTGGCTGGCTTTCAGACCTTACGTATTGAACTTTAGCACTAACTAGATGAATTTATTTCAATTTTCCACCAAACTGTGATTTTGTTTTTGTCTAGTAAGTAATAGCCCCTTGATCCTTGCCTGTAGAGTCTGGCTGTGCCATCTTTCCACTGCCACTTGCTGCTTAGTGTGTGCTACAGTCCTGAAGGGTCTGAGCACCACATGAAATCCATCCATTCATCATCCGTCCATCCACCTCTACCCCCCACTCCTGCTTCATGAAGGGTTTTGCCCACATGCGCTTCAGCCTGTGCATGCTGCATGAATCTCGGACCATTGGCCAAATATTTTCTATCTAGATCTCTGAGGAACTCTATCAGTTGTGCTGAGGTCAGTGAGGGCTACTGCTCATGCCCAGGGAAGGAGGGGACCTTAACAAATGGGGGAAAGAAAACCACCTTGAGAATTCAGCCATGGTAGCTGTGGCTGGGATCTTCCTCTGCTCAGGAGAGCACGGACATGCTGGAATCTCAGTTGTCATTCTCCCAGCTTCCTTTTCAGTTTGTTTTGAGTCATACTGACCTTGAGGTAAGTGAATATGAGTTGATGATCACAAATCCTGGCCTGAGCCCCAAAGATGGTACCTTTTAGGGGTGGCATGCTGTTTGAATTTGTGTCCCAAGGTATTGCCCCTGCACAAACCCAGCATAGCAATTCCAGGCAGAACCTACATTTTTCTCAGACTGGCAATGGTCATTAGCTTTTAAAATTCAGTCAGTGTTACACAGAGCAAACAAAATATATCCTGACAAAACTCAATCTACATTCTACACTTGGCATTTACATTTTGTGATTAGCTTTACAAGCAGGCAGAAGAGAAAATGTAAAGTTCCACCTTGTTTAACTATTTTCTAGACTAAATAGACAAGTTGTAAAAATAGTATATAATTTTCATAAACTCATCTAGCTTTTGCAAATATTACATCTTAGTACCAGGGAATTAACAGTGGCATGCTACTGTTTTAAGAAAGTATGTCTAGGCATATGTTTAGAAATATGTTTTGACATAGACATTACTCAAATATCACTAGTTTTTCCACAAATGCTTATTTTCTGTCCCAATCTCCAACGTGTTTTTATTATTTCTTTTGGTCTTTTCCAGTCTATCATAATTTCTTATCTCTCATGCCCTTGACAGTTTTGGAGAATACTGTTCATCTCTTTGGTAAGAATGTCTGATGATTCCATGCAATTGGAATGAGCTTATACATTTTAGCAAGAATACCAAATAGAAAGGATGCTCTGGGCTGGAGAGATGGCTTAACTTTATGATGCTTACCTGCAAAGACAAACATAAAGCCAGGTGCACAAGATGGTGCATGCATCTGGAATTTGTTTTCAGTGGCTAGAAGCCCTGGTGCACCCATTCTCTCTCTCTCTCGTTCTCTGCCTCTTTCTATCTTTCTCTCAAGTAAAAATAAATTTTTTTTAAAAGGGTGCTCTCTGTCCATCTCATTACTCAGAGCAATATGCATGTTGTAAGCTAGTTAAGATAGCATCTGTCATGTTTCTCACTATAATGTTCCTAAAGGTAAATACTTTTCAAATGTTAAAAATCCTATTTCTCCTTAACTTTTAGACATGGATTATTTTTTTCAAGGTACGGTTTCACTCTAGCCCAGGCTGACCTGTAATTCACTATATAGTCTCAGATTGGCCTTGAACTCATGGTGATCCTCCTACCTCTGCCTCCCAAGTGCTGGGACTAAAGGCATGCACTATCATGCCTGGCTAGCCACTGCTTTTAACAATCATCTGTGGCTGTAACACTAAAGTTAAACTGGAATTGATCACACGGATCTTTGGTAAATTATTCTTAAACATCATCTCTGATGACAGACAGGTTTTATAGAATATTATTAACTGGAAACCTAAGCATCGGTTTAATTTAATATTGTAATTTGGAAATGTAATAAAATTTGCATAGTGTTTGATCTCACTATGTTTAACGTATATCCTTTTTTACATTAGCCAACCATCTTCATCTTCTTGGGACAAATGGGTTCTTGGGACAGGAGATCTTCAGTGTTAAAATTTTAAAGTCCTAGGTAAATATAATGACTTGATCTTTTGAGGTATTCAGTTTTTTTTCCAAACTCAGTGCTTGTTTCAAAAGCATGATTATTTGGATTTGTTTCTTGTTGCTTTAATCTCAGGTGCTGGTTGAATCCTGGTGGTGTAGATCATCAAAGCTTATTGATTACCTTGTCTTCATGTTATCCTGAGTTTTCATTAATGATTGTTATGACTGCAGAAAGCAGAGGACTGAGTCATGCCCATTATAGATATCTTGGGGAAGGGAGAAGCCAAGCAATATGGATACCCAGGCCTTCTTCCAAATTAAGGGCAAATACATGGGAGAGGGGTATAGGTTTGTTAGTTTTTCTAGAGATCCTTTTGTTTCTGTTTTTGAGACAGGGTCCCTTGCCACTCAGTTTGGCCTTGAATTCCTGATCCTGCTGCCTCCACCTCCAAAGTGCTGGGATTATAGTCCTGTGTTACTGTGCCCAGTTTTTATGTACAGCTATGGTTGAGAACCACTCAGTCAGAGGATGTATGTAGGATGTGTTAAGTGTGGGTGATAATGTAGGTGGTATTTATTCTGTTCATGTCTCTGTTCTTGTCATTTCCCATGTCCTTATATTTAAGTACCTTTAAGGTATCAATCAATTTAGAAAATAAATACTTTGTTTGAATGCCTACTTTCTTTAACAACCTGTCATGAATTTCTCTATCTTTAGCTATTTATTTGGTTTTTCAAGGTAGAGTCTCACATTAGCCCAGACTGACCTGGAATTCACTATGTAGTCTCAGGGTGCCCTGAGACTCTGCCTCCCAAGTGCTGGGATTAATAGTGTGCACCACCACATCCTGCTATTTTTATTTTTAAACTCTATAAACACAGTAGAATTACTATCTCATGTTGAACTGTGTGAAAATAAGATTAAGTTGAGAAGACTTATTGAGACTTTTAACAGGATGTTCCTAAAATTTCCTAAGTTTAGCATTTCATTGTAAAGTTAGCTAAATTCCTTGAGCTAAGCTTTTCTTCCTAAGAAAGTTTGTTGCACATATAAGTAGAGAATTTTGAGGTGGTTTTCAAAACTGATATTCAGATTCCCACCAAATAATTTTTTGTTCCTTGTTTATTTCTTACTATTGATATTCTGATTACCTCATTGATCTTTCTCCAGGAAGTCATTTTCTTGTCTTTGTAGCTCACTATCTCTTCTGAAGCAACAGAGGAGCACTCCTTAGGGGCTTCTTGCTTCTGGAAGCCAAGATGTTTTTGGTTTTTTTTTTTCCCCTCCAGTGCACTTGCAGTTACTTGTACAACTAATTTGAAGAATTTCATCCTCAGTTGGAATGCCAATTCTTTCTTTGGATTGGGCTCTGGAAGCATCACCTGCTAGATAGAAATAATTATTGGGTAGGTTAATTAAAGATGGTAAATAGCAGGGTGTGGTGACACACGCCTTTACTCTCAGCACTTGGGAGGCAGAGGTAAGAAGATCATTTTGGGATTGAGGCCAACCTCAGAGTACATAGTGAATTCCAGGTCAGCTAGGCTACAGTGAGATCCTACCTTAGAAAAATAAATAAAAATAAAGATGGTAAATCAAACCAATTACTTTGTCCTAATTGGTATAAGGGTAATCCATTGCTCTCAACACTTACAAATTAATGGATATGATGAAAAATGCACTTTTTAAGACTGGATTTTCTTTTATTCTGTTACATTTTTTGTGTTACTGATTTGTTTCTGATGATTCTACCCTCATGATTTCTCCATTTCAAATATACTTAAGATTGAAAAGCTATGTCACTAGTTGTTGAATTTTTTAATTTGGAGTTGGCATACCTGAGATGACTATTAATCATTCTCCATTCACAGACTTGATATTCCAACAGGCGTTTAAAAGTAGTTTAAAAGATACTCAGTAAATGTTCTTTTAAGAAACAAACAAACAAACAAAAGGGTGTCAACCCTGCTTGGTTTTGAGTGCTGGGATTATAGTTGTTTGCCACCACACCAGGCTAGCAGATTTGTCTTAATTATAATTAATCTTTAGTTCTGAAGGATAAAAAATATGTGCAGTTCGGTGATCTTCAGATCTTTTCCAGCACAGACAACTTTGAATATGTGCCCTATACACTGGAAACTTTCCTCAGGAAACCCCTTTCATAAGACTGCCAGTCCCGAACTCCAGCGATAGACCACCTAGGCTATTTAGGACATGCCTGCTTCTCTGCTGCCCCCTACTGAATTTTCCTGGCCATGGCTGACATGAAAAGGTAGAAATTACTTCTTTGTAATATTTGTAAACGTTTTGTTTTCTTCTCCAGGACTTATTGATTATAACTTTCATTGCTTCCGGAAGGCCATTCATGAAGTTTTTGAGGTGAGATTGAAAGTGGCGAAATCTCGAAAGGTTCAGAATCAGCTACAGAAGAAAACAGGAGCTGCTTCTAATGGTACCCCTAGAGTGCTGCTGTAGGTGAGGTTTCAGGAGTATCTTCTGAAATTAGACCTTTCTTGTGAGGCTGCTGTGCTCTTGCCTAAAGAACAAGGGAGGACAGTTGGACACATGACATTGATTTGTTGTTAAAACAAAAAACTCACTGCATCGTGATCTCTTTTTTTTTTTTAGGTAAATTAAGCACTTTGAAGCAAAACTTGTACAGTAACAATAAAGAGAAATCCACTGTACCTTATAGAAATGTAAACTTTTGTGGTTGGTAGAAAAATCCCATGTGAGAACTGTCACTGTACATATTTTGTACTTTTTTATGTTTTTTTTTTCCTTCACTGAGCTGAACTTTAATAATGACTTTCCTAAGCGCTTTTCTATTCTTGGTGTCAAGTCCATATTCATAGCAATCAGAAATGATTCAAAAAATGATATATTGGTAAAAGATTTTTTGTAGATGTGGAAATCTTTGCTATAGTTATTGAGAAAAACAAAATCATTTTTTTCAATGGAGCTAGAACATATTGGGGCTGTGAACTCCAGGAGCAATAATTATCCCCTATTTGTAATGGATATAGAAAGGAACTTTGTAAAAAAAAAATTTAGTAACAAACTTATACAAAAGTTTGTATCACTGTGGCCATGCACCCTACTCAGTAGTATGAAGCTCTTTACCTCACCATATGCCCCTCTTCTATCATGTCATACAGATAGGTGATTTCTTTTTGCTGCGGTACTGTCTTGTAGAACCTTTGGGACCAGATTTCCACAATGGTGCTGATCACTGGAAAGAATAAGAATGTCATTAGAGGAGTTTGGGACAAATGACATGGATGTGTTGAGAAATTCTAGAGGCTCTTCTGTGCCTACAACTTGGGGTTAAAACAACATCAGAAGGCCAAAGGTTTCCCAAATGTAGGCAGTTGGCAACTCTAGGCTAAATGCAAATGTGCTTCTGTATATTTGGCCCCTGTTGTGCTGCATTTAAAGTCTTTACCTGCAACTGTTTTTAATTGTTCCATGACCACCACATGGAGTAAATCTCATATCTCCATAGAGCTTGATACTACTGGTTCCATTTGTCACCTGAGATACCATTTCATCTGTGACAATTTGCCTCATGTCCTCCACCTGTTCCCACTTTATGACTAAGTTCAACTTGCCACTAGTGTGCCCTGCAAGGTTAAAGAGTCATAATGAAAGCCCGTGGCCAGTGAGAAAAGAATGGTTTGAAGGGGTATCATAGTTACCTATGTATTTGTATAATGAGAATTATGAGTCCTAAATCTATATGTCAGACCATTCCAAGTAGATAGAAAATTCTATGATCAGCTTAAAACTTTAACACTTTATGACAGGCATGTGGGACATTAAAAAAGTATTCTTTTTAAAGTAGAGCCTCCTAAGGCCCATCAAAGCTAGTACTTGCAAAAACATGTAAAGTCCCTGGGGCAACTTCTCCCTTAAATTCACTTCTCTCAGTGACTTCTTTCCATAATCTTTCCTTATTCTCCCAAAGTCCTACTCGTTTTAATCTGGAAACTAAAATGGAAGATCATTGAGGTTTAAGTTTGTGCATTTTAAAGGAGATGTCTAGAAAGTGTTATGACACCCTAACTCCTTATGATCTCTTATTTATAACCCTGGATGGGCAGGTAGGAGCCCAGGGTTCCAGAGAAGGCTTTTCCTTAATTTCCAGAGCTGTTCCCCATTGGGTCTTTGCCAACAGGACTGATGAATGTGGGTTCTTTTTATAAATGTAATTGTTATTTTGTTTTATTTGAAACAGGGTCCCATCTGGTGCTGGGAATTGAGCCCAGGGCATTATGCATGCTAGGAAAGTACTCAACCAATGGAATTAAATCCCTAGCCTTATCTCTTAATTAGCAAATAAAGAGTTACATTTCTAATTCAACATTATCCTTGATATAGACACCTATCTGGTAAACCACATATTACTTATGTATATACACACATACAGTGTGCATGTGTGGATTATTATATAGTTTCCATTTTTAAGCTGGGTATATGATGAGTTTTTGATGAAATGTGCCTTAAAAGCCTGTTACTTCAAGAGCATGTGATTCCTTGGGAAATAGGCAAAAATAATGACCCAGGACTTCAAGTTCATGGTAGTATACGTAATCACCTGCTGATATTTATACTGCCTCAAACCTTGTAAGTGCGACAACCTTTAAAGAAAGATGTCAGAGTTAGGTCTGAATGTTGAGGTTTTTCAGATCTGTGCTATTGGAATTGCAACAAATCTTCAAGTTATTTTTGGGTTTTACATTTGATATGGAAGTTAGCCTGTGGTAATGTACACATTTATGTTTTATGCTAAGATGTAATTATAAAGGCCAAAGCTCTGGCTACAGAGCTGTCCTGAAACATTTTTGCTTGGCTTTAAAAGTTGAGAACTTAATACAGGTTTCTAGATCAGAGCAGTCTTTTGCATTTTGAGTTAAGTATAATTTATATATCATAGGCAGACTAAATTATCATCTTTGGTTCATTTCAGTGATGTAGATTAGTGTAAATGACCAGTATGGAGTGTTTTTTCTTTCTTTCTTTTGTTTTTTCAAGGTAGGATTTCACTCTAGTCTAGGCTGACCTGGAATTCACTCTGTATTCTCAGGGTGGCCTCGAACTCACAGTGATACTCTTACCTCTGCCTCCCAAGTGCTGGGATATTAAAGATGTGCACCACCACGCCTGGCTCTTGGAGTGTTTTTTTAAAGAAATATAAATAAAGGCCAACTGACATTCACAGTGTTACTTTGTGACTATAATATATTTTGGACCCTTAAATATAAAATGACTAAAAATCACAGAAAGATTGTTTTGTATGAATTATATGGCCAACTCTATTTGAAACAGAATCCAGAAAAACAGTGGACTATTGTGATTATTAAAATATATAGTATACATTCAATAAGTATAAATGAATAATTTATAATCAAGCATACTATATACTTTACTTGGCTAGTACATCATTTGTAACCATTGTTAAACTGTTGCTTTGAGGAATGTTATCTGTCAATTTAAAAGCATATATTATGCATTTATGACTTGGTAAGGCCCTCACTTTATTTGACATATTCATAACAACTTTTTGGAAGTAGACTGGTCTCTTAAAAGGAAGCATGGCCTTCCATATTTAAGAGGATGCTTACCATACACATGTGACTGTTTTATCGGTCATAGTAGGTCCATTGAGAGAGAGAAGGGAAAAATTAACTTTTTGAGGTGTGTTCTATGTTGCCAGGGCAGGTCTTGAACTCCTGGGCTCAGTGGGATCTTCCTGCTTCACCATCCTTAGTAGCTGACAGGCATGTGCCACCATGCTTGATAAGCAAAATTTGCTTGTCTTGGTTGTCCTGCTCTCATTTTATGTAAATGAGGACAAATCATTCTGTTGAAATTATACTTTTATTTTATGTTTTAGCTCTTTGAGGCAGGGTGTCACTCTATAGCCCAGGCTGTCCTAAACTCATTATGTAGGTCAATCAGCCTTAAACTCATAGTGATTCTTTGCCTTAGCCTCATGAGTGCTGTGATTACAGGCCTGAGCTACCACATCTGGCTAGATTATACTTTTGTTTTTACCCACCCCCTTTTTTTCTTCAGTGTTAGAGGTCTCCAGGGGCTCCGCATACATGGTAGGCAAATGTTGTACCACTTAACTATATAGCCTTCCTCTTTTAAACCCTTTAAGAAGAGCTGGAAGATGGCTCAATGGCTAAAGGTGCTTGTTTGCAAAGCCTGTTGGTCCATGTTCCATTTCCCAGGACTCAGGCAAAGCTAGGTGCACAAAATGGTGCGTGCATCTGGAGTTCGTTTGCAGCAACAAAAGGTCTTGGCACATCCCAAAACTCTCTCTCCGCACTCCCCATCTCTATCCTTGCAAATAAACAAAAAGCCTCCCAGAAATCTATGTTTTTTTGGGGGGGGGGCGTTGTTTACTAGTACTATAGATCTGTTATTTAAACAAACTTAAGATATTTCTTTTTTTTTTTTCTTTTGTGGTAGGGTTTTGCTCTAGTCTAGGCTGAACTGGAATTCACTGTGTAGTCTCAGGGTGGCCTTGAACTCATGGCAATCCTCCTATCTCTGCCTCCTGAGTACTGGGATTGAAGGCATGTGCCACCATGCCTGACAAAGATATCCTTTTTTCTTTTTATAAAAATTATTTATTTATTTGAGAGAGAGAAAGAGGCAGAGAGAGAGAGAGAGAGCGCGCGGGCACTCCAGGGCCTCCAGCCACTGCAAATGAACTCCAGAGCATGTGCCTCCTTGTGCATCTGGTTTATGTGGATCCTAGAGAATTGAGCCGGGATCTTTTGGCTTTGCAGGCAGATGTCTTAACTGCTAAGCCATCTCTCCAGCCCCCACACTAAGATATTTTTTATAAAAAAGATATTCTTGGTGTTCTATTCCTAATCCTTAGTCGATGTGACATCATTCCCCCCAACAGTCCACTTTATTGCTGCTTGCTTTGCTTATTAGTAATTCTATTCTCCAGTGAACCTTACAGATCTACTGAGAATTCTTAGGGCTAGAATTATATTTTGTATCTTAAATATAAAATCCTATTTTAGATTTTTAAAATTGTCTCTTCCTCTCATTCTACCCCCCTCCTGTGTTGCAGGGGGGGGGGCATGCTAGAATCTCCAGATGTTGCAGATAGACGTCAGACACATGGCTACTTTGGGTCCAACTTTGCAAGCAAGTGCTTTTGACTGCCGAGCCATCTCCTCAATCTCTTGAAACCCTATTTTTTTTTTTTCTTTTTCAAGGTAGGGTCTCACTCTAGCCCAGGCTGACCTGGAATTCACTATGGAGTCTCAGGTGGCCTCAAACTCATGACAATCCTCCTACCTCTGCCTCCCAAGTGCTGGGATTAAAGGCATGTGCCACCACGCCTGGCTTGAAACCGCATTTTTGATTAGTAAATCCTATCTGAAATATTTCTGAGACTTTTAGTTAGTGATGCCATGTTTAATAAAATTATTTAATTATAGATGTAAGTACATACATTATACCAGCACTGCTCCAAAGGTCTTTTATATAACTAATCTTCATAAATTGAAGAGGTAAGTACGGCTACCATTTCAGTTTTTCAGGTAAAACTAAACAAATTAAATAATTTGGTCATGATCATACAGCTATAAGCAGCTTCAGCAAATGTCCCTTTAAAAGCCTTTCACAAATATGAAGAGGAACACTTGTAGTTTATGATTTACTGGCACATGACCTTAAAACACTGGGTTATTTTTTAATATCCATTATTAAATATGTTCCCCAATGTATTTATATAACCAACAGGAACAGTCTTCTAACTATACTTCACTCAAAAGAAATTCAACTAAGATTCTATATTTTTCCTTTGACCTGTTAAATAGCAAATGCCCAAGGTAACAACATTGTTGAAATGTCAAGAAGAAATTTAAGTACATTTTATAGACATTTGGTTTTCTAATAGATAATTGTATGAGAAGTTTTAAGGATCTCAAGAATCAACCTTTGGTCTTAGCTGTGTTGAACCTTTCCCCTTGTGATTTCAGTATGTAATGATCACTTATAAAAAATGAACCTAGATTAAAACATAACAAAGTTCTTTTTAATCTTAAACCTTTCTTGTGCTCAGACTTATATTTTGAATTGCCAATAACATGCCTTTGGAGGAATCTTCTGCAAAAGTCTCAAATTTACAATGTATCAAATTGGCTTCCTCAATGCTAAATCTGCTATGGTGTACTTCCTCCTTAGTGGACACTTGGGCCTCATTCTTGACTCTTCTCTCCTGCTCACCTGCAATCACTCTGTTCTGTAATTTCAGTCTAACAAATGTCTGTTGACTGTGTCCTCTTCTCTCCATCTCCTCTGCTATTATCTTAGCTTAGACTACCACCTCTACTGGTTTTCAGTAGTTTCTTCATTAGTGTCTCTATCTCCCCCCCCCCCCCAGTTTTTCTTGAGGTACCATCTCATTCTAGCCCAGGCTGATGTGGAATTCACTAGGTAGTCTCAGAGTGGTTTCAAACTCATGGCAATCCTCCTACCTTTGCCTCCCAAGTGTGAGCCACCATGTCCCTCTCTTTTCCATTCCTTACATAAGACATGGAGTGACCTTTTAAATCTGACCATTCTAATCTTTTCAGTGCCTTGCTTGATGCCTTGCATTAATTGATACAAGCTTATCCCTTAATAAAGTTTACAAGACCTGCCTCCCTGGTCTTTCCATAGCCTCTCTGGCCTATAGATGAACTACAGTTCATCTGCCACAGTGCAGCTAGCCAGGTTACCCATGTGGCATGTGCTGCAAGGTACTCCAAGGCTTAATTCTTCTTCCAGAATCCAACAGCTAGTCAATAAGGAGGAGGCTCCACATGGTTTATTCCTCTTTTTAAAATCTTTTTTTAAGGGAAATTACAGTTTTCTTTCATTTGTACATTGCCTACTATTTGAAAAATATTGTTGGTAAAATAGCTAAAAGGCTAAAGATAAAGAGGAATTTACTATCTAAACTGATCTACCTAGACCCTTATACATGTCTAATACCAGCTCTCTAGCAGTAACAAACCAACATTCAAGAAGTTTAATTGTTCATCTAAGAGCAGACCAGTAGGAAACAAGAGGTAAAAGAGGACATGTTTATTGAGGTAGTGCCTTATAATTAAGAGGTAAATTAAAAATATGAAGTTTAAAATTTCTTTATTTCTGTTTTTCAAAGTAAGATCTCACTCTAGCCCAGGCTAGCCTGGAATTCATTCTGTAGTCTCAGGATGGCCTTAAACTCATAGCAATCCTCCTACCTCTGCCTCCCAAGTGCTGGGATTAAAGGTGTGTACCACCATGCCTGGATCTAAATGTTTTGGGGGGTTTATTTGTGCTTAAGATTTTTTTTTCAAAGATTTTATTTTTATTTATTTATTGGAGATGGAGAGAAAGAGAGAGTGAGAATGGGCATGCCAGGGCCTCTAGCCACTGCAAATGAACTCCAGATGCATATGCCACCTTGTGCCTTTGGCTTACGTGGGACCTGGAGAATCGAACCTGGGTCCTTAGGTTTCGCAGGCATGCATGTTAACTGCTAAGCCATCTCTCTAGCCCATGCTTTAGATTTTTTGAGGTAGGCTCTTGCTCTAGCCCAGGCTGACCTAGAATTCACTATGTATTCGTAGGCTGGTCTTAGACTCATAGCAATCCTCTGCCTCCTGAGTTCTGGCATTAAAGGTATGTGAAACCACACCTGGCTAAGTGTTAGGTTAATATCCATGCTTTCCTAACTTGATGCATATGTGAAATTACTATAATTTCTAGAATTAAAATGGAATAAAGAGTTTCACTGTTTCTACTTTTTTCAATCTGTACTGTTTGAGCTGAGTGTACTTCCCTTGGTAAGCTGACATGAGGAATAGTATATGAGAAGGGTCTGATGGCAAAATATAGGGTGAAAAACAGAGCTCTTTTTTGTCTTGTAAGTTATAAATTCTGAGTGGTATCTTAAAATATGCCAGAATTATTGTAGAAGATCCTTAAAAGGTCTACTTTTATAATAAATATCAACTAAATTGCAGAAATTTTATGTCAACTGTACAATCAATATCTATGCAGTTTTGCATAACAATCATGGTGATGTGACAATATAGATGTTAGCAGTAGTCTCTATCATAACTTTAAAGATACCATATAAAAATTGGTAACACCTTTAAGACTAGCCCAGTGTATACCAGTGATTGTCTTTTGTGTCAATAATGACAGAATAGGGCTGGAGAGATGGCTCAGTGGTTAAGGTACTTGCTGGCAAAGCCAAAGGACCCAGGCTTGATTTTCCAGTATCCACATAAAGCCAGATGCACAAGGTGGCACATGTGTCTAGAGTCTTTTGCAGTGGCTAGGAGGTTCCGGTATGCCCATTTTCTTTCGCCCTCTCTCTCCCTGTCTCTTTCTCCCTCTCAATCTCTTTCTCTTCCTCTGCCTCTGTACCCCCCTGTTCACTATGTAGTCTCAGGATGGTCTGGAACTCAGTGATCCTCCTGCCTCTTGTCTCCTGAGTGCTGAGATTAAAGGTGATTACCACCTTACCTGGCTTCTTTTTCTTTCTTTTTTCAAGGTAGGGTCTCACTCTAGCCCAGGTTGATGTGGAACTCACTCTGTAGTCCAATGCTGGCCTTGAACTCACGGTGATCCTCTGTCCCATGAGTGCTGGAATTAATGGTATATGCCTCTATGCCTGGTTTCATTTGATTTCCCTTTTTTATTTAATTTATTAGTTTTCTTTTCAGCAAATATAGGCAGTTTGGTACCATTGTTTAGGTTCATCCATGACCTACTCCCTCCCAATGGACCCTCCTTGTTGATGCAAATGGTTCGTGCATTGTGGAGTTAGCCCACAGTTCTTGGTACGATAAATGTCTCTGCATATCATGACCCAACATGTGACTCTGACATTCTTTCCATCCCTCTTTTGCAAAATTTCCCTGAGCCTGTTGGGTTCATTTTTGGTCTGCTTCAGTGATGAGGTGTTGGGGGCCTCTGAAGCTCTGGCTCTCTGGTTTGGTAGGAGTTGATTTTTCTCTGTGTTGGTCTCCTTCGCCTCTGAGCTGGTATCCGGTTCATCAGGAAAACAGCACTCTTGTTTGTTTCGCCAATTTTCCTTAGTTTCAGTAGGGCCCCTTTTGAGGTATGATGGGGCAGCTCTCTCCTTAGGATCTGCATATATCTGAAAAAAAGAAGCAGATTCTCCAATGGAGAGTAAGTTCGAACTGGGAAAATTGAGGTAACACTTACTTTTTAATAGAGAGTTTAATAGGTGTAGGCCCTCTTGTACCCCATGATTGATGATAGCTTGATATTGTAGAGTGGGCTTATGTTTGGATATGGTTCTGACTTGTTTCCCAGCTCCAGCTATGGGTCCTGTACCACTGAGGGGATCAGTTAGCCAAATCAAGAGCAGTTGGTTCCCCACCATGGCTGTGTGCCACTATTGCACTTGTGTGGACATCACACCAGTTTATTTGTTGCTAATTGGGTTAGACCATGAGTTGCTTGGACAGATATTGGTCATTTCCCCCAGTCGCCCATGTAGCACCTTCTGGCACTAGACACACTGACTGTCTGGGGACTGACTCTCTCCTGGCTTCCACCCATGCCGTTCCATTTTACGTGTCAGCTGCGTATGGAGTCTTCCTGCAATAGGGTCTTACCACTGACCTTTGGTGGGTCATCAAGTACTCTGACAGAAGTCTGTCACTGTTTTAGGAAATCTTGTAGGTTTCTCTGATCAAAAGTTCATTGTGGATGATAGCTCCATGCTGGTAGTGGGGGTTACAGGTCAGTGCCCACTAAGAAAATAAGGAAAAAAATAACTAATATACAAGAGTTAGAAAGGAGAGAGAGAGAGGAAAGAGGGGGAGAGGGAGGGGGGGAAGATGTAGAAGATTTAGGTTAGTCTTCATCCTACCCTCTCCAGTGTCTTGTGGTTCAGATGTTTCCTGTAAGGGTCTAGTGAAGGTTCAGCCATTTGGTCTGCCTTTTAGGAAGTAGAATTTTATGGTACCATTGCCATTTAGGTCCAGATTAGTGTTTCCCACCCCTTCGATGTCCTCCCCTCCCTCCCCATCCATCCTAGTGTCTAGTCCCTGAGATGCTTGCTGGATATGTAAAGTATCTTGGGTAGATTCAGGTTAGGTGTTGTAGATGAGTGAGACTATGTGTTGCTTTTTTTTCTGTGATTGGGTAAGTTCACTGAGAATGATCTGTTCCAGGTTCAACCATTTTTCCTCAAATTTCTTTGTGTCATTTTTTCTTGCTGCTGTATAGAATTCCATTTTGTAGATATACCACATCTCAATTATCCATTCTTCTAGTGATGGACATCTGTGTTGATTCCAGCTCTTAGCTATTATGAATTGAGCCGCTACAAACATAGTTAGCAAATCTCTCTGGCTTGTGGTTTGAAGGTTTTAGGGTAGATGCCCAGTAAGGGTATAATTTGGTCTGTTGGTATCTCTATAGTCAGGTTTTTCAGGAGTCTTCATATTGCTTTCCAAAGTGGTTGTACCTCCTACATTCTCACCGAGAGTGGATGAGTGTTCCTGCTTCTCCACATCCTCACCAGCATTTATTTTCATTTGATTTTTTGATGTTTGCTATCCTTATTGGGGTAAGGTGGAATCTCATAGTTGTTTTAATTTGCATTTCTCTGATGATTAGGGATGATGAACATTTTCTTAAGTGTGTGTTTGCTATTTGTATTTCTTCCTCTGTGAACTTCCTGTTCATCTCTTTGCCCCATTTTATGAGTGGGGTGTTTGTCTTCTTATTGTTTAGATTTTTGAGTTCTTTGTAGATTCTAGAGGTTAGGTCTCTATCCATTGGATAACCTGCAAATATTTTCTCCCATTCTGTGGGTAAATTATATGCTTGTCTGTAAAGAAACTCTTCAGCTTCATATGATCCCATTGGTTGAGTGACTTTAAAGATCGGGAGCCACTGGGGTTTTGTTCAGGAAGTCTTTCCATTCCTATATCATGGAAAGTACTTCCTAAATTTTCTTCCAGTAGTATTCGAGTTTCTGGTCTTATGTTGAGGTCTTTGATCCATTTGGATTTGAGTGTAGTGCATGGTGAAATGTGTGCATCAAGTTTTAGTTTCCTGCATGTGGTTATCCGTTTGTCCAGCACCATTTGTTGAAGATGCTATCTTTTTTCCAGCCTATATTGTTCGGGCCTTTGTCGAATATCAAGTAGCTATAGTTGCTTGACCCAAAATCTGGGTCCTCATGTCTATTCCATTGGTCTATACTCCTGTTTTTATGCCAGTACCATGCTGTTGTTATTACTATGGCTTTGTAGTATAGCTTTAGATGAGGTATGGTAATGCCACCAGAGGTGTTTCTTTTGCTGAGGATATGTTTGGATATGGGAGGCCTTCTGCTTTTCCATATGAAATTTGAGATCATTTTTTCTATCTCTGTGAAGAACACTGTAAGGATTTTAATTGGAATTATGTTAAATCTATATATTGCCTTTGGTAGGATTGTCATCTTCACAATGTTAATTCTGCCTTTCCAGGAGCATGGGAGGTCTTTCCATCTTCTCAAGTCCTCCTCAATTTCTTTTTTGAGAGTTTTTATATTTTCGTTGTATAGATCTTTTACTTCCTTGGTTAACGTTATTCCAAGGTATTTTTTGTTGTTGTTGCTATTGAAAATGGGACTATGTCCCTTATTTCTTTTTCTGTATCTTTGTCATTTGCATAGAGAAATGCTACTGACTTTTGTGCATTGATTTTGTATCCTACTACTTTGCTATAGGAGTTAATCACCTTCAGGAGTTTTGGGATGGGTCTCTCAGGTCTCTTACATATACAATCATGTCATCAGCAAATAGAGCTAACTTAACTTCTTCCTTTCCAAATTGTATCCCTGGTGCGGCGTTGGTGGTATAGTGGTGAGCATAGCTGCCTTCCAAATTGTATCCCTTTTATTTCCTTCTCCTGTCTTATTGCTTGAGCTAGGACTTCCAGAACTATATTGAAAAGCAGAGGTGAGAGAGGACATCCCTGTCTTGTCCATGATCTTAATGGGAATTCCTCCAGGTCCCTCTCCATTAAGTATTATTTAGGCCTTTGGAGCTTTGTATATTGCCTTTATTATGTTAATATGTGAACCAGCCATGCCAATTCTCTCCAATGTTTTGATCATGAAGTGATGTTGTATTTTGTCAAAGGCCTTTTCTGCATCTATCAAAATGATCATGTGGTTTTTATGTTTAATCTTGTTTTTGTGGTGTATTACATTGACAGATTTTCTTATGTTGAACCACCCTTGTGTTCCTGGGATAAATCCCACTTGGTCAAGGTGGATAATGCTTTTGATGTGTTGTTGGATTCAGTTTGTGAGTATTTTGTTCAGGATCTTTGCATCTATGTTCATTAGGGAAATAGGCCAGTAGTTTTCTTTTCTTGTGGCATCTCTGCCTGGTTTTGGGATTAGGGTGATACTAGCTTCATAGAAGGAGTTGGGTAGCTTTCCCTGTTCTTCAATTGTGTGGGACAGTTTTAGGAAGATTGGTTTGAGTTCTTCCATGAAGGTTTGATAAAATTCGGCTGAGAATCCATCTGGACCTGGACTCTTCTTTTTGGGGAGGTTTTTTATTACTTTTTCAATCTCCATGAGTGTGATGGGTTCATTGAGGTGATTAATCTGCTCTGAGTTTAGCTTTGGTAGATGATATGCGTCCAGGAATTTATCCATCTCCTCCACATTTTCCAGTTTTGTGGAGTAGAGGTTTTTGATATAAGTCCTGATGATTCTCTCAATTTCACTTATGTCTGTTGTGATCTCTCTTTTCATTTTGAGTTTTGTTAATTTGGAGCCTCTCCTTTTTTTGCTTGATCAAATTGGCCCGAGGTTTGTCAATCTTGTTTATTTTTTCAAAGAACCAGCTCTTTGTTTTGTCAATTGCCTTAATTGTTTCCTTGGTTTCCAATTCATTAATTTCTGCTCTGATTTTAATTATTTCTTTCCTTCTGGAGCTCTTTGGGTTGGATTTTTCTTGTTTTTCCAGTGCCTTTAGGAGGATGGTTAGGCTATTGATTTGGTATCTTTCTGTCTTTTTTATGAATGCATTGAGTGCTATGAATTTTCCCCTGAGGACCGCCTTCATTGTGTCTCATAAGTTTTGGTATGATGTATTCTCATTGTCATTCAATTCCAGGAATTTTGCAATTGCATTTTTTATTTCATCCACTATCCATTTATTGTTTAAGAGTGTGCCGTTCAGTTTCCAGGTGCTGTTGGGATTCTTGGTGGGACGTTTGGTTTTGATTTCTAGCAATATAGCATTGTGATCTGATATCATGCAGGGAGTTAGGTTGATTTTCCTAAATATGTGGAGGCAGTCTTTGTGACCCAGTATATGATATATTTTAGCAAATGTTCCATGGGCTGCTGAGAAGAATGTGTTGTCTGTGGATTTGGTATGGCAAGTTCTGTAGATGTCCGTTAGGTGTAAGTGTTCTATGGTTTTGTTGAGCTCTCTTACTTCCCTGTTGAGCTTCTGTTTGGATGATCTGTTTATTACTGATAATGGTGTGTTGAAGTCCCCAGCTATGATGGTGTTGGTGATTATTTCTGTTTTAATGTCAAGTAGGTTTTGTTTTATGAACCGTGGTGCCCCTGTGTTTGGTGCATACAGATTTATGATTGTAATATCCTCTTGATGGATTGTTCCCTTGATAAGTAGGAAGCATCCTTCTTTGTCTTTTTTGATTATTTTTGGTTTGAAGTCTATTTTATCCGATATTAATCTAGCCACACCTGCTTGTTTCTTATTCCCATTTGCTTGGAATATTGTTTTCCACCCTTCCACCCTGAGGAGGTTTCTGTCTTTAGTGGTAAGGTGGGTTTCTTGAAGGCAGCAGATTGAGGGGTCTAATTTTTTGATCCACCCTGTTAGCTTGTGTCTCTTGATGGGTGAATTAAGGCCATTAATATTTAGGGTAATGACTGTGAGATTTTATTTTATCCCTGCCATGTTGTGGTGGTAGAGGTGTGTTGGTGTTTTCATGGAATTTGAAATTTTTTGTGTCTACTCTATGTTTGGTTGTTGTGATCTTCTTCTTGTAGGCATTTGTGTTTGGTTATTTGTTTCTTCTCTGTGAAGAATTTCCTGGAATACTTTCTATAGGTTTGGTTTTGTGTTCATATAATTATATTATAAAGCTGAGTTTTGCCATGGAAAGGTTTTCTTTCATGATCAATTATGAGGAAGACTTTTGCTGGGTATTGTAGTTTAGGTTGGAAGCCATAGTGTCTTAGAGTTTGGAGAGTTTCATTCCAGGCCCTTCTAACTTTCAGGGTTTCCATTGAGAAGTCTGAAGTAATCTGATGGGGTTTCCTTTGAAAGTGGTGTGCTGTTTTTCCCTAGCTGCTTTTAGGATTTTCTCTTTGGTGTCAAAGTTTGGGGAGTTTCTCCTTTGGTCCAGTCTGTTTGGAGTTCTGTTTGCTTCTTGTATGTTCAAGGGCCTTTCTTTTAAGAGACTGGGGAAGTTTTCTTCAATTATTTTGTTAAATACGTTCTCCATGCATTTGGTCTGAAATTCTTCTCCTTCTGGTATTCCAGTGATTCTGATATTAGGACGTTTAAGTGTATCCCACAATTCCCTCATGTTCTGTTCATAGGAACTTTTGAACTTACTGAAATTTTTGAACTCTTGAACTTTTTCTTCCATCCTGTCTTCCAGATTAGACTTTCTATCCTCCACTTCACTGACTCTAAACTTGTGAGCCTGTAGAGAGTTTTGGACTTGCTCAATTAAGTTTGCATTTTCTACTACTTTTCTATGTATCACTACCATTGCTCTGTCCAGCTCCATTTTCACCTCATTTTCTGATTTTCTTGATGAATCTTGGAATTCATCCTTGCATTTCTTTATGTTTTCATTTAGTGTGGCCAGCTGATTTTTAAGGTCCTCTTTTTTTTTTCACACTCCCTCAACTCTCTTAGGTCTCTTTGAATTCCTTCCAATGTCTTATCATATTGTGCTAGGTTAGTGATGGTAACATTGACACAATTATTGGTCCTTTGTTGCTTTCCTGCAAGTTCTAGCAGTAGTTTGGTCATGGTTGCATTGCTCATCGCTTCCACTTGATGTTCTGATCCTAAAAACTCTTGTATGTTTTGGTTAGATGTAATCCTTGTTGGACTGGGTGGTCTATCTGGATTTTCTTGCATTTTATTTTTCATGTTATTTCTTTTGCGCTGTGGTCTACCCATAACAGTGTATGGGCAGGTAGGTGGGTGGACCAGCCTGGGCTGTAGCTCAGTGGGAATCCAAGGCAGCCTGGGGCCATTGCCAAGCAGCCTGGGTTTTGGCTCTCACTTGCGAAAGCCGTCTATCTACTACCTCACACGGGCACCAAAGTTGCCTGAATTCTCACCCAGTCATACACCAAAGCTGCCTGCTTCGAGCTTGGAGGAGGACTGAGGTAGCAAGCCCTGAAGCTTCCCAAACTCTGGCTGGGAACACTGGGACCTGCAAACAGTCTTCACTCCCTGCCACAGGGGAGTGGGGGATGGGCGGCGACGGACAGGTAGGGGATGGCACCTGAGCTGGCGCTAGTGACTCAGTGTGGGCTTGTGTGGCCCTTGCTGTGGGACTGGTCCTGCCATGCATGTAATTGTAGTGCAGAGGCAGCTGCCACAGGCACAGGATCAGAGCACAGCAGAGGCTGGCTGGCAGGCGTGCAATCGAAGCACAACAGTAGAGTTCCCCACGGGTGTGGAGATTCCTGCAGGTGTGCACACAGAGCACAGCAGCAGAGGTCCTTACGTGTGTGTGATCAGAGAACAGTGCAGTGGGCTGGCGGGCACACGATTGGAGCACAGCTGCTTGGGGCATGGGGCGCGTCAGCTGTATGGGTGTTTAGACTACCCACCTGAGAGGGGATCTGCAATTCCCTGTTTTTGCCCCCTCTGTGCCCTCCCACTGACAATAAGACCCTGATAACCCTTAATTTCTTGCCTTTCTTTCCCCGGTATTTGCAGCACAGCTAGGCGGTCGCCATTTGGCCAAAAGTCCCTGATTTCCCTTTTTTTTAAAATCCTGATGTTGGGTCTTGTTCTAGCCTAGGCTAACACACATGCATGCACACACACACATACACATACACATACACATACACATACACATACACATACACAGAAGCTAAAGCTATGATAGTCTGGTTATTATATTCAGTCTTTTAAAAAAATTATTTATTTACTTGAAAGTTAGAGAGATACAAAAATAGGCAAGGAGAGGGAGAGACAGAGAATGGGTGCTCCAGGGCCTTCAGCCACTGAAAATGAACTCCAGATGCATGTGCCCCCTTGTGCATCTGGCTTACATGGGTCCTGGGGAGTTAAACCAGGATCCTTTGACTTTGTAGGAAAGCATCTTAACCAGATAAGCCATCTCTCCTGCCCATATTTGGTCTTTTTAAAAAAATATATTTTTATTTCTTTATTAGAGAGAGAGAAAATGGACACACCATGGCTTTTAGCCACTGCAAACAAACTCCAGATGCATGAGCCACCATATGCCAAGGACTTATGTGGGTACTGGGGAATCAAACCTGGGTCCTTAGGCTATACAGGCAAGTACCATAACCACTAAACCATCACTCCAGCCCCTCCCCCCTTTGTTTTGTTTTTGAGTGTGTGTGCTGTATGCCCAGTGAGCACATGTAGAGGCCAGAGGAGGACGTGGGTGTCTTCCTTCTGTTGCCTATCCATGTGTTTCCTTGAGATGGAATTTCTCACTGAATCACAAGCTGCCATTTTCAGTCAAACTGGCTGACCAGTGAGCCACAGTTATCTGGTTTATGCTCACCCCCAATTCCAGGACTGAGATTATAGGTAGGTATAGCAGCAGGTGTGGCCACACCCATCTGTTTATATGGGTGCTGGGGAATTTAACTCAGGGTAAATCAGACCCTTCATGCTTACGTGGTAATCTTCCTGCTGAGCTATTTCCCCAATATTACGTACCTTTTTTCCTTCTTGAGGCAGGTTCTCATTCTAGCTCAAGCTGACCTGGAACTCATTCTGTAGCCCAGGCTGGCCTCAAACTCATAGTGGTACTCTTCCCTCGGCCTCTGGAGTGCTGGGATGTGTGCATTACACCTGGCTCCCAATATTCAATCTTAATAAAATGTTCATATAAACTCTTCTGAGCAAAGCAATGGTTGAGTGGTGCAAACACTTCATAAAACTGCTTTGTGACATACTGTAGGTTATGAGTGACAATAAACACAATTCACATTACAAGATATCACAGTTTTTTTTTTTTAAATCACATGAAAGAGCCTTTTCTTCTAGCTGCTCTGTCTGCCTACTGCCTATGTGTGCCTCAGGCTGCTACCCAAATATCTTTTGGGCTCCATAGAGAGCTGAGTTTCTCAGCCTTCCAGGAGCTAATTCTGGATTTTAGCCTTGTAAGTTAGCCTTATACTTAGGTTTCTGCTTTCCCTCTGCAAAGCAGTGCCATGAAGGGTTTCACCTGGGAGGCCAGTCCTGTATATCTCTTCATGTAGTGAGAGAGGCAGGAACTCATCTGAGGTTCAGTGATGTGTAAGAAACTATCAATGATTAATATAGTACTGTTCTCTAGGCCAGTATTTTCCAAAGGTTTCTGGCCTTTACAATCATCTAGGGTATTTAAAGCTGCAGATTCACCTTCTTTTTTTAATTAGCATTTTATTTATTTATTATTTATTTGACAGAGAAAGAGGGAAACAGACAGAATGGATACATGCCAGGTCCTCCAGCACTGCAAACAAACTCCAGATGCATGTGCCCCTTTGTGCATCTGGTGAATTTGGGTCCTGGGGAATTGAACCTGGATCCTTTGGCTTTGTAGGAAAATGCCTTAACCACTAAGCCACCCTCCAGCCATCTTTTTCTTTATTTGCAAGCAGAGAGAGAAGAGAGAATGAGCACTCCAGGGCCTCCAGCTGCTATAAATGAACTCTAGATGCATGTACTACTTTGTGCCTCTGGCTTGATGTGGGTACTGGGGAATTAAACCCAGATCATTAGGTTTTGCAGGCAGGTACCTTAACTGCTGAGCCATCTCTCCAGTCCAGATTCCCATTCTTAACCTATTCTTTTTTTTTTTTTTTTTTGAGGTAGGGTTTTGCTTTAGTCCCGGCTGACCTGGAATTCACTTTGTAGTCTCAGGGTGGCTGTGAACTCATGGCTATCCTCGAACTCATGGCTATCCTCCTACCTCTCCCTCCTGAGCACTGGGATTAAACGCCTGCACCACTATGCCTGGCTCTTAATCTATTCTTGAATCAAAATCTCTAGGGAGAAGTCTAGGAATCTCTTTTAAAATATTTTATTTTAATTAATTTATTTACTTGACATAGAAAGAGGGGAGGGGGGCAGAGAGAATGGGCATGCCAGAGCCTCCAGCCACTGCAAACGAACTCCAGACACATGCTCCCCCCTGTGCATCTGGCTAACATGGGTCCTGTGGAATCAATCCTGGCTCCTTTGGCTTTGCAGGCAAACGTCTTAACCGCTAAGCCATCCCTCCAGCCTGGAATCTTTTAAATAAGCACCCTAGGCAGTTCTTACAATTTGGGAGCCCTTGTTTTAACCACTAAGCCATCTCTCCAGCCCAATATTTTTATTTATTTTGAGAGAGACAAAGAGGCAGAGAGTGAGCGTGGATGCACCAAAGTCTCCTGCCACTGCCAACAAATTCCAGATGCATGTGCCACTTTGTGCATCTGGTTTTATGTGGGCACTGGGTAATTGAACCCAGGCAATCAGGCTTTGCAAGCAAGTGCCTTTAATCACTGAGCAATCTTTCCAGCCTAACAATTTGCTTTTTTGAGACAGGTTGGCATGTAACTTGCAATCCTCCCATATGTCTCTTCATGTACTGAGAGAAGAAGGAACTCATTTGGGGTTCACTGATGTGCAAGAAACTACCAATGATTTACATACTGCTGTTTCAGTTAGTTCCCTAGGTCAATATTTCCTAATTTTTCTGGCCTTTACAATCACCTAGGTCATTTAAAACTGCAGACTCCCATTCTTTTGTTTTTTATTTATTTGCAAGCATAAAAAGAGAGAAGAGAGGAGAGAGAGAGAATGGGCATGCCAGGGCCTCCAGCTGCTGCAAACAAACTGCAGATGCATGTACCACTTTGGGCATCTGGCTTTACATGGGTACTGGAGAATTGAACCCAGGTCATTAGCCTCTAAGAGTGTTGGGATTACAGTCATGCACCACCATGCTTGATTTAGGACAGGTATTTTGCTTTTGTTTTTGTGTTCTAGTGTTGGGAATCTAATCCAGGACCTTGTACATACTAGATAAGTGCTTTATCACTAAGCTAACTGTTAGCCCAGGATTTTTTTTCTTCTGTTCTGTAACTAACAATCTCACAAATAAGTATTTCTATTTTTTTATCTAGTGATTACTTAAGAGTAGAATAATCACCATTATATGTTTACCAAACGCATACCCTGAAGAGTAATTAATAGATACATCCTTGCCTTTCCCCTGATTGTACTGGGTGACTTTTATCGCAGATGGCTGCCACTGCTTCATGACTTTTCAAGACATCTTGTCTTCCTGAAGGGTAAAATAAATGTCCCAGCATGGTGATGCACACCTTTAATCCTAACACTTGGAAGGCTAAGGTAGGAGGATTGGTGTGAGTTTGAGGTCAGCCTGAGACTACATAATAAATTTCAGGTCATCCCGGGCTAGTGTGAGACCCTGCCTTGAAAAAACAAAAGACAAAAACAGTGCTAGAAAGATGACTTAGTGGTTAAGGCACTTGCCTGAGAAGTCTAAGAACCCAGGCTCGATTCCCCAGTACCCATGTAAACCAGATGCAAGTCAGCCTGGGCTAGAGTAAGATCCTACCTCAAAAGAAAAAAAAAAAGTCAAGGACAAACATATAAAACATTTCTGAGAAATCATATCTCTGGAAAGTTTTACTTCCTATTCTAATATTATATGGTATACATTTCTTGTTAAAAACATTGGCAAGCCAGGCATGGTAGCACATGCCTTTAATCCCAGCACTCGGGAGGCAGAGGTAGGAGGATCACTGTGAGTTTAAGGCCAGCCTGAGACTAAAGAGTGAACTCCAGGTCAGCCTGGAGAAAAAAACCAAAAAGCACTGGCATCCAAACCCAACTTCAATTCTTAAGAAAATAAAATTGATGCTAATATTCTTTTACAGGATACTAGGAAGCAAATGGATTGTGGCACCTTTGGGGTGTTTAGTGCTAAAAGAGTAAACTGTTGGCTGATTTGGTTGTCAAACTTTTCCTGTAACTGTAAAGTGGATTTCAGTGGGAAGCAGGTAAGGTTGTTTGATTGTTCAAGAAATTATCATCTGAAGTGCTCAGAGCTGCAGAATTACTCTAAGAAGGGCCGGGTGTGGAGACGCATGCCTTTAATCCTAGCATTCAGGAGCAAGAGACAGAATGGCTGTGAGTTCAAGACCAGCCTGAGAATTCCATGTCAGCCTACAGTACAGCAAGACCCTACTTTGAAATTACTCTAAGAAGTCCCATAATTTGTATATATACTGACTTTTGTTTGCAGATTGAAAAATGTATGAATGTATAAACTATTATTTTTGAAGTTTGTGGATACTACAGTGGAAAATAAAATATGAATGTTTAAAAGTATTAAACAGTAATTTTTGTTACTTTGTATTTTCCTAATGTGCTGTCAGAAAAGGGAAACACTTCTGAGGTATTCAAGTTAGTTTGAAAGTGACCAGATTTTAATCAGCATATGTTTTGGGAAGGGTTCTGAAAGATGACAATTGAGATTAATCAGGCTGTGGGACAAAAGAAAAAGCACAGGCAGAGTGGCAGAGGGACAATATACTACAGAGCTCATAGAAGAGGACTCAGGGAGTATGGTGGTGTATTCCTTTAACCCCAACACTTGGGTGGCAGAGGTAGGAGGATCGATGTGAGTTTAAGGCCATCCTGAGACTACATAGTGAACTTCAGGTCAGCCTGGGCTAGAGTGAGACCCTACCTCAAAAAAAAAAAAAAAAAAAAAAAAAAAGAAAAGAAAAGAAAAAAAAGAAAGAAAAGAAAAGAAAAAGGACTCAGGGAGAAGAAATAGTATCACAGCTGTCTGTTAGTACATCTGAAGATGCCTGTTCTCTCAGTCACAAAGGACATCTTAGCTGCAGGTGTTTCCTTTAGAGCTAAATTTAGAAAGTAAGATCACTCTTGCCAAACTCACCCATCGGCTCATCAGAACTAAACACTAAGAAGGATACATTTGTAATTCTTTTCTTGTTGTTTTTGTTTTTGAGGCAGAGTCTTACTCTAGCCCTGGGTTGACCTGGAACTAGTTTTGTAACCCAGGTTGGCCTGGAATTCAAGGCAATCCTCCTATCTCAGTCTCCTGAGAACTGGGATTAAAGGCATGCACCACCAGGCCCAGCTCAATGTTGTAATCCTATAATTCTTATTACTATTTTTTTTTACATTTTTGCATGTGTATGTGTGTGCATTGTTCAAGAAATATTAGTAATTATCATCTGAAGTGCTCAGAGCTACAGAATTACTCTAAGAAGGGCCGGGTGTGGAGACATATATGGTTGTGTGTGGGCACATGGGTATGTGTGCATGTACACAGGAGGGCCAGAGACCAATGTTAGGTGTCTTCTCAATCACTCTCCATCTTATTATTTTTAAATATTTTACTCATTTGAGAAAAAGAAAGACAGATAGAGAATGGGTGCACCAGGATCTCTAGCCACTGCTAACTAACTCCAGATATATATGCCACCTTGTGCACCTGGCTTACTGGTATATAATATATGGGTACTGTAAAATTGAACATGGGTCCTTAGGTATCACAGGCATCCCTATTACTGTAGTTCAAGGGAGGGCTGTCAAGTAACTCAAAGCAGTTTTAGCAAAGTGGGTCTGAAAGAAAGATTTTTTTTTCAAGGTAGGGTCTCATGCTGGTCCAGGCTGACCTGGAATTCACTATGGAGTCTCAGGGTGGCCTCGAACTCTCAGCGATCTTCCAACCTCTACCTCCCGAGTGCTGGGATTAAAGGCATGTGCCACCATGCCCGGTGAGAAAAGATTTTTTTTAAGCTTTAGGAGGGGCTGGAGACATGGCTCAATGGTTAAGGCACTTGCCTGCAAGGCCTAGTAGCCCCAGTTCGATTCTCTAGTACCCACATAAGGCCAGATGCACAAAGTGGCACATGCATCTGGAGTTCCTTTGCAGAGGGAAGAGGTCCTAGAGCACCCATTCTCTCTATTCTTACAAATGAATAAGTAAAAATATTTTTAAAACCATAGGAAAAAAAAAAACCAATATGCTAAAGATGAGTATTTGTATTTAGTAAGCATTTCTTGTGGTTGGGGAGCTCTCACTGGTTAAGCTAAGGTTGATCCTTTTGTGGGGTAAGGTGTCGTGCAAGTAAGACCACTGACTTACAGAATGCTGGGTAAGAGCCAATGCACTGGGGATATACCCTAGAGGTTGGGATCTCTAAGTGTAGCCTCCAACTGCTTGGAATGTCAGCTTTTATTGGAGAAAACCACAAGATGTTCATTGCAAAAACAAGATGGGAGTTAAACCACAAAGTTACTGTTATGCAAGGGGGTTATTACAAAAAAGTCACAAAGTATTCATTACATAGGTCACATAGGTGGAGCTGAGGCAAGAAACATTCTATGCTATGTAATCACAAAGGTATTTAGAAACAGAGAGGTACAGAAAGGTCATGGTATATTGCACAGAGAGGTCATCCCATTCCTTAGATAGCAGAAAACACCTGCATTTTGCAATAGGCCTGTGGTAATGATTCCTAAAACCTCTCTTTTATCTGTCAGGAAGATCAACTTGGGTAGCGACCACCATTGTGTGCCTAAAGGCAAGGGCTGTACAGGAGAATGTTTAATCAGGTCTATTATGTATGTCCCTTTGCATTCCATTTTCCAGTTCCCTCTCCTCATATGACACTAAGTAAAATCCTTGACTCTTGAAGAACACTGTCTAGGGTGTTCTCATCTAAGATGTGTCTTCAATACCATGAATTTAACAGAACTTATTCTATTGTATTCTTTTTTTTTTTTTTGGTTTTTCGAGACATGGTCTCACTCTTATTCTATTCTTTTATATCTACTTAGAGCATTAATAATGCAGGATCCTACAGTAAGACCTAAGGGCAGTCATATCCATAAGCCAACAATAGAAGAGGGTAGTTAGCCATGGAGACCAACTAAACACAAACTGAGACCAATTACTAGTGGTTTGTCTCTGAAGTTCTTTTTGATATTTTTCTCTGATTAAAGCCAGTGTATTTTCAGGTATTCCTGACTTATTGGCATAATAGCAACAAGTTTCACCTAAAGCCATACATAGGCCCCCTGTTTCATAAAAAGTAAATCTAATCCCCTTCTACTTAGTACTTAGCACTACTGCTAAAGAGTCAACTTGTTCCAGATGCTAATGGAACTTCCTAAGTGTCCTAAGCCCCAGTGTATTTGTTCACTAAGCACTCTAAGCTTTTTGTCTCCTACCACCAGAGAGCCAGTCCTTAATGCAACAGACCCAGCAATACTGGCTTCTATCAGTAGTGGTACTAGTATGGGGGTGGCTCTCTTGCTCCTTCCCACCAATGTGGTGATTATGCCCACATGTTCTCTGCCTGATGTTCCATCATATAAGTAGACCTTGGGAATAACATGAGTTAGTCTACATAATTCTTTTTGATCTTTAAAAAACTCCAGACTTATTGTTCCCTTGATAAGTAGGAAGTAGCCTTCTTTGTGTCTTTTGATTATTTTTGGCTTGAAGTCAATTTTATCCTATATTAACATGTATATGTATTAATATAGCTACACCTGCTTGTTTCTTATTCCCATTTGCTTGGAATATTGTTTTCCACCCTTCCACCCTGAGGAGGTTTCTGTCTTTAGTGGTAAGGTGGGTTTCTTGAAGGCAGCAGATTGAGGGGTCTAATTTTTTGATCCACCCTGTTAGCTTGTGTCTCTTGATGGGTGAATTAAGGCCATTAATATTTATGGTAATGACTGTGAGATTTTATTTTATCCCTGCCATGTTGTGGTGGTAGAGGTGTGTTGGTGTTTTCATGGAATTTGAAATTTTTTGTGTCTACTCTATGTTTGGTTGTTGTGATCTTCTTCTTGTAGGCATTTGTGTTTGGTTATTTGTTTCTTCTCTGTGAAGAATTTCCTGGAATACTTTCTATAGGTTTGGTTTTGTGTTCATATAATTATATTATAAAGCTGAGTTTTGCCATGGAAAGGTTTTCTTTCATGATCAATTATGAGGGAGACTTTTGCTGGGTATTGTAGTTTAGGTTGGAAGCCATAGTTTCTTAGAGTTTGGAGAGTTTCATTCCAGGCCCTTCTAACTTTCAGGGTTTCCATTGAAAACTCTGAAGTAATTCTGATGGGTTTTCCTTTGAAAGTGGTGTGCTGTTTTTCCCTAGCTGCTTTTAGGATTTTCTCTTTGGTTTCAATGTTTAGAGTCTTAATGATAATATGTCTTGGGGAGTTTCTCCTTTGGTCCAGTCTGTTTGGAGTTCTGTTCGCTTCTTGTATGTTCAAGGGCCTTTCTTTTAAGAGACTGGGGAAGCTTTCTTCAATTATTTTGTTAAATAAGTTCTCCATGCCTTTGGTCTGAAATTCTTCTCCTTCTGGTATTCCAGTGATTCTGATATTAGGACGTTTAAGTGTATCCCACAATTCCCTCATGTTCTGTTCATAGGAACATTTGAACTTACTGAAATTTTTGAACTCTTGAACTTTTTCTTCCATCCTGTCTTCCAGATCAGAGTTTCTATCCTCCACTTTGCTGACTCTATTCTTGAGAGCCTGTAGAGAGTTTTGGACTTGTTCAATTAAGGTTGCATTTTCTACTACTTTTCTATGTATCACTACCATTGCTCTGTCTAGCTCCGTCTTCACCTCATTTTCTGATTTTCTTGATGAATCTTGGAATTCATCCTTGCATTTCTTTATGTTTTCATTTAGTGTGGCCAACTGATTTTTAAGGTCCTCTTCTTTTTTCACTCTCCCTCAACTCTCTTAGTTCTCTTTGAATTCCTTCCAATGTCTTATCATATTGCTCTAGCTTAGTGATGGTAGCATCGACACAATTATTGGTCCTTTGTTGCTTTCCTGCAAGTTCTAGCAGTAGGTTGGTCATGGTTGCATTGCTCATAGCTTCTACTTGATGTTCTGATCCTAAAAAGTCTTGTATGTTTTGGTTAGATGTAATCCTTGTTGGACTGGGTGGTCTATCTGGATTTTCTTGCATTTTATTTTTCATGTTATTTTTTTTGCGCTGTGGTCTACCCATGACAGTGTATGGGCAGGTAGGTGGGTGGACTTGCCTGGGCTCTAGCTCAATGAGAATCCAAGGCAGCCTGGGGCAGTTGCCAAGCAGCCTGGGCTTTTGTTCTCTCTTGCCAAAGCTGCCTATCTACTGCCTGTCAGGGGCGCCAAAGTTGCGGGAATTCTCACCCAGTAATGCACCAAAGCTGCCTGCCTTCGAGCTTGGAAGGGGACTGAGGTAGCAAGCCCTGAAGCTGCCCAAACTCTGGGACCTGCAAACAGTGTGCGCTCTCCTGCCTCAGGGGATTTGGGGATGGGTGGCGACAGACAGGTAGGGGATGGCACCTGAGTTGGCACTAGTGACTCAGTGTGGGCTTCTGTGGCCCTTGCTGTGGGACTGGGCCCGCTGCACGTGCAATTGTAGTGCAGAGGCAGCTGTTGCGGGCACAGGATCAGGGCACAGTGGAGGCTGGCCGGCAGGCGCACAAACGGAGCACAGAAGCGGGGGGGGGGGAGGTCTGGCAGATGCCTGATCACCACAGAGGTGGTCCTCGCGGGTGTGCAAATTGAGCACAGTGCGGTGGTCCGGTGCGCACGATCAGAGCACAGCGTGGGTCCCCGTAGGTGTGGTGATCCCCATAGGTGTGCATACAGAGGAAAGTGGTGGCGTTCCTCATGGCTGTGTGATCAGAGCACAGAGTAGAGGGCTGGCGGGTGCGCAATCAGAGCACAGTTGCTTGGGGTGTGGGGCATATAGGCTGTATGGGTGTTTGAACTACCCACCTGAGAGGGGATCCGCAATTCCCTGTTTTTCCCCACTCTGTGCCCTCCCACTGGCAAGAAGACCCTGATAACCCTTAATTTCTTGCCTTTCTTTCCCCAGTATTTGCAGCACAGCCAGGCAGTTGCCATCTTGGCTGGAAGTCCTGATATTAGGACATTTAAGGGTATCCCACAATTCTCTCATGTTCTGTTCACAGAAATTTTTGAACTTATTGACACTTTTGAACTCTCGAACTGTTTCTTCCATCTTGTCTTCCAGATCAGAGTTTCTATCCTCCACATGGCTGACTCTATTCTTAAGAGCTTGCATTTTCCACTACTTTTCTATGTATAGTTTCCATCCCTCTGTCAAGCTCCCTTTCCACATCATTTTCTGATTTTCTTGATGCTTCTTGGAATTCATCCTTACATTTCTTTATGTCTTCATTTAGCATTGCCAGCTAACTTTTGAGGTCTTCTTTTTCTTTCACACTCTCCTTCATCTCTTAACTGTCTTTGACCTCCTTCCATTTTCTCATCTATTAGGTCTAGTCTAGTGATGGCAGGATCCACATGATTATCAGTCCTTTGTTGCTTTTCTGTAAGTTCTACCAGTAGCTAGGTCAGGGTTGCATAGCTCATAGCTTCATTTTGGTGTTCTGATCCTAATGTCTCTTCTATGTTTTGATTAGAGATGTTCATTGTAGGACTGGGTGATCTAACTGGATTTACTTGCATTCGATTTTTCATGTTATTTCTTTCATGCTGTGGTCTGCCCATCACAGTGTATGGGCAGGGAGAGTAGGACTGTGGTCTCAATGGGTGGGGGTAGTGGTGCCTCTTGGGGGAGCTGGCCTGGGCTAGCTGCCAGGCAAGCAGATGGGCTGAGTGGTCCTGAGCTAACACATAGGTGGGTGGATCATCCCAAGCTCAAGCTCAGTAGGAAGCTGAAGCTGCCTGAGGCCAGATGCTAAAGCAGTATGAGATCTCACTTAGCAAAATTTCAAGGCAGCCTGAGCTCCTGCATGGGAGGGGTGCCAAAGTTGGTTGAGCTCTCATGCAGTGATGTGCCAAAGCTGCCTATGCTCACACTCAGAGGGATGCTGAAGCACCAAGCACCCTAAACTCACATGTGGCAGAACCCTGGGACAATGAAGTAGTCTGAGCTTGCCTGCAACAGGACACTGGCGGGTGGCCAGTGCAGTGGACAGTCAGGGGATTGCACCTGAGCTAGTTCAGGTGAACAGGCAGAGTGATCCTGAGCTTGTGTGGAATGGGCCTGAGCTTGCGCATGGACAGGCAGTGGCCAGAGCAATAAGTGGGCAAATGTGCAGAGCAGGCTAAGCTTGCACAAGCGGGGATTGGCAGCATGTGTGTGGCAAATGGACCAATGTAGCCTGAGCTCCGGTGGGCCAGCAGGCAGAGCATGCCCAAGGTCACATATGGGTGGGGGTAGCAGGGTGATAGCCCCTGTGCAGTGAGGCAAGTGGAACTATGTTGACCTGGGTCCACTTTCGTACATTAAGTGCAGGGGTATCCTGATGCTGGGACTGTGGGTACAGTGGCTGTGTGGGGGGATTGGTGGGCTACTCATGAGTGAGGGAATCAGCGATTCCCTTTTTACCCCTCTGTGCCCTCCCATGGGCAATCTATTAGAGATTTCTCTCCCCTAAAGACCCAGTGAACCCTAAATGCCTTGCCTTTCTTTTTTTTAAAACTTTTTTTTAAATTTAATTTTTATTAACATTTTCCATGATTATAAAAAAAATCCCATGGTAATACTCTCCCTCCCCCCTCCCACTTTCCCCTTTGACATTCCATTCTCCATCATATTACCTCCCCATCTCAATCATTCTACTTACTTATATACAACACCAATGTATTAGGTACCCTCCTCCCTTTCTCATCCCTTTATATCTCCTTTTTAACTTACTGGTCTCTGCTACTAAGTATTTTCCTTCTCATGAAGAAGCCCAATTATCTGTAGCTAGGATCCAGATATGAGGGAGAACATGTGGCACTTGGCTTTCTAGGCCTGTGTTACCTCACTTAGTATAATCCTTTCCAGATCCATCCATTTTTCTGCAAATTTCGTAACTTCATTTTTCTTTACCGCTGAGTAGAACTCCATTGTGCAAATTTGCCACATCTTCATTATCCACTCATCAGTTGAGGGACATCTAGGCTGGTTCCATTTCCCAGCTATTATAAATTGAGCAGCAATAAACATGGTTGAGCACGTACTTCTAAGGAAATGAGTCCTTAGGATATATGCCTAGGAGTGCTATAGCTGGGTCATATAGTAGATCACTCTTTAGCTGTTTTAGGAACCTCCACACTGATTTCCACAATGGCTGGACCAGATTGAATTCCCACCAGCAGTGTAGAAGGGTTCCTCTTTTTCCACATCCCCACCAACATTTATGATCATTTGTTTTCATGATGGTGGCCAATCTGACAGGAGTGAGATGGAATGTCAATGCAGTTTTAATCTGCATTTCCCTGATGACTAGTGATGTAGAACATTTTTTTAGATGCTTCTATGCCATTTGTATTCCTTCCTTTGAGAATGCTCTATTTAGCTCCAAAGCCCATTTTATCATTGGCTTGTTTGATTCCTTATTATTTAGCTTTTTGAGATCTTTGTATATCCTAGATATTAATCCTCTATCAGATTTATAGCTGGTGAAGATTTTTGAGATATGTTCCTTCTATTCCCAGTCTGTGTAGGACTTTTATCATGAAGGATGTTGGATTTAGTCAAATGCTTTCTCTGCTTCTAATGAGATGATCATGTGATTTTTGTCCTTCAACCCATTTATATATTACATTTATAGATTTGTGTATACTGAACAATCCCTGCTTCTCTGGGATAAAGTCTACTTGGTCGGGGTGAATGACCTTTCTGATATACTCTGGTATTCTGTTTGCCAATATTTTGTTGAGAATTTTTGCATTTACGTACGTGAGGGAGATTGGTCTATAATTTTCCTTTTTTTTTGTTTTATCTTCACCTGGTTTTGGTATTAGGGTGAAGCTGGCCTCATAGAAAGAGTTTGGTAGAATTCCTTCTTTTTCTATTTCCTGGAAAAGCTTAAAACAATGGTGTTAGCTCTTCCTTAAAGGTCTGGTAAATTCGGCAGTGAATCCATCTGGGCCTGGGGTTCTTTTAGTTGGGAGATTATTATTTGTTAAGATTTGCTTTGTTTCCTAATATATGGTCTAGTTTAGAGAATGTTCCATGTGTGAGAAGAATGTATATTCTGCAGTATTTAGATGAAATGTCCTGCAGATATCTGTTAGGTCCATTCCTTCTATGACCTCATTTAGTCTAGATGCCTCTCTGTTTAGTTTTTCCCATGATGACCTGTCAGTTGATGAGAGTGGGGTGTTAAAGTCACCCACCACCACTGTGTTTGGTATTATCTGTGACCTTAGTTGTAATAGTGTTTGTTTGATGAATTTGGGAGCCCCCATGTTAGGTGCATATATGTTTAGGATTGGAATGTCCTCCTGTTGGAGTGTGCCCTTAATCAATATAAAGTGACCTTCCTTATCTTTCTTGACCAACGTTGGACTGAAATCTACCTTGTCAGATATTAGAATAGCAACCCCTGCTTGTTTTCTAGGCCCATTTGCTTTAAACACCGTTTTCCAACCTTTCTCCTTAAGATAATGTCTATCCTTTGTAGAAAGATGAGAATTGTAGGATCCTGCTTTTTAACCTAGTCTGCAAACCTATGTCTTTTGGTTGGGGCATTGAGGCCATTGATATTAAGAGATATTATTGAAAGGTGTGTATTTATGTTTCCCCCCCCCTTTTTTTTTTTGGTTCCGGTTCTACCTTTGCTTTCTTGTGTTAACTAGTATTTGAGTATTGCTTGTTTTTTTCCAGGTTCCTTATATGTGTGCTTTTCCTTTTCTTCAGCATGGAGGATTCTATCAAGTATTTTCTATAGAGCTGGTTTTGTCTTCAAATGCTCCTTTAACCTGCTTTTGTCATGGAATGTCCTTATTTCTTCGTCTATTTGAATGGATAGCTTTGCAGATAAAGTAACCTTGGTTGACAGTTTTTATCTTTCATAACTTGGAATACACCACTCCAAGCCCTTCTGGCTTTTAAAGTTTGTGTTGAATAATCTGCTATAATCCTGATGGGCTTGCCTTTGTAGGTAACTTGATTTTTCTCTCTAACTGCTGTCAATATTTTTTCCTTGGTTTGTGTGTTTGGTAGTTTGAGTATAACATGATGAGGAAAGGTTCTTTCCAGGTTTTGTCTGGCCTGTGTTCTAAAGGCTTCCTGTATCTGCATTGGCACCTCTTTCCCAATTTGGGGGAAGTTTTCCTCTATATTTTTTGAAGATGCCTATTATGCCTTTGGAGTGGAATTCTTCTCCTTCTACTATGCCCTGCATTCTTATATTTGATCTTTTCATAGTGTCCTGAATATCTTGAAATTCCCACTCATACTTTTCTATAAGTTTGTCTTTCTCTTTGTTGGGCTGTATTAGATCTGCCTCCAGGTCTTCTAGCTTAGATATTCTGTCCTCACCTTCGTCCATTCTACTGGTAAGGTTTTCTACAGAGTTTTTTATTTCATTAACTGTGTACTTCATTGCTAGTAATTCTGACTGGTTTTTCTTTATTATTTCTATTTCCTTATTTATGTCTTGTATTGCCTTCTTTATTTCATGAAATTGGTGTCCTGAGTCTTCTTTGATTCCTTTGATTTCTTCTTTGACTCCTTTGATTTGTTCTCTGACTTCTTTGAACATATTTACAATCATTCTTTTGAAATCTTTTTCAGGCATTTCCTCTAACTCGTTCTCACTGGAGGTCATTTCTGATGCATTAATACTGTTAGGTGGATTTATATTGTCTTGCTTTTAAGTGTTTCTTGTGTTATAATGTATATGGTTTTGCATCTTGGATTAAGTTAATTCTTGGATTTTCTAGCTAGTTAGGTATTCTTAGCTGGATCAATTGATTTGATGTTATGTATCTTCAGGATAGGAGCTTAAGGTGTTAGGTCTGGCTCTTTAGGCTCTCAGAGTATCTATAAAGGTGTTCCTAGGGGTTGAGTTTCCCTGCTATGGGAGTATTCAAGTAGGCTGAGTGGAATAAAATACAGGTAGATTCTAAAATTTAACTAAATACTGTACACATTCAATCAAAAACAGCACCGAATATTTATGCAAGAGCAGTTATTATAACAACCAGATCCTCTAGCAACAAAGAGGTTAAGATTTCTGGTCTGTTGAGGGATCCAAGTCAGCTTGTGACCAAGTGAGACCCTTTCCTGGTGCAATCAATCCCAGTTACCTTTTTGGATGATTTTGGTCTCAGTCAAGTTGCTGGCTGGGTCGTTGGGCTGCTGTTCTGATTTCTGGAGCTGGACACTGGCTTTTCCTGCGGGGCAAACCAAGCCTGGCAACTGTGGCCCTCCAGATCAGCACCCCCGCTGCTGGAACCACCACTGCTGCTAAAGCTGCCGCTGCTGGGTCTGTCACCTCAGCTGGGTCCACTGCTGCTGCTGCTGCTGCTGCTGCTGCTGCTTTACCTGCCACTGCCAGATCCTCCACTGCTGTGCTGGATCTGCGACTGCTGCCTCTGAAGCTGCTGCTGCTGGTGCCAGAGCCGCTGATCCTGCTGCAGGACCCTGCTCCTACTTGGGTCCTGCTGTTCACTCAAGTTTGTGTGGCTGTATCCTGGGACCGCTGTTCTGTTTGCTGGAGCTGGGCACAGGCGGTGGGGGGGGGGGGAGGAGCTGCAGCTACTCTGATTGTCTCGCTGTTCCATGTGTTCTTCGACTTGTGATCTGCTCCTCCATTGTTCACTGCCACTTTCCCTTCACGTTTCTTGAGTTGCAGAGAGCTCCAGTGTGAGTGGAAGCTCCCCTCACCTGGATTTTCCTGCAGCTGGAGCCCAGCCTGGTGGCTTTCCGGTGCGCTGCCGCCGCCACATTCGGCGGACCTGCTGGGGCCGCTTTTGCCGGCCTGTGCGGGCTCTGGATCACTTCTACTCCTCCATTGCCGTTTCAATTTCCTATACACCTCACTTTTTAGTAAAAGTGTGTACTTTGCTGAGTTTTTTCGGTCCTTTCCCCGCCTAGGCTGCTTTGGCGTGGTACCTAAGCTGCCATCTTAACTGGAAGTTGCCTTGCCTTTCTTTCCCAGAGACGTGTGGCGCAGTTAGGTGCCATCTTGGCTGAAAGGAACCTTTTTTTTTTTTTTTTTTTTTTTTTTAAGGCAGGGTTTCCCTCTAGCTCAGGCTGATCTGGAATTTACTATGTAATCTTAGGGTGGCCTTGAAGTCACTGCGATCTTTCTACCTCTGCCTCCCAACTGCTGGGATTAAAGGCATGCACCACCATGCCTGGCTTCTTCTAACACTTTCTGAACTACTATTTGGCCTCTAAGTCTTGGTTAGGAAAGCTCCCACCCATCCTGAAAAGGTATCAATAGAAACAAGTAAATATTTATATCTATACTGACCTGGCTTTACCTCTGTGAAATCAACTTCCCAATCTCTACCTGGCTCTATTCTCCATTCTCTTCCTCCCATTGGTGGTACCTTACCAGAGGAGGCATTTGTCTGTTGGCAGGCCTGACAGCTGGTGGTGGTGTCCTTGATAACTGAGTCCATACCTGGGAAGAAAAACTCTTTCCGTATTAATTCAGATAGTTTGTTGCTTCATGTAGTTGTTTAGGCAGTCTCCATCCTAGGGCCTGGGGCAACAACAGCCATCCATTCTCCAGTTGATAACATCCTTGTGGGGTCTGTTCCTTCATCAGATGAGAGGTGAGCTGTAGGTCCTGAGCCATATATGTTGGTTGCTCAGGAAGAGTGGGTGCTGGGAGTGTGACCAGACAATATGACAAATGCTGAGAGGCAGTACTCTTTGCTGCTAGGTCTGCCAGTATGTTCTCTTTTGCTTTCTGTGGTCTTCCCTTTCTGATGACTTAGAAAATGGATTATAGCCACTTTAGCAGGCACCCAGATGAAAGCCAGTAAGAACAGAATTTCATTTTTATGTTTAATGTCTTTACCTGCTGGGGCTAATAGCCCTTGTTCCCGGTAGATGGCCCCATGTACATGTGCCATGGCAAAAGCACAATGGCTGTCTGTGTAATATTTTTAATATAAATATTTTTAAAATGTCAGACATGGTCAAACACACCTGTTACCTCACTCACTATATCACATACACAAATTAAAAAAAAAAAGTGGATGCCAGGCATGGTGGCACATACCTATAATCCTAGCACTTGGGAGGCAAATGTAGGAGGATTTCCGTGAGTTCAAGGCCACTCTGAGACTACATAGTGAATTCCAGGTCAGCCTGAGCTAGAGTGAGACCCTACCTTGAAAAAACAAACAAAAAAAGGGGGGGCTATACAGATAGCTTAGCGGCTAAGTGCTTGCCTGTGAAGCCTAAGGCCCCTGGTTTGAGGCTCGATTCCCCAGTACCCACGTTAGCCAGATGCACAAGGGGGCATACACATCTGGAGTTCGTTTGCAGTGGCTGGAGGTCCTGGCATGTCCATTCTCCCTCCCTGTCTGTTGCTCTCAAATAAACAAACAAAAAAGTAAAATGTTATTAGGTGTATTAAATATTTTAAAACAAATAAAAGTGCTGAAGAATAAGTATCTTATAGTATGTAACCTCAAACTAGAATTGAGGTTTTAAGAGACATCCCTCTTGTGTTCTACAAGACTGCCCAAGTCCTGTTTAGCATTATGAGAACAACCTGGGTTCCAAAATCTTAATCTGAACTTCAGAGTTCTCATTCTCTGGAGAAGCTATAAACTTAAAACCTCTATGAAATATATTTCAAAATACTGAAATGTAATCATGACTTAAATGAAAATCTTGAGCCAGGTGTAGTGGTGCATGCCTTTAATCCCAGCAGAGGTAGAAGAATTGCTGTGAGTTTGATGATACCCTGAGACAACATAGTGAATTCTAGGTCAGCCTGGATTACAGTGATACCCTACCTCAAAAAATAAAATGAAATAAAATAAAAATAAAAATAAAAAAATTATAAAAAAAAGAAAAGAAAAAGAAAGAAAGAAAAGAAAATCTTTTAAAAATTCCTTTTCTTCTTTGGCTTTTTCTCTCATAGGCTGTTTTGGTGTGGTTCCTATGCCGCCATCTTAACCGGAAGTCTTAAAAATTCCTTTTATTAATGTAGTAATAGTATGTCAGAAAGATAAGAACCTCTACTTGTAAAAAGCAGAGAACCTAAGCTGGGTGTATTGTGTATACCTTTAATCCCAGCACTTGGGAGGTAGAGTTAGGAGGATCACCATGAGTTTAAGGCCACCCTGAGAATCAGTGAATTTCAGGTCAGCCTGAGCTAGAGTGAGACCCTACCTCAAAAAACCAAAAATAATAATAATTAGTACATAAAAAACATATAAAAATTTAAAAACCTAAGGAAATTTCTTCAATATCTTTGCTTTTCTTTATTTTTATTGACAACTTCCACAATTATAAACAAACCATCATAATCCCTCCCCCCTCAGTTAGTCTCATTTTGATGTCATTATCTTTTCCTCCTATTATGAGGATCCTGTGTCGCTACTACCAAATACTGCAAGGCCATGGGTATTTAGGCCATTTTGTGTATGGAAAAGTGTATTGTAAGCAGTCTTACCCTTCTTTTGACTCTTACATACTTTATGCCATTTCTTGTGCAATGGATCCAGTCTTAGAAGGTGTGATAGAGATGTCTCAGTGCTAAGAACTCCTCTGTCACTTGTTCTCAGCACTATGGTGCTTTTTGAATCATTCTAGTAGTCACTGCCATCTGAAAAGAGAAGTTTCTCTAAACCAAAAGTGAGAGTAGCATTAATATATTGTATGAACATTAAGAAAAGTGCTTAGTGGGCAATTTGGTGAGTATAATATATGCATTTAGCCAGACACCAGCAGGCAATATACCCCTTGGGCTCATGACTTACCCCATCATAGTTTTTCAGTATCAGGCATGTGTTCCCTCTCATGAAGCAGACCTTCAGTCCAATTATAGAGCAGTTGGTTTCCCCCATAACAAACATGTCACTATGGCACTGATTGGCTCATTTGGCTTGGCTGGTCAAACTTAAGGCTTGCAGTATCCACTGTTGTTTATCTTTTTTTTTTTTTTTTTGGTTTTTTCAAGGTAGGGTCTCACTCTGGCTCAGGCTGACCTGGAATTCACTATGTAGTCTCAGGGTGGCCTCGAACTCTCGGTGATCCTCCTACCTCTGCCTCCCAAGTGCTGGGATTAAAGGCGTGCGCCACCACGCCCGGCCACTGTTGTTTATCTTCATGGATGACTTCTTTCTCCCATTGAACTGCAGGCAGAGTAGCTTTTTCTAGCTTTCTGTCAGCTGATCTACATAAAGTTTTCAGCTCAGCTCCAGCAAGATTTTTCAGTGACCTTGCAGCCCAAGCATGGAGTCTTCAGCAATATGCTTTAATTTCTTGATAAACTCAATTATCCTCATCCATAACATGGAACAATCTGTGTCAAGGCCAGAGGTGTCATCCTGAGGAATAAATGAGTTGTCCAAATGTGAAATACCCAGAATATGTTGTATTAGAATGTGAATGGCTGGGGTGGAACGTGAGGGATTGTTGGGCCTTGAGAGGCCTGGATGTGAGGCCTAGTGGAACTTCCTGAGCCTAGCTAAAGTTACTGCCTCCACCCAGCTATGACTCAGCAGGGGGCCAAATGGCCTCTGGCCTGCCACTTCCGCACAGGAAGCTAGAGGGTGCCCCCCCCACGTTTATAACCAATTATCTCAGAGGTTGTGGTATGCTATTGGCCCTTACATCTCACCTACCCTAAAGTCTCAGCCTTCGTTCTCAACATTATATAAACACCCACCTGTAACAATAAAGTGAGTTCCTACTTTGAAAAGACTCCTGACTCAGTGTGGTTTTTCTCCCATGGCCAACCAGCAGGCGGCACTACGTGGCCCCACCCTCGGACCCCGGCAAGGGATGTGCCAAACACTTCTGGTTACTATTTAGAGATTGAGGAATCAAGAATTGTGACTCCAAGTGGTTTAAAGTATTCTGAGCAAAATATTTTTGTTATGTCTTGAGTCTGTTTCAAGAAAATAAAAATAAAAATGATCTTGGGACTTCCTGGTAAGATGGTGGATTAGAAGCATCACCAATAAAACCCAAGGAGATAAAAGGCAAGATAATATGCCTCCATAAGCTCTTTTCCTGCAAAAGCTAAGATCTGTAACTGAACTTAATAAAGTAGGTGAGATCTACATGGAAAGTAGAAGGGAATTGCTGCTAATTTGTGTCCTAACTGGAATGAGGGGCACTGGCCACTGGGGAAGTGCTTGTCCTCACACACAAACAGCCCTACAAGTCTATAGGTAAGAGCTCTACCAGCCTTGTAAGAGTGGAAGAACCTGAAGCATAGGACTTGGACCAGCTGAGCTTTTTTGGGAACACCACCAGGTAACATCCAACAAATTTCTCTCCCCCATATAGATGCACCAGGGACACTGAGACTATAGCAGAAGCCAAGGGCTCCCACTCAGCCCTCCTTCCACAGCACTGAGCTAAGGAGAGCCAAACTAAGCCAAACAGAGTACACAAGGAAGGAATGTACTTCATAACCCAGTGTAGGTGGGCTAGAAATTCACTCCACTAGGGCAATACATAACCCAAGTCTGGTTCTTTAGGTTTGGCCTGGAAGTGCTAATTGTACCTCCCATATCAGATTGTTAAAGGAAAAAATCACAAGGAGGGAAAGAATTCAAAACCCAACCCACCACTGACCAATGAAATAACTGTCTTTTTCATTTAATGTATGTTTAGCATACTATGCATTTTTAAGTTTTTTGTATGCTATGGTTTTGTCCATTTTGAGGTTTTAAAAATCTCTTATAGGGCTGGAAGGATGGCTTAGTGGTAAAGTGCTTGCCTTCAAAACCAAAGGACTTAGGTTTGAGTCCCCAGGACCAGATGCACAAGGTGGCACATGTATTTGGAGTTGGTTTGCACTGGCTAAAGGCCTTGGTGTGCACATTCTCCTTCTCTATCTGCCTCTCTTTCAAATAAAATAAAAATTAAAGAAAAAAAATCTCTCATAGTGCTTTTTTTTTTTTTTTTTTTTTTTTTTTGAGGTAGGGTCTTACTGTAGCTCATGCTGACCTGGGATTCACTATGTATTCTCAGGATGGCCTCAAACTCATGGTGATCCTCCTACCTCTACCTCCTACCTCTGTCTCCCAAGTGCTGGCATGTGCCACCACACTCAGTATAGTGCCTCTTTTTAAAATCTCTACTATGGGCTGGAGGGATGGCTTAGCAGTTAAGGCGAATGCCTGCAAAGCCAAAGGACCTAGGTTCGATTCCCCCGGAACCATGTTAGCCAGATGCACAAGGGGGCGCATACATCTGGAGTTTATTTGCACTGGCTAGAGGCCCTGGTGCACCCACTCTCTCTCTCTGTCTCTTTCTATGTCAAATAAATAAATAAAAATATAATATTTTAAAAAAATCTCTACTATAGTTTATATATCTAATAATGGTTTGTGTTTGTATATTGCAGTATGTTTCTCCACCCAGTCTACAATTAGGCATGCTCTACTAATGCATGTACTTTTCCTCTAACTCTAACCTCTTTTTCAACATTCGTTAATCCTTATCCCTTCCTCTTTATACTATACAACTATAACCTCCCATAAGTTTAACAGTCTCAAAAATATGTGGAACATAACAGTATCCCAATATTCCTCTCCCAGACACTGTTCCCACCTCTTTATCAAAGTTGAGCTAACAATAGTCTCTATCTTAACACATCCTACTTTACTCTCATTTCTAATGTTAGTAGCAGTAAGTCCTATTATACCTATTATGAATTAAAGGAAATATGTATAATATTAATAGTTCTAGTTTATATTGCTATTTACTTATAAGCCAATTTGATACTGTATAAACATTATAAAAACAAGGACGGCCGGGCGTGGTGGCGCACGCCTTTAATCCCAGCACTTGGGAGGCAGAGGTAGGAGGATCGCCGTGAGTTCAAGGCCACCCTGAGACACCATAGTGAATTCCAGGTCAGCCTGGGCTAGAGTGAGACCCTACCTCGAAAAAAAAAAAAAAAAAAAAAGAAAAGAAAATAAAAACAAGGACATGTAGGAATATATATATAATATAGTAATATATATTAAATAAAATCAAAATATTATATAATTTTTTCAAGGTAGGGTCTCACTCTATCCCAGGTTGACCTGGAATTCACTCTGTATTCTCAGGGTAGTCTTGAACTCACAGCAATCCTCCTACCTCTGCTTCCTGAGTGCTGGGATTAAAGGCATGCACCACCATGCTCAGCTCTTGTTTGCTGCTGAATTGGAACTCACTCTGTAGCTCCATGGTAGCCTTGAACTCACAGTGATCAATCCTTTTACCTCATTCTCCCAAGTGCTGGGAGTAAAGGCATGAGTCACCATGCCCTGCCAAGTTTGATTATTGATCTGACTAGTTTATGTGTAAATTTCGTAAGCATACGTAATTGCCCTAAAAACTTCATAAGGATAAACTTAAAAACCACCTGGAATGCCATCTCTATAAAAGGGATTTTCCCAGAACAGCAACCAGTAATCTTAAACCAATACCATCTTAAGTGACAGAGGTCTAATAAGCTAGATAATTTGTTTATTCCAATGCTGCTACAAACTTCAGACGAATGAACAACCTTGTGTCTGGCTTTATGTGGGTACTGTGCAATTGAACCTAGGCAGGCAAGCTTTGCTAGTAAGCACCTTTACCCAATAGGTCATTTCCTTAGCACACCCCCCCTTGCCTTTTATTCAAGGTAGGGTCTCACTCTAGCCCAGGCTGACCTGGAATTCACTATGTAGTCTCTCGGGGTAGCCTTGAACTTATGACAGTCCTGCTACGCTGCCTCCCAAATGCTGGGATTAAAGGTGTGTGCCACCATGCCCGGCTCCCAAGTCTTTAAATGTTTTCTTTGTTTATTTAAGATTTACTTTTATTAGAGATTGGAGGGGAATGAACATGCCAGGGCTTCTAGCCACTGCAAACGAACTCCAGATGCAAGTCCCACCATGGGCATCTGGTATATGTGGGACCTGGAGAATTGAACCTGGGTCCTTAGGCTTCCCAGGCATGCACTTTAACCACTAAACCATCTCTCCAGCCCCCCCTCCCCTTTTAAAAAAATATTTACTTGCAAAGAGGGAGGGAGGGACAGAATGGTCATGCCAGGCCTCTTGCTGTAGCAAATAAACTCCAGATGCATGTGCCACTGTTTATCTGGCTTTACATGGGTACTGAGGAATCTAACCCATGTCATAAGGCTTTGCAAGCAAAAATCTTAACCACTGAGAAATCTCTCAAGCCCAGTCTTTATATCTTAATGCCATACCTACAAGTTAAAATTTATTTTAAACTGGCCATGTTGGCACATGCCTTTAATTCCAGCAGTTGGGAGGTAGAGGTAGGAGGATTGTCCTGAGTTTGAGAACACCCTGAGACTACATAGTAAATTCCTGGTCAGCCTGGACTATAGTGAGATTGTACCTCAAAACAAAACAAAACAAAACAAAACAAAACAAAACAAAACAACAGACTTAGCTGGGCATAGTGGTGCATGCCTTTAATCCCAGCACTCAGAAGGCAGAGGTAGGAGAATCTCTATGAGTTCAAGGCTACCCTGAGATTACATAGTGAATTCCAGGTCAGCTTGGGCTAGAGTGAGACCCTACCTCAAAAAATCAAAAACCAAAGTAGCATCTCACTCCAGCCCAGTAGTCCCAGGCTGGCCTCAAACTCACAGTATTCCTCCTACCCCAGCCTCCTGAGTGCTGGGATTAAAGGTGTGGGCTACTACATTTGGCTTCCTTCCCTTTTTTATATTATACCAGTCTATCCTGACATTAAACTTTATCTTGGTCATCTATTGCAAATCCTGAACATGACAACAGTTATCAAACATAAAACTTGCTGGAGTATTTAGTGGCAGTTTTCCTCCCAACATTTTCTCTTTCCTTGAATTAGATAGTGGTAGCAGGAGAGAAATATCCAACTGCTAGCAAATTATCAAGCCAAATAGTCAGAAAACAAAGTGTTTTCAAAGGAAACAAAATGGGGACCTTAGACCAAGTACTTTGGTAGTAAATAAAACAAGGTATCTATGGTAGTTTGAATGTATGTCCCCCAATAGACTCATGTGTCTTATTTAGGCTTACCTTCAGCTGCTTGACTGGAGGAAATATCATTGGGGGCATGCACAACTGAGTTCTGCCTGAGTCCCTGATATTTGTTGTTTGTGCTTGGGTGTAGTGTTGGCCGTTTGGTTGTATGTGTCTCTGCTTGGATCTGTGAAAGTGAACCAGCTTCTTCTGCCATTTGATGGAACTCGCATGGGATTTGTAAACCTGAAATAAACCCATCCCTCCCATAGACTGTGTGTGGTTTGGAAGTTCATTCCAGCAATGTGAAGCTGACTACTGCAGTATCCAACAAATAGGATCCTCAAAACAAAACAAAACAAAAAACAGCTCAGAATAAACTAACAAGCCACAAACCAAGCAACCAAACCAAGTAAGGGAGAACTAGATGAGTGAGAGGAAATTAGGAAGAACTTAAGCCTTGGGGAGATCATGGTGACCTTATATTCTGTCTAGATCCTAGAGGCCCCCAGAGAGAAGATGCTACCCCTCCCTAATAGCCAGCAGTCAAGGCTACTAATGAGAAATCTTCTCTCTGTAGCCTGCTCCTCTCCCACATAGCTCTATGCTGGTATAGGGTGACTCTGCTAGTGCAAGTGGGCTGTTTTGGGGGCCCCTTGTTGGGGTGCCATTACTACTACTAAAAAACACAACTGTCGGGCTAGAGAGATGGCTTAGTGGTTAAGGCACTTGCCTGCAAAGCCAAAGGACCCAGGTTCAATTCCCCAGAACCCACTTAAGCCAGCTACACAAGGTGGCACATGCTGGAGGCCCTGGCGCTCATTCTCTTATCTGCCTCTTTCTCTTTTTCAAATAAATAAAAATAAAAAAACCCCTCAAATCTCACCTCAAAGAGAATAAGAGATGTTTATTATGGAGTCAAATATGAGTGGATCATGGTCCAGAAATACAGATTTAGGTTAAGTTAAATACTATGTTCCAATTTGGTAACAGCTTTATGAAGTTAAAAATTTTTTTTATATAGTAATAGAACAAATCAAGTCATCTTTCAAATACATTGGGGGAACTATCAGGTAGACAGGTTACAAAAAAATCTTTGTTTATAGGCCACAGATGGTACCTGGTGACATTCTTGGCCTTTTGGTTGATGGAAGATAGGGTCTATTAGAACATTACAAAAAGGTTTCACCTAGTCATCTGAGAGTCACAAGGATGTTAGGTGAAACAGAAGAGACTAAAGATAACCTCAGATAACTTTGCTTTGAATCTGCAACATTCCATCTCTTCACAATCACAGCAGTTCTAAGCAATCAGCCTTGTAGGGTGTTTGAAATTAAGCGCAGCTGCTTTTGGAGGTATCTTAGTTTTGACTGCTTCGATTAAAAAAAAAAGTCCTTTAATGCCTAAAACGGTGTCTTGCACTTTATTCGAAGGAGGGAGAAATTGTTTTAAAACTCCTGCTCAATACCAGCTTTCCTTTTCCTCGCTTCTGCCCACCACTTCAGGAGTTCCGAACACCGCCCATCAGCCCTCGCCCCGCCCAGCCGAGCCTGGTTCCCCACGCGAGTTCTCCTTGCTCAGTGCCGACCTACTCAACCCGACCGCAACAGCACGCAGTGGGGAGACCCCACGGGTCCGCGGAGATTCGGCCTCCTCGGCTCTGGGCGAGGGGACCACACAGAGCGTAGGCCATCTCCGCCCGTGTCCCCGTCTCAGCGGAGGAATGGTGCGTCGCCACGACGCGATTGCCACGTCAGGGCAACTTCACAGAACCTGACTAGGACAGGAGACGCACGCGACGTTCACGGCGCGGCGCGGCGGGGCGGGGCCCGACGAGCAGGCTGACCCGCCCGCCCCGGTTCCGCGCGACGCTGGGGCCGGCGCCGGCGCCCGCCCTCTGGAAGGCGGGAGCCGCGGAGGACGCGGTGGCGCCCGCGCCTCACCCCGTCCGCAGTCAGGCCAGACCGGGCGGCGCCTGCGGAGGGCTCTCTGGGCCCAGCCGGCCGGAGCCGCGCTGAGAAGAGAGGAGCGGGCGGCCATGGAGTCCCGCTACAACCTGAAGAGCCCGGGTGAGCTGGACTGAGGACGGAAGGCGGGGAGGGAGCGGCACCCGACTTCTGACCCGTAGCCGCGGTCCCCTCAGGTCCGCCACCCTCACCTACCGGCTGCGCCCGGGTTTCACGCCCTACGCGACACCGACGCCTGCCCCGGAGGTGCAGGCCGCAGGGTGGGGCGGCTGGCGGGCGCTGACTGCCCTTCCCCGGGCCTGCCGGCGCCCCTGGGCTCGGGGCCTCTTGGTTTCCTTTCCACTCCTCTCCGAGCCGACCTGGAGACAGTGGTGCCTAAGAGCAGGTGTAAAGGTGATATTCCTGGGCAGTCGAGATTCTCCCCTGTAGCCGGCACCAGACTTTTATTAGTTGTTTGACTCATAATTGAGAATTCCGTCGTCCTATATGCAGCATTTGGGACGAATATAGTTACAGACAGAAAGGAAGTGTTCTGTAACTACATTAGTTAACTAGAGTTTTTGTTTTTTAAAGAAAACCAAACCAGTTGAGCCTGTACTTGAGAATTAACCATGACTTTTTTTTTTTTTTAAACTAATATGATGTGTCTGAGTTCATTTGATGCCCCTTTCCATTCAGAAGCAGCACAAGTAATCCTCTTCCTTTTCCTGGTGTGTTAAAAAATAGCAGAAAACATAACCAGCTGTTAATATATTAGGCAGGCTTGAAGTGAATCATTGGATTCTATAAGTTATTTTGTATGAACTTTGATAAATTCATTAGGCAGAAACTTCCCAGTTAGCTGTCAATGATAAATGCTAGGATATTAGTGATTTTTTTGCCAACTTTTCTTGCTACTTAAAATTTCCAAAAACCACTTCTTAGTTTTGCATTAGCAAAACTAGCATCCTTATGGAAAGAGTTGACTTGTGAATCTTTATATTTAAGAATGTACAAAACTTTCAGAAAAGCCTAAGGTCACTAATTGAACAGAGATTTGTTACTCGGAGTGCTGTCAGGTATGAAATGCCCTTAGGTGATAAACTGTAGAATCAATTATAGTTTTGGGAGGGCTCCTCTTAAATCTGATGAAGACTGCACACTTACACATTCCATTTAGGGCATTTCACACCCCTCCCTCTTGCTTATTACTTAAAAACTCCAGACATTTATAAAGATCAGAGAAAGAAAACTTTTCTTTTCTTGTGAAAAAAATTTAAGACTTCGATGGTAAGATGAATTATTTGGATTGTGGTGAAATTGTATGGTGACTCCTTACACATAGCTCCTTGTATCAGCAGAGACCCTTAGTGAAATGTCTACAGAATAATGTTTCAGTGAATAGTGATGAAATTTGGGATAGAGAGCTGGTGGGTCTCAAAAAGGCTGTGGTTGGGCTGGAGAGATGGCTTAGCGGTTAAGCCCTCACCTATGAAGCCTAAGGACCCCGGTTCGAGGCTCGGTTCCCCAGGTCCCACGTTAGCCAGATGCACAAGGAGGCGCACGCGTCTGGAGTTCGTTTGCAGAGGCTGGAAGCCCTGGCGCGCCCATTCTCTCTCTCTCCCTCTATCTGTCTTTCTCTATGTGTCTGTCGCTCTCAAATAAGTAAATAAAAAATGAACAAAAAAATTTAAAAAAAAAAAACAAAAAGGCTGTGGTCAGGGGACGTTGTTCTGTTTTGATAGATCATCACAGATGAGATTATGATAATTTCAAACTTCTCTAGAATTTTGTACATTTCCAAATAGCCCATCTTCATTTTTGTTTCTGGTTCCACACAGGTGGCTTTGGTGTTCTCAAAAGAATGTTTTATTTTTCCTTTTTTTTTTTTTTTTTTAATGGTTTTTCAAGGTAGGGTCTTGCTCTAGGCTCGGCTGACCTGGAATTCACTGGGTAGTCTCAGGGTGCCCTTGAACTCATGGTGATCCTCCTACCTCTGCCTCCTGGGTGCTGGGATTAAAGGCGTGCTCCACCACGCCTGGCTTTATTTTTCCTTTTTAGTTTTGTTTTCTTAAGTCAGGGTTTTGCTGTAGCCCAGGCTGACTTGGCACTCATTCTGTAGCCCAGGCTAGCCTTAAACTCATGGCAATCCTCCTACCTTAGATTCCTGAGTACTGGGACTATAGATGTGAGTCACCATGCCCAGATCTATTTGCATTTATTTTTAAACTTTTGAATATTGATTTTATTTTTTATTTTTACTTATTTATTCGGGGAGAGAGAGAGAATGGGCATACCATTAGCTTCTAGCTACTACAAACGAACTCCAGACGTGCTCCACCATGGGTTCTGGGGAGTCAAATGTGGGTCCTTAGGCTTCACAGGGAATCATCTTAACTGCTAAGCCATCTCTCCAGCCCCCCGCCTTTTTTTTCCCCAAGGTAGGGTCTCACTCTATTCTAGCTCAGGCTGACCTGGAATTCACTATGTAGTCTCAGAGTGGCCTTGAACTCATGGCGATCCTCCTACTTCTGCCTCCTGAGTGCTGGGATTAAAGGCATGTGCCACCATGCCCAACTCCAATTTCAATTTTTTGAAAGAGGCAGGTTCATACATGTTTTTGGTTGATTCTGTCCTGCACTTATACACTTTCATCCCCAGTATTCATTCCCCTTTCCTCTGCCAGAAAGCCTCTTGTTTTCCAGTCTTATAGACCCTTTTCTACTTTCAAAATTGATGTTTGGTAGCTAAAGTAGCACATACCTTTAATCTTAACTGAAGAGGCTGAGATAGGAGGATTGGTATGAGGTTAAAGCCAGCCTACAGCTACAGAGTGAGTAGGAACTCACTAGAGTGAGTCCTTACTTTAAAAAAAAAATGATGTTGGGGAAATAGTTGGCTTGTAAAAAATCTTATTACTATGTACAATTCACTCCAGATCCACTATAAGTTCAATGAGCTAGCCAGTGCACATGAGTGCAGTGCCAGGGCCCATGGAACCTACAGCTTTGATCCGGAGTGACCATGTTACATCCATACAAAAGAATGAGAGCAGGAATGCAAGTACTCATATGCTCCTTCTCTAACTTAACATTATTCCACCATCATAAGAGAGTTTTAGCAAATAATCTTGTAAAGAGATTAGAGGAGCTGTAGTTAAAGCAAGAGATGGGCCATCTTGCAAGAACTAACTCTAATTCTAGTTCCCAGGCAGCACTTTGACAACTTAACATGGCATAGCAATATTTCTTGTCATGACGCAGGGGAGTCATACTATGAGGCTCAGTACATATGATGAGGTGGCTTGATGCCTGGCATTACTTAGAGGCAGAATTGTGTGTGGTGTGTGCATGCACATGTTCAGGTATGTGAGTGGGTGTGTACATGTCATTGCACATGTAAAGGACAACTTCTGGGTGATGATTCCCACCTTTCACCTCATTTGAGGCAGGGTCTCTTGCTCTCATTTACAACTGTGTTTGCCAGGCTAGCTGATTCTCAAGATTCCAGAAAAATCTCAGGTCTCTACCTCCCATCTCACAGTTGGCATGCTGGGATTATAGAGGCATGTCTTCTAGCTTTTATATGAGGCCTGTGGATCTGAACTCAGATACTCAGGCCTGCTCAGCAACTTTTTTACATACTGAACCATCTCCCCAGCCTGAGAGGCAATATTTTCTTGCAGCTACAAATCCAGAATCTTTGTTCATTTTCACTAAAGCATTCATAATATGTCTATTTCTCAAAAAAATTATGAAAACATCTGTTTAGCTATAGCACTCACATGGTATTTGCTTGTGTGACCTAAGAACTAAATAAAATCAACAAGTTGTAGAGTTGTTGATTGCTCCATTACATGATTGATACAAATACATTGTGGTAGTAATTCTGATTCTTTCATACATGTATTGTAATATCTGGGCACAGCTACTAGGTTTTATTTTCCTGTCTCCTATTGAACTGAGCTGAATGGGAAAGAAGCAGAGAAAATGATGACATAAAAATTAAAGCTTAGCGCTTGCCTGTGAAGCCTAAGGACCCCAGTTTGAAGCTTGATTCCCCAGGACCCACGTTAGTCAGATGCACAAGGGGATGCACACATCTGGAGTTCATTTACAGTGGCTGGAGGCCCTGGCATGCCCATTCTCATTCTCTCTCTCCCTCCCACACTCTCTCTCAGCCTCCTCTCTCTGTCATTCTCAAATAAATAAAAATTAAAAAATTAAAAAATTAAAGCTTAATCATTGTATTCCGCTACCTGAGAGGAAGAACAGTTAGGTGCTGTTGATTGCTTAACTTCCTTGACTTTATTTATCTGAAATATTAATGTAAAGGCATATTAAAATATTTATTTACTTATTTGAGAGAGACAGAGAAAAAGAGGCAGACACAGACGACCTTGCAAATGACCTTCAGATGCATGCACCATGTTGTGTATCTGCCTTTATATGGGTACTGGGGAATTGAACCCAGGCTGTCAGGCTTTGCAAACAAATGCCTTTAACTACTGAGCCTTTGCTCTAGCCCTAAAAGAATATTTTTAAGTAGCTTTAAACCATGATCTTCAAAGCTTTTTAGTGGACCCCTGCAGGAGTCAAATAGATGGAAGGGGAATAAATATCCCAAAGACTTTCCACATCAGCCTTTTTAACCAAAATAGATCTGTGTTATGTATTTTACATATTAGAGTTTTCATTAAGCTTTTCTTTGAATAAAGTTTTATTAGATGGGTTTGAAAGCCTGTTCAAGCCACAATTACATATTCCTTTTAAGAATGTTTTATTTATTTGAGAGAGAGAGAGAGGCAGAGAGAGGGATAGAGAGAGAATGGTGTGCTATGTGCCGACCTGCAGCATGAGAGTCGAACAGACCTCGAAGGAGGGAGTGGGAATGGATCTGAGACAAGAACACAAGGAATGGAGCCAAGACAAGTTCTGATCAAGGGTCAGGTTTATTCAGGCAGACACAAGTTTATATACAGAAAATAAAACTTTCAACAATGCCTACGTGTGTAAAGTCAACTTCACCAAGGCCGTATGATAATGCCTCTGTGTCTAAAGTTTCAAGAAAAGAGGTCAAGGAACAGCTACAGCTCCCGACAGCACTACTGCCTCTAGCCACTGCAAATGAACTCCAGATGCATGTGCCACCTTGTGCATATGGCGTACATGGATACTGTAATGGAACCGGGGTCCTTAGGCTTTGCAGGAAAGCACCTTAACCACTAAGTCATCTCTCTAGCACCAATTCCAAATTCTTGGAAAGCAGTATGTTGGAAGAAGACATTAGTATTTGTTCAACTGGTACTAGAATGCTCTTTGTGTCAAGGCCTGAGAATACTATAGTGATATAGAGCCATAATACAGTTTAGCAGGAAAGGCAGATGATAAGTAGTTTATGAAAGGAATAATACAAGTGGTGTGATGGCATGCAGCAAGGGACTCATTTGACTTTTCTCTGGGACACTGGTTTGTAAACCATTAGAATCATTTGAATAAAATTCCTAGTCTCTATCCTACCTCAGACACTTTTTTGTTGTTTTGTTTTAAAGTTTAAAGAGATTTTTATTAGGTTGAGAAAAGGAAAGAATGTGAAGGAGATTCTTCCTTTGAGAAGGCAAGAGGGCATAAAGATCACTAGAGACACAAGTTGGGACCATAGGTCCTGACTGTGAGCTGATGTAACCTTAGCCATTTCTACTTGTCCAGGTGGAACTCTAGTCCCTCCTCTAAAAAAGACCAAAAGAAATTTTAAAAAGGCAACATTATCAAGAAGAACCCTTTTCTGAAGAAGTTACTTAAAAGTCTTTAATGTAAAAGCCAGTCTAGATGATGGTAGAGGCTAGAGCAACTCGGCAAACAGGAAGCTATGTGAGGCCTGAGTGGAGAGAAGGTGGAGTGTGTTTGAAGAATCTAACAAAGCCTCATTGCTACAATTTGGACGGGAGATAAATATAGCATTTATCCAGCTGTTTTAATGTTGATGGCACGCTCCCTCACCTTGATGACCCCAAAACTTTGTGATTGTAGATATAACACCTAGTACTTGGTAGGAAATCAAAATATTTGATGATCAAGTGAATAAAATCTGTTTACAGGGCCTTTCTTCAGAGTAGGGGATGGAAAAGGATTTTAATGATCCTGAAATAAGTTACTAACTCAAGAAATTTTCATTGTTCTTATTGCTTTGAGAAAAGAATGTGTAGTCCTGGCTGACCTCAAACTTGAAATCCTCCTTGCTTAACTTGAGTGCTGGGATTATAAGTTTTTTACTACTACTCCTGCTTAGGAGTTTTTTTTTTTTTTCCCCCCCTTGGTTTTTCGAGGTAGGGTCTTCACTTTAGCTCAGGCTGACCTGGAATTCTCTGTGTAGTCTCAGGGTGGCCTCAAACTCACTGTGATCCTCCTACCTCTGCCTCCCTGAGTGCTGAGATTAAAGGCATGCACCACCATGCCCGGCTTAGGAACTTTTAAAAAAGTTTAAGGAACCTGAATACAAATGAAATTTTATGGAAAAGTGATAGAACTGACCTGGTTATATGTGGGAATTTCTTCTTCATTAACCATTCTTTTACATTCTAAACTGAACTCTGTAAATTTCATTTTTGTTATTCCCTCTGTCTGTTCATAGCCACCTGGATAACTACCTGTTTTTCTTTCATGTGCTGGTATCTTAACTTCTTTTTCCTTTGTCTCCTGTAAAGGTGGGGGCCCACCTCATGCTCCCAACACTGGTACATGGTGCTTCTTCTCCTCCCCTCCCCCCACCTGAGGTAGGGTCTCACTCTAGCCCAGGTTGATCTGAAATTCACTATGGTTTCAGGCTGGCCTTGAACTCACAGCAATCCTCCTATCTCTGCTTCCCAAGTGCTGGTATTAAAGGCATGTGCCACCATGCTGTCTCTGTTTTTCCTTTTCTTCTTGAGGTAGGGTCTCACTATAGTCCAGGCTGACCTGGAACTCTATATGCTATAGCTTTAGGTTGGCCTCAAACTCACAGAGATCCTGCTACCTTTGCCTCCCAAGTGCTGGGATTAAAGGTGTTTGCCACCACGCCCTGCTTGGTACATGTTTATTTTACAGTATATGCTGAACTGGTGGTTTCAAGTGGAGTCTTAAGAGCTCTCCCTGGCTTTATTATCCTCTTTTAAAAAGATATATTTTTATTTATGAGCGAGGGACAGAGCAAGAGAAAGAATGGGCTTGCCAGAGCCTCTAGCCACTGCAAATGAACTCCAGACACAAGTGCCTCCACATGCACCTGGTTTATATGGGGACTCAAACCTGGGCCCTTTAGCTTCTTAGGCAAATGCCTTAACCACTAAGCCATCTCTCCACCCTGTTATCCTCTTCTTATGTGCTCACTTTTTTTTCTTTTGCATGTGAAGTTTGAGAAGCGTTGGAATCTAGAACATACATCAAAGGATTGAGTTTTTTAAAATTTTTTTTTAGGATTGAGTTTTGAAAGGCAACAGAGAAGGAAAAATGTGCAATTACAGATAGAATTACAGATTTTGCTTTGCTAATAATCACATATAGATAAGAGACCATACCATTAACTTGAAAGGGAAAAGAGAAGAAATTAGTATGAGTCAGTATTAGAGTGGTAGGTGGAGAGAGTGGGCTGGTGGATGACAGAAATGTAGGAAAGTTAGGAGATGTATTCCCTAGTGGAAATTGTTAATGATTCTATAATGTCATTAGTGCACTGGGATCTATGACTTCTCTCATTTCAGTAATACTTAGCTGTTTTATATAAGAATTTTATTAGAGGGACATGAAAGAGGAACTTCTATGTGTGAAGGGTGTATATATAAAGAGGAAGTGAACATGGGTATTGGTGGGGGTTAGTAATTTTTAATTAACCTGAAGAGTCATTTCAAAAGGAATTTAAATAAGCCTGCAAAGATTTGGTTGTGAGCTTTGGGGACAGTCTCATTCATTTTAATTTGAGATCGTGGCTGGAAGCAGCCAAGAGGCTAAGGATATTATGGTTTACTTTTCATTGAGCATGAGACCCAGAAAGCACTTTTTTTTTTCTTCCTAATATGAACATTTTAACAAGGTAAAGTCAATTGTCTGTATTGGAGCCTCCACTCTGTTGTCATTTTTTAGGTGTGTGACCTTGAACAACTTATATAAACCTTTCTCAGCTTCATCATTTTAGAAATGCGAATTAAAATAGTACCAATTTAGTGATAGTATTTTGAGATTGAACTAATATCTGTGAAACACGTAGGTAAGTGCTACCACAAAGGAAGTGCATGTAAGTTCTTTTTAAATAAAAATGTGTGTTTTCCTCTGATTTACTTTAATATATTGGTCTTCAAAGTATGCTATTCTTCTAATGGTTAGGTACCAGTTGCTTTCCCATCCCACATTTGTTACTACTACTCCATAATTAAACCTTTATAGTGTGCTTAAGCTGAGTTATATGTATTTCACTGAAATAGGAACTTTTTTGTTAGGTCTGTAAGTCTGTGCCAATAACTCAGAAACCTATCTATTAAATCTGTCTCTTTTATTTTAGCTGTTAAACGATTAATGAAAGAAGCAGCAGAATTGAAAGATCCAACTGATCATTACCATGCACAGCCTTTGGAGGTTAGTTTTAATCCATGTTCATCTTCTGGATTTCAACACTCTTCATATTGAAGACAAGTTTTTCAGAATCACTTTTTCATTGCTTTGATGTAGTTTGTTTATGTATATTATTCTGTTTCATGAGTATTTTCCTTCAGAATGAGACCCTTTAGACACAGCAGACTTCTGAACTCTATAAACGGGTTTCAGTTACTAAATTGATATTAGGTCTTAAGTGTGAGAAGTAGAAAGAAGCCCAGACACTTTATAGTTTGGAAAACTCACACCCTTGAGGAATCTCTGCAGCTACTCTGGGCTTTGTGTACAAACATCTCTACCTCTCAGTCTTCTCTTCTGTAAAATGACACTATTTAAATGTGCTTAGTCAGGTTTGCATTACCAGTAATGAGTGTAAAAATATTATGTATAAGAATTTTGCCTCTCCCTGTCTGCCTCTTTTTCTGTCTGTCACTCTCAAATAAATAAATAAAAATGAACAAAAAAAATTTAAAAAAAAAAAGGGTTGGAAAGATGGCTTAGCGGTTAAGTGCTTGCTTATGAAACCTAAGGATCCCAGTTCAAGGTTCGATTCTCCAGGACCCATGTTAGCCAGATGCACAAGGGGGCGCACTCGTCTGGAGTTTGTTCCTTTAAAAGATTTGTTGAAATAGCCTATAGGATTAATTTCCAATTTAATTAAATCCATCTTCTAATTTATAAGTATATAACAGCTCTAAGAAGGTTTTAATATATTTGCTTAAGAAAATTTAGCATTTTATTTTTGTTTCTGTATGTGTGTGTGTTGTATATATATGCATGTGCCCTTGTAGTGCTGCATGTGCTCTCTTGTCATGGGGTGCCCTCACCTGTGGTGGCTGGAGCAGAAAGTCAAGTGTCCCACTCCATTGCTCTTCCACCTGGGCTTACTTGAGCCTGAGTTTCTTAATAATCCCGGAGGTTGTTAACCCCCTACCCCAAGCCTGGACAATATTGATTATTGGGTCTCTGCTTCTCTATAGGACTGGGGTTACAAACACATGGGGTCATGCCCAGCTATTTTTTGTTTGTTTTGGTTCTGGAGATTGAACTTGAGTGATCTCTCAGGCCTCCTCAGGTCCTTATGCTTGCATAAGAAGTGCTCTTTATCACTGAGCAACCTCTTCAGCCTGATTTTAATTGTTATGAGACATAAATTTAGATTAAATGTCTTTTGTTTATATCTTTTCATTTATTGCTTATTTTTAATATTGTTATTTATTTATTTATTTGCAAGCAGAGATAGAAAGAGAGAGAATGGTCATGCTAGGACCCCTAGCCATTGTAAACAAACTCTAGATACATATGCCACTTTGTGCATCTGGCTATATGTGGGTACTGGGGAATCGAACTGAGGTCCTTTGGCTTTGAAGGCAAGTGCCTTAACCACTAAGCCATCTCTCCAGCCTCCCTATAACTTACCTTTGAGACTTTTTTATATTAGAAACTATCCTAATTATAATAAAGCGTTTTGATTTTTCTCACTTGATATTTCTAGTATTCCTACCAATGAAAATGATCAAACTTTCTCATGTTACTGATTGCTTATGGATTTTGTTTTTGTTTAGGATAATCTTTTTGAGTGGCATTTCACAGTTAGAGGGCCCCCAGATTCTGATTTTGATGGAGGAGTTTATCATGGACGAATAGTACTACCACCAGAATATCCTATGAAACCACCAAGTATTATTCTCCTAACGGTAAGAATTCTTGGCTGGCTTTCTTTCGTTTCTTTTCTGTTTTTTTTTTTTTTTTTTTTTTTTTTTAATTTTTTTTATTGAGGTAGGTTCTCACTCTAGCCTAGGCTGATAGGGGATTTACTCTGTAGTCTCAGGCTGTCCTTGAACTTATGTCTGTTGCTGAAACATTCTTGTTCTAGTCATTGGAGAAATCCATAGCCTCTTCTTAGTTTAAAATAAAAAATTAAGCTGGGTATGGTGGCATATGCTTTTAATTCCAGCACTTGGGAAGCAGAGGTAGGAGGATTGCTGAGAGTTTGAGGCCACCCTGAAACTACATAGTGAATTCCAGGTCAACCTGGGCTAGACTGAGACACTACCTCGAAAAACTAACAGACAAAAGAGAGAGAGAGAGAGCGGGGGTGGGGGGGGGGTGGGAGGGAGAGGGAGAGAGAGAGGGAGAGAAAGTATATGTTCCACCTTTTTTGAAGCAGGATCTTTTTTTCACTGCTGTATGCACTGCACAGGCTGGTCTATGAGCTTCTAGGATTATCCCCTTCCATATTGCCTGGGGTTACAGACATGTGATACTCTATCTGGCTTTATGTGGGTACCAGGGATCTGAACTCAGATCTCCACACTTGTGTGGCAAGAACTTTACCCATTAAGCCATCTCCCCCAGCCCTACTTCTTTTTCAAAAAGTCATCTTGGGGTTCAGTTGTTAAAGGCACTTGCTTGCAGGCTCAGGTTCGAATCCTCAGTACCCATGTAAAACCAGATGCACAGAGTGGTACATGCATCTGAAGATTGTTTGCAGTGGCATGTGGCCCTGGTATGCCCATTCTCTCTCTTTCTCTAAAATAAATAAAATAATTCAAAAAGTCATCTTCATCTTTCTCTCAGCAAATATTAAACACATCATGTGTCAGGCCCTGTGAGTGTAGAAGGAACTGAGTTAGCTTTTGCCCAAATGGAATCTGTATTTTGACTTCATGCCTTTTTGCAGTGGTATGAATTAAATGTTCCTCACAACCTCATGTGTTTTGAATGCATGATCTCAACTGATGGTAATTTTGGAGGTAGAACCTTGCTGGAAAAGGTCTATTTTTGAGGGTGGGTTTGGAGTGTTATGCGAGCTCCCCCTTGCCAGAGTTGGACTCACTCTCTTGTTGCTGATTTCCAACTATTATAGCCGAAGTGATGTGTAGCCTCTGCTTGTGCCATACATTCCTTTGCCATTATGGAGCTTTTGCCTCAAGACTGGAAGCTAAAATTAAAAAACAAAACAAAAAAACTTCTCATCACCTGCTTTCTGTTGGGTGCTGTATCCCAGAAACCAAAAGGTATAACTACAACATTCTTCCTCACACTGTCCCCAAGTATGACTATTCCAGCTGTTTAGACTTCAGCCATTTTTTATTTCTTTGAAATGACTTCAGTGGTCATCTTTGTGAAGAGAGGTGCCAAGAGTCTATATATGCATATATATACATGTATATATGTATACATATGCATACATATATGTATATACATATACACACATATTTTTCTAACATTGATGCATTTACATTTCTACCTATTAGGCATCATCAGTACCTTTCATGTCAAGCCATCCACCTATATTCAAAGCTGAAATTATTATCTCCAGCCTTCCTTTTCTATGTGCCTATCTTTTGTTGTTGTTGTTGTTGTTGTTGTTTGGTTGGTTGGTTTTTCAAGGTAGTGTCTCACTCTAGCTCAGGCTGACCTGGGATTCACTATCTAGTCTCATGGTAATCCTCTTACTTCGCCTTCTGAGTGCTGGGATTAAAGGCGTGCGCCACCACACCCGGCTTTTCTCTATGTGCCTATCTTATTAAGTGGCATCATTCTTCTGAAAACTCACTCTCATCATAAAGCCTTCCTTTCTACATCTTTGCTCACCAAATAGGTGACATGATGACTTTCTATTCTGGCCTTTAAACTGTTTTCTCTTTAGGGTCTTTAACCAAGGTTGGCTTTATTGTAGGCTTAAGGCACAGTATCATTCAGTCTTCATATATTAGATTTAAGTTGTGCATCTCTGTTTAAAAAAGATACTAGCCAGGCGTGGTGGCGCATGCCTTTAATCCCAGCACTTGGGAGGCAGAGGTATGAGGATCGCTGAGAGTTTGAGGCAACCCAGAGACCACATAGTGAATCCCAGGTCAGCCTGAGCCATAGTGAGACCCTACCTCAAAAAAAAAAAAAAAAAAAAAAGAAAAAGAGAGAGATACTAATGCACCTCTGAAAACAGCTTTTAGCCACTTAGCATATAACAAATATTTTAAGCATGAATATAAGTGGACAAAATTCATGTCCCTTTGGAGTTAACAATCTTTAAAAATTATCTTTAAAATTATTCATATGTAAATATAAAATCTATACTTAGGAAGCACAAGACCTTAAACATGCCTTTATAATTTTAAAATTTTTATCTTAAAATTTTTATTTTATATTTATTTTTGCCTATGTGTGTGCAAATAAACATCAGATGCTTGCATCACTCTGTGCATCTAGATTACATAGGCAGCGTGGGAATTGAACCCTGGCTGGCAGGCTTTGCAAGTGAGTGCCTTTCACTGCTGAGCCATCATCTTCCCATTCCACTTTAAAATTTCTAAAGATATATTTTATTTATTTATTTGAAAGAAAGAGGCAGAGAAAGAGAGAGAGAGAGGAGGGAGTAAGTGAGAGAGGGAGGGAGGGCATGTCAGGGCCTCCAGCCACTGCAAATGAACTCCAGATGCATGTGCCATATTGTGCTTACATGGGTACTGGGGAATTGAGTGTGGGGCCTTAGGCTTTACAGGCAAGCACCTTAAACCATCTCTCCAGCCTTGTTTTTCTTTTCTTTTCTTTTTTTTTTTTGAGGCATGGTCTTACTGACTTGGGGCTTTGTACCTCAGGCTGCCCTCAAACTCAGAGATTCTCCTACCTCAGCCTCCTGAGTGCTAGACTGAAAGGTGTGAGTCACCACACCTAGCACCTTTATAATTTTTTAAATTCATTGTTTATTTCTAAGGCTAATGGACGATTTGAAGTGGGCAAGAAAATCTGTTTGAGCATCTCAGGACATCATCCTGAAACTTGGCAGCCTTCATGGAGTAGTGAGTATAAATACAGAATACAAGCTGAGTAACACTTTATTCAGTTACTAAATACTGCAAAATATAGCTTGGAAAAGCATCTGTATAAATTTTCAGTGGTCTCAAATTATCCAAAACAGCTTCAGTCTCAAGGTTATATTATAATCCTTTATAATGAAATGAATAAAGCCTTTAAGTCTATAACTCTTGAAAGTAAATCTAGTTCCTTTACCAAAACAATTTTGATTGATGTTACTTTTTTGTTTCAGTAAGGACAGCATTACTAGCCATCATTGGGTTTATGCCAACAAAAGGAGAGGGAGCCATAGGTTCTCTAGATTACACACCTGAGGAAAGAAGAGCACTTGCCAAAAAGTAAGTTATCCATTTCATTTTTTGTTAGGTTCTGTATGCTGTTGGGTTAACAGTCCCTGTTTCTTATTTCATGAGTGGCCTTGGCTACAGGATCTAGTCTTATCATTGCTATTGTGCTATTGTAAAAATCCAGTTCTGTGGGTTGGGGAGATGGCTCAGTTGGAAGGAGTGCTTTCTGTACAAGCATGAGTTCCTGAGTTCAATTGCCAGAGCTCATGTAAAGAGTTAAAATAGCCATGCATGCACTGGTAACCCCAGTGAAGTAAAAACAAGAGGGTTGCTGGGGCTCTCTGAAAAACTGACCTCCAGGTTCAGTAACATTGTCTCAAGGAAATAAGATAGAAGAGCAATCAAGGATACTGACATACTTCTCTGACCTCTTCACGCATGTGCATAGGGTGTGTGCTTATGCATCTATAACTACACACAGATGTATATACCATCAACCCACACCAGATACTACACTGTATGTGTGTGTACATGTGCATACAGACACATACAGGAAAAAAGAAGAAAAGGGAAATCCAGTTCCTGTAATGTCCTTGAAGGGCACAGAATTTAGAAACCTGATTTTATTTACTTATTTATTTTGTGGTGTTGAAGGACTGAGTCTCAGGACATCAGCAGTGCAAGACACTCTTATCAGTGAGATACATCCCCAGTTCAGCTGTCTTGCTTGTCTTTAAAAAAATTTTTAATTAAGAACTTTAATATATGAGCATATTGCAAGTTGTTCACATTCCCACTGGGATGTACTCTTTTTTTTTTTTTTTTTTTTGAGGTAGGGTCTCACTCTAGCTCTGGCTGAACTGGAATTCACAGTGTTGTCTCAGGGTGGCCTTGAACTCATGGTGATCTTCCTACTTCTGCCTCCTGAGTGCTGGGATTAAAGGTGTGTGCCACCACACTTGGTTCTTTTTGTTTTTGTTTTTTGAGGGGGGGGGGTGTTACTCTAGCTCAGGCTGACCTGGAATTTGCTGTGTAGTCTCAGGGTGGCCTTGAACTCAGAGTGTTCCTCCTATGCCTGTCCTAGGAGACATTCTTTTTTTTTTATTTTTTTATTTTTTGTGGTTTTTTTGAGGAAGGGTCTCACTCTAACCCAGGCTGACCTGGAATTCACTATGGAGTCTCAAGGTGGCCTCAGACCCACAGTGATCCTCCTACCTTTGCCTTCCAAGTGCTGGGGTTAAAGGCATGCGCCACCGCACCCAGCTTAGGATACATTCTTATGTCCCCTTTCTCCCACCCCCATTCCACTAGGTTCCTCAGTGGTGTTTCAGTAATCACTGTGGGATCATGAATACACCAGTCAGTCCCTATAGGAGGATAGTACCTCAGAGTTCACTATCCTACCTTGTGGCTTTCACATTTTTCTGACCCTTCTCTTTTTTATAATGTTTCCTGAGTCTTGGAGGGCATGTTATAAGCATTCATTAGTATTGAACTCTCAGCAGCCTCTAATATTCTGCTTTGATGAGATTTTTTTTTTAACTTTTTTTTTTTTTTTTTTGGTTTTTCAAGGTAGGGTCTCACTCTGCCCAGGCTGACCTGGAATTCACTATGGAGTCTCAGGGTGGCCTCAAACTCACGGCGATCCTCCTACCTCTGCCTCCCGAGTGCTGGGATTAAAGGCGTGCGCCACCATGCCCGGCTTTCTTTTTTTATTAAGTTGATTTTTTTTTTTTAATTTTAGAGAGAGAAAGATACAGAAATAAGTAGGTAGAGAGAGAATGGGTGCTCCAGAGCCTCCAGCCACTGCAAATGAACTCTTAAGATGGGTGCACCCCTTGTGCATCTGACTTACGTGAGTCCTGGGGAGTTGAACCTGGGTCCTTTGGCTTTGCAAGCAAGTGCCTTAACCGCTAAGCCATTTCTCCAGTCCTTTGATGAGTTTCGAGTCTTCTCGGTGTCACCATCTCCCTGGAGGAGGTTCTCAGGCTAGTAGTTATACTTAAACCACCGCTTGCGTTGTAGTGTTTCCTGGGCCCTATCAGGTATGATAGACATGACTTGTCTCATGCTAGGCAGTCAGCTTTCCTTTCTTATCATTCTGATGTGTTTTGAGCCTCCCTGGTATTTGCTGCTATATGTAAAAAGCAGATTCTCTTGAGAGAGAAAATAGCATGGATCAAAGGGGATAAACTTAGGCATTTAGAAGGCTTTTTGATTAGCATAACCTCTCCTTTTGGCCAAAGATCAGTGGAAGCTTCCTCTAGGGTCTATGATCTCTGAAGTCATAGGTTTCTGGTTTTAAGTGTCAAGCATGATTATTCTCCCACTGAGTGGACCTCATATCCAGTCAAAGAGCAGTTGATTATCTCTAACCTATGTGCCACTATTGCATTGTTGGCTACATCTTGTCTGGCTGGTTGATTGTTGTAGTTTGCTTATTCATGCTGTTGGTGACTTTGATCCTCAGCAGCTCGCACAGTGCTTTCTAGCACTATGAAAGCCAGCTGGCAGGGAGGTGGCTCCATCTCAGTTTCAGGTTGATCTCTTACTGTCCTGTAATACCATAGGCTTGTGGCATCATCAACAATGGGGTCTTCTGCTTGGTTCTTTTTTTTTCTTTTTGGTTTTTCAAGACAGGTTCATTTTGGATATTTTATTTGAGAAGAAAGAGAGAAATATATCTATATATAGAGATACACAGACACACACACACACACACACTGGGGCCTCTTGCCACTGCAAACCAACAGGTGTATGTGCCACTTTGTGCATCTGCCTTTACATGAGTACTGGGGAATTGAACCCAGGCTGCCAGGTTTTGTAAACAAGTGCTTTTAACTGTTGAGATATCTTTCCAGTTCATCCATTTAGTTCTTGTGGGTAACCAAGCACTTTGGCAATGGTCTGCAATGTTTTGGAGGCCTCATGAACGTCTCTGACCAACAGCTGAGGTAACCCAATTCTGGCATTGGGAATTACCAGCAATGGCCTGTGGTTAAAGCTTTCTTCATACCTACAGGGAACTTCTGCCCACTGTTCCTCCCTGACTCTCTCTCTATGCATATCTTTTTTTTTTTTTTTTTTTTTGAAGGTAGGTTCTCGCTCTAGTCCAGGCTGACCTGGAATTCACTGTGTAGTCTCAGGGTGACCTCAAACTCATGGTAATCCTCCTACCACTGCCTCCTGAGTGCTGGGATTAAAGGCATATGCCACCACGTCCAGTTTATATGTGCATATCTTTTTAAGAAAGTCATATCTTTTTAAAATATTTTATTTATCGGATAGAGTATCTGATAGAGAGAGAGAAAGAGAGATTGGGGATGCCAGGGTCTCCAGCTGCTGCAAACAAACTCCAGACACATCTGGTTTATGTGGGCCCTGGGGAATCAAACTGGGGTCCTTTGTCTTTGCTGGCAAATGCCTTAACTGCTAAGCCATTTCCCCAGCCCAGAAAATCATATCTTTCAATTAGCTAGCAAAGAAATAGATTTCCATTGTACTGATTCATGCCATCATTAATTTGTTTATTGCCCCACTATCCACCCTCCTTTTCTCTCATTTCCCCCTATATTCTGTCTCTCCAAATTCCTGTCTACCATCCCCTCCTCTGTTCTTTCCTGCTTCTCTAAACCTCATTCTAGCTTCCTGATCAGTAGTACCAATGCTTGCAATTTATAAACAAATAAACTCTCCCATGTTATAATCTACAAATGAGAGAAAACGTCCAGCATTTGTCTTTCTGAGCCTGTGTAACCTCATTTAGTATAATTTTTTCCAGCCTCATCCATTTTACTGCAAGTTTCAATTTGTATGTTGCCTTTGGTAGGATGGCCATTGTTTCAGTCAGGTTCACATTGCTGGCAGAAAACACCTGACCAAGAGCAGCTTGTGGAGAAAAAAGGCTTCATTTTGCCTTGCAGACGTGAGGGGAAGCTCCATGATGGCAGGAGAAAACAATTGTATGAACAAAGGGCCTCCTGATGAACATCATGTTTACAACAGCAATAGGAGAATGTGCCAAACACTGGCAAGAGGAAGCTGGCTATAACACCCCTAAGTTCACTCCCAGCAATACACTTCCTCCAGGAGGCTACAATTCCCAAATTGCCACCAGCTGAGGACCTAGCCTTCAGAACATCTAAATTTATGGGGACACTTGAATCAAACTACCACAGCCATTTTCATGATATTAATGCTTCTGATCATCAACATGGCAAGTCTTTCCATCTTGCTAAGTTTCTTCAGTGTTTTAATGTTTCATTGTAGAGGTCTTTAACTTCCTTGGGTAATCATATTCCAAAAGATCTTTAATTTTTATGGTTATTATAGATGGGACTGCCTTCCTATTTCCTTTTCAGTATGTTTGTCATTGGTATTTATGAGGGCTGTTGATTTTTGTCTTTGCCCTGTTTGATCTGCCTCCCTCCCTCCATTCCCCCCCCCCCATATCTCTTTGCTTGCAAATAAATAAGTGAAAAAAATTTTTTTTTGGTTTTTCAAGGTAGGGTCTCACTCTAGCCCCAGCTGACCTGGAATTCACTGTGTAGACTCAGGGTAGCCTTGAACTCACGGCAATCCTCCTACCTCTGCCTCTCAAGTGCTGGGATTAAAGGCATGTGCCATCATGCCCAGCAAGAAAACTTTTTTAATATTTATTTTTATTTATTTACTTATTACAGACAGAGAGCAAATGGATATGCCAGGGCCTGTAGCTGCTGCAAATGACTCCAGATGCATATGCCACCTTGTGCATCTGGCTAACGTGGGACCTGGAGAATCAAACCTGGACCCTTAGGCTTCACAGGCAAGCGCCTTAACCAATAGCCTTCTTGCCAGCCCCCCCCCCTTTTTAAATATTTATTTTGGAAGTATTTTTTAAAATTTTTTGTTTATTTATTTATTTATTTATTTTTTAAAATATTTTTATTTATTTATTTGAGAGCGACAGACACAGAGAAAAAGACAGATAGAGGAGAGAGAGAGAATGGGCGTGCCAGGGCTTCCAGCCTCTGCAAACGAACTCCAGACGCGTGCGCCCCCTTGTGCATCTGGCTAACGTGGGACCTGGGGAACCGAGCCTTGAACCGGGATCCTTAGGCTTCACAGGCAAGCTCTTAACCGCTAAGCCATCTCTCCAGCCCTGGAAGTATTTTTTAAAAGAAAAATGAGATGTAATTCTGATGTGCTTTCCTTTGTAAGTAATGGATTTTTTTCTTGTACCTTTTTAAAAAATTGTTTTGTTTATTTTTATTTATTTATTTGAGCGCGACAGAGAGAGAAAGAGGAAGAGAGAGAGTGAGAGAGAGAGAGAGAAGAGAGAGTGAGAATGGGTGCGCCGGGCTTCCAGCCACTGCAAACAAACTCCAGACGCATGTGCCCACTTGTGTATTTGGTTAATGTGGGTCCTGGGGAATTGAGCCTTGAACCAGAGTCCTTAGGCTTCACAGGCAAGCACTTAACCACTAAGCCATCTCTCCAGCCCTTCTTGTACCTTTAAATACACTTTGTTTTCTGTGTTTAGTGTTTTAACGTGAGGAATTCTTCTCTGGTCCTGCCTTTTCTTTTGGACGAGCCTCATTTTAAAAATTCAGAAAATTTTCTTCTATACTTAAGTTTTTAAAAATTTATTTGGAGAGAAAGAGGTAAATAGAGAGAGAAATGAGTGTCCTAGTACTTCCAGCCACTGCATACGAACTCCAGACATATGTGCCACTTGTGTATCTGGCTTTCATGGGTACTAGGGAATCAAACCTGGGTCCTTAGGCTTCACAGGCAAGTGCCTTAACTGCTAAGTCATCACTCCAGCCCTTCTTCTATAATTTTTTTTAAGACATCTCTGTACCCTTGGAATAGAGAGTTTTTTTTTTTTTTTTCCCCTTGTTATATGCACATGATTGAATGTTTGGTCTTCTGATTACATTTAATTGTCTGTTGAATTCATTTGCTTATGTCCTCTTAAAATTCATCCTGCCGTCTGTTGAGTTCTTTTTTGTTTGTGCTTTTGTTTTTTGATATAGGCTCTCACTGTTGCCCAGGCTGTTCTGGAACTTACTCTGTAGCCTGGGCTTGCCTCAAACTCATGGTGATCCTTCTGTCAGCCTCCAAGTGCTGGGATTAAAGGTGTGTGCCTGCACACCCAGCTTCTGTTGAGTTCTTTTTGTTGATTCTCTTCCATTGCATTCAGTCGTTTGTTCATGGTCACATTAAATTTGATGAATATGCTTATAATTGTGTTTTGGAATTCTTTGTCTGGAGCTTCCTCTAAGTAGTTTTTACTGGAGTCTTCCATTATGGGACCAGGCATTCTTGGTGAGGATATCTTGTCTTACTAGTTTTACATTGGGGTTTGCCCACCTGGAATAGTCCCTTTGTCTTGCTGAGAATGCAGCAATAGTGGGGCCTGTGTTGAGTGGACTGGTCAGCCTTAATCTGGCTGCAGGTTTTGGTTGAGCACACTAGAAGATAAGCAGCATACTCCTTGTTTGGGCAGTCTCCACAGAGGTCTGGGCTTGGCATAGTGGGCAATGAGACCAGTGTGATCAGTGTAGGGCCTAATCTGGTTGTCTTTACTCAGGGTGGACACAGATGTGCCTGGGAGTGGGGATAGGGCCAAATAGGACTGATCCTCAATCCAGACATGCACATGTGGGTGGTGTACCCATGTCACTGAGTAGGCTTTGAGGAGAAGGTACACTCATATCAAAGCTGAGCAGCTATTCAGTGTGCTGGCAGTCTTGACATGGTTCTAAGATGTTATTTATATATTTTTTAACAGGTAATGAATAATATTCCAGTATGATTTAGTATAGAGGAAGATACCTCCTGCAAAACATTACTGGTCGTTTGTGCTGTTTAGATAGTATTAACCAGAGCAATTATTCTTTATTGTTAAATATATATTATTAGTTTTTGTATGCCTTAAACTCAGATTTTTAGCTTATTTTTAAATTTTATTTAGAATAGCATGGTGTATGTGTGTATTTTGAAGCAGTGAGTGAAAATGGGTATGCCAGAGCCTCTTGCGCAAGGTGGCCTTGAATTTACTACATAGCTGAGGCTAACCTTGAATTTCTGTCCTTCTGCCTCTTATCTCCCAAGTGCTGATATTGTAGGCATTTACCAACAATGCCTAGCACATAGAAGCCTTTAAAAAATGATTTTTCATTCAGCCATGGTAGCTAAACTATGCTTGTGAATAAACAAGCACATTCAGAATGAATTTTCTCTTTTAAGTTTCACCTGATTTTCATGTAAACTGAATATATTTTAAGGCAAATAAGTTGGATACAATAGATTCTCAGAGGGATATGGACAGCACAGTTGATTCTTGTGAAGCAAAAAATATCAAATATTAAATCAGTGCTACTTACATGTACAAATATTTTTATTATATGATGTTCCTTTAGAAACCTAGCATGTTCTTTAAGATCTTATTTGTTTATAAGAGTTTTTAAAAAATATTTTATATATTTACTTATTTTAGAGAAAAAGAGGCACCAAATGAGTGTGGGGGGGGGGGTCGGGAGATAGAATGAGAGAGAGAATGGGCACGCCAGGGCCTCCGGCCTTTGCAGATGATCTTCAGATGCATGTGCCCCCTTGTGCATCTGGCTTTGCAGGCAAATGCCTTAACCACTAAGCCATCTCTTCAGCCCTATTTATGAGGGTTTTTATCTTGAGAGATAAAGGCAGGTAGGGATAATTGGCTTGTCAGGGCTTCTATCCACTATAATGGAACTTCAGACGCATGCACCACCTTGTGACCTTGTGCATCTGGCTTACATAGGTACTGGGGAATCAAACCTGGGTCCTTAGGTTTCACAGGCAAGACCTTAACCACCAATCTACCTCTCCAGCCACTTAAGCTTTATTTATTTATTCAGGAGAGAGAGAATTGAGAATGGGTGTGCTGGGGCCACTGAGACTTAACTCCAAGATGCATGTGCCACTCCACGTATCTTGTTTTACACAGGTGCCTTGACCACTGAGCCCCCCAGCCCACATCTTGCCCAGATCTTAAGCTTTTTAGTTGTTCTAGAAGTAGTACAAAAAACTCTTTCTAAAAATGAAGTTCATTGCTTGTAATGACGATACATGCCCCAAATCCCAGCATTTGAGAAGCTGAGGCAGGCAGATTGGGGAGAAAAAAAAAAAAAAGACCTGCTTAGGCTACATAGCAAGACCCTGTCTCCATTTTTGGAGACAAAGATAAAATAAAGCAGTCCAGCCATTTAACTATGTATTCCATTTAAATATGTATTCTACATATTTATATATATTTTCTTGCAGCCATTTGCATCTTCATAGCCACTCTTGCGAGTTTTAGAGTAAGGTTTTTTTTAGGTGGGGAAGAGGGTTGAGACAGGGTCTCACTCTTAAACTTGAACTTGTGTGAGTCACCATGCCAGTGATTGAAAACAGGACCTTCAGGTACTCTAGGCAAACTATCAATGGAGTCACATCTCCAGCCTCTAGGTCATTTTTGGCTCCATCTAGAATACAAAGAGAATTATGGGAAAACAAATATATGTCAAGAAATGAGATTTATCTTGAGTCTGATCAGTAATAGATTGTCTTTAAAAAAAAAAAAAGATTTCTTTCTTTATTGTTATTTGTTTGAGAGAGAGCACCAGAGAGACAGAAAGCTGTACACAGAGAGAGAGTGAGTTTGGGTGTGCCAGTGCCTCCTGCCACAGCAAACTCACTCCAGGTGCATGTACCACTTTGTGCATCAGGCTTTACATGGGTACTGAGGAATTGAACCTAAGGCCATCAGACTTCACAAGCAAGTGCCTTTAACTACTGAGCCATCTCTCCAGACAGATACAATATTATTATTATTATTTGAGGTAGAATCTTACTCAAGCATAGGCTGATCTGGAATTCACTCTGTAGCCCCAACTGGCCTTGAACTCATAATGCTGCTCCTACCTCTGCCTCCCAGGTGTTGGGATATGATAGGCATGGACCATCATACCTGGGTCAATATTAGTATTTTTTTCACAAGTTTTTCCAAGTCTTCCAAATTGTACTGCTTTTTTTTTTTTTTTTAAAAAAAGTCATATTTGTGAATTTTTTTCAAGAAATAACAGTTCTATCTTTAATTGGCTTTTTTCCTGCTTTATAGTTTTTCTGAAAGAGCATTTGAGGGCTGAGAGATGGCTCTGAGGTTAAAGGATCTTGCTTGCAAAGCTTGCCAGTTGGGGTTCACTTCTCTAGTACCCACATTCATGTGTCTGGAGTTCATTTGTAGTAGCAAGAGGCCCTGGTGCACTTAGAATGCCTGTCTGTTTCAAATAAATACATCAAAGAGCTGAGAAGAAGTGACAGTTAAATGTTCAGCAATATATTTGATTGTTATTATTTTTTTCTACTTTCTCATTATCATATTCTTTCTTTTATCAGCAATAAATTTGAAAAACATAATTGAACTTTATATTGGATCTTTTTACAGGCTTTAAGTAGGCTATTTTGTGTTTTCTTGAGGACAGCATGATAGACAGTTGATAAATTTTGTCACTGTGTAGATCTTTGCATCATTTATTAAAAAAATGGAATTTAGGATCTTTAAAATTTTTTTAAATTTCTTATTTATTTCAGAGAGAGAGAGACAGACAGGCAGGCAGACAGATGGATAGAGAGAATGGACATGCCAGGACTTTCAGATGCATGCTGCAGATGCATTCTACATCTTATGCATCTGGCTTATGTGGGTCCTGGGGAATCGAACCTGAGTCCTTTGGCTTTGCAGGCAAGTGCCTTAGCCACTAAGTCATCTTTCCAGCCTGAGAGTCTGTTTTTTATTTTTTTTTTAATTCATTTTTTGTTTTTCCAAGGTAGGGTCTCACTCTGGCTGACCTGGAATTCACTATGTAATCTTAGGGGAGTCTGTTTTTTTTTTTTTTAATATCAATCTACCTCATATATTTATCTCATAACTATAATTGCTACCTTAATTTTCTAATTTACAGCCTGCAGATGGATGTGATATGAAATTTTTGTGTTCTTTTAGACATTTAGTGTTTGAATGTCAGTAAAAGGGAATTAACATTTAACTGTTGGGTTTATACTCATTGAACAAAGTTGTTTCCTACCAGATCACAAGATTTCTGTTGTGAAGGATGTGGCTCTACCATGAAGAATGTCCTGTTGCCTTTAAAATCTGGGAGTGATTCAAGCCAGGCTGACCAAGAAGCCAAGGAACTGGCTAGACAAATTAGTTTTAAGGTACTATAATTTCTAAACAAATTAAGATTGTTTACTCCTGAGTTCTAGGTCTTAAGGAAAACAACATAGTTCAATTGCAATAAGGTTTGATAAATATTTTCTATTAATAGAATACATAATTTATACTTATAATGGCATGTTACTATAGCAGTTAAAGGTAGGATTCTGCTATATAATGCCAGGTATCCAAATTTCAACTTTATATATATATATATATATATATATATATATATATATATATATTGTTTTTTGAGGTAGGGTCTCACTGTAGCCCAGGCTGATCTGGAATTCACTAAGGAGTCTCAGGATGGCCTTGAACTCACGGCAATCCTCCTACCTCTGCCTCCCACGTGCTGGGATTAAAGGCGTGCACCACTATGCCCGGCTTAAAATATATATTTTTTATTTATTTGAGAGAGAGAGAGAGAGAGAGAGAGAGAGAGAGAGAGAGGGAGAGAGAGAGAGAGAGGGAGAAAGAGAAAGGCAGGTAGAAAGAGAGAGAATGGGCATGCCAGGGCCTCTGGCTGCTGAAAAAGTAATAGGAGTATGACTACTCAAAATATTAAAATACTATAAAAATCTCAGGTTGGAGAGATGGCTTAGTGGTTAAGGTGCTTGTTTGTGAAGCCTAAGGACCCTGGTTCAATTCCCCAGGATCCATGTTAGCAAGATGCACAAGGGGGCGCATGCATCTGGAGTTCATTTGCTGTGGCTAGAGGCCCTGGCATGCCCATTCTCTCTTTCTATCTGCTTCCTCCTCTCTCTCAAATGAATAAATGAAATAGTTTTTAAAACATTATAGATCGTGTGGGGCTAGAGAGATGACTTAGCAGTTAAGGCACTTGCCTGTGAAGCCCAAGGACTCAGGTTCAATTGCCTAGTACCACATAAGCCAGATGCATAAAGTGGCACATGTGTCTGGAATTAATTTGCAGTAGCTAGAGGCCCTGGTGTGACCATTCTTTCTCTCCCTCCTTCTCTCTCTCTCAGTCTGCCTCTTTCTCTCAAATAAATAAATAAAATACTTTTTTAAGCTTCATAGATTGTGAACTATAGCTGTTGGTTTTGTTTCCCACCAAGGTAGCAACTCCTTGAGAACAGAGATTATCTATTCCTCTTCTTGTATCTAGCATGGTAGCTGATGCAAAAGTGCTTAAACATAGTGTCATTAAAATATATCATTAAGATAAATCCAGGAGAGAAAATGTAGGGTATGTGTTATTTGGTACACTTCTTTTTGTAATACTGCTCTTGGGTATATCTTATTTATAGGCAGAAATCAATTCATCTGGAAAGACTATTGCTGAGTCAGACTTAAACCACTCTTTTTCACTAAATGATGATATACCTACAACATTCCAGGGTGCTACAGCAAGCACATCGGTATGGTTTTTCTCTTTTATTGTACATCTGTGTCATTATAATTGTTTGTAATATGAATAGATACCTGATCAAACTTCTAAAAATTTTGTTTTTCCTAATAGGTAGGATTTTAGTTCAGCTATTCCTCTAATGAATTATAATGTCCTGAGCAAATTAATCTTTTCGGGCTTTTATTTTTGTTAAGTGGAACTGGAATAAATAATTTTTTTTTGTTTGTTTTTTGGGGTAGGGTCTCACTCTAGCCCAGGCTGACCTGGAATTCACTATGTAATCTCAGGGTGGCCTCAAACTTAACACAATCCATCTACCTGCCTCCCAGAGTGCTGGGATTAAAGGTGTGTGCCACCATGCCTGGCTGTTAATTTTGAAGTTCTGTTATCTCTCTAGAATTTAGTGGTTTTTTAAAAAGTTAGGCTTATGTCTGGGAATGTGACCTGCTTAGCATGCACAAAGCCCTGAGTTTTGCCTCCAGCACCATGGAAACTGAGCGTAGTGGTACATGACTGTTAATCCTAGCATTTCAGAGCTGAAGATAGGAATATCAGGAGTTCAGGGTCGTCCTATTCTCATCGCAACAAGTTTGAGGCCAGCTTTGGTAAATGAAACCCTAATTCCAAAATAAAACAGGTTTTTTTTTGTTGTTGTTGTTTGTTTTATGAGAGAGAGAAAGACAGAATGAATTGGCACACTGTGGCCTCCAGACATGTGTACCATCTTGTGTGCATGTGTGACCTTATGCACTTGTGTCACCTTGTGAGTCTGGCTTCCATGGGATCTGGAGAGTTGGATATGGGTCTTTAGGCTTCATAAGCAAATACCCTAACTGCTAAGTCATCTTTGTAGTCCTCAAATAGTTAGTTTTCACATAGTGCTAGAGTTAGTCTAAGTAGACCAAACATATTAACTATTTTCTAAGTAGATAGTATTTCTGACAGGTTTATTAGACTAAGGCATTGGTTTGATAATTACTTGGAACCAAAAGTTCTCCTTAGAATTGTCTGTCCAGTACACTGGTCACATATGGCTGTCTAAATTTAAATTCAGTCAAAATTAAGTAAGAGTCAGATTTTATTTATTCAGGCACAGTAGCTATGTTCCAAGTATTTTATAGGCACATATGGCTACAGGTTACTGTTTAGAAGCATACACAAAAAAATTGATTCTCATTACATAGTTCTATTGGACAGTATTGCTTGGGTGTTTCTGTGGGTGTTACTTGTGCCATGACCTTATGATGTAGGATTTTGGGGTTCAGAACAGGGCTATGCACCTCAACTTTTGGGTTCTTATCCTATTTTAGCAAAGGGTTTATAAAATGGACTCTTGAGAAAGGTAAATTATGAGTGAAGAAGTTTATTTAGGGATAAATTGTGGATTATGTGGATTATTATTGTAGGGGCAATTAAAAGCCACAGAGGAGGCTAGTCAAGCCAGAGGAGACTTCTCCTTGTTTTGCCTGGCTAGAAAGACAGAGGGGAGACAGACAGAATCTCCATGACAGAGAAATTTCTAGGGATAAAAGGGCTCTGGAGTGTGTGTATGTGGGAGGGGGTATACACCCACATGTGGAAGGCAAAGCATAAGAAACAAAAGATTTCCTTCAAGTAAAAGACCAGAGAAGATGAAGAAATAGTGAAGGTAGCCAGGTATGGTGGCACATGCCTTTAATCCCAGCACTCAGGAGGCAGAGGTAGGAAGATCACCGTGAGTTTGAGGCCACTCTGAGACTACCTAGTGAATTCCAGGTCAGCCTGAGCTAGAGTGAGAGAGTGAGACCCTAACTCGAAAAACCAAAAAAAAAAAAAAAAACAAAAAAAAAAAACGTATAACTAGGGGCTAGAGAAGTGGCTTGGCATTTAAAAGGCTTTTGCTGGGCTGGAAAGATGGCTTAGTGGTTAAGGCCCTTGCCTGTGAAGCCAAAGGACCCAGGACCCACATAGGCCAGATGCACAATGGGCACATGCGTCTGGAGTTCATTTGCATTGACTACAGGACCTGCTGTGCCCATTCTATCTCTGTCTCTCTCTATATATATCTCTGTCACTTTCTGCTTACAAATAAATAAATCAAAAAATTATTTAAAAGGCTTTTGCTTGCAAAGCCTTACTGTCTCTTTTGATTCTCTAGTACCCATGTAAAGCCAAGTACACAAAGTAGTGCATGCATCTGGAATGTGTTTGCAGCGGCAGGAGGCCCTGGCATGCCGATACTTTCTCTCTGTCCTTGAACACAAATTAACAAAAATATGTTTTTAACATATGACCAAACTGTGTAAGTTTTTTTTTAATATTTTGGTTTTTTGAGGTTAGGTCTCACTTTAGTCCAGGCTGACCTGGATTTCACTATGTAGTCTCAAACTCCTACATATCTGCCTCCTGAGTGTGATTTTTTTTTAGGGGAGGGGTTGGTTTGATTGGCTGAGTAGCCATATATTACTCCCCACTCTAGTTTGTAGAGGACTTTTGAGGGTCACAAAATTAAAAAAGATGCTAACCAAAGATCTGCTTTTAGTCCAGGAATAGCTTACCATAAAGTGGAGTGAATATTCTTTGAGTGGCTTTTGCCTCTGCTAAGAGTGAATAGGCAGAGAAAAATTGTTGGAATAAGGGGAGAGGGTCTTTCAATGGACATATGATGGGAATTAAAAATGGAGGTATGGGGAAAAAAACTGAGTAGATGAATTTATTTATTTTTTTTTAATTTTAATTTATTTTTTATTTATTTTTTTCTCAATTTTATTAAACATTTTCCATGATTATAAAAAATATCCCATGGTAATACCCTCCCTCCCCCCTTTTCCCCCTTGAAATTCCATTCTCCATCACATCCACTCCCCATCTCAATAAGTCTCTCCTCTATTTAGATGCCATGATCCTTCCCTCCTCTTATGATGGTCTTGTGTAGGTAGTGTCAGGCACTATGAGGTCATGGATATCAAGGCTAACTTTTTGTCTGGAGGGAGCACGTTGTAAGGAGTCCAACCTTTCCTTTGGCTCTTACATTGTTTACACCACCTCTTCTGCGTAAGAACCTGAGCCTTGGAAGGTGTGATTGAGATGTTACTCCGTACTCTAGTTACATAATAATTAATATGGAATTTACAGTTTAGTCGTATGAGCCTGAATTTGAGAGGAGTTTTTTGATCCCGCTTGACCTTCCATTGTGGCCAGTAATCCTCAGCCTCAGCTAGTGGATCTACTGGTTGGATGTGGGTGTGATGAATCCAAGTGGCAATTCTGTCCACCTTCACAGCAGTAGGTGTGGTCAGGATAATGATGTAGTGTCCCTTCCAGCGGGGTTCCAATGTCTTCCGGTGATGGTGGTGAACCATGGATTATAACCATGAGTCGGTTGGGGGGGGGGGGGCCCAGTCTCATCTATGGCCTTCAGCCTTGGCCATACCTCTTTATGAGTTCTAGCAAGAGATTGAAGAGATTCATGCAATTGTTGATTATCAAATTCAGCAATCAACTCTGCTTTTAAGTCAGGCAGAATTGGGGGTGATGTTCCAAACATTATTTCATAGGATATTAAGCCTATCATGGAGGCTGTGTTTTGCACCCTATAGAGGGTAAAGGGAAGGAGAGATACCCAGTCCCTGTCAGTCTCCATGGTTAATTTAGTAAGGGTCTCCTTTAGAGTCCTGTTCATTCTCTCTACCTGTCCTGAGCTTTGGGGTCTGTAAGCACAGTGTAATTTCCAATTTGCCCCCCAAAATCTTAACAACTTCCTGTGTTACCTGAGAGATAAAGGCTGGTCTATTGTCTGAGCTCAAAAGAGCAGGCATTCCATACCTGGGATGTCTTCTAGGATTTTCTTAGTTACCACTTGAGCTGTTTTATGCTTGGTGGGGAAAGCATCTTTCCATCCTGAAAAAGTATCTACAAAAACTAAAAGATATCTATAACCATATTTGCCAGGTTTTACCTCAGTAAAGTCCAATTCCCAGTGTGCTCCGGGCTTGGAACCTTGTAAGCGTGTCCTATCTCCTTTAGGATGATTGTTTGCATTAGTCATTTTACAACTTAGGCATTTGTTAGCAATTTCTTCAATTTGAGATCTTAAATTGAGTATTTTGAGGTGATTATGTCTGTCCGCTTTGTGCCCAGATGTGTAGATTGGTGCAAGCGTTGGAGAAGTTGCTGAGCCAGGTCTGTAGGAAGGATCAACTTACTGTCCCCACTTTTGATCCAATCTCCAACACTCTCTTGTGTTAAAGGCCATTTACTAATTTGTTTAGTGTCCTCCTTTGAATACACTGGAGTATCAGGTAAAGTTAGGGGTACTGGGTCCAGTAATAGAGTCAATACCAGTTCAGTATCTAGGGTGACCCTCTTAGCAACTTCATCTGCCCTCATATTTTCTCTGGCCCCTGGAGTATAATTTCTTTGGTGGCCAGGGCAATGCATAACGGCCAGTGTAGAGGGCAACCATAGGGTGGTCAACAAGTCCAGAATTTGCTATTTTTAATTGTCTTTCCTTCTGCTGTGAGGAGGCCTCTCTCTTGATAGATAGCCCCATGTACATGGGTGGTTGCAAAGGCATAGAGGCTCTCTGTATATACATTCAGCTTCTTGCCTTTGCCTAATTGCAAAGCCTTTGTCAAAACAATAAGCCCCGCCCATTGTGCAGAAGTCCCTTTAGGTAATGCTGCCACCCAGACAGTTTCTGTTTCACTCACCACAGCAGCCCCACATACCTTTGTCCATTTTTCATGAAACTGCTGCCAACTGTGTACCAAGTCACTTCAGCATCTGGTGGGGGCTTGTCAGTTAAGTCTTCTCCTATGTTGTGAAGCCAACTCAGGATCTTGGCACAATCATGGAGGGGTACCTCCACATCTGGGTCCGGCAACAAGGTGGCAGTGTTCAGGGATGTGCTGAGAATGAACTGTATCTGTGGTGGATTTAAAAGCAAACTTTGATAATGAGTTATGTGGGCATTACTCATCCATCAGTTGGGGGGGTTGTTTGAGAACTCCCTCTATGGTGTGGGGAGTGACCACCTGCAGTTCCTGTCCTAATGTTAATTTATTGGCATCTTTTATCAGCTGGGCTGCTGCTGCTGCTGCTATTATTCTTAGACATGGTGGCCATCCTATTTCTACAGTATCCAGTTTTTTGATAAGTAGGCAACTGGCCAATTCCAGGGTCCTAGTGACTGAGTTAAAACTCCTTCCTCTTGTCCACATAGAGGCTAAAGGGCTTGTTAATGTTGAGTAGCGCCAGCGCAGGTACAGTCAGCAGTGCTTGTTTTCTTTCATTACATGCCTGATCTTGGGCTGAAGTCCGTTGGAAAGGACTCCCTTCTTTGGTCAGTTCATATAGGGGCCTGGCTTTTTCAGCAAACTCAGGGATCCATAAACGGCAAACCCCAGTGGATACCAGGAACTCATGTACTGCTCTGTGGGGTGGTGGGAGTTGGTATACTTAATAGTCTTTTTTTCTGGCCTGGGATAGCCATCTTTGCCCATAAGAACATATCCCAGATATGTTACTTCTCTTAAACAAATTTGAGCCTTTTTTGGCGGAAGCATGATACCCCAAGTCTCCCAAGGTTGTTAGTAAATCCTCTGTACTTGCTTGGCAAGCCTGTGCTATATCTGTGGTTATTAAAATCTCATCAAGATATTGCAACAAAGTCAAATGTGGGTGCAGTTGGCAGTACTCACCCAGCTCTTCATGGAGAGCCTCATCAAACAGGGTTGGCGAGTTTTTGAATCCTTGGGGTAGCCATATCCAGGTTAATTGTCCATTAAACCCTCGTTCAAAGGCAAATAGTGGCTGGCTTTGTGCTGCCAGCAGCAGGCTAAAGAAGTCATCTTTAAGTCCAAAACAGTATACCATGCTGTGGAGAGAGACAAGGAGCTCAAGAGTATGTAGGGGTTTGGCCCTGTTGCGTGGGTATCCATCACCTGTTTGTTTACCTCCCTTAGGTCCTGGACAGGCCTGTAATCCCTGGTATGTGGTTTCTTTACCAGTAGGAGTGGAGTGTTCCATGCAGGGAACAAGCACCCCAAGGTCTTAGAGTCACCTAATATGAGGGGTTATTCCTATATGAGCTTCTCTTGACATGGGGTATTGTCTCACCCTGATAGAGTTGCTCCGGGCTTTAACTCCACCCAAATGGGCAGGTGATTTGGAGGCTAGTACCATCCCTCCTGTTTCTGTCCAGGCCTCAGGGAACTTTTACTTTTTTTAAAAAAAATTTAATTTATTAGTTTTCTTTTCAGCAAATACAAGCAGTTTGGTACCATTGTTTAGGCTCATCCATGATCTACCCCCTCCCAATGGACCCTCCTTGTTGATGTAAATGGGTCGTGCATTGTGGAGTTAGCCCACAGTTCTTGGTACGATAAATGTCTCTGCATATCGTGACCCAACATGTGACTCTGACATTCTTTCCGACCCCTCTTCCGCAAAATTTCCCTGAGCCATGCTGGGTTTATTTTTGGTCTGCTTCAGTGCTGAGGTGTTGGGGGCCTCTGAGGCTCTGGCTCTCTGATTTGGTAGGAGTTGATTTTTCTCTGTGTTGGTCTCCTTCTCCTTTGTGCTGGTATCTGGTTCATCAGGAAAACATCACCCTTGCTTGTTTTGCCAATTTTCCTTACTTTCAGTCAGGCGCTTTTTGAGGTATGATGGGGCAGCTCTCTCCTTAGGATCTACATCTATCTGAAAAAGAGAAGCAGATTCTCCAACAGAGAGTAAGTTAGCACCCGGAAAATTGAGATAACACTTACTTTTTTGATAGAGAGTTTAATAGGTGTAGGCCCTCTTGTACCCCATGATTGATGGTAGCTTGATATTGTAGAGTGGGTTTATGTTTGGATAAGGCTCTGACTTGTTTCCCAGCTCCAGCTATGGGTCCTGTACCACTGAGGGGATCAGTTAGCCAAATCAAGAGCAGTTGGTTCCCCACCATGGCTGTGTGCCATTATTGCACTTGTGTGGACATCACACCAGTTTATTTGTTGCTAATTGGGTTAGACCATGAGTTGCTTGGACAGATATTGGTCATTTCCCCCAGTTGCCCATGTAGCACCTTCTGGCACTAGACACACTGACTGTCTGGGGACTGACTCTCTCCTGGCTTCCACCCATGCCGTTCCATTTTACGTGTCAGCTGCGTATGGAGTCTTCAGCAATAGGGTCTTACCACTGACCTTTGGTGGGTCATCAAGTACTCTGACAGAAGTCTGTCATTGTTTTAGGAAACCTTGTAGGTTTCTCTGATCAAAAGCTCATTGTGGATGATAGCCCCATTCTGGTAGTGGGAGTTACAGGTCAGTGCCCACTAAGAAAATGAGGAAAAAAATAACTAATGTACAAGATTTAGAGCATGGGGAGTGGGAGAGGGAGGGATGGGAAGATGTAGAAGATTTAGGTTAGTCTTGATCCTACCCTCTCCAGTGTCTTGTGGTTCAGGTGTTTCCTGTAAGGGTCTAGTGAAGGTTCAGCCATTTGGTCTGCCTTTTAGGAAGTAGAATTTTATGGTAGCATTGCCGTTTGGGTCCAGATTAGTGTTTCTCACCCCTTCGATGCCCTCCCCTCCCTCCCTACCCATCCTAGTGTCTAGTCCATGAGTTGCTTGCTGGGTATGTAAGGTATCTTGGGTAGATTCAGGTTAGGTGTTGTAGATGAGTGAGACTATGTGTCGATTTTTTTTTCTGTGATTGGGTAAGTTCACTAAGAATGATATGTTCCAGGGTCAACCATTTTTCCTCAAATTTCTTTGTGTCATTTTTTCTTACTGCTGTATAGAATTCCATTTTGTAGATATACCACATCTTAATTATCCATTCTTCTAGTGATGGACATCTTTGTTGATTCCAGCCCTTAGCTATTGTGAATTGAGCCGCTACAAACATGGTTGAGCAAATCTCTCTGGCCTATGGTTTGAAGGTTTAAGGGTATAACTGGGTCTGTTGGTATCTCTATAGTCAGGTTTTCAGGAGTCTCCATATTGCTTTCCAAAGTGGTTGTACCATCCTACATTCCCACCAACAGTGAATGAGTGTTCCTGCTTCTCCACATCCTCACCAGCATTTATTTTCATTTGATTTTTTGATGTTGGCTATCCTTATTGGGGTAAGGTGGAATCTCATAGTTGTTTTAATTTGCATTTCTCTGATGATTAGGGATGATGAACATTTTCATAAGTGTGTGTTTGCCATTTGTATTTCTTCCTCTGTGAACTGCCTGTTCATCTCTGTGCTCCATTTTGTGAGTGGGGTGTTTGTCTTCTTATTGTTTAGAATTTTGAGTTCTTTGTAGATTCTAGAGATTAGGCCTCTATCAGTTGGATAACCTGCAAATATTTTCTCCCATTCTGTGGGTATTCTATTGGCTTTGCTTATTATATGCTTGTCCTCAGGGAACTTTTGAAACCATTCAGCATTGTCCATCATGGGACTTGGTTGTTGGTAGAGTCTATATTCATCTTCTAGCTGCATTGTTAATATTTGCACCGGGTGCCCATTTCTATCGGTAAGATGAGGCCCATTCAGGTCAAAAGAACTTTGAGCTCCTATTTTGATTAGTAAGTCTTTTCCCAGTAAGGGGTAGGGAAATTGAGGTATGACCATAAAGGAATGGGATACCTGGCCTGTGCCAAGGTCCACTGTTCTTCGGGTAGTCCATGAGTACTGATTCATACCAGTGGCTCCTTGCACCCACAACTTTTTATTTGATAGTTTTCCTTGGGGCTGCCCCAGTATCTATTAAAAAATTAATAGGCATCCCCTTCACTCTTAAGGTTACCCTGGGCTCAGGAAGGAGGGTCCAAACCCCTTCTCACTTAGTCATCAAGCCCTTCTCATTCCAGGGCATGCACCTGCTCTGAGTGGCTGTTTTTCTGAGGAGTCTTTTAGAACATTCTTTTACCCAATGTCCCATCTCTTTACACTGGTCACGTTGAAGTTTGGGCCTTTCTTGTGAAGGTCCCCTCTTACCTTGCTCTCCTGCAAGTTTTTTGTATTGCCAGCGTTAGGTATCAGGGTATCCCTGGTGGCTGCCAGAAGAATCTTGGTCAAATTGTGGTACTTTTTTCATTTGCTGAGGCAATGGCTCGGGCTTGGCATTCCTCGGGACTCTCTCTCTGTTGTTATATATGCGTTCTGCCAGTGCCACTAGCTCCTGTAAACTCAATATCTGCTAGTCTGTCCAGTTTTTGAATCTTCCTCCTTATATGTGGGGCTGCCTGGTTAACAAAACTGAGAATAACTGCTGTCTTATTTTCTGGCAGCTCTGGGGCCATAGGAGTTTATGTACGATGCACCTCCATGAGACTTTCCAGAAAAGCGGCAGGAGTCTCATCTTTACCTTGCTGCAGCTCACTAACCTTAGCCAAATTAGTGGGACGCCTAGTGGTGGCCCTGAGACCCACCCCCCTCGTTAGAGTCCGGTGGTACACCCGGAGTTTCTCCTTACATGCTGCCATGTTGAGTCCCAGTCTGGTCTAGTCAAAGGAAAGAAGGTATCAATGATAGCTTGATTTTTGGTGGGGTTCCCATCCACGCCCGGGTTCAGTCTGGATTTTCTCTCTTTCCTCTGTAGTGAAGAGAATCTGTAGCAATCATCCCAAGTTGGTAGGTGGGTAAAAATAATAGAATCCAAAAGATCAATAAGCCCCTGTGGTTTCTCTGAGAATTTAGGAGTTTGCATTTTCCAGTTTATATAGATCACTAGTGGCGAATGGCCAGTAGTGATGTGGTTGGTTTCCATCGTGGTCTGGGGCCCCATAACCAAGAGGGGAAACACTGGACTCTAGGTCTGGGACTTGACTCCAAGGGGCCCTACTACAAGTGTGGGGAGGGCTTTGTATGGGTGGAGGTTGGGCTGCTGATGGCGGGTCTTGAGGTTGTGGTCCTGCAGGTGGAGACAGGTTTATAGGTAGGGTAGGGTAGGGAGGAGGAAAGATTAATTCTTCCTCCTGTGAATTTGGAAGCACAGGATACAGGGGAGTGGAGGGGGAAGAGGAAGGGAAGTCATTTGATTTATTCTTCGTCTTTACTGCCGAAATAGTGGTGGTCTCCTTTGGAGGGGGAAGAAAAGGTGTAACCCAAGAGGGAAGGTCTTCCACCAGGTCACGCCAAACCAGAATATAGGGGATTTGGTCTGAATAGCCAGGAAGTCCCTGAAAGATGTTTTCCTGCACTCGCTGTATGATCAGTAAGTGGAAGGTGTCCTCTAGTGGCCAGCCCGTGTTAAAGGTGGGCCATTCACTCCTGCAAAGGGTGATGAGTTAACTTTTCTTTATCTCTACATTTAGGTTATGTTATGAGCCCTAACTTTAATGTCCTGAAAATGGTCCGTCAGAAAGTGAGGTAGTCTGTGTCTGTCCCATTTGTCCAATAACACAAACAGTAGTTCCAACAAAGAAAAGGAAAAAGAGACAGCAAAGGAGTTCAGCTGACCAGTAACTACAAAACTGAAACTCAGACTGTGGCTTCTTGCTGTTCCGCAGTAGTGACCCGTGTTGCCTCTGCAAATCTATCGGAGAATGAAATCCCCCTCAGGTGGGCCTGGGGCACCCAGGACCCACTGTCCAGACAAAGGGCCCTCCAGGGGCGCGTCTGCCCAACCACAATTTTCTGATGAATGGAAGGACAGAGAACAGATTTTCAGAGAAGACAAAACACAAAAACACACTTACCAACTGGCGACCTGAGGTCCACATGTTGGGGGAGGTCCTCAGGATCTCTGGGGGAATCCTAGAGGAGCCCCCAAATGTTATGCCCAGTTCTCGGCACCCCCAGGAGAACCAAACATGCACGCAAAGGCAAGGAGCTTTATTTCGGGCTTAAGCTCAGACTCTTGACACCAGTGCAGTGGATCCATACAAGAGCCCCAGATAGCAGGAAGGTAGGATTTTTATAGGGTTTTGAACAAAGAAGAGGGGGATGGGTACATGATTGGTTGATTTAAACAGCAACTGTACTTGTACTCTTCTGATTGGCTTAGGATATTGGCAGGTAAAGTTGGCGGGCTAGGGGAATTCCAGGCATCTCCATTGTGATTGGTTAAGCAAGCAGCAGTAACATTTGCATGTTTCTGATTGGCAGATGGTACAAGTCTTGGGCAAGCTTCAGGCATGTCCTGGGCATGTCTATCTTTCCTTAACCATATGTCAGGACAGTTGCCCTCTGCTGAAGTGGAAACTTGAAACTTAGGCCTAGCCAGGGCGATGCCCTATTGAAGCGTGTCATGGCGTCAGTTTAGTTTCTGGGTCTTTCAGTGAGGCTTTTATTTTATGATCTTAGAAGGTTTGAGCACCACCCAAGATAAAATGGTGGGCATGCTATTTGAGTACAGGAGGTTTTTTTTTTTTTTTTTTTTTTTTTTTTTGAGGTAGGGTCTAGCTCTACCCCAGGCTGACCTGGAATTCACTGTGCAATCTCAGGGTGGCCTTGAACTCTGGTGATCCTCCTATCTCTGCCTTCCAAATGCTGGGATAACAGGTGTGCACCACTACCAGAGAAAAAATTTTTAGAACACCAAGTTCAGGTCTCCTTCCCTTTTTCTTTGTCGATTGAGTATTCATGCATGTATAATCTTTTCCATATGTTACATTTATGTTTCTTTTCTTGTTTTTGAGGTAGAGTCTCAGGTTGGCCTCAAACTCACAGTGAACCTTCTACCTCTGTTTCCTGGGTGCTGGGATTAAAGGCGTGTGCATCTTTAATTCTTAATAAAGACATTCGTCTGAGTTTATCCCTTCCCCAAAATGGCACATGGGCTTTAGCCTGCTTGCTGAGCTGTTAACGATTCTCTACTTTAACCCTTCAGTTTTAGAGGGTTGTATGTGAGGACTTAAGGAGGCCCTGATAAGGGGACACCAGCATGGCCTCAGTGTCTCCTGCTTATCCCTAGCTGGGCCTAAGCTGACTTTAAGGTACCCTTGTCTTGAAAACGGACTGTCTTATATTTATTTCTTACATTAGTTCTAATTATTTATTTTATAAATCATTTTTTAAAATATAGAGCCATTCTGTTACTGAAGGTGGTAATTTTTTTTCATCTATCAGGATAATCTCTTAGTATTATGATGCATTTCTCTTTGTTATACTTTAAATCTGTCAGGTGCTCTTGTTGTATTTTATTTTTATTTATTTAATTAGTTGAGAGAGAAACAGAAAAAGAGGCAGACAGAAAGAGAAAGAATGGGCACATCAGGACCTTCAAATGAACTCCAGATGCATGTGCTACTTTCTGCATCTAGCTTATGTGGGTACTGGTCAATTGAACCTAGGCCACCAGGCTTTGCAAGCAAGTACCTTTAACTAGTGATCAGTCTTTCTAGTCCCCCTTGTTACATTTTATAGTTATATTTATCTTAATTAATTTTATGCTTATTATTTTATATCTCAGAATCTAAGTTCCTTAAGAATCAGGTTTAGGGCTGGAGAGATGGCTTAGCAGTTAAGTGCTTGCCTGTGAAGCTTAAGGACCCCGGTTCGAGGCTTGGTTCCCCAGGTCCCACGTTAGCCAGATGCACAAGGGGGCGCACGCATCTGGAGTTCGTTTGCAGAGGCTGGAAGCCCTGGTGCGCCCACTCTCTCTCTCTCCCTCTATCTGTCTTTCTCTCTGTGTCTGTCGCTCTCAAATAAATAAATAAAAAATTTAAAAAAACAGAATCAGGTTTATGTCTCTAATTATTGGCTTAGTACTTTTAAAAAAATTTTATTTTATTTGAAAGAGAGAGAGAGAATGGGTGTGCCAAGGCCTTCAGCTGCAGCAAATGAACTCCAGAAGCATATACATCTGGCTTACGTGAGTCCTGAGGAATCAGCACTGGGTCCTTTGGTGTTGCAGGCAATTGCCTTAACTGCTAGCCATTCCTTCAGCTTTTTTTTTTTTTCTTTCTTTTTGAGGTAGGGTTTCACTCTAGCCCAGGCTGACCTGGAATTCACTACATACTCTCAGGGTAGCCTCAAACTCATGGCGATCCCCCTAACTCTGCCACTCAAGTGCTGGGATTAAAGGTGTATGCCACTATGCCCGTTGGTTTTGTACTTCCATATAGTAGGTGGTCAATATGTATTTGTTGATTGAATAAAATAATTTTAGGATTGACACTTCTTGAAAAAATTTTTAAAATTTATTTCCTTATTTTGAGAGAGAAAGAAAAAGGGAAAGAGGAAGATACATAGAGAGAATTGGAATGACAGGGCCTGTAGCCACTGCAAAGGAACTCCAGATGCATGCTCTAACTTAAGCATCTGGCTTGTGTGGGTACTGGGGAATCGAACCTGGGTCCTTCAACTTTGTAGGCAAGCTCTTCACTGCCAGGCCATCTCTACAGCCCAGGATTGATGCTTTTAAGAAATGGTAGAAATACAAGTATGAAATCAAGAAATTTAAGTACACAACAATGTACTATGTTAGTATGTTCCGTTTGAATCTTTTGTTCTTTCTTTCTTTTTTTTTTTTTTTTTTTGAGGTAGGGTCTCACTCTAGCCCAGGCTGACCTGGAATTCATTATCTCAGGGTAGCCTTGAACTCATAGCAATCCTCCTACCTCAGTCTCCTGAGTACTGGGATTAAAGGCATGTACCACCATGCCTGGCTTGAATTTTTTTTTTTTTTTTTGAAGTTGAGAAAGGTTTTATAATAGAGCTTAAGAGAAGGAAAGAAGAGTTCTGTAAAGCAGGAGAGGGTCCCCAGAAATGGGAAAACCCCACCTGGTAACTGATTCTGTTTTTTAGGGATATAGATATATAGATATAGAGGAAAAAAAAAATCATTCAGGTTTCTTGGGTGGGAGTCAGGCTTAAGGAAGACCCAGAATAGTCAGGTTTTAAGGAAGGGAGTAGTCTTATTTACATCTTTACTTCAGGTTTTTAGGTAAAAGGTACTACTACTTTACGGAAGACAGAGATAGGGAAAGACCTGATTGCCCTTTTTAGGCTCAAGGACATTTTCTGTTTTTTAAAAAACTGCTCAGTCTGCCTGGCCAATTTTAATCTCCTACTCCTCATCATTCTCCTCTCTGAAGAGGTAATGCTAACTGCTGTTAGGGAATTTGTGCGATGCCTGATCTGGTTTCTTTTGGCTGAGTGGTGTATGGCAGTTGAGATAACCCTTCAGTGGGCCTACCTAAGGGATCCCAAAAATGCATGGGTGGCTCTACTTGTATAAGGAAGAAAGAAAGTGTTTGGTTCCTGGATAAAGACATTGGCATGGGGGATTCAGGGAGAAGTGGACAGTGAGTAAGCAGGGGCTCAGAGAGGTCCTTAGGAGTCCCATTCTTGTAGACTTTCAAACTATGGTGGACAATTGAGGGGATCCAGGTAGATGGAGTTAAATGGCTGCAAGACCATCTGAGTATAGACTTATGTAAACCAGAAGAGATAAAGTTAAAATACCTGAATATACAAGGTCCAAAAACTAACAGAATTGCTCTTGACAAAAGATAGGCATAATTCCCTTTCACCATGAAGATCCAGAAATCCATTTTCAAAGCTGTTAATTAAATAGCATGGTGGTGTCTTCTGAACCTGTTTTTAAAGATATTGTGAAGCAGATGAGATGTTAGTAGAATTATCAGGAATACATACACAACATTTAACAGTGACAGGCTGTTTTGAGTCACTGTGAGCAAAACTAAAGCCGTATTGCAATGTAGAATTGCATCTCATCACTTGTACTTCAGAATTAATGAGGGAAATTCCCTGGGCCATGTCACACAAAGTTTTCAAGCCATACTTTACTCTTGCTGGGTGTGTAAGACCAGATAGGTAGCCCACACTTAAGGTGTGCAACAGCTCTTAAGCACAGACTTTAGTGACCTGGAGAAGCCTTATAGATCCTTTAGCATTTGTGCCATCAGTTGGGATGAATCAGTGTCTTGCTGACCATGTGGCTTCCCTTGGAAGCATTGAAGATCTTTTCTTCTGTTTTTGTTTGTACAATAAAAACTTTATTAAAAATTCATAGGGACATAATATAAGAACATATACTCCACTAAGTTTGAAAATCTGAAAGAAATGAATGATTTCCTTGATTTATATGACCTACGAAAATTAAATCAAGATGAGATTAACAACTTAAGTAGACCTATAATAAATATGGAGATCCAAGCAGTTATCAGAAATATTCCAACTAAAAAAGTTCAGGCCCAGATGGATTCACTGGCAAATTTTACCAGACCTTCATGGAAGAACACCAATGCTTTTCAAACTTTTCTGTAGGATAGAAGAGGAAGGAATCCTACCAAACTCCTACAAAACTAGCATTATCCTGATTGGTACCAAAACCAGACAAAAGATAGAATAACAACAACAAATTACATACCAATCTCCCTCATGAACATAGATGCAAAAATTCTCAACAAAATATTGGCAAACAGAATACAAAAATATATCAGAAAGAGCATCACCCTGACCAGTTAGGCTTTATCTGAGAGATGCAGGGATAGTGCAACATATGCAAATCAATAAATGTAATACAGTATATAAACAGACTGAAGGACAAAAATCACATGATCATCTCACTAGATGTAGTAAAAGCATTTGACAGAATCTAACATTCCTTCATGATAAAAGCCCTTTAGAAACTTGGAATAGAAGGAACATATTTCAACATAATAAAGGCTATTTATGACAAACTACAGCCAACATAATACTAAATGGAGAAAAATTTGAAGTTTTCCCACTAAAATCAAGAACAAGACAAGGGTATCCACTGTCCCCACTTAAGAAAAAAAAACAAAACTCATTTGAGAGAGAAAGAGTTAGAGAGTGTACAAGAAAGAAAGAACATGCCAGGGGCTCTAGCAACTGCAAATGAATTCCAGATGCCCGCGCCCCCTTGTGCATCTGGTTTATGTGGGTCCTGGAGAATTGAACCAGGGTCCTTAGGCTTTCACAGGCAAATACCTTAGCCACTAAGCCATCTCTCCAGCCCTGTCCCCACTTTTATTTAACTTAGTACTAGGAGTCTTAGCCATAGCAATAAGGCAAGAGACACACATGAAAGGGATACATATTGGAAAGGAAGAAATCAAGTTATCATAATTTGCAAATGATATGATTCTATACATTAAGGACCCTAAAGACTACCAGCAAACTCTTAAGAGCTGATAAACACTTATAGCAAAGTAGCAGGATACGAAATAAACACAGAAATCAGTAGCTTTCCTATATGCTAACAGTAAACACACAGGATGAAATCAGAAAATCACTCCCATTCACAGTTGCATCAAAAAGAATAATAATAATGTACTTTGGAATAAACCTAACCAAGGAAATGAGGGACCTCTACAATGAACACTTTAAAGCACCCAAGTGAGAAACTGCAGAAGATACTAGGAAATGGAAAGACATCCTTGTTCTTGGATTGGAAGAGTCAGTATTGTGAAAATGACAATCTTACCAAAAGCAATGTACACATTTAATGTAATCCCCGTCAAAATTCCAATGGCATTCTTCATGGAAATAGAAAAAAAAAATCTAAAAATTCATTTTGAAGCACAAAATCCCCAAATATCTAAAACAATTATGAGCAACAAAAATAAGACTGGTAGTATCACAATTACCTGATTTTTAACCTATATTATAGAGCCATAGTAACAAAAAAAGCATGGTACTGTCACAAAAACAGACATGTATGTAGATCAATGGAGCAGAACAGAGAACCCAGATGTAAATCCGGGTAGCTATAGCCGCCTGATGTTCATCAGAAATGCCAAAAATACTCATTGGAGAAAAAACAGCCCCTTCAGCAAATGGTGCTTGGAAAACTGGATTTGTATCTGTAAAAGGCTGAAAATAGATTTTTTTTTTTTTTTTGGTTTTTCTAGCCCAGGCTGACGGAATTCACTATGTGGTCTCAGGCTGGCCTTGAAGTCACAGAGATCCTCCTACCTCTGCCTCTCAAGTGCTGAGATTAAAGGCGTGTGCCACCATGCACAGCTGAAAATACATGGATCAAAGACCTTAATATCAGACCTGAAACTCTGAAACTGCTAGAGGAAACAGCTGGGGAAACCCTTCAACGTATTTGTCTTGGCAAAGACTTTCTGAATAGATTGTGGAAAAAGAGGAACCCTTCTTTGCTGTTGGTGGGAATGTAATCTTTTCCAGCCATTGTGGAAATCAGCGTGGAGATTGCTGAGACAGCTAAAAATAGATCTACTATATGACCCAGCTATACCATTCCTAGTCATATCCTAATGATTCATCTCATTACCTTGGAGATACTTGCTCAACTATTTTTATTGCAGTTTTAGCTTGATTTCTCAGTGTACTGTAATCAAAGCATGTGGTGTCTTCAGCAATCGGATCTTGCCATCTAGTTCTGATGGGCAGCAAAGAACCTCGGAATAGTCCTTATTGTTTTGAAGACCTCATGTACCTCACAATGAAATTTTTATGTCACAACCTATGGCTTCTGGGCACAGCATTTATAACTTTATCTGCCCATACTCTTTTTTTAGCTTATACAGTTTTAATTTAGCTAATAAATAAATAGGTTTCCATGTTTGTTATTTATATTTACCTTATTTTTAAAAATATTTTATTATTTGGACTGGTAAGTTGGCTAGTGGTTTAGGTGCTTGCCTGTGAAGCCTAAGGATGCACAAGGTGGTACATGTATCTGGGGTTCGTTTGCACTGGCTAGAGGCCCTGGCGTGCCCATTCTCTCTCTCCCCTTCTCTTTCTGCCTCTTTCTCTCTCCAATAAATAGAGGTAAATATTTTATAATTTATTGGAGAGAGAGAGAAAAAAGCAAATAGAGAACGGGTGCCCCAGGGCATCCAGCCACTCCAAATGAACTCCAGATGCATGCGCCACCTTGTGTATCTGGCTTGTGTGGATACTAGGGAATCAAAACTGGGTCCTTAAGCTTCACAGGCAAGCACCTTGACTGCTAAGCCATCACTCTAGCCCTTCTTCTATAATTTTATTGAAGGCATCTCTGTACCTTTTGGATTAGAGAGATTTTTTTCCCCTTCTAGTATGCCCATGATTGAATGTTTGATCTTCTGATTTTATTTAGTTGTCTGTTGAATTCATTTGCTTATGCCCTCTTAAAATTCATCCTGCTATCTGTTGAGTTCTTTTTTGATTGTGGTGTGTGTGTGTGTGTGTGTGTGTGTGTGTGTGTGTGTTTTAAATTTTTTATTAGGATTTTCCATGTTTATAAAAAAAATCCCATGTTAATTCCCGCCCTCCCCCCCACTTTCTCCTTTGAAATTCCATTCTCCATGATATTACCTCCCCATAACAATCACTGTACTTACATATATACAATATCAACCTATTAAGCACCCTCTTCCCTTCCTTTCTCTTCCGTTTATGTCTCCTTTTTAAATTACTGGCCTCTGCTACTAAGTATTTTCATTCTCACGCAGAAGCCCAGTCATCTGTAGCTAGGATCCACATAGGAGAGAGAACATGTGGCACTTGGCTTTCTGGGCCTGGGTTACATCACTTAGTATAATCCTTTCCAGGTCCATCCATTTTTCTGCAAATTTCATAACTTCATTTTTCTTTACCGCTGAGTAGAACTCCATTGTGTAAATTTGCTACATCTTCATTATCCACTCATCAGTTGAGGGACATCTAGGCTGGTTTCATTTCCCAGCTATTATAAATTGAGCAGCAATAAACATGGTTGAGGGCTGGAGAGATGGCTTAGCGGTTAAGCGCTTGCCTATGAAGCCTAAGGACCCCTGTTCGAGGCTCGGTTCCCCAGGTCCCACGTTAGCCAGATGCACAAGGGGGCGCACGCGTCTGGAGTTTGTTTGCAGAGGCTGGAAGCCCTGGCGCGCCCATTCTCTCTCTCTTCCTCTGTCTTTCTCTCTGTGTCTGTCGCTCTCAAATACATAAATAAAAAAAAAAATAAACATGGTTGAGCACGTACTTCTAAGGAATGAAATGAGTCCTTAGGATATATGCCTAGGAGTGCTATAGCTGGGTCATATGGTAGATCAATCTTTAGCTGTTTTAGGAACCTCCACACTGATTTCCACAATGGCTGGACCAGATTGCATTCCCACCAGCAGTGTAGAAGGGTTCCTCTTTTTCCACATCCCCGCCAACATTTATGATCATTTGTTTTCATGATGGTGGCCAATCTGACAGGAGTGAGATGGAATGTCAATGTAGTTTTAATCTGCATTTCCCTGATGACTAGTGATGTAGAACATTTTTTTAGCTGCTTCTATGCCATTCGTATTTCTTCCTTTGAGAATGCTCTATTTAGCTCCATAGCCCATTTTTTGATTGGCTTGTTTGATTCCTTATTATTTAACTTTTTGAGTTCTTTGTATATCCTAGATATTAATCCTCTATCAGATACATAGCTGATGAAGATTTTTCCCCATTCTGTAGGTTGCCTCTTTGCTTTTTTCACTTTGTCCTTTGCAGTGCAAAATCTTTGTAATTTCATGAGGTCCCAGTTATTAATCTGATTTTATTGCCTGACAATTGGTTGTATTCAGAAAGTCTTTGCCACGACCAATATGTTGGAGGGTTTCCCCTACTTTTTCCTCTAGCAGTTTCAGAGTTTCAGGTCTGATGTTAAGATCTTTAATCCATTTGGACTTAATTCTTGTGTATGGCAAGAAAGAAGAATCTATTTTCATCCTTCTGCAGATACATACCCAGTTTTCCCAACACCATTTGCTGAAGAGGCTGTCTTTTCTCCAATGAGTATTTTTACCATTTTTATCGAATATCAGGTGGCTATACCTACTTGGACTTACATCTGGGTCCTCTATTCTGTTCCACTGATCTACATGTCTGTTTTTGTGCCAGTACCACGCTGTTTTTGTTACTATGGCTCTGTAGTATAGGTTAAAATCAGGTTTGGTAATACCACCAGCCTTATTTTTGCTGCTCAGTATTATTTTAGATATTCGAGGTTTTTTGTGATTCCAAATGAATTTTTGAATTGTTTTTTCTATTTCCATGAAGAATGCTTTTGGAATTTTGATAGGGATTGCATTAAATGTGTAGATTGCTTTTGGTAAGATTGCCATTTTGACAATACTGATTCTTCCAATCCAGGAACAAGGGATGTTTCTCCACTTTCTAGTGTCTTCTGCAATTTCTCTCTTGAGTGTTTTAAAGTTCTCATTGTAGAGATTCTTTACTTCCGTGGTTAGGTTTATTCCAAGGTACTTTTTTTTTTTTTTTTGATAAAATTGTGAATGGGAGGGATTCTCTGATTTCATCCTCTGTGTGTTTGTTGTTAGCATGTATAAAGGCTACTGATTTCTGTGTATTTATTTTGTATCCTGCTACCTGGCTGTAGGTTTTGATCAGCTCTAACAGTTTGCTAGTAGAGTTTTAAGGGTCCTTTATGTACAGAATCATGTCATCTGCAAATAATGATAACTTGATTTCTTCCTTTCCAATTTGTATCCCTTTTATGTGTGTCTCTTGCCTTATTGCTATAGCTAAGACTTCTAAAACTATATTAAATAAAAGCGGGGACAGTGGACACTCTTGTCTTGTTCCTGGTTTTAGTGGAAAAGCTTCCAGTTTTTCCCCATTTAGTAATATGTTGGCTGTAGGCTTGTCATAAATAGCTTTTATTATATTGAGATATATTCCTTCTATTCCCAGTCTCATGAAGGGATGTTGGATTTTTGTCAAATGCTTTCTCTGCGTCCAATGAGATGATCATGTGATTTTTGTCCTTCAATCCGTTTATATAATGTATTACATTTATAGATTTGCATATATTGAACCATCCATGCATCTCTGGGATAAAGCCTACTTGGTCAGGGTGAATGATCTTTTTGATGTACTATTGTATTCTGTTTGCCAGTATTTTGTTGAGAATTTTTGCATCTATGTTCATGAGGGAGATTGGTCTGTAATTTTCTTTTTTTGTTCTTTCTTTGCCTGGTTTTGGTATCAGGGTGATGTTGGCCCCATAGAAGGAGTTTGGTAGAATTCCTTCTTTTTCTATTTCCTGGAAAAGCTTAAGCAATGGTGTAAGCTCTTCCTTAAAGGTCTGGTAAAATTCAGCAGTGAATCCATCTGGGCCTGGGCTTTTTTTAGTTGGGAGATTATTGATAACTGTTCGGATCTCCATGTTTGTTATAGGTCTATTTAAGTGATTAATCTTATTTTGATTTAATTTAGGTAGGTCATATAAATCAAGGAAAGTATCCATTTCTTTCAGATTTTCATACTTTGTGGAGTATATGCTTTTATAGTATGTCCCTATGATTTTTTGAATTTCTCTGGAATCTGTTGTGATGTTATTTTTTTCATCTCTGATTTTATTAATTTGTGTCTCTTCTCTCTTTCTTTTGGTCAGATTTGCTAAGGGTTTATCAATCTTGTTTATCCTTTCAAAGAACCAACTTTTTGTTTCATTGATTCTTTGGATTGTTTTTTTTTTTTTTTTTTTTTTGTTTCTATTTCATTAATTTCTGCCCTAATCTTTATTATTTCTTCCTGCCTACTGATTTTTGGTTTGCCTTGTTCTTCTTTTTCCAAGGCTTTAAGGTGAAGCATTAGGTCATTTACTTGCGACTGTTCTAATTTCTTAATATAGGAACTTAAGGCTATAAATTCACCTCTTAGAACTGCCTCATTGTGTCCCAGAGATTTTGATATGTTGTGTTCTCAATATCGTTTGACTCTATAAATTTTTTGATTTCCTTCTTGATTTCTTCATTGATCCATTCATCATTTAGTAGTGTATTGTTTAGTTTCCATGATTTTGTGTATGCCTTTCTTGCTACTGATTTATACTTTAATTCCATTGGGGTCAGATAGAATGCAAGGAATTATTTCAATTTTCTTGAATTTGTTAAGATTTGCTTTGTGTCCTAATATATGGTCTATTTTAGAGAATGTTCCATGTGCTGCTGAAAAGAATGCATATTCTGCAGCCTTTGGATGAAATGTCCTGTATATATCTGGTAGGTCCATTCCTTCTATGACCTCATTTAGTCCAGATGCCTCTCTGTTTATTTTTTCCCGGGATGACCTATCAGTTGATGAGAGTGGGGTGTTAAAGTCACCCACCACCACTGTGGTGTTATCTGTGACCTTAGTTCTAATAGTGTTGATGAATTTGGGAGCCCCCATGTTAGGTACATATATGTTTAGGATTGTAATATCCTCCTGTTGGAGTGTGCCCTTAATCAATATAAAGTGACCTTTCTTTATCTTTCTTGACTAACATTGGACTGAAGTCTACCTTGTCAGATGTTAGGATAGCAATCCCTGCTTGTTTTCTTTAGGCCCATTTGCTTGAAACACCATCTTCCAACCTTTCACCCTAAGATAATGTCTATCCTTTGTAGAAAGGTGAGTTTCTTGGAGACAACAAATTGTAGGATCCCGCTTTTTAACCCATTCTGCATACCTATGTCTTTTCGTTGGGGCATTGATGCCATTGATAATGAGAGATATTATTGAAAGGTGTGTATTAATGTTTGCCTTTTTTTTTTTTTTTTGTGGTTCCGGTTCTGCCTGTGCTCTCTTGTGTTAACTGGTATTTGAGTATTGCTTGTTTTTTCTAGGTTCCTTATATGTGTGCTTTTCCTTTTCTTCAGCATGGAGGATTCTATCAACTATTTTCTGTAGAGCTGGTTTTGTCTTCAAATACTCTTTTAACCTGCTTTTGTCGTGGAATGTCCTTATTTCTCCATCTATTTGAATGGATAACTTTGCAGATAAAGTAACCTTGGTTGATAGTTGTTATCTTTCAGAACTTGGAATACATCACTCCAAGCCCTTCTGGTTTTAAAAGTTTGTGTTGAATAATCTGCTGTAATCCTGATGGGCTTGCTTTTGTAGGTAACTTGATTTTTCTCTCTAACTGCTTTCAATATTTTTTCTTTGGTGTGTGTGTTTGGAAGTTTGATTATAATATGGCGAGGAGAGGTTCTTTCCAGGTTTTGTCTGGCTGGGGTTCTAAAGGCTTCCTGTATTTGCATTGGCACCTCTTTCCCAATTTGGGGGATATTTTCTTCTATGATTTTGTTGAAGACGCCTACTATGCCTTTGGAGTGAAATTCTTCTCCTTCTACTATGCCCTGCATTCTTATATTTGATCTTTTCATAGTGTCCCGGATATCTTGAAATTCCCACTCACACTTTTCTATAAATTTGTCTTTCTCTTTGTTGGAGTGTATTAGATCTGCTACCTGCTCTTCTAGCTTAGATATTCTGTCCTCTCCTTCATCCATTCTACTGGTGAGATTTTCTACAGAGTTTTTTATTTCATAAACTGTGTTCTTCATTGCTAGTAATTCTTCTGGTTTTTCTTTATTATTTCTATTTCCTTATTTATGTCTTGTATTGCCTTCTTTATTTCATGAAATTGGTGTCCTGCGTCTTCTTTGATTCCTTTGATTTCCTCTTTGACTCCTTTGATTTGTTCTCTGACTTTTTTGAACACATTTACAATCATTCTTTTGAAATCTTTCTCAGGCATTTCCTCTAACTTATTCTCACTGGAGGTCATTTCTGATGCATTAATACTTTTAGGTGGATTTATATCGTCTTGCTTTTTAGTGTTTCTTGTGTTATAATGTATATATTTTTGCATCTTGGATTAAGTTAATGCTTGGATTTTCTAGCTAGCTGGGTATTCTTAGCTGTATCAATTGATTTGATGTTATATATTTTCAGGGTAGGAGCTTAAGATGTTAGGTGTGGTTCTGAAGACTCACAGCACATCTACGAAGGTGCTCCTAGGGGTTGAGTTTCCCTGCTATGGGAGTATTCAAGTAGGCTGAGTTGAATAAAATACAGGTAGATTCTGAAAGTTAACTAAACACTGTACCCATTCAATCAAAACCAGCCCCAAGTATATATGCCATAGTAGTTATTATAACAACCAGATCCTCTATCAACATAGAGGTTAAGATTTCTGGTCTTTGTAGGGATCCAAGTCAGCTTGTGACCACGTGAGACCCTTCCCTGGTGGAATCCCAGTTACCTTGGATGATTTTGGTCACAGTCAAGTTGCTACCTGGTTGTCGGGCTGCTGTTCTGATTTCTGGAGCTGGGCACTGGCTTTTCCTGCGGGGCAAAGCGAGCCTGGTAACTGTGGCCCAGCAGATCAGCACCCCTGATGCTGGAACTGCTGCTGCTAAAGCTGCCTCTGCTGGGTCTGTCAGCAGCTGAAGCTGGTGCTGCTGGGCCCACTGCTGCTGCTGCCTCTGCTGCTGATGCTGCTGCTGCTGTAGCTGCCACTTCTGGAGCCACTGCTGTTGCTGAAGCTGCTGCTACTGGGTCCACTGCTGCTGCTGCCACTGAAGCTGCTGCTGCTGGGTCTGCCACTGCTGCCGCTCCTGGGTCTGCTGCTGCTGGGTCTGCTGCTGCTGCCACTACTGGGCCTGCTGCTGTAGGGGCTGCTGTTACCTGTGCCGGAGCCGCTGATGTTGCTACTGGTCTCTGCTCTGCTTGGGTCCCACTGTCGGCCCAAGTGGGCGTGGCTGAGTCCTGGGACCGCTGCTCTGTTCGCTGGAGCTGGGCTCAGGCAATGGGAGAGGGGAGGGAGCCGCAGCTGCTCCTGTTCTCTCGCTGTTCCACGTGTTCTTCTACCTCATGGTCTGCTCCTCCTTTGCTCACTGCCACTCTCCCTTCACGTTTCTTGAGTTGCGGATAGCTCTGGTGTGAGTGGAAGCTCCCTGCACCTGGCTTTTCCTGCAGCTGGAGCCAAGCCTGGTGGCTTTCTGGTGCGCTGCTGCCGCGGTTGGCGGAGCTGCCGGGGCCACTTTCGCCGGCCTGTGCGGGGTCTTGATGCTCTGGGTCTCTTCTACTTCTCTGCTGCTGCTTCAGTTTCCTATACACCTCACTTTTTAGTAAAAGTGTATTTTGCTGGTTTTTTTTGGTCTTTTTTTTCCCCCTAGGCTGCTTTGGCGTGGTACCTATGCCGCCATCCTAACCGGAAGTCTGTTTTTGGTTTTTGATGTAGGCTCTCACTGTAGCCCAGGATGTTCTGGAACTTACTCTGTAGTCTGGGCTTGCCTCAAACTCATGGTGATCCTTCTGTCAGCCTCCAAGTGCTGGGATTAAAGGTGTGTGCCTGCACACCCAGCTTCTGTTGAGTTCTTTTTGTTGATTCTCTTCCATTGCATTCAGTCGTTTGTTCATGGTCACATTAAATTTGATGAATATGCTTATAATTGTATTTTGGAATTCTTTGTCTGGAGCTTCCTCTAAATAGTTTTTATTGGAGTCTTCCATTATGGGACCAGGCATTCTTGGTGAGGATATCTTGTCTTACTAGTTTTACATTGGGGTTTGCCCACCTGGAATAGTCCCTTTGTCTTGCTGAGAATGCAGCAATAGTGGGGCCTGTGTTGAGTGGACTGGTCAGCCTTACCCCGGCCAGCGGGGAGTTGAACAAGGACTCGAGGAGAAGCTAACCTGGTGAAAAAAGGCAAACAGACACAAGAAGAAGACCATGCTAAATGTTTGTCAAGGCCTCAGAGTCTTTACTTTTTACACAGTGGTTATATAGGGGAAGAAAAGTGGGGGAATAAGCTGGCTGACGTGATTAGGGCTTTGGAATTGTCAGGAAACCTAGAGGGGATATAATTAGGTGTTCATCTAATCTTGCCTCAATCGCTTCACATCCTGACTGCACCAGGCTTCACATCCTGACCATAAACTGGTCTTTTGCAAAAGATAAGATTCCGTAAGCAGTCTGCTGACCAACATTCCAGAAGTACCTAACAGAAAGCTGGATGGACCAGCTTTCTGAGTAGTGAGTCTGCTTATGAGCAGGCCCAGGCAAAATGGAGAGGGTTTTGCTCTATGGCTCCCAACATCTCCTCCCTTCTTTTATACAAAAGAGGGGGAGGCCCACTATTCAGCGGTGGCCTGCAATGCCTTTGTTTCTTCATCAGCTACCAACAGTATGGGGGAGTATGCAGCCAATCGTATGATCCCCTGGTAGTTGAATATTAGGTAGGGAAGTAGAAACTTAACTTGCTATATTGCGGTTTCTGTTAACATGGCCGAGGTTTGATTCATAACTCCCAACAAGCCTTAATCTGGCTGCAGGTTTTGGTTGAGCACACTGGAAGATAAGCAGCATACTCCTTGTTTGGGCAGTCTCCACAGAGGTCTGGGCTTGGCACAGTGGGCAATGAGACCAGTGTGATCAGTGTAGGGTGGGCCTAATCTGGTTGTCCTTACTCAGGGTGGGCACAGATGTGCCTGGGAGTGGAGATAGGGCTAAATAGGACTGATCCTCAATCCAGACAAGCACATGTGGGTGGTGTACCCATGTCACTGAGCAGGCTTTGAGGAGAAGGTACACTCACATCAAAGCTGAGCAGTTATTCAGTGTGCTGGCAGTCTTGACATGGTTCTAAGATGTTTTTTATATATATATATATATATATATATATATATATATATATATATTAACAGGTAATGAATAATACTGCAGTATGATTTACTATAGAGGGAGATACCTCCTGAAAAACATTACTGGTCGTTTGTGCTGTTTAGGTAGTATTAACCAGAGCAATTATTCTTTATTGTTAAATATATATTATTAGTTTTTGTATGCTTTAAACTTAGATTTTTAGCTTATTTTTAAATTTTATTTAGAATAGTGTGTGTGTGTGTGTGTGTGTGTGTGTGTGTGTGTATTTTGAAGCAGTGAGTGAAAATGGGTGTGCCAGAGCCTTTTGCGCAAGGTGGCCTTGAATTTACTACATAGCTGAGGCTAACTTTGAATTTCTATCCTTCTGCCTCTTATCTCCCAAGTGCTGAGATTGTAGGCATTTACCAACAATGCCTAGCACATAGAAGCCTTTAAAAAATGATTTTTCATTCAGCCATGGTAGCTAAACTGTGCTTGTGAATAAACAAGCACATTCAGAATGAATTTTCTAAGTTTCACCTGATTTTCATGTAAACTGAATATATTTTAAGGCAAATAAGTTGGATACAATAGATTCTCAGAGGGATATGGACAGCACAGTTGATTCTTGTGAAGCAAAAGATATCAAATATTAAATCAGTGCTACTTACATGTACAAATATTTTTATTATATGATGTTCCTTTAGAAACCTAGCATGCTCTTTAAGATCTTATTTATTTGTTTATGATGGTTTTAAAAAATATTTATTTACTTATTTTGAGAGAGAAAGGCAGATGGAATGGGCTTACCAGGGTCTCCAGTCACTGCAAAGGAACTCCAGACCCATGTGCCACCTTGTGTATGTGGCTTATGTAGATACTGGGGAATCCTATCTGGGTTCCTAGATTCGCAGGCAAAAGCCTTAACCGTTAAGCCATCTATGTAGCCCATTTTCTTTATTTTTGATTGACCCTCCTCTCACTCTACTTAATTTCTTTTTTTCTAAGTTTTTTTTTTAATTTTTAAATTTTTATTAACATTTTCCATGATTATAAAAAAAAAATATCCCATGGTAATTCCCTCCCTCCCCCCTGAATTTTCTTGAACCTGCTTAGACCATTCCACCCCTAGTATTCATTCATCCACTCTACTTACTTATGTACCATACCCTCACCTTAAGCCCTCTTCTCGTCTGTCTCCATCATGGGCTCTTTCTGGCTTTTTTAAGGGGTGGGGAGAGAATGGGTACACCAGGGCCTCCAGTCACTGCAAAGAAACTCCATATGCATGTGGCCCCTGGTGCATCTGGCTTACGTGAGTCCTGGGGAATCAAACATGGGTCCTTTGGCTTTGCAGGCAAGTGCCTTAGCTGCTAAGCCATCCCTCCAGCCTCTCTTTCTGGATTTTTGACCTCTACTGCTGACTCCAGCTGACACACAAATCTAAAACTTTGAAGCAAGGACCCACATATGACAAAGAACCTGTTGTGTTTGACTTTCTGAGCCTGGATTATCTCACTTAGTATAATTTTTTTCCAGATTCATCCACTTTCCTACAGATTTCATTTTTCTTTACAGCTAAATAAAACTCCATTGTGAGTCCGGTATGGTGGCGCAGACCTTTAATCCCAGCACTGGGGAGGCAGAGGTAGGAGAATTACTGCAAGTTGAAGGCCACTCTGAGACTACACAGTGAATTCCAGGTCAGCCTGGGCTAGAGTGAGACCCTACCTCAGAAAACAAACAAACAAAAATAATCAATAAATAAATAAACGAACAAACAACAAAAAAAGAAACTCCATTGTGTACGTGTGCCACATCTTCATTATCCATCCATTAGTTGATAGGCATCTAGGTTAATTGCATTTCCTACTTTGAATAGAGCAGCAGTAAACAATGATGAGCATGTATCTTGGTAAAGCCTAGAGCTTTTAGGGTATATGCCCAGGAGCAGTATAACTAGGTCATGCATGTGGTAGATCTATTTTTTGCTGTCTCAGAAATGTCCATAGTGATTCCATTATGGCTGCACCAATTTATATTCTCCCCAACAGTGGATAAGGGTTTCTCTTTTCCCACACCTTTACTTGTGATCCACACAAGATAGATTTTGGAAGAGGCCCAGGGGTCTCCACTGGACTGAAGCCCCATCCTAACTTTACTCACAGCTTTTATTGAAAATTTAAGGCAGTAAAAGCTATGTGAAGTCTAGACTGAAGTGGAAACTGTTTATGTTCTGCATAAGACAGACCATAAGTTACTGACTCATGCTTCTCCTATCAGGAAATCTTTGGAGAAGCTATTGAATTCCTTGTGTCCTAGGCTTGCCACACCCAAGGCACATAGTTTTCCAAGTCCTTAGGCTTTATCTGTGCAAAGATTAACCTGTTGTTGTGAAGCATAATGTGCACAACTTATTAGATTTCTTGATGATAACTATTCTGACAGGACTGAGATGGAAGCTCAAAGTAGATTTTTTTTTTTTTTAAGAGAGAGAGAGATAGAGATTGTGGGGGGGGGGGGAAGAACTGGTGCACCAGGGCCTCAGTCACTAAAATGGAACTACTGACACTTTTGCCACCTAGTGGGCATGTGCAACTTTGTGCTTGCCTCACTTTTGTGTGTCTGGCTTATGTGGGATCTGGAGAGTCAAACATGGGTCCTTAGGCTTCACAAACAAGCTCCTTAACTGCTAGGTAATCTCTCCAGTCCTCAAAGTAGTTTGAATTTGTATTTTCCTTGATGGCTAAGGATGTTGGATATTTATTAAATACTTAGTGGCCATTTGATTTTCTTCTTTTTTTTTTCAAGGTACAGTCTCACACTAGCCCAGGCTGAACTGGAATTCACTACACAGTCTCAGTGGTCTCAATTACAGTGATCCTCCTACTTCTGCCTCCCGAGTGCCAGGATTAAAGGTGTGTGCCACCACTCCTGGCTCTATTTAGTTTTGTAGCCCATTCCACCCTTTTTTGAGGTAGGGTTTCTAGCCCAGGGTGACCTGGTACTCATGGTGGTAATCCTTGACTTTTCAAATGCTGGGATTAAAGGGCAAGTGCTACCACGCCCGGCCTGTAGCCCCTTTTTTTTGATTGGGTTGTTTGATTCCTTTAGCTGATTTTTGGTTTTGTTTGTTTTGTTTTGTTTTTGAAGTAGAATCTCACTTTAGCCCAGGTTGACCAGGAACTCACTCTGTAGTCCCAAGCTGCTGTAGTCCCAAGCTGGCCTCAAACTCAGTGATCGTCCTAGCTATACCTCCTGAATTGTAGGCATACACCGCCAAGCCCAGCTGATTACTATAGTTTTTTAGGTTCTTTTTTTTAAATATTTTTTTGTTCATTTTTTATTTATTTATTTGAGAGCGACAGACACAGAGAGAAAGACAGATAGAGGGAGAGAGAGAGAATGGGCGCGCCAGGGCTTCCAGCCTCTGCAAACGAACTCCAGACACGTGCGTCCCCTTGTGCATCTAGCTAACGTGGGACCTGGGGAACCGAGCCTTGAACCGGGGTCCTTAGGCTTCACAGGCAAGCGCTTAACTGCTAAGCCATCTCTCCAGCCCAAGGTTCTTTTTATATACTACATTATGATCCTGTATTAGAATTACAGCTGGTAAAGATTTACTCCCATTATATGGGCTGCCTATTTGCTCCATTAAACAGTGTCCTTTACTATACAAAAGCTTATTAATTTCATGAAAGACCCATTGGTAAATAAGTGGCCTTATTTCCTGAGTTAGTAGAGTTCTATTCAGAAAGTCTTTTTTTTTTTTCTTTTTCTTTTTTGTTTTTTGTTTTTTGAGGTAAGGTCTCACTCTGGTTCAGGCTGACCTGGAATTCACTCTGTAGTCTCAGGGTGGCCTCGAAGTCTCAGCAATCCTCCTACCTCTGCCTCCCAGTGCTGGGATTAAAGGCGTGCGCCACCACGCCTGGCCAGAAAGTCTTTTCTTGTTCTGTATAGTGAAATGTTTTACCCACTTTTTCCTGCAGCAGTCTCAAAGTTTTAGGATTAATGTGAAGTCTTTGATCAATTTGGAGTCAGTTCTTGTGTATGAAGAGAGATGAGGAATTCAGCTCATTCTATTCTACATATGGATACCCAATTTTCCCAGCACCACTTGTTAAAGAGGATGTCTTCTTTTTTTCTCCAGCTAATGTCTTTGGCATTTTTGTCAAAAAAGAGATGGTTGGGCTGGAAACATAGGTTAGTGGTAAAGGTGCTTGCCTGGGAGGCCTAAGGCCTCAGGTTCAATTCCCCAATACCCATCTAAGCCAGGGGCACTGGGTGACACAGGCATCTGGAGTTTGTTTGTAATGTCTGGAGGCCCTGGTGTGCCCATTCTCTCTCTCTCTCTCTCTCAAATAAATAAATAAAGTAAGATTACTTTTAAAAATGAGATGTCTATAGCTGCCTGGGTTTACATCTGGGTCCTCTATCCTGTTCCATTGATCTATATGTCTCATTTTATGCTAGTACTTGTTACTGTTTTTTTTTTTTTTTTTTTTTTTTATTTCGAGGTAGGGTCTCACTCTAGCCCAGGCTGACCTGGAATTCACTATGGTGTCTCAGGGTGGCCTCGAACTCATGACGATCCTCCTACCTCTGCCTCCCAAGTGCTGGGATTAAAGGCGTGCGCCACCACACCCGGCTTACTGTGGTTCTTTTTGTTTTAATTTTAGAGAGAGAAAGAGACAGAGAATTGGCATACCAGAGCCTCAGCCACTGAAATTGAACTCCAGATGCTTGTGCCACCTAATGAGTATGGGCAACCTTGTGCTTGCCTCACCTTTGTGCGTCTGGCTAACATGGGATCTGGAGACTAGAGCATGGGTCCTTAGACTTTGCAGGCAAGTGCTTTAACTGCTAAGCCATATCTCCAACCCCATTACTATGGTTCTTAAAATTGGGTGTGATGACATCACCAACCTTATTTTTGTTGCTTAGGATTGCTTTGGCTAATCCAAGTTTTTTTTGTGCTTCAAAATGAATTTTAGGATTTAAAAAAAATTTTCATTGAAGAATGCCAGTAGAATGTTGTTGGAGATTGCATTGAATCTGTAGGTTTGACAGTATTGATTCTTCTAATCCATGAATAATGGGATGTTTTTCCATTTCCTGATTTTAGTTTCTCTCTTGAATGTTTTAAAGTTTTCATAGTAGAGGTCTTTTTGTCTTTTGTCTTGTTGCTAATTATGGTGGAAATGCTTCAGGTTTTTCTCTGTTTAGTATAATGTTGGCTATAGGTTTGCCCTGTGTAGCTTTATTATTATTTTATTTTATTTTGGCTTTTCAAGCTAGGGTCCCTCTAGCCCAGGCTGACCTTGAATTCTCTATGTAGTCTCAGGGTGGCCTTGAATTCATGGGGTTCCTGTGCTCCTCCTACTTCCCATTTCCTCAGAACTTAAAAAAAAGTTAGAGCATGGTGGCACATGTCTATAATCCCAGCACTTGGGAGGTAGAGATAAGAGGATCACCATGAGTTCAAGGCCATGCTGAAACTTCATAGTGAATTCTGAGTTAGCCTTGGCTAGATGGAGACCCTACCTCAAGAAACAAATTTTGTATGTGTGTAGGGTCTCTTGCTACTACCAACGAACACTAGATACTTTACACCTTTAATTCCTGAGCCATCTTCCTAGCCCTCTTCAGGACGTGCATCATGAAGGGATATTGTATTTTTCCAAATACTTTTTCTGCATCTGTTGATCATGTGATTTTTGTTTTTGAGTCCATGTATATGGTGTATTGTAGGTGTTGATTTGTACATGGAGAACTATCCCTGTATCTCTGTGAAAAACTCACTTGATCTGGTTGAATGATCTTTTTGATATGTTCTTGTATTCTGTTTGCACCTATTTTGTCGAGAATTTTTGCATCTATGTTGATGAGTAGATTGGTCTTTTTTTGTTCTGTCTTCATCTGGTTTTGGTATCGGGTAAATATTGGCTTTATAAATGGAATTTCATAATATTCCCTTTTATTTTATGGGATAGTTTGAGAAGCATTGGTGTTAGTTCCTCTTCAAAGGTCCAGCTTTGTGGACTGAGCAGCTACTGGGTTCCTTGACTCTCAGGCCTGCATTCTGCTATTGTTGGACTGCTGTAAACTAATACAATAAATTCCCTTTTAATGCAATTCACTCTATCAGTCTGTTCCTCTAGAGAACTCTGACTAATACAGATTATGGTGCCAGGAGTGGTTCTAGAGAAACAAAATTGTAAGGATGAATTTCCCTTTGGGTTTGGTCCTCTCTCTGAGTTGGTTCTCCAACTTCAGTGCCACTAAAGGCTCTACAGGTAATAAAGAGGGCTTCTTTACTGGAAATAAGGAGAGCGCTTTTACTGGTAGTAAGGAGAGCACTTTTACTGGTAATAAGGAGGGCGTTAATAATCCATGGTGAGAACTATTTAAAGAACTACATGAGATTAGATGTATTTGGTGATCCTGAGTCATAGCTTGTGAAAAGCAAGGAATTTAGTGAGTCTGTATCTAGAACTTTTGAATATTTGTGGAAAAGTAAGACGAATGATGATGCTGGATGATTACTTCTAGCATCTCTGGATAAACTATTGAGAGAAAAGCAGAAGCTCAGAAAGGAAATTTCCAAGCTTAAGACCCACATACATGATCTGAAGGCTTCTAAGGGAGTCCTGGAGGAGAGTCTTCTCTCTAGCCAGAACAGGGCTCAAATTACAGAAAACCAAACCCAAGCTGTCATTGTAAGATTGGATAACTTGCAATGTAAACTCAAATCCCAGCCTATCAGCTATCAGAAGTTAAAGTGAGGTCAGTGATTGGAAAAGAGTAGGATCCTGTGACTTGGGATGGGGATGTGTGGGAAGACCCTGAAGAATCTGGCGACATTGAACTCTCAGATTCTGAAGAAGTTGTTTTGCGTGAGAATGTGGCCTTCCCTCCTTTAGGGGCAGTTGCATCCTCACCCCCACACCCTGAAGTCTTGCCCTCTCACCCTTGCCTGAGGGAATTACTCCTTCTCTGTCTGAGGAACCAGCAAAATGACCCTCCCTGCAGGAGGTGCAAATGCTTCTCAGTGCTCACCCATCTTTGCTTCTAGGCCTATAACAAGGCAGAAGGCTAGGCATGCCCCTAAAGGTGAGATAGAAAGTGTGACTCAAGAGGAAGTGAGGTACTGTTATGGGGTCCAGTGTCGCACAAGTAAGACCATCAACTCATGGAATGTGAGGAAAAGTTTTACTGGGTTAAAAAGAAAGAAAAGAAAAAAAAAAGTATACCAGGTCTGTACCCCAAAGGTCCAGGATCTCAGGATGTAGTCCTGAACTGTTTGGAGTGTCAGCTTTTATTGGAAATAACCAATTGAAGTTCATAGAAAAGGGAGGAAAAAACCAGGGTGGGAATGAAACCATAAATCACAATTTACATGTTACAGTTACAGCCATAAAAGTAATCTTAAACATAGTGGGGAATTCGGTGCATGTTAGAGTTGATAGGGAAGGGTAAACAGGTCTGTTGGTCAGTTACAGAAAGCACCTGGGTGTTGTGAAGTAGGCCTGTGACCAGGAGTATCCCAGTGTCCCATTTATCGGCCCTTAAGGATTTTGTTCAATAGTGCAGACCCAGGGTAATGCTATTCAGACCAAAAGAGCCTCCTATTTATCTTCCATCCCCATCTGCTTTGAATTTATTGAAATAGGCCCACTGAGCCAAGGTTTTAGATTTAACACTGCAGCTCATGCAGTTGGAAGAGGTATTGAGTTTATTTGATTGGTTGGCTGAAGTATGGATCCAAAAATGGCCTACTGTGAGTGAGCTCAAGCTGTCTGATATCTCTTGGCTTAATGTTGATGAAGGATCAGAGAACTTGGAATGCTGGGGTAGATATTTGCCATGTAAACTCATCCTTGCCTCCACAATGGGAGCATCCAGAAGATGTGCCCTTCATAGCATACTCAAAGTGCCCAGTCATTGGTGTTTTATGTAAAGAAGACATCACAGTGGGAGTCATAGTTGCTGTCCTAGGTGACTTAGATGCTGTGGTTCTAACTGGATCTCAGAGTAACAAGGGCCAAGGAGCAGCTCTGAATCATCAAAGGCAAGGTGAGCATGTTTACTGTAATGAATTGTAGGCAAAACAATGCTTATAACAGTATGACTCATGTAGACCTTTGGTATTGGCTGATTAATCATGGTGTTTCCATAAGTGAAATAGATAAAAAGCCTACTAAGTTCCTGCTTGATCTCTATAAGCAAAAAAGTTCCAGAGCAAAGGAATAAAAGGCCAGTTTGAATTATAGCAACAGAGAATCAAGGTCTCTTAACCAGTTTCCAGACTTGAGCCCGTTTACAGATCCTGAGCCTCTTGATTGAAGGGGTGGCCAGGTTCCCTTGAGGAAGGCCCCTCCTAAAATCCCCAAAAGTTTCAATGTTAAGCTTAGCCCTATCCTTCCTCAGAGGGACCTGTGGCCTTTTGCCAAGGTAACTATACATTGGGGAAAAGGAAATAATCAGACCTTTTGGGGCTTACTGGACACTGGCTCTGACTTGACATTGATTCCAGAAAACCCCAACAGCACCACTGCCCTCCAGTTAAAGTAGGAGCTTTCAGAGGTCAAGTGATCAATGGAGTTTTGGCAAATGTAAGGCTGACAGTGGGTCCAGTGTGTTCCCGAAGTCATCCTGTGGTTATTTCTGTAAGGTTTAGGAGTGACCAAGACCACACAGACCACTCTGAGGCAAAGATGGAAGCTTTTATTCGGGAAAAACACAAGCTTCCAGGACAGGACTGACTCTTAAGAGCAGAGCACTTGATTTGGGATTAGAGATACTGCACTATAAAGAGCCCTTCAGTTGGGGGAAGGTGAGGAAGGGAAGGAACTCCTTTGTTCTTTACATTAGGGTGTGAGACCAGAAGTAACCAGGTGGGAGATGAGGGCCAGGAGACCTAGACCTGGGCCATTGTTAGGCAAGGAAGGGATAATGGCTGGGCAGTTCCTTGAGGAATATGGATGACCCACTTCCTTATCTCTGTCACCCTCTTTCTGTAACTCCATTTTGTTCTGACCTAACAATTTCCCCAGTCCAGACTGCATAATTGGGATAGATATACTTAGGAGTTGGCAGAACTCCCATATTTGTTCCCTGACTTATAGAGTAAAGGCTATTACAGTTGGAAAGCCCAAATGGAAGCCGTAGGAGCTCCCTTCACCAGGGAAAATAGTGAACCCAAAACAGTATTGCATGCTTGGAGGAACTGCAGAAAATAATGCCACTATAAAGTACTTGAAGGATGCAGGGGTGGTGGTTCCCACCAAGTCTCCCTTTAATTCTCCTGTTTGTCCTGTTCAGAAGACAGACGGATCCTGGAGAATGACAATGGATTATCGGAAACTTAATCAGGTGGTGACTACAGTTGCATCTGCTGTACCAGATGTGGTTTCTTTACTTGAGCAGATTAGCACATCTCCTGGTACCTGGTATGCAGCTATTGGTCTTGCAAATGCTTTCTTCTCCATCCCTGTCCGTAAGGACCACCAGAAGCAGTTTGCTTTCAGCTGGCAAGATCAGCAGTACATCTTTACTGTTTTACCTCAAGGTTATATTAACTCTCTAACCCTGTGTCATAGCTTAGTTTGCAGGGATCTTGATCACATGTCCCCTCCACAAGGTGTGACATTGGTCCATTATATCAATAACATTATGCTGATTGGATCAAATGAGCAGGAAGTGGCAACCACTCTGGAGTTGCTGGTATAGCATATGCACCTCAGGGGATGGAAAATAAATCCATCCAAAATTCAAGGACCTTCCACCTCAAGTGAAATTTCTAGGAGTTAAGTGATGTTGGGTATGCAGGGATATTCCTTCTAAAGTGAAGGATAAGTTGTTGTATTTGGCCTGTCCTACCACTAAGAGAGAAACACGTATAGTGGGCCAACTTGGATTTTGGAGACAGCACATTCCTCACTTGAGTGTGTTATCCCGTCCCATATACCAAGTGATTCAGACAGCTGCTAGTTTTCAGTGGGGCCCAGAACAAGAGAAGGCTCTTCAATAGGTCCAGGTTGCTTTGCAGCCTGCTCTGCCCCTAGGGCCATAGGATCCAGCAGATCCAATGGTACTTAGGGTGTCAGTGACAGATAGGGATGCTGGTTGGAGCTTTTGGCAGGCCCCATGGGTGAATCACAGCAGAGGCCCTTGGGATTCTGGAGCAAGACCCTGCTGTCAGCTGCAGACAATTCTCCCCTTGTTAGACAGTTCTTGGCCTGCTATTGGGCCTTAGTAGAAACTGAACACTTGACAATGGGCCATCAAATTACTATGTGATCTGAGCTGCCCATCATGACCTGGGTGTTATCTGACCCACCAGAGCATAAAGTTGGACATAAACAGCTGCAGTCCATCATTAAGTGCAAGTGGTATATCCATGATTGGGCTTGAGCAGGCCCGGAAGGCACTAGTAAGTTACATAGGCCCAAATGCCTATGGTTACTACTCCTGGTACAATGCTTTCTGTCCCCAAGCATGCACCTATGGCATCATGGGGTGTGCTCTATGATCAATTGACTGAAAGTAGAAGAGTGGGGCATGGTTTATAGATGGTTCAGCACGTTATGTGGGCACCTCCCAGAAGTGGACAGCTGCAGCATTACAGCCCCATTCTGAGACAACTCTGAAGGACTGTGGTGAAGGGAAGTCTTCACAATGGGTAGAACTATGGGCAGTACACACAGTTGTGCATTTTGCCTGGAAGGAAAAATGGCCAGATGTGCAATTATACACTGATTCATAGACTGTTGTGGCCAGTGGTTTGGCTGGAAGGTCTGGAACTTGGAAGGAGCATTACTGGAAAATTGGTGAGAAGGACATTTGGGGCAGATGTATGTGGATCGAGCTCTCTGAATGGGCAAAGAATATAAAGAGACTTGTGTCCCATGTTCATGCTCATCAGAAAGTGACTTCATTGGAGGATGACTTTAATAATCAAGTAGATAAGCTGACCCATTCTGTGGATAATGGCCAACCTCTTTCCTCAGCCACCCGTGTCATTGCCCAATGGGCCCATGAACAAAGTGGCCATGGTGGCAGAGATGGAGGTTATGTATGGGCCCAACAACGTGGACTTACACTAAATAAGGCTGACCTGGGGCTACAGCTGCTGCTGAGTGCCAAATCTGCCAGCAGCAGAGACCAACTCTGACCCCCTTATATGGTAGCATTCTCAGGGTGACCAGCCAGCAACTTGGTGGCAAGTTGACTACATTGGACCTCTTCCATCATGGAAAGGGCAGCGTTTTGTCCTTATTGGAATAGACACTTATTCTGGGTATGCATTTGCTGTTCCTGGACGTAAGCCTTCTGCCACAACTACCATCATGGAAAGGGCAGCGTTTTGTCCTTATTGGAATAGACACTTATTCTGGGTATGCATTTGCTGTTCCTGGACGTAAGCCTTCTGCCACAACTACCATCCATGGGCTTACAGAATGCCTTATCCACTATTATGGTGTTCTACACAGCACTGCTTCTGACCAAGGAACTCACTTCACAGCCAGGGAAATACGGCAGTGGGCTCATGATCATGGAATTCGCTGGTCTTACCATGTGCCCCACCACCCTGAAGCAGCTGGCTTGATAGGATGGTGGAATGGCCTTCGAAACAGATACTGTGTCAACTAGGTGGCAATAGCTTGGAGGGCTGGGGGAGTGTCCTCCAGTAGGCTGTATATGCTCTAAATCAGCGTCCTATATATGGTGCTGTTTCTCCTTTATAGCCCAGATTCCCGGGTCCAGGAATCAAGGGGTGGAAATGGGAATGGTACTACTTACCATCACCCCAAGTGACCCATTAGCCAAACTTTTGTTTCCTGTTCCCGCAGCGTTACACTCTGCTAGCCTAGAGGTCTGGGTTCCAGACGGGGGAGTGCTTTTGCCAGGAGACATGAAGAACATTCCATTGAACTGGAAGCAAAGACTTCCCCTGGGCCACTTTGGGCTCCTGATGCCCTTGAGTAAACAGGCTGAGAAAGGAGTTATAGTGGTAGCAGGGGTGATTGATCCAGACTGCCAGGGGGAAATTGGATTGTTCCTCCACAATGGAGTTAAGGAAGAGTATGTCTGGCATGTAGGAGGTCCTTTAAGGCATCTCTTGGTGTTACCATGCCCTGTTATCAAAGTCAGTGGAAGACTGCAACAACCCAATAGAAGTAGTGTGATAAATGACCCAGATCCTTCAGGAATGAAGGTATGGGTCACCCCTTCAGGTAAAGAACCAAGACCTGCTGAGGTGCATGTTGAAGGTGGAGGAAATACAGAATTGGTAGTAGAAGAAGGCAGATACAAATACCAGCGAAGGCCACGTGACCAGTTACAAAAGCATGGACTGTAATTGCCATGAGTGTTTCTGCCTTACCTTGTTAAGAGTGTTTGTACATATCTACACCAATATGAATATGCTTTTGTTCTTCCTCTAGTTCTCCACTAGGTAATTAATACTGATTAATACATTGTTAGTTGGGATGGAGAGATGGCTTAGCGGTTAAGCACTTGCCTGGAAGCCTAAGGACCCCAGTTCGAGGTTTGATTTCCCAGGACCCACGTTAGCCAGATGCACAAGGGGGCGCATGCATCTGGAGTTCATTTGCCATGACTGGAGGCCCTGGCCCACCCATTCTGTCTCTCTCTATCTGCCTCTTTCTCTGTCTGTCGCTCTCAAATAAATAAATAAAAATGACAAAAAATTAAAAAATCTATTGTTAGTTAACCACTGTTGAATTAACTTTTTACTTATTAGACACTAAGCATTCCTCAAGGAACCTTGCTTTGTATGGGGGGAAGATTGTGTGTTTCTGGTTGTATGAGGGAAAGTTATATCATGTTAGGTGGGATTACGACCGTTTTACTGTCTTTATGTGGAAATAAGTATGATGTAAGGAGATAAGGTTTTCTGTCAAGTTGACAAGGGGTGGACTTGTGATGGTCAAGTTTGTGTCAACTTGATCTGTTTAGGAATCCACAGACATTCCTCATAAGTGGGTCTCTAAGGTTGCTTCCAGGAAGGATTAACTAAAGGAGGCATCCTTCTTCCAGGGTGAGCCCTTCTCCCAGAATGGGCAGCCCCTCTCACAGGGTGGTGCTTTATGGAAGGAAGCTCAGGGAAAGAAAGAATCCCCTCCTACCCGGCTGCTGGTGCTGCTTGCTGCTTTCCAGTGTGGACTGAAGACCAGTGTGGCCTGAAGAGCAGTGTCTCTCCAGGACACATCCAGGCCTTCAGTGCCAAATTGGGACTGCTGAGGCATCATCCAGCCTCATGGACTGAGCAGCTACTGGGTTCCTTGACTTTCAGGCCTGCATTCTTCTATTGTTGGACTGCTGTAAGTTAATCCAATAAATTCACTCTTAATACAATTCATTTTATTGGTTCTGTTCCTCTAGATAACCCTAATACAGGTTTGTAATTGTTCTTACCATTTTTCTTGATTTTGTAGTGTTCATTGTTTTTCTGTTACTCTCTTGCATTAAGTATTGTTCAAGCATGGTTTATTCTGTCCTGTGGCTTTATGTATGTGCTTTTCTTTCTCATCAGTCCAACAGATGGATCCCTTCAGGTATTTTCTGTAGGGCTGCTTTGTGGTCATATATTTCTTTAGCCTGTTTTTATCATAGAAAGTTCTTATTTCTCCTTCAATTATGACATGTAGCTTTGCTAGGTGAAGTAATCTGGGTTGGCAGTTGTTGTCTTTCAGAATCTGGAATATATCATTCTAAGGTCTTCTGGATTTAAAAATTTATGTTAGTAATCTGCTGTTTTCTTAATGAGCTTGCCTTTATGGGGTGACTAGATGTATCTCTGACTGCTTTCAACATTTTTTCTTTGGTCTTTGTAATTAGTAGTTTACTTAAACATGGTGTTGCAGTCAGGTTTGCATTGCTGGTAGAAATCACCCAACTAAGAATAGCTTGTGGGAAAAAGAGGTTTATTTTGGCTTACAGGCTTGAGGGGAGGCTCCATGATGGCAGGGGGAAATGATGGCATGAGCAGAAGGGTGGACATCACCCCCTGGCCAACATAAGGTGGACAATAGCAACAGGAGAGTGTGCCAAACACTGGCTTGGGGAAATGGTCTATAACACCCATAAGCTCACCCCCAACAATGCACTGCCTTCTGGAGGCGTTAATTCCCAAATCTCCATCAGCTGAGAACCTAGCATTCAGAACATCTAAGTTCTACCACACATGGGTACTGGGGAATTGAATCCAGCTTTGCAGGTAAGTGCTTTAACTGCTGAGCCATCTCTCCAGCCCTCGATTTATTTTAATCTTGGGTTTTCCTGTTACCTGCTGTATTAGGTCTATATACCTGGCTTGGGTTAGGTATTGTCCTAGTGTAAAACAGCCTGTTACCTTTTGGGGTGGCTTCCTGTCTCACCTAAGTTGAGTGCAAGTGTGATTCCTTCTTTGTTGCATTGTGGGCTCAGCTTCTCTGGTTAAGTCGATAGATTGCTGTTGAGATTAGCTGTCTTTGTTTGTTGTGTTGGTAAATGGTCATTCTCACTCCTTGGTGTACTGAGATCTCCAGTGGTTCCTGATGTTGATGGATGGAGGAGAGGCTGTAGAGGGAGTCTGAAGTTCTGGAGTTTCTCAGCTAGACCCTGTTGTCTTCTTAGGTTTTTTGATTTTGCAATGACAGTGTGAGTGGAAAATTCCTTCACCATAGTTCTGCTCTTGCTAGCTCAGGCAGGGCTGGGAGATTAGCTCTTCCCAATTGACAGCTGGACCTGTAGCTGGAGCTAGATTCTGGCTGGTTGTGTGATTGCTAGAACCTCTGGGTCTCTCCAATTTCTTCTCTGCTGGAGTTAATAATTCATTATACACCTTCACTTTTCAGTAGGAGTGTGTATTGTGAATGTTTCTCTGTTTTTTCTCCCAGGTTGCTCTGGGTACTCCACTTACTTGACTGGAACTCCCCCAAATCTTATTTTTTTTTCTACAGTGTTTTCTAAGGGCCTTTTCTCTTTGTGAGCAACCACAAGGAGAGAGCCATACTTGTCTGGGTTAGTTGCTTCATACCATTGTAGTCTATATCTTGAATCCTCTCATTAGCAACCATGAAAGGGAGCAGGACCCTAAAGGTTTAGTGGCTCACTAATCTTGTGATCCCGCAGTCTGTTTGTTTGTTTGTTTGTTTGAAAGACAGAAGGAGAGAAAATGGGGACACCAGGGCCTCCAGCCATTGCAAACAAACTCTAGACACATACACCATCTTGTGCTTTGGGTACTGGGGAATCAAACCTGGGTCCTTAGACTTCACAGGCAAGTGCCCCTAACCACTAAGCCATCTCTTCAGCTCCCCCTCAATCTGTCTGTATAGCAGTTGTGATTGATTTTTTTCTCAGCCACATATTCACACATTTAGCCTCATAAGTGTGTTAACAGCTACTCAATCATCATTGGTTTAAAAAAAACCCTCTGAAATAAATATTGAGACCTATATGTCAGGGAAGCCAATTAGCTTCTAATGACTGCATAAGACAGGGAGGGACTCAACACCCTTGTGGATTGAGACCTATATGTCATGGAAGCCAACTAGCTTCTTTATCCATATTTTAATTTTAATTTTATTTATTTGAGAGAGACAGATGAAGTGAGAGGGAGAGAGAGAATGGACACACCAGGGCCTCTAGCCACTATAAACGAACTCCAAATGCATGTGCCACCTTGTGCATCTGGCTTTACATGGGTCCTGGGGAACCAAACCTGGGTCCTTTGGCTTTGCAAGCAAGTGCCTTAACTGCTGAATCATCACTCCAGCCCTCAACTGGCTTCTAATAAGTACATGAGACAGGGAGGGTCTCAACACCCTTGTGGGTTGAGTCTCTGTCTTCTTTCGAGGTAGGGTTTCACTCTAGTCCAGGCTGATCTGGAATTCACTGTGTAGTCTTGGGGTAGCCTTGAACTTGACGGTGATCCTTGTACCTCTGCCTCCCAGGTGCTGGGATTAAAGGCGTGCACCACCATGGCCCAGATTGAGCCTCTTTTCTTAAACATCTTAGCTCCTTTATTCTGTAATCTAAATAGAATGCATGCATGGTAGAACTCAGGATGAACTGGTGAAGTCATGTGCCAATTCTTTCTCTCTCGCTCTCACTCTTGCATTAAAAAAAAAAAAATCCGGGGAAGAGAGGGTATTACCATGGGATATTTTTTATAATCATGGAAGTTATTAATTAAAAAAATTGAAAAAAAATTGTCAGGCTGTCTGAATTAGGAAGACTATTATGTGTAACAGAATAAAACTGTATAGAGATAACACATCTTATTTAACCTAAAACAAAGCAAATCTGAAAACACATAGATGCTGTAAGTAGTAAGTATCTAACCAATGAGCAATTCTGTTAACTCCTAGGTGGCAGACTTCAGGACCTTGTTCTGAGTCTTCTGCAGAATGGGTCACAGTACACAGTTTGTATGTGATGTGTAGCTATTGTTTATGGTCTCTGTGCGGTTATCTCACCACCTTTTGCCCCCAGCATAGGAGGAAGCCTGCAGGGTCCATGTACTCCAAGAGTATGTCTGACCTGTATGAGCTTCTCTATGCATGCAGTATGCACAGTTCTGATTCTCCTGCTGAGTAGGTCTCAGCACAGTCACAGTTTGTATGTGAGGTGGGGCTGTTGTGCTTGATCTCACTGTCATTCACTGTGCACCCCACAGGGTGTGTCTCACCTGTGTGAGCCCCTGTCTATGAACACTATGTACATTAACCCAGCACAGCAACTCTGGCCGAATTGGTATTTCCCTGAGACTGAAGTTTGGACTATTACCACAGGAATCTGCCTGGGGCTTAACAGGTCCAGCCCCTTAAAAGCATTAATTCCTTTAGTACTAATCATTGATGCCCTTTTTTAACCAAGGCATAGATTGCTCCAGAGCACAAACAAAAAATGTATATCCTGACAAGCTCAGTCAACTTTTACAGAGCACGTATACCATACATTTTGCTATTTCCCACTTTACAAGTGGGAAAGCAGATAAAAGTTTAGTCTGGTCGCTGGGTCTTCCACAGAAATTTATTAAATTTGTCATTTAAGTTTAAATGTGCCCAGTTATCAATCAGGACAGCATTGTCTAGAAGGAGTAGAGAATTAGAAGAGAGAACAGACTGTATTTCCTACCCATAGAGGAAGGCAGGAAGTAGAACAAGAACAAAGCACTTATCTTCTGATATGCCCAGACAATGTACCAATATATGATATGGGAGTATGGGGGTGGGGTGTCTTTTGAAAATGACCACCTTTTTTGGTTCTTGTTTGTACAATGACCCAGGTGCGAAGGTGATGGAAAACAGAAAACTCAGTAGTCATTCAAAACTTCTAGAGTCAGTAGCCTCTGGATTCTTGTCTTACTGATTCAAAGAATTGAAGCCCACAGATTTCAGAACAGAGGGTAAAATTTATAGGTTTTACTATATAATAGGCAGGGAAGGAAGTTAGGCGGCATAGCTTTTGCCCAAGTAAGCAAGAGAGGGTTTCAGAAAATGGCAAAGCCCACTTTGAAACAGCTTGGTGTCTGTTATGTGAGCCCCTTTATCACAGAGAACTTTTTCTCTGGAGTAACACAAACACATATCTGTTCACTCCATATGAGGCACAGATAGCAGACCAATGTATGATTGAAACAAAGCCAGTTCTGATAAACCAGTAAGTTTACTGGTGTTTTGTATAGAGCAGGGTGAGGGCTTGCTTATAGGAGCAATAGATGACTCAAAGGCAGTTGTGTCACAGAAAAGCCCTCCCCAGCTTAGGTGATGCCTCATAAGAGCTGTGTCTCTGTAGCTCACTGTACAACCACAGGCAGCTCAGCTGATTGAGTGTCTCCAACACACTAACATGATTTGCAGGCAGCTCAATTTCTCTCAAAGCAGTTGTTTTTTCTTTATATAATCTTAGGTTAGGGTCTTGTAACTTTTTCCCCAATACTTGTTGATTGCTTGAATTTCCTAATGCCTTTTTCCCTCCAGGAGGGAGTGTTTCAATTTGGAGAAAAATTGCTATACAATACCCTTGTGGGCACCTGATCTAGTCAGTCCAGTCCTGATGTCATATGTCTTGGGTCAAGATTTCTGAGAAAGGGCTAATCCTTGGTATAAGGTCCTCTCACAGGAAGAGATAAGAATGAATTCACTCACCACCTCTGGTGAGATTTGTTTGTTTGTTTAGAGGTAAATTCTCCCATCTGACATTTCTGACCTGTAGCAAAATGGAATGACCTGCATTATTCCCCTAAGGCCCAAGGACATTTCCTGTGTTTGGCCAGGAGAAAGCCATTTACTTTGGGGGGTCCTATTACCTTTAAACTGCTTCAATATGACAAGGAGAGATTCTTTTCTGGTCTTGTCCTTTTGGTGTTCTAAATGCCTCCTGTATTTGTACTTAGCATCTCCTCTCCTAATTTTGGGAAATTTTTTTTCTATGCTTTTGTTGCAAATAAGAATGCCACTGGATTGAAATTCTTCTCTTTCTTTAACCAGAAATTTTAGGTTTGATCTCTTCATTGTATTCTGAATTTCATGAAATTTCTGTTTATATCTTCTTATTAAGTTATCTTTTTCCTTATTGGAATGTTTCAAATCCTCTACCTTGTCATCAGGCTTAGATATTCTGTCCTCTCCTTGATCCATTCTATTGGTGAGGATTTTTAAAATTTTATTTATGAGAGTGAGAGAGAGAGAGAATATGAATGAATGTGCCAGGGCCTCCAGCCTCTGCAAACAAACTCAGTACGAGTACCACCTTGTGGATCTAGCTTATGTGAGTTCTGGGGAGTTGAACCTGGGTCCTTGGGCTTCTCAGACAAGCACCTTAACTACTAAGCAATCTCTTTAGCCCTATTATTTATATTCTTCCAGCCTATCTGATTTCCTCTTTTCCTAGGGATTGAGGTTCTGAATAAGCAATTCTACCTTATATTAAAAAGCAAGCTGGGCCTAGTGGCACACACCTTTAATCCCAGCACTCAGGAGGCAAAGGTAAGAGGATCGCTGCGAGTTCAAGGCCACCCTGAAACTACACAGTGAATTCCAGGTCAGCCTGAGCTAGAGTGAGATCCTACCTCGAAAAGCCAAAAAAACAAACAACAAAAAAACCCACCAAGTTCCCTTATTGCTATTTTAGGTTATAAAAATTATGATTATTATAAAACTGCCTTATAAAAATATGAAACTATCCTTTTTATTTTTGGTTTTTCAAGGTAGCATGTCAGTCAGTCTAGCCCAGGCTGTCCTGGAATTCACTCTGTAGTTCCAGGCTGGCCTCAAACTCACAGAGATCCTCCTACCTCTGCCTCCCTAGTGCCAGAATTAAAGGCATGTGCTACACCCAGCTCAAAACTATCATTTTAAATAGGAAAAAGCTTAGAATTTCATATCTATATTTAGTCAGTGATATATAATTCAAAAGGAAATGTAGGGACCTAAATAAAACAAACATTTTCATTATATATACTAAAATAATGGCAATTAATTAAAATTAATTTTGTAGTGCTCAAGATCAAACCCAGAGCCTTGTACATGTTAAGTCTTTCCTTTTTTTTTTTTTTTTTTCTTTTTTTCAGACAGGATCTTGCTATGTAGTCTCAGGGTAGCCTTGAACTCACAGTGATTCTCCTACCTCTGCCTCCTGAATGCTGGGATTAAAGGTGTGCGCAACTATGCACAGCTGTATTTCTTCTTTTGAGAGCTCTATTTAGTTTTTTTTTTTATTGGTCTATTTGTTTTTTTTTCTCGATTTTTATTAACATTTTCCATGATTATAAGAAGTATCCCATGGTAATATCCTTCCTCCCCTCCTCCCGCTTTCCCCTTTGAAATTCCATTCTCCATCATATCCCCTCCCCACCTTAATCATTTGCTCTTTTATTTTGATATCATGGTCTTTTTCTCCTCATAGGATGGTCTTGTGTAGGTAGTGTCAGGCACTATGAGGTCATGGATATCCAGGCCATTTTATGTCTGGAGGAAGCACGTTGTAAGGAGTCGTACCCTTTTACATTCTTTCTGCCACCTCTTCTGCATTAGACCCTGAGCCTTGGAAGGTGTGATTGAGATGTTACTTAGTACTCAAGTCACTTCTTTCCAGCACTATGATACCTTTTGAGTCATCCCAAAGTCACTGCTATCTGAAAAGAGAAGATTCTCTACCCAAAGTGACAGTAGTGTTAATATAAGGGTATAAATATTAAGAGAAGTGCTTACTGGGCAGTTTGATAAGCATAGTATATACGTTTTTCCAGACATCAGCAGTTGTTATAACCCTAGGGCTCATGACTATCCCTGTTTTAAGTTTTCACTTTCAGGGATGTGTTTCCCCCCATCGAGCGGTCCTCCAGTCCAATTGTAGGGTAGTTGGTTTCCACCATGACAGACATACCACTATTGCACCCATTGGCTCATTTGGCCTGGCTGGCCAATTATATGGCTGGCAGTGTCCACTGTTGAGTATCTTCATTAGTAGTATCTCTTTCTCCCATTGAACTACATAGAGAATGGCTTCTTCCAGCTTTCTGTCAGCTGGTCTACATGGAGGAGGTTATCACTCAGTTCCAGCAGGATTTCTCACTGGTCTTGCAGCCCAAGTATGTGGAGTCTTCAGCAATAGTGTCTTATCATCTATTCCTGGTGGGAAACCAAGGGCCTTGGAAATGGCCTATAATGTTTTGGGGGCATCAGGGACCTCCCTGGCCAACACCTCACTGGAGGTATCTCATCCCTGGCACTGAAAATTTTCTAACAACAATCTATGGCTCCTGAGTGTTCCATTGTCTGAAACCAGAGGATTCCATATTATTATTTATATCCTCTTAGATTTTGATTAGCCCTCCCTCCACCTTTCCTTTACTCAATCTCTTCCCCTGACTTCACTTTGGGCCTTTTCACCCCATTAATCTATTCTTCTACTTACATATATACAATACCAACCTATTAAGTACCCCCTCCCTTCCTTTCTGTTCCCTTTCTGTCTCCTTTTTAAGTTACTAGCCTCTGCTACTGAGTTTTTTTCCTTCTCACACAGAAGCCCAATCATCTATAGCTAGGATCCACATATGAAGGAGAACAGGTGGCACTTGGCTTTCTGGGCCTGGGTTACCTCACTTAGTATAATCCTTTCCAGACCCATTCATTTTCCTGCAAATTTCATAACTTCATTTTTCCTTACCGCTGAGTAGAACCACATTGTATAAATGTGCCACATCTTCATTATCCACTCATCAGTTCAGGGATATCTAGGCTGGTTCCATTTCCCAGCTATTATGAATTGAGCAGCAATAAACATGGTTGAGCATGTACTTCTAAGGAAATGGAATGAGTCCTTAGGATATATGCCTAGGAGTGCCATAATTGGGTCATATGGTAAATCAATTTTTAGCTGTCTTAGGAACCTCCACACTGATTTCCACAATGGCTGGACCAGATTGCATTCCCACCAACAGTGTAGAAGGGTTCCTGTTTTTCCACATCCCTGCCAGCATTTATGATCATTTGTTTTCATGATGCTAGCCAATCTGAAGGGAGTGAGATGGAATCTGCATTTCCCTGATGACTAGGGTAGAACATTTTTTTAGATGCTTATACACCATCCGTATTTCTTCTTTTGAGAACTCTCTATTTAGCTCCATAGCCCTTTTTTTAAAGAAATATATTTTATTTGTTTGTGATTAGAGAGGGAAGTAAGAGAGAGATAATAGGTGCACTTTAGACACATGACAACTCTGTGCGTCTGACTTTACATGGGCACTGGGGAATCGAAACCTGGCTGTCAGGCTTTGCAAGCAAGAGCCTTTAACAGTGAACCATCTCCCTAGCCCTCACGTCTCTCTTGATGCTGAGAAGTTTTACTACATGACATTTTAGTTGTTTTGTTTTCTCAACTCAAGGTCTCACTCTGTAGTCAAGCCTGGCCTGGAGCTTACTTTGTAGCTAGTTTGGCCTTGAAGTTACAACATTTCCTTCTTTGGCCATTGCAGTGTTGGCTGGGATTCAGGGTTTGGACTACCACGCCTGGCTACCTTCTCTGAATCTTTGATTTTCATTAATTAGTTTGTTTGTGTGTCTGAGTATGCATACTTGCTCCTCTGTGTGTGTTTACAGATGCTGATGTACCATGCACACGTGCAAAGGTCAGGAGACAGTGTTCAGGTCCAGCCTTCCCAGCCCAACTCATTTGGGACAGGGCTTCTGTCAGTCTTGCTCTGCTGCTATTATTCTTTTTTAAAATTTTATTGGTTTGTTTTTCGAGGTAGGGTCTTACTCTAGCCCAGGATAACCTGGAACTCACTCTGTCATCTCACACTGTCCTTGAACTCATGGTGATCCTCCTGCCTTCCAAGTGCTGAGATCAAAGGTGTGCGCAACCATGCACAACTGCAATTCTTTCTGTCCATAGCCCATTTTTTAATTGGCTTGTTTGATTTCTTATTAACTTTTTGAGTTCTTTCTATATCCTAGATATTAATCCTCTATCAGATATATACCTGACAAAGATTTTTTCCCATTCTCTAGGTTGCCTCTTTGCTTTATTCACTGTGTCCTTTGCAGTACAAAAGCTTTGTAATTTCATGAGGTCCCAGTGGTTAATCTGTGGTTTAATTGCCTGAGCAATTGGGGATTTATTCAGAAAGTCTTTGCCAACACCAATATGTTGAAGGGTTTCCCCTATTTTTTCCTCTAGCAGTTTCAGAGTTTCAGGTCTGATGTTAAGGTCTTTAGTCCATTTGGATTTAATTCTTATGCATGGTGAGAGAGAAGAATCTATTTTCATCCTTCTACAGATACATATCCAGTTTTCCCAGCACCATTTGCTGAAGTCTGTCTTTTCTCCAATGAGTAATTTTGGCATTTTTATTGAATATCAGGTGGCTATAGCTACCTGGACTTATGTCTGGGTCCTCTATTCTGTTCCATTAATCTACAGATCTGCTTTTGTGCTAGTACCATGCAGTTTTTGTTAGTATGGCTCTGTAGTATAGGTTAAAATCAGGGATGGTGATACCTCCTGACTTATTTGTGTTGCTCAGTATTATTTTAGATATTTGAGGGTTTTGTGATTTCCATGAAGAATGCTTTGGAATTTTGATGGGGATTGCATTAAATAAGTAGATTGCTTTTGGTAAGATTGCCATTTTCACCATATTGATTCTTCCGATCCAGGAACAAGGGATGTTTTTCCATTTCCTATTGTCTTCTGCAATTTCTCGTTTGAGTGTTTTATAGTTTTCAGTGTAGAAATCCTTTACTTCCTTGGTTAGGTTTATTCCAAGGTACTTTATTTTCTTTGATGCAATTGTGAATGGGAGTGATTCTCTGATTTCATCCTCTGTATGTTTGTTGTTAGCATATAGGAATGCTACTGATTTCTGTGTATTTATTTTGTAACCTGCTACATGGCTGAAGGTGTTTATCAGCTCTAACAGTTTGCTTTAGGGTCCTTTATATATAGAATCATGTCATCTGCAAATAATGATAACTTGATTTCTTCCTTTCCAATTTGTATCCCTTTTATGTGTGTCTCTTGCCTTATTGCTATGGCTAAGACTTCCAGTACTCTATTAAGTAAAAATGGCGACATTGGACACCCTGGTCTTGTTCCTGATTTTAGTTAAAAAGCTTCCAGTTTTTCCCCATTTAGTAATTTGTTGGCTGTAGGCTTGTCATAAACAGCCTATATTATATTGAGATATGATCCTTTTATTCTCAGTCTCTGTAGGACTTTTATCATGAAGGGATGTTGGATTTTGTCAAATGTTTTCTCTGTGTCTAAAGAGATGATCATATGATTTTTGTCCTTCAGTTCATTTATATAATGTATTACATTTATCAAATTATGTATGTTGAACCATCCCTGCATCTCTGGGATAAAGCCTACTTGGTCAGGGTGAATGATCTTTCTGATATATTCTTGTATGTTGTTTGCCAATATTTTGTTGAGAATTTTTGCATCTATTTTCATGAGGAAGATTGGTCTATAATTTTCCTTTTTTGTTCTTTCTTTGCCTGGTTTTGGTATCAGGGTGATTCTGGATTCATAGAAGGAGTTTGGTAGGATTCCTTCTTTTTCTATTTTATGGAAAAGCTTAAGAAACAATGGTGTTAGTTCTTTACTGAAGGTCTGGAAAAATTCAGCAGTAAATCCATCTGGGCCTGGGCTTTTTTAGTTGGGAGATTTTTGATAACTGTTTGGATCTCAATGCTTGCTATAGGTCTATTTAAGTTATTAATCTCATTTTGATTTCATTTGGGTAGGTCATATAAATCAAGGAAAGCATCCATTTCTTTCAGATTTTCATACTTTGTGGAGTATATGCTTTTATAGTATGTCTCTATGATTTTTTGAATTTCTCTGGCATCTGTTGTGATGTTACGTTTTTCATCTCTAATTTTATTAATTTGTATCTTTTCTCTCTTTGTTTTGGTCAGATTTGCTTGGTGTATCAATCTTGTTTATCCTTTCAAAGAACCAACTCTTTGTTTCATTGATTCTTTGGATTTTTTTTTTTGTTTCTATTTCATTAATTTCTGCCCTAATCTTTATTATTTCGTCCTGTCTACTGATTTTTGGTTTACCTTGTTCTTCTTTTTCCAAGGCTTTAAGGTGAAGCCTTAGGTCATTTACTTACAACCTTTCTAATTTTTAAAAAAATTTTTTTTGTTCATTTATTTATTTATTTATTTGAAAGTGACAGAGAGAGAGGGAAAGAAAGAGACAGATAGAGAGAGAATGGGCGCGCCAGGGCTTTCAGCCACTGCAAACGAACTCCAGACGCGTGCGCCCCCTTGTGCATCTGGCTAACATCGGTCCTGGGGAATCGAGCCTTGAACCAGGGTCCTTAGGCTTCACAGGCAAGCGCTTAACCGCTAAGCCATCTCTCCAGCCCCTTTCTAATTTCTTAATATAGGCACTTAAAGCTATAAATTTACCTCTTAGGACTGCCTTCATTGTGTCTCAGAGATTTTGGTATGTTGTCTTCTCATTATCGTTTGACTCTATGAAGTTTTTGATTTACTTCTTGACTTCTTCATTGACCCATTCATCATTTAGTAGTGTGTTGTTTAATTTCCATGATTTTGTGTATGCTGTACAGCCTTTCTTGCTATTGATTTGTAGTTTGTTTGCATTGTGGTCAGATAGAATGCAAGGAATTATTTCACTTTTCCTGTATTTGTTAAGATTTGCTTTGTGTCCTAATATATGGTCTATTTTAGAGAATGTTCCATGTGCTGCTGAAAAGAATATATATTCTGCAGCCTTTGGATGAAATGTTAGATGTATGAAATGTAGATATCTGTTAGGTCCATTCCTTCTATGACCTCATTTAGTCTCGATGCCTCTCTGTTTAGTTTTTCCTGGGATGACCTGTCAATTGATGAGAGTGGGATATTGAAATCCCTCACTGCCACTGTGTTTGGTGTTATTTGTGACCTTAGTTCTAATAGCATTTTTTTGATGAAGTTTGGAGCCCCCATGTTAGGTGCATATATGTTTAGGATTGTAATGTTCTCCTATTGGAGGGTGCTTTTAATCAATATATAGTGACCTTCCATATGTTTCTTAACTAATGTTGTACTGAAGTGTACCTTGTCAGATATTAGGATAGCAACCCCTCCTTCTTTTCTAGTTCCATTTGCTTGAAACACCATTTTCCAACCTTTCACCCTAAAATACTGTCCATCCTTTGTAGAAATGTGGGTTTCTTAGAGGCAACAAATTGAAGGATCCTGCTTTTTAACCCAGTCTGCTACCTATGCTTTTTGGTTGGGGCTTTGAAACCACTGATATTAAGAGATAATATTTAAAGCTGTGTATTCATTTTTGCCATTTTTTGTAGTTCTTCCAGTTTTACCTTTGCTCTCTTGTGTTAACTAGTATTTGAATATTGTTTGTTTTTTCCTGGTTCCTTATATGTGTGCTTTTCTTTTTCTTTAGCATTGAGGATTCTTTCAAGTATTTTCTGTCGAGCTGGTTTTGTCTTCAAATACTCCTTTAACCTGCTTTTGTCATGAAATGTCCTCATTTCTCTGTCTATTTGAATGGATAGTTTTGCAGGATAAAGTAACCTTGGTTGACAGTTGTTATCTTTTAGGACTTGGAATACATCACTCTAAGCCCTTCTGGCTTTTAAAGTTTGTATTGAGTAATCTGCTGTAATCCTGATAGGCTTGCCTTTGTAGGTAACTTGATTTTTCTCTGTGACTTCTTTCAATATTTTTTCTTTGGGTTGTGTGTTTGGTAGTTTGATTATAATATGGCAAGGAGAGGTTGTTTCCAGGTTTTGTCTAGCTGGTTTTCTAAAGGATTCCTGTATCTGCATTGGCACCTCTTTCTCAATTTGGGGGAGGTTTTCTTCTGTGATTTTGTTGAAGATACCTACTATGTCTTTGGAGTGAAATTCTTCTCCTTCTACTATGCCCTGAATTCTTATGTTTGATCTTTTCATAGTGTCTGGAATGTCTTGAAATTCCCACTCATACTTTTCTATTAGTTTGTCTTTTTCTTTGTTGGACTTACTAGATCTGCCACCAGGTCTTCTAGCCTAGATATTCTGTCCTCTTTTTATCCATTTACTGGTGAGATTTTCTACAGAAGTTTTTATTTCATTCACTGTGTTCTTCATTGCTAGTAATTCTGACTGTTTTTTCTTTATTATTTCTATTTCCTTTATTTATGTCTAGTAATGAATGACCTCTTTCATTAAATTGGTATTCTATGTTTTCTTTAATTCCTTTGATTTCCTCTTTGATTTCTTCTTTGACATCTTTGAAGATATTTATAATCATTCTTCTGAAATCTTAGGCATTTCCTCTAACTCATTCTTACTGGAGGTCATTTCTGATGTATTAATTCTTTTTGGTGGATTTATATTGTCTTGATTTTTGGTGTTTCTTGTGTTATAATGCATATATTTTTGCATCCTCAATTATTTAATGAATGGATTTTCTACTTAGCTGGGTATTATTAGATGTATCAGATAGTCTGATGTTATTTAACTTCAGGGTAGGAGCTTAAGTCATTTGGTGTGGCTCTCAAGACTCTGAGAGTATTTATCCATTAGTATGTATTATGACAACCAGATCCTCTAACTGTCCCTTGTTGTATGTGGTACTCCACCCACACCCTTAAATCCTGACAACAAGGAGGTTAAGATTTGTGATCTGTTGAGGGTTCCAAGTCAGCTTGTGACCAGGTGAGACCCTTCCCTTGTGTAATCCCAGTTACCTTTGCTCCTGCTTGGGTCCTGCTGTCGGTTCATGTTGGCATGGCCTGGTCCCTGGACCGCCACTCTGTTCACTGGAGCTGGGCACTGGTAGTGGGATAGGGAGGCTGCCGATGCTGCTCTACACGCAGTTCCACTTGTTCTACCTTGTGATCTGCTACTCCGTTGTTCACTGCTGCTCTCCCTTCACATTTCTAGAGTTTGCAGAGAGCTCCAATGTGAGTGGAAGTTCTCCTCACCTGGCTTTACCTGTGGCTCAAGCTGAGCCTGGCAGCTTTCTAGTGCCCCGCCGCCACTGTCATGATTGGCGGACCACTGGAGCTGCTTCTGCCAGCCTGTGAGGGCTCTAGATTTCTCCTACTTCTTAGCTGCTGTTTCAATTTCCTATACACCTCACTTTTTAGTAAAAGTGTGTATTTTGCTGAGGTTTTTTTTTTTTTTTTTTTTTTTTTGGCTTTTTCCCCCTTAGGTTGCTTTGGCATGGTGCCTACGCCACCATCTTAACTGGAAGTCCTGGTCTATTTGTTATTGGTATGTAGGACAGCTACTGATTACTGTATGCTTTATTTTGTAACCTAATTGCTTTGCCAAAAGTGTTTGTCAACTCCAACAGTTTTCTGATAGTATTTCTAGGGTTTCTTATATGTCATGTCTTCAAATAAAGATAGTTTAACTTCTGGCTGGAGAGATGGCTCAGTGGTTAATGTACTTGCTTATAAAGCCTAATGACCCAGGTTTGATTCCCCAGAACCCACATGAAGCCAGATGCACAAGGTGGTGTTTGCATCTGGAATTCATTTGCAGTGCTGGAGGCCCTGGCACACCCATTCTCATTTTCTCTATCTGTCTCTTTTCTATCTCTCTCTGCTTGCAAATAAAAACAAAAAAGATATTTTGGCTTCTTTCCTGCTTGCATCCCTTTTGTGTCCCTTATCTTACTGCTGTAGTTAATACTCCAGTATTGTAGTACTGTATTGTATATTGAATAAGATTAAGAAAATGGATACCCTTGTGTTGTTACCCCTGATTTTAATGAAAATGCTTAGAGGGTTTGTTTCCTCATTTAGTATAGTGTTGGCTATAGGTTTGTCATGTATAGCCTTTAATGTGGTAAGATATGTTACTTCTGTTCCAAGTTTCTTTAGTACTTTTATCATTAAGGGGTGTTGGAGTTTGTCAAATTCCTTTCCACATCTGTTGAAATGATCATGTCATTTTTTGGCCTTGAGTTCACTTATATGTTGTATTACATTTGTTGTTTTTCATAAGTTGAATCATCTCAACACCTCTGGAATAAAACTCACTTGAGGGCTGGAGAGATGGCTTAGCGGTTAAGCGCTTGCCTGTGAAGCCTAAGGACCCCGGTTCGAGGCTCGGTTCCCCAGGTCCCACGTTAGCCAGATGCACAAGGGGGTGCACGTGTCTGGAGTTCGTTTGCAGTGGCTGGAAGCCCTGGCGCGCCCATTCTCTCTCTCTCCTTCTATCTGTCTTTCTCTCTGTGTCTGTCGCTCTCAAATAAATAAATAAATAAATAAATTAAAAAAAAAAAACTCACTTGAGGTAGGTCATATAAATCAAGGAAATCATCCATTTCTTTCATACTTAGTGGAGTATATCCTTTTATAGTATGTCCCTGTAATTTTTTGAATTTCTCTGGTATCTGTTGTGATATTGCCTTTTTCATCTCTAATTTTATTAATTTGTGTCTCTTCTCTCTTTCTTTTGGTCAGATTTGCTAAGTGTGTATCACTCTTGTTTATCCTTTCAAAGAACCAACTCTTTGTTTCATTGATTCTTTGGATTTTTTTTTTAGTTTCTATTTCATTAATTTCTGCCCTAATCTTTATTATTTCTTCCGGTCTACTGATTTTTGGTTTACCTTGTTCTTCTTTTTCCAAGGCTTGAAGGTGAAGCATTAGGTCATTTACTTGCAACCTTTCTAATTTCTTAATATAGGCACTTAAAGCTATAAATTTACCTCTTAGGACTGCCTTCATTGTGTCCCAGAGATTTTGGTATGTTGTCTTCTCATTATCGTTTGACTCTATTAATTTTTTGATTTCCTTCTTGACTTCTTCATTGACCCATTCATCATTTAGTAGTGTATTGTTTAGTTTCCATGGTTTTATGTATGCTCTATAGCTTTTCTTGCTATTGATTTGTAGTTTGATTGCATTGTGGTCAGATAGAATGCAAGGAATTATTTCACTTTTCCTGTATTTGTTAAGATTTGCTTTGTGTCCTAATATATGGTCTATTTTAGAGAATGTTCCATGTGCTGCTGAAAATAATGTATATTCTGCAGCCTTTGGATGAAATGTTAGATATATGAAATGTAGATACCTATTAGGTCCATTCCTTCTATGACCTCATTTAGTCTAGATGCCTCTCTGTTTAGTTTTTCCCGTGACGACCTGTCACTTGATGAGAGTGGGATATTGAAGTCCCCCACTACCACTGTGTTTGTTGTTATCTGTGACCTTAGTTCTAATAGCACTTGTTTGACTAATTTGGGAACCCTCTTGTTAGGTGCATATATGTTTAGGATTGTAATGTCTTCCTGTTGGAGTGTGCCCTTAATCAATATATAGTGACCTTCCTTATGTTTCTTAACTAATGTTGGACTGAAGTCTACCTTGTCAGGTATTAGGATAGCAACCCCTCCTTCTTTTCTAGACCCATTTGCCTGAAACACCATTTTCCAACCTTTCACCCTAAGATATTGTCCATCCTTTGTAAAAAGGTGAGTTTCTTGGAGGCAACAAATTGTAGGATCCTTCTTTTTAACCCAGTCTGCAAACCTATGTCTCTTGTTTGGGGCATTGAGGCCGTTGATATTAAGAGAGATTATTGAAAGGTGTGTATTTATGTTTGTCATTAATTGTAGTTCTTCCAGTTCTACCTTTCTTGTGTTAACTAGTATTTGAGTATTGTTTGTTTTTTCAAGGTTCCTTATTTGTGTGCTTTTCCTTCTCTTTGGCATGGAGGATTCTTTCAAGTATTTTCTGTAGAGCTGGGTTTGTCTTCAAATACTCCTTTAGCCTGCTTTGTTGTGGAATGTCCTTATCTCTCCATCTATTTGAAATGATAGCTTTGCAGGATAAAGTAACCTTGGTTGACAGTTGCTATCTTTCAGAACCTGGAATACATCACTCTAAGCCCTTCTGGCTTTGAAAGTTTATGTTGAGTAATATGCTGTATTCCTGATGGGCTTGCCTTTGTAGGTAACTTGATTTTTCTCTCTGATTCCTTTCAGTATTTTTTCTTTGGTTTGTATGTTTGGTAGTTTGATTATAATATGTCGAGGAGAGGTTGTTTCCAGGTTTTGTCTGGCCTGTGTTCTAAAGGCTTCCTGTATCTGCATTGGCACCTCTTTCACAATAGTTTTCTTCTATGATTTTGTTGAAGATGCCTACTATGCCTTTGGAGTGAAATTCTTTTCCTTCTACTATGCCCTGAATTCTTATGTTTGATCTTTTCATAGAGTCCCAAATATCTTGAAATTCCCATTCATACTTTTCTATTAGCTTGTCTTTCTCTTCGTTGGACTGTATTAGATCTGCCTCCAGGTCTTCTAGCTTAGATATTCTGTCCTCTCCTTCATCCATTCTACTGGTGAGATTTTCTACAGAGTTTTTTATTTCATTCACTGTGTTCTTCATTGCTAGTAATTCTGACTGTTTTTTTCTTTATTTATGTCTATTTCCTTATTTATGTCTTGTATTGACTTCTTTATTTGATTAAATTGGTGTCCTGTGTCTTCTTTGATTCCTTTGATTTCCTCTTTGATTCCTTTGATTTCTTCTTTGACTTCTTTGAACATATTTACAATCATTCTTTTGAAATTTTCTCAGGCATCTCCTCTAACTCATTCTCACTGGAGGTCATTTCTGATGCATTAATACTTTTTGCTGGATTTATATTGTCTTTATTTTTAATGTTTCTTGTGTTATAATGTATATATTTTGCATATTGGATTAAGTTAATGCTTGGATTTTCTAGCTAGCCGGGTATTCTTAGCTGTATCAATCGATCTGATGTTTTATGTATGTATCTTCAGGGTAAGAGCTTAAGGTGTTAGGTGTGGCTCTTAAGACTCTCAGCGTATCTACAGGGGTTGGGTTTGCCTGCTATGGGAGTATTCAAGTAGGCTGAGTGGAACAAAATACAGTTAGAATCTAAAATTTTACTAAGCAATGTACACATTCAATGAAAAACAATACCGAATATTTATGCAAGAGTAGATATTATAACAACCAGATCCTCTATCAACAGAGGTTATGATTTCTGGTGTTTTGAAGGATCCAAGTCAGCTTGTGACCAAGTGAGACCCTTCCCTGCTGCAATCCCAGTGACCTTTTTGGATGATTTTGGTCTCAGTTATGCTGCACTCTGCTTGTGTCCCTCTTTGGTGCTCTCTGGGCTCAAGTAGGCTGCTGGATCGCTGGACCGCTGTTCTGTTTTCTGGAGTTGGCCACTGGCTTTTCCTGTGGGGCAAGCCAAGCCTGGCAGCTGTGGCCCCACAGACCTGGCAGTGCTGCTGCTGGAGCTGTGGCTGCTGGTGGTACTGGAGCCGGAGTTGGAGCTGCTGCTGCTGCTGCTGGAACTACTGCTGCTGGAGCCGGTGCTGCCAATGCCGGAGCCAGAGCCGCTGCTGCTGCTGCCGGAGCAGTCGCTGCCGGAGCTGGAGCCAGAGCAGCCACTGCCAGAGCCACTTTGGCCTGCCTGTGTGGTCTCTGGATCTCTCCTACTTCTCTGTTGCCGTTTTAACTTTTTATACACCTCACTTTTTAGTAGAAGTGTGTATTTTGCTGGGTATTTGGCTTTTCCTCCCCTAGGCTGCTTTGGTGTGGTTCCTAAGCCTCCATCTTAACCAGATGTAATAAATACTTTTTTAAAACAAAGTTATGTCCGTTTGATTTTCTTTTCTTTTTGCACTGGTGCCCTTTTCGTCTCTAATTTTATTAATTTTGGCTGCTTTTCTTCTCCTTATGGGGGAAGATGACTCACTGGTGAAAGGTGCTTGTTTGCAAAACTTTTTTGCCCAGGTTCAGTTCCTCTTTCACCAACGTAATGGGCATTCATTTTCATAGGCCCAGGACCCTGGAGCCAGTGCACACACAGACACGAAGCATGCACATAAATGAATAAATAGAAATATTAAAAAATAAAATATGGAGGGCTGGACAGAACCTAAGTGGTTAAAGGGGCTTGCTTGCAAAGTCTCATGGCCTAGGTTCTATTCTCCAGTACTTTCTTAAAACCAGATGCACAAAGAGATGCATGTTTCTGTTTATTTACAGTGGCAGGAGGCCCTGGTGCATCTAGTCTGTCCTCTTTCTCTCAAATAAGTATATATTTTTTAATTTATGAGAGAGGGAGAATGGGCACTCCAGGGCCATCAGCCACTGCAAATGAACTTTAGGCACATATGCTACCTTGTGCATCTGGCTTATGTGGGTCCTAGGAATTGAACCCAGGTCCTTTGGCTTTGCAGGCAAGCACTTTAACTGCTAATCTGTATCTCCAGCCCTCAAATAAATAAATATTTTTGGTTTTGTTTTGTTTTTTAGTATTTTCTTGGTCATTATTTATTTATTTATTTGAGAGCGACAGACAGAGAGAAAGACAGAGGAAGAGGGAGAGAATGGGCGCGCCAGGGCTTCCAGCCCCTGCAAACGAACTCCAGACACGTGCGCCCCCTTGTGCATCTGGCTAACGTGGGACCTGGGGAACCGAGCCTCGAACCGGGGTCCTTAGGCTTCACAGGCAAGCGCTTAACCGCTAAGCCATCTCTCCAGCCCAAAATAAATATTTTTAAAATGTGTGTTCATATTTTTGTAGTGTGGAGACATTGAGTCAGGGTCTCATTCTAGCCCACACTGGCCTAGAACTTACTCTGTAATACAGGCTGGCCTCCAACTCATGGTGATTCTCCTACCTCCGCCTCATGAGTGCTACTGGAATTAAAGATATATGGCCACATTCTTTTTCATTTATGAGAGACCAAAAGAGGCAGATAGAGAATGAGCATACCAGGGCCTCCTGCTACTAAATGAACTCCAGACACATGCACCACTTAGTGCATTTGGCTGTATGTGGTACTGGAGAATGGAACCCAGGCCATCAGGCTTTGCAAGCAAATACCTTTAACTGCTGAGCCATCTCTCCAGCCCCTCTTTTTCTTTTTTTTCGTGTAAGAATTTGTATTAAGGAGCTAGGGAGGTGGCTCAGTGATTAAAGGCACTTACTTGCAAAGGTTGGTGGCCTGGGTCCCATTCCCCAGCTGTCCATGTAATGCCAGATGGACCTTTTTTTTTCAGTGGAAAGAGACATACGCACAAATTGATTTTTTTAAAAACTTTAAAACTTAGACTACATATTGACAATAATGTGTAAGTGCTATATAAGTTGCTTTCAATGAAAGAATTTAAGGTCATTGAGTTACTATACATAAGGTTCAGGTGTATATTTTGTACAGCTTCTTTGCATATGCCATTAGCAGTTTTTTCTTATCTTTAAGTCATATTTAAGATTTTGAAACACTTGTGGTTGTTCCCACTGACTGACTTGTCTTTGCAGTGAAAAGGATGGTAGCCAGTATGTTGAAGTAGAGCACATTTTGAGTTGCAAGTCAATCCCTCCATATTTTTCTCAGCATATTCCCTGGGCACTCATCTATTTACTTACTTATTTATTTACATGTATGTAAGTCTATATGTGTATGTATGGGCACACTAGAGCCTTTACCAACTGCAAATGAACACCAGATGCTCTCATGAAGCATTTTTTTTTGCATCTGGCATACATGGATGGCTTGGGAATTGAACCTGGACCTGCAAGCAAATGCCTTTAACCACTGAGCCATTTTCCCAGGCCATTAAGTTGAAGATAATTTCTGGACTTGAGTATGTTTTATTTATCTGAAATTGTGAGAAAGGGTAAGTCTAATTTGAAAACTACACTAATTTTGTACAATATTGTTATGAAAATTTATATGAAATAATTCCCTTACTTGGTTATTGTTAGTGAAAACATGTTGATATGGTAAGATAATATTGCAGAAAACCTTATTCATGAATGGCATACTATATAAAGTTGCCTTCTTTTTCTCATATAATGGATAAATTTTAAACTGAAAATGGAAATCAAATTGTTTCCTTCCCTGAAAGAAGGGAAGTGCCTGGATGCTTAGCACCTTCTGCTGGTTTGCATATGAGGGAGCCTTTGAATCTTTGAAGAAATTAGGTAACTTTAGCCTTATCTACTATGTTGCTGTTAAGTTCATCTGTTTTGTGGGCACTTAGTATTAAGTTTTGTTGCTGGCTTACTCAGAGGGTCAGTTACTAGTCTCACCATTTAGGTAATTTTTGGCAGTTTTGCTGTTAGTCATATTTAATAGTCTTGATATCCTGTGCATTTTCAAACAGTTAAGAAGTATATATACAAGTTTTCTTTGCCAGTTTCTGATAAAATTTCTGAATATTTCACTTTATGGAATGCAGAGTCTGTCTGCAGCTTCATTGCAACAACCTACTCAACATGTGGCTAAGAATACTTCCATGAGCCCTCGACAGCGCCGGGCCCAGCAGCAAAGTCAAAGAAGGTTGTCTACTTCCCCTGAAGTAATCCAGGGTCAGCAGCCAAGAGACAACCATATGGATCATGGAGGGTCAGCTGTTCTGATTGTCATCCTGACTCTGGCATTGGCAGCTCTTATATTCCGGCGAATATATCTGGCAAATGAGTACATATTTGACTTTGAGTTGTAATGCTGTTTTGTGACTTAAGAGCTATGACTCAATTGCTTCATTAAACATTCTGCATTGGATATAATCTGAGAATTGTTTACAAAAAGATTATTTTGTATTTACCCTAAATTCCTTTTTGGAGCCTTATAAATTCAATGTAAAAATAGCTAGACATTCAGACTATGCCCCCCAGTTTTTCCTGCTTAGATTAAGGGACTAGGAGTAAAAGTTCCCAGTCATATTGGTTGATCTACTTCACAGACAAGTAACTTAATTTTGTTTCTTATGTCTCAATTGCTTTTGTGTAAATTCACAATATTTTTCTGTATAGTCCTTTGAAACTTTCAGATAAAAGGTGGTGTTTTTTTTTCTTCCCATGAATATCACTAGTTACTCTATTATTTATTGAGTAATCTGTTCCTACAATTTATATAGAATTACATGGGGACAGAAGAGTTGAAAAGGGAAAGCAGAACTGCTCAAGGCACATAAAGTGTTATTAAGAGATACCCTGGGATTGTCTATTCTGTGACCGTGTTTGTGTTCTAAACTTCCTTTAGTGAGAACAGTTCTATTTTAGTCAAGAATTATGAAGATCTTTGTTATAATTTTTGGTTTTGAGTATTACTTGAGAAGAAAATAGTTAGTAACCACTTTGATATGCTGTTGCCATCCCTCTCCTTTCTAGTATGCACTCAAGTTTAAAAAGAAAGAAAAAAAGTCTCTATTGAGCCGGGTGTGGTGGTGAACACCTTTAATCCCAGCACTCAGGAGGCAGAGGTAGGAGGATCGCTGTGAGTTCAAGGCCACCCTGAGATTACATAGTGAATTCCAGGTCAGCCTGGGCTAGAGTGAGACTCTACCTCTGGGGGGGGGGGGAAGGGGGGGAAGGTCTCCATCAACCTTTGTCTTATGGTCCAAGCAAAGAATTTTTTTTTCTTCCTGAAGTTAACTGGGGCATTATTAAGTTTGAATGTTTGCTTTGCTTTGAATCCTATATTGATGGAAATTTATTGTTGCCTAGAACTGTAACTATCATAGATTGCAATTGTAGGAATACATACACTATTTCAATATTTCACATGCCATTTTAGTTAAAAAGAAAAAAACCCTCTATGGATATATGGATGGAAATTTGTTGTTGCCTAGAACTGTAATTATCATATATTGCAATTATAGGAATACATATAATATTTCAATATTTTACATACCATTTTATTAAAAAGAAAAAAAAATCCTCAGGATTCAAGTGACAGTGATAGAGGACAGGGGAAAAACTTTATTTAGAATTGTTCTTTAATCAAAGCCCAAAAAACATTTTTAGTGAAAAAAAAGTTGATATATCCGTTATTGTTAGCCCCATAGATGCTAATACATAATTTTATCATCACAACATCATCACAATATGAGACCATATCATCATGGAAGGAATTGCCTTCAGCATTTTTTCCTCATCAACGATAAGGGCATTCTTGAAGTTCTGAAATGATTTAATGTGGAAACACATGGAATGCCCAGCTTTTAAACATACTATGTTCTAAAGGTATATTTATAAGCTTTTTCTAGACCAGTGCCCAGAAGTTAGCTTATGTGTATTTTAAATAGTTTGGAGACTATTTTAAAGGACTTATGTGGTTTTTTTTTTTTTTTAACTGAATGAAATTATAGGCAAGGTAAAAAACAATTTATGTCTGAGGAGATAGCTCAGTAGTTAAAGGCTCTCACTTGCAAAGTCTGCCACATAAAACTGGATGCAAAGTGGCACATACATCTATGACAATAGGGAGCAGAACCAGGAGAAGCCAAAGCTTACCACCAGCCAGCTAGTATGACATTTGTTTGCAGTCTAGCAGTTCGTTTGCAGCAGCAAGTATCAAAGGTGAAGGTGAAGCACAGAGCTGTCCTGATCTCCACATACGCATGGTATGCATGCCTAACTAACACACATATGCCTACTAACACACACAATAAATAAAATTTTTAAATTTTTTACCAAATTTATTAAATTATTTTAAGTTAAGTTTAATCTTTATTCCTTTTATGTAATTTTAGATCTCTTGCCATCAGGCATAATTTTTGTTTCCATTTGATAGCCAGTTTTTGGTATGTCTATATCTAAAATAAAAACATTGTATACTATTATGTAATTATTAAATTTGCATTTTAAAGTTACTTACAGATTGTTTTTGTTATATCTGTAGTTTAAGTTGGTGAAGTCTAAAAAGCCCAAGGACTTTATAAAGATTTTGTATCAGGAAGATTATAGGTTACCATTTTATAACTATTGCTATGAAGAAATATATTATGAAGTATTACATATAAGAAATACTGGGTCTGTGGTCTCCTTTTAAGAAGTTACTAACCCAACCCAGGTAGCCTATACCACTAGGAGAGAAATCCTCCTCACCCTATGCTAAGATTGATCACACATTAGAAAAGTCTTCCATCTATTTTTCTGTCAGTCAGACCTGAGCCCACCTCTGTATCTCTGTTTTTTCTGTGTTTTTGAGTTTTGGTTTTGGTTTTTCGAGGTAGAGTCTCACTCTAGCTCAGGCTGACCTGGAATTAACAATGTAGTCTCAGGGTAGCCTTGAACTCACCTCCTACCTCTGCTTCCTAAGTGTTAGTACTAAAGTCATGTGCCATCACACCTGGCTACCTCTGGATCTCTGTGGTTTTGCTTGTACTTTTAAAACAAGCACTGTGCAGATGCTTCTTTAGTCTGATTTGCTTCTCTTCCCTCACCTGTCAGCTCCTTGTTTGTGATTTTTTTTTACATGTGATATTCCTAAAAGGGGCAGGTTTTGTTCCTTTACTCTTGTATGTTTTCTTTTTTTTTTTTTTCAAGGTAGGGTCTCACTATGGCTCAGGCTGACCTGGAATTCACTATGTAGTCTCAGGGTGGCCTCGAACTCACGGCGATCCTCCTACCTCTGCCTCCCAAGTGCTGGGATTAAAGATGTGTGCCACCACGCCCGGCTTCTTGTATGTTTTCTTAAAATCCTTAACCACACGGTGAAGTTGATGAATTAATTAAAGGGTTCTCAGAAAACTACTGTGTTTAAAGCCTTACTTTAACACTCTTACCCCCCACCACCCAAGGTAGGGTCTCACTCTGGCCCAGGCTGACCTGGAATTCACTGTGTAATCTCAGACTGGCCTTGAACTCACGGTGATCCACCTACCTCTGCCTCCTGGGTGCTGGGATTTAAGGCACCACTATGCCCAGCAAACCTCCTAATTCTAGCATAAGATCAAAACTACATGCAGGACTGGAGAGATGGCTTAGCGGTTAAACGCTTGCCTGTGAAGCCTATGGACCCCAGTTCGAGGCTCGGTTCCCCAGGTCCCACGTTAGCCAGATGCACAAGGGGGCGCACGCATCTGGAGTTCGTTTGCAGAGGCTGGAAGCCCTGGCGTGCCCACTCTCTCTCTCCATCTGTCCTTCTCTCTGTGTCTGTCACTCTCAAATAAATAAATAAAAATTAAAAAAAAAAAAACTACATGCAGACTGGTCAGTAAAATCTTAGGACTCCTATTTCCCTGGTTCTCAGATTTAGGAACTCAGTGACTCTTTGACCAACATAACCCATGGGGACATATCACAGAAGTTAAAATAGTATGCTTGAAAAAAATGTTACACTTGTAGTGGTTTAATCAGCGAACCTTTCAAATTTTATGTGAGGCTTCCATGTAACGATGGACATTGTCATGCTGCTTACTGTTTTATTTTACTGAAATAAGTGAATTTCATCAAGAATCTCCACTACATTTAAAAAAAAAATCTTTAAAAATTATTGTTTTGTCAAAGGGGAAAGTGGGGGGGGAGAGAATTACCATGGGATTTTTTTTATAATTATGGAAAATGTTAATAAAAACTTTGAAAAAATTTATTGTTTGAAGCACAATTCTAGCTGGTCCTTTATGGGCTTGTTCCAAAAGGATGGAAAAGGGAGATCTTTTAAACAGAATCTGAAAGAAAAAAAGAGCACATAAATCTGGGTGTGGTGGTACACACACCTTTAGTCCCAGCACTTGGGCGGCAGAGGTAGATGGATCGCTGTGAGTTTGAGGCCAGCCAGGTCAGCCTGGGCTAGAGTGAGACCCTTCCTCAAAAGACCAGAAAAAAAAAGAAAGAGAGAGAGAGAGAGAGAGAGAGAGAGAGAGAGAGAGAGAGAGCGCGCGCACATATTTGGAGGGAAATAAGTATCCTTGGCCAATAAATGAAACCAGCCATTCATGTGTTTTCTCAAAGTTCCCAAACACATTCACGCACTCCATGTGCAAATCCGCTCAGAATCCAAGCTGACTCCCTGCTGGATGTGACAGACTGGTTTTAAGCAGCCAGAGAGATGGATTAATGATCTCAGCAAAAATCTGGTATGTTCAAAAGATTTAATTATTTTACATAACAGTTTTAGCCAAAGCTGTTCTAGGGTTCAGAGGAAGCAGAGTTTTCCAGGAGGACAAACTTCTTGACTAATAGCCAATCTCTAAGCAGTGGGGAGGGCAAAGTGGAGTGTTTGTCATGGTCTGGTGGGTGGGGGATGAGGTGGGATGGGCATCAGTATCAAATAGTTGGGAAGATCAGCCTTGCCAACCATGCTCTCCCAACCCCTCCGAGAAGTGCCAAGAGGAGGCTGGGGACAAGATCCATGCTTAAGCCAGGGGACATCTGCCCTGCTGAAGGTCCCTGTTGCATCCTTGTTCACAAAATGCCTTATTTTATGAGACTCATTTTATTTTTGTTTTGCTTGATGGTTTTTGTGGAGAGCAGAAAGCCCAGGAGCAAGAGATGGACAGGACAGTTGGAAATGCCCAAGCCAAGGTAGGTCTTGGTGGGAAAAGAGGGAGGAAGGTCACATCTAATGAGAGATCCCTCAGAAAGGCTTAAATGTCTGGGAGAATCCCTTTTCTCAGCTCAAGTTTAGATGGACTTCCATATTCCCTGCCTCTCAAAACATTTTAATGGAGAGCTGTTCTCTTTAAATCATCTGATAAGGAGGAACTTTAAAATGCTGTCAGGTTTTATTTTACACAGAAAGTGTTGAAATTTGCTAGGTTATCAGAAATACATGTGTAAACAATAGTGAATGCCATTTCATAGTTGTAATTGAAGGCATTTCCAAGAAGTGCTGATTAAACCCAGAATTTGCATGGGAAATAATTATGTTAAATTTTTAGCTACTTACTAAGTTGTTTTGGGCTGATATACATACAATACACGATTCTCCAGGCTGAGGCAGATATAAAGGCTGTTAGGCATGAAGAAGAAAAGAATAAGTAGTTAAGATATAAACGCTGCATGTGGTATGTTACACATTAATTTTTTTTCTTTCTAAGCATTATGAGAACTTACTCTTTTAAATATAAACTAATATAGTCTTTGCTTTTTGTAATGCTGAGGATTGAATCCAGGACCTTTAGCATGCTTAAACAAATGCTTTACCATTAATCTCTAAACTATTACTAAGGCAAGTTCTCTAGGTCAGCAGTGTAAATATTTTTGGTCATTCACTGGTATTTTCTAGAAATTCTACCTCCAATTATACAGATTGTATGCATGTAGGATTTTATATACACATATTAAACTAGAGCTTAAATACTATAAAGAATTATAATTAACTTCCAATACCCCAGTGGAGACTGCTGCGGTGGGAGGTCTAAATCTTTCTGAGGCCTTGTCATGTGAGCCAGAAAGAACATATCACACTCCTCTTGGGTGATGTAAAGAGGCCTGGAGGGCTTCCCTTGGTTATGTGACACAAGCATAGGTTTGAACTGGAAGACATCTCAGTGGTTATCCGGTTCAGCAACATCCTGAAGCTATAGTTTTGTGAAATGTGAGTAGGTGTTGTGTGAAGAGGGATATCTAGGGTCAAAGGAGATCAAGAAATCCTGGTTTCAGCCATTTGAAGTAGCTCTTTACAGTAGAATTTCTAGAATGTTCATGATGCAAATAGGCATTGTGGACTTTGATGGGGGACATAGACCACACAATATTTCTTTAAAAATTGTGACAACAGCTATCTTTTGGGCCTCCTATCCCACTGGGTGAGTGCTGAGAATATGTTTCAAATGGGCTCATTTCACAGATGCATAAACAGTGGCTCAGGGGCATGAGTAAATCACATAACTCATTGGTGGCTTCACTAGAGTAGAATATTACAAGTTCACTCACACTGGAAGAAAAGCATTGCCTGAAACTATTTGTCCCTTGAGAATGGTGTTGAGGTTCAGGAACCTACTCAGCTTCTTGGCCTGCCATTGCATCTGTTCTCAGAAGACCCAGAGAATTGTTTCCAGACCATGCATGGATATGGAGGGAGCTTGAATCTGGCATTTAGAGATGAGGATGATTTCTTGAAAGTCATCCCATGAGGAGTTAAAGTGGGAAAAGATGAACACATATAGCTGGAGAATGTAAGGTAGCTATTGAAGTAGGGCTGAGAAAAGGATAAGGAGCATAGTTCTGGCCTTTGGGAGCCTATTAGGACATACACTTATCAGACCATAGAGCTGTGTCTCCTGATGGGAAATGTCAACTAAGCTTCCAATAGTTTAGGTTTCAAAACTATTTTCATTATGCAGGGATTAAGTTATATTGACAAGTAGGAATAAATGATCCTTTCTGCTCACAGTCTTGGGATACTTCTTTAAAGTCCTGTTCACCCACAAACACACTCAAACACACAAAGACCTTCTCTCCTGAGGTGTAGAAATTACCCCAGTGGCTATTGGGAGCTTGGTCTCCCTTCCTATCCTCCTTTCCATATCCTCCTTTCCTATCTGTTGCCTCTGCAGGGCCCCTGTTATCTATCCGTTTCTTGTCTTGATCATGGCTATTTTGCTAGATCAGAAGCAGCCTCTCCCTACCTGGCCTGTGGCTGAGGATCCCAGGAAGGAAAAGATTTGAGAGGCCAGGGCAGCCAGGTTTGAGCAGTTCTACCACTCTCTGGCCTGTATTTGCTAATTTTGCTAAGCTCCAATTTCTCCGACTGAAGAAAGAGTTTGACAATAGGTAAGGTATGTCAAAAGTCAGCAGCTCAGTCCTGCAATAGAGGAATGCCACCTGCAAGGGCATAGTTATTACCATTACTGTTGTTGCCAACTAAATGACATCATGGTGATTTCTCAGGCCAGGTTTGAGATCACCCAGAAGTTTTGGCTTCCTACCATAAGAGTGGGGCTTAGCAGCCTGGAACCTGAGTGCTTAGATAGTCCAACAGCGCTTGCTAGGAAGACACAGGAGGATCACCGTGAGTTCAAGGCCATCTTGAGACTACAGAGTCAATTCCAGGTCAGCCTGGGCTAGAGTAAAACCTTACCTTGAACCCCCCCCCCCCAACCAAAAAAAAAGGTTGAATGGAGAGCACCTAGTTCATGCAAATAGCCCAAGGCTCAGAATCTTAGTGACATCACTTAACAAACAACTAGTCCCTTAAAGTTTTCTAAGCTCTCAATAGTAGCTGATTTGAACCTCTTCTGTCATGTCAGGTGGTGGCATTCTGGGACTTCCGGTTTTCTAATCCTTCCCTAAATAGATGTGGAGAGTCTGTTGACAGGAGGGATTTGCTCCCTGTGAAGCAGGGGGGCAGTGAGCCGTCTGCACTCACAATTTAATGTCTATGATCTGCTAAGCCTTTGGCTGAGCTCTTCATCCGCCTTTCCTGGAGGCTTTGCTAGGGTGTCTGGTCATGGCCCTGATATCAGCTGACATTTGAATTTAATGAGTGGCCTCTGAGGGGTTCCAAGTTCTTGTGCCTTGGAACCAAAAATTGAGTAGAGATGCACAGCATGAATAGTTCATTAAGAAAAGGTAGTAAGGGAATAAGGTCAAAGTTCTCAAAGCCACCGTACCTTGGACTCACCAGGGCTTTGAAAAATCCCAGCACTGCTGTCTCCTCAAAAATAATCCAATTGAGCCAGGCGTGGTCGTGCACACTTTTAATCCCCAGCACTTGGGAGGCCAAGGTAGGAGGATCACCTTGAGTTCAAGGCCACCCTGAGACTAACTACATAGTGAATTCCAGGCCTGTGAAGCCTAAGGACCCCAGTTTGGAGCTCGAATTCCAAGGACCCACATTAGCCTGATGCATAAGGGGATACATGCATCTGGAGTTTGGTTGCAGTGGCTGGAGGACCTGACACGCCCATCTCTTGCACGCCCATTCTCTCTCTCTCTCCCTCTTTTTCTTTCTGTCTGTCATCCTTAAATAAATAAATAAAAATGTAAGAAAACAAAAATTAAATCTAAACCTCCCAATGGCAGCCTATAGGCTAGGTTTGAGATCACCAGTGCATCCAATAAGGTATGAAGCCAGACAGAGTTTTATAATTGTTAAGGCATTGCCCAATCTCAAAATGTTAATATAGGAGTTCTATGTGGTAATAAGCTAGAGAACTTTAAAAGTTTTGACTGGGGCTGGAGAGATTGCTTAGCAGTTAAGGCGTTTGCCTGCAAAGCCAAAGGACCTTGGTTCAATTTCCTAGGACCCACATAAGCCAGATGCACAAGGGGACACATGCATCTGGAGTTTGTTTGCAATGGCTGGAGGCCCTGGTGCACCCATTCTCCCTCTCTCTGCATCTTTCTCTCTCACAAATTAAAAATAAAGCAAAACTTCTTTAAAAATTTTTGATTGGTCTGGGGTATGCCTGAGCATCAGGAATACATGTATTTATGTATATGTGTGTATTTGTACACACATCAGGGTCATTTGCTGCTGCAAAAGAAGCTACCCATCTAACTTTACATGGGTAGCTAGGTAATTAAACCTGGACCAATAAGTTTGAAAGCAAGTTTCTTTCTGGGAAGATCTATCTTCTTCAGGTAGGCCTGCTTGTCAGGGTATGGAGGGGTCATTTAGTACTCTTCCTCCCTGGGTGAGAAGAATGAGGTGTGGCAGAGTGGAGAAAAGATACTTACCATGTCCCCAATCATCTTGCCTAGTGACTTGGTGGTCATAGACAAGCATTTATTTGTCTTTTCAGTCACTTATATAAAAAGAACCTCGATGTGACCAAAATCTGGACAGGAAAACCCCAGCCTCTGCTCAGGGTGGACGACCATGACTTCACCATGAGGCCAGCCTTTGGAGGTAGGATTGAGTCCTCCCCACACTGCTGGGTCCCACCTGATCCCAGTGCTATTGCTGAAGTGCTGCACTGTCTCGTTCTGTCAGCTACAGCCCTTTCCTGGGAAGTGTGGTTCCCCCTCTCCACATGCAGTGAGATAAAATTCATTGTCCTAGAGTCACTCCTTTTCCTTAGGAGAGGACCAAGCTTTAGTGGTAGAGAGGTTGTTAACAGAAGCTGCAAGTGACTCAACTATTCACCTTCACAAAGGAGACTAAGCCAACTTTCACTAACAAAATAAAAACATGCCTTCAATCCCAGCACTGTAGGCAGAGATAGGATCACTGTGAGTTTGAAGCCACCCTGAGACTACATAGTAAATTCCAGGTCAGCCTGGGCTAGAACGAGACCCTATCTCAAAATAAATAAATCCCACAGAGCAGGCAAGGGAGTTAGAACACACTCTTAAGCATTCCTAGTCTGGGGATTTCTGATTGTGGGGAGTGTCAGTCTTTGAGCTCCTTCTAAACTAGGATACTACAAAGGGCCTCTCCATGTCCCTCCCCACAGAGACCCAGACAACTTGGCCCCTAGAACTTCACTGGCCACTTCGCATTGTCCAACCACCCTGCCACAAGTGGCATAAAAACCTATCTGCCACCAGCTTTGTTCTTTATCCTGTCACTTTTGACCTCAGGTGTACATATTTTTGCCTTTACTTCCTAACCACATACACATCTGTCCTTCCCTCTTTATCTCACATTATTTCCTGTCTTTCCCCTTCCCTCCTCTTCCCTTCCACCCTCTTTTTTTTCTCTCTCCCATTCTCTCAGCCTCTGTCCATTGTATGTGTGACCACAGCTGCTCCCTGATCTTTCAGTCTCTTTCCCTCATGCAACCTTTTGCCCACCCTTTTCTCTGTTCACAACCACCCACAGCTCCCCTTTGGCAGACTCTTTCCTTACTAAGAACATTTTTATTTATTTATTGAGAGAGAGTGAATATGGAAATATGAATATGAAAGGTGTTCCAAGGCCTCTAGCCATTGCACATGAACTTCAGGCACATATACCACCTTGTGCATCTGGTGTCATGTGGGTACTGGGGAGTCAAACCTGCATACTCAGGCTTTACAGACAAATGTCTTAACTACTAAGCCTTCTCTCCCACCCTGGTAGGCTCTTTCTTTCATCATGATAAAGCAGACTCCCACCACCAGCCTCACCTCTGGCTGGCTCCCCTTTTCCTTCCTTTCTTCTTAAAGCTACAGCACTGCTCTTAAGTTGGGGCTCCTTTCCCTTGCCCTCAATGCTAAAGCACCACCCCAAACTTTGGAGCATATTAATAAAGTACTTTGATTTAGAGCATAACATATCTGGCCCTCCTTCTTGGACCTCCCCTGAAAGCACCTGACAGGGAGCCACCTAGATTCCAATGCAGAAGCAATTTCACTCATACATGATTTCAACCCCTGCCCCAGATCCCTGTTGAGCTCAGAGAGGGGAAGCATTGCTGGTGATTGTCCTTTCCAGGATCTGGAGAAATGTCTTATGGGGGTCTGTGTCCTTTTTTTTTTTTTTTTTTTTTTTTTTTAGTATAAATATTTATTTGAGAGAGAGAAAGGCAAATAGAGCATTAGCTGCTGCCTCTGCAAACAAACTTCTGACACATGTGCCACCTTATGCATCTGCCTTTATGTGGGTACTAGGGAATTGAACCCTGGGACCTTAGGCTTTGCAGGAAAGTGCCTTAACCACTGACCCATCTCTCCAGTCCAGGTTTGTGTCTTAGAAATAATAGACATGTCTCATAGTTCCAAAGGCTGAAGTTCAAGAAAAGTGCACAAATTCTAAGTGTGTAACTCATTGAACTATCATAATGCAAACTTACCAAATTATCTAGCTCAAGAAAAAGGGCAGAACTCCAAAATAAATGCACAGATAAATAGTTTTAGAAATCTACTCGGGTGTGGGGGGAGGGTCTGGGAGGGGATGAAATTCAGTGCTAGTTTCTGTGCTATAGATTCTCACCCAGTGTGTCCTTCATCTTCTAGTGTTGTCTTGTACTGTGACTTAACTTTGTAGAGACTTTGTCTTTTATTAGATTGAAGGCTTCTAGAGAGCAGAACCCCAGCTATATGCTAGCTTCTGTGCGGGTAAATCTAATGATTGAACACACTCAGTCAGGCAGATGAACCAACCCTCAGGTCAGAGGTTCTTGGGCACAAGTATCCAGGATCTCCACACAGTCACTGAAGCCATACTATTAACTCTATACTACAGAGATGGCCCTTGGATAGACAGTAGCAATGCAGCTTATCAGTTACTTAACATTCACTGTGGCCCAAGAATGGTGCATAGAACCTATAGTCTCTGACCTCAATGATAAAGCACAGACACACATCAAGAACTAGCACTAGCTCTTGCTCTCATGGAAAGATGACAGGGCTATCTCCCAGCTCCATGGTAGATGGCAATGTGTTAATCAGTTGCCTCTCCTCTCTTGTAGGCCCTGCCATTCCTGTGGGTGTGGACGTGCAAGTGGAGAGTCTGGATAGCATCTCTGAGGTGGACATGGTATGGCTGCCTCAATGAGGGATCACGTGGCTGAGATGTTGAGAGCTTGAGGGCCTCAGTGGTGCAGACTTTAGCTGTGAGGGCAGAGCAGAATTGGAGAAGACAAAATGATAGCTTGGAAATTGGCCTACAAACAGTAAAATCTAAAACAAGGTTCTCATCTTTATGAGTAAAAATGGCAGTTACCTAATAAAGCCCAACTCCATTCTCTGATGTCAGAATCTCTAGGAGTGAGATCCAAGACTTTCCTTTTGAACCTACATGCTGCAGGTGATATAAGAAGCCAAGTGAGTTACCCTTGGAGGAGCAATGGAGATGAATTTCTTTTACTTCCTCATCTCCTCCCTCTCCCTTTTCTTTTTGGTTTGGAGGATAGGTAGTTCCTCTCCCTCCTCCTCTCCACTCTCTCTCCCCTCTCCCCAAACAGTCTAGGGACAGACTTTCATGTAGGCACAATCTTAGTTCTTTCTCCCATTCCTGGGATAACCTCTTTATTGACCACCATGTACCCCTTCATCTTTCCTTTATCTACTTCCAAAAAAAGGTCTTCTGAGCAATTATTTCCCCCTGTATAACTTATGTCTTAACCTGGCTATAACCTAAGTACCAACCTCTTAGTTTAGGGCTTCCATTATACAAAGAAGCACTTAAAAAATTATGTATTTGTAAGGAAAAGTTGGGCGGCGGCGGGGGGGGGGGGCTATGGTCATATCAGGGCCTCTTGCTACCACAAAAGAACTTCAGACATGTGCCACTTAGAACATCTAGCCTTACATAAGTACTGGTGAATCAAACCCAGGCTGACAAGCTTTGTAAGCAAGTGCCACACCTTTATCCACTGAACCATCAACCCAGCCCCAAGTAGACATTTTTAACAGGATGAACCTCCAGGTTGAAATCATAATAGCTGCCTCAGCCATTCATCTCCCCAGTTTTCCATTGAGGAAATATTTATAGTTCTGAGGATTGACCCCCAGGAGCTTACTACATATGCCAGGCAAGTGTTCTACCAGTGAGGTATGCCCCCAGTTCTCATCTAGCAAATATTTTAATGGTGAATGGGGATTCAATGTGCACTGGACACAATTAGGCCTTTAAAGATCTCAGAAGTCCAATGTTAGAAATCTTCCTAACAGGAACATTTGGCTATCCAGGTGCTGTAGTTACTTTCTTGTTACTAGAATAAAATATCTAAAGCAACTTATGGGAGAAAAGAGTTTATTTCAGGCTTGCAGTTTCAAGTAGAAGCTTCATTATGGCATGCCCAAGCAGAAGCTGGGCATCATACCTTGTCATATCAGCTGGGAAGCAGCAAAAGTGAACTAGCTAGAGAGCACCCTATAGGACTAGACTAATAAACTTCAAAGTCTTCCCATAGTGACACACCTCATCCAGCAAGGCTATACCTCCTAAGGCTACACCAGCTAGGAATAGAGTATGGGCTTAATCACAAACACATGAGGCTACAAGGAAATTTTCGTAGTCTAACCACCACATCGGGTTTTCTGTAACTTGCTTTTCAGCTGAAATTAAATGCATGGCCATATAGGTAAGGAGCTCTGTGCACAGGTCTACAGTGCTGAGTTTTTGAGAACCACACTTTACTGGTCTCTGGGCACCACAGCTGCATTTTCATTTACAAAGTTTGGTGGGGGGGGGCAGTTGTTCCATCTTTTCATACTGCAAACAAGGCGCAGCAGTGACATAACATTGGGCATCTTGTCCAAAGCTACATAACTATTATCTCTGGGTTTGGAGGCTAAGCCTGAGACATTTGATAGAGGGAAGATGTCTCTAAGCTATTTTTGGTCTCTTCCTTGTCTCAAAGGACTTCACCATGACCTTGTACTTGCGACATTACTGGAAGGATGAGAGGCTGGCCTTTCCCAGCACCAGCAACAAAAGCATGACCTTTGATGGCCGGCTGGTGAAGAAGATCTGGGTCCCTGATGTCTTCTTTGTTCACTCCAAAAGGTCATTCACTCATGACACCACCACTGACAACATCATGCTGAGGGTGTTCCCAGATGGCCAGGTGCTATACAGCATGAGGTAACTGTCCATGAACCATTTTTCCATTGTCTTTTGTATGTAGGATATGTAGTCAGGTGTGTGGGATGGCAGCATTCTGATGTCAGTCAGAATTGGCTAGACATAAAATGGTCACAGTGGTGGGTAGAAAATTCCTCATCACTGAGGGTCTTAAGCTTGGGTAAGAAGGTGACTTTAGCCTAATTGAGGTGATGGAGACATTGGCTTTCTACTCATTGTTAATAAAGATTTAAAAATAATGACAATGGGCTGGAGAGGTGGCTTAGCAGTTAAACACTTGCCTGTGAAGCCTAAGGACCCCAGTTCGAGGCTTGATTTCCCAGGACCCACGTTAGCCAGATGCATAAGGGGGCACATGCGTCTGGAGTTCGTTTACAGTGGCTGGAGGCCCTGGCTTGCCCATTCTCTCTCTCTGCCTCTTTCTCTGTCACTTTCAAATAAATAAACATAAAACAAAAAAATTTTTTTAAATGACAATGGATAACATTTATTAAGTATTATTATAGTCTGACTTATGGCCTAACTTGACTGAACTAAGCAGTTAAAGGAAAAATTTCAAAACAATTTACTTCTGTGTATGTGTACATATCAGGGTCTCTTGTCACTACAAGAAACTCCAGATGCATAAGCCACTGTTTGTGTGAGGTACTGAGGAATTGAACCCAGGCCATCAAGCTTTACAAGAAAGTGCCTTTAACTGCTGAGCCATATCCCCAACTCTTAAGCCGTTTTTATTCCTGGCCTGTTTGTATGGTTCACCACAACTAATGCTAACACTAATATGAGATATAGTCTAGCCTTGGATGGAGAATGGCAAGGGGCCCAACTTCTCAGGCATATGTGGGGGATGCAACCTTGTGTCTGATGGCAGTGCCTTAGAAGGGTGCAGAGATGGACTAAGAGCTGGGCAGTGCAGCCAAGTAAAGGGGACCCAGCACAGCAGTGGTGACACCTATACCTCTGAAGAGGCCATAAGTAGACATCTGCTCCATGTGCTCTGCCATATCTTCCTTAAAGTGGATGAGCCAATGATCCACTAAACAAGCCAACATATGTATCTGGGTTTCATAGGATTACTGTCACTGCCATGTGCAACATGGACTTCAGCCACTTCCCCCTGGATTCCCAGACCTGCTCTTTGGAGCTGGAGAGCTGTAAGTTTCAGTAGTTTTCATTTCCTTCACCTTATTTCCTCATCCGTCTTTATGCTATTTAGAAATCATGAGTCTGAATGCTGTCTGCCATTGTTAAGAACTGTTTTTGCTGGCATAGGATTACCTTGTTGCTTTACAAAGTATTAGAAGCCCAAGGGTCATTTTCACATATTTTCCTCTCTTCAAAGATGCATATACAGATGAAGATCTAATGCTATACTGGAAGAATGGAGATGAGTCCCTGAAAACAGATGAGAAGATCTCTTTGTCCCAGTTTCTGATTCAGAAATTCCACACTACTTCCAGACTGGCCTTCTACAGCAGCACTGGTAGCTCATTATTACCATTGTCAGGTTCCAATGTGGAAGAAACACATATGAATTTTCCAGACTTAACCTTATCTATTCCCAATGAAGACATAAATACCAAACCAAATCTAAATATGTATCTATTTTGTTCAACCTTTTCCCAAACTACTGTGAAAAGTCATATACGTAAGAGAATGAAGTGGTAGATATTGATGAGATAGTCATAGTAGAGAGCTCAGATTTTAGAAAGAAGGCTTGCATTAGGCTTTCTACAGTTGATAAGCATAGTATAAGTGGAAATGGGCTCCTAGGAAAGCTTAGAATCTCACTGCTTCTTCCTGTGTCTTCAGGCTGGTACAATCGTCTGTATATCAACTTCACGTTGCATCGCCACATCTTTTTCTTCTTGCTCCAAACCTATTTCCCTGCCACCCTGATGGTCATGCTATCCTGGGTGTCCTTCTGGATTGACCACAGAGCTGTGCCTGCCAGAGTTTCACTGGGTAAAAGCATTTGCTAAGGTGTGGTAGGATGGTTATTCTTTTCAGCTGATCACTAGGGAAAAGTCAAGTCATGTGCTGGTTGTGGTGGCACACACCTGTAATCTCAGCACTGAGAGGCTATGAGACAGGTGGCATATGAGTTTGAAGCCAGCCTAGTAAAGTAAATCTTCAAAAACTGAGGGCTGTGAGAAGGAGCAACTCTTCTACCTGCCTCTTGTCTATGCTACTCTGATGAAGCCAGAGTTTTTTTGACCACATTATGCAAACTGTGGAAGCTAAAAATGCCTCCACTTGAGTGGTATTGGTTTAGAAACTTAATACTTGATTTGGAGGCACAGACTTCCACAAGGGGAAGTATTGGAACTCAGTACTAAAATTAATGATCTGATTCTGAAATACTAAAAATTTATTCTTAAATATCAAAAGGTTGCTAACCTTATTTGAACAGTCTAAAGACCTGGGGGCAAGGCCCATAATGTGTGCTTTCTGGGAAGGGAAGGACTGCAGATGGAGCTGCAGTTTTAGTTCTTTCTTGACCCTGAATTCCAGAGTGAAAATATATAACCCATTATTGAAATTTAGACAAAATCAGGTTGAGCCCTGAGAAATGGAAGGACTTAACCAGCAGGCCACAGTGGAGAGAAAAAGAAGCATGGCCAGCTTCTGGGACTCTTCACAGAAATACTGGGCTTCAGTTCCTTTGGATGTGCCCTTATGTCACTGTATTTAATTCTGCACCCTAAGGCACTCCAGACCTTGTTATCCACATCACAGAAATGCAATCTCCCAAGCTGACTGAAAACAGCAGCCAGCGAATGGGAGACATTTGGGAAGGAATGAGTGAGGCAATATGTCCAGGAAATTTTCCACTCATTTAAGGGACAGAGACTGTGAAATTGTGACTGTGAGATGTGGGACCAGCTCTGGACCACTGTCAGTGGCTGAACTAAGACTGGATTTTGCAGGCATCATGACAGTGCTGACCATGTCCACCATCATCACGGGTGTAAATGCCTCCATGCCCCGCGTGTCCTATATCAGAGCTGTGGACATCTATCTGTGGGTCAGCTTTGTGTTCGTGTTTCTCTCGGTGCTGGAGTATGCAGCTGTCAACTACCTGACCACATTGCGAGAACAGAAGGAACACAAGCTGCGGGAAAAGGTAAGGAGAGTTCACTCATTTCTTCCTCCAAGCTGGTGCTCCTATTTGGATGAGAATGAGATATGTTGGTAGAGGCAGTTCAAAGAGAGGATTGGCACATACAGAAAAAATGAGGTGTTTATGCCAAAGTATTAAAAATTATTTGGATGGGCCCCCTTTTCCAAGATATAAATGGTGAGTAGGCAAGGCAGAAATAATTGAAAGAACAGGGTGCTATCTATCCATCCATACATTCTATACCTAGTTCCAGTATTGCTAATAGTTTCCATTTTTGTTTGCCCTGGTAGGGTTTTGTTCTAATCCAGGCTGACCTGGAATTCCCTATGTAGTCTCAGGGTGGCCTTGAATTTATGGTGATCCTCTTACCTCTGCCTCCTGAGTACTGTGATTAGAGATGTGTGCTACCACACCTGGTTATTTTTGCAACTTTTAAAAAAGCTATTTAGGATGGCTCAGTGCAAAGCTTGCAGGCCCAAGTTCAGTTCCCTAGTACCCATATAAAGCCAGATACACAAAGTGGCATATGTTCATTTGTAGCAGCAAGAAGTCCTGGCACACCTGTATACTTGGTCTCTTTCTTTCAAAAACAAGTAAAATTAATTAAGTTAATTATTTGTGTGTATGTGTTCATGTAGGCAGGGAGAGGGGACCTGCCTGTGGAGGTCAGAAGATGACTTGTGGGTTGTTACTTACCTTTCCACTTTTTTTTTTTTTTTTCGAGGTAGGGTCTTACTCTAGCTCAGGCTGACCTGGAATTCACTGTGTAGTCTCAGGTGGCCTCAAACTCACGGCGATCCTCCTACTTCTGCCTCCTGAGTGCTGGGATTAAAGGTGTGTGCCACCATGCCCAGCTCACCTTCCCATTTTTGAGGCAAGTTTGAGGCAGGATTCTCTCTCTGGGTTCTTCCAGGAAGTTCTCCTGCCTTGGCCTCCCATATCACCATCAGTGCTAGCATGATGGGTTTCAGGTTTTTTACATGGGGTCTGAGGATTGAACTCAGGTACTCTAGCTTGAGTGGTGAGTGTTTTGTCCACTGAGCCATCTACTCAGCCCTGTATAAACATATTTTTAAATTTTTTAAATATTTTATCTATTTCCAAGGAGAGAAAGGGAGGGAGGAAGGGAGAGAGAATAGGTATGCTAGGGCTTCTAGCCACTGCAAATGAACTCCAGAGGCACGTGCCACTTTGTGCATCTGGCTTTACATGAGAACTGGGGAATCAAACCCAAGCCATTAGACTTTGCAGGCAAGTGCTTTAATCACTGAGCCATCTCTCCAGCCCTAAACATATTTTTATTTTTAAAATACTTTTATTTTTATTTATTTATTTGACAGAGAGAGAGGGAGAGAGAGAGAATGGGTGCGCCAGGGTCTCCAGCCACTGAAAATGCACTCCAGATGCATGCACCCCTTGTGCATCTGGCTAACGTGGGTCCTGGGTAATCAAACCTCAGTCCTTTGGCTTTGCAGGCAAATGCCTTAACTGCTAAGCCATCTCTCCAGCCCCTTAAACATATTTCTATTTTCAACTGCTTTAGTAACTTGCTTTATTTTTAGTCCCTTTTGACCAAAGTCTCATTTTTACCTAAATTCTTCAGCCTAGGTCTTTAAACCATTGTGATGTTATTTACACAGCACTAACTTGCACATTTTATTTTTATACATTTTATTTTTCACCTGATTTGTTATACTCACTCTTTTTTTGATCATTATTATTTTAGCTAATCAGGGTAGAGCAGCACTGTACTAAATGCTCCTTAGAGAACCTTGTAACCTCTGACTACTTGGGAAGAAAGGAGCTCTGAGTAGCAGTGGGGCTTTGCTTTTCATCTAGGCCATCTCCTTTCCCCATCTCATGATTCCCTTTATGTTTGCTGCCTATAGTTTCCATGTGTGTGTGGAATGCTTCATTCAAGAACCATGATACTAGATGGAAGCTACAGTGAGTCTGAGGCCAATAGCCTGGCTGGGTATCCAAGAAGTCATAGTTTGCAAGAAGAAGAAAAGCAAGAAAAAATGATCCATCTGGCCCTGAACAGTGAAGCAACCTCCTCCAGGAAGAAAGGCTTTCTCAAGGGCCAGATGGGGATTTGCATCTTCCAGAATACCCATGCTATTGACAAATACTCCAGGTTGATATTCCCTGCCTTCTACATATTTTTCAACTTGATTTATTGGTCAGTATTTTCCTAGAGGCTCCAAGGCTTTGCTAAGGAAAGGGCTTGGACATACATTGGTGGACACATGGACCTAGTGGACACACTCCCCACACCAGTCCAAGAAACTGCTTCTCAACTACCATGAGGAGTACCACTCTCAGAAGCCTCCAACTGTTTCTTATTCATGTTGGTTTCTGTCTTACTTCACTCTAAATAGAACTATCTTGTGTTCTTGCGTATGAACCTGTTCAAAAAATTTTATCCTATTTTCAAAAAGATTCAAATGCTTTCCAGATGTTCTGAGATGCTTATGGTGCCCAAAATTCAATTGTGGAAAGAAAGGAAATGAAGGGAAAGCTTAGGGACATGCTGGGTAGGAAATTTGGAGAAAACATCTGTGAACCCATAAATTGGAGTAAGTGCCTACCCTCAGAGCCTAGACAGGAAATTTATATTGTGCCAGGAACTATGTAAATGAACAAATAATCTTTTTTCCTCCAAGAATTTCTCTAAGTTGTGCTCATTTTTCTCATATAACACACTTCTGCCTCTTCTTTCCCCTCAACCTCACTTGTCCACAGACCCATTATGTTTATTGGTATTACTACTCCAGGTCTGTCTAGAAAAGCATTTCCAGACTCTTGTGAAGCCCTTATGAAGTCAGCTCTGTGCTTCTCTTTGGAATCTCCTTATGGTACAAGCCTAGGGATGAGGAGGTCAGGACTTGAGAATGTGAGACTACATAGTGTAGTCCTAGAGAGAGGAGGCCACAGGTCTTGTATGGAAATCTGATACCTTCCTACCTATTTCTAGGTACCTCCCTAGCAGAGTAGTGTCTTTCTTATCATTACCATAAGCAGCAGCAGTATCTCACCTAATCAAACCAGAAGAGTTCCATGTTCTAGAATGATCTCCCTTTACTCCCACAAGCTAGTGACTCTTCTCTACTGTAGCTGAGTCAGAGGTAGGAAGGTAATCTGATTTATTGAAACTGCACTGTTATAAATATCCACTGAGATACTCCTAGATCACTAAATCTCTAGAAGAATTTTCAGTGGGATAAAGGACCTCATTTTGACAGAGCTTCTTCCTTTAATTTGTCTTCTTTTGAGTAGTCAGAGGAAATTTTGGCCTCCAGTTCCTTGCTCACTGAAGTACATTCACTCTTCTTCACTGTCTCTACCAGTTTCATGCTTTTTCATGCTCGAAAAAAAAAAAAAAAAGTGTTCAGGACCACAAATTGTTCAGTGTGTGATACAAATTCTGAAGAAGAAAGAAAGAAGGAATCCCATTGGGAAGATTGAATCTCAAGGGTTTAGTGGATTGCTCAAATAATCACTCACTATTTTGGCCTCAAGATTTGGAATACATCTATTATTTGACTATACTTCGTGAAACAAGGAAGAAAAAGAAGTATACATTTTCATCTGACAGTAGATAATCTTGTATTGGGTGAGGGGTCATAATAAAGGAATGAGTAAGATATAGCAAATGCTTATATTGTCCTTAGAGAAAGAGGACAGTGTATGTGAAACAGTAGGCAGCAGAAAATGAAACCCTTTATCTATCCAGTTGGGCCAGGCTTGACTGGGCAAGCATTTAATCCAAGCCACTTCAAAAGCTGAGACTGAGGCAGGAGTATTGTATGTTCAGGGCAAGCCTGGACTACAGAGTGACCTCAAGTCAAGCCTGAGTGAGAACTTGTCTTAAAGTAAGAAGGAGCTGGAGAGGTGACTTAGTATTTAAGGCGTTTGCTGACAAAGCCAAAGGACCCAGGCTCAATTCCCCAGGTACCCATGTAAAACCAGATGCATAAGGTGACACATGAGTCTGAAGTTCATTTGCTGTGGTTAGAGGCCCTGGCACGCCCATTGTCTCTCTCCCCTTTCCCCCTGTGTGTCTCAAATAAATAAATAAATAAATAAATAATTTTTTAAAAAGTAAGAGGGCTGGGGATGCAGTCCAGTGGTAGAGCAGTTGGCTAGTATGTTGAAGGCACTGGATTTAATCCTGGTACAGAAGAAAAAAATCTGCACACAGATATTTATTTGTGCAGCAAATATTTATTATTTCTGCTGGGTGTAAGACATCAAGTTTGTGATGATGATTGTGATGGAAAAATTTATTAATGAAGTTAAGGTACTGGTATCAAAATGCTAGTGAGCTATTGATCCGTGGCAATGTTATGATGGTTGGAGCAGTTGTGAACCATAGTTGCATTCTGGGGCAAAGAGGTAACCAGATGCAGCCCCAGCTATGCAGATAGTAATGGCTGGAAGCTTCAAATATATCTGAGGAGGACCTCATTTACATGAAAGCAGAACTTTTAAGCACCACAACCTTTTTCATTGTGTAAATTGTGTTGGTCCATTTTTACTTCCTTTTATTCAGTGGGTCAGAAAATACAGACATTTACTAACACATTTACTGCTTTTTGATGATGAACTAATTCAAACCAACCCAAATAATTGTCCCACAGGGACACAGGAATTCAACCTCAGTTTAGAAAATCCCTGGCATCTGACGTAGGAGGATTTGTAGGTTTAGTGGAAATTGCTTTCTCCTGCTCACCAGATTAAAGACTGCCAGTTGATTTTTTTATTTGCATGAGTAAACATCCTTCTAATAATGAGCAGAGCAATAATGTCTTAGGAGAGAAAAGGAACATACGTTTTCTTCTTGCTGTTTCTTGGGAGAACTGTTTGATTTGGAAATCCATGTTGGCTATCCAGAATATGAAATTTGGCATCTTTCTTTTGTGGTGGGGATGGGTTTTGGCCACTGAGAGCACAGTACATTGGCCAAGAAGAGAGATACAGGAGACATCTAAGAAAGGCAGGTGAGTGACAATGAGGGACAGAGGGTGAAAGTAAGCTTTCAGCATTGTTCTGGCAAGTCAGCTTATGTGTTTTGTGTGGGTGCCTCTTCCCCCTTTTCCCTTTGTTCTCCTTCCCTTTAAGGAAATTAGAACTGGTTCATGAAACAATAAATATTTAACAGTATTATCATTTTATTTTCTTTAAAGTTCCTTATTGATTATCCTGGGTGAAAAAAAGATTCTAGGGAAAAAGAATGCATGTAAATTTAAAAAATTATTTGATTCCTGCATCCTAGAGTTAGGGCAAATCTGTGAGTTCTCAAATCACATTTGATTTGTGGTAATGACTGTATCATTTCTGTTGGATATGTGGATTTCCTTTCAATCTTGTTTCAAAAAGCAGTTTTCATCAGCTGTATGTCTAGAAGGATCGTTAAGATTGTTTCCTATAACCCAAAGGCAACAGGGATGAAACCACCCATATATACATGCTACCCTGGCCATAGCAGTCTGCACAGATGGGACCTTCCATGGACTCACCTGGGCTCTAATACCTTGTGTGTCCTGGCTACTGGCTTGTCCTGCATCAGTCAATTAAACAGGGAGCTGGAGACCACCCAACCCAGTGTTATCTCTTTACTAGGGAGGAAATGGAGTTTGTAAGGCCATCTTTGAGTTTTGATCATCAGCTTTCCTTATATCTGAATGTAAATCTGCAGTTAGAAATATCAGCCAACAAAATGAAGTCCTATTTTCATAAGTTTTGATCCAGTAAGAATTGTTTCTTTGGCCTTCCTCCTGGGGTTTAAGAGAGCCTTCTACATATGGACTCCCAAGCTCCAGCTGTGGCTCATCACACTGGTTTCCAGCTGCTTGTATAACATTACAAACAACTAGAAGCTGAACCATCTATTGGTCACAGGAGCTGGGGGTACAGAAAAGGGCAATGTTCCCAGAGTCAGGAATTACTTGGACAAACATTGTTATTTGTGAAGTGATGCAACATATAAATTGTTTGTACCAAATATACTCATGGATATTAAAAGCAACAGCAACCAGCCCTGCTAGTTGTCACCAAAAACCACTAGAAACTTATCAGCTTTTTTACCAAGCCAGTTAGAATGGCAACCTGTTTGCCAGTGATAGAGAAGTCACAGAAACTGAAACAGACCTTTTTTGGTTGGTTGGTTGGTTGGTTTTCAAGGCAGGGTCTCACTGTAACCCAGACTGACCTGAAACTTGTTCTGTAGCCCTGAACAGACCTTGAACTCATGGTATTCCTCCTACTTCTGCCTCTCAGGTACTGGAAATAAAGGCATGTGCCAACACACCTGGCTGAAACATACTTTTAAAAAACATTTTTTTTGGGCTGGAGAGATGGTTTAGTGGTTAAGTGCTCGCCTGTGAAGCCTATGGACCCCGGTTCGAGGCTCGGTTCCCCAGGTCCCACGTTAGCCAGATGCACAAGGGGGCGCACGCATCTGGAGTTCGTTTGCAGTGGCTTGAAGCCCTGGCGCGCCCATTCTCTCTCTCCCTCTATCTGTTCTTTCTCTCTGTGTCTGTTGCTCTCAAATAAATAAATATAAATTGAAGAAAAGAAACATTTTTATTTATGAGCTGGGCATGGTGGTGCATACCTTTAATCCCAGCCCTTAGGAGGCAGAGGTAGGAGGATCACTATGAGTTCAAGGCTGACCTGAGACTGCATAGTGAATTCCAGGTCAGCATGGGCTACAGTGAGACTCTACCACATAATTTGCTAGGGGAGAGAGAATGAATATAGGTGTGCCAGGGCCTCTTGCTGCTTTAAATGAATTCCAGATGTGCCTCTTTGTGCATCTGGCTTTATGTGGGTACTGTGGAATTGGACCCCAGCTGGCAGGCTTTGTAAGCAAGCACCTTTAACCACTGGCTCATCTTCCTAGCCCCATACTTTTTTAAAATGTATTTTATTTTACTTTATTTTTATTTATTTATTTATTTGGGGACAAGAGAGAGAAAGAATTATTTTCTTAGCACAAACAGCTGTGGAACCCATGAGAACATAATTTATGGTGCTCTGATTCTCTGGCTGTGATTCAGAAATTTTAAATTTTCTTTGAGCAGAGTAACAGCAGGTTCTGAGACTAATAAACTTTAAAAAAAGTTATTTATTTTTGCATGCACATGTGTGGGTATGCACATATGGGTGCCAGAATCTCTTGTTGCTACACCAGATATGTACATCACTTTGTGTCCAGCTGCACATGATACTGGGGAATTAATTTGGTGTTAGCGGGCTTGCTAGCAAGCACCATTAACCACTTACCCATCTCTCTAGCCCCTAAACACTACTTTTTTTTTCTTTTTTCTTTTTTTGAGGTAGGATCATGCTGTAGTCCAGGCTGACCTGGAATTATTCTTCAGGCAGGCCTCCAACTCAAAGTGATCCTCCTACCTCAGCCTCCCAAATGCTGGGATTAAAGGCATGCACAACCATGCCTGGCTAAACACTACTTTTAACTAAATTAAAAATTAAAGAGCTGGACATGCCCAAATATCATTGGTAGCCCCCAGTGAAGGTGGGAAAGAGAAGATGGAATCAAGGATGATGTTAGAGCCTCTGGAGTATATAAAATATTTCTCTTTGTGGCTATCAAAGTGCCAAGAAAGCAAGGTTACTTTCACTTTTTTGTTTGTTTGTTTTTGGAGGTAGGGTTTCACTCTAGCCCAGGATGACCTGAAATTCACTGTGTAGCCTCAGGGTGGCCTCGAACTCACAGTGATCCTCCTACCTTTGCCTCCTGAGTGCTGGGATTAAAGGCATGTGCCACCACACCTGGTACAAGATTACTTTCATTAGCCAGTCCTTGCTTCCTTGTCAGAATTATCCCTCTACTGCCTCTGAAACAATGTGCTCAGCAAAATAAAGTGGAATGTACCAGATATTCGGCTATTGGATGAATGATCCTTCTAGTAGCCCTCCATCATCATGGGCTCCAGGTTCTTTAACCTTGGAGAGTTCAGAAGCCTGTTGCTGGAAAACATCTTCCATATACAAAGAGGTCATTCCATGGATAACTTTGCAGGATAAAGTAACCTTGGTTGACAGTAGTTATCTTTCAGAACTTGGAATATATCACTCCAAGCCCTTCTGGCTTTAAAAGTTTGTGTTGAATAATCTGCTGTAATCCTGATGGGCTTGCTTTTGTAGGTAACTTGATTTTTCTCTCTAACTGCTTTCAATATTTTTTCTTTGGTTTGTGTGTTTGGAAGTTTGATTATAATATGGCGAGGAGAGGTTCTTTCCGGGTTTTGTCTGGCTGGGGTTCTAAAGGCTTCCTGTAACTGTATTGGCACCTCTTTCCCAATTTGGGGGAAATTTTCCTCTATGATTTTGTTGAAGATGCCTACTATGCATCTGGAGTGGAGTTCTTCTCCTTCTACTATGCCCTGAATTCTTATATTGGATCTTTTCATAGTGTCCCGAATATCTTGAAATTCCCACTCATACTTTTCTATAAGTTTGTCTTTCTCTTTGTTGGACTGCATTAGGTCTGCCACCTGGTCTTCTAGCTTAGATATTCTGTCCTCTCCCTCATCCATCCTACTGGTGAGATTTTCTACAGAGTTTTTTATTTCATTAACTGTGTTCTTCATTGCTAGTAATTCTGACTGGTTTTTCTTTATTATTTCTATTTCCCTATTTATGTCTTGTATTGCCTTCTTTATTTCATTAAATTGGTGTCCTGCCTCTTCTTTGATTCCTTTGATTTCCTCTTTGATTTCCTCTTTGATTTCTTCTTTGATTGTTTTCATGTGTTCTTTGACCTCTTTGAACATATTTATAATTATTCTTTTGAACTCTTTCTCAGGCATTTCCTCTAACTCTTTCTCACTGGAGGACATTTCTGATGCATTAATACTTTTAGGTGGATTTATATCGTCTTGCTTTTTAGTGTTTCTTGTGTTATAATGTATATATTTTTGCATCTTGGATCAAGTTAATGCTTGGATTTTCTAGCTAGCTGTGTATTCTTAGCTGTGTCAATTGATTTGATGTAATATATTTTCAAGGTAGGACCTTAAGGTATTAGGTGTGGCTCTTAAGACTCTCAGAGTATCTACAAAGATGTTCTTAGGGGTTGAGTTTCCCTGCTATAGGAGTATTCAAGCAGGCTGAGTGGAATAAAATACAGGTAGATTCTAAAATTTAACTAAACACTGTACACATTCAATCAGAAACAGCCCCAAGTATGTATGCAAGAGTAGTTATTATAATGACCAGATCCTCTATCAACAAAGAGGTTTAGATTTCTGGTCTGTTGAGGGATCCAAGTCAGCTTGTGAGCAAGTGAGACCCTTCCCTGGTGCAATCCCAGTTACCTTGGGTGATTTTGGTCTCAGTCAAGTTGCTGCCTGGGTCGTCGGGCTGCTGTTCTGATTTCTGGAGCTGGGCACTTGCTTTTCCTACGGGGCAAACCGAGCCGCTGCTGCTGCCTCTGCTGCTGCCGTAGCTGCCACCACCGGAGCCACCACCGCTGCTGAAGCTGCCGCTGCCGTGTCCACCGCTGCTGCTCCCCCCGAAGCCGCTGCTGTAGGATCTGCCGCCGCTGCCGCTCCTGGGTCCGCTGCTGCTGGGGCCGCTGGTACCGGTGCTGGAGCCGCTGAAGTTGCTGCTGAACTCTGCTCCTGCTTGGGTCCCGCTGTCAGCCCAAGTTGGCGTGGCCGGGTCCCGGGCCGCTGCTGTGTTCGCTGGAGCTGGGTTCAGGCGGTGGGGGAGGGGAGGGAGCTGCGGCTGCTCTGGTTGTCTCGCTGCTCCACGTGTTCTTCTACCTCGCGGTCTGCTCCTCTGCTGCTCGCTGCCCCTCTCCCCTCACGTTTCCGAGTTGCGGAGAGCGCGGTGTGAGGGGAAAATCCCGCACCTGGCTTTTCCTGCGGCTAGAGCCGAGTCTGGCGGCTTTCTGCTGCGCCACGGCTGCGGCGGTTAGCCGAGCTGCCGGAGCCGCTTTTCCCGCCTGTGCAGGCTCTGGATGCTCTATAACTCTTCTACTTCTCCGGTGCCACCTCAATTTCCTATACACCTCACTTTTTAGTAAAAGTGTGTATTTTGCTGAGTTTTTTTGCTTTTTCCCCCCTAGGCAGCTTTGGCGTGGTACCTACGCCGCCATCTTAACTGGAAGTCGAGATCAAGAGGTCATTCCATGGATTAGAAGTTTTCACTCTATCCAAAATGAACATGGATGTTGGAAACCTGTACAACCCCTGTTCAATCTAAAAATCTGTGCCATATGTCCTCCTAATATCATCCAGAGGCATTTCTTTTCTTTCTCCACACCTTCTTGGGGGTTTAATCAATTAGTATTTGCTGTATCCCAACTTTTTTTGTCTTTGCAAGTTAGTCTTCTGATTGAGGGAAAGCAATTCAGATCTTCCACACCCAATCCAAATTCCTGGTAGTGGGAAGGAGATCATCCAACATCCAACAAACCCAATACTGTTGCTAAACCTCTAGGCACAGCTTGTAGCTCTATCACATTACAGATTACTTAGGTCTTCTCTTGTGCCTTTGTTCTCTTGAGGCAGAGGTATTCTTAACTGGTTTCATCACCTAAGATTGTTTGTTTGTTTGTTTTGGCTTTTCAAAGTAGGGTTTCACTCTAGCTCAAGCTGACCTGGAATTCACTATGGAGTTGCAGGTGGCCTCGAACTCACAGAGATCCTCCTACCTCTGCCTCCCAAGTGCTGGGATTAATAGATGCGAGCCACCATGCCTGGCAGATTAATTGTTTAATCAATTTGTCTCCAGCCTTGGGAAGCTTTGGAAAAAAAATACCAGTTTCCAGGCCCCTGTTTCCAAATGATCCAAATCAGAATTTCAGAGGCAGACTCTGGGCATTGCTACTTTAATTAAAAGCACCACTTGTGGTTGAGAGCCACTGTTTTAGACCTTCTGAGTCAATTTTCTTTATCCAGAAATCTGAAGGGAGAGGAGAGATATAATGGCTAAAAGAAGAAATAGCACATTTTGTCAAAACTGCCAAGAGCAAGTCAGAACACAGATGGCTTTGACCTGCCTTGGAAAGAAATGTAATCAGCCTGTTTTCCCTCCTGTGGCAGCCATATTCTGAAACGAAGCCCTGACATCACCAAGTCACCTCTCACCAAGTCAGAACAGTTGTTGAGAATAGATGACCACGATTTCAGCATGAGGCCTGGCTTTGGAGGTATGAGATGAGCATTCTCAGGAGGGGAGGCAGTCTTCTTTCTTAAGGTTCTCACTATCCAATGGGCACAGAACATGAAGTCCAGGGGCCACTCAGCCCTTCTCATGAAATCTGCCTTAGTTGTGCTTAAAGGGCAGAGTACCTCCTTGCCCTGGGCTCTGCTGAGTATTCTCAGCACCTGCCAGTGGGTGGCCAGGCTAAGACAACCAGCTGTCCTTGGGAAAGTGCTCCTGAGAGGCTCATTCAAGATCAGTGAGGTCAAGAGCTGGCTGTGGGAAGTTGTAGCCAAAGCTGTCTCCTGAAAATGCTTGAAATTCTGAGCAACAACCTTGAACTGAATTTGTTCTCATCTGGGAACTGGCAGGTAAGATCTGCTTATGTATTTCAGAGTAGAATGTAGTCTTTTGCATTTAATTAAATGAAAATAGCTTGAGAAAGTAATGATTCAGTACAAAGCCCTCTGAAGCTTAGTCTACAACTGCTGGGTTTCATCCTTTTTACTGTCAGATGCGTTTCCCTCAGAATGTTTATTTTGTTGTTTTCTGGAGAAATATACTTGTATTAGAACTCATTTTCATGCCTTCAGTGTTTTTTTTCTAATCACATTCCTCCCCCCCCCATAAAAAAGAAAAAGAAGAAAGAGAAAGACAAACAAGTTCTAGAAAAGAGCTATGAATGCTGAATTCAAACCCACTTTTTTACTCCATAGTAAATGGAGTGTATTTTGTGCCTAACCCACACCTGCACACAGGAACAAAAGGGACAGGAATGTATTCCTTTAAGTATACATTCTAATTCTTTGTCAATACTAAGTTTGATTTCAAGGAGCCAGCCCATGAGCTCATTCTTTTTTTCTCTTCAGGTGGGAATGATCAGACCTTTATTCAGGTTCCAGAGGAAATGCTCCGTTTGCCTACCTTTTACATAGTAAAAGTTCCAATAAAAAGAATGAATGTTGCTGAGCATGGTGGCATACCTTATAATCCTAACACTTGGGAGGCTGAGGTAGGAAGATTGAGACTAGCCTGGGTTACAAGAATTCAAGGCCATCGAGAGAGAGACAGAGAGAGAGAGAGATGGAAAGATGGAGATTGAGAGAGAGAACATGAATGAGAATACTCACATCATTCCCTCTCCTAGGCCCAGCCATTCCTGTTGGTGTGGATGTACAAGTGGAGAGCTTGGATAGCATCTCAGAAGTTGATATGGTGAGTATTTTTCTGACTAAAGCCCTGGGCAAGGAAGGAGGCTCACCCGGTCCTGTTTCCACACATCTGATTTCCTTGTCTCATAGCTCCCTGGCAGGTAGGATTGTCACACTTGCTTTACAAATGGGCCAGAAAGATTGTATTGCTTGTTCAAAGCTCTCCATGAGACAGAATCAGATGACAAACTTGGTTTTTCCCCCTCCTACAGGTGGGTTCTTGTTGCTGGGATGTATTCTTTGAGATGCAAACTACAATCCTAAGATTGTAGCTACCCATCAGCCAGGGCCATTTTACTCCTGCAGAGTCTGTGCCTAGTTCTGGAAATGCCAAAGAAGCAAGAGTGTTCGTTTTTGTTTTTCAGAGGATTCAGATTAAAAAAAAAAAAAAAAAGTTCTCACCCAGGCATAGTGGTACAGGTCTGCAATCTCAGCACTTCAGGGGTGAATCAAGGATTGACCCTGGGTTTGAGACCAGTCTGGTCTCAAAGTTCCAGACCAACATGAGCTACACAATGAAATCCTGTCTCAAAAATCAAAGAAGGGCTGGAGAGATGGGCTTAGCGGTTAACGTGCTTGCCTGCGAAGCCTAAGGATTCAGGTTTGATTCCCAGTACCCATGTAAGCCAGATGCACAATGTGGCACATGCTTTTGGAGTTCAGTTGCAATGGCTAGAGGCCCTGGTGTACCCATTCTCTCTTTCTGTCTGTCTCTAATAGATAAATGAAATGTTTAAAAAAATCAAATGAGGAGTAGGGGACCATTCTGAAATCCTTAACTTACAGGATTTGTTTTTAAAAGATTTTATTTTTATTTATGAGAGAAGGAGAGAATGGGCACACCACTGCAAATGAACTCCAGAAGCATGTGCATCTGGCTTACATAGGTTCTGGGGAGTTGAACCTGGATTCTTGGACTTCTCAGGCAAGTGCCTTAACTACTAAGCCATCTCTCCAGCACAACTTACAGGACTTTTTACCTTGGTTTGGAGCCCCAAAGAAACAGTCCTGAGATTAAGTGGAAATGGTTCATTAGTGACATGCTCCCAGGAAACACCAGAAAGAGTAGATAATGAGACATGGAAGGAAACGAACACCAACAACCTTGTTTTCCCAAACCACCATTTATTTTGCAGGATTCTTCAGGAAGCTGTTAGCCCAGTTGAGGGTGCAGGAATTGAAGGAGTTGCTCTCCAGCTTCCTTTCAGGCTGAGGTGCTCATAGAACTAAGTCTGGTATTTTCAGCTTGAGTCACAAACATTAGCAGGGCAGCTGCCCTAGTGTAGAGGTGAATGCTGGGAAATTATAGGCTGCAGGGGCACTGTCTGCTCCAGGACTCTTGCTGAGTAATCTGGAAGCTACACCCTATTCACTTCAGGTTTTTTCACCACTGATGATGGCTCTGCAGGAGTACAGAATCTTCCATTGATCCCCAGTGTATAAGTAGGTGTCTTAAGTTTCCTCTCTGTCCTCCACCCCTAGGACTTTACAATGACACTCTATTTGAGGCATTACTGGAAGGATGAGAGGCTGTCTTTTCCAAGTACCAACAACCTCAGCATGACATTTGATGGTCGGCTTGTGAAGAAGATCTGGGTGCCCGACATGTTTTTTGTGCACTCTAAGCGCTCCTTCATACATGACACCACTACAGACAACGTCATGCTGCGGGTGCAGCCTGATGGGAAAGTGCTATACAGCCTCAGGTGGGAAGAATGGCAGGGCCCTTGGCTTAACCAAGATAAGGGATGGTTTCACAAGAGCCATTTTGCTTTCTGGCACTGAATATATAACTTCATTTAAAAATATTTTTATTGGAGACTATAGAGATGGCTTAGTGGTTAAGGTGCTTGCCTGCAAAGCCAAAGGACCCAGGTTTGATTTCCCAGGAACCACATAAGCCAGATGCACAAGGGGTGCACACATCTGGAGTTCGTTTGCAGAGGCTGGAGGCCCTGGCATGTCCATTCTCTCTCTCTCTCTCTCTCCCTTGCCTATTTCTATATCTCTCTCTATGTCTCAAATAAATAAATAAATTGTTTTTTAAAAATATTTTTAATTTAGTTTCAATCAGAGAGAGAAAGAATGGGTACACCAGGACCCCCAGCCACTGCAAATGAACTCCAGATACATGCGACACTTCATGCATCTGGCTGTATGTGGGAACTGGGGAGCTGAACCCAGGTAGTTAGGTTTTGCAGGCAAATGCCTTAACTGCTCATCCATCTCTCCAGTACTGAATATCTAACTTTTAACTTTTCAGTGTTAAGGGTCTCTGAGCTCTCTCCCATCTCCCCTTCCTCCCCTACCACCAGGTCAAAAGTAAAGATATCTAGCTAATCTAGCTCCTTCCTTGCTTACACCTCTACAAGTCCCTCCCCTCATTGGGTAATCACCCTTCCCCAAAGGGCATGGGCATAAAAGCCTCCCCAGATGCCATTCTGTCTCCCTTTCTTGAAAATGGAAGATGTTCTGTATCTCGGTCTCTGTCCTTTGCTTTTCTTTCTACATACATGTACCTTCTTCTCCCTCTTTCTCATTTTCTCTTTTTCTGTCTGTATCATATGCCCCTCCTACTTGTCCCTGGCCCTCTCCCAGCTGTGCCACTGTGCACACCAATATAAACTTGCCTTCCTGCTAATCTGCCCCAGTTTTTCACTAACACCAGATATCCATGCCAGCTACAAGCTGCAGCTGTAGCTTCTGGGTTACTGGCATCCATGTTACCTCTCCCAGTTCCTGCTTTCTCTTTGCCCTCTCTCTCTCTCTCTCTCTCTCTCTCTCTCTCTCTCTCTCTCTCTATCTATCTATCTATCAATCATCCATCTATCTATCTAATCTATCTATCTATCTATCTATCTATCTATCTATCTATCTATCTATCTATCTATCTATCTACCTACCTACCTACCTACCTACCTACCTACCTACCTACCTACCATCTATCTGTCATCAGTCTATCATCATCTATCATCTGTTTATCATCTATCTATCTATCATCTATCCTGTCTGCACCCTGTCTATCCTCTGAAAGCCCTCTCCCTTCTCTCCTAAAACCACCCTTGTGCTGAACCGCTAATCAATGAACTCTGTCTACCAAAAACATGTCCCAGGACCTCAGTCTAAACTCTAATATTCAGTAGCTTCTAAACTTAAAGGAAACTAATTTTACACATCAGAGGAATGTTAGAAGTCTTTCACTTCCTTGGTTAGGGATATTCAGATATTAATTCTTTTGTGACTATTGTAAGTGAGACTGCTTCCCTCATTTCTGTCTCCATATGTCATTGGTATATACAAAGGCTACTCATTTTTGTGTGCTGCTTTTATATCCTGCCACTTTGCTGAAAGGATTTATCAGTCTTTTTTTGATGAAATATTTTGGATCACTTATTGCATACAATCATATCATCTGCAAAAAATGCTTGCTATTATTATTATTTTTATAATGGGGCTGGAGAGATTGCTTAGTGGTTAAAGTACTTGCCTGCAAAGCCAAAGGACCCAGGTTTGATTCCCATGTAAGCCAGATGCATAAGATGGCACATGCTTCTAGAGTTTGTTTGCAGTGGCCGGAGGCCTTGGCGTGCTCTCTCTCAAATAAATAAAAATAAGATATTTTTTTAAATTAATAATGTAAGCTGGAAAGATTGCTCAGTGGTTAAAGGCACTTGTTTGCACAGCCTGATGGCCTGGGTTCAATTCCTCAGTACCCACATAAAGCCAGATGCACTAAGAGGCACATTTGTCTGGACTTTGTTTTTAATGACAAGAGGCCCTGGTGCCCCATACTTTCTCTCTGTCTTTCTCAAATAAATAATAAAATATTTAAACATATCAATAAGGTAAAAGTTGCCAAATTTGGTAACTAGCGCAAATGACGATTCTATACATAATATTGCATATCAATAAAATCAGTTAAAGAATGGAGAAGAACTTAGAGAATAATAAATGGTCCTTAAGTTTTACACACATATATTTTATATAGTTATTTTGAGAATACTGCTACTTTAGAATGCTTGAATATGCTGCAAGTTGGTGGAGTCATTCATTTGCTTTGTACAGATCCTGAGGTAAAATAAACACAAATGCTTAAGAGTACTTGAAAGATGGTATTATGGCTATACTTCTTATCCAAGTCCTGACATTTATGAAATAGAAGAATGAAATAGTTGTGCTGGGAGGATGCAGAAGTCTTTACTTCGTTGTTTTGCACTTGTCTTTAGCAGGCTCTGATAGCTTGGATTTTTGTCTTTTCATTTCTAGGGTTACAGTGACAGCAATGTGCAACATGGACTTTAGTCGATTTCCCCTCGACACACAAACATGCTCACTGGAAATTGAAAGTTGTAAGTAGACTTGAGCCCATAGTCAGCACATAGCTCCAAAATGTAATTCTAAGTACCAAACACAGAGCATGTTATCTATCTGTAGTTATGAAAGTGATTATTTTGATTAAAGCTAAGTCTGTAATAGTGTTGAAAATCAAGAACAAAAGCCAGGTGTGATGGTGCACGCCTTTAATCCCAGTACTCAGGAGGCAGAGGTAGATACTACATAGTGAGTTCCAGGACAGCCTTTGCTACAGCAAGACCCTACCTTGAAAAAACAAACAAACAAAAAAAAAATGACTCAAGAACAGCTGTGTGTGGTGGCATATACCCTTAATCCCGGCATAGAGGTAGGAGGATCACTGTGAGTTCGAGCCCTCCCCCGCTTGAGACTACATAGTGAATTCCAGATCAGCCTGGGCTAGAATGATACCCTAGAATGAGACCTTGAAAAAAAAATTAATTCATTCATTAAAAATCAAGAATAAATTTAGGCTAAAACCTGTAATTGACCTTTTTATGTTCTCTGGCAATGGTTTTAAACCTTGTTCCATATAACAACAGCAAGTGTCTGGGAGTGTGGAGGGCTAATGTATCTCCTTTCCAAGTTCTTGGCCCAACATTGGGGGTCCACCCAGAGACCTAGGTTTTGTTCTGTTTTAATGTCCTTTCCAATATCATTTCTATTGGGGGGAAAAATGCTGTCCTAGCAACGAATTTGGCAATAATTAATTGCCCTAGGGAGCTGCCACTGTGAATTATTGTGTCAGTTGAGACTCTCAGGGACAACTAAGGGACCTCAGGAAACTTGGTACTTACATAAAATTCTGAAAAAGTTAAAAAGGAAAAAAAAAGGCTCCATGACACCACAGACATAGGCAACAAAAGAAAAAGTAGACAAATTTGACTTCATGAAAATTTAAACATATCAAAGGTCAGCTCAGTCAGTAAAGGCTAAACCATGTGAAATTGTGCCAGTGATTATAACCATTTCTCACGTACAAAAGAGCATTGCCATTTGGTTTAACATAGTGTTTGGGTGTTTCCAGATTCTTGGCATCTTAATCACAGAATTGAAAACACATGTAGTTATGCAGAAAGACGCTTTATTATTATTTTTTCTAGGTATGGTTTCTCTGTAGCCCAGGCTGATCTGGAATTCACTATGTCTCAGGGTGGCCTCAAACTCAAGGCAATCCCTCTACCTCTGCCTTTCAAGTGCTAAGATTAAAGGTGTATGCCACCACACCAGCTTAAGACACTATTAAAGTAAGAGCAAAGCTATAGTAAAGGTTTTAATAACTGCTAAAAGGGCCAGTAGGCCACTCAAGTGAAGAGCACTCAAAGGCACCAGAAGTAAGTAGTCTGGAACTTCTCTTTATGGTGCATTTATGGGAGAATGGATCAGTCATTGGGGTACAGTTTGGGTGGTCCTAGGGTTTGTCAGGTTTGGGTTATATAACATTTTCTCTACTGCACATGTTCCTTCCTGTGATGCATCTGGTTTTAATCATATGTATAAGTCCAGTTATACATAGACATAAGATGCAAAGAGGGGTTTCTCTCTAAAAGTTCACTTAGAGGACACAATTTGCTTTACTGAGTATGCACCATAAACCAGTCCAGGCTAGCTGACCCCCTGCTTTTGTGATCTAAATCTATGGAAGAATATATTTGGATGGGTTCTAATCATTAAGGGGTAACCACTAGTTCATCGTATGTCCTGCCTTATGCCTACTGTTTGTTCCTATTTTTCTAGATGCTTATACAGAAGATGACCTCATGCTGTACTGGAAAAAAGGCAATGACTCCTTAAAGACAGATGAGCGGATCTCGCTCTCCCAGTTCCTCATTCAAGAATTTCACACCACCACAAAACTAGCCTTCTATAGCAGCACAGGTGAGCATGGAGGGTAGGCTGAGTTCCAGGAAGGCTTCAGCTTGGCCAGGTAGTTTATCTGCTACTTTAGTCAAGACTAGGCTGTTGAACTGGAGAGATGGCTTAGTGCTTGCTGGCAAAGCCAAAAGACTCCCTAGTTTGATTCCCTAGTACCCACATAAAGCCAGATGCACAAGGTGGTAGGTGTGTCTGGAGTTTGTTTGCAGTGGCTAGAGGGCCTGGTGTGCCTATTCACTCTCTCAAATAAATAAATAAATAAATATTTAAAATAATAATAATAAAAAGACTAGGTTGTCAAGTGAACAGAGATTTAACACCAAAGACTGAAGTCCTAAATGAACTCTAGTGTGAGGCATGTGTTGGGTGGATGTGATTTTTTTTTTTTTTTGAGACAGTTCTCACTCCATTAACACAGACTGACCTAAACTCATTATTTACAACATAGGTAGTCAGGCTGGCATTGTACTTGTAATCTTCCTGCTTCAGCCTCGTAGTACTGGGATTTATAAGTATGCATTATCACACCAAGCTTGGAGATACTTTTTAAATTTTTTTAAATTTATTTTTATTTATTAGAGACAGACAGAGGGAGAGAGAGAAGAAGAAGAAAAGAGAGAGAGAGCGCGCGCCAGGGCCTCTAGCCACTGCAAATGAACTCTTAAGATACAAGTGCCACCGTGTGCATCTGGCTTACCAGGGACCTGGAGAATCAAACCTGGGTCCTTAGGCTTCATAGGCAAGTGCTTAACTGCTAAGCCATCTCTCCAGCCCTGGAGGTACCTTTTTGATCCAACCAATGCATCGGAGATAATAGCCTAGGAAAATTAGTAAGGGCTCAGACACAAGCCATATGAGTAAAATTTATTTCAAACAATCACATTGCGAAGCTGGCACCTCACCCCTGAAATGCTCCATCATAACTCACTGTACAACAAGAAACAAATTCAGTTTCAGTCTGTTTTTTGTTATTGTTGCTGTTTTTTTTTTTTTTTTTGAGGTAAGATCTGACTGTAGCCCAGTCTGACCTGAAATTCACTATGTAGTCTCAGGCTGGCCTCCAACTCATAGCAGTCCCCCACCTCAGTTCCCAAGTGACAGGATTAAAGGTGTGCATTGTCACCATGTTGGTCTTCAGTCTGCTGTACTGTATTCAGTTCTCCCTCCACTAGCCAGCCCCTGGCTCTCCACTCCTACCTAACCTTCTGTTGCTCAAATACTTACATATCCCCTCAGAATGATTCTCCCCTAGCTCATAGCATAAGAACCTCTCTGTCATCCCCCTGTGGACTTGGTAGTGGGCTTGCTACCTCCTGTTGCCTGAAACTATGTTCTGTGGCATTCCTCCCATAGCCTGCCTGTGCCATGTAAACAACCGAGGTTAACTCTCCAACCCTTGCCTCTGTTTCAACCAATTACTTTCCAAATGGTTTAACTCAAATCTTTATGTAATTTCTTTTGCTGGAACATTGCATGACCATACATGGAAGTTTAACTTTTTTAAGTATATCTTACTCTTTCTAATCGGTAGGAGAGTACCATCACCTCAATATAGTATGGGAATCTAACACATCCTCTTGAGGCTTAGTTCTTTTTTTACCCTTGAGGCTTGAGGCTTACTTTTTTTTTGTTTTTGTTTTTTTGGTTTTCTGAAAGTTCCTCCACAATCACTTGCTGATAGCAAGAGGCATGCCTCATGCATTGCAATTACCAAGAATGCCAAGTTCTGACCTAATTCTTCCAAGTCCCCATTCATTCTCAGTCGTCAACATTGCTCTGCCCTCCTGCTGTATTCTTTCCTTCTATTAGCCTTACATACTATTCCCATTCATAAAGAGCACAAGGACAGAGTAAAGCAGAGCTGAACTGGTGATTAAATAAAATACCATGTATATATAATTTTTTTTTGAGGCAGTGTTTCACTTTAGCCCAGGCTGACCTGGCTTTCACTCTGTATCCCAGGCTGGCCTCAAACTCATGGCAATTCTCTTCCTTCAGCCTCGCCGAGTGCTGGGATTATAGGTGCTGCCATTACCCTCTCATTGCTGGGGCAAAGCAATGAGATTAGAAGCAACACATAGAGGGAAGTGTATTTCAGGCTTACAGGTTTGAGGAAAAACTTCATAATGCTGCAGGAAGCTGGCTTACTACATCATATATCCACAGCAGAGAGAGGATAGCCAGAGCTCAAGCTGGCTCTGAACAAACAGTAGGCTAGACTCAAGATTTGCCCCCAGTGACATACCTCCTTCATCTGCTAGAGACTAAGTAGGAAGCTTAATCAAAAATACCTGAGGCTATGGGGAACAGTTACATTCAAACCACCAAAATAGGTATAAGCCACCATGCCTAGCTCTGTGTTGATATCTTAATACATTCTATAAAGTATGAGATTGTCAAAAAAATCCAAAATTAAAAATAAAGAAATAGTCAAGGCTACAAAGCCTCCTAAGTCCTAGCATTGGGAAATTTGATTAAAGCAAATTACAAAGCAATACAAATTCAAGGGGTAAAGATCTAAATTCCACACCTTAATACGAGGTTCCATGGGAGAAAAGCAAATCCCATCCTGATATCCAGGTTTCCTGATTTCACTGCCCAGGCCCAACAATGTTGATGTTTTTTCACTTACCAACTTTAGATCTTACCAGATTAAAATAATTTGTAAAAACAAACAAAAACCCTTCTCCTTCCTCTCCATAAAGAATTCCAAAAAGGAGAGCCAGGTGTGATCGTGTATATCTGTAATCCCAGCATTTGGAATGTAGAGGCAGAAGGATTAGGAGTTCAAAACCATCCTCAGCTAGCTACCTATTGAGTTTGAGGCCAGCCTGGGCTACATAAGACCCTGTTTCAAAAATAAACGTAAGGAAGGAAAGAAAAAGAAATTCAGAAAGGAGTTATTGAAATCAGTGCTTCTTGATGTGTGACATGCATATTAATTATGTGAAGACTATGAAATGGAGATTTTGCTTCAGTAGTCTGCACTCAAGAGTCTGAAGTATATGTGATGGGAATCAAACTCAAGGCCTAGTGCATGACAGGCATGTACTCTACCATTGAAATACATCCCCAGCCCAAGTCTGAATTTCTATCAAGCAGTGAGACTGTTGAGCCACAGACCATATTTTGAGAAACAAGAGTTTAAATGACCTCAAGAGGGTCCCTTAGTTTTTATGATGAAATCACTCAAGTGGTATTAACTTACTATATTCTTCTGCTCCCTGCTTTATCTTATTTGCTCCATATAAGGGTTTAAGTGGAATGTCTAGGGCATTTATAATTCCCCAAATGAAATTTGTTTTCTGAAGATCCAAGCAGATATGATACATGCTCTTTTCCTTTTTTGCCCCCAGGCTGGTACAACCGTCTATACATTAATTTCACTTTGCGTCGTCATATCTTCTTCTTCTTGCTCCAAACCTATTTCCCTGCCACCCTGATGGTCATGCTATCCTGGGTGTCCTTCTGGATTGACCGGAGGGCTGTGCCAGCCAGAGTCCCATTAGGTAAGTAATATCTCAAGTGTGTATTACAAGTATCTGAAAATACAGGTGATTATTTCCATTCTTTTCAAACGTATCCTGCATGATTTCTGGCATTCTAACTTGAAAAATGCCCAAAGTATTGATTCATAGTATAAATCCCATAATTTAAACTCTACATGGCAAACCTGTTTCCAGGTTCCCATTCAAAAACTGCACTTTTAATTTTATTAGATCTGTGTCCTTGGGTAGGGGATTCCTGATTTTGAGGTGCTTTCTTTGCTGATCTGTACAATCATGTTCTATAACAGTATTTCTCAAAAGTTGGCCCAAGGGCTAGAAGATAGCACAGTGGATACTATGCTTACCATACAAGCATGAGACCTGAGTTTGACCCCCCAATTCCCATGTAAAATCTGAAAGCTATGGCAGGCTTCTGTTAATCCTAGCATGCCTGTGAGAAGATGGGAAGCAGAGACAGGAAAATTTACTATAAGCTCATGAGGCAGCTTGGCTGGCAAACAGAATGGTAAACAAGGGACCCTGGTTCAAAAGGAGGTAGACAGCAAGGACTGACTCTGAAAGCTGTCCTCTGACCTCCATAAGTACCATCACGTGCAGTACACACACGCACTCACACACACAGCTCAGAGCCACAGGGGACAGGGTAACCCACAAGGTTTTAGAGAAAATTGCTTGGAGTTGGCAGAAAATATGACCCCAATTCCCTATGATTTGATGTTGGTCAACCAAATGTTCTGAGCTTAATTTGAAATCCTGGATGAATTTCTACATACAGATATCCTATCCTCTAATAGCTGTCTGTCAATAGCTACTGTACTAACTCAATGTTCTGGTTTTAAAGTCTGTCTCCTACAAATAAAATTAACACCAGGATCCTGATAAAAATTATCTCTAAGTGCTACAGTCAGCACTGTTGAATGGGTAGCCAGGTCTAGCATGGGCTGCTGCTAAAGGTGCCTTCAGCTAATAAGACAGGCTCAGGACTACAGGACTGAACAGCAGTGAGGATACAAATATTGAAATAAACTTTATGCCCTTCCCTCCCCTTGACTGAGCAGTAGATATAAAAAACATAAATACTTGCATATATGTATCCTCTGCAGAAGGATAAAGTGACTATGATGAATATACAAGATATATAGGGGTGGGATGGAGTATAGTATGGGGATGAGGATCAGGGAAATAGGAAAGACTTCATAAAAACTAGGTCTTCAAAGATAACTATGTATTTGCTAGATGGTACAGGACCTTCTAAGCCAAAAAATACTACATACAAAGCCACAGAGGGACAAAGCTTCCAGTATTTTGGTGAAAAACAAACACATGCTTATTTTTCTTCATTTGCTGCAGGCATCACAACAGTGCTCACCATGTCCACCATCATCACAGGTGTAAATGCCTCCATGCCCCGCGTGTCTTACATCAAGGCTGTGGACATCTACCTGTGGGTCAGCTTTGTGTTTGTGTTCCTTTCTGTGCTGGAGTACGCGGCTGTCAACTACCTGACCACTGTGCAGGAACGGAAGGAAAGGAAACTGAGAGAGAAGGTAACTTTCCCATGATACACAGGTCTGGGCAGGATGCAGCCTGATCTAAGGCTATGACTTTGGGCAGGTCTGACCATCCTTGTAAAATGGGGCAATGATACTTGTTACTCTTCCTACTTTAGGTTGTGAAGAGCAAATAGAATGATGGACAGTATATAGTATGAAATTTACTCTGGGCTATATCTTTCACTAACAGAAACACATACTTAGCATCTACCATAAACAAGGAGTAAGACAACTAAGACATGGTCCCTTTAATTTTCATGGTGTTTGTAGAGAGAATCCCTGAGAAAAATAAATGATTATTTAGTACTGTGGAATATATTATTTATAAATATGGAAGTGGAATAAAAGAGCCCTCCAGGGACAAACAACCTCTATGCTAGGCAATTTCCTTTCACATATAAGCTCTTCCCATCATTTTTCAGGCTACCTTCCTCCCAACCTTTCATTTCCCCTTCCAGCCTAAAATTCAGTGCTTGTCTTCTTCAGAACTGCTTAACTATGGACTTATATACCCCCTGTGCCCATCTTTCTAATCCACTACTCTTATGACTGACAAATAATAGTGTCATCTATCAATACTTTTATTAAGGAATGACAGGTTTAGTGGTTGTGCATGCTTGTATTTCTAGTACGTGGGAGGCTGAAGCAAGAGATTGCAAGATCAAGGCCAGGCTGCGCTATATAGCAAGGGCCTGTCTTAAGAAACAATAACAACAACAAAGGGGAAAGTGTGGGGAGGGAGGAGGGAGGGAATTAACATGGGATTTTTTTTATAATCATGGAAAATGCTAATAAAAATTAAAAAAAACACAACAAAATAGCTGAGTTCAGTGGTGTAAGCATGTTATCTCAGCTGCTCAGGAGGCTAAGGAAGCAAAACCTTGTCTCAAAATAAGAGTTGGCGGCACAGGTAACTTTTCCCCTGAAGAAATACGTCCTCACCCCAGGTAGACCTCAGATGGCAAACCAAAGTATGATTGCACTAATACCAATTTGGGGAACCAATGAGTTTGTTACTTACAGAGCAGGATGAGGGTTAGTTACAAGGAAGCCACACTAAAGCAGCCACACTCCAAGAAGTCTCATCCCATCCTGCATGATAACTTCCCCATGTCTGCTTAGGTGTAATCCCTACTTTGGGGATTACACCTGCAGATGCTCTTCTCTGTTTCAGAGCAAGGGCTTACTTATTGAATATGGAAACTCCAAAGGAGCATTCAGGGAGGCTATGTCATGATTACCCTATGGATGCTGTTCCCTCAGTCTTGGGGTAAGGGTTCACTTACAAAGAACGGAGACCCCTAAGCAGTTGCTTTAGTGAGGCTTCTTGTCCCTTGTTTTTTGTTTTTTTTTTTTTTTAACCCTCTATATACTCTACCCCCCTTGGGCCATGAGATCTCAAGCATCATTACATATAGCTGGCACCTGGGGCACCTGTGATCTCAGATGGGGGTCGGATGATAATCTCTACACCCTTGTCTCTGTGAGTTGTCCCAGTTGCTTTTGATAAAAGCTGGCAATAGCTGCTCACTGCTTCCAATGCAGAGGAACTTTGTCATTTAACAGTTAAGTATGTAGCTCAGGGTAGAGCACTTGTCGAGCATCTGCAAGTGCCATCAATCCTATCACAAAACAAAAGCCAAGAGAAGGGAGTTTAAGGTTGCAATTTATAAAATATTTTGTTTATTTTTATTTATTTGAGAGCAACAGACACAGAGAGAAAGAGGCAGAGAGGGGTGGGGGGAATGAATGGGTGTGCCGGAGCCTCTAGCCACTGCAAACAAACTCCAGATGCGTGCGCTCCCTTGTGCATCTGGCTAACGTGGGTCCTGGGGAATTGATCCTCAAATCGGGATTCTTCACAGACAAGTGCTTAACTGCTAAGCCATCTCTCCAGCCCACAATTTATAAATCTTAAGGAGAATAGAGAGACTGGTCTCTGGTATTACACTGCATTATTCTTTTTTTCTTTTCAAAGTAGGGTCTCACTCTAGCCCAGGCTGACCTGGAATTCATTCTGTATTCTCATCTCATGTGGCCTCAAACTCACGAAGATCTTCCCACCTCTGCTGCCTGAGTGCTGGGATTTAAGGCATATGCCACCATACCTGGTGCATTGCATTATTCTTAATCAATCAGTCAATATATAGACCTTAGTTCAACAAAAATGGACAGCTGCTATTTTAGGTCCTGTTTCTATCATTACCATACTGGTGTTCAAACACTGGATCTTAAAGGTGCTGGGTAAGTATTATACAAGTGTATTATCCCCAGCCCTATTTTAGGATGTTTACAGTGATACCATCATTATTTTACTTATTCCCTTCCCCTAAACATGAAATAAAAGTTAGGAAAAGGAAAACCCTCCATCACACAATGCTTTTAACAGGCTCCTAAGCCATGGGACTGAGCTGCATGTCCCTGTGTGTTTGTAGCTTCCCTGTACCTGCGGATTGCCCCAACCCCGCACTATGACGCTGGAAGGCAGCTACAGTGATGGTGAGGTGAATGACCTGGGCAACTACATGGCTGAGAATGGAGAGAAGACTGACAGGATGATGGTGCAACTGACCGTGGCTTCAGAGAGGTGCTCCCCTCAGAGAAAAAGCCAGAGAAGCAGCTATGTGAGCATGAGGATCAATACCCACTCCATTGACAAATACTCCAGGATCATTTTTCCAGCAGCATACATTTTATTCAACTTAATATACTGGTCTATTTTCTCATAAATGCCTGTAATTCTGGACATCTCACCTTTTTATGGCATGCATGACAGAAATGTATGATGAAAAAGAACTTTTGGTTTTAAAACCATCTTAGTCTCCTGGGTTTTTCACTGTCCCATCTCCAGCTTTTCAAAGCTGCAGTGACAAGACACTTGTTTTGCATCATTTACTGTACACGGAGCATTATTCTCAATGCTGCAGGGATTTGTCATGATAGCAACCAATGTTAGCTGAGCCTCATCTTCCCAAGCAAAGCACAGGAGCAGTGCTGTGGGCCGGCACATTGTGAATCAATTGTCTTGGGTCTCATATGCTTATTCACAGGGATGATTTCCTTTGGACAAGGTGGAACTCATGAGCATCTAAATAAAGCTCACTCCCATGTACCCAAACTCCCACTCTGGTAGAAACCCACACTATCAATATTCTTACACATCTCCTTATAGCAGGCAAGGATATTCCTATTTCACTTGTAAGCTGCAGTTCACAAATTATACTTCTTTGCAAAAGTGTTCTTTACATTGGTGAAATTTTTTTCTGATTTTGCTAGCAATTTCTCTGGTAGTAAAACTTTCAAGATAAGAGTATATGTACACACTATGATTCCACACAACGATTATTACTAGACTAGAAAACATGTGTCAAGTCTTTATTTTTAGTTTCATATATTGCCACTTTGGAGCAGGTCCTTGTTCAAAATTAAATCTGTTTCTTAGTTGGCATGATATTGTCACTGAAGAACTTGAGAGGGCACTAATTACTTTTTTGTTTTTTAGACTTTTTGTTTTTGTTTTTCAAGGTAGGGTCTCACTCTAGTCTAGGCTGACCTGGAATTCACCATGTAGTCTCAGGGTAGCCTCGAACTCATGGCAATCCTCCTACCTATGCCTCCTGAGTGCTGGGATTAAAGGCGTGCACCACCATGCCAGGAAATCTGGGGCTGATTGTAGTTCATGAAAATGACAAATACATGGTTAAGAGAAAAAGAACATCAAAAAGCCAAATAAATGGGTAGACATTTGTAGAAAATATAAAGTCTTTATATAAATCAACCTTATCCAAACTTACCCAACCAGCATATTGTATTTGAAACTTTTAGTGAAGTGAACTCTAGATATAATAAATGTCAGCTTCACTTCCAAGTTAGCTTGACTGATCAACACTAATATATGTAGGGGTGTACTTTAATTAAAAAATAAAGCAACAACAACAACAAAAAACGATTTGCCAAATCCTAATTATAAGGCAGGCACTCATCAGAGAAAAGCTCATCAAAAGCCTTTTGGCAAACTCAACAAGTAAACTTAGGGCTGGGTAAATGCCTCAGTGGTTCAAAACACTTGCTTATAAAGCTTACTGGCCTGGGTTCAATTCCCTAGCCCTCCTGAAAGCTGGATGCAAAACGTAATGCATGTTTCTGGTGGGTGTTTGTCCTGGCACTGGTGCATCCATACACAGACAGGTAAATTAATTTTTAAAAAAGTAAACTTAAGAGGTACATAGATGAAGTCATTAAATGTTAACCTTTAAAAAAGTATTATGGGCACACCAGGACCTCTGCAAACGAACTCCAGACGCATGTGCTGCCTTGTGCATCTGGCTTATGTGGGCTTTGGGAAATTGAACCTGGGTTCTCAGGCTTCGCAAGCATGCGCCTTAACTGCTAAGCTCTCTCCAGCCCAAATGTTAACTTTAAAAAAATATTTTATTTATTTGAGAGGGAGAGAGAGAAAGAGAATGGGCATGCCAGGGCCTCCAGCCACTACAACCAAACTCCAAATTCATGTGCCACCTTGTGCATCTGGCTTACCTGGGTCCTGGGGAATCAAACCGAGGTCCTTTGGCTCTGCAGGCAAATGCCTTATCCGCTAAGCCATCACTCTAGCCCCCAAATGTTAACTTTTGATATTAAGAAAGTTAGTTTTAGCTATGTGTGGTGGTGCATGCCTTTAATCCCAGCACTTGGGAGGCAGAGGTAGGAGGACTGCCTTGAGTTCAAGGACATCCTGAGGCTACCAAATGAATTCCAGGTCCACCTGGGCTAGAGTGAGCCCCTACCTCAAAACCCACACACCCCCAAAAAAGGGAAAAAAAGTTAATTTTTTCCAGGCATGGTAGTAGTACCACTACTCTGGAGATGGGAGTAGGATTAGGATCAGAAATTCAAAGCCAGCTTTGGCTGTGAAGCCCTATCTCAAAAAAAAAAAAATTTTTTTTTTTTTCCAACGTAGAATCTCACTCTAGCCCAGGCTAACCTGGAACTCAATCTGTAGTCCCAGGCTGGCCTCAAACTTACAGCAACCCTCCTACCTCTGGCCCCCAAATTCTGGAATTAAAGGTGTGCATCACCACTCCCAGCCCCCAAAGGATCTTGGTTGGATTTCCCAGAGCCCATGTAAGCCAGATGCACAAGGTGGCGCATGTGTCTGGAGTTCCTTTGCAGTGGCTGGAGGCCCTGGAGGGTCCATTCTCTCTCCCTCTGCCTCTTCCTCTCTCACTGTCTCAAATAAATAAATTTTTTTAAAAAAATATTTTTACTTATTTATTTGACAGTGAAGGAAGGAGAAGGCCTCCAGCCACTGAAATGAACTCCAGATGTGTGTGCCCCCTTCTGCATCTGGCTAGTAGATGGGTTCTGGGGAATCAAAGCTGGGTCCTTTGGCTTTACAGGCAAACACTTTAACTGCTAAGCCATCCCTCCAGACCCCATTTTTAAAAAAATTTTTTTCAAAGCTGGACGTGGTGCATACCTTTAATCCTAGCACTTGGGAGGCAGAGATAGGAGGACTGCCATGAGCTCAAGGACACCCTGAGACTACATAGTAAATTCCAGGTCAGCCTGGGCTACAGTGAGACCCTACCTCAAAAAAAAAAAAAATTTTTTTTTTCTTCTCATTCTTGTTTTAAGGAATAAATACAGTCAAAGTCTTTACCAACATTTTGCCACTGTCTTCTTTCTCATCACTTGGTCACTGAGCTATCTAGAATGCTTTATTAGTTTGTTAAAACTGTTAAGTAAAGTGCCAGACTGGGTGGTGTAGACAATAGAAATTTAGTTCTAGGCATGGTGGCTCATGCCTTTAATTCCAGTACCACAGGATGCATATGTAGGAGGATGGTGGTGGTTTGAATTAGATATCCCCTATAAACTCATGTGTTTTGAATGCTTGGACCCCAGCTGGTAGCAATTTGAGAGGTGAGGCCTTGATGGAGGAGGTATATTTCTGGGACTTGGGTGTTATAGACAGCTCCCTCTTGCCAGAGTTCAGCTCACTCTTGCTCCAGCTGCTGTGACAAGATGTGATGTCCATCTCTGTTCTACCATCCTTTCCCTGCAATGCTGAAGCCTTCCCTTGAGACTGTAAACCAAAATAGTTCCTTTCTCCCATCAGCTGCTTTTGGTCAGGTGTTTGTCCCAGCAATATGAAGGTAACCATGAAAAGGACTGCAAGAGGTCAAGGCCAGCCTGGACTACACAGAGTTCCAGATTAGCCTGGACTTGAATGAGACTGTTTAAAAAACAACAAACAAGCCGGGTGTGGTGGCACATGCCTTTAATCCCAGCCCTCGGGAAGTAGAGATAGGAGGATTGCCTTGAGTGTGAGGCCACCCTGAGACTCCATAGTGAATTCCAGGTCAGCCTGGGCTAGAGTGAGACCCTACCTCGAAAAAAAGAAAAAGAAAAAAACCAACCAAACAAACAAACCCAAAAACCCCAGCTTATTTTGTTAGTTTTGGAGACAAGGTGCTGGCAGACGTTTTACCAGAGGCCTCTCTTCCTGGCTGCCAATGGCTACCTTCTTGCTATATTCTCACACAATAACAATTCATACTTGATACTAAAAACTAACATTTGTAAACCCAGCTTTACAGTCATTAATTATTTTTTTTTTTACATTTTATCTCGTTTATTTATTTGAGAGAGAGAGAGAGGAAGAAAGAGGGAGAGAGAAAGAATGGGCACACCAGTGCCACTGCAAATGAACTCCAGATGGCTGCACCCCCTTTGTGCATCTGGCTTACATGGATCCTGGGGAACCGAACCTGGGTCTTTTGGCTTTGCAGACAAATGCCTTAACTACTAAGCCGTCCCTCCAGCCCCATTATTTTTCTTTTTGAGTCAGGAGCTAAACAAACAAATAAAAAAACCTGGCCTAAAACTCATGGGAACCTTCCTGCCTCCCAAGTTCTGGGATTACAGGTGTAAGATACCATAAATCACATTTACTATTTCTTTCTTTCTTCCTTTCTTTTTTATTTATTTAGTTGAGAGTGACAGAAAGAGGCAGATAGAGAGGTAGAGGTAGAGGTAGAGAGGGGGAGAGAGAAAGAGAGAGAGAGAGAGAGAGAGAGAGAGAGAGAGAGGGAGGGAGGGAGGGAGGGAGAGAATGGGCACGCCAGGGCCTCCAGACACTGCAAACGAACTCCAGACATCTGCGCCCCATTGTGCATCTGGCTAACGTGGGTCCTGGGGAATTGAGCCTTGAAACGGGGTCTTTAGGCTTCACAGGCAAGCACTTAACTGCTAAAGCCACTCTCTCCAGCCTACATTTACTATTTCATTTTAACTTGAATGAGATCAAGAAAGGCAGGCAGATGACCAGGTTAGTAAATAAAACACACCTAATGGAAAGTTTAGAAACCTTTTTACAGATAAGAGACTAGACAAGCAAACTACTGTCTTAAACAATACAGTAAGTACTAGTATAAAGAATATATATATATATATATATATATATATATAAAATATATATATATATACACACATATACATACATATATATATATATATATATATATATATATATGTACACCTATTTAAAATTTGTTTTGTTTTGTTTTTTGAAGTGGGTCTCACTCTGGGCCAGGCTGAACTGGAATTTGCTGTGTAGTCTCAGGGTGGCCCTGAACTCATGGTGATCCTCCTACCTCTGCCTCCCAATAAAAAGAATATTTTTAATAAGCAATGGTACCTCATTCATTCATTGAGTACTTATGATATACTAGGCAGTGTTCTAGACCAGTGCTGCTTAAACTACCTATGCTGAATATCTAGTTTATTTTTTTCTGAATTTCCAATATGTCAACTTTTTGTACAATTTTTTTTTTCTAGCCCAGGCTGACCTAGAATTCACTATGTAGTCTCAGGGGGGCCTCAAACTCACAGTGATCCTCCTACCTGTGCCTCCCGAGTGCTGGGATTAAAGAAGTGCGCCACCACGCCCAGCTCTTGAATAAATTTTTGAAAGTGCAGTTTCTGATATGATCTAGCCTTGCACTGGTTATCTACCTGCTTTCTTGTACAATGCTTTTATGACACTCTGAAAATTAATTATAAATAAAGAACATTCTCGTTTTCCTTCAAATGGTAAAACTAAGTTATTTTTTGAATCAGAGATTTTAGTTGCCTCCCACAAACACTTATTTGTCTGTGTGTATGTGTATGCTTGCACGCATGTATGTTTATGTGTGCATGTGTTTGCCACAGTATGTATGTGAAAGTCTGAGGAGTTGTCTGTGCTGCACCTTTAGACAGGGTCTCTTGCCACTCCAAGTGAGTCTAATTTGCCATCTTTCAGATTCTCCTGTCTCTACCTCCCACTACCACAGGCACATTGGGATAATAGACACATGAGCCACTTTGTGTGGATGCTGGAGAATTAAACCCAGGTTAGCAGGCTTTGCAAGTTAATACCTTTAATCATGGTGCCATCTCTCCTGTTCCTCACAAGTACTTCTGATTGAAAGTAAACTTTTATTATATATGAAGAGAGTTTTCTAAAACAAAACAAATATAGTCACATACCCAAAACAAGCTTTCCCTAAACTTAGAACTTGAATTTTGAAACTTTTAAGATGTTTGCTTCAAAACTTACGTTTCACTAAGTTGATTCAAGGTTTGAAATCTGTAGGACCTTTAAATATATATATAACATATGAACTTATAAAACATTATCACATCATAAAATTATGTATAATCCAGTTTAAAAATGGTATCAAATATTGGCTCTTCAAATACCATAAATTCTATTTAGTCTAGACATGAATTAGTGTGTCTTTTTCATAGCTTGTTCTGTCCTTACTTATCAGGTTAAAAAAAAAATCACTCAAGACTGAAAAAAAGCATAATCTCATTAAAAGATATCAAGAAAAAAAGTCATTTCTTAACATTTTATAAGCAGCTCTTAAATCTTGCTTTTTATTCTACTGTATTTAAAAACTGTTCTTCTAGCAGTTTTGATTTAAAGTCCTCTCTGACTTTTTCCAGCAACTCTGGTTTAAAAATAATGTCCAATGCAGTCATTGCTAAAGCTTTGGCTGTACGTAAAGTGTAGAACTGAGCTTCTTGTGATCCTAAAAAATAAAAAAAACCAACAAATTAATATACCACTATATGTATATATGTGTGTGTGTGTGCATATATATATACACATACATATATTTGCTTTGTAATTCATCTCAATATCTAGCTGCTTCTCCATCTGCTGACTGTAATACAGTAATTTTTTGAGGGGCCCCCCTCAAGGTAGGGTTTCACTGTAGCCCAAAGCTGGCATGAAATTGACTATGTAGTCTCAGGCTGGCCTAGAACTCACTGTGATCATTCTACCTCTGACTCCCAAGAGCTGGGATTAAAGGCATGTACAACCACACCTGGCTTTTCTGAGATTTTTATAGCAGTGAAACAATAGGCTAAACAAACAAGAGAGAAAGAACACACACCAGAGTATCTATGTGTCACACTTACCTGCAGCTTCTGTATACTGTTCAGTATGATTCAAGGCACTGGATCCAATGTAAAAATATGGGTGGATTCCAGGAACCACAAAAGTAACATTTCCAAAATCAGTAGATCCTTGGAATACACAGAGAATGAAAAAGATATATGATTAAATACTTTAAAAAATATTTAACTAATTAATTAATTTCCATGTGGGGGGAGAGAAAGAATGGGCGTGCCAGGACTTCTAGCCACTGCAAATGAACTTCAGATGCATGCACCACTGTAAGCATCTGGCTTTATGTGGGTACTGGGGAATTGAACCTAGGTCATTAGGCTTTGCAGGCAAGCACCTTAACTACTGAGCAATCCCTCCAGCCCCAAATTACTTTTTTTAAATGCATGTAAGTGTGTGCATGTCTATGTATGTGCCAGTGGATATATTATATGTGGATACATGTGAAAGCCAGAGGACCACAGGGCTGTCATTCCTCTCAGGTTATTATTTATTTTTTCAATCTAGGTCTTTTATTTATTTACAGTATCTATTAAGCCATGAATTCATAAAGAATAGGCTGTAGCAGCTCAGGTTCTTTTCCATTAGTTCTCACAAAGTGTGCTTCTCTGGGCAGAGCAAGCTGCTGCTTCAGTTACACCCAGCTTCCTTTCTTTTTGGCTTTCTTACTCTGATCGTTTTCCTTTACCCCTTTCAGGAAACTGTCTTGGCTCTTAGAGTGATTAATATACTCAATGCACATATGAATTCTCTTGGCAAGAATCCTGCCCTTGACTTGCTTGTTCCCAACAATGCTAACAGCATGCTGAGTGACACTGTAGACTCTCCCAGTCTTCCCATGGCGACATTTATGAGGCATTCCTTTTTTTTTTTTTTTTTTTTTTTTTTTGGTTTTTTGAGGCAGGGTCTCATTCTAGCCCAGGCTGACCTGGAATTCACTATGGAGTCTCAGGGTGGCCTCGAACTTATGGCAATCCTCCTACCTCTGCCTTCCGAGTGCTGGGATTAAAGATGTGCGCCACCACGCCCAGCGAGGCATTCCTTTTTGGATGCCTTGATGTCTACAATATCACCCTTCTTGTACATGGCCAATGGAACAACTTCATGTTTTTTAAAAGACCACATGTTAGAACCAGGGTGCCTCTCATCTTTCCCTTTGCTTGTCATTTTGGCAAATTACTGGAAGATGGTGGTTCTGGCCAAAAGGCCCTCTCAGATTATTCTTTTTGAGACCAAATCTCAAGTATCAAACCAGACTAAAATACACAGTAAGACTCTGGCTCAAAAAAAAAAAAGAGAGAGAAAGCCGGGTGTGGTGGCACAGTTCAAGGACAGTATGAGACTACATACTGAATTCCAGGTCAGCATGGGCTAAAGCAAGATCATACCTCAAACAACAACAACAAAACAGAGATAGAGAGAAAAGAAAAAAAAAAAAAAAGGAACTTATTGCTTGCAATATAAGTAATTTTAGGGGCCAAAAGTCCGAGATCAAGGTTTTAGCAGATTGGACAGCTGATGAGAGCTGCTGCTTGGTTCAGAGGTGAGCCACAATCTCTAAATACATTTTAAATTAGTGGTATTTTGAAACAACACATATGAACAAACTCTTGAGAAAGAATGTACTGTAAGAAAAGGACCTGAAATTGAGTCTCAAGAAACCAATCTTGCTGGACGTGGTGACACACTTGGGAGGCAGAGATAGGAGGATCGCTGAGAGTTCGAGGCCACCCTAAAACTACATAACGAAGACCAGGTCAGCCTGAGTCAGAGCAAGATCCTACCTCGGGGGTTGGGGGGGGTGGAGAAGCCAGGCATGGTGGTGCTCTCCTTTTATCCCAGCCCTTGGGAGACAGAGGTAGGAGGATCACTGTGAGTTCTAGGCCCTACCTCTGCCTCCCAAGTGCTGGGATTAAAGGCATGCACCACCATGCCCAGCTGGTTTTTCTTTTTGAGACACATTTTTAATGCAACCCAGTCTGGTTTGAATGTAGTTAAGGATGACCTTGAATTTCTGATCCTTCAGCCTGAACTACTAGGAGTATAGGCATGTACCAGTACACCAAGTTTATGTGGTATCAGGATCGAACCTAGGACTCTGTGCATGCTAGGAAAGCACTCTACAAGGTGACCTACATCCTTAGTTCTGCTGTTCCCTAGTCACCTACTTAATTCTTTATACTTTTTCACATACCATGTTAAGCATCATTTCCTTGGGTAAGCCTGACTTCCTCCAGCCTAGATGTACCTGACCAATCTCTGGAATTAAAGGTGTGTGCCACCACGCCCAGCTTCCTTTTCTTTCTTTCTTTTTTCTTTTTTTTTGGGGGGGGTGGTTTTGAGGTAGGGTCTCACTCTAGCTCAGGCTGACCTGGAATTCACTATGTACCCTCAGGGTGGCCTCGAGCTTGTGGTGATTTTCCTACCTCTGCCTCCCAAGTGCTGGGATTAAAGGCGTACACCACCACGCCCAGTTTCCTTTTCTTTTTCAATAATCTTTTTTTTCTTGTATATGTGCTGTATATACACGTATGTTCAAGGTTGTACTTGCCTAGGTAGATAGGTATGCTTGCTGGTAGTGGCTGAAGCAGAATATCAAGGTGTTCTGCTCCATTGCTCTTGTGCTTTTTTTTTTTTTTTTTGAGTCAAGCCCAACAGACTGGCCTTTTTTTTTTTTTCCTTCTGAGGGAGGGAAGGAAGGGGAGAGGGGGAAGGAGAGAGAGAGAGAATATTGGTGCGCCAGGGCCCTCTGCCACTGTAATTGAACTCCAGATGTGTGTACCATCTTGTGTGCACCTTGCAAGTTTGTGTGTCTGGCTTATGTGGCACTTGGAGAGAACATGGGTCCTTAGGCTTGGCAGGCAAATGCCTTAACTGCTAAACCATCTCTTTTGTTTTTTTATTTTATTTTTGAGAGAGAATTGGTATGCCAGGGCCTCAGCCATTGAAATCACTCTCCAGACATTTGCACCACCTAGTGAGCATGTGTGACCTTGTGCTTGCCTCACATTTGTGCATCTGGCTTATGTGGGATCTGGAGATTCGAACCTGGGTCCTTAGGTTTCACAGGCAAGTGCTTTAACTGCTAATCCATCTCCCCAGCCCTCTTCTGCTCCTGCTCATTCTTTAAAAATTTTTATTTAGTGGCCAGGTGTGGTGGTGCATGCCTTAAATCCCAGTACTCAAGAGGCAGAGGTAGGAGAATTGCCATGAGTTTGAGGCCACCCTGAGATTAGTGAATTCTAGGTCAGCCTGGGCTAGAGCAAGACCCTACCTCAAAAAAGACTCTTTTCAAATTTATTTGTGTGTACACATTGTGGGCATGCCAGGATCTCTTGCTATTGCAAATGAATACCAGACACATGCATCACTTTTTGTATTTGGCTTTACATGGGTGGCTGAAGAATTCAACTCAGGCCAGCAGGCTTTGCCAGCAAGTGCATTTAATTGCTGAGCCACCTCCCCAGGTCCCTGTCCCTTCTTAGTTGATCAAGAGTCTCTTACTGATCCCATGGCTTGCCATTTGTTTTCATGAGCTCTGGTGACTCTTGGGTCTCTGCTTCCCTGTGGGACTGGAGTTACAAATGTGTGTGCTCATACCCACACTGTTTATGTGGGTCCTGGGGATTGAAGCTGAATGGTCTTTCAGGCTTCCTCATGCCCTCATTTTTACATAGGAAGTACTCTCAACCACAGAACCATCTTTCCAGCCTCAAATAAACTTTTTTAAAAATTTGGATATATTTGTAGATTCACATGCAAGCTATAAAAGACAATACAAAACACATCTATTTTTTATCCCTCAATGATGACACCTTACAAAACTGCTTTGCTATATCATAACCAGAAAGTAGTGCAGTTGGTAGAATGCATGAAGCCCTAGGTTTGATCCCCAGGACCGCATAAACTGGTCTTGGTGGCAGAAAGCTGTAATCTTAGCATACTCAGAAGGTGGAGGCAGGAGGACCAGATGTTTTAGAGTAATCCTCAGCTACACAGTGAGTTCAAGACCAATGTGAGCCACAAGACCATCTCAAAGCAAAATAAAACAAACAAACAACAACACTAATTTTATTCAAATTTCCCTAGTTTTATTTAAAATATGGAAAGCTTGAGCTGGAGAGATGGCTTAGCAGTTAAGGCACTTGCCTGCAAAGCCAAAGGATCCCAATTCGACTCTCTAGGACCCATGTAAGCCAGATGCACAAGGTGGTGCATGCATCTGGAGTTCATTTGCAATGGCTGGAAGCACTAATGCACCCATTGTCTCTCTCTCTCTGCCTCTTTCTCAAATAAAAAAAATATAAGTAAAGCTTCATAAATTTACAAGCAACATTGCTAATTTTTTCTATACTGTTCCAATTTTAGTTTATGTATTGCTAAAGCAAGCATACAATTCTCTTAGTCCTCTGGCTTTCCAACAACTTCCTAGAGAGGATACATCTGAACTCATTCTTCTTGAGTGCCTAGCTGCATCTATTCCTTAGGACTTTTTTTCAAAAATCTTTTCTTTCTCATATTTTCAGACATTCTTCTTGTTTTCCTTAAAAACTTACTCTCTTGAAAAAGAAGAGTCTGAAATTTCTCACCAAAGCAGTGGGTAGCAAAGATATCACAGCTGGTCTTACCAGATTTCAATTATTTTCTTTCAGATCAACAACAAATTTCTAAGTATGGGTCTAGTGAACATTAGTCCATATTTATTCTATTTAGTTTCTACCGTGTCTGACACAATTTATTCCGCCTTCCCTTCTAGAATTCTCTACTATCTTGGCTTCCATGACTTCACTCTCTTCTGATTATCAGGCTTTCTCTGACTACTCTGTCTCTTCTGAGTCCCTTCCTTTGCTTAGCTCCCAAATACTGTTGGTGCTTCATCTTTGTCTTCTCTTCTGTTACGTGGACAACTACATTAACCCTTAAGTGAGCAATCACCTCCTATATACTGACAAACCCTAGATCCCCAACCCAGATGTTTTCAGTAGTTCCAGATTTGATAGGTTACTGAACAGAGCATCTCAAATTTAACAGACTAATAATCTATACCAACCCACCTGATTCTAGACTGTTCTTTCTCTTAATATCCCCACTCAATGAAAGAGAGAATATATGGGCATGCCAGGACCTTTAGCTGCTGCAAACAAATTCCAGATGCATGTGGCACTTCATGCATCTGGCTTTTTACGTGGGTAATGGGGAATGGAACCCAGGTCTTTAGGCCTTTGCAGGCAAGTGCCTAACTACTGAGCCATCTTTCTAGCCCTAACATTCCATTTATAACTAAGTCCTTCTAGGTTTACTTCATCAACATCTGTATCTTGCAAATGTTACTAGTACTGATCTTAAGAGGAAAGAATCTAGAATAAGCCCAGGTGTATTAGCACACATCTATAATCCCAGCACCTGATGCTGATGTAGAAAGATCATAGGTGAGCTGGAGAGATAGCTTAGTGGTTGAGCGCTTGCTTGTGAAGCCTAAGGACCCCGGTTCAGGGCTCGATTCCCCAGGACCCACATTAGCCAGATGCACACGGGGGCGCATGCATCTGGAGTTCATATGCAATGGCTAGAAGCCCTGGCGTGCCCACTCTCCTCTCTCGCTCTCTGCCTCTTTCTCGCTCTGCCTGTCACTCTCAAATAAATAAAATAAATAAATAAAAAATAAAAAAGAAAGATCATAGGTTTAAAGCCAGCCTGGACCAAGCATCAAGATCTCCCTAAAGTAAATAACGGGTGGAGAGATGGCTCAGCAGGTAGGGGCTCTTGTTTGCATGGCCTGGGCTCGATTCCCTAGTGCCCACCTGGATACACAGGGTAGCACATCCATCTGGAGTTTGCGGTGGTAAGAGGCCCTGGTGTGTCCATTACCTCTTTCTTTCCTTGCAAGTAAATAAAAGAAAAAAATGTTTTTATTTTAGTTTATTTATTTGAGAGAGAGAGAGAGAATGGCATGCCAGGACCTCCAGCCACTTCAAACAAACTCCAGACACATGTGCCATCATGTACATCTGGCTTATATGGTACTGGGGAATCAAACTTGGGTCCTTAGGCTTTGCAGGCAAGCACCGTAATTGCTAAGCCATCTCTCCAGCCCCCAAAATATGCTTTTTTTTAAAAAAAGTAAATAAGCTGGGTGTGGTAGTACATGCCTTTAATCCTGGCACTTGGGAGTTAGAGGTAGGAGGAAAACTGTGACTTCAAGGCCACCACATAGTGAATTCCAGGTCAGCCTGGGCTAGAATGATAACCTACCTTGAAAAACAAAAAATGAAACAAGACAACAACAAAAAAAGTAAATAGGAGCTGGGTGTAGTGGCACATGCCTTTTTTTTGCCTTTGATTATTATTTTAGAGAGCAGGACAGAGAGACAGAGAGAATTGGTACGCCAGGGACTCAGCCACTACAATCAAACTCCAGATGCTTGTGCCACCTAGCGGGCATGTACAACCTTGTGCTTGCCCCACCTTTGTGCATCTGGCTTACACAGGATCTGGAGTTGAACATGGGTCCTTAGGCTTTGCAGGCAAGTGTCTTAAATGCTAAGCCATCTCTCCAGCCTGGTACATGCCTTTTTAATTCCAGCACTCAGGAGGCAGAGGTAGGAGGACTGCCATGAGTTCTAGGACACTAAGACTACATAGTGAATTCCAGGTCAGCTTGGGCTAGAGTGAGACCCTAAAAAAAAAAAAAAAAATTAAACAGGTGTTAGAGAAATGGCTCAGTGGTTAAGGAGCTTGTCTGAAAAGTTGAAAGACCCAGGTTTCAATCCCCAGTAACCACGTAAAGCAGATGTACAAAGTGGTGCATGCATCTGGAGTTCATCTGCAGTGGCTAGAGACCCTGAGACATCCATTTTTTCTCTGATTGCAAATAAATTAAAAAAACTAACCCCTAAATATGATGGTGGTGTTTAAATAAAAAATGACCCCCCGCCCCAGCTTATGTGTTTGAATGCCTAATCCTCAGCTACTGGCACTGTTTGGGAAGGTTATGGCATTTTGGGGAGGTGGAGCTTTGCTAGAGGAAGTGTGCATAGGGGATGGGCCTCTCAGTTCTGCTTTCCACACTCAGCTTCTTCTTGCTGATTCCTCCATACTGATGTGAAGATGCCTGTCTGCTCCTGCTATGCTTTCCCCGAGATGATGAAAATTTTCCTTGAAACTATAAACCAGAATCAAATCTTTTTCTTTCATATGGTGCTTCTGGTCAGATGTTTGTCCCAATAAAGATAAAGTAAACTGCTACAGAAAACTGGCACTGAGAAGTAGGGTCATTGCTGCAATAAACTTGATCATGTTGTTCTTAGCCTTTGGGAAGGTTTGTTTGGAAAGATTTTGAACTTTAGACTGAGAAGTTTTACAATGCTATAAGTAGAGCTCAATGGGCTATTCTGGTAAAAGTTTATCAGACTAGAAATGCAAAGTGAAATGCAAACAATGGAGCCTTGGCTTATGATGTTTCCGAGCAGAAAGACTTTCTTGGGAACTGGGCTAGAAGCAGTTTGTGTGAGATTCTGACAAAGAGGCTGGTTGTGTTCTGCTCTTGTCCTGAGAATTTGAGAAAAGTTGAAGCTAAAAATAATGGACTAATGTAATTAATAGGGAAAGCAAGGTAGTGGATTGACTATAGTTCAAGACAGCCACTGAGGACAGGCAGTGTGAGGCAGACTGAGGCCCTTGCAGACCGAGACCATTCAAGGAAGATGTGATAAGGAATCATAGGTTGTGTTGGGGACCCTATAGTTTTGGAAATGCCAGGATCATAGAACAGCCACCAAAAGAACCTGAAGGCTTGGGGGTAGATCCTGCCTGGGAAAAGGGCAGCAGGTAGCATAGCTGGAGGAGTGGAGCTTCCCATGCCTTTTGGAGACCAGAGGATTTTATCAAGAGTCCCAGGTGCTGGACATGGAAATACAGGATGTGATATTTGCCCTTGTAGTTTTCTTGCATTGGTCAAAATTTTTTTTCTTGCCTCAGTCTTCCTTTGGAATGGGAATGTTTACTCTGTGTCATCATATGTTGGACGTATGTAACTTGTGTTCAAGAGACTGGTAAATATCATGAGGACTTTCAAAGTTGGACTAAATGCATTTTGCATCATGAGATGGTCATGATTTTATGGGGGTCAGAGGCAGAATGTGGTGGTTTGAATGTAAAATGTCCCCACAGTCTCATATACTTGAATTTTTTACAATATTTATTTACTTCAGAGATGGAGAGAAGGTAGGAGAGGGAGAGAGGGAGACTGGGCATGCCAGGGCCTTTAGTCACTGCAAATGAACTCCAGACACATGTTCCTCTTTGTGCATCTGGCTTATATGGGTATTGGGGAATCAAACTGGGTCCTCAGGCTTCGCAGGCAAGTGCTTTAACTGCTAAGCCATCTCTCCAGCCCTGTTCAAATGTTTAATCTTCAGCTGGTGGTATTGTTTGTTAAAGTTGTGGAGCCTTTGAGATGTGGAGACTTACTGGGGATAGGCCTTGGGGTTTTATAGCATAGCCCTGTGAAGGAGAATGTAATACCTGGCTATTTATTCCTACTATGCCTTTCCAGCCATGATGAACCCTTTGCTTCCATAAATTGTTTCTGATTCTTGAGGACTGGATAATTCTGTAGCAGGAGTCCGGTGGCCATATGGACTATGCCCTTTTGTCCTGTACAGCAGGAGGAAGGAGAAAAGTGTTCAAAAGCAAACACTTCCAGGTATTCTCAAGTGAACTGCTGACCCCATGCTATGGAATGAGAACGACCTGTTCCAAAAAATGATAATGCTTGTCATGTCACAAAAGCAAAAAGGAGAAGATGTTGGAGACCAGTTCCACAGTATTTGTGTGTGTGAGAGAGAGAGAGAGGAAGAAAGAAAGACAGAGAGAGAGAGAGAGAGAGAGAGAGAGAGAGAGAGAGAGAGCGCGCGCGCGCAATGATCTCTAACATTTGATCGGGTATTTTGTCCTAGCAAAAGGAAAGTAACTGCTATAATGATTACTTAAATTCTAATATCTGACTGTTCCTCCTTAGAATCTGGAATTTTCCAGATAACTAAGTACTTAATATTTTGCTTATTTTTAAATATTTTATTATTTCAAGCTTAGAATATTTAGATACTTAGAATATTTAAAATATATTCTAATATTTCTAAAAACCATGTCTGATAATTGGACATTCTATACTCACTGATGAGTCTATTAGTTTGTGGCACTATCATTAAAAACACCATTTCCAAGATGGGCAATGGTGGCTCACACCTATAACCCTAGTTCTTAGGAGGATCAGTTGGTTCAAAGCCAGTCAGGATACACAGTGAGTTCCAGGTCAGCCTGGGATAGGGTATGACCCTGCCTCAAAATAATAAAACAAAACAAAACAAAATCCTAGGCTTACGAGATGGCTGTCACTTACTTGCTAACTCTGACAGTCTGGGTTTGATTCCTCAGTACGCACTTAAAGCCCAATGCACAAAGTGGCACGTGCATCTGGAGTTCATTTGCAGTAGCAAGCAGCTCTGGTGTGTGCCTCTCTCTCTCTGCCACCCATGTAAAGGTAGATGCAGAAAGTGGTACATGCATCTGGCCTTCACTGTCAATAACAAGAGATCCTGATTTGCCTACACAAATAAACAGATAGGTAGACAAGAGGTTTTTCTTTTAAATATTTTTTTAAAATCCCACCATTTCCTCCTCCTTTCTCAAACAATTTAACTAAAGTTGGCATCTCTCTTCCTCAAACAGCTCAATATATGATAAAAAAAAAATTATATTACCTGAAGGGCTATTCAACATTTCATCTTCTGAAATGAATTCTATTCCCAGCCTTTTCCCATTTTCCATGTAAGACTTACACAGGGTCTTATTAGGAAGAACGTTGTAATAATCATGTGCTCCACCATTAATCTCTACCTAATAAAAATATAAAGCAAAATCTGGAATTAAAAAACAACTTAAATTCAGTAACTTCAAACTAGTGATGGTTTCTAAAGGGAGTTTCTAAGAGAAGAAGTACTTTCCCCTCCAGATATAAACTCTCTCAAATTTCTTACCTTAACAAAATGCATTTTTTAAAAAACCTTTTATCTACCTATTTATCTTTTTGTGTAGGCAAACCAAGGTCTCTTGTTATTAACAATTAAGGCCAGATGCATATACTACTTTCTGCATCTGTCTTTACATGGGTGGCAGAAGACTTGAACCCTGGCTGGCAGACTTTAAAAGCAACCCCTTTGACCAATGATCCATATCCTCGGCCCCACAAAATGCATTTTTTAATAAGCAGAGTTCCTAATATCCTATCTGCCATATGTTATACAATTATAACACCTCATAATATCACCAAGCTATACAATGGCCAGCGAGTTATCAACTTTAGTAATCTAAAAAAGGTATAGTGAGAACTCAGAAATTTCCATTTTAAAACTGTCACCTTAAGTAATTCTGATGCAAATGGTTCAAAACCACACTCTGAAAAACAATGCTCTAGATGTTAGCCTTGAATGAAAGAAATTAAGCATCTGTGAATCTATACCATTCAATATGGGTACTGACTCTGACATCACTGCCTGGTCTCAAAGGGACCATGAGAGAAATACAGACTCTTCATAGTGAGGTAAGATAACAGTGGTCCTTGTTTATTGGTTTACGCATATGAAAATGCAGAAGCAGTTTATGTGTGCCTAGTTGACTGGATATACAGATTTCGTTTTAATTAAAAAAAAGTAATCACAAAACAACAGAGCTCACATTCTATTCTTGTGAGGACCTAAGGTACGAACAATGGCAACCTGATATTTTTTTGTTGTTGTTTATTTTTACTTATTTATTTGAGAGCAACAGACACAGAAAGAAAGAGGCAGAGAGAGAATGGGTATGCCAGGGCCTCCAGCCACTGCAAGCTAACTCCAGATGCATGTGCCCCCTTGTGCATCTGGCTAATGTGGGTCCTGGGGAATCGAGCCTCGAACCAGGATCCTTAGGCTTCACAGGCAAGTGCTTAACCACTAAGCCATCTCTCCAGCCCTTTTTTAAAATTTATATATATATAAATATATATAATATATTTATATATATATATATGGTTATTTATTTGAAAGAAAGAGGGAGAGAGAGAGAGAGATTGAGGGAGTGAGCCCCAGGGCCTCCAGCCACTGCAAAGGAACTCCAGACACATGCACCTCCTTGTGCATCTGGCTTATGTGAGTTCTGGGAAATCTAACCTGGGTCCTTTGGCTTTGCACGCTCAAGTGCCTTTTCTGCTACGCCATCTCTCCAGCCCCAGATCTTGTTACTATTTTTTAATGTTATTTATTTGCAAGGAGAGAGAAAGAAATATGAAGAAAGAATGTGCATACCAAGGCTTCCTGCCACTGCAAACTAACTGCAGATATATGTGCTACTTTGTGCCTCTGGCTTTACATGAGTACTGGGAAATTGAACCCAGGCCGTCAAGCTTTGCAACAAGTACCTTTAGCCACTAAACCATCTCTCTAGCCCCCAGTCAGGTCTTCTCAGTAAGCCAAAATAAAAGAAACTATTAAAAGGCTACTTAAATACACATTTAATTCCAATAATAAGCCTACCTTAAAGGAATAGTGTATTTCTGGTGATAGTAGCTAATGATAAGTTTATATATATAATTTATAAATAAATATTCAAAATATTTATGCTTACCATGGAATAAATGCTTATTTTTGTACTGGCTATGGATACTTTATAATTATGCACTAAACCTGTACCTATGTTTGCATCTATTTTCTACAACTTTAGTTTCTACATTACCTTTGCTGATCATATTCTCTGTCTGAGAGCTCTGTCTTTCACATATCTGCAAGTCTACTTATCCTTCAAAGCTCAGTTCAGATCTAGTCTTCTGTGAAAACTTTCTGTCCAGCCCCCCTCCCCACTACAGGAGCTAAACCCAGGGCCTTGTGCTTGCTAGGCAAGAACTAAGCTAAATTTTCATCCCTGAAACTTTCCTCTTAACTTCAGCCACTGCTCTACTAGAAGGACAAAAATCACATTGTCTAAGAAGGCCTGCTACTGTGAGGACACTGCTATGATTTGAGTAAATCAACATTTATAGGAAAAGATTGTAGGTTAATAAATATAAAGGCTAGGCTCTAAACTCTTTCCAGATATTATCCCATTTCTCTCTCTTAATAATCCTGTTGCAGTGGCCTTCTTATTGCTGGGACAAGTCATCCAACCAGAACCACTTATGGAAGGGGAGGGTTCTTTTGGTTTATAGTATCAGGGGAAGCTTCATCGTGGCAGGGAAAGCATAGTAGAAGCAAAGAGCTAGGTGCCACATTTCCTCATAAGCAGGCAAGAAGGAGAGACAGTGAGCTGGTTAGCACTAGTAAGCTTGGCTGGACTATAAAATCTCAAAGCTAATCACCTCCTCCAGCAAGGCTCTGCCCCTAAAGGTTCTACCAGCTGAGGATTAAGTATAAAGCTTAATTACAAACATATAAGGTTATGGGAGACATTTTATATTCAAACCATCACAAATCCTAAAATAGATCATCTCTACTTTCCAAATGAGAAAATGAAGCCCAGAGACATTAAATAATGTTTCTAATCAATGAGAGGCACAAAATAAATCTTGTCTCTCCAACCAGATAGTGTGTAAGATTTTAATTTTCTATAATTCTTTCCCCCCAGCCCCCAAGCCCAGCTGGAGCATGGGCCTCAGCAGAACGGCCTGTGAATGACAACAGCCACGCTAATTTTCTATAATTCTAAAACTGATACTTGAATGCTTTTTTTTTTCTTTGGTTTTTCTAGGTAGAGTCTAATTCTAGCCCAGGCTACCTAGAATTCACTGTTTTTTTCAGGGTGGCCTTGAACACGTGGTGATCTTCCTACCTCTGCCTCTAGACTGCTGGGATTAAAGGCATGCGCTACCATACCCAGCCACTTGAATTACTTTTGGTTTTTCAAGGTAGGGTCTCACTAGCTCAGGCTGACCTGGAATTAATTCACGCTGTAGTCCCAGGGTGGCCTCAAACTCACGGCGATCCTACTACCTCTGCCTCCAGACAACTGGGATTAAGGACACATGCCACCATGGCCAGCCACTTGCATGTTTTTGATTTTATGGTTCTAATCAACAAAGTCTCTGGACTACCTTCTGAGTCTATTTCAAGAAGCAATAACATGTGTTTATATCACCACTTGACCAAAAATTACTCATGTATTTTTTTCATAAATTTCACTGTATAGAAACAATATAACAATGTTAAAAGCTTAACTGCCAAGAGGGAAGGATAAAACTTGCACAAAGGCAGGGATTCCAGCACAGTAGTTACTCTTAATCATTGTGTAAGTAAAATGACTTCTAATCTTCTCTATCACAGAATAAAATATATTAGAATTAAAGGCTTTCACATTACATATTCAGCCACCACTCATTTTGCATATTCAAGATATTACCAGTGAGGGAAAGACCCTGGAACAGATCCCCAGTATGAACAGGAGCAACAACAAAAATTACCAGTGAAAATGTTAGGTTTTTAATCTACCAGCATAAACACCCCAGCCCAAATATATAACTAGAATTACAATTAACTTTGAAAAGTTCTTACTGTGCACCCTGTAGCCAAAGCTGCAGCTCTGAAGGAATCCTCTGCTTTTTTGGTCAAAACTTGAAGCTCTTTCATTGAGGGTGCACGGAAGTAATAGACTAATTCAGAGTAAGAGGGAATGATATTCGGTTTCACACCACCATTTTTTATTATACCTATAAAGTGAACAAAATTACTGGTATTAAGCTTGGTAATTCTTTCTTTTTAAAAGGCTTTGCAAAAAAAAAAAAAAAAAACAAAAAAAAAAACCAAAGACCTCTGACCTTTATAACCCACAATCCCACAGGGAATACCAGCAACCCCACCCAGGAGGCACTAAGTGGAATGTGGGCAAAGAGGGAAAAGTGATACCTACACATGATGTATCCATACAAAATATGTTCTTAATTTTAAAAAAAAGGATATGCAGGACTTGGGTAATGCTTGCCTTGTAAGTATGAGGACCTGATTTCAATCCCCGGAATCTACTTTTAAAAAGTCTGGGTATTTGCAATCCCAGCTCAGGGAGGCAGAGACAGGCAGATCCCTTGGATGTGCTAGCCAGTCAATCTAGCATACTTGACAAGTTCCAGGCCAGTGAGACTGTCTCAAAGAAGGGGAGTACCACCTGAGGGGCAGCACCCAAGGTTGTTTTCTGGCCTCCACATGCATGTACACATACACACATGCACATGCCTCCCCCCAAAGTTCTGCAGCCAATAAAGCAATATAAATTTATTAGCTTCACTATACACAAAAGATTTTTACATGCTATATAATGCTTCTATACTGGTGATATTTCCCAGATAATAGGAGGAAATTATATACATGGACTTTAAGGTAAGGAATCCATACAATGTTATGAAATTACAATTCAGGGCTAGAGGTATAGTTCAATTGGAGAGCACTTGCCCCAGCATTGAAAAGAAGAGAGGAAGGGGATTAAACTTAGATAATAAAGCTGTTAGAATTATATAACTAGAAAAAAAACAAACAGAACTACCTTTTATAGGGGGAAAATACATCTCAGGAGGCTTTTACTATAGTTATGAAATTTGATATGAAAAGGTCAAAGGTGGCATGAGGTTCTATAATTATCTTCATATTTCAAGAAACCCATAATTTATTTATTTATTATTTTGGTTTTTCAAGGTAGGGTTTTGCTCTAGCCCAGACTGATCTGGAATTCACTATTGAGTCTCACAGTGGCCTTAACTCACGGTGATCCTCCTACCTCTGCCTACCAAGTACTGGGATTAAAGGCGTGCGCTACCACACCTAGCCCTCATGAGTATTTTTTATACCCGTTTTTTTCTATATTAGTTATGAACATAGTGTATAAACAGCACGTTAGTACCATTTTTACCCTCATCCCTGTCCTCTGCCTTCTGCAGGGACCCACCTAGTTGGGGATGCCAGTTATCCCCATGGGGATTGTGGCCCATGCATTGTGGGGGTAGCCATCAGTTACTACATGAATATTTTTTTTTTGGTTTATTCTTATTTATTTTTTTGAAAGTGACAAAGAGAGAGACAGATAGAGAGAGAGAGAATGGGTGCCAGGGCCTCCAGCCACCGCAAACGAACTCCAGATGCATGCACCCCCTTGTGCATCTGGCTAACGTGGGTCCTGAGGAATCAAGCCTCGAACAGGGGTCCTTAGGCTTGACAGGCAAGTGCTTAACCGCTAAGTGATCTCTCCAACCTTCCATGAATATTTTAAATGACATTTAGCTGTGGCACAAATTTTAATAACAATCGGAAATCAATGTAATTGTTTCTCATTCTTTTGGTTACTATCAAGTATAAAAACCAATGCAAAACAAAAACCATTAAATAATCTACATATTTGTTTAGAACTACACAGACTATTTATCCATTATATGTATTACCTAAAATAGATATAAGACATCTAACCTCACTCAGATGTAGTGTTATACTGCACATGTGATCCAGTATTTTGGAGGTAGAGGTAGAAGGACCATGAGCTTGGGATCATTTTTGGCTACATTGTGAATTTGAGGCTGACCTGGACTACATAATTGTCTCAAAACAAACAATTCCATATGATCCACTTTAAAAATGTTTTCACTTCTATTCCTTTTAAAGGAATTAAGGAATATTGGCATGATGACCCAAGCCTGTAATCTTAGCATTTGACAGGCTGAGGCAGAACTGCATCAAGTTCAAAGCCAGTTTGGCTACCAGACCCTGTCTCAACAACCCCTCCCAAAGGAAAAATAAAGGACCAGAACACTGACAAAAGTACAATTACAATTGATCTTAGCCTATACAAAAATCAGGTAAAGAATAGATATTAAAGTATAAAATTTCCTACTTATAAGGAAATTAATAATCTATAGATAGGTATAATTCCATAATGAGGCAGGCGGAAATTTGGGCCTTTAAGATAGTACTTTAGGGGTTAGGATGATGGCTCAGCATGTAAGAGTGCTTGCTGTTCAAGTATGAGGGCCTGATTCCCCAGCACCCACATAAACAGTTTGGCATGGCCACACTCGCCTATAGCTCTAGTCCTGTGGGGAGCAGAAACCAGAGAAATGCTGAGTGCCACTGGTCAGGCAGCGTAACCAAAAACTGGTGGCTCCAGTTTAGTGACAGATTGTCTCAAGAAAAAAGCAAATGAGTGATAGAGGAAGGACACCCAATGTTCTCCTCTAGCCTCCATTTATGTACCCAGGGCATATACATACACGACACATGCAGACCATACTCCACATAAAAATATATATACACACACACAGAGATACAGCATTTTGTGGGCTGGAGAGATGGCTTAGTGATTAAAGGCACTTGCCTGATGGCCCAGGTTCAGTTCCCCAGTACCCACATAAAGCCAGATGCACAAAGTGGTACATACATCTGGAGTTTATTTGCAGTGGTCAGAGGCCCTGGCACACATGCTTTCTCTTGCACTTTTTCTCCCCCCTCTTTCAAATAAATAAATATTTAAAAAACAAAGAAGATACCACTTTGTCACTATTATAATGATACACATTGTGTGTGTACTCATGCACATGTATGTTTAAGTGTTTGTATGTGTATGTGCATGCATGTGGAGGCCAGAGAATAACTGCAGATGACAAGACTCAGGCACCTTTATTTAATTATTTATTTTTTAACTTTTTTTTCATTGTTATTGACAGCTTCCATATTTACAGAAAATAAACCATGGTAATTCCCTCCCCTCCCCCACTTTCCCTTTCACAAATCCACACTCCATCATATCCCCTTCCTCTCTCCAAGAGTCTCTCTTTTTATTTTAATGTCATAATCTTTTTCCTCCTATTACGAGGGTCTTGTGAAGATAGTGCAAGGCACTGCAAGGTCATGGATATCAAGGCCAATTTCTGCCTGGTTGATTGCATTGTAAGCAGTCCTTGGCCTACAGCTTGTCAACTAGGGCAGACTGGCTGGCCGGCAAGCTCCAGAGATCTTCCTTTCTCTGCATCATCAGAGCTGGGATTACAGGCACACACTGCCACCTGACATTATATACATGGATGCTGAGAAGCAAACTCATATCTTTATGCTTGTGAGGAATGCTTCACTGATGAAGCCATGTCCCCAGCCTTCATACACATCATTTTAAAAAGACATTAGTCAGGATTTAATAGCCCTTGAGGAAATAAAACCAGTAATTATCACTTCTTTGGGGGGAGACAGAGTCTCATGTATCCTTCTCTGGCCTCAAATTTACTATTTAACTGAGTCTGACCTTGAACTTTTGATCCTCCTTAGTACTGGAATTATAGCCATACACCACACAATGCTAGGGATCAAATCCAGGGCTTTGTGAATGCTAGGCAGGCACTCTACCAGCTCAGCTCTATCCTCAGCTCCCATAATATTTAAAAAACTCAAATAAGGGACTGGAGAGATGGCTCAGCAGTTAAGAATACTTCCTGTGAAACCATCAGGGCCTGAAAAACCTTGAGAGACTGCTTGAATTCAATCCCTAGGAACCATGTAAACAGCTGGCCGTGGCTATGCACATCTGTAATCCATTTTGCAGGGAGCAGAGGTCACAGATTTGCCAGGGCTCGCAGAAATAAATAAAGAAATAAAGGCAAGCTCTAGAATTACTAAGAGACTCTGGCTCCAGTAAGAATGGGTGGGAGACCAATGGAAGCAACACCTAATATTCCCCCTTCAGCCACCACAGATAAGCAAATGTACCTGCTACAGGTAAGCAGGGAGTTGCATGGGCACAAGCATACACTACACTCATCATACTACACACACATGCAAAAGTAATAAAAATGATAAAATTAAAATCAAATTTTTATTATATAGCATTAAAGTATATTAAGCATTATCTATTATACAAATATTTGACATTCATACCATGAACTCTCCAGGTTGGTTTCATCTGTTGTCTTAACATAGACAGGTTGCTGTAGGCGAGCACTGCAGCATCTAGGGCATTGACTCCTTCCCATGGATAGGCAGCAGCATGAGATGCTTTCCCATAATATTTTACAGTCACACTAGGACATAAAAAGAAAAATCACTGGAACCAGGCATGGTGGCACATGCCTTTAATCCTAGCACTCAGGAGGCAGAGGTAGGAGGATCACTGTGAGTTCTGAGCCTGAGACTACACAGTGAATTCCAGGTCAGCCTAGGCTAGAGTGAGACCCTACCGGGGGTGGGGGTGGGGGTGGGGGTTAATCATCAGAAATTACTTTTTCATTATTGCTAAGATAAGAAAATCCAACTTAGCTAGAATTGTCCAACCATTATCTAAAACTAATTCACACTGTTGCAATTTTGATTTGAAAGCATTTGTTGCAAAAGCATTGCAGGGCTGTGGATATAGCTCAGTACTAGAGTGCTTAGCATGTATGTGGCCCAGGGTTCCATTTTCTAGCACTGTGCCAAAATAAAAAATTCTGAAGAGAAAAGGAAAATTTTGCTCAATCTCTTTGAGATTAAATTTGTATACAACGCAAACATGCAATACTGTACTAGATGTTAGAATTTCAGAGGAGTTTCTGCTTCCTTTATGTTTTATTTTGTGTAATTGGTCTATATGAAAAGTCTGCCAATCTACTTTGGAAAATTTGCTTCTCTTTTTCAGACAGGAGCCAGACCTGAGGAGATAAACGACCCAGTGTGTTCTACTCCGACCCCAGCTGAAACCACAGAGGAATTAAGAAATGAGCAAGAGTGCTACTTTCTTAGTGAATGTGATATCAGCACAAGAGTGATGGAGATAGACATTGAGAACACTAAACACCTACCAAACCAGAGATCCAGAGGCTTCTAAGTGCCCATCACTGAAGTATATTTAAAATGCTCCCAGCATGGCTCAGAGAATTTTGCGGAAGAGGGGGCTGAAAGACTGTTAGAGACACAAGTTGGGACATTTTGCACAGACACTGCCTCCCCCTCCCCAATAATGCATGACCCACAATCCCCATGGGGTTGACTTGCATCGGCAACAAGGAAGGCCTCTTCAGAAGAGTCAGGGAGGAGGGAAAGGATGGTACCAACATGTGTTGTTTACATACTAAATACGTCCATATCTAATTAAAATAAAACAAAACGCAAGGGCTGAAGAAATGGCTTAGCGGTTAAGGCACTTGCCTGCAAAGCCAAAGAACCCACATTTGATTCCCTAGGATCCACATAAGCCAGATGCACAAGGTGGCGCGTGCATCTGGAGTTCATTTGCAATGGCTGAAGGCCCTGACACGCCCATTCTCTCTCTCCCTGTCTATTTTTCTGTCTCAAATAAATAAAGAAAAATAAAATATTTTTTAAAATGCAAAAAAAGTCTGCCAAAATTCTGATAATTCTGCCTTAAGAGGAGAAAGGTCAAGAAAGAAAAAGGGTGGTTAACATCTGAAATGGGTTAGAGCATCCTTGAAAATTAAATTATACTCTCAATGTTATCACAAGATACTATAGCATTAAGCCAATTGTTCCTGGCCAATATTAAATAGTTACTTATGAAATTCCATGACCAACTTGCTTAGGTAACACACTTTGTAAGCCTAACTGATTAATAGATTAATAAATTCTTAGGTTGTTCATGATATTTCTTGATTGATTTCAAGTACTTTATTAGTAGAACAAAAAAAGAAGTAAAAGCATTCAAACACCATTTAGGACATTTTAGGATACTTATATTTTTGACATGCATTTTATCACCATTATTACCATGTCACTTGAATTTCATCAAAAGTGGTCATTTAGGGGAAAAAAAGACATCCAAGTAGGAAAAGAAATGTTAATGGTTCTTTTATATCAACATTAGTATTCTAATTTCAAGCAGCTGATAATAGAATTATTCTTTTAATATTTTTGTTTTGGTTTTATTTATTTATTTTTATGTGTGTGATGTGTTTTCTTCTTTGTCTATTGTTCGTGGTGTTAGTTACTGCTATGCTTGACTCAAATTTCTGAGCAAAGTATTGTGATTTCAGAAGCCAGCTTTTTAAAGTGACCTCTGAGGACTGAATTCAGTTACTCAGGCTTAAGCAGTGAGTTCTTTATCCACAGAGCTACCTCCTCAGCCCTAGAATTATGATTATTATTTTATAAATATTACTTATTTTTATTTATGAGACAGAGAGAGTGAGTATGGGTATACCAGGGCCTACTCCATTGCAAATAAACTCTAGTTGCATGTACCACTTTGTGCATCTACCTTTATGTGGGTAGTAGAGAGTTGAACCTGGGCCTTCAGGCTTTGCAAATAAGTGCCTTTAAATGCTAAGTCATCTCCCTAGCCCCCTAGAATTATTGTTGCTGTTGTTATTATTATTATTATTTTAAGGTAGAGTTTCACTCTAGCTCAGGCTGACCTAGAATTCACTATGTAGTCTCAGGGTGGCCTTGAACTCACAGTGATCCTCCTATCTCTGCCTCCTGAGTGCTGGTATTAAAGGTGTGCGCCACCACACCTGGCAGAATTATTTTTAAGATACTTTTAGCTCCTTAAAAAAAAAAAAAAAAAAAAGTTCCAGGTCTATAGTCAGTTGGCACAGTGCTTGCCTAGCACATACAAAGCCCTGTGTTTAATCCCCAACATCACAAGAACATCTGTATTCCTAGACTTGGGGAGGCAGACACAGAAGAATCAGGAGTTCAATGCCAGCATAAGCTAGTAGTGAGTTCAAGGCCAGCCCTGCCCCAAAACTGGGGAAAAAAGGTTTGGGGCCAAGTGGGATGACTTTAAGATCAAGACCAAGAAGCCTAATTCTAAGAAACTTAGAAACCTGCCTAGAACTTGCAGGCTTATTCCATTCAGAAACACTGGCAGAGAAAAAAAAAAAAACGCTGACTTTTTCCAGAGGTGCACAAGTGATTAAATCACCCCTGATACTTCACTCACCAACTTCCACTGATAAAAATAATGATACTTGAACTGGGGAGATGGATTAGTGGTTAAGGCATTTGCCTGCAAAGCCAAAGGAACTAGGTTCGATTCCCCAGGACTCACGTAAGCCAGATGCACAAGGCGGTTCATGCATCTGGAGTTCATTTGCAATGGCTGGAGGCCCTGGAGCACCCATTCTCCCTCTATCTGCCTCTGTCTCTCTCTCAAATAAATAAAAACTAAAAACATAAGAAAAATTAAAAAAAAAAACAATGATACTATGGGCTGGGGAGATGACTCAGCAGTTAAGATGCTTACAAAGCCTGCTAGCCCTGGTTCAATTTCCCTGTAAACTTGTAAGTCCAGATGCATGAAGTGGTGCATGGATCTGGAGCTTGTTTGCAGAGACAAGAGAACCTGATATGCCTGTACACTCTCTCCTCCTCTCTCATAAATAAATAAATGAGTGAATGAAGTTAAAATGTAACCCACTAAAAGCAAGGCCTGGTGGGGCTCAGGGAGGTAAAGGTTCTGAATACAGCCGCATTGCTGGCATGGTTCTGCTTTCACCTGTGGTCCTAGCTACCACAGACAACAGCAGAAAAAATTGAGCAGTGGCTCTCTGTGACTCCACCACCAGGTCACCACAACTACGGTTACTGACATAACTGATTAAAAAATAATAATAATAAAATCACACCAGCCCAATGCATGTTTCCAGATATTAAAAGAGTAAGTTTCTTAATAGATGAAGATAAAATGTTTCAGCAACAAATAAATCCAAAAATCACAGACTAAAAAATTCCATTAAGCCTTTCCATTTCCATGTTCTTTTCTCAAGACACATCTATTCTCTTTGCAGAAAACCAAATTAAATTTATTTAAGTGTTTCAGGCTGGTGAGATGGCTCAATGGTTGAGTGCTCGCAGCCTAAACATGTGGGACTCTGGCTGGAGACCACTAAGTTTGACTCCCTAGTAATTAGGTAAAAAGTTGGGTATGGCCACTCATGTCTGTAACCCCAGATGGGGGATGGGAGGGACTGAGAGCAGAGAATCACTGGGGCTTACTGATTGACAGAAGTTCCGGGTTGAGGGAGAGAACCTGTCTCATAGACGTTCTCTAGCTACACACAGGTACATACATACACCACACACACTCTGGACACACTTGCATACACAGAGGCAAAAATAATGTTTTCTTTCCAACTCTTAATAACACTGTCTCTTGTAACTCTTTTCATTGCAAAGGCAACTCCATATCAAAGGATTGATAAAAATTGGACTCCTCCCCGTTCAAAGTAGAGCATGAAATGTCAATATGCTGTTTGCTTTTCCTACATTTTCTAGGTAATATTTTTTTAAATATTTATTCATATTCATGTATGTGAGTTTGGTCGGGGGGGGGGTGCAAGCACGTACCACGCCTTGTTGCTGTTACAAACATACCAGATGCTTACTACTTTTTGTGTCTGGCTTGAGTGGGTGGCTTGTGACTTGAATCCAGGCCAGCAAGCTTTGCAAGCAGACACCTTTAACTGCTAAGCCATCTTCCCAGCCTCCTAGGTACTATTTTAATATAATAGTTCCATTATGAACCACAACAAATCTTAATTAGAAGAGGTTGCCAAAAGTCACTTAATGAAAATCAAAATGTCACATTATTTTTCAGTTTGTTTTTTTAAGTTTTTTGAGGTAGGATCTCACTCTAGCCCAGGTTACCTGGAATTCATTATAGTTTCAGGGTGGTCCTGAACTCAAAAGTAACCCTACCTCTATGTCCCAAGTGCTGCAATTAAAGGAGTGTGCCACCATGCGCAGCTCTTTTTTATTTTTTAAGGCAGAGTCTTCCTGTCTTAAAACAATCCTCCTGCTTCAGCCTTCTGAGTACTGAGATTATAGGCACATACTACCATGAACAGCTCAATTTAACGTTGTTTGTTATTCAATTATTTATTTATTTGAGAATGACAGACAGGGAGAGAAAGAGGCAGAGAGAGAGAGAGAGAAAGAGAGAGAGGAAGAATGGGCACGCCAGGCCTTCAGCCACTGCAAACGAACTCCAGACGCGTGCGCCCCCTTGTGCATCTGGCTAACATGGGTCTTGGGGAATTGAGCCTTGACCAGGGTCCTTAGGCTTCACAGGCAAGTGCTAAACCACTATGCCATCTCTCCAGCACCAATTTAACCTTTTATATATGGGGGGAGGAACAGAATGGGAATGCCAGGGCCTTCAGCCACTGCAAATGAACTCCAGACACATGCACCACCTTGTGCATCTGGTTTACATGGGTCCTGAGGAATCAAACCTGGGTCCTTTGGTTTATAGGCAAGTACCTTATCCATTCGGCCATCTCTCCAGCCCCAATTTAACTTTTAAATGTATAAATGTGTAGTTTTGTTCTCTGGTTCAAGCATGAAGTATTTTACAGTCGATTGTCCACTAAGTTTACCTTTGACTTCATTACTTACTCATGTTCAGCCACATCCAGTAGATAAACAGCATCCTCTTGGGATGGATGGGCCATAAAAACAACATCAAGGTTTTTAAAAGCACCTGCTTCAATTAAATCAATTTTGCCACCACCTTCTTCTTCTGCAGGGGTTCCCAGGACAATTACCTACAAGGAAATAGTCATGTTAGAGCAAAACAAAACAAAAAGTCCCAGGAAACAAATACTAAACTAGTTTTCTTGCATATGTATTTAAAATCTGGATCTTAAGTTCTTAACTATGGAGAAAGGTTGTGTTCTAACACTTAGGCAGTGGGCATAAAAATATGGTGCTAAGGGCTGGAGAAATGGCATAGTGGTCAAGGCGTTTGCCTGCAAAGCCAAAGAAACCAGGTTCAATTCCCCAAGGCCCACTTAAGCCAGATGCACAAGGTGGGGCATACGTCTGGAGTTCGTTTACAATGGATGAAGGACCTGGCATGCCCATTCTCTCTCTCTGCCTCTTTCTCTCCCTCAAATAAAATAAAATAAATGTAAAAAAAGAAAAAATAAGGTTCTAACTCACAAAAATTTACATTATTATACTAATTTGGTATGTGCCAGAAATGCTATCGGAAAATTTCCTCAACTTTATAACTCAATTTCATAAAAGTAATGGCAAAGATGTTTTTTCACCTTTGTCATCTATGTACTTAGTTCTCCAAAATTTGCTAGGATGTATTTACTAAAGCTTATTCATGGCTAAGCCCTTTAGCATATTACATAATTATTCATAATAACTTTATTGGTAAGGAACTTTCAGAGACTGGTCTGTTATCCTCACAACAACCCTGTGAGGTTAGTGATCAGCACTGTAATTTTGGGGACAGTGGTTTTAAGAAAATAGAGTGAACTGGCTTCCCTCAGCTCACAGTGCCAGTCTTCCAGTAACTAGTTTACCTGACCTTCCAGTCAGAAAGCTGATTTCTTACTGAGCTGCTTCAAAAGTCTCAATTCATTAATCCTTCATGAAGCGCATTAAACAAATCTGAATGCCATGGTTCTAAATAGCCAACTATTATACAAACCTACTAATTCGATTCCACCAGTTCAACCAGGCAGACTTATTGGTCACCAAACACCTAATTAAACAAAAGAGAACTTTACAGAATAAACATTTTACTTTGATTTTCAAGCTTAACCTAAGAAATTTTAAAAAGAAATATTATATAAAAAATTATCTATAAAAACCTAGCAAGACTTTAAAGATCATGTATAGAACACAATGAAACAAATTTGATGAGAATGGCCATTTGAAGTTAGTTAATATTTCTCAAAGTCGAGCTTTCTTTAGACATTATAAAGCACCCAAACTCTTTTAAAGTTGAGCTGCTTTAAATGTAGTGGTGCTCTTGCTGACTGCTGGGAACCTACTAGCAAAAAACCCCATTAAGGTAAGTCTCTCCAGAGTCTCAAGCAATGACATTAGGCAGTTACTCTCCTAAAACAAAACAAAAACCTAACTAAAGGGCACAAACAAGGACGCAGAGGCAGGAAAGAGAACATAGCTAAAAGAGAAGGGGCCACAAAAGATAAAAGAGAAGGGTTACCAATACTAGGGGGAAAGGGAAGGAGGCTAAGGGATATTAAAATTAAACATTTGGGCTTGAGAGATGGCTTAGCGATTAAGGCGCTTGCCTGCAAAGCCTAAGGACCCAGACTCGATTCTTCATGTCCCACGTAAGCGAGATGCACAAGGGGGCACATGCACCTGGAGTTTGTTTGCAGTGGCTAAAGGCTTTGGCATGCCCATTCTCTGTCTCAAATTAAAAAAAAAAAAAAAAAAAAAAGTAAAATGAAACATTTGCTTTTGTCGTAACCTGAGTGCTGTTTGAATCTTAGCTCACAGAATGAAGAATAAACAAACCATGTGTGGGAAAAAATAGAGCAATACAAAATTAAACTTGCTTATGACCAACATGCAGGACAGTTTCCGGTTTAAAAAACCGAGATAGTTCTTTAAATTACGAAATAAAAGTAAGGCTTAGGTATGCTTTCATCTATGTAATAAATGTTTACTAGCTTCCCCATTGTTTCTTTACTTCCAGAGGTGGATTCCAAATCTAATGTCCAAATACTTTGACTTCCACAAACAAAAGTTTTTTTTAAAAGTTTGTTTGTTTTTGAGACTTTAATAGCTGGACTTAAGTTTTCCTACCAAAAAAAAAAAGTACTTCCTCCAGCTATCCTATAACCTTGCCACCAAAAGACAGTTGTCTGTTACCAAATATAACCCGTAACGTAAGCTTGGTTTTAAATTCTTTCCTAGAGGAAAGTTGTTTACAAATGCTTAAGAGGAAACAAAAATCTGCAGAGCCGTTTTGTAGCGGCTGCGGAGCGCTTCGGTGACCAGGAGCGCCCCGCCCGCTCAGCTCACCTTCACCGGCGGGCTCTGTCCCGAAAGGCCCTCCAGGGCGCCCCTGACGCCCAGCGCGGCGGCCGCCCCGACCTCCGCGATGAGGTTGTGGCCACAGGCGTGGCCCAGGCCCGGCAGCGCGTCGTACTCGCAGAGGAAGGCCAGCTGCAGCGGGCGCCCCGCGGCGCTCCGCGCGAGGGCTCCCGGAGACTCCCACTCGGCGCGGAAGGCCGTGGGCAGCGTGAAGTGCGGCTGCACCACCCACGAGGCGGCCGGCTGCTCCTGCTGGAAGAAGCGCGTGAGCACGCCATGGGCATGGTGTTCCTGGTACGCCAGCTCAGGCACGCTCCAGATGGCGCGGCTCAAGGCCCCCAGGCGCTCCGCCGCCTCGTCGATGCGCTCGGCCGCGCGCAGCTTCAGCGGCTCCAGCTTCGAGCGCTCCTCGCCCGGTCGCATCACGCCCAGGGCCCGCGACCCCTAGCTCGCGGGTCTCAAGGCAGGTACCGGTCCACTGCGTCCGCGCAGAGGCCCCGCTCGGCACTCAGCCTCGGCAGCGCCAGGAGCGGGGCGGCTCCCCGGGAAGCGGGCGGGACTCGCGAAGGAGGCGGGGCTCGAGAGCTCCCAGCCCCAGCACGAGGAGACTCGTTACTTTCACGGGAGGGGAGGGGGATGAGCCGGACCGAATGGAACGTGAGAAAAGCCACTTCTTTATAGCAATACTAAGAAAAGGCATAGGTTTTTAGTCCCTGAAAGATGGCGTCAGTTTTTCTTTAAAGAGAACATCAGCATTTGACTTTATTTATTTATCTAAGAAAGTGTGAAAGAGACAGAGAGAGAAAATGGGCACTCCAGGGCCTCTAGCCACTGTAGACTCCAGACGCACGTGCCACCTTGTGCATCTAGCTTTATGTGGATAACAGGGAATTGAACTCCGGTCCTTAGGTTTTGTAGGTAAAAAGTTGCTTTAACCACTGAACCATTTCTCCAGTCCCAGACGGCATAAATTTAAATACGGTAATAACACTGGTTTATAGACCTTACACTTTTCTTTAGCCTTTACCCTCTGTTTTTGGTAGGACCCCACTTTCTTCGTTTTGAGGTTGTGTTATCTAAAAGTTAGACTGTAAAGGCATGCGCCACCACACCAGGCTACAGTGAGGTGTTTTTTTTTTTTAATTTACTTAAAAATTACTTATTTATTTATTTCAAAGGAGAGCGAGAGAGAGAATGAAGAGAGACAGAGAAAATAGGCGTGTCAGGGCCTCCAGCCACAAACGAACTCCGGATGTATGTGCCAGTGTGCCTCTGACTTTATGTGGGTAGTGGGGAATCAAACCCGGGTTGTTAAGCTTTACAGACAAGTGTCGTAACCGCTAAGCCATCTCTCCAGCCCTGCAGTGAGTTTATTTTTATTTTTATTTTTATTTATTTATTTGTGTGAGAGATTGAAGTGGTGTGCCAAGGTCTCCAGCCACTGCAAACAAACTCCAGACGCATACACCACCTTGTGCATCTGGCTTACGTGGGTACTGGGAAATCGAACCTGGGTCCTTTGCTTTGCAGGCAAGTGCCTTAACTGCTAAGCCATCTCTCCATCCTGTGTAGTGAGTTTTTATGCAGCTTTCTCCTTAGAATAAAAGCTTGGGTCTACAACAGCACCTAGGTTATATAGATAGCCCTACATGTGTATTAGGAATTATGTTATAGTATAATTGAATAGATTAGAACTCAGGATTGTATTTTGAGAACTCAGAATTTAAAATAAATTCTTGAGCTGGGTGTTGTTTTGCATGCCTTTAATCCCAGCACTCAGGAGGCAGAGGTAGGAGGATCATTGTGAGTTCCAGGCCAACCTGAGACTACATAGTGAATTCCAGGTCAGCCTGGGCTAGAGTGAGACTCTTACCTTCAAAAACCAAAACCAAAAATAAATAATTTTTAAAAATCAAGCTGGGCAAGTGGCTGACACTTATAAATCCCAGCACTCAGTTGTCTGAGGCAGGAGGATCACAGTTCAGAGACGGCTGTTTGAGGTAGAGAGATGCCAACTTTCGTTAAATAGTTTGGGACAGGAGGGGGAAATATTGGAATTTTTATTAATTTGCAAGCAGAGGGCAGTGTGCATACCAGGGCTTCTTGCCACTACAAATGAACTCCAGATGCCTGTGCCACTTTGTACATCTGGTGTTTTTTTTTTAAATTATTTATTTATTTATTTGAGAGCGACAGACACAGAGAGAAAGACAGATAGAGGGAGAGAGAGAGAATGGGCGCGCCAGGGCTTCCAGCCTCTGCAAACAAACTCCAGACGCGTGCGCCCTCTTGTGCATCTGGCTAACGTGGGACATGGGGAACCGAGCCTCGAACCGGGGTCCTTAGGCTTCACAGGCAAGCGCTTAACCGCTAAGCCATCTCTCCAGCCCTGTACATCTGGTTTTACATCAGTACTGAGGACTTGAACCAGAGCAGTCAGGGTTAGCAAGCAAATGCCTATGACCAGCATGGCTTTTTCCAGCTTTCTGTCAGCTGGTATACATGGAGGAGGTTTTCAGCTTAGCTCCAGCAGGATTTCTCAGTGACCTTGCTTATATGGGGCTCTTCTATTCAGGTCCCACTTCCCCCTTATTGCGGGTAATGACTTGTAGCATGGTATCCAAGAAGGTTTATATGGAATTTATGTACGTTGCCATTAGTTTTGTGTATCCCCTCCCTGTTCCCTTTTCCTCTACCCCTGAGGCCTTTCCATCTCTCTTTTCCTCTTTCTTTCCCTCTCTCCCTCCCTTCTTTCTTTTTATTTCTTTCCTTCTTGCTTATCCCATCAATTTGTTGGGTAGCCCTTCCTCCCCTCCCTCCCTATTTCCACTTTTTCCTATTTTCATTCTAGTACCATGTCTATATTGTTGGTATTTATTATGGCGTAAAATTAACTGATGCTGGTCCAGGCTAGAAACCACATATGAGAGATGACATGCTGCATTTGTCTTTCTGAGCCTGTGTGACCTCACTTAGCATGATTTTTTTTCCAGGTCCTTCCATTTTCTTGCAAATTTGTTTCATTTTTCCTTACTACTGATGATGCACCATGTCTTCACTAGCCATTCATTTGTTGATGATTCTAGTTCCTGGATACTGTGAATAGAGTGGCAATAAAAATTGTTGAGCAAGTGTCTCTGTGGTATATAGTAGTCTTTAGGGTATGTACTCAAAAGAGGTATAGCTGGATCTGATGATAGTTATATTTTCAGCCTTTTGAAGAGTCTCCATACTTATTTCCACGGTGGCTGTCCAAGTTTACATTCCCACCAGCAGTGGATGAGGATTCCTCTTACCCCACACTTCTATTGATTTTTTTTTAATTTTTTAGTTTATTTTTATTTATTTATTTGAGAGCAACAGAGAGAGAAAGAGGGAGAGGAGAGAGAGAGAACGGGCATGCCAGGGCTTCCAGCCACTGCAAACGAACTCCAGACACGTGCGCCCCCTTGTGCATCTGGCTAATGTGGGTCCTGGGGAATCAAGCCTCAAACCTGGGTCCTTAGGTTTCACAGGCAAGCGCTTAACCACTAAGTCATCTCTCCAGCCCATGTCATTTGATTTTTTGATAGTTGACATTCTATATGGAGTGAGGTGGAATCTCATAGTCGTTTTAATTTATATTTCCTGATAAGTAGAGATGTTGAACATCTTTTTAGGTGTTTAATGGTCATTTATATTTCTTCCTTTGAGAACTCGCTGTTCAATTCCCTGCCTCTCTTTATTTATTTTATTTCATTTAATTAATTAATTTATTTATTTTTGAGGTAGGGTCTTACTCTAAGCCAGGCTGACCTGGCATTCACTATGGAGTCTCAGGGTGGCCTTGAACTCACAGCAGTCCTCCTACCTCTGCCTCCTGAGTGCTGGGATTAAAAGCGTGTGACACCATACCCTTTGTTTTTTTCAGGTAGGGTCTCACTCTAGCTTAGGCTGATCTAGAATTCACTATGTAGCCTTAGGGTGGCCTCAAACTCACAATGATCCTCCTACTTTTGCTGGGATTAAAAGTGTGTGCCACCATGCCCAGCACCTGCCTTTTTTTTTTTTTTTTTTTTTTTTTTGAGTAGGGTGCTTGATTTTTTTATTGTTTGGATTTTGGAGTACTTTGTAGAGTCTAGATACTAAACCTCTGTTGGAGGAGGTATTGCCAGTAGGTTGTCTATTGACTCTGTCTATGATTTGCTTGTCTGTACAAGAGCTTTTATTTTCATGAGGTCCCAGTTGCTGAGTGTTTGCCTAATTCCTTGGGCCTCTGGAGTCTTGTTCAGGAAGTCTTTCCTTACACCTGTATCTTGGAGTGTTCTCCCTACCTTCTCTTCTAGATTTAAAGTTTCAGGTCTTATATTGAAGTCCTTGATCCATTTGGAATTGATTTTAGTTTAAAGTAAGAGGAGGGGGTCCAAATTTAATCATCTACATGTAGCTATCCAGTTTCTCCAGCACCATTTGCTAAAGGTGCTGTCTTTGCTTCAGTGACCTTAATGGGAACGCTTTGAGTTTTTCCCCATTTAGTATGATATAGGCTTTAGTTCTGTTGTGTATTACCTTTATTATGCTGATATATGGTTCCCCACCCCATCTTATCCAGTGTTTTAATCATGAAGGGATGTTGAATTTTGTCAAATGTGGTTCCTGAGTCTGTTTATGTATTGTTTATTGATTTCTGTATGTTGAAACAACCCTGCATCCCTGGGATAAAACCTACTTGATCGAGGTGGATGATGCTTTTGAATTCAGTTTGCAAGAATTTTATTGATTTTTTTTTTGGGGGGGATTATTGAGGTAGGCTTTCACTCTAGCCCAGGCTGACTTAGAATTCGCTATGTACTCTCAGAGTGACTCATGGCACCTGAGTGTTGGGATTAAAGGAGTGTACCACTGCACCCAGCTTTTGAAAATTTTTGCATCATTGGGGATATCAGTCTGTAGCTCTCTTTTCTGTCTGGGTTTGGTATTAATATAATGCTAGCTTCATAGAAGGAATCTGGAAATGTTTCCTCTTTTTTAACTGTGTGGGATAACTTGAGAAAAATTGGCTTTAGTTCTTTAATGAAGGTTTGATGGAATTTTGCAATGAAACTGCCTTGGCTTGGACTGTTTTGTTGGAAGTCTTTTAATTATAGCTCCAATCTCATTTGGTGTTATATCTCTATTCAGGTAGTTTATCTCTTCTAGGTTTAGTTTTGGTAGGTAGTGTGAGTCAAGGAATTCATCCATTTATTCCAGGTTTTCCAATTTTGTGAAGTATAAATTTTTGGAATATGTCTTGATGATTCTCCCAATTCCCTTAGGGTCTGTTGAAACATCTCCCTTTCCATTTCTGATCTTGTTGATTTGAGCCTTCTCTTTCTTCCTTTTTATCAAATTGGCTAGGGGTTTATTAATCTTATTTACTTTTTTGAAGAACCAGCTCTTTTGGTTCATCGATTTTTAATTTTTTTTATTTCTAATTCATTGATTTCTGGTCTGATCTTGATAATTTGTTTTTACTGGGTTTGGATTATTCTAGTTTTACCAATGCCTTCAGTTGGATGGTTAAGTTATTGACTTGAGATTTCTCTGTTTTTGTAATAAAAGCATTTAGTACTATAAAATTCCTTCCTTCTTAAGATTGCCTTCGTTATGTCCTATAGGCTTAAAAAAATATTTATGTGCAAGCAGAGAGAGATAGAGAGAATGGGTGTGCTAAGGCCTTCAGCCACTGCAAATGAACTCCAGATGAATGCTCCACTTTGTGCATCTGGTTTTACATGGGTACTGGGGAATTGAACATGGGTTATTAGGCTTTGCAGGCAGGTGCCTTAACCACTAAGTCATCTCTCTAGCCCATAAGTTTTAAAATATAGTTTAGTTATTTATTTGAGAAAGAGAAAGAATGAATGGGTATGCCAGGGCCTGTAGCCACTGTAAATGAACTCCAGATGCATGCACCACCTTGTGCATCTGGCTTTACATGGGTACTGGGGAATTAAACCTGGGTCTTTAGGCTTTGCAGGCAAATACCTTAATGACTAAGTCATCTTTCCAGCCCCTATACATTTTGATGTGTTGTGTTTTTATTAGTGTTCGGTTCCAGAAAAATTTTAATTTTCTTTTTGCTTGCTTCTACTATCCATACATTATGTAATAGTGAATTGTTCAGCCTCTAGGTATTGGTGGATTTTCCATTGCTTCCTTGGTTATTAATCACTAGCTTCATTCTATGGTCTGATATATGCATTGAATTATGTTGATTTTTATGAATTTATTGACACATGTGTTATGACCCAATGTATAATTTATTTTAGAGAATGTTCCATGAGCTGTTGATGAGAATGTATATTCTGTGGAATTAGTGTAGAATATTCTGTAGATACTATTAAATCCAGTTGACCTATGGTATTGGGTTTATTATTATTATTTATTTATTTGAGATAGGGAGAGGCAGAGAGAGAGAGAGAATGGGCAAGCCAGGGACTCCAGCCACTGCAAACAAACTCCAGATGCATGCACCACCTTGTGTATCTGGCTTATATGGGTCCTGGGGAATCAAACCACCTCGGTCCTTTGGCTTTGCAGGCAAGTGCCTTAACCTCTAATCCATCTCTCCAGCCCTGTTTTTTGAATTTATTTTTTTATTGACAACTTCCATACTTACAGACAATAAACCATATTTTCCTCCCCTTCCTCATTTTCCCCTTCATATCTCCATTCTCCATCATATCCCCTCCCTCTCTCTATTAGTCTCTCTTTTATTTTGATGTCATCATCTTTTTCTTCTGTTATGAGGGTCTTGTGAAGGTATTGCTAGGCACTGTGAGGTCAAGGATATCAAGGCCAATTTCTTTCTTGACAGTTGTATTGTAAGGAGTGGTACCCTTCCTTTGCCTCTTACATTCTGTCACCTCTTCTGCAATGGACCCTGAGCCTTGGAGGGTGTGCTAGAGATGTTTCAGTGCAGAATACTCCTCCATCACTTCTTCTTAGTACAGTATTGCTTTTTGGGTCATCCCAGTGGTCACCACCATCTGAAAAGAGAAGCTTCTCTAACCAAAAGTGACAGTAGCATTAATATATAAATATGAACATTAAGTGTAGTGCTTTCAGAGCAGTTTGGTGAGAATAACATATGCAGTCAGCTGGACAAGAGCAAACTTTATACACCCAAGGCACATGATTTCCCTGTCATAGGCTTTTGATTAGGTTTTAAGTACGAGGCATGTATTCTGTCCCATAGAGTGGGCCTCCAGTCCAATTATAGAGCAATTGGTTTCTCCCATAGCAGACATGCCACTATTTCCCCCATTCAATCATTTGGCCTGTCTGGCCAAACTTGAGGCTTCCAGTGTCTACTGTTTCCACTGCTGATGACCTCTGTCTCCCATAGGGCCACATGTAGTGAAACTTTTTCCAGTTTTCAGTTGGCTGGTCTACAGGAAGAAGGTTTTCAGCTCACCACCAGCTTGATTTTTCAGTGATCTTGCTGCCCAGGCATGTGAGTCTTTAGCAAAAGGGTCTTACCATCTGTTATTCATGGTAAACCAAGGGCCTTGGCAATAGCCTGTAATGTTTTTGAGGCAACAGAGACCTCCCTGGCCAAAAACTCACTGGTAGGTATCCCATCCCTGGCACTGAAAATTTTCTAGTAGCAATCTATGGTTTCTGGATATGCTATTATCCAAAGAAGTAGACTCATTCATGTCTTATTCAAAATATCTTGACTTTTGATTGACCCTCCCCCCACATTTCTCTTAGTCAGTCTCTTCACCTGGCCTCACTTTAGCCATTCCACACCCTATAATCTGTTCTTCTACTTACATATATATAATACCATCCCCTAAAGTCTTTTCAAAGTAAGGTTTCATTGTAGCCCAGGTTTTATAATCATGGAAAATGTTAATAAAAATTAAAAAGAAATAAATAAATAAAAAGAAATCCTTGCCTACGACAATATGTTGAAGGGTTTCCCCTACGTTTTCCTCTAGTAGTTTCAGAGTTTCAGGTCTGATATTAAGGTCTTTGATTCATGTGGACTTCATTCTTGTGCATGGAGAGAGGCAAGGATCTATTTTCATCCTTCTACTTATGGATATCCAGTTTTTCCAGCACCATTTGTTGAAGAGACAGTCTTTTCTCCAATGAATATTTTTGGCATTTTTGCCAAAGATCAGGTGGCTGTAGCTGCCTGGATCTACATCTGGGTCCTCTATTCTGTTCCATTGAGCTATGTGTCTGTTTTTGTGCCAGTACCATGCTGTTTTTGTTACTGTGGCTCTGCAATATAGGTTAAAATCAGGCATAGTGATACCACCAGCCTTATTTTTGTTGCTCAAAATTGTTTTGAATACTTGAGGTTTTTTTGTGCTTCCAAATGAATTTTTGGATTGTTTTTTCTATTTTCATTGGAATTTTGATGGTGATTTCATTTAATGTATAGATTCCTTTTGTTAAAACTGACATTTTCACAACATTGATTCTTCCATTCCAGGAACATGGGATGTCTTTTCATTTCCTAGTGTCTTCTTCTTTTGTCTTGAGTGTTTTAAAGTTTTCATTATAGAGATCCTTTATATCCTTGGTTAGGTTTATTCAAAGATACTATATATATATTTATGCAATTGTGAATGGAAGTGATTCCCTGATTTCATCCTCAGCATGTTTGTTGGTAGTACATAGGAAAGCTGTTGATTTCTGTGTTTATTTTCTAATCTGCTATGTTGCTAAAAGTGGTTATCAGCTTTAATAGTTTGCAGGTAGAGTGTTTAGGGTCCTTTATGTAGTGAATCATATCATCTGCAAATAATGACAATTTGACCTTTTTCCTTTCCCATTTGTATCCCTTTCATGTGTGTCCCTTGTCATATTGCTATAGCTAAGACTTTTAGTAATATATTAAATAAAAGTGGGGACAGTGGACACCCTTGTCTTATTCCTGGTTTTAGTGGAAAAGCTTTAAGTTTTTCCCCATTTAGTATTATGTTGGTTGTAGATTTGTCATAAATATCCTTAATTATGTTGACATATGTTCCTTCTATTCCCTGCTTCTATAGGACTTTTCTCATGAAGAGATGCTGGGTTTTGTGAAATTCATTTTCTACATGTATTGAGATGATCCTGTGATTATCCTTCCATTCAGATAGTGTATTACATTTATCAGTTTGCATATATTGAACCTTCCCTGCATCTCTGGGATAAAGCCTACTTGGTCACAGTGAATGATCTTTCTGATATATTCTTGTATTGTGTTTGCCAACATTTTTTTGAGATTGTTTGAATCTATGTTCATGGGGGACCTTGGTCTGTAATTTTCTGTTTTTGTTCTTTGGTTTTGGCATTAGAGTGATGCTGGCTTCACAGAAGGAGTTTGGTAGGATTCCTTCTTTTCATATTTTATGAAAAAGCTTGAGAATCATTGGTGTTTGTTCTTCCATGAAGGTCTGGTAAAATTCACCAGTGAATCCATCTGGGCCTAGACTTTTATTAGTTGGTAGATATTTTAAATTTGCTTGGATCTCCATACTTGTTGTAGGTCTACTTAAGTGGTTAATCTCATTTTGACTTAATTTTGGAAGGTCTTATAAATCAAGGAAATCATCCATTTCATATTTTCAGACTTAGTGGAGTGTATGTTCTTAAATATGTCCTTATGATTTTCAGAATTTCTTTGGTATCTGTTATAATAGTATCTTTTTCATCTATAATTTAGTTAATTAGTGTATCTTCTTTCTTTTTTGTAGTCAGATTTGCTAAGGGTTTGTGGTGGTTTGATTCAGGTGTCCCCCATAAACTTAGGTGTTCTGAATGCTAGGTTCCCAGCTGATGGATATATGGGAATTAGTGCCTCCTGGAGAGTGTATTGTTGGGGACAAGCTTATGGGTATTATAGCCAGTTTCCCCATGCCAGTGTTTGGTACACCCTCCTGTTGCTGTTGTCCACCTTATGTTGGCCAGGGGGTGATGTCCACCCTCTGCTCATGCCATCGTTTTCCCCTGCTATCGTGGAGCTTCCCCTTGAGCCTGTAAGCCAAAATAAATCTCGTTTTCCCAGATGCTGCTCTTAGTTGGGTGATTTCTACCAGCAATGTGAACCGAACTGCAACAGTAAAGTGATATTGAGGAGTGGGATTGCTGCTAGTCACCTGACTGTGTGGCTTTGGCCTTTTGGAGCTAATTTTCAAGAGGAATGTGGAAAGATTTGAGACCTTGGCCTAAGAAATGCCTTGCAGTGCTGTAAGTACAGCTTGATGGACTATTCTGGTGACAGTTGAAAGACTTGAATGCAGTAAGAACTATGGACTGTGAGGTTTGGTTTATGAGGGTGAGAAAGAGCTTTTCTTGGACTAGGCTAACAGTTTGTGTGAGAACCTTGCTCTTATGCCTGTGTCCTGAGAAGTTGTGCAGGGTTACTTTGCATAGAAATGAACTGGTGTGAGCACAGTGATATGGCACAGAAAGAAATCTTTAGGCCAAAACTGCTGCCTGTTCAGCTGCAATTAAGAGATTACAACCTTTGAGATTGGGTCAGCACTGGGGCAATAGGAAGAATGTCGATTCTTTTGAAGGGGCCTAAGTGCTCAAGGAATGTCCTGTTCTTCAAAGTCTGCTTTATTCCCCCATGGATTAACAAATTGGCACCATACCTGGTATCGTGGAGTATAAGAAATGCTGGAAAGAGAGGGTTATTGAGTTTGCAACACAGTGTTGTTTTGGAAATGGCCATGGGCAGTATGAAGAAGGTTTTGTTGGTTGCCTGCATGGAGACCCCATGGGGCCATGAGAATGAACTGTGGCTTGAAGTGGAGACCCATTGGAGATGCTGGGACCACGAAATGGCTGCTAAGGAAAGCTGCCAGCCCCAATGAAGTTTTCCAGGACTGTGAGTAGCCTAGCTGGAGGGGTGGAATTGGAATGCCAGAGACTTGTTGCTGGTTAGAATTATCAGACTTGGAAATTTGTCACTGGCTAGAGTTGTTGGACTTGGAGTTCCAGTTTGATGTTTTCCCTGGTTGTTTAAAATCTTGTATCAGGGCTGGAGAGATGGCTTAGCAGTTAAGTGCTTGCCTGTGAAGCCTAAGGACCTGGTTCGAGGCTTGGTTCCCCAGGACCCATGTTAGCCAGATGCACAAGGGGGCACAGGCATCTGGAGTCCGTTTGCAGTAGCTGGAAGCTCTGGCACACCCATTCTCTCTCTTTCTCTCTCTCTCTGTCTCTTTCTCTCTCTGTGTCACTCTCAAATAAAATACGAATGAACAAAAAAAAAAAATTTAATCTTGTATCAGCTGGATGTTTCTTTGCTATGCCCAATGTCATCTTTTGCAGTGTGAATGTTTGTTCTGTAATAATATGAGGTTTTTTTTTTTTTTTTTTTTTGAGGTAGGGTCTCACTCTAGCCCAGGCTGACCTGGAATTCACTATGGAGTCTCAGGGTGGCCTCGAACTCATGGCGATCCTGCTACCTCTGCCTCCTGAGTGCTAGGATTAAAGGTGTGCGCCACCACACCCGGCTTTTTTTAATAATATGAGTTTTTGAGGATTTTTTTTTTTTGGTATTATGGCTCAGCTAAAAGATCCTGGATTATGGGAATATTTGAACATCGTTGGGATTGATAAAAACTATGAGGACTTTTAAAGTCAGACTGAATGCATTGTATTTTACATCATGTATACATATCAGTTTTATGGGGGCCAGGGGCAGAATGTGGTGGTTTGATTCAGGTGTCCCCCATTGTTGCAGTCTGGTTTGCATTGCTAGTAGAAATCACCCAACCAAAAACAGCTTCTGGGAAAAGAGATTTATTTTGGCTTACAGGCTCGAGGGGAAGTTCCACGATGTCAGGAGAAAATGATGGCATGAGCAGAGGGGGAACATCATCCCCTGGCCAACATAAGGTGGACCACAGCAACAGGAGGGTGTGCCAAACACTGGCATGGGGAAACTGGCTATAATACCCATAAGCCCGCCCCCAACAATACACTCTCCAGGAGGCACTAATTCCCAAATCTCCATCAGCTGGGAACCTAGCATTCAGAACACCTAAGTTTATGGGGGACACCTGAATCAAACCACCACACCCATAAACTTAGGTTTATGCTTGTTTCCCAGCTGATAGATATTTGGGAATTAATGCCTCCTGGAGGGAGTGTATTGTTAGGGGTGAGCTTATGGGTATTATAGCCAGTTTCCCCTTGCCAGTGTTTGGCACACCCTCCTGTTGCTGTGGTCCACCTTATGTTGGCCAGGGGATGACATTCCCCCTCTGCTTGTTCCATCGTTTTCCTCTGCCATCGTGGAGCTTCCCCTCGAGCCTATAAGCCAAAATAAATCTCTTTTCCCAGAAGCTGCTCTTGGTTGGGTGATTTCTACCAGCAATGTGAACCAGACTGCAACAGGGTTTATCAATCTTGTTTATCATTGTAAAGAACAAACTCTTTGTTTCATTGATTATTTGTATTGCTTTATGGTTTCTATTTCATTAATTCCTGCCCTAATCTTTATTATTTCTTCCCATCTACTGATTTTTGCTTTGGTTTGCTCTTCTTTTTCCAAGCCCTTAAGGTGAAGCATTAAGTTGTTTACTTGTGACCTTTTTAACGTGTTAATATAGGCACTAAAAGCTATAAATTTTCCTACTAGGACTGCCTTCATTGTGTCCCAAAGGTTTTGGTATGTTGTGTTCTCATTATCATTTGATTCTATGATTTTTTAAAATTTCCTTCATGATTTTTTCACTTACCATTCATCATTTAGTATTATATGGTTTAGTTTCCATGTTTTAATGTTTATTTATTTCATTGAGAGAGAGAGAGAGAGGAGAGAGAAAGAGGCAGATAGAGAGTGGGGGCTCAGGGCCTCCAGCCACTGCAAATGAACTCCAGATGCCACCTTGTGCATCTGGCTTACCTGGTGAGTTGAACCTGGGTCCTTTGGCTTTGCAGGCAAATGCCTTAATGGCTAAGCCATCTCTCCAGCCCTAGTGTTCCATGATTTTGTGTATTCTCTGTAGCTTTTCTTGCTGATGATTTGTAGTTTAATCCTATTGTGATCAGATAGAGTGCAAGGAATTATTTCAGTTTTCCTGAACTTGTTAAGATTTGCTTTGTGTCCTATTATATCGTTTATTTTAGAGAATGTTCCATGTGGTACTGAAAAGAATGTGTATTCTGAATCACTTGGATAAAATGTTTTGTAGATGTCTATTAGGTCCATTTTGTTCTATGACCTCATTTAATCCAGATGTTTCTTTGTTTACTTTTTTTGCCAGGATGACCTGTCAGTTGATGAGAGTGGGCTATTGCAGTCACCAAGTACAACTGTCTTTGGTGGTATCTATGACCTTAATTCTAATAGTGTTTGCTTGATGAAGTTGGGAGCCCCCATGTGAGGTTCATATATGTTTAGAATTGTAATATCCTCCTGTTGAGTGTAATATAAAGTAACCTTCTTTATCTTTCCTAACTAATGTTGGTTTGATGTCTACCCTATCAGATATTAGGATAGAGACACCTGCTTCTTTTCTAGGCCCATTTGCTTGAAATACTGTTTTTTATCCTTTCACCCTAAGGTAGTGTCTGTCTTTTATGGAAAAGTAAGTTTCTTTGAGGCAATAAATAGAAGGATCCTGCTTTTTAACCCAGTTTGCAAACCTATGTATTTTGGTTGGGGCCATTGATATTAAGAGTTATTGTTGAAAGGTGTGTATTTATTCTTGCTATTTTTTTTCTTTTGTAGTTCTCCCTTTGCTCTTTTGCCTGTTATTTGAGGTTTTGGGTTTTTTTTTTTTTTTTTTTTCTGTTTCCTTACTTGTATGCTTTTCTTTCTCTTCAGCATGGAGGATCCTGTTACATATTTTCTTTAGAGCTAGTTTAGTGTTCATATATTCTTTTAGCCTGTTTTTGTTGTGGCATGTCCTTATTTCTCTGTCAATTTGGGTGGAGGGGTAGCTTTGCTGGATAAAATAATCTTGGTTAATAGTTGTTATCTGACAGTTGTTATCTTTCAGAACTTGGAATACATCATTCCAAGCCCTTATAGCTTTTAAAGTTTGTGTTGAGTAATCTATTATTCTGATTACCTTTGTATGTGACATGATTTTTCTAACTGCTTTTGACATATTTTCTTTGGTTTGTGTGTTTTGTAGTTTAATTATAATATGATGGTGGAAGACTCTCCCAGTTTCATCTGTTTGGTAGTTTCTAAAGGCTAACTGTATCTGTACTGGCATCACTTTTCCTATTTGGGGGAAGTTTTCCTCTATGATTTTGTTGAAGATACCCGCTATGCCCTTGGAGTAAAATTATTTTTCTTGTACTGTGCCCTGAATTCTTATGTTTGATCTCTTCAGAGTGTCTCAAATGTCTTGAAATTGCCATTCATGCCTCCTTATTAGTTTGTCTTTCTCTTTATTGGACTGTAGTAGATCTGCCACCTAATCTTTTAATTTAAATATTTTGTTCTTCATTCATTTTATGGTGAAACTTTCTACAGAGTTTTTTTTTCTTTACTTGACTTACTCTGTTTTTCATTTCTAGTATTTCTGATCCCCCCCCCCCCAGTATTTGTATTTACTTACTCATGTCTTGTACTGACCTTATTTCATTAAATTAGTTTCCTGTGTTCTCCTACGAGTTTATTTTCTTCTTTCATTCCTTTGATTTCTTTGAAAATAGAGTCCTTCTTTTGAAATCTTTGTCATGAATTTTATCTAAAGTCAGTCTCACTGGAGATTATTTCTCATGGATTTATAATTCTTGGTGGCTTTTTTGTGTTTATTTCTTGTATTATAATGTAGACATTTTTGCCTCTTGGGTTAATTTGATTTTGGAGTTTTCTAATTATCTGAAGCATTCTTAAATATATAAATCTGGTGTTATATATCTTTGGGGTAGGAGCTTAAGGTACCAGGTGTGGCTCTTATCTAATTTCCAGGGTAACAACAGAAGTGACCCTAGGTGTTAGATTTGCCTGCTATGCAAGTATTCTAGTAGGCTGGGTGGAGCAAAATACAGGCAAATTCTAAAAATCAACTGAACCATATACTCATTCAGTCAAAACCAGTACAGAGTATTTAATGTGAGTGTGGGTAAACAAACATACTAAACAAACAGAGGGCTGGAGAAATGGCTTAGCACTTAAGGTGCTTGCCTGAAAAACCAAAGGACCCAGGCTTGAGTTCCCAGTTCCCACGTATGTTAGATGCACAAGGTGGTGCATGTTTCTGGAGTTTGTTTGCAGTGGTTGAAGGCCCTGGCATGCTCATTCTCTCTCTCTCTCTCCTCCCTCTTCTTTCTTTCTCAAATAAATAAAACATGCATTGAAAATGAAACAAACAGATAATCTAACAAAGTCAAAGTCCCTAATGGAGTGTGTTGCCCCATACCCTTAATCTTATCCACTGGGAGGCTGAGATTTCTGTTCTGTAAAGGGTTCCAGGTCAGCCTGGGGCTGAGTAAGACCCTGCCTCTACGAATGACAAGAGAAGACAAGGCACTATAAATCAGGAAGCAAGAAAGGATAACTCCAACATATAGCTTATTTAAGAATGGCATAGCCAATGATCAATCATATCTAACACATAACCTTCCCTAACCTGGAAGGGATGATTAGCATTTCCATTACCGGCCTACATACCAGGCTGTGTGGTATTGTCCTGGCGTAAGTAGGCCTTGTCACATTTTGGGATAGCTTTGGTCTCAGCTATGCTGTGGACCTGCTTGGATTCCTCTTTTTGCTGTGTGGTTGATCTCCCTTCCCCAGGTCTCCAGTGGTTGCTGAGGCTGGTGGTTGGGGGAGGGGAGGCTGTGGACAGTGCCTGAAGTTGTACCAGAGCTGCATATCTGGTCCCTGCTATCTTCTTCCTCAGGTGTTGCTCAGCTGGTCCTTGCTGTCTTCTCCATCAGGTTTCTTGACTTTGTGAGGAGGCTGGTGTGAGTGGAAAAATCCCTTTACCTGGCTTTTTCTATGCTCAGGCAGAGCCTGGCAGCCACATGGACCAATACCACTGTGGGAGATGTTCCTATCTGCTTCTGTGGTCGCTAGACACTCTGTGTCTCTCCTGCTTCTCTGTTGAGGTTGATAATTCCTTATACACCTTCACTTTTTGGTAGAAGAGTGTATCTTGTTGTTTTTCTGCTTATTTAGGCTGCTTTGGCATGTCTATCACACTGCCATCTTACCCAAAAGTCTCCTGTTGTTGTTTTTTAAAATAAAATGAAAAGAACAATGGGAGAAAAGATACTTTTATATATCTTAAGGAGGAATATTGTCATTTTTGTTTTATTTTGTTTTGCTTTTACTTTTTCTATTTTTTCTTTTGATTCCTTTTTTGTATATGCATATATGTGTATGCATGTTGGCACACTTGGGTGCAGATGTGCATGTATGTGTGTGCTCAGAGGTCAACATGGGTTATCTTCCCCAGTTACATGGGTTATCTTCTCCACCTTTTATTTCATGATAGGGTCTCTCACTGAACCTGAAGCTCATTGTTCAACTAGACTAGCTAGTGAACAAGCCCTAGGGATCTTCCCATCTTTCCTGATTCTTCCTCCCATATGCTACCACATCTGCCATGTTTTCATGGATTCTGGGGATGCAACTCAGGTCCTCCTGCTTGCCCAGCAAGCACTTTACTGACCAAACCATCTCTCCAGCCCTATGCCTAGTTTTTAGAACAATGTCACCTTCCAATATTGAAACAAAATGCCCAATCTGTGACTTAATTGAATTCCATACACACAAATCATTCAAGTTGACAATAGAAATTAGTTCACATGTTCACTCCTTGTCAACTTGACATCCAAATACATTATTTAAAAACTGTAACAGGGCTGGAGAGATGGCTTAGTGGTTAAGCACTTTCCTGTGAAGCCTAAGGACCCCAGTTCAAGTCTTTAGTCCCCAGGACCCATGTAAGCCAGATGCACAAGGTGGTGCATGCATCTGGAGTTCATTTGCAGTAGCTGGAGGCCCTGGCATGCCCATTCTTTATCTATCTGCCTCTTTCTCTCTGTGTCTGTCTGTTTCTCTCAAACAAATAAATAAAATAAACAAAAATATTTTAAAACTGTAACATTCCTCCCTATCCCCCTGTATACTCATGAGCATCTTGTAATGCAAAATTCATTAATTCAAGATTCAGAAATCTCTTTAGTATTAAGATTCCAATATTACTCCAAGTCTCTTCTAAGACTCTATAATCTCTTAACTGTGAGCACCTAATAAACCTCTCCAAAACAAATTAAATACCTTTAATAACAATGGCACAGAATGAATATTCCCATTCTAGAAAGGAAGAATGGGGGTTGTATTAGTCGGGGTTCTCTAAAGGAACAGAACTGCTAGAATGAATTATTTAAAAAGGGGACTTATTAGATAAGCTTACAGAAGTCCAATAGCAGTTGCAGGCACGAGAATCACCGTACCTGGTAGCTGCTCAGTCCTCATGTCCAGAAGCCTCAGCAGTCCCGACCCGGCACTGCAGATGGTGCAGGGAAGCCTGGAGGCTTCCTGAGGAGCTGCTAGGTTTCGATCCATGTGGGTCCTCAGTTGATGCTGGTCTTCAGTCCATGCTGGAAGGTAGCAAGCAGCTCCAGCAGCCAAGTGGAAGGGAGGAAGGAAGGAACCCTTTTTACCCAGAGCTACCTTATATCAAGTCCCCCTCTGAGCAGGGCTGCCCACTCTGGGAGAAGGGCTCACCCTGGGGGAAAGACTTCTTCCTTTAGTTGATCCTTCCTAGAAGCAACCTGTAGATTACTAAACAGATCAAGTTGACAACACCTTAACTATCACAGGGGTATAACAAACAAAGATTATGTCAAAGAAAGAACCAAACCCAGCAGGGCAAACATCAAATGCTGTAGATCAACGTCCACATCTGAGGCTTTTTTAAAGTGGCATCATCTGGGCTTCAACAACCTTGAGCAGCCCTGGTTCTCCATATTACTTCTGTTTGTAGCACTGTTGCAGTTACCTTCATGGTGCTGTCACAAAGCACCCTATCCAAAGCAGCTTGTGGTAGGAAAGGGTTTATTTTGGCTTATAGACTTGAAGAGAGGCTCCACAATTGTAGGAGAAAACATGGCATGAGTAGAGGCTGGACATCATGTCCTGGCCAACATCTGATGGACAACAGCAGCACAAGAATGTACTAATCCTGGCAGGGAGAAGCTGTATATTACACACATGACCCCTGCACTCTCCCCACACAAAATCTCCAGCAAGACTTCAGTTCTCAAATTGCCACCAGCTGGGATCAAGCATTCAAAACACATGAGTCTTTGAGAGACACTTCAAACCATCATAAGCAGTAGCCTTTCTTTTGGTCCAGCTCCACCCTTTGCATTCAGTTTTTCTTGGCAGATATTCCACAGTCCTTGCATCTCCAACATCCTACAACTTAGGCTTCATCCTCACACAGGTGGCCTCTTTGCTCTTCTTGGAGGGAATCCACTCCTACCACCTATTCACCCATTTCTTGGCCTCAGCTGCTTTTTGGAATCTTGATTCAAGCCTCCATGACCCCATAACTCTTGTTTTTTTTTTTTTTTTTGCATGGATGCAAAATGAGGACAATGTAGACAATTCTGACAATTTCTGCTGCCATCTGGAGATGTATTTTGGCCCCTTCTATCTTAGCTAACATCACCTCTGTCCACCTTGATGGCTGAGCCTAGAAAAACAGTTTTCTACTACTACACTACTTCACTGACATCCTCACTTCAGACTCTCTCCATCCAAATGAATTTGCATTTTTATAAGCTGGAGTCTTCAAACTCTTCTATTATTTGTGATCATTCATCGAACAACTTTCAATGCAAGCAAACATTGCATATACAATAATCAATTAATTTAATTTTCTCCATTATACTTTGTTCTTTCTTATGCAATTTCTATATTTCTATTTCTATTTCTATTGCAATATCTAAAAACTTCAATTCAAACTCAAATATTAATTACCATACCTGGTATTGTTGCATTATTGATTTTAAAAGGACTATTTCTAATGTCCATCTATTTTTGTTATCTCCACAAGTATTTAAATTGTATTTCATGTTAATTATTTTTATCTTAAATTCCTAATTCCCTAATCATGTTTATTATAAATGGATTCACTGATAGACTACATGTTCTTTGCCATCTAACATAGTGAGGATTTCAAAGATCTAATAATTAAGTCTTTATTGTTTAATTTGAGTGTGTATATGTATCATGGGGGTGGGGCATCAATGTGCCATGGAGCACATGTAGAGGTTAGAGGCAACAGGGTGTCTGTGCTCTTCTTCCTCCTTTTTGAGACAGAGTCTTTTGCTCCTGCAAATAAACACCAGTCTAGCTGGCCTGCACTTCTAGCTCTGCATTCCATTGTCTTTGGCACATTGGGATCACACACTCATGTGCCACTTAAGATACATTTATGTGAGTGCTGTTCAATCAGACTTTCAAACAGGCAGACAGGTTTTGCAAGAGAGCAACTTTAACCACTAAGAAATCTTCTCATCTCCAGTAAGTCTTCATTATCTGCTTCCTGTCTTTGGGATGCTAGGCTTATGTTAACCAGAAGTCCCTTAAGACATCACTCCTTGCATATTTCAATCAGTAATACCACACATTGGGTAGAGTTCTGTTTCCTTACCTGTACATCCTACACATTGTCTCTTCTAATTAGCTAGCGGCTGGGAGTAGTATATTCAATCTTAGGAGTGTGTTGCCAACATGAATGTGTCATTGCCTTGAGTGCAGATTGAAAAACTACTTAAAGCACAAATGATACACACATGTAACAAGGTGTCAAAATATTTCAGATATTAGTTATTGGAGACAGAAGAACAAATCAGCCCATTTCACATTTGTTTCCTCACTTTTTGCTGATCCAATAAACCTAACCTCTAATTGTTTTTCTCAATTTTTATTAACATTTTCCATGATTATAAAAAATCCAATTTTTTTTAAGTCAGCCAGTTACCATATGGGCAGCAAGCTGAGTAACATGAAAACAAAAAAGTCCCCTTCTCTTATCGTTGTTAAAAGTTGCACACCAGAAACAAGGAAATAGACCAGGCTAGACCTAAAGAACATGCTGCTGAGGGTTGATTCTCCAGTTTTTTTTAATTATTTCAGGACTGTCTTATTAATTGCCATAACATTGTCCCACTTTAGAGAATGTCCTTTTTTTCCCCAGGAATTTGTCACAATATTCCATTAAGATTTTTTTAAAGACAGCTTTTTTTTTTTTTCGAGGTAGGGTCTCACTCTGGCTCAGGCTGACCTGGAATTCACTATGTAGTCTCAGGGTGGCCTCGAACTCTCGGCGATCCTCCTACCTCTGCCTCCCAAGTGCTGGGATTAAAGGCATGCGCCACCACGCCCGGCTCAAAGACAGCTTTTTATAAACTCATTTTCCATGGCTTATACAAAGAACAAAGTTTGGAATCTGTTGCTATTTCTTTTTGTTCAGAGAGCCTGCCTGTGGTATGGAAGCTCTACTACAACAAAATCCCATGAAAGAAAATTTGCCATTGCTAGGTTTGACCTAGTCAAAATACACTTATAACATCACACATCAATGTCTCCAGCCAGTGAATGAGAGATTGATATGCCACAATGTGTGACAATGATTCTGTGGTTGAAAAATTCATAATACTTTAATAAACTAAGAAAGAAGTAGTTAAATTAATCCAATTAAAACTTTTTTCTTAGTTTTTAAGATTACCAGCAGTTTTTTTCTAATTAATTATTTGCAACTATTTTAACCCATTCTTAGTCATTTTTATTTTATTTCATTTTATGTATTTCAGCATACTCCCAAAGAAGAATATATCTTTGTATCTTGTACTAATGCAAGTTGGTTAAGTCTATGGCTAAATTTTAAATGGTAGGATACTGTGACCACAGTTGTCATTCATTCTGAACATTGACTATAAAATTTTAATTAAATGTTCATAAATTATAGCACTGTCACAATTCAAACAGATGTCAGGAGATCTGACTATTTACATAATTTTTTATCAAAAAGCCACAGAGCAATAACACACAAACATAACTTTTTAAAGAAAAGTTTCAGAGTCAGTTAGGAAGTCACAGTAATGTATGACCAATCAGTTTTCTTCCTCTTGCAGAACTTTAATACTGTGACAGTCATTCTGACAGACAACAATACTGTGAAATGGTCAGTGTTCTTTGAATTTCCACAAAGAGAGAAGCATTTTAATTATAGCCTTATTTCTTTATTTTTTATATTTGGTTTTTCGAGGTAGAGTCTGAGGCTGACCTGGAACTCACTATGTAGTCTCAGGGTGGCCTCAAACTCACAGAAATCCTCCTACCTCTGCCTTCTGAGTGCTGGGATTAAATGTTTGCACCACTATGCCTGGCTTAGCTTTATTTTTTAAACTGGAGTAGTGGCCAGATTCCTATTAAATGTTTGCTTGCTACACTAAATAACAACTATGTAAGTCCAATAATATAAAATAAAAATATAATACTAGTAGCAACCTGACTACTTACATGCTAACTCCGATTCTATGTCACCCATGACTGTTTTGCACAAGAGTATCTCTGATAATTACATATAAGTGGATTTCAGCCTCTGAGATACATGCTCTCAGGTCTGGGGTTTAAACTGCCCTCTTCTTTCATTACAATCCTCCCTTTACAAGCTATGCTATCTCTCCTAGCTTCCTGGATGATTATCCTCACACTTTCAGACAATCAGGGGAGTGATTGGAATTCAGCTTCTGAATCCTAAGCAAAGCACTACAAATTGAGAAAGGTGATGTAGCCTGTGACATCTGGGGTACAGGGAGGACTAGTACAGTGTGACTAAAGAACTGTTCATGATGTTGTGGTGTTCACTTCTATTCTCAAAAATAATCTCGGATGACCTGAAAGAAAAGAGACAAAACTGTGTCATCTTTGCTAAGGTACAGCCTGATAAACAGAATGCAACCAATCACCTGAGCCTGCTCCATTCCTTTTGAAAAGAATGTACACCAAAGTCAAAGTCACTTTGACATTTTAGTATTTCAGGTTTTTATACATTTGTTTAAGTTTATAGAGATTTATATATTTATCTTGTAGATAATTTCACTTAGTCTTCCTGATGACTGTAGTCTCATAAATTTGGTTTTTTTTTAGAAATGTTTCCCAATAACATCAGATTGGGGCCAAGATGGTGACCGACTAGCTGCGCCGCAAATCCCGGGGAAAGAAAGGCAAGACACTAAGGGTTTTCTGTGTCTTCTTGTCAGTGGGAGGGCATGGGGGGAGGGGACAGGGAATCGTGGATCCCCTTATGGGTGGGTAGCCCACCCCTCCCACCAAATAGCCGCCACGCCCGATGCTGTTGCTGCTGCACTCAGATTGCATGCCAATTAGTCTGATTACACGCTGATAGATCACTGTATACAGAAGCTTAAACTGCTCTGCACACTTGCCCACATTACTGCTCCTTCAGCGAGCTCAAGTCCAACAGCAACTGCCACACAAGCCCAGACTGTGTCTCTCGCTTGCGCCACCTCAGGTACCATCCTCTACCTGTCTGCCATGCTGGCCATCCACCATTGTCCTGTGGCGGGGGAGGGCAGACTGTTTCCGGGTCCCAGTGTTCCCAGCCAGAGTTTGGGCTGCTTCAGTGCTTAGTACCTCAGTCCTCCTCCAAGATCGAATGCAGGCAGCTTTGGTGCATTACCACTTGAGAATTCAGGCAACTTTGGCACCCCTGTCAGGCAGTAGATAGGCGGCTTTGGCAAGTGGGAGCCAAAGCCCAAGCTGCTTGGCAACTGCCCCAGGTTGCCTCAGATTTCCATTGCGCTAGAGCCCAGGCTGATCCACCCACCTACATACCCATACACTATCATGGGCAGACCACAGCGCAAAAGAAATAACATGAAAAATCAAATACAAGAAAATCCAGATAGATCAACCAGTCCTACAATGAATACATATAACCAAAACACAGAAGAGTTATTAGGATCAGAACATCAAATTGAAGCTATGAGCAATGCAACCCTGACCAACCTTCTGATAGAACTTGCAGGAAAGCAACAAAGGACCGATAATCGTGTGGATGCAAATAGATAAGAAACTGGAATGAGTTCAAAGAGGGTTAATAGGTTTGAGAGAGAGTGAAAAAAAAGAACACCTTAAAAATCAGCTGGCCATACTAAATGAAGACATAAAGAAATGGAAGGATGAATTCCAAGAGTCATTAAGAAAATCAGAAAATGATGTGAAAAGGGAGCTTGACAGAGGGATGGAAATGATACATAGAAAAGTAGTAGAAAATGCAAACTTAATTGAACAAGTCCAAAATTCTGTAGAGGCTCTCAAGAATAGAGTCAGCAAAGTGGAGGATAGAAACTCTGATCTGGAAGACAAGATGGAAGAATCAGTTCAAGAGTTCAAAAATTTAAGTAAGTTCAAAAGTTCCTATGAACAGAACATGAGGGAAATGTGGGATACACTTAAACGTCCTAATATCAGAATCATTGGAATATCAGAAGGAGAAGAATTTCAGACCAAAGGCATGGAGAACTTATTTAACAAAATAATTGGGGCTGGAGAGATGATTTAGTGGTTAAGCACTTGCTTGTGAGACCTAAGGACCCTGGTTTGAGGCTCAATTCTCCAGGACCCACGATAGCCAGATGCATAAGGGGGTGCACACGTCTGGAGTTCGTTTGCAGTGGCTTGAGGCCCTGGCTTGCCCATTCTCTCTGTGCCTCTTTTTCTCTCTGTTGCTCTCAAATAAATAAAAATAAAATATTAAAATAAATAATTGAAGAAAACTTCCCCAGTCTCTTAAAAGAAAGGTCCATCAAGATATAAGAAGCCAACAGAACTCCAAACAGACTGGATCAAAGGAGGAACTCTCCAAGACATATTGTCATTAAGACTCTAACCATTGACACCAAAGAGAAAATCCTAAAAGCCACTAGGGAAAAACAGCACACCACTTTCAAAGGTAACCCCATCAAAATTACTTCAGACTTCTCAGTGGAAACCCTGAAAGCTAGAAGAGCCTGGAAAGAAACACTTCAAAGTCTAAGAACCTATGGCCTCCAGCCCAAACTATTCTACCCAGCAAATGTATCCCTCATAATAGATGGTGAAAGAAAACCTTTCCATGACAAAACTCAGCTTTACAATTATATGAACACAAAACCAAACCTACAGAGAGTATTTCAGGAAATTCTCCACAGAAAAGAAACAAATAATCAAACTCAAATGCCTATAAGAAGCAGATCACAATAACCAAACTCAGAGTAGGCACAAAAAATATCAAAGCCCATGAAAACAGCAACATGCATCTACCATCACAATATGGCAGGGATCAAATCTAATCTCAAAGTCATTACCCGAAATATTAATGGCCTTAATTCACCAATCAAGAGACAAAAGCTAACAGGATGGATCAAAAAATTAGACCCCTTAATCCGTTGCCTTCAAGAAACCCACCTCACCACTAAAGACAGATACCTCCTCAGGGTGAAAGGGTGGAAAACAATATTCCAAGCAAATGGGAATAAGAAACAAGCAGGTGTAGCTATATTAATATCGGATAAAATAGACTTCAAACCAAATTAATCAAAAAAGACAAAGAAGGCCACTTCCTACTTATCAAGGGAACGATACATCAAGAGCATATTACAATCATAAATCTGTATGCACCAAACACAGGGGCACCACTGTTCATAAAACAAAACCTACTTGACAATAAAACAGAAATAACCACCAATACCATTGTCAGTAATAGACAAATCATCCAAACAGAAACACCAGGGAAGTAAAAGAGCTCAACAAAACCATAGATCACTTAGACCTAAGGGATATCTACAGAACTTTCTATCCCAAATCCACAGACTACACATTCTTCTCAGCAGCCCATGGAACATTCTCTAAAATAGACCATATACTGGTCACAAAGACTGCCTTCACATATTTAGAACAATTGACATAATTACCTGAATGATATCAGATCACAATGCTATAATGCTAGAAATCAACAACAAAAGGCCACCAAGAATCCCAAAGGCACCTGGAAACTAAACAGCACACTTTCAAATGATAAATGGATAGTGGATGATAAAAATGAAATTGCAAAATTCCTGGAATTGAATGACAATGACAACACATCATACCAAAACTTATGGGACACAATGAAGGCGGTCCTCAGGGGAAAATTCATAGCACTCAATGCCTTCATAAAAAAGATAGAAAGATCCCAAATCAATAACCTAACCATCCACCTAAAGTCACTGGAAAAAACAAGAAAAATCCAACCCAAAGAGCTACAGAAGAAAAGAAATAATTGAAATCAGAGCACAAATTAATGATTTGGAAACCAAGTAAACAATAAAGACAATTGACAAAACAAAGAGCTGGTTCTCTGAAAAAATAAACAAGATTGACAAATCCCCAGCCAATTTGATCAAGCAAGAAAAGGAGAAGCTTTAATTTAAATTTAAATTCAAAATGAAATGAGATCACATCAGATATAAGTGAAATTGGGAGAATCATCAGGACTTATTTCAAAAACCTCTACTCCACAAAACTGGATAATGTGGAGGAGATGGATAAATTCCTGCACGCATACTGTCTATCAAAGCTAAACTCAGAGCAGATTAATCACCTCAAGGAACCCATCACACTCATGGAGATTGAAAATGAAATAAAAATCCTCTCCAAAAAGAAGAGTACAGGACCAGAGGTCTTCTCAGCTGAATTTTATCAAACCTTCATGGAAGAACTCAAACCAATCTTCCTCAAACTGTGCCACACAAGTGAAGAACAGCGAGAGCTACACAACTGTGTCTACTAAGAACAATTTTCATTGTAAACTATGAGTGAATTCATAGTTCCATAAGCTGATTGTCTGCTAAGAACACTTCCCATTGCAAATTAACAGTGAATTTAATATGACAATCCATCTGTCACTTTAGAACATTTCCCCTTGGATCAGGGAATTCAAAGTTCTCTGAGCCTATTGTCTACTAACAACATTTCCCATTGCAAGCTAGCAGAGAATTCACAGTTGTATGAGCTGATTGTCTGTGAAGAACACTTCCCATTGTCAACTACCAGAGAATTCATAGTTCTGGAAGCTGACTGTCTACGAAGTCCATTTCACACTGTAAACTCACAGACAATTCAAAGTTCCATAAACTGATTGTGTGCTAAGAACATAACCCATTGCAAACTAATAGTGAATTCAAAGTTCTATAAACTCTGATTATCTAGTAAGCATATTTCCCATTGAAAACTACCAGTGAATTCATAATTGTATAAGCTGATTGTGTTTGAAGAACATTTCCCCTTGAAAACTAACAGTGAAGTCATAGTTCTAAAGCTGAGTGTGTGCTAAGAACGTTCCCCATGGCAAAGTGACTGTGAATTCAAAGTAGTATAATCTGATCAAGTACTAAGAGGTTTCCCATTGTAAACTGACATTGTAAAATGCATTCTTAGTTCTGTAAGCAGATTAACTGCGAAGAACATCTCCTATGGTAAACTACCAGAGAATTTACAGTACTATATGCTGATTGTCTACTAAGAACATTTGCCGTTGCAAACTTACAGTGAATTCAAGTTTTCTAAGCTGTCTTCTAAGAATGTTTCCCATTGTCAACTTTACAGTGGATACAAAGTTCTTCTAACGTGGATTTGAGTGTCTAAGGAACTCTGTTTCTGTAATATTCAAATTCCTTATATAGGAAACGAGAACTGAAGAGAACCTACAAACTAATATCTACTTACGGTGTGAAAAAGCACAACACTCAATTAAATACACTTAGTTCGTGTTCCTTCAATGCAGGATTTCAACTCGTCACAGTGTTTGAACTATGATATCATTCGTTACTACTCAGAAAAGAAGAAGCAGTAAAGGAACTTGTGTCCAACTGACTCACACTGTTATACTCTAATCAGCTTGCCTAGTTGGAACAGTTCCCATTGTCAACTTACAGGGAAATCAAAGTTCTGTAAGCTGTCTACTAAGAAGAATTTTCATTGTAAAATAAGAGTGAATTCGTAGTTCCATAAGCTGATTGTCTGCTAAGAACACTTCCCGTTGCAAATTAACAGTGAATTCAATATTGGACAATCCGTTTGTCGCCTTAGAACATTTCCCGTTAGATCCTAACAGGGAATTCAAAGTTCTCTGAACCTATTGTCTACTAACAACATTTCCCATTGCAAGCTAACAGAGAATTCACACTTGTATAAGCTGATTTCTGCCAAGAACATTTCCCATTGTAAACTTACAGTGAATTCGTAATTCTATAAAGCAATTGTCTGCGAAGAACACTTCCCATTGTAAATTACCAGAGAACTCATTGTTCTAGATGCTGGCTGTCTATCCAGTTCATTTCCCGCTGGAAATTCACATAGAATTCAAAGCTCTACAAGGTGTTGTGTGTAAGAACATTCCCCATTGCAAACTAATAGTGAATTCAAAGTTTTATAAGCTCTGATTGTCTAGTAAGCATATTTCCCATTGAAAACTACCAGTGAATTCATAATTCTATAAGCTGATTGTGTTTGAAGAACATTTCCCCTGGAAAACTAACAGTGAAGTCATAGATCTATAAGCTGAGTGTGTGCTAAGAACATTCCCCGTGGCAAAGCAACTGTGAATTCAAAGTAGTATAATCTGATCATGTACTAAGAGGTTTCCCATTGTAAACTGACAATGCATTCTTAGTTCTGAAAGCAGATTGACTGCAAAGAACATCTCCCATAGTAAACTACCAGAGAATTTACAGTACTATATGCTGATTGTCTACTAAGAACATTTGCTGTTGCAAACTTACAGTGAATTCAAGTTTTCTAAGGTGTCTTCTAAGACCGTTTCCCATTGTCAACTTAGCAGTGTATACAAAGCTTTTCTAACGTGGAATTTGAGTGTCTGAGGAACTGCGTTTGTGTAATATTCAAATTTCTTATATAGGAAACGAGAATTGAAGAGAACTTACAAACTGATAACTACTTACGGTGTGTAAAAGCAGAACACTCAATTAATACTCTTAGATCATGTTCCTATATGCCAATAACAAACACACAGAGGATGATATCAGAGAATCACTCCTATTCACAATTGCTTCAAGGAAAATAAAGTACCTTGGAATGAAGGTAACCAAAGAAGTAAACTATCTCTACAAGAAAACTTTAAAACACTCAATCAAGGGAGAAATTGCAGAAGACACTAGAAAGTAGAGAAACATTCCTTGTTCCTGGATCAGAAGAATCAATATTGTGTAGATGGAAATCTTACCAAAAGCAATGTACACATTTAATGCAATCCCCATCAAAATTCCAGTGGTATTCTTCACAGAAATAGAAAAAACAATCCAAAAATTCATTTGGAATCACAAAATCCTCAAATATTTAAAATAATACTGAGCAACAAAAATAAGGCTGGTGGTATCACCATACTTGATTTTAACCTATACTACAGAGCCATAGTAACACAAACAGCATGGTATAGCCACAAAGCAGACATGATGATCAATGGAACAAAATAGAGGACCCAGATGTAAGTCCAGGTACCTATAGCCTACTGATATTTAATAAAAATGCCAAAAATGCTCATTGGATAAAAGACAGCCTCTTCAGCGAATGGTGTTGGGAAAACTGGGTATTTATGTGTTGAAGGATGAAAATAGATTCTTCTCTCTCTCCATGCACAAGAATTAAGCCCAAATGAATTAAAGACCTTAACATCAGACCTGAAACTCTAGAGGAAAAAGTAGGGGAAACCTTTCAACATACTGGTCTTGGCAAAGACTTTCTGAATATAACCTCAATTGCTCAGGCAATAAAACCACAGATTAACTGCTGCGACCTCATGAAACTACAAATATTTTGTATAGCAAAGGACACTGTGAATAAAGCAAAGAGGCAACCTACAGAATGGGAAAAAATCTTTGCCAGTTATATATCTGATAGAGGACTAATATCTAAGATATACAAAGAACTGAAAAAATTAAATAATAAGAAATCAAGCCAATTAAAAAATGGGTTGTGTTGCAGTCCGGTTCGCATTGCTGGTAGAAATCACCCAACCAAGAGTAGCTTCTGGGAAAAAGAGGTTTATTTTGGCTTGCAGGCTTGAGGGGAAGCTTCACAATGGCAGGGGGAAACGATGGCATGAGCAAAAGGTGGACATCACCCCCTGGCCAACATAAGCTGGACCACAGCAACAGGAGGGTGTGCCAAACACTGGCATGGGGAAACTGGCTATAAAGCCCATAAATCCGCCCCCAAAAATACGCTCCCTCCAGGAGGCATTAATTCCCAAATATCCATCAGCTGGGAACCTAGCATTCAGAACACCTAAGTTTATGGGGGACACCTGAATCAAACCACCACATTCCGCCCCTGGCCCCCATAAACTGATAATCATACATGATGTAAAATACAATGCATTCAGTCTGACTTTAAAAGTCCCCATAGTTTTTATCAATCACAATGATGTTCATACATTCCCATAGTCCAAGGTCTTTTAACTGAGCCATAATACCAAAACAACCTCAAAAAACTCATAATTGCACAGAATAGATATTCACACTGCAAAAGATGGCAATGAGCATAGCAAAGAAACATTCAACCAATACAAGATTTAAACAACCAGGGCAAACATCAAACTCTGTAGCTTCAAGTCTAGCAAATCTAGCCACTGACAAGTCCGATAATTCTAACCAGCAACAAGTCTCTGGCATTACAATTCCACCCCTCCAGCTAGGCTACTCACAGTCCTGGGAAACTTCATCAGGGCCGGCAGCTCCTTGGCAGCCATCTCATGGTCCTGGCATCTCCACTGGGTCTCCACTGCAATCCACGGTTCATCTTCATGGCCCCATGGGGTCTCTATGCAGGCAACCAGCAAACCTGCTTCACACTGCCCATGGCCATTTCCAAAACACAAGACAGTGTTACAAACTCAATGACCCTCTTTCCAGCACTTCTTATACTCCACGATACCAGGTAGGGTGCCAATTTGTTAATCCAGGGGGGAATAAAGCAGACTTTGAAGAACAGGACACTCCTTGAGCACTCAGGCCCCTTCAAAAGAGTTGACATTCTTTCTGTTGCCCCAGCACAGGTCAGCTAGCCCAGTCTCAAAGGTTGTAATCTCTCAGTTGCAGCTGAACGGGCAGCAGTTCACCCAAAGATTTTTCTTTCTGTGCCATATCCCTCTGCACACACCAGTTCATTTCTATGCAAAGAAACCCTGCACAACTTCTCAGGACATGGGCATAAGAGCAAGCTTCTCACACAAACTGCTAGCCCAGTCCAAGCAAAGCTCTTTATCACCCTCATAAGCCAAACCTCACAGTCCATAGTTCTTACTGCCTTCAGGTCTTTCAGCTCTGACCAGGATAGACCATCAAGCTGTACTTACAGCACTGCAAAGCATCTCTTAGGCCAAGGTTTCAACTCCTTCCACTTTCCTCTTGAAAATCAGCTCCAAAAGGCCGAAGCCACATAGTCAGGTGTCTAGCAGCAATCCCACTTCTCGGTACCACTTTACTGTTGTAGTCCGGTTCGCATTGCTGGTAGAAATCACCCAACCAAGAGTAGCTTCTGGGAAAAAGAGGTTTATTTTGGCTCACAGGCTTGAGGGGAAGCTTCACGATGGCAGGGGAAAATGATGGCATGAGCAGAGGGTGGACATCACCCCCTGGCAAACATAAGATGGACCATAGCAACAGAAGGGTGTGCTAAACACTGGCATGGGGAAACTGGCTATAAAGCCCATAAGTCCGCCCCCCAAAGTACGCTCCCTCCAGGAGGCATTGATTCCCAAATATCCATCAGCTGGGAACCTAGCATTCAGAACACCTAAGTTTATGGGGGACACCTGAATCAAACCACCAGAGGTTGGGAAACTAAATAGAGGGTTCTCAAAAGAAGAAATATGGATGGCATATAAGCATCTAAAAAAAGTTCTACATCCCTAGTCATCAGGGAAATGCAGGTTAAAACTATGTTGAGATTTCATTTCACTTCTATCAGATTATCTACCTTTATGAAAACAAATGACCATAAATGCCAGCAAGGATGTGGATAAAGAGGAACCCTTGTACACTGTTGGTGGGAATGCAATCTGGTTCAGCCATTGTGGAAATTAGTGTGGAGGTTTTTAAGACAGCTAAAAATTAATATACCATATGACCCAGCTACAGCACTCCTAGGCATATGACCTAAGGACTCATCACATTACCATAGAAATACTTGCTCAACCATGTTTATTGCCACTAAGTTCACAATAGCTGGGAAATGGAAGCAGCCTAGATGTCCCTCAACTGATGAGTGGATAATGAAGATATGGCACATTTATACAATGGAGTTCTACTCAGTGGTAAAGAAAAATGAAGTTATGAAATTTGCAGGAAAATGGATGGATCTGGAATGGATAATACTAAGTGAGGTAACCCAGGCCCAGAAAGCCAAGCATCACATATTCTCTGTCATATGTGGATCCTAGCTACAGTTCATTGGACTTCTGTGTGAGAAGGAGAGAAGTCAGTAGCAGAGGCCATTAAGCTAGAAAAGAGATATAAAGAGAAGAGAAAGAAAGGGAGGGGTGTACTTAATAGGATGGTATTGTATATATGTAAGTAGAAGAATAAATAAATGGGGGTGAAAAGGCCCAAAGTGAGGTCAGAGGAAGAGATCGAGTAAAGGAAGTTTGAGGGAGAGCTAATCAAAATCTAAGAGAATATAAATAAATCATATGGAATCTTCCAGTTTTGGACAATGGAACACTCGGGAGCCATAGATTGTTGCTAGAAAATTTTCAGTGCCAGTGATGGAATACCTTCCAGTGATTTGTTGGCCAGGGAGTTCCCTGATGTTCCCAAAACATTATAGGCCATTGCCAAGGCCCTTGGTTTACCACCATGAATAGATAGTAAGACCCTATTGCTGAAGACTCCACATACTTGGGCTGCAAGGCTATGGAGAAATTCTGCTGGAACTGATCTGGTAACTTCCTCCATGTAGACCAGCTGTCAGAAAGCTGGAAGAAGCCATTCTGCATGCAGTTCAATGGAAGAAAGAAAAATCACTAGTGAAGATACTTAACAGTGGACACTGCAACTTTATATTTGCCCAGCCAGGCCAAATGAGCCAACAAGTGTATATAAGCACCTAAAAAAATTTTCTGCATCCCTAGTCATCAAATAATGATAACTTGATCTCTTCCTTTCCAATTTGCATCCTTTTTATGTGCATCTCTAGCCTTATTGCTATGGCTAAAACTTCCAGTACTATATTAAATAAAAGTGGGGACAGTGAACACCCTTGTCTTGTTCCTGATTTTAATGGAAAAGCTTCTAGTTTTTTCCCATTTAGTAATATGTTGGCTGTAGATAATGTATTACATTTATCAATTTGCATATGTTCAACCATTTCTGGGATAAAGCCTACTTGGTCAGGGTGAATGATCTTTCTGATATATTCTTGTACTCTGTTTGCCAATATTTTGTTGAGAATTTTTGCATCTATGTTCATGAGTGAAATTGGTCTGTAATTTTCTTTTTATTGTTCCATCTTTTCCTGGTTTTGGTATCAGTGTGATGCTGGCTTTGCAGAAGGTATTTGGTAGGATTCTTTCTTTTTCTATTTTATGGAAAAGCTTAAGAAACATTGGTGTTAGTTCTTCCCTGAAGGTCTGGTAAAATTCAGCAGTGAATCCATCTGGGCCTGGACTTTTTCTAGTTGGGAGATTTTTGATAACTGCTTAGATCTCCATACCTGTTATAGGTCTATTTAATTGATTAATCTCATGTTGATTTAATTTAGGTAGGTCATAAAATTCAAGGAAATCATCCAGTTCTTTCAGATTTTCATAGTTAGTAGAGTATATGCTTTTATAGTATGTCCCTATGATTTTTTAAATTTAATTTTGGTAGGTCATGTAAGTCAAGGAAATCATCCAGTTATTTCAGATTTTCATACTTAGTGGAGTATATGTTTTTATAGTATGTCATGGTGGAAACAAAACTTCCCTGTAATTGGACTGGAGGCCCACTCCATGGGAGGGAATACATCCTTGATACTTAAAACTTAAAACAGGGGTAGTTTATGAGCCCTAGGGGTGTAACGTCTGCTGTGGTCTTGCTAAATGTATATACTATGCTTATCAAATTGTCTAGTAAGCACTTCTCTTAATGTTCATACCATTATATTAATGCTACTCTCACTTTTGGTAAAGAATCTTCTCTTTTCACATGGCAATGACCTTGGGATGACTCAGAAGGTATCATGGTGCTGGAAAGAAGTGACTGGAGTACTGAGTAATATCTCAATCTCACCTTCCAAGGCTCAAGGTCTAATGCGGAAGAGGTGGCAGAAAGAATGTAAGATCCAAAATGGCCTGGAGATAGATAGATAGATAGATAGATAGATAGATAGATAGATAGATAGATATGACTTCACAGTGCCTGGCACTACCTACACAAGACCATCATAATAGGAGGAAAAGATCATGACATCAAACTAAAAGACTGATTGAGATGGGGAGGGGATATGATGGAGAATGAAATTTCAAAAGGGAAAGTGGGTGGAGGAAGGGTATCACCATGGGATATTTTTTATAATCATGGAAGTTGTTAATGAAAATTTGGAAAAAAAAATGAAAAGAAAAAAATGTTGTTACCCAATCAGCTAGGGATTTCTTTTTTATTTCCTCAATTTTTATTAACATTTTCCATGATTATAAAAAAAAATCCCATGGTAATACCCCCCCCCACTTTCCCCTTTGAAATTCCATTCTCCATCATATCACCTCCCCATCGCAATCATTCTACTTACATATATACAATACCATCCTATTAAGTACCCTCCTTCCTTCCTTTCTCTTCCCTTTATATCTCCTTTTTAACTTACTGGATTTCTTTAACTTTCTCTCTGAGCCACACACTCAACTTTCCATTTATAATAATCCATCTGAAATTAATAAAACTCACCTAGAGAGTATGCTGCAAAGGGGGAAAGATGCTGCAGCCACATTGGTTTTCATTTGTCTTTATTTAATGGGAAAACAACCCTAGAAAAATCTTACTACAGAGATACATGCTCTGGTATTTTGCAGAAAGGATATTATTAATATTATTATTATTATTGGCACAAAGGTATGATTTTTTGCATAAATTCTGAATTAATGCCTATCATTGAATTAATCTACTATGACTTATCAAACTGAACAATAACTTAAGGAAATTCATCAACATATTGCAGGAGAGTCATGTTTGCAGCAGTAGATCTGAAAACCTGCAATCCTCAGTGGATTGCTTAATTGAATAAGGCTGGAGAGTTTTTAAACCCTTGTGACTGCCTAATCCATATCAATTGGCCGCTGGTCCCTTTGTCTATATCCACCCATTTAAAGGCAAATATCAGTTGGCTTGATTTTACCAAGGGAATGCTAAAGAAAGCATCCTTCAAATCCAGTACAGTATGTGCCTGTTTTCCAGGGTGGAGGGAACTGAGAAGGGTGTATGGATTTGGGACTATAGGGCAAATGTCTTGTGCTTTCCTGTTTATCTCCTGGATCTCCTGAACTAGCCTGTAATCATTGGTTCCTGGATTTCTGATGGGCAACAGTGGAGTATTTCAGGGGAATTGGCATTGGACCAGTATGGTGGCTTCAAGCAGCCTATCAATATGGATTTTAATTCCCTGTTTTCCCTCCAATGTCATAGGGTATTGCTTTACCTTGGCAGGTGTGGCATTACATTTTAGTTCCACTATAACAGGGGGTTGGTGAGCTGCTAATCCTGGCAGATTTCTTTCAGTCTAAACAAGAGGAAATTTCTGTTATAAGATCTTCATTAAGTCAGATTTTGCCGCTAGTGGAGGGTTGCTTAGTAAAATATATTCTCCTAAAGGGACAGTCAATAGAGTTTTGTTCATAATTTAGGATTTTTAAAGTCCAATATAATTTCATCTTTTTCAAACTGTATTTCTGACCTTAATTTGTGTAGAAAGTCACATCTTAAGAGGGGATATGGGTATTCAGGCATAACTAAGAAGGAGGGGGTCACTGTCACCTTTCCTAAATACACAATCATTTTAGTGGTCCAGGAACAAACCTGTGAGCCCATGGCCCATTGAATTACAGTCTGCTTCTTACTCCAAGGACCTTCTGCTTGGATTAAACTGAATTACTGGCACCGGTATTGATGAGGAAATTGACAGGAGTCCCCTTTACTTTTAGCATTGTCTTGGGCTCTGGGGGTGCAGTTGAGCCTGGATCCCATCAGTCTGTGTCTACTTGGAGCACATATGTGGCTTTCTTTCTCCGGTTTGGACATTCTTTTTGCCAATGGCCTGTCTCCTCACAATAGGCACACTGGTCTTTTCTTAAAAGGGGCTTCCCCTTTATGTTATCTTCATTATTATTATTAGTATTTTCTGTTTCTCCCTTAAAAGTCCTTCTCAGTGAGGTTTTTCTCCCAGGAAGGTGGCTACCATGACTGTAGCTAGTTTCCTTGCCTGTTTGTCCTCCAGACTGTCTCTATTATTGTAAACCCTTGCAGCAATCTTTACCAATTCTTATAATAACTTGCCTTCAAACCCTTCTATCTTTTGAAATTTTCTCCTAATGTCTGGTACTGATTGTGAAATAAAGGTTATGGTAACAGCTGCCCGATTTTCTTGAGCTTCTGGGTCAATTAGAGTATTGGTCCAATAAGCCTTTTGAAGGTATTTCAGAAAAGCAGAACGTGACTTATTTAGGCCCTGAATTACCTTAATTACTTTAAACAAATTTGTAGGGCACTTTGAAGCAGCCTGGAGACCCCCTAACAGAGTCAAGTGAAGGTGATCAAGAGACTTCCTACCTTCGTTGGAGTTCAGGTCCCATTTCAGGTGGGTGAAGGGAAAAACATGTTCAATTAGCTGAGGTTTTGTACCTCACAATGGATTCTTTCTCTCTCTTCAGTGGTGAAAAGTGTCTGCAGAAGTTGTTTGGGCTGGTGCATATAAAAGACAGTTTCTAATAAGGTTAGTCCCTTTGGGTGTTTTTGAAAAAGAAGGATTTTGATTTGTCCAGTTATAAAGATCACTAGTAGACAAGGAAACATACACTATGGAGGGATGGGCATCTCTTTCCCCTTGGAGATGTCCCCATGAGGTAAAGGCCTGCCTTAAAGGAAGGATCACTGGGGTTGGAGCCCTGGTGGTAGAATCAAGCAATGGAGAAGAACGTAAGCTATCTTCTAAAGGAGACTCTCATAGCCAGCATGGCACCAAGCATTGTCCACTTGGGGGTTACTAGCTGATAAGAAGACCTGCTCTGAGTATGAGCTGCACTAGGAAGGTCTTCTAGGGGCACGTCCCTAGGTTTGGCAGCAGGGGCATCCATTTCCCCTGGAACCTAGAGTGAGGGTGTTTCTTCTTCTGGTGATTCTGGCGGGACAAGTGGGGGAGGTGTCTTTGCTGCCTTTGACACAAGAATAGATTAATTAGAAGGAGGGGCAGGTTTGTGGGCTTTAATCCATGAGGAAGACTCCTCTACCAGGATCCTCCAAGCAATGATGTAGGTGGGGAGGGGGGGTCTGGTTTTCCAAAGATGACGTATTGTACCCTATAAATAAGTGGAAGAAAAAGATTCCTTCTGAGGGCCAGCCTTTCATTGAATTAGCTGTTAGTCTTCAGTGAGAAATGTTCCTTTCAAACAGCGGGATACAGAACTTTGAATTCAGGGATAGATTTCAAAGGGCAATTGAATATGATACACAATTGAATTACAGAACTCAACATTCTCTGTTAGTTTTCTTGCATAACCTATGTTGGTATTGAACCAGCTTCTAATCTTTTCAGTTCACGGTGGGCTTTCATTACTAAATGATGCTAGTACATAACCGGCTAATACCACATTGCATTCACTCTTAGTTTTCCAGGGATTAGTTCTTCCTAGACAACTAGTTTACGGAACATTGAATTGAACATTACTATTCATTGGGAAATGTTCAGATAGAAAAGAGGACTATGCAAAATTGAATACAGGCTTAGTTAGGGAAGCAGATGTGTTTACAGTAGAGAACAGAACAGAACAACATGACATTCACGATGAGTTTTCAATGAGAAACGAAAGAATCCAAGATGTCCTACTCTTTGAATTCCTTGGGATTTTTCAATAGCAACTGATCCTACCAGATAACCGGTGAATGACACTGTCAATTACGCAATCTTTAAGACGGGAATTGAGCTTCCTACACAATACGATATTAGAACCTTGAATTCACTCTTACGTTTCAAAGAGAATTGTTTATTGTACACAGTTTTCAACGGGAAACATTCTCAGTATTCACACAGTTCTAGCCCTTTGAATTCATGTTCATTTTCAACAGGAAATGTTCCGAGCATATAACCTGTGATAGAACTTTGAAATCACTCTTAGATTACCATTGGAATGGTGTCCGTAATGAAATTACAGAACATTGAATTCGCTGTTAATCTTCAGTGAGAAACGTTCATTACAAACAGCGGGACTACAGAACTTTGAATTCAGGGATAGATTTCAAAGGGCAATTGAATATTATACACAATTGAATTACAGAACTAGACTTTCCCTGTTAGTTTTCTTGCACAACCTATGTTGGTATTGAAGCAGCTTCTAATCTTTTCAGTTCACAGTTAGTTTTCAGTAGTAAATGATGCTAGTACATAACTGACTAATAGCACATTGCATTCACTCTTAGTTTTCCAGGGGATAAATTCTTCCTAGACAACAGGCTTATGGAACGTTGAATTGAACATTACTATTCAATAGGAAATGTTCACTTAGAAAACAGGACTATGCAACATTGAATACAGGCTTAGTTAGGAATGTGGATTAGTTTACAGTTGAGAACAGGACAGAACAACATGACATTCATGATGAGTTTTCAATGAGAAACGAAAGAATCCAAGATGTCCTACCCTTTGAATTCCTTGGGATTTTTCAATAGCAACTGATCCTACCAGATAACTGGTGACTGAAACTGTCAATTACGCTTACTTTAAGACGGGAATTGAGCTTCCTACACAATACGATCATAGGACGTTGAATTCGCTCCTACTTTTGAAAGAGAATTGTTTATTGTACACAGTTTTCAATGGGAAACATTCTCAGGATTCACACAGTTTTAGCCCTTTGAATTCATGTTCGTTTTCAACAGGAAATGTTCCCAGCGTATAACCTCTGATAGAACTTTGAAATCAATCTTAGATTACCATTGGAATGGTGTCCGTAATGAAATTATAGAACATTGAATTTGCTGTTAGTCTTCAGATAGAAATGTTTATTTCAAACAGCGGTACTACAGAACTTTGAATTCAGGGATAGATTTCAAAGGGCAATTGAATATTATACACAATTGAATTATAGAACTCGAACTTCTCTGTTAGTTTTCTTGCACAACCTATGTTGGTATTGAAGCAGCTTCTAATCTTTTCAGTTCATGGTTAGTTTTCATTTGTAAATGATGCTAGTACATAACTGGCTAATAGCACATTGCATTTACTCTTAGTTTTCCCGGGGAAAAGTTCTTCCTAGACAACAGGTTTACGGAACGTTGAATTGAACATTACTAATCATTGGGAACTGTTCACTTAGAAAACAGGACTATGCAACATTGAACACAGGCTTAGTTAGGAATGTGGATTAGTTTACAGTAGAGAACGGAACAGAAAAACATGACATTCACGATGAGTTCAATGAGAAACAAAAGAATCCAAGAGGTCCTACTCTTTGAATTCCTTGGGATTTTTCAATAGCAATTGATCCTACCAGATAACCGGTGAATGACACTGTCAATTAGGCTTTCTTTAACACGGGAATTGAGCTACCTACACAATACGATCATAGAACATTGAATTCACTCTTACTTTTCAAAGAGAATTGCTTATTGTACACAGTTTTCAATGGGAAACATTCTCAGTATTCACACAGTTCTAGCTCTTTGAATTCATGTTCGTTTTCAACAGGAAATGTTCCCAGCATATAACCTCTGATAGAACTTTGAAATCAATCTTAGTATACCATTGGAATGGTGTCCGTAATGAAATTACAGAATATTGAATTCGCTGTTAATCTTCAGTGAGAAACGTTCATTACAAACAGCGGGACGACAGATCTTTGAATTCAGGGAGAGATTTCAAAGGGTAATTGAATATTATACACAATTGAATTACAGAACTCGACTTTCTCTGTTAGTTTTCTTGCACAACCTATGTTGGTATTGAAGCAGCTTCTAATCTTTTCAGTTCACAGTTAGTTTTCAGTACTAAATGATGCTGGTAAATAACTGGCTAATTGCACATTGCCTTCACTCTTAGTTTTCTAGGGGATAAGTTCTTCATAGACAACAGGTTTACGGAACGTTGAATTAAACATTACTATTCATTGGGAAATGTTCACTTAGAAAACAGGGCCATGCAACATTGAATACAGGCTTAGTTAGGAATGCGGATTAGTTTACAATTGAGAACAGGACTGAACAACATGACATTCACGATGAGTTTTCAATGAGAAATGAAGGAATCGAAGATGTCCTACTCTTTGAATTCCTTGGGATTTTTCAATAGCAACTGATCCTACCAGATAACCGGTGAATGAAACTGTCAATTACGCTTACTTTCACACGGGAATTGAGATTCCTTATACAATACAATCGTAGAACGTTGAATTCGCTCCTACTTTTCAAAGATAATTTTTTATTGTTCACAGTTCTCAGCGGGAAACATTCTCAGTATTCACACAGTTCTGGCCCTTTGAATTCATCTTCGTTGTCAACAGGAAATTTTCCCAGCATATAACTTTGGATAGAACTGTGAAATCAATCTTAGATTACCATTGGAATGGTGTCCGTAACGAAATTACAGAACATTGAATTCGCTGTTAATCTCCAGTGAGAAATGGGCATTTCAAGCAGCTGGACTATAGAACATTGAATTCAGGGATAGATTGCATAGGGCAATTGAATATTATACACAATTGAATTACAGAACTCGAACTTCTCTGTTAGTTTTCTTGCATAATCTATTTTGGTATTGAAGCAGCTTCTAATCTTTTCATTTCACAGTTAGCTTTCATTAGTAAATGATGCAAGAACATAACCGGCTAATAGCACATTGCCTTCACTCTTAGTTTTCCAGGGTATAAGTTCTTCCTAGACAAAAGGTTTATAGAACGTTGAATTGAACATTACTATTCATTGGTTAATGTTCACTTAGAAAACAGGACTATGCAACGTTGAATACAGGCTTAGTTAGGAATGCGGATTAGTTTACAGCAGAGAAAAGGAAAGAAAAACATGACATTCACTGCCGTGAACTGACTCTCGGGGAGATCAGGACCGAGGGAGAACAAGGGCGAAGGCTCAAGGAGAACTCGGGATTCGGCGGGGAAATGACAGACAGACACACTCAAGTTGAATATGCTGCTGCAATTTACTGAAGGTTTCATGAAGGTTTTATACAGATTGAACAGGGAAACTTAAGAATTATTAATCTAAACAATCTTAAGTATTGTTCTACTCTAAGCATACGTGCAGTGTTTATCAGGCAGGAAATGTACCCATTTTCTGAGAAGCATGTCTCGCACCATTGACCACAACATTATACGAACAGAAACTAGGGTAAAAGGTGTAAGGTGAATAACAGGTTACTTATTTTTTATACCCCAAGGACTGTATAAACACCAAGGCTTACGTTTTCTTGCTAAGCGTTCCCATAAATGGAAGAGAATGCCATAGCCTCCTTTTTTCTTCATAATTTACCCATCTATTACCGAATTTATCATATCCTCCCTCATAGGGGAGTGGAACTAAGTAGATTCCAGCTCTAGGAGTCCACCATCTGCCCTTGATCAAGTACTGAACATATCCCCCAGGAAGTTTCCTAGTGGGAATGCCTAAGTTTTGTAACTCCTTTTCTGCAGAACTGTCATGCTTCTTATGAACACTACTGATCAACATTTCTACTTTTATATTCTCAGGCTCACTATCGTTCTCAAACATCATAAGCTGTTTTTACTTTACACCATCTAAAAACTGTTCTAGAGTTAATTTTTTATTCTTAGTAGAGTTATACATTCCCTCCATTGCCCTAATCATAGGAGGGGCACATTCAATGCTTAGATTGTTTCTTGTACTCTGATTGCGTGCATGATTACTTATAAGTGTTGAATTAGCTGTTCTTAGACAAACAGCTAGAAGAAAGCAGGAAAGAAACAGAGTGCAGAAAACAGGACATTGGCACCAGCAATCGGGTCTTTGTGACTTCTTATGGGCAGCAGGAACCATTACAGTAACTGACTGCCAAGGGGTCACCGGGGGCATCCCTCCGAGGAGTGATGGCCCTCGGTCTTCAGCTCTCTTCCAGTGCAGAAGCATCTCTGCTTGCTACACAGGCGAGGTTGCCGTGGACATAGCAATTCACGATGGGTTTTCAATGAGAAACGAAAGAATCGAAGGTGTCCTACTCTTTGAATTCCTTGGGATTTTTCAATTGTAATTGATACTACCAGATAACCAATGACTGAAACTGTCAATTACACTTACATTAAGACGGCAATTGAGCTTCCCACACAATATGATCATAGAACGTTGAAAGCGCTCCTACTTTTAAAGAGAATTGCTTATTGTACACAGTTTTCAACGGGAAGCATTCTCAGTATTCACACAGTTCTAGCCCTTTGATTTCATGTTCGTTTTCCACAGGAAATGTTCCCAGGATATAACCTCTGATAGAACTTTGACATCAATCTTAGATTACCATTGGAATGTTGTCTGTAATGAAAATACAGAACATTGAATTCGCTATTAGTCTTCAGTGAGAAACTTTCATTTCAAATAGCGGGACTACAGATATTTGAATTAAAGGATAGATTTCAAAGGACAATCGAATATTATGCACAATTAAATTACAGAACTCGACCTTCTCTGATACTTTTCTTGCACAACCTATGTTGGTATTGAAGCATCTTCTAATCTTTTCAGTTCACGGTTAGTTTTCATTAGTGAATGATGCTAGTGCATAACCGGCTAATAGCACATTGCATTCACTCTTAGTTTTCCAGGGGATAAGTTCTACCTAAACAACAGGTTTACAGAACGTTGAATTGAACATTACTATTCATTGGGAAATGTACACTCTAGAAAACAGGACTATACAACATTGAATACAGGCTTAGTTAGGCATGCGTATTAGTTTACAGTAGAGAACAGGACAGAAAAATATGACATTCACGATGAGTTTTCAATAAGAAACGAAAGAATCCAAGATGTCCTACTCTTTCTATTCCTTGGGATTTTTCAATAGCAACTGATACTACCAGATAACCGTTGAATGAAACTGTCAATTACGCTTACTTTACGACGGGAATTGAGCTTCCTACACAATATGATCATAGAACGTTGGAATCGCTCCTACTTTTGAAAGAGAATTGTTTATTGTACACAATTTAAAATGGAAAACTTCTCATTATTCACACCGTTCTACCCCCTTGAAAACATGTTCGTTTTCACCAGGAAATGTTACCAGCATATAACTTCGGACAGAACATTGAAATCAATCTTAGATTACCATTGGAATGTTGTCTGTTATGAAATTACAGAACATTGAATTCGCTGTTTGTCTTCAGTGAGAAACATTCATTTCAAACAGCGGGACTACAGAACGTTGAATTCAGGGATAGATTTCAAAGGGCAATTGAATATTATACACAATTTAATTACAGAACTCGACCTTCTCTGTTAGTTTTCTTACAAAACCTAGGTTGGTATTGAAGCAGCCTCTAATCTTTTCACTTCACGGTTAGTTTTCATTAGTAAATGATGCTAGTACATATCCGGCTAATCGCACATTGCATTCACTCTTAGTATTCCAGGGGTTAAGTTCTTCCTAGACAACAGGTTTACTGAACGTTGAATTGAACATTACTATTCATTGGGAAATGTTCACTCCAGAAAACAGGACTATGCAACATTGAATACAAGCTTAGTAAGGAATGCAGATTAGTTTACAGTAGAGAAAAGGAGAGAAAAATATGACATTCACGATGAGTTTTGAATGTGACACGAAAGAATCCAAGAGGTCCTACTCTTTGAATTCCTTGGGATTTTTCAATAGCAACTGCTCCTACCAGATAACCCGTGACTGAAACTGTCAATTACGCTTACTTTAAGATGGGAATTGAGCTTCCTACACAATACGATCATAGAACATTAAATATGCTCTTACTTTTCAAAGAGAATTGTTTGTTGTACACAGTTTTCAATGGGAAACATTCTAAGTATTCACTTAGTTTTAGCCCTTTGAATTCATGTTCGTTGTCAAGAGGAAATATTCCCAGCATATAACCTCTGATAGAACTTTGAAATCAAACTTAGATTACCATTGGAATGCTGTCTGTAATTAAATTATAGCACATTGAATTCGCTCTTAGTCTTCAGTGAGAAACGTTCATTTCAAACAGCGGGACTAGAGAACTTTGAATTCAGGGATAGATTACAAAGGGCAATCGAATATTATACACAATTAAATTACAGAACACGACCTTCTCTGTTAGTTTTCTTACACAAGCTATGTTGGTATTGAAGCAGCTTCTAATCTTTTCAGTTCATGGTTAGTTTTCATTTGTAAATGATGCTAGTACATAACCGGCTCATAGCACATCACATTCAGTCTTAGTTTTCCAGGGGATAAGTTCTTCCTAGACAACAGGTTTACGGAATGTTGAATTGAACATTACTATTCATTGGGAAATGTACACTCTAGAAAACAGGACTATGCAACATTGAATACAGGCTTACTTAGGCATGCCGATTAGTTTACACTAGAGAACAGGACAGAAAAATATGACATTCACGATGAGTTTTCAATGAGAAAGGAAAGAATCCAAGATGTCCTACTCTTTGAATTCCTTGGATTTTTCAATAGCAACTGATCCTACCATATAACTGGCAATGGAAACTGTCAAATACGCTCACTTTAAGACGGGAATTGAGCTTCCCACACATTACGATCATAGAACGTTGAATTCGCTCCTACTTTTGAAAATGAAATGTTTATTGTACACAGTTTTCAACGGGAAACATTCTCATTATTCACACAGTTCTAGCCCTTTGAATTCATGTTTGTTTTCAACAGGAAATGTTCCCAGCATATAACTTCTGACAGAACATTGAAATTAATCTTAGATTACCATTGGAATGTTGTCTGTTATGAAATTACAGAACATTGAATTCGCTGTTTGTCTTCAGTAAGAAGCATTCATTTCAAACAGCGGAACTACAGAACTTTGAATTCAGGGATAGATTTCAAAGGGCACTCGAATATTATACACAATTAAATTACAGAACTCGACCTTCTCTGTTAGTTTTCTTGCACAACCTATGTTGGTATTGAAGCAGCTTCTAATCTTTTCAATTCACGGTTAGTTTTCATTAGTACATAACCGGCTAATAGAAGATTGCATTCACTGTTTGTTTTCCAGGGGATAAGTTCTTCCTAGACAACAGGTTTACGAAACGTTGAATTGAACATTACTATTCATTGGGAAAATTCACTCTAGATAACAGGACTGAGTAACATTGAATACAGGCTTAGTTTCAATGCGGATTAGTTTACAGTAGAGAACAGGACAGAAAAATATGACATTCACGATCAGTTTTCAATGAGAAACGAAATAATCCAAGGTGTCCTAATCTTTGAATTCCTTGGGAATTTTCAATAATAATTGATACTACCAGATCACCGGTGACTGAAACTGTCTATTACGCTTACATTAAGACGGGAATTGAGCTTCCTACACAATACGATCATAGAACATTGGAATTGCTCCTACTTTTAAAGAGAATTGCTTATTGTACACTGTTTTCAATGGGAAGCATTCTCAGTATTCACACAGTTCTAGCCCTTTGAATTCATGTTCAGGGTCTGGTATGAAACTCTCCAAACTCTAAGAAATTATGGCTTTCAACCCAAACTACTCTACCCGGCAAAAGTGTCCTTTATAATAGATGGTGAAAGGAAAACTTTCCATGACAAAACTCAGCTTTACAATTATATGAACACAAAACCAAACCTACAGAGAGTACTCCAGGAAATTCTCCACAGAGAAGAAACAAATAACCAAACACAAATGCCTACAAGAAGAAGATCACAGCAACCAAACCCAGAGTAGATAGAAGAAAAAAAAAAATTAAATTCCATGAAAATTCCAACACACCTCTCCCACCACAACATGACAGGGATCAAATCAAATCTCACAGTCATCAACCTAAACATTAATGGCCTTAATTCACCCATCAAGAGACACAGGCTAACAGGGTGGATCAAAAAATTAGACCCCTCAATCTGCTGCCTTCAAGAAACCCACCTTACCACTAAAGACAGAAACCTCCTCAGGGTGAAAGGGTGGAAAACAATATTCCAAGCAAATGGGAATAAGAAACACGCAGGTGTAGCTACATTAATATCAGATAAAGTTGACTTCAAACCAAAAACAATCAAAAAAGACAAAGAGGGCTACTTCCTACTTGTAAAGGGAACAATCCATCAAGAGGATATTACAATCATAAATCTGTATGCACTAAACACAGGGGCACCGCAGTTCATAAAACAAAACCTACTTGACAATAAAACAGAAATAACCACCAACACCATCATAGCTGGGGACTTTAACACACCATTATCAGTAATAGACAGATCATCCAAACAGAAGCTCAACAGGGAAGTAAGAGAGCTCAACAAAACCATAGAGCACTTAGACCTAACAGACATCTACAGAACTTTCCATCCCAAATCCACAGACTACACATTCTTCTCAGCAGCCCATGGAACATTCTCTAAAATAGACCATATACTGAGTCACAAAGATAGCCTCCACATATTTAGGAAAATCGACATAATTCCCTGCATGATATCAGATCATAATGCTATAGTCCTAGAAATCAACAACAAAAAAACCAACAAGAGCCCCAACGGCAACTGGAAACTGAATAGCACACTCTTAAACAATAAATGGATAGTGGATGAAATAAAAAATGAAATTGCAAAATTCCTGGAATTGAATGACAATGAGAACACATCATACCAAAACTTGTGGGACACAATGAAGGCAGTCCTCAGGGGAAAATTCCTAGCACTCAATGCCTTCATAAAAAAGACAGAAAGATCCCAAATCAATAGCCTAACCATCCACCTAAAGGCACTGGAAAAACAAGAAAAATCCAACCCAAAGAGCTCCAGAAGGAAAGAAATAATTAAAATCAGAGCAGAAATTAATGAATTGGAAACCAAGGAAACAATTAAGGCAATTGACAAAACAAAGAGCTGTTTCTTTGAAAAAATAAACAAGATTGACAAACCTCGGGCCAATTTGATCAAGCAAAAAAAGGAGAGATTCCAAATTAACAAAATTCAAAATGAAAAAGGAGAGATCACAACAGACATCAGTGAAATCGGCAGAATCATCAGGACTTATTTCAAAAACCTCTACTCCACAAAACTGGAAAATGTGGAGGAGATGGATAAATTCCTGGATGCATATCATCTACCAAAGCTAAACTCAGAGCAGATCAACCACCTCAATGAACCCATCACGCTCATGGAGATTGAAAAAGTAATAAAAAACCTACCAAAAAAGAAGAGTCCAGGACCAGATGGATTACCAGCCGAATTTTATCAAACCTTCATGGAAGAACTCAAACCAATCTTCTTAAAACTGTGCCACACAGATGAAGAACAGGGAAAACTACCCAATTCCTTCTATGAAGCTAGTATCACCCTAATCCCAAAACCAGGCAGAGATGGCACAAGAAAAGAAAACTATCGGCCTATTTCCCTAATGAACATAGATGCAAAGATCCTCAACAAAATTCTCGCAAACCGAATCCAACAACACATCAAAAGCATTATCCACCTTGACCAAGTGGGATTTATCCCAGGAACACAAGGGTGGTTCAACATATGAAAATCTGTCAATGTAATACACCACATAAACAAGCTTAAACATAAAAGTCACATGATCATTTTGATAGATGCAGAAAAGGCCTTCGACAAGATACAACATCACTTCATGATCAAAACGTTGGAGAGAATCGGCATGGCCAGTTCACATCTTAATATAATAAAGGCAATATACAAAGCTCCAATGGCCCAAATAATACTTAATGGAGAGAGACTGGAGGAATTCCCATTGAGATCAGGAACAAGACAGGGATGTCCTCTCTCACCTCTGCTTTTCAATATAGTTCTGGAAGTCCTAGCCCAAGCAATAAGGCAGGAGAAGGAAATAAAAGGGATACAATTTGGAAAGGAAGAAGTTAAGTTAGCGCTATTCGCCAATGACATGATTGTATATGTAAGAGACCCGAGAGACTTCATCCCAAAACTCCTGAAGGTGATTAACTCCTATAGCAAAGTAGCAGGATACAAAATCAATGCACAAAAATCAGAAGCATTTCTGTATGCAAATGACAAAGACACAGAAAAAGAAATAAAGGACATAGTCCCATTTTCAATAGCAACAAAAAAAATAAAATACCTTGGAATAACGTTAACCAAGGAAGTAAAAGATCTATACAATGAAAATATAAAAACTCTCAAAAAAGAAGTTGAGGAGGACTTGAGAAGATGGAAAGACCTCCCATGCTCCTGGAAAGGCAGAATTAACATTGTGAAGATGACAATCCTACCAAAGGCAATATATCGATTTAACTCAATTCCAATTAAAATCCCTACAGTGTTCTTCACAGACATAGAAAAAATGATCTCAAATTTCATATGGAAAGGCAGAAGGCCTCGCATGTCCAAACATATCCTCAGCAAAAGAAATACCTTTGGTGGCATCACCATACCCGATATAAAGTTATACTACAAAGCCATAGTAATAAAAACAGCATGGTACTGGCACAAAATTACGCTTACTTTAAGATGGAAATTGAGCTTCCTTCACAATACGATCAGAGAACGTTTAATTCGCTCCTACTTTGAAAGACAATTGGTTATTGTACACAGTTTTAAACGGGAAACATTCTCAGTATTCACACAGTTTTAGCCCTTTGAATTCATTTTCATTTTCCACAGGAATTTTTCCCAGCATATAACCTCTAACAGAAATTTGAAATCAATCTTAGATAACCATTGGAATGGTGTCCGTAATGAAATTACAGAACATTGAATTCACTGTTCGTCTTCAGTGAGAAACGTTCATTTCAAACAACGGGCCTAAAAAAGTTTGAAATCAGGGATAGATTTCAAAGGGTAATAGAATATTATACACAATTAAATTATAGAACTCGACCTTCTCTGTATGCTTTCTTGCATAACCTATGTTGGTATTGAAGCCACTTCTAATTTTTTCAGTTCACGGTTACCTTTCATTAGTAAATGATGCTAGTACATAACCGGCTAATAGCACATTGCATTCACTCTTAATTTTCCAGGGGAGGAGTTCTTCCTAGCCCAAAGGTTTACGGAATGTTGAATTGAACATTACTATTCATTGGGAAATGTTCACTCTAGAAAACAGGACTATGCAACATTGAATACAGGCTTACTTAGGCATGCCGATTAGTTTACACTAGAGAACAGGACAGAAAAATATGACATACATGATGAGTTTTCATTGAGAAATGAAAGAATCCAAGATGTCCTACTCTTTGAATTCCTTGGGATTTTTCAATAGCAACTGATCCTACCAGATAACCGGTGAATGAAACTGTCAATGACGCTTACTTTACGATGGTAATTGAGCTTCCTACACAATGCGATCATAGAACGTTGAATTCGCTCCTACTTTTGAAAGTGAATTGCTTATTGTACAAAGTTTTCAAAAGGAAACATTCTCAGTATTCACACAGTTTTAGCCCTTTGAATTCATGTTCCTTTTCAACAGGAAATGTTCCCAGCATATATCCTCTAATAGAAATTTGAAATCAATCTTAGATTACCATTGGAATGTTGTCTGTAATGAAATTACAGAACATTGAATTCGCTGTTAGTCTTCAGTGAGAAACATTCATTTCAAACAGCGGGACTACAGAACTTTGAATTCAGGGATAGATTTCAAAGGGCAATCGAATATTATACACAATTACATTACAGAATTTGACCTTCTCTGTTAATATTCTTGCACAACCTATGTTGGTATTGAAGCAGTTTCTAATCCTTTCAGTTCACGGTTAGTTATCTTTAGTAAATGATGCTACTACATAACTGGCTAATAGCACATTGCATTCACTCTTAATTTTCCAGGGGATGAGTTCTTCCTAGCCAACAGGTTTACGGAACGTTGAATTGAATATTACTATTCATTGGGAAATGTTCACTCTAGAAAACAGGACTATGCAACATTGAATACAGGCTTAGTTAGGCATGTGGATTAGTTTACAGCAGAGAACAGGACACAAAAATATGACATACATGATGAGTTTTCAATGAGAAACGAAAGAATCCAGGATGTCCTACTCTTTGAATTCCTTGGGATTTTTCAATAGCAACTGATCCTACCAGATAACTGGTGATTGAAAGTGTCAATTATGCTTAATTTAAGATGAGAATTGAACTTCCTACACAATACGATCATAGAAAGTTGAATTCTCTCGTACTTTTGAAAGAGAATTGTTCATTGTACACAGTTCTCAACGGAAACATTCTCAGTGTTCACACAGTTCTAGCCCTTTGAATTCATGTTCGTTTTCAACATGAAATGTGACCAGCATATAACCTCTGACAGAACTATGAAATCAATCTGAGATTACCATTGGAATGGTGTCGGTCATGAAATTACAGAACATTGAATTCGCTGTTATTCCTCAGTGAGAAACGTTCATTTCAAACAGCGGGACTACAGAACTTTGAATTCAGGGATCGATTTCAAAGGGCAATTGAATATTATACACAATTAAATTACAGAACTCAAACATCTCTGTTTGTTTTCTTGCACAACCTATGTTGGTATTGAAGCAGCTTCTCTTCTTTTCATTTCACGCTTAGTTTTCATTAGTAAATGATGCTAGTACATCACCGGCTAATAGCACATTGCATTCACTCTTAGTTTTCCAGGGGATAAGTTCTTCCTAGACAAAAGGTTTACCTAACATTGAATTGAACATTACTATTCTTTGGGAAATGTTCACTCAGAAAACAGGTCTATGCAACACTGAATACAGGCTTAGTTCGGAAAGCGGATTTGTTTACGGTAGAGAACAGGACAGAAAACATGACATTCACAATGACTTTTCAATGAGAAATGAAAGAATCCAAGATGTCCTACTCTTTGAATTCCTTGGTATTTTTCAATACCAACTGATCCTACCAGATAACCGGTGAATGACACTGTCAATTACGCTTTCTTTAAGACGGGAATTGAGCTTCCTACACGATACGATCATAGAACGTTGAATTTGCTCTTACTTGTCAAAGGTAATTGTTTATTGTACACAGTTTTCAATGGGAAACATTCTCATTATTCACACAGTTCTAGCCCTTGGATTCATGATCGTTTTCAACAGGAAATGTTTCCAGTATATAACTTCTGACAGAATTTTGAAATCAATCTTAGAGTACCATTGGAGTGTTGTCTGTAATGGAATTACAGAACATTGAATTCGCTGCTAGTCTTCAGTGAGAAACGTTCATTTCAAACAGTGGGACTACAGAACTTTGAATTCAGGAATAGATTTCAAATGGCAGTTGAATATTATACACAATTACATTACAGAATTCGACCTTCTCTGTTAGTTTTCTTGCACAACCTATGTTGGTATTGAAGCAGTTTCTAATCTTTTCAGTTCATGGATAGTTTTCATTAGTAAATGATGCTAGTACATAACCGGCTAATAGCACATTGCATTCAGTCTTAGTTTTCTAGGGAATAAGTTCTTCCTAGACACCAGGTTTACATAACGTTATATTGAACATTACTATTCACTGGGAAATGTTCCCTTAGATAACAGGACTATGCAACATTGAATACAGGCTTAGTTAGGGTGCGGATTAGTTTACAGTAGAGAACAGGACAGAACAACATGACCTTCATGATGCGTTTTCAATGAGAAATGAAAGAATCCAAGATGTCCTAATCTTTGAATTCTTTGGGATTTTTCAATCGCAACTGATCCTACCAGATAACTGGTGACTGAAACTGTCAAGTACGCTAACTTTAAGACGGGAATTGAACTTCCTACACAATAAGATCATGGAACGTTGAATTCGCTCTTACGTTTCAAAGAGAATTGCTTATTCTACACAGTTTTCAATGGGTAACATTCTCAGTATTCACACAGTTCTAGCCCTTTGAATTCATGTTCGTTTTCCACACGAAATGTTCCCAGCATATAACCTCTGATATATATTTGAAATCAATGTTAGATTACCTTTGGAATGTTGTCTGTAGTGAAACTGCAGAACATTGAATTCGCTATTAGTCTTTAGAGAGAAACGTTCATTTCAAACAGCGGGGCTACAGAACTTTGAATTCAGGGATAGATTTCAAAGGGCAATCGAATATTATACACAATTAAATTACAGAACTCAAACTTCTCTGTTAGTTTTCTTGCACAACCTATGTTGGTATTGAAGCAGCTTCTAATCTTTTCAGTTCACGGTTCGTTTTCATTAGTAAATGATGCTTGTACATAGCCGGCTAAGAGCACATTGCATTCACTCTTAGTTTTCCAGGGGTAAGTTCTTCCTAGAAAACAGGTGTAACTAATGTTGAATTGAACATTACTAGTCATTGGGAAATGTTCACATAGAAAACATGTCTATGCAACATTGAATACAGGCTTAGTTAGGAAAGCGGATTTGTTTACAGTAGAGACAGGACAGAACAACAACATTCACTATGAGTTTTCAATGAGAAATGAAAGAATCCAAGAAGTCCTATTCTTTGAATTCCTTGGGATTTTTCAATAGCAACTGATCCTACCAGATAACCGGTGATTGAAACTGTCAATTATGCTTACTTTAAGACGGGAATTGAGCTTCCTACACAATGCGATCATAGAACGTTGAATTCGCTCCTACTTTTGAAAGAGAATTTTTCATTGTACACAGTTTTCAACGGGAAACTTTCCCAGTATTCTCACAGTTTTAGCCCTTTGAATTCATGTTCGTTCTCAACAGGAAATATTCCCAGCATATATCCTCTTATAGGACTTTGAAATCAATCTTAGATTACCATTGGAATGTTGTCTGTAATGAAACTACAGAACATTGAATTCGCTGTTAGTCTTCAATTAGAAACGTTCATTTCAAACAAAGGGACTAGAAAACTTTGAATTCAGGGATACACTTCAAAGGGCAATTGAATATTATACACAATTGAATTACAGAACTCGACCTTCTCTGTGAGTTTTCTTGCATAACCTATGTTGCTATTGAACCAGATTCTAATCTTTTCAATTCACTGTTAGCCTTCATTAGTAACTGATGCTAGTATATAACCGGCTAATAGCACATTGCATTCCATCTTAGTTTTTCAGGGGATATGTTCTTCCAAGACAACAGGTTTACCCAACGTTGAATTGAACATTACTACTCATTGGGAAATGTTCACTTAAAAAAAATGTCTATGCAACATTGAATACCAGCTTAATTAGGAAAGTGGATTTGTTTACAGTAGAGAACAGGACAGGACAACATGACATTCACGATGAGTTTTCAATGAGAAACGAAAGAATCCATGATGTCCTACTCTTTGAATTCCTTGGGCTTTTACAATAGCAACTGATCCTACCAGATAACCGGTGAATGACACTGTCAATTACGCTTTCTTTAAGATGGAAATTGAGCTTCATACACAATACGATCATACATCATTGAATTCATGCTCACTTGTCAAAGAGAATAGTTTATTGTACACTGTTTTCAATGGGAAACATTCTCAGGATTCACACAGTATTAGCCCTTTGAATTCATGTTCATTTTCAACGTGAAATGTTCCCAGCATATAACCTCTGATAGAACTTTGAAAACAATTTTAGATTACCATTGGAATTTTGTCTATAATGAAATTACAGAACATTGAATTCGCTGTTAGTCTTCAGTGAGAAACGTTCATTTCAAACGGCGGGACTACTGAACATTGAATTCAGGGATTGATTTCAAAGGGCAATTGAATATTATGCACAATTGAATTACAGAAGTCGACTTTCTCTGTTAGTATTCTTGCACAACCTATGTTGGTATTGCAGCAGCTTCTAATCTTTCGAGTTCACGGTTAGTTCATTGGTAAATGATGGTAGTACATAACCTGCTAATAGCACATTGCATTCACTCTTAGTTTTCCAGCCAATAATTTCTTCCTACACAACAGGTTTACAGAACGTTGAATTGAACATTATTATTCATTGGGAAATGTTCACTTAGAAAACAGGACTATGCAACATTGAATATAGGCTTAGTTAGGAATGCGGATTTGTTTACAGGAAAAACAGGATGGAAAAATATGACATTCACGATGAGTTTTCAATGAGAACCGAAAGAATCCTAGATGTCCTAGTCTTTGAATTCCTTTTGATTTTTCAATAGCAACTGATCCTATCAGATAACTGGTGACAGAAATTGTAAATTACGCTTAATTCAAGGCGGAAAATGAGCTTCCTACACAATATGATCATAGAACATTTGAATTTGGTCCTACTTTTGAAAGGAATTGTTTATTGTACACAGTTTTCAACAGGAAACGTTCTCATTATTCAAACAGTTCTAGCCCTGTGTATTCATGTTCGTTTTCAACAGGAAACATTCCCAGCATATAACTTATGACAGAACTTTGAAATCAATCTTTTATTACCATTGGAATATTGTCTATAATGAAATTAGAGAACATTGAATTCGCTGTTACTCTTCAGTGAGAAACGTTCACTTCAAACAGCGGGACTACAGAACTTTGAATTCAAAGATAGATTTCAAAGGGCTATCAAATATTGTACACAATCAAATTATAGAACTCGAATTGTTTATTGTACACAGTTTACAACGGGAAACATTCTCAGTATTCACACAGGTTTAGACCTTTGAATTCAGAGTTCTGTAGTCCTGCTGTTTGAAATGAGAGTTTCTCACTGAAGACGAACAGCGGGTTCAATGTTCTGTAATTTCTTTATGGACAACATTCCATTTGCAATCTAAGATTGCCTTCAAAGTTGAAACGTTCATTTCAAACAGCGGGACTACAGAACTTTGAATTTAGGGATAGATTTCAAAGGGCAATTGAATATTATACACAACTGAACTACAGAACTTGACTTTCTCTTTTAGTTTTCTTGCACAACCTATGTAGGTATTGCAGCAGCTTCTAAACTTTTCACTTCACAATTAGTTTTCATTAGTAAATGATGCTAGTACATAACCAGCTAATAGCACATTCCATTCACTCTTAGTTTTCCATGGGATAAGTTCTTCCTAGAAAACATGTTTACAGAACGTTGAATTGAACGTTACTATTCATTGGGAAATGTTCACTTAGAAAACAGGTCTATGCAACATTGAACACAGGCTTAGTTAGGAATGGGAGAAGTTTACAGTACAGAAAAGGACAGAAAAACATGACATTCACGATGAGTTTTCAATGAGAAACGAAGAATCCAAGATGTCCTACTCTTTGAATTCCTTGGGATATTTGAATAGCAACTGATCTTACCATAACCGGTGAATGAAACTGTCAATTATGATTACTTTAAGAAGGGAATTGAGCATCCTACACAAAACAATCATACAACTTGGAATTCGCTCGTACTTTTGAAAGAGAATTGTTTATTGTACACAGTTTTCAACTGGAGACATTCTCAGTATTCACACAGTTCTGGCCCTTTGAATTCATCTTCATTTTCTACAGGAAATTTTCCCAGCATATGAACTCTGATGGAACTTTGAAAACAATCTTAGATTGCCATTGGAATGTTGTCTGTAATGAAATTACAGAACATTGAGTTCGCTGTTAGCCTTCAGTGAGAAAAGTTCATTTCAAACAGCGGTACTACATAACTTTGAATTCAAGGATAGATTTCAAAGGGCAATTGAATATTATACGCAATTGAATTACAGAACTCGACCTTCTCTGTTAGTTTTCTTGCATGACCTATGTTGGTATTGAAGCAGCTTCAAAACTTTTTAGTTCACGGTTAGCTTTCCTTAGTAACTGATGCTAGTACATAACCGGCTAAGAGCACATTGCATTCACCCTTAGTTTTCCAGGGGATAAGTTCTTCCTAGACAACAGGTTTATGGAACGTTGAATTGAACATTAATATTCATTGGAAAATGTTCACTTAGAAAACATGACTATGCAACATTGAATATAGGCTTTGTTAGGAACGCGGATTGGTTTACATTGGAGAACAGGACAGAACAACATGACATTCACGATGAGTTTTCAATGAGAAATGAAAGAATCCAAGATGTCCTCCTCTTTGAATTCCTTGGGGTTTTTCAGTAGCAACAGATCCTAGCAGATAACCGGTGACTGAAACTGTCAATCACGCTTACATTAAGATGGGAATTGAGCTTCCTACACAATACGATTATAGAACGTTGAATTTGCTCCTACTTTTGAAAGAGAATTGTTTATTGTACATAGTTTTCAACGGGAAACATTCTCAGTGTTCAGACAGTGCTAGCCTTTTGAATTCATCTTCGTTTTCATCAGGAAATGTTCTCAGCATATATCCTCTGATAGAACTTTGAAATCAATCTTAGATTCCCATTGAAATGTTGTCTGTCATGATATTACAGATCTTTGAATTCGCTGTTAGTCTTCAGTGAGAAACGTTCATTTCAAACAGAAAGAGTACAGAACTTTGATTTCAGGGATATATTTCAAAGGGCAATCGAATATTATACACAAATGAATTACAGAACTTGAACTACTGTGTTAGATTTCTTGCATAACCTATGTTGATATTGAATCAGCTTCTAATATTTTCAGTTCACTGTTAGCTTTCATTAGTAAATGAAGCTAGTACATAACTGGCTAATAGCACATTGCATTCACTCTTAGTTTTCCAGGGGATAAGTTAATCCTAGTAAACAGGTTTACCTAACGTTGAATTAAACAATAGTATATATTGGGAAATGTTCACTTAGAAAAAAGGTCAATGCAACATTGAATACAATCTTAATGTAGGAAACTGGATTTGTTTACAGTAGAGAACAGGACAGAACAACATGTCATTCACGATGAGTTTTCAATGAGAAACGCAGGAATCCAAGATGTCCTCCTCTTTGAATTCCTTGGGATATTTCAATAGCAACTGATCTGACCAGATAACCGGTGAATGACACTGTCAATTACGCTTTCTTTAAGACAGGAATTGAGCTTCCTACACAATACGATCATAGAACGTTGAATTCCGTCTTACTTGTCAAGGAGAATTGTTTATTGTGCACAATTTTCAATGGGAAACATTCTCAGTATTCACACAGTCCTAGCCCTTTGAATTCATCTTCGTATTCAATAGGAAATGTTCCGAGCATATAACTTCTGATAGAACATTGAAATCAATCTTAGATTTCCATTGGAATGTTGTCTGTAATGAAATTGCAGAACATTGAATTCGCTGTTAGTCTTTAGTGAGAAACGTTCATTTCAAACAGTCGGACTACAGAACTTTGTATTCAGGGATAGATTTCAAAGGGTAATTGAATATTTTACACAATTGAATTACATAACGCTACTTTCTCTGTTTTCTTCCACAACGTATGTTGGTATTGAAGCAGCTTCTAATCTTTTCAGTTCACAGTTAGCTTTCATTAGTAAATGATGCTAGAACATTACCATCTAATTGCAGATTGCATTCACTCTCAGTTTTCCAGGGGATAAGTTCTTCCTAGACAACAGGTTTACGGAACGTTGAATTGAACATTACTATTCATTGGGATATGTTCACTTAGAAAACAGGACTATGCAACATTGAATACAGGTTTAGGTAGGAATGGGATAAGTGTATAATAGAGAACAGGACAGAACAACAGCACATTCATGATGAGTTTTCAATGAGAAACTAAATAATCCAACATGTCCTACTCTTTGAATTCCTTGGGATTTATCAATAGCAACCGATCCTGCCGTATAACCGGTGACTGAACCTGATGTCATCAACATAATCCTCTCCTTGAAAAGGAAAGGCACCAATTACATAGGTTTCTGTCCTCCTCTCTTGTCCACTATAGATTACAAAGATGGGAAAACTGACAAAAACAATTTCATACCATTATAAAGACACGAGGAATTATATTTAAGTTAGTACAAGTTGATTCAGAAAGACTTGGTTTGGTTCAATGAAAGAAAGATATAGAGTGATACATTATTTAGTATTATGTCTTCAAGTGTGATGGATTGCTGTAGAAATCAGTGGCAGGTCTCTAATGTGTTTTAATTGCTCTTTAAGCTGCTGTGAACCGATGACTAAGGCTCTCTCTTCATCTCTAAGACGGGAAAATAGTCTGTAGATGTATTACATGACTTATGTAGGGTTTCATGTTAGTCTTTGTAATTACTCACTCTTGAACATGCTACAGAACTCAAACATGGGTCCTACATGGAGTTAGATTTGTGTGGGGTTTTTTCCCGCCCTTTGTCTTCCAGCCAGTGTGTGGTTATCCACTCTGTGTGCCAAAACAGGTCATGCCTTCCACTGCCCATTTAGTCTAGAGGAGTTCTGCACTGATTTGAGTCTCTTGCTGCTCGAGGCTATGTGTCACATCAGTCACGATGGAATAAAGTGAGCTGTACTGTGAAAAAAAAAAAAAGAAAAAAGGACTACGCAATATTGACTGCAGGCTTAGTTAGTAATGGGAGAAGTTTACAGTAGAGAACAGGACAGAAAAACATGACATTCACGATGAGTTGTCAATGAGAAATGAAAGATTCCAAGATCTCCTACTCTTTGAATTTCTTGGGATTTTTCAATAGCAACTGCTCCTACCAGATAACCAGTGATTGAAACGATCAATTATTCTTATTTTAAGACGGGAATTGAGCTTCCTACACAATATGATCATAGAACGTTGAATTCGCTCCTACTTTTGAAAGAGAATTGTTTATTGTACACAGTATTCAATGGGAAACATTCTCAGTATTCACACAGTTCCAGCCCTTTGAATTCATCTTCGTTTTGAATAGGAAATGTTCCGAGCATATATCCTCTGATAGAACTTTGAAATCAATCTTAGATTACCATTGGAATGTTGTCTGTAATGAAATTACAGAAAATTGAATTTGCTGTTAGTCTTCAGTGAGAAATGTTCATTTCAAACACCGGGGCTACAGAACTTTGTATTCAGGGATATATTTCAAATGGCAATTGAATATTATACACAATTGCATTACATAACTAGACTTTCTCTGTCAGTTTTCTTGCATAACCTATGTTGGTATTGAAGCAGCTTCTAATCTTTTCAGTTCATGGATAGCTTTCATTAGTAAATGATGGTAGTACATAACCGGCTAATAGCACATTGCATTCATTCTTAGTTTTCCAGGGGTTAAGTTCTAGGAAATAGGAATATGCAACATTGGATACAGGCTTATTTAGGATTACGGATTAGTTTACGGTAGAGAACAGGACAGAAAAACATGACATTCACGATGAGTTTTCAATGAGAAACGAAAGAATCCAAGATGTCCTACTCTTTGAATTCCTTCTGATTTTTCAATCGCAAATGATCCTCCCAGATAACCGGTGACTGAAACTGTCAATTACGCTTACTTTGAGTCGGGAATGGAGCTTCCTACCCGATATGATCATAGAACGTTGAATTCGCTCCTACTTTTGAAGGAGAATTTTTATTGTACACACTTTTCAATGGGAAACATTCTCATTATTCACACAGTTCTAGCCCTTGGAATTTATCTTTGTTTTCAACTGGAAAAGGTTCCAGCATATAACCTCTGATAGAACTTTGAAATCAATCTTAGATTACCATTGGAATGGTGTCTGTTCTGAAATTACAGAACATTGAATTTGCTGTTAGTCTTCAGTGAGAAACTTTCGTTTCAAACAGCGGGACTGCAGAACTTTGAATTCAGGGATAGATTTCAAAGGGCAATCAAATATTATGCACAATTAAATTACAGAACTCGAACTTCTCTGTTAGTATTCTTGCACAACTTATGTTGGTATTGAAGCAGCTTTTAATCTTTTCAGATCACGGTTAGTTTTCATTAGTAAATGATGCTAGTACATAACCGGCTAATAGCACAATGCATTCACTCGTAGTTTTCCAGGGGATAAGTTTTCCCTAAACAACAGATTTACAGAATGTTCAATTGAACATTACTATTCATTTGGAACTGTTCACTCTAGAAAATAGGACTATGCAACATTGAATACAGGCTTAGTTAGGAATGCGGAGTAGTTTACAGTAGAGAACAGGACAGAAAAATATGACATTCATGATGCGTTTTCTATGAGAAATAAAAGAATCCAAGATGTCCTAGTCTTTGAATTCCTTGGGATTTTTCAATAGCAACTGATCCTACCAGATAACCAGTGAATGAAACTTTCAATTACAATTACTTTAAGAAGGGAAATGAGCTTCCTACACAATACGATCATAGAACGTTGAATTCGCTCCTACTTTGAAAGAGAATTGTTTATTGTACACAGTTTTCAACGGGAAATATTCTCATTATACTCACATTTCTACCCTTTGAATTCATGTTCGTATGCAACAGGAAATGTCCCCAGCATATAACTTCTGACAGAACTTTGAAATCCATCTAAGATTACCATGGGAATGTTGTCTGTAATGAAATTACAGAACATTGAATTCGCTGGCAGGCTTCAGTGAGAAACGTTCATTTTAAACAGCCGGACTACAGAAGTTTGAATTCAGGGATAGATTTCAAAAGGCAATTGAATATTGTACACAACTGAATTACAAAACTCGACTTTCTCTGTTAGTTTTCTTGCACAACCTATGTTGGTATTGAATCAGCTTCTAATCTTTTCAGTTCACGGTTAGTTTTCATTAGTAAATGAGCTAGTACATAACCGGCTAATAGCACATTGCATTCTCTCTTAGTTTTCCAGGGGATAAGTTCTTCCTAGGCAACAGTTTTACGGAACGTTGTATTGAACATTACTATTCCTTGGTAAATGTTCACACTAGGAAATAGGAATATGCAACATTGAATACAGGCGTAGTTAGGAATACGGATTAGTTTACAGTAGAGAACAGGACAGAAAAACATGACATTCACGATGAGTTTTCAGTGAGAAACGAAAGAATCCAAGATGTCCTACTCTTTGAATTCCTTCTGATTTTTCAATCGCAAATGATCCTACCAGATAACCGGTGACTGAAACTGTCAATTATGCTTACTTTGAGTCGGGAATTGAGCTTCCTACCTGATATGATCATAGAACGTTGAATTCGCTCCTAGTTTTGAAAGAGAATTGTTTATTGTACACACTTTTCAACGGGAAACATTCTCATTATTTACACAGTTCTAGCCCTTGGAATTTATCTTTGTTTTCAACTGGAAAAGGTTCCAGCATATATCCTCTGATAGAACTTTGAAATCAATCTTAGATTACCACTGGAATGGTGTCCGTTCTGAAATTACAGAACATTGAATTTGCTGTTAGTCTTCAGTGAGAAACTTTCATTTCAAACAGCGGGAATACAGAACTTTGAATTCAGGGATAGATTTCAAAGGGCAATCGAATATTATACACAATTAAATTACAGAACTCGAACTTCTCTGTTAGTTTTCTTGCACAATTTATGTTGGTATTGAAGCAGCTTCTAATCTTTTCAGATCACGGTTAGTTTTCATTAGTAAATGATGCTAGTACATAACCGGCTAATAGCACAATGCATTCACTCATAGTTTTCCAGGGGATAAGTTTTCCCTAGACAACAGATTTACAGAATGTTGAATTGAACATTACTATTCATTGGAAACTGTTCACTCTAGAAAATAGGACTATGCAACATTGAATACAGGCTTAGTTAGGAATGCGGAGTAGTTTACAGTAGAGAACAGGACAGAAAAATATGACATTCACGATGAGTTTTCAATGAGAAATGAAAGAATCCAAGATGTCCTACTCTTTGAATTCCTTAGGGTTTTTCAGTAGCAACAGATCCTAGCAGATAACTGGTGACTGAAACTGTCAATCATGCTTACATTAAGACGGGAATTGAGCTTCCTACACAATACGATCATAGAACGTTGAATTCGCTCCTAGTTTTGAAAGAGAATTGTTTATTGTACACAGTTTTCAATGGGAAATATTCTCATTATACTCACAGTTCTACCCTTTGAATTCATGTTCCTTTGCAACAGGAAATGTTCCCAGCATCTAACTTCTGAAAGAACCTTGAAATCAATCTTAGATTACCATTGGAGTGTTGTCTATAATGAAATTACAGAACATTGAATTCGCTGTTAATCTTCAGTGAGAAAAGTTCATTTCACAAAGCGAGACTACAGAACTTTGAATTCAGGTATAGATTTCAAACGGCAATTGAATATCATACACAATTGAGTTACAGAACTCGACTTTCTCTGTTAATTTTCTTGCACAATCTATGTTGGTATTGAAGTAGGTTCTAATCTTTTCAGTTCACGTTTAGCTCTCATTAGTAAATGATACTCGTACATAACTGGCTAATAGCACATTTCATTCACTCTTAGTTTTCCAAGGTATACGTTCTTCCTAGACAACAGGTTAACGGAACGTTGAATTGGTCATTGCTCTTCATTGGGAATTGTTCACTTAGAAAACAGGACTATGCAACATTGAATAATGGCTTAGTAGGAAAGCGGATTTGTTAACACTAGAAAACAGGACAGAAGAACATGACATTAACATTGAGTTTTCAATGAGAAACGAAAGAATCCAAGATGTCCTACTCTTTGAATGCCTTGGGATTTTTCAATAGCAACTGATCCTACCAGATATCCGGTGAGTGAAACTGTCAATTACACTTACTTTAAGATGGGAATTGAGCTTCCTACACAATACGATCATAGAACGTTGAATTCGCTCCTACTTTTGAAAGATAATGGTTTATTGTACACAGTTCTCAACGGGAAACGTTCTTAGTATTCACACAGTTTTAGCCCTTTGAATTCATGTTCCTTTTCAACAGGAAATATTCCCAGAATATATCTTCTGATAGAACTTTGAAATCAATCTTAGATTACCATTGGAATGGTGTCCATAATGACATAACTGAACATTGAATTCGCTGTTAGTCCTCAGTAAGAAATGTTCATTTCAAACAGCGGGACTACAGAACTTTGAATTCAGGGATAGATTTCAAAGGGCAATTGAATATTGTACGCAATTGAATTACAGAACTCGACTTTCTCTGTTAGTTTTCATGCATAACCTATTTTGGTATTGAAGCATCTTCTAATCTTTTCAGTTCAGGTTAGTGTTCATTCATAAATGATGCTAGTACATCACCGGCTAATAGCACATTGCATTCACTCTTAGTTTCCCAGGGCATAAATTCTTCATAGACAACAAGTTTATTGAACATTGAATTGAACATTACTATTCATCAGGCAATGTTCACTTAGAAAACAGGACTATTCAACATTAAACACAGGCTTAGTAGGGAAAGCGGATTTTTTTACAGTAGAGAACAGAACAGAACAACACGACATTCAAGTTAAGTTTTCAATGAGAAACGAAAGAATCCAAGATATCCTACTCTTTGAATTCCTTGGGATTTTTTCAATAGCAACTGATCCTACCAGATAACGGGTGAATGACACTGTCAATTAGGCTTTCATTAAGATGGGAATTGAGCTTCCAAAACAATACCATCATAGAACATTGAATTCGCTCTCAGTTTTCAAAGAGAATTGTTTATTGTGCACAGTTTTCAATGAGAAACATTCTCAGTATTCACACAGATCTAGTTCTTTCAATTCATGTTCGTTTTGAACAGGAAAAGTTCTGAGCATATAACCTCTGATAGAACATGAAATCAATCTTAGATTACCATTGGAATGTTGTCTGTTATGAAATTACAGAACATTGAATTTGCTGTTAGTCTTCAGTGAGAAACGTTCATTTCAAACAGTGGGACTAGAGAACTTTGAATTCACGGACAGATTTCAAAGGGCAATTGAATATTATACACAACTGAATTACAGAACTTGACCTTCTCTGTTAGTTTTCTTGCACAACCTATGTTGGTATTGAAGCAGCTTCTAATCTTTTCAGTTCACAGTTAGTTTTCATTTGTAGAAGATGCTAGTCCATAACCTGCTAATAGCACATGGCTTTCACTCTTCGTTTTCCAGGGCATAAGTTCTTCCTAGACAACAGGTTTACGGAACGTTGAATTGAACATTACTATTCTTTGGGAATGTTCACTTGGAAAACAGGACTATGCAACATTGAATACAGGCTGAGTTAGGAATGCGGACTATTTTACAGTAGAGAACAGGAGAGAAATACATGACATTCACGATGAGTTTTGAATGAAAAATGATAGAATTGAAGATGTCCTACTCTTTGAATTTCTTGGGATTTTTCAAAAGCAACTGATCCTACCGGATAACTTGTGAATGAAACTGTCAATTATGCTTACTTTAAGACGGGAATTGAGCTTCCTACACAATATGATCATAGAATGTTGAATTCGCTCTTACTTTTCCAAGAGAATTGTTTATTGTACACAGTTTTCAATGGGAAACATTCTCACAGTCCTAGACCTTTTAATTCATGTTCGTTTTCAACAGGAAATGTTCCCAGCATATAACCTCTGATAGAACTTTGATATCAATCTCAGATTGCCATTAAAATGGTGTCCATAATGAAAGTACAGAACATTGAATTTGCTGTTAGTCTTCAGTGAGAAAAGTTCATTTCAAACAGTGGGACTACAGATCTTTGAATTCAGGGAGAGATTTCAAAGGGTAATTGAATATTATACACAATTGAATTACAGAACTCGAGTTTCTCTGATAGTTTTCTTGCACCACCTATGTTGGTTTTGAAGCAGCTTCTAATCTTATCAGTTCACGGTTAGTTTTCTTTAGTAAATGATGCTAGTACATAACCGGCTAATAGCACATTGCATTCACTCTTAGTTTTCCAGGGCGTAAGTTCTTCCTAGACAATATGTTTACGGAACGTTGAATTAGACATTACTATTCATTGGGAAATGTTCACTTAGAAAACAGGACTATGTAACATTGAATACAGGCTTAGTTAGGAATGTGGATTACTTTACAGTAGAGAACATGACAGAAAAACATGACCTTCACGATGAGTTTTCGATGAAAAACGAAAGAATCCAAGATGTCCTTCTGTTTGAATTCCTTGAGATTTTTCAATAGCAAGTGATCCTACCAGGTAACCGGTAAATGAAACTGTCAATTACGCTTACTTTAAGACCGAAATTGAGCTTCCTACACAATACGATCCTAGAACGTTGAATTCTCTCCTACTTTTGAAAGAGAACTGTTTATTTACACAGTTTTCAACGGGAAACATTCTCAGTATTCACACAGTCCTAGCCCTTTGAAGTCATGTTGTCTTCAACAGGAAATTCTCCCAGCATATAACTTCTGATAGTACTTTGAAATCAATCTTAGATTCCCATTGGATTGGTGTCTGTAATGAAATTACAGAACGTTAAATTCGCTGTTAGTCTTCATTGAGAAACTTTCATTTCAAACTGCAGGACTACAGAACTTTGAATTGAAAGATAGATTTCAAAGGGCAATTGAATATTATACACAATTCAATTACAGAACTCGACCTTCTCTGTTAGTTTTCTTGCACAACTTATGTTGGTATTGAAGCAGCTTCTAATCTTTTCTGTTCACGGTTAGCTTTCATTAGTAAATGATGGTAGTACATAACCGGCTAATAGCACATTGCATTCACTCTTAGTTTTCCAGGGGATAAGTTCTTCCTAGACAACAGGTTTATGGAACGTTGAATTGAACATTACTACTCATTAGGAAATGTTCACTTAGAAAAGAGTACTATACAACATTGAATACAGGCTTACTTAGGAACGCAGATTTGTTTACAATAGAAAAGAGGACAGAACAACATGACATTCATGATGAGTTTTCAAGGAATAATAAAAGAATCCAAGATGTCCTACACTTTGAATTCCTTGAGATTTTTCAATAGCAACTGATCCTACCAGATAACCAGTGACTGAAACTGTCAATTAGGCTTACTTTAAGACGGGAATTGAGCTTCCTACACAATATGATCATAGAACATTGAATTCGCTCCTACTTTTGAAAGAGAATTGTTTATTGTACACAGTTTTCAATGGGAAACATTCTCAGTATTCACACAGTTCTATCCCTTTGAATACATGTTCACACAGTCCTAGCCCTTTGAAGTCATGTCGTCTTCAACAGGAAATTCTCCCAGCATATAACTTCTGATAGAACTTTGAAATCAATCTTAGATTACCATTGGAATTGTGTCTGTAATGAAATTACAGAACATTGAATTCACTGTTAGTCTTCAGTGAGTAATGTTCATTTCAAACAGCTGGCTTACAGAATGTTGAAATCAGGGATAGATTTCAAAGGGCAATTGCATATTTTACACAATTGAATTACAGAAATCGACTTTATCTGATAGTTTTCTTGCAGAAAATATGTTGGTATTGAAGCAGCTTCTAATCTTCTCAGATCATGGTTAGTTTTCATTAGTAAATGATGCTAGTATATAACCGGCTAATAGCACATTGCATTCACTCTTAGTTTTCCAGGGGATAATTTCTTCCTTGACAACAGGTTTACAGAACGTTGAATTGAACATTACTATTCCTTGGGAAATGTTCACTTAGAAAACAGGACTATGCAACAGTAAATACACGCTGAGTTAGGAATGCGGACTATTTTACAGTAGAGAACAGGAGAGAAATACATGACATTCCTGATGAGTTTTGAATGAAAAATAATAGAATCGAAGATGTCCTACTCTTTGAATTCCTTGGGATTTTTCAAAAGCAACTGATCCTACCAGATAACTTGTGAATGAAACTGTCAATTACGCTTACTTTAAGACGGGAATTGAGCTTCCTACACAATATGATCATAGAACGTTGAATTCACTCTTACTTTTCCTAGAGAATTGTTTATTGTACACAGTTTTCAACGGGAAACATTCTCACAGTCCTAGCCCGTTGAATTCATGTTCGTTTTCAACAGGAAATGTTCCCAGCATATAACCTCTGATAGAACTTTGAAATCAATCTTAGATTACCATTAAAATGGTGTCCATAATGAAATTACAGAACATTGAATTCGCTGTTAGTCTTCAGTGAGAAATGTTCATTTCAAACAGCGGGACTACAGAACGTTGAATTCAAGGATAGATTTCAAAGGGCAATTCAATATTTTACCCAATTGAATTACAGAACTCGACTTTCTCTATTAGTTTTCTTGCACAACTTATGTTGGTATTGAAGCAGCTTCTAATCTTTTCTGTTCACAGTTAGCTTTCATTAGTAAATGATGCTAGTATTCATTGGGAAAAGTTCACTTAGAAAACAGGTCTATGCAACATTGAATACAGGCTCAGTGTAGGAAAGCAGATTTGTTTACAGTAGAGAATAGGACAGAGCAACAAGTATTCATGATGAGTTTTCAATGATAAATGAAAGAATCCAAGATGTCCTACTCTTTGAATTCCTTGGGATTTTTCTTTTTCTTTTTGTTTTTTTTAAATTTAATTTATTAGTTTTCATTTAGGTGAATACAGGCACTTTGGTACCATTATTTAGGCTCATCTGTGATCTACCCCCTCCCGTTAGACCCTCCTTGTTAATGAAAATGGGTCGTGCATTGTGGAGTTAGCCCCCAGTTATTAGTATGATAAGTGTCTCTGCAAATCATGACCCAACATGTAACTCTGACATTCTTTCTGCTCCCTCTTCCGCAAGATTTCCTTGAGCCATGTTGGGTTCATTTTTGGTCTGCTTCAGTGCTGAGGTGTTGGGGGCTTCTGAGGCTTTGGCTCTCTGATTTGGTAGGAGTTGATTTTTCTCTCCTTTGATCTCCTTCCCCTTTGTGCTGGTATCCGGTTCACAGGAAAACGTCACCCTTGCTTATTTCGCCAGTTGTCCTTAGTTTCAGTTGGGCCCCTTTTGAGGTATGTTGGGACAGCTCTCTTCTTTAGGATCTGCATCTATCTGGAAAGAGAAGCAGATTCTCCAACGAAGAGTAAGTTAGCACCCGGAAAATTGAGATAACACTTACTTTTTTGATAGACAGTTTGATACGTGTAGGCCCTCTTATACCCCGTGACTGATGGTAGCTTGATATTGTAGAGTGGGCTTGTGTTTGGGTATGGTTCTTACTTGTTCCCCAGCTCCAGCTAAGGGTCTATTACCACTGAGTGGATCAGTTAGCCAAATCAAGAGCAATTGATTCCTCACCATGGCTGTGTACCACTATTGCACTTGTGTGGGCATCACATCCGGTTATTTGTTGCTAATTAGGTTAAACAGTGTGTTGCTTGGACAGATCTTGGTCATTTCCCCCAGTCGCCTATGTAGCGCCTTCTGGCACTAGACACGCTGACTGTCTGGGGACTGACACTCTCCTGGCTTCCAGCCATGTCATTCCATTGTACGTGTCAGCTGTGTATGGAGTCTTCAGCAATAGGGTCTTATCACCGGCCATTGGTTGGTCATCAAGTACTCTGACAGAAGTCTGTCATTGTTTTGGGAAACCTTGTAGGTTTCTCTGATCAAAAGCTCATTGTGGATGGTAGGCCCAAGCTGGAAGTGGGGGTTACAAGTCAGTGACCACTAAGAAATTGAGGAAAAAGATAACTAATATACAAGAGTTAGAGAGGACAGAGATAGAGGGGAGAGAGGGAGAGGGAGGGAGGGAAAATGTAGGAGATTTAGGTCAGTCTTGATCCTACCCTCTCCAGTGTCTTGTGGGTCAGGTGTTCCCTGTAATGGTCTAGTGAAGGTTCAGCCATTTGGTCTGTATTTTAGGAAGTAGAATTTTATGGTACCATTGCCGTTTGGGTCCAGATTACTGTTTTCCAACCTTTGATTCGCTCCCTGCCCTCCCATCCACCTTATTGTCTAGTCCATGAGGTGCTTGCTGGGTAAGTAAGGCATCGTGGGCAGCTTCCGGTTATGTGTTGCAGATGAGTGAGACTATGTGTCAAATTTTTTTCTGTGATTGCGTATGTTCGCTGAGATGATCTGTTCCAGGTTCAACCATTTTTCTTTTTTCTTTTTTTTTAATTTAATTTATTAGTTTTCATTTCAGTGAATACAGGCAGTTTGGTACCATTATTTAGGCTCATCGGTGATCTACCCCCTCCCATTAGACCCTCCTTGTTAATGAAAATGGTTCGTGCATTGTGGAGTTAGCCCCCAGTTATTAGTATGATAAATGTCTCTGCAAGTCATGACCCAACATGTAACTCTGATATTCTTCCCGCCCCCTCTTCCGCAAGATTTCCCTCAGCCATGTTGGGTTCATTTTTGGTCTGCTTCAGTGCTGAGGTGTTGGGGGCCTCTGAGGCTTTGGCTCTCTGATTGGGTAGGAGTTTATTTTTCTCTGCGTTGATCTCCTTCCCCTTTGTGCTGGTATCCGGTTCACAGGAAAACATCACCCTTGCTAATTTTGCCAGTTGTCCTTAGTTTCTCTTGGGCCCCTTTTGATGTATGTTGGGGCAGCTCTCTTCTTAGGATCTGCATCTATCTGGAAAAGAGAAGCAGATTCTCCAAAGGAGAGTATGTTAGCACCCGGAAAATTGAGATAACACTTACTTTTTTGATAGACAGTTTGATAGGTGTAGGCCCTCTTATACACCGTGACTGATGGTAGCTTGATATGGTAGAGTGGGCTTGTGTTTGGGTATGGTTCTTACTTGTTTCCCAGCTCCAGCTAAGGGTCTATTACCACTGAGTGGATCAGTTAGCCAAATCAAGAGCAATTGATTCCTCACCATGGCTGTGTACCACTATTGCAATTGTGTGGGCATCACATCCGGTTATTTGTTGCTAATTAGGTTAAACAGTGTGTTGCTTGGACAGATCTTGGTCATTTCCCCCAGTCGCCTATGTAGCGCCTTCTGGCACTAGACACACTGACTGTCTGGGGACTGACTCTCTCCTGGCTTCCAGCCATGTCATTCCATTTTACGCGTCAGCTGTGTATGGAGTCTTCAGCAATAGGGTCTTATCACTGGCCTTTGGTGGGTCATCAAGTACTCTGACAGAAGTCTGTCATTGTTTTGGGAAACCTTGTAGGTTTCTCTGATCAAAAGCTCATTGTATATGGTAGGCCCAAGCTGGAAGTGGGTGTTTCAGGTCAGTGTCCACTAAGAAATTGAGGAAAAAGATAACTAATATACAAGAGATAGGGAGGAGAGACTTAGAAGGGAGAGGGGGAGAAGGAGGGAGGGAAGATGTAGGAGATTTAGGTCTGTCTTGATCCTACCCTCTCCAGTGTCTTGTGGTTCAGGTGTTTCCTGTAAGGGTCTAGTGAAGGTTCAGCCATTTGGTCTGTCTTTTAGGAAGTAGAATTTTATGGTACCATTGCCATTTGGGTCCAGATTACTGTTTTCCACTCCTTCGATCCCCTCCTCTCCCTCCCCATCCACCGTATTATTTAGTCCATGAGGTGCTTGCTGGGTATGGAAGGCATCTTGGGCAGATTCAGTTTAGGTGTTGCAGATGAGTGAGACTATGTGTCAATTTTTTTTTCTGTGATTGGGTAAGTTCGCTGAGAATGATCTGTTCCAGGTTCAACCATTTTTCCTGAAATTTCTTTATGTCGTTTTTTCTTACTGCTGTATAGAATTCCATTGTATAGATATACCACATCTTTGTTATCCATTCTTCTAATGATGGACATCTGGGTTTATTCCAGCTTTTAGCTATTTCGAATTGAGCTGCTACAAACATGGTTGAGCAAATCTCTCTGGCTTTTGGTTTGAAGGTTTTAGGGTACATGCCCAGTAATGGTATAACTGGGTCTGTTGGTATTTCTATAGTCATTTTTTCAGGAGTCTCCATATTGCTTTCCAAAGTGGTTGTAGCATCCTGCATTCCCACCAACAGTGAATGAGTGTCCCTGCTTCTCCACATCCTCGCCAGCATTTATTTTCATTTGACCTTTTGATGTTGGCCATCCTTATTGGGGTAAGGTGGAATCTCATAGTTGTTTTAATTTGCATGTCTCTTATGATTAGGGATGATGAACATTTTCTTAGGTGTGTGTTTGCCATTTGTATCTCTTCCTCTGTAAATTGCCTGTTTAACTCTGTGCCCCATTTTGTGAGTGGGGTATTTGTGTTCTTATTGTTTAGACTTTTGAGTTCTTTGTAAATTCTAGAGATCAGGCCTCTATCAGTTGGATAACCTGCAAATATTTTCTCCCATTCTGTGGGTATTCTATTGGCTTTGCTTATTATATGCTTGTCTGTAAAGAAACTCTTCAGCTTCATATGATCCCAATGGTTGAGTGACTGTTTAAGAATTTGAGCCACTGGGGTTTTATTCAGGAAGTCTTTTTCCATTCCTATATCATGGAAGGTACTTCCTAAATTTTCTTCCAGTAGTTTTCGAGTTTCTGGTCTTATGTTGAGGTCTTTGATCCATTTGGATATGAGTGCTGTGCATGGTGAAATGTGTGGATCAAGTTTTAGTTTCCTGCATGTGTTTATCCAGTTGGTCCAGCACCATTTGTTGAAGATGCTATCTTTTTTCCAGTCTATATTGTTTGGGCCTTTCTCGAATATCAAGTAGGTATAGATGCTTGGCCCAAAATCTGGATCCTCAGTCTATTCCATTGGTCTATACTCCTGTTTTTATGCCAGTACCATGCTGTTTTTATTACTATGGCTTTGTAGTATAACTTTATATCGGGTATGGTGATGCCACCAGAGGTATTTCTTTTGCTGAGGATATGTTTGGATATGCGAGGCCTTCTGCCTTTCCATATGAAATTTGAGATCATTTTTTCTATGTCTGTGAAGAACACTGTAGGGATTTTAATTGGAATTGCGTTAAATCTATATATTGCCTTTGGTAGGATTGTCATCTTCACAATGTTAATTCTGCCTATCCAGGAGCATGGGAGGTCTTTCCATCGTTTCAAGTCCTCCTCAATTTCTTTTTTGAGAGTTTTTATATTTTCGTTGTATAGATCTTTTACTTCCTTGGCTAACGTTATTCCAAGGTATTTTATTTTTTTTGTTGCTATTGAAAATGGGACTATGTCCTTTATTTCTTTTTCTGTGTCTTTGTCATTTGCATACAGAAATGCTTCTGATTTTTCTGCATTGATTTTGTATCCTGCTACTTTGCTATAGGAGTTAATCACCTTCAGGAGTTTTGGGATGGAGTCTCTCGGGTCTCTTACATATACAATCATGTCATCAGCGAATAGCGCTAACTTAACTTCTTCCTTTCCAAATTGTATCCCTTTTATTTCCTTCTCCTGCCTTATTGCTTGGGCTAGGACTTCCAGAACTATATTGAAAAGCAGAGGTGAGAGAGGACATCCCTGTCTTGTTCCTGATCTCAATGGGAATTCCTCCAGTCTCTCTCCATTAAGAATTATTTGGGCCATTGGAGCTTTGTATATTGCCTTTATTATATTAAGATGTGAACCGGCCATGCCGATTCTCTCCAACGTTTTGATCATGAAGTGATGTTGTATCTTGTCGAAGGCCTTTTCTGCATCTATCAAAATGATCATGTGACTTTTATGTTTAAGCTTGTTTATGTGGTGTATTACATTGACAGATTTTCGTATGTTGAACCACCCTTGTGTTCCTGGGATAAATCCTACTTGGTCAAGTTGGATAATGCTTTTGATGTGTTGTTGGATTCGGTTTGCGAGAATTTTGTTGAGGATCTTTGCGTCTATGTTCATTAGGGAAATAGGCCAATAGTTTCCTTTTCTTGTGCCATCTCTGCCTGGTTTTGGGATTACGGTGATACTAGCTTCATAGAAGGAGTTGGGTAGTTTTCCCTGTTCTTCAAGTGTGTGGCACAGTTTTAGGAAGATTGGTTTGAGTTCTTCCATGAAGGTTTGATAAAATTCAGCTGGGAATCCATCTGGTCCTGGACTCTTCTTTTTTGGAACGTTTTTTATTACTTTTCAATCTACATGAGCATAATGGGTTCTTTGAGGTGGTTGATCTGCTCTGAGTTTAGCTTTCTAGACGATATGCATCCAGGAATTTATCCATCTCCTCCACATTTTCCAGTTTTGTGGAGTAGAGGTTTTTGAAATAAGTCCTGATGATTCTGCCGATTTCACTGATGTCTGTTTTGATCTCTCCTTTTTCATTTTGAATTTTGTTAATTTGGAGTCTCTCCTTTTTTTGCTTGATCAAATTGGCCAGAGGTTTGTCAATCTTGTTTATTTTTTCAAAGAACCAGCTCTTTGTTTTGTCAATTGCCTTAATTGTTTCCTTGGTTTCCAATTCATTAATATCTGCTCTGATTTTAATTATTTCTTTCCTTCTGGAGCTCTTTGGGTTGGATTTTTCTTGTTTTTCCAATGCCTTTAGGTAGATGGTTAGGCTATTGATTTGGGATCTTTCTGTCTTTTTTATGAAGGCATTGAGTGCTATGAATTTTCCCCTGAGGACTGCCTTCATTGTGTCCCACAAGTTTTGGTATGATGTGTTCTCATTGCCCTTCAATTCCAGGAATTTTGCAATTTCATTTTTTATTTCATCCACTATCCATTTATTGTTTAAGAGTGTGCTATTCAGTTTCCAGTTGCTGTTGGGGCTCTTGTTGGTTTTTTTGTTGTTTATTTCTAGGAATATAGCATTATGATCTGATACCATGCAGGGAATTATGTCGATTTTCCTAAATATGTGGAGGCTATCTTTGTGACTCAGTATATGGTCTATTTTAGAGAATGTTCCATGGGCTGCTGAGAAGAATGTGTAGTCTGTGGATTTGGGATGGAAAGTTCTGTAGATGTCTGTTAGGTCTAAGTGCTCTATGGTTTTGTTGAGCTCTCTTACTTCCTTGTTGAGCTTCTGTTTGGATGATCTGTCTATTACTGATAATGGTGTGTTAAAGTACCCAGCTATGATGGTGTTGGTGGTTATTTCTGTTTTATTGTCAAGTAGGTTTTGTTTTATGAACTGCGGTGCTGTGTTTGGTGCATACAGATTTATGATTGTAATATCCTCTTGATGGATTATTCCCTTTACAAGTAGGAAGTAGCCTTCTTTGTGTTTTTTGATTGTTTTTGGTTTGAAGTCAAGTTTATCTGATATTAATATAGCTACACCTGCTTGTTTCTTATTCCCATTTGCTTGGAATATTGTTTTCCACCCTTTCACCCTGAGGAGGTTTCTGTCTTTAGTGGTAAGGTGGGTTTCTTAAAGGCAGCAGATTGAGGGGTCTAATTTTTTGATCCACCCTGTTAGCCTGTGTCTCTTGATGGGTGAATTAAGGCCATTAATGTTTAGGGTGATGACTGTGAGATTTGATTTGATCCCTATCATGTTGTGGTGGGAGAGGTGTGTTGGCATTTTCATGGAATTTAATTTTTTTTTTCTACTCTGGGTTTGTTTGCTGTGATCTTCTTGTAGGCATTTGTGTTTGGTTATTGGTTTCTTGTCTGTGGAGAATTTCCTGGAGTACTTTCTGTAGGTTTGGTTTTGTGTTCATATAATTGTAAAGCTGAGTTTTGTCATGGAAAGTTTTCCTTTCACCATCTATTATATGGGAGACTTTTGCCGGGTAGAGTAGGTTGGAATGAAAGCCATAGTTTCTTAGAGTTTGGAGAGTTTCATTCCAGGCCCTTCTAGCTTTCAGGGTTTCCATTGAGAAGTCTGAAGTAATTCTGATGGGGTTTCCTTTGAAAGTGGTGTGCTGTTCTTCCCTAGCTGCTTTTAGGATTTTTTCCTTGGTGTCAATGTTTAGAGTCTTAATGATAAAATGCCTTGGGGAGTTTCTCCTTTGGTCTAGTCAGTTAGGAGTTCTGTTTGCTTCTTGAATCTTGATGGGCCTTTCTTTTAAGAGACGGGGGAAGTTTTCTTCAATTATTGTGTTAAATAAGTTCTCCATGCCTTTGGTCTGAAATTCTTCTCCTTCTGGTATTCCAATGATTCTGATATTAGGACGTTTAAGTGTATCCCACAATTCTCTCATGTTCTGTTCACAGGAACTTTTGAACTTACTGAATTTTTTGGACTCTCGAACTGTTTCTTCCATCCTGTCTTCCACTTCGCTGACTCTATTCTTGAGAGCCTCTAGTGAGTTTTGGACTTGTTCAATTAAGTTTGCATTTTCTACTACTTTCCTATGTATCACTTCCATCACTTTGTCCAGCTCCCTTTTTGTCTCATTTTCTGATTTTCTTGATGATTCTTGGAAATCATCCTTGCATTTCTTTATGTTTTCATTAAGTGTGGCCAGCTGATTTTTAAGGTCCTTTTTTTTTCACTCTCCCTCAACTCTCTTAGCTCTCTTTGAATTCCTTCCAGTGTCTTATCATATTGCTCTAGCTTAGTGATGGTAGCATCCATACGATTATCTATCCTTTGTAGCTTTCCTGTCAGTTTTAGCAGTACTTTGGTCAGGGTTGCATTGTTCATTGCTTCCACTTGATGTTCTGATCCTAAGCACTCTTATATGTTTTGGTTAGTTGTGATCCTTGTTGGACTGGGTGATCTGTCTGGATTTTCTTCCATTTTATTTTTCGTGTTATTTCTTTTGCTCTGTTGTCTACCCATGTCAGTGTATGGGCAGGTAGGTGGGTGGAGCAGCCTGGGATCTAGCTTAACGCGAATCCAAGGCAGCCTGGGGCAGTTGTAAGCAGCCTGGGTTTTTGCTCACTCTTGCCAAAGCCGCCTACCTATAGCCTGACTGGGGCACCAAAGTTGCCTGTATTCTCACCCAGTAATGCTCCTAAGCTGCCTGCCTTTGAGCTTGAAAGGGGACTGAGGTAGCAAGCCCTGAAGGTGCCTAGATTCTGGCTGGGTCTGTAAACAGTCTGTGCTCTTCCCCCTCAGGGGAGTGGGGGATGGGTGGCGATATACAGGTTGGTGATGGCACCTGCGCTGGCGCTAGTGACTCAGTGTGGACTTACGTGGCTCTTGCTGTGGGATGGCCTGCTGCACGTGCAATTGTACTGTAGAGGCAGATGAAGTGGGTACGGAATCAGGACACAGCAGAAGCTGACCGGTGGCAAGTGATGTGAGCACAGCAGAAGGGGATCTGGCAGCCACCTATTCACGGCAGGGGTTGTCCCCACAGGCCTGCGAACCAAGCACCACGTGGCTGGTCTACTTGCAGGATCAGAGAATAAGTACGAGGTAGGAGGTCTCAGCTTCAGCGCACCAGGCTGGCAGGCGTGACTGGTGGGTGCCCGGTCAGAGCACAGCCATGCGGGATATGCGGAGGGTGCATTGGCGCGTAGGCGGAAGGGTGTGCGGAGAGCGATGGTGTGTATGGAGGGAGTGGGGCACTCGGGGGGGGGATTGAGGTGTGCTGGGGCAACGGGCAATCAGGGTGGGGTGTGCGGGAGGTGGCAGGGCTCAGGAGGCACAGGGTGGGGTGCCCTGGAGGGGTGGGTGCGTGGGGCGCTCTGATCAGTAGGGGGCTAGGGGCGCGCTGTTGGTGCGGGGGGGGTGCGCATGCAGGGGGGGTGTGCGGGGTGCGGGGTCAGTGCAGGGCACCCGGGGAGCATGGAGGGTGCGCGGGGCGTGCTGGGTTTCACGGGGTGCGCAGGGGGTGGGTGGGAGCGTACGGGTGGCACGGGAGGGTAGGGGCGCAGGGCTCGTGGGGGGTGAGCGGGGTGAGCGGGGGGGCAGCAGGGTGCGGGTGGGGGGACAGGGTGCAGGGCACACTGGGGTGTGGGATGCCAAGGGACGCCGCGGGGTGCTCTGGATGCGCGGGGGGCAGGGCTTGCGGGGAGGGTTGAGAGGGTCCCTTGGGGGGCATGACGGGAGGCGGGGTACACTGAGGTATGCCAGGGAAAGGGATGCGTGGGGGTCGGGCATGGGGGGGCGGGGCACGCCTGGGCATGCAGGGGCGCGCTCGGGATGTGTGGAGGCGCCCAGGCCGAGTGCGGCGGAGGGGATGAGGGCGTGTTGGGTGGGGGGCGGGAGGCGCAGGGGCAGGGCGCTAGGGGGGGCAGGGAGCACTTCAGGGCGCATGGGGCTCAGGGCACGGATGCTCCGGGGGGCATGGAGGTGGGGTAGCAGGGCATGCGGGGAGGGGGGCGGCTAGGATCGTGGGGCACTTGGGTAGGTGCGGGGTGCGCAGGTGCTGCAGGAAGCCACGGGGTGCTCTGGTCTCGCGGGGGGGAGGAGGCGGGTTGCGCATGGGAGGGGTTCAAGGGGGTCGCGGGTCTTGCAGGGGGTGTGGAGCACGCAGAGGTAAGATGGAGCGCGGGATGTTGCGGGACACCACGGGGCACTCTGGATGCCTGGCGGGGGTGGGGAGCATGGGGGGATGGATCGAGGAGCGCGGAGGTGGAGCGCATGGGTATCGGGGCACGTGTGGGGCACGGGGCGGGCCTGCCGCGTGTGGGTAGGCAGCGTTGGGAGCGAGGGGAGAGATGGGGCGGGGCGCGTGGGGGGGACTCGAGGCGCGTGGGGGTGGAGCGCGAGGGTCTCGGGGCGCGAGGGGGTGCAGGGGTGCGGGGCATGACTGGGCGCACAGTGCACGGGGTGCTTGGGGCCCGCCTGCCGTGTGTGGACAGGGAACAAGGGGTGCGCGGGTGGTGGGGCGGACGGGGGGCGTCTCGAAGCGCGTGGGGGGGTCACAGGGGTCTGGAGCATGCAGGGGGCGTGTGGGCGCAGGGCAGGCCTTGTTGCCCGGGGCACTGGAAGCTTCAGTCCACTCGGGCCGTGCCTCCGCGTGTGGATAGGGAGCGTGGGGCCTGCTGGGGGGGCAGGACACACGCGGGAGTGGTGTGCAAGGGTAGTGGGGCAGCCGGGACGCATGGGGCTTGGTGAGCACAGTGCGCGAGGCCGCTGGGGTGCTGGGGCGCGCCCAATGTGGCAATTCGCGGCAGGCAGGGAGGCAGGGCATCGGTCTCGGGGTATGTGCTTCCCTCTTCTATCTCAATCTGTGCCCTCCCTCTTCAAAGTGTTCCTAATTTCCCTTGAATACTTACCTTTATTTTTCTCTTGTTGTTTCTAGTGCAGCTAGGCGGTCGCCATCGTGACCGGATGTTCGCTCCTACTTGTGAAAGAGAATTGTTTATTGTACAGATTTTTCAATGGGAAATATTCTCAGTATTCACACAGATCTACCCCTTTGAATTCATGTTCGTTTTCAACAGGAAATGTTCCCAGCATAAAGCCTCTGATAGAATTTTGAAATAAATCTTAGATTACCACTTTATCTGTTAGTTTTCTTGCACAACCTATGTTGTTATTGAAGCAGCTTCTAATCTTTTCAGTTCACAGTTAGCTTTCATTAGTAAATGATGGTAGAACATAATTGGCTAATAGCACATTGCATTCACTCTGAGATTCCCAGGGGATAAGTTCTTCCTACACAACAGGTTTATGGAACGTTGAATTGAACGTTACTATTCATTGAGAAATGTTCACTTAGAAAACAGGACTATGCAACATTGAGTACAGGCTTAATTAGGAAAGAGGATTGGTTTCCAGTAGAGAACAGGACAGAACAACATGACATTCATGATGAGTTTTCAATGAGAAACGAAATAATCCAAGATGCCCTACTCTTTGAATTCCTTGGGATTTTTCAATAGCAACCGATCCTCCCAGATAACCGGTGAATGAAACTGTCAATTACTCTTACTTAAAGACTGGAATTGAGCTTCCTACACAATACAATCATAGAACGTTGAATGCGCTTCTACTTTTGAAAGAGAATTGTTTATTGTACACAGTTTTCAACAGGAAATATTCTCAGTATTCACACAGTTCTAGCCCTTTGAATTCATCTTCGTTTGCAATAGCAAATGTTCCGAGCATATAACAACTGATTGAACTTTGAAAACAACCTTAGATTACCATTGGAATGTTGTCTGTAATGAAATTACAGAACATTGAATTGGCTGTTGGTCTTCAGTGAGAAACGTTCATTTCAACCAGTGGGACTACAGATCTTTGAATTCAAGGATACATTTCAAAGGGTAATTCAATATTATACACAATTGAATTACAGAACTAGACTTTCTCTGTTAGATTTCTTGCACAACCTATGTTGTTATTGAAGAGCTTCTAATCTTTTCAGTTCACAGTTAGCTTTCATTAGTAAATGATGCTAGTACATAATTGGCTAATAGCACATTGCATTCACTGTTAGTTTTCCAGCGGAGAAGTTATTCCTAGACAACAGGTTTATGGAACGTTGAATTGAACGTTACTATTCATTGAGAAATGTTCACTTAGAAAACAGGACTATGCAACATTGAGTACAGGCTTAATTAGGAAAGAGGATTAGTTTCCAGTAGAGAACAGGACAGAACAACATGACATTTATGATGAGTTTTCAATGAGAAACGAAATAATCCAAGATGCCCTACTCTTTGAATTCCTTGGGATTTTTCAATAGCAACTGATCCTACCAGATAACCGGTGAATGAAACTGTCAATTACGCTTACTTTAAGACTGGAATTGAGCTTCCTACACAATACGATCATACAACGTGAATTCGCTTCTACTTTTGAAAGAGAATTGTTTATTGTACACAGTTTTCAACAGGAAACATTCTCAGTATTCACACAGTTCTAGCCCTTTGAATTCATCTTTGTTTTCAATAGGTAATGTTCCGAGCATATAACTTCTGATCGAATTTTGAAAACAACCTTAGATTACCATTGGAATGTTGTGGGTGATGAAATTACAGAACATTGAATTCGCGGTTAGTTTTCAGTGAGAAACGTTCATTTCAAACAATGGGAATACAGAATTTTGTATTCAGGGAAAGTTTTCAAAGGGCAATTGAATATTATGCACAATTGAATTACAGAACTCGACATTCTCTGTTAGTTTTCTTGCACAACTTATGTTCTTATTGAAGCAGCTTCTAATCTTTTCAGTTCACAGTTAGTTTTCATTAGAAAATGATGCTAGTACATAATCAGCTAATACCACATTGCATTCACTCTTATTTTTCCAGGGGATAAGTTCTTCCTAGACAACAGGTTTACGGAACGGTCAGCTGTACGTTACTATTCATTGGGAAATGTTCACGTAGAAAACAGGACTATGCAAATTTGAATACAGGCTTAGTTAGGAAAGTGGATCGCTTTACACTAGAGAACAGGACAGAACAACATGACATTCACGATGAGTTTTCAATGAGAAACGAAAGAATCCAAGATGTCCTACTCTTTGAATTCCTTGGGATTTTTCAATAGCCACTGATCCTACCAGATAACCGGTGAATGAAACTGTCAATTACGCTTACTTTAAGATGGGAATTGAGCTTCCTACACAATCCGATCATAGAACGTTGAATTCGCTTGTACTTTTGAAAGAGAATTGTTTATTGTACACAGTTTTCAAGAGGAAACATTTTCAGTATTCACACAGTTCTAGCACTTTGAATTCATCTTCGTTTTCAATAGGAAATGTTCCGAGCATATAACTTCTGATCGAACTTTGAAAACAATCTTAGATTACCATGGGAATGTTGTCTCTAATGAAATTACAGAACATTGTATTCGCGGTTAGTCTTCAGTGAGAAACGTTCATTTCAAAGAGCGGGACTACAGAAATTTGATTTCAAGGATAGATTTCAAAGGGTAATTCAATATAATACACAAGTGAATTACAGAACTCGACTTTCTCTGTCAGTTTTCTTGAACAAGCTATGCTGTTATTGAAGCAGCTTCTAATCTATTCAGTTCACAATTAGCATTCATTAATAAATGATGCTAGTACCTAATTGGCTAATAGCACATTGCATTCACTCTGAGATTTCCAGGGGATAAGTTCTTCGTAGAGAACAGGTTTACGGAACGTTCAATTGAACCTTACTATTCATTGAGAAATGTTCACTTAGAAAACAGGACTATACAACATTGAATACAGGCTTAGTGAGGAAAGTGGATTGCTTTACAGTAGAGAACAGAACAGAACAACATGACATTCACGAGTTTTCAATGAGAAACGAAAGAATCCAAGATGTCCTACTCTTTGAATTCCTTGGGATTTTTCAATAGCCACTGATCCTACCAGATAACCGGTGAATGAAACTGTCAATTACCCTTATATTAACAAGGGAATTGAGCTTCCTACACAATATGATCATAGAATGTTGAATTCGCTCCTAGTTTTGAAACAGAATTGTTTATTGTACACAGTTTTCAACAGGAAACATTCTCAGTATTCACACAGTTCTAGCCCTTTGAATTCATCTTCGTTTTCAATAGGAAATGTTCCGAGCATATAACTTCTGATCGAACTTTGAAAACAATCTTAGATTACCATTGGAATGTTGTATGTAATGAAATTACAGAACATTGAATTCGCGGTTAGTCTTCACTGAGAAACGTTCATTTCAACCAACAGGAGAACAGAACTTTGTATTCAGGGATAGATTTCAAAGGGCAATTGAATATTATACACAATTGAATTACAGAACTCGACTTTCTGTGTTAGTTTTCTTGCACAACCTATGTTGTTACTGAAGCATCTTCTAATCTTTTCAGTTCACAGTTAGCTTTCATTAGTAAATGATGCTAGAACATAATTGGCTAATAGCACATTGCATTCACTCTGAGATTCCCAGTGGATAAGTTCTTCCTACACAACAGTTTTACGGAACGTTGAATTGAACGTTACTATTCATTGAGAAATGAATACTTAGAAAACAGGACTATGCAACATTGAATACAGGCTTAGTTAGGAAAGCAGATTTGTTTGCAGTGGAGAACAGGACAGAACAACATGACATTCACGATGAGTATTCAATGAGAAACGAAAGAATCCAAGATGTCCTATTCTTTGAATTCCTTGGGATTTTTCAATACCAAGTGATCCTACCAGATAACCGGTGAATGAAACTGTCAATTACGCTTACTTTAAGAAGGGAATTGAGCTTCCTACACAATATGATCATTGAACGTTGAATTCGCTCCTACTTTTGAAACGGAATTGTTTATTGTACACAGGTTTCAACAGGAAACATTCTCAGTATACACACAGTTCTAGCCCTTTGAATTCATTCACATTTTCAATAGGATATGTTCCGAGCATATAACTGCTGATCAAACTTTGCAAACAATCTTAGATTACCATTGTAATGTTGTGTGTAATGAAATTACAGAACATTGAATTCACGGTTAGTCTTCAGTGATGAACGTTCATTTCTTACAACGGGACTACAGAACTTTGAATTCAAGGATATATTTCAAACGGTAATTCATTATTACACACAATTGAATTACACAACTGGACGTTCTCTGTTAGTTTTCTTGTACAACCTATGTTGTTATTGAAGCAGCTTCTAATCTTTTCAGTTCACAGTTAGCTTTCATTAGTAAATGATGCTAGTACATAATAGGCTAATAGCACACTGCATTCACTGTTAGTTTTCCAGGGGATAAGTTCTTCCCACACAACAGGTTTACGGAACGTTGAATTGAACCTTACTATTCATTAAGAAATGTTCACTTAGAAAACAGGACTATGCAACATTGAATACAGGCTTAGATAGGAAAGAGGATTGCTTTACAGTAGAGAACAGGACAGAACAACATGATATTCATGATGAGTTTTCAATGAGAAATGAAAGAATCCAAGATGTCCTAGTCTTTGAATTCCTTGGGATTTTTCAATAGCAACTGATCCTACAAGATAACCGGTGAATGAAACTGTCAATTACGCTTTCTTTAAGAAGGTAATTGAGCTTCCTACACAATACGATCATAGAACGTTGAATTCGCTCCTAGTTTTGAAACAGAATTGTTTATTGTACACAGTTTTCAACAGGAAACATTCTCAGTATTCACACAGTTCTAGCCCTTTGAATTCATCTTCGTTTTCAATAGGAAATGTTCCAAGCATATAACTTCTGATTGAACTTTGAAAACAATCTTAAATTACCATTGGAAAGTTGTGTGTAATGAAATTACAGAACATGAATTCGCAGTTAGTCTTCAGTGAGAAACGTTCATTTCAAACAACGGGACTACAGAACTTTGTATTCAGGGATAGATTTCAAACGGCAATTGAATATTATACACAACTGAATTACAGAACTCGACTTTCTCTGTTAGTTTTCTGGCACATTTTATGTTCTTATTGAAGCAGCTCTAATCTTTTCAGTTCACAGTTAGTTTTCATTAGGAAATGATGCTAGTACATAATCAGCTAATACCACATTGCATTCACTCTTATTTTTCCAGGGGATAAGTTCTTCCTAGACAACAGGTTTACGGAACGTTCAGCTGTACGTTACTGTTCATTGGGAAATATTCACTTAGAAAACAGGACTATGCAAATTTGAATACAGGCTTAGTTAGGAAAGTGGATCGCTTTACACTAGAGAACAGGACAGAACAACATGACATTCACGATGAGTTTTCAATGAGAAATGAAAGAATCCAAGATGTCCTACTCTTTGAATTCCTTGGGATTTTTCAATAGCAACTGATCCTACCAGATAACCGGTGAATGAAACTGTAAATTACGCTTACTTTAAGACGGGAATAGAGCTTCCTACACAATATGATCATAGAACGTTGAATTCGCTACTACTTTTGAAAGAGAATTGTTTATTGTACACAGTTTTAAAGAGGAAACATTTTCAATATTAACACAGTTCTAGCACTTTGAATTCATCTTCGTTTTCAATAGGAAATGTTCCGAGCATATAACTTCTGATCGAACTTTGAAAAGAATCTTAGATTACCATTGGAATGTTGTCTCTAATGAAATTACAGAACATTGTATTCGCGGTTAGTCTTCAGTGAGAAACGTTCATTTCAAAGAGCGGTACTACAGAACTTTGAATTCAAGGATAGATTTCAAAGAGTAATTCAATATAATACACAAGTCAATTACAGAACTCGACTTTCTGTGTTAGTTTTCTTGCACAACCTATGTTGTTATTGAAGCAGCTTCTAATCTATTCAGCTCACAATTAGCTTTCATTAGTAAATGATGGTAGTACCTAATCGGCTAATAGCACATTGCATTCACTCTGAGATTTCCAGGGGATATGTTCTTCCTAGACAACAGGTTTACGGAGCGTTCAATTGAACGTTACTATTCATTGAGAAATGTTCATTTAGAAAACAGGACTATACAACATTGAATACAGGCTTAGTTAGGAAAGCGGTTTGGTTTACAGTAGAGAACAGGACAGAACAAGATGACATTCACTATGAGTTTTCAATGAGAAATGAAAAAATCCAAGATATCCTACTCTTTGAATTCCTTGGGATTTTTCAATATCAACTGATCCTACCATATAACCAGTGAATGAAACTGTCAGTTACCCTTATATTAACACGGGAATTGAGTTTCCTACACAATACGATCATAGAACGTTGAATTCGCTCCTACTTTTGAAACAGAATTGTTTATTGTACACAGTTTTCAACGGGAAATATTCTCAGTATTCACAGTGTTATAGCCCTTTGAATTCATCTTCGTTTCCAATAGGAAATGTTCCGAGCATATAACTTCTGATCGAACTTTGAAAACAATCTTAGATTACCATTGGAATGTTGTCTGTAATGAAATTACAGAACATTGAATTCGCAGTTAGTCTTCAGTGAGAAATGTTCATTTCAAACAACGGGACTACAGAACTTTGCATTCAGGGATAGATTTCAAAGGGCAATTGAATATTATACACAATTGAATTACAGAACTCGACTTTATCTGTTAGTTTTATTGCAGAACCTATGTTGTTATTGAAGCAGCTTCTTATCTTCTCAGTTCACAGTTAGGTTTCATTAGGAAATGATGCTAGTACATAATAGGCTAATAGCACATTGCATTCACTGTTAGTTTTCCAGGGGATTAGTTCTTCCTAGACAACAGGTTTACGGAATGTTCAATTGAACGTTAGTATGCATTGAGAAATATTCACTTAGAAAACAGGACTATGCAACATTGAGTACGGGCTTAATTAGGAAACAGGAGTGGTTTCCAGTAGAGAACAGCACAGAATAACATGACATTCATGATGAGTTTTCAATGAGAAACGAAATAATCCAAGATGCCCTACTCTTTGAAATCCTTGGGATTTTTCAATAGCAAGTGATCCTCCCTGATAACTGGTGAATGAAACTGTCAATTACGCTTACTTTAAGACTGGAATTGAGCTTCCTACACAATACGATCATAGAACTTGAATTCGCTTCTACTTTTGAAAGAGAATTGTTTATTTTACACAGTTTTTAACAGGAAACATTCTCAGTATTCACACAGGTCTAGCCCTTTGAATTCATCTTCGTTTTCAATAGCAAATGTTCCGAGCATATAACTTCTGATTGAACTTTGAAAACAAGCTTAGATTACCATTGGAATGTTGTCTGTAATGAAATTACAGAACATTGAATGCAATGTTGGTCTTCAGTGAGAAATGTTCATTTCAACCAGTGGGACTACAGATCTTTGAATTCAAGGATAGATTTCAAAGGGTAATTCAATATTATACACAATTGAATTACAGAACCCGACTTTCTCTGTTAGATTTCTTGCACAACCTATGTTGTTATTGAAGAGCTTCTAATCTTTTCAGTTCACAGTTAGCTTTCATTAGTAGATGATGGTAGTACATAATTGGCTGATAGCACATTGCATTCACTGTTAGTGTTCCAGTGGATAAATTATTCCTAGACAACAGGTTTACGGAACGTTGAATTGAACGTTACTATTCATTGAGAAATGTTCACTTAGAAAACAGGACTATGCAACATTGAGTACAGGCTTAATTAGGAAAGAGGATTGGTTTCCAGTAGAGAATAGGACAGAACTACATGACATTCACGATGAGTTTTAAATGAGAAACGAAATAATCCAAGATGCCCTACTCTTTGATTTCCGTGGGATTTTCAGTAGCAAGTGATCCTACCAGATAACCGGGGAATGAAACTGTCAATTATGCTTACTTTAAGACTGGAATTTAGCTTCCTACACAATACGATCATAGAACGTGAATTCGCTTCTACTTTTGAAAGAGAATTGTTTGTTGTACACAATTTTCAACAGGAAACATTTTCAGTATTCACACAGTTCTAGCCCTTTGAATTCATCTTCGTTTTCAATAGGAAATGTTCTGAGCATATAACTTCTGATCGAATTTTGAAAACAATCTTAGATTATCATTGTAATGTTGTGTGTAATGAAATTACAGAACATTGAATTCGCTTTAGTTTTCAGTGTGAAACGTTCATTTCAAACAACGGGAATACAGAACTTTGTATTCAGGGAAAGATTTCAAAGGGCAATAGAATATTATGCACAATTGAATTACAGATCTCCACTTTCTCTGTTAGTTTTCTTGCACAACCTATGTTGTTTTTAAAGCAGCTTCCAATTTTTTCAGTTCACAGTTATCTTTCATTAGTAAATGATGCTAGTACATAATCGGCATATAGCACATTACATACACTGTTAGTCTTCCAGGGGATAAGTTCTTCCCAGACAACAGGTTTACGAAACGTTGAATTGAACATTACTATTCTTTAAGAAATGTTCACTTAGAAAACAGGACTATGCAACATTGAATACAGGCTTAGATAGGAAAGAGGATTGCTTTACAGTAGAGAACAGGACAGAACAACATGACATTCATGATGAGTTTTCAATGAGAAATGAAAGAATCCAAGATGTCTTAGTCTTTGAATTCCTTGGGATTTTTCAATAGCAACTGATCCTACCAGATAACCGGTGAATGAAACTGTCAATTACGCTTATTTTAAGAAGGGAATTGAGCTTCCTACACAATACGATCATAGAACGTTGAATTCGCTCCTACTTTTGAAAGAGAATTGTTTATTGTACACAGTTTTCAACAGGAAACATTCTCAGTATTCACAAAGTTCTAGCCCTTTGAACTCATGTTCGTTTCAATAGGCAATGTTCCGAGCATATAACTTCTGATCGAACTTTGAAAACAATCTTAGATTACCATTAGAACGTTGTCCTGGATGTAATTTTAGAACATTGTATTCGTGGTTAGTCTTCAGTGAGAAACGTTCATTTCAAACAGCGGGACTATAGAACGTTGAATTCAAGGATAGATTTCAAAGGGTAATTCAATATTATACAGAATTGAGTTACACAACTCGACTTTCACTGTTAGTTTTCTTGCACAACCTATGTTGTTATTGAAGGAGCTTCTAATCTTTAAAGTTCACAGTTAGCTTTCATTAATAAATGATGCTAGTACTTAATTGGCTAATAGCACATTGCATTCACTGTTAGTTTTCCAGGGGATAAGATCTTCCTAGACAACAGGTTTACGGAATATTCAAATGAATATTACCAATAATTGGGAAATGTTCACGTAGAAAACAGGACTACGCAACATTAAATACAGGCTAAGTTAGGAAAGCGTATTTGTTTACAGTGGAGAACAGGACAGAACAACATGACATTCACGATGAGTTTTCAATGAGAAACGAAAGATTCCAAAATGTCCTACTCTTTGAATTCCTTGGGATTTTTCAATACCAACTGATCCTGCCAGATAACCGTAGAAAGACACTGTCAATAATGCTTACTTTAAGAAGGGAATTGAGCTTCCTACACTATACGATCATAGAACGTTGAATTCGCTCCTACTTTTGAAGGAGAATTGTTTATTGTACACAGTTTTCAACAGGAAAAATTCTCAGTATTCACACAGTTCTAGCCCTTTGAATCCATCTTCCTTTTCAGTAGGAAATGTTGCAAGCATATAACTTCTGAACGAAGTTTGAAACAATCTTAGATTACCATTGGAATGTTGTCTGTAATGAAATTACACAACATTGCATTCGGGGTTAGTCTTCAGTGATAAATGTTCATTTCAAACAGCGGGACTACAGGTCTTTGAATTCAAGGATAGATTTCAAAGGGTAATTCAATATTATACACAATTGAATTACACAACTCTACGTTCTCTGGTAGTTTTCTTGCACACCTATGTTGTTACTGAAGCAGCTTCTAATATATTCAGTTCACAGTTAGCTTTCATTAGTAAATGATGCTAGTAGATAATCGTCTAATAGCACATTGCTTTCACTGTTAGTTTTCCAGGGGATAAGTGCTTCCTAGACAACAGCTTTACGGAATGTTGAATTGAACGTTACTATTCATTGACAAATGTTCACTTAGAAAACAGGACTATGAAACATTGAATACAGGCTTAGTTAGGAAAGCGGATTGCTTTACAGTAGAGAACAGGACAGAACAACATGACATTCACGATGAGTTTTCAATGAGAAACGAAAAATCAAGATGTCCTACTCTTTGAATTCCTTGGGATTCTTCAATAGCAACTGATCCTACCAGATAACCGGTGAATGAAATTGTCAATTATGCTTACATTAAGAAGGGAATTGAGCTTCCTACACAATAGAGTCATAGAAGGTTGAATTCGCTCCTACTTTTGAAAGAGAATTGTTTATTGTACACAGTATTCAACAGGAAACATTCTCATTATTCACACAGTTCTAGCCCTTTGAATTCATCTTCGTTTTCAATAGGAAATGTTCCGAGCATATAACTTCTGATCGAATTTTGAAAACAATCTTAGATTACCATTGGAATGTTGTGTGTGATGAAATTACAGAACATTGAATTCGCGGTTAGTTTTCAGTGAGAAACGTTCATTTCAAACAACGGGTATACAGAACTTGTATTCAGGGAAAATTTCAAAGGGGAATTGAATATTATTCACTATTGAATTACAGAACTCGAGTTACTCTGTTAGTTTTCTTGCACAACCTATGTTGTTATTAAAGCAGCTTCCAATATTTTCAGTTCAAAGTTATCTTTCATTAGTAAATGATGCTAGTACATAATCGGCTAATAGCACATTGCATTCACTGTTAGTTTTCCAGGGGATAAGTTCTTCCTAGACAACAGGATTACGGAACGTTGAATTGAACATTACTATTCATTGAGAAATGTTCACTTAGAAAACAGGACTATGCAACATTGAATACAGGCTTAGATAGGAAAGCGGATTGCTTTAGAGTAGAGAACTGGAGAGAACATCATGACATTCAGGATGAGTTTTCAATGAGAAATGAAAGAATCCAGGATATCCTACTCTTTGAATTCCTTGGGATTTTTCAATAGCAACTGATCCTACCAGATAACCGGTGAATGAAACTGTCAATTACGCTTATTTTAAGAAGGGAATTGAGCTTCCTACACAATACGATCATAGAACGTTGAATTCGCTTCTACTTTTGAAAGAGAATTGTTTATTGTACACAGTTTTCAACAGGAAACATTCTCAGTATTCACAAAGTTCTAGCCCTTTGAATTCATCTTCATTTTCAATAGGTAATGTTCCGAGCATATAACCTCTGATCGAACTTTGAAAACAATCTTAGATTACCATTGGAATGCTGTGTGTAATAAAATTACAGAACATCGAATTCGCAGTTAGTCTTCATTGAGAAACATTCATTTCAAACAACGGAACTACAGAACTTTGTATTCAGCGATAAATTTCAAACGGTAATTGAATATTATACACAATTGAATTAGAGAACTCAACTTTCTCTGTTAGTTTTCTGGTACAACTTATGTTGTTATTGAAGCAACTTCTAAACTTTTCAGTTCACAGTTAGTTTTCATTAGGAAATGATGCTAGTACATCATGGGTTAATACCACATTGCATTCACTCTTATTTTTCCAGGGGATAAGTTCTTCCTAGACAACAGGTTTACGGAACGTTCAGTTGTATGTTACTATTCATTGAGAAATGTTCACTTTGAAAACAGGACTATGCAACTTTGAATACAGGCTTAGTTAGGAATGGGCTAAGTTTACAGTAGAGAACAGGACAGAACAACATGACATTCACGATGAGTTTTCAATGAGAAACGAAAGAATCCAAGATGTCCTAGTCTTGAATTCCTTGGAATTTTTCAATAGCAACTGATCCTACTAGATAACCAGTGAATGAAACTGTCAATTACGCTTACTTTTAGACGGGAATTGAGCTTCCTACACAATACAATCATAGAACGTTGAATTCGCTTCTACTTTTGAAAGAGAATTGTTTACTGTACACAGTTTTCAACAGGAAATATTCTCAGTATTCATACAGTTCTAGCCCTTTGAATTCATCTTCGTTTCCAATAGGAAATGATCCGAGCATATAACTTCTGATCGAACGTTGAAAACAATCTTAGATTACCATTGGAATGTTGTCTGTAATGAAATTACAGAACATTGAATTCGCGTTTAGTCTTCAGAGAGAAATGTTCATTTCAAAGAGCGGGACTACAGAACTTTGATTTCAAGGATCGATTTCAAAGGGTAATTCAATATTACACACAATTGAATTACACTACTCGACTTTCTCTGTTTGTTTTCTTGCACAACCTATGTTATTATAGAAGCAGCTTCTCATGTTTTCAGTTCACAGTTAGCTTTCATTAGTAAATGATGCTAGTACATAATCGGCTAATACCACATTGCATTCACTCTTATTTTTCCACTGGATAAGTTCTTCCTAGACAACAGGTTTACGGAATGTTGAATTGAACGTTACTAGTCGTTGAGAAATGTTCACTTAGAAAACAGGACTATGCAACATTGAATACAGGCTTTGTTAGGAAAGTGGAGTTCTTTACAATAGAGAACAGGACAGAACAAGATGACATTCCCTATGAGTTTTCAATGAGAAACGAAAGAATCAAAGATATCCTCCTCTTTGAATTCCTTGGGATTTTTCAATAGCAACTGATTCTACCAGATAACCGGTGAATGAAACTGTCAATTATGCTTACTTTAAGAAGGGAGTTGAGCTTCCTACACAATATGATCATAGAACATTGAATTCGCTAGTACTTTTGGAAGAGAATTTTTTATTGTACACAGTTTTCAGCAGGAAACATTCTCACTATTCACACAGTTCTAGCCCTTTGAATTCATCTTCGTTTTCAATAGGAAATGTTCCAAGCATATAATTTCTGATGGAACTTGAAAACAATCATAGATTACCATTGGAATGTTGTGTGTAATGAAATTACAGAACATTGAATTCGCGGTTAGTCTTCACTGAGAAACGTTCATTTCAAAGAGCGGGACTACAGAACTTTGTATTCAGGGATATATTTCAAAGGGCAATTGAATATTATACACAATTGAATTAGAGAACTCGACTCTCTCTGTTAGTTTTCTTGCACAACCTATGTTGTTATTGAAGCAGCTTCTACTCTTTTCAGTTCACAGTTAGTTTTCATTAGGAAATGATGCTAGTACATTACCTGCTAATAGCACATTGCATTCACTCTTATTTTTCCAGGGGATAAGTTCTTCCTAGACAACAGGTTTACGGAATGTTCAATTGAATATTACTATTCATTAGGAAATGTTCACGTAGAAAACAGGACTACGCAACATTGAATACAGGCTTAGTTAGGAAAGCACATTTGTTTACAGTGGAGAACAGGACAGAACAACATGACATTCACGATGAGTTTTCAATGAGAAACGAAAGAATCCAAGATGTCCTACTCTTTGAATTCCTTGGGATTTTTCAATAGCAACGATCCTACCATGTAACCGGTGAATGAAACAGTCCATTCGGCTTATTTAAGATGGGAATTGTGCTTCCTACTCAATATGATCATATAACGTTGAATTCGCTTCTACTTTTGAAAGAGAATTGTTTATTGCCCACAGTTTTCAACAGGAAACATTCTCAGAATTCACACATTCCTAGCCCTTTGAATTTATCTTCGTTTTCAATAGGAAATGTTCTGAGCATATAACTTCTGATTGAACTTTGAAAACAATCTTAGATTACCATTGGAATGTTGTCTGTAATGAAATTACACAAAATTGAATTCGCGGATAGTCTTCAGTGATAAACGTTCATTTCAAACAGCGGGCCTACAGAACTTTGATTTCAAGCATAGATTTCAAAGGGTAATTCAATTTTACACACAATTGAATTACACAACTCGACTTTCTCTGTTAGTTTTCTTGCACAACCTATGTTGTTATTGAAGCAGCTTCTAATCTGTTCAGTTCACAGTTAGCTTTCATTAGTAAATGATGCTAGTACATAATTGGCTAATAGCACACTGCATTCACTCCGAGATTTCCAGGGGATAAATTCTTCCTAGACAACAGGTTTACGGAACGTTGATTTGAACGTTAGTATTCATTAAGAAACGTTCACTTAGAATATCGGACTATACAACATTGAGTATAGGCTTAGTTAGGAAAGTGGATTGGTTTACAGTAGAGAACAGGACAGAACAACATGACATTCACGATGAGGTTTCAATGAGATACGAAAGAATCCAAGATGTCCTACTCTTGGAATTCTTTGGGATTTTTCAATAACAACTGATACTAACAGATAACCGGTGAATGAAACTGTCAATTACGCTTACTTTAAGAAGGGAATTGAGCTTCCTACACAACGATCATAGAACTTTGAATTCGCTTCTACTTTTTATAACTGTTTTTATTTTAAATGTTTTATTTATTAACAGACACAGAGAGAAAGACAGATAGAGGGAGAGAGGGAGTATGGGCGCGCCAGGGCTTCCAGCCTCTGCAAACGAACTCCAGATGCGTGCGCCCCCTTGTGCATCTGGCCAACGTGGGACCTGGGGAACCGCGCCTCGATCCGGGGTCCATAGGCTTCATAGGCAAGCGCTTAACCGCTAAGCCATCTCTCCAGCCCCGCGCCTAATTTTGAAAAAGAATTGTTTATTGTACATTGTTATTAACAGGAAACATTCTCAGTGTTCACACTGTTCTAGCCCTTTGAATTCATCTTCGTTTTCAATAGGAAATGTTCCGAGCATATAACTTCTGATCGAACTTTGAAAAAAATCTTAGATTAACATTGGAATGTTGTCCGTAATGAAAATACAGAACATTGAATTCGCAATTAGTCTTCAGTGAGAAACGTTCCTTTCAAAGAAAGGGACTACAGAACTTTGAATTCAAGGATAGATTTCAAAGGGTAATTCAATATTATACACAATTGAATTACACAACTCGACTTTCTCTGTTAGTTTTCTTGCACAACTTAGGTTGTTATTGATGCAGCTTCTAATCTTTGGAGTTCACAGTTCGCTTTCATTAGTAAATAATGCTAGTACATAATCGGCTAATAACATTGCATTCACTGTTAGTTTTCCAGGGCATAAGTTCTTCCTAGACAACAAGTTTACGGAACGTTGATTTGAACGTCACTATCCATTGAGAAATGATCACTTAGAAAACAAGACTATGCAACATTGAATACAGGCTTAGTTAGGAAAGTGGATTGCTTTACAGTAGAGAATAGGACAGAACAACATGACATTTACGATGAGCTTTCAATGAGAAACGAAAGAATCCAAGATGTCCTACTCTTTGAATTCCTTGGGATTTTTCAATAGCAACTGATCCTACCAGATAACCGGTGAATGAAACTGTCAATTACGCTTACTTTAAGAAGGGAATTGAGCTCCCTACACAATACGATCATAGAACGTTGAGTTCGCTCCTGCTTTTGAAAGAGAATTGTTTATTGTACACAGTTTTAAACAGGAAACATTCTCAGTATTCACACAGTTCTAGCCCTTTGAATTCATCTTCGTTTTCAATAGGAAAAGTTCCGAGCATATAACTTCTGATCGAACTTTGAAAACAATCTTAGATTACCATTGGAACATCGTCCTGGAAGAAATTACAGAACATTGTATTCGCGGTTAGTCTTCAGTAATAAACATTCATTTCAAACAGCGGGACTACAGAACTTTGAATTCAAGAATAGATTTCAAAGGGCAATTCAATATTATACACAATTGAATTACACAACTCGACTTTCTCTGTTAGTTTTCTTGCACAACCTATGTTGGTATTGAAGCAGCTTGAAATCTTTTCAGTTCACAGTTAGCTTTCATTAGTAAATGATGCTAGTACATAATTGGCTAAGAGCACATTGCATTCACTGTTAGTTTTCCAGGGAATAAGTTCTTCCTAGACAATAGGTTTATGGAACGTTGAATTTAACGTTACTATTCATTGAGAAATATTCACTTAGAAAACAGGACTATGTAACATTGAATACAGGCTTAGTTAGGAAAGTGGATTGGTTTACAGTAGAGCACGGGACAGAACAACATGACATTCACTATGAGGTTTCAATGAGAAACGAAAGAATCCCATATGTCCTACTCTTTGAATTCTTGGGATTTTTCAATAGCAACTGATACTACCTGATAACTGGTGAATGAAACTGTCAATTATGCTTACTTTAAGAAGGGAATTGATCTCCCTACACAATACGATCATAGAACGTTGAATTTGCTCCTAGTTTTGAAGAATTGTTTATTGTACACAGTTTTCAACAGGAAACATTCTCAGTATTCACACAGTTCTAGCCCTTTGAATTCATCTTCGTTTTCAATAGGAAGTGTTCCGAGCATATAATTTCTGATCGAACCTTGAAAACAATCTCAGATTAACATTGGAATGTTGTCTGTAATGAAATTACAGAACATTGAATTTGCGGTTAGTCTTAAGTGAGAAACATTCATATCAAACAGCAGGACTACAGAAATTTCAATTCAAGGAGTGATTTCAAAGGGTAATTCAATTTTACACACAATTAAATTACACAACTCGACATTCTCTGGTAGTTTTCTTGCACAACCTATGTTCTCATTGAAGCAGCTTCTAATCTTTACAGTTCACAGTTAGCTTTCATTAGAAAATGATGCTAGTACATAATTGGCTAATAGCACATTGCATTCACTGTTAGTTTTCCAGGGGATAAGTTCTTCCTAGACAACAGGTTTACGCAACGTTGAATTGAACATTACTATTCATTGACAAATGTTCACTTAGAATACAGGACTATGCAACATTGAATACAGGCTTAGTTAGGAAAGCGGATTGGTTTACAGTAGAGAACAGGACAGAACCCCATGACATTCACGATGAGTTTTCAATGAGAAACGAAAGAATCCAAGATGTCCTACTCTTTGAATTCCTTGGGATTTTTCAATAGCAACTGATCCTACCAGATAACCGGTGAATGAAACTGTCAATTACGCTTACTTTAAGAAGGGAATTGAGCTCCCTACACAATACGATCATAGAACATTGAATTCAATCCTACTTTTGAAAGAGAATTGTTTATTGTACACAGTTTTCAACAGGAAACATTGTCAGTATTCACACAGTTCTAGCCCTTTGAATTCATCGTCCTTTTCAATAGAAATGTTCTGAGCATATAACTTCTGATAAAACTTTGAAAACAATCTTAGATTACCATTGGAATGTTGTGTGTAATGAAATTATAGAACATTGAATTTGCGGATAGTCTTCAGTGAGAAACGTTCATTTCAAACAACGGGACTACAGAACCTTTTATTGAGGGATAGATTTCAAAGGGCAATTGAATATTATACACAATTGAATTACACAACTCGACTTTCTCAGTTAGTTTTCTTGCACAACATATGTTGTTATTCAAGCACCTTCTAATCTTTTCAGGTCACAGTTAGTTTTCATTAGGAAATCATGCTAGTACATAACCAGCTAATACCACATTGCATTCAGTCTTATTTTTCCAGGGGATAAGTTCTTCCTAGACAACAGGTTTACGGAATGTTCAATTGAATATTACTACTCATTGGGAAATGTTCACGTAGAAAACATGACTACACAACATTAAATACATGCTTAGTTGGGAAAGCATATTTGTTTACAGTGGAGAACAGGACAGAACAACATGACATTCATGATGAGTTTTCAATGAGAAACGAACGAATCCAAGATGTCCTACTCTTTGAATTCCTTGGGATTTTTCAACAGCAACTGATCCTACAAGATAACCCGTGAATGAAACCGTCAATAACGCTTACTTTAAGACAGGCATTGAGCTTCCTACACAATACGATAATAGAACGTTGAATTCGCTTCTACTTTTGAAAGAGAATTGTGTATTGTACGCAGTTTTCGACAGGAAACATTCTCAGTATTCACAGAGTTCCAGCATTTGAATTCATCTTCGATTTCAATAGGAAATGTTCCGAGCATATAACTTCTGATCGATCTTTGAAAATAATATTAGATTACCATTGGAATGTTGATTGTTATGAAATTGTAGAACATTCAATTCGCGGTTAGTCTTCAGTTAGAATCATTCATTTGAAACAACGGGCCTACAGAACTTTGTATTCAGGGGTAGATTTCAAAGGGAAATTGAATATTATACACAATTGAATTAGAGAACTCGACTTTCTCTGTTAGTTTTCTGGCACAACTTATGTTGTTATTGAAGCAGCTTCTAATCTTTTCAGTTCACAGTTAGTTTTCATTAGGAAATGATGCTAGTACATAACCAGCTAATACCACATTGCATTGACTCTTATTTTTCCAGGGGATAAGTTCTTCCTAGACAACAGGTTTACGGAACGTTCAGTTGTACGTTACTATTCATTGAGAAATGTTGACTTAGAAAACAGGACTATGCAACTTTGAATACAGGCTTAGGTAGGAATACGGATTGCTTTACAGTAGAGAACAGGACAGAACAACATGACATTCATGATGAGTTTTCAATGAGAAACGAAAGAATCCAAGATGTCCTACTATTTGAATTCCTTGGAATTTTTCAATAGCAACTGATCCTACTAGATAACCGGTGAATGAAACTGTCAATTACGCTTACACTAAGACGGGAATTGAGTTTCCTATACAATACAATCATAGAACATTGAATTCGCTTCTACTTTTGAAAGAGAATTGTTTATTGTACACAGTTTTCAACAGGAAACATTTTCAGTATTCACACAGTTCTAGCACTTTGATTTCATCTTCGTTTTCAATAGGAAATGTTCCGAGCATATAACTTCTGATCGAACTTTGAAAACAATCTTAGATTACCATGGAAATGTTGTCTATAATGAAATTACAGAACATTGTATTCGCGGTTAGTCTTCAGTGAGAAACGTTCATTTCCAAGAGCGGGACTGCAGAACTTTGATTTCAAGGATAGATTTCAAAGGGTAATTCAATTTTACATACAATTGAATTACACAACTCGACTTTCTCTGTTAGTATTATTGCACAACCTATGTTGTTATTGAAGCAGCTTCTAATCTTTTCAGTTCACAGTTAGCTTTCATTAGTAAATGATGCTAGTACCTAATCAGCTAATAGCACATTGCATTCACTGTTAGTTTTGCAGGGGATAAGTTCTTCTTAAACAACAGGTTTACGGAACGTTGAATTGAACGTTACTATTCATTGAGAAATGTTCACTTAGAAAACAGGACTATGCAACATTGAATACAGGCTTAGTTAGGAAAGCGGATTGCTGTACAGTAGAGAACAGGGCAGAACAACATGACATTCTGGATGAGTTTTCAATGAGAAATGAAAGAATCCAAGATGTCCTACTCTTTGAATTCCTTGGGATTTTTCAATAGCAACTGATCCTACCAGATAACCAGTGAATGAAACTGTCAATTACGATTACTTTAAGAAGGGAATTGAGCTTCCTACACAATATGATCATAGAACGGTGCATTCGCTCCTACTTTAAAAGAGAATTGTTTACTCTACACATTTTTCAACCGGAAACATTCTCAGTATTCACACAGTTCTAGCCCTTTGAATTCATCTTCGTTTTCAATAGGAAGTGTTCCGAGCATATAACTTCTGATCGAACTTTGAAAACAATCTTAGATTAATACTGGAATATTGTCTGTAATGAAATTACAGAACATTGCATTCACGGTTAGTCTTCAGTGAGAAATGTTCATTTCAAACAGCGGGACTACAGAAATTTGAATTCAAGGAGAGATTTCAGAGGGTAATTCAATTTTACACACAATTGAATTACACAACTCGACTTTCTCTGTTAGTTTTCTTGCACAACCTATGTTATTATTGAAGCAGCTTCTAATCTTTTCAGTTCACAGTTAGCTTTCATTAGTAAATGATGCTAGTACATAATCGGCTAATAGCACATTGCATTCACTGTTAGTTTTCCAGGGGATAAGTTCTTCCTAGACAACAGGTTTACGGAACGTTCAATTGAACGTTACTATTCATTGAGAAACGTTCACTAAGAAAACAGGACTATGCAACATTGAATCCAGGCTTAGTAAGGAAAGCGGATTGCTTTACAGTAGAGAACAGGACAGAACAACATGACATTCACGATGCGTTTTCAGTGAGAAACGAAATAATCCAAGATGTCCTACTCTTTGAATTCTTGGGATTTTTCAATAATAACTGATCCTACCAGATAACCGGTGAATGAAACTGTCAATTACGCTTACTTTAAGAAGGGAATTGAGCTTCCTACACAATACGATCATAGAACGTTGAATTTGCTCCTACTTTTGAAAGAGAATTGTTTATTTTATACAGTTTTCAACAGGAAACATTGTCAGTATTCACATAGTTCTAGCCCTTTGAATTCATCTTCGATTTCAATAGAAATGTTCCGAGCCTATAACTTCTGATCGACCTTTGAGAACAATCTTAGATTACCATTGGAATGTTGTGTGTAATGAAATTATAGAACATTGAATTCGCGGATAGTCTTCAGTGAGAAACGTTCATTTCAAACAACGGGACTACAGAACTTTGTATTGAGGGATAGATTTCTAAGGGCAATTGATTATTATACACAATTGAATGACACAACTCGACTTTCTCAGTTAGTTTTCTTGCATAACCTATGTTGTTATTCAAGCACCTTCTAATCTTTTCAGGTCACAGGAAATATACCGAGCATATAACTTCTGATAAAACTTTGAAAATAATATTAGATTACCATTGGAATGTTGTTTTTTATGAAATTGCAGAACATTCAATTCGCGGTTAGTCTTCAGTTAGAAACGTTCATTTGAAACAACGGGACTACAGAACTTTGTATTCAGGGGTAGATTTCAAAGGGAAATTGATTATTATACACAATTGAATTACAGAACTCGACTTTCTCTGTTAGTTTTCTTGCACAACCTATGTTGCTATTGAAGCAGCTTCTAATCTGTTTAGTTCACGGTTAGCTTTCTTTAGTAAATGATGTGAGTACATAATCGGCTAATAGCACATTGCATTCACTGTTAGTTTTCCAGGGGATAAGTTCTACCTACGAAACTGGTTTACGGAACGTTGAATTGAACGTTGAATTCGCGGTTAGTCTTCAGTGAGAAACGTTCATTTCAAACAACGGGACAACAGAACTTTGAATTAAAGGAGAGATTTCAAAGGGTAATTCAATGTTACACACAATTGAATTACACAACTCGACTTTCTCTGTTAGTATTTATGCACAACCTATGTTGTTATTGAAGCAGCTTCTAATCTTTTCAGTTCACAGTTAGGTTTCATTAGTAAATGATGCTAGTACATAATTGGCTAATAGCACATTGCATTCTCAGTGAGAAACGTTCATTTCAAACAGCGGGAGTACAGAACTTTGAATTCAAGGATAGATTTCAAAGAGCAATTGAATAATATACACAATTGAATTACAGAACTCCCCATTCTCTGTTTGTTTTCTTGCACAACCTATGTTCATATTGAAGCTGCTTCTAATCTTTTCGTTCATGGTTAGTTTTCATTCGTAAAAGATGCTGGTACATCACCGGGTAATAGCACATTGCATTCACTCTTAGTATTCCAGGGTATAAGTTCTTCCTAGACAAGAGGTTTATGGAACGTTGAATTGAACATTACTATTATTTGGAAATGTGCACTTAGAAAACAGGACTATGCAGCATTGAATACAGGCTTAGTTAGGAAAGCAGATTGGTTTACAGTAGAGAACAGGACAGAACAACATGATATTCAGTATGAGTTCTCAATGAGAAACGAAGGAATCCCAGATGTCCGACTGTTTGAATTCCTTGGGATTTTTCAATAGCAACTGATCCTATCAGATAACCGGTGAATGCAACTCTCAATTATGCGTACTTTAAGATGGGAATTGAGCTTCCTACTCAATATGATCATAGAACGTTGAATTCTCTCCTACTTTTGAAAGAGAATTGTTTATTGTACACAGTTTTCAATAGGAAACATTCTCAGTATTCACACAGTTCTAGCCGTTTGAATTCATGTTCGTTTTCAATAGTAAATATTCCCAGCATATAACCTCTGATAGATCTTTGAAATCAATCTTAGATTACCATTGGAATGTCCTTCGTAATGAAATTTCACAACATTGAATTTGTTGTTAGTCTTCAGTGAGAAACGTTCATTTCAAACAGCGGGACTACAGAACTTTGAATTCAGGGATAGATTTCAAAGGGCAGTTGAATATTATAGACAATTGAATTACAGAACTTACTCGACCTTCACTGTTAGTTTTCTTGCATAACCTATGTTGCTGTTGAAGCAGCTTCTAATGTTGTCAGTTCAGCGTTAGCTTTCATTACTAAATGATGCTAGTGCATAACCAGCTATTAGCACTTTGTACTCATTGCTAGATTTCCAGGGGATAAGTTAATTCTAGACAACAGGTTTATGGAACGTTGAATTGAACATTACTATTCCTTGGGAAATGTTCACTTAGAAAACAGGACTATGCAACATTGAATACAGGCTTAGTTAGGAAAGCAGATTTGTTTACAGTAGAGAACAGGACGGAACAACATGACATTCACGACGAGTTTTCAATGAGAAACAAAAGAATACAATATGTCCTATGTCGCGGACTGACTCCTGTGGAGATCAGGATCGAGGGAGAATGAGGGCGAAGGCTCAAGGAGAACTCGGGATTCGGTGAGGAAATGACAGACAGACACACTGTAAGTTGAATATGCTGCTGCAATTTACTGAAGGTTTCATGAAGGTTTTATACAGATTGAACAAGTAAACTTAGCAAGCTAACATGTTATCTCAGAAACCATTAATCTAAACAATCTTAAGTATTGTTCTATTCTAAGCACCCATGTAATATTTATCAGGCAGGAAATGTACCCATTTTTTTTTTTTTTAATGAGGACGTCTCACACTACTGACCACAGGTTTACATGAATAGAAGCTTGGGGCAAGAGGTATAAGGTGAACAATAGGTTATTTATTTCTTATAAACCGAGCAGAGAGCCATCTCTTTCCACCTATTAGATGATTTATATAATCCTCATATTCATTATAAAAGTGTTTCTATCCAAAAACCACCAATATTTTAAGGCTGGTTTAATGCTTTCCAGGAATTCTTTTCTTTCTTATCTAGAGTATAAGCACCAAGGCTTACGTGTCCTTGCTAAGCATTCCATAAATGGAAGAGAATGCCATAGCCTCCTTTTCCCTTCATACCTTACCCATCTGTCACCGAATTCATCATAACCTCCCTCATAGGGGAGTGTAACTAAGTAGTTTCCAGCTCTAGGAATCCACCATCTGCCCTTGATCAAGTACTGACCATATCCCCCAGTAAGTTTCCTGGTGAAAATGCCTAAGTTTTGCAACTCCTTTTCTGCAGAACTGTAATGCTTCTTATGAAAATTACCAATCAACATTTCTACTTTCATATTCTCAGGCTCAGTATCGTTCTCAAATATCATAAGCTGTTTTTTCTCTACACCATCAAAAAATTGTCCTAAAGTTAATTTTTTATTCTTAGTAGAGTTATACATTCCCTCCATTGCCCTAATCATAGGAGGGGCACATTCAATACTTAGATTGTTTCTTGTACTCGATTGCGTGCATGATTACTAATAAGTGTTGAATTAGCTGTTCTTAGACAAAAAGCTAGAAGGAAGCAGGAAAGAAATAAAGCACAGAAAATAGCCCACTGGTGCCAGCAATTAGGTCGTCCTGACTTCTTATAGGCAGCAGGAACCATGACAGTAGCTGACTGCCAAGGGGTCACCAGGGGCATCCCTCCGAGGATTGCTGGCCCTCTGCCCTCAGCTCTCTACCAGTGTAGAGGCATCTTTGCTACACAGGTGAGGTCGCCGTGGACGTAGCAGTCCTACTCTTGGAATTCCTCGGGAATTTTCAATAGCAACTGATCCTACCAGATAACTGGTGAATGAAACTGTCAATTACGCTTACTTTAAGACGGGCATTGAGCTTCCTACACAATACGATCATAGAATGTTGAATTCGCTCCTACTTTGAAAGAGAATTGTTTATTGTACACTGTTTTCAATGGGAAACATTCTCAGTATTCACACAGTTTTAGCCCTTTGATTTCATGTTCGTTTTCAACAGGAAATGTTCGCAGCATATATCCTCTGATAGAACTTTGAAATCAATCATAGATTACCATTGGAATGTTGTCTGCAATGAAATTACAGAACACTGAATTCGCTGTTAGTGTTCAGTGAGAAACGTTCATTTCAAACAGCGGGACTACAGAACTTTGAATTCAGGGATAGATTTCAAAGGGCAATCGAATATTATACACAACTGAATTACAGAACTCAACTTCTCTGGTAGTTTTCTTGCATAACCTATGTTGGTATTGAAGGAGCTTCTAATCATTTCAGTTCATGGTTAGATTTCATTAGTAAAAGATGCTAGTTATAATCAGCTAAGAGCACATTGCATTCACTCTTAGTTTTCCAGGGGTTAAGTTTTTCCTAGACAAAAGGTTTACGGAATGTAGAATTGAAAATTACCATTCATTGGGAAATGTTCACTTAGAAAACAGGACTATGCAACATTGTATACAGGCTTAGTTAGGAATGCGGAATTGTTTACAGTAGACAACAGGACAGGAAAACATGACATTCACGGTGAGTGTTCAATGAGAAATGAAACAATCCAAGATGTCCTATTCTTTGAATTCCTTGGCATTTTTCAATAGCAACTGATCCTACCAGATAAACGGTGAATGAAACTGTCAATTACACTTTCTTTAAGATGGGAATGAGCTTCCTACACAATACGATCATAGAACATTGTATTCGCTCTTACTTTTGAAATAGAATTTTTTATTGTACACAGTTTTCAACGGGAAACATTCTCAGTATTCACACAGTTCTAGCCCTTTGATTTCATGTTTGTTTTCAACAGGATATGTTCCGAGCATATAACCTCTGATAGATCTTTGAAATGATTCATAGATTACCGTTGGAAAGGTGTCCGTATTGAAATTACAGAACATTGAATTCGCTGTTAGTCTTCAGTTAAAAACGTTCATTTCAAAGAGCAGGAGTATAGAACTTTGAATTCAGGGATAGATTTCAAAGGGCAATTGAATATTATACACAATTGAATTACAGAACTCGACCTTCTCTGTTTACAGTACAGAACAGGACAGAACAACATGACATTCACGATGAGTTTTCAATGAGAAACAAAAGAATCCAAGATGTCTTACTCTTTGAATTCCTTGTGATTTTTTCAATAGCAACTGGTTCTATCACACAACTGGTAAATGAAACAGTCAATTCCCCTTACCTTAAGACGGGAATTGAGTTTCCTACACAATAGGATCATAGAATGTTGAATTCGCTCCTACATTTGAAAGACAATTGCTTATTGTACACAGTTTTCAATAGGAAACATTCTCAGTATTCTCACAGTTTTAGACCATTGAATTCAGGTTCGTTTTCAACAGGAAATGTTCCCAGCATATATCCAGTGATGGAACTTTGAAATCAATCTTAGATTACCATTGCAATGTTGTCTGTAATGAAATTACAGAACATTGAATTCCCTGTTAGTCTTCAGTGATAAACGTTCATTTCAAACAGTGGGACTACAGAACATTGAATTAAAGGATAGATTTCAAAGGGCAATTGAATATTATACACAATTGAATTACAGAACTCGACTTTCTGTGTTCGTGTTCTTGCATAACCTATGTTGGTATTGAAGCAGCTTCTAATCTTGTCAGTTCAGCATTAGCTTTCATTAGTAAATGTTGCTAGTACATGACCGGCTAATAGCACATTGCATTTACTCTTAGTTTTCCAGAGGATAGGTTCTTCCTAGACAACAGGTTTACGGAACGTTGAATTGAATATTAGTATTCATTGGGAAATGTTCACTTAGAAAACAGGTCTATGCAACATTGAATACAGGCTTAGTTAGGAAAGCGGATTTGTTTACAGTAGAGAACAGGACAGAACAACGTGACATTCACGATGCGTTTTCAATGAGAAATGAAAGAATCCAAGATGTCCTACTCTTTGAATTCCTTGGGATTTTTCAATAGCAACTGATCCTACCAGATAACCAGTGAATGAAACTGTCAATTAGGGTTACTTTAAGGCGGGAATTGAGCTTCCTACACAATTTGATCATAGAACATTGAATTCGCTCCTACTTTTGAAAGAGAATTGTTTATTGTACACAGTTTTCAACGGGAAACATTCTCAGTATTCACACAGTTCTAGCACTTTGAATTCATGTTCATTTTCAACAGGAAATATTCCGAGCATATAACCTCTGATAGAACTTTGAAATCAATCTTAGATTACCATTGGACTGTTGTCTAATGAAATTACAGACCATTGAATTTGCTGTTAGTCTTCAGTGAGAAACGTTCATTTCAAACAGCGGGACTACAGAACTTTGAGTTTAGGGATAGATTTCCAAGGGCAATTGAATATTATACACAATTGCATTACAGAACTCGACCTTCTCTGTTAGTTTTCTTGCATAACCTATGTTGGTATTGAAGCAGCTTCTAATCATTTCAGTTCATGGTTAGCTTTCATTAGTAAAAGATGCTAGTTGAATGATTCAGAAGATGGCGACCACCTAGCTGCAATACAAACCACAAGGGGAAAAAAGGCAAGTATTCAAGGGCAGTTAGCAACTTTTTGAAGAGGGTGGGTAAAAGAGGGAAGCACACACCCCTGCAACCCACGCCCCGCCACCCCGCCCGCGCGAATCGCCACACCGGGCACGGCCCGGTGCCCGAGCGGCCCGGCGCCCCATGCGCACCAAGCCCTACCCGCCCCGGCGTCCCCACGGGACCCACAACCCCCACGCCCCACGCCCGCGCACCCCCCGACCCTTCCCCCACAGCGCTCCCTTCCCCCTTGTGCGCCCCACGCTCCCTATCCACACGCGGCATTCGCAGGCCGCATGAACCGAAGCTTCCAGCGCCCCCGGCGCCCTGGCTCGTGTTGCGCCCCCATGCCCCCCCGAATGCCCCTGACCCCCGCGCCCCTCCCCCGCACGCCTCGAGACCCCCCGCCTGCCCCACCCCCTGCTTGCCCCTCGCTCACTATCCACACACGGCATGCGTGCCCCACGCGCCCTGCGCCCCGAGTGCCCAGGTGTGCCCCGCACCCCCGCGACCCTCCACGTGCCCCAAGATACCCGCACTCCACCCCCACGCACCTCAAGCCCCCCTGCGCCCTGACCCCGCTTCCCCCCGCATGCCCAACACTCTCTACCCACACACAGCAGGCACACTCCAAGTGCCCTGCAGCATCCCGCACCCGGGCGCCCAGGTTTACCCCGCACCCCTGTGTGCCCTGAGACCCCCGCGCCCCACCCCCGCGCTCCTCGAGCCCCCCACCCGTGTGCCTTACCCCCACCATGCCCCAGAGTGCCCTGTGGCATCCCGCAGCGTCCCGCAGCGTCCCGCACTCCATCTTACCTCAGCGTGCTCCACGCCCCCTGCATGACCCTTGACCCCCTCCCCCGCGCGACCCGCCTCCTTCCCCCCCACACCTCAGCGAGTCCAGAGCACCCTGCGGTGTCCCGCAGAGTCCTGTGCCCCAAGCGCTCCTAGCCATCCCCCCTTCATGCATGCCCTGCGACACCCCACGTGCCCTGGAGCATTAGGACCCTGAGCCCCGTGCGTCCTGAAGTGCTCCCTGCCCCTCCCGCGTCCCCACCCCACACGCCCCTCATCCCCCCGCGGCACGCGGCCCAGGTGCTCCCACACGTCCCAAATGCGCCCCTGAGTGCCCATGAGTGCCCCACGCTCCTAGCCACCCCCTCTCCCCATGCGCCCTGCGCCCCCCCCACGTGCCCTGGAGCATCAGCACCCTGAGCCCCGTGCACCCTGAAGTGCTCCATGCCGCCCCCACGCCCCCACATGCACGCCACACGTCCCCCGCCGCACGTTGCCCGGGCGCTCCCATGCGTCCCAAGCATGCCCCTGAGTGCCCATTCGTGACCCGCGCCCCCTGTGCCCCACCCCCACATGTCCGCGTACCCCGCCCCCCTTCACGCCCCGAGCCACCCGCGCGAAACCTCGACCCTCCCACAAGCAACGCCCAGCCGCGCTTCCAGAGCAACCCGCGGAGTCCCTTTGCAGCCCGCACCCCGGTGTGCCCCACACCCCCTCCTCCCACGCACACGCTGCGCCCCCACGCGCAACCCCCACGTGCCCTGCGCCCCTAGCCCGCAGCGCCTCCCGCATGCTCCCTTGTGCCCCCCAGTGCAACCCGTGACCCCCCGAGCCCCGTGATGCCCCCTGTGCCCCCCGGTTGCCCCACAACCACCCTGCGCCCCGCACAACACCCCTGCATGCGCAACCCGCCCCACACCAACAGCACGCCCCTCGCCCCCTGACTGATCAGAGCGACCCACACCCCGGCTCCACCAGGGCACCCCAACCCATGCCGCCTGAGCCCTGCCACCTCCCACACACCCCACCATGATTGCCCGGTGCCCCATCTCACCCCGAAACACCCCGCCACATGCCCCACTCGCTCCATACACACCATCGCACCCCGCGCCCCCTTCCGCCCACCCGCCCTCACACACTCCGCACATCCTGCATGGCTGTGCTCTTATCAGGCACCCACCAGTCTCGCCTGCCAGCCTGCTGCTCTGAAGCTGAGACCTCCTACCTCGCCCTTGTTCTCTGATCCTACTGGTAGACCAGCCAGGTGGTGCTCGGTGCGCAGGCCTGTGGGGGCCACCCCTGCTGTGAATAGGTGGCTGCCAGTTCCCCTGCTGCTGTGCTCACATCTCTTGCCGCCGGTCAGCTACTGCTATGTCCTGATTCCGTACCCACATCATCTGCCTCTGCACTACAATTGCACGTGCAGTGGACGCAGTCCCACAGCAAGAGCCACATAAGTCCACACTGAGTCACTAGCGCCAGTGCAGGTGCCATCCCCTACCTGTACAACGCCACCCATCCCCCACTCCCCTGTGGCGGAAGAGCACAGACTGTATACAGACCCCAGTGTACCCAGCCAGAATCTAGGCACCTTCAGGGCTTGCTACCTCAGTTCCCTTTCAAGCTCAAAGGCAGGCAGCTTAGGTGCGTTACTGGGTGAGAATTCAGGCAACTTTGGAGCCACTGTCAGGCTATAGATAGGCGGCTTTGGCAAAAGTGAGCAAAAACCCAGGCTGCTTACAACTGCCCCAGGCTGCCTTGGATTCGCATTAAGCTAGATCCCAGGCTGCTCCACCCACCTACCTGCCCATACACTGACATGGGTAGACCACAGCACAAAAGAAATAACACAAAAAATAAAATGGAAGAAAATCCAGACAGATCACCCAGTCCAACAAGGATCACAACTAACCAAAACATAGAAGAGTGTTTAGGGTCAGAACATCAAGTGGAAGCAATGAACAATGCAACCCTGACCAAACTACTGCTAGAACTGACAGGAAAGCTACAAAGGATAGATAATCGTATGGATGCTACCATCACTAAGCTAGAGCAATACAATAAGGCACTGGAAGGACTTCAAAGAGAGCTAAGAGAGTTGAGCGAGAGTGAAAAAAAAGAGGACCTTAAAAATCAGCTGGCCACACTCAATGAAAACATAAAGAAATGCAAGGATGGTTTCCAAGAATCATCAAGAAAATCAGAAAATGAGACAAAAAGGTAGCTGGACAAAGCAATGGAAGTGATACATAGGAAAGTAGTAGAAAATGCAAACTTAATTGAACAAGTCCAAAACTCACTAGAGGCTCTCAAGAATAGAGTCAGCGAAGTGGAAGATAGAAATTCTGATCTGGAAGACAGGATGGAAGAAACAGTTTGAGAGTCCAAAAATTTCAGTAAGTTCAAAAGTTCCTGTGAACAGAACATGAGAGAATTGTGGGATACACTTAAATGTCCTAATATCAGAATCATTGGAATACCAGAAGGAGAAGAATTTCAGACCAAAGGCATGGAGAACTTATTTAACACAATAATTGAAGAAAACTTCCCCCGTCTCTTAACAGAAAGGCCCACCAAGATTCAAGAAGCAAACAGAACTCCTAACCGACTAGACCAAAGGAGAAACTCCCCAAAGCATATTATCATTAAGACTCTAAACATTGACACCAAGGAAAAAATCCTAAAAGCAGCAAGGGAAACACAGCACACTACGTTCAAAGGAAACCCCATCAGAATTACTTCAGACTTCTCAATGGAAACACTGAAATCTAGAAGGGCCTGGAATGATACTCTCCAAACTCTAGAAACTATGGCTTCCAACCCAAACTACTTTACCCCGCAAAAGTCTCCCTTATAATAGATGGTGAAAGGAAAACTTTCCATGACAAAACTCAGCTTTACAATATATGAACACAAAACCAAACCTACAGAGAGTACTCCAGGAAACTCTCTACATAGAAGAAACAAATAACCAAACACAAATGCCTACAAGAAGAAGATCACAGCAACCAAACCCAGAGTAGATAGAAAAAAAAATTAAATTCCATGAAAATGCCAACACACCTCTACCACCACAACATGACAGGGATCAAATCAAATCTCACAGTCATCACCCTAAACATTAATGGCCTTAATTAACCCATCAAGACATACAGCTAACAGGGTGGATGAAAAAATAAAACCCCTCAATCTACTGCCTTCAAGAAACCCACCTTACCACTAAAGACAGAAACCTCCTCAGGGTGAAAGGGTGGAAAACAATATTCCAAGCAAATGGGAATAAGAAACAAGCAGGTGTAGCTATATTAATATCAGATAAACTTGACTTCAAACCAAAACAATCAAAAAACACAAAGAAGGCTACTTCCTGCTTGTAAAGGGAACAATCCATCAAGAGGATATTACAATCATAAATCTGTATGCACCAAACACAGGGGCATTGCAATTCATAAAACAAAACGTACTTGACAATAAAACAGAAATAACCACCAACACCATCATAGCTGGGGACTTTAACACACCACTATCAGTAATAGACAGATCATCCAAACAGAAGCTCAACAGGGAAGTAAGAGAGCTCAACAAAACCACAGAGCACTTACACCTAACAGACATCTACAGAACTTTCCATCGCAAATCCACAGATTATACATTCTTCTCAGCAGCCCATGGAACATTCTCTAAAGTAGACCATATACTGAGTCACAAAGATAGCCTCCACATATTTAGGAAAATCGACATAATTCCCTGCATGATATCAGATCATAATGCTATACTCCTAGAAATCAACAACAAAACCACCAAGAGCCCCAACGACAACTGGAAACTGAATAGAACACTCTTAAACAATAAATGGATAGTGGATGAAATAAAAAATGAAATTGCAAAATTCCTGGAATTGAATGACAATGAGAACACATCATACCAAAACTTGTGGGACACAATGAAGGCAGTCATCAGGGGAAAATTCATAGCACTCAATGCCTTCATAAAAAAGACAGAAAGATCCCAAATCAATAGCCTAACCATCCACTTAAAGGCATTGGAAAAACAAGAAAAATCCAACCCAAAGAGCTCCAGAAGGAAAGAAATAATTAAAATAAGAGCAGAAATTAATGAATGGGAAACCAAGGAAACAATTAAGGCAATTCACAAAACAAAGAACTGGATCTTTGAAAAAATAAACAAAATTGACAAACCTCTTGCCAATTTGATTAAGCAAAAAAAAGAAGAGAGTCCAAATTAACAAAATTCAAAATGAAAAAGGAGAGAGCACAACAGACATCAGGGACATAGGCAGAATCATCAGGACTTATTTCAAAAACCTCTACTCCACAAAACTGGAAAATGTGGAGGAGATGGATAATTTCCTGGATGCATATCATCTACCAAAGCTAAACTCAGAGCAGATCAACCACCTCAATGAGCCCATCATGCTCCTGGAGATTGAAAGAGTAATAAAAAACCTCCCAAAAAAGAAGAGTCCAGGACCAGATGGATTCCCAGCCGAATTTTATCAAACCTTCATGGAAGAACTCAAACCAATCTTCCTAAAACTGTGCCACACAATTGAAGAACAGGGAAAACTACCCAACTCCTTCTATGAAGCTAGTATCACCCTAATCCCAAAACCAGGAAGAGATGCCACAAGAAAAGAAAAGTATCAGCCTATTTCCCTAACGAACATAGGCGCAAAGATCCTCAACAAAATTCTCGCAAACCGAATCCAACAACACATCAAAAGCATTATCCACCTAGACCAAGTGGGAACACAAGGGTGGTTCAACATATGAAAATCTGTCAATGTAATACACCACATAAACAAGCTTAAACATAAAAATCACATGATCATTTTGATAGATGCAGAAAAGGCCTTCGACAAGATACAACATCACTTCATGATCAAAACATTGGAGAGAATCAGCATGGCCAGTTCACATCTTAATATAATAAAGGCAATATACAAAGCTCCAAAGGCCCAAATAATCCTTAATGAGAGAGACTAGAGGAATTCCCATTAGGATCAGGAACAAGACAGGGATGTCCTCTCTCACCTCTGCTTTTCAATATAGTTCTGGAAGTCCTAGCCCAAGCAATAAGGCAGGAGAAGGAAATAAAAGGGATACAATTTGGAAAGGAAGAAGTTAAGTTAGCGCTATTCGCTGATGACATGATTGTATATGTAAGAGACCCGAGAGACTCCATGCCAAAACACCTGAAGGTGATTAACACCTATAGCAAAGTAGCAGGATACAAAATCAATGCAGAAAAATCGGAAGCATTTCTGTATGCACATGACAAAGACACAGAAAAAGAAATAAAGTACATAGTCCCATTTTCAATAGCAAAAAAAAAAAAAAAAACTTGGAATAACGTTAACCAAGGAAGTAAAAGATCTATACAACGAAAATATAAAAAAACTAAAAAAGAAATTGAGGAGGACTTGAAACGATGGAAAGACCTCCCATGCTCCTGGATAGGCAGAATTAACATTGTGAAGATGACAATCCTACCAAAGGCAATATATAGATTTAACACAATTCCAATTAAAATCCCTACAGTGTTCTTCACAGAAATAGAAAAAATGATCTCAAATTTCATATGGAAAGGCAGAAGGCCTCGCATATCCAAACATATCTATCCTCAGCAAAAGAAATACCTCTGGTGGCATCACCATACCCGATATAAAGTTATACTACAAAGCCATAGTAATAAAAACAGCATGGTACTGGCATAAAAACAGGAGTATAGACCAATGGATTAGATTGAGGACCCGTATTTTGGGCCAAGTAACTATAGCTACTTGATATTCTACAAAGGCCCAAACAATATAGACTGGAAAAGAGATACATCTTCAACAAATGGTGCTGGACAAACTGGATAACCACATGCAGGAAACTAAAACATGATCCACACATTTCACCATGCACAACACTCAAATCCAAATGGATCAAAGACCTCAATATAAGACCAGAAACTCTAAAACTACTGGAAGAAAAGTTAGGAAGTACTATCCATGATATAGGACTGGAAAAAGACTTCCTGAATAAAACCCCAGTGGCTCAAGTTGTTAAACAGTCACTCAACCATTGGGATCATATGAAGATGAAGAGTTTCTTTACAGACAAGCATATAATAAGCAAAACCAATAGAATACCCACAGAATGGGAGAAAATATTTGCAGGTTATCCAACTGATAGAGGCCTTATCTCTAGAATTTACAAAGAACTCAAAAGTCTAAACAATAAGAAGACAAATACCCCACTCACAAAATGGGGCACAGAGTTACACAGGCAGTTCACAGAGGAAGAGATACAAATGGCAAACACACCTAAGAAAATGTTCATTATCCCTAATCATCAGAGAAATGCAAATTAAAACAACTATGAGATTCCACCTTACAACAATAAGAATAGCCAACATCAAAAGGTCAAATGAAAATAAATGCTGGTGAGGATGTGGAGAAGCAGGGACACTCATTCACTGTTGGTGGGAATGCAGGATGCTACAACCACTTTGGAAAGCAATATGGAGTTTCCTGAAAAAGCTGACTATAGAAAGACCAACAGACCCAGTTATACCATTACTGGGCATCTACCCTAAAACCTTCAAACCAAAAGTTAGAGAGATTTGCTCAACCATGTTTGTAGCGGCTCAATTCGTAATAGCTAAAAGGTGGAATCAACCCAGATGTCCACCATTAGAAGAATGGATAACAAAGATGTGGTATATCTACACAATGGAATTCTATACAGCAGTAAGAAAAAACGACATAAAGAAATTTGAGGAAAAATGGTTGAACCTGGAACAGATCATTCTCAGCAAACTTCAACAATCACAGAAAAAAAAAATCGACACATAGTCTCACTCATCTGCAACACCTAACCTGAATCTGCCCAAGATGCCTTACATACCCAGCAAGCACCTCATGGACTAGACAATAAGATGGATGAGAGGGCGGGGAGGGAATCAAAGGGTGGAAAACAGTAATCTGGACCCAAATGGCAATGGTACCATAAAATTCTACTTCCTAAAAGACAGACGAAATGGCTGAAACTTCACTAGACCCTTACAGGAAACACCTGGACCAAAAGACACTGGAGAGTGTAGGATCAAGACTGACCTAAATCTCCTACATCTTCCCTCACTCCCACTCCCCCCTCCCCTCTATCTCTCTCCGCTCTAACTCTTGTATATTAGTTATCTTTTTCCTCAATTTCTTAGTGGACACTGACCTGTAACCCTCACTTCCAGCTTGGGCCTACCATCCACAATGAGCTTTTGATCAGAGAAACCTACAAGGTTTCCCAAAACAATGACAGACTTCTGTCAGAGTACTTGATGACCCACCAAAGGCCAGTGATAAGCCCCTATTACTGAAGACTCCATACGCAGCTGAAGCGAAAAATGCAATGACATGGCTGGAAGCCATGAAAGAGGCAGTCCCCAGACAGTCAGCGTGTCTAGTGCCAGAAGGCGCTACATAGGCGACTGGGGGAAATGACCAAGAACTGTCCAAGCAACACATTGTTTAACCTAATTAGCAACAAATAACCAGTTGTGAGGCGCACACAAGTGCAATAGTGGTACACAGCCATGGTGAGGAATCAATTGCTCTTGATTTGGCTACCTGATACACTCAGTGGTAATAGACCCTTAGCTGGAGCTGGGAAACAAGTCAGAACCATACCCAAAAACAAGCCCACTCTACAATATCAAGCTACCATCAATCACGGGGTATAAGAGGGCCTACACCTATCAAACTGTCTATCAAAAAAGTAAGTGTTATCTCAATTTTCCGGGTGCTAACATACTCTCCGTTGGAGAATCTGATTCTCTTTTCCAGATAGATGCAGATCCTAAGAAGAGAGCTGCCCCAACATACCTCAAAAGGGGCCCAACTGAAACTAAAGACAACTGGCGAATTAAGCAAGGGTGATGTGTTCCTGTGAACCGCATACCAGCACAAAGGGGAAGGAGATCAATGCACAGAAAAATCAACTCCTACAAAATCAGAGAGCCAAAGCCTCAGAGGACCTCAACACCTCAGCACTGAAGCAGACCAAAAATGAACCCAACATGGCTCAGGGAAATCTTGCGGAAGAGGGGGCGGAAAGAATGTCAGAGTTCCATGTTGGGTCATGATTTGCAGAGACATTTATCATACTAATAACTGGGGGCTAACTCCACAATGCATGACCCATTATCATTAAGAAGGAGGGTCTAATGGGAGGGGGTAGATCACAGATGAGCCTAAATAATGGTACCAAACTGCCTGTATTTACTGAAAAGAAAACTAATAATTTAAATTTTTAAAAAAGAAAAAAAGAAGATGCTAGTTATAATCGGCTAATAGCACATTGCATTCACTCTTAGTTTTCCATGGGTTAAGTTTTTCCTAGACAACAGGTTTACGGAACGTGGAATTGAACATTACTATTCATCGGGAAATGTTCACTTAGAAAATAGGACTATGCAACATTGAACAGGCTTAGTTAGGAATGTGGATTTGTAGTAGACAACAGGACAGGAAAACATGACATTCACGAGGGTGTTCAATGAGAAACGAAAGAATCCAAGATGTCCTATTCTTTGAATTCCTTGGCATTTTTCAATAGCAACTGATCCTACCAGATAAACGGTGAATGAAACTGTCAATTATGCTTTCTTTAAGACGGGAATGAGCTTCCTACACAATACAATCATAGAACGTTGAATTCGCTCTTACTGTTGAAAGAGAATTGTTTATTGTACACAGTTCTCAACGGGGAACATTCTCAGTATTCACACAGTTCTAGCCCTTTGAATTCATGTTCTTTTTCAACAGGAAATGTTCCGAGCATATAACCTATGATAGATCTTTGAAATGAAACATAGATTACAATTGGAATGGTGTCCGTAATGAAATAACAGAACATTTAATTCGCTGTTAGTCTTCAGTGAGAAACGTTCATTTCAAACAGCGGGACTACAGAACTTTGAATTCAGGGATAGATTGCAAAGGGCAATTGAACATTATACACAATTGATTTACAGAACTCCACCTTCTCTGTTAGTTTTCTTGCACAACCTAAGCTGGCATTGAAGCAGCCTCTAATCTTTTCAGTTCACGGTTAGTTTTCATTCATAAATGATGCTAGTACATAACCGGCTAATAGCGCATAGTATATCAACAGCTAATAGCACATTGCATTCACTCTTAGTTTTCCAGGGGATAAGTTCTTCCTAGACAACAGGTTGACGGAACGTTGAATTGAACATTACTAGTCATTGGGAAATGTTCACTTAGAAAACAGGACTATGCAACATTGAATACAGGCTTAGTTAGGAATGAGGATTAGTTTATGGTAGAGAAGAGGACAGAACAACATGACATTCACGATGAGTTTTAAATGAGAAACGAAAGAATCCAAGATGTCCTACTCTTAATGTCTTGTGACTTTTTCAATAGCAACTGGTTCTATCAGACAACTGGTAAATGAAACAGCCCGTTACGCATACTTTAAGATGGGACTTGAGCTTCCTACACAATATGGTCATAGAAACTTGAATTCGCTCCTACATTTCAAAGAGAATTGCTTAGTGTACACAGTTTTCAGTAGGAAACATTCTCAGTATTCTCAGTTTTAGAACTTTGAATTCATGTTCGTTTTCAACAGGAAATGTTCTGAGCATATAACTTCTGATAGAATTTGAAATCAATCTTAGATTACCATTGGAATGTTGACTGTAATGAAATTACAGAACATTGATTTCGCTGTTAGTCTTCAGTGATAAGCGTTCATTTCAAACAGCGGGACTACAGAACTTTGAATTCAAGGATAGATTTCAAAGGGCAATTGAATATTATGCATAATTGAATTACAGAACTCGCCTTTCTCTGTTAGTTTTCTTGCACAACCTATGTTGTTATTGAAGCAGTCTCTAATCTTTTCAGTTCATGCTTAGTTTTCATTAGTAAATGATGCTAGTACATAACCGGGTAATAGCAAATTGCATTCACACTTAGTTTTCCAGGGGATAAATTCTTCCTAGACAACAGGTTTATGGAACGTTGAATTGAACATTAGTATTCATTGGGAAATGTTCACTTAGAAAACAGGACTATGCAACATTGAATACAGGCTTAGTTAAGAATGCGGATTTGTTTACAGTAGAGAACAGGACAGAACAACATGACATTCACGATGCGTTTTCAATGAGAAACGAAAGAATCCAAGATGTCCTACTCTTGATTTCCTTGGGATTTTTCAATAGCAACTGATCCTACCAGATAACCGGTGAATGACACTGTCAATTACGCTTTCTTTAAGAAGAGAATTGTGCTTCCTACACAATACGATCATAGAACATTGAATTCGCTATTACTTGTCAAGGAGAATTGTTTGTTGTGCACAGTTTTCAACGGGAATCATTCTCAGTGTTCACACAGTTCTAACCCTTTGAATTCATGTTCGTTTTCAACAGGAGATGTTCGCAGCATACAAACTCTGATAGAACTTTGAAATCAATCTTAGATTACCATTGAAATGGTGTCCGTAATGAAATTACAGAACATTGAATTCGCTGTTAGTCTTCAGTGAGAAATGTTCATTTCAAAGAGCGGGACTACAGAACTTTGAATTCAGGGATAGAGTTCAAAGGGCAATCGAATAATATACACAATTGCATTACAGAACTCGAACTTCTGTGTTAGTTTTCCTGCATAACGTATATTGGTATTGAATCAGCTTCTAATCTTTTCAGGTCACGGTTAGCTTTCATTAGTAAATGATGCTAGTACATAACCGGCTAATAGCACATTGCATTCACTCTTCTTTTTCCAGGGGATAAGTTCTTCCTAAGAACAGGTTTACTAACGTTGAATTGAACATTACTATTCATTGGGAAATGTTCACTTAGAAAACAGGTCTATGCAACATTGAATACAGGCTTAGTTAGCAAAGCGGATTTGTTTACAGTAGAGAACAGGACAGAACAACATGACATTCACGATGAGTTTTCAATGAGAAACGAAAGAATCCAAGATGTCCTACTCTTTTAATTCCTTGGGATTTTTCAATAGCAAATGATCCTATCAGATTACCGGTGAATGACACTGTCAATTATGCTTTCTTTAAGACGGGAATTGAGCTTTCCACATGATACGATCATAGAACATTGAATTCACGCTTACATATCAAAGAGAATTGTTTATTGTACACAGTTTTCAATGGGAAACATTCTCAGTATTCACACAGTTCTAGCCCTTTGAATTCATGTTCGTTTTCAATACGAAATATTCCCAGCATATAACCTCTGATAGAACTTTGAAATCAATCTCAGATTACCATTGTAACGTTGTCCATAATGAAATTACAGAACATTGAATTCGCTGTTAGTCTTCAGTGAGAAACGTTCATTTCAAACAGCGGGACTATAGAACTTTGAATTCCGGGATAAATTTCAAAGGGCAATTGAATATTATACACAATTGAATTAGAGAACTCGACCTTCTCTGTTAGTATTCTTGCATAACCTATGTTAGTATTGAAGCAGCTTCTGATCATTTCAGTTCATCGTTAGCTTTCATTAGTAAAAGATGCTAGTTGAATGATTCACAAGATGGCAACAACCAAGCTGCACTACAAACAAGAAAGGAAAAAAAAGGCAAGTGTTCAAGGGAAATTATGAACTTTTTGAAGAGGGAAGGTACAGTTTGAGGTAAAAGAGGGAAGCACTCTCCCCCGTGCGCCAAACGCTCCCTACCCACACACAGCAGTCACGCCCCAAGTGCCCTGCAGCGTCCCGTGCCCGGGTGCCCAGGTGTGCCCCGCACTCCCGTGTGCCCCGAGACCCTCGCGCCCCACCCCAGCATTCCTCGAACCCCACCCGTGCACCCCACCCCTGCCGCGCTCCAGAGTGCCCGGCAGCATCCTGCAGCGTCCCGCAGCGTCCCACATTCCATCTTACCCCAGCGTGCTTCACGCCCCCTACATGACCCTTGACCCCTCCCCCGCGCGACCCGCCCCCTTCCCCCTCACCCCCCCGCGAGTCCACTGCACCCCGCGGCGTCCCGCATACTCCTGCGACCCCCGCCCTCCAAGCCACCCCCCATCACCGCGCGCCATGCGCACCCAACCCCATGTGCCCTGGAGCATCAGCACCCTGAGCCCCGTGCTCCCAGAAGTGCTCCCTGCCCCCCCATGCCTGCACCCCGCATGCCCCTCATCCCCCTGCTGCATGCGGCCCGGGGGCCCCCACGCATGTCTTGCATGCCCAGGCATGCACCGCGCCCCCTGTGCCCCACCGCCATGTGTATTGCGCCCCTGCGAGCCTCAGAGTATCCCGCCCCCCCTCCATGCCCCACGCCCCCCCGCACGACACCCTCGACCCCCCCTACAAGCCAAGCCCCCCACATGCTTCCAGAGCACCCCGCAGAGTCCCTTGGTATCCCCTACTCCGGTGTGCCCCGCGCCCCCTTCCCCCACGCGCACCCTGCGCCCCCCCACGCACCGCGCACACCCCCATGTGCCCTGCGCCCCTAGTCCAAAGCGACTCCTGTACGCTCCCCCGCGCACCCCTGCACACCCCGTGACCCCCCGCGCTCTCTTCCATGCAACATGCTCCCACCTTTGCCCCCCGGATGCCCTGCACCCCCCTACGCCCCGCACACACCCCCAGAATGGGCACACCCCCCCGCAACAACAGCGCGCCCCACGCCCCCCGCCCCTCCAGAGCACCCCACCACACGCCCCCTGAGCCCTGCCGCCTCCCGCGCACCCCACCCTGATTGCCCGGTGCCCCATCTCACCCCAACTCCCCCTGCCACGTGCCCCACTCGCTCCATACACAGCATCGCACCCCGCGCCCCCTTCTGCCCACCCGCCCACACCGTGCCCGCACCCCACACGCCCCTCATCCCCCCGCTGCATGCGGCCTGGGTGCCCCCACGCATGCCTTGCATACCCTTGCGTGCCCAGGCATGCACTGCGCCCCCTGTGCCCCACCCCCACGTGTATTGTGCCCCTGTGAGCCTCAGAGTACCCCGCCCCCTCCACGCCACACTCCCCCCCGCATGACACCCTCGACCCCCCCCACAAGCCAAGCCCCCCATGCGCTTCCAGAGCACTGCGCGGCATCCCTTGGCATCCCCTACTCTGGTGTGCCCCTCTCCCCCTTCCCCCAAGCGCACCCTGCGCCCCCCCACGCACCGTGCACACTCCCCACGTGCCCTGCGCCCCCAGACCTCAGCGACTCCTGTACGCTCCCCCACGCACCCCTGCACACCCGTGACCCCCCGCGCTCCCTCCCACGCAACATGCTCCCACCTGCGCCCCCGGGATGCCCTGCACCCCCCCACGCCCCGCACACACCCCCAGCATGCGCACACCCCCCGCACCAACAGCGCGCCCCTCGCCCCTGAGTGATCAGAGCACATCACGCCCCCTGCCCCTCCAGAGCACCCCACCACATGCCCCCTGAGCCCTGCCGCCTCCCGCACACGCCACCCTGATTGCCCAGTGCCCCATCTCACCCCGACTCCCCCCGCCACGTGCCCCACTCGCTCCATACACACCATCGCAGCCCGCGCCCCCTTCTGCACACCCGCCCACACACCCTCCGCACATCCTACATGGCTGTGCTCTGATTGGGCTCCCACCAGTCACGCCTGCCAGCCTGCTGCATGGAAGCTGAGACCTCCTGCCTCGCCCTTGTTCTCTGATCCTGCGAGTAGACCAGCCACATGGTACTTGGTTCGCAGGCCTGTGGGGGCCACCCCTGCCGTGAATAGGTGGCTGCCAGTTCCCCTGCTGCTGTGCTCACATCACTTGCCGCCAGTCAGCTTCTGCAGTGTCCTGATTCCGTACCCACATCATCTGCCTCTGTACTACAATTGCACGTGCAGCGGACCCAGTCCCACAGCAAGAGCCACATAAGTCCACACTGAGTCACTAGCGCCAGTGCAGGTGCCATCCCCTACCTGTACATCGTCACCCATCCCCCACTCCCCTGTGGCGGAAGAGCACAAACTGTTTACAGACCCCAGTGTACCCAGCCAGAATCTAGGCACCTTCAGGGCTTGCTACCTCAGTTCCCTTTCAAGCTCAAAGGCAGGCAGCTTAGGTGCGTTACTGGGTGAGAATTCAGGCAACTTTGGTGCCCCTGTCAGGCTATAGGTAGGCGGCTTTGGCAAGAGTGAGCAAAAACGCAGGCTGCTTACAAGTGCCCCAGGCTGCCTTGGATTCGCATTAAGCTAGATCCCAGGCTGCTCCACCCACCTACCTGCCCATACACTGACATGGGTAGACCACAGCACAAAAGAAATAACACAAAAAATAAAATGGAAGAAAATCCAGACAGATCACCCAGTCCAACAAGGATCACAACTAACCAAAACATAGAAGAGTGTTTAGTGTCAGAACATCAAGTGGAAGCAATGAACAATGCAGCCCTGACCAAACTACTGCAGAACTGACAGGAAAGCTACAAAGGATAGATAATCGTATGGATGCTACCATCACTAAGCTAGAGCAATACGATAAGACACTGGAAGGAATTCAAAGAGAGCTAAGAGAGTTGAGCGAGAGTGAAAAAAAAGAGGACCTTAAAAATCAGCTGGCCACACTAAATGAAAACATAAATAAATGCAAGGATGATTTCCAAGAATCATCAAGAAAATCAGAAAATGAGACAAAAAGGGAGCTGGACAAAGCGATGGAAGTGATACATAGGAAAGTAGTAGAAAATGCAAACTTAATTGAACAAGTCCAAAACTCACTAGAGGTTCTCAAGAAAAGACTCAGCAAAGTGGAAGATAGAAATTCTGATCTGGAAGACAGGATGGAAGAAACACTTCGAGTGTCCAAAAATTTCAGTAAGTTCAAAAGTTCCTGTGAACAGAACATGAGAGAATTGTGGGATACACTTAAACGTCCTAATATCAGAATCATTGGAATACCAGAAGGAGAAGAATTTCAGACCAAAGGCATGGAGAACTTATTTAACACAATAATTGAAGAAAACTTCCCCCGTCTCTTAACAGAAAGGCCCACCAAGATTCAAGAAGCAAACAGAACTCCTAACCAACCAGACCAAAGGAGAAACTCCCCAAGGCATATTATCATTAAGACTCTAAACATTGAAACCAAGGAAAAAGTCCTAAAAGCAGCAAGGGAAACACAGCACACCACGTTCAAAGGAAAACCCATCAGAATTACTTCAAACTTCTCAATGGAAACACTGAAAGCTAGAATGGCCTGGAATGATACTCTCCAAACTCTAAGAAACTATGGCTTCCAACCAAAACTACTCTACGCGGCAAAAGTCTCCCTTATAATAGTTGGTGAAAGGAAAACTTTCTATGACAAAACTCAGGTTTACAATTATATGAACACAAAACCAAACCTACAGAGAGTACTCCAGGAAACTCTCCACAGAGAAGAAACAAATAACCAAACACAAATGCCTACAAGAAGCAGATCACAGCAACCAAACCCAGAGTAAAAAGAAAGAAAAAAAAAATTAAATTCCATGAAAATGCCAACAAACCTCTACCACCACAACATGACAGGGATCAAATCAAATCTCACACTCATCACCCTAAATATTAATGGCCTTAATTCACCCATCAAGAGACACAGGCTAACAGGGTGGATGAAAAAATTAGACCCCTCAATCTGCTGCCTTCAAGAAACCCACCTTACCACTAAAGACAGAAACCTCCTCAGGGTGAAAGGGTGGCAAACAATATTCCAAGCAAATGGGAATAAGAAACAAGCAGGTGTAGCTATATTAATATCAGATAAAGTTGACTTCAAACCAAAAACAATCAAAAAACACAAAGAAGGCTACTTCCTACTTGTAAAGGGAACAATCCATCAAGAGGATATTACAATCATCAATTTGTATGCACCAAACACAGGGGCACCGCAGTTCATAAAACAAAACCTACTTGACAATAAAACAGAAATAACCACCAACACCATCATAGCTGGGGACTTTAACACACCACTATAAGTAATAGACAGATCATCCAAACAGAAGCTCAACAGGGAAGTAAGAGAGCTCAACAAAACCATAGAGCACTTAGTCCTAACAAACATCTACAGAACTTTCCATTACCAATCTACAGACTACACATTCTTCTCAGCATCCCATGGAACATTCTCTAAAATAGACCATATACTGAGTCACAAAGATAGCCTCCACATATTTAGGGAAATCGACATAATTCCATGCATGATATCAGATCATAATGCTATATTCCTAGAAATCAACAACAAAAAAACCAACAAGAGCCCCAACGGCAACTGGAACCTAATAGCACACTCTTAACCAATAAATGGATAGTGGATGAAATAAAAAATGAAATTGCAAAATTCCTGGAATTGAATGACAATGAGAACACATCATACCAAAACTCGTGGGACACAATGAAGGCAGTCCTCAGGAGAAAATTCATAGCACTCAATGCCTTCATAAAAAAGACGGAAAGATCCCAAATCAATAGCCTAACCATCCACTTAAAGGCATTGGAAAAACAAGAAAAATCCAACCCAAAGAGCTCCAGAAGGAAAGAAATAATTAAATTCAGAGCAGAAATTAATGAATTGGAAACCAAGGAAACAATTAAGGCAATTGACAAAACAAAGAGCTGGTTCTTTGAAAAAATAAACAAGATTGACAAACCTCTGGCCAATTTGATCAAGCAAAAAAAGGAGAGAGTCCAAATTAACAAAATTCAAAATGAAAAAGGAGAGATCACAACAGACATCAGTGAAATCGGCAGAATCATCAGGACTTATTTCAAAAACCTCTACTCCACAAAACTGGAAAATGTGAGGAGATGGATAAATGCCTGGATGCATATCATCTACCAAAGCTAAACTCAGAGCAGATCAACCACCTCAATGAACCCATTATGCTCATGGAGACTGAAAAAGTAATAAAAAACCTCCCAAAAAAGAAGAGTCCAGGACCAGATGGATTCCCAGCCGAATTTTATCAAACCTTCATGGAAGAACTCAAACCAATCTTCCTAAAACTGTGCCACACAATTGAAGAACAGGGAAAACTACCCAACTCCTTCTATGAAGCTAGTATCACCCTAATCCCAAAACCAGGCAGAGATGCCACAAGAAAAGAAAACTATTGGCTTATTTCCCTAATGAACATAGACGCAAAGATCCTCAACAAAATTCTCGCAAACCGAATCCAACAACACATCAAAAGCATTATCCACCTTGACCAAGTGGGATTTATGCCAGGAACACATGGGTGGTTCAACATACGAAAATCTGTCAATGTAATACACCACATAAACAAGCTTAAACATAAAAATCACATGATCATTTCGATAGATGCAGAAAAGGCCTTCGACAAGATACAACATCACTTCATGATCAAAACATTGGAGAGAATCGGCATGGCCGGTTCACATCTTAATATAATAAAGGCAATATACAAAGCTCCAAAGGCCCAAATAATACTTAATGGGGAGAGACTGGAGGAATTCCCATTGAGATCAGGAACAAGACAGGGATGTCCTCTCTCACCTCTGCTTTTCAATATAGTTCTGGAAGTCCTAGCCCAAGCAATAAGGCAGGAGAAGGAAATAAAAGGGATACAATTTGTAAAGGAAGAAGTTAAGTTAATGCTATTCGCTGATGACATGATTGTATATGTAAGAGACCCGAGAGAATCCATCCCAAAACTCCTGAAGGAGATTAACTCCTATAGCAAAGTAGCAGGATACTGCAGCGAACTCCCTGACCAGCAGGAGAAGAACGACCAGCAAACAAAGATCCTTCTCGATCACACTTTATTGGAGAGCCTCTTGGTTAACAGGAAAGTTGATGGCGAAGGGGCCGGGGCGCAGGAGTGTAGCTGCTTTTATAGGGTGTAATACTACAAGACACCTACGGATTGGCCGCCACCTGCTCACCCACCACCCAGGGCCACGGGATAGGCCCAGGATGCATTACATCATGTGCACGCGCAGCATCAAGCAAGACTGTCGCCAGGATATGACCAAGTAGGGAGTTGTTTGTCACAACTCTCAGCAGGAAGTCAGCGCCATCTTGTAATGGTGTCTGTAGCCGCTCCCTGCAGCTCCCCCTTTTTTGTTTAATAAAATGGCCAAGCGTAAATAGAAAACATGCCTTCCCGATCAGGTCCGCACCTCATGATGTGTTGACCGATCAAGGGGAGAAGTCCAACCTCCCCTTCCTCAGTGCAATGGGACAGGTCCCCTGAGAGTGCAATGGCGGCGGTCAAACGAAAGCTACCATATTCCTGCCCATCCTCGTGCAATGGGTACTCTGAGACCCCGAGGGTGCAAGGGCCAGGGGAGCTATTTTCCCTTTAAGGCTGCCAGCCAGATTTGGGGAGAGGAGCCACATTCTAAGGCAGCGAGCGCTTGTGAAATGACCGTTTTATCTCTCCTAGTTTGGGTTCGCAGGCGACAGACCAACCATAGGCAAAGCACACACCCTCCTAGGCAGCACACCAGAAACATTCCAGTTCCTACCCATTCCTTGAAATAGGAGAATGCAGATGATATCCAAGAAGTAAAGCCTTTTGCCAAGCTAAGATCCACTCGTGTGGAGTTAATATGTACTATAGCTTGTCTTAATTCCTCCAATTCCCTATCAAATTCCTTAGACCAATTTTGCGAGAGGGCTAGCGACAAACTACGAGACAGATTAGCAGCTCTGGTGAAGTTTTCATAAGGGACACTAGTAACACACAATGCTTTATACTTCCATTCACATCCCAGCTGAGCTAGCTGCCAAAGGATATCAACCTGTTCTTGGACTAAATCTATTCTTTGGTTTAAAATTTGGATACCACCCTTTAAGTGAGAATTTAAAGCTGTCTGAGTGTCTAAGGCCTCTGAGGTAGAAGTAGCTAAGTTATTCAAAGTTTCAGCCGTCTGTACTGAGGAAGCTATGGCCACACCCGCCGCAGTAGCGGCAGCAGCTATTGCAGCCACGGCTGCTATAACTGCTGCTGTGATGCCAAAATCCCTTTTATTCCTAAATAAAGTCAGCGTGCTGGGAGCTTCCACAGGCACAGGGACCCAGCGAGGGACCCTAAGGACCATAGCATTCTTAAACTTTGGAGCATCCCAGCATTGGGACAAGAGGCAGGAGGTATTGGAGCAACTACTAAAGGAGGAATTACTGAGGACAAACATAAACGGTGGGTGAACGCAAACTGGTGCCGGGGAGAAAGTAGCATTTCTTGCATTAGTTTGGCACCCATGTCCAATGCTCATAATTCCCCCTGTGGTGTTGATAGTTTTGTATAAAGCACCACAGTTCTCATCAGCTTCCTCCACCACCTGCTCCTTCTCACTAAAGACTGCAGTCACATTATTACAAGCAACTTGTCCTCCCTGTAATAACACAAAAGGTGTGAAATCAGTACAGCTTCCATTTGTTCCACACAAAATCCACTTTGAAAATGGATTATACCTTCTATCTTGTCTGAAAAATCCCCCAGTCCATAAGGCCAGGTAGGGATGGGGACCCCTCATGTCCGGGGAGAAATTAAAGAGTTTTCCCTTACTAATCCAGCCAACACCTTTAGACTGACAGTCAGACCACGGCCATGTTTCCCCTTCATCACTTCCCCAACAATGAGGAGCAAGTCGTGGTTGGTATGCTTTGTCTGATATGTTTACACCAACCAGAAATGTTCCATTAAGCCAGATTGCCAATTCAGTATAGGTATAGTTACCAAATTTATATTGGGAAGTCTTATTCTCTGGACCATACCAATCATTATGTCTCTGTTGGTCATTTCTTTCCCAAATCATGTCCCCGTGGAACCAAGTAAAGGCTTGTTTCTTTAAGACCATGCAGTCCTCATAAGTTGGATCAAGCGTAAAGCACAATGTCCCCAATTCCTGGAAACTCCACTGTTCTCTGATAGAAACGGAAAAGGTGTCTTTCTTCACCATGGGAAGACCCAGTTCCTTCTCTGTTGTAAAGAAACGGGGAAAAACCACAGCGGAGTGATATACTGGCATGGGTTTGGGAAATGCAGACATAATGCCCCAACGCTGTTCTCCACTACATTCCAGGCACAGGATGAGGATCATCAATAAGGCTCTCCTTTTCTCCATCCTTCTCTCCATCCTGGTAGGCATCTCCGTCTCCAGGAGCCTCCTGTTGGGGTCGGATAATTGTTTTCACCAAGCGAGCCGGAACCCAATGCGGAGAATCTTGGTCCTGTGGAAAAACACAAACAGCTCCCCTGGATCTTAACATCACAAGATCTGGTCCTTTCCATTTATTATCTAAGACATCCTTCCACATCACCATTTCACTGGGCATGGGAATCTTAGATTGACTGTGTCTTTCTGCTGTACTTTTACCATATGGATCCAAAATCAAAAAATTAAGAGTGAAGAGGGCTAAAGAAACTCTCTCCTTAGGGGTTGCATCCTCTGCTATTCCCCTTTTTTGTTTAAATAAGAGGGCTTTTAGGGTTTTATTTGCTCTTTCTACTATACCTTGGCCCTGTGGGTTGTAAGGAAGGCCAGTGGCATGAGCTACCTGCATTTGTGCGCAAAAGGCTCGAAAACCAGCAGATGTGTATGCTGGGCCATTATCAGTTTTTAAATGGTGCAGCTTTCCCCAAGCAGCCCAGGCCTCCAAACAATGAGTCTTGACATGAGAGACCTTTTCACCTGCCAATGGAGAGGCGAAAATAACGCCTGAATAGGTGTCCACTGAGACATGTAGGTATTTTAATCTTCCAAACTCTGGAAGATGTGTCACATCCATTTGCCAAAGGTCTCTGGGACGTAGGCCTCGGGGATTAACGCCCACATGTGGAGAAGGCAAAAAGGTGACACAAGATTGGCAAGATTTTACAATATCCCACGTTTCGTTTCTGGACATAGGAAATTTTAGTCTTAAAGTATTTGCAGGGACATGATATAGTCTATGGAATTCTGTTGCCGAAGTCTTTGGATCATCCAAGGAGATCAGGGCTAGCCTAGTGGCCCAATCCACAAGGTCATTAGCCTGTGACAAGGGGCCAGGCAGTAGTGAATGAGCTCGAATATGAGAAACATAAAAAGGGCAAGTTCGCTGCAAAATTAAAGATTGAAGTTGTAAAAGAATATTAGACACTAGACTAGTAGAGCGAACCGAAGCAGCGATCTCTAAATTAGCCACTGCATTGGCCACATACAAGGAATCTGTAAACAAATTAAAGGAAGTGGGGAATGTCTGAAATACCTCCAAGACTATTAAGCATTCAACAATCTGAGGAGAGTCAGGTCTGAACATTCTTACTATAGGCTCCGATCCCTGTACCAGGTAGGCCCCACGACCAGACTTTGAACCATCAGTAAAGATGGCAGGGGCTGATGTAATAGGCTCCTGAACAGTGATTTTAGGAAAGTAAACCAGATTGTTTTCAACAAAAGACAAAATAGGGCTCTTTGGGTAATGATTATCTATGACATTTGGGAAAGCACACATGAGAATGCTCCAATCATCCACAGTGCCAGACAAAACTTTTACTTGTTCCTTAGTATAGGGAATGATAAGCCTGTCAGGCAGCTTTGCAAAATGTATTGAACAATATTTAAGCCCCAAGCAAGCTTGTCGAGCGACCAGCTGTGGGAAATATTGGAGAGTGCGGGCTCCCAAGGAGTTTTTTTTTTTTTCTTCTTGAAGCCATAATAGAAGCCCCTCCTAGCGGAGGCCAGCCGCGACCAGGTTTTTGTTTTAATGAAGCGGCATGTGTCCCTAGCAGAGTTATAGGGGGGAGGTGCAGACGGCTCTATTAATTGCAGAGATCCACCCCCTTGGGCCTGCTTTCCTTTCGTTAGTAGGGGGCGCCTAGGCAGAGATGAATAGTGCCCTTTTGTGACTTCCTTGATTCCTTCCCCCACCTTTTGTAATGGTTCTTCCTCCTCCTCCTCCTCTAGGTCTGAGTTGGAGGTGATTTCCTCATCTGTCTCAAAAACACTTAAACGTACAAGCTCTTCAATAGGGGGATACAGCCTGGTAAAGGTCCCTTTAGTCCCTTTCTCAGGCAAGCGATGACTCATTTCCCCCCTCTCTTCAAGCTCCTCCTGAAGGCTTATATCTTTATCTTGTATATGTTTCTCCTTCTTTATATCTCCCTTTTTCTTAGGCCTAACTTTTGACTCCCCATTTGAATCAGACTCAGAAAGACTATCCTGATGCTTTGCTAGAGCCTTCCGCCCTTTTTTCAAATACGGGTCTAGCATGACTGGGGTAACTTACCACGGTCTTCCTCTCCATGTGTCAAGTTCTGGATACTCTTCGGCCCCTCGCCCGATGCCTACAAGGCACCCAGCGTCCCGGGTTTTCGGCACCACTTTGCGGCAAACTCCCTGACCAGCAGGAGAAGAACGACCAGCAAACAAAGATCCTTCTCGATCACACTTTATTGGAGAACCTTTTGGTTAACAGGAAAGTTGATGGCGAAGGGGCCGGGGCGCAGGAGTGTAGCTGCTTTTATAGGGTGTAATACTACAAGACACCTATGGATTGGCCGCCACCTGCTCACCCACCACCCATGGCCACGGGATAGGCCCAGGATGCATTACATCATGTGCACGTGCAGCATCAAGCAAGACTGTCGCCAGGATATGACCAAGTAGGGAGTTGTTCGTCACAACTCTCAGCAGGAAGTCAGCGCCATCTTGTAATGGCGTCTGTAGCCACTCCCTGCAGGATACAAAATCAATGCACAAAAATCGGAAGCATTTCTGTATGCAAATGACAAAGACACAGAAAAAGAAATAAAGGACATAGTCCCATTTTCAATAGCAACAAAAAAAATAAAATACCTTGGAATAATGTTAACCAAGGAAGTAAAAGATCTATACAATGAAAATATAAAAACTCTCAAAAACGAAATTGAGGAGGACCTGAAACGATGGAAAGACCTCCCATGCTCCGGGATAGGGAGAATTAACATTGTGAAGATGACAATCCTACCAAAGGCAATATATAGATTTAATGCAATTCCAATTAAAATTCCTACAGAGTTCTTCACAGACATAGAAAAAAATGATCTCAAATTACACATGGAAAGGCAGAAGGCCTCACATATCCAAACATATCCTCAGCAAAAGAAATACCTCTGGTGGCATCACCATACCTGATATAAAGTTATACTACAAAGCCATAGTAATAAACTAACAGAGAGGGTCGAGTTCCGTAATTTAATTGTGTATAATATTCAATTGCCCTTTGAAATCTATCCCTGAATTCAAAGTTCTGTAGTCCCGCTGTTTGAAATGAACTTTTCTCACTGGAGACTAACAGCGAATTCAATGTTCTGTAATTTCATTACAGGCAACATTCCCATGGTAATCTAAGATTGATTTCAAAGTTCTATCAGAGGATATATGCTGGGATAATTTCATGTTGAAAACGAACATGAATTTAAAGGGCTAGAACTGTGTGAATACTGAGAATGTTTCCCTTTGAAAACTGTGTACAATAAACAATTCCTTTAAAAGTAGGAGCAAATTCAACGTTCGATGATCGTATTGGGTAGGAAGCTCAATTCCCTTCTTAAAGAAAGGGTAATTGACAGTGTCAATAACCTGTTATCTTGTAGGATTTGTTGATTGAAAAATCCGAAGGAATTCAAAGTGTAGGACATCTTGGTTTGTTTCACTTCTCATTGAAAACTCATCGTGAATGTCATGGTGTTCTGTCCTGTTGTCTACTGTAAACAAATCCGCTTTCCTATAACTAAGCCTGTATTCAATGTTGCATAGACCTGTTTTCTAAGTGAACATTTCCCAGTGAATAGTAATGTTCAATTCAACGTTAGGTAAACCTGTTCTCTAGGAAGTACTTATCCCCTGGAAAAAGAAGAGTGAATGCAATGTGCTATTAGCCGGTTATGTACTAGCATCATTTACTCATGAAAACTAACAGTGAACTGAAAAGATTAGACGCTGATTCAATACCAACATAGGTTGTGCAAGAAAACTAACAGAGAAGTTCGAGTTCTGTAATTCAATTGTTTATAATATTCTATTGCCCTTTGAAAACTATCCCTGAATTCAACGTTCTGTAGTCACGCTGTTTGAAATGAACGTTTCTGAAAAATTAGCAGGTTTGAGGCTTCCGGTCAAGATGGCGACCGCCTAGCTGCACTACAAACAACGAGGGGAAAAAAGGCAAGTATTCTTGGGAAATTAGGAACTTTTTGAAGAGGGAGGGCACAGATTGGGATAAAAGAGGGAAGCACACACCCCCGCGACCCACGCCCCACCACCCCGCCCGCCGCGAATAACTGCATCGGGCGCGGCCCCGCGCCCAGCGGACCGGCGCCCCGTGCACACCAAGCCCCATGCGCCCCGGCGGCCCAGCGCACCCCACAACCCCCGTGCCCCACATCTGCCGCGCCCCCCGCACCCTCCAGCGCACCCCTCCCCCCCAGCACGCCCCACGCTCCCTATCCACACACGGCAGACGCGGCCCAAGCGAACCAAGGCTTCCCGCGCCCCGGGCACCCAGGCCTGCCCCGCACCCCCGCGTGCCCAAGACCCCTGCGCCCCACCCTCGCATGCCTCAAGACCACCCCACGCCCGCCCCACCCTCCCGCGCGCCCCAAACCCCGCGCGTTCCGTGCTCTCTATCCACACACAGCAGGCACACTCCAAGTGCCCAGCGCCCCGGGCGCCCTGGCGTGCCCCGCACCCCCAAGCACCCCCACGCACCCTGAGACCCCCACGCCCCACCCCCACGCGCCTCGAGCCCCCCCCCCGCGTGCCCCACCCCCGCCTCCCCCCCAGGGCGCCCAACGCTCCCTACCCACACGCGACAGGGGTGCTCAAAGCGCCCTGCAGTGTCCAGCGCCCGGGAGCCCAGGTGTGCCCCGTGCCCCCCGAGTGCCCCGAGACTCCCCGCGCCCCACCCCCGCGTTCGTCGAGCCCCCCCATGCAGCCCACCACGCCGTGCGTCCAGACTGCCCTGCAGCATCCCGCAGCATCCAACACTGAATCTTACCTCAGCGTGCTCCACGCCCCCTGCGCTACCCGCGACCCCCTGGACCCCCTCACCCCCTCCCCCACGCGATCCGCCCCCTCCCCCCCTGCGAGTCCAGAGCACCCCACGGTATCCCACAGCGCCTCACGCTCCTAGCTGCCCCCCCTCCCCTCACGCCATGCTGTTCTCACATCACTTGGCGCCGGTCAGTTTCTGCTGTGTCCTGATTCCGTACCCACATCATCTGCCTCTGCACTACAATTGCACGTGCAGTGGGCCCAGTCCCACAGCAAGAGCCACATAAGTCCACACTGAGTCACTAGCGCCAGCGCAGGTGCCATCCCCTACATGTACATCGCCACCCATCCCCCACTCCCCTGAGGCAGAAGAGCACAGACTGTTTACAGACCCCAGTGTACCCAGCCAGAATCTAGGCACCTTCAAGGCTTGCAACCTCAGTCCCTTTTCAAGCTCAAAGGCAGGCAGCTTAGGTGCATTACTGGGTGAGAATTCAGGCAACTTTGGTGCCCCTGTCAGGCTATAGGTAGGCGGCTTTGGCAAGAGTGAGCAAAAACCCAGGCTGCTTACAACTGTCTTGGATTTGCATTAAGCTAGCTCCCAGGCTGCTCCACCCACCTACCTGCCCATACACTGACATGGGCAGACCACAGCGCAAAAGAAATAACACGAAAAATAAAATGGAAGAAAATCCAGACAGATCACCCAGTCCAACAAGGATCACAACAAACCAAAACATAGAAGAGTGTTTAGGATCAGAACATCAAGTGGAAGCAATGAACAATGCAACCCTGACCAAACTACTGCTAGATCTGACAGGAAAGCTACAAAGGATAGATAATCGTATGGATGCTACCATCACTAAGCTAGAGCAATATGATAAGACACTGGAAGGAACTCAAAGAGAGCTAAGAGAGTTGAGGGAGAATGAAAAAAAAGAGGACCTTAAAAATCAGCTGGCCACACTAAATGAAAACATAAATAAATGCAAGGATGATTTCCAAGAATCATCAAGAAAATCAGAAAATGAGACAAAAAGGGAGCTGGACAAAGCAATGGAAGTGGTACATAGGAAAGTAGTAGAAAATGCAAACTTAATTGAACAAGTCCAAAACTCACTAGAGGCTCTCAAGAATAGAGTCAGCGAAGTGGAAGATAGAAATTCTGATCTGGAAGACAGGATGGAAGAAACAGTTTGAGAGTCCAAAAATTTCAGTAAGTTCAAAAGTTCCTGTGAACAGAACATGAGAGAATTGTGGGATACACTTAAACGTCCTAATATCAGAATCATTGGAATACCAGAAGGAGAAGAATTTCAGACCAAAGGCATGGAGAACTTATTTAACACAATAATTGAAGAAAACTTCCCCCGTCTCTTAAAAGAAAGGCCCATCAAGATTCAAGAAGCAAACAGAACTCCTAAATGACTAGACCAAAGGAAAAACTCCCCAAGGCATATTATCATTAAGACTCTAAACATTGACACCAAGGAAAAAGTCCTAAAAGCAGCAAGGGAAACACAGCACACCACGTTCAAAGGAAAACCTATCAGAATTACTTCAAACTTCTCAATGGAAACACTGAAAGCTAGAAGGGCCTGGAATGATACTCTCCAAACTCTAAGAAACTATGGCTTTCAACCTAAACTACTCTACCCAGCAAAAGTCTCTCTTATAATAGATGGTGAAAGGAAAACTTTCCATGATAAAACTCAGCTTTAAAATTATATGAACACAAAACCAAACCTACAGAAAGTACTCCAGGAAATTCTCCACAGAGAAGAAACAAATAATCAAACACAAATGCCTACAAGAAGAAGATCACAGCAATCAAACCCAGAGTAGATACAAAAAAAAAAAAAAAATTCCATGGAAATGCCTCTACCACACCTCTACCACCACAAAATGACAGGGATCAAATCAAATCTCACAGTCATCACCCTAAACATTAATGGCCTTATTTCACCCATCAAGAGACACAGGCTAACAGGGTGGATCAAAAAATTAGACCCCTCAATCTGCTGCCTTCAAGAAACCCACCTTACCACTAAAGACAGAAACCTCCTCAGGGTGAAAGGGTGGAAAACAATATTCCAAGCAAATGGGAATAAGAAACAAGCAGGTGTAGCTATATTAATATCAGATAAAGTTGACTTCAAACCAAAAACAATCAAAAAAGACAAAGAAGGCTACTTCCTACTTGTAAAGGGAACAATCCATCAAGAGGATATTACAATCATCAATCTGTATGCACCAAACACAGGGGCACCGCAGTTCATAAAACAAAACCTACTTGACAATAAAACAGAAATAACCACCAACACCATCATAGCTGGGGACTTTAACACACCATTATCAGTAATAGACAGATCATCCAAACAGAAGCTCAACAGGGAAGTAAGAGAGCTCAACAAAACCATAGAGCACTTAGACCTAACAGACATCTACAGAACTTTCCATCCCAAATCCACAGACTACACATTCTTCTCAGCAGCCCATGGAACATTCTCTAAAATAGACCATATACTGAGTCACAAAGATAGCCTCCACATATTTAGGGAAATCGACATAATTCCATGCATGATATCGGATCATAATGCTATATTCCTAGAAATCAACAACAAAAAAACCAACAAGAGCCCCAACGGCAACTGGAACCTAATAGCACACTCTTAACCAATAAATGGATAGTGGATGAAATAAAAAATGAAATTGCAAAATTCCTGGAATTGAATGACAATGAGAACACATCATACCAAAACTTGTGGGACACAATGAAGGCAGTCCTCAGGAGAAAATTCATAGCACTCAATGCCTTCATAAAAAAGACAGAAAAATCCCAAATCAATAGCTTAACCATGCACCTAAAGGCATTGGAAAAACAAGAAAAATCCAACCCAAAGAGCTCCAGAAGGAAGGAAATAATTAAAATCTGAGCAGAAATTAATGAATTGGAAATCAAGGAAACAATTAAGGCAATTGACAAAACAAAGAGCTGGCTCTTTGAAAAAATAAACAAGATTGACAAACCTCTGGCCAATTTGATCAAGCAAAAAAAGGAGAGACTCCAAATTAACAAAATTCAAAATGAAAAAGGAGATATCACAACAGACATCAGTGAAATCGGCAGAATCATCAGGACTTATTTCAAAAACCTCTACTCCACAAAACTGGAAAATTTGAGGAGAATGATAAATGCCTGGATGCATATCATCTACCTAAGCTAAACTCAGTGCAGATCAACCACCTCAATGAACCCATTATGCTCATGGAGATTGAAAAAGTAATAAAAAACCTCCTAAAAAAGAAGAGTCCAGGACCAGATGGATTCCCAGTCGAATTTTATCAAACCTTCATGGAAGAACTCAAACCAATCTTCCTAAAACTGTGCCACACAATTGAAGAACAGGGAAAACTACCCAACTCCTTCTATGAAGCTTGTATCACCCTAATCCCAAAACCAGGCAGAGACGCCACAAGAAAAGAAAACTATCGGCCTATTTCCCTAATGAACATAGACGCAAAGATCCTCAACAAAATTCTCGCAAACCGAATCCAACAACACATCAAAAGCATTATCCACCTTGACCAAGTAGGATTTATCCCAGGAACACAAGGGTGGTTCAACATACGAAAATCTGTCAATGTAATGCACCACATAAACAAGCTTAAACATAAAAATCACATGATCATTTCGAAAGATGCAGAAAAGGCCTTTGACAAGATACAACATCACTTCATGATCAAAACATTGGAGAGAATCGGCATGGCCGGTTCATATCTTAATATAATAAAGGCAATATACAAAGCTCCAAAGGCCCAAATAATTCTTAATGGAGAGAGACTGGAGGAATATCCATTGAGATCAGGAACAAGACAGGGATGTCCTCTCTCACCTCTGCTTTTCAATATAGTTCTGGAAGTCCTAGCCCAAGCAATAAGGCAGGAGAAGGAAATAAAAGGGATACAATTTGGAAAGGAAGAAGTTAAGTTAGCTCTATTCGCTGACGACATGATTGTATATGTAAGAGACCCGAGAGACTCCATCCCAAAACTCCTGAAGGTGATTAACTCCTATAGCAAAGTAGCAGGATACAAAATCAATGCACAAAAATCGGAAGCATTTCTGTATGCAAATGACAAAGACACAGAAAAAGAAATAAAGGACATAGTCCCATTTTCAATAGCAAAAAATAAAATAAAATACCTTGGAATAACGTTAGCCAAGGAAGTAAAAGATCTATACAACGAAAATATTAAAACTCTCAAAAAAGAAATTGAGGAGGACTTGAAACAATGGAAAGACCTCCCATGCTCCTGGATAGGCAGAATTAACATTGGGAAGATGACAATCCTACCAAAGGCAATATATAGATTTAACACAATTCCAATTAAAATCCCTACAGTGTTCTTCACAGACATAGAAAAAATGATCTCAAATTTCATATGGAAAGGCAGAAGGCCTCGCATATCCAAACATATCCTCAGCAAAAGAAACACCTCTGGTGGCATCACCATACCCGATATAAAGTTATACTACAAAGCCATAGTAATAAAAACAGCATGGTACTGGCATAAAAACAGGAGTATAGACCAATGGAATAGACTTGAGGACCCAGATTTTGGGTCAAGCAACTATACCTACTTGATATTCGACAAAGGCCCAAACAATATAGACTGGAAGAAAGATCGCATCTTCAACAAATGGTGCTGGACAAACTGGATAACCACATGCAGTAAACTAAAACTTGATCCACACATTTCACCATGCACAACACTCAAATGCAAATGGATCAAAGACCTCAACATAAGACCAGAAACTCGAATACTACTGGAAGAAAATTTAGAAAGTAACTTCCATGATATAGGACTGGAAAAAGACTTTCTGAATAAAACCCCAGTGGCTCAAGTTCTTAAACAGTCACTCAACCATTGGGATCATATGAAGCTGAAGAGTTTCTTTACAGACAAGCATATAATAAGCAAAGCCAATAGAATACCCACAGAATGGGAGAAAATATTTGCAGGTTATCCAACTGATAGAGGCCTTATCTCTAGAATTTACAAAGAACTCAAAAGTCTAAACAAAAAGAAGACACATACCCCCCTCACAAAATGGGGCACAGAGTTACACAGGCAGTTCACAGATGAAGAGATACAAATGGCAAACACACCTAAGAAAATGTTCATCATCCTTAATCATCAGAGAAATGCAAATTAAAACAACTATGAGATTCCACCTTACAACAATAAGGATAGCCAACATCAAAAGGTCAAATGAAAATAAATGCTGGCGAGGATGTGGAGAAGCAGGGACACTCATTCACTGTTGGGAATGCAGGATGCTACAACCACTTTGGAAAGCAATATGGAGCCTCCTGAAAAAGCTGACTATAGAAATACCAACAGACCCAGTTATACCATTACTGGGCATCTACCCTAAAACCTTCAAACCAAAATCCAGAGAGATTTGCTCAACCATGATTTTAGCGGCTCAATTTGTAATAGCTAAAAGCTGGAATCAACCCAGATGTCCATCATTAGAAGAATGGATAACAAAGATGTGGCATATCTACACAATGGAATTCTATACAGCAGTAAGAAACAAATGACATAAAGAAATTTGAGGAAATATGGTTGAACCTGGAACAGATCATTCTCAGCGAACTTACCCAATCACAGCAAAAAAATCGACACATAGTCTCACTCATGTGCGACACCTAACCTGAATCTGCCCAAGATGCCTTACATACCCAGCAAGCACCTCATGGACTAGACAATAAGATGGATGAGAGGGCGGGGAGGGATCAAAGGGTGGAAAACAGTAATCCGGACCCAAACGGCAATGGTACCATAAAATTCTACTTCCTAAAAGACAGACCAAATGGCTGAACCTTCACTAGACCCTTACAGGAAACACCTGAACCACAAGACACTGGAGAGGGCAGGATCAAGACTGACCAAAATCTCCTACATCTTCCCTCCCTCTCTCTCTCCCTCTCCCCACTATCCCTCTCCTCTCTAACTCTTGTATATTAGTTATCTTTTTCCTCAATTTCTTAGTGGACACTGACCTGTAAGCCCACTTCCAGCTTGGGCCTACCATCCACAATGAGCTTTTGATCAGAGAAACCTACAAGGTTTCCCAAAACAATGACAGATTTCTGTCAGAGTACTTGATGACCCACCAAAGGCCAGTGATAAGACCCTATTGCTGAAGACTCCATACGCAGCTGACGCGTAAAATGGAATGACATGGCTGGAAGCCAGGAGAGAGTCAGTCCCCAGACAGTCAGCGTGTTTAGTGCCAGAAGGCGCAATATAGGCGACTGGGGGAAATGACCAAGATCTGTCCAAGCAACACATTGTTTAACCTAATTAGCAACAAATAACCAGATGTGAGGCCCACACAAGTGCAATAGTGGTACACAGCCCTGGTGAGGAATCAATTGCTCTTGATTTGGGTAACTCATCCACTCAGTTGTACTAGACCCTTTGCTGGAGCTGGGAAACAATCAGAACCATACCCAAACACAAGCCCACTCTACAATATCAAGCTACCATCAGTCACGGGGTATAAGAGGGCCTACACCTATCAAACTGTCTATCAAAAAAGCGTTATCTCAATTTTCCGGGTGCTAACATACTCTCCGTTGGAGAATCTCCTTCTCTTTTCCAGATAGATGCAGATCCTAATAAGAGAGCTGCCCCAACATACCTCAAAAGGGGCCCAACTGAAACTAAGGACAACTGGAAAAATAAGCAAGGGTGATGTTTTCCTGTGAACCGGATACCAGCACAAAGGGGAAGGAGATCAACGCAGAGAAAAATCAATTCCTACCAAATCAGAGAGCCAAAGCATCAGAGGCCCCCAACACCTCAGCACTGAAGCAGACCAAAAATGAACCCAACATCGCTCAGGGAAATCTTGTGGAAGAGGGGGTGGAAAGAAGGTCAGAGGTACATGTTGGGTCATGATTTGCAGAGACATTAATCATACTTATAACTGGGGGCTAACTCCACAATGCACGACCCATTTTCATTAACATGGAGGGTTTAATGGGAGGGGGTAGATAACAGATGAGCCTATATAATGGTACCAAACTGCCTGTATTTACTGAAAAGAAAACTAATAAATAAAATTTAAAAAAAGAAAAATTAAGATTAAAAAAAAAGATGCCAGTTATAATCGGATAATAGTACATTGCATTCACTCTTAGTTTTCCAGGGGTTAAGTTTTTCCTGGACAACAGGTTTACGGATGTGGAATTGAACATTACCATTCATTGGGAAATGTTCACTTAGAAAACAGGACTATGCAACATTGAATACAGGCTAGTTAGAAATGCATATTTGTTTACAGTAGACAACAGGACAGGAAAACATGACATTCCCGATGAGTGTTCAATGAGAAACGAAAGAATCCATGATGTCCTATTCTTTGAATTCCTTGGCATTTTTCAATAGCAACTGATCCTAACAGATAGACCTTGAATGAAACTGTCAATTATGCTTTCTTTAAGACGGGAATGAGCTTGCTACACAATACAATCATAGAACATGAAATCACTCTTACTTTTGAAAGAGAACTGTTCATTGTACACAGTTATCTATGGGAAACATTCTCAGTATTCACACAGTTCTAGCCCTTTTAATTCGTGTTTGTTTTCAACAGGAAATGTTCTGAGCATATAACTTCTGATAGATCTTTTAAATGAATCATAGATTACCATTGGAATGGGGTCCGAAATGAAATTACAGAACATTGAATTTGCTGTTATTCTTCAGTGAGAAACGTTCATTAGAAACAGCGGGACAACAGAACTTTGAATTCAGGGATAGATTTTAAAGGGCAATTGAATATTATACACAATTGAAGTACACAAGTCGACCTTCTCTGTTAGTTTTCTTGCACAACCTAAGCTGGTATTGAAGCAGCTTCTAAATTTTCAGTTCACGGTTAGTTTTCATTCATAAAGGATGCTAGTACATAACCGGCCAATAGTGCATTGCATTCACTCTTAGTTTTCAGGTGATAAGTTCTTCCTAGACAACAGGTTTATGGAACGTTGAATTGAACATTATTACTCATTGGGAAATGTTCTCTTAGAAAACAGGACTATGCAACATTGAATACAGGCTTAGTTAGGAATGTGGATTTGTTTACAATAGACAACAGGACAGAAAAACATGACATTCACGATGAGTGTTCAATGAGAAACGAAAGAGTCCAAGATGTCCTATTCTTTGAATTCCTTGGCATTTTTCAACAGCAACTGATCCTAACAGATAAACGGTGAATGAAACTGTGAATTATGCTTTCTTTAAGACGGGAATCAGCTTCCTACACAATACAATCATTGAACGTTGAATTCGCTCTTACTTTTGAAAGAGAATTGTTTGTTGTACACAGTTTTCAATGGGAAACATTCTCTGTATTCTCACAGTTTTAGCCCTTTGAATTCATGTTCGTTTTGAACAGGAAATGTTCCCAGCATATATCCTCTGATACAACTTTGAAATCAATCTTAGACTAGCATTGGAATGTTGTCTGTAATGAAATTACAGAACATTGAATTTGCGGTGTGTCTTCAGTGATAACCGTTCATTTCAAACAGCGGGACGACAAACTTTGAATTCAAGGATAGATTTCAAAGGGCAACTGAATATTATACACAATTGAATTACAGAACCCAACTTTCTCTGTTAGTTTTCTTGTACAACCTATGTTGGTATTGAAGCAGCTTCTAATCTTTTCAGTTCACGGTTAGCTTTCATTAGTAAATGATGCTAGTACATAACCTGTTTATAGCACACTGCATTCACACTTAGTTTTCCAGGGTATAAGTTCCTCCTAGACAACAGGTTTACGGAACGTTGAATTGACTATTACTATTCGTTGGGACATGTTCACTTAGAAAACAAGACTATGCAACCTTGAATACAGGCTTAGTTATGAAAGCGGATTTGTTTACAGTAGAGAACAGGACAGAACAACATGACATTCACCATGCATTTTCAATGATAAACGAAAGAATCCAAGATGTCCTACTCTTTGAATTCCTTGGGACTTTTCAATAGCAACTGATCCTACCAGAAAACCGGTGAATGAAACTGTCAATTATGCTTATTTAAGAGGGGAATTGAGCTTTCTACACAATATGATCATAGAATGTTGAATTCGCTCCTACTGTTGAAAGAGAATTGTTTATTTTACACAGTTTTCAATGGGAAACATTCTCAGTATTCTCACAGTTTTAGCCCTTTAAAATCATTTCGTTTTCAACAGGAAGTGTTCCCTGCATTTATCCTCTTATAGAATTTTGAAATCAATCTTAGATTACCATTGGAATGTTGTCTGTATTGAAATTACAGAACATTGAATTCACTGTTAGTCTTCAGTGATAAACGTTCATTTCAAACAGCGGGACTACAGAACTTTGAATTCAAGGATAGATTTCAAAGGGCAATTGAGTATTATATACAATTGAATTACAGAACTAGCCTTTCTCTGTTAGTTTTCTTGCACAACCTATGTTGGTATTGAAGCAGCTTCTAATCTTTTCAGTTCACAGTTAGCGTTCATTAGCAAATAATGCTACTACATAACCGGCTAATAGCACATTGCATTCACTCTTAGTTTTCCAGGGGATAAGTTCTTCCTAGACAACAGGTTTACGGACGTTGAATTGAACGTGAATATTCATTGAGAAATGTTCACTTAGAAAACAGGACTATGCAACCTTGAATACAGGGTTAGTTGAGAATGTGGATTAGCTTAAAGTAGAGAACAGGAGAGAACAACATGACATTCACGATGAGTTTTCAATGAGAAACGAAAGAATCCAAGATGTCCCACTCTTTGGATTCCTTGGGATTTTTCAATAGCAACTGATCCTACCAGATAACCGGTGAATGAAACTGTGAATTACACTTTCTTTAAGAAGGGAATTGAGCTTCCTACACAATACGATCATAGAAGGGTGAATTTGCTTCTACTTTTGAAAGAGAATTGTTTATTGTGCACATTTTTCAAAAGGAAACATTCTCCGTATTCACACAGTTTTAGCGCTTTGAATTCATGTTCGTTTTCAGCAAGAAATGTTCCCTGCATATATACTCTGATAGAACTTTGAAATCAATCATTTATTTCCATTGGAATATTGTCTGTAATGAAATCCAGAACATTGAATTCGCTGTTAATCTTCAGTGAGAAACGTTCATTTCAAACAGCGGGACTACAAAAGTTTGATTTCAGGGACAGATTTCAAAGTGCAATTGAATATTATACACAATTGAATTACAGAACTCGACTTTCTCTGTTAGTTTTAATGCACAACCTATGTTGGTATTGAATCAACTTCTAATCTTTTCAGTTCACAGTTATTTTTCATTAGTATATAATGCTAGTATATAACCGGCTAATAGTACGTTGCATTCACTCTTAGATTTTCATCGGGTAAGTTCTTCCTAGACAACAGGTTATGGAACGTTGTATTGAACATTACTATTCATTGGGAAATGTTCACTCTAGCAAACAAGGCTATGCAACATTGAGTACAGGCTTAGTTAGGAATGTGGATTAGTTTAAAGTAGAGAACAGGACAGAAAAACATGACATTCCGATGACTTTTCAATGAGAAGTGAAAGAATCCAATATGTCCTACTCTTTGAATTCCTTGGGATTTTTCAATAGCAACTGATCCTACTAGATAACTGGTGAATGAAACTGTCAATTATGCTTCCTTTAAGATGGGAATTGAGCTTCCTACACAATACGATTATAGAACGTTGAGTTTGCTGGTACTTTTGAAAGAAAACTGTTTATTCTACACAGTTTTCAATGGGAAACATTCGCATTATTCACATAGTTCTAGCCCTGTGAATTCCGGTTTGTTTTCAACAGGAAAGGTTCCCAGCATATAACTTCTGACAGAACGTTGAAATCAATCTTTGATTACCATTGGAATGTTGTCTGTAATGAAATTAGAGAACATTGAATTTGCGGTTAGTCTTCAGTGAGAAACATTCATTTCAAACAGCGTGACTAAAGAACTTTGAATTCAGGGACAGTTTTCAAAGGGTAATCAGATATTATAAACAATTGAATTACAGAACTCGAACTTCTCTATTCATTGGGAACTGTTTACTTACAAAACAGGTCTATGCAACATTGAGTACAGGCTTAGTTAGGAATGTGGATTAGTTTAAAGTAGAGAACAGGACAGAAAAACATTACATTCCCGATGAGTTTTCAATGAGAAATGAAAGAATCCAAGATGTCCTACTCTTTGAATTCCTTGGGATTTTTCAATAGCAACTGATCCTACCAGATAACTCAGATAACTGGTGAATGAAACTGTCAATTATGCTTAATTTAAGACAGGAATTGAGCTTCCTACACAATACGATCATAGCACGTTGAATTCGCTCCTACTTTTGAAAGAGAATTGTTTATTATACACAGTTTTCAATGGGAAACATTCTCAGTATTCACACAGTTTTAGCCATTTGATTTCATGTTCGCTTTCAGCAGGAAATATTCCAGCATATATCCTCTCATTGAACTTTGAAATCAATCTTAGATTACCATTGGAATGTTGTCTGCAATGAAATTACAGAACACTGAATTCACTGTTAGGCTTCAGTGAAAAACGTTCATTTCAAACAGCGGGACTACAGAACTTTGAATTCAGGGATAGACTGTAAAGGGCAATTGAATACTATACACAACTGAATTACAGAACTCGACCTTTTCTGTTAATTTTCTTGCATAACCTATATTGGTATTGAAGCAGCTTTTAATCATTTCAGTTCATGGTTAGCATTCATTAGTAAAAGATGGTAGTCATAACCAGCTAATAGCTCATTGCACTCACTCTTAGTTTTCCAGCGGATAAGTTTTTCCTAGACAAGAGGATTACGGAACGTTGAATTGAATATTAGTATTTATAGGGAAATTTTCACTTAGAACACAGGCCTATGCAGAATTGAAAACAGGCTTAGTTAGTCATAGGATAACTGTACAGTAGAGAACAGGACAGAAAAATATGACATTCACGATACGTTTTTCAATGAGAAGTGAAAGAATCCAACATGTCCTACTCTTAGAATTCCTTGGGGTTTTCAATAGCAACTGATCCTACCAGATAACCGGTGAATGAAACTGTCAATTACGCTTTCTGTTAGATGGGAATTGACCTTCCTACACAATACGGCCACAGAACATTGAAGTCGCTCATACTATTGAAAGAGAATTGTTGATTGTACAAAGTTTTCAACGGGAAACATTCTCAGTATTCACACAGTTCTAGCCCTTTGAATTCATGTTCGTTTTCAACAGGATATGTTCTTAGCATATAACTTCTTATAGAACTTTGAAATCAATCAGATTACCATTGGAATGTTGTCTCTAATGAAATTACAGAACATTGAATTCGCTGTTAGACTTCAGTGAGAAACCTTCATTTCAAACAGTGGGACTACAGCACTTTGAATTCAGGAATAGATTTCAAAGGGCAATTGAATATTATACACAATCAAATTTCAGAACTCGACCTTCTCTGTTATTTTCTTGCATAACCTATGTTAGTATTGAAGCCGCTTCTAATCTTTTCAGTTTACGGTTAGCTTTCATTAGTAAATGATGCAAATACATAACCGGCTAATTACACATTGCATTCACTCTTAGTTTTCCAGGGGATAAGTTCTTCCTAGACAACAGATTTATGGAACGTTGAATTGAACATTACCATTCATTGTGCAATGTTCACTTAGAAAAGAGGACTATGCACATTGAATACAGGCTTAGTAAGGAAAGCGGATTTGTTTACAGTATACAACAGGACAGAACAACATGACATTCACGTTGCGTTTTCAATGAGAAATGAAAGAATCGAAGATGTCCTACTATTTGAATTCCTTGAGATTTTTCAATCGCAACTGATCCTACCACATAACCGGTGGATGAAACTGTCAAATACACTTACTTTATGACGGGAATTGAGCTTCCGACACAATACGATCATAGAACGTTGAATTCACTCCTACTTTTGAAAGAGAATTTTTTGTTGTACACAGTTTTCAATGGGAAACATTCACCATATTCTCAGTTTTAGCCCTTTGAATTCATGTTCGTTTTCAATGTTCCCAGCATGTATCCTCTTATAGAACTTTGAAATCAATCTTAGATTACCATTGGAATGTTGTCTGTAATGAAATTACAGAACATTATAATCGCTGTTAGTCTTCAGTGATAAATGTTCATTTCAAACAGCGGGACTAAAGAACCTTGAATTCAAGCATAGATTTCAAAGGGCAATTGAATATTATACACAATTGAATTACAGAATTCGCCTTTCTCTGTTAGTTTTCTTGCACAACCTATGTTGGTATTGAAGCAGCTTCTAATCTTTTCAGTTCTCAGTTAGCGTTAATTAGAAAATGATGCTAGTACATAACTGGCTAATAGCACATTGCATCCACTCTTAGTTTTCCAGGGGATAAGTTCTTCCTAGAGAATAGGTTTAAAGAACGGTTAATTGAACATTACTATTCATTGGGAAATGTTCACTTAGAAAACAGGACTATGCAACATTGAATACAGGCTTAGTTAGGAATGCGGATTAGTTTACAGTAGAGAACACGACAGAACAACATGATATTCATGATGAGTTTTCAATGAGAAACGAAAGAATCCCCGATATCCTACAGTTTGAATTCCTTAGGATTTTTCAATAGCTAGTGATCCTACCAGATAACCGGTGAATGAAACTGTCAATTACGCTTACTTTAAGATGGGAATTGAGCTTCCTACACAATACGATCATAGATCGTTGAATTCGCTCCTACTTTTTAAGAATTGTTTATTGTACACAGTTTTCAATGGGAAACATTCTCCGTATTCTCACAGTTTTAGCCCTTTGAATTCATGTTCGTTTTACAGGAAATGTTCCCAGCATATATCCTCTGATAGAACTTTGAAATCAATCGTAGATTAGCATTGGAATGTTGTCTGTAATGAAATTACAGAACATTGAATTTGCTGTGCGTCTTCAGTGATAAACGTTCATTTCAAACAGTGGGACTACAGAACTTTGAATTCAAGGATAGAGTTCAAAGGGCATCTGAATATTATACACAACTGAATTACAGAACTCAACTTTCTCTGTTAGTTTTCTTGCCCAACCTATGTTGGTATTGAAGCAGCTTTTAATCTTTTCAGTTGACAGTTAGTGGTCATTAGTAACTGATGCTAGTACATAACCGTATTATAGCACACTGCATTCACACTTAGTTTTCCAGGGGATAAGTTCTTCCTTGACAACAGGTTTATGGAACATTGAATTGACCATTACTATTCGTTGGGAAAAGTTCACTTAGAAAAGAGGACTATGCAACCTTGAATACAGGCTTAGTTATGAAAGCGGATTTTTTTTACAGTAGAGAACAGGACAGAACAACATGACATTCACGATGCATTTTCAATGAGAAACGCAAGAATCCAAGACGTCCTACTCTTTGAATTCAATGGGATTTTTCAACAGCAAGTGATCCTACCAGATAACCGGTGAATGAAACTGTCAATTACACTTACTTTAAGATGGGAATTGACCTTCCCACACAATATGATCATAGAACGTTGAATTCAATCCTACTTTTGAAAGAGAATTGTTTATTGTACAAAGTTTTCAACGGGAAATATTCTCAGTATTCACACAGTTTTAGCCCTTTGAGTTCATGTTCGTTTTGAACAGGAAGTGTTCCCAGCATATATCCTCTGATAGAACTTTGAAATCAATCTTAGATTACCATTGGTATGTTGTCGGTAATGAAATTACAGAACATTGAATTCTCCATTAGTCCTCAGTGATAAATGTTCATTTCAAACAGCAGGACTACAAAACTTTGAATTCAAGGATAGATTTCAAAGGGCAATTGAATATTATATACAATTGAATTACAGAACTCGACCTTCCCTGTTATTTTCTTGCATAACCTATGTTCTTATTGAAGCCGCTTCTAATCTTTTCAGTTTACGGTTAGCTTTCATTAGTAAATGATGCTAGTACATAACTGGCTAATTTCACATTGCATTCACTCTTAGTTTTCCAGGGGATAAGTTCTTCCTAGACACCAGGTTTAGGGACTGTTGAATTGAACATTACTATTCATTGGGAAATGTTCACTTAGAAAACAGGACTGTGCAACATTGAATACATGCTTAGTTAGGATATCGGATATGTTTACAGTAGAGAACAGGACAGAACAACATGACATTCACCATGCGTTTTCAATGAAAAACGAAAGATGTCCTACTCTTTGCTTTCCTTGGGATTTTTCAACAGCATCTGGTCCTACCAGATACCCTTGAATGGAACTGTCAATTACGCTTACTTTAAGACAGGAATTGAGCTTCCTACACAGTACGATCATAGAACGTTGAAATCAATCCTACTTTTGAAAGAGAATTGTTTATTGTACACAGTTATCAATGGGAAACATTCTCAGTATTCACACAGTTTTAGCCCTTTGATTTCATGTTCGCTTTCAGAAGGAAATGTTCCAGCATATATCCTCTCATAGAACTTTGAAATCAATCTTAGATTACTACTGGAATGTTGTCTGCAATGAAATTACAGAGCAGTGAATTTGCTGTTAGACTTCAGTGAGAAACGTTCATTTCAAACAGAGGGACTACAGAACTTTGAATTCAGGGATAGATTGCAAAGGGCAATTGAATATTATACACAACTAAATTACAGAACTCGACCTTCTCTGTTAGTTTTCTTGCATAACCTATGTTGGTATTGAAGCAGCTTCTAATCCTTTCAGTTCATGGTTAGCATTCATTAGCAAAGATGCTAGTCATAACTAGCTAATAGCACATTGCATTCACTCTTAGTTTTCCAGCGGATACGTTTTTCCTAGACAAGAGTTTCATGGAACGTTGAATTGAACATTACTGTTCATTGTGGAATGTTCACTTAGAAAACAGGTCTACGGAACATTGAATACAGTCTTAGTTAGGAAAGCGGATTTGTTTACACTAGAGAACAGCACAAAACAACATGACATTCACGATGAGTTTTCAATGAGAAACGAAAGAATCCAAGATGTCCTACTCTTTGAATTCCTTGGGATTTTTCAATAGCAACTGATCGTACCAGATAACCGGTTAATGACACTGCCATTTATGCTTTCTTTAAGACGGGAATTGAGCTTCCTACAAAATACGATCATAGAACGTTGAATTTGCTTCTACTTTTGAAAGAGAATTGTTTATTGTACACAGTTTTCAAAGGGGAAACATTCTCAGTATTCACACAGTTTTAGCCCTTTGAATTGCTGTTTGTTTTCAACAGGAAATATTCCCAGCATATATCCTCTGATAGAACTTTGAAATGATTCTTAGATTACCATTGGAATATTGTCTGTATTGAAATTACAGAACATTGAATTCGATGTTAGTCTTCAGTGAGAAACGTTCTTTTCGAACAACGGGAATAGAGAACTTTAAATTCATGTATAGATTTCAAAGGGCAATTGAATATTATGCACAATTGAATTACAGAACTCAATTTTCTCTGTTAGGATTCTTGCATAATCTTTCTTGGTATTGAAACAGCTTCTAATCTTTTCAGTTCACGGTTATCTTTCATTAGGAAATGATGCTAGTACATCACCGCCTAATAGCACATTGTATTCACTCTTGTGTTCCAGGGGTTAAGTTTTTCCTAGACAACAGGTTTATGGACGTTGAATTAATCATTACTATTCATTGGGAAATGTTCACTTAGAAAACAGGACTATGCAACATTGAATACAGGCGTAGTTAGGAAAGCGGATTTGTTAACAGTAGAGAACAGGACAGAACAACATAACATTCACGATGATTTTCCAATGACAAACGAAAGAATCCAAGATGTCCTACTCTTTGAATTCCTTTGGATTTTTCAAAAGCAACTGATTATACAAGATAACCAGTGAATGACAGTGTAAATAACTCTTTCGTTAAGACGGGAATTGAGCTTCCTACACAATACGATCATAGAACATTGAATTTGATATTAATTTTCATAGAGAATTGTTTATTGTACACAGTTTTCAACGGAAAACATTTTCAGTATTTACACAGTTCTAGCCCCTTGAATTAATGTTCATTTTCAACAGGAAATGTTCCCACCATATATCCTCTGATAGAACTTCGAAATCAATCTTAGTTTACCATTGTAATGGTGTCCGTAATGACATTACTGAACATTGAATTCACTGTTAGTGTTCAGTGAGAAACGTTCATTTCAAACAGCGGGACTTCAGAAGTTTGAATTCAGGGATAGATTTCAAGGGGCAATTGAATATTATACACAATTGAAGTACAGAATTCGCCTTTCTTTGTTAGTTTTCTGCATAACCTATATTGGAATTGAAGCGGCTTCTAATCTTTTCAGTTCACGGTTTGTTTTCATTAGTAAATGATGCTAGGACATAAGCGGCTAATAGAACATTGCATTTACTGTTAGTTTTCCAGGGTATAAGTTCTTCCTAGACAACAAACAGGTTTACGGAATGCTAAAATGAACGATACTATTCATTGGGAGTAGTTCACTTAGAAAACAGGACTATGCAACATTGAATAACGGCTTAGTTAGGAAAGCGGATTTGTTTACAGTAGAGAACAGGACAGAACAACATGACATTCATGATGAGTATTCATTGAGAAACGAAAGAATCCAAGATGTCCTATTCTTTGAATTCCTTGGGATTTTTCAATAGGAACTGATCCTACCAGATAACCGGTGAATGACACTGTCAATTACTCTTTCTTTAAGACGGGAATTCAGCTTCCTACACAATACGATCATAGAACATTGAATTTGCCCCTACTTTTAAAGAGAATTGTTTATCGTACACAGTTTTCAATGGGAAACATTCTCAGTATTCACACCGTTTTAGCCCTTTGAATTCATGTTCGTTTTCAACAGGAAATGTTCCCAGCATATATCCTCAGAAGAAACTTTGCAATCAATCTTAGATTACCATTGGAATGTTGTCTGTAATGAAATTACAGAACATTGAATTCGCTGTTAGTCTTCCGTGAGAAACGTTCATTTCAAGCAGTGGTACTACAGGACTTTGTATTCAGGGATAAATTTCAAAGGACAACTGAATATTATACACAATTGAATTACCGAATTCGACTCTCTCTGTTAGTTTTCTTGCACAACATATGTTGGTATTGAAGCAGCTTCAAATCTTTTCAGTTCATAGTTAGTTTTAATTAGTAAATGATGCTAGTACATAACCGGCTAATAGCACATTTCATTCACTCTTAGTTTTCTTGGGGCAAGTTCTTCCTAGACAACAGGATAACCTAACGATGAATTGAACATTACTATTCATTGGGAATGTTCACTTAGAAAACAGGACTATGCAACATTAAATACAGGCTTAGTTCGGAAAGCGAAGACGTTTACAGTAGAGAACAGGACAGAACAGCATGACGTTCACGATGAGTTTTCAATGAGAAACGAAAGAATCCAAGATGTCCTACTCTTTAACTGATCCTACCAGATATCCGGTCAATGAAACTGTAAATTACAATTACTTTAAGACGAGAATTGAGCTTCCTACACAATACGATCATAGATCGTTGAATTTGCTCCTACTTTTGAAAGAGAATTGTTAATTGTACACAGTTTTCAACAGGAAACATTCTCACTATTCTCACAGTTGTCGACCTTTGAATTGATGTTCGTTTACAAGTGTAGGTGTTCCCAGCATATATCCTCTGATAGAACTTTGAAATCAATCTCAGATTATCGTTGGAATGATGTTTGTAATGAAATTACAGAAAATTTGATTCGCAGTTAGTCTTCATTGATAAACGTTCCGTTCAAACAGCACGACTACAGAACTTTGAATTCAAGGATAAATCTCATAGGGCAATTGAATATTATACACAATTGTATTACAGAACTCGACAATCTCTGTTAGTTTTCTTGCACAACCTATGTTGGTATTGAAGCTGCTTCTAATTTTTTGTTCACAGTTAGTTTTCATTTGTAAAAGATTCTAGTACATCACTGGCTAATAACACATTGCATTCATCCTTATTTTCCCAGGGTATAAATTCTTCCTAGACAACAGGTTTATGGAACGTTGAATTGAACATTACTATTCATTGGGAAATGTTCACTTAGAAAACAGGACTATGCAACATTGAATACAGGCTTACTTAGGAATGCGGATTAGTTTACAGCAGAGAACTGGACAGAATAACATGACATTCACGATGAGTTTTCAATGAGAAACGAAAGAATCCAAGATGTCCTAATCTTTGAATTGCTTCAGATTATTTAATAGCAACTGATCCTACCAGATAACAGGTGAATGAAACTGTCAATTACGCTTATTTTAAGACGGGAATTTAGCTTCCTACACAATACGATCATAGAACGTTGAATTCGTTCCTACTCTTGAAAGAGAATATTTTATTGTACACAGTTTTCAATGGGAAACATTCTCAGAGTTCACACAGTTTTGGGCCTTTGAATTCATGTTCGTTTTCCAGAGGAAATGTCCCGAGCATATAACTTCTAATGAATTTTGAAAACAATCTTAGATTACCATTGGAATGTTGTCTGTAATGAAATTACAGAAGATTGAATTCGCTGTTAGTCTTCAGTGATAAACGTTCATTTCATACAGCGGGACTACAGAACTTTGTATTCAAGGATAGATTTCAAAGGGCAATTGAATATTATACACAATTGAATTACAGAACTCGACTTTCTCTGTTAGTTTTCTTGCACAACCTATGTTGGTATTGAAGCAGCTTGTAATCTTTTCAGTTCACAGTTAGCGTTCATTAGTAAATGATGCTAGTACATAACCGCATAATAGCACATTGCATTGACTCTTAGAGTTCCCGGGGACAAGTTCTTCATAGACAACAGGTTTACGGAACGGTGAATTGAACATTACTATTCATTGGGAAATGTTCACTTAGAAAACAGGACTATGCAACATTGAATGCAGTTTTAGTTTCAAAAGTGGATTTGTTTACAGTAGAGAACAGGACAGAACAACATGACATTCACGATGAGTTTTCAATGAGAAATGAAAGAATCTAAGATGTCCTACTCTTTGAATTCCTTGGGATTTTTCAATAGCAACAGATCCTACCAGATAAACAGTGAATGAAACTGTCAATTACGCTGATTTTAAGACCGGAATTGAGCTTCCTACACAATACGATTATAGAACGTTGAATTCAGTCCTACTTTTGAATGAGAATTGTTTATTGCACACTGTTTTCAACATGAAATACTCACAGTATTCACACAAGTTTAGCCCTTTGAATTCATGTTCCTTTTTCAACAGGAAATGTTCCCAGCATGTATTCTCTGATAGAACTTTAAAATCAATCTTAGATTACCATTGGAATGGTGTCTGTAATGAAATTACAGAACATTGAATTCGCTGTTAGTCTTGAGTGAGAAACGTTCATTTCAAACAGCGGGATTACACAACTTCAAATTCAGGGATAGATTTCAAAGGGCAATTGAATATTATACACAATTGAATTACAAAACTCGACTTTCTCTGTTACTTTTCTTACACAATCTATGTTGGTATGGAAGCAGTTTCTAATCTTTTCAGTTCATAGTGTTCATTAGTAAATGATGCTAGTACATAACGGGCTAATAGCACTTTGCATTCACTCTTAGTTTTCCAGGGGATAACTTCTTCCTAGACAACAGGTTTACGGAACGTTGACGTGAACATTACTATTCACTGGGAAATGTTCACTTAGAAAACAGGACTATGCAACATTGAATACAGGCTTAGGTAAGAATGCGGATTGGTTTACAGTAGAGAACAGGACAGAACAATACGACATTCATGATGCGTTTTCAATGAGAAATGAAAGAATCCAAGATGTCCTACTCTTTGAGTTCCTTGGGATTTTTCAATAGCAACTGATCCTACCAGATAACTGGTGAGTGACAATGTCAATTACGCTTTCTTTAAGAAGGGAATTGAGCTTCCTACACAGTACGATCATAGAACATTGAATTCTCTCCTACTCTTGAGAGAATTGTTTTTTTTTTTTAAATTTTTTAAACATTTTCCATGATTATAAAATATATCCAATGGTAATTCCCTCCCTCCCCACCCCCACCTTTTCCCGTTTGAACTTCCATTCTCCATCATATTACCTCCCCATTACAATCATTGTAATTACATATATACAATATCAACCAATTAAGTATCCTCCTCCCTTCCTTTCTCCACCCTTTATGTCTCCTTTTCAACTTACTATCCTCTGCTACTAAGTATTTTCATTCTCACGCAGAAGCCCAGTCATCTGTAGCTAGGATCCACATATGAGAGAGAACATGTGGCGCTTGGCTTTCTGGGCCTGGGTTACCTGACTTAGTATAATCCTTTCCAGGTCCATCCATTTTTCTGCAAATTTCATAACTTCATTTTTCTTTACCGCTGAGTAGAACTCCATTGTGTAAATTTGCTACATCTTCATTATCCACTCATCAGTTGAGGGACATCTAGGCTGGTTCCATTTCCCAGCTATTATAAATTGAGCAGCAATAAACATGGTTGAGCATGTACTTCTAAGGAAATGAGATGAGTCCTTTGGATATATGCCTAGGAGCGCTATAGCTGGGTCATATGGTAAATCAATCTCTTGCTGCTTTAGGAACCTCCACACTGTTTTCCACAATGGCTGGACCAGATTGCCTTCCCACAAGCAGTTCAGAAGGGTTCCTTTTTTTCCACATCCCCGCCAACATTTATGATCATTTGTTTTCATGATGGTGGCCAATCTGACAGGAGTGAGATGGAATCTCAATGTAGTTTTAGTCTGCATTTCCCTGATGACTAGTGATGTAGAACATTTTTTTAGATGCTTATATGCCATTCGTATTTCTTCCTTTGAGAACTCTCTATTTAGCTCCGTAGCCCATTTTTTGATTGGCTTGTTTGATTCCTTATTATTTAACTTTTTGAGTTCTTTGTATATCCTAGATATTAATCCTCTATCAGATATATAGCTGCTGAAGATTTTTTCCCATTCTGTATGTTGCCTCTTTGCTTTTTTCACTGTGTCCTTTGCAGTGCAAAATCTTTGTAATTTCATTAGGTCCCAGTGGTTAATCTGTGGTTTTATGGCCTGAGCAATTGGGGTTGTATTCAGAAAGTCTTTGCCAAGACCAATATGTTGAAGGGTTTCCCCTACTTTTTCCTCTAGCAGTTTCAAAGTTTCCGGTCTGATGTTAAGGTCTTTAATCCATTTGGACTTAATTCTTGTGCATGGCGAGAGAGAAGAATCTATTTTCATCCTTCTGCCGATATTTATCCAGTTTTCAAAACACCATTTGCTGAAGAGGCTGTCTCTTCTCCAATGAGTATTTTTGGCATTTTTATCGAATATCAGGTGGCTATAGCTACGTGGGCTTGCATCTGGGTCCTCTATTCTGTTCCACTGATCTACATGTCTGTTTTTGTGCCAGTACCATGCTGTTTTTGTTACTATGGCTCTGTAGTATAGGTTAAAATCAGGTATGGTGATACCACCAGCCTCTTTTTTGTTGCTCAGTATTATTTTAGATATTTGAGGTTTTTTGTGATTCCAAATGAATTTTTGGATTGTTTTTTCTATTTCCATGAAGAAAGCCTTTGGAATTTTGATAGGGATTGCATTAAATGTGTAGATTGCCTGATTTTGGTATCAGTGTGATGCTGGCCTCATAGAAGGAGTTTGGTAGAATTCCTTCTTTTTCTATTTCCTGGAAAAGCTTAAGAAGCAATGGTGTTAGCTCTTCCTTAAAAGTCTGATAAAATTCAGCAGTGAATCCATCCGGGCCTGGGCTTTTTTTAGTTGGGAGATTATTGATAACTGTTCGGATCTCCATGTTTGTTATAGGTCTATTTAAGTGATTAATCTCATGTTGATTTAATTTAGGTAGGTCATATACATCAAGGAAATCATCCATTTGCTTCAGATTTTCATACTTTGTGGAGTATATGCTTTTATAGTATGTCCCTATGATTTTTTGAATTTCTCTAGAATCTGTTGTGATGTTACCTTGTTCATCTCTGATTTTATTAATTTGTGTCTCTTCTCTCTTTCTTTTGGTCAGATTTGCTAAGGGTTTATCAATCTTGTTTATCCTTTCAAAGAACCAACTCTTTGTTTCATTAATTCTTTGGATTGTTCTTTTTGTTTCTATTTCATAAATTTCTGCGCTAATCTTTATTATTTCTTCCCGTCTACTGGTTTTTGGATTGCCTTGTTCTTCTTTTTCCAAGGCTTTAAGGCGAAGCATTAGGTCGTTTACTTGCGACCTTTCTAATTTCTTAATATAGGCACTTAAGGCTATAAATTTACCTCTTAGAATGGCCTTCATTGTGTCCCAGAGATTTTGGTATGTTGTGTTCTCATTATCATTTGTCTCTATAAATTTTTTGATTTCCTTTTTGATTTCTTCATTGACCCACTCATCATTTAGTAGTGTATTGTTTAGTTTCAATGATTTTGTGTATGCTCTATAGCCTTTCTTGCTACTGATTTGTAGTTTAATTCCATTGTGGTCAGATAGAATGCAAGGAATTATTTCAATTTTCCTGAATTTGTTAAGATTTGCTTTGTGTCCTAATATATGGTCTATTTTAGAGAATGTTCCATGTGCTGCTGAAAAGAATGTATATTCTGCAGCCTTTGCAGCTTTGGATGAAATGTCCTGTATATATCTGTTAGGTCCATTCCTTCTATGACCTCATTTAGTCCAGATGCCTCTCTGTTTATTTTTTCCCTGGATGACCTGTAAATTGATGAGAGTGGGGTGTTAAAGTCACCCACCACCACTGTGTTTGGTGTTATCTGTGACCTTAGTTCTAATAGTGTTTTTTTGACGAATTTGGGAGCCCCCATGTTAGGTGCATATATGTTTAGGATTGTAATGTCCTCCTGTTGGAGTGTGCCCTTAATCAATATAAAGTGACCTTCCTTATCTTTCTTGACTAACGTCGGACTAAAGTCTACCCTGTCTGATATTGCTACCCCTGCTTGTTTTCTAGGCCCATTTGCTTGAAACACTGTCTTCCAACCTTTCACCCTAAGATAATGTCTATCCTTTGTAGAAAGGTGAGTTTCTTGGAGAGAAAAAATTGTAGGATCTTGCTTTTTAACCCAGTCTGCAAATCTATGTCTTTTCATTGGGGCATTGAGACAGTTGATATTAAGAGATATTATTGAAAGGTGTGTATGTGTGTTTGACATTTTTGTGTGTGTGTGTGTGTGTTACTGGTTCTACCTGTGCTCTCTTCTGTTAACTGGTATTTGATTATTGCTTGTTTTTTCTAGGTTCCTTATATGTGTGCTTTTCCTTTTGTTCAGCATGGAGGATTCTATCAACTATTTTCTGTAGAGCTGGTTTTGTCTTCAAATACTCCTTTAACCTGCTTTTGTCATGGAATGTCTTTATTTCTCCATCTATTTGAATGGATAACTTTGCAGGATAAAGTAACCTTGGTTGACAGTTGTTATCTTTCAGAACTTGGAATATATCACTCAAAGCCCTTCTGGCTTTAAAAGTTTGTGTTGAGTAATCTGCTGTAATCCTGATGGGCTTGCTTTTGTAGGTAACTTGATTTTTCTCTCTAACTGCTTTCAATATTTTTTCTTGGTGTGTGTGTTTGGAAGTTTGATTATAATATGGCGAGGAGAGGTTCTTTCTGGGTTTTGTCTGGCTGGGGTTCTAAAGGCTTCCTGTATCTGTATTGGCACCTCTTTCCCAATTTGGGGAAAATTTTCCTCTATGATTTTGTTGAAGATGCCTACTATGCCTCTGGAGTGGAGTTCTTCTCCTTCTACTATGCCCTGAATTCTTATGTTTGATCTTTTCATAGTGTCCCGAATATCTTGAAATTCCCACTCATACTTTTCTATAAGTTTGTCTTTCTCTTTGTTGGACTGCATTAGGTCTGCCACCTGGTCTTCTAGCTTAGATATTCTGTCCTCTCCCTCATCCATCCTACTGGTGAGATTTTCTACAGAGTTTTTTATTTCATTAACTGTGTTCTTCATTGCTAGTAATTCTGACTGGTTTTTCTTTATTATTTCTATTTCCCTATTTATGTCTTGTATTGCCTTCTTTATTTCATTAAATTGGTATCCTGCCTCTTCTTTGATTCCTTTGATTTCCTCTTTGATTTCTTCTTTGATTGTTTTCATGTGTTCTTTGACCTCTTTGAACATATTTATAATTATTCTTTTGAACTCTTTCTCAGGCATTTCCTCTAACTCTTTCTCACTGGAGGACATTTCTGATGCATTAATACTTTTAGGTGGATTTATATCGTCTTGCTTTTTAGTGTTTCTTGTGTTATAATGTATATATTTTTGCATCTTGGATTAAGTTAATGCTTGGATTTTCTAGCTAGCTGTGTATTCTTAGCTGTATCAATTGATTTGATGTAATATATTTTCAGGGTAGGACCTTAAGGTATTAGGTGTGGCTCTTAAGACTCTCAGAGTATCTACAAAGATGTTCTTAGGGGTTGAGTTTCCCTGCTATAGGAGTATTCAAGCAGGCTGAGTGGAATAAAATACAGGTAGATTCTAAAATTTAACTAAACACTGTACACATTCAATGAAAAACAGCCCCGAGTATGTATGCAAGAGTAGTTATTATAATGACCAGATCCTCTATCAACAAAGAGGTTTAGATTTCTGGTCTGTTGAGGGATCCAAGTCAGCTTGTGAGCAAGTGAGACCCTTCCCTGGTGCAATCCCAGTTACCTTGGGTGATTTTGGTCTCAGTCAAGTTGCTGCCTGGGTCGTCGGGCTGCTGTTCTGATTTCTGGAGCTGGGCACTTGCTTTTCCTACGGGGCAAACCGAGCCACTGCTGCTGCCTCTGCTGCTCCTATAGCTGCCACCACCGGAGCCACCACCGCTGCTGAAGCTGCCGCTACCATGACCACCGCCGCTGCTCCCCCCGAAGCCGCTGCTGCGGGATCTGCCGCCGTTGCCGCTCCTGGGTCCGCTGCTGCTGGGGCCGCTGGTACCGGTGCTGGAGCCGCTGAAGTTGCTGCCGAACTCTGCTCCTGCTTGGGTCCCGCTGTCAGCCCAAGTTGGCGTGGCCGGGTCCTGGGCCGCTGCCGTGTTCGCTGGAGCTGGGCTCAGGCGGTGGGGGAGGGGAGGGAGCCGCGGCTGCTCTGGTTGTCTCGCTGCTCCACGTGAATCCAAGATGTCCTATCCTTTGAGTTGCTTGGGATTTTTCAATAGCAACTGATCCTACCAGATAACTGGTGAATGACAATGTCAATTACGCTTTCTTTTAGAAGGGAATTGAACTTCCTACACAGTACGATCATAGAATATTGAATTCTCTCCTAATCTTGAGAGAATTGTTTTTTTGTACAGAGCTTTCAATGGGAAACATTCGCAGTATTCACACAGTTCTAGCCCTTTGAATTCATCTTAGATTTCATCATGAAATTTTCCCAGCATATATCAACTGATAGAACTTTGAAATCAATCTTAGATTACCATTGGAATGTTGTCTGTAATGAAAGTGCAGAACATTGAAATCGCTGTTAGTCTTAAGCGATAAACGTTCATTTCAATCACCGGGAGTACAGAACTTTGAATTCAGGGATAGATTTCAAAGGGCAATTGACTATTATACACAATTGAATTACAAAACCCGACTATCTCTGTTAGTTTTCTTGCACAAACTATGTTGGTACTGAAGCAGCTTCTAATCTTTTCATTTCAATGTTAGCTTTCATTAGTAAATGATGCTAGTACATAACCAGCTAATAGCACATTGCATACACTATTAGGTTTCCAGGGGATAAGTTCTTCCTAGACAACAGGTTTACGGAACGTTGAAGTGAACATTACTATTCATTGGGAAATGTTCACTTAGATAACAGGACTATGCAATATTGAATACAGGCTTAGGTAAGAATGTGGATTGGTTTACATTACAGAACAGGACAGAACAACATGACATTCATGTTGCGTTTTCAATGAGAAATGAAAGAATTCAAGATTTCCTACTCTTTCAGTTCCTTGGGATTTTTCAATAGCAACTGATCCTACCAGATAACCGGTGAATGACAATGTCAATTACACTTTCTTTAAGAAGGGAATTGAGCTTACTACACAGTACGATCATACAACATTGAATTCGCTCCTACACTTGAGAGAATTGTTTTTTGTACACAGCTTTCAATGGGAAACATTCGCAGTATTCACACAGTTCTAGCCCTTTGAATTCATCTTAGTTTTCATCATGAAATTTTCCCAGCATATATCCACTGATAGAACTTTGAAATCAATCTTAGATTACCATTGGAATGTTGTCTGTAATGAAATTACAGAACATTGAAATCGCTTTTAGTCTTCAGTGATAAATGTTCATTTCAATCACTGGGAGTACAGTACTTTGAATTCAGGGATAGAATTCAAAGGGCAATTGACTATTATACACAATTGAATTACAGAACTCGACTTTCTCTGTTAGTTTTCTTGCACAACCTATGTTGGTATTGAAGCAGCTTCTAATCTTTTCAGTTCATAGCTAGTGTTCATTAGTAAATGACGCTAGTACATAACCAGCTAATAGCATATTGCATTCACTCTTAGTTTTCCAGGGGATAAGTTCTTCCTAGACAACAGGGTTACGGAACGTTAAATTCAACATTACTGTTCATTGGGAAATGTTCACTCTAGAAAACAATACTATGCAACATTGAATACAGGCTTAGTTAGGATTGCGGATTAGTTTACAGTAGAGAACAGGACAGAAAAATATGACATTCACGAGGAGTTTTCAATGAGAAACGAAAGAATCCATGATGTCCTACTCTTTGAATTCCTTCTGATTTTTCAATAGCAACCGATCCTACCAGATAACCAGTCACTGAAACTGTCAATTACACTTACTTTAAGATCGGAATTGAACTTCCTACACAATACAATCATACAACATTGAATTTGCTCCTACTTTTGAAAGAGAATTTCTTTATTGTACCCAGTTTTCAATGGGCAACATTCTCAGTATTCACAGTTTTAGCCCTTTGAATTCATGTTTGTTTTCAACATGAAATGTTCCCCACATATATCCTCTGTTAGAACTTTCAAATCAATCTTAGATTACCATTGGAATGTTTTCTGTAATGAAATTATAGAAGATTGAATTCGCTGTTAGTATTCAGTGAGAAACGTTCATTTCAAACAGCGAGACTACAGAACTTTGAAATCAGGGATAGCTTTCAAAGGGCAATTGAATATTATACACAACTGAATTACAGAACTCGACATTCTCTGTTTGTTTTTTTTGCACAATCTATGTTGGTATTGAATCAGCTTCTAATCTTTTCAGTTAACGGTTAGTTTTCGTTAGTAAATGATGCTAGTACATAACCGGCTAAGAGCACAATGCATTCACTCTTATTTTTCCAGGGGATAAGTTTTACCTAAACAACAGGTTTATTGAACGGTGAATTAAACATAACTATTCATTGTGAAATGTTCACTTAGAAAACTGGACTATGCAACATTGAATACAGGCTTAGTTAGGAATGCGGATTAGTTTACATTAGAGAACAGGACAGAAAAATATGACATTCACGATGAGATTTCAATGAGAAACGAAAGAATCCTAGTTGTCCTACTCTTTGAATTCTTGGGATTTTTCAATAGCAACTGATTCTACCAGTACCCGGTGAATGACACTTTCAATTACGCTTTCTTTAAGACGGGAATTGAGCTTCCTACACAATACAATCATAGAATGTTGAATTTGCTCCTCCTTTTGAAAGAGAATTATTTATTGAACACAGTTTTCAACGGGAAACATTCTCAGTATTCACACAGTTTTAGCCATTTGAATTCATGTTCGTTTTGAACATGAAATGTTCCCAGCATATATCCTCTGATAGAACTTTGAAATCAGTCTTAGATTACCATTGAAATGTTGTCTGTAAGGAAATTACAGAACATTGAATTCGCTGTTAGTCTTCAGGGAGAAACGTTCATTTCAAACAGCGGGACTACAGAACTTTGAATTCAGGGACAGATTTCAAAGGGCAATCGAATATTATACACAATTAAATTACAGAACTCGAACTTCTTTGTTAGTTTTCTTGCACCACCTATGTTTGTATTGAAACAGCTTCTAATCTTTTCAGTTCACAGTTAGTTTTCATTAGTAAATGATGCTAGGACATAAGTGGCTAATAGCACATTGCATTCAGTCTTATTTTCCAGGGGATAAATTCTTCGTAGACAACAGGTTTACGGAACGTTCTATTGAACATTACTATTCATTAGGAAATGTTCACTTAGAAAACACGGCTATGCAGCAATGAGTGCAGGCTTAGTTAGGAAAGCGGAGAAATTTACAGTAGAGAACAGGACAGAAAAACATGACATTCACGATGAGTTTTCAATGAGAAATGAAAGAATCCAAGATGTCCTACTCTTTGAATTCCTTGGGATTTTTCAGTAGCAACTGATCCTACCAGATAACCGGTGACTGAAACTGTCAATTATGATTTCTTTAAGATGGGAATTGAGCTCTTAGACAATACGAGCATAGAACTTTGAATTCGTTCTTACTTTTCAAAGAGAATTGTTTATTGTACAAACTTTCAACGGGATACATTCTCAGTATTCACACAGTTCTAGCCTTTTGAATTCATGTTCGTTTTCAACAGGAAATGATCCCAGCATGATAGAACATTGAAATAAATCTTAGATTGCCATTGGAATGGGGTCCATAATGAAATTAAAGAACATTGAATTCTCCGTTAGTCTTCAGTGAGAAACGTTCATTAAATCAGCAGGACTACAGAAATTTGTATTCCGGTATAGATTTCAAAGAGCAATCGAATATTATACACAATTAATTTACAGAACTCTAACTTCTCTGTTAGTTTTCTTGCACAACCTATGTTGGTATTGAAGGAGCTTCTAATCTTTTCAGTTCATGTTAGCTTTCAATAGTAAATGATGCTAGTACATAATCGGGTAATAGCACATTGCATTCACTCTTAGTTTTCCAGCCAATAAGTTCTTCCTACACAACAGGTTTAAGAAACCTTTTATTGAACCTTACATTCTTTGGAAATGTTCACTTAGAAAACAGGACTATGCAACCTTGAATACTGGTTAATTGAGAATGTGGATTAGCTTAAAGTGGAGAACAGGAGAGAACAACATGACATTCACGATGAATTTTCAATGAGAAACGAAAGAATCCAAGATGTCCTACTCTTTGGATTCCTTGGGATTTTTCAATAGCAACTGATCCTACCAGATAACCGGTGAATGAAACTGTGAATTACACTTTCTTTAAGAAGGGAATTGAGCTTCCTACACAATACGATCATAGAAGGTTGAATTCGCTCCTACTTTTAAAAAGAATAGTTTATTGTGCACATTTTTCAAAAGGAAACATTCTCCGTATTCACACAGTTTTAGCGCTTTGAATTCATGTTCGTTTTCAGCAAGAAATGTTCCCTGCATATATACTCTGATAGAACTTTGAAATCAATCATTTATTACCATTGGAATATTGTCTGTAATGAAATCCAGAACATTGAATTCGCTGTTAATCTTCAGTGAGAAACGTTCATTTCAAACAGCGGGACTACAAAAGTTTGATTTCAGGGACAGATTTCAAAGAGCAATTGAATATTATACACAATTGAATTACAGAACTCGACTTTCTCTGTTAGTTTTCTTGCACAACCTATGTTGGTATTGAATCAACTTCTAATCTTTTCAGTTCACAGTTATTTTTCATTAGTATATAATGCTAGTATATAACCGGCTAATAGCACATTGCATTCACTCTCTAGATTTTCATGGGATAAGTTCTTCCTAGACAACAGGTTTACCTAACGTTGAATTGAACATTACTATTCATTGGGAAATGTTCACTTACAAAACAGGTCTATGCAACATTGAGTACAGGCTTAGTTAGGAATGTGGATTAGTTCAAAGTAGAGAACAGGACAGAAAAACATGACATTCCCGATGACTTTTCAATGAGAAACGAAAGAATCCAAAATGTCCTACTCTTTGAATTCCTTGGGATTTTTCAATAGCAACTGATCCTACCAGATAACTGGTGAAAGACACTGTCAATTATGCTTTCTTTAAGAAGGGAATTGAGCTTCCTACACAATACGATCATAGTACGTTGAATTCACGCTTACATGTGAAAGAGAATTGTTTATTGTACACAGTTTTCAACAGGAAACATTCTCAGTATTCACACAGTTTTAGCCCTTTGATTTCATGTTCGTTTTCAACAGTAAATGTTCCCAGCATATATCCTATGATAGAACTTCGAAATCAATCTTAGACTACCATTGGAATGGTGTCAGTAATGAAATTACAAAACATTGAATTCGCTGTTAGTCGTCAGTGAAAAACGTTCATTTCAAACAGCGGGAATACAGAACTTTGAATTCAGGGATAGATTTCAAAGGGCAATCGAATATTATACACAATTAAATTACACAGCTCGACCCTCTCTGTTAGTTTTCTTGCACAACATATGTTGGTATTGAAGCAGCTTCTAATCTTTTCAGTTCACGGTTAGTTTTCATTAGTAAATAATGCTAGTACGTAACTGGCTAATAGCACATTGCATTCACTCTTCGTTTTCCAGGGAATAAGTTCTTCCTAGACAACAGATTTACGGAACATTGAATTGAACATTACAATTCATTGGGAAATATTCACTCTATGAAACAGGACTATGCAACATTGAATACAGGCTTAGTTAGGAATGTGGATTAGTTTACAGTAGAGAGTAGGACAGAACAACATGACATTCACGATGAGTTTTCAATGAGAAGCGAAAGAATCCAAGATGACCTACTCTTTGAATTCCTTGTGATTTTTCAGTATCAACTGATCCTACCAGACAACCGGTTACTGAAACTGTCAATTACCCTTACTTTAAGATGGGAATTGAGCTTCCTACACAATATGATCATACAACATTGAATTCGCTCCTACATTTGAAAGAGAATTTTTTATTTTACACAGTTTTCAACGGGAAACATCCCCAGTATTCACACAGTTCTTGCAATTTTGATACATGTTCGTTTTTTACCGGAAATGTTCCCAACATATATCCTCTGATAGAATTTTGTAATCAATCTTAGATTACCATTGGAATGTTGTCTGTAATGAAATTACAGAACATTGAATTCGCTGTTAGTGTTCAGTGAGAAACGTTCATTTCAAACAGCGGGACTACAGAACTTTGAATTCAGGGATAGATTTCAAAGGGCAATCGAATATTATACACAATTAAATTACAGAAATCGACCTTCTCTGTAAGTTTTCTTGTACAGCCTATGTTGGTAGTGAAACAGCCTCTAATCTTTTCCGTTCACGGTTAGTTTTCATTAGTAAATGATGCTAGTACATAAGCGGCTCATAGCTCATTGCATTCACTCTTAGTTTTCCAGGGGATAGGTTCTTCCTAGACAACAGGTTTATGGAATGATTTATTGACCATTACTATTCATTGGGAAATGTTCACTTAGAAAACAGGACTATGCAAAATTGAATACAGGCTTAGTTAGTAATGCGGATTAGTTTACAGTACAGAACAGGACAGCAAAATATGAAATTCACGATGAGTTTTCAATGAGAAACGAAAGAATCCAGGATGTCCTACTCTTTGAATTCCTTGTGATTTTTCAATAGCAACTGATCCTACCAGATAAACGGTCAATGACACTGTCAATTATGCTTTCGTTAAAATGGGAATTGAGCTTCCTACGCAATACAATCATAGAACGTTGAATTCGCTCCTACTTTTAAAGAGATTGTTTTATTGTACACAGTTTTCAAAGGGAAACCTTCCAGTATTCACACAGTTTTAGTCCTTTGAATTCATGTTCGTTTTCCAGGGGATATGTTTTTCCTAGACAACAGGTTTACGGAACATTGAATTGAACATTACTGTTCATTCAGAAAAGTTCACTTAGAAAACAGTACTATGCAACATTGAATACAGGCTTAGTTAGGAAAGCGATTGGTTTACAGTAGAGAAGAGGACAGAACAACATGACGTTCAGGATGAGTTTTCAATGAGAAACGAAAGAATGCAAGATGTCCTACAATTTTAATTCCTTCTGATTTTTCAATAGCAACTGATCCTACCAGATAACCAGAGACTGAAACTTTCAATTACGCTTACTTTAAGACGGGAATTGAGCTTCTTACACAATACGATTATGGAAGGTTGAATTTGCTCCTACTTTTGAAACAGAATTGTTTATGGTACATAGTTTTCAAGAGGAAACATTCTCAGTATTCACACAGTTCTAGCCCTTTGAATTTATCTTCTTTTTCAATAGGCAGTGTTTCCAGCATATATCCTCTGACAGTACTTTGAAATCAATCTTAGATTACCATTGGAATGTTGTCTGAAATAAAATTACATAACATTGAATTCGCTGTTAATCTTCAGTGAGAAATGTTCATTTCAAACAGCAGGACTACAGAACTTTTTATTCAGGGATAGATTTCAAAGGGCAATTGAATATTATACATAATTGAATTACAGAACTTGCCTTTCTCTGTTAGTTTTCTTGCACAAACTATGTTGGTATTGAAGCAGCTTCTAATCTTTTCAGTTCATAATTAGTGTTCATTAGTAAATGATGCTAGTACATAACCGGCTGATAGCACATTGCATTCACTCTTTTAGTTTCCCAGGGGATAAGTTCTTCCTAGACAACAGGTTTACAGAACATTGAATTTAACGTTGCAATTCATTGGCAAATGTTCACATAGAAAACAGGACTATGCATCATTGAATACAGGCTTAGTTTGTAATGCGGATAAGTTTACAATAGAGAACAGGACAGAAAAACATGACCTTCACGATGAGTTTTCAATGAGATAGGAAAGAATCCAAGATGTCCTACTCTATAAATTACTTGGGATTTTTCAATAGCAACTGATCCTACCTGATAACCGGTGAATGAAACTGTCAATTACACTTAATTTAAGACGGGAGTTGAGCTTCCTACACAATACAATCATAGAACGTTGAATTGGCTCGTAGTTTTGAAAGAGAATTGTTTATTGTACACAGTTTTCAATGAAAATCATTCTCATTATTCACACAGTTCTAGCCCTTTGAATTCATCTTCGTTTTCAATAGGAAATGTTCCGAGCATATAACTTCTGATAGAAGTATGAAATCAATCTTAGATTACCATTGAAATGTTGTCTGTAATTAAATTACAGAACATTGAATTCGCTGTTAGTTAGGAAAGCGATTGGTTTACAGTACAGAAGAGGAGAGAATAACATGACCTTCAGGATGAAGTGCTCCCTGCCCCCCGAGCCCCCACACCGCACGACCCTCGTCAAACTGCCGCACGCGGCCCGGGCGCCCCCACACCCCCCTTCATGCCCAGGCATGCCTCTCGCCCCCTGTGCCCCACCCCCACGTGTCCTGCTCACTGGCGAGTTCAGTGTACCCCACCCTCTCCACGCCCCATGCTCCCCCGCGCAACCACCTCGATCCCCTAACAAGCCCTGCCACCCAAAGCTTCCAGAGCACCCCGCAGCATCCCATGGCATCCGGCTCCCTGGTGTGCCCCGCGCCCCCTTCCCCCACGTGCCCTGCGCCACTAGCCCCCAGCGCTGCCCTCACGCTCCCCCGCTGCCCCCTGTGCACCTTGTGACCCCCAGCATGCCTCACGCTCCCTGCAGCACCCTGCGCGTCCTCTCTGTGCCCCATGGGTGACCCGCCCCCCCCACACCCCGAATATCGCCCCTGCATTTGCAACCCCCCCACACCGACAGCTCGCCCCTCGCCCCCTGGCTGATCAGAGCACCCCACACGCCCCGCTGCTCCAGGCCACCCCACCCCACGCCCCCTTAGCCTAGCTGACTCCCGCACACACCAACCTGATTGCCCAGAACCCCGGCGCACCACGACTGCACCCTCCACGTGCCCCACTCGCTCACTACACACCATCGCACCCCGCACCCTCTTCCGCCCACCTGCCCACACACCCTCTGCACATCCTGCATGGCTGTGCACTGATCGGGCACCCACCAGTCACGCCTGCCAGCCTGCTGCTCTGAAGCTGAGACCTCCTACCTCGCCCTTGTTCTCTGATCCTGCGAATAGACCAGCCAAGTGGTGGTCAGTTCACAGGCCTATGGGGACCACCCCTGCCGTGAATAGGTGCCAGCCAGTTCCCCTGCTGCTGTGCTCACATCACTTGCTGCTGGTCAGCTTCTGCTGTGTCCTGATTCCATACCCACATCATCTGCCTCTGCAGTACAATTGCATGTGCAGCGGACCCAGTCCCAAAGCAAGAGCCACATAATTCCACACTGAGTCACAAGCACCAGTGCAAGTGCCATCCACTACCTGTACATCGCCGCCCATCCCCCACTCCCCTGTGGCAGAAGAGCACAGACTGTTTACAGACCCCAGTGTACCCAGCCAGAATCTAGGCACCTTCAGGGCTTGCTACCTCAGTTCCCTTTCAAGCTCAAAGGCAGGCAGCTTCGGTGCATTACTGGGTGAGAATTCAGGCAACTTTGGTGCCCCTGTTAGGCTATAGGTAGGCGGCTTTGGCAACAGTGAGCAAAAACCCAGGCTGCTTACAACTGCCCCAGGCTGCCTTGGATTCGCATTAAGCTAGCTCCCAGGCTGCTCCACCCACCTACCTGCCCATACAATGACATGGGTAGACCACAGAGCAAAAGAAATAACACGAAAAATAAAATGGAAGAAAATCCAGACAGATCACCCAGTCCAACAAGGATCACAACTAACCAAAACATAGAAGAGTGTTTAGGATCAGAACATCAAGTGGAAGCACTGAACAATTCAGCCCTGACCAAACTACTGCTAGAACTGACAGGAAAGCTACAAAGGATAGATAATCGTATGGATGCTACCATCACTAAGCTAGAGCAATATGATAAGACACTGGAAGGACTTCAAAGAGAGCTAAGAGAGTTGAGGGAGAGGGAAAAAAAAGAGGACCTTAAAAATCAGCTGGCCACACTAAATGAAAACATAAAGAAATGCAAGGATGATTTCCAAGAATCATCAAGAAAATCAGAAAATGAGACAAAAAGGTAGCTGGACAAAGTGATGGAAGTGATACATAGGAAAGTAGTAGAAAATGCAAACTTAATTGACCAAGTCCAAAACTCACTAGAGGCTCTCAAGAATAGAGTCAGCGAAGTGGAAGATAGAAATTCTGATCTGGAAGACAGGATGGAAGAAACACTTCGAGTGTCCAAAAATTTCAGTAAGTTCAAAAGTTCCTGTGAACAGAACATGAGAGAATTGTGGGATACACTTAAACGTCCTAATATCAGAATCATTGGAATACCAGAAGGAGAAGAATTTCAGACCAAAGGCATGGAGAACTTATTTAACACAATAATTGAAGAAAACTTCCCCCATCTCTTAAAAGAAAGGCCCATCAAGATTCAAGAAGCAAACAGAACTCCTAAACGACTAGACGAAAGGAAAAACTCCCCAAGGCATATTATCATTAAGACTCTAAACATTGACACCAAGGAAAAAATCCTAAAAGCAGCAAGGGAAAAACAGCACACCACGTTCAAAGGAAACCCCATCAGAATTACTTCAGACTTCTCAATGGAAAGCCTGAAAGCTAGAAGGGCATGGAATGATCTCTCCAAACTCTAAGAAACTATGGCTTCCAACCCAAACTACTCTACCCGGCAAAAGTCTCCCTTATAATAGATGGTGAAAGGAAAACTTTCCATGACAAAGCTCAGCTTTACAATTATATGAACACAAAACCAAACCTACAGAGAGTACTCCAGGAAACTCTCCACAGAGAAAAAACAAATAACCAAACACAAATGCCTACCAGAAGCAGATCACAGCAACCAATCCAAGAGTAAATAGAAAAAAAAAAAAATTAAATTCCATGGAAATGCCAACACACCTCTACCACCACAACATGACAGGGATCAAATCAAATCTCACAGTCATCACCGTAAATATTAATGGCCTTAATTCACCCATCAAGAGACACAGGCTAACAGGGTGGATCAAAAAATTAGACCCCTCAATCTGCTGCCTTCATGAAACCCACCTTACCACTAAAGACAGAAACCTCCTCAGGGTGAAAGGGTGGAAAAAAATATTCCAAGCAAATGGGAATAAGAAACAAGAAGGTGTAGCTATATTAATATCAGATAAAGTTGACTTCAAACCAAAAACAATCAAAAAAGACAAAGAAGGCTACTTCCTACTTGTAAAGGGAACAATCCATCAAGAGGACATTACAATCATAAATCTTTATGCCCCAAACACAGGGGCACCGCAGTTCATAAAACAAAACGTACTTGACAATAAAACAGAAATAACCACCAACACCATCATAGCTTGGGACTAACACACCACTATCAGTAATAGACAGATCATCCAAACAGAAGCTCAACAGGGAAGTAAGAGAGCTCAACAAAACCATAGAGCTTTTAGACCTAACAGACATCTACAGAACTTTCCATCCCAAATCCACAGACTACACATTCTTCTCAGCAGCCCATGGAACATTCTCTAAAATAGACCATATACTGAGTCACAAAGATAGCCTCCACATATTTAGGAAAATCGACAAAATTTCCTGCATGATATCAGATCATAATGCTATACTCCTAGAAATCAACAACAACAAATCCACCAAGAGCCACAACGGCAACTGGAAACTGAATAGCACACTCTTAAACAATAAATGGATAGTGGATGAAATAAAAAATGAAATTGCAAAATTCCTGGAATTGAATGACAATGACAACACATCATACCAAAACTTGTGGGACACAATGAAGGCAGTCCTCAGGGGAAAATTCATAGCACTCAATGCCTTCATAAAAAAAACGGAAAGATCCCAAATCAATAGCCTAACCGTCCACTTAAAGGCATTGGAAAAACAAGAAAAATCCAACCCAAAGAGCTCCAGAAGGAAAGAAATAATTAAATTCAGAGCAGAAATTAATGAATTGGAAACCAAGGAAACAATTAAGGCAATTCACAAAACAAAGAGCTGGTTCTTTGAAAAAATAAACAAGATTGACAAACCTCTGGCCAATTTGATCAAGCAAAAAAAAGAGAGACTCCAAATTAACAAAATTCAAAATGAAAAAGGAGAGATCACAACAGACATCAGTGAAATCGGCAGAATCATCAGGACTTATTTCAAAAACCTCTACTCCACAAAACTGGAAAATGTGGAGGAGATGGATAAATTCCTGGATGCATATCATCTACCAAAGCTAAACTCAGAGCAGATCAACCACCTCAATGAACCCATCACTCTCCTGGAGATTGAAAAAGTAATAAAAAACCTCCCAAAAAAGAAGAGTCCAGGACCAGATGGATTCCCAGCCGAATTTTATCAAACCTTCATGGAAGAACTCAAACCAATTTTCCTAAAACTGTGCCACACAATTGAAGAACAGGGAAAACTACCCAACTCCTTCTATGAAGCTAGTATCACCCTAATCCCAAAACCAGGCAGAGATGCCACAAGAAAAGAAAACTATCGGCCTATTTCCCTAATGAACATAGACGCAAAGATCCTCAACAAAATTCTCGCAAACCGAATCCAACAACACATCAAAAGCATTATCCACCTTGACCAAGTGGGATTTATCCCAGGAACACAAGGGTGGTTCAACATACGAAAATCTGTCAATGTAATACACCACATAAACAAGCTTAAACATAAAAATCACATGATCATTTCGATAGATTCAGAAAAGGCCTTCGACAAGATACAACATCACTTCATGATCAAAACATTGGAAAGAATCGGCATGGCCGGTTCACATCTTAATATAATAAAGGCAATGTACAAAGCTCCAAAGGCCCAAATAATACTTAATGGAGAGAGACTGGAGGAATTCCCATTGAGATCAGGAACAAGACAGGGATGTCCTCTCTCACCTCTGCTTTTCAATATAGTTCTGGAAGTTCTAGCCCAAGCAATAAGGCAGGAGAAGGAAATAAAAGGGATACAATTTGGAAAGGAAGAAGTTAAGTTAGTGCTATTCATTGATGACATGATTGTATATGTAAGAGACCCGAGAGACTCCATCCCAAAACTCCTGAAGGTGATTAACTCCTATAGCAAAGTAGCAGGTTACAAAATCAATGCAGAAAAATCAGAAGCATTTCTGTATGCAAATGACAAAAACACAGAAAAAGAAATAAAGGACATAGTCCCATTTTCAATAGCAACAAAAAAAATAAAATACCTTGGAATAACGTTAACCAAGGAAGTAAAAGATCAATACAACAAAAATATAAAAATTCTCAAAAAAGAAATGGAAGAGGACTTGAAATGATGGAAAGACCTCCCATGCTCCTGGATAGGCAGAATTAACATTGTGAAGATGACAATCTTACCAAAGGCAATATATAGATTTAACGCAATTCAAATTAAAATCCCTTCAGTGTTCTTCACAGACATAGAAAAAATGATCTCAAATTGAATATGGAAAGGCAGAAGGCCTCGCATATCTAAACATATCCTCAGCAAAAGAAATACCTCTGGTGGCATCACCATACCTGATATAAAGTTATACTACAAAGCCATAGTAATAAAAACAGCATGGTACTGGCATAAAAACAGGAGTGTAGACCAATGAAATAGACTTGAAGACCCGGATTTTGGGCCAAGCAACTATAGCTACTTGATATTCGACAAAGGCCCAAACAATATAGACTGGAAAAAAGATAGCATCTTCAACAAATGGTGCTGGACAAACTGGATAACCACATGCAGGAAACTAAAACTTGATCCACACATTTCACCATGCACAACACTCAAATCCAAATGGATCAAAGACCTCAACATAAGACCAGAAACTCAAAAACTACTGGAAGAAAAGTTAGGAAGTACTTTCCATGATATAGGACTGGAAAAAGACTTCCTGAAAAAAACCCCAGTGGCTCAAGTTCTTAAACAGTCACTCAACCATTGGGATCATATGAAGCTGAAGAGTTTCTTTACAGACAAGCATATAATAAGCAAAGCCTATAGAATACCCACAGAATGGGAGAAAATATTTGCAGGTTATCCAACTGATAGAGGCCTTATGTCTATAATTTACAAAGAAGTCAATAGTCTAAACAATATGAAGACAAATACCCCCCTCACAAAATGGGGCACAGAGTTAAACAGGCAGTTCACAGAGGAAGAGATAGAAATGGCAAACACACCTAAGAAAATGTTCATCATCCCTAATCATCAGAGAAATGCAAATTAAAACAACTATGATATTACACCTTACCCCAATAAGGATAGCCAACATGAAAAGGTCAAATGAAAATAAATGCTGGCGAGGATGTGGAGAAGCAGGAACACTCATTCACTGTGTGTGGGAATGCAGGATGCTACAACCACTTTGGAAAGTAATATGGAGACTCCTGAAAAAGCTGACTATAGAAATACCAACAGACCCAGTTATACCATTACTGGGCATGTACCCTAAAACCTTCAAACCAAAAGCCAGAGAGATTTGCTCAACCATGTTTGTAGTGGCTCAATTCGTAATAGCTAAAAGCTGGAATCAACCCAGATGTCCATCATTAGAAGAATGGATAACAAAGATGTGGTATATCTACACAATGGAATTCTATACAGCAGTAAGAAAAAAACGACATAAAGAAATTTGAGGTAAAATGGTTGGACCTGGAACAGATCATTCTCAGCGAACTTACCCAATCACAGAAAAAAAAAATCGACACATAGTCTCACTCATCTGCAACACCTAACCTGAATCTGCCCAAGATGCCTTACATACCCAGCAAGCACCTCATGGACTAGACAATAAGATGGATGAGAGGGTGGGAGGGAATGAAAGTGTGGAAAACAGTAATCCGGACCCAAACGGCAATAGTACCATAAAATTCTACTTCCTAAAAGACAGACCAAATGGCTGAACTTTCACTAGACCCTTACAGGAAACACCTGAACCACAAGACACTGGAGAGGGTAGGATCAAGACAGACCTAAATCTCCTATATTTTCCCTCCCTCCCTCTTCCTCTCTCCCCTCTATCTCTCTCCTCTCGAACTCTTGTATATTAGTTATCTTTTTCCTCAATTTCTTAGTGGACACTGACCTGTAACCCCCACTTCCAGCTTGGGCCTACCATCCACAATGAGCTTTTGATCAGAGAAACCTACAAGGTTTCCCCAAACAATGACAGACTTCTGTCAGAGTACTTGATGACCCACTTGATGACCCACCAAAGGCCAGTGATAAGACCCTATTGCTGAAGACTCCATACGCAGCTGACACGTACAATGGAATGACATGGCTGGAAGCCAGAAGAGAGGCAGTCCCCAGACAGTCAGCGTGTCTAGTGCCAGAAGGCGCTACATAGGCGACTGGGGGAAATGACCAAGTTCTGTCCAAGCAACACATTGTTTAACCTTATTAGCAACAAATAACCGGATGTGATGCCCACACATGTGCAATAGTGGTACACAGCCATGATGAGGTATCAATTGCTCTTGATTTGGCTAACTGATCCACTCAGTGGTACTAGCCTCTTAGCTGGAGCTGGGAAACAAGTCAGAGCCATACCCAAAAACAAGCCCACTCTACAATATCAAGCTACCATCAATCACAGGGTATAAGAGGGCCTACACCTATCAAACTGTCTATCAAAAAAGTAAGTGTTATCTCAATTTTCCGGGTGCTAATTTACTCTCCATTGGAAAATCTGCTTCCTTTTCCAGATAGATGCAGATCCTAAGAAGAGAGCTGCCCCAACATACCTCAAAAGGGGCCCAACTGAAACTAAGGAGAACTGGCGAAATAAGCAAGGGTGATGTTTTCCTGTGAACCGGATACCAGCACAAAGGGGAAGGAGATCAACGCAGAGAAAAATCAACTCCTACCAAATCAGAGAGCCACAGCCTCTGAGGCCCCCAACACCTCAGCACCGAAGCAGACCAAAAATGAACCCAACATGGCTCAGAAAAATCTTGCGGAAGAGCGGGCAGAAAGAATGTCAGAGTTACATGTTGGGTCATGATTTCAGAGACATTTATCATACTAAAAACTGGGGGCTAACTCCACAATGCACGACCCATTTTCATTAACAAGCAGGGTCTAAGGGAGGGGGTGGATCACAGATGAACCTAAATAATGGTAGCAAACTGCCTGTATTTAGTGAAAAGAAAACTAATAAATTAAATTTAAAAAAAAAGAAAAAAAAAGACATAAAAAAAAAGAAACTAGATATAATCGGCTAATACCACATTGCATTCACTCTTCGGTTTACAGGGGTTAAGTTTTTCCTAGACAACAGGTTTATGGAACGTGGAATTGAACATTACCATTCATTGGGAACTGTTCACATAGAAAACAGGACTATGCAACATTGCATACAGGCTTAGTTAGGAATGCGGTTTTGTTTACAGTAGACAACAGGACAGGAAAACATGACATTCAAGATGAGTGTTCAATGAGAAAAGAAAGAATCCAAGATGTCCTATTCTATGAATTTCTTGGCATTTTTCAATAGCAACTGATCCTACCTGATACACGGTGAATGAAACTGTCAATTATGCTTTCTTTAAGACGGGAATGAGCTTCCTACACAATACAATCATAGAACATTGAATTCGCTCCTACTTTTGAAAGAGAATTGTTTATTGTACACACTTTTTAATCGGAAACATTCTCAGTATTCACAAAGTTCTAGCACTTTCAATTCATGTTTATTTTCAACAGGAAATGTTCCCAGCATATAACCTCTTATAAATCTTTGAAATGAATCATAGATTACCATTGGAATGGTGTCCGTAATGAAATTACAGAACATTGAATTGGCTGTTAGTCTTCAGTGAGAAACGTTCATTTAGAACAGTGGGACTACAGAACTTTGAATTCAGGGATAGATTTCAAAGGGCAATTGAATAATTTACACAATTGAATTACAGATCTCGACATTCTCTGTTAGTTTTCTTGTATAACCTATGTTGGTATTGAAGCAGCTTCTAATCTTTTCATTTCACTGTTAGCTTTCATTAGTAAATGATGCTAGCACATAACCAGCTAATAGAAAATTGCATTCCCTTTTAGATTTCCAGGGGATAAGTTCTTCCTAGACAACAGGTTTACCTAACGTTGAATTGAACATTATTATTCATTGGGAAATATTCACTTAGAAAACAGGACTATGCAACATTGAATACTGGCTTAGTTAGGAATGCGGATTAGTTTACAGTAGAGAACAGGACAGAAAAACATGACATTCATGATGAGTTTTCAATTGAAATGAAAGAATACAAGGTGTCCTACTCTTTGAATTCCATGGGATTTTTTCAATAGCAAGTGATCCTACCAGATAACCGGTGAATGACACTGTCAATTATGCTTTCATAAAGATGGGAATTGAGCTTCCTTCACAATACAATTCTAGAACGTTGAATTCGCTCTTACTTTTCAAAGAGAATTGTTTATTGTAGAAGTTTTCAACGAGAAACATTCTCAGTATTCATACAGATCAAGCCCTTTGAATTCATGTTCGTCTTCAATAGGAAATGGTCCCCGCATATATCCTGTGATAGAACTTTGAAATCAATCTCAGATTATCATTGGAATGTTTTCTGTAATGAAATCACAGAACATTGAAATCGCTGTTAGTCTTCAGCGATAAACGTTCATTTCAAACAGCAGTACTACAGAAGTTTGAATTCAAGGTTAGATTTTAAAGGGCAATCGAATATTATACACAATTGAATTACATAACTCGAACTTCTCTGTTAGTTTTCTTACACAACCTATGTTGGTATTGAAGCAGCTTTTTATCTTTTTAGTTCAGAGTTAGCTTTCATTAGTAAATGATGCTAGTACATAATCGACAAATAGCACACTGCATTCACTCTTAGTTTTCCAGCGGATAAGTTCTTCCTAGACAACAGGTTTACGGAACGATGAATTTAACGTTAATATTCATTGGGAAATGTTCACTTAGAAAACAGGATTATGGAACATTGAATACAGGCTTAGGTTGAATGTTGATCAGTTTACAGTCGGGAACAGGGCAGAAAAACATGACATTTACGATGATTTTTCAATGAGAAACGACAGAATCCAAGATGTCCTACTCTTTGAATTCCTTGGGATTTTTCAATAGCAACTGAACCTACCAGATAACCGGTGAATGCAGCTTTCAATTACGCTTACTTTAAGACGGGAATTTTGCTTCCTACACAATACAATCATAGAACGTTGAATTCACTCCTACTTTTGAAAGAGAATTGTTTATTGTAGACAGTTTTCAATGGGAAGCATTCTCAGTATTCACACAGTTCTAGCCCTTTGAATTCATGTCGCTCCCAACAGGAAATGTTCTGAGCATACAATTTCTTTGAAATACAACTTTGAAATCAATCTTAGATTACCATTGGAATGTTGTCTGTAATGAAATTCCAGAACATTGAATTCGCTGTTAGTCTTCAGTGAGAAACGTTCATTTGAACAGCGGGACTACAGAACTTTGAATTCAGGGATAGATTTCAAAGGGCAATAGAATATTATACACAATTCAATTACAGAACTCAACCCTCTCTGTTAGTTTTCTTGCACAACCTATGTTTGTATTGAAGCAGCTTCTAATTTTTCAGTTCATGGTTAGTTTTCATTCGTAAAAGATGCTAGTACATAACTGGCTAATAGCATATTGCATTCACTGGTAGTTTTCCAGGAGATAAGTTCTTCCTAGACAACAGGTTTACGGAACGTTGAATTGAACATTACTATTCATTGGGAAATGTTCACTTAGAAAACAGAACTATGCAACATTGAATACAGGCTTAGTTAGGAAAGAGCTTTTCTTTACAGTAGAGAACAGGACATAACAAGACATTCACGATGAGTTTTCAATGAGAAACAAAAGAATCCAAGATGTCCTACTCAGCCATTTGAATTCATGTTCTTTATCAACAGGAAATGTTCCCAGCATATATCGTCTGATAGAACTTTGAAATCAATCTCAGATTACCATTGGAATGTTGTCTGTAATGAAATTACAGAACATTGAATTCGCTGTTAGTCTTCAGTGAGAAACGTTCATGTCAAACAGCGGGACCACAGAACTTTGAATTCAGGGATAGATTTCAAAGGGCAATCGAATATTATACACAATGGAATTACAGAACTTGACTTTCTCTGTTAGTTTTCTTGCAGAACCTATGTCTTTATTGAAGCAGCTTCTAATCTTTTCAGTTCATGGTTAGTTTTCATTAGTAAATAATGCTAGTACATAACCAGCTAAGAGCACATTGCATTCACTCTTAGTTTTCCAGGAAATAAGTTCTTCCTAGAGAACAGGTTTTCGGAACGTTGAATTGATCATTACTATTCATTGGGAAATATTGACTTATATAACAGGACTATGCTACATTGAATACAGGCTTACTTAGGAAAGCGGATGTGTTTACAGTAGAGAACAGGATAGAAAAACATGACATTCACGATGCGTTCTCAATGAGAAACGAATGAATCCAAGATGTCCTACTTTTTGAATTCCTTGGGATTTTTCAAGTGCAACAGATCCTTCCCGATAACCGGTGAATGAAACTGTCAATTACGCTTACTTCAAGACATGAATTGAGCTTCCTACCCAATACGATCATAGAACGTTGAATCGATCCTACTTTTGAAAGAGAATTATTTATTGTACACAGTTTTCAACTGGAAACATTCTCAGTTCTCACACAGTTTTAGCCCTTTGTACTCATGTTCGTTTTCAACAGGAAATGTTCCGAGCATATAACTTCTGTTAGATCTTTGAAATCAATTTTAGATTTCCATTGGAATGTTGTCTGTAATGAAATTACAGACCATTGTATTCACTGAGAGTTCTGTGAGAAACGTTCATTTCAAACAGCAGGACTACTGAACTTTGAATTCAGGGATAAATTTCAAAGGGCAATTGAATATTATACACAAATGAATGACAGAACTCGACCTTCTCTGTTAGTTTTCTTGCATAACATATATTGGTATTGAAGCAGCTTCTAATCTTTTCAGTTCACGGTTAGTTTCATTCGTAAAAGATGTTACTACATTACCGGCTAATACCACCTTGCATTCACTCTTAGTTTTCCATGGGATAAGTTCTTTCTACAGAACAGGTTTACAGAATGTTGAATTGAACATTACTATTCGTTGGGAAATGTTCACTTAGAAAACAGGACTATGCAACATTGAATACAGGCTTATTTAGGAATATGGATAAGTTTACAGTAGAGTTCATGATAGAAAAATATGACATTCTCGATGAGTTTTCAATGAGAAACAAAAGAATCCAAGATGTCCTACTCTTTGAGTTCCTTGGGATTTTTCAATAGCAACTGATCCTACCAGATAACCGGTGAATGAAACTGTCAATTACGCTTACTTTAAGACGGGAATTCAGCTTCCTACACAATGGGATCATAGAACGTTGATTTTGCTCCTTCTTTTGAACGAGAATATTTTATTTTACACAGTTTAAAACAGGAAACATTCTCAGTATTCACAGAGTTCTAGGCCTTTGAATTCATGTGCATTTTCAACAGGAAATGTTCCCAGCATATATCCTCTGATAGAACTTTGAAATCAATCTTAGATTACCTTTGGAATGTTGTCTGTAATGAAATTACAGAAGATTGATTTCAATGTTAGTCTTCAATGATAAAGGTTCATTTCAAACAGCGGGACTACAGAAGTTTGAATTCAGGGATAGATTTCAAAGGGCAATTGAATATTTTACACAATTGAGTTACAGAACTCGACATTCTCTGTTAGTTTTCTTTCACAACCTTTGTTGGTATTGAAGCAGCTTCTAATCTTTTCAGTTCATGGTTAGTTTTCATTCGTAAATGATGCTAGTACATAACCGGGTAAGAGCACATTGCATTCACTCTTACGTTTCCAGGGGATAAGTTCTTCCTAGAGAACAGGTTTACGGAACGTTGAATTGAACATTACTATTCTTTGGGAAATATTCACTTATATAACAGGACTATACAACATTGAATACAGGCTTAGTTAGGAAAGCGGATTTGTTTATAGGAGTGAACAGGACAGAGCAACATGACATTCACACTGTGTTCTCAATGAGAAGTGAAAGAATGCAAGATGTTCTAGCTTTGAATTCCTTGGTATTTTTCAATAGCAACTGATCCTTCCAGATAACCGGTGAATGAAACTGTCAATTACACTTACTTTAAGACGGGAATTGATCTTCCTACACAATACGATCATAGAACGTTGAATTTGCTCCTACTTTTGACAGAGAATTGTTTATTGTACACAGTTTTCAACGAGAAACATTCTCAGTATTCACACAGTTTTAGCCATTTGAATTCATGTTCGTTTTCAACAGGAAATGTTCCCAGCATATAACTTCTGTTAGGACGTTGAAATGAATTTTAGATTACGATTGGAATGTTGTCTGTAATGAAATTACAGACCATTGAATTTGCTCTTAGTCTTCAGTAATAAACGTTCATTTCAAACAGTGGGACTACAGAACATTGAATTCAGTGATAGATTTCAAGGGCAATTGAATATTATACACAATCGTATTACAGAATTCAACATTCTCTGTTAGTTTTCTTGCACAACCTATGTTGGTATTGAAGCAGCTTCTAATCTTTTCAGTTCACAGTTAGATTTCATTAGTAAATGGTGCTAGTACATAATTGGCTAATAGAACATTGCATTCATTCTTAGTTTTCCAGCGGATAAGTTCTTCCTGGACAACAGGATTGTGGAACGTTGAATAGAACGTTACTATTCATTGGGAAATGTTCACTTAGAAAACAGGACTATGCAACATTGAATTCAGGCTGTGGTGGTTTGATTCAGGTGTCCCCCATAAACTTAGGTGTTCTGAATGCTAGGTTCCCAGCTGATGGATATTTGGGAATTAATGCCTCCTGGAGGGAGTGTATCATTGGGGGTGGGCTTATGGGCTTTATACCAGTTTCCCCTTGCCAGTGTTTGGCACACCCTCCTGTTGCTGTGGTCCATCTTATGTTGGCTAGGGGGTGATGCCCACCCTCTACTCATACCATTGTTTTTCCCTGCCGTTGTGAAGCTTCCCCACAAGCATGTAAGCCAAAATAAACCTCTTTATCCCCAAAGCTACTCTTGGTTGGTTCATTTCTACCAGCAATGTGAACCGGACTGCAACACAGGCCTAGTTAGGAATGCGGATAAGTTTACAGTAGAGAACGGGACAGAAAAACATGACATTCATGATGAGTTTTCACTGAGAAATGAAAGAATCCAAGATGTCTTACTCTTTCAATTCCTGGGATTTTTCAATAGCCACTGATCCTCCCAGATAACCGGTGAATGAAACTGTCAATTACGCTTACTTTAAGACAGGAATTGAGCGTTCTACAAATACGATCATAGAAAGTTGAATTCTCACCTACTTTTAAAGAGAATTGTTTATTGTACACAGTTTTCAAGGGGAAACATTCTCAGTATTCACACAGTTCTAGCCCTTTAAATTCATGTTCGTTTTCAAGAGGAGATGTTCCGAGCATATAACTTCTGATAGAGCTATGAAATAAATCTTAGATTGCCATTGGAATGTTATGCGTAATGAAATTACAGAACATTGAATTCTCTGTTAGTCTTCAGTGAGAAACGTTCATTTCAAACTGCCAGACTGGAGAAGTCTGATTTCAGGGATAGATTTTAAAGGGCAATTGAATATTATACATAATTGAATTACAGAACTCGACATTCTCTGTTAGTTTTCTTGCACAACCTATGTTGGTATTGAAGCTGCTTCTAATCTTTTCGTTCACGGTTAGTTTTCATTAGTAAAAGATGCTAGTACATCACCGGCTAATAGCACATTGCAATCACAGTTAGTTTCCCATGGCATAAGTTCTTCCTAGACAACAGGTTTACAGAACATTGAATTGAACATTACTATTCATTGGGAAATGTTCAATTAGAAAACAGGACTATGCAACATTGAATACAGGCTTAGGTAGGAATGCGGATTAGTTTACAGCAGAGAATAGGACAGAACAACATGACATTCATGACGCGTTTGCAATAAGAAATGGAAGAATCCAAGATGTCCTACTATTTGAATTCCTTGGGATTTTTAAATAGCAACTGATCCTACCAGATAAACGGTGAATGAAACTGTCAATTACGCTTAGTTTAAGACGGCAATTGAGCATCCTACACAATATGATCATAGAACATTGAATTCGCTCCTAATTTTGAAAGAGAATTGTTTATTTTACACAGTTTTGAATGGGAAACATTCTCCGTATTCTCACAGTTTTAGCACTTTGAATTCATGTTCGTTTTCAAAAGGAAATGTTCCCAGCATATATCCTCTGATAGAACTTTGAAATCAGTCATTGATTACCATTGGAATGTTGTCTGTAATGAAATGCAGATCATTGAATTCGCTGTTAGTCTTCAGTGATAAACGTTCATTCCAAACAGCGGGATTACAGAAGTTTGAATTCAAGGATAGATTTCAAATGGCAATTGAATATTATACACAATTGAATTACAGAACTCGACCTTCTCTGTTAGTTTTCTTGCACAACCTATGTTGGTATTGAAGCTGCTTCTAATATTTTCAGTTCATGGTTAGTTTTCATTAGTAAATGATGCTAGTACATAACCGGCTAATAGCACATTGAATTCACTCTTATTTTTCCAGGGGATAAGTTCTTCCTAGACAACAGGTTTAGGGAATGTTGAATTGAACATTACTATTCATTGGGAAATGTTCACTTAGAAAACAGGACTTTGCAACATTAAATACAGGCTTAGTTAGGAAAGCGGATTTGTATACAATAGAGAACAGAACAGAACAACATGACATTCACTATGAGTTTTCAATGAGAAACGAAAGAATCCAAGATGTCCTACTCTTTGAATTCCTTGTCTTTTTTTCAATAGCAACTGATCATACCACATAACCAGTGAATGAAACTGCCAATTACCCTTACTTTAAGATGGGAATTGAGCTTCCTACACAATACGATCATAGAACGTTGAATTCGCTCCTACTTTGGAAAGATAATTGTTAATTGTACACAGTTGTCAACGGGAAACATGCTTAGTATTATCACAGTTTTAGCACTTTGAATTCATGTTCGTATTCAAAGGGAATGTTCTCAGGATATATCCTCTGATACAACTTTGAAATCATTCTTAGATGACCATTGGAATGTTGTCTGTAATGAAATTACAGAACATTGAATTTGCTTTTAGTCTTCAGAGATAAACATTCATTTCAAACAGTGGGACTACAGAACTTTGAATTCAAGGATAGATTTCAAAGGGCAATCATATATTATACAAAATTGAATTACAGAACTCGACCTTCTCTGTTAGTTTTCTTGCACAACCTATGTTGGTATTGAAGCAGCTTCTAATCTTTTCAGTTCACGGTTAGTTTTCATTAGTGAACGATGCTAGTATATAACCAGCTAATAGCACATTGCATTCACTCTTAGTTTTCTAGGGGATAAGTTCTTCCTAGACAACATGTTTACGGAACGTTGAATTGAACATTACTATTCATTGGGAAATGTTCACTAAGAAAACAGGACTATGCAACACTGAATACAGGCATAGTTAGGAAAGCGGATTTGTTTACAGTAGAGAACATGACAGAACAACATGACATTCACGACGCGTTTCAATGAGAAATGAAAGAAACCAAGATGTCCTACTCTTTTAATTCCTTGGGATTTTTAAATAGCAAATGATCCTACCAGATAACTGGTGAATGAAACTGTCAATTACTCTTAGTGTAAGACGGGAATTGAGCTTCCTACACAATATGATCATAGAATGTTGAATTTGATCCTACTTTTGAAAGAGAATTGTTTATTTTACATAGTTTTCAATGGGAAACATTCTCAATATTCTCACAGTTTTAGGCCTTTGAATTCATGTTCGTTTTCAAAAGAAATGTTCCCAGCATATATCCTCTGATAGAACTTTGAAATAAGTCTTTGATTACCATTGGAATGTTGTCTGTAATGAAATACAGAACATTGAATTCACTGTTAGTCTTCATCAATAAATGTTCATTTGAAACAGCGGGACGACAGAACTTTGAATTCAAGGATAGATTTCAAAGGGCAATCGAATATTATACACAATTGAATTACGGAACTCGACCTTCTCTGTTAGTTTCTTGCACAACCTATGTTGTTATTGAAGCAGCCTCTAATCTTTTCAGTGCACGTTTAGTTTTCACTAGTAAATTATACTAGTACATAACCGGCTAATAGCACATTGCATTCACTCTTAGTTTTCGATGGGATATGTACTTCCTAGACATAGATTTCTGGAAAGTTGAATTGAATATTACCATTCATTAGGAAATGTTCACTCTAGAATATAGGACTATGCAACATGGAATACAGGCTTAGTTAGGAATGCGGATTAGTTGACAGTAGAGAACAGAACAGAAAAATATGATATTCACGATGAGTTTTCTATGAGAAACGAAAGAATCCAAGATGTCCTACTCTTTGAATTCCTTGGGATTTTTCAATACCAACTGATCCTACCAGATAACTGGTGACTGAAACTGTCAATTAAGCTAAGTTTAAGACAGGAATTGAGCTTCCTACACAATACGGTCCTAGAACGTTCAATTCGCTCCAACTTTTGAAAGGGAATTCCTTATTGTTCACAGTTTTCAAAGTGAAACATTCTCAGTATTCACACAGTTTTAGCCCTTTGAATTCATTTCAAAGTTCCATCAGAGGATATATGCTGGGAACATTTCCTGTTGAAAACGAACATGAATCAAAGGTCTAAAACTGAGAATACTGAGAATGTTTCCTATTGAAAACTGTGTACAATAAGCAATTGTCTTTCAAATGTAGGAGCGAATTCAACATTCTATGATCGTATTGTGTAGGAAACTCAATTCCCGTCTAAAGTAAGCGGAACTGACTGTTTCATTTACCAGTTGTCTGATACAACCATTTGTTATTGAAAAAATCACAAGGAATTCAAAGAGTAGGTCATCTTGGATTCTTTTGTTTCTCATTGAAAACTCATCGTGAATGTCATGTTGTTCTGTCCTATTCTCTACTGTAAACAAATCTGCTTTCCTAACTAAGCCTGTATTCAATGTTATATATTCCTGTTTTCTAAGTGAACATTCACCAATGAATAGTAATGTTCAATTCAACATTCCGTAAAACTGTTGTCTAGGAAGAACCTATCCCCTGGAAAACTAAGAGTGAATGCAATGCGCTATTAGCCAGTTATGTACTAACATCATTTACGAATGAAAACTAACCATGAACTGAAAAGATTAGAAGCTGCTTCAATACCAGCTTAGGTTGTGCAAGAAAACTAACAGAGAAGGTTGGGTTCCGTAATTCATTTGTGTATAATATTCAATTGCCCTTTGAAATCTATCCCTGAGTTCAAAGTTCTGTAGTCCCGCTGTTTGAAATGAACGTTTTTAACTGAAGACTAACAGCAAATTCAATGTTGTGTAATTTCATTACCGACAACATTCCAATGGTAATCTATGATTCATTTCAAAGATCTCTCAGAGGTTATATTCTCAGAACATTTCCTGTTGAAAACGAACATGAAATCAAAGGGCTAGAACTGTGTGAATACTGAGAATGTTTCCCGTTGAAAACTGTGTACAATAAACAATTCTCTTTCAAAACTAAGAGCGAATACAATGTTCTATGATCATATTGTGTAGGAAGCTCATTCCCATCTTAAAGAAAGCGTAATTGACAGTTTCATTCACCGTTTATCTGGTAGGATCATTTGTTATTGAAAAATGCCAAGGAATTCAAAGAATAGGACTTCTTGGATTGTTTCATTTCTTATTGAACACTCACCGTGAATGTTATGTTTTCCTCTTCCGTTGTCTACTGTAAACAAATCCGCATTCCTAACTGAGCCTGTATTCAATGTTGCATAGGCCTGTTTTCTAAGTGAACATTTCCCAATGAATGGTAATGTTCAATTCCACGTTTCGTAAACCTTTTGTCTAGGAAAAACTTAACCCCTGGAAAACTAAGAGTGAATGTAATGTGCTATTAGCCGATTATAACTAACATCTTTTACTAATGAAAGCTAACCATGAACTGAAATGATTAGAAGCTGCTTCAATACCAACATAGGTTATGCAAGAAAACTACCAGAGAAGTAGAGTTCTGTAATTCAGTTGTGTGTAATATTCAATTGCCCTTTGAAATCTATCCCTGAATTTAAAGTTCTGTAGTCCCGCTGTTTGAAATGAACGTTTCTCACTGAAGACTAACAGCGAATTCAGTGTTCTGTAATTTCATTGCAGACAAAATTCCAATGGTAATCTATGATTAATTTCAAAGTTCTATCAGAGAATATATGCTGTGAACATTTCCTGTTGAAAACGAACATGAAATCAAAGGGCTAAAACTGTGTGAATACTGAGAATGTTTCCCATTGAAAACAGTGTACAATACACAATTATCTTTCAAATGTAGGAGCGAATTCAACATTCTATGATCGTATTGTGTAGGAAGCTCAATTCCCGTCTTAAAGTAAGCGTAATTGACAGTTTCATTCACCAGTTATCTGGTAGGATCACTTGCTATTGTAAAATCCCGAGGAATTCCAAGAGTAGGACTGCTACATCCACGGCGACCTCGCCTGTGTAGCAAAGATGCCTCTACACTGGTGGAGAGCTGAGGACATAGGGCCAGCACTCCTCAGAGGGATGGCCCCAGTGACCCCTTGGCAGTCAGCTACTGTCATGGTTCCTGCTGCCTATAAGAAGTCACGATGACCTAATTGCTGGCACCAGTGGGCTATTTTCTGTGCCTTATTTCTTTCCTGCTTCCTTCAAGCTGTTTGTCTAAGAACAGCTAATTCAACACTTATTAGTAATCATGCACACAATCAGAGTACAAGAAACAATCTAAGCATTGAATGTGCCCCTCCTATGATTAGGGCAATGGAGGGAATGTATAACTCTACTAAGAACAAAAAATTAACTTTAGGACAATTTTTTGATGGTGTAGAGCAAACACAGCTTATGATGTTTGAGAACGATACTGAGCCTGAGAATATGAAAGTAGAAATGTTGATCGGTAATGTTCATAAGAAGCATGACAGTTCTGCAGAAAAGGAGTTGCAAAACTTAGGCATTCCCACCAGGAAACTTCCTGGGGGATATGTTCAGTACTTGATCAAGGGCAGATGGTGGATACCTACAGCTGGAAACTACTTAGTTCCACTCCCCTATGAGGGAGGATATGATGAATTCGGTGACAGATGGGTAAGTTATGAAGGGAAAAGGAGGCTATGGCATTCTCTTCCATTTATGGAACGCTTAGCGAGGACATGTAAGCCTTGGTGCTTATACTCTAGATAAGAAAGAAAAGAATTCCTGGAAAGCATTAAACCAGCCTTAAAATATTGGTGGTCTTTTGGATAGAAACACTTTTATAATGAATATGAGGATTATATAAATAATCTAATAAGTGGAAAGAGATGGCTCTCTGCTCGGTTTATAAGAAATAAATAACCTATTGTTCACTTTATACCTCTTGCCCCAAGCTTCTATTCATGTAAAGCTGTAGTCAGTAGTGCGACACGTCCTCCTTAAAAAAAAAATGGGTACATTTCCTGCCTGATAAATATTACATGGGTGCTTAGAATAGAACAATACTTAAGATTGTTTAGATTAATGATTTCTAAGATCACTTGTTAGCTTGCTAAGTTTCCTTGTTCAATCTGTATAAAACCTTCATGAAACCTTCAGTAAATTGTAGCAGCATATTCAACTTAGAGTGTGTCTGTCTGTCATTTCCTCGCCGAATCCCGAGTTCTCCTTGAGCCTTCGCCCTTGTTCTCCCTCGGTCCTGATCTCCCTGAGAGTCAGTCCGCGGCAGGTGGCGCCCCGAACTGGGACCTGAAGGACAGGTAAGCTTTCTTTCTTTCTTTCCTCAGAACTTAGGATCGGCTCTCACCAGGGAACTGCAGTCCCGCCGGTAAATGATCACCGGTTAAGAGTGAGTAATCACAAGGAAATCATGGGGCATTCAATGAGTAGAAATGAAAATATGTTGGGGGTCATGGTATAGCGCATGTTGGCAAAAAATGGGTTTAATGTGTCCACAAAAGTTTTAGAAGAATTTATGCTTTTCTTAACTAATCTTCTCTTTAAACAATTGGCTTGGGAAAATGCTAATGCTCTGTGCCAGGATTTAATCAGACCCATAAGAAAGACAGGATAAATACAAGATTACAAAAAGCCTGTTTGGATGCCTCAGCAGCGGTAGTACAGGGAATGGCCTACGCTGCAGCCATGAAGGGACAGAGATTCAGCGCCTATGTAAAAAAGACTTATGGGGGAGGAAAAGCCTCCCCTGAAGGACCTGGTCCTGTATGTTTCAAATGTAATAAGACAGGACATCTGCAGAAGGACAACAAAGTTCAGGCCCCAATAACAAGGGACCTGCTCCTGGATTATGTCCCAGGTGCAAGAAAGGAAAGCATTGGAAAAATGAATGTAAGTCGAAGTTCCATAAGGATGGGACCCCCCTGAATGGAAAAAAAAAAAAAGAGAGAAAAATAAATCAAAAAACTAGGAGAAGGGCAAGCTCCTAGCCCAGAACAAAAGGGAGCTCCCCCTCAAGAGCAGAAGGAATTAAAATTAAATACTCTTGCTCCAGAGTTTACTATTCATCAACTTCCTAGGGCTACACCAGGGAGTGCAGGGCTAGACCTTGCAAGTAGTAAAGACATGATTCTCTCTAAATGGGATGGAATAACATTGGTTCCTATAGCTGTTTCAGGACAATTATTGCCTCAAACAGTTGGACTGATTATTGGAAGGAGTTCTAATTATCAAAAGAACTTTGAAGTTCTGCCAGGTGTTATAGACGCTGATTCGCAGAATGATATAAAAATCATGGTTAGACCATTATCAGAGACAATTCAAATACATAAAGGACAAAGAATAGCACAGTTATTGCTGCTACCCTATGTTAATTTACCTAATCCTATCCTGAAGAAGGAAAGGGATATGGGTCAGTTTGGCTCCACAGATGTGGTGGCCTAGGTACAGGAACTAAATGAAAGGCCCTTTAAGGATATTAAAATAAATGGAAGAAAATTTAAAGGACTTTTAGATACCGGGGCTGATAGGACATGCATTTCAGCCTCTGACTGGCCTTTAAGTTGGCCTGTGCATAAAACAGGATCGTCATTGTTGGGCCTGGGCTTGGCCTCTGGAGTCATGCAGAGTACAGCCCTGCTAATATGGGAGGATGAAGGAAAATCGGGTTATATACAACCTTATGTTTTACCCTCCCTGCCTTTTTCTCTCTGGGGTAGGGACATGTTAGAAAACATGGATCTAAGACTGGTTACAGCTGAACATTTGAGCAAACAGCATTTTATATAGGGGCCACTGCAGAAAATTTATTTGCAGATAAGATTAAATGGTTAACGACTGAGCCTGTGTGGGTTAGTCAGTGGCCCCTTACTCAGGAAAAGTTACAGGCTCTGGAGCAGTTAGTTCAAGAACAATTACAAAGAGGGCATATTATAGAATCCAATAGCCCATGGAATACTCCAGTTTTTGTTATAAAAAAGAAATCTGGCAAATGGAGACTATTACAAGACCTGAGAGCTGTTAATGCCGTTATGGAAGATATGGGGGCATTACGGCCAGGCCTCCCTCCTCCGGTAACAATTCCAGATGGCTGGCAAATAATTATCATAGATTTACAAGATTGCTTCTTTACTATACAGCTAAATCCTACAGACAGCCCATGTTTTGCATTTAGTGTGCCATCACCTAATTTTCAGAGGCCCTATAAGAGATATCAGTGAAAAACATTGCCTCAAGGTATGAAAAATAGCCCCACCTTATGCCAAAAATTTGTGGATCAGGCATTAAAATTAGTTAGGAAAAAATAATCTACAGCTTATATAATACATTATATGGATGATATTTTGTTAGCATACCCTAATAGGGAGACATTAGAAAACTTACTTAAGGATACCATGGCACAGTTAACTGCTCATGGTTTATTTATAGCTCCTGAAAAAATACAAAGGAATAAGCCATTAAGTTATTTAGGACAACGGATTCATAATGATTATATTCAAACACAGAAAGTTACCATCAGAAGGGATAAGTTAAAAACTTTAAATGATTTTCAAAAATTATTGGGAGACATTAATTGGATTCGTCCACATTTGAAAATAACCACCGGAGCTTTAAGCCCTCTTTTTAGCACTTTGCATGGGGATCCTGATCCAAAGTCATCAAGGTCTCTAACTCCAGAAGCATTAAAAGCATTGGAATTAGTGGAAGAAGCTCTTACTGCTGCCAAGGTGAAGCAAATATCTTATAATTTAGTTTGGCATTTGCTCATTTTTGCTACTCCTTATACACCCACTGCTTGCTTATGGCAACATGGGGTATTGGAATGGTTGCATTTACCACATGCACAAACAAAAATGCTTGCAGACTACCCATTTATGTGTTCTTTGTTAATTGTTAAAGGCAGACAAAGATCCAGAGAGTTATTTGGAAAAGAGCCACAAATTCTCATTACCCCATATAATAAGAGTCAGGTAGAACAGTTAATACAGAATAATAAAGATTGGATTTTGACTCTACAAGGTTATACAGGACAAATTATTTATCATTATCCAAAACATCCTATTATAGAATTTACAAAATCTGTAGAATTTATCTTCCCTCGCTTTTGCTCTTTAGAGCCACTTGAACAGGCTTTGGTTGTTTTTACAGATGGATCTTCAACAGGGAGAGCTGTGGTTTATGTACCTGAAAGTGAGTCTTTGGTAGAGGAAACAGGCCAGACATCTGCTCAACAGGCAGAAATTAGAGCAGTAATTTTAACATTTAAAAATTTCTCTCAACCTTTTAATTTGTACTCAGATTCAAAGTACGTAGTGAATTTGTTTCCAGCAGTAGAGACTGCCCTTTTAGCGGGGAACTCCACAATTTTACCTTTGTTAAAAGATTTACAGAACTTAATCCATTCAAGAAAACAAAAGTTGTATATTGGCCACATTAGGGGCCATTCAAACTTGCCAGGACCTCTGGAATATGGGAATGCTATGCAGATATGCTGACTAGGTCAGCTATCTGTACAGTGGTAGAAGCAAAAAAAAGTCACAGAATTCATCATCAGAATGCCTTAGCTTTAAAGAGAATGTTTAATATTACTAGGAAACAAGCTGGACAAATAGTTAAACAATGTGGACATTGTACCCCTGTCCACCACCCGCAAATAATTTCTTCCTAGACAACAGGTTTACGGAACGTTGAATTTAACATTACTATTCATTGGGAAACGTTCAATTAGAAAACAGGATATGCAACACTGAATACAGGCTTAGTTAGGAATGCAAACTAGTTTACAGTAGAGAACAGGAGAGAAAAACATGACATTCACGATGAGTTTTCAATGAAAAACGAAAGCATCAAAGATGTCCTACTCTTTGAATTCCTTGGGATTTTTTCAATAGCAACTGATCCTAACAGATAACCGGTGAATGACACTGTCATTTATGCTTTCCTTAAGACGTCCTACTCTATGAATTCCTTCGGATTTTTCAATAGCAACTGAACCTTCCAGATAACCGGTGAATGTCATTGTCAATTACGCTTTCTTTTAAATGGGAATTGAGCTTCCTACACAATCCGTTGATAGAAAGTAGAATTCGCTCTTAGTTTTCAAAGAGAATTGTTTATGGTACAGAGTTTTCAACGGGAAACATTCTCACTATACACACACAGTTCTAGCCCTTTGAATTCATGTTCGATTTCAACAGGAAATGTTCCACCATATATCCTCTGATAGAACTTTGAAATCAATCTTAAATTACCATTGGAATGAATCCGTAATGAAATTACAGGACATTGAATTCGCTGTTAGTTGTCAGGGAGAAACATTCATTTCAAACAGCGGGACTACAGAACTTTGAATTCAAGGATAGATTTCAAAAGCAATTGAATATTATACACAAGTGAATTACAGAACTCGATCTTCTCTGTTAGTTTACTTGCATAACCTATTTTGGTATTGAAGCACCTTCTAATCTTATCAGTACATGGATAGCTTTCATTAGTAAATGATGCTAGTACATAACCGGCTAATAGGACATTGCATTCACACTTAGTTTTCCAGGGGATAAGTTCTTCCTAGACAACCATTTTATGGGACGTTGAATTGAACATTACTATTCATTGGGAAATGTTCACTTAGAAAACAGGACTATGCAACATTGAATACAGGCTTAGGTAGGAAAGCGGATTTCTTTACAGTACAGAACAGGACAGAACAACATGACATTCACGATGAGATTTCAATGAGAAACGAAAGAATCCAAGATGTCCTACTCTTTGAATTTCTTGGAATTTTTCAATAGCAACTGATCCTACCACATAATCGGTCAATGAAACTGTCAATTACGCTTACCTTAGAGACGGGAATTGAGCTTCCTACACAATATGTTCATAGGACGTTGAATTCCCTCCTACATTTGAAGGAGAATTGTTTATTGTACACAGTTTTCAATGGGAAACATTCTCAGTATTCACACTGTTCTAGCCCTTTGAATTCATCTTCGTTTTCAATAGGAAATGTTCCGAGCATATAACTTCTGATAGAACTTAGAAATCAATCTTAGATTACCATTGGAATGTTGTCTGTAATGAAATTACAGAACATTAAATTTGCTCTTAGTCTTCAGTGAGAAACGTTCATGTCAAACAGCGGGACTACAGAACTTTGTATTCAGGGATAGATTTCAAATGGCAATTGAATACTTGACACAATTGAATTACAGAACTCGACTTTCTCTTTTTTTTGCACAACCTATGTTGTTATTGAAGCAGTTTCTAATCTTTTCAGTTCACGGTTAGTTTTCATAAGTAAATGATGCTACTACATAACCGATAATAGCACATTGCATTCACTCTTAGTTTTCCAGGGGATAAGTTCTTCCTATAGATCAGGTTTTCAGAAGGTTGAATTGAACATTGCTATTCGTTGGGACAAGTTCACTAAAAAAACAGGACTATGCATCAATGAATACAGGCTTAGTTAAGAATGCGGATTAGTTTCCAGTAGAGAACAGGACAGAAAAACATGACATTCATCATGAGTTTTCAATGAGAAACGAAAGAATCCAAGATGTCCTAGTCTTGGAATTTCCTGGGATTTTTCAATAGCAACTGATCCTACCAGATAACCAGTGAATGAAACTGTCAATTATGCTTACTTTAATACCGGAATTGAGCTTCCTACACAATACGATCATACAACGTTGAATTCGCTCCTAATTTTGAAAGAGAATTGTTTATTGTACACAGTTTTCAACGGGAAACATTTTCAGTACTCACACAGTTCTAGTCCTTTGAATTCATCTTCGTTTTCAATAGGAAATGTAACGAGCATATAACTTCTCATAACATTGATATCAATCATAGATTACCATTGGAATGTTGTCTGTAATGAAATTACAGAACATTGAATTCGCTGTAAGGCTTCATTGAGAAACATTCACTACAAACAGCTGGACTACAGAACTTTGAATTCAAGGATAGATTTCAAAGGGCAATTCAATATTATACACAATTGAATTACAGAGCTCAACTTTCTCTGTTAGTTTTCGTTCACAACCTATGTTGGTATTGAAGCAGCTTCTAATCTTTTCAGTTCAGAATTAGCTTTCATTAGTAAATGATGCTAGTACATAACTGGCTAATAGCACATTGCATTCACTCTTAGTTTTCTAGGGAATAAGTTCTTTGTAGGCAACAGGTTTCAGGAACGTTGAATTGAACATTACTATTCATTGGGAAATGTTCACTTCGAAAACAAGACTAAGCAACATTGAATACAGGCTTAGTTAGGAATGCGGATTAGTTGACAGTAGAGAACAGGACAGAAAAACGTGACATTCACGATGTGTAAAGTAAGCGTAATTGACAGGTTCAGTCACCGGTTATCTGGTAGAATCAGTTGCTATTGAAAAATCCCAAGGAATTCAAAGAGAAGAATATCTTGCATTCTTTCGTTTCTCATTGAAAACTCATCGTGAATGTGATGTTGTTCTGTCCTGTTCTCTGCTGTAAACTAATCCGCATTCCTAACTAAGCCTGTATTCAATGTTGCATCAACCTGTTTTCTAAGGGAATATTTCCCAATGAACAGTAATGTTCAATTCAATGTTATGTAAACCTGTTGTTTAGAACGAACTTATCCCCTGGAAAACTAACAAAATGCAATGTGCTATTAGCCGGTTATATACTAGCATCATTTACTAATGAAAACTAACCGTGAACTGAAAAGATTAGAAGCTGATTCAATACCAACATAGGTTGTGCAAGAAATCTAACAAAGAAGTTCGAGTTCTGTAATTCATTTATGTATAATATTCGATTGCCCTTAGAAATCTATCCCTGAATTCAAAGTTCTGTAGTCCCGCTGTTTGAAATGAACATTTCCAACTGAAGACTAACAGCAAATTCAATGTTCTGTAATTTCATTATAGCACCATTCCAATGGTAGTCCAAGATTGATTTCAAAGTTCTATCAGAGGATATATGCTGGGAACATTTCATGTTGAAAACGAACATGTATTCAAAGGGCTAAAACTGTGTGATTACTGAGAATGTTTCCCATTGAAGACTGTGTACAATAAACAATTCTCTTTGACACATAAGAGCGAATTCAACGTTCTATGATCGTATTGTGTAGGAAGCTCAATTCGCACCTTAAAGTAAGCATAATTAACAGTTTCATTCACCGGTTATCTGGTGGGATCAGTTGCCATTGAAAAATCCCAAGGAATTCAAAGAGTAGGACATATTGGATTCTTTGGTTTCTCATTGAATACTCATCGTGAATGTCATGATTTTCTGTCCTGTTCTCTACTGTAAACTAATCCACTTTCCTAACTAAGCCTGTATTCAATGTTGCATAGTCCTGTTTTCTAAGTGAACATTTCCCAATGAATAGTAATGTTCAATACAACGTTCCGTAACCCTGTTGGCTAGGAAGAACTTATCCCCTTAAAACTATGACTGAATGCAATGTGCTATTAGCCGGTTATGTACTAGCATAATTTACTAATGAAAACTAACCGTGAACTGAAAAGATTAGAAGCTGCTTCAATACCAACATAGGTTGTGCAAGAAAAGTAACAGAGAAAGTTGAGTTTTGTAATTCAATTCGATTGCCCTTTGAAATCTCTCCCTGAATTCACAGTTCTGTAGTCCCGCAGTTTGAAATGAACGTTTCTCACTGAGACTAAGAGGGAATTCAATGTTCTGTAATTTCATTACAGACAACATTCCAATGTAATCTAAGATTGATTTCAAAGTTCTGTCAGAAGTTATATGCTGGGAACATTTCCTGTTGAAAATGAACATGAATTCAAAGGGCTAGAACTGTGTGAATAATGAGATTGTTTCCCATTGAAAACTGTCTACAATAAACAATTCTCTTTGGAAAGTAAGAGCGAGTTCAACGTTCTATTATCGTATTGTTTTGGAAGCTCAATTCCCATCTTAAAGTAAGCGAAATTGACAGTTTCAATCACCGGTTATCTGGTAAGATCAGTTGCTATTGAAAAATCCCAAGGAATTCAAAGAGTAGGACATCTTGGATTCTTTCATTTCTCATTGAAAACCCATCGTGAATGTCATGTTTTCCTGTCCTGTTCCCTAATGGAAATTTATCCACATTCCAAACTAAGCCTGTATTCAATATTGCATACTCCTGTTTTCTAAGTGAACATTTCCCAATGAATAGTAATGCTCAATACAACGTTCCGTAAACATGTTGTCTAGGAAGAACTTTTCCCTTGGAAAAATAAAAGTGAATGCAATGTGCTATTAGCCAGTTATGTACTACAATCATTTACTAATGAAAACTGACCATGAACTGAAAAGATTATAAGCTGCTTCAATACCAACATAGGTTGTGCAAGAAAACTAACAGAGAAGGTCAAGTTCTGTAATTCAGTTGTGTGTAATATTCAACTGCCCTTTGAAATCTATCCCTGAATTCAACGTTCTGTAGTCCCGCTGTTTGAAATAAACATTTCTCACTCAATACTAACAGCGAATTCAATGATCTGTGATTTCATTACAGACAACATTCCAATGGTAATCTAAGATTGATTTCAAAGATCTATCAGAGGATATATGCTGGGAAAATTTCATGTTGAAAACGAACATGAATTCAAAGGGCTGAAACTGTGTGAATACTGAGACTGTTTCCCATTGAAAACTGTGTACAATAAACAATTCTCTTTCAAAATTAGGAGCGAATTCAATGTTCTATGATCGTATTGTTTATGAAGCTCTATTCCCATCTTAAAGTAACTGTAATTGATAGTTTCTGTGACCGGTTATTTGGTAGTATTAGTTGCTACTGAAAAATCCCAAGGTATTCAAAGACTAGGACATCTTGGATCTTTTGTTTCTCATTGAAAACTCATCATGAAAGTCATATTTTTCTGTACTGTTCTCTAATGTAAAATAATCCGCATTCCTAACTAAGCCTGTATTCAATGTTGCATAGTCCTTTTTTCTAGAGTGAACATTTCCGAATGATTAGTAATGTTCAATTCAACGTTCCGAAAATCTGTTGTCTAGGAAGAACTTATCCCGTGGAAAACTAAGAGTGAATGCAATGTGCTATTAGCTGGTTATGTACTACCGTCATTGACTCATGAAAACTAACCGTGAACTGAAAAGATTAGAAGCTGCTTCAATACCAACATAGGTTGTGCAAGAAAACTAACAGAAAAGTTCGAGTTCTGTAATTCAATTGTGTATAATATTCGATTGCCCTTTTAAAACGTATACCTGAATTCAATGTTCTGTTTTCCCGCTGCTTAAATGAACGTTCCCCACTGAAGACTAACAGCGAATTCAATGTTCTGTAATTTCATTACAGACAACATTACAATAGTAATCTAAGATTGACTTCAAGGTTCTATCAGACGTTGTATGCTGGGAACATTTCATGTTGAAAACGAACATGAATTCAAAGGCCTAAAACTGTGATAATACTGAGAATGTTTCCCAATAAAAACTGTGTGCAACAAACAATTCACTTTCAAAATTAGGAGCGAATTCAACGTTCTATGATCGTATTGTGTAGGAAGCTCAATTCCCGTCTTAAAGTAAGGGTGATTGACAGGTCATTCACCGGTTATCTGGTAGGATCAGTTGCTATTGAAAAAACCCCAAGGAATTCAAAGACTAGGACATCTTGGATTCTTTCATTTCTCAATGAATATGCAACGTGAATGTCGTGTGTTTCTCTCCAGTTCTCTACTGTAAACTTAGCCCATTCCCAACTAAGCCTGTATTCAATTCTGCATAGTCCTGTTTTCTAAGTGAACATTTCCCAATGAATAGTAATGTTCAATTCAACTTTCCGTAAACCTGTTGTCTATGAAGAGCTTATCCCCTGGAAAACTAAGATTTGATGCAAAGTACTATTAGCCAGTTATGTTCTAGCATCATTTACTAATGAAAACTAACCATGAACTGAAAAGATTAGAAGCTGCTTCAATACCAACATAGGTTGTGCAAGAAAACTAACAGAGAAAGTCGAGTTCTGTAATTCAATTCTGTATAATATTCGATTGCCCTTTGAAATCAATATTGAATTCAAAGTTCTGTAGTCCCCCTGTCTGAAATGAACATTAATAACTGAAGACTAACAGCGTATTCAATGTTCTGTACTTTCATTACAGACAACATTCCAATGGTAATTTAAGATTGATTTCAAAGTTGTATCAGAAGTTATATGCTCAGATCATTTCCTGTTGAAAACGACATGAATTCAAAGGGCTAAAACTGTGTGAATACTGAGAATGTTTCCTGTTGAAAACTGTGTACAATAAAAAATTCTCTTTCAAAAGTAGGAGCGATTTATATGTTCTATGACGGTATAGTCTAGGAAGCTCAATTCCCATCTTAAAGTAAGCGTAATTGGCAGTTTCATTCACCAGTTATCTGGTAGGATCAGTTGCAATTGAAAAATCCCAAGGAATTCAAAGAGTAGGACATCATGGATTGTTTTGTTTCTCATTGAGAACTCATCGTGAATGTCATATTTTTCTGTCGTGTTCTCTACTGTAAACTAATCTGCTTTCCTAACTAGGCCTGTATTCAATGTTGCATAGTCCTGTTTTCTAAGTGAACATTTCCCAATGAATAGTAATATTCAATTCAACGTTCTGTAAACCTGTTGTCTATGATGAACTTCTCCCCAGGTAAACTAAGAGTGAATGCAATGTGCTATTAGCCAGTTATGTACTACAATCATTTACTAATGAAAGCAAACCGTGAACTGAAAAGATTAGAAGCTGCTCTAATACCAACATAGGTTATGTAAGAAAACTAACAGAGAAGGTTGTGTTCTGTAATTCAATTGTGTATAATATTCAAATGCCCTTTGAAATCTGTCCTTGAATTCAATGTTCTGTAGTCTCGCTGTTTTAAACAAACGTTTATCACTGAAGACTAACAACGATTTCAATGTTCTGTAATTTCATTACAGACAACATTCCAATGGTAACCTAATATTGGTTTCAAAGTTCTATCAGAGGAAATATGCTGGGTACATTTCCTGTTGAAAAAGAAGATGAATTCAAAGGGCTAGAACTGTCTGAATAATGAGAATGTTTCCCATTGAAAACTGTGTACAATAAACAATTCTCATTCAAAAGTAGGAGCGAATTCATCGCTCTGTGATCTTATTGTGTAGGAAGCTCAATTCCCCTCTTAAAGTGAAGCGTTATTGATATTTTCATTCACTGGTTATATGGTAAGATCAGTTGCTATTGAGAAATCCCAAGGAATTCAAAGAGTAGGACATCTAGTTTCTTTCATTTCTCATTGAAAACTCATCGTGAATGTCATATTTATCTGTCCTGTTCTGTACTGTAAACTAAACCGCATTGCTAACTAAGCCTGTATTCTATGATGCATAGTCCTGATTTCTAAGTGAACATTTCCCAATGAATAGTAATGTACAATTCAACGTTCTGTAAACCTTTTGTCTAGGAAGAACTTATCCCCTGGAAAACTAAGAGGGAATGCATTGTGCTATTAGCCAGTTATGTACTACAATCATTTACTAATGAAAACTCACCATGAACTAAAAAGATTAGAAGCTGCTTCAATACCAACATAGGTTGTGCAAGAAAACTAACAGAGAAATTCGAGTTCTGTAATTCAATTGTGTAAAATATTCAATTGGCCTTTGAAATCTATCCCTGAATTCAAAGTTCTGTAGTCCTGCTGTTTGAAATGAACGTTTCTCACTGAAAACTAACAGCGAATTCAATGTTCTGTAATTTCATTACAGACCCCATTCCAATGGTAATCTAAGTTTGATTTCAAAGTTCTATCAGAAGTTATATGCTGATAGAATTTCCTTTGAAAACGACAATGAATTCAAAAGGCTAGAACTGTGTGAGTAGTGAGAATGTTTCCTGTTGAAAACTGTGTACAATAAACAATTCTCTTTCTTTTTTTTTTTAATTTTCTTTATTATCCATTTATTTGAGAGCGACAGACACAGAGAGAAAGACAGATAGAGGGAGAGAGAGAGGGAGAGAGAGAAGAGAGAGAAAATGGGCATGCCAGGCCTTCCCGCCTCTGCAAACGAACTCCAGACACCTGCGCAATCGTGTGCATCTTGCTAAGGGGGGCCTGGGGATCTGAGCCTCGAACCGGGGTCCTTTGGCTTCACAGGCAAGCGCTTAACTGCTAAGCCATCTCTCCAGCCCAAACTATTTTCTTTCAAAAGTAGGATCGACTTAAACGTTCTATAATCTCATTGTGTGGGAAGGTCAATTCCCATCTTAAAGTAAGTGTAATTGACAGTTTCATTCACTGGTTATCTGGTAGGATCAGTTGCTATTGAAAAATCCCAAGGAATTCAAAGAGTAGGACATCATGGATTCTTTTGTTTCTCATTGAAAATGCATCGAGAGTGTCATGTTGTTCTGTCCTGCTCTCTACTGTAAACAAATCCGCTTTCCTTACTAAGTCTGTATTCAATGTTGCATAGTCCTGTTTTCTAAGTGAACATTTCCCAATGAATAGTAATGTTCAATTCAACGGTCCATAAACTTGTTGTCAAGGAAGAACTTATGCCCTGAAAAACTAAGAGTGAAAGCAATGTGCTATTAGCCGATTACGTACTAGCATCATTTACTAATTAAAGCTAATCGTGAACTGAAAAGATTAGAAGCTTCTTCAAAACCCACATAGGTTCTGCAAGAAAACTAACAGAGAAAGTTGAGTTCTGTAATTCGATTGTGTATAATATTCAATTGCCCTTTGAAATCTATGCTTGAATTCAAAGTTCTGTAGTCCCGCTGTTTGAAATGAACGTTTATCACTGAAGACTAACAGCTAAGTCAATGTAATGTAATTTCATTACAGAAAACATTCCAATGGTAATCTAAGATTGATTTCAAAGTTCTAGCAGAGGATATAAGCTGGGAACATTTCCTATTGAAAGCGAAGATGAATTCAAAGGGCTAGAACTGTGTGAATACTGAGAATGTTTCCCATTGAAAACTGTGTGCAACAAACAATTCTCTTTCAAAAGTAGGAGCGAATTCAACCTTCTATGATCATATTGTGTAGGAAGCTCAATTCCCGCCTTAAAGTAAGCCTAATTGACATTTTCATTCACCGGTTATCGGGTACGATCAGTTGCTATTGAAAAATCCCAAGGAATTCAAAGACTAGGACATCTTGGATTCTTTCATTTCTCATTGAATATGCAAGGTGAATGTCGTGTTTATCTCCAGTTCTCTACTGTAAATTTATCCCATTTCTAACTAAGCCTGTATACAATGTTGCATAGTCCTGCTTTCTAAGTGAACATTTCCCATTAAATGGTAATGTTCAATTCAATGTTCCGTAAACCTGTTGTCTAGGAAGAACTTATCCCCTGGAAAACTAACAGGGAATGCAATGTGCTATTAGCCGGTTATGTTCTAGCATCATTTACTAATGAAAACTAACCGTGAACTGAAAAGATTAGAAGCTGCTTCAATACCAACATAGGTTTTGCAAGAAAACTAACAGATAAATTCGAGTTCTGTAATTCAGTTGTGTATAATATTCAATTGCCCTTTCAAATCTATCCCTGAATTCAAAGTTCTGTAGTCCCGCTGTTTGAAATGAACGTTTCTCACTGAAGACTAACTGTGAATTCAATGTTCCCTAATTTCATTACAGACAACATTCCAATGGTAATCTAATATTGATTTCAAAGTTCTATCAGAAGTTATATGATTGGATCATTTCCTGTTGAAAACTGTGTACAATAAACAATTCTCTTTCAAATGTAGGAGCGAATTCAACGTTGTATGATCGTATGGTGTGGGAAGCTCAATTCCCGTCTTAAAGTAAGCATAATTGACATTTTCATTCACTGGTTATCTGGTAGGATCAGTTGCTATTGAAAAATCCCAAGGAATTTAAAGAGTAGGACATCTTGGATTCTTTCATTTTTCATTGAAAACTTATCATCAATGGCATGTTGTTCTGTCCTGTTCTCTACTGTAAACTTACCCCATTCCTAACTAATCCTGTATTCAATGATGCATACTCCCGTTCTCTAACTGAACATTTCCTGATGAATAGTAATGGTCAATCCAACGTTCTGTAAACCTGTTGTCTAGGAAGCACTTATCCCCTGGAAAACTAAGAGTGAATGCAATGTGCTATTAGCCGGTTATGTACTAGCATATTTGATGAAGGAAAACTAGCCGTGAAGTGAAAAGATTAGAATCTGCTTCAATACCAACATAGGCTGTGCAAGAAAACTAACAGAGAAGGTCAAGTTCTGTAATTCAATTGTGTATAATATTCAATTGCCCTTTGAAATCTATCCCTGAATTCAAAGTTCTCTAGTCCCGCTGTTTGAAATGACCGTTTCTCACTGAAGACTATCAGCGAATTCAGTGTTCTGTAATGTCATTATCGACACCATTCCAATGGTAATCTAAGATTGATTTCAACGTTCTATCAGAGGTTATATGCTGGGAATTTTTCCTGTTGTACACGAACATGAATTCAAAGCGTTAAAACTGTGTGAATACTGAGAATGTTTCCCATTGAAAACTGTGTACAATAAACAATTCTCTTTAAAAGTAGGAAGGAATTCATCGTTGTATGATCGTATTGTGTAGGAAGCTCAATTCCAGTCTTAAAGAAAGAGTAATTGACAGTTTCAGTCACCAGTTATCTGGTAGAATCAGTTGCTATTGAAAAATCAGAAGGAATTCAAAAATTCATCTTGGCTTCTTTCGTTTCTCACTGAATACTCATCGTGAATGTCATGTTTTTCTGTACTGTTCTCTACTGTAAACTAATCCGCATTCTGAACTAAGCCTGTATGCAATGTTGCATAGTCCTGTTTTGTAGAGTAAACATTTCCAATGAATAGTAATGCTCAATTCAACGTTCCATAAACCTATTGACTAGGAAGAACTTATCCCCTGTAAAACTAAGTGTGAATGCAATGTGCTATTACCCATTTATGTACTAGCATCATTTACTAATGAAATCTAACCGTGAACTGAAAAGATTAGAAGCTGCTTCAATACCAACATATGTTGTGCAAGAAAACTAACAGAGAATATCGAGTTCTTTAATTTAATTGTGTAAAATATTCGATTGCCCTTTGAAATCTATCCCTGAATTCAAAGTTCTGTAGTCCCGGTGTTTGAAATGAAGTTTCTCACTGAAGACTAACAGCGAATCCAATGTTTTGTAATTTCATTACAGACAACATTCCAATGGTAATCTAAGATTGATTTCAAAGTTCTGTCAGAACTTATATGCTGGGAACATTTCCAGTTGAATATGAACATGATTTCAAAGGGCTAAAACTGTTTGAATACTGAGAATGTTTCCCATTGAGAACTGTGTACAATAAACAATTCTCATTGACAAGAGCGAATTCAACGTTCTATGATCATATTGTGCAGGAAGCTCAATTCCCTTTTTAAAGAAAGCGTAATTGACAGTGTCATTCAGCAGTTATCTGGTAGGATCAGTTGCTATTGAAATATCCCAAGGAATTCAAAGAGTAGGACATCTTGGATTCTTTCATTTCTCATTGAAAACTCATCGGGAATGTCACATTTTTCTGTCCTGTTCTCAACTGTAAACTAATCCACATTCCTCACTTGGCCTGTATTCAATGTTGCATACTCCTGTTTTCTAAGTGAACAATTCCCAATGAATAGTAATGTTCAATTCAACGTTCCGTTAACCTGTTGCCTAGGAAGAACTTATTCGCTGGAAAATTAAGAGTGCATGCAATGTGCTATTAGCTGGTTATATACTAGCATTATTTACTAATGAAAACTAACCGTGAACTGAAAAGATTAGAAGCTGCTTCAAGACCATCATAGGTTGTGCAAGAAAACTAACAGAGAAAGTCCAGTTTAGTAATTCAATTGTGTATAATATTGGATTGCCCTTTGAAATCTATACCTGAATTCAAAGTTCTGTAGTCCTGCTGTTTGAAATGAACGTTTCTCACTCGAGACTAACAGCGAATTCAATGTTCTTTAATTTCATTACAGACAACATTCCAATGGTAATCTAAGATTGATTTGAAAGTTCTGTCAGAAGTTATATGCTGGGAACATATCCTGTTGAAAATAAACATGAATTCAAAGGGGTAGAACTGTGTGAATAATGAGAATGTTTTTGTTTGAAAACTAAATACAATGAACAATTCTCTTTAAAAGTAGGAGCAATTTCAACGTTCGATGATGGTATTGGGTAGGAAGCTCAATTCATGTCTTAATGTAAGCGTAATTGACAGTTTCAGTCACAGGTTGTCTGGTAGGATCATTTGTATTGAAAAATCAGAAGGAATTCAAAGAGTGGGACATCTTGGATACATTCATTTCTCATTGAAAACTCATCGAGAATGTCACATTTTTCTGTCCTGTTCTCTACTGTAAACTAATCCGCATTCCTAACTAAGCCTGTTTCAATGTTGCATAGTCCTGTTTTCTAGAGTGAACATTTCAAATGAATACTAATGTTCAATTAAACATTCCATAAACCCATTGTCTCGGAAGAACTTATCCCCCGGAAAACAAACAGTGAATGCAAGGTGCTATTAGCCGGTTATGTACTAGCATCATTTACTAATGAAAACTAACCGTGAACTGAAAAGATTAGAAGCTGCTTCAATACCAACATAGGTCATGCAAGAAAACTAACAGAGATGGTCGAATTCTGTAATTCAATTGTGTACAATATTCAACTGCTCTTTGAAATCTATCCCTGAATTCAAACTTCTGTAGTCCCGCTGTTTGAAATGAACGTTTCTCACTGAAGACTATCAGCGAATTCAATGTTCTGTAATTTCATTACGGACACCATTCCAATGGTAATCTAAGATTGATTTCAAAGTTCCATCAGAGGTTATATGCTGGGAACATTGCACGTTGAAAACGAACATGAATTCAAAGGGCAAGGACTGTGTGAATACTGAGAATGTTTCCCGTGGAAAACTGTGTACAATAAACAGTTCTCTGTCAAAAGTAGAAGCGAATTCAATGTTCTATGATGGTATTGTGTAGGAAGCTCAATTCCTGTCTTAAAGTAAGCTTAATGGATAGTTTCATTCACCGGTTATCTGGTAGGATCAGTTTCTATTGAAAAATCCCAAGGAATTCAAAGAGTAGGACATCTTGGATTCTTTCATTTCTAATTGAAATCACATCAGGAATGTCATGTTTTTCTGTCCTGTTCTCTAGTGTAAGCTTATCCGCATTCTGAACTAAGCCTGTATTCAATGATGCATAGTCCTGTTTCTTAAGTGAACATTTCCCAATGAATAGTAATGTTCAATTCAACGTTCTGAAAACCTGTTGTTTAAGAAGAACTTATCTCCTGGAAAACTAAGAGTGAATGCAATGTTCTATTAGCCGGTTATTAGTAGTATCATTTACTAATGAAAACTTACCTTGAACTGAAAAGATTAGAAACTGCTTCAATACCTACATAGGTTGTGCAAGAGAAAAGAGAAAATCGAGTTCTGTAATTCAATTTTGTAAAATATTCAATTGCCCTTTGAAATCTATCCCTGAATACAAAGTTCTGTAGTCTCGCTGTTTGAAAAGAACCTTTCTCAATGAAGACTAACAGAGAATTCAATGTTCTGTAACTTCATTACAGTCAACATTCCAATGGTAATCTAAGATTGTTTCCAAAGTTCAATCAGAAGTTCTATGCTGGGGATTTCCTATTGAAAACGAGGATGAATTCAAAGGGCTAGAACTGTGTGAATCCTGAGAATGTTTCCCGTTGAAAACTGTGTAAAATAAACAATTCTCTTTCAAAAGTAAGAGCGAATTGAAGTTCTATGATCATATTGTGTTGGTAGCTCAATTCCCGTCTTAAACAAAGTGTAATTGACAGTGTCCTTCACCGGTTATTTGGTAGAATCAGTTGCTATTGAAAAATCCCAAGGAATTCAAAGAGTAGGACGTCTTGGATTCTTTCGTTTCTCATTGGAAAATCATCGTGAATGTCATGTTGTTCTGTCCTGTTCTCTACTGTTAACAAATCTGCTTTCCTTCTAAGCCTGTATTCAATGTTGCATAGTCCTGTTTTCTAAGTGAACGTTTCACAATGAATGGTAATGTTCAATTCAATGTTCCGTAAACCAGTTGTCTAGGAAGAACTTATACCCTGGAAAACTAAGAGTGAATGCAATGTGCTATTAGCCGGTTATGTAGTAGCATCATTTACTAATGAAAACTAACCGTGAACTGAAAAGATTAGAAGCTGCTTCAATCCCAACATAGGTTATGCAGAAAACTAACAGAGAATGTCGAGTTCTGTAATTCAATTGTGTATAATATTCAAATGCCCCTTGAAATCTTTCCCTGAATTCAAAGCTCTGTAGTCCCACTGTTTGAAATGAACGTTTCTCACTGAGGACTAACAGCGAATTCAATGTCCAGGAATGTCTTTACGGACACCATTCCAATGGTAATCTAAGATTGATTTCAAAGTTTTATCAGAGCATATATGGTGGAAACATTTCCTGTTGAAAACGGACATGAATACAAGGGGCTAGAACTGTGTAAATACTGACAATGTTTCCCGTTGAAAACTGTGTACAATAAACAATTCTCTTTGAAAAGTAAGAGCGAATTCAACGTTCTATAATCGTATTGTGTACTAAGCTCAATTCCTGTCTTAAAGAAAGCGTAATTTGCAGAGTCATTCACCGGTTATCTTGTTGAATCAGTTCCTATGGAAAAATCCCAAGGAATTCAAAGAGTAGGACATCTTGGATTCTTTCATTTCTTATGGAAAACGCATCGTGAATATAATGTTGTTCTGTCGTGTTCTGTACTGTATACCAGTCCGAATTCTTACCTAAGCCTGTATTCAATGTTGCATACTCCTGTTTTCTAAGTGTATATTTCCCAATGAATAGTAATGTTTAATTCAACGTTCCGTAAACCTGTTGTCTAAGAACATAACCCCTGAAACACTAAGAGTGAATGAATGTGCTATTAGCCAGTTCTGTACTAGCATCATTTACTAATGAAAGCTGACCGTGAACTGAAAAGATTAGAAGCTGCTTCAATACCAACATATGTTATGCATGAAAACTGACAGAGAAGGTCATGTTTTGTAATTCAATTGTGTATAATGTTCATTTTCCCTTTGAAATCTATCCTTCAGTTCAAAGTTCTGTAGTCCTGCTCTTTGAAATGAACGTTTATCACTGAAGACTAACAGCGATTTCAATGTTCTGTAATTTCATTACAGACAACATTCCAATGGTAATCTAAGATTGATTTCAAAGTTCTATCAGTGGATATATGCTGGGAAAATTTCATGATGAAAACTAAGATGAATTCAAAGGTCTAGAACTGTGGGAATACTGAGAATGTTTCCTGTTGAAAGCTGTGTACAAAAAACAATTCTCTCAAGAGTAGGAGCGAATTCAATGTTCTATGATTGTACTGTGTAGGAAGTGCAATTTCCTTCTTAAAGAAAGCATAATTGACATTGTCATTCACCGGTTATCTGGTAGGGTCAGTTGCTATTGAAAAATCCCATGGAATTCAAAGAGTAGGACATCTTGGATTCTTTCATTTCTCATTGAAAACGCATCATGAATGTCATGTTGTTCTGTCCTGTTCTCTACTGTAAACTTATCCGCATTCTTACCTAAGCCTGTATTCAATGTTGCATCGTCCTGTTTTCTACGTGAACATTTCCCAATGAATAGTAATGTTCACTTCAACGTTCCATAAACGTGTTGTCTAGGAAGAACTTATCCCCTGGAAAACTAAGAGTGAATGAAATGTGATATTTGCCGGTTATGTACTACCATCATTTACTAATGAAAACTAACCGTGAACTGAAAAGATCAGAAGCTGCTTCAATACCAACATAGGTTGTGCAAGAAAACTAACAGAGAGGGTCGAGTTCTGTAATTTAATTGTGTATAATATTCGATTGCCCTTTGAAATCTATCCCTGAATTCAAAGTTCTGTAGTCCCGCTGTTTGAAATGAACGTTTCTCACTGAAGACTAACAGCGAATTCAATGTTCTGGAATTTCATTACAGACAACATTCCTATGGTAATCTAAGATTGATTTTAAAGTTCTGTCAGAAGTTATATGCTGGGTACATATCCTGTTGAAAACGAACATGAATTCAAAGGGCTAGAACTGTGTGGATAATGAGAATGTTTCCCGTTGAAAACTGTGTACAATGAACAATTCTGTTTAAAAGTAGTTGCAAAATCAACGTTCGATGATCGTATTGGGTAGGAAGCTCAATTCCCGTCTTAATGTAAGCATAATTGACAGTTTCAGTCACCGGTTGTCTGGTAGGATCATTTGCTATTGAAAAATCAGTAGGAATTCAAAGAGTAGGACTTCTTGGATTCTTACGTTTCTCATTGAAAACTCCTTCCAGCCATGTTTTCCATTTTACACGCCAGCTGCGTATGGAGTCTTCATCAATAGGGTCTTTTCACTGGCCTTTGGTGGGTCCTCAAGTAGTCTGACAGAAGTCTGTCATTGTTTGGGAAACCTTGTTGGTTTCTCTGATCAAAAGCTCATTGTGGATGGTAGGCCCAAGCTGGAAGTGGGGGTTACAGGTCAGTGTCCACTAAGAAAATGAGTAGAAAGATAACTAATATACAAGAGTTAGAGAGGAGAGGGTTAGAGGGGAGAGGTGGAGAGGGAGGGAGGGATGATTTAGGAGATTTAGGTCAGTCTGGATCCTACCCTCTCCAGTGTCTTGTGGTTCAGGTGTTTCCTGTAAGGATCTAGTGAAGGTCCAGCCATTTGGTCTGTCTTTTAGGAAGTATAATTTTATGGTACCATTACTGTTTGGGTCCGGATTACTGTTTTCCACCCTTTGCTTCCCTCCCCACCCTCTCATCGATCTTATTGTCTAGTCCATGAGGTGCTTGCTGGGTATGTAAGGCATCTTGGGCAGATTCAGGTTAGGTGTTGCAGATGAGTGAGACTATGTGTCGATTTTTTTTCTGTGATTGGGTAAGTTTGCTGAGAATGATATGTTCCAGGGTCAACCATTTTTCCTGAAATTTCTTTATGTCGTTTTTTCTTACTGCTGTATAGAATTCCATTGAGTAGATATACCACATCTTTGTTATCCATTGTTCTAATGATGGACATCTGGGTTGATTTCAGCTTTTAACTATTACGAATTGAGCTGCTATAAATATGGTTGAGCAAATCTCTCTGGCTTTTGGTTTGAAGGTTTTAGGGTAGATGCCCAGTAATGGTATAACTGGGTCTGTTGGTATTTCTATAGTCAGCTTTTTCAGGAGTCTCCATATTGCTTTCCAAAGTGGTTGTAGCATCCTGCATTCCCACCAACAGTGAATGAGTGTCCCTGCTTCTCCACATCCTTGCCAGCATTTATTTTCATTTGACCTTTTGATGTTGGCTATCCTTATTGGGGTAAGTTGGAATCTCATAGTTGTTTTAATTTGCATTTCTCTGATGATTAGGGATGATGAACATTTTCTTAGGTGTGTGTTTGCCATTTGTATCTCTTCCTCTGTGAACTGCCTTTTTAACTCTGTGCTCCATTTTGTGAGTGGGGTATGTGCCTTCTTATTGTTTAGACTTTTGAGTTCTTTGTAAATTCTAGAGATAAGACCTCTATCAGTTGGATAAACTGCAAATATTATCTCCCATTCTGTGGGTATTCAATTGGCTTTGCTTATTATATGCTTGTCTGTAAAGAAACTCTTCAGCTTCATATGATCTCAGTGGTTGAGTGACTGTTTAAGAACTTGAGCCACTGGGGTTTTATTCAGGAAGTCTTGTTCCAGTCCTATATCATGGAAAGTCCTTCCTAAATTTTCTTCCAGTAGTTTTTGAGTTTCTAGTCTTATGTTGAGGTCTTTGATCCATTTGGATTTGAGTGTTGCGCATGGTGAAATGTGTGGATCAAGTTTTAGTTTCCTGCATGTGGTTATCCAGTTTGTCCAGCACCATTTGTTGAAGATGCTATCTTTTTTCCAGTCTATATTGTTTGGGCCTTTGTCGAATATCAAGTAGCTATAGTTGCTTGGCCCAAAATCCGGGTCCTCAAGTCTATTCCATTGGTCTATACTCCTGTTTTTATGCCAGTACCATGCTGTTTTTATTACTATGGCTTTGTAGTATAACTTTATATCGGGTATGGTGATACCACTAGAGGTATATCTTTTGCTGAGGATATGTTTGGATATGCGAGGCCTTCTGCCTTTCCATATGAAATTTGAGATCATTTTTTCTATGTCTGTGAAGAACACTGTAGGGATTTTAATTGGAATTGTGTTAAATCTATATATTGCCTTTGGTAGGATTGTCATCTTCACAATGTTAATTCTGCCTATCCCGGAGCATGGGAGGTCTTTCCATCGTTTCAAGTCCTCCTCAATTTCTTTTTTGAGAGTTTTTATATTTTTGTTGTATAGATCTTTTACTTCCTTGGTTAACGTTATTCCAAGGTATTTTATTTTTTTTTGTTGCTATTGAAAATGGGACTATGTCCTTTATTTCTTTTTCTGTGTCTTTGTCATTTGCATACAGAAATGCTTCCGAGTTTTCTGCATTGATTTTGTATCCTGCTATTTTGCTATAGGAGTTAAGCATCTTCAGGAGTTTTGGGATGGAGTCTCTCGGGTCTCTTACATATACAATCATGTCATCAGCGAATAGCGCTAACTTAACTTCTTCCTTTCCAAATTGTATCCCCTTTATTTCCTTCTCCTGCCTTATTGCTTGGTCTAGGACTTCCAGAACTAAATTGAAAAGCAGAGATGAGAGAGGACATCATGTCTTGTTCCTGATCTCAATGGGAATTCCTCCAGTCTCTCTCCATTAGGTATTATTTGGGCCTTTGGAGCTTTGTATATTGCCTTTATTATATTAAGATATGAACCGGCCATGCCGATTCTCTCCAATGTTTTGATCATGAAGTGTTGTTTTATCCTGTTGGAGGCCTTTTATGCATCTATCGAAATGATCATGTGATTTTTATATTTAAGCTTGTTTATGTGGTGTATTACATTGACAGATTTTCGTATGTTGAACCACCCTTGTGTTCCTGGGATAAATCCCACTTGGTCAAGCTGGATAATGCTTTTGATGTGTTGTTGGATTCAGTTTGAGAGAATTTTGTTGAGGATCTTTGCATCTATGTTCATTAGGGAAATAGGCCGATAGTTTTCTTGTGGCATCTCTGCCTGGTTTTGGAATTAGGGTTATACTAGCTTCATAGAATGAGTTTGGTAGTTTTCCCTGATCTTCAATTGTGTGGCACAGTTTTAGGAAGATTGGTTTGAGTTCTTCCATGAAGGTTTGATAAAATTCAGCTGGGAATCCATCTGGTCCTGGACTCTTCTTTTTTGGAACGTTTTTTATTACTTTTTCAATCTCCATGAGCGTGATGGGTTCATTGAGGTGGTTGATCTGCTCTGAGTTTAGCTTTGGTAGATTATATGCATCCAGGAATTTATCCATCTCCTCCACATTTTCCAGTTTTGTGGAGTAGAGATTTTTGAAATAAGTCCTGATGATTCTGCCGATTTCACTGATGTCTGTTGTGACCTCTCCTTTTTCATTTTGAATTTTGTTAATTTGGACTCTCTCCTTTTTTTGCTTGATCAAATTGGCCAGAGGTTTGTCAATCTTGTTTATTTTTTCAAAGAACCAGCTCTTTGTTTTGTCAATTGCCTTAATTATTTCCTTGGTTTCCAATTCATTAATTTCTGCTCTGATTTTAATTATTTCTTTCCTTCTGGAGCTCTTTGGGTTGGATTTTTCTTGTTTTTCCAATGCCTTTAAGTGGATGGTTAGGCTATTGATTTGGGATCTTTCCGTCTTTTTTATGAAGGCATTGAGTGCTATGAATTTTCCCCTGAGGACTGCCTTCATTGTGTCCCACAAGTTTTGGTATGATGTGTTCTCATTGTCATTCAATTCCAGGAATTTTGCAATTTCATTTTTTATTTCATCCACTATCCATTCATTGTTTAAGAGTGTGCTATTCAGTTTCCAGTTGCCGTTGGGGCTCTTGTTGGTTTTTTTGTTATTGATTTCTAGGAATATAGCATTATGATCTGATATCATGCAGGGAATTATGTCAATTTTCCTAAATATGTGGAGGCTATCTTTGTGACTCAGTATATGGTCTACTTTAGAGAATGTTCCATGGGCTGCTAAGAAGAATGTGTAGTCTGTGGATTTGGGATGGAAAGTTCTGTAGATGTCTGTTAGGTCTATGTGCTCTATGGTTTTGTTGAGCTCTCTTACTTCCCTGTTGAGCTTCTGTTTGGATGATCTGTGTGTTACTGATTGTGGTATGTTAAAGTCCGCTGCTATGATGGTGTTGGTGATTATTTATGTTTTATTGTCAAGTAGGTTTTGTTTTATGAACTGCGGTGCCCCTGTGTTTGGTGCATACAGATTTATGATTGTAATATCCTCTTGATGGATTGTTCCCTTTACAAGTAGGAAGTAGCCTTCTTTGTCTTTTTTGATTGTTTTTGGTTTGAAGTCAACTTTATATGATATTAAATAACTACACCTGCTTGTTTCTTATTCCCATTTGCTTGGAATATTGTTTTCCACCCTTTCACCCTGAGGAGGTTTCTGTCTTTAGTGGTAAGGTGGGTTTCTTGAAGGCAGCAGATTGAGGGGTCTAATTTTTTGATCCACCCTGTTAGCCTGTGTCTCTTGATGGGTGAATTGAGGCCATTAATATTTAGGGTGATGACTGTGAGATCTGATTTTATCCCTGTCTTTTGTGGTGGTAGAGGTGTGTTGGCATTTCCATGGAATTTAATTTATTTTTTTATATTTACTCTGGGATTGGTTGCTGTGATCTGCTTCTTGTAGGCATTTGTGTTTGGTTATTTGTTTCTTCTCTGTGGAGAGTTTCCTGGAGTACTCTCTGTAGGTTTGGTTTTGTGTTCATATAATTGTAAACCTGAGTTTTGTCATAGAAAGTTTTCCTTTCATCATCTATTTTAAGGGAGACTTTTGCCGGGTAGAGTAGTTTGGGATGGAAGCCATAGTTTCTTAGAGTTTGGAGAGTATCATTCCAGGCCCGTCTAGCTTTCAGGCTTTCCATTGAGAAGTCTGAAGTAATTCTGATGGGGTTTCCTTTGAACGTGGTGTATTGTTTTTCCCTTGCTGCTTTTAGGATTTTTTCCTTGGTGTCAATGTTTAGAGTCTTAATGATAATATGCCTTGGGGAGTTTCTCCTTTGGTCTAGTCGGTTAGGAGTTCTGTTTGCTTCTTGAATCTTGATGGGCCTTTCTTTTAAGAGACGGGGGAAGTTTTCTTCAATTATTGTGTTAAATAAGTTCTCCATGCCTTTGGTCTGAAATTCTTTTCCTGGTATTCCAATGATTCTGATATTAGGACGTTTAAGTGTATCCCACAATTCTCTCATGTTTTGTTCACAGGAACTTTTGAACTTACTGAAATTTTTGGACTCTCGAACTGTTTCTTCCATCCTGTCTTCCAGATCAGAATTTCTATCTTCCACCTCGCTGACTCTATTCTTGAGAGCCTCTCGTGATTTTTGGACTTTTTCAATTAAGTTTGAATTTTCTACTACTTTCCTATGTATCACTTCCATCGCTTTGTCCAGCTCCCCTTTTGTCACATTTTCTGATTTTCTTGATGATTCTTGGAAATCATCCTTGCATTTCTTTATGTTTTCATTTAGTGTTGCCAGCTGATTTTTAAGGTCCTCTTTTTTTTCCCTCTCCCTCAACTCTCTTAGTTCTCTTTGAAGTCATCCCAGTGTCTTATCATATTGCTGTAGCTTAGTGATGGTAGCATCCATACGATTATCTATCCTTTGTAGCTTTCCTGTCAGTTCTAGCAGTAGTTTGGTCAGGGCTGCATTGTTCATTGCTTCCACTTGATGTTCTGATCCTAAACACTCTTCTATGTTTTGGTTAGTTGTGAACCTTGTTGGAATGGGTGATCTGTCTGAATTATCTTCCATTTTATTTTTCGTGTTATTTCTTTTGCGCTGTGGTCTACCCAAGTCAGTGTATGGGCAGGTAGGTGGGTGGAGTAGCCTGGGAGCTAGCTTAATGCGAATCCAAGGCAGCCTGGGGCAGTTGTAAGCAGCCTGGGTTTTTGCTCACTCTTGCCAAAGCCACCTACCTATAGCCTGACAGGGGCCCCAAAGTTGCCTGAATTCTCACCCAGTAATGCACCTAAATTGCCTGCCTTTGAGCTTGAAAGGGAACTGAGGTAGCAAGCCCTGAAAGTGCCTAGATTCTGGCTGGGCACACTGGGGTCTGTAAACAGTCTGTGTTCTTCTGCCACAGGGGAGTGGTGGATGGGTGGCGATGTACAGGTAGGGGATGGCACCTGCACTGGCGCTAGTGACTCAGTGTGGACTTATGTGGCTCTTGCTGTGGAACTGGGTCCGCTGCACGTGCAAGTGTAGTGCAGAGGCAGATGATGTGGGTATGGAATCAGGACACAGCAGAAGCTGACCAGCAGCAAGTGATGTGAGCACAGCAGCAGGGGAACTGGCAGCCACCTATGCATGGCAGGGGTGGCCCCCACAGGCCTGCGAACCGAGCACCACTTGGCTGGTCTACTCGCAGGTTCAGAGAACAAGGGCGAGGTAGGAGGTCTCAGCTTCAGTGCAGCAGGCTGGCAGGCGTGACTGGTGGGTGCCCGATCAGAGCACAGCCATGCAGGATGTGCAGAGGTTGTGTGGGAGGATGGGCGGAAGGGGGCGTGGGGTGCTATGGTGTGTATGGAGTGAGTGGGGCATGTGGCGGTGGGGTCGGTTGCGCTGGGGCACCGGGCAATCAGTGTGGGGTGTGCGGGAGGCATCAGGGCTCAGGGGGTGTGGGGTGAGGTGCCCTGGAGGGGCGGAGGTCTTGGCGTGGTCTTATCAGTCAGGGGGCGATGGGCGCTGTGTTGGTGCGGGGGGGTTTGTGCATGCAGGGGGGGGTGCGGGGAGTGCGGGGGAGCGGGGCACGCCTGGGTGCTTGGGTGTGGATAGGGAGCGTGGGGCGCCTGGGGGTTGGGGCGCGCCGGGTGTGGAGGGGTGGGAGGGCAGGTGGGGGGGTCTCGAGGCACGTGGGGATGGAACGCGGGGTTCTGGGGCACTTGGGGGCGTGGGGGCGCGGGGCAGGCCTGGGTGCCATGGGGGCGGGAAGCTTCTGTTCACTTGGGCTAGGCCTGCCGCGTGTGGATCGGGAGCGTGGCCGCGATGGGGGGAGGGGCACGCTACAGGGGTGGGGAAGGGGATGCACGGGCGTGGGGCGTGGGGGTTGTGGGTCGCCTGGGGCCACTGGGGCGAGAGGGGCTTGGTGCGCACAGGGTGCCGGGCCGCTGGGGCGCCGGGCCGTGCCCAATGTGGCAATTCACACATTCTGGGTGGTGGTGCGTGGGGCACGGGGATGTGTTCTTCCCTCTTTTTCCCCAATCTGTGCCCTCCCTCTTCAAAAAGTTCCTAATTTCCTTGAATACTTGCCTTTTTTTCCCCTTGTAGTTTGTAGTGCAGCTAGGCGGTCGCCATCTTGTGAATCATTCAACTAGAATCTTTTACTAATGAAAGCTAACCATGAACTGAAATGACTAGAAGCTGGTTCAATACCAACATAGGTTATGCAAGAAAACTAACAGAGAAGGTCGAGTTCTGTAATTCAATTGTGTATAATATTCAATTGCACTTGGAAATCTATCCCTGAACTCAAAGTTCTGTAGTCCCACTGTTTGAAATGAACGTTTCTCACTGAAGACTAACAGCGAATTCAATGGTCTGTAATTTCATTAGACAACAGTCCAATGGTAATCTAAGATTTATTTCAAAGTTCTATCAGAGGTTATATGCTGGGAATATTTCCTGTTGAAAACGAACATGAATTCAAAGTGCTAAAACTGTGTGAATACTGAGAATGTTTCTCGTTGAAAACTGTGTACAATAAACAATTCTCTTTCAAAAGGCAGAGCGAATTCAACGTTCTATGATCGCATTGTGTAGGAAGCTCAATTCCCATCATAAATTAAGCCTAATTGACAGTTTCATTCACTGGTTATCTGGTAGGATCAGTTGCTATTGAAAAATCCCAAGGAATTCAAAGAGTAGGACATCTTGGATTCTTTCGTTTCTCATTGAAAACGCATCATGAATGCCATGTTGTTCTGTCCTGTTCTCTACTGTAACAAATCCGCTTTCCTAACTAAGCCTGTATTCAATGTTGCAACGTTCTGTAAATCTGTTGTCTAAGAAGAACTTATCCGCTGGAAAACTAAGAGTGAATACAATATGCTATTAGCCGGTCATGTACTAGTAACATTTACTAATGAAAGCTAACGCTGAACTGAAAGATTAGAAGCTGCTTCAATACCAACATAGGTTATGCAAAAACACTAACACAGAAGGTCGAGTTCTGTAATTTAATTGTGTACAATATACAATTGCCCTTTGAAATCCATCCTTGAATTAAAAGTTCCGTAGTCCCACTGTTTGAAATGAACGTTTATCACTGAACACTAACAGTGAATTCAATGTTCTGTAATTTCATTACAGACAACATTCCATGGTAATCTAAGATTGATTTGAAACTTCTATCAGAAGTTATATGCTCAGAACATTTCCTGTTGAAAACGAACATGAATTCAAAGGACTAAAACTGTGAGAATACTGAGAATGTTTCCTATTGAAAACTGTGTACAATAAGCAATTCTCTTTCAAAAGTAGGAGCGAATTCAACGTTCTATGATCGTATTGTGTAGGAAGATCAATTTCCATCTTAAATACAGCGGAAATGACTGTTTCATTTACCAGGTGTCTGATATAACCAGTTGCTATTGAAAAAATCACAAGACATTCACAGTGTAGGACATCTTGGATTCTTTCATTTCTCATTGAACACTCATTGTGAATGTCATGTTTTCCTGTCCTGTTGTCTACTGTAAACAAATCCACATTAGTAAATAAGCCTGTGTTCAATGTGCATATTCCTGTTTTCTAAGTGAACATTTCCCTAATGAATGGTAATGTTCAATTCGACGTTCCGTAAACCTGTTGTCTAGGAAAAACTTAACCCCTGCAAAACTAAGAGTGAATGCAATGTGCTATTAGCCTATTATAACTAGCATCATTTACTAATGAAAGGTAACCTGGAACTGAAATCATTAGAAACTGCTTCATTACCAACATAGGTTGTGCAAGAAAACTAACAGAGAAAGTCGAGTTCTGTAATTCAATTGTGTAAAATATTCAATTGCCCTTTGAAATCTATCCCTGAATTCAAAGTTCTGTAGTCCCGCAGTTTGAAATGAACGTTTCTCACTGAAGACTAACAGCGAATTCAATGTTCTGTAATTTCATTACAGACAACATTCCAATGGTATTCTAAGATTGATTTCAATGTTCTATCAGAGGATGTATGTGGGGAACATTTCCTGTTGAAAATGAACATGAAATCAAAGGCCTAAAACTGTGTGAATACTGAGAATGTTTGCTGTTGTAAACTGTGTACAATAAACAATTCTCTTTCAAAAGTAGGAGCGAAATCAACGTTCTATGATCGCATTGTGTAGGAAGCTCATTTCCCCTCTGAAATTCAGCGTAATTGACAGTTTCATTCACCCGTTATCTGGTAGGACCAGTTGTTTTTGACAAAATCCCAACGAATTCAAAGAGTAGGACATCTTGGATTCTTTCATTTCTCATTGAAAACAGATCGTGAAAGTCATGTTGTTCTGTCCTGTTCTCTACTGTAATCAAATCCGCTTTCCTAACTAAGACTCTATTCAATGTTGCATAGTCCTGTTTTCTAAGTGAACATTTCCCAGTGAATAGTAACATCAATTCAACTTTCCGTAAACCTGTTGTCTAGGAAGAACTTATCCCCTGGGAAACTAAGAGTGAATGCTATATGCTAATAGCTGGTTATGTACTAGCATCATTTCCTAATGAAAACTAACCGTGAACTGAAAAGATTTGAAGCTGCTTCAATACCAACATAGGTTGTGCAAGAAAACTAACACAGAAAGTCGAATTCTCTAATTCAATTGTTGGTAATATACAATTGCCCTTCGAAATCTATCCCACATTTCAAGTTCTGTAGTCCCCCTGTTTGAAACAAACTTTTCTCACTGAACACTAACAGCGAATTCAATGTTCTGTAATTTAATTACAGACAACATTCCAATGATAATGTAAGATTGATTTCAAAATTCTATCAGAAGTTATATGCTCGCAACATTTCCTATTGAAAACGAACATGAATTCAAAGGGCTGGAACTGTGTGAATACTGAGAATGTTTCCCGTTGAAAACTGTGTACAATAAAAAGTTCTCTTTCAAAAGTAGGAGCGAATTCAACGTTCTATGCTTGTATTGTGTAGGAAGCTCAATTCCCGTCTTTAAGTAAGCATAATTGACAGTTTCATTCACCAGTTATCTGGTAGGATCAGTTGCTGTTGAAAAATCTCAAGGAATCCAAAGAGTAGGACGTCTTGTATTCTTAGGTTTCTCATTGACAACTCATCGTGAATGTCATGTTGTTCCGTCTTGCTCTCTACTGAAAACAAATCCGCTCTAACTAAGACTGTATTCAATGTTGCATAGTCCTGTTTTCTGAGTGAACATTTAGCAGTGAATAGTAACGTTCAATTCAACGTTCAGTAAACCTGTTGTCTAGGAAGAACTTATCCCCTGGGAAACTAAGAGTGAATGCAATGTGTTATTACCCGGTTATGTACTATCATCTTTTCTGATTGAAAACTAACCGTGAACGAAATGAAGCAGCTTAAATACCAACATTGGTTGTGCACGAAAACTAACAGAGAATTTTGAGTTCTGTAATTCAATTGTGTAGAATATTCAATTGCCCTTGGAAATCTATACCTGAAGTCAAATTTGTGTAGTACCGCTGTTTGAAATGAACATTTATAACTGAAGACTAACAGCGAATTCAATGTTCTGTAATTTCATTACAGACAACATTCCAATGGTAATCTAAGATTGATTTCAAAGTTCTTTTAGAAGTTATATGCTTGAAACATTTCTTTTTGAAAACGAACATGAATTCAAAGTTCTAAAACTGTGTGAATACTGAGAAAGTTTCCTGTTGAAAACTGTGTGCAATAAACAATTCTCTTTCAGAAGTAGGAGCGAATTTAACGTTCTATGATCATATTGTGTAGGAAGCTCAATTCCCATCTTAAAGTATGCGTAATTACAGTTTCATTCCCCGGTTATCTGGTAGGATCAGTTGCTATTGAAATATCCCAAGGAATTCAAAGAGTAGGACATCTTGGATTCTTTCGTTTCCAATTGAAAACGCATAGTGAATGTCATGTTGTTCTATCCTGTTCTCTATTGTAAACAAATCCACTTTCCTACCTAAGCCTGTATTCAATGTTGCATAGTCCTGTTCTCTAAGTAAACATTTTCCAATGAATAGTAAACTTCAATTCAATGTTCCGTAGACCTTTCTCTTTTACGAACTTATCCCCTGGAAAACTAAGAGTGAATGCAATGTGCTATAAGCTGGTTATGTACTAGCATCGTTTACAAATGAAAACTAACCGTGAATTGAAAAGATTAGAAGCAGCTTCAATACCAACACAGGTTGTGCCAGAAAACTAACAGAGAAGGACGAGTTCTGTAATTTCATTGTGTATAATATTCCATTGCCCTTTGAAATCTATCCCTGAATTCAAAGTTCTGTAGTCCCGATGTTTGAAATGAAGTTTTCTCACTGAACACTAACAGCGAATTCAATGTTCTGTAATTTCATTACAGACAACATTCCAATGGTAATGTAAGATTGTTTTCAAAGTTGTACCAGAAGTTATATGCTCGGAACATTTCCTCTTGAAAACGAACATGAATTCAATGTTGTTCTCTCCTGTTCTCTATTGTAAACAAATCTGCTTTCCTAACTAATCCTGTATTCAGTGTTGCATAGTCCTGTTTTCTAAGTGCACGTTTCATGATGAATGCTAATGTTCAAATCAACGTTTCGTAAACCTGTTGTCTAGGAAGAACTTAACCCTTGGAACACTAAGAGTGAATGTAATGTGCTATTAGCCGGTGATGTACTATCATCATTTACTAATGAAAGCTAACCATGATCTGAAAAGATTAGATTCTGCTTCAATACCAACATAGGTTATGCAAGAAACCTGACAGAGAAGGTTGAGTTCTGTAATTCAATTGTGTATAATGTTCAATTGCCCTTTGAAATCTATCCCTGATTTCAAAGTTCTCTACTCCTGCTGTTTGAAATGAACGTTTCTCACTGAGGACTAACAGAGAATTCAATGTTCTGTGAGGGCATTACTGACACCATTCCAATGCTAATCTAAGATTGATTTCAAAGTTCTATCAGAGGTTACATGCTGGGAACATTTCCTGTTGAAAACGAACATAAATTCAGGGGCTAGAACTGTATGCATACTGAGAATGTTTCCCGTTGAAAACTGTGTACAATAAACAATTCTCTTTGAAGAGTAAGAGCGAATTCAACTTTCTATGATCGTATTGTGTGGGAGGCTCAATTCCCGTCTTAAAGACACCGTAATTGACAGTGTCATTTACCGGTTATCTGGTAGGATCAGGTGCTATTGAAAAATCCCAAGGAATTCCAAGAGTAGGACATCTTAGATTCTTTCGTTTCTCTTTGAAAACCCATCATTAATGTCATGCTGTTCTCTCCTGTTCTCTACTGTAAACAAATCCACTTTCCTAACTAACACTGTATTCAAAGTTGCATAGTCCTGTTTTCTAAGTGAACGTTTCACGATGAATGGTAATGTTCAATTTAACGTTCCATAAACCTGTTGTCTAGGTAGAACTTGTCCCCTGAAAAACTAAGAGTGAATGCAATGTGCTATAAGCTGGTTATTTACTACCTTCATTTACTAATGAAACCTAACCCTGAACTGAAAAGATTAGAAGCTGCTTCAATCCCAACATATGTTATGCAGAAAAACTAACAGAGAAGGTCGTGTTCTGTAATTCAATTGTGTATATTATTCAATTGCCCTTTGAAATCTCTCCTTCAATTCAAATTTCTGTAGTCCCGCTGTTTGAAATGAACGTTTCTCACTGAAGAATAACAACGAATTCAATGTTCTGTAATTTCATTACAGACAAAATTCCAATGGTAATCTAAGATTGATTTCAAAGTTCTATCAAAGGATATATGCTGAGAACATTTCCTGTTGAAAATGAACATGAATTCAAAGGGCTAAAACTGTGTGAATACTGAGAATGTTTCCCGTTGAATACTGTGTACAATAAACAATTCTCTTTCAAAAGTGGGAGCGAATTCAATGTTCTATGATGATATTGTGTAGGAAGCTCAATTTCCATCTTAAAGAAAGCGTAATTGACAGCGTCATTCACCGGTTATCTGGTAGGACCAGTTCCTATTGAAAAATCCCAAGGATTCAATGAAGAGGACATCTTGGATTCTTTCATTTCTCAATGAAAACTCATCATGAATGTCATGTTGTTCTGTCCTGTTCTCTACTGTAAACAAATCCTCCTTCCTAACTAAGGCATTATTCAATGTTGCATAGTCCTGTTTTCTAAGTGAACAATTCGCAATGAATAGTAATGTTCAGTTCAACATTCCGTAAACCTGTTTGTTGTCTAGGAAGAACTTATCCCCTGGAAAACTAACAGTAAATGCAATGTGCTATTAGCCGCTTATGTCCTACCATCATTTACTAATGAAAACAAACCGTGAACTGAAAAGATTAGAAGCCGCTTCAATACCAATATAGGTTATGCAGAAAACTAACAAAGAAGGTTGAGTTCTGTAATTCAATTGTGTATAATATTCAATTGCCCCTTGAAATCTATGCGTGAATTCAAAGTTCTGTAGTCCCGCAGTTTGAAATGAACGTTTATCACTGAAGATGAACAACGAATTCAATGTTCTGTAATTTCATTACAGACAACATTCCAATGGTAATCTAAGATTGATTTCAAAGTTCCATCAAGGGATATATGCTGGAACATTTCCTACTGAAAATGAACATGAATTGAAAGGGCTAAAACTGTGTGAATACTGAGAATGTATCCCGTTGAAAACTGTGTACAATAAACAATTCTCTATGAAAATTAAGATCAAATTCAACGTTCTATGATCGTATTGTGCAGGAAGCTCAATTCCCGTGTGAACGAAAGAGTTATTGACAGTGTCATTCACTGGTTACCTGGTAAAATCAGTTGCTATTGAAAAATCCAAGGGAACTCAAAAAGTAGGACATCTTGGATTCTTTCATTTCTCATTGGAAACTCATTGTGAATGTCATGTTGTTCTGTCCTGTTCTCTACTGTTAACAAATCCTCATTCCTACCTAAGCCTGTATTCAATGTTGCATAGTCCTGTTTTCTATGTGAACATTTCCCAATGAACAGTAATGATTAATTCAACGTCCGTAAAATTGTTGCCTAGGAAAAACTTAACCCCTGGAACACAAGAGTGAATGCAATGTGATATTATCCAGTGATGTACTAGCATCATTTACTACTGAAAAATAACCGTGAACTGAAAAGATTAGAAGCTGCTTCAATAACAACCTAGGTTGTGAAAGAAAATAGGGAAACTCTAGTTCTGTAATTCAATTGTGTAAAATATTCATTTGCCATTTGAAATCTATCCCTGAATTCAAAGTTCTGTAGTCCCGCTGTTTGAAATGAACGTTTCTCACTGAAGACAAACCGCGAATTCAATTTTCTCTTATTTCATTACACACAACATTCCAATGGTAATATAAGTCTGTTTTCAACGTTCGATCAGAAGTTATACGCTCGGAACCTTTCCAATTGAAAGTGAAGATGAATGCAAAGGGCTAGAACTGTGTGAATACTGATAATGTTCCCTGTTAAAAACTGTGTACTATAAACAATTCTCTTTCAAAAGTAGGAGCGAATTCAAAGTTCTATGATCGTATTGTTTGGAAGCTCAATTGCCATCTTAAAATAAGCGTAATTGACAGTTTCATTCACCGGTTATCTGGTTGGATCAGTTGCTATTGAAACATCCAATGGAATTAAAACAGTAGGACATCTTGGATTCTATCGTTTCTCATTGAAAACTCATCGTGTATGTCATGTTGTTCTGTCCTGTTCTCTACTGTAAAGCAATCCGCTTTCCTAACTAAGCCTGTATTCAATGTTGCATAGTCCTGTTTTCTAAGTGAACATTTCTCAATGAATAGTAATGTTCAATTCAACGTTCCATAAACCTGTTGTCTAGGAAGAACTTATCCCCTGGAAATCTCAGAGTGAATGCAATATGCTATTAACAGATTATGTACTAGCATCATTTACTAATGAAAGCTAACTGTGAATTGAAAAGAGTAGAAGCTGCTTCAATAACAACATAGGTTGTGCAAGAAATCTAACAGAGAGAGTCGAGTTGTGTAATTCAATTGTGTATAATATTGAATTACTCTTTGAAATATATCCTTGAATTCAAAGTTCTGTAGTCCTGCTGTTTGAAATGAACGTTTCTCACTGAAGACTAACCGTGAATTCAATGTTCTGTATTTTCATTACAGACAACATTCCAATGGTAATCTACGATTGTTTTCAAAGTTCGATCAGAAGTTATATGCTTGGAACATTTCCCCTTGAAAACGAAGATGAATTCAAACGGCTAGAACTGTGTGAATACTGAGAATGTTTCCTGTTGAAAACTGTGTACAGTAAACAATTCTCTTTCAAAAGTAGGAGCGAATTCAACGTTCTCTAATCGTATTGTGTAGGAAGCTCAATAACCTTCTTAATGTAAGCATAATTGACAGTTTCATTCACCGGCTATCTGGTAGGATCAGTTGCTATTGAAAAATCCCAAGGATTTCAAAGATTAGGACATCTTGGATTCTTTCGTTTCTCATTGAAAACTCATCGTGAATGTCATGTTGTTCTGTCCTGTTCTCTACTGTAAAGCAATCCGCTTTCCTAACTAAGCCTGTATTCAATGTTGCATAGTCCTGTTTTCTAAGTGAACATTTCTCAATGAATAGTAACGTTCAATTCAATTTTCTGTAAACCTGTTGTCTAGGAAGAACTTATCCCCTGGAAAACTAACAGTGAATGCAATGTGCTATTAGCCGATTATGTACTAGCATCATTTACTAATGAAAGCTAACTGTGAACTGAAAAGAGTAGAAGCTGCTTCAATAACAACATAGGTTGTGCATGAAAACTAACAGAGAATGTCGAGTTGTGTAATTCAATTGTGTGTAATATTGAATTACCCTTTGAAATCTATCCTTGAATTCAAAGTTCTGTAGTCCGGCTCTTTGAAATGAACGTTTCTCTCTGAAGACTAACTGCGAATTCAATGTTCTGTAATTTCATTACAGGCAATATTCCAATGTTAATCTAAGATTATTTTCAAAGTTCGATCAGAAGTTATATGCTCGGAACATTTCCTATTGAAAACGAAGATGAATTGAAAGGGGTAGAACTGGGTGAATACTGAGAATGTTTCCTGTTGAAAACTGTGTACAATAAACTATTCTCTTTCAAAAGTAGGAGCGAATTCAACGTTCTATGATCGTATTGTGTAGGAAATTCAATTCCCGTCTTAAAGTAAGCGTAATTGACAGTTTCATTCACCGGTTATCTGGTAGGATCAGTTGATATTGTAAAATCCCAAGGAATTCAAAGAGTAGGACATTTGGATTCTTTTGTTTCTCATTGAAAACACATCGTGAATGTCATGTTGTTCTGTCCTGTTCTCTACTGTAAAGCAATCCGCTTTCCTAACTAATCCTGTACTCAATGTTTTATAGTCCTGTTTTCTAAGTGAACATTTCTCAATGAATAGTAACGTTCAATTCAACGTTCCATAAACCTGTTGTCTAGGAAGAACTTATCCCCTGGAATTCTCAGAGTGAATGTTATGTGCTATTAGCCAATTGTGTACTAGAATCATTTACTAATAAAAGCTAACTGTGAACTGAAAAGATTAGAAGCTGCTTCAATAACAACATAGGTTATGCAAGAAAACTAACAGAGAAAGTCGAGTTCTGTGATACAATTCTGTGTAATTTTCAATTGCCCTTTGAAATCTATCCCTGAATACAAAGTTCTGTAGTCCCTTTTTTTTTTTTTTTTGTTTTCACATCTGAAAAATTCAGTTTAATGTAAACATGTTATCTGAATGATTGACAATCTATTTTTTAACTTTTAACTCCATGTTTTGACCTCATTTAAATTAGTGAAAGGAAAAGATACAGACTTTTATGAAAAACATCTTTAAATCACTCATTTTGTTGCAATATTTGGATAGTTTATACAATCCTGACAGGAAATTATAATATTATATACTATATTGCTGTTAAAAGTTTCATACCCACCCACATCTACATAAATGCTTTGGCCAAAACTAGCCTCCTTATTATCATCTCTATCATTTTTCTCTCATAGACAGGTACTGATAGGCTATTACTTACATCACTAAATTCATTCAGTACACCCACAGCCATTAGTCTATGTTCTGAAGATGCATACATAATAAATTTCCCACAATAAACTCAAGAGCAGATGAACTAAAAGTCCTTGAGCCATCATAGTGTGGAGGTTAATCCTTTACATTGAATATTTCAATGAATAAATGCATTAAGTAATATGAGACAATTTCTTTTTCTATATTCCTATCTTTAGTAAGTTCCCAAGACAAGATATATGAATAACAACCAGAACACTAATTTCTGTCTCTTCTATCTCCTAGGCAACTAGTTCAAGTATGCTCACATACATCCGAGTTGACACTGAATTCTGAGTAAAACCCGAGCTCTACTCTCAAGCCCTTCTATCTCTGCCACACTCTTCTGATTCAAGCTGGTAACAAGTTCTTTTTTTTTTTTAAACTTAATTTATTAGTTTTCATTTCAGTGAATACAAGCAGTTTGGTACCATTATTTAGGCTCATCTGTGATCTACCCCCTCCCATTAGACCCTCCTTGTTAATGAAAATGGGTCGTGCATTGTGGAGTTAGCCCCCAGTTATTAGTATGATAAATGTCTCTGCAAGTCATGACACAACATGTAACTCTGACATTCTTTCCGCCCCCTCTTCCGCAAGATTTCCCTGAGCCATGTTGGGTTCATTTTTTTTCTGCGTCGGTGCTGAGGTGTTGGGGGCCTCTGAGGCTTTGGCTCTCTGATTTGGTAAGAGTTGATTTTTCTCTCCGTTGATCTCCTTCCCCTTTGTGCTGGTATCCGGTTCACTGGAAAACATCACCCTTGCTTATTTCGCCAGTTGTCCTTAGTTTCAGTTGGGCCCATTTGAGGTATGTTGGGGCAGCTCTCTTCTTAGGATCTGCATCTATCTGGAAAAGAGAAGCAGATTCTCCAACGGAGAGTAAGTTAGCACCCGGAAAATTGAGATAACACTTACTTTTTTGATAGACAGTTTGATAGGTGTAGGCCCTCTTATACCCCGTGATTAATGGTAGCTTGTTATTGTAGAGTGGGCTTGTGTTTGGGTATGGTTCTGACTTGTTTCCCAGCTCCAGCTAAGGGTCTAGTACCACTGAGTGGATCAGTTAGCCAAATCAAGATTAATTGATTCCTCACCATGGCTGTGTACCACTATTGCACTTGTGTGGGCATCACATCCGGTTATTTGTTGCTAATTAGGTTAAATAATGTGTTGCTTGGACAGATCTTGGTCATTTCCCCCAGTCGCCTATGTAGCGCCTTCTGGCACTAGACACGCTGACTGTCTGGGGACTCACTCTCTCCTGGCTTCCAGCCATGTCATTCCATTTTATGTGTCAGCTGTGTATGGAGTCTTCAGCAATAGAGTCTTTTCACTGGCCTTTGGTGGGTCATCAAGTACTCTGACAGAAGTCTGTCATTGTGTATAATATTGAATTACCCTTTGAAATCTATCCTTGAATTCAAAGTTCTGTAGTCCCGCTGTTTCAAATGAACGTTTCTCCCTAAAGACTAACCGCGAATTCAATGTTCTGTAATTTCATTACAGACCACATTTAATGGTAATGTAAGATTGTTTTCAAAGTTCGATCAGAAGTTATATTCTTGGAACATTTCCTATTGAAAACAAATATGAATTCAAAGTGCTAGAACTGTGTGAATACTGAAAATATGTCTTGTTGAAAACTGTGTACAAAACACAATTCTCTTTAAAAATTAGGAGCAAATTCAACGTTTTATGATCATATGGTGTAGGAAGCTCCATTCCCTTCTTAATGTAAGCGTAATTGACAGTTTCATTCACCAGTTACCTGGTAGGATCAGTTGCTATTGAAAAATCCCAAGGAATTCAAAGAGTAGGACGTCTTGGATTCTTTGGTTTCTCATTGAAAAGTCATCCTGAATGTCATATTGTTCTGTCCTGTTCTCTACTGTAAAGCAATCTGCTTTCCTAACTAAGCCTGTATTCAATGTTGCATACTCCTGTTTTCTAAGTGAACATTTCTCAATGAATAGTAACGTTCAATTCAACATTCCGTAAACCTGTTATCTACGAAGAACGTTTCCCCTGAAAACTAACAGTGAATGCAATGTGCTATTAGCCGATTATGTACTAGCATCATTTACTAATGATAGCTAACTGTGAACTGAAAAGATTAGAAGCTGCTTCAATAACAACATAGGTTGTGCAAGAAAACTACAGAGAAAGTCGAGTTCTGTAACTCAATTGTGTATAACATTGACTTACCCTTTGAAATCTATCCATGAAATCAACGTTCTGTCGTCCCGCTATTTGAAATGAACGTTTCTCACTGAAGACTCACCGCGAATTCATCTTCTGTAACTTCATTACACACAACATTCCAATGGTAATCTAAGATTGTTTTCAATGTTCGATCAGAAGTTATATGCTCAGAACATTTCATATTTAAAACGAAGATGAATTCAAAGGGTAGAATGGTGTGAATTTTGAGAAGGTTTCCTGGTGAAAACTGTGTACAATAAACAATTCTCTCTCAAAGTAGGAGCTAATTCAACTATCTATAATCGTATTGTGTAGGAAGCTCAATTCCCTTCTTAAAGTAAACGTAATTGACAGTTTCATTCACCCGTTATTTGGTAGGATCAGTTGATATTGAAAAATCCCATTTAATTCAAAGAGTAGGACATCTTGGATTCTTTCGTTTCCCATTGAAAACTCATCGTGGATGTCATGTTGTTCTGTACTGTTCTCTACTGTAAAGCAATCCGCTTTCCTAAGTAAGCCTTTATTCAATGTTGCATAGTCCTGTTTTCTAAGTGAACATTTCTCAGTGAATAGTAACGTTCAATTCAACGTTCCATAAACCGGTTGTCTAGGAAGAACTTTTCCCCTGGAAAGCTCAGAGTGAATGCAATGTGCTATTAGCCGATTATGTACTAGAAACATTTACTAATGAAAGCTAACTGTGAACTGAAAAGATTAGAAGCTACTTCAATAACAACATTGGCTGTGCAAGAAAACTAACAGAGAAAGTCGAGTTCTGTAATTCAATTGTGTATAATATTCAATTTCCCTTTGAAATCTATCCCTGAATACAACGTTCTGTATTCCCGTTGTTAGAAATGAACGTTTCTCACTGAAGACTAACCGCGAATTCAATGTTCTGTTATTTCATACACACAACATTCCAATGGTAATCTAAGATTGTTTTCAAAGTTCGATCAGAAGTTATATGCTCAGAACATTTCCTATTGTAAGCGAAGATGAATTAAAAGGGCTAGAATTATGTGAACACTGAGAAAGTTTCCTGTTGAAAACTGTGTACAGTAAACAATTCTCTTTCAAAAGTTGGAGGGAATTCAATGTTCTATGATCGTATTGTGTAGGAAGCTCAATTCCTTTCTTAAAGTATGTGTAATTGACAGTTTTATCCACCAGTTATCTGGTAGGATTAGTTGCTATTGAAAAATCCCAAGGAATTCAAAAAGTAGGACATCTAGGATTCTTTCATTTCTCCCTTGAAAACTCATCGTGAATGTCATGTTGTTCTGTCCTGCTCTCTACTGTAAAGCAATCCGCTTTCCTATCTAAGCCTGTATTCAATGTTGCATAGTCCTTTGTTCTAAGTGAACATTTCTCAATGAATAGTAACGTTCACTTCAACGTTCCGTAAACCTGTTGTGTAGGAAGAACTTATCCCCTGGATATCTCAGAGTGAATGCAATGTGCTATTAGCCAATTATGTACTAACATCGTTTACTAATAAAAGCTAACTGTGAACTGAAAAGATTAGAAGCTGCTTCAATAACAACATAGGTTCTGCCAGCAAACTAAAAGAGAAATTCGAGTTCTGTAATTCAATTGTGTATAATATTGATTTACCCTGTGAAATAATCCTTGAAATCAAAGTTCTGTAGTCCCGCTGTTTGAAATGAACGTTTCTCACTGAAGACTAACCGTGAATTCAATGTTATGTAATTTCATTACAGACAACATTCTAATGGTAATCTAAGATTTCTTCAAAGTTCAATCAGAAGTTATATGCTCGGAACATTTCCTATTGAAAACAAGGATAAATTCAAAGGGCTAGAACTGTATGTATACTGAGAATGATTCCTGTTGAAAACTGTGTACAATAAACAATTCTTTTTCAAAACTAGAAGCGAATTCAGCGTTCTATGATCTTAATGTGTAGGAAGCTCAATTAACGTCTTAAAGTAAGCATAATTGACAGTTTTATTCACCGGTTATCTGGTAGGATCAGTTGCTATTGAAAAATCCCAAGACATTCAAAGAGTAGGATATCTTGATTCTTTCCTTTCTCATTGAAAACTCATCGTGAATGTCATGTTGTTCGGTCGTGTTCTCCACTCTAAACCAATACGCTTTCCTAACTAAGCCTGTATTTAAAATTGCGTAGTTCTGTTTTCTACATGAACGTTTCCCAATGAATAGTAATATTCAATTGAACATTCCATCAACTTGTTGTCTAGGAAGAACTTATCCCCTGGAAAACTAAGAGAGAATGCAATGTGCTATTAGCTGGTTATGTACTAGCACCATTTACTAATGAAAGCTAACTGTGAACTGAGAAGATTAGAATCTGCTTCAATGACAACATAGGTTGTGCAAGAAACCTAACAGAGAAAGTCGAGTTCTGTAATTCAATTGTGTATAATATTCAACTGCCCTTTGAAATCTATCCCTGAATACAAAGTTCTGTAGTCCCGTTATTTGAAATGAACGCTTCTGACTGAAGACTAACCGCGAATTCAACATATATGAATAACAACCAGAACACTAATTTCTGTCTCTTCTATCTCCTAGGCAACTCGTTCAAGTATGCTCACATACATCCGAGTTGACACTGAATTCTGAGTAAAACCTGAGCTCTACTCTCAAGCCCTTCTATCTCTGCCACACTCTTCTGATTCAAGCTGGTAACAAGTTCTTTTTTATTTTTTAACTTAATTTATTAGTTTTCATTTCAGTGAATACAGGCAGTTTGGTATCATTATTTAGGCTCATCTGTGATCTACCCCCTCCCATTAGACCCTCCTTGTTAATGAAAATGGGTCGTGCATTGTGGAGTTAGCCCCCAGTTATTAGTATGATAAATGTCTCTGCAAGTCATGACACAACATGTAACTCTGACATTCTTTCCGCCCCCTCTTCCGCAAGATTTCCCTGAGCCATGTTGGGTTCATTTTTTTTCTGCGTCGGTGCTGAGGTGTTGGGGGCCTCTGAGGCTTTGGCTGTCTGATTTGGTAGGAGTTGATTTTTCTCTCCGTTGATCTCCTTCCCCTTTGTGCTGGTATCCGGTTCACAGGAAAACATCACCCTTGCTTATTTCCCCAGTTGTCCTTAGTTTCAGTTGGGCCCCTTTTGATGTATGTTGGGGCAGCTCTGTTCTTAGGATCTGCATCTATCTGGAAAAGAGAAGCAGATTCTCCAACGGAGAGTAAGTTAGCACCCGGAAAATTGAGATAACACTTACTCTTTTGATAGACAGTTTGATAGGTGTAGGCCCTCTTATACCCTGTGATTGATGGTAGCTTGATATTCTAGAGTGGGCTTGTGTTTGGGTATGGTTCTGACTTGTTTCCCAGCTCCAGCTAAGGGTCTAGTACCACTGAGTGGATCAGTTAGCCAAATCAAGAGTAATTGATTCCTCACCATGGCTGTGTACCACTATTGCACTTGTGTGGGTATCTCATCCGGTTATTTGTTGCTAATTAGGTTAAATAATGTGTTGCTTGGACAGATCTTGGTCATTTCCCCCAGTCACCTATGTAGCGCCTTCTGGCACTAGACACACTGACTGTCTGAGGACTGACTCTCTCCTGGCTTCCAGCCATGTCATTCCATTTTACGCGTCAGCTGTGTATGGAGTCTTCAGCAATAGGGTCTTATCACTGGCCTTTGGTGGGTCATCAAGTACTCTGACAGAAGTCTGTCATTGTTTTGGGAAACCTTGTAGGTTTCTCTGATCAAAAGCTCATTGTGGATGGTAGGCCCAAGCTGGAAGTGGAGGTTTCAGGTCAGTGTCCACTAAGAAATTGAGGAAAAAGATAACCAATATACAAGAGTTAGAGAGGAGAGAGATAGAGGGGAGAGGGGGAGAGGGAGGGAGGGAAGATGTAGGATATTTAGGTCAGTCTTGATCCTACCCTCTCCAGTGTCTTGTGGTTCAGGTGTTTCCTGTAAGGGTCTAGTGAAGGTTCAGCCATTTGGTCTGTCTTTTAGGAAGTAGAATTTTATGGTACCATTGCCGTTTGGGTCTGGATTACTGTTTTTCACCCTTTGATTCCCTCCTCGCCTTCCCATCCATCTTATTGTCTAGTACATGAGGTGCTTGTTGGGTATGTAAGGCATCTTGGGCAGATTCAGTTTAGGTGTTGCAGATGAGTGAGACTATGTGTCAATTTTTTTGCTGTAATTGGGTAAGTTCGCTGAGAATGATCTGTTCCAGGTTCAACCATTTTTCCTCAAATTTCTTTATGTCGTTTTTTCTTACTGCTGTATAGAAATCCATTGTGTAGATCTACCATATCTTTGTTATCCATTGTTCTAATGATGGACATCTGGGTTGATTCTAGCTTTTAGCTATTACGAATTGAGCTGCTACAAACATGGTTGAGCAAATCTCTCTGGCTTTTGGTTTGAAGGTTTTAGGGTATATGCCCAGTAATGGTATAACTGGGTCTGTTGGTATTTCTATAGTCAGCTTTTTCAGGAGTCTCCATATTGCTTTCCAAAGTGGTTGTACCATCCTGCATTCCCACCAACAGTGAATGAGTGTCCCTGCTTCTCCACATCCTCGCCAGCATTTATTTTCATTTGACCTTTTGATGTTGGCCATCCTTATTGGGGTAAGGTGGAATCTCATCGTTGTTTTAATTTGCATTTCTCTGATGATTAGGGATGATGAACATTTTCTTAGGTGTGTGTTTGCCATTTGTATCTCTTCCTCTGTGAATTGCCTGTTTAACTCTGTGCCCTATTTTGTGAGTGGGGTATTTGTCTTCTTATTGTTTAGACTTTTGAGTTCTTTGTAAATTCTAGAGATCAGGCCTCTATCAGTTGGATAACCTGCAAATATTTTCTCCCATTCTGTGGGTATTCTATTGGCTTTGCTTATTATATGCTTGTCTGTAAAGAAACTCTTCAGCTTCATATGATCCCAATGGTTGAGTGACTGTTTAAGAACTTGAGTTACTGGGTTTTATTCAGGAAGTCTTTTTCCATTCCTATATCATGGAAGGTACTTCCTAAATTTTCTTCCAGTAGTTTTTGAGTTTCTGGTCTTATGTTGAGGTCTTTGATCCATTTGGACTTGAGTGTTGTGCATGGTGAAATGTGTGGATCAAGTTTTAGTTTCCTGCATGTGGTTATCCAGTTTGTCCAGCACCATTTGTTGAAGATGCTATCTTTTTTCCAGTCTATATTGTTTGGGCCTTTGTCAAATATCAAGTAGCTATAGTTGCTTGGCCCAAAATCCAGGTCCTCAAGTCTATTCCATTGGTGTATACTCCTGTTTTTATGCCAGTACCATGCTGTTTTTATTACTATGGCTTTGTAGTATAACTTTATATCGGGTATGGTGATGCCACCAGAGGTATATCTTTTGCTGAGGATATGTTTGGATATGCGAGGCCTTCTGCCTTTCCATATGAAATTTGAGATCATTTTTTCTATGTCTGTGAAGAACACTGTAGGGATTTTAATTGGAATTGCGTTAAATCTATATATTGCCTTTGGTAGGATTGTCATCTTCACAATGTTAATTCTGCCTATCCAGGAGCATGGGAGGTCTTTCCATGGTTTCAAGTCCTCCTCAATTTCTTTTTTGAAAGTTTTTATATTTTCATTGTATAGATCTTTTACTTCCTTGGTTAACATTATTCCAAGGTATTTTATTTTTTTTGTTGCTATTGAAAATGGGACTATGTCCTTTATTTCTTTTTCTGTGTCTTTGTCATTTGCATACAGAAATGCTTCCGATTTTTGTGCATTGATTTTGTATCCTGCTACTTTGCTATAGGAGTTAATCACCTTCAGGAGTTTTGGGATGGAGTCTCTCGGGTCTCTTACATATACAATCATGTCATCAACGAATAGCACTAACTTAACTTCTTCCTTTCCATATTGTATCCCTTTTATTTCCTTCTCCTGCCTTATTGCTTGGGCTAGGACTTCCAGAACTATATTGAAAAGCAGAGGTGAGAGAGGACATCCCTGTCTTGTTCCTGATCTCAATGGGAATTCCTCCAGTCTCTCTCCATTAAGTATTATTTGGTCCTTTGGAGCTTTGTATATTGCCTTTATTATATTAAGATGTGAACCAGCCATGCCAATTCTCTCCAATGTTTTGATCATGAAGTGATGTTGGATCTTGTCGAAGGCCTTTTCTGCATCTATCGAAATGATCATGTGATTTTTATGTTTAAGCTTGTTTATGTGGTGTATTACATTGACAGATTTTCGTATGTTGAACCACCCTTGTGTTCCTGGGATAAATCCCACTTGGTCAAGGTGGATAATGCTTTTGATGTGTTGTTGGATTCGGTTTGCGAGAATTTTGTTGAGGATCTTTGCATCTATGTTCATTAGGGAAATAGGCCGATAATTTTCTTTTCTTGTGGCATCACTGCCTGGTTTTGGGATTAGGGTGATACTAGCTTCATAGAAGGAGTTGGGTAGTTTTCCCTGATCTTCAATTGTGTGGCACAGTTTTAGGAAGATTGGTTTGAGTTCTTCCATGAAGGTTTGATAAAATTCGGCTGGGAATCCATCTGGTCCTGGACTCTTCTTTTTTGGGAGGTTTTTTATTACTTTTTCAATCTCCATGAGCGTGATGGGTTCATTAAGGTGGTTGATCTACTCTGCGTTTAGCTTTGGTAGATGATATGCATCCAGGAATTTATCCATCTCCTCCACATTTTCCAGTTTTGTGGAGTAGAGGTTTTTGAAATAAGTCCTGATGATTCTGCCGATGTCACTGATGTCTGTTGTGATCTCTCCTTTTTCATTTTGAATTTTGTTAATTTGGACTCTCTCCTTTTTTTGCTTGATCAAATTGGCCAGAGGTTTGTCAATCTTGTTTATTTTTTCAAAGAACCAGCTCTTTGTTTTGTCAATTGCCTTAATTGTTTCCTTGGTTTCCAATTAATTAATTTCTGCTCTGATTTTAATTATTTCTTTCCTTCTGGAGCTCTTTGGGTTGGATTTTTCTTGTTTTTCCAATGCCTTTAGGTGGATGGTTAGGCTATTGATTTGGGATCATTCTGTCTTTTTTATGAAGGCATTGAGTGCTATGAATTTTCCCCTGAGGACTGCCTTCATTGTGTCCCACAAGTTTTGGTATGATGTGTTGTCATTGTCATTCAATTCCAGGAATTTTGCAATTTCATTTTTTATTTCATCCACTATCCATTTATTGTTTAAGAGTGTGCTATTCAGTTTCCAGTTGCCGTTGGGGCTCTTGTTGGTTTTCTTGTTGTTGATTTCTAGGACTATAGCATTATGATCTGATATCATGCAGGGAATTATGTCAATTTTCCTAAATATGTGGACGCTATCTTTGTGACTCAGTATATGGTCTATTTTAGAGAATGTTCCATGGGCTGCTGAGAAGAATGTGTAGTCTGTGGATTTGGGATGGAAAGTTCTGTAGACGTCTGTTAGGTCTAAGTGCTCTATGGTTTTGTTGAGCTCTCTTACTTCCCTGTTGAGCTTCTGTTTGGATGATCTGTCTATTACTGATAATGGTGTGATAAAGTCCCCAGCAATGATGGTGTTGGTGGTTATTTTGTTTTATTGTCAAGTAGGTTTTGTTTTATGAACTTCGGTGCCCCTGTGTTTGGTGCATACAGATTTATGATTGTAATATCCTCTTGATGGATTGTTCCCTTTACAAGTAGGAAGTAGCCTTCTTTGTCATTTTTGATTGTTTTTGGTTTGAAGTCAACTTTATCTGATATTAATATAGCTACACCTGCTTGTTTCTTATTCCCATTTGCTTGGAATATTGTTTTCCACCCTTTCACCCTGAGGCGGTTTCTGTCTTTAGTGGTAAGGTGGGTTTCTTGAAGGCAGCAGATTGAGGGGTCTAATTTTTTGATCCACCCTGTTAGCCTGTGTCTCTTGATGGGTGAATTAAGGCCATTAATGTTTAGGGTGATGACTGTGAGATTTGATTTGATCCCTGTCATGTTGTGGTGGTAGAGGTGTGTTGGCATTTTCATGGGATTTAATTTTTTTTTTTTTTCGATCTCCTCTGGGTTTGGTTGCTGTGATCTTCTTCTTGTAGGCATTTGTGTTTGGTTATTTGTTTCTTCTCTGTGGAGAATTTCCTGGAGTACTTTCTGTAGGTTTGGTTTTGTGTTCATATAATTGTAAAGCTGAGTTTTGTCATGGAAAGTTTTCCTTTCACCATCTATTATAAGGGAGACTTTTGCCGGGTAGAGTAGTTTGGGTTCAAAGCCATAGTTTCTTAGAGTTTGAAGAGTTTCATTCCAGGCCCTTCTAGCTTTCAGGGTTTCCATTGAGAAGTCTGAAGTAATTCTGATGGGGTTTCCTTTGAAAGTGGTGTGCTGTTTTTCCCTAGCTGGTTTTAGGATTTTTTCCTTGGTGTCAACGTTTAGAGTCTTAATGATAATATGCCTTGGGGAGTTTCTCCTTTGGTCTAGTCGGTTAGGACTTCTGTTTGCTTCTTGCATCTTGATGGGCCTTTCTTTTAAGAGACGGGGCAAGTTTTCTTCAATTATTGTGTGAAATAAGTTCTCCATACCTTTGGTCTGAAATTCTTCTCCTTCTGGTATTCCAATGATTCTGATATTAGGACATTTAAGTGTATCCCACAATTCTCTCATGTTCTGTTCACAGGAACTTTTGAACTTACTGAATTTTTTGGACTCTCGAACTGTTTCTTCCATCCTGTCTTCCAGATCAGAATTTCTATCTTCCACTTCGCTGACTCTATTCTTGAGAGCCTTTAGTGAGTTTTGGACTTGTTCAATTAAGTTTTCATTTTCTACTACTTTCCTATGTATCACTTCCATCGCTTTGTCCAGTTCCCTTTTTGTCTCATTTTCTGATTTTCTTGCTGATTCTTGGAAATCATCCTTGCATTTCTTTACGTTTTCATTTAGTGTGGCCAGCTGATTTTTAAGGTCCTCTTTTTTTTCACTCTCCCTCAACTCTCTTAGCTCTCTTTGAATTCCTTCCAGTGTCTTATCATATTGCTCTAGCTTAGTGATGGTAGCATCCAGACGATTTTCTATCCTTTGTTGCTTCCCTGTCAGTTCTAGCAGTAGTTTGGTCAGGGTTGCATTGTTCATTGCTTCCACATGATGTTCTGATCCTGAACACTCTTCTATGTTTTGGTTAGTTGTGATCCTTGTTGGACTGGGTGATCTGTGTGGATTTTCTTCCATTTTATTTTTCCTGTTATTTCTTTTGCGCTGTGGTCTACCCATGTCAGTGTATGGGCAGGTAGGTGGGTGGAGCAGCCTGGGATCTAGCTTAATGCGAATCCAAGGCAGCCTGGGGCAGTTGTCAGCAGCCTGAGTTTTTGCTCAGTCTTGCTAAAGCCGCCTACCTGTAGCCTGGCAGGGGCACCAAAGTTGCCTGAATTCTCACCCAGTAATGCACCTAAGTTGCCTGCCTTAGAGCTTGAAAGGGGACTGAGGTAGCAAGCTCTGAAGGTGCCTAGATTCTGGCTGGTTACACTGGGGTCTGTAAACAGTCTATGCTCTTCCGCCTCAGGGGAGTGGGGGCTGGGTGGCGATGTACAGGTAGGGGATGGCAGCTGCGCTGGCGCAGTGACTCAGTGTGGACTTATGTGGCTCTTCCTGTGGGGTGGGCCCGCTGCATGTGTAATCGTAGTGCAGAGGCAGATGATGTGGGTACGGAATCAGGACACAGCAGAAGCTGACGGGCAGCATGTGATGTGAGCACAGCAGCAGTGGATATGGCAGCCACCTATTCACGGCAGGGGTGGCCCCACAGGCCTGTGAACCGAGCACCACGCGGCTGGTCTACTCGCAGGATCAGAGAACAAGGGCGAGATAGGAGGTCTCAGCTTGAGTGCAACAGGCTGGCAGGCGTGACTGGTGGGTGCCCAATCAGAGCACAGTCATGCGGGATGTGCAGAGGTTGCGTGGGCCGAAGAAGGCGCGGGGTGCGATGGTGTGTATGGAGCGAGTGGGGCAGGCGGCGTAGGGGGGGTCAGGGTGCGCCGGGGCACCGGGTGACCAGGGTGGGGTGTGCGGGAGGTGGCAGGGCTCAGGGGACGTGGGGTGGGGTGCCCTGGAGGGGCGGGGGCTGTGGGGCGCTCTGATCAGTTAGGGGGCGAGGGGCGCGCTGTTGGTGCGGGGGGGTGGTGCGCATGCAGGGGGGGGTGCGGGACACCTGGGGGGCGCAGGGGGGGAGCACGGGTAGGCGGGGGGTCAAGGGGTGCGCAGGGGGGAACGAAGCACGGGGGGCTAGGGGCACAGGGCACGTGGGGGTTGCACGGGGTGCGCAGGGGGACAAAGGGTGAGCGTGGGGGTAGGGGGCATGGGGGCACACCGGGGTGCGGTGTGCCAAGGGATGCCGCAGGGTGCTCTGTACATGCGGGGGGCGGGGCTCGCGGGGCGGTGGAGGGGGTCGCGCGTGGGGTGTGGGACGTGGAGATGGGGCGGGGTACGCTGAGGCACTCAGGGGCGCAGGACGCGTAGGGATGGGGCACAGGGGTCACGGGGCACGCCTGGCCATGAGGGGCGTGCTCAGGACTACGGGGGCACTTGGGCCGCATGTGGCGGGGGACGAGGGGCGTGCGGGTTGGGGGGGCTGGAGGCACTGGGGTGGGGTGCAGGGGGGGGCAGGGAGCGCTTCAGGGCGCACGGGGCTCAGATCGGGGCTCAGGGCGAGGATGCTCCGGGGCGCAGAGTGCGTGGGGAGGGTGGACGGCTAGGAGCGCGGTGCGCTCGGTTGGGCGTGGGGGGTAGAGGAGCAGGACGCTACGGGAAGCCGCGGGGTGCTCTGGACTCGGGGTTCGGGTCGCGTGGGAGGGTTCAAGGGTGTCGCAGGTCTTGCAGGGGTTGTGGAGCATGCTGAGGTAAGATGGAGTGGGACACTGGGGGACGCTTCAGGACACCACGGGGCACTCTGGACGCCCGACGGGGGTGGGGCACACGGGGGGCATGGTGCTCGAGGAGCGCAGGGGTGGGGCGAGGGGGTGTCAGGGCACACAGGGGGCACGGGGCACATCTGGGCGACCAGGGTGCTGGATGTTCAGGCTCGCTTGGAGCACACCTGCATTGTGTGGGTAGGGAGCGTTGGGCATGTGGTGGGAAGTGGGAAAGGGGGCGGGGGCTCGAGGTGCGTGGGGGTGGGGTGCGGGGGTCTCGGGGTGCATGGCGGCGCAGGGGTGTGGAGCATGCCTGGGCACCCAGGGCATGGGGAGCTTGGGGAGCGCCTGCTGAGTGTGGATAGGGAGAGTGGGGCACGCGGGGGTGGGGTGGGCGGGGGGTGGGGCGCGCAGAGGATGGGGTCTCGAGACACATGGGGGTGGGGCGCGGGGGTCTGGGGCGCAAAGGGTGTGTGGGGGAGCCGGGCAGGCCTAGTCGCCCGGGGCGCGGGAACCTTCGGTTTGCTAGGGCTGCGCCTCTGCGTGTGGATAGGGAGCATGGGGTGCACTGGGGGGGAGGGGCACGATTAGGGGGGGGTGGAGGGTGTGCGGGCGTGGGGAGCAGGGTTTGTGGGGTGTGCGCGGGCCGCGGGGGTGTGTGGGGCATGGTGCGCACGGGGCGCCGGGCCGCTGAGGGGCCGGGCCGCGCCCAATGCGGGGATTTGCGATGGGCGGGGTGGTGGGGTGTGGTTCGCGGGGGTGTGTGCTTCCCTTTTTAATCCCGATCTGTGCCCTCCCTATTCAAAAACTTCCTAATTTCCCTTGAATACTTACCTTTTTTTCCCCTTGTTGTTTGTAGAGCAGCTAGGTGGTCGCCATCTTGACCGGAAGTCTACTCCCGTTGTTAGAAATGAAAGTTTATCACTGAAGACTAGCCACGAATTCAATGTTCTGTAATTTCATTACACACAACGTTCCAAAGGTAATCTAAGAATGTTTTCAAAGTTCGATCAGAAGTTATATGCACGGAATATTTCCTATTGAAAACGAAGATGAATTCAAAGGGCTTGAACTGCGTGAATACTGAGAATGTTTCCTGTTGAAAACTGTGTACAATAAACAATTCTCTTTCAAAAGTAGGAGCGAATTCTACATCCTACCATCGTATTTTCTAGGAAGCTCAATTCCCATCTTAAAGTAAGCGTAATTGACAATTTCATTCACCGTTTATCTGGTAGGATCAGTTGCTATTGAACAATCCCAAGGAATTCAAAAGTAGGAAATCTTGGACTCTTTCGTTTCTCATTGAAAACTCATCGTGAATATCATGTTTTTCTGTCGTGTTCTCTACTATAAAGCAATCCGCTTTCCTAACTAAGCCTGTATTCAATGTTCCATAGTACTGTTTTCTAAGTGAACATATCTCAATGAATAGCAACGTTCAATTCAACGTTCTGTAAACTTGCTGTCTAGGAAGAACTTATCCCCTGGAAAACTAACAGTGAATGCAATGTGCTATTAGCCGATTATGTACTAGCATCATTTACTAATGAAGGCTAACTGTGAACTAAAAAGATTAGAAGCTGCTTCAATAACAACATAGGTTGTGCAAGAAAACTAACAGAGAAAGTCTAGTTCTGTAATTCATTTGTGTATAATATTGAATTACCCTTTGAATTACCCTTTGAAATCTGTCCTTGAAATCAAAGTTCTGTAGTCCTGCTGTTTGAAATGAACGTTTCTCACCGAAGAATAACCGCGAATTCAATGTTTTATAATTTCATTACAGACAACATTCCAATGGTAATCTAAGATTGTTTTCAAAGGTCGATCAGAAGTTATATGCTCGGAACATTTCCTATTGAAAACGAAGATGAATTCAAAGGGCTAGAACAGTGTGAATACTGAGAATGTTTCCGGTGGAAAACTGTGTACAATAAACAATTCTCCTTCAAAAGTTTGAGCGAATTCAACGTTCTATGATTGTATTGTTTAGGAAGCTCAATTCTCTTCTTAAAGGCAGCATAATTGACAGTTTCATTCACCGGTTATCTGGTAGGATCATTTGCTATTGAAAAATCCCAAGGAATTCAAAGAGTAGGACATCTTGGGTTCTTTCGTTTCTCATTGAAAACTCATGGTGTATGTCATGTTGTTCTGTCCTGTTCTCTACTGTAAAGCAATCCGCTTTCCTAACTAAGCCTGTATTCAATGTTGCATAGTCCTGTTTTCTAAGTGATCATTTCTCAATGAATAGTAACGTTCAATTCAACATTCCGTAAACCTGTTGTCTAGGAAGAACTTATCCCCTGGAAAACTGACAGTGAATGCAATGTGCTCTTAGCCGATTACGTACTAGCATCATTATTAATTAAAGCTAATTGTGAACTGAAAAGATTACAAGCTGCTTCAGTAACAACATAGATTGTGCAAGAAACCTAACAGAGAAAGTCGAGTTCTGTAATTCAATTGTGCATAACATTGAATTACCTTTTGAAATCTATCCTTGAAATCAAAGTACTGTAATCCCGCTGTTAGAAATGAACGTTTGTCACTGAAGACTAACTGCGAATACAAAGTTTTGTAATTTAATTACAGACAACATTCGAATGGTAATCTAAGATTATTTACAAAGTTCTATCAGAAGTTATATGCTCAGAACATCTCCTATTGAAAACGAAGATGAATTCAAATGGGTAGAACTGTGTGAATACTGAGAATGTTTCCTTTTGAAAACTGTGTACTATAAACAATTCTCTTTCAAAAGTAGGAGCGAATTCAACGTTCTATGATCGTTTTGTGTAGGAAGCTCAATTCCCTTCTTAAAGTAAGCGTAATTGACAGTTTCATTCACCGGTTATCTGGTAGGATCAGTTGCTATTGAAAAATCCAAAGAAATTCAAAGAGTAGGACATCTTGGATCTTTCATTTCTCATTGATAATTCATCATGAATGTAATGTTGTTCTGTCCTGTTCTCTACTGTTAAGCATTCCGCTTTCACTACTAAGCCTTTATTCAATGTTGCAATGTCCTGTTTCTAAGTGAACATTTCTCAATGAATAGTAACGTTCAATTCAATGTTCCGTAAACCTGTTGTCTACGAAGAACTTATCCCCTGGAAAACTAACAGTGAATGCAATGTGCTAATAGCCGATTATGTACTAACATGATTTACTAAGGAAAGCTAAGTGTGAACTGAAAAGATTAGAAGCTGCTTCAATAACAACATAGGTTGTGCAAGAAAACTAACAGAGAAAGTCGAATTCTGTAATTCAATTGTGTAGAACATTGAATTACCCTTTGAAATCTATCCTTGAAATCAAAGTTCTGTAGTATCGCTGTTAGAAATGAACGTTTCTCACTGAAGACTACCAGCAAATACAATGTTTTCTAATTTCATTACAGACAACATTCCAATGTAATCTAAGATTGTTTACACAGTTCTATCAGAAGTTATATGCTCAGAACATTTCCTATTGAAAACGAAGCTGAATTCAAAGTGCTAGAACTGTGTGAATACTGAGTATGTTTCCTATTGAAAACTGTGTACAATAAACAATTCTCTTTCAAAAGTAGGAGCAAATTCAACGTTCTATGATCATTTTGTTTAGGGAGCTCAATTCCCTTCTGAAAGTAAGCGTAATTGACGGTTTCATTCACCGGTTTCTGGTAGGATCATTTGCTATTGAAAACTCCCAAGGAATTCAATAGTTGGACATCTTGGATTCTTTCATTTCTCATTGTAAACTCATCGAGAATGTCATTTTGTTCTGTCCTGTTCTATTCTGTACAGCAATCCGCTTTCTAACTAAGCCTGTATTCAATGTCACATAGTCCTCTTTTCTAAGTGAACATTTCTCAATGAATAGTAATATTCAATTCAACGTTCCGTGAATCTGTTGTCTAGGAAGAACTTATCCCCTGGAAAACTAACAGTGAATGCAATGTGCTATTAGCCGATTATGTACTAGCATCATTTACTAATGAAAGCTAACAGTGAACTGAAAAGTTTAGAAGCTGCTTCTCTAACAACATAGGTTGTGCAAGAAAACTAACAGAGAAAGTCGAGTTCTGTAATTCAATTGTGTAGAGCATTGAATTACCCTTTGAAATCTATCCTTGAAATCAAAGTTCTGTAGTCCCGCTGTTAGAAATGAACGTTTCTCACTGAAGACTAACCGTAAATACAATGTTCTGTAATTTCATTACACACAACATTCCACTGGTAATCTAAGATTGTTTTCAAAGTTCGATCAGAAGATATGTGCTCGGAACATTTCCTATTGAAAACAAAGATGAATTCAAAGAGCTAGAACTGTGTCAATACTGAGAATGTTTCCTGTTGAAAACTGTGTACAATAAACATTTCTCTTTCAAAAGTAGGAGCGAATTCAACGTTCTATGATCATATTGTGAAGGAAGGACAATTCCCTTCTTAAAGTAAGCGTAATTGACAGCTTCATTCACCGGTTATCTTGTAGGATCAGTTGCTATTCAAAATTCCCAAGGAATTCAAATAGTAGGACATCTTGGTTTCTTTCATTTCTCATTGAAAACTCATTGTGAATGTCATGTTTTTCTGTCGTGTTCTCTACTGTAAAGCAATCCGCTTTCCTAACTAAGCCTGTATTCACTGTTGCATGGTCCTGTTTTCTAAGTGAACATTTCTCAATGAATAGTAACGTTCAAGTCAACTGGCCGTAAACCTGTTGTCTAGGAAGAACTTATCCCCTGGAAAACTAACAGTGAATGCAATGTGCTAATAGCCGATTTTGTACTAGAATCATTTACTAATGAAAGCTAACTGTGAACTGAAAAGATTAGAAGCTGTTTCAAGAACAACATAGATTGTGCAAGAAAACTAACAGAGTAAGTAGAGTTCTGTAATTCAATTGTGTATAACATTGAATTACCCTTTGAAATCTATCCTTGAAATCAAGGTTCTGTAGTGCCGCTGTTAGAAATGAACGTTTCTTACTGAGGACTAACCGCGAATACCATGTTTTCTAATTTCATTACAGACAACATTCCAATGGTAATATAAGATTGTTTTCAAAGTTCAATCTGAAGTTATATGTTCAGAACTTGTCCTATTGAAAACGTAGATGAATTCAAAGAGCGAGAACTGTGTGAATACGGAGAATGTTTCCTGTTGAAAACGGTGTACAATAAACAATTCTCTTTCAAAGTAGGAGCGAATTCAACGTTCTATGATCGTATTATGTAGGAAGCTCAATTCCCTTCTTAAAGTAAGCGTAATTGACAGTTTCATTCACCGGTTAACTGGTAGGATAAGTTGGTATTGAAAAACCCCAAGGAATTCAAAGAGTAGGACATTTTGGATTCTTTCGTTTCTCATTGAAAACTCATCGTGAATATCATGTTTTTCTGTCGTGTTCTCTACTGTAAAGCAGTCCGCATTCCTAACTAAGCCTGTATTCAATGTTGCATAGTCCTGTTTTCTAAGCGAACATATCTCAATGAATAGCAACGTTCCATTCAATGTTCCGTAAACCTGCTTTCTAGGAAGAACTTATCCCCTGGAAAACTAACAGTGAATGCAAGGTGGTATTAGCCGATTTTGTACTAGAATCATTTACTAATGAAAGCTAATTGTGAACTGAAAAGATTAGGAGCTGTTTCAATAACAACATAGAATGTGCAAGAAAATTAACAGAGTAAGTGGAGTTTTGTAATTCAATTGTGTATAACATTGAATTACCCTTTGAAATCAAAGTTCTGTAGTCCCGCCGTTAGAAATGAACGTTTCTCACTGAAGACTAACCGCGAATACCATGCTTTCTAATTTCATTACAGACAACATTCCAATGGTAATCTAAGATTGTTTTCAAAGTTCAATCTGAAGTTATATGTTCGGAACTTATCCTATTGAAAACAAAGATGAATTCAAAGAGCTAGAACTGTGTCAATACTGAGAATGTTTCCTGTTGAAAACTGTGTACAATAAACATTTCTCTTTCAAAAGTAGGAGCGAATTCAACGTTCTATGATCATATTGTGTAGGAAGCTCAATTACCTTCTTAAAGTAAGCGTAATTGACAGTTTCATTCACCGGTTATCTGGTAGGGTAAGTTGGTATTGAAAAATGCCAAGGAATTCAAAGAGTAGGACATCTTGGATTCTTTCGTTTCTCATTGGAAACTCATCGTGAATATCATGTTTTTCTGTCGTGTTCTCTACTGTAAAGCAATCCGCTTTCCTAACTAAGCCTGTATTCAATGTTGCATGGTCCTGTTTTCTAAGTGAACATATCTCAATGAATAGCAACGTTCAATTCAACGTTCCGTAAACTTGCTGTCTACCCTTTGAAATCTATCCTTGAAATCAATGTTCTGTAGTCCCGCTGTTAGAAATGAACGTTTCTCACTGAAGACTCTGTAATTTGTGGTAATACTGTAAAATGTGTAAAATGTGGTAATACTGAGAATGTTTCCTGTTGAAAACGGTGTACAATAAACAATTCTCTTTCAAAAGTAGGAGCGAATTCAACGTTCTAGGATCGTATTGTGTGGGAAGCTCCATTCCCTTCTTAAAGTAAGCGTAATTGACAGTTTCATTCACCGGTTATCTGGTAGGATCAGTTGGTATAGAAAAATCCCAAGGAATTCAAAGAGTAGGACATCATGGATTCTTTCGTTCCTCATTGAAAACTCATCGTGAATGTCATGTTGTTCTGTCCTGTCCTCTACTGTAAAGCCAATCGCTTTCCTAACTAAGCCTGTATTTAATGTTGCATAGTCCTGTTTTCCAAGTGAACATTTCTCAATGAATAGTAACGTTCAATTCAACGTGCCATAAACCTGTTGTCTAGGAAGAACTTATCCCCTGGAAAACTAACAGTGAATGCAGTGTGCTATTAGCCGATTTTGTACTAGCATCATTTACTAATGAAAGCTAACTGTGAACTGAAAAGATTACAAGCTGCTTCAATAACAACATAGATTGTGCAAGAAAATAACACAGTAAGTGGAGTTCTGTAATTCAATAGTGTTAACATTGAATTAAACTTTGAAATCTATCCTTGAAATCAATGTTCTGTAGTCCTGCTGTTAGAAATGAACATTTCTCACTGAAGACTAACCGTAAATACAATGTTCAGTAATTTCATTACACACAACATTCCAATGGTAATCTCAGATTGTTTTCAAAGTTCGATCAGAAGTTATATGCTCGGGACATTTCCTATTGAAAACAAAGATGATTTCAAAGAGCTAGAACTGTGTCAATACTGAGAATGTTTCCTGTTGAAAACTGTGTACAATAAACAACTCTCTTTCAAAAGTAGGAGCGAATTCAACGTTCTATGATCATATTGTGTAGGAAGCTCAATTCCCTTCTTAAAGTAAGCGTAATTGACAGTTTCATTCACCGGTTATCTGGTAGGATCAGTTTCTACTCAAAATTCGCAAGGAATTCTAAGAGTAGGACATCTTGGTTTCTTTCGTTTCTCATTGAAAACTCATCGTGAATGTCATGTTGTTCTGTTCTGTTCTCTACAGTAAAGCAATCTGCTTTCCTAACTAAGCCTGTATTCAAAGCTGCATGGTCCTGTTTTCTAAGTGAACATTTCTCAATAAATAGTAACGTTCAAGTCAACGTGCCGTAAACCTGTTGTCTAGGAAGAACTTATCCCCTGGAAAACTAACAGTGAATGCAATGTGCTATTAGCCGATTTTGTACTAGAATCATTTACTAATGAAAGCTAACTGTGAACTGAAAAGATTAGAAGCTGTTTCAAGAACAACATAGATTGTGCAAGAAAACTAACAGCGTAAGTGGAGTTCTGTAATTCAATTGTGTATAACATTGAATTACCCTTTGAAATCTATCCTTGAAATCAAGGTTCTGTAGTCCCGCTCTTAGAAATGAACGTTTCTCACTGAAGACTGACCGCGATTACCATGTTTTCTAATTTCATTACAGACAACATTCCAATGGTAATCTAAGATTGTTTTCAAAGTTCAATCTGAAGTTATATGTTCGGAACTTGTCCTATTGAAAAAGAGCTAGAACTGTGTGAAAACGGAGAATGTTTCCTGTTGAAAACGGTGTACAATAAACAATTCTCTATCAAAAGTAGGAGCGAATTCAACGTTCTATGATCGTATTGTGTGGGAAGCTCCATTGCCTTCTTAAATTAAGCGTAATTGACAGTTTCATTCACCGGTTATCTGGTAGGATCAGTTGGTATTGAAAAATATCAAGGAATTCAAAGAGTAGGACATCATGGATTCTTTCGTTCCTCATTGAAAACTCATCGTGAATATCATGTTTTTCTGTCGTGTTCTCTACTGTAAAGCAATCCGCTTTCCTAACTATGCCTGTATTCAATGTTGCATAGTCCTATTTTCTAAGTGAACATATCTCAATGGATAGCAACGTTCAATTCAAAGTTCAGTAAACTTGCTCTCTAGGAAGAACTTATCCCCTGGAAAACCAACAGTGAATGCCATGTGCTATTAGCCGATTTTGTACTAGCATCATTTACTAATTAAAGCTAAGTGTGAACTGAAAAGATTAGAAGCTGTTTCAATAACAACATAGATTGTGCAAGAAAACTAACAGAGTAAGTGGAGTTCTGTAATTCAGTTGTGTATAACATTGAATTACCCTTTGAAATCTATCCTTGAAATCAAAGTTCTGTAGTCCCGCTGTTAGAAATGAACGTTTCTCACTGAAGAATAACCGCGAATACTATATTTTCTAATTTCATTACAGACAACATTCCAATGGTAATCTAAGATTGTTTTCAAAGTTCAATCTGAAGTTATATGTTCGGAACTTGTCCTATTGAAAACGAAGATGAATTCAAAGAGCTAGAACTGTGTGAAAATGGAGAATGTTTCCTGTTGAAAACGGTGTACAATAAACAATTCTCTTTCAAAAGTAGGAGCGAATTCAACGTTCTATGATCTTATTGTGTGGGAAGCTCCATTCCCTTCTTACAGTAAGCGTAATTGACAGTTTCATTCACCGGTTATCTGGTAGGATCTGTTGGTATTGAAAAATCCCAAGGAATTCAAAGAGTAGGACATCTTGGATTCTTCGTTTCGCATTGAAAACTCATCGTGAATATCATGTTTTTCTGTCGTGTTCTCTACTGTAAAGCAATCTGCTTTCGTAACTAAGCCTGTATTCAATGTTGCATAGTCCTGTTTTCTATGTGAACATATCTCAATGAATAGCAACGTTCCATTCAACGTTCCATTAACCTGCTGTCTAGAAAGAACTTATCCCCTGGAAAACTAACAGTGAATGCAATGTGCTATTAGCCGATTTTGTACTAGAATCATTTACTAATGAAAGCTAACTGTGAACTGAAAAGATTAGAAGCTGTTTCAATAACAACATAGATTGTGCAAGAAAACTAACAGAGTAAGTGGAGCTCTGTAATTCAATTGTGTATAACATAGATTACCCTTTGAAATCTATCCTTGAATTCAAGGTTCTGTAGTCCCGCTCTTAGAAATGAACATTCTAACAGAAGACTGACCGCAAATACCATATTTTCTAATTTCAGTACAGACAACATTCCAATGGTAATCTAAGATTGTTTTCAAATTTCAATCTGAAGTTATATATTCGGAACTTGTCCTATTGAAAACGAAGTTGAATTCAAAGAGCTAGAACTGTGTGAAAATGGAGAATGTTTCCTGTTGAAAACTGTGTACAATAAACATTTCTCTTTAAAAAGTAGGAGCGAATTCAACGTTCTATGTTCGTATTGTGTGGGAAGCTCCATTCCCTTCTTAAAGTAAGCGTAATGGACAGTTTCATTCACCGGTTATCTGGTAGGATCAGTTGGTATTGAAAAATCCCAGGGAATTCAAAGAGTAGTACATCATGGATTCTTTCGTTCCATGAAAACTCATCGTGAATGTCATGTTGTTCTGTCCTGTCCTCTACTGTAAAGCCAATCGCTTTACTAACTAAGCCTGTATTTAATGTTGCATAGTCCTGTTTACTAAGTGAACATTTCTCAATGAATAGTAACGTTCAATTCAACGTGCCATAAACCTGTTTTCTAGGAAGAACTTATCCCCTGGAAAACTAACAGTGAATGCAATGTGCTATTAGCCGATTTTGTACTAGCATCATACACTAATGAAAGCTAACTGTGAACTGAAAAGATTACAAGCTGCTTCAATAACAACATAGATTGTGCAAGAAAAAAACAGCGTAAGTGGAGTTCTGTAATTCAATAGTGTTAACATTGAATTACACTTTGAAATCTATCCTTGAAATCAATGTTCTGTAGTCCCGCTCTTAGAAATGAACGTTTCTCACTGAAGACTGACCGCGAATACCATGTTTTCTAATTTCATTACAGACAACATTCCAATGGTAATCTAAGATTGTTTTCAAAGTTCGATCAGAAGATATGTGCTCGGAACATTTCCTATTGAAAACAAAGATGAATTCAAAGAGCTAGAACTGTGTCAATACTGAGAATGTTTCCTGTTGAAAACTGTGTACAATAAACATTTCTCTTTCAAAAGTAGGAGCGAATTCAACGTTCTATGATCATATTGTGAAGGAAGGACAATTCCCTTCTTAAAGTAAGCGTAATTGACAGCTTCATTCACCGGTTATCTTGTAGGATCAGTTGCTATTCAAAATTCCCAAGGAATTCAAATAGTAGGACATCTTGGTTTCTTTCATTTCTCATTGAAAACTCATTGTGAATGTCATGTTTTTCTGTCGTGTTCTCTACTGTAAAGCAATCCGCTTTCCTAACTAAGCCTGTATTCACTGTTGCATGGTCCTGTTTTCTAAGTGAACATTTCTCAATGAATAGTAACGTTCAAGTCAACTGGCCGTAAACCTGTTGTCTAGGAAGAACTTATCCCCTGGAAAACTAACAGTGAATGCAATGTGCTAATAGCCGATTTTGTACTAGAATCATTTACTAATGAAAGCTAACTGTGAACTGAAAAGATTAGAAGCTGTTTCAAGAACAACATAGATTGTGCAAGAAAACTAACAGAGTAAGTAGAGTTCTGTAATTCAATTGTGTATAACATTGAATTACCCTTTGAAATCTATCCTTGAAATCAAGGTTCTGTAGTGCCGCTGTTAGAAATGAACGTTTCTTACTGAGGACTAACCGCGAATACCATGTTTTCTAATTTCATTACAGACAACATTCCAATGGTAATATAAGATTGTTTTCAAAGTTCAATCTGAAGTTATATGTTCAGAACTTGTCCTATTGAAAACGTAGATGAATTCAAAGAGCGAGAACTGTGTGAATACGGAGAATGTTTCCTGTTGAAAACGGTGTACAATAAACAATTCTCTTTCAAAGTAGGAGCAAATTCAACGTTCTATGATCGTATTATGTAGGAAGCTCAATTCCCTTCTTAAAGTAAGCGTAATTGACAGTTTCATTCACCGGTTAACTGGTAGGATAAGTTGGTATTGAAAAACCCCAAGGAATTCAAAGAGTAGGACATTTTGGATTCTTTCGTTTCTCATTGAAAACTCATCGTGAATATCATGTTTTTCTGTCGTGTTCTCTACTGTAAAGCAGTCCGCATTCCTAACTAAGCCTGTATTCAATGTTGCATAGTCCTGTTTTCTAAGCGAACATATCTCAATGAATAGCAACGTTCCATTCAACGTTCCGTAAACCTGCTTTCTAGGAAGAACTTATCCCCTGGAAAACTAACAGTGAATGCAAGGTGGTATTAGCCGATTTTGTACTAGAATCATTTACTAATGAAAGCTAATTGTGAACTGAAAAGATTAGGAGCTGTTTCAATAACAACATAGAATGTGCAAGAAAATTAACAGAGTAAGTGGAGTTTTGTAATTCAATTGTGTATAACATTGAATTACCCTTTGAAATCAAAGTTCTGTAGTCCCGCCGTTAGAAATGAACGTTTCTCACTGAAGACTAACCGCGAATACCATGCTTTCTAATTTCATTACAGACAACATTCCAATGGTAATCTAAGATTGTTTTCAAAGTTCAATCTGAAGTTATATGTTCGGAACTTATCCTATTGAAAACAAAGATGAATTCAAAGAGCTAGAACTGTGTCAATACTGAGAATGTTTCCTGTTGAAAACTGTGTACAATAAACATTTCTCTTTCAAAAGTAGGAGCGAATTCAACGTTCTATGATCATATTGTGTAGGAAGCTCAATTACCTTCTTAAAGTAAGCATAATTGACAGTTTCATTCACCGGTTATCTGGTAGGGTAAGTTGGTATTGAAAAATTCCAAGGAATTCAAAGAGTAGGACATCTTGGATTCTTTCGTTTCTCATTGGAAACTCATCGTGAATATCATGTTTTTCTGTCGTGTTCTCTACTGTAAAGCAATCCGCTTTCCTAAATAAGCCTGTATTCAATGTTGCATGGTCCTGTTTTCTAAGTGAACATATCTCAATGAATAGCAACGTTCAATTCAACGTTCCGTAAACTTGCTGTCTACCCTTTGAAATCTATCCTTGAAATCAATGTTCTGTAGTCCCGCTGTTAGAAATGAACGTTTCTCACTGAAGACTCTGTAATTTGTGGTAATACTGTAAAATGTGTAAAATGTGGTAATACTGAGAATGTTTCCTGTTGAAAACGGTGTACAATAAACAATTCTCTTTCAAAAGTAGGAGCGAATTCAACGTTCTAGGATCGTATTGTGTGGGAAGCTCCATTCCCTTCTTAAAGTAAGCGTAATTGACAGTTTCATTCACCGGTTATCTGGTAGGATCAGTTGGTATAGAAAAATCCCAAGGAATTCAAAGAGTAGGACATCATGGATTCTTTCGTTCCTCATTGAAAACTCATCGTGAATGTCATGTTGTTCTGTCCTGTCCTCTACTGTAAAGCCAATCGCTTTCCTAACTAAGCCTGTATTTAATGTTGCATAGTCCTGTTTTCCAAGTGAACATTTCTCAATGAATAGTAACGTTCAATTCAACGTGCCATAAACCTGTTGTCTAGGAAGAACTTATCCCCTGGAAAACTAACAGTGAATGCAGTGTGCTATTAGCCGATTTTGTACTAGCATCATTTACTAATGAAAGCTAACTGTGAACTGAAAAGATTACAAGCTGCTTCAATAACAACATAGATTGTGCAAGAAAATAACACAGTAAGTGGAGTTCTGTAATTCAATAGTGTTAACATTGAATTAAACTTTGAAATCTATCCTTGAAATCAATGTTCTGTAGTCCTGCTGTTAGAAATGAACATTTCTCACTGAAGACTAACCGTAAATACAATGTTCAGTAATTTCATTACACACAACATTCCAATGGTAATCTCAGATTGTTTTCAAAGTTCGATCAGAAGTTATATGCTCGGGACATTTCCTATTGAAAACAAAGATGATTTCAAAGAGCTAGAACTGTGTCAATACTGAGAATGTTTCCTGTTGAAAACTGTGTACAATAAACAACTCTCTTTCAAAAGTAGGAGCGAATTCAACGTTCTATGATCATATTGTGTAGGAAGCTCAATTCCCTTCTTAAAGTAAGCGTAATTGACAGTTTCATTCACCGGTTATCTGGTAGGATCAGTTTCTACTCAAAATTCGCAAGGAATTCTAAGAGTAGGACATCTTGGTTTCTTTCGTTTCTCATTGAAAACTCATCGTGAATGTCATGTTGTTCTGTTCTGTTCTCTACAGTAAAGCAATCTGCTTTCCTAACTAAGCCTGTATTCAAAGCTGCATGGTCCTGTTTTCTAAGTGAACATTTCTCAATAAATAGTAACGTTCAAGTCAACGTGCCGTAAACCTGTTGTCTAGGAAGAACTTATCCCCTGGAAAACTAACAGTGAATGCAATGTGCTATTAGCCGATTTTGTACTAGAATCATTTACTAATGAAAGCTAACTGTGAACTGAAAAGATTAGAAGCTGTTTCAAGAACAACATAGATTGTGCAAGAAAACTAACAGCGTAAGTGGAGTTCTGTAATTCAATTGTGTATAACATTGAATTACCCTTTGAAATCTATCCTTGAAATCAAGGTTCTGTAGTCCCGCTCTTAGAAATGAACGTTTCTCACTGAAGACTGACCGCGATTACCATGTTTTCTAATTTCATTACAGACAACATTCCAATGGTAATCTAAGATTGTTTTCAAAGTTCAATCTGAAGTTATATGTTCGGAACTTGTCCTATTGAAAAAGAGCTAGAACTGTGTGAAAACGGAGAATGTTTCCTGTTGAAAACGGTGTACAATAAACAATTCTCTTTCAAAAGTAGGAGCGAATTCAACGTTCTATGATCGTATTGTGTGGGAAGCTCCATTGCCTTCTTAAATTAAGCGTAATTGACAGTTTCATTCACCGGTTATCTGGTAGGATCAGTTGGTATTGAAAAATATCAAGGAATTCAAAGAGTAGGACATCATGGATTCTTTCGTTCCTCATTGAAAACTCATCGTGAATATCATGTTTTTCTGTCGTGTTCTCTACTGTAAAGCAATCCGCTTTCCTAACTATGCCTGTATTCAATGTTGCATAGTCCTATTTTCTAAGTGAACATATCTCAATGGATAGCAACGTTCAATTCAAAGTTCAGTAAACTTGCTCTCTAGGAAGAACTTATCCCCTGGAAAACCAACAGTGAATGCCATGTGCTATTAGCCGATTTTGTACTAGCATCATTTACTAATTAAAGCTAAGTGTGAACTGAAAAGATTAGAAGCTGTTTCAATAACAACATAGATTGTGCAAGAAAACTAACAGAGTAAGTGGAGTTCTGTAATTCAATTGTGTATAACATTGAATTACCCTTTGAAATCTATCCTTGAAATCAAAGTTCTGTAGTCCCGCTGTTAGAAATGAACGTTTCTCACTGAAGAATAACCGCGAATACTATATTTTCTAATTTCATTACAGACAACATTCCAATGGTAATCTAAGATTGTTTTCAAAGTTCAATCTGAAGTTATATGTTCGGAACTTGTCCTATTGAAAACGAAGATGAATTCAAAGAGCTAGAACTGTGTGAAAATGGAGAATGTTTCCTGTTGAAAACGGTGTACAATAAACAATTCTCTTTCAAAAGTAGGAGCGAATTCAACGTTCTATGATCTTATTGTGTAGGAAGCTCCATTCCCTTCTTACAGTAAGCGTAATTGACAGTTTCATTCACCGGTTATCTGGTAGGATCTGTTGGTATTGAAAAATCCCAAGGAATTCAAAGAGTAGGACATCTTGGATTCTTCGTTTCGCATTGAAAACTCATCGTGAATATCATGTTTTTCTGTCGTGTTCTCTACTGTAAAGCAATCTGCTTTCGTAACTAAGCCTGTATTCAATGTTGCATAGTCCTGTTTTCTATGTGAACATATCTCAATGAATAGCAACGTTCCATTCAACGTTCCATTAACCTGCTGTCTAGAAAGAACTTATCCCCTGGAAAACTAACAGTGAATGCAATGTGCTATTAGCCGATTTTGTACTAGAATCATTTACTAATGAAAGCTAACTGTGAACTGAAAAGATTAGAAGCTGTTTCAATAACAACATAGATTGTGCAAGAAAACTAACAGAGTAAGTGGAGCTCTGTAATTCAATTGTGTATAACATAGATTACCCTTTGAAATCTATCCTTGAATTCAAGGTTCTGTAGTCCCGCTCTTAGAAATGAACATTCTAACAGAAGACTGACCGCAAATACCATATTTTCTAATTTCAGTACAGACAACATTCCAATGGTAATCTAAGATTGTTTTCAAATTTCAATCTGAAGTTATATATTCGGAACTTGTCCTATTGAAAACGAAGTTGAATTCAAAGAGCTAGAACTGTGTGAAAATGGAGAATGTTTCCTGTTGAAAACTGTGTACAATAAACATTTCTCTTTAAAAAGTAGGAGCGAATTCAACGTTCTATGTTCGTATTGTGTGGGAAGCTCCATTCCCTTCTTAAAGTAAGCGTAATGGACAGTTTCATTCACCGGTTATCTGGTAGGATCAGTTGGTATTGAAAAATCCCAAGGAATTCAAAGAGTAGTACATCATGGATTCTTTCGTTCCATGAAAACTCATCGTGAATGTCATGTTGTTCTGTCCTGTCCTCTACTGTAAAGCCAATCGCTTTACTAACTAAGCCTGTATTTAATGTTGCATAGTCCTGTTTACTAAGTGAACATTTCTCAATGAATAGTAACGTTCAATTCAACGTGCCATAAACCTGTTTTCTAGGAAGAACTTATCCCCTGGAAAACTAACAGTGAATGCAATGTGCTATTAGCCGATTTTGTACTAGCATCATACACTAATGAAAGCTAACTGTGAACTGAAAAGATTACAAGCTGCTTCAATAACAACATAGATTGTGCAAGAAAAAAACAGCGTAAGTGGAGTTCTGTAATTCAATAGTGTTAACATTGAATTACACTTTGAAATCTATCCTTGAAATCAATGTTCTGTAGTCCCGCTCTTAGAAATGAACGTTTCTCACTGAAGACTGACCGCGAATACCATGTTTTCTAATTTCATTACAGACAACATTCCAATGGTAATCTAAGATTGTTTTCAAAGTTCAATCTGAAGTTATATGTTCGGAACTTGTCCTATTGAAAACGAAGGTGAATTCAAAGAGCTAGAACTGTGTGAAAACGGAGAATGTTTCCTGTTGAAAACTGTGTACAATAAACATTTCTCTTTCAAAAGTAGGAGCGAATTCAACGTTCGATGATCATATTGTGAAGGAAGGACAATTCCCTTCTTAAAGTACGCGTAATTGACAGTTTCATTCACCGGTTATCTGGTAGGATCAGTTGCTATTCAAAATTCCCAAGGAATTCTAAGAGTAGGACATCTTGGTTTCTTTCGTTTCTCATTGAAAACTCATCGTGAATATCATGTTGTTCTGTCCTGTTCTCTACTGTAAAGCAATCCGCTTTCCTAACTAAGCCTGTATTCAAAGCTGCATGGTCCTGTTTTCTAAGTGAACATTTCTCAATGAATAGTAACGTTCAAGTCAACGTGCCGTAAACCTGTTGTCTACGAAGAACTTATCCCCTGGAAAACTAACAGTGAATGCAATGTGCTGTTAGCCGATTTTGTACCAGGATCATTTACTAATGAAAGCTAACTGTGAACTGAAAAGATTAGAAGCTGTTTCAAGAACAACATAGATTGTGTAAGAAAACTAACAGAGTACGTGGAGTTCTGTAATTCAATTGTGTATAACATTGAATTACGCTTTGAAATCTATCCTTGAAATCAAGGTTCTGTAGTCCTGCTGTTAGAAATGAACGTATCTCACTAAAGACTAACCGCGAATACCATGTTTTCTACTTTCCTTACAGACAACATTCCAATGGTAATCTAAGATTGTTTTCAAAGTCCAATCTGAAGTTATATGTTCGGAACTTGTCATATTGAAAACGAAGATGAATTCAAAGAGCTAGAACTGTGTGAAAACGGAGAATGTTTCCTGTTGAAAACGGTGTACAAAAAACAATTCTCTTTCAAAAGTAGGAGTGAATTCAACGTTCTATGATCGTATTGTGTGGGAAGCTCCATTCCCTTCTTAAAGTAAGTGTAATTGACAGGTTCATTCACCGGTTATCTGGTAGGATAAGTTGGTATTGAAAAATCCCAAGGAATTCATAGAGTAGGACATCATGGATTCTTTCTTTCCTCATTGAAAACTCATTGTGAATGTCATGTTGTTCTGTCCTTTCCTCTACTGTAAAGCCAATCGCTTTCCTAACTAAGCCTGTATTTAATGTTGCATAGTCCTGTTTTCTAAGTGAACATTTCTCAATGAATAGTAACGTTCAATTCAACGTGCCATAAACCTGTTTTCTAGGAAGAACTTATCCCCTGGAAAACTAACAGTGAATGCAATGTGCTATTAGCCGATTTTGTACTAGCATCATTTACTAATGAAAGCTAACTGTGAACTGAAAACATTAGAAGCTGTTTCAATAACAACATAGATTGATCAAGAAAACTAACAGAGTAAGTGGAGTTCTGTAATTCAATTGTGTATAATATTGAATTACCGTTTGAAATCTATCCTTGAAATCAAGGTTCTGTAGTCCCGCTGTTAGAAATGAACGTTTCTCACTGAAGACTAACAGCAAATACAATGTTCTGTAATTTCATTACAGACAACATTCCAATGGTAATCTACGATTGTTTTCAAAGTTCGATCAGAAGTTATATGCTCGGAACATTTCCGATTGAAAACAAAGATGAATTCAAAGAGCTAGAACTGTGTCAATACTGAGAATGTTTCCTGTTGAAAACTGTGTACAATAAACATTTCTCTTTCAAAAGTAGGAGCGAATTCAACGTTCTATGATCGTATTGTGTAGGAAGTCAATTCAATTCTTAAAGTAAGCGTAATTGACAGTTTCATTCACCAGTTATCTGGTAGGATCATTTGGTATTGAAAAATCCTAAGGAATTCAAAGAGTAGGACATTTTGGATTCTTTCGTTTCTCATTGAGAACTCATCGTGAATATCATGTTTTTCGTCGTGTTCTCTACTGTAAAGTAATCAGCTTTCCTAACTAAGCCTGTATTCAATGTTGCATAGTCCTTTTTTCTAAGTGAACATATCTCAATGAATAACAACGTTCCGTAAACCTGCTGTCTAGGAAGAACTTATCCCCTGGAAAACTAACAGTGAATGCAATGTGCTATTAGCCGATTTTGTACCAGGATCATTTACTAATAAAAGCTAACTGAGAACTGAAAGGATTAGAAGCTGTTTCAATAACAACATAGATTGTGCAAGAAAATAACAGAGTAAATGGATTTCTGTAATTCAATACTGTTAACATTGAATTACCCTTTGAAATCTATCCTTGAAATCAATGTTCTGTAGTCCCGCTGTTAGAAATGAACGTTTCTCACTGAAGACTAACCGTAAATACAATGTTCTGTAATTTCATTACACACAACATTCCAATGGTAATCTAAGATTGTTTTCAAAGTTCGATCAGAAGTTATATGCTCGGAACATTTCCTATTGAAAACAAAGATGAATTCAAAGAGCTAGAACTGTGTCAATACTGAGAATGTTTCCTGTTGAAAACTGTGTACAATAAACATTTCTCTTTCAAAAGTAGGAGCGAATTCAACGTTCTATGATCGTATTGTGTAGGAAGTCAATTCAATTCTTAAAGTAAGCGTAATTGACAGTTTCATTCACCAGTTATCTGGTAGGATCATTTGGTATTGAAAAATCCTAAGGAATTCAAAGAGTAGGACATTTTGGATTCTTTCGTTTCTCATTGAGAACTCATCGTGAATATCATGTTTTTCGTCGTGTTCTCTACTGTAAAGTAATCAGCTTTCCTAACTAAGCCTGTATTCAATGTTGCATAGTCCTTTTTTCTAAGTGAACATATCTCAATGAATAACAACGTTCCGTAAACCTGCTGTCTAGGAAGAACTTATCCCCTGGAAAACTAACAGTGAATGCAATGTGCTATTAGCCGATTTTGTACCAGGATCATTTACTAATAAAAGCTAACTGAGAACTGAAAGGATTAGAAGCTGTTTCAATAACAACATAGATTGTGCAAGAAAATAACAGAGTAAATGGATTTCTGTAATTCAATACTGTTAACATTGAATTACCCTTTGAAATCTATCCTTGAAATCAATGTTCTGTAGTCCCGCTGTTAGAAATGAACGTTTCTCACTGAAGACTAACCGTAAATACAATGTTCTGTAATTTCATTACACACAACATTCCAATGGTAATCTAAGATTGTTTTCAAAGTTCGATCAGAAGTTATATGCTCGGAACATTTCCTATTGAAAACAAAGATGAATTCAAAGAGCTAGAACTGTGTCAATACTGAGAATGTTTCCTGTTGAAAACTGTGTACAATAAACATTTCTCTTTCAAAAGTAGGAGCGAATTCAACGTTCTATGATCGTATTGTGTAGGAAGCTCAATTCAATTCTTAAAGTAAGCGTAATTGACAGTTTCATTCACCGGTTATCTGGTAGGATAAGTTGGTATTGAAAAATCCCAAGGAAACCAAAGAGTAGGACATCTTGGATTCTTTCGTTTCTCATTGAAAACTCATCGTGAATATCATGTTTTTCTGTCGTGTTCTCTACTGTAAAGCAATCCGCAAACCTAACTAAGCCTGTATTCAATGTTGCATAGTCCTTTTTTCTAAGTGAAAATATCTCAATGAATAGCAACGTTCCATTCAACTTTCCGTAAACCTGCTGTCTAGGAAGAAGTTATCCCCTGGAAAACTAACATTGAATGCAATGTGCTATTAGCTGATTTTGTTCTAGCATCATTTAGTAATGAAAGCTAACTGTGAACTGAAAAGATTAGAAGCTGTTTCAATAACAACATAGATTTTGCAAGAAAATAACAGAGTAAGTGGAGTTCAGTAATTCAATTGTGTATAACATTGAATTACCCTTTAAAATCAAAGTTCTGTATTCCCGCTGTTAGAAATGAACGTTTCTCACTGAAGACTAACGGCGAATACCATGTTTTCTAATTTCATTACAGACAACATTCCAATGGTAATCTAAGATTTTTTTCAAAGTTCAATCTGAAGTTATATGTTCGGAACATGTCCCATTGAAAACAAAGATGAATTCAAAGAGCTAGAACTGTGTGAAAACGGAGAATGTTTCCTGTTGAAAACGGTGTACAATAAAAAATTCTCTTTCAAAAGTAGGAGCGAATTCAACGTTCGTTGATTGTATTGTGTGGGAAGCTCCATTCCCTTCTTAAAGTAAGCGTAATTGACAGTTTCATTCACCGGTTATCTGGTAGGATCAGTTGGTATTGAAAAATCCCAAGGAATTCAAAGAGTAGGACATCATGGATTCTTTCGTTCCTCATTGAAAACTCATCGTGAATGTCATGTTGTTCTGTCCTGTCCTCTACTGTAAAGCCAATCGCTTTCCTAACTAAGCCTGTATTTAATGTTGCATAGTCCTGTTTTCTAAGTGAACATTTCTCTATGAATAGTAACGTTCAATTCAACGTGCCATAAACCTGTTTTCTAGGAAGAACTTATCCCCTGGAAAACTAACAGTGAATGCAATGTGCTATTAGCCGATTTTGTACTAGCATCATTTACTAATGAATGCTAACTGTGAACTGAAAAGATTACAAGCTGCTTCAATAACAACATAGATTGTGCAAGAAAATAACAGAGTAAGTGGAGTTCTGTAATTCAATAGTGTTAACATTGAATTACCCTTTGAAATCTATCCTTGAAATCAATGTTCTGTAGTCCCGCTGTTAGAAATGAACGTTTCTCACTGAAGACCAACCGCAAATTCAATGTTCTGTAATTTCATTACACACAACATTCCAATGGTAATCCAAGATTGTTTTCAAAGTCCGATCAGAAGTTATATGCTCGGAATATTTCCTATTGAAAACAAAGATGAATTCAATGAGCTAGAACTGTGTCAATACTGAGAATGTTTCCTGTTGAAAACTGTGTACAATAAACATTTCTCCTTCAAAAGTTGGAGCGAATTCAACGTTCTATGGTCATATTGTGAAGGAAGGACAATTCCCTTCTTAAAGTAAGCGTAATTGACAGTTTCATTCACTGGTTATCTGGTAGGATCAGTTGCTATTCAAAATTCCCAAGGAATTCTAAGAGTAGGACATCTTGGTTTCTTTCGTTTCTCATTGAAAACTCATCGTGAATGTCATGTTGTTCTGTCCTGTTCTCTACTGTAAAGCAATCCGCTTTCCTAAGTAAGCCTGTATTCAAAGCTGCATGGTCCTGTTTTCTAAGTGAACATTTCTCAATGAATAGTAACGTTCAAGTCAACGTGCCGTAAACCTTTTGTCTAGGAAGAACTTATCCCCTGGAAAACTAACAGTGAATGCAATGTGCTATTAGCCGATTTTGTACTAGAATCATTTACTAATGAAAGCTAACTGTGAACTGAAAAGATTACAAGCTGTTTCAAGAGCAACATAGATTGTGCAAGAAAACTAACAGAGTAAGTGGAGTTCTGTAATTCAATTGTGTATAACATTGAATTACCCTTTGAAATCTATCCTTGAAATCAAGGTTCTGTTGTCCCGCAGTTAGAAATGAACGTTTCTCAGTGAAGACTAACCGCAAATACAATGTACTGTAATTTCATTACAGACAACATTCCAATGGTAATCTAAGATTGTTTTCAAAGTTCGATCAGAGGTTATATGCTCAGAACATTTCCTATTGAAAACGAAGATGAATTCTAAGAGCTAGAACTGTGTGAAAAGGGAGAATGTTTCCTGTAGAAAACGGTGTACAATAAACAATTCTCTTTCAAAAGTAGGAGCGAATTCAACGTTCTATGATCGTATTGTGTGGGAAGCTCCATTCCCTTCTTAAAGTAAGCGTAATTCACCGTTTCTTTCACCAGTTATCTGGTAGGATCAGTTGGTATAGAAAAATCCCAAGGAATTCAAAGAGTAGGACATCATGGATTCTTTCGTTTCTCTGAAAACTCATCGTGAATGTCATGTTGTTCTGTCCTGTCCTCTACTGTAAAGCCAATCGCTTTCCTAACTAAGCCTGTATTTAATGTTGCATAGTCCTGTTTTCTAAGTGAACATTTCTCAATGAATAGTAACGTTCAATTCAACGTGCCATAAACCTGTTGTCTAGGAAGAACTTATCCCCTGGAAAACTAACAGTGAATGCAATGTGCTATTAGCCAATTTTGTACTAGCATCATTTACTAATGAAAGCTAACTGTGAACTTAAAAGATTAGAAGCTGCTTCAATAACAACATAGATTGTGCAAGAAAATAACAGAGTAAATGGAGTTCTGTAATTCAGTACTGTTAACATTGAATTACCCTTTGAAATCTATCCTTGATATCAATGTTCTGTAGTCCCGCTGTTAGAAATGAACGTTTCTCACTGAAGACTAACCGTAAATACAATGTTCTGTAATTTCATTACACACAACATTCCAATGGTAATCTAAGATTGTTTTCAAAGTTCGATCAGAAGTTATATGCTCGGAACATTTCCTATTGAAAACAAAGATGAATTCAACGAGTTAGAACTGTGTCAATACTGAGAATGTTTCCTGTTGAAAACTGTGTACAATAAACATTTCTCTTTCAAAAGTAGGAGCGAATTCAACGTTCTGTGATCGTATTGTGTAGGAAGCTCAATTCATTTCTTAAATTAAGCGTAATTGACAGTTTCATTCACCGGTTATCTGGTAGGATAAGTTGGTATTGAAAAATCCCAAGGAAACCAAAGAGTAGGACATCTTGGATTCTTTCGTTTCTCATTGAAAACTCATCGTGAATATCATGTTTTTCTGTCGTGTTCTCTACTGTAAAGCAATCCGCTTTCGTAACTAAGCCTGTATTCAATGTTGCATAGTCCTGTTTTCTAAGTGAACATATCTCAATGAATAGCAACGTTCCATTCAACATTCCGTAAACCTGCTGTCTAGAAAGAACTTATCCCCTGGAAAACTAACAGGGAATGCAATGTGCTATTAGCCGATTTTGTAGTAGCATCATTTACTAATGAAAGCTACCTGTGAACTGAAAAGATTAGAAGCTGTTTCAATAACAACATAGATTGTGCAAGAAAACTACCAGAGTAAGTGGAGTTCTGGAATTCAATTGTGTATAACATTGAAGTACCTTTGAAATCAAAGTTCTGTAGTCCCGCTGTTAGAAATGAACGTTTCTCACTGAAGACTAACCGCGAATACCATGTTTTCTAAATTCATTACAGACAACATTCCAATGGTAATCTAAGATTGTTTTCAAAGTTCAATCTGAAGTTATATGTTCGGAACTTGTCCCATTGAAAACAAAGATGAATTCAAAGAGCTAGAAATGTGTGAAAACGGAGAATGTTTCCTGTTGAAAACGGTGTATAATAAACAATTCTCTTTCAAAAGTAGGAGCGAATTCAACGTTCTATGATCGTATTGTGTGGGAAGCTCCATTCCCTTCCTAAAGTAAGCGTAATTGACCGTTTGTTTCACCGGTTATCTGGTTTGATCTGTTGGTATTGAAATATCCCAAGGAATTCAAAGAGTAGGACATCATGGATTCTTTCGTTCCTCATTGAAAACTCATCGTGAATGTCATGTTGTTCTGTCCTGTCCTCTACTGTAAAGCCAATCGCTTTCCTAACTAAGCCTGTATTTAATGTTGCATAGTCCTGTTTTCTAAGTGAACATTTCTCTATGAATAGTAACGTTCAATTCAACGTGCCATAAACCTGTTTTCTAGGAAGAACTTATCCCCTGGAAAACTAACAGTGAATGCAATGTGTTATTAGCCGATATTGTACTAGCTTCATTTACTAATGAAAGCTAACTGTGAACTGAAAAGATTACAAGCTGCTTCAATAACAACATAGATTGTGCAAGAAAATAACAGAGTAAGTGGAGATCTGTAATTCAATAGTGTTAACATTGAATTACCCTTTTAAATCTATCCTTGAAATCAATGTTCTGTAGTCCCGCTGTTTTAAATGAATGTTTCTCACTGAAGACTAACCGCGATTTCAATGTTCTGTAATTTCTTTACTGACAACATTCCAATTGTAATCTAAGATTGTTCTCAAAGTTTGATCAGAAATTATGTGCTCGGAACATTTCCTATTGAAAGCAAAGATGAATTCAAAGGGCTAGAACTGTGTGAATACTGAGAATGTTTCCTGTTGAAAAGTGTGTACAATAAACAATTCTCTTTCAAAAGTAGGCGCGAATTCAACGTTCTATGATCCTATTGTGTAGGAAGCTTAATTCTCTTATTAAAGTAAGAGTATTTGATAGTTTCATTCACCGGTTATCTGGCAGGATCAGTTGCTATTGAAAAATCCCAAGGAATTCAAAGGGTAGGACATCTTGGATTCTTTCGTTTTTCATTGAAAACTCATCGTGAATGTCATGTTGTTCTGTGCTATTCTCTACTGTAAAGCAATCCGCTTTCCTAACTAAGCCTGTATTCACTGTTGCATAGTCCTGTTTTCTATGTGAACATTCTCAATGAATAGTAATGTTCAATTCAAAGTTCCGTAAACCTGTTGTCTAGGAAGTACTTATCCCCAGAAAAATAACACTGAAAGCAATGTGCTACTAGCCGATTATGTACTAGCATCATTTACTAATGAAAGCTAACTGTGAACTGAAAAGATTAGAAGCTGCTTCAGTAACAACATAGTTTGTGCAAGAAAACTAACAGAGACAGTGAAGTTCTGTAATTCAATTGTGTATAATATTGATTTACCTTTGAAATCTATCCTTGATTTCAAGGTTCTGTAGTCCCGCTGTTTCAAATGAACATATTTCACTGAAGACTAACCGTGAATTCCATTTTCTGTAATTTCACTACAGACAACATTCCTATGGTAATCTAAGTTTGTTTTCAAAGTTCGATCAGAAGTTATATGCTCGGAACTTTTCCTATTGAAAGCGAAGATGAATTCAGAGGGCTAGAACTGTGTGAATACTGAGACTGTTTGCTGTTGAGAACTGTGTACAATAAACAATTCTCTCTCAAAAGTAGGAGCGAATTCAGTGTTCTATGATCGTATTGTGTAGGAAGCTCCATTCCTTTTTTAAAGGAAGCGTAATTGACAGTTTCATTCACTGGTTATCATGTAGGATCAGTTGCTATTGAAAAATCCCAAGGAATTCAAAGAGTAAGACATCTTGGATTCTTTCGTTTCTCATAGAAAACTCATCGTGAATGTCATGTTGTTCTGTCCTGTTCTCTACTGTATAGCAATCCGCTTTCTAACTAACCCTGTATTCAATGTTGCATACTCCTGTTTTCTAAGTAAACATTTCTCAATGAATAGTTACGTTCCATTCAACGTTCCGTAAACCTGTTGTCTGGGAAGAACTTATGCCCTGGAAATCTAACAGTGAATGCAATGTGCTATTATCCGATTATGTACTAGCATCATTTACTAGTGACAGCAAACTGTGAACTGATTACATTAGAAGGTGCTTCAATAACAACATAGGTTGTGCAAGAACACTTACAGAGAAAGTCGAGTTCTGTATTTCAATTGTGTATAATATTGAATTCCCCTTTGAAATCCATCCTTGTATTCAAAGTTCTCTAGTACCGCTGTTTGAAATAAACGTTTCTTACTGTAGACTAACCGTGAATTCAGTGTTCTGTAATTTCATTACAGGCAACATTCCAATGGTAATCTAAGATTGTTTTCAAAGTTCGATCAGAAGATATATGCTCGGAACATTTCCTATTGAAAGCGAATATGAATTCAAAGGGATAGAACTATGTGAATACTGAGAATGTTTCCTGTTGAAAACTGAGTACAATAAACAATTCTCTTTCAAAAGTAGGAGCTAATTCAACGTTCTATGATCGTATTGTGTAGGAAGCTCGATTCATTTCTTAAAGAAAGCGTAATTGACAGTTTCATTCACCGGTTATCTGGTAGGATCATTTGCTATTGAAAAATCTCAAGGAATTCAAAGAGTAGGATATCTTGGATTCTTTCGGTTCTCATTGAAAACTCATCGTGAATGTCATGTTGTTCTGTCCTGTTCTCTACAGTAAAGCAATCCACTTTCCTAACTAAGCCTATAATCAATGTTGCACAGTCCTGTTTTCTAAGTAAACAATCCTCAATGAATTGTAACGTTCAGTTCAACGTTCCGTAAACCTGTTGTCTAGGAAGAACTTATCCCCTGGAAAACTAACAGTGAATGAAATGGGCTATTAGCTGATTATGTACTAGCATCATTTACTAATGAAAGCTAACTGTGAACTGAAAAGATTAGAAGCTGCTTGTGTAACAACATAGGTTTTGCAAGAACACTAAAAGAGAGTTGAGTTCTTGAATTATCCTTTGAAATCTATCCTTGAAATCAAAGTTCTGTAGTCCCGCTGTTTGAAATAAACGGTTCTCATACAAGACTAACCTCGAATACAATGTTCTGCAATTTCATTACAGACAACAGTCCAATAGTAATCTAAGATTGTTTCCAAATTTCGATCAGAAGTTATATGCTCCGAACATTTCCTATTGAAAACGAAGATGAATTCAAAGGGCTAGAACTCTGTGAATACTGAGAATGTTTCCTGTTGAAACCTGTGTACAATAAACAATTCTCTTTCAAAAGTAGGAGCGAATTCCACGTTCTATAATCATAGAGTGTAAGAAGCTCAATTCCCTTCTTAAATAAGCGTAATTGATAGTTTCATTCACCGGATCTGGTAGGATTAGTTGCTATTCAAAAATCCCAAGGAATACAAAGAGTAGGACATATTGGATTCTTTCGTTTCTCATTGAAAACTCATCGTGAAGGTCATGTTGTTCTGTCCTGCTCTCTACTGTAAAGCAATCAGCTTTCTAACTAAGCCTGTATTCAATGTTGCATAGTCCTGTTTTCTAAGTGAACATTTCTCAATGAATAGTAACGTTCAATTCAACGTTCCATAAACCTGTTGTCTACGAAGAACTGAACCCCAGGAAAACTAACAGTGAATGCAATGTGCTATTAGCCGATAATGTACTAGCATCATTTACTAATGAAAGTTAAGTGTGAACTGAGAAGATAAGAAGCTGCTTCAATAACAACGTAGGTTGTGCAAGAAAACTAACAGAGAAAGTGGAGTTCTGTAATTCAATTGTGTATAACATTGAATTACCCTTTGAAATCTATCCTTGAATTCAAAGTTATGTAGTCCCGCGGTTTGAAATTAACGTTTCTCAATGAAGACTAACCGCTAATTCAATGTTCTGTAATTTGATTACGGACAACAATCCAATGGTAATGTAACATTGTTTTCAAGGTTCGAACGAAGTTATATGCTCGAAACATTTCCTATTGAAAACGAAGATGAATTCAAACGGCTAGAACTGTCTGAATACTGACAATGTTTCCAGTTGAAAAATGTGTACAATACACAATTCTCTTTCAAAAGTAGGAGCAAATTCAACGTTCTATGATCTTATTGTGTAGGAAGCTCAATTCCCTTCTTAACGTAAGCGTAATTGACAGTTTCATTCACCGGTTATCTGGTAGGATCGGTTGCTTTTGAAAAATCCCAAGGAATTCAAAGAGTAGGACATCTTGGATTCTTTCGTTTGTCATTGAAAACTCATCCTTAATGTCATGTTATTCTGTTCTGTTATCTACTGTAAAGCAATCCGCTTTCCTAACTGAGCCTGTATGCAATGTTGCATAGTCCTGCTTTCTAAGTGAACATTTCTCAATGAATAGTAACATTCAATTCAACGTTCCTTAAACCTGGTGTCTAGGAAGAACTTGTCCCCTGGAAAACTAACAGTGAATGCAATGTGCTATTAGCATATTATGTACTAGCATCATTTACTAATGAAAGCTAACTGTGAACTGAAAAGATTAGAAGCTGCTTCAATAACAACATAGGTTGTGCACGAAAACTAACAGAGAAAGTCGAGTTCTTTAATTCAATTGTGTATAACATTGAATTAAAATTTGAAATATATCCCTGAAATCAAAGTTCTGTAGTCCCGCTGTTTGAAAGGAATGTTTCTCACTGAAGACTAACCACGAATTCAATGTTCTGTAATTTCATTACCGACAAAATTCCAATGGTAATCTAAGATTGCTTTCAAAGGTCGATCAGAATTTATATGCTCAGAACATTTCCTATTGAAAACGAACATGAATTCAAAGGGCTAGAACTGTGTGTATACTGAGAATGTTTCCTCTTGTAAACTGGGTACAATAAAAAATTCTCTTTCAAAAGTAGGAGCGAAATCAACGTTCTAAGATAGTATTGCGCAGGATGCCCAATTCCCTTCTTAAACACATTGACAGTTTCATTCACAGGTTATCTGGTAGAATCAGTTGCTATTGAAAAATCCCAAGGAATTCTAAGAGTAGGACATCTTGGATTACTTCGTTTCTCGTTGAAAACTCATCATGAATGTCATGTTGTTCTGTCCTGTTCTCTATTGTTAAAGCAATCCGCTTTCCTAACTAAGGCTGTATTCAATGTTGCATAGTCCTGTTTTCTACGTGAATATTTCTCAATGAAGAGTAATGTTCAATTCAAAGTTCCGTAAACCTGTTGTCTAGGAAGAACTTATCCCCTGGAAAACTAACAGTGAATGCAATGTGCTATTAGCCGATTATGTACTGGCATCATTTACTAATGAAAGCTAACTGTGAACTGAAAAGTTTAGAAGCTGCTATAATAACAACATAGATTGTGCAAGAAAACTAACAGACAAAGACGAGTTCTGTAATTTAATTGTGTACAACATTGAATTATCCTTTGATATCTATCCTTGAAATCAAAGTTCTGTAGTCCTGCTGTTTGAAATGAACGTTTTTCACTGAAGACCAACCGCAAATTAAATGTTCTGTAATTTCATTACAGACAACTTTCCAATGGTAATCTAAGATTGCTTTCAAAGGTCGATCAGAAATTATATGCTCAGAAAATTTCCTATTGAAAACGAAGATGAATTCAAAGGGCTAGAACTGTGTGAATACTGAGAATGTTTCCTGTTGAAAACTGTGTATATTAAACAATTCTCTTTCAAAAGTAGGTGCGAATTCAACGTTCTATGATGATATTGTGCAGGAAGCTCAATTCCCTTTTTAAAGTAAGCGTAATTGACAGTTTCATTCACCGGTTATCTGGTAGGATCAGTTGCTACTGAAAAATCCCAAGGAATTCAAAGAGTAGGACATCTTGGATTCTTTCGTTTCTGTTTGAAAACTCATCACGAATTTCATGTTGTTCTGTCCTGTTATCTACTGTAAAGCAATCCGCTTCCGAACTAAGGTTGTATTCAATGTTGCATAGTCCTGTTTTCTAAGTGAACATTTCTCAATGAATAGTAACATTCAATTCAACGTTCCATAAACCTGTTGTCTAGGAAGAACGTATCCCCTGTAAAACTACCAGTGAATGCAATGTGCTATTAGCCGATTATGTACCTGCATCATTTACTAATGAAAGCTAACTGTGAACTGAAAAGATTAGAAGCTGATATAATTACAACATAGATTGTGCAAGAAATCTAACATAGAAAGTCGAGTTCCGTAATTCAATTGTGTATAACATTGAATTCACCATTGAAATCTATCCTTGAAATCAAAGTTCTGTAGTTCCGCTGACAGAAATGAACGTTTCTCACAGAAGACTAACCGTGAATACAATGTTTTGTAATTTTTTTACAGACAACATTGCAATGGTAATCTAAGATTGTTTTCAAAGTTCGATCAGAAGTTTTATGCTCGGAACATTTCCTATTGAAAGCGAAGAAGAATTCAAAGGGCTAGAACTGTGTGAATGCTGGGAATGTTTCCTGTTGAAAACTGTGTACAATAAACAATTCTCTTTCAAAAGTAGGAGCGAATTCAACGTTCTACGATCATATTGTGTAGAAAATTCAATTCCCTTCTTAAAGTAAGAGTAATTGACAGTTTCATTCACCGGTTATCTGGTAGGATCAGTTCCTATTGAAAAATCCCAAGGAATTCAAAGGGTAGGACATCTTGAATTCTTTCGTTTCTCATTGAAAACGCCTCGTAAATGTCATGTTGTTCTGTCCTGTTCTCTAGTGTAAAGCAATCCGCTTTATGAAGTAAGCCTGTATTCAATGTTGCATAGGCTTGTTCTCTAAGTGAACATTGCTCAGTGAATAGTAACGTTCAATTCAACGTTCCGTAAACCTGTTGTTTAGGAAGAACTTATCCCCCGAAAACTAACAGTGAATGCAATTTTGCTTAGCCGATTATGTACTAGCATCATTTACTAATGAAAGCTAACTGTGAAGTGAAAAGATTAGAAGCTGTTTCAATAAAAACATCGGTTGTGCAAGAAAACTAACAGAGAAAGTCAAGTTCTGTAATTAAATTGTGTATAGTGTTGAATTACCCTTTGACGTGTATCCTTGAAATCAAAGTTCTGTAGTCCCGCTGTTTGAAATGAACGTTTCTCACTGAAGACTAACCGCGAATTCAATGTTCTGTAATTTCAACACTGTCAACATTCCAATGGTAATCTAAGATTGTTTTCAAAGGTCGATCAGAAGTTATATGCTCGGAACATTTCCTATTCAAAACGAAGTTGAATCAAAGGGCTAGAACTGTGTGAATACTGAGAATGTTTCCTGTTGAAAACTGTGTACAATAAACAATTCTCTTTCAAAAGTAGGAGCGAATTCAATGTTCTATGATCGTATTGTGTAGGAAGCTCAAATTCCTTCTTAAAGTAAGCATAATTGACAGTTTCATTCACCGGTTATCTGGTAGGATCAGTTGCTACTGAAAAATCCCAAGGAATTCAAAGGCTAGGACATCTTGGATTCTTTCGTTTCTCGTTGAAAACACATCACGAATGTGATGTTGTTCTGTCCTGTTCACTATTGTAAAGCAATCCGCTTTCCTAACTAAGGCTGTATTCAATGTTGCATAGTCCTGTTTTCTAAGTGAACATTTCTCAATGAACAGTAACGTTCAATTCAACGTTCCATAAACCTGTTGTCCAGGAAGAACTTATCCCCTGGAAAACTAAGAGTACTCGCATCATTTACTAATGAACGCTAACTGTGAACTGAAATGATTAGAAGCTGATATAATATCAACATACGTTGTGCAAGAAAATAACAGAGAAAGTCGTGTTCGGTAATTCAATTGTGTATAAATTTGTATTACCCTTTGAAATCCATCCTTGAATTCAACGTAATTGACAGTTTCATTCACCAGTTATCTGGTAGGATCAGTTGCTATTGAAAAATCCCAAGGAATTCAAAGAGTAGGACATCTTGGATTCTTTCTTTTCTCATTGAAAACTCATCGTGAATGTCATGTTGTTCTGTCCTGTTTTCTACTGTAAAGCAATCCGATTTCTTAACAAAGCCTGTATTCAATGTTGCATACTCCTGTTTTCTACGTGAACATTTCTCAATGAATAGTAAGTTTCAATTCAACGTTCTGTGAACCTGTTGTCTGGGACGAACTTATCCCCTGGAAAAATAACAGTGAATGCAATATGCTATTAGCTGATTATGTACTAGCATCATTTACTGATGAAAGCTAAATATGAACTGAAAAGATTAGAAGCTGCTTCAATAACAACATACGTTGTGCAAAAAAACTAACAGCAAAAGTCGAGTTGTGTAATTCAATTGTGTATAATATTGATTTACCCTTTAAAATCTATCCTTGAATTCAAGGTTCTGTAGTCCCACTGTTTGAAATGAACATTTCTCACTGAAGACTAACCGTGAATTCCATTTTCTGTAATTTCATTACACACAACATTCCAATGGTAATCTAAGATTGTTTTCAATGTTCGATCAGAGGTTATATGCTCGGAACATTTCCTATTGAAAGCGAAGATGAATTCAAAGGTTAGAACTGTGTGAATACTGAGAATGATTCCTCTGAAAACTGTGTACATTAAAAAATTCTCTTTCAAAAGTAGGAGCGAATTCAACCTTCTATGATCGTAATGTGTAGGAAGCTCAATTCCATTCTTAAAGTAAGGGTATATGACAGTTTCATTCACCGGTTATCTGGAACGATCAGTTGCTATTGAAAAATCCCAAGGAATTCAAAGAGTACGACATCTTGGATTCTTTCGTTTCTCATTGAAAACTCATCGTGAAGGTTATGTTGTTCTATCCTGTTATCTACTGTAAAGCAATCCGCTTTCCTAACTAAGCCTGTATTAAATGTTGCATAGCCCTGTTTTCTATGTGAACATTTATCAATGAATAGTAACGTTCAATTCAACATTCCGTAAACCTGATGTCTAGGAAGAAATTATCCCCTGGAAATCTAACAGTGAATGCCATGTGCTATTAGCCAATTGTGTACTAGAATCATTTACTAATCAAAGCTAACTGTGAAATGAAAAGATTAGAAGCTGCTTCAATAACAACATAGGTTGTGCAAGGAAACTAACAACAAACGTCGAGTTCCGTAATTCAATTGTGTATAATATTGAATTACCCTTTGAAATCTACCCTTGAATTCAAAGTTCTGTAGTCCCCCTGTTTGAAATGAACGTTTCTCACTGAAGACGAACCACGAATTCAATGTTCTGTAAGTTCATTACAGGCAACATTCCAATGGCAATTTAAGATTGTTTTCAAAGGTCGATCAGAAGTTATATGCTCGGAACATTTTCTATTGAAAACGAAGATGTATTGAAAGGGCTAGAACTGTGTGAATACTGAGAATGTTTCCTGTTGAAAACTGTGTACAATATACAATTCTCTTTCAAAATAGCAGCGAATTCAACGTTCTATGATCGTATTGTGCAGGAAGCTCAATTCTCTTCTTAAAGTAAGTGTAATTGACAGTTTCATTCACCGGTTATCTGGTAGGATCAGTTGGTATTGAAAAAACCCAAGGAATTCAAAGACTCGGACATCTTGGCTTCTTTCGTTTCTCATTGAAAACTCATCTTGAATGTCATGTTGTTCTGTCCTGTTCACTACTGTAAAGCAATCCGCTTTCCTAACTAAGCCTGTATTCAATGTCGCATAGTCCTGTTTTCTAAGTGAACATTTCCCAATGAATAGTAACTTTCAATTCAACGTTCTGTAAACCTGTTGTCTAGGAAGAAGTTATCCCCTGAAAACTAACAGTGAATGCAATGTGCTATTAGCTGATTATGTCCTTGCATCATTTACTAATGAAAGCTAACTGTGAACTGAAAAGATTAGAAGCTGCTTCAATAACAACATAAGTTGTGCAAGAAAACTAACAGAGAAAGTGGAGTTCTGTAATTCCATTGTGTATAACATTGAATTACCCTTTGAAATCTATCCTTGAATTCAAAGTTCTGTAATCCCGCTGTTTGAAATGAATGTTTCTCACTGAAGACTAACCGCGAATTCAATGTTCTGTAATTTCATTACAGACAACATTCCAAAGGTAAAATAAGATCGTTTTCAAAGTTCGGTCAGAAGTTATATGCTCGGAACATTTCCTATTGAAAACAAAGATGAATTCAAAGAGCTAGAACTGTGTGAATACTGAGAATGTTTCCTGTTGAAAACGGTGTAGAATAAACAATTCTCTATCAAAAGTACGAGCGAATTCAATGCTCTATGATCGCATTGTGTAGGAAGCTCAATTCCCTTCTTATAGTGAGCGAAATTGACAGTTTCATTAACCGGTTAACTGGTAGGATAAGTTGGTATTGAAAAATTTGAAGGAATCAGAGAGTAGGACATCTTGCATTCTTTCGTTTCTCATTGAAAACTCATCGTGAATTTCATGTTGTTCTCTCCTGTTCTCTAATGTAAAGCAATCCGCTTTCCTAACTAAGCCTGTATTCAATGTTGCATAGTCCTGTTTTTTAAGTGCACATTTCTATATGAATAGTAACGTTCAATTCAACGTTCCGCAAACCTGTTGTCTAGGAAGAACTAATCCCCTGGAAAACTAACAGTGAATGCAATGTGCTATTAGCCGATCATGTACTAGCATCATTTCCTAATGAAAGATAATTGTGAACCGAAATTCTTAGAAGCTGCTATAATAACAACATAAATTGTGCAAGAAAACTATCAGAGAGAGTCGAGTTCTGTAATTCAATAGTGTATAACATTGAATTACCCTTTGAAATCTATCCTTGAAATCAATGTTCTGTAGTCACGCTGTTAAAAATGAACGTTTCTCACTGAAGACTAACCGCGAATACAATGTTTTGTAATTTCATTACATACAACATTCCAATGGTAAGCTAAGATTGTATTCAAAGTTCCATCAGAAGTTATATGCTCGTAACATTTCCTATTGAAAATGAAGATGAATTCAAACAGCTAGAACTGAGTGAATACTGAGAATGTTTCCTGTTGAAAACTGCGTACAATAAACAATTCTCTTTCAAAAGTAGGAACGAATTCAACCTTCTATGATCATATTGTGTAGGAAGCTCAATTCCCTTCTTAAAGTAAGTGTAATTGACAGTGAGAAATGTTCATTTCTAACAACGGGACTACAGAACCTTGATTTCAAGGATAGATTTCAAAGGGTAATTCAATGTTAACACTATTGAATTACAGAACTCCACTTACTCTGTTATTTTCTTGCACAATCTATGTTGTTATTGAAGCAGCTTGTAATCTTTTCAGTTCACAGTTAGCTTACATTAGTAAATGATGCTAGTACAAAATCGGATAATAGCACATTGCATTCACTGTTCGTTTTCCAGGGGATAAGTTCTTTCTAGACAGCAGGTTTACAGAACGTTGAATGGAACGTTGCTATTCATTGAGATATGTTCACTTAGAAAACAGGACTATGCAACATTGAATACAGGCTTAGTTACGAAAGCGGATTGCTTTACAGTAGAGAACACGACAGAAAAACATGATATTCACGATGAGTTTTCAATGAGAAACGAAAGAATCCAAGATGTCCTAATCTTTGAATTCCTTGTGATTTTTCAATACCAACTGATCCTGCCAGTTAACCGGTGAATGAAACTGTCAATTACGCTTACTTTAAGAAGGGAATTGTCCTTCCTTCACAATATGATCATAGAACGTTGAATTCGCTCCTACTTTTGAAAGAGAAATGTTTATTGTACACAGTTTTCAACAGGAAAAATTCTCAGTATTGACACAGTTCTAGCTCTTTGAATTCATCTTTGTTTTCAATAGGAAATGTTCCGAGCATATAACTTCTGATCGAACTTTGAAAACAATCTTAGATTACTATTGGAATGTTGTCTGTAATGAAATTAAAGAACACTGTATTAGCGGTTAGTCTTCAGTGAGAAACGTTCATTTCCAACAGCGGGACAAAAGAACTTTGATTTCAAGGATAGTTTTCAAAGGGTAATTCAATGTAATACACAAATGAATTATAGAACTCGACTTTCTCTGTTAGTTTTCTTGCAAAATCTATGTTGTAATTGAAGCAGTTTGTAATCTTTTCAGTTCACAGTTAGCTTTCATTAGTAAATGATGCTAGTACACAATCGGCTAATAGCACATTGCATTCACTGCTTGTTTTCCAGGGGATAAGTTCTTCCTAGAAAACAGGTTTACAGAACGTTGACTTGAATGTTCCAATTCAATGAGAAATGTTAACTTAGAAATCAGGAATATGCAACTTTGAATACAGGCTTAGTTAGTAAAGCGGATTGCTTTACAGTACAGAACAGGACAGAACAACATGACATTCACGATGAGTTTTCAATGAGAAACGAAAGAATCCAAGATGTCCTACTCTTTGAATTCCGTGGGATTTTTCAATAGCAACTGATCCTACCAGATAACCTGAGAATGAAACTGTCAATTACGCTTACTTTCAGAAGGGAATTGACCTTCCTACAGAATATGATCATAGAATGTTGAATTCGCTCCTACTTTTGAAAGAGAATTGTTTATTGTACACAGTTTTCAACATGAAACATTCTCCATATTCACACAGTTCTAGCTCTTTGAATTCATCTTCGTTTTGAATAGGACATGTTCCGAGCAGATAACTTCTGATCGAACTTTGAAAACAATCTTAGATTACCATTGGAATGTTGTCTGTAATGAAATTACAAAACATTGTATTCGCGGTTAGTCTTCAGTGAGAAACGTTCATTTCTAACAGTGGGTCTAAAGAACTTTTATTTCAAGGGTAGATTTCAAAGGGCAATTCAATGTTATACACAATTGAATTACAGAACTCAACTTTCTCTATAAGTTTTCTTGCACAATCTATGTTGTTATTGAAGCAGCTTGTAATCTTTTCAGTTCACAGTTAGCTTTCATTAATAAATGATCCTAGTACAAAATCGGCTAATAGCACATTGCATTCACTGTTAGTTTTCCAGGGGATAAGTTCTTCCTAGACAGCAGGTTTATGGAACGTTGAATTGAACGTTGCATTTCACTGAGAAATGTTCACTTAGGAAACAGGACTATGCAACATTGAATACAGGCTTAGTTAGGAGAGCGGATTGCTTTACAGTAGAGAACATCACAGAATAACATGACATTCACGATGAGTTTTCAATGAGAAACGAAAGAATCCAAGATGTTCTACTCTTTGAATTTCTTCGGATTTTTCAGTACCAACTGATGCTGTCAGATAACCGGTGATTGAAACTGTCAATTACATTTACTGAAAGAAGGGAATTGAGCTTCCCACACAATACGATCATAGAACGTTGAATTCACTCCTACTTTTGAAAAAGAATTGTTTATTGTACACCGTTTTCAACAGGAAACATTCTCCGTATTCACACAGTTCTAGCTCTTTGTATTCATCTTCGTTTTCAATAGGACATGTTCCGAGCATATAACTTCAGATTGAACTTTGAAAACAATCTTAGATTACCATTGGAATGTTGTCTGTAATGAAATTAGAAAACATGGTATTCGCGGTCAGTCTTCAGTGAGAAACGTTCATTTCTAAGAGCGGGACTAAAGAACTTTGATTTCAAGGATTGATTTGAAAGGGTAATTCAATGTTATACACAATTGAATTACAGAACTCGACTTTCTCTGTTAGTTTTCTTGCACAATCTATGTTGTTATTGAAACAGCTTTTAATCTTTTCAGTTTACAGTTAGCTTTCATTAGTAATTGATGCTAGTACATAATTGGCTAATAGCGTATTGCATTCCCTGTTAGTTTTCCATGGGATAAGTTCTTCCTAGACAACAGGTTTACGGCACGTTGAATTGAACGTTACTATTCATTGAGAAATGTTCACCTAGAAAACAGGACTATGCAACATTGAATACACGCTTATTTAGGAAAGCGGATTGTTTACAGTAGAGAACACGACAGAACAACATGACATTCACGATGAGTTTTCAATGAGAAACGAAAGAATCCAAGATGTCCTACTCTTTGAATTCCTTGGGATTTTTCAATACCAACTGATCCTACCAGATAACCGGTGAATGACACTGTCAATTACACTTACTTTAAGAAGGGAATTGTGCTTCCCACACAATACGATCATAGAACATTGAATTTGCTCCTACTTTTGAAAGAGAATTGTTTATTGTACACCGTTTTCAACATGAAACATTCTCCGTATTCACACAGTTCTACCTCTTTGAATTCATCTTCGTTTTCAATAGGACATGTTCTGAGCATGTAACTTCAGATTGAACTTGGAAAACAATCTTAGATTACCACTGGAATGTTGTCTCTAATGAAATTAGAAAACATGGTATTCGCGGTTAGTCTTCAGCGTGAAACGTTCATTTCTAACAGCGGGACAAAAGAACTTTGATTTCAAGGATAGATTTCAAGGGGTAATTCAATGTAATACACAAATGAATTACAGAACTCGACTTTCTCTGTTAGTTTTCTTCCACAATCTATGTTGTTATTGAGGCAGCTTCAAATCTTTTCAGTTCACAGTTAGGTTTCATTAGTAAATGATGCTAGTACATAATCAGCTAATCGCACATTGCATTCACTGTTAGTTTTCCAGGGGATAAGTTCTTCCTTGACAACAGGTTTACGGAATGTTGAATTAAACGTTACTATTCATTGAGAAATTTTCACTTAGAAAACAGGACTATGCAACATTGAATACAGGCTTAGTTAGGAAAGCGGATTGTTTTACAGTAGAGAAGAGGACAGAACAAGATGACATTCACGATGAGTTTACAATGAGTAATGGAAGAATCCAAGATGTCCTACCCTTTGAATTCATTGAGATTTTTCAATACCAACTGATGCTACCAAATAACCGGTGAATGAAACTGTCAATTACACTTACTTTTAGAAGGGAATTGAGCTTCCTACAGAATAGGATCATAGAACGTTGAATTCGTTCCGACTTTTGAAACAGAATTGATTATTGTACACAGTTTTCAACAGGAAACATTCTCAGTATTCACACAGTTCTAGCTCTTTGAATTCATCTTTGTTTTCTATAGGAAATGTTCCGAGCATATACCTTCTGATTGAACTTAGAAAACAATCTTAGATTACCATTGGAATATTGTCTGTAATGAAATTACAAAACATGGTATTCGCTGTTATACTTCAATGAGAAACGTTCATTTCTAACAGCGGGACTACAGAAATTTGATTTAAAGGATAGATTTCAAAGGGTAATTCAATGTTATACACAATTGAAATTCAGAACTCAACTTTCTCTGTTAGTTTTCTCACACAATCTATGTTGTTATTGAAGCAGCTTGTAATGATTCAGTTCACAGTTAGCTTTCATTAGCCATACTCAAATACCAGTTAACAGAAGAGAGCACAGGTAGAACAAGTAACACACACACACACACACAAATGGCAAACATAAATACACACCTTTCAATAATATCTCTTAATATCAACGGTCTCAATGCCCCAACGAAAAGACATAGATTTGCAGACTGGGTTAAAAAGCAGGATCCTACAATTTGTTGTCTTCAAGAAACTCACCTTTCTACAAAGGATAGACATTATCTTAGGGTGAAAGGTTGGAAGACGGTGTTTCAAGCAAATGGGCCTAGAAAACAAGCAGGGGTTGCTATCCTAATATCAGACAGGGTGGACTTTAGTCCGAAGTTAGTCAAAAAAGATAAGGAAGGTCACTTTATATTGATTAAGGGCACACTCCAACAGGAGGACATTACAATCCTAAACATATATGCACCTAACATGGGGGCTCCCAAATTCGTCAAACAAACACTATTAGAACTAAGGTCACAGATAACACCAAACACGGTGGTGGTGGGTGACTTTAACACCCCACTCTCATCAATTGACAGGTCATCCAGGGAAAGAATAAACAGAGAGGCATCTGGACTAAATGAGGTCATAGAAGATATGGACCTAACAGATATATACAGGACATTTCATCCAAAGGCTGCAGAATATACATTCTTTTCAGCAGCACATGGAACATTCTCTAAAATAGACCATATATTAGGACACAAAGCAAATCTTAACAAATTCAGGAAAATTGAAATAATTCCTTGCATTCTATCTGACCACAATGGAATTAAACTACAAATCAGTAGCAAGAAAGGCTATAGAGCATACACAAAATCATGGAAGCTAAACAATACACTACTAAATGATGAGTGGGTCAATGAAGAAATCAAAAAGGAAATCAAAAAATTTATAGAGTCAAATGATAATGAGAACACAACATACCAAAATCTCTGGGACACAATGAAGGCAGTTCTAAGAGGTAAATTTATAGCCTTAAGTGCCTATATTAAGAAATTAGAAAGGTCGCAAGTAAACGACCTAATGCTTCGCCTTAAAGCCTTGGAAAAAGAAGAACAAGGCAAACCAAAAAGTAGTAGACGGGAAGAAATAATAAAGATTAGGGCAGAAATTAATGAAATAGAAACAAAAAGAACAATCCAAAGAATTAATGAAACAAAGAGTTGGTTCTTTGAAAGGATAAACAAGATTGATAAACCCTTAGCAAATCTGACCAAAAGAAAGAGAGAAGAGACACAAATTAATAAAATCAGAGATGAACAAGGTAACATCACAACAGATTCCAGAGAAATTCAAAAAATTATAGGGACATACTATAAAAGCATATACTCCACAAAGTATGAAAATCTGAAAGAAATGGATGATTTCCTTGATCTATATGACCTACCTAAATTAAATCAAAATGAGATTAATCACTTAAATAGACCTATAACAAACATGGAGATCCGAGCAGTTATCAATAATCTCCCAACTAAAAAAAGCCCAGGCCCGGATGGATTCACTGCTGAATTTTACCAGACTTTTAAGGAAGAGCTAACACCATTGCTTCTTAAGCTTTTCCAGGAAATAGAAAAAGAAGGAATCCTACCAAACTCCTTCTATGAGGCCAGCATCACCCTGATACCAAAACCAGGCAAAGATAGAACAAAAAAAGAAAATTACAGACCAATCTCCCTCATGAACATAGATGCAAAAATTCTCAACAAAATATTGGCAAACAGAATACAAGAGTACATCAAAAAGATCATTCACCCTGACCAAGTAGGCTTTATCCCAGAGATGCAGGGATGGTTCAACATACGCAAATCTATAAATGTAATACATTACATAAATGGGTTGAAGGACAAAAATCACATGATCATCTCATTAGATGCAGAGAAAGCATTTGACAAAATCCAACATCCCTTCATGATAAAAGTCCTACAGAGACTGGGAATAGAAGGAACATATCTCAATATAATAAAGGCTATTTATGACAAGCCTACAGCCAACATATTACTAAATGGGGAAAAACTGGAAGCTTTTCCACTAAAATCAGGAACAAGACAAGGGTGTCCACTGTCTCCACTTCTATTTAATATAGTTTTGGAAGTCTTAGCCATAGCAATAAGGCAAGAGACACACATAAAAGGGATACAAATTGGAAAGGAAGAAATCAAGTTATCACTATTTGCAGATGACATGATTCTATACATAAAGGACCCTAAAGACTCTACTAGCAAGCTGTTAGAGCTAATCAAAACCTACAGCAATGTAGCAGGATACAAAATAAATACACAGAAATCAGTAGCCTTCATATATGCTAACAACAAACACACAGAGGATGAAATCAGAGAATCACTCCCATTCACAATTGCATCAAAAAAAATAAAATACCTTGGAATAAACCTAACTAAGGAAGTAAAGAATCTATACAATGAGAACTTTAAGACACTCAAGCGAGAAATTGCAGAAGACACTAGAAAGTGGAGAAACATCCCTTGTTCCTGGCTTGGGAGAATCAATATCGTGAAAATGGCAATCTTACCTAAAGCAATCTACACATTTAATGCAATCCCTATCAAAATTCCAAAGGCTTTCTTCATGGAAATAGAAAAAACAATCCAAAAATTCATTTGGAATCATAAAAAACCTCGAATATCTAAAATAATACTGAGCAACAAAAAAGAGGCTGGTGGTATCACCATACCTGATTTTAACCTATACTACAGAGCCATAGTAACAAAAACAGCATGGTACTGGCACAAAAACAGACATGTAGATCAGTGGAACAGAATAGAGGACCCAGATGTAAGCCCAAGTAGCTATAGCCACCTGATATTCGATAAAAATGCCAAAAATACTCATTGGAGAAGAGACAGCCTCTTCAACAAATGGTGTTTTGAAAACTGGATAAATATCTGCAGAAGGATGAAAATAGATTCTTCTCTCTCGCCATGCACAAGAATTAAGTCCAAATGGATTAAAGACCTTAACATCAGACCGGAAACTTTGAAACTGCTAGAGGAAAAAGTAGGGGAAACCCTCCAACATATTGGTCTTGGCAAAGACTTTCTAAATACAACCCCAATTGCTCAGGCAATAAAACCACAGATTAACCACTGGGACCTAATGAAATTACAAAGATTTTGCACCGCAAAGGACACAGTGAAAAAAGCAAAGAGGCAACCTACAGAATGGGAAAAAATCTTCGCCAGCTATATATCTGATAAAGGATTAATATCTAGGATATACAAAGAACTCAAAAAGTTAACTAATAAGGAATCAAACAGGCCAATCAAAAAATGGGCTAAGGAGCTAAATAGAGAGTTCTCAAAGGAAGAAATACGAATGGCATATAAGCACCTAAAAAAATGTTCTACGTCACTAGTCATCAGGGAAATGCAGATTAAAACTACAATGAGATTCCATCTCACTCCTGTCAGATTGGCCACCATCATGAAAACAAATGATCATAAATGTTGGCGGGGATGTGGAAAAAAAGGAACCCTTCTGCACTGCTAGTGGGAATGCAATCTGGTCCAGCCATTGTGGAAAACAGTGTGGAGGTTCCTAAAGCAGCTAGAGATTGATCTACCATATGACCCAGCTATAGCACTCCTAGGCATATATCCAAAGGACTCATCTCATTTCCTTAGAAGTACATGCTCAACCATGTTTATTGCTGCTCAATTTATAATAGCTGGGAAATGGAACCAGCCTAGATGTCCCTCAACAGATGAGTGGATAATGAAGATGTGGTACATTTATACAATGGAGTTCTACTCAGCGGTAAAGAAAAATGAAGTTATGAAATTTGCAGAAAAATGGATGGACCTGGAAAGTATTATACTAAGTCAGGTAACCCAGGCCCAGAAAGCCAAGCGCCACATGTTCTCCCTCATATGGGGATCCTAGCTACAGATGACTGGGCTTCTGTGTGAGAATGAAAATACTTAGTAGCAGAGGCCAGTAAGTTGAAAAGGAGACATAAAGGGTGGAGAAAGGAAGGGAGGAGGATACTTAATAGGTTAATATTGTATATATGTAATTACAATGATTGTAATGGGGAGGTAATATGATTGAGAATGGAATTTCAAACGGGAAAGTGTGGGGGTGGGGAGGGAGGGAATTACCATGGGATATATTTTATAATCATGGAAAATGTTAATAAAAATTTAAAAAAAAAAAAAAAAAAAAAAAAAAAAGTAGGAGCGAATTCAACGTTCTATGATCGTATTGTGTGGGAAGCTCCATTCCCTTCTTAAAGTAAGCGTAATTGACAGTTTCATTCACCGGTTATCTGGTAGGATCAGTTGGTATTGAAAAATCCCAAGGAATTCAAAGAGTAGGACATCATGGATTCTTTCGTTCCTCATTGAAAACTCATCGTGAATGTCATGTTGTTCTGTCCTGTCCTCTACTGTAAAGCCAATCACGTTCCTAACTAAGCCTGTATTTAATGTTGCATAGTCCTGTTTTCTAAGTGAACATTTCTCAATGAATAGTAACGTTCAATTCAACGTGCCATAAACCTGTTGTCTAGGAAGAAATTATCCCCTGGAAAACTAACAGTGAATGCAATGTGCTATTACCCGATTTTGTACTAGCATCATTTACTAATGAAAGCTAGCTGTGAACTGAAAAGATTACAAGCTGCTTCAATAACAACATAGATTGTGCAAGAAAATAACAGAGTAAGTGGAGTTCTGTAATTCAATAGTGTTAACATTGAATTACCCTTTGAAATCTATCCTTGAAATCAATGTTCTGTAGTCCCGCTGTTAGAAATGAACGTTTCTCACTGAAGACTAACCGCAAATACAATGTTCTGTAATTTCATTACAGACAACATTCCAATGGTAATCTAAGATTGTATTCAAAGTTCGATCAGAAGTTATATGCTCGGAACATTTCCTATTGAAAACAAAGATGAATTCAAAGAGCTAGAACTGTGTCAATACTGAGAATGTTTCCTGTTGAAAACTGTGTACAATAAACATATTTCTTTCAAAAGTAGGAGCGAATTCAACGTTCTATGATCACATTGTGAAGGAAGGACAATTCCCTTCTTAAAGTAAGCGTAATTGACAGTTTCATTCACCGGTTATCTGGTAGGATCAGTTGCTATTCAAAATTCCCAAGGAATTCTAAGAGCAGGACATCTTGGTTTCTTTCATTTCTCATTGAAAACTCATCGTGAATGTCATGTTGTTCTGTCCTGTTCTCTACTGTAAAGGAATCCGCTTTCCTAACTAAGCCTGTATTCAAAGCTGCATGGTCCTGTTTTTTAAGTGAACATTTCTCAATGAATAGTAACGTTCAAGTCAACGTGCCGTAAACCTGTTGTCTAGGAAGAACTTATCCCCTGGAAAACTAACGGTGAATGCAATGTGCTATTAGCCGATTTTGTACTAGCATCATTTACTAATGAAAGCTAACTGTGAACTGAAAAGATTACAAGCTGCTTCAATAACAACATAGATTGTGCAAGAAAACTAACAGAGTAAGTGGAGTTCTGTAATTCAATAGTGTTAACATTGAATTACCCTTTGAAATCTATCCTTCAAATCAATGTTCTGTAGTCCCGCTGTTAGAAATGAACGTTTCTCACTGACGACTAACCGCAAATACAATGTTCTGTAATTTCTTTACAGACAACATTCCAATAGTAATCTAAGATTGTTTTCAAAGTTCGACAGAAGTTATATGCTCGGAACATTTCTTACTGAAAACAAAGATGAATTCAAAGAGCTAGAACTGTGTCAATACTGAGAATGTTTCCTGTTGAAAACTGTGTACAATAAACATTTCTCTTTCAAAGGTAGGAGCGAATTCAACGTTCTATGATCATATTGTGAAGGAAGGACAATTCCCTTCTTAAAGTAAGCGTAATTGACAGTTTCATTCACCGGTTATCTGGTAGGATCAGTTGCTATTCAAAATTCCCAAGGAATTCTAAGAGTAGGACATCTTGGTTTCTTTCGTTTCTCATTGAAAACTCATCGTGAATGTCATGTTGTTCTGTCCTGTTCTCTACTGTAAAGGAATCCGCTTTCCTAACTAAGCCTGTATTCAAAGCTGCATGGTCCTGTTTTTTAAGTGAACATTTCTCAATGAATAGTAACGTTCAAGTCAACGTGCCGTAAACCTGTTGTCTAGGAAGAACTTATCCCCTGGAAAACTAACGGTGAATGCAATGTGCTATTAGCCGATTTTGTACTAGCATCATTTACTAATGAAAGCTAACTGTGAACTGAAAAGATTACAAGCTGCTTCAATAACAACATAGATTGTGCAAGAAAACTAACAGAGTAAGTGGAGTTCTGTAATTCAATAGTGTTAACATTGAATTACCCTTTGAAATCTATCCTTCAAATCAATGTTCTGTAGTCCCGCTGTTAGAAATGAACGTTTCTCACTGACGACTAACCGCAAATACAATGTTCTGTAATTTCTTTACAGACAACATTCCAATAGTAATCTAAGATTGTTTTCAAAGTTCGACAGAAGTTATATGCTCGGAACATTTCTTACTGAAAACAAAGATGAATTCAAAGAGCTAGAACTGTGTCAATACTGAGAATGTTTCCTGTTGAAAACTGTGTACAATAAACATTTCTCTTTCAAAGGTAGGAGCGAATTCAACGTTCTATGATCATATTGTGAAGGAAGGACAATTCCCTTCTTAAAGTAAGCGTAATTGACAGTTTCATTCACCGGTTATCTGGTAGGATCAGTTGCTATTCAAAATTCCCAAGGAATTCTAAGAGTAGGACATCTTGGTTTCTTTTGTTTCTCATTGAAAACTCATCGTGAATGTCATGTTGTTCTGTCCTGTTCTCTACTGTAAAGGAATCCGCTTTCCTAACTAAGCCTGTATTCAAAGCTGCATGGTCCTGTTTTCTAAGTGAACATTTCTCAATGAATAGTAACGTTCAAGTCAACGTGCCATAAACCTGTTGTCTAGGAAGAACTTATCCCCTGGAAAACTAACTGTGAATGCAATGTGCTATTAGCCGATTTTGTACTAGAATCATTTACTAATGAAAGCTAACTGTGAACTGAAAAGATTAGAAGCTGTTACAAGAACAACATAGATTGTGCAAGAAAACTAACAGAGTAAGTGGAGTTCTGTAATTCAATTGTGTATAACATTGAATTACCCTTTGAAATCTATCCTTGAAATCAAGGTTCTGTAGTCCCGCTGTTAGAAATGAACGTTTCTCACTGAAGACTAACGGCGAATACCATGTTTTCTAATTTCATTACAGACAACATTCCAATGGTAATCTAAGATTGTATTCAAAGTTCAATCTGAAGTTATATGTTCGGAACTTGTCCTATTGAAAACGAAGATGAATTCAAAGAGCTAGAACTGTGTGAAAACGGAAAATGTTTCCTGTTGAAAACGGTGTACAATAAACAATTCTCTTTCAAAAGTAGGAGCGAATTCAACGTTCTATGATTGTATTGTGTGGGAAGCTCCATTCCTTTCTTAAATTAAGCGTATTTGACAGTTTCATTCACCGGTTATCTGGGAGGATCAGTTGGTATTGAAAAATCCCAAGGAATTCAAAGAGTAGGACATCATGGATTCTTTCGTTCCTCATTGAAAACTCATCGTGAATGTCATATTGTTCTGTCCTGTCCTCTACTGTAAAGCCAATCGCTTTCGTAACTAAGCCTGTATTTAATGTTGGATACTCTTGTTTTCTAAGTGAACATTTCTCAATGAATAGTAACGTTCAATTCAACGTGCCATAAACCTGTTGTCTAGGAAGAATTTATCACCTGGAAAACTAACATTGAATGCAATGTGCTATTAGCCAATTTTGTACTAGAATCATTTACTAATGAAAGCTAACTGTGAACTGTAAAGATTACAAGCTGCTTCAATAACAACATAGATTGTGCAGGAAAATAACAGAGTAAGTGGAGTTCTGTAATTCAATAGTGTTAACATTGAATTACACTTTGAAATCTATCCTTGAAATCAATGTTCTGTAGTCCCTCTGTTAGAAATGAACGTTTCTCACTGAAGACTAACCGCAAATACAATGTTCTGTAATTTCATTACAGACAACATTCCAATGGTAATCTAAGATTGTTTTCAAAGTTCGATCAGAAGTTATGTGCTGGGAACATTTCCTATTGAAAACAAAGATGAATTCAAAGAGCTAGAACTGTGTCAATACTGAGAATGTTTCCTGTTGAAAACTGTGTACAATAAACATTTCTCTTTCAAAAGTAGGAGCGAATTCAACGTTCTATGATCATATTGTGAAGGAAGGACAATTCCCTTCTTAAAGTAAGCGTAATTGACAGTTTCATTCACCGGTTATCTGGTAGGATCAGTTGCTATTCAAAATTCCCAAGGAATTCTAAGAGTAGGACATCTTGGTTTCTTTCATTTCTCATTGAAAACTCATCGTGAATGTCATGTTGTTCAGTCCTGTTCTCTACTGTAAAGCAATCCGCTTTCCTATCTAAGCCTGTATTCAAAGCTGCATGGTCCTGTTTTCTAAGTGAACATTTCTCAATGAATAGTAACGTTCAAACAGTTCTAGCTCTCTGAATTCATCTTCGTTTTCAATAGGAAATGTTCCGAACATATAACTTCTGAACGAACATTGAAAACAATCTTAGATTTCCATTGGAATGTTGTCTGTAATGAAATTACAAAACATTGTATTCGCGGTTAGTCTTCAGTGAGAAACGTTCATTTCTAACAGTGGGACTACAGAACTTTGATTTCAAGGATAAATTTCAAAGGGTAATTCAATGTTATACACAATTGAATTACAGAGCTCGACTTTCTGTATTAGTTTTCTTGCACAATCTATGTTGTTATTATAGCAGCTTCTAAGCTTTTCAGTTCACAGTTAGCTTTCATTAGTAAATGATTCTAGTACAGAATCGGCTAATAGCACATTGCATTCACTGTTAGTTATCCAGGGGATCAGTTCTTCGTAGACAACAGGTTTACGGAACATTGAATTGAACGTTACTATTCATTGAGAAATGTTCACTAAGAAATGAATACTATGCAACATTGAATATAGGCTTAGTTAGGAAAGCGGATTGCTTTACAGTAGAGAATAGGACAGAACAACATGATATTCACGATGAGTTTTCAATGAGAAACGAAAGAATCCAAGATGTCCTACTCTTTGAATTCCTTCGGATTTTTCAATACCAACTGATCCTACCAGATAACCGGTGAATGAAACTGTCAATTACGCTTACTCTAAGAAGGAATTGAGCTTCCTACACAATACGATCATAGAATGTTTTATTCGCTCCTACTTTTGAACGAGAATTGTTTATCGTACACAGTTTTCAACAGGAAACATTCTCCATATTCACACAGTTCTAGCCCTTTGAATTCATCTTTGTTTTCAATAGGAAATGTTCCGAGCATATAACTTCTGATGGAACATTGAAAACAATCTTAGATTTCCATTGGAATGTTGTCTGTAATGAAATTACAGAACATTGTATTCGCGGTTAGTCTTCAGTCAGAAACGTTCATTTCAAACAGCGGGACTACGGAACTTTGATTTCAAGGATAGATTTCAAATGGTAATTCAAGAACTCGAGTCTCTCTGTTAGTTTTCTTGCACAATCTATGTTGTTATTGAAACAGCTTCTAATCTTTTCAGTTCACAGTTAGCTCTCATTAGTAAATGATGCTAGTACAAAATCGGCTAATAGCACATTGCATTCACTGTTAGGTTTCCAGGGGATAAGTTCTTCCTAGACAACAGGTTTACGGAACGTTGACTTGAACGTTGCTATTCAATGAGAAATGTTAACTTACAAAACAGGACCATGCAGGTTTGAATACAGGCTTAGTTAGTAAAGCGGATTGCTTTACAGTAGAGCACAGGACAGAACAACTTGACATTCACGATGAGTTGTCAATGAGAAACGAAAGAAACCAAGATGTCCTACTCTTTGAATTCCTTGGGAATTTTGAATAGCAACTGATCCTACCAGATAACCGGTGAATGAAACTGTCAATTACGCTTACTTTAAGAAGGGAATTGTCCGTCCTTCACAATATGATAATACAACGTTGAATTCGCTCCTACTTTTGAACGAGATTTGTTTATTGTACACAGTTTTCAACAGGAAACATTCTCAGTTTTCACACAGTTCTAGCTCTTTTAATTCATGTTTCTTTTCAATAGGAAATGTTCCGAGCATATAACTTCTGATCGAACTTTGAAAACAATCTTAGATTACCAATGGAATGTTGTCTGTAATGAAATTAAAAAACACGGTATACGAGGTTAGTCTTCAGTGAGAAACGTTCATTTCTAACAGCGGGACTAAAGAACTTTGATTTCAAGGATAGATTTCAAAGGGTAATTCAGTGTTATACACAATTGAATTACAGGACTCGACTTTCTCTGTTAGTTTTCTTGCACAATCTATGTTGTTATTGAAGCAGCTTGTAATCTTTTCAGTTCACAGTTAGCTTTCATTAGTAAATGATGCTAGTACACAATCGGAAACCTAACAGTGAATGCAATGTGCTTTAGCCGATTTTGTACTAGCACATTGCATTCACTGTTAGTTTTCCAGGGGATAAGTTCTTCCTGTACAACGGGTTTACGGTACGTTGAATTGAACGTTACTATTCATTGAGAAATGTTCACTTAGAAAACAGGACCATGCAACATTAAATACAGGCTTAGTTAGGAAAGCGGATTGCTTTACAGTAGAGAACAGGACAGAACTACATGACATTCACGATGACTTTTCAATGAGAAACGAAAGAATCCAAGATGTCCTACTGTTTGAATTCCTTGGGAATTTTCAATACCAACTGATCCTACCAGATAACCGGTGAATGAAACTGTCAATTACACTTACTTTAAGAAGGGAATTGAGCTTCCCACACAATACGATCATAGAACGTTGAATTCGCTCCTACTTTTGAAAGAGAATTGTTTATTGTTTACCGTTTTCAACAGGAAACATTCTCTGTATTCACACAGTTCTAGCTCTTTGAATTCATCTTCGTTTTCAATAGGACATGTTCCGAGCATATAACTTCAGATTGAACTTTGAAAACAATCTTTTTTTTTCTTTTTTTTTTTTTTTAAATTTAATTTATTAGTTTTCTTTTCAGTAAATACAGGCAGTTTGGTACCATTATTTAGGCTCATCTGTGATCTACCCCCTCCCATTAGACCCTCCTTATTACTGAAAATGGGTCGTGCATTGTGGAGTTAGCCCCCAGTTATTAGTATGATAAATGTCTCTGAAAATCATGACCCAACATGTAACTGTGACATTCTTTCCGCCCCCTCTTCCGCAAGATTTCCCTGAGCCATGTTGGGTTCATTTTTGGTCTGCTTCAGTGCTGAGGTGTTGGGGGCCTCTGAGGCTCTGGCTCTCTGATTTGGTAGGAGTTGATTTTTCTCTGCGTTGATCTCCTTCCCCTTTGTGCTGGTATCCAGTTCACAGGAAAACATCACCCTTGCTTATTTCGCCAGTTGTCCTTAGTTTCAGTTGGGCCCCTTCTGAGGTATGTTGGGGCAGCTCTCTTCTTAGGATCTGCATCTATCTGGAAAAGAGAAGCAGATTCTCCAACGGAGAGTGAGTTAGCACCCAGAAAATTGAGATAACACTTACTTTTTTGATAGACAGTTTGATAGGTGTAGGCCCTCTTATACCCCGTGATTAATGGTAGCTTGATATTGTAGAGTGGGCTTGTGTTTGGATATGGTTCTGACTTGTTTCCCAGCTCCAGCTAAGGGTCTAGTACCACTGAGTGGATCAGTTAGCCAAATCAAGAGCAATTGATTCCTCACCATGGCTGTGTACCACTATTGCACTTGTATGGGTATCACATCCGGTTAATTGTATCTACTTAGGTTAAACAATGTGTTGCTTGGACAGATCTTGGTCACTTCCCCCAGTCGACTATGTAGCGCCTTCTGGCACTAGACACGCTGACTGTCTGGGGACTGACTCTCTCCTGGCTTCTAGCCATGTCATTCCATTTTACGTGTCAGCTGCGTATGGAGTCTTCAGCAATAGGGTCTTACCACTGGCCTTTGGTGGGTCATCAATTACTCTGACAGAAGTCTGTCATTGTTTTGGGAAACCTTGTAGGTTTCTTTGATCAAAAGCTCATTGTGGATTGTAGGCCCAAGCTGGAAGTGGGGGTTATAGGTCAGTGTCCACTAAGAAACTGAGGAAAAAGATAACTAATATACAAGAGTTAGAGAGAAGAGAGATAGAGGGGAGAGGGGAAGAGGGAGGGAGGGAAGATGTAGGAGATTTAGGTCAGTCTTGATCCTACCCTCTCCAGTGTCTTGTGGTTCAGGTGTTTCCTGTAAGGGACTAGTGAAGGTTCAGTCATTTGGTCTGTCTTTTAGGAAGTAGAATTTTATGGTACCATTGCCGTTTGTTGTTATTGAAGCACCTTGTAATCTTTTCAGTTCACAGTTAGCTATCATTAGTAAATGATGCTAATACATAATCGGCTAAAAGCACATTGCATTCACTGTTAGTTTTCCAGGGTTCAGTTCATCCTAGACAACAGGTTTATGGCACGTTGAATTGAACGTTACTATTCATTGAGAAATGTTCACTTAGAAAACAGGACTATGCAACATTAAATACAGGCTTAGTTAGGAAAGCGATTGGATTTACAGTAGAGGACAGGACAGAACAACATGACATTCACGATGAGTTTTCAATGGGAAACGAAAGAAACCAAGATGTCCTACTCTTAGAATTCATCGGGAATTTTGAATACCAACTGATCCTACCATATAACCAGTGAATGAAACTGTCAATTACGCTTACTTTAAGAAGGGAATTGTCCTTCCTTCACAATATGATCATAGAACGTTGAATTCGCTCCTACTTTTGAAAGGGAATTGTTTATTGTACACCGTTTTCAACAGGAAACATTCTCAGTATTGACACAGTTCTAGCTCTTTGAATTCATCTTTGTTTTCAATAGAAAATGTTCCGAGCATATAACTTCTGATCGAACTTTGAAAACAATCTTAGATTACCATTGGAATGTTGTCTGTAATGGAATTAGAAAACATGGTATTCGCGGTTAGTCTTCAGTGAGAAATGTTCATTTCTAACAGCGGGACTACAGAACCTGGATTTCAAGGATAGATTTCAAAGGGTAATTCAATGTTATACACAATTGAATTACAGAACTCCACTTACTCTGTTAGTTTTCTTGCACAATCTATGTTGTTCTTGAAACAGCTTCTAATCTTTTCAGTTCACAGTTAGCTTTCATTAGTAAATGATTCTAGTAACAAATCGGCTAATAGAACATTGCATTCAATGTTAGTTTTCCAGGGGATAAGTTCTTCCTAGACAACAGGTTTATGGCACGTTGAATTGAACGTTACTATTTATTGAAAAATGCTCACTTAGAAAACAGGACTATGCAACATTAAATACAGGCTTAGTTAGGAAAGCGATTGGCTTTACAGTAGAGGACAGGACAGAACAACATGACATTCACGATGAGTTTTCAATGAGGAACGAAAGAATCCATGATGTCCTACTCTTTGAATTCCTTGGGATTTTTCAATACCAACTGATGCTACCAGATAACCGGTGAATGAAACTGTCAATTACGCTTACTTTAAGAAGGGAATGGAGCTTCCCACACAATACGATCATAGAACGTTGAATTCGCTCCTACTGTTGAAAGAGAATTGTTTATTGTACACCGTTTTCAACAGGAAACATTCTCCGTTTTCACACAGTTCTAGCTCTTTTTCAATAGGACAAGGTCCGAACATATAACTTCAGATTGAACTTTGAAAACAATCTTAGATTACCATTGGAATGTTGTGTGTAATTAAATTACAGAACATTGAATTTGCGGTTAGTCTTCAGTGAGAAATGTTCATTTCTAACAGCGGGACTACAGAACCTTGATTTCAAGGATAGATTTCAAAGGGTAATTCAATGTTATACACAATTGAATTACAGAACTCCACTTACTCTGTTAGTTTTCTTGCACAATCTATGTTGTTCTTGAAACAGCTTCTAATCTTTTCAGTTCACAGTTAGCTTTCATTAGTAAATGATTCTAGTACAAAATCGGCTAATAGCACATTGCATTCACTGTTAGTTTTCCAGGGGTAAGTTCTTCCTAGACAACAGGTTTATGGCACTTTGAATTGAACGTTACTATTCATTGAGAAATGTTCACTTAGAAAACAGGACTATGCAACATTAAATACAGGCTTAGGTAGGAAAGCGATTGGCTTTACAATAGAGGACAGGACAGAACAACATGACATTCATGATGAGTTTTCAGTGAGGAACGAAAGAATCCAGATGTCCTACTCTTTGAATTCCTTGGGATTTTTCAATACCAACAGATCCTACCAGATAACCGGTGAATGAAACTGTCAATTACGCTTACTTTAAGAAGGGAATGGAGCTTCCCACACAATACGATCATAGAACGTTGAATTTGCTCCTACTTTTGAAAGAGAATTGTATATTACACCGTTTTCAACAGGAAACATTCTCCGTTTTCACACAGTTCTAGCTCTTTTTCAATAGGACAAGTTCCGAACATATAACTTCAGATTGAACTTTGAAAACAATCTTAGATTACCATTGGAATGTTGTCTGTATTGGAATTAGAAAACATGGTATTCGCCCTTAGTCTTCAGTGAGAAACGTTCATTTCTAAGAGCGGGACTACAGAACCTTGATTTCAAGGATAGATTTCAAAGGGTAATTCAATGTTATACACAATTGAATTACAGAACTCCACTTACTCTGTTATTTTCTTGCACAATCTATGTTGTTATTGAAACAGCTTGTAATCTTTTCAGTTCACAGTTAGCTTTCATTAGTAAATGATGCTAGTACAAAATCGGCTAATAGCACATGGCATTCACTGTTAGTTTTCCAGGGGATAAGTTCTTCCTAGACAACAGGTTTATGGCATGTTGAATTGAACGTTACTATTCATTGAGAAATGTTCACATAGAAAATAGGACTATGCAACATTAAATACAGGCTTAGTTAGGAAAGCGATTGGCTTTACAGTAGAGGACAGGACAGAACAACATGATATTCACGATGAGTTTTCAGAGGCACGAAAGAATCCATGATGTCCTACTCTTTGAATTCCTTGGGATTTTTCAATACCAACTGATGCTACCAGATAACCGGTGAATGAAACTGTCAATTACGCTTACTTTAAGAAGGGAATGGAGCTACGCACACAATACGATCATAGAACGTTGAATTCGCTCCTACTTTTGAAAGAGAATTGTTTATTGTACACAGTTTTCAACAGGAAACATTCTCAGTATTGACACAGTTCTAGCTCTTTGAATTCATCTTGGTTTTCACTAGGAAATGTCCCGAGCATATAACTTCTGATCGAACTTTGAAAACAATCTTAGATACCATTGGAATGTTGTCTGTAATGAAATTACAGAACATTGTATTTGCGGTTAGTCTTCAGTGAGAAACATTCATTTCTAACAGCGGGACTACAGAACCTTGATTTCAAGGATAGATTTCAAAGGGTTATTCAATGTTAACAATATTCAATTACAGAACTCCACTTACTCTGTTATTTTCTTGCACATTCTATGTTGTTATTGAAGCAGCTTGTAATCTTTTCAGTTCACAGTTAGCTTTCATTAGTAAATGATGCTAGTAAAAAATCGGCTAATAGCACATTGCATTCACTGTTAGTTTTCCAGGGGATAAGTTCTTCCTAGACAACAGGTTTATGGCACGTTGAATTGAACGTTACTATTCATTGAGAAATGTTCACTTAGAAAACAGGACTATGCAACATTAAATACAGGCTTAGTTAGGAAAGCGATTGGCTTTACAATAGAGGACAGGACAGAACAACATGACATTCATGATGAGTTTTCAATGAGGAACGACAGAATCCATTATGTCCTACTTTTGAATTCCTTGGGATTTTTCAATACCAACTGATCCTACCAGATAACCGGTGAATGAAACTGTCAATTACGCTTACTTTAAGAAGGGAATGGAGCTTCCCACACAATACGATCATAGAACGTTGAATTCGCTCCTACTTTTGAAAGAGAATTGTTTATTGTACACCGTTTTCAATAGGAAACATTCTCCATTTTCACACAGTTCTAGCTCTTTGAATTCATCTTCGTTTTCAATAGGACAAGTTCCGAACATATAACTTCAGATTGAACTTTGAAAACAATCTTAGATTACCATTGGAATGTTTTCTGTAATGAAATTAGAAAACATGATATTCGCCCTTAGTCTTCAGTGAGAAACGTTCATTTCTAACAGCGGGACTACAGAACCTTGATTTCAAGGATAGATTTCAAAGGGTAATTCAATGTTATACACAATTGAATTACAGAACTCCACTTACTCTGTTAGTTTTCTTGCACAATCTATGTTGTTCTTGAAACAGCTTGTAATCTTTTCAGTTCACAGTTAGCTTTCATTAGTAAATGATTCTAGTACAAAATCGGCTAATAGCACATTGCATTCACTGTTAGTTTTCCAGGGGATAAGTTCTTCCTAGACAACAGGTTTATGGCACGTTGACTTGAACGTTACTATTCATTGAGAAATCTTCACTTAGAAAGCAGGACCATGCAGCTTTGAATACAGGCTTAGTTAGGAAAGCGGATTGCTTTACAGTAGAGAACAGGACAGAACAACATGACATTCACGATGAGTTTTCAATGAGGAACGAAAGAATCCATGATGTCCTACTCTTTGAATTCCTTGGGATTTTTCAATACCAACTGATCCTACCACATAACCGGTGAATGAAACTGTCAATTAGGCTTACTTTAAGAAGGGAATGGAGCTTCCCACACAATACGATCATAGAACGTTGAATTCGCTCCTACTTTTGAAAGAGAATTGTTTATTGTACACCTTTTCAACAGGAAACATTCTCCGTATTCACACAGTTCTAGCTCTTTGAATTCATGTTCGTTTTCAATAGGACAAGTTCCGAACATATAACTTCAGATTGAACTTTGAAAACAATCTTAGATTACCATTGGAATGTTGTCTGTAATGGAATTAGAAAACATGGTATTCGCAGTTAGTCTTCAGTGAGAAATGTTCATTTCTAACAGCGGGACTACAGAACCTGGATTTCAAGGATAGATTTCAAAGGGTAATTCATTGTTACACACAATTCAATTACAGAACTCCACTTACTCTGTTATTTTCTTGCACAATCTATGTTGTTATTGAAGCAGCTTGTAATCTTTTCAGTTCACAGTTAGCTTTCATTAGTAAAAAATGCTAGTACAGAATCGGCTAATAGCACATTGCATTCACTGTTAGTTTTCCAGAGGATAAGTTCTTCCTAGACAACAGGTTTATGGCACGTTGAATTGAACGTTACTATTCATTGAGAATTGTTCACTTAGAAAACAGGACTATGCAACATTCAATACAGGCTTAGTTAGGAAAGCGGATTGCTTTACAGTAGAGAACAGGACAGAACAACATGACATTCACGATGAGTTTTCAATGAGAAACGAAAGAAACCAAGATGTCCTACTCTTAGAATTCCTTGGGAATTTTGAATAGCAACTGATCCTACCAGATAACCAGTGAATGAAACTGTCAATTACGCTTACTTTAAGAAGGGAATTGTTCTTCCTTCACAATATGATCATAGAACGTTGAATTATCTCCTACTTTTGAAAGAGAAATGTTTATTGTACACAGTTTTCAACAGGAAACATTCTCAGTATTGACACAGTTCTAGCTCTTTGAATCCATCTTTGTTTTCAATAGGAAATGTTCCGAGCATATAACTTCTGATCGAACTTTGAAAACAATCTTAGATTACCATTGGAATGTTGTCTGTAATGAAATTAGAAAACATGGTATTCGCGGTTAGTCTTCAGTGAGAATCGTTCATTTCTAACAGCGGGACTACAGAACATTGATTTCAAGGTTCGATTTCAAAGGGTAATTCAATGTTAACACTATTGAATTACAGAACTCCACTTACTCTGTTATTTTCTTGCACAATCTATGTTGTTATTGAAGCAGCTTGTAATCTTTTCCGTTCACAGTTAGCTTTCATTAGTAAATGATGCTAGTACAAAATCGGCTAATAGCACATTGCATTCACTGTTAGTTTTCCAGGGGATAAGTTCTTCGTAGATAACAGGTTTATGGCACATTGAATTGAACGTTACTATTCATTGAGAAATGTTCACATAGAAAACAGGACTATGCAACATTAAATACAGGCTTAGTTAGGAGAGCGATTGGCTTTACAGTAGAGGACAGGACAGAACAACATGACATTCACGATGAGTTTTCAATGAAGAATGAAAGAATCCTTGATGTCCTACTCGTTGAATTCCTTGGGATTTTTCAATACCAACTGATCCTACCAGATAACCGGTGAATGTAACTGTCAATTACACTTACTTTAAGAAGGGAATGGAGCTTCCCACACAATACGATCACAGAACGTTGAATTCGCTCCTACTTTTGAAAGCGAATTGTTTATTGTACACCGTTTTCAACAGGAAACATTCTCCATTTTCACACAGTTCTAGCTCTTTGAATTCATCTTCGTTTTCAGTAGGACAAGTTCCGAACATATAACTTCAGATTGAACTTTGAAAACAATCTTAGATTACCATTGGAATGTTGTCTGTAATGAAATTAGAAAACATGGTATTCGCGGTCAGTCTTCAGTGAGAAATGTTAATTTCTAAGAGCGGGACCACAGAACCTTGATTTCAAGGATAGATTTCAAAGGGTAATTCAATGTTATACACAATTGAATTACAGAACTCCACTTACTCTGTTAGTTTTCTTGCACAATCTATGTTGTTCTTGAAACAGCTTCTAATCTTTTCAGTTCACAGTTAGCTTTCATTAGTAAATGATTCTAGTACAAAATCGGCTAATAGCACATTGCATTCACTGTTAGTTTTCCAGGGAATAAGTTCTTCCTAGACAACATGTTTACGGAACGTTGAATTGAACCTTACTATGCTCTGAGAAATGTTCACTTAGAAAACAGGACTATGCAACATTGAATACAGGCTTAGATAGGAAAGCGGATTGCTTTAAACTAGAGATCAGGACAGAACAACATGACATTCACGATGAGTTTTCAATGGAAACGAAAGAATCCAAGATGTCCTACTCTTTGAATTCCTTGGGATTTTTCAATACCAACTGATCCTCCCAGATAACCGGTGAATGAAACTGTCAATTACGCTTACTTTAAGAAGGGAATTGAGCTTCCTACACAATACCATCATAGAACATTGACTTCGCTCCTACTTTTGAAAGAGAATTTTTTATTGCACACCGTTTTAAACAGGAAACATTCTCAGTATTCACACAGTTCTAGCTCTTTGAATTCATCTTCGTTTTCAATAGGAAATGTTCCGAGCATATTACTTCTGATGGAACTTTGAAAACAATCTTAGATTACAATAGGAATGTTGTCTGTAATCAAATTACAGTACATTGTATTCGCGGTTAGTCATCAGTGAGAAACGTTCATTTCAAACAGCGGGACTACAGAACTTTGATTTCAAGGATAGATTTCAAAGGGTAATTCAAGAACTCAACTCTCTGTTAGTTTTCTTCCACAACCTATGTTGTTATTGAAGCAGCTTCTAATCTTTTCAGTTCACAGTTAGCTTTCATTAGTAAATGATGCTAGAACACAATCGGCTAATATCACATTATATTCACTGTTAGTTTTCCAGGGGATAAGTTCCTCCTAGACAACAGGTTTACGGAACTTTGAATTGAACGTTACTATCCGTTGACAAATGTTCACTTAGAAAACAGGACTATGCAACATTGAATACAGGCTTAGTTAGGAAAGCGGTTTGCTTTACAGTTGAGAACAGGACAGAATAACATGACATTCACGATGAGTTTTCAATGAGAAATGAAAGGACCCAAGATGTCCTACTCTTTGAATTCCTTGGGATTTTTCAATAGCAACTGATCTTACCAGATAACCGGTGAAGGAAACTGTCAATTACTCTTACTTTAAGAAGGGAATTGAGCTTCCTACACAATATGATCATAGAACTTTGATTTCGCTCCTAATTTTGAAAGAGATGTTTTTATTGTACACAGTTTTCAACAGGAAACATTGTCAGTATTCACACAGTTCTAGCCCTCTGAATTCATCTTCGTTTTCAATAGGAAATGTTCTGAGCATATAACTTCTGATTGACTTTTGAAAGCAATCTTAGATTACCATTGGAAAGTTGTCGATCATGAAATTACAAAACATTGAATTCGCAGTTAGTCTTCAGTGAGAAACGTTCATTTCAAACAGCAGGACTACAGAACTTTGATTTCAAGGATAGATTTCAAAGGGTATTTCAATGTTATACGTAATTGTATTACAGAACTGACTTTCTCTGTTAGTTTTCTTGCACAACCTATGTTGTTATTGAAGCAGCCTCTAATCTTTTCAGTTCACAGTTAGCTTTCATTACTAAATGAGGCTAGTACTTAATTGGCTAATAGCACATTGCAATCACTGTTAGTTTTCCAGGTTATAAGTTCTTCCTAGACAACAGGTTTACGGAACGTTGACTTGAACGTTACTATTCATTGAGAAATGTTCACTTAGAAAACAGGACTATGCAACATTGAATACAGGCTTAGTTACGAAAGCGGATTGCTTTACACTAGAAAACAGGACAGAACAACATGGCATTCCCGATGGGTTTTCAATGAGAAATGAAAGAATCCAAGATGTCCTAGTCTTTGAATTCCTGGGGATTTTCCAATTGCAACTGGTCCTACCAGGTAGCCGGTGAATGAAACTGTCTATTATGCTTACTTTAAGAAGGGAATTGAGCTTCTTACACAAGACGATCATAGAAAGTTGAATTCGCTCCTATAATTGAAAGAGAATTGTTTATTGTACACAGTTTTCAACAGGAAACATTCTCAGTATTCACACAGTTCTAGCCCTTTGAATTCATCTTCGTTTTCAATAGGAAATGTTCCAAGTATATAACTTCTGATGGAATTTTGAAAACAATCTTAGATTACCATTGGAATGTTGTCTGTAATGAAATTACAGAACATTGTATTCGTGATTAGTCTTCAGTGACAAATGTTCATTTCAAACAGCGGGACTACAGAACTTTGATTTCAAGGATAGATTTCAAAGGGTAATTCAATGTTATAAGCAACTGAATTACAGAACTCGACTCTCTCTGTTAGTTTTCTTGCACAACCTATGTTGTTCTTGAAACAGCTTCTAATCTTTTCAGTTCACAGTTAGCTTTCATTAGTAAATGGTGCTAGTACATAATTGGCTAATAGCACATTGCATTCACTGTTAGTTTTCCAGGGGACAAGTTCTTCCTAGACACCAGGTTTTCGGAACGTTGAATTGAACTTTACTATTCATTGAGAAATGTTCACTTAGAAAGCAGGAATATGCAACATTGAATACAGGCTTAGTTAGGAAAGCGGATTGCTTTACAGTAGAGAACAGGACAGAACAAGATGACATTCACGATGAGTTTTCAATGAGAAACAAAAGAAACCAAGATGTCCTACACTTTGAATTCCTTGGTATTTTTCAGTAGCAACTGATCCTATAAGATAACCGGTGAATGAAACTATCAATTAAGCTTATTTAAGAATGGATTGGGCTTCCTACACTATATGATCATAGAACGTTGAATTCGCTACTACTTTTGAAAGAGAATTGTTTATTGTACACAGGTTTCAACAGGAAACATTCTCAGTATTCACAGAGTTCTAGCCTTTGGATTCATGTTCATTTTCAATAGGAAATGTTCGGAGCATATAACTTCTGATCGAAATTTGGAAGCAAACTTAGTTTACCATTGTAATGTTGTTTGTAATGAAATTACAGAACATTGTATTCGAGGTTAGACTTCAGTGAGAACCGTTCATTCCAAACAGCGGGACTACAGAACTTTGATTTCAAGGATAGATTTCAAAGGGTATTTCAAGAACTCGACTCTCTCTGTTAGTTTTCTTGCACAACATATGTTGTTATTGAAGCAGCTTAGTTAGGAATGCGGATTGCTTTACAGTAGAGAACAGGACAGAACAACATGACATTCACGATGAGTTTTCAATGAGAAACGAAAGCATCCAAGATGTAATAGTCTTTGAATTCCTTTTTATTTTTCCATAGCAACTGATCTTAGAAGATAACCGGTGAATGAACCTGTCAATTCCGCTTACTTTAAGAAGGGAATTGAGCTTCCTACACAATACGATCATAGAACGTTGAATTCACTCCTGCTTTTGAAAGAGAATTGTTTATTGTACACCGTTCTCAACAGGAAACATTCTCAGTATTCACACAGTTCTAGCTCTTTGAATTCATCTTCGTTTTCAATAGGAAATGTTCCGAGCATATAACTTCTGATAGAACTTTGAATACAATCTTAGATTATCATTGGAATGTTGTCTGTAGTGAACTTACAAAACATTGTATTCGCGGTTAGTCTTCAGTGAGAAACATTCATTTCTTTTTTTTTTTTTTAATTTAATTTATTAGTTTTCTTTTCAGTAAATACAGGCAGTTTGGTACCATTATTTAGGCTCATCTGTGATCTACCCCCTCCCATTAGACTCTCCTTGTTATTGAAAATGGGTCATGCGTTGTGGAGTTAGCCCCCAGTTATTAGTATGATAAATGTCTCTGAAAATCATGACCCAACATGTAACTCTGACATTCTTTCCGCCCCCTCTTCCGCAAGATTTCCCTGAGCCATGTTGGGTTCATTTTTGGTCTGCTTCAGTGCTGAGGTGCTGGGTGCCTCTGAGGCTCTGGCTCTCTGATTTGGTAGGAGTTGATTTTTCTCTGCATTGATCTCCTTCCCCTTTGTGCTGGTATCCAGTTCACAGGAAAACATCACCCTTGCTTATTTCGCCAGTTGTCCTTAGTTTCAGTTGGGCCCCTTCTGAGGTATGTTGGGGCAGCTCTCTTCTTAGGATCTGCATCTATCTGGAAAAGAGAAGCAGATTCTCCAACGGAGAGTAAGTTAGCACCCAGAAAATTGAGATAACACTTACTTTTTTGATAGACAGTTTGATAGGTGTAGGCCCTCTTATACCCCGTGATTGATGGTAGCTTGATATTGTAGAGTGGGCTTGTGTTTGGGTATGGTTCTGACTTGTTTCCCAGCTCCAGCTAAGGGTCTAGTACCACTGAGTGGATCAGTTAGCCAAATCAAGAGCAATTGATTCCTCACCATGGCTGTGTACCACTATTGCACTTGTGTGGTTATCACATCCGGTTAATTATTGCTACTTAGGTTAAACAATGTGTTGCTTGGACAGATCTTGGTCACTTCCCCCAGTCGCCTATGTAGCGCCTTCTGGCACTAGACATGCTGACTGTCTGGGGACTGACTCTCTCCTGGCTTCCAGCCATGTCATTCCATTTTACGTGTCAGCTGTGTATGGAGTCTTCAGCAATAGGGTCTTACCACTGGCCTTTGGTGGGTCATCAATTACTCTGACAGAAGTCTGTCATTGTTTTGGGAAACTTTGTAGGTTTCTCTGATCAAAAGCTCATTGTGGATTGTAGGCCCAAGCTGGAAGTGGGGGTTACAGGTCAGTGTCCACTAAGAAATTGAGGAAAAAGATAACTAATATACAAGAGTTAGAGAGGAGAGAGATAGAGGGGAGAGGGGGAGAGGGAGGGAAGGAAGATGTAGGAGATTTAGGTCAGTCTTGATCCTACCCTCTCCAGTGTCTTGTGGTTCAGGTGTTTCCTGTAAGGGACTAGTGAAGGTTCAGTCATTTGGTCTGTCTTTTAGGAAGTAGAATTTTATGGTACCATTGCCGTTTGAGTCCGGATTACTGTTTTCCACCCTTTGATTCTCTCCCCGCCCTCCCATCCATCTTATTGTCTAGTCCATGAGGAACTTGCTGGGTATGTAAGGCATCTTGGGCAAATTCAGGTTAGGTGTTGCAGATGAGTGACACTATGTGTCGTTTTTTTTTTTTTCTGTGATTGGGTAAGTTTGCTGAGAATGATCTGTTCCAGGTTCAAACATTTTTCCTCAAATTTCTTTATGTCGCTTTTTCTTACTGCTGTATAGAATTCCATTGTGTAGATATACCACAACTTTGTTATCTGGTACGTCCACGGCGACCTCGCCTGTGTAACAAGCAGAGATGCTTCTGTACTGGATGAGAGCTGAGGACAGAGGGCCAGCACTTCTTGGAGGGATGCCCCCGGTGACCCCTTGGCAGTCGGTTACTGTAAAGGTTCCTGCTGCCCATGAAGTCACGATGACCTAATTGCCGGTGCCAATGAGCTGTGTTCTGCGCTCTGTTTCTTTCCTGCTCCCTTCTAGTTGTTTGTCAAAGAACAGCTAGTTTCTACGCTACACTTACTATTAATCTTGCATGCAATCAGAGTACAAAACACAATTTGAGTATTGAATGTGCCCCTCCTATGATTAGGGCAATGGAGGATATGTATAACTCTACTAGGAATAAAAGATTAACTCTAGAACAGTTTTTAGATGGTGTAGAGTAGAAACAGCTTATGATGTTTTAGAACAATACTGATCCTGAGAAAGTGAAAGTAGAAATGTTAATCGGTAATGTTCATTAGAAGTATGACAGTTCTACAGATAGGGAGTTGTAAAACTTAGGTTTTCCCACCAGGAAACTTCTTGGGGGGTATGTTCAGTACTTGATCAAGGGCTGATAGTAGACTCCCAGAGCTGGGAACTACCTAGATCCACTCCCCTATGAGGGAGGATATGATGAATTCGGTAATAGATGAATGAATTATGAAGGAATAAGGAGGCTATGGCATTCTCTTCCATTTATGAAATGCTTAGCAAGGACACGTAAGCCTTGGTACTTATACTCTAGACAAGAAAGAAAAGAATTCCTGGAAAACATTAAACCAGCCTTAAAATATTGGTGGTCTTTTGGATAGAAACACTTTTATAATGAATATGAGGATTATATAAATAATCTTATAAGTGGAAAGAGATGGCTCTCTGCTCGGTTTATAAAAAATAAATAACCTATTGTTCACCTTACATCCCTTACCCCAAGCTTCTATTCTTGTAAAGCTGTGGTCAATGATGCAAGGCGTCCTTCTTAAAAAATGGGTACAGTTCCTGCCTGATCAACATTGCATGTATGCTTACAATAGAACAATACTTAAGAATGTTTAGATTAATGATTTCTGAGATCACTTGTTGGCTTGCTAAGTTTCCTTGTTCAATCTGTATAAAATCTTCATGAAACCTTCAGTAAATTGCAGCAGCATATTCTACCTAGAGTGTGTCTGTCTGTCATTTCCTCGCCGAATCCCGAGTTCTCCTTGAGCCTTCGCCCTTGTTCTCCCTCGGTCCTGATCTTCCCGAGAGTCAGTCCGCGGCAGTTATCCATTCTTCTAATGATGGACATCTGGGTTGATTCCAGCTTTTAGCTATTACGAATTGAGCTGCTACAAACATGGTTGAGCAAATCTCTCTAGCTTTTGGTTTGAAGGTTTTAGGGTACATGCCCAGTAATGGTATAACTGGGTCTGTTGGTATTTCTATAGTCAGCTTTTTCAGGAGTCTCCATATTGCTTTCCAAAGTGGTTGTACCATCCTGCATTCCCACCAACAGTGAATGAGTGTCCATGCTTCTCCACATCCTCGCCAGCATTTATTTTCATTTGACCTTTTGATGTTGGCTATCCTTATTGGGGTAAGGTGGAATCTCATAGTTGTTTTAATTTGCATTTCTCTGATGATTAGGGATGATGAACATTTTCTTAGGTGTGTGTTTGCCAGTTGTATCTCTTCCTCTGTGAATTGCCTGTTTAACACTGTGCCCCATTTTGTGAGTGGGGTATTTGTCTTCTTATTGTTTAGACTTTTGAGTTCTTTGTAAATTCTAGAGATAAGGCCTCTATCAGTTGGATAACCTGCAAATATTTTCTCCCACTCTGTGGGTATTCTATTGGCTTTGTTTATTATATGCTTATCTGTAAAGAAACTCTTCAGCTGCATATGATCCCAATGGTTGAGTGACTGTTTAAGAACTTGAGCCACTGGGGTTTTATTCAGGAAGTCTTTTTCCATTCCTATATCATGGAAAGTACTTCCTAAATTTTCTTCCAGTAGTTTTCAAGTTTCTGGTCTTATGTTGAGGTCTTTGATCCATTTGGATTTGAGTGTTGTGCATGGTGAAATGTGTGGATCAAGTTTTAGTTTCCTGCATGTGGTTATCCAGTTTGTCCAGCACCATTTGTTGAAGATGCTACCTTTGTTCCAGTCTATATTTTTTGGGCCTTTGTCAAATATCAAGTAGCTATAGTTGCTTGGCCCAAAATCCGGGTCCTCAAGTCTATTCCATTGGTCTACACAACTGTTTTTATGCCAGTACCATGCTGTTTTTATTACTATGGCTTTGTAGTATAACTTTATATCGGGTATGGTGATGCCACCAGAGGTATTTCTTTTGCTGAGGATATGTTTGGATATGCGAGGCCTTCTGCCTTTCCATATGAAATTTGAGATCATTTTTTCTATGTCTGTGAAGAACACTGTAGGGATTTTAATTGGAATTGCATTAAATCTATATATTGCCTTTGGTAGGATTGTCATCTTCACAATGTTAATTCTGCCTATCCAGGAGCATGGGAGGTCTTTCCATCGTTTCAAGTCCTCCTCAATTTCTTTTTTGAGAGTTTTTATATTTTCATTGTATAGATCTTTTACTTCCTTGGTTAACGTTATTCCAAGGTATTTTATTTTTTTTGTTGGTATTGAAAATGGGACTATGTCCTTTATTTCTTTTTCTGTGTCTTTGTCATTTGCATACAGAAATGCTTCCGATTTTTGAGCATTGATTTTATATCCTGCTACTTTGCTATAGGAGTTAATCACTTTCAGGAGTTTTGGGATGGAGTCTCTCGGGTCTCTTACATATACAATCATGTCATCAGCGAATAGCGCTAACTTAACTTCTTCCATTCCAAATTGTATCCCTTTTATTTCCTTCTCCTGCCTTATTGCTTGGGCTAGGACTTCCAGAACTATATTGAAAAGCAGAGGTGAGAGAGGACATCCCTGTCTTGTTCCTGATCTCAATGGGAATTCCTCCAGTCTGTCTCCATTAAGTATTATTTGGGCCTTTGGAGCTTTGTATATTGCCTTTATTATATTAAGATGTGAACCAGCCATGCCGATTCTCTCCAATGTTTTTATCATGAAGTGATGTTGTATCTTGTCGAAGGCCTTTTCTGCATCTATCGAAATGATCATGTGATTTTTTTGTTTAAGCTTGTTTATGTGGTGTATTACATTGACAGATTTTCGTATGTTGAACCACCCTTGTGTTCCTGGGATAAATCCCACTTTGTCAAGGTGGATAATGCTTTTGATGTGTTGTTGGATTCGGTCTGCGAGAATTTTGTTGAGGATCTTTGCGTCTATGTTCATTAGGGAAATAGGCCGATAGTTTTCTTTTCTTGTGGCATCTCTGCCTGGTTTTGGGACTAGGGTGATACTAGCTTCATAGAAGGAGTTGGGTAGTTTTCACTGTTCTTCAATTGTGTGGCACAGTTTTAGGAAGATTGGTTTGAGTTCTTCCATGAACGTTTGATAAAATTCGGCTGGGAATCCATCTGGTCCTGGACTCTTCTTTTTTTTGGAGGTTTTTTATTACTTTTTCAATCTCCATGAGCGTGATGGGTTCATTGAGGTGATTGATCTGCTCTGAGTTTAGCTTTGGTAGATGATATGCATCCAGGAATTTATCCATCTCCTCCACATTTTCCAGTTATGTGGAGTAGAGGTTTTTGAAATAAGTCCTGATGATTCTGCCGATTTCACTGATGTCTGTTGTAATCTCTCCTTTTTCATTTTGAATTTTGTTAATTTGGAGTCTCTCCTTGTTTTGCTTGATCAAATTGGCCAGAGGTTTGTCAATCTTGTTTATTTTTTCAAAGAACCAGCTCTTTGTTTTGTCAATTGCCTTAATTGTTTCCTTGGTTTCCAATTCATTAATTTCTGCTCTGATTTTAATTATTTCCTTCCTTCTGGAGCTCTTTGGGTTGGATTTTTCTTGTTTTTCCAATGCCTCTAGGTGGATGGTTAAGCTAATGATTTGGGATCTTTCTGTCTTTTTTATGAAGGCATTGAGTGCTATGAATTTTCCCCTGAGGACTGCCTTCATTGTGTCCCACAAGTTTTGGTATGATGTGTTCTCATTGTCATTCAATTCCAGGAATTTTGCAATTTCATTTTTTATTTCATCCACTATCCATTTATTGTTTAAGAGTGTGCTATTCAGTTTCCAGTTGCCGTTGGGGCTCTTGTTGGTTTTTTTGTTGTTGATTTCTAGGGCTATAGCATTATGATCTGATATGATGCAGGGAATTATATCGATTTTCCTAAATATGTGGAGGCTATCTTTGTGACCCAGTATATGGTCTATTTTAGAGAATGTTCCATGGGCTGCTGAGAAGAATGTGTAGTCTGTGGATTTGGGGTGGAAAGTTCTGTAGATGTCTGTTAGGTCTAAGTGCTCTATGGTTTTGTTGAGCTCTCTTACTTCCCTGTTGAGCTTCTGTTTGGATGATCTGTCTATTACTGATAATGGTGTGTTAAAGTCCCTAGCTATGATGGTGTTGGTGGTTATTTCTGTTTTCTTGTCAAGTAGGTTTTGGTTTATGAACTGCGGTGCCCCTGTGTTTGGTGCATACAGATTTATGATTGTAATATCCTCTTGATGGATTGTTCCCTTTACAAGTAGGAAGTAGCCTTCTTTGTCTTTTTTGATTGTTTTTGGTTTGAAGTCAACTTTATCTGATATTAATATAGCTACACCTGCTTGTTTCTTATTCCCATTTGCTTGGAATATTGTTTTCCACCCTTTCACCCTGAGGAGGTTTCTGTCTTTAGTGGTAAGGTGGGTTTCTTGAAGGCAGCAGATTGAGGGGTCTAATTTTTTCATCCACCCTGTTAGCCTGTGTCTCTTGATGGGTGAATTAAGGCCATTAATGTTTAGGGTGATGACTGTGAGATTTGATTTGATCCCTGTCATTTTGTGGTGGTAGAGGTGTGTTGGCATTTCCATGGAATTTTTTTTGTATCTACTCTGGGTTTGATTGCTGTGATCTTCTTCTTGTAGGCATTTTAGTTTGGTTATTTGTTTCTTCTCTGTGGAGAATTTCCTGGAGTACTTTCTGTAGGTTTGGTTTTGTGTTCATATAATTGTAAAGCTGAGTTTTATCATGGAAAGTTTTCCTTTCACCATCTATTATAAGGGAGACTTTTGCTGGGTAGAGTAGTTTAGGTTGAAAGCCATAGTTTCTTAGCATTTGGAGAGTATCATTCCAGGCCCTTCTAGCTTTCAGGGTTTCCATTGAGAAGTCTGAAGTAATTCTGATGGGGTTTCCTTTGAAAGTGGTGTGCTGTTTTTCCCTAGCTGCTTTTAGGATTTTTTCCTTGGTGTCAATGTTTAGAGTCTTTATGATAATATGCCTTGGGGAGTTTCTCCTTTGGTCTAGTCGGTTAGGAGTTCTGTTTGCTTCTTGAATCTTGATGGGCCTTTCTTTTAAGAGACGGGGGAAGTTTTCTTCAATTATTGTGTTCAATAAGTTCTCCATGCCTTTGGTCTAAAATTCTTCTCCTTCTGGTATTCCAATGATTCTGATATTAGGACGTTTAAGTGTATCCCACAATTCACTCATGTTCTGTTCACAGGAACTTTTGAACTTACTGAAATTTTTGGACTCTCGAACTGTTTCTTCCGTCCTGTCTTCCAGATCTGAATTTCTATCTTCCACTTCGCTGACTCTATTCTTGAGAGCCTCTAGTGAGTTTTGGACTTGTTCAATTAAGTTTGCATTTTCTACTACTTTCCTATGTATCACTTCCATCGCTTTGTCCAGCTCCCTTTTGGTCTCATTTTCTGATTTTCTTGATGATTCTTGGAAATCATCCTTGCATTTCTTTATGTTTTCATTTAGTATGGCCAGCTGATTTTTAAGGTCCTCTTTTTTTTCATTCTCCCTCAACTCTCTTAGCTCTCTTTGAATTCCTTCCAGTTTCTTATCATATTGCTCTAGCTTAGTGATGGTAGCATCCATACGATTATCTATGCTTTGTAGCTTTCCTGTCAGATCTAGCAGTAGTTTGGTCAGGGTTGCATTGTTCATTGCTTCCACTTGATGTTCTGATCCTAAACACTCTTCTATGTTTTGGTTTGTTGTGATCCTTGTTTGACTGGGTGATCTGTCTGGATTTTCTTCCATTTTATTTTTCGTGTTATTTCTTTTGCGCTGTGGTCTACCCATGTCAGTGTATGGGCAGGTAGGTGGATGGAGCAGCCTGGGATCTAGCTTAATGCAAATCCAAGGCAGCCTGGGGCAATTGTAAGCAGCCTGGGTTTTTGCTCACTGTTGCCAAAGCCGCCTCCCTATAGCCTGACAGGGGCACCAAAGTTGCCTGAATTCTCACCCAGTAATGCACCTAAGCTGCCTGCCTTTGAGCTTGAAAAGGGACTGAGGTAGCAAGCCTTGAAGGTGCCTAGATTCTGGCTGGGTACACTGGGGTCTGTAAACAGTCTGTGCTCTTCCGCCTCAGGTGAGTGGGGCATGGGTGGCAATGTACAGGTAGGGGATGGCACCTGCGCTGGCGCTAGTGACTCAGTGTGAATTTATGTGGCTCTTGCTGTGGGACTGGGCACACTGCACATGCAATTGTAGTGCAGAGGCAGATGATGTGGGTACGGAATCAGGACACAGCAGAAACTGACCTGCAGCAAGTGATGTGAGAACAGCAGGGCGTGAGAGGAGGGGGGGCAGGTAGGAGCGTGGGGCGCGGGGCAGCCTGGGCACCCGGGGCGCGTGAAGCCTAGGTTCGCTCGGGCTGGGTCTGCCGTGTGTGGATAGGGAGCGTGGGGCGGGCTCGGGGGGAGGGGCGCGCTGGGGGGGTTCGGGGGGTGCGAAGGGTGTGGGGCACAGGGATTGTGGGGTGCGCTGGGCCACGGGGGGGGCGCGAGGGGCTTGGTGTGCACGGGGCGACGGGACGCTGGGCGCGGGGCCGCGCCCGATGCAGTTATTCGCGGCGGGCGGGGTGGCGGGGAGTGGGTCGCGGGGGTGTGTGCTTCCTCTTTTATCCCAATCTCTGCCCTCCCTCTTCAAAAAGTTCCTAATTTCCCTTGAATACTTGCCATTTTTTCCCTCGTTGTTTGTAGTGCAGTTAGGCGGTCCCCATCTTGACCAGAAGCCTAATTTTTTTGAAACATTCATTTCTAACAGCGGGACTACAGAACTTTGATATCAAGGATAGATTTCAAAAGGTAATTCAATGTTATACACAATTGAATTACAGAACTCCACTTACTCTGTTAGTTTTCTTGCACAATCTATGTTGTTATTGAAACAGCTTCTAATCTTTTCAGTTCACAGTTAACATTCATTAGTAAATGAGGCTAGTACATAATTGGCTATTAGCACATTGCATTCACTGTTAGTTTTCCAGGGGATAAGTTCTTCCTAGACAACAGGTTTACGGAACGTTGAAATGAACGTTACTATTCATTGAGAAATGTTCACTTAGAAAACAGGACTATACAACATTGAATACAGGCTTAGTTAGGAAAGTGGATTGCTATACAATAGACAACAGGACAGAACAACATGACATACACGATGAGTTTTCAATGAGAAATGAAAGAATCCAAGATGTCCTACTCTTTGAATTCCTTGAGATTTTTCAACACCAAGTGATCCTGCCAGATAAACGGTAAATGAAACTGTCAATTGGGCTTACTTTAAGAAGGGAATTGACCTTCCTACACAATATGATCATAGAACGTTAAATTCGCTCATAGTTTTGAAAGAGAATTGTTTATTGTACACAGTTTTCAACAGGAAACATTCTCAGTATTCACACAGATCTAGCTGTTTAAATTCATCCTCGTTTTCAATAGGAAATGTTCGGAGCATATAACTTCTGATCGAACTTTGAAAACAATCTTAGGTTACCATTGGAATGTTGTCTGTAATTATATTACAAAACATTGTATTGGCGGGTAGTCTTCAATGAGAAACGTTCATTTCTAACACCGAGATTAAAGAACTTTGATTTCAAGGATAGATTTCAAAGGGTAATTCAATGTTATACACAATTGAATTACAGAACTCATCTTTCTCTGTTAGTTTCATTGCACAATCTATGATGTTATTGAAACAGCGTGTAATCGTTTCACTTCACAGGTAGCTTTCATTAGTAAATGATGCTAGTACATAATCGGCTAATAGCACAATGCATTCACTGTTAGTTTTCCAGGGGATAAGTTATTCCTAGACAACAGGTTTACGGAACGTTGAAATAAACGTTACTATTCATTGAGAAATGTTCACTTAGAAAACAGGACTATGCAACATTAAATACAGGCTTAGTTAGGAAAGCGGATTGCTTTACAGTAGAGAACAGGAGAGAAACACATGACATTCACGATGAGTTTTCAATGAGAAACGAAAGAATCCAAGATGTCCTACTCTTTAAATTCCTTGGGATTTCTCAATCGCAACTGATCCTACCAGATAACCGGTGAATGAAACTGTCAATTACGCTTAATTTAAGAAGGGAATTGAGCTTCCTACACAATACGATCATAGAACGTTGAATTCGCTCCTACTTTTGAAAGAGAATTGTTTATTGTACACAGTTAACAACAGGAAACATTCTCCGTATTCACACAGTTCTAGCCCTTTGAATTCATCTTCGTTTTCAATAGGAAATGTTCTGAGCATATAACGTCTGATGGAACTTTGAAAACAATCATAGATTACCATTGGAATGTTGTCTGTAATGAAATTACAAAACATTGTATTCGCGGTTAGTCTTCAGTGAGAAACGTTCATTTCAAACAGCGGGACTACAGAACTTTGATTTCAAGGATAGATTTCAAAGGGTAATTCAAGAACTTGACACTCTGTTAGTTTTCTTGCACAACCTATGTGGTTATTGAAGCAGCTTCTAATGTTTTCAGTTCACAGTGAACTTTCATTAGTAAATGATGCTAGTACATAATCGGCTAATAGCACATTGCATTCACTGTTAGTTTTCCAGGGGATAAGTTCTTCCTAAACAACAGGTTTATGGAACGTTGAATTGAATGTTACTATTCATTGAGAAATGTTCACTTAGAAAACAGGACTATGCAACATTGAATACAGGCTTAGTTACGTAATCAGATTGCTTTACAGTATAGAACAGGACAGAACAACATGACATTCACGATGAGTTTTCAATGAGTAACGAAAGAATCCAAGATGTCCTACTCTTTGAATTCCTTGGGATTTTTCAATACCAACTGATCCTACCAGATAACCGGTGAATGAAACTGTCAATTACGGTTACTTTAAGAAGGGAATTGAGCTTCCTACACAATATGATCATAGAACTTTGAATTCGCTCCTACTTTAGAAAGAGAATTCTTTATTGTACAGAGTTTTCAACAGGAACAGTTCTAAAAATTCACAGTACTAGCCCTTTCAATTCATCTTCGGTTTCAATAGGAAATGTTCCGAGCATATAACTACTGATGGAATTTTGAAAGCAATCGTAGATTACCATTGGAATGTTGTCGGTAATGAAATTACAAAACATTGTATTCGCGGTTAGTCTTCAGTGAGAAACGTTCATTTCAAACAGCGGGCCTAAAGAACTTTGATTTCAAGGATAGATTTCAAAGGGTAATTCAAGATCTCGACACTCTGTTAGTTTTCTTGCACAACCCATGTTGTTATTGAAGCAGCTTGTAATCTTTTCAGTTCACAGTTTGCTTTCATTAGTAAATGATGCTAGTACACAATCGGCTAATAGCACATTGCATTCACTGTTAGTTTTCCAGGGGATAAGTTCTTCCTAGACAACAGGTTTACGGAACGTTGAATTGAACGTTACTATTCATTGAGAAATGTTCACTTAGAAAACAGCACTATGCAACATTGAATACAGGCTTAGTTAGGAAAGCGGATTGCATTACAGTAGAGAACAGGACAGAACAACATGACATTCACAATGAGTTTTCAATGAGAAACGGAAGAATCCAAGATGTCCTACACTTTGAATTCCTTGGGATTTGTCAATAGCAACTGATGCTACCAGATAACCGGTGAATGAAACTGTCAATTACGCTTACTTTAAGAAGGGAATTGAGCTTCCTACACAATACTATCATAGAACATTGAATTCGATCCTACTTTTGAAAGAGAATTGTTTATTGTACACCGTTTTCAACAGGAAACATTCTCAGTATTCACACAGTTGTAGCTCTTTGAATTCATCTTCATTTTCTATAGGAAATATTCCGAGCATATAACTTCTGATCGAACTTTGAAAACAATCTTGCATTACCATTGGAATGTTGTCTGTAATGAAATTACAGAACATTGTATTCGCGGTTAGTCTTCAGTGTGAAACGTTCATTTCAAACAGCGGGACTACAGAACTTTGATTTCAAGGATAGATTTCAAAGGGTAATTCAATGTTATACACAATTGAATTACAGAAGTCGACTTTCTCTCTTAGTTTTCTTGCACAACCTATCTTGTTATTGAAGCAGCTTCTAATCTTTTCAGTTCACAGTTATATTTCAATAGTAAATGACGCTAGTACGTAATCGGCTAACAGCACATTGCATTCACTGTTAGTTTTCCACGGGATAAATTCTTCCTAGACAACAGGTTTACGGAACGTTGAATTGAACGTTACTATTCATTGAAATGTTTAGTTAGAAAACAGGACTATGCATCACTGAATACAGGCTTAGTTATGAAAGCGGATTGCTTTACAGTAGAGAACAGGACAGAACAACATGACATTCACGGTGAATTTGCAATGGGAAACGAAAGAATCCAAGATGTCCTGTTCTTTGAATTCCTTGGGATATTAAAATAGCAACTGATCCTACCAGAATACCGGTGAATGAAACTGTCAGTTACACTTAATTTAAGAAGGGAATTGAGCTTCCTGCACAATACGATCATAGAACGTTGAACTCGCTCCTAGATTTTTCAAAGAGAATTGTTTATTGTACACAGTTTTCACCAGGAAACATTCTCAGTATTCACACAGTTCTAGCCCTTTGAATTCATCTTCGTTTTCAATAGGAAATGTTCCGAGCATATAACTTCTGATCGACCTTTGAAAACAATCATAGATTACCATTGGAATATTGTCTGTAATGAAATTACCGAACATTGAATTCGCGTAGTCTTCAGTGAGAAACGTTCATTTCAAACAGCGGGACTACAGAACTTTGCTTTCAAGGATAGATTTCAAAGTGTAATTCAATGTAATACACAATTGAATTACAGACCTCTACTTTCTCTGTTAGTTTTCTGGCATGACCTATGTTGTTATTGAAGCAGCTGCTAATCTTTTCAGTTCATAGTTAGCTTTCAATAGTAAATGATGATAGTACGTAATCGGCTAATAGCACATTGCATTCACTGTTAGTTTTCCAGGGGATAAGTTCTTCCTAGACAACAGGTTTACGGAATGTTGAATTGACGGTTCCTGTTCATTGAGAAATGTCACTGAGAAAACAGGACTATGCAACATTGAATACAGGCTTAGTTAGGAAAGCGGATTGCTTTACAGTAGAGAACAGGACAGAACAACATGACATTCACGATGAGTTTTCAATGAGAAACGAAAGAATCCAAGATGTCCTACTCTTTGAATTCCTTGCGATTTTTCAATAGCAACTGATCCTACCAGATAACCGGTGAATGAAACTGTCAATTACGCTTACTTTAAGAAGGGAATTGAGCTTCCTGCACAATACGATCATAGAACGTTGAATTCGTTCCTACTTTTGAAAGAGAATTGTTTATTGTACATAGTTTGCAACAGGAAACATTCTCAGTATTCACACAATTCTAGCCCTTTGAATTCATCTTCTTTTACAATAAGAATTGTTCTGAGCATATAACTTCTGATCGACCTTTGAAAACAATCTTAGATTACCATTGGAATGTTGTCTGTAATGAAATTCCAGAACATTGAATTCGCGGTTATTCCTCAGGGAGAAACGTTCATTTCAAACAGTGGGACTACAGAACTTTGATTTCAAGGATAGATTTCAAAGGGTAATTCAATGTCATACACAATTGAATTACAGAACTCGACTTTCTCTGTTAGTTTTCTTGCACAACCTATGTTGTTATTGAAGCAGCTTCTAATCTTTTCAGTGGAGAGTTAGCTTTCATTAGTTAATGATGCTAGGACATAATTGGCTAATTAAACATTATATTCTCTGTTAGTTTTCCAGGGGATAAGTTCTTCCTAGAGAACAGGTTTACGGAATGTTTAATTGAACGTAACTATTCATTGAGAAATGTTCACTTGGAATACAGGACTACGCAACATTGAACACAGGCTTAGTTAGGAAAGCGGATTGCTTTACAGTAGAGAACAGGACAGAACAACATGACATTCACGATGAGTTTTCAATGAGAAACGAAAGAATCCAAGATGTCCTACTCTTTGAATTCCTTGCGATTTTTCAATAGCAACTGATCCTACCAGATAACCGGTGAATGAAACTGTCAATTACGCTTACTTTAAGAACGGAATTGAGCTTCCTGCACAATACGATCATAGAACGTTGAATTCGTTCCTACTTTTGAAAGAGAATTGTTTATTGTACATAGTTTGCAACAGGAAACATTCTCAGTATTCACACAATTCTAGCCCTTTGAATTCATCTTCTTTTACAATAAGAATTGTTCTGAGCATATAACTTCTGACCGACCTTTGAAAACAATCTTACATTACCATTGGAATGTTGTCTGTAATGAAATTCCAGAACATTGAATTCGCGGTTAGTCCTCAGGGAGAAACGTTCATTTCAAACAGTGGGACTACAGAACTTTGATTTCAAGAATAGATTTCAAAGGGTAATTCAATGTTATACACAATTGAATTACAGAACTCGACTTTCTCTGTTAGTTTTTTTGCACAACCTATGTTGTTATTGAAGCAGCTTCTAATCTTTTCAGTGGAGAGTTAGCTTTCATTAGTTAATGATGCTAGGACATAATTGGCTAATTAAACATTACATTCTCTGTTAGTTTTCCTGGGGATAAGTTCTTCCTAGAGAACAGGTTTACGGAACGTTTAATTGAACATAACTATTCATTGAAAAATGTACACTTGGAAAACAGGACTACGCAACATTGAACACAGGCTTAGTTAGGAAAGCGGATTGCTTTACAGTAGAGAACAGGACAGAACAACATGACATTCACGATGAGTTTTCAATGAGAAATGAAAGAATACAAGATGTCCTACTCTTTGAATTCCTTGGGAATTTTCAATACAAAGTGATCCTACCAGATAACCGGGGAAGGAAACTGTCAATGACGCTTACTTTAAGAAGGGAATTGAGCTTCCTACACAATAAAATCACAGATCATTGAATTTGCTCTTACTTTTGAAAGAGAATTGTTTCTTGTACACAGTTTTCAACAGGAAACATTCTCAGTATTCACACAGTTCTAGCCCTTTGAATTCATCTTTGTTTTCAATAGCAAATGTTCTGAGCATATAACTACTGATCGACCTTTGAAAACAATCTTAGATTACCATTGGAATGTTGTCTGTAATGAAATTACAGAACATTGAATTTGCGGTTAGTCTTCAGTGAGAAACGTTCATTTCAAACAGTGGGACTACAGACCTTTGATTTTAAGGATAGATTTCAAAGGGTAATTCAATGTTCTACACAATTGAATTACAGAACTCGACTTTCTCTGTTAGTTTTCTTGCACAACCAATGTTGTTATTGAAGCAGCTTCTAATCTTTTCAGTTCACAGTTAGCTTTCATTTGTAAATGATGCTAGCATATAATTGGCTAATAGCACAATATATTCACTGTTAGTTTTCCAGGGGATAAGTTCTTCCTAGACAACTGGTTTACAGAACGTTGAATTGAATGTTACTATTCATTGAGAAATGTTCACTTAGAAATCAGGACTATGCAGCATTGAATACAGGCTTAGTTAGGAACGCGGGTTGCTTTACAGTAGAGAACAGGACAGAACAACATGACATTCACGATGAGTTTTCAATGAGAAACGAAAGAATCCAAGATGTCCGACTCTTTGAATTCCTTCGGAATTTTCAATATTAACTCATCCTAAAAGATAACCGGTGAAGGAAACTGTAAATTACGCTCACATTAAGAAGGGAATTGAGCTTCCTACACAATAAGATCACAGAACGTTGAATTCGCTCCTACTTTTGAAAGAGAATTGTTTATTCTACACAGTTTTCAACAGGAAACATTCTCAGTATTACCACAGTTCTAGCCCTTTGAATTCATCTTCGCTTTCAATAGGAAATATTCCTAGCATATAACTTCTGATCGAACCTTGAAAACAATCTTAGATTACCATTGGAATTATGTCTGTAATGAAATTACAGAACATTGAATTTGCGGTTAGTCGTCAGTGAGAAACGTTCATTTCAAACAGCGGGACTACAGAACTTTGAATTCAATGATAGATTTCAAAGGGTAATTCAATGTTATACACAAAGGAATTACAAAACTCGACTTTCTCTGTTAGTTTTCTTGCACAACCTATGTTATTATTGAAGCAGTTTCTAATCATTTCAGTGCACCGTTACCTTTCATTAGTAAATGATGCTAGTACCTAATCGGGCAACAGCACATTGTATTCACTGTTAGTTTTCCAGGGGATAAGTTCTTCCTAGAGAACAGGTTTACGGAACGTTGAATTGAACATTACTATTCATTGAGAAATGTCACTTAGAAAACAGGACCATGCAACATTGAATACAGGCTTAGTTAGGAAAGCGGATTGCTTTTGAGTACAGAACAGGACAGAACAACATGACATTCACGATGAGTTTTCAATGAGAAACGAAAGAATCCTTGATGTCCTACTCTTTGAATTCCTTGGGAATTTTCAATAGCAACTGATCCTACCAGATAACCGGTGAATGAAACTCTCAATTACGCATATTTTAAGAAGGGAATTGAGCTTCTTGCATAATACGATCTTAGAACATTGAATTTGCTCATAATTTGAAAGAGAATTGTTTATTGTACACAGTTTTCAACAGGAAACATTCTCAGTACTCACACAGTTCTACCTCTTTGAATTCATCTTCGTTTTCAATAGTAAATGTTCCGAGCATATAACTTCTGATCGAACTTTGAAAACAATCTTAGATTATCGTTGGAATGTTGTCTGTAATGAAATTACAAAACATTGTATTCGCGGTTAGTCTTCAGTGAGAAACGATCATTTCTGACAGCGCAGCTGCAGAACTTTGAACTCAAGGATAGATTTCAAAGGGTAATTCAATGTTATACACAACTGAATTATGAACTCGACTTTCTCTGTTAGTTTTCTTGCACAATCTATGTTGCTATTATAGCAGCTTCTAATCTTTTCAGATCACAGTTACCTTTCATTAGGAAATGATGCTAGTACAAAATTGGCTAATAGCACATTGCATTCACTGTTAGTTTTCCAGGGGTAAGTTCTTCCTAGACAACAGGATTACAGAACATTGAATTGAAAACAGGACTATGCAACATAGAATGCATGCTTAGTTAGGAAAGCGGATTCCTTTACAGTAGAGAACAGGACAGAACAACATGACATTCGCGATGAGGTTTCAATGAGAAACGAAAGAAACCAAAATGTCCTACTCTTTGAATACCTTGGGATTTTTCAATAGCAACTGATCCTACCAGATACCTGGTGAATGAAACTGTAAATTACGCTTACTTTAAGAAGGGAATTGAGCTTCCTACACAATAAGATCACAGAACGTTGAATACGCTCCTACTTTTGAAAGAGAATTGTTTATTGTACACAGTTTTCAACAGGAAACATTCTCAGTATTCACACTGTTCTACCCTGTGAATTCATCTTCGTTTTCAATAGGAAATGTTCCGAGCATATAATTTCTGATCGAACTTTGAAAACAATCTTTGATTACCATTATAATGTTTTCTGTAATGAAATTACCGAACATTGAATTCGCGGTTAGTCTTCAGTGAGAAACGTTCATTTCAAACAGCGGGACTACAGAACTCTTATTTCAAGGATAGATTTCAAAGGATAATTCAATGTTATACACAATTGAATAACAGACCTCGACTTTCTCTGTTAGTTTTCTAGCACAACCTAGGTTGTTATTGAAACAGCTTCTAATCTTTTCAATTCTCAGTTAGCTTTCATTACTAAATGATGCTAGTACATAATCGGCTAATTGCACATTACATTCTCTGTTATTTTTCAGGGGATAAGTTCTTCCTAGTGAACAGGTTTACGGAACGTTGAATTGAACGTAACTATTCATGGAGAAATGTTCACTTAGAAAACAGGACGACGCAACATTGAACACAGGCTTAGTTAGGAAAGCGGATTGCTTTATAGTAGAGAACAGGACAGATGAACATGATATTCGCGATGAGTTTTCAATGAGAAACGAAAGAATCCAAGATGTCCTTCTCTTTAAATTTATTGGGATTTTTCAATAGCAACTGATCCTGCCAGATAAGCGGTGAAATAAACTGTCAATTACGCTTACTTTAAGAAGGGAATTGAGCTTGCTACACAATACGGTCATAGAACATTGAATTCGCTCTTACTTTTGAAAGAGAATTGTTTCTTGTACACAGTTTTCAACAGGAAACATTCTCAGTATTCACATGGTTCTAGCCCTTTGAATTCATGTTTGTTTTCAATAGCAAATGTTCTGAGCTGATAACTACTGATCGACCTTTGAAAACAATCTTAGATTACCATTTGAATGTTGTATGTAATGAAATTACAGAACATTGAATTTCCGGTTAGTCTTCAGTGAGAAACGTTCATTTCAAACAGCAGGACTACAGAACTTTGATTTCAAGGATAGATTTCAAAGGATAATTCAATGTTATACACAATTGAATAACAAAACTGGACTTTCTCTTAGTTTTCTAGCACAACCTATGTTGTTATTGAAGCAGCTTCTAATCTTTTCAGTTCTCAGTTAGCTTTCATTAGTAAATGATGCTAGTACATAATCGGCTAATTGCACATTACATACTCTGTTAGTTTTCCAGGGGATAAGTTCTTCCTAGTGAACAGGTTTACGGAACGTTGAATTGAACATAACTATTCATGGAGAAATGTTCACTTAGAAAACAGGACTACGCAACATTGAACACAGGCTTAGTTAGGAAAGCGGATTGCTTTACAGTAGAGAACAGGACAGAACAACATGACATTCACGATGAGATTTCCATGAGAAACGAATGAACCCAATATGTCCAGTCTTGGAATTCCTTGGGATTTTTCAATAGCAACTGAACCTACCAGATAACTGCTGAATGAAACTGTCAATTACACTTACTTTAAGAAGCGAATTGAGCTTCCTGCGCAATACGATCATAAAACATTGAATTCGCTCCTACTGTTGAAAGAGAATTGTTTATTGTACACAGTTTTCAACAGGATCCATTCTCAGTATTCACACTGTTCCAGCCCTTTGAATTCATCTTCGTTTTCAATAGGAAATGTTCCGAGCATATAACTTCTGATCGACCATTGACAACAATCTTAGATTACCATTGGAATGTTGTCTGTAAGGAAATTACAGAACATTTAATTCGTGGTTAGTCTTCAGTGAGAAACGTTCATTTCAAACAGCGGGACTACAACTTTGATTTCAGGGATAGATTTCAAACGGTAATTCAATGTTATACACAATTCAATTACAGAACTCGACTTTCTCTGTTAGTTTTCTTGCATAACCTATGTTGTTATTGAAGCAGCTTCTAATCTTCTCAGTTCACATTTAGCTTTCATTAGTAAACGATGCAAATACATAATCAGCTAATAGCATATTTCATTCACTGTTAGTTTTCCAGAGGGAAAGTTCTTCCGAGACAACAGGTTTACGGAACTTTGGATTGAACGTTACTATTCATTGAGAAATGTTCACTTAGAAAACAGGACTATGCAACATTGAATACAGGCTTAGTTAGGAAAGCGTATTGCTTTACAGTAGTGAACAGGACAGAACAACATGACATTCACGATGAGTTTTCAATGAGAAACGAAAGAATCCAAGATGTCGTACTCTTTGAATTCCTTGGGAATTTTCAATAGCAAGTGATCTTACCAGATAACCGGTGAATGAACCTGTGAATTACGCTTACTTTAAGAAGGGAATTGAGCTCCACCACAACACGGTCACAGAACGTTCAATTTGCTCGTACTTTTGAAAGAGAATTGTTTATTGTACACAGTTTTCAACAGGAAACATTCTCAGTATTCACACAGTTCTAGCCCTTTGAATACATCTTCGTTTTCAATAGGAAATGTTCCGAGCTGATAACTTCTGATCAATCTTTGAAAATAATCTTAGATTAACATTGGAATGTTGTCTGTAATGAAATTACAGAACATTGAATACGCGGTTAGTCTTCAGTGAGAAACGTTCATTTCAAACAGCGGGACTACAGAACTTTGATTTCTAGGATAGATTTCAAAGGGTAATTCAATGTTATGCACTATTGAATTACAGAACTCGACTTTCTCTGCTAGTTTTCTAGCACAACCTATGTTGCTATTGACGCAGCTTCTAATCTTTTTAGTTCACAGTTAGCTTTCATTAGTAATTGGTGCAAGTACATAATCGGCTAAAACATATTGCATTCACTGTTCGTTATCCAAGGGACAAGTTCTTCCTAGACAACAGGTTTACGGAACGTTGAATTGAACATTAGTATTCATTGTTAGAAAACAGGACTATGCAACATTGAATACAGGTTTAGTTAGGAAAGCAGATTGCTTTACAGTAGAGAAACGGACAGAACAACATGACATTCACGATGAGTTTTCAATGAGAAACGAAAGAACCCAATATGTCCTACTATTTGAATTACTTGGGATTTTTGAATTCCAACTGATCCTACCAGATAACTGGTGAATGAAGCTGTCAATTACGCTTACTTTAAGAAGGGAATTGAGCTTCCTGCACAATATGATCATAGAACGTTGAATACGCTCCTACTTTTGAAAGAGAATTGTATATTGCACACAGTTTTCAACAGGAAACATTCTCAGTATTCATACAGTTCTAGCCCTTTGAATTCATCTTCGGTTTCAATAGGAAATGTTCCTAGCATATAACTTCTGATTGACCTTTGAAAACAATCTTAGATTACCATTGGAATGTTGTCTGTAAGGAAATTACAGAACATTGAATTCGCCGTTAGTCTTCAGTGAGAAACGTTCATTTCCAACAGCGGGACTACAACATTGATTTCAAGGATAGATTTCAAAGGGCATTTCAATGTTATACACAATTGAATTACAGAACTCGACTTTCTCTGTTAGTTTTCTTGCAAAACTTATATTGTTATTGACGCAGCTTCAAATCTTTTCAGTTCACAGTTAACTTTCATTAGTAAATGATGTTAGTACATAATCGGCTAATAGAACATTGAATTCACTGTTAGTTTTCAAGGGGATAAGTTCTTCCTAGACAACAGGTTTACGGAACATTGAATTGAACGTTACTATTCATTGAGAAATGTTCACTTAGAAAACAGGACTATGCAACATTGAATTCAGACTTAGTTAGGAAAGCAGATTGCTTTACAGTAGAGAACAGGACAGAAACACATGACATTCACAATGAGTTTTCACTGAGAAACGAAAGAACACAAGATATCCTACTCTTTGAATTCCTTGGGATTTTTCAAAAGCAACTGATCCTACCAGATAACCGGTGAATGAAACTGTCAATTACGGTTAATTTAAAAAGGGAATTGAGCTTCCTGCACAATACGATCATAGAATGTTGTATTCGCCCCTACTTTGGAAAGAGAATTGTTTTTTGTACACAGTTTTGAACAGGAAACATTCTCGTAATTCACATAGTTCTAGCCCATTGAAGTCATCTTCGTTTCAATAGGAAATGTTCCGAGCATATAAATTCTGATCGACCTTTGAAAACAAACTTAGATTACCATTGGAATGTTGTCTGTAATGAAATTACAGAACATTGAATTCGCAGTTAGTCTTCAGTGAGAAACGTACATTTCAAACAGCGGGATTACAACTTTGATTTCAAGGATAGATTTCAAAGGGTAATTCAATGTTATACACAATTGAATTACAGAACTCGACTTTCTCTGTTAGTTTTCTTGCAAAACTTATGTTGTAATTGAAGCAGCTTCTAATCTTTTCAGTTCACAGTTAGCTTTCATTACTAAATGATGCAAGTACATAATCGGCTAATAGCACATTTCATTCACTGTTAGTTTTTCAGGTAATAAGTTCTTCCTAGACAATAGGTACGGAACGTTGAATTGAACGTTACTATTTATTGTTAGAAAACAGGACTATGCAACATTGAATACAGGCTTAGTTTGGAAAGCAGATTGATTTACAGGAGAGAACAGGACAGAACAACATGACATTCATGATGAGTTTTCAATGAGAAACGAAAGAACCCAAGATGTCCTACTCTTTGAATTCCTTGGGATTTTTCAATATCAACTGATCCTACCGGATAACGAGTGAATGAAACTGTGAATTACGCTTATTGTAAGAAGGGAATTGAGCTTCATACACAATACTATCATAGAAAATTGAATTCACTCCTACTTTTGAAAGAGAATTTTTTATTCTACACAGTTTTCAACAGGAAACATTCTCAGTATTCTCACAGTTCTAACCCTTTGAATTCATCTTCATTTTCATTAGGAAATGCTTCATGCATATAACTTCTGATCGACCTTTGAAAACAATCTTAGATTACCATTGGAATGCTGTCTGTAATGAAATTACAGAACAATGAATTCGCGGTTAGTATCGAGAGAGAAACATTCATTTCAAACAGCAGGACTACAGAATTTTGATTTCAGGGATAGATTTCAAAGGGTAATTCAATGTTATACAATGTTATACACAAGTGGATTAAAGAACTCGACTTTCTCTGCTAGTTTTCTTGCACAACCTATGTTGCTATTGAAGCAGCTTCTAATCTTTTCAGTTCACATTTAGCTTTCATTAGTAAATGATGCAAGTACATAATCAGCTAATAGCACAATTCATTCACTGTTTGTTTTCCAGAGGGTAAGTTCTTCCTAGACAACAGGTTTACGGAACGTTGGATTGAACGTTACTATTCATTGAGAAATGTTCACTTAGAAAACAGGACTATGCAACATTGAATACAGACTTAGTTAGGAAAGCGGATTCCTTTACAGTAGAGAACAGGACAGAACAACATGACATTCATGATGAGTTTTCAATGAGAAACGGAAGAACCCAAGATATCCTACTTTTTGAATTCCTTGGGATTTTTCAATAGCAACTGATCCTACCAGTAACCGGTGAATGAAACTGTCAATTACGCTTACTTTAAGAAGGGAATTGAGCTTCCTGCACAATACGGTCATAGAATGTTGAATTCGCTCCAACTTTTGAAAGACAATTGTATATTGTACACAGTTTTCAACAGGAAACATTCTCAGTATTCACACAGTTCTAGGCCTTTGAATTCATCTTCGTTTTCAATAGGAAATGTTCCGAGCATATAACTTCTGATCGACCTTTGAAAACATTCTTAGATTACCATTGGAATGTTGTCTGTCAGGAAATTACAGAACATTGAATTAGCCGTTAGTCTTCAGTGAGAAACGTTCATTTCAAACAGCGGGACTACAACTTTGATTTCAGGGATAGATTTCAAAGGGTAATTCAATGTTATACACAATTGAATTACAGAACTCGACTTTCTCTGTTAGTTTTCTTGCACAACCTATGTTGTTATTGAAGCAGCTTTTAATCTTTTCAGTTCACATTTAGCTTTCATTAGTAAATGATGGAAGTACATAATCAGCTAATAGTACATTTCATTCAATGTTAGTTTTCCAGAGGGTAAGTTCTTCCTAGACAACAGGTTTACGGAACGTTGGATTGAACGTTACTATTCATTGAGAAACGTCCACTTAGAAAACAGGACTATGCAACATTGAATACATTCTAAGTTAGGAAAGCGGATTGCTTTACAGTAGAGAACAGGACAGAACAACATGACATTCACGATGAGTTTTCAATGAGAAACGAAAGAATCCAAGAAGTCCTACTCGTTGAATTCCTTGGGGTTTTTCAATAGCTACTGATCCTACCAGATAACCGATAAATGAAACTGTCAATTACGCTTAATTTAAGAAGGCAATGGAGCTTCCCACACAATACGATCATAGAACGTTTAATTCGCTCCTGCTTTGGACAGAGAATTGTTTATTGTACACACTTTTCAACAGGAAACATCCTCAGTATTCACACATTTCTAGCCCTTTGAATTCATCTTCGCATTCAATTGGAAATGTTCTGAGCATATAACTTCTGATCGAACTTTGAAAACAATCTTAGATTACCATTGGCATGTTGTCTGTAATGAAATTACAGAACATTGAATTCGCGGTTAGTCTTCAGTGAGAAACGTTCATTTCAAACAGCAGGACTACAAAACTTTGAATTCAAGGATAGATTTCCAAGGGTAATTCAGTGTTATACACAATTGAATTACAGATCTCCACTTACTCTGTTAGTTTTCTTCCACAACCTATGTTGTTATTGAAGCAGCTTCTAATCTTTTCAGTGCACAGTTGGCTATCATTAGTAAATGATGCTAGTACATAATCGGCTAATAGCACATTTAATTCACTGTTAGTTTTCCATGGGATAAGTTCTTCCTAGATGACAGATTTTCTGAACGTTGAATTGAACGTTACTACTCCTTGAGAAATGTTCACATAGAAAACAGGACTATGCAACATTGAATACAGGCTTAGTTAGGATAGCGGATTGATTTACAGTAGAGAACATGACAGAACAACATGACATTCACGATGAGTTTTCAATGAGAAATGAAAGAATCCAAGATGTCCTACTCTGCGAATTCCTTGGGATTTTTCAATAGCAACTGCTCCTACCAGATAACAGGTGAATGAAACTGTCAATTACGCTTACTTTAAGACAGGAATTGAGCTTCCTACACAATACGATCATAGAACGTTTAATTCTCTCCTAGTTTTGAATGAGAATTGTTTATTATTCACAGTTTTGAACAGGAAACATTCTCAGTATTCACACAGTTCCAGCCCTTTGAATTCGTCTTCGTGTTCAATAGGAAATGTTCCGAGCATATAACTTCTGATCAAACTTTGAAAACAATCTTAGATTACCATTGCAATGTTGCTTGTAGTGAAATTACAGAACATTGAATTCGCGGTTAGTCTTCAGTGAGAAAAGTTCATTTCATACAGGGAGACTACAAAACTTTGAATTCAAGGGTAGATTTCAAAGGGTAATTCAATATTATATGCAATTGAATTACCGAACTCGACGCTCTCTGTTAGTTTTCTTGCACAACCTATGTTGTTATTGAAGCAGCTTCTAATCTTTTCATTTCACAGTTAGCTTTCATTAGTAAATGATTCTAGTACACAATTGGCTAATAGCACATGGCATTCACTGTTCGTTTTCCAGGGGATTATTTCTTCCTAGACAACAGGTTTACGGAATGTTGAATTGAACGTTAGTATTCATTGATAAATGTTCACTTAGAAGACAGGACTATGGAACATTGAATACAGGCTTAGTTAGGAAAGCGGATTGCTTTACAGTAGAGAACAGGATAGAACAACCTGACCTTCACGATGAGTTTTCAATGAGAAACGAAAGAATCCAAGATGTCCTACTCTTTGAATTCCTTGGGATTTTTCAATAGCAACTGATCGTACCAGATAACCAGTGAATGAAACTGTCAATAACGCCTACTTTAAGAAGGGAATTGAGCTTCCTACACAATACGATCATAGAAAGTTGATTTCGCTCCTACTTTTGAAAGAGAATATTTTAATGTACACAGTTTGCAACAGGAAACATTCTCAGTATTCACACAGTTCTGCCCTTTGAATTCATCTTCGTTTCAACAGGAAATGTTCTGAGCCTATAACTTCTGATCGAACATTGAAAACAATCTTAGATTACCATTGGAATGTTGTCTGTAATGAATTTACAGAACATTGTGTTCGCGGTTAGTCTTCAGTTAGAAATGTTCATTTCAAACCACGGGACTACATAACTTTGATTTCAAGGACAGATTTCAAAGGGTAATTCAATGTTATACACAATTGAATTACAGAACTCGACTTTCTCTGTTAGTTTTCTTGCACAATCTATGTTGTTATTATAGCAGCTTCTAAGGTTTTCTGCTCACAGTTAGCTTTCATTAGTAAATGATGCTAATATCACATTGCGTTCACTGTTAGTTTTCTAGGGGATCAGTTCTTCCTAGACATCAGGTTTACAGAACGTTGAATTGAACTTTACTATTCATTGAGAAATGTTCACTTAGAAAACAGGACTATGCAACATTGAAAACTGCCTTAGTTAGGAAAGCAGATTGCTTTATAGTAGAGAACAAAACAGAACAACATGACATTCACGATGAGTTTTCAATGAGAAACGAAAGAATACAACATGTCCTAGTCTTTGAATTCCTTGGGATTTTTCAATACCAACTGATCCTACCAGATAACCGGTGAATGAACCTGTCAATTACGCTTACTTTAAGAAGGGAATTGACCTTCCTAAACAATATAAACATAGAACGTTGAATTCGCTCCTAATTTTCAAAGAGAATTGTTTATTGTACACAGTTTTCAACAGGAAACATTCTCCATATTCACACAGTTCTAGCCCTTTGAATTCATCTTCGTTTTCAATAGGAAATGTTCCGAGCATATAACTTCTCATGGAACTTGGAAAACTATCTTAGATCACCATTGGAATGTTGTCCGTAATGAAATTTCAGAACATTGTATTCGCGGTTAGTGTTCCGTTAGAAATGTTCATTTCATACAGCGGGACTACAGAACTTTGATTACAAGGATAGATTTCAAAGGGTAATTCAATGTTATACACAATTGAATTACAGAACTCGACTTTCTCTGTTAGTTTTCTTGCACAATCTATGTTGTTATTATAGCAGCTTCTAAGATTTTCATTTCATAGTTAGCTTTCATTAGTAAATTATGCTAGTACATGATCGGCTAATAGCACATTGCATTCACTGTTAGTTTTCCAGGGGATAAGTTCTTCCTAGACAACAGGTTTACGGAACGTTGAATTGAACGTTACTATTCATTGAGAAATGTTCACTTAGAAAACAGGACTATACAACATTGAATACAGGCTGTGGTGGTTTGATTCAGGTGTCCCCCATAAACTTACGTGTTCTGAATGCTAGGTTCCCAGCTGATGGATATTTGGGAATTAATGCCTCCTGGAGGGAGTGTATTGTTGGGGGTGGGCTTATGGGCTTTATAGCCAGTTTCCCATCCCAGTGTATGGCACACCCTCCTGTTGCTGTGGTCCATCTTCTGTTGGCCAGGGGGTGATGTCCACCCTCTGCTCATGCCATCCTTTTTCCCCTGCCATCGTGGAGCTTCCCCTCGAGCCTGTAAGCCAAATAAACCTCTTTTTCCCAGAAGCTGCTCTTGGTTGGGTGATTTCTACCAGCAATGCGAACCAGACTGCAACAGTAAAGTGGTACCGAGGAGTGGGGTTGCTGCTAGACATCCGACTGTGTGGCTTTGGCCTTTTGAAGCTGATTTTCAAGAGGACTGTGGAAGGAGTTGAAACCTTGGCCTAAGAGATGCCTTGCAGTGCTGTAAGTACAGCTTGATGGTCTATCCTGGTCAGAGATGAAAGACCTGAAGGCAGTAAGAACTATGGACTGTGTGGTTTGGCTTATGAGGGTGAGAAAGAGCTGTGCCTGGACTGGGCTAGCAGTTTGTGTGAGAAGCTTGCTCTTGTGCCCATGTCCTGAGAAGTTGTGCAGGGTTGCTTAGCGTAGAAAGGAACTCGTGTGTGCAGAGGGATATGGCACAGAAAGGAAAATCTTTGGGTGAACTGCTGCCCGTTCAGCTGCAACTGAGAGACTACAACCTTTGAGACTGGGCTAGCTGACCTGCGCTGGGGCAAGAAGAATGTCGACTCTTTTGAAGGGGCCTGAGTGCTCAAGGAGTGTCCTGTTCTTCAAAGTCTGCTTTATTCCCCCCTGGATTAACAAATTGGCACCCTACCTGGTATCGTGGAGTCTAAGAAATGCTGGAAAGAGAGTCATTGAGTTTGCAACACGGTCTTGTGTTTTGGAAATGGCCATGGGCAGTGTGAAGCGGGTTTGCTGGTTGCCTGCATAGAGACCCCATGGGGCCATGAGGATGAACCGTGGCTTGCAGTGGAGACCCAGTGGAGATGCCGGACCATGAGATGGCTGCCGAGGAGCTGCCGGCCCCAGTGAAGTTTCCCAGGACTGTGAGTAGCCTAGCTGGAGGGGCGGAATTCGAATGCCAGAGACTTGGTGGTGGTTAGAATTATCGGACTTGAAGACTTATCACTGGCTAGAGTTGCTGGAGTTGAAGCTACAGAGCTTGATGTTTGCCCTGGTTGTTTTAAATCTTGTATTGGTTGAATATTTCTTTGCTATGCCCAAAGCCATCTATTGCAGTGTGAATATTCTGTGCCATTCTTGGATTTTTGAGGTTATATTTTGGTATTATGTCTCAGTTAAAAGATCTTGAACTATGGGGATATATGAACATCATTGGTATTGATAAAAACTATGGGGACTTTAAAGTCAGACTGGATACATTGTATTTTACATCATGTATGGATATCAGTTTATGGGGGCCAGGGACGGAATGTGGTGGTTTGATTTAGGTGTCCCCCATAAAGTTAGGTGTTCTGAATGCTAGGTTCCCAGCTGATGGATATTTGGGAATTAATGCCTCCTGGAAGGAGTGTATTGTTGGGGGTAGGCTTATGGGTTTTATAGCCAGGTTCCCCATCCCAGTGTTTGTCACACCCTCCTGTTGCTGTGGTCCATCTTCTGTTGGCCAGGGGGTGATGTCCATCCTCTGTTCATGCCATCTTTTTCCCCTGCCATCATGGACCTTCCCCTCGAGCCTCTAAGCCAAATAAACTTTTTCCCAGAAGCTGCTCTTGGTTGGGTGATTTCTACCAGCAATGCGAACCGTACTGCAACACAGGCTTAGTTAAGAAAGTGGATTGCTTTACAGTAGAGAACAGGACAGAACAACATGACATTCACGATCAGTTTTCAATGAGAAATGAAAGAATCCAAGATGTCCTACACTTTGAATTCCTTGGGATTTTTCAATACCAACTGATCCTACCAGATAACCGGTGAATGAAACTGTCAATTACGCTTACTCTAAGAAGGGAATTGAGCTTCCTACTCAATACGATCATAGAACATTGAATTAGCACCTACTTTTGAAAGAGAATTGTTTATTGTACACAGTTTTCAACAGGAAACATTCTCAGTATTCACACAGTTCTAGCTCTTTGAATTCATCTTCGTTTTCAATAGGAAATGTTCCGAGCATATAACTTCTGATCGAACTTTGAAAACACTCTTAGATTACCATTGGAATGTTGTCTATAATGAAATTACAAAACATTGTATTCGCGGTTAGTCTTCAGGGAGAAACGTTCATTTCTAACAGGGGGACTATGGAACTTTGATTTCAAGGATAGATTTCAAACGGTAATTCAATGTTTTACAGATTGAATTACAAAACTCGACTTTCTCTGTTAGTTTTCTTGCACAATCTATGTTGTTATTATAGCAGCTTCTAAGCTTTTCAGTTCACAGTTAGCATTCATTAGTATATGATGCTAGTACATAATCGGCTAATAGCACATTGCATTCACTGTTAGTTTTCCAGGGGATCAGTTCTTCCTAGACAACCGGTTTACGGAACGTTGAATTGAACGTTACTATTCATTGAGAAATGTTCACTTAAAAAACAGGACTATGCAACATTGAATACAGGCTTAGTTAGGAAAGCGGATTGCTTTACAGCAGAGAACAAGACAGAACAACATGACATTCACGATGAGTTTTCAATGAGAAACAAAACAATCCAAGATGTCCTACTCTTTGAATTCCTTTTGATTTTTCAATAGCAACTGATCTTACCAGATAACCGGTGAATAAACCTGTCAATTACGCTTACTTTAAGAAGGGAATTGAACTTCCTACAAAATACGATCATATAACGTGGAATTCGCTCCGACTTTTGTAAGAGAATTGTTTATTGTACACTTTTCAACACCAAACATTCTCCATATTCACACAGTTCTAGCCGTTTGAATTCATCTTCGTTTTCAATAGGAAATGTTCTGAGCATATAACTTCTGATAGAACTTGAAAACAAACTTAGATTACCATTGGAATGTTGTCTGTAAGGAAAGTACAGAACATTGTATTCGCGGTTAGTCTTCAGTGAGAAACGTTCAATTCTAACAGAGTGACTATGGAACTTTGATTTCAAGGATAGATTTCAAAAAGTAATACAATGTTGTACACAATTGAATTACAGAACTCGCCTTTCTCTGTTAGTTTTCTTGCACAATCTATGTTGTTATTCAAGCAGCTTGTAATTTTTTCAGTTCACAGTTAGCTTTCATTAGTAAATGATGCTAGTGCATAATCGGCTAATGGCACATTGCATTCACTGTTAGTTTTCCAGGGGATCAGTTTTTCCTAGACAACAGGTTTACGGAACGTTTAATTGAACGTTACTATTCATTGAGAAATGTTCACTTAGAAAACAGGAGTATGCAACATTGAATACAGGCTTATTTAGAAAAGCGGATTGCTTTACAGTAGAGAACAGGACAGAACACCATGACATTAAGGATGAGTATTCAATGAGAAACGAAAAAAATCCAACGTGTCCTACTCTTTGAATTCCTTGGGATTTTCCATACCAACGGATCCTACCAGATAACTGGTGAATGAAACTGTCAATTATGCTTACTCTAAGAAGGGAATTGAGCTTCTTACACAAAATGATGATTGAACGTTGAATTCGCTCCTACTTTTCAAAGAGAATTGTTTATTGTACACAGTTTTCAACAGTAAACATTCTCCGTATTCACACAGATCTAGCCATTTGAATTCATCTTTGTTTTCAATAGGAAATGTTCCGAGCATGTAACATCTGATGGAACTTTGACAACAGTCTTAGATTACCTTTGGAATGTTGTCTGTAAGGAAATTACAGAACATTGTATTCGCGGTTAGTCTTAAGTGAGAAACGTTCTTTTCAAACAGCGGGACTACAGAACTTTGATTTCCAGGATAGATTTCAAAGGGTCATTCAACAACTCGACTCTCTCTGTTAGTTTTCTTGCACAACCTATGTTGTTATTGAAGCAGCTTCTAATCTCTTCAGTTCACAGTTACCTTTCATTAGTAATGATGCTAGTACATAATCGGCTAATAGCACATTGCATTCACTGTTAGTTGTCCAGGGGATAAGTTCTTCCAAGACAACAGGTTTATGGAACGTTGAATTGAACGTTACAATTCATTGAGAAATGTTCACTTAGAAAACAGGACTATGCAACATTGAATACAGGCTTAGTTAGCAAAGCAGATTGCTTTACAGTAGAGAACAGGACAGAACAACATGACATTCACGATCAGTTTTCAATGAGAAATGAAAGAATCCAAGATGTCCTACTCTTTGAATTCCTTGGAAATTTTAATACCAACTGATCCTACCAGATATCCGGTGAATGAAACTGTCAATTACGCTTACTTTAAGAAGGGAATTGACCTTCCTACACAATGTGATCATAGAACATTGAATTCGGTCCACTTTTGAAAGAGAATTGTTCATTGTACACAGTTTTCAACAGGAAACATTCTCAGTATTCACACAGTTCTAGTCCTTTGAATTCATCTTCGTTTTCAATAGGAAATGTTCTGAGGATATAACGTCTGATCGGACTTTGTAAACAATTTTAGATTACCATTGGAATGTTGTCTGTAATGAAATTACAAAACATTGTATTCGCAGATAGTCTTCAATGAGAAACGTTCATTTCTAACAGCGGGACTAAAGAACTTTGATTTCAGCGATAGATTTCAAAGGGTAATTCAATGTTATACACCAGTGAATTACAGAACTCAACTTTCTCTGTTAGTTTTCTCGCAGAATCTTTGTTGTTATTGAAGCAGCTTGTAATTTTTTCAGTTCACAGTTAGCTTTCATTTGTAATTGATGCTAGTACATAATCGGCTAATAGCACATTGCATTTACTGTTAGTTTTACGGGGGATCAGTTATTCCTAGACAAGAGGTTTATGGAACGTTGAATTGAACGTTACTATTCATTGAGAAATGTTCAATTAGAAAACAGGACTATTCAACATTGAATACAGGCATAGTGAGGAAAGCGGATTGCTTTACAGTAGAGAACAGGACAGAACAACATGACATTCACGATCAGTTTTCAATGAGAAACGAAAAATCCACGATGTCCTACTCTTTGAATTCCTTTGGATTTTTCAATACCAACTGATCCTACCAGATAACAGGTGAATGAAACTGTCAATTACGCTTACTTGAAGACGGGAATTGAGCTTCCTACACAATACGATCATAGAACTTTGAATTCGCTCCTACTTTTGAAAGAGAATTGTTTATTTTACACAGTTTTCAACAAGAAACTTTCTCAGTATTCACACAGTTCTCGCCATTTGAATTCATCTTCGTTTTCAATAGGAAAAGTTCTGAGCATATAACTTCTGATCGAACTTTGTAAACAATCTTAGATTACCATTGGAATGTTGTGTGTAATGAAATTAAAGAATATTGTATTCTCAGTTAGTCTTCAGTGAGAAACGTTCATGTCAAACAGCAGGACTACAGAACTTTGATTTCAAGGATAGATTTCAAAGGGTAATTCAAGAATTCGAGTCTCTCTGTTAGTTTTCTTGCACAACCTATGTTGTTATTTAAGCACCTTCAAATCTTTTCAGTTCATAGTTACCTTTCATTAGTAAATGATGCTAGTACATAATCGGCTAATAGCACATTGCATTCACTGTTAGTTTTCCAGGGTATAAGTTCTTCCTAGACAACAGGTTTGCGGAACGTTGAATTGAACATTACTATTCATTGAGAAATGTTCACTTAGAAAACAGGACTATGCAACATTGAATATAGCCTTAGTTAGGAAAGCAGATTGCTTTACAGTAGAGAACAGGACAGAACAACATGACATTCACGATGAGTTTTCAATGAGAAACGAAAGAATCCAAGATGTCCTACTCTTTGAATTCCTTGGAATTTTTCAATAGCAACTGATCCTACCAGATAACCGGTGAATGAAACTGCCAATTACGCTTACGTTAAGGAGGGAATTGAGCTTCCTACACAATACGATCACAGAACGTTGAATTCCCTCCTACCTTTGAAAGAGAATTGTTTATTGTAGACAGTTTTCAACAGGAAACATTCTCAGTATTCACACAGTTCTAGCCCTTTGAATTCATCTTCGCTTTCACGAGGAAATGTTCTGAGCATATAACTTCGGTCAAACGTTGAAAACAATGTTACATTACCATTGGATTGTTGTCTGTAATCAAATTACAGAACATTGAATTCGCGATTTGTCTTCATTGAGAAACGTTAATTTCAAACAGGAGGACTACATAACTTTGAATTCAAGGATAGATTTCAAAGGGTACTTCAATGTTATACACAATTAAATAACAGAACTCGACTTTCTCTGTTAGTTTTCTAGCACAACCTATGTTGTTATTGAAGCAGCTTCTAATATTCTCAGTCATACTTAACTTTCATTAGTAAATGAACCTAGTACATAATCGGGTAATAGCACATGGCATTCACCTTTAGTTTTCCAGGGATAAGTTCTTCCTAGCCAACAGGTTTATGGAACGTTGAATTGAACGTTACTATTCATTGAGAAATGTGCACTTGGAAAACAGGACTATGCAACATTGCATACATGCTCAGTTAGGAAAGCGGATTGCTTTACAGTAGATAACAGAACAGAATAACATGACATTAAGGATGAGTTTTCAATGACAAACGAAAGAATCCAAGATGTCCTACTCTTTGAATTCCTTGGGATTTTTCAAAAGCAACCGATCCTACCAGATAACCGGTGAATGAAACTGTCAATTACGCTTACGTTAAGAATGGAAATGAGCTTCCTACACAGTAAGATCATAGAACGTTGAATTCGCTCCTACTTTTGAAAGAGAATTGTTTCTTGTACACATTTTTCAACTGGAAACATTGTCAGTATTCACACAGTTCTAGCCGTTTGAATTCATCTTCGTTTTCAATAGGAAATGTTCCGAGCATATAACTTCGTTCGAACCTTGAAAACAATGTTACATTACCATTGGATTGTTGTCCGTAATCAAATTACAGAACATTGAATTAGTGGTTAGTCTTCATTGAGAAACGTTAATTTCAAACCGCGGGACTACATAACTTTGAATTCAAGGATAGATTTCAAAGGGTAATTCAATGTTATACACAATTGAATTACAGAACTCCACTTTCTCTGTTAGTTTTCTTGCACAACCTATGTTGTTATTGAAGCAGCTTCTTATCTTCTCAGTTCACACTTAACTTTCATTAGTAAATGATGCTAGTACATTATCGGCTAATAGCACATTGCATTCACTGTTAGTTTTCCAGGGGTTCAGTTCTTCCTAGACAACAGGTTTATGGAACGTTGAATTGAACGTTACTATTCATTGAGAAATGTTCACTTAGAAAACAGGACTATGCAACATTGAATACAGGCTTAGTTAGAAAGCTGATTGCTTTACAGTAGAGAACAGGACAGAACAACATGACCTTCACGATCAGTTTTCAATGAGAAACGAAAGAATCCAAGATGTCCTACTCTTTGAATTCCTTGGGATTTTTCAATAGCAACTGATCCTACCAGATCCGGTGAATGAAACTATCAATTACGCTTATTTAAGAAGGGAATTGAGCTTCTTACACTCTATGATTATAGAACGTGGAATTCGCTCCTACTTTTGAAAGAGAATTGTTTATTGTACACAGGTTTCAACAGGAAACATTCTCAGTATTCACAGAGTTCTAGACCTTTGAATTCATCTTCGTTTTCAATAGGAAATGTTCCGAGCATATAACTTCTGATCGAAATTTGGAAACAATCTTAGATTACTATTGGACTGTTGTCTGTAATGAAATTGCAGAACATTGTATTCGGTTCTGTGAGAACCGTTAATTTCAAACAGCGGGACTACAGATCTTTGATTTCAAGGATAGATTTCAAAGGATAATTCAAGAACTCAACTCTCTTTTAGTGTTCTTCCAAAACCTATGTTGTTACACAAGCAGCTTCTAATCTTTTCAGTTCACAGTTAGCTTTCATTAGTAAATGATGCTAGTACATAATCAGCTAATAGCCCATTGCATTCACTGTTAGTTTTCCAGGGGATAAGTTCTTCTAGACAACAGGTTTACGGAACGTTGAACTGAACGTTACAATTCATTGAGGAATGTTTACTTAGAAAACAGGACTGTGCAACATTGATTACAGGCTTAGTTAGGAAAGTGGATTGCTTTACTGTAGAGAACAGGACAGAACAACATGACATTCACGATGAGTTTTCAATGAGAACCGAAAGAATCCAAGATATCCTACTCTTTGAATTCCTTGAGATTTTTCAATAGCAACTGATCCTACCAGATAACTGGTGAATGAAACTGTGAATTATGCTTACGTTAAGAAATGAATTGACCTTCGAAAACAATACGAACATAGAACGTTGAATTCGCTCCTACTTTTGAAAGAGAATTGTTTATTGTACTCAGTTTTCAACAGGAAACATTCTCAGTATTCACATAGTTCTATCCCTTTGAATTCATATTCGCTTTCAATAGGAAATGTTCCGAGCATATATCTTCTGATCGAACTTTGAAAACAATCTTAGATTACCATTGGAATGTTGCCTGTAATGAAATTACAGAACATTGAATTCACGGTTAGTCTACAGTAAGAAACGTTCATTTCAAACAGCGGTACTAGAGAACTTTGAATACAAGGATGGATTTCAAAGGGTAATTCAATATTATACACAATTGAAATACAGAACTCGACTTTCTCTGTAAGGGTTCTTGCACAACCTATGTTGTTATTGAAGCACCTTCTAATGTTATCAGTTCACAGTTTGCTGTCACTAGTAAATGATGCTAGTACATAATCGGATAATAGCACATTGCATTCACTGTTAGATTTCCAGGGCATAGGTTCTTAACAGACAACAGGTTTACGGAACGTTGAATTGAACGTAACTATTCATTGAGAAATGTTTTCTTAGAAAACAGGAGTATGCAACATTGAATACAGGCTTAGTTAGAAAGCGGATTGCTATACAGTAGAGAAAAGGACAGAACAACATGACATTCACGATGAGTTTTCTATGAGAAACGAAAGAATCCAAGATGTCTTACTCTTTGAATTCCTTGGGATTTTTCAGTAGCAACTGATCCTACCTGATAACCAGTGAATGAAACAGTCAATTACGCTTTCTTTAAAAAAGGAATTGAGCTTCCTACACAATACGATCATAGAACGTTGAATTTGCTCCAAATTTGAAAGAGAATTATTTATTGTACACAGTTTTGAACAACAAACATTCTCAGTATTCACACAGTTCTAGCCCTCTGAATTCATCTTCGCTCTCAATAGGAAATTTTCCGAGCATATAACTTCTGATCAAAATTTGAAAACAAACTTAGATTACCATAGGAATGTTGTCTGTAGTGAAATTACAGAAAATGGAATTCACGGTTAGTCTTCAGTGAAATATGTTCATTTGAAACAGCGGGACTACAGAACCTTGAATTCAAGGATAGATTTTAAAGGGGAAATCAATATTATACACAATTGAATTACAGAACTCCACTGTCTCTGTTAGTTTTCTTGCACAAACAATGTTGTTACTGAAGCAGCTTTTAATCTTTTCAGTTCACAGTTAGCTTTCATTAGTAAATGATGCTAGTACATAATCGGCTAGTAGCACATTGCATTCACTGTTATTTTTCCAGGGGATAAGTACTTCCTAGACAACAGGTTTACGGAACTTTGAATTGAACATTACTATTCATTCAGAATGTTCACATAGAAAACAGGACTATGCAACAGTGATTACAGGCTTAGTTAGGAAAGCGGATTGCTTTACAGTAGAGAATAGGACAGAACAACATGACATTCACGATGAGTTTTCAATGAAAAACGAAAGAATCCAAGATGTCCTACTCTTTGAATTCCTTTTGATTTTTCAATAGCAACTGATCCTACCAGATAACCGGTGAATGAAACTATCAAATACTCTTACTTTAATAAGGGAATTAAGCTTCCTACACAATACGATCATAGAACATTGAATTCACGCCTACTTTTGAAAGAGAATTGTTTATTGTACACACTTTTCAACAGGAAACATTCTCAGTATTCACAAAGTTCTAGCCCTTTGAATTCATCTTCGCTTTCAATAGGAAATGTTCCGAGCATATAACTTCTGTTCAAACTTTGAGAACAATCTTAGATTACAATTGGAATGTTGTCAGTAAAGAAATTACAGAACATTGAAATCGCGGTTAGTCTTCAGTGAGAAACATTCATTTAAAACAGCGGGACTACAGAACTTTGAATTCAAGGATGGATTTCAAAGGGTAATTCAATATTATACACAATTGAATTACAGAACTCGACTGTCTCAGTTAGTTTGCTTGCACAACCTATGTTGTTACTGAAGCAGCTTCTAATCATTTCAGTTCACAGTTAGCATTCATTAGTAAATGATGCTAGTACATAATCGGCTAATAGCACATTGCATTCACTGTTAGTTTTCCAGGGGATAAGTTCCTCTTATTCAACAGGCTTACGGAACGTTAAATTGAACGCTACTATTCATTGAGAAATGTTCACTTAGAAAACAGGACTATGCAACATTGAATACAGGCTTAGTTAGGAAAGCGGATTGCTTTACAGTAGAGAACAGGACAGAACAACATGACATTAACGATGAGTTTTCATTGAGAAACGAATGAATCCAACATGTCCTACTCTTTGAATTCCTTGGGATTTTTCAATAGCAACTGATCCTACCAGATAACCGGTGAATGAAACTGTCAAGTATGATTAATTTAAGAAGGGAATTTAGCTTCCTACACAATATAATCATAGAACATTGAATTCGCTCCTACTTTTGAAATAGTATTGTATATTGTACACAGTTATCAACACGAAACATTCTCAGTATTCACACAGTTCTAGCTGTTTCAATTCATCTTTATTTTCAATACGAAATCTTCCGAGCATATAACTTCTGATCGAACTTTGAAAGCAACCTTAGATTACCATTGGAATGTTGTCTGTAATGAAATTACAAAACAGTGTATTCGTGGTTAGTCTTCAGTGAGAAACGTTCATTGCTAACAGTGGGACTACAGAACTTTGATTTCAAGGATAGATTTCAAAGGGTAATTCAATGTTATACACAATTGAAATACAGAACGCGACTTACTCTGTTAGTTTTCCTGCACAATCATTGTCGTTATTAAAACAGCTTCTAATGTTTTCAGTTCACAGTTAGCTTTCATTGGTAAATGATGCTAGTACATGATCGGCTAATAGCACATTGCGTTCACTGTTAGTTTTCCAGGGGATAAGTTCTTCCCAGACAACAGGTTTACGGAACATTGAATTGAACGTTACTATTCATTGAGAAATGTTCACTTAGAAAACAGGACTATGCAACATTGAATACAGGCTTAGTTATTAAAGTGGATTGCGTTACAGTAGAAAACAGGACAAAACAACATGACATTCATGATGAGTTTTCAATGAGAAATGAAAGAATCCAAGATGTCCTACTCTTTGAATTGCTTGGGATTTTTCAATACCAACTGATCCTACCAGATAACCGGTGAGTGAAACTGTCAACTACGCTTACTTTAAGAAGGGAATGGAGCTTCCTACACAATATGATCATAGAACGTTGAATTCGCTCCTACTTTTGAAAGAGAATTGTTTATTATACACCGTTTTCAACAGGAAACATTCTCAGTATTCACACTGTTCTACCCCTTTGAATTCTTCTTCGTTTTCAATAGGAAATGTTCCGAGCATATAACTTCTGATCAAACTTTGAAAACAATCTTAGATTACCATTGGAATGTGTCTGTAATGAAATTCAATGTTATACACAATTGAATTACAGAACTCGACTTTCTCTGTTAGTTTTCTTGCACAATCTATTTTGTTATTAGACCAGCTTCTAAGCTTTTCAGTTCACAGTTAGCTTTCATTAGTAAATGATGCTAGTACATAATCGGCTAATAGCACATTGCATTCACTGTTAGTTTTCCATGGGATAAGTTCTTCCTAGACAACAGGTTTACGGAACGTTGACTTGAACGTTACTATTCATTGAGAAATGTTCACTTAGAAAACAGGACTATGCAACATTGAATACAGGCTTAGTTAGGAAATCGGATTGCTTTACAGTAGAGAACAGGACAGAACAACTTGACATTAACGAACAGTTTTCAATGAGAAATGAAAGAATCCAAGATGTCCTACTCTTTGAATTCCTTTTGATTTTTCAATAGCAACTGATCTTACCAGATAACCGGTGAATGAACCTGTCAATTACGCTTGTTTTAAAAAGGGAATTGTGCTTCCAACACAATACGATCATAGAACGTTGAATTCGCTCCTACTTTTGAAAGAGAATTGTTTATTGTACACCGTTTTCAACAGGAAACATTCTCAGTATTCACACACTTCTAGCCCTTTGAATTCATCTTCGCTTTCAATAGGAAATGTTCCGAGCATTTGACTTCTGATCAAACTTTGAAAACAATCTTAGATTACCATTGGAATTTTGTCTGTAAGGAAATTACAAAACATTGCATTCGCGGTTAGTCTTCAGTGAGAAACGTTCATTTCTAACAGCGGGACTACAGAACTTTGATTTCAAGGATAGATTTCAAAGACTAATTCAATGTTATACACAATTGAATTACAGAACTCCACTTACTCTTTTAGTTTTCTTGTACAATCTATGTTGTTATTGAAACAGCTTCTAATCTTTTCAGTTCACAGTTAGCTTTCATTAGTAAATGATGCTAGTACATAATCGGCTAATAGCACATTGCATTCACTGTTAGTTTTCCAGGGGATAAGTTCTTCCTAGACAACAGGTTTACGGAACGTTGAATTGAACGTTACTGTTCATTGAGATATGTTCACTTAGAAAACAGGACTATGCAACATTGAATACAGGCTTAGTTAGGAAAGCGGATTGCTTTACAGTAGAGAACAGGACAGAACAACATGACATTCACGATGAGTTTTCAATGAGAAACGAAAGAATCGAAGATGTCCTACTCTTAGAATTCCTTGGGATTTTTCAATACCAACTGATCCTACCAGATAACCAGTGAATGAAACTGTCAATTACGCTTACTCTAAGAAGGGAATTGGGCTTCCTACACAATACGATCATAGAACGTTGAATTCGCTCCTACTTTTGAAAGAGAATTGTTTATTGTACGCAGTTTTCAACAGGAAACATTCTCATTACTCACACAGTTCTAGCTCTTTGAATTCATCTTCGTTTTCAATAGGAAATGTTCCGAGCATATAACTTCTGATCGAACTTTGAAAACACTCTTAGATTACCATTGGAATGTTGTCTGTAATCAAATTACAAAACATTGTATTCGCGGTTAGTCTTCAGTGAGAAACGTTCATTTCTAACAGAGGGACTAAAGAACTTTGATTTCAAGGATAGATTTCAAAGGCTAATTCAATGTTATACACAATTGAATTACAGAACTTGACTTTCTCTGTTAGTTTTCTTGCACAATCTATGTTGTTATTATAGCAGCTTCTAAGATTTTCAGTTCACAGTTAGCTTTCATAAGTAAATGGTGCCCGTACATAATCGGCTAATAGCACATTGCATTCACTGTTAGTTTTCCAGGGGATCAGTTCTTCCTAGACAACAGGTTTATGGAACATTGAATTGAATGTTACCATTCATTGAGAAATGTTCACTTAGAAAACAACACTATGCAACATTGAATACAGGCTGTGGTGGTTTGATTCAGTTGTCCCCCATAAACGTAGGTGTTCTGAATGCCAGGTTCCCAGCTGATGGATACTTGGGAATTAATGCCTCCTGGAGGGAGTGTATTGTTGGGGGTGGGCTTATGGGCTTTATAGCCAGTTTCCCCATCCCAGTGTTTGGCCCACCCTCCTGTTTGCTGTTGTCCATCTTCTGTTGGCCTGGGGGTGCTGTCCACCCTCAGCTCATGCCATCGTTTTCCCCTGCCATCGTGGAGCTTCCCCTCGAGCCTGTAAGCCAAATAAACCTCTTTTTCCCAGAAGCTGCTCTTGGTTGGGTGATTTCTACCAGCAATGCGAACTGGACTGCAACAGTAAAGTGGTACCGAGGAGTGGGGTTGCTGCTAGACACCCGACTGTGTGGCTTCGGCCTTTTGAAGCTGATTTTCAAGAGGACTGTGGAAGGAGTTGAAACCTTGTCCTAAGAGATGCCTTGCAGTGCTGTAAGTACAGCTTGATGGTCTATCCTGGTCAGAGATGAAAGACCTGAAGGCAGTAAGAACTATGGACTGTGAGGTTTGGCTTATGAGGGTGAGAAAGAGCTGTGCCTGGACTGGGCTAGCAGTTTGTGTGAGAAGCTTGCTCTTGTGCCCATGTCCTGAGAAGTTGTGCAGGGTTGCTTAGCGTAGAAATGAACTGGTGTGTGCAGAGGGATATGGCACAGAAAGGAAATACTTTGGTGAACTGCTACCCGTTCAGCTGCAACTGAGAGATTACAACCTTTGAGACTGGGCTAGCTGACCTGCGCTGGAGCAACAAGAAGAATTTCGATCTTTTGAAGGGGCCTGAGTGCTCAAGGAGTGTCCTGTTCTTCAATGTCTGCTTTATTCCCCCCTGGATTAACAAATTGGCACCCTACCTGGTATCATGGAGTATAAGAAATGCTGGAAAGAGGGTCATTGAGTTTGCAACACGGTCTTGTGTTTTGGAAATGGCCATGGGCAGTGTGAAGCGGGTTTGCTGGTTTCCTGCATAGAGACCCCATGGGGCCATGAGGATGAACCATGGCTTGCAGTGGAGACCCAGTGGAGATACCGGACCATGAGGTGGCTGCCGAGGAGCTGCTGGCCCCGGTGAAGTTTCCCAGGACTGTGAGTAGCCTAGCTGGAGGGGCGGAATTGGAATGCCAGAGACTTGTTGCTGGTTAGAATTATCTTACTTGACGACTTGTCACTGGCTAGAGTTGCTGGAGTTGAAGCTACAGATTATGATGTTTACCCTGGTTGTTTTAAATCTTGTATTGGTTGAATGTTTCTTTGCTATGCCCAATGCCATCTGTTGCAGTGTGAATATTCTGTGCCATTCTGGGTTTTTGAGGATATATTTTGGTATTATGACTCAGTTAAAAGATCTTGAACTATGGGGATATATGAACATCATTGGGATTGATAAAAACTATGGGGACTTTAAAGTCAGTCTGGATACATTGTATTTTACATCATGTTTGGATATCAGTTTATTGGGTCTAGGGGCGGAATGTGGTGGTTTGATTCAGGTGTCCCCCATAAACTTAGGTGTTCTGAATGCTAAGTTCCCAGCTGATGGATATTTGGGAATTAATGCCTCCTGGAGGGAGTGTATTGTTGGGGGTTGGCTTATGGGCTTTATAGCCAGTTTCCAATACCTGTGTTTGCCACATCCTCCTGTTGCTGTGGTCCATCTTCTGTTGGCCAGGGGGTGATGTCCACCCTCTGCTCATGCCATCGTTTTCCCCTGCCATCGTGGAGCTTTCCCTGGAGCCTGTAAGCCAAATAAACATCTTTTTCCCAGAAGCTGCTCTTGGTTGGGTGATTTCTACCAGCAATGAGAACCAGATTGCAACACAGGCTTAGTTAAGAAAGTGGATTGCTTTACAGTAGAGAACAGGACAGAACAACATGACATTCATTATGAGTTTTAAATGAGAAACGAAAGAATCCAAGATGTCCTACTATTTGAATTCCTTGGGATTTTTCAATACCAACTGATCTTACCAGATAACCTGTGAATGAACCTGTCAATTACGCTTATTTTAAGAAGGGAATTGAGCTTCCTACACAATATGATCATAGAACGTGGAATTCGCTCCTACTTTTGAAAGAGAATTGTTTATTGTACACCGTTTTCAACAGGAAACATTCTCAGTATTCAAACAGATCTAGCTCTTTGAATTCATCTTCGTTTTCAATAGGAAATGTTCCGAGCATATAACTTCTGGTCGAACTTTGAAAACAATCTTAGATTACCATTGGAATGTTGTCTATAATGAAATTACAAAACATTGTATTCGCTGTTAGTCTTCAGTGAGAAATGTTCATTTCTAACAGCGGGACTACAGAACTTTGATTTCAAGGATAGATTTTAAAGGCTTATTCAATGTTATAAACAGTTGAATTACAGAACTCCACTTACTCTGTTCGTTTTCTTACACAATCTATTTTGTTATTGAAACAGCTTCTAATCTTTTCAGTTCACAGTTAGCTTTCATTAGTAAATGATGCTAGTACATAATCGCCTAATAAAAATTCCATTCGCTATTAGTTTTCCAGGGGATAAGTTCTTCCTAGACAACAGGTTTACGGAACGTTGAATTGAACGTTACTGTTCATTGAGAAATGTTCACTTAGAAAACAGGACTAAGCAACATTGAATACAGGCTTAGTTAGCAAAGCGGATTCCTTTACAGTAGAGAACAGGACAGAACAACATGACATTCACGATGAGTGTTCAATGAGAAATGAAAGAATCCAAGATGTCCTACTCTTTGAATTCCTTTTGATTTTTCAGTAGCAACTGATCTTACCAGATCACCGGTGAATGAACCTGTCAATTACGCTTACTTTAAGAAGGGAATTGAGCTTCCTACACAATACGATCATAGTACATGGAACTCTCTCCTACTTTTGTAAAGAGAATTGTTTATTGTACACCGTTTTCAACAGGAAACATTCTCAGTAATCACACAGTTCTAGCTCTTTGAATTCATCTTCGTTTTCAATAGGAAATGTTCCGTGCATATAACTTCTGATCAAACTTTGAAAACAATCTTAGATTATGATTGGAATTTTGTCCATAATGAAATTACAAAACATTGTATTCGCGGTTAGTCTTCAGTGAGAAACGTTCATTTCTAACAGTGGGACTACAGAACTTTGATTACAAGGATAGATTTCAAAGGGTAATTCAATGTTATACACAATTGAATTACAGAACTCCACTTACGCTGTTAGTATTCTTGCCCAATCTATGTTGTTATGGAAACAGCTTCTAATCTTTTCAGTTCAGAGTTAGCTTTCATTAGTAAATGATGCTAGTACATGATCGGCTAATAGCACATTGCATTCACTGTTAGTTTTCCAGGAGATAAGTTCTTCCTAGACAACAGGTTTACGGAACGTTGAATTGAACGTTACTATTCATTGAGAAATGTTTACTTAGAATACAGTACTATGCAAGATTGAATACAGGCTGTGGTGGTTTGATTCAGGTGTCCCCCATAAACTTAGGTGTTCTGAATGCTAGGTTCCCAGCTGATGGATATTTGGGAATTAATGCCTGCTGGAGGGAGTGTATTGTTGGGGGTGGGCTTTTGGGCTTTATAGCCAGTTTCCCATTCCCAGTGTTTGGCACACCCTCCTGTTGCTGTGGTCCATCTTCTGTTGGCCAGGGGGTGATGTCCACCCTCTGCTCATGCCATCGTTTTGCCCTGCCATCGTGGAGCTTCCCCTCGAGCCTGTAAACCAAATAAACCTCTTTTTCCCAGAAGCTGCTCTTGTTTGGGTGATTTCTACCAGCAATGCGAACCGGACTGCAACAGTAAAGTGGTACCGAGGAGTGGGGTTGCTGCTAGACACCTGACTGTGTGTCTTTGGCCTTTTGAAGCTGATTTTCAAGAGGACTGTGGAAGGAGTTGAAACCTTGTCCTAAGAGATGCCTTGCAGTACTGTAAGTACAGCTTGATGGTCTATCCTGGTCAGAGATGAAAGACCTGAAGGCAGTAAGAACTATGGACTGTGAGGTTTGGCTTATGAGGGTGAGAAAGAGCTGTGCCTGGACTGGCCTAGCAGTTTGTGTGAGAAGCTTGCTCTTGTGCCCATGTCCTGAGAAGTTGTGCAGGATTGCTTAGTGTAGAAATGAACTGGTGTGTGCAGAGGGATATGGCACAGAAAGGAAAATCTTTTGGTGAACTGTTACCCCTTCAGCTGCAACTGAGAGATTACAACCTTTCAGACTGGGCTAGCTGACCTGCGTTGGGGCAACAAGAAGAATGTCGACTCTTTTGAAGGGGCCTGAGTGCTCATGGAGTGTCCTGTTCTTCAAAGTCTGCGTTATTCCCCCCAGGATTAACAAATTGGCACCCTACCTGGTATCGTGGATTATAAGAAATGCTGGAAAGAGAGTCATTGAGTTTGCAACACGGTCTTGTGTTTTGGAAATGGCCATGGGCAGTGTGAAGCGGGTTTGCTGCTTGCCTGCATAGAGACCCCATGGGGCCATGAGGATGAACCGTGGCAGGCAGTGGAGACGCACTGGAGATGCTGGACCATGAGATGGCTGCCGAGAAGCTGCCGGCCCCGGTGAAGTTTCCCAGGAGTGTGAGTAGCCTAGCTGGAGGGGCGGAATTGGAATGCCAGAGACTTGTTCCTGGTTAGAATTACCGGACTTGAAGACTTGTCACTGTCTAGAGTTGCTGAGTTGAAGCTACAGAGCTTGATGTTTGCCCTGGTTGTTTTAAATCTTGTATTGGTTGAATGTTTCTTTGCTTATCCCAATGCCATCTATTGCAGTGGGAATATTCTGTGCCATTCTGGGTTTTTGGAGGTTATATTTTGGTATTATGTCTCAGTTAATAGATCTTGAACTATGGGGATATATGAACATCATTGGGATTGATAAAAACAATGGGGAATTTAAAGTCAGACTGGATACATTGTATTTTACATCATGTATGGATATCAGTTTATGGGAGCCAGGCGCGGAATGTGGTGGTTTGATTCAGGTGTCCCCCATAAACTGAGGTGTTCTGAATGCTAGGTTCCCAGCTGATGGATATTTGGTAATTACTGCCTCCTGGAGGGAGTGTATTGTTGGGGGTGGGCTTATGGGCTTTATAGCCAGTTTCCCCATCCCAGTGTTTGGCACACCCTCCTGTTGCTGTGGTCCATCTTCTGATCACGAGGGGGTGATGACCACCCTCTGCTCATGCCATCGTTTTCCCATGCTATCGTGGAGCTTCCCCTCGAGCCTGTAAGCCAAATAAACCTCTTTTTCCCAGAAGCTGGTCTTGGTGGGGTGATTTCTACCAGGAATGTGAACCGGACTGCAACACAGGCTTAGTTAAGAAAGTGGATTGCTTTACAGTAGAGAACAACATGACATTCACGTGAGTTTTCAATGAGAAACGAAAGAATCCAAGATTTCCTACTCTTTGAATTCCTTGTGATTTTTCAATACCAAGTGATCCTACCAGATAACCGGTGAATGAAACTGTCAATTACGCTTACTCTAAGAAGGGAATTGAGCTTCCTACACAATACGATCATAGAACATTGAATTCGTTCCTACTTTTGAAAGAGAATTGTTTATTGTACACAGTTTTCAACAGGCAACGTTCTCAGTATTCACACAGTTCTAGCTATTTGAATTCATCTTCGTTTTCAATAGGAAATGTTCTGAGCATATAACTTCTGATGGAACTTTGAAAACACTCTTAGATTACCATTGGAATGTTGTCTATAATGAAATTACAAATCATTGTATTCGTGGTTAGTATTCATTGAGAAACGTTCATTTCTAACAGCGGGACAACAGAACTTTGATTTCAAGGATAGATTTCAAACGGTAATTCAATGTTTTACAAATTGAATAACAGAACTCGACTTTCTCTGTTAGTTTTCTTGCACAATCTATGTTGTTATTGAAGCAGCTTCTAATCTTTTCAGTTCACAGTTAGCTTTCATTAGAAAATGACGCTAGTACATAATCGGCTAATAGCACATTGCAATCACTGTTAGTTTTCCAGGGGATCAGTTCTTCCTAGACAACAGGTTTACAGAACGTTGAATTGAACGTTACTATTCATTGAGAAACGTTCACTTAAAAAACAGGACTATGCAACATTGAATACAGACTTAGTTAGGAAAGCGGATTGCTTTACAGTAGAGAACAGGACAGTACAACATGATATTCACGATGAGTTTTCAATGAGAAACGAAAGAATCCAAGATGTCCTAACTTTGAATTCCTTTTGATTTTTCAATAGCAACTGATCTTACCAGATAACCGGTGAATGAACCTGTCAATTACGCTTACTTTAATAAGGGAATTAAGCTTCCTACACAATACGATCATAGAACATTGATTTCGCTCCTACTTTTGAAAGAGAATTTTTTATTGTACACAGTTTTCAACAGGAAACATTCTCGATATTCACTCAGTTCTAGCCCTTTGAAATCATCTTCGGTTTCAATAGGAAATGTTCTGAGCATATAACTTCTGATGGAACATTGAAAACAATCTTAGATTACCATTGGAATGTTGTCTGTAATGAAATTACCAAACATTGTATTCGCGGTTAGTCTTCAGTGGAAACGTTCATTTCAAACAGCGGGACTACAGAACTTTTATTTCAAGGATAGATTTCAAAGGGTAATTCAAGTACTCGACTCTCTCTGTTTGTTTTCGTGCACAATCTATGTTGTTATTGAAGCAGCTTCTACTCTTTTCAGTTCACAGTTAGCTTTCATTAGTAAATTATGCTAGTACATAATCGGCTAATGGCACATTGCATTCACTGTTAGTTTTCCTGGGGATAAGTTCTTCGTAGACAACAGGTTTACGGAACATTGAATTGAACGTTACTATTCATTGAGAAATGTTCACTTAGAAAACAGGACTATGCAACACCGAATACAGGCTTAGTTAGGAATGCGGATTGCTTTACAGTAGAGAACAGGACAGAACAACATGACATTCACGATGAGTTTTCAATGAGAAACTAAAGAATCCAAGATGTCCTACTCTTTGAATTCCTTGGGATTTTTCAATACCAACTGATCCTACCAGATAACCGGTGAATGAAACTGTCAATTAAGCTTACTTTAAGAAAGGAATTGAGCTTCCTACACAATATCATCATAAAACGTTGATTTCGCTCCTACTTTTGAAAGAGAATTGTTTGTTGTACACAGTTTACAAAAGGAAACATTCTCCCTATTCTCACAGTTCTAGCCCTTTGAATTCATCTTCGTTTACAATAGGAAATGTTCCACGCATATAACTTCTGATCGAACTTTGAAAACAATCTTAGATTACCATTGGAATGTTGTCTGTAATGAAATTATAGAACATTTTATTTGCGGTTAGTCTTCAGTGAGAAACGTTAATTTCAAACAGCGGGGCTACAGAACTTTGATTTCAAGGACAGATTTCAAAGGGTAATTCAAGAACTCAACTCTCTCTTTTAGTTTTCTTCCACAACCTATGTTGTTATTGAAGCAGCTTCTAATCTTTTCATTTCACAGTTAGCTTTCATTAGTAAATGATGCTAGTACATAATCGGCTAATAGCACATTGCATTCACTGTTAGTTTTCCGGTGGATAATTTCTTCGTAGACAACAGGTTTAAGGAACATTGAATTGAACGTTACTATTCATTGAGAAATGTTCACTCAGAAAACAGGACTATGCAACATTGAATACAGGCTTAGTTAGGAAAGCTGATTGCTTTAGAGTAGAGAACAGGACAGAACAACATGACATTCAGAATGAGTTTTCAATGAGAATGAAGGAATCCAAGATGTCCTACTCTTTGAATTGCTTGGGATTTTTCAATACCAACTGATCATACCAGAATACCGGTGAATGAAACTGTCAATTACGATTACTTTAAGAAAGCAATTGAGCTTCTGACACAATACGATCATAGAACGTTGAATTCGCTAATACTTTTGAAAGAGAATTTTTTATTGTACACAGGATTCAACAGGAAACATTCTCAGTATACAGACAGTTCTAGCTCTTTGAATTCATCTTTGTTTTCAATAGGAAATGTTCGGAGCATATAACTTCTGATCGAACTTTGAAAACAATCTAAGATTACCATTGGAATGTTGTCTGTAATGAAATTACAAAACATTGTATTATGCGGTTAGTCTTCAGTGAGAAACGCTCATTTCTAACAGCGGGACTACAGATCTTTGATATCAAGGATAGATTTCAAAGGGTAATTCAATGTTATACACAATTGAATTACAGAACTCGACTTTCTCTGTTAGTTTTCTTCCACAATTTATGTTGTCATTATAGCAGCTTCTAAGCTTTTCAGTTCACAGTTAGCTTTCATTAGTAAATGATGCTAGTACATAATCGGCTAATAGCACATTACATTCACTGTTAGTTTTCCAGGGGATAAGTTCTTCGTAGACAACAGGTGTACGGAACATTGAATTGAACGTTACTATTCATTGAGATGTTCATGTAGAAAACAAGACTATGCAGCATGGAATTCAGGCTTAGTTAGGAAAGCGGATTGCTTTGCAGTAGAGAAGTGGACAGAACAACATGACATTCACGATGAGTTTTCAATGAGAAAATAAAGAATCCAAGAAGTCCTACTCTTTGAATTCCTTGGGATTTTTCAATACCAACTGATCCTACAGATAACCAGTGAATGAAACTGTCAATTACACTTACTTAAAAAGGGAATTGAACTTCCTACACAATACGATCATAGACTGTTGAATTCGCTCCTACTTTTGAAAGAGAATTGTTTATTGTACACAGTTTTCAACAAGAAACATTCTCAGTATTCACACAGTTCTGGCTCTTTGAATTCAACTTCATTTTCAATAGGAAATATTCCGAGCATATAACTTCTGATCGAACTTTGAGAACATTCTTAGATAACCTTTGGAATGTTGTGTGTAATGAAATTACAGAACATTGTATTCGCGGTTAGTCTTCAGTGAGAAACGTTCATTTCTAACAGCGGGACTACAGAACTTTGATTTCAAGGATAGATTTGAAGGGTAATTCAAACACTCCACTCTCTCTTCTGGTTTTCTTCCAAAACCTATGTTGTTATTGAAGCAGCTGCTAATCTTTTCAGTTCACAGTTAGCTTTCATTACTAAATGATGCTAGTATATAATCGGCTAATAGCACAATGCATTCACTGTTAGTTTTCCAGGGGATAAGTTCTTCCTAGACAACAGGATTACGGAACGTTGAATTGAAAGTTACTATTCATTGAGAATTGTTCACTTAGAAAACAGGACTATGCAACATTGAATACAGACTCAGTTAGGAATGCGGATTGCTTTGCAGTAGAGAACAGGACAGAACAACATGACATTCTCGATGAGTTTTCAATCAGAAACGAAAGAATCCAAGATGTCCTACTCTTTGAATTCCTTGGGATTTTTCAATACCAACTGATCCTACCAGATAACCAGTGTATGAAACTGTCAATTACGCTTACTTTACGAATGGAATTGAGCTTCCTACATAATATGATCATAGAACGTTGAATTCGCTCCTACTTTTGAAAGAGAATTGTTTAGTATACACAGTTTTCAACAGGAAACATTCTCAGTATTCACACAGTTCTAGCTCTTTGAATTCATCTTCGTTTTCAATAGTAAAAGTTCCGAGCATATAACTTCTGATCGAACTTTGAAAAGTATCTTAGATTACCATTGCTATGTTGTCTGTAATGAAATTAAAAAACATTGTAATCGCGGTTAGTCTTCAATGAGAAACGTTCTTTTCTAACAGTGGGACTCGAGAACTTTGATTTCAAGAATAGATTTCAAAGGGTAATTCAATGTTATACACAATTGAATTACAGAACTCAACATTCTATGTTAGTTTTCTTGCACAATCTATGTTGTTATTGAAGCAGCTTGTAATCTTTTCAGTTCACAGTTAGCATTCATTAGTATATTATGCAAGTACATAATCGGCTAATAGCACATAGCATTCACTGTTAGTTTTCCATGGGATAAGTTCTTCCTAGACAACAGGGTTATGGAAAATTGAATTGAACGTTACTATTCATTGGGAAATGTTCACTTAGAAAACAGGACTATGCAACATTGAATACACGCTTAGTTAGGAAAGCGGACTGCTTTACAGTAGAGAACAGGACAGAACAACATGACATTTATGATGAGTTTTCAATGAGAAACGAAAGAATCCAAGATGTCCTAACTTTGAATTCCTTTTGATTTTTCAATAGCAACTGATCTTACCAGATAACCGGTGAATGAAACTGTCAATTATGCATACTTTAAGAAGGGAATTGAGCTTCCTGCACAATACGATCATAGAACGGTGAATTCGATCCTACTTTTGAAAGAGAATTGTTTATTGTACACCGTTTTCAACAGGAAACATTCTCCGTATTCACACACTTCTAGCTCTTTGAATTCATCTTCGTTTTCAATAGGAAATGTTCCGAGCATATAACTTCTGATGGAACTTTGAAAACACTCTTAGATTACCATTGGAATGTTGTCTGTAACGAAACATTGTATTCGCGGTTAGTGTTCAGTGAGAAACATTCATTTCAAACAGCGGGACTACACAACTTTGATTTCAAGGATAGATTTCACAGGGTAACTCAAGAACTCGACCCTCTGTTAGTTTTCTTGCACAATCCATGTTGTTATTGAAGCAGCTTGTAATTTTTTTAGGTCACAGTTAGCTTTAATTAGTAAATGATGCTAGTACATAATCGGCTAATAGCACATTGCATTCACTGTTAGTTTTCCAGGGGATAAGTTCTTCCTGGACAACAGGTTTACGGAACGTTGAATTGAGCGTTATTATTCATTGAGAAATGTTCACCTAGAAAACAGGACTATGCAATATTGAATACAGGCTTAGTTAGGAAAGTGGATTGCTTTAACAATAGAGAACAGGACAGAAGAATGATGAGTTTTCAATGAGAAACGAAAGAATCGAAGATGTCCTACTCTTTGAATTCCTTGGGATTTTTCAATACCAACTGATCCTAACAGATAACCGGTGAATGAAACTGTCAATTTCGCCTACTTTAAGAAGGGAATTGGGCTTCCTACACAATACGGTCATAGAACTTTGAATTCGCTCTGACTTTTGAAAGAGAATTGTTTATTGTACACAGTTTTCAACAGGAAACATTCTCCATATTCACACAGTTCTAGCTCTTTGAATTCCTCTTCGTTTTCAATAGGAAATGTTCCGAGCATATAACTTCTGATAGATCTTTGAAAGCAATCTTAGATTACCATTGGAATGTTGTCTGTAATGAAATTACAGAACATTTTATACACGGTTAGTCTTCAGTGAGAAACATTCATTTCTAACAGCGGGACTACAGAACTTTGATTTGAAGGATAGATTTCAAAGGGTAATTCAATGTTATACACAATTGAATTACAGAACTCGACTTTCTCTGTTAGTTTTCTTGCACAACCTATGTTGTTATTGAAGCAGCTTGTAATCTTTTCAGTTCACAGTTAGCTTTCATTAGCAAATGATGCTGGTACATAATCGGCTAATAGTACATTGCATTCACTGTTAGTTTTCCAGGGGATGAGTTCTTCGAAGACAAGAGGTTTACGGAATGTTGAATTGAACTTTACTATTCATTGGGAAATGTTCACTTAGAAAACCAGACTATGCAACATTGAATACAGGCTTAGTTATGAAATCGGATTGCTTTACAGTAGAGAAAAGGACAGAACAACATGACATTCACGATGAGTTTTCAGTGAGAATGGAAAGAATCCAAGGTGTCCTACTCTTTGAATCCGTGGGATTTTTCAATACCAACTGATCCTACATGATAACCAGTGAATGAAACTGTCAATTGCGCTTACTTTAAGAAGGGAATTGAGCTTCCTACACAATATGATCATAGAACGTTGAATTCGCTCCTACTTTTGAAAGAGAATTGTTTATTGTACACAGTTTTCAACAGGAGACATTCTCCACATTCACACAGTTTTGGCCCTTTGAATTCATCTTCCTTTTCAATAGGAAATGTTCCGACCATATACCTTCTGATCGAACTTTGAAAACAATCTTAGATTACCATTGGAATGTGGTCGGTAATGAAATTACAAAACATTGTATTCCCGGTTAGTCATCAGTGAGAAACGCTCATTTCTAACAGCGGGACTAAAGAACTTTGATTTCAAGTATAGATTTCAAAGGGTAATTCCATGTTATACACAATTGAATTCCAGAACTCAACTTTTCAGTTATTTTTCTTGCACAATCTATGTTGTTCTGGAAGCAGCTTGTAATCTTTTCAGTCACAGTTAGCTTTCATTAGTAAATGATGCCAGTACATAATCGGCTAATAGCACATTGCATTCACTGTTTGTTTTCCAGGGGATAAGTTCTGCCTAGACAACAGGTTTACGGAACTTTGAATTGAACGTTACCATTCATGGAGAAATGTTCATTAAAAACAGGACTATGCAACATTGAATACAGGCTTAGATAGGAAAGCGGATTGCTTTACAGTAGAGAACAGGACAGAACAACATGACATTCACAATCAGTTTTCAATGAGAAACAAAAGAATCCAAGATGTCCTGCTCTTGGAATTCCTTGGGATTTTTCAATAGCAACTCAACTTACTAGATAACCGGTAAATGAACCTGTCAATTACGCTTAATTTAAGATGAGAATTGAGCTTCCTACACAATACGATCATAGTACGTGGAATTCGGTCCTACTTTTTAAAGAGAATTATTTATTGTACACTGTTTTCAACAGGAAACATTCTCAGTATTCACACAGTTCTAGCTCTTTGAATTCATCTTCGTTTTCAATAGGAAATGTTCCGAGCATATAACTTCTGATCGAACTTTGAAAACACTCTTAGATTACCATTGGAATGTGGTCTGTAATGAAATTACCAAACATTGTATTCGCGGGTAGTCTTCAGTGAGAAACGTTCATTTCTAACAGCGGGACTACAGAACTTTGATTTCCAGGATAGATTTCAAAAGGTAATTCAATGTTATACACAATTGAATGACAGAACTCGACTTTCTCTGTTAGTTTTCTTGCACACTGTATGTTGTTATTCAAACAGCTTCTAATCTTTTCAGTTCACAGTTAGCTTTCATTAGTAAATGATGCTAGTACATAATGGGCTAATAGCACATTGCATTCACTGTTAGTTTTCCATGGGATAAGTTCTTCCTAGACAACAGGTTTACGGAACGTTGAATTGAACGTTACTATTCATTGAGAAATGTTCACTTAGAAAACAGGAGTATGCAACATTGAATACAGGCTTAGTTAAGAAAGCGGATTGCTTTACAGTAGAGAACAGGACAGAACAACATGACATTCACGATGAGTTTTCATTGATAAACGAAAGAATCCAAGACGTCCTACTCTTTGAATTCCTTGGGATTTCTCAATTCCAACTGATCCCACCAGATAACCGGTGAATGAACCTGTCAATTCCGCTTAGTATAAGAAGGGAATTGAGCTTCCTACACAATACGATCATAGAACGGTGAATTCGCTCCTTCTTTTGAAAGAGAATTATTTATTGTACACTGTTTTCAACAGGAAACATTCTCAGTATTCACACAGTTCTAGCTCTTTGAATTCATCTTCGTTTTCAATAGGAAATGTTCGGAGCATATAACTTCTGATCGAACTTTGAAAACACTCTTAGATTACCACTGGAATGTTGTCCGTAATGAAATTACAAAACATTGTATTCGCGGTTAGTCTTCAGTTAGAAACGTTCCTTTCTAACAGCGGGACTACAGAACTTTGATTTCAAGGATAGATTTCAAAGGCTAATTCAATGTTATACACAATTGAATTACAGAACTCGACTTTCTCTGTTAGTTTTCTTGCAAAATTTATGTTTTTATTGAAACAATTTTAATCATTTCATTTTACAGTTAGCTTTCATGAGTAAATGATGCTAGTACATAATCGGCTAATAGCACATTGCATTCACTGTTAGTATTCCAGGGGATAAGTTCTTACTAGACAACAGGTTTATGGAACTTTGAATTGAACGTTACTATACATTGAGAAATGTTCACTTAGAAAACAGGACTATGCAACATTGAATACAGGCTTAGTTAGGAAAGTGGATTGCTTTACAGTAGAGAACAGGACAGAACAACATGACATTCACGATGAGTTTTCAATGAGAAACGAAAGAATCCAAGATGTCCTATTCTTTGAATTCCTTTTGATTTTTCAATAGCAACTGATCTTACCAGATAACCAGTAAATGAACCTGTCAATTACGCCTGCTTTAAGACGGGATTAAGCTTCCTACACAATACGATCATACGCTCAAACTTTTGAAAGAGAATTGTTTATTGTTCGCAGTTTTCAACAGGCAACATTCTCAGTATTCACACAGTTCTACCTGTTTGAATTCATCTTCGTTTTCAATAGGAAATGTTCGGAGCATATAACTTCTGATCAAACTTTGAAAACAATTTTAGATTACCATTGGAATGATTCTGTCATGAAATTACAGAACACTGTATTCACGATTAGTCTTCAGTGAGAAATGTTCATTTCAAACAGTGGGACTACAAAACTTTAATTTCAAGGATAGATTTCAAGGGCTACTTCAATGTTATACACAACTGAATTACAGAACTCGACTTCTATGTTAGTTTTCTTGTAAAATCTATGTTGTTATTGATTCAGCTTGTAATCTTTTCAGTTCACAGTTAGCTTTCATTAGTAAATGATTCTAGTAAAAATCGGCTAATACCACATTGCATTCACTGTTAGTTTTCCAGGGGATAAGGTCTCCTAGACAACTGGTTTACGGAATGATGAATTGAACGTTACTATTCATTGAGAAATGTTCACATAAAAAACAGGACTATGCAACATTGAATACAGGCTTAGATAGGAAAGCGGATTGCTTTACAGTAGAGAAGAGGACAGAAAAACATGACATTCACGATGAGTTTTCAATGAGAAATGAAAGAATCCAAGATGTCCTACTCTTGGAATTCCTTGGGATTTTAAAATACCAACAGATCCTGCCAGATAACCGGTGAATGAAACTGTCAATTACGCTTACTCTAAGAATGGAATTGAGCTTCCTACACAATATGATCATAGAACGTTGAATTCGCTCCTACCTTTGAAACAGAATTGTTTATTGTACACAGTTTTGAACAGGAAACATTCTCAGTTTTCACACAGTTCTAGCTCTTTGAATTCATCTTCGTTTTCAATAGTAAATATTCCGAGCATATAACTTGTGATCGAACTTTGAAAACAATCTTAGATTACCATTGGACTGTTGTCTGTTGAAATTACAAAACATTGTATTCGCGGTTAGTCTTCAGTGAGAAAGGTTCATTTCTAACAGCGGGACTAAAGAACTGTGATTTCAAGACAAATTCAAAAGGCTGATTCAATGTTATACACAATTGAATTACAGAACTCAACTTTCTCTGGTAGTTTTCTTGCACAAACTATGTTGTTATTGAAGCAGCTTCTAATCTTTTCAGTTCACAGTTAGCTTTCATTAGTAAATGATGCTAGTACATAATCGGCTAATAGCACATTGCATTCACTGCTTGTTTTCCACGGGATAAGTTCTTCCTAGACAACAAGTTTACGGAACGTTGAATTGAACGTTACTATTCACTGAGAAATGTTCACTTAGAAAACAGGACTATGCAACATTGAATACAGGCTTAGTTAGGAAAGCGGATTGCTTTACAGTAGAGAACAGGACAGAACAACATGACATTCACGATGAGTTTTCAATGAGGAACGAAAGAATCCAAGATGTCCTACCCTTTGAATTCCTTGGGATTTTTCAATACCACCTGATCCTACCAGATAACCGGTGAATGAAACTGTCAATTACGCTTACACTAAGAAGGGAATTGAGCTTCCAACACAATACAATCATAGAACGTTGAATTCACTCCTACTTTTGAAAGAGAATTGTTTATTGTACACAGTTTTCAACAGGAAACATTCTCCGTATTCACACAGTTCTAGCCCTTTGAATTCATCCTTGTTATCAATAGGAAATGTTCCGAGCATATAACTTCTCATGGAACTTTGAGAACAATCTTAGATTACCATTGGAATGTTGTCTTTAATGAAATTACAGAACATTGTATTCGCGGTTAGTCTTCAGTGAGAAACGTTCATTTCAAACAGCGGGACTATAGAACTTTGATTTCAAGGATAGATTTCAAAGGGTAATTCAAGTACTCGAGTCTCTCTGTTAGTTTTCTTGCACAATCTATGTTTTTATTGAAGCAGCTTCTAATCTTTTCAGTTCATAGTTAGCTTTCATTAATAAATGATGCTAGTACATACTCAGCTAATAGCACATTGCATTCATTGTTAGTTTTCCAGGGGATAAGTTCTTCGTAGACAACAGGTTTACGGAACATTGAATTGAACACTACTATTCATTGAGAAAAGTTCATTTAGAAAACAGGACTATGCAACATTGAAAACAGGCTTAGTTAGGAAAGCGGATTGCTTTACAGTAGAGAACAGGACAGAACAACATAGCATTCACGAGGAGGTTTCAATGAGAAACGAAAGAATCCAAGATGTCCTACTCTTTGAATTCCTTTGGATTTTTCAATACCAACTGATCCTACCAGATAACCGGTGAATGAAACTGTCAATTACGCTTACTTTAAGAAGGGAATTGAGCTTCCTACACAATACGATCAAAGAACGTGGAATTCGCTCCTACTTTTGAAAGAGAATTGTTTATTGTACACCGTTTTCAACAGGAAACATTCTCAGTATTCACACAGTTTTACCTCTTTGAATTCATCTTCGTTTTCAATAGGAAATGTTCGGAGCATATAACTTCTGATCGAACTTTGAAAACAATCTTAGATTACCATTGGAATGTTGTCTGTAATGACATTACAAAACATCGTATTCGCGGTCAGTCTTCAGGGAGAAACGTTCATTTCAAACAGCGGGACTAGAGAACTTTTATTTGAAGGATAGATTTCAAATTGTAATTCAATGTTATGTACAATTGAATTACAGAACTCGACTGTCTCTGTTAGTTTTCTTGAACAATCTATGTTGTTATTGAAGCTGCTTGTAATCTTTTCAGGTCACAGTTAGCTTTCATTAGTAAATGATGCTAGTACATAATCGGGTAATAGCACTTTGCATTCACTGTTAGTTTTCCAGGGGATAAGTTCTTCCTAGACAACAGGTTTACGGAACGTTGAATTGAACGTTAGTATTCATTGAGAAATGTTCACTTAGAAAACAGGACTATGCAACATTGAATACAGGCTTAGTTAGGAAAGCGGATTGCTTTACAGTAGAGAACAGGACAGAACAACATGACATTCACGATGAGTTTTCAATGAGAAACGAAAGAATCCAAGACGTCCTACTCTTTGAATTCCTTTTGATTTTTCAATAGCAACTGATCTTACCAGATAACCGGTGAATGTACCTGTCAATTACGCTTGCTTTAAGACGGGATTAAGCTTGCTACACAATACGATCATAGAACGTTGAATTCGCTCAAACTTTTGAAAGAGAATTGTTTATTGTTTGCAGTTTTCAACAGGCAACATTCTTAGTATTCACACAGTTCTAGCTCTTTGAATTCATGTTCGTTTTCAATAGGAAATGTTCGGAGCATGTAACTTCTGATCAAACTTTGAAAACAATCTCAGATTACCACTGGAATGTTTCTGTCATGAAATTACAGGACATTGTATTCACGGTTAGTCTTCAGTGAGAAACGTTCATTTCAAACAGCGGGACTACAAAACTTTTATTTCAAGGATAGATTTCAAAGGCTAATTCAGTGTTATACACAATTGAATTACAGAACTCGGCTTCCTCTGTTAGCGTTCTTGTAAAATCTATGTTGTTACTGATGCAGCTTGTAATCTTTTCAGTTCACAGTTAGCTTTCATTAGTAAATGATGCTAGTACAAATCGGCTAATACCACTTTGCATTTACTGTTAGTTTTCCAGGGAATAAGGTCTCCTAGACAACAGGTTTACTGAACGGTGAATTGAACGTTACTATTCATTGAGAAATATTCACTTAAAAACAGGACTATGCAACATTGAAAACAGGCTTAATTAGGAAAGCGGATTGCTTTACAGTAGAGAACAGGACAGAACAACATGACATTCACGATGAGTATTCAATGAGAAACGAAAGAATCCAAGATGTCCTACTCTTTCAATTCCTTTGGATTTTTCAATACCAACTGATCCTACCAGATAACTGGTGAATGAAACTGTCAAGTACTATTACGTTAAGAAGGGAATTGTCCTTCCTTCACAATATGATCATAGAACCTTGAATTCGCTCCTACTTTTGAAACAGAATTATTTATTGTACACCGTTTTCAACAGGAAACATTCTCAGTGTTCACACAGTTCTATCTCTTTGAATTCATCTTCGTTTTCAATAGGAAATGTTCGGAGCATATACCTTCTGATCGAACTTTGAAAACAATCTTAGATTACCATTGGAATGTTGTCTATAATGAAATTACAAAGCATCGTATTCGCGGTTTGTCTTCAGTGAGAAACGTTCATTTCAAACAGCAGGACTAGAGAACTTTTATTTCAAGGATAGATTTCAAATTGTAATTCAATGTTATGTACAATTGAATTACAGAACTCGACTCTCTCTGTTAGTTTTCTTGAACAATCTATGTTGTTATTGAAGCTGCTTGTAATCTTTTCAGGTCACAGTTAGCTTTCATTAGTAAATGATGCTAGTACATAATCGGCTAATAGCACATTGCATTCACTGTTAGTTTTCCAGGGGATAAGTTCTTCCTAGACAACAGGTTTACGGAACATTGAATTGAATGTTACTATTCTTTGAGAAATGTTCACTTAGGAAACAGGACTATGCAACATTGAATACAGGCTTAGTTAGGAATGCGGATTGCTTTACATTCGAGAACAGGACAGAACAACATGACATTCACGATGAGTTTTCAATGAGAAACGAAAGAATCCAAGATGTCCTACTCTTGGAATTCCTTGGGATTTTTCAATACCAACAGATCCTACCCGATAACCGGTGAATGAAACTGTCAATTACGCTTACTCTAAGAATGGAATTGAACCTCCTACACAATATGATCATAGAACGTTTAATTCGCTCCAACCTTTGAAACAGAATTGTTTATTGTACACAGTTTTGAACAGGAAACATTCTCAGTTTTCACACAGTTCTAGCTCTTTGAATTCATCTTCGTTTTCAATAGTAAATATTCCGAGCATATAACTTGTGATCGAACTTTGAAAACAATCTTAGATTACCATTGGACTGTTGTCTGTTGAAATTACAAAACATTGTATTCGCGGTTAGTCTTCAGTGAGAAAGGTTCATTTCTAACAGCGGGACTAAAGAACTTTGATTTCAAGACAAATTCAAAAGGCTAATTCAATGTTATACACAATTGAATTACAGAACTCAACTTTCTCTGGTAGTTTTCTTGCACAAACTATGTTGTTATTGAAGCAGCTTCTAATCTTTTCAGTTCACAGTTAGCTTTCATTAGTAAATGATGCTAGTACATAATCGGCTAATAGCACATTGCATTCACTGCTTGTTTTCCAGGGGATAAGTTCTTCCTCGACAACAGGTTTACGGAACGTTGAATTGAACGTTACCTTTCATTGAGAAATGTTCACTTAGAAAACAGGACTATGCCACATTGAATACAGGCTTAGTTAGCAAAGCGGATTGCTTTACAGTAGAGAACAGGACAGAACAACATGTCATTCACGATGAGTTTTCAATGAGAAACGAAAGAATCCAAGATGTCCTACCCTTTGAATTCCTTGGGATTTTTCAATACCACCTGATCCTACCATATAACCGGTTACTGAAACTGTCAATTACGCTTACTTTAAGAAGGGAATTGAGCTTCCTACACAATACGATCATAGAACGTTGAATTTGCTCCTACTTTTGAAAGAGAATTGTTTATTGTACACAGTTTTCAACAGGAAACATTCTCCGTATTCACACAGTTCTAGCCCTTTGAATTCATCCTCGTTTTCAATAGGAAATGTTCCGAGCATATAACTTCTCATGGAACTTTGAAAACAATCTTAGATTACCATTCGAATGTTGTCTTTAATGAAATTACAGAACATTGTATTCGCGGTTAGTCTTCAGTGAGAAACGTTCATTTCTAACAGCGGGACTACAGAACATTGATTTCAAGGATAGATTTCAAAGGGTAATTCAATGTTATACACAATTGAATTACAGAACTCCACTTACTCTGTTAGTTTTCTTGCACAATCTATGTTGTTCTTGAAACAGCTTCTAATCTTTACAGTTCACAGTTAGCTTTCATTAGTAAATGATTCTAGTACAAAATCGGCTAATAGCACATTGCATTCACTGTTAGTTTTCCAGGGGATAAGTTCTTCCTAGACAACAGGTTTACGGCACGTTGGCTTGAACGTTACTATTCATTGAGAAATGTTCACTTAGAAAACAGGGCATGCAGCTTTGAATACAGGCTTAGGAAAGCGGATTGCTTTACAGTAGAGGACAGGACAGAACAACATGACATTGACGATGAGTTTTCAATGAGGAACGAAAGAATCCATGATGATCTTTGTTTTCAATACAAAGGTTCCGAGCATATAACTTCTGATCGAACTTTGAAAACAACCTTAGATTACCATTGGAATGTTGTCTGTAATGAAATTACAGAACATTGTGGTCGCCGGTAGTCTTCAGTGAGAAACGTTCATTTCTAACAGCGGGACTACAGAACATTGATTTCAAGGATAGATTTCAAAGTGTAATTCAATGTTAACACTATTGAATTACAGAACTCCACTTACACTGTTATTTTCTTGCACAATCTATGTTGTTATTGAAGCAGCTTGTAATCTTTTCAGTTCACAGTTAGGTTTCATTAGTAAATGATGCTAGTACAAAATCGGCTAATAGCACATTGCATTCACTCTTATTTTTCCAGGAGATAAGTTCTTCCTAGAAAACAGGTTTATGGCACGTTGAATTGAACGTTACTATTCAATGAGAAATGTTCACTTAGAAAACAGAACTATGCAACATTAAATACAGGCTTAGTTAGGAAAGCGATTGGCTTTACAGTAGAGGACAGGACAGAACAACATGACATTGACGATTAGTTTTCAATGAGGAACGAAAGAATCCATGATGTCGTACTCTTTGAATTCCTTGGAATTTTTCAATACCATCTGATCCTATCAGATAACCGGTGAATGAAACTGTCAATTACGCTTACTTTAAGAAGGGAATTGTCCTTCCTTCACAATATGATCATAGAATGTTGAATTCGCTCCTACTTTTGAAAGAGAACTGTTTATTGTACACAGTTTTCAACAGGAAACATTCTCAGTATTGACACAGTTCTAGCTCTTTGAATTCATCTTTGTTTTCAATAGGAAATGTTCTGAGCATATAACTTCTGATCGAACTTTGAAAACAATCTTAGATTACCATTGGAATGTTGTCTGTAATGAAATTACAGAACATTGTATTCGCGGGTAGTCTTCAGTGAGTAACGTTCATTTCTAACAGCGGGACAACAGAACTTTGATTTCAAGGATAGATTTCAAAGGGTTATTCAATGTTAACACTATTGAATTACAGAACTCCACTTACTCTGTTATTTCCTTGCACACTATCTAATGTTATGGAAGCAGCTTGTAATCTTTTCAGTTCACAGTTAACTTTCATTAGTAAATGATGCTAGTACAAAATCGGCTAATAGCACATTGCATTCACTGTTAGTTTTCCAGGGGATAAGTTCTTCCTACACAGCAGGTTTACGGAACGTTGAATGGAACGTTGCTATTCATTGAGATATGTTCACTTAGAAAATAGGACTATGCAACATTGAATACAGGCTTAGTTAGGAAAGCGGATAGAACGTTGAATTCGCTCCTACTTTTGAAAGAGAATTGTTTATTGTACACCGTTTTCAACAGGAAACATTCTCCGTTTTCACGCAGTTCTAGCTCTTTGAATTCATCTTCGTTTTCAATAGGACAAGTTCCGAACATACAACTTCAGATTGAACTTTGAAAACAATCTTAGATTACCATTGGAATGTTGTCTGTAATGAAATTAAAAAACTTGGAATTCGCGGTTAGTCTTCAGTGAGAAACGTTCATTTCTAACAGCGGGACTACAGAACCTTGATTTCAAGGATAGATTTCAACGGGTAATTCAATTTTATACACAATTGAATTACAGAACTCTACTTACTCTGTTAGTTTTCTTGCACAATCTATGTTATTCTTGAAACAGCTTTTAATCTTTTCTGCTCACACTTAGCTTTCATTAGTAAATGATTCTAGTACAAATTCCGCTAATAGCACATTGCATTCACTGTTAGTTTTCCAGGGGATAAGTTCTTCCTAGACAACAGGTTTACGGCACGTTGACTTGAACGTTACTATTCATTGAGACATGTTCACTTAATAAACAGGACCATGCAGCTTTGAATACAGGCTTAGTTAGGAAAGCGGATTGCTTTACAGTAGAGAACAGGACAGAACAACATGACATTCACGATGAGTTTTCAATGAGAAACGAAAGCAACCAAGATGTCCTACTCTTAGAATTCCTTGGGAATTTTGAATAGCAACTGATCCTGCCAGATAACTGGTGAATGAAACTGTCAATTACGCTTACTTTTAGAAGGGAATTGTCCTTCCTTCCCAATATGATCATAGAACGTTGAATTCGCTCCTATTTTTGAAAGAGAATTGTTTATTGTACACAGTTTTCAACAGGAAACATTCTCAGTATTGACACAGTTCTAGCTCTTTGAATTCATCTTTGTTTTCAATAGGATATGTTCTGAGCATATAACTTCTGATCGAACTTTGAAAACAATCTTAGATTACCATTGGAATGTTGTCTGTAATGAAATTACAGAACATTGTATTCGCGGGTAGTCTTCAGTGAGAAACGTTCATTTCTAACAGCGGGACTACAGAACCTTGATTTCAAGGATAGATTTCAAAGGGTAATTCAATGTTATACACAATTGAATTACAGAACTCCACTTACTCTGTTATTTTCTTGCACAATCTATGTTATTATTGAAGCAGCTTGTAATCGTTTCAGTTCACAGTTAGCTTTCATTAGTAAATGATGCTAGTACAAAATTGGCTAATAGCACATTGCATTCACTGTTACTTTTCCAGGGGATAAGTTGTTCCTAGACAACAGGTTTATGGCACGTTGAATTGAACGTTACTATTCATTGAGAAATGTTCACTTAGAAAACAGGACTATGCAAAATTAAATACAGGCTTAGTTGGGAAAGCGATTGGCTTTACAGTAGAGGACAGACAGAACAACATGACATTCACGATGAGTTTTCAATGAGGAACGAAAGAATCCATGATGTCCTACTTTTTAAATAACTTCGGATTTTTCAATACCAACGGATGCTACCAGATAACCGGTGAATGAAACAGTCAATTACACTTACTTTAAGAAGGGAATGGAGCTTCCCACACAATACGATCATAGAACGTTGAATTCGCTCCTACTTTTGAAAGAGAATTGTTTATTGTACACCGTGTTCAACAGGAAACATTCTCCGTTATCACACAGTTCTAGCTCTTTGAATTCACATTCGTCTTCAATAGGACAAGTTCTGAACATATAAATTCAGATTGAACTTTGAAAACAATCTTTGATTACCATTGGAATGTTGTCTGCAATGAAATTAGAAAACATGGTATTCGAGGTTAGTCTTCAGTGAGAAACGTTCATTTCTAACAGCAGGACTACAGAACGTTAATTTCAAGGATAGATTTCAAAGGGTAATTCAATGTTATACACTACTGAATTACAGAACTTACTCTGTTAGGTTTCTTGCACAATCTATGTTGTTCTTGAAACAGCTTCTAATCTTTTCAGTTCACAGTTAGCTTTCATTAGTAAATGATGCTAGTACAAAATCGGCTAATAGCACATTGCATTCACTGTTAGTTTTGCAGGGGATAAGTTCTCCTTGAAAACAGGTTTTTGGCACGTTGAATTGAACGTTACTATTCATTGAGAAATGTTCACTTAGAAAACAGGACTATGCAACATTAAATACAGGCTTAGTTAGGAAAGCGATTGGCTTTACAGTAGAGGACAGGACAGAACAACATGACATTCACGATGAGTTTTCAATGAGGCACGAAAGAATCCATGATGTCCTACTCTTTGAATTCCTTGGGATTTTTCAATACCAACTGATCCTACCAGATAACCGGTGAAAGAAACGGTCAATTACGCTTACTTTAAGACGGGAATGGAGCTTCCCACACAATACGATCATAGAACGATGAATTCGCTCCTACTTGTGAAAGAGAAATGTTTATTGTACACTGTTTTCAACAGGAAACATTCTCTGTTTTCACACAGTTCTAGCTCTTTGAATTCATCTTTGTTTTCAATAGGACAAGTTCCGAACATATAACTTCAGATTGAACTTTGAAAACAATCTTAGATTACCATTGGAATGTTGTCTGTAATGAAATTAGAAAACATGGTATTCGCGGTTAGTCTTCAGTGAGAAATGTTCATTTCTAACAGCGGGACTACAGAACTTGTTTTCAAAGGTAATTCAATGTTATACACAATTGAATTACAGAACTCCACTTACTCTGTTAGTTTTCTTTCACAATCTATGTTGTTATTGAAACAGCTTCTAACCTTTTCAGTTCACAGTTAGCTTTCATTAGGAAATGATGATAGCACAAAATCGGCGAATAGCACATTGCATTCCCTGTTAGTTTTCCAGGGGATAAGTTCTTTCTAGACAGCAGTATTACGGAACGTTGAATGGAACGTTGCTATTCATTGAGATATGTTCACTTAGAAAACAGGACTATGCAACATTGAATACAGGCTTAGTTACGAAAGCGGATTGCTTTACAGTAGAGAACACGACGAAAAACATGATATTCACGATGAGTTTTCAATGAGAAACAAAAGAATCCATCATGTCCTACTCTTTGAATTCCTTGGGATTTTTCAATACCAACTGATCCTACCAGATAACCGGTGAATGAAACTGTCAATTACGCTTACTTTAAGAAGGGAATGGAGCTTCCCAGACAATACGATCATAGAACATTGAATTCGCTCCTACTTTTGAAAGAGAATTGTTTATTGTACACCGTTTTCAACAGGAAACATTCTCCGTTTTCACACAGTTCTAGCTCTTTGAATTCATCTTTGTTTTCAATAGGACAAGTTCCGAACATTTAACTTCAGATTCAACTTTGAAAACAATCTTAGATTACCATTGGAATGTTGTCTGTAATGAAATTAGAAAACATGGTATTCACGGTTAGTCTTCAGTGAGAAACGTTCATTTCTAACAGTAGGACTACAGAACTTTGATTTCAAAGGGTAATTCAATGTTATACACAATTGAATTACTGAACTCCACTTACTCTGTTAGTTTTCTTGCACAATCTATGTTGTTCTTGAAACAGCTTCTAATCTTTTCAGTTCACAGTTAGCTTTCATTAGGAAATGATGCTAGTACAAAATCGGCTAATAGCACATTGCATTCACTGTTAGTTTTCCAGGGGATAAGTTCTTCCTAGACAGCAGGTTTACGGAAAGATGAATGGAACGTTGCTATTCATTGAGATATGTTCACTTAGAAAAAAGGACTATGCAACATTGAATACAGGCTTAGTTAGGTTTGCGGATTGCTTTACAGTAGAGAACACGACGAAAAACATGATATTCACGATGAGTTTTCAATGAGAAACGAAAGAATCCAAAATGTCCTACTCTTTGAATTCCTTGGGATTTTTCAATAACAACTGATCCTACCAGATAACCGGTGAATGAAACTGTCAATTACGCTTACTTTAAGAAGGGAATTGAGCTTCCTACACAATACGATCATAGAACGATAAAATTCGCTCCTTCTTTTGAAAGAGAATTGTTTATTGTACACCGTTTTCAACAGGAAACATTCTCCGTATTCACACACTTCTAGCTCTTTGAATTCATCTTCGTTTTCAATAGGAAATGTTCCGAGCATATAACTTCTGATGGAACTTTGAAAACACTCTTAGATTACCATTGGAATGTTGTCTGTAACGAAACATTGTATTCGCGGTTAGTGTTCAGTGAGAAACATTCATTTCAAACAGCGGGACTACACAACTTTGATTTCAAGGATAGATTTCACAGGGTAACTCAAGAACTCGACCCTCTGTTAGTTTTCTTGCACAATCCATGTTGTTATTGAAGCAGCTTGTAATTTTTTTAGGTCACAGTTAGCTTTAATTAGTAAATGATGCTAGTACATAATCGGCTAATAGCACATTGCATTCACTGTTAGTTTTCCAGGGGATAAGTTCTTCCTGGACAACAGGTTTACGGAACGTTGAATTGAGCGTTATTATTCATTGAGAAATGTTCACCTAGAAAACAGGACTATGCAATATTGAATACAGGCTTAGTTAGGAAAGTGGATTGCTTTAACAATAGAGAACAGGACAGAAGAATGATGAGTTTTCAATGAGAAACGAAAGAATCGAAGATGTCCTACTCTTTGAATTCCTTGGGATTTTTCAATACCAACTGATCCTAACAGATAACCGGTGAATGAAACTGTCAATTTCGCCTACTTTAAGAAGGGAATTGGGCTTCCTACACAATACGGTCATAGAACTTTGAATTCGCTCTGACTTTTGAAAGAGAATTGTTTATTGTACACAGTTTTCAACAGGAAACATTCTCCATATTCACACAGTTCTAGCTCTTTGAATTCCTCTTCGTTTTCAATAGGAAATGTTCCGAGCATATAACTTCTGATAGATCTTTGAAAGCAATCTTAGATTACCATTGGAATGTTGTCTGTAATGAAATTACAGAACATTTTATACACGGTTAGTCTTCAGTGAGAAACATTCATTTCTAACAGCGGGACTACAGAACTTTGATTTGAAGGATAGATTTCAAAGGGTAATTCAATGTTATACACAATTGAATTACAGAACTCGACTTTCTCTGTTAGTTTTCTTGCACAACCTATGTTGTTATTGAAGCAGCTTGTAATCTTTTCAGTTCACAGTTAGCTTTCATTAGCAAATGATGCTGGTACATAATCGGCTAATAGTACATTGCATTCACTGTTAGTTTTCCAGGGGATGAGTTCTTCGAAGACAAGAGGTTTACGGAATGTTGAATTGAACTTTACTATTCATTGGGAAATGTTCACTTAGAAAACCAGACTATGCAACATTGAATACAGGCTTAGTTATGAAATCGGATTGCTTTACAGTAGAGAAAAGGACAGAACAACATGACATTCACGATGAGTTTTCAGTGAGAATGGAAAGAATCCAAGGTGTCCTACTCTTTGAATCCGTGGGATTTTTCAATACCAACTGATCCTACATGATAACCAGTGAATGAAACTGTCAATTGCGCTTACTTTAAGAAGGGAATTGAGCTTCCTACACAATATGATCATAGAACGTTGAATTCGCTCCTACTTTTGAAAGAGAATTGTTTATTGTACACAGTTTTCAACAGGAGACATTCTCCACATTCACACAGTTTTGGCCCTTTGAATTCATCTTCCTTTTCAATAGGAAATGTTCCGACCATATACCTTCTGATCGAACTTTGAAAACAATCTTAGATTACCATTGGAATGTGGTCGGTAATGAAATTACAAAACATTGTATTCCCGGTTAGTCATCAGTGAGAAACGCTCATTTCTAACAGCGGGACTAAAGAACTTTGATTTCAAGTATAGATTTCAAAGGGTAATTCCATGTTATACACAATTGAATTCCAGAACTCAACTTTTCAGTTATTTTTCTTGCACAATCTATGTTGTTCTGGAAGCAGCTTGTAATCTTTTCAGTCACAGTTAGCTTTCATTAGTAAATGATGCCAGTACATAATCGGCTAATAGCACATTGCATTCACTGTTTGTTTTCCAGGGGATAAGTTCTGCCTAGACAACAGGTTTACGGAACTTTGAATTGAACGTTACCATTCATGGAGAAATGTTCATTAAAAACAGGACTATGCAACATTGAATACAGGCTTAGATAGGAAAGCGGATTGCTTTACAGTAGAGAACAGGACAGAACAACATGACATTCACAATCAGTTTTCAATGAGAAACAAAAGAATCCAAGATGTCCTGCTCTTGGAATTCCTTGGGATTTTTCAATAGCAACTCAACTTACTAGATAACCGGTAAATGAACCTGTCAATTACGCTTAATTTAAGATGAGAATTGAGCTTCCTACACAATACGATCATAGTACGTGGAATTCGGTCCTACTTTTTAAAGAGAATTATTTATTGTACACTGTTTTCAACAGGAAACATTCTCAGTATTCACACAGTTCTAGCTCTTTGAATTCATCTTCGTTTTCAATAGGAAATGTTCCGAGCATATAACTTCTGATCGAACTTTGAAAACACTCTTAGATTACCATTGGAATGTGGTCTGTAATGAAATTACCAAACATTGTATTCGCGGGTAGTCTTCAGTGAGAAACGTTCATTTCTAACAGCGGGACTACAGAACTTTGATTTCCAGGATAGATTTCAAAAGGTAATTCAATGTTATACACAATTGAATGACAGAACTCGACTTTCTCTGTTAGTTTTCTTGCACACTGTATGTTGTTATTCAAACAGCTTCTAATCTTTTCAGTTCACAGTTAGCTTTCATTAGTAAATGATGCTAGTACATAATCGGCTAATAGCACATTGCATTCTCTGTTAGTTTTCCAGGCGATAAGTTCTTCCTAGGCAACAGGTTTACGGAACTTTGAATTGAACGTTACTATTCATTGAGAAATGTTCACTTAGAAAACAGGAGTATGCAACTGTGAATACAGGCTTAGTTAGGAAAGCGGATTGCTTTACAGTAGAGAACAGGACAGAACAACATGACATTCACGATGAGTTTTCATTGATAAACGAAAGAATCCAAGACGTCCTACTCTTTGAATTCCTTGGGATTTCTCAATTCCAACTGATCCCACCAGATAACCGGTGAATGAACCTGTCAATTCCGCTTAGTATAAGAAGGGAATTGAGCTTCCTACACAATACGATCATAGAACGGTGAATTCGCTCCTTCTTTTGAAAGAGAATTATTTATTGTACACTGTTTTCAACAGGAAACATTCTCAGTATTCACACAGTTCTAGCTCTTTGAATTCATCTTCGTTTTCAATAGGAAATGTTCGGAGCATATAACTTCTGATCGAACTTTGAAAACACTCTTAGATTACCACTGGAATGTTGTCCGTAATGAAATTACAAAACATTGTATTCGCGGTTAGTCTTCAGTTAGAAACGTTCCTTTCTAACAGCGGGACTACAGAACTTTGATTTCAAGGATAGATTTCAAAGGCTAATTCAATGTTATACACAATTGAATTACAGAACTCGACTTTCTCTGTTAGTTTTCTTGCAAAATTTATGTTTTTATTGAAACAATTTTAATCATTTCATTTTACAGTTAGCTTTCATGAGTAAATGATGCTAGTACATAATCGGCTAATAGCACATTGCATTCACTGTTAGTATTCCAGGGGATAAGTTCTTACTAGACAACAGGTTTATGGAACTTTGAATTGAACGTTACTATACATTGAGAAATGTTCACTTAGAAAACAGGACTATGCAACATTGAATACAGGCTTAGTTAGGAAAGTGGATTGCTTTACAGTAGAGAACAGGACAGAACAACATGACATTCACGATGAGTTTTCAATGAGAAACGAAAGAATCCAAGATGTCCTATTCTTTGAATTCCTTTTGATTTTTCAATAGCAACTGATCTTACCAGATAACCAGTAAATGAACCTGTCAATTACGCCTGCTTTAAGACGGGATTAAGCTTCCTACACAATACGATCATACGCTCAAACTTTTGAAAGAGAATTGTTTATTGTTCGCAGTTTTCAACAGGCAACATTCTCAGTATTCACACAGTTCTACCTGTTTGAATTCATCTTCGTTTTCAATAGGAAATGTTCGGAGCATATAACTTCTGATCAAACTTTGAAAACAATTTTAGATTACCATTGGAATGATTCTGTCATGAAATTACAGAACACTGTATTCACGATTAGTCTTCAGTGAGAAATGTTCATTTCAAACAGTGGGACTACAAAACTTTAATTTCAAGGATAGATTTCAAGGGCTACTTCAATGTTATACACAACTGAATTACAGAACTCGACTTCTATGTTAGTTTTCTTGTAAAATCTATGTTGTTATTGATTCAGCTTGTAATCTTTTCAGTTCACAGTTAGCTTTCATTAGTAAATGATTCTAGTAAAAATCGGCTAATACCACATTGCATTCACTGTTAGTTTTCCAGGGGATAAGGTCTCCTAGACAACTGGTTTACGGAATGATGAATTGAACGTTACTATTCATTGAAAAATGTTCACATAAAAAACAGGACTATGCAACATTGAATACAGGCTTAGATAGGAAAGCGGATTGCTTTACAGTAGAGAAGAGGACAGAAAAACATGACATTCACGATGAGTTTTCAATGAGAAATGAAAGAATCCAAGATGTCCTACTCTTGGAATTCCTTGGGATTTTAAAATACCAACAGATCCTGCCAGATAACCGGTGAATGAAACTGTCAATTACGCTTACTCTAAGAATGGAATTGAGCTTCCTACACAATATGATCATAGAACGTTGAATTCGCTCCTACCTTTGAAACAGAATTGTTTATTGTACACAGTTTTGAACAGGAAACATTCTCAGTTTTCACACAGTTCTAGCTCTTTGAATTCATCTTCGTTTTCAATAGTAAATATTCCGAGCATATAACTTGTGATCGAACTTTGAAAACAATCTTAGATTACCATTGGACTGTTGTCTGTTGAAATTACAAAACATTGTATTCGCGGTTAGTCTTCAGTGAGAAAGGTTCATTTCTAACAGCGGGACTAAAGAACTGTGATTTCAAGACAAATTCAAAAGGCTGATTCAATGTTATACACAATTGAATTACAGAACTCAACTTTCTCTGGTAGTTTTCTTGCACAAACTATGTTGTTATTGAAGCAGCTTCTAATCTTTTCAGTTCACAGTTAGCTTTCATTAGTAAATGATGCTAGTACATAATCGGCTAATAGCACATTGCATTCACTGCTTGTTTTCCACGGGATAAGTTCTTCCTAGACAACAAGTTTACGGAACGTTGAATTGAACGTTACTATTCACTGAGAAATGTTCACTTAGAAAACAGGACTATGCAACATTGAATACAGGCTTAGTTAGGAAAGCGGATTGCTTTACAGTAGAGAACAGGACAGAACAACATGACATTCACGATGAGTTTTCAATGAGGAACGAAAGAATCCAAGATGTCCTACCCTTTGAATTCCTTGGGATTTTTCAATACCACCTGATCCTACCAGATAACCGGTGAATGAAACTGTCAATTACGCTTACACTAAGAAGGGAATTGAGCTTCCAACACAATACAATCATAGAACGTTGAATTCACTCCTACTTTTGAAAGAGAATTGTTTATTGTACACAGTTTTCAACAGGAAACATTCTCCGTATTCACACAGTTCTAGCCCTTTGAATTCATCCTTGTTATCAATAGGAAATGTTCCGAGCATATAACTTCTCATGGAACTTTGAGAACAATCTTAGATTACCATTGGAATGTTGTCTTTAATGAAATTACAGAACATTGTATTCGCGGTTAGTCTTCAGTGAGAAACGTTCATTTCAAACAGCGGGACTATAGAACTTTGATTTCAAGGATAGATTTCAAAGGGTAATTCAAGTACTCGAGTCTCTCTGTTAGTTTTCTTGCACAATCTATGTTTTTATTGAAGCAGCTTCTAATCTTTTCAGTTCATAGTTAGCTTTCATTAATAAATGATGCTAGTACATACTCAGCTAATAGCACATTGCATTCATTGTTAGTTTTCCAGGGGATAAGTTCTTCGTAGACAACAGGTTTACGGAACATTGAATTGAACACTACTATTCATTGAGAAAAGTTCATTTAGAAAACAGGACTATGCAACATTGAAAACAGGCTTAGTTAGGAAAGCGGATTGCTTTACAGTAGAGAACAGGACAGAACAACATAGCATTCACGAGGAGGTTTCAATGAGAAACGAAAGAATCCAAGATGTCCTACTCTTTGAATTCCTTTGGATTTTTCAATACCAACTGATCCTACCAGATAACCGGTGAATGAAACTGTCAATTACGCTTACTTTAAGAAGGGAATTGAGCTTCCTACACAATACGATCAAAGAACGTGGAATTCGCTCCTACTTTTGAAAGAGAATTGTTTATTGTACACCGTTTTCAACAGGAAACATTCTCAGTATTCACACAGTTTTACCTCTTTGAATTCATCTTCGTTTTCAATAGGAAATGTTCGGAGCATATAACTTCTGATCGAACTTTGAAAACAATCTTAGATTACCATTGGAATGTTGTCTGTAATGACATTACAAAACATCGTATTCGCGGTCAGTCTTCAGGGAGAAACGTTCATTTCAAACAGCGGGACTAGAGAACTTTTATTTGAAGGATAGATTTCAAATTGTAATTCAATGTTATGTACAATTGAATTACAGAACTCGACTGTCTCTGTTAGTTTTCTTGAACAATCTATGTTGTTATTGAAGCTGCTTGTAATCTTTTCAGGTCACAGTTAGCTTTCATTAGTAAATGATGCTAGTACATAATCGGGTAATAGCACTTTGCATTCACTGTTAGTTTTCCAGGGGATAAGTTCTTCCTAGACAACAGGTTTACGGAACGTTGAATTGAATGTTAGTATTCATTGAGAAATGTTCACTTAGAAAACAGGACTATGCAACATTGAATACAGGCTTAGTTAGGAAAGCGGATTGCTTTACAGTAGAGAACAGGACAGAACAACATGACATTCACGATGAGTTTTCAATGAGAAACGAAAGAATCCAAGACGTCCTACTCTTTGAATTCCTTTTGATTTTTCAATAGCAACTGATCTTACCAGATAACCGGTGAATGTACCTGTCAATTACGCTTGCTTTAAGACGGGATTAAGCTTGCTACACAATACGATCATAGAACGTTGAATTCGCTCAAACTTTTGAAAGAGAATTGTTTATTGTTTGCAGTTTTCAACAGGCAACATTCTTAGTATTCACACAGTTCTAGCTCTTTGAATTCATGTTCGTTTTCAATAGGAAATGTTCGGAGCATGTAACTTCTGATCAAACTTTGAAAACAATCTCAGATTACCACTGGAATGTTTCTGTCATGAAATTACAGGACATTGTATTCACGGTTAGTCTTCAGTGAGAAACGTTCATTTCAAACAGCGGGACTACAAAACTTTTATTTCAAGGATAGATTTCAAAGGCTAATTCAATGTTATACACAATTGAATTACAGAACTCGGCTTCCTCTGTTAGCGTTCTTGTAAAATCTATGTTGTTACTGATGCAGCTTGTAATCTTTTCAGTTCACAGTTAGCTTTCATTAGTAAATGATGCTAGTACAAATCGGCTAATACCACTTTGCATTTACTGTTAGTTTTCCAGGGGATAAGGTCTCCTAGACAACAGGTTTACTGAACGGTGAATTGAACGTTACTATTCATTGAGAAATATTCACTTAAAAACAGGACTATGCAACATTGAAAACAGGCTTAATTAGGAAAGCGGATTGCTTTACAGTAGAGAACAGGACAGAACAACATGACATTCACGATGAGTATTCAATGAGAAACGAAAGAATCCAAGATGTCCTACTCTTTCAATTCCTTTGGATTTTTCAATACCAACTGATCCTACCAGATAACTGGTGAATGAAACTGTCAAGTACTATTACGTTAAGAAGGGAATTGTCCTTCCTTCACAATATGATCATAGAACCTTGAATTCGCTCCTACTTTTGAAACAGAATTATTTATTGTACACCGTTTTCAACAGGAAACATTCTCAGTGTTCACACAGTTCTATCTCTTTGAATTCATCTTCGTTTTCAATAGGAAATGTTCGGAGCATATAACTTCTGATCAAACTTTGAAAACAATTTTAGATTACCATTGGAATGATTCTGTCATGAAATTACAGAACACTGTATTCACGATTAGTCTTCAGTGAGAAATGTTCATTTCAAACAGTGGGACTACAAAACTTTAATTTCAAGGATAGATTTCAAGGGCTACTTCAATGTTATACACAACTGAATTACAGAACTCGACTTCTATGTTAGTTTTCTTGTAAAATCTATGTTGTTATTGATTCAGCTTGTAATCTTTTCAGTTCACAGTTAGCTTTCATTAGTAAATGATTCTAGTAAAAATCGGCTAATACCACATTGCATTCACTGTTAGTTTTCCAGGGGATAAGGTCTCCTAGACAACTGGTTTACGGAATGATGAATTGAACGTTACTATTCATTGAGAAATGTTCACATAAAAAACAGGACTATGCAACATTGAATACAGGCTTAGATAGGAAAGCGGATTGCTTTACAGTAGAGAAGAGGACAGAAAAACATGACATTCACGATGAGTTTTCAATGAGAAATGAAAGAATCCAAGATGTCCTACTCTTGGAATTCCTTGGGATTTTAAAATACCAACAGATCCTGCCAGATAACCGGTGAATGAAACTGTCAATTACGCTTACTCTAAGAATGGAATTGAGCTTCCTACACAATATGATCATAGAACGTTGAATTCGCTCCTACCTTTGAAACAGAATTGTTTATTGTACACAGTTTTGAACAGGAAACATTCTCAGTTTTCACACAGTTCTAGCTCTTTGAATTCATCTTCGTTTTCAATAGTAAATATTCCGAGCATATAACTTGTGATCGAACTTTGAAAACAATCTTAGATTACCATTGGACTGTTGTCTGTTGAAATTACAAAACATTGTATTCGCGGTTAGTCTTCAGTGAGAAAGGTTCATTTCTAACAGCGGGACTAAAGAACTGTGATTTCAAGACAAATTCAAAAGGCTAATTCAATGTTATACACAATTGAATTACAGAACTCAACTTTCTCTGGTAGTTTTCTTGCACAAACTATGTTGTTATTGAAGCAGCTTCTAATCTTTTCAGTTCACAGTTAGCTTTCATTAGTAAATGATGCTAGTACATAATCGGCTAATAGCACATTGCATTCACTGCTTGTTTTCCACGGGATAAGTTCTTCCTAGACAACAAGTTTACGGAACGTTGAATTGAACGTTACTATTCACTGAGAAATGTTCACTTAGAAAACAGGACTATGCAACATTGAATACAGGCTTAGTTAGGAAAGCGGATTGCTTTACAGTAGAGAACAGGACAGAACAACATGACATTCACGATGAGTTTTCAATGAGGAACGAAAGAATCCAAGATGTCCTACCCTTTGAATTCCTTGGGATTTTTCAATACCACCTGATCCTACCAGATAACCGGTGAATGAAACTGTCAATTACGCTTACACTAAGAAGGGAATTGAGCTTCCAACACAATACAATCATAGAACGTTGAATTCACTCCTACTTTTGAAAGAGAATTGTTTATTGTACACAGTTTTCAACAGGAAACATTCTCCGTATTCACACAGTTCTAGCCCTTTGAATTCATCCTTGTTATCAATAGGAAATGTTCCGAGCATATAACTTCTCATGGAACTTTGAGAACAATCTTAGATTACCATTGGAATGTTGTCTTTAATGAAATTACAGAACATTGTATTCGCGGTTAGTCTTCAGTGAGAAACGTTCATTTCAAACAGCGGGACTATAGAACTTTGATTTCAAGGATAGATTTCAAAGGGTAATTCAAGTACTCGAGTCTCTCTGTTAGTTTTCTTGCACAATCTATGTTTTTATTGAAGCAGCTTCTAATCTTTTCAGTTCATAGTTAGCTTTCATTAATAAATGATGCTAGTACATACTCAGCTAATAGCACATTGCATTCATTGTTAGTTTTCCAGGGGATAAGTTCTTCGTAGACAACAGGTTTACGGAACATTGAATTGAACACTACTATTCATTGAGAAAAGTTCATTTAGAAAACAGGACTATGCAACATTGAAAACAGGCTTAGTTAGGAAAGCGGATTGCTTTACAGTAGAGAACAGGACAGAACAACATAGCATTCACGAGGAGGTTTCAATGAGAAACGAAAGAATCCAAGATGTCCTACTCTTTGAATTCCTTTGGATTTTTCAATACCAACTGATCCTACCAGATAACCGGTGAATGAAACTGTCAATTACGCTTACTTTAAGAAGGGAATTGAGCTTCCTACACAATACGATCAAAGAACGTGGAATTCGCTCCTACTTTTGAAAGAGAATTGTTTATTGTACACCGTTTTCAACAGGAAACATTCTCAGTATTCACACAGTTTTACCTCTTTGAATTCATCTTCGTTTTCAATAGGAAATGTTCGGAGCATATAACTTCTGATCGAACTTTGAAAACAATCTTAGATTACCATTGGAATGTTGTCTGTAATGACATTACAAAACATCGTATTCGCGGTCAGTCTTCAGGGAGAAACGTTCATTTCAAACAGCGGGACTAGAGAACTTTTATTTGAAGGATAGATTTCAAATTGTAATTCAATGTTATGTACAATTGAATTACAGAACTCGACTGTCTCTGTTAGTTTTCTTGAACAATCTATGTTGTTATTGAAGCTGCTTGTAATCTTTTCAGGTCACAGTTAGCTTTCATTAGTAAATGATGCTAGTACATAATCGGGTAATAGCACTTTGCATTCACTGTTAGTTTTCCAGGGGATAAGTTCTTCCTAGACAACAGGTTTACGGAACGTTGAATTGAACGTTAGTATTCATTGAGAAATGTTCACTTAGAAAACAGGACTATGCAACATTGAATACAGGCTTAGTTAGGAAAGCGGATTGCTTTACAGTAGAGAACAGGACAGAACAACATGACATTCACGATGAGTTTTCAATGAGAAACGAAAGAATCCAAGACGTCCTACTCTTTGAATTCCTTTTGATTTTTCAATAGCAACTGATCTTACCAGATAACCGGTGAATGTACCTGTCAATTACGCTTGCTTTAAGACGGGATTAAGCTTGCTACACAATACGATCATAGAACGTTGAATTCGCTCAAACTTTTGAAAGAGAATTGTTTATTGTTTGCAGTTTTCAACAGGCAACATTCTTAGTATTCACACAGTTCTAGCTCTTTGAATTCATGTTCGTTTTCAATAGGAAATGTTCGGAGCATGTAACTTCTGATCAAACTTTGAAAACAATCTCAGATTACCACTGGAATGTTTCTGTCATGAAATTACAGGACATTGTATTCACGGTTAGTCTTCAGTGAGAAACGTTCATTTCAAACAGCGGGACTACAAAACTTTTATTTCAAGGATAGATTTCAAAGGCTAATTCAATGTTATACACAATTGAATTACAGAACTCGGCTTCCTCTGTTAGCGTTCTTGTAAAATCTATGTTGTTACTGATGCAGCTTGTAATCTTTTCAGTTCACAGTTAGCTTTCATTAGTAAATGATGCTAGTACAAATCGGCTAATACCACTTTGCATTTACTGTTAGTTTTCCAGGGAATAAGGTCTCCTAGACAACAGGTTTACTGAACGGTGAATTGAACGTTACTATTCATTGAGAAATATTCACTTAAAAACAGGACTATGCAACATTGAAAACAGGCTTAATTAGGAAAGCGGATTGCTTTACAGTAGAGAACAGGACAGAACAACATGACATTCACGATGAGTATTCAATGAGAAACGAAAGAATCCAAGATGTCCTACTCTTTCAATTCCTTTGGATTTTTCAATACCAACTGATCCTACCAGATAACTGGTGAATGAAACTGTCAAGTACTATTACGTTAAGAAGGGAATTGTCCTTCCTTCACAATATGATCATAGAACCTTGAATTCGCTCCTACTTTTGAAACAGAATTATTTATTGTACACCGTTTTCAACAGGAAACATTCTCAGTGTTCACACAGTTCTATCTCTTTGAATTCATCTTCGTTTTCAATAGGAAATGTTCGGAGCATATACCTTCTGATCGAACTTTGAAAACAATCTTAGATTACCATTGGAATGTTGTCTATAATGAAATTACAAAGCATCGTATTCGCGGTTTGTCTTCAGTGAGAAACGTTCATTTCAAACAGCAGGACTAGAGAACTTTTATTTCAAGGATAGATTTCAAATTGTAATTCAATGTTATGTACAATTGAATTACAGAACTCGACTCTCTCTGTTAGTTTTCTTGAACAATCTATGTTGTTATTGAAGCTGCTTGTAATCTTTTCAGGTCACAGTTAGCTTTCATTAGTAAATGATGCTAGTACATAATCGGCTAATAGCACATTGCATTCACTGTTAGTTTTCCAGGGGATAAGTTCTTCCTAGACAACAGGTTTACGGAACATTGAATTGAATGTTACTATTCTTTGAGAAATGTTCACTTAGGAAACAGGACTATGCAACATTGAATACAGGCTTAGTTAGGAATGCGGATTGCTTTACATTCGAGAACAGGACAGAACAACATGACATTCACGATGAGTTTTCAATGAGAAACGAAAGAATCCAAGATGTCCTACTCTTGGAATTCCTTGGGATTTTTCAATACCAACAGATCCTACCCGATAACCGGTGAATGAAACTGTCAATTACGCTTACTCTAAGAATGGAATTGAACCTCCTACACAATATGATCATAGAACGTTTAATTCGCTCCAACCTTTGAAACAGAATTGTTTATTGTACACAGTTTTGAACAGGAAACATTCTCAGTTTTCACACAGTTCTAGCTCTTTGAATTCATCTTCGTTTTCAATAGTAAATATTCCGAGCATATAACTTGTGATCGAACTTTGAAAACAATCTTAGATTACCATTGGACTGTTGTCTGTTGAAATTACAAAACATTGTATTCGCGGTTAGTCTTCAGTGAGAAAGGTTCATTTCTAACAGCGGGACTAAAGAACTTTGATTTCAAGACAAATTCAAAAGGCTAATTCAATGTTATACACAATTGAATTACAGAACTCAACTTTCTCTGGTAGTTTTCTTGCACAAACTATGTTGTTATTGAAGCAGCTTCTAATCTTTTCAGTTCACAGTTAGCTTTCATTAGTAAATGATGCTAGTACATAATCGGCTAATAGCACATTGCATTCACTGCTTGTTTTCCAGGGGATAAGTTCTTCCTCGACAACAGGTTTACGGAACGTTGAATTGAACGTTACCTTTCATTGAGAAATGTTCACTTAGAAAACAGGACTATGCCACATTGAATACAGGCTTAGTTAGCAAAGCGGATTGCTTTACAGTAGAGAACAGGACAGAACAACATGTCATTCACGATGAGTTTTCAATGAGAAACGAAAGAATCCAAGATGTCCTACCCTTTGAATTCCTTGGGATTTTTCAATACCACCTGATCCTACCATATAACCGGTTACTGAAACTGTCAATTACGCTTACTTTAAGAAGGGAATTGAGCTTCCTACACAATACGATCATAGAACGTTGAATTTGCTCCTACTTTTGAAAGAGAATTGTTTATTGTACACAGTTTTCAACAGGAAACATTCTCCGTATTCACACAGTTCTAGCCCTTTGAATTCATCCTCGTTTTCAATAGGAAATGTTCCGAGCATATAACTTCTCATGGAACTTTGAAAACAATCTTAGATTACCATTCGAATGTTGTCTTTAATGAAATTACAGAACATTGTATTCGCGGTTAGTCTTCAGTGAGAAACGTTCATTTCTAACAGCGGGACTACAGAACATTGATTTCAAGGATAGATTTCAAAGGGTAATTCAATGTTATACACAATTGAATTACAGAACTCCACTTACTCTGTTAGTTTTCTTGCACAATCTATGTTGTTCTTGAAACAGCTTCTAATCTTTACAGTTCACAGTTAGCTTTCATTAGTAAATGATTCTAGTACAAAATCGGCTAATAGCACATTGCATTCACTGTTAGTTTTCCAGGGGATAAGTTCTTCCTAGACAACAGGTTTACGGCACGTTGGCTTGAACGTTACTATTCATTGAGAAATGTTCACTTAGAAAACAGGGCATGCAGCTTTGAATACAGGCTTAGGAAAGCGGATTGCTTTACAGTAGAGGACAGGACAGAACAACATGACATTGACGATGAGTTTTCAATGAGGAACGAAAGAATCCATGATGATCTTTGTTTTCAATACAAAGGTTCCGAGCATATAACTTCTGATCGAACTTTGAAAACAACCTTAGATTACCATTGGAATGTTGTCTGTAATGAAATTACAGAACATTGTGGTCGCCGGTAGTCTTCAGTGAGAAACGTTCATTTCTAACAGCGGGACTACAGAACATTGATTTCAAGGATAGATTTCAAAGTGTAATTCAATGTTAACACTATTGAATTACAGAACTCCACTTACACTGTTATTTTCTTGCACAATCTATGTTGTTATTGAAGCAGCTTGTAATCTTTTCAGTTCACAGTTAGGTTTCATTAGTAAATGATGCTAGTACAAAATCGGCTAATAGCACATTGCATTCACTCTTATTTTTCCAGGAGATAAGTTCTTCCTAGAAAACAGGTTTATGGCACGTTGAATTGAACGTTACTATTCAATGAGAAATGTTCACTTAGAAAACAGAACTATGCAACATTAAATACAGGCTTAGTTAGGAAAGCGATTGGCTTTACAGTAGAGGACAGGACAGAACAACATGACATTGACGATTAGTTTTCAATGAGGAACGAAAGAATCCATGATGTCGTACTCTTTGAATTCCTTGGAATTTTTCAATACCATCTGATCCTATCAGATAACCGGTGAATGAAACTGTCAATTACGCTTACTTTAAGAAGGGAATTGTCCTTCCTTCACAATATGATCATAGAATGTTGAATTCGCTCCTACTTTTGAAAGAGAACTGTTTATTGTACACAGTTTTCAACAGGAAACATTCTCAGTATTGACACAGTTCTAGCTCTTTGAATTCATCTTTGTTTTCAATAGGAAATGTTCTGAGCATATAACTTCTGATCGAACTTTGAAAACAATCTTAGATTACCATTGGAATGTTGTCTGTAATGAAATTACAGAACATTGTATTCGCGGGTAGTCTTCAGTGAGTAACGTTCATTTCTAACAGCGGGACAACAGAACTTTGATTTCAAGGATAGATTTCAAAGGGTTATTCAATGTTAACACTATTGAATTACAGAACTCCACTTACTCTGTTATTTCCTTGCACACTATCTAATGTTATGGAAGCAGCTTGTAATCTTTTCAGTTCACAGTTAACTTTCATTAGTAAATGATGCTAGTACAAAATCGGCTAATAGCACATTGCATTCACTGTTAGTTTTCCAGGGGATAAGTTCTTCCTACACAGCAGGTTTACGGAACGTTGAATGGAACGTTGCTATTCATTGAGATATGTTCACTTAGAAAATAGGACTATGCAACATTGAATACAGGCTTAGTTAGGAAAGCGGATAGAACGTTGAATTCGCTCCTACTTTTGAAAGAGAATTGTTTATTGTACACCGTTTTCAACAGGAAACATTCTCCGTTTTCTCACAGTTCTAGCTCTTTGAATTCATCTTCGTTTTCAATAGGACAAGTTCCGAACATACAACTTCAGATTGAACTTTGAAAACAATCTTAGATTACCATTGGAATGTTGTCTGTAATGAAATTAAAAAACTTGGAATTCGCGGTTAGTCTTCAGTGAGAAACGTTCATTTCTAACAGCGGGACTACAGAACCTTGATTTCAAGGATAGATTTCAACGGGTAATTCAATTTTATACACAATTGAATTACAGAACTCTACTTACTCTGTTAGTTTTCTTGCACAATCTATGTTATTCTTGAAACAGCTTTTAATCTTTTCTGCTCACACTTAGCTTTCATTAGTAAATGATTCTAGTACAAATTCCGCTAATAGCACATTGCATTCACTGTTAGTTTTCCAGGGGATAAGTTCTTCCTAGACAACAGGTTTACGGCACGTTGACTTGAACGTTACTATTCATTGAGACATGTTCACTTAATAAACAGGACCATGCAGCTTTGAATACAGGCTTAGTTAGGAAAGCGGATTGCTTTACAGTAGAGAACAGGACAGAACAACATGACATTCACGATGAGTTTTCAATGAGAAACGAAAGCAACCAAGATGTCCTACTCTTAGAATTCCTTGGGAATTTTGAATAGCAACTGATCCTGCCAGATAACTGGTGAATGAAACTGTCAATTACGCTTACTTTTAGAAGGGAATTGTCCTTCCTTCCCAATATGATCATAGAACGTTGAATTCGCTCCTATTTTTGAAAGAGAATTGTTTATTGTACACAGTTTTCAACAGGAAACATTCTCAGTATTGACACAGTTCTAGCTCTTTGAATTCATCTTTGTTTTCAATAGGATATGTTCTGAGCATATAACTTCTGATCGAACTTTGAAAACAATCTTAGATTACCATTGGAATGTTGTCTGTAATGAAATTACAGAACATTGTATTCGCGGGTAGTCTTCAGTGAGAAACGTTCATTTCTAACAGCGGGACTACAGAACCTTGATTTCAAGGATAGATTTCAAAGGGTAATTCAATGTTATACACAATTGAATTACAGAACTCCACTTACTCTGTTATTTTCTTGCACAATCTATGTTATTATTGAAGCAGCTTGTAATCGTTTCAGTTCACAGTTAGCTTTCATTAGTAAATGATGCTAGTACAAAATTGGCTAATAGCACATTGCATTCACTGTTACTTTTCCAGGGGATAAGTTGTTCCTAGACAACAGGTTTATGGCACGTTGAATTGAACGTTACTATTCATTGAGAAATGTTCACTTAGAAAACAGGACTATGCAAAATTAAATACAGGCTTAGTTGGGAAAGCGATTGGCTTTACAGTAGAGGACAGACAGAACAACATGACATTCACGATGAGTTTTCAATGAGGAACGAAAGAATCCATGATGTCCTACTTTTTAAATAACTTCGGATTTTTCAATACCAACGGATGCTACCAGATAACCGGTGAATGAAACAGTCAATTACACTTACTTTAAGAAGGGAATGGAGCTTCCCACACAATACGATCATAGAACGTTGAATTCGCTCCTACTTTTGAAAGAGAATTGTTTATTGTACACCGTGTTCAACAGGAAACATTCTCCGTTATCACACAGTTCTAGCTCTTTGAATTCACATTCGTCTTCAATAGGACAAGTTCTGAACATATAAATTCAGATTGAACTTTGAAAACAATCTTTGATTACCATTGGAATGTTGTCTGCAATGAAATTAGAAAACATGGTATTCGAGGTTAGTCTTCAGTGAGAAACGTTCATTTCTAACAGCAGGACTACAGAACGTTAATTTCAAGGATAGATTTCAAAGGGTAATTCAATGTTATACACTACTGAATTACAGAACTTACTCTGTTAGGTTTCTTGCACAATCTATGTTGTTCTTGAAACAGCTTCTAATCTTTTCAGTTCACAGTTAGCTTTCATTAGTAAATGATGCAAGTACAAAATCGGCTAATAGCACATTGCATTCACTGTTAGTTTTGCAGGGGATAAGTTCTCCTTGAAAACAGGTTTTTGGCACGTTGAATTGAACGTTACTATTCATTGAGAAATGTTCACTTAGAAAACAGGACTATGCAACATTAAATACAGGCTTAGTTAGGAAAGCGATTGGCTTTACAGTAGAGGACAGGACAGAACAACATGACATTCACGATGAGTTTTCAATGAGGCACGAAAGAATCCATGATGTCCTACTCTTTGAATTCCTTGGGATTTTTCAATACCAACTGATCCTACCAGATAACCGGTGAAAGAAACGGTCAATTACGCTTACTTTAAGACGGGAATGGAGCTTCCCACACAATACGATCATAGAACGATGAATTCGCTCCTACTTGTGAAAGAGAAATGTTTATTGTACACTGTTTTCAACAGGAAACATTCTCTGTTTTCACACAGTTCTAGCTCTTTGAATTCATCTTTGTTTTCAATAGGACAAGTTCCGAACATATAACTTCAGATTGAACTTTGAAAACAATCTTAGATTACCATTGGAATGTTGTCTGTAATGAAATTAGAAAACATGGTATTCGCGGTTAGTCTTCAGTGAGAAATGTTCATTTCTAACAGCGGGACTACAGAACTTGTTTTCAAAGGTAATTCAATGTTATACACAATTAATTACAGAACTCCACTTACTCTGTTAGTTTTCTTTCACAATCTATGTTGTTATTGAAACAGCTTCTAACCTTTTCAGTTCACAGTTAGCTTTCATTAGGAAATGATGATAGCACAAAATCGGCGAATAGCACATTGCATTCCCTGTTAGTTTTCCAGGGGATAAGTTCTTTCTAGACAGCAGTATTACGGAACGTTGAATGGAACGTTGCTATTCATTGAGATATGTTCACTTAGAAAACAGGACTATGCAACATTGAATACAGGCTTAGTTACGAAAGCGGATTGCTTTACAGTAGAGAACACGACGAAAAACATGATATTCACGATGAGTTTTCAATGAGAAACAAAAGAATCCATCATGTCCTACTCTTTGAATTCCTTGGGATTTTTCAATACCAACTGATCCTACCAGATAACCGGTGAATGAAACTGTCAATTACGCTTACTTTAAGAAGGGAATGGAGCTTCCCAGACAATACGATCATAGAACATTGAATTCGCTCCTACTTTTGAAAGAGAATTGTTTATTGTACACCGTTTTCAACAGGAAACATTCTCCGTTTTCACACAGTTCTAGCTCTTTGAATTCATCTTTGTTTTCAATAGGACAAGTTCCGAACATTTAACTTCAGATTCAACTTTGAAAACAATCTTAGATTACCATTGGAATGTTGTCTGTAATGAAATTAGAAAACATGGTATTCACGGTTAGTCTTCAGTGAGAAACGTTCATTTCTAACAGTAGGACTACAGAACTTTGATTTCAAAGGGTAATTCAATGTTATACACAATTGAATTACTGAACTCCACTTACTCTGTTAGTTTTCTTGCACAATCTATGTTGTTCTTGAAACAGCTTCTAATCTTTTCAGTTCACAGTTAGCTTTCATTAGGAAATGATGCTAGTACAAAATCGGCTAATAGCACATTGCATTCACTGTTAGTTTTCCAGGGGATAAGTTCTTCCTAGACAGCAGGTTTACGGAAAGATGAATGGAACGTTGCTATTCATTGAGATATGTTCACTTAGAAAAAAGGACTATGCAACATTGAATACAGGCTTAGTTAGGTTTGCGGATTGCTTTACAGTAGAGAACACGACGAAAAACATGATATTCACGATGAGTTTTCAATGAGAAACGAAAGAATCCAAAATGTCCTACTCTTTGAATTCCTTGGGATTTTTCAATAACAACTGATCCTACCAGATAACCGGTGAATGAAACTGTCAATTACGCTTACTTTAAGAAGGGAATTGAGCTTCCTACACAATACGATCATAGAACGATAAAATTCGCTCCTTCTTTTGAAAGAGAATTGTTTATTGTACACCGTTTTCAACAGGAAACATTCTCCGTATTCACACAGTTCTCGCTCTTTGAATTCATCTTCGTTTTCAATAGGGCAAGTTCCGAACATATAACTTCAGATTGAACTTTGAAAACAATCTTAGATTACCATTGGAATGTTGTCTTTAATGAAATTACAGAACATTGTATTCGCGGTTAGTCTTCAGTGAGAAACGTTCATTTCAAACAGCGGGACTATAGAACTTTGATTTCAAGGTTAGATTTCAAAGGGTAATTCAAGAACTCGAGTCTCTCTGTTAGTTTTCTTGCACAATCTATGTTGTTATTGAAGCAGCTTCTAATCTTTCAGTTCATAGTTAGCTTTCATTAATAAATGATGCTAGTACATACTCAGCTAATAGAACATTGCATTCATTGTTAGTTTTCCAGGGGATAAGTTCTTCGTAGACAACAGGTTTACGGAACATTGAATTGAACTGTACTATTCATTGAGTTTTCAATGAGAAACGAAAGAATCCGTGATGTCCTACTCTTAGAATTCCTTGGGAATTTTGAATAGCAACTGATCCTACCAGAAAACCGGTGAATGAAACTGTCAATTACGCTTACTTTAAGAAGGGAATTGTCCTTCCTGCACAATATGATCATAGTACCTTGAATTCGCTCCTACTTTTGAAAGAGAAATGTTTATTGTACACAGTTTTCAATAGGAAACATTCTCAGTATTGACACAGTTCTAGCTCTTTGAATTCATCTTTGTTTTCAATAGGAAATGTTCCGAGCATATAACTTCTGATCGAACTTTGAAAACAATCTTAGATTACCATTGGAATGTTGTCTGTAATGAAATTAGAAAACATGGTATTTCCGGTCAGTCTTCAGTGAGAAACGTTCATTTCTAACAGCGGGACTACAGAACCTTGATTTCAAGGATAGATTTCAAAGGGTAATTCAATGTTATACACAATTGAATTACAGAACTCCACTTACTCTGTTAGTTTTCTTGCACAATCTATGTTGTTCTTGAAACAGCTTCTAATCTTTTCGGTTCACAGTTAGCTTTCATTAGTAAATGATTCTAGTACAAAATCGGCTAATAGCACATTGCATTCACTGTTAGTTTTCGAGGGGATAAGTTCTTCCTAGAGAACAGGTTTCTGGCACGTTGAATTGAACGTTACTATTCATTGAGAAATGTTCACTTAGAAAACAGGACTATGCAACAATAAATACAGGCTTATCTAGGAAAGCGATAGGCTTTACAGTAGAGGACAGGACAGAACAACATGACATTCACGATGAGTTTTCAATGAGGAACGAAAGAATCCGTGATGTCCTACTCTTTGAATACCTTGGTATTTTTCAATACCAACTGATCCTACCAGATAACCTGTGAATGAAACTGTCAATTACGCTTACATTAAGAAGGGAATTGTCCGTCCTTCACAATATGATCATAGAACGTTGAATTCGCTCCTACTTGTGAAAGAGAAATGTTTATTGTACACAGTTTTCAACAGGAAACATTCTCAGTATTGACACAGTTCTAGCTCTTTGAATTCATCTTTGTTTTCAATAGGAAATGTTCCGCGCATATAACTTCTGATCAAACTTTGAAAACAATCTTACTTTACCATTGGAATGTTGTGTGTAATGAAATTACAGAACATTGTATTTGCGGTTAGTCTTCAGTGAGAAACGTTCATTTCTAACAGCGGGACTACAGAACATTGATTTCAAGGATAGATTTCAAAGGGTAATTCAATGTTAACACTATTAAATTACAGAACTCCACTTACTCTGTTATATTCTTGCACAATCTATGTTGTTATTGAAGCAGCTTGTAATCTTTTCAGTTCACAGTTATCTTACATTAGTAAATGATGCTAGTACAAAATCGGCTAAAAGCACATTGCATTCACTGTTAGTTTTCCAGGGGATAAGTTCTTCCTAGACAACAGGTTTATGGCACGTTGACTTGAACGTTACTATTCATTGAGAAATGTTCACTTAGGAAGCAGGACCATGCAGCTTTGAATACAGGCTTAGTTGGGAAAGCGGATTGCTTTACAGTAGAGAACAGGACAGAACAACATGACATTCACGATGAGTTTTCAATGAGAAACGAAAGAAACCAAGATGTCCTACTCTTAGAATTCCTTGGGAATTTTGAATAGCAACTGATCCTACCAGATAACCGGTGAATGAAACTGTCAATTATGCTTACTTTAAGATGGGAATTGACCTTCCTACACAATACGATCATAGAATGTTGAATTCGCTCCTACTTTTGAAAGAGAATTGTTTATTGTACACAGTTTTCAACAGGAAATATTCTCAGTATTCACACAGGTTTAGCCCTTTGAATTCATCTTCGTTTTCAATAATAAATGTTCCAAGCATATAACTTCTGATCGAACTTTGAAAACAATCTAAGATTAACATTGGAATGTTGTCTGTTATGAAAATACAGAACATTGTATTCGCGGTTAGTCTTCAGTGAGAAACGTTCATTTCTAACATCGGGACTAAAGAACATTGATTTCAAGGATAGATTTCAAAGGGCAATTCAGTGTTATACACAATTGAATTACAGAACTCGACCCTCTATGTTAGTTTTCTTGCACAATCTATGCTGTTATTGAAGCAGCTTCTAATCCTTTCAGTTCACAGTTAGCTTTCATTAGTATATTATGCAAGTACATAATCGGCTAATAGCACATTGCATTCACTGTTAGTTTTCCAGGGGATAAGTTCTTCCTAGAAAACAGGTTTATAGAACGTTGAATTGAACGTTACTATTCATTGAGAAATGGTCACTTATAAAACAGTACTATGGAACATTGAATACAGGCTTAGTTAGGAAAGCGGATTGCTTTACAGTAGAGAAGAGGATAGAACAACATGACATTCACGATGAGTTTTCAATGAGAAATAAAAGAATCCGAGATGTCCTACTCTATGAAGTCCTTGGGATTTTTCAACACCAACTGATCCTACCAGATAACCGGTGAATGAAACTGTCAATTACGCTTACTTTAAGAAGGGAATTGAGCTTCCTACACAATATGATCATAGAACGTTGAATTTGCTCCTACTTTTGAAAGAGAATTGTTTATTGTACACCATTTTCAACAGGAAACATTCTCCGTATTCACACAGTTCTAGCTCTTTGAATTCATCTTCGTTTTCAATAGGACATGTTCCGAGCAAATAACTTCTGATCGAACTTTGAAAACAATCTTAGATTACCATTGGAATGTTGTCTGTAAAGAAATTACAAAACATGGAATTCGCGGTTATTCTTCAGTGAGAAACTTTCATTTCTAACAGCGGGACTACAGAACTTGGATTTCAAGGATAGATTTCAAAGGGTAATTCAAGAACTCGACTCTCTCTGTTAATTTTCTTGCACAACCTATGTTGTTATTGAAGCAGCTTCTAATCTTTTCATTTCACAGTTAGCTTTCATTAGTAAATGATACTAGTACATAATAGGCTAATAGCACATTGCATTCACTGTTAGCTTTCCAGGGGATCAGTTCTTCCTAGACAACAGGTTTATGGAACGTTGAATTGAACGTTACTATTCATTGAGAAGTGTTCACTTAGAAAACAGGACTATGCAACATTGAATACAGGCTTAGTTAGGAAAGCGGATTGCTTTACAGTAGAGAACAGGACAGAACAAGATGACATTCACGATGACTTTTCAATGAGAAATAAAAGAATCCAAGATGTCCTACTCTTTAAATTGCTTGGGATTTTTCAATACCAACTGATCCTACCAGATAACCGGTGAATGAAACTGTCAATTACGCTTACTTTAAGAAGGGAACTGAGCTTCCTACACAATACGATCATAGAAAGTTGAATTCGCTCCTACTTTTGAACGAGAATTGTTTATTGTACACCGTTTACAACAGGAAACATTCTCCGTTTTCACACAGTTCTAGCTCTTTGAATTCATCTTCGTTTTCAATAGGACATGTTCCGAGCATATAACTTCTGATCGATCTTTGAAACCAATCTTAGATTACCATTGGAATGTTGTCTGTAATGAAATTACAGAACATTGTATTCGCGGTAAGTCTTCAGTGAGAAATGTTCATTTCTTACAGCGGGACTACACAACTTTGATTTCAAGGATAGATTTCAAAGGGTAATTCCATGTTATACACAATTGAATTTCCAAACTCGACTTACTCTGTTAGATTTCTTGCACAATCTATGTTGTTATTGAAAGAGCTTGTAATCTTTTCAGTTCACAGTTAGCTTTCATTAGTAAATGATGCTAGTACATAATCGACTAATAGCACATTGCATTCACTGTTAGTTTTCCAGGGGATAAGTTCTTCCTAGACAACAGGTTTATGGAACGTTGAATTGAACGTTACTATTCATTGAGAAATGTTCACTTAGAAAACAGGACTATGCAACATTGAATACAGGCTTAGTTAGGAAAGCGGATGAATTTACAGTAGAGAAGAGGACAGAACAACATGACATTCACGATGTGTTTTCAATGAGTAACGAAAGAATGCAAGATGTCCTACTCTTTGAATTCCTTTTGATTTTTCAATAGCAACTGATCTTACCAGATAACCGGTGAATGAATCTGTCAATTACGCTTACTTTAAGAAGGGAATTGAGCTTCCTACACAATACGATCATAGAACATTGAATTCGCTCCTTCTTTTGAAATAGAATTGTTTATTGTACACAGTTTTTGACAGGAAACATTCTCATTATTAACACAGTTCTAGCTCTTTGAATTCATCTTCGTTTTCAATAGGAAATGTTCTGAGCATATAACTTCTAATCGAACTCTGAAAACAACCTTAGATTACCATTTGAATGTTGTCTGTAATGAAATTACAGAACATTGTATTCGCTTTAGTCTACAGTGAGAAACGTTCACTTCTAGCAGCAGGACTACAGAACTTTGATTTCAAGGACAGATTTCAACGGGTTATTCAGTGTTATACACAATTGAATTACAGAATTCCACTTACTCCATTAGTGTTCTTGCACAATCTATTTTGTTTTTGAAACAGCTTCTAATGTTTTCAGTTCACAGTTAGCTTTCAATAGTAATTGATGCTAGTACATAATTGACAAATAGCACATTGCATTCACTGTTAGTTTTCAAGGGGATAAGTTCTTCCTAGACAACAGGTTAACGGCACGTTGAATTGAACGTTACTATTCATTGAGAAATGTTCACTTAGAAAACAGGACTATGCAACATTGAATACAGGCTTAGTTAGGAAAGCGATTGGCTTTACAGTAGAGCACAGGACAGAAAAACATGACATTGACGATGAGTTTTCAATGTGGAACGAAAGAATCCATGATGTCCTACTCTTTGAATTCCTTGGGATTTTTCAATATCATCTGATCCTATCAGATAACCGGTGAATGAAACAGTCAATTACGCTTACTTCTTAGAAGGGAATTGTCCTTCCTTCACAATTTGATCATAAAACGTTGAATTCGGTCCTAATTTTGAAAGAGAATTGTTTATTGTACACAGTTTTCAACAGGAAACATTCTCAGTATTGACACAGTTCTAGCTCTTTGAATTCATCTTTGTTTTCAATAGGAAATGTTCTGAGCATATAACTTCTGATCGAACTTTGAAAACAATCTTTGATACCATTGGAATGTTGTCCGTAATGAAATTACAGAACATTGTATTCGCGGGTAGTCTTCAGTGAGAAACGTTCATTTCTAACAGCGGGACTACAGAACCTTGATTTCAAGGATAGATTTCAAAGGGTAATTCAATGTTATACACAATTGAATTACAGAACTCCACTTACTCTGTTAGTTTTCTTGCACAATCTATGTTGTTCTTGAAACAGCTTCTAATCTTTACAGTTCACAGTTAGCTTTCATTAGTAAATGATTCTAGTACAAAATCGGCTAATAGCACATTGCATTCACTGTTAGTTTTCCAGGGGATAAGTTCTTCCTAGACAACAGGTTTACGGCACGTTGGCTTGAACGTTACTATTCATTGAGAAATGTTCACTTAGAAAACAGGGCATGCAGCTTTGAATACAGGCTTAGGAAAGCGGATTGCTTTATAGTAGAGGACAGGACAGAACAACATGACATTGACGATGAGTTTTCAATGAGGAACGAAAGAATCCATGATGATCTTTGTTTTCAATAGAAAGGTTCCGAGCATATAACTTCTGATCGAACTTTGAAAACAACCTTAGATTACCATTGGAATGTTGTCTGTAATGAAATTACAGAACATTGTGTTCGCCGGTAGTCTTCAGTGAGAAACGTTCATTTCTAACAGCGGGACTACAGAACATTGATTTCAAGGATAGATTTCAAAGTGTAATTCAATGTTAACACTATTGAATTACAGAACTCCACTTACACTGTTATTTTCTTGCACAATCTATGTTGTTATTGAAGCAGCTTGTAATCTTTTCAGTTCACAGTTAGGTTTCATTAGTAAATGATGCTAGTACAAAATCGGCTAATAGCACATTGCATTCACTCTTATTTTTCCAGGAGATAAGTTCTTCCTAGAAAACAGGTTTATGGCACGTTGAATTGAACGTTACTATTCAATGAGAAATGTTCACTTAGAAAACAGAACTATGCAACATTAAATACAGGCTTAGTTAGGAAAGCGATTGGCTTTACAGTAGAGGACAGGACAGAACAACATGACATTGACGATTAGTTTTCAATGAGGAACGAAAGAATCCATGATGTCGTACTCTTTGAATTCCTTGGAATTTTTCAATACCATCTGATCCTATCAGATAACCGGTGAATGAAACTGTCAATTACGCTTACTTTAAGAAGGGAATTGTCCTTCCTTCACAATATGATCATAGAATGTTGAATTCGCGCCTACTTTTGAAAGAGAACTGTTTATTGTACACAGTTTTCAACAGGAAACATTCTCAGTATTGACACAGTTCTAGCTCTTTGAATTCATCTTTGTTTTCAATAGGAAATGTTCTGAGCATATAACTTCTGATCGAACTTTGAAAACAATCTTAGATTACCATTGGAATGTTGTCTGTAATGAAATTACAGAACATTGTATTCGCGGGTAGTCTTCAGTGAGTAACGTTCATTTCTAACAGCGGGACAACAGAACTTTGATTTCAAGGATAGATTTCAAAGGGTTATTCAATGTTAACACTATTGAATTACAGAACTCCACTTACTCTGTTATTTCCTTGCACACTATCTAATGTTATGGAAGCAGCTTGTAATCTTTTCAGTTCACAGTTAACTTTCATTAGTAAATGATGCTAGTACAAAATCGGCTAATAGCACATTGCATTCACTGTTAGTTTTCCAGGGGATAAGTTCTTCCTACACAGCAGGTTTACGGAACGTTGAATGGAACGTTGCTATTCATTGAGATATGTTCACTTAGAAAATAGGACTATGCAACATTGAATACAGGCTTAGTTAGGAAAGCGGATAGAACGTTGAATTCGCTCCTACTTTTGAAAGAGAATTGTTTATTGTACACCGTTTTCAACAGGAAACATTCTCCGTTTTCTCACAGTTCTAGCTCTTTGAATTCATCTTCGTTTTCAATAGGACAAGTTCCGAACATACAACTTCAGATTGAACTTTGAAAACAATCTTAGATTACCATTGGAATGTTGTCTGTAATGAAATTAAAAAACTTGGAATTCGCGGTTAGTCTTCAGTGAGAAACGTTCATTTCTAACAGCGGGACTACAGAACCTTGATTTCAAGGATAGATTTCAACGGGTAATTCAATTTTATACACAATTGAATTACAGAACTCTACTTACTCTGTTAGTTTTCTTGCACAATCTATGTTATTCTTGAAACAGCTTTTAATCTTTTCTGCTCACACTTAGCTTTCATTAGTAAATGATTCTAGTACAAATTCCGCTAATAGCACATTGCATTCACTGTTAGTTTTCCAGGGGATAAGTTCTTCCTAGACAACAGGTTTACGGCACGTTGACTTGAACGTTACTATTCATTGAGACATGTTCACTTAATAAACAGGACCATGCAGCTTTGAATACAGGCTTAGTTAGGAAAGCGGATTGCTTTACAGTAGAGAACAGGACAGAACAACATGACATTCACGATGAGTTTTCAATGAGAAACGAAAGAAACCAAGATGTCCTACTCTTAGAATTCCTTGGGAATTTTGAATAGCAACTGATCCTGCCAGATAACTGGTGAATGAAACTGTCAATTACGCTTACTTTTAGAAGGGAATTGTCCTTCCTTCCCAATATGATCATAGAACGTTGAATTCGCTCCTATTTTTGAAAGAGAATTGTTTATTGTACACAGTTTTCAACAGGAAACATTCTCAGTATTGACACAGTTCTAGCTCTTTGAATTCATCTTTGTTTTCAATAGGATATGTTCTGAGCATATAACTTCTGATCGAACTTTGAAAACAATCTTAGATTACCATTGGAATGTTGTCTGTAATGAAATTACAGAACATTGTATTCGCGGGTAGTCTTCAGTGAGAAACGTTCATTTCTAACAGCGGGACTACAGAACCTTGATTTCAAGGATAGATTTCAAAGGGTAATTCAATGTTATACACAATTGAATTACAGAACTCCACTTACTCTGTTATTTTCTTGCACAATCTATGTTATTATTGAAGCAGCTTGTAATCGTTTCAGTTCACAGTTAGCTTTCATTAGTAAATGATGCTAGTACAAAATTGGCTAATAGCACATTGCATTCACTGTTACTTTTCCAGGGGATAAGTTGTTCCTAGACAACAGGTTTATGGCACGTTGAATTGAACGTTACTATTCATTGAGAAATGTTCACTTAGAAAACAGGACTATGCAAAATTAAATACAGGCTTAGTTGGGAAAGCGATTGGCTTTACAGTAGAGGACAGACAGAACAACATGACATTCACGATGAGTTTTCAATGAGGAACGAAAGAATCCATGATGTCCTACTTTTTAAATAACTTCGGATTTTTCAATACCAACGGATGCTACCAGATAACCGGTGAATGAAACAGTCAATTACACTTACTTTAAGAAGGGAATGGAGCTTCCCACACAATACGATCATAGAACGTTGAATTCGCTCCTACTTTTGAAAGAGAATTGTTTATTGTACACCGTGTTCAACAGGAAACATTCTCCGTTATCACACAGTTCTAGCTCTTTGAATTCACATTCGTCTTCAATAGGACAAGTTCTGAACATATAAATTCAGATTGAACTTTGAAAACAATCTTTGATTACCATTGGAATGTTGTCTGCAATGAAATTAGAAAACATGGTATTCGAGGTTAGTCTTCAGTGAGAAACGTTCATTTCTAACAGCAGGACTACAGAACGTTAATTTCAAGGATAGATTTCAAAGGGTAATTCAATGTTATACACTACTGAATTACAGAACTTACTCTGTTAGGTTTCTTGCACAATCTATGTTGTTCTTGAAACAGCTTCTAATCTTTTCAGTTCACAGTTAGCTTTCATTAGTAAATGATGCTAGTACAAAATCGGCTAATAGCACATTGCATTCACTGTTAGTTTTGCAGGGGTAAGTTCTCCTTGAAAACAGGTTTATGGCACGTTGAATTGAACGTTACTATTCATTGAGAAATGTTCACTTAGAAAACAGGACTATGCAACATTAAATACAGGCTTAGTTAGGAAAGCGATTGGCTTTACAGTAGAGGACAGGACAGAACAACATGACATTCACGATGAGTTTTCAATGAGGCACGAAAGAATCCATGATGTCCTACTCTTTGAATTCCTTGGGATTTTTCAATACCAACTGATCCTACCAGATAACCGGTGAAAGAAACGGTCAATTACGCTTACTTTAAGACGGGAATGGAGCTTCCCACACAATACGATCATAGAACGATGAATTCGCTCCTACTTGTGAAAGAGAAATGTTTATTGTACACTGTTTTCAACAGGAAACATTCTCTGTTTTCACACAGTTCTAGCTCTTTGAATTCATCTTTGTTTTCAATAGGACAAGTTCCGAACATATAACTTCAGATTGAACTTTGAAAACAATCTTAGATTACCATTGGAATGTTGTCTGTAATGAAATTAGAAAACATGGTATTCGCGGTTAGTCTTCAGTGAGAAATGTTCATTTCTAACAGCGGGACTACAGAACTTGTTTTCAAAGGTAATTCAATGTTATACACAATTGAATTACAGAACTCCACTTACTCTGTTAGTTTTCTTTCACAATCTATGTTGTTATTGAAACAGCTTCTAACCTTTTCAGTTCACAGTTAGCTTTCATTAGTAAATGATGATAGCACAAAATCGGCGAATAGCACATTGCATTCCCTGTTAGTTTTCCAGGGGATAAGTTCTTTCTAGACAGCAGTATTACGGAACGTTGAATGGAACGTTGCTATTCATTGAGATATGTTCACTTAGAAAACAGGACTATGCAACATTGAATACAGGCTTAGTTACGAAAGCGGATTGCTTTACAGTAGAGAACACGACGAAAAACATGATATTCACGATGAGTTTTCAATGAGAAACAAAAGAATCCATCATGTCCTACTCTTTGAATTCCTTGGGATTTTTCAATACCAACTGATCCTACCAGATAACCGGTGAATGAAACTGTCAATTACGCTTACTTTAAGAAGGGAATGGAGCTTCCCAGACAATACGATCATAGAACATTGAATTCGCTCCTACTTTTGAAAGAGAATTGTTTATTGTACACCGTTTTCAACAGGAAACATTCTCCGTTTTCACACAGTTCTAGCTCTTTGAATTCATCTTTGTTTTCAATAGGACAAGTTCCGAACATTTAACTTCAGATTCAACTTTGAAAACAATCTTAGATTACCATTGGAATGTTGTCTGTAATGAAATTAGAAAACATGGTATTCACGGTTAGTCTTCAGTGAGAAACGTTCATTTCTAACAGTAGGACTACAGAACTTTGATTTCAAAGGGTAATTCAATGTTATACACAATTGAATTACTGAACTCCACTTACTCTGTTAGTTTTCTTGCACAATCTATGTTGTTCTTGAAACAGCTTCTAATCTTTTCAGTTCACAGTTAGCTTTCATTAGGAAATGATGCTAGTACAAAATCGGCTAATAGCACATTGCATTCACTGTTAGTTTTCCAGGGGATAAGTTCTTCCTAGACAGCAGGTTTACGGAAAGATGAATGGAACGTTGCTATTCATTGAGATATGTTCACTTAGAAAAAAGGACTATGCAACATTGAATACAGGCTTAGTTAGGTTTGCGGATTGCTTTACAGTAGAGAACACGACGAAAAACATGATATTCACGATGAGTTTTCAATGAGAAACGAAAGAATCCAAAATGTCCTACTCTTTGAATTCCTTGGGATTTTTCAATAACAACTGATCCTACCAGATAACCGGTGAATGAAACTGTCAATTACGCTTACTTTAAGAAGGGAATTGAGCTTCCTACACAATACGATCATAGAACGATAAAATTCGCTCCTTCTTTTGAAAGAGAATTGTTTATTGTACACCGTTTTCAACAGGAAACATTCTCCGTATTCACACAGTTCTCGCTCTTTGAATTCATCTTCGTTTTCAATAGGGCAAGTTCCGAACATATAACTTCAGATTGAACTTTGAAAACAATCTTAGATTACCATTGGAATGTTGTCTTTAATGAAATTACAGAACATTGTATTCGCGGTTAGTCTTCAGTGAGAAACGTTCATTTCAAACAGCGGGACTATAGAACTTTGATTTCAAGGTTAGATTTCAAAGGGTAATTCAAGAACTCGAGTCTCTCTGTTAGTTTTCTTGCACAATCTATGTTGTTATTGAAGCAGCTTCTAATCTTTCAGTTCATAGTTAGCTTTCATTAATAAATGATGCTAGTACATACTCAGCTAATAGAACATTGCATTCATTGTTAGTTTTCCAGGGGATAAGTTCTTCGTAGACAACAGGTTTACGGAACATTGAATTGAACTGTACTATTCATTGAGTTTTCAATGAGAAACGAAAGAATCCGTGATGTCCTACTCTTAGAATTCCTTGGGAATTTTGAATAGCAACTGATCCTACCAGAAAACCGGTGAATGAAACTGTCAATTACGCTTACTTTAAGAAGGGAATTGTCCTTCCTGCACAATATGATCATAGAACCTTGAATTCGCTCCTACTTTTGAAAGAGAAATGTTTATTGTACACAGTTTTCAATAGGAAACATTCTCAGTATTGACACAGTTCTAGCTCTTTGAATTCATCTTTGTTTTCAATAGGAAATGTTCCGAGCATATAACTTCTGATCGAACTTTGAAAACAATCTTAGATTACCATTGGAATGTTGTCTGTAATGAAATTAGAAAACATGGTATTTCCGGTCAGTCTTCAGTGAGAAACGTTCATTTCTAACAGCGGGACTACAGAACCTTGATTTCAAGGATAGATTTCAAAGGGTAATTCAATGTTATACACAATTGAATTACAGAACTCCACTTACTCTGTTAGTTTTCTTGCACAATCTATGTTGTTCTTGAAACAGCTTCTAATCTTTTCGGTTCACAGTTAGCTTTCATTAGTAAATGATTCTAGTACAAAATCGGCTAATAGCACATTGCATTCACTGTTAGTTTTCGAGGGGATAAGTTCTTCCTAGAGAACAGGTTTCTGGCACGTTGAATTGAACGTTACTATTCATTGAGAAATGTTCACTTAGAAAACAGGACTATGCAACAATAAATACAGGCTTATCTAGGAAAGCGATAGGCTTTACAGTAGAGGACAGGACAGAACAACATGACATTCACGATGAGTTTTCAATGAGGAACGAAAGAATCCGTGATGTCCTACTCTTTGAATACCTTGGTATTTTTCAATACCAACTGATCCTACCAGATAACCTGTGAATGAAACTGTCAATTACGCTTACATTAAGAAGGGAATTGTCCGTCCTTCACAATATGATCATAGAACGTTGAATTCGCTCCTACTTGTGAAAGAGAAATGTTTATTGTACACAGTTTTCAACAAGAAACATTCTCAGTATTGACACAGTTCTAGCTCTTTGAATTCATCTTTGTTTTCAATAGGAAATGTTCCGCGCATATAACTTCTGATCAAACTTTGAAAACAATCTTACTTTACCATTGGAATGTTGTGTGTAATGAAATTACAGAACATTGTATTTGCGGTTAGTCTTCAGTGAGAAACGTTCATTTCTAACAGCGGGACTACAGAACATTGATTTCAAGGATAGATTTCAAAGGGTAATTCAATGTTAACACTATTAAATTACAGAACTCCACTTACTCTGTTATATTCTTGCACAATCTATGTTGTTATTGAAGCAGCTTGTAATCTTTTCAGTTCACAGTTATCTTACATTAGTAAATGATGCTAGTACAAAATCGGCTAAAAGCACATTGCATTCACTGTTAGTTTTCCAGGGGATAAGTTCTTCCTAGACAACAGGTTTATGGCACGTTGACTTGAACGTTACTATTCATTGAGAAATGTTCACTTAGGAAGCAGGACCATGCAGCTTTGAATACAGGCTTAGTTGGGAAAGCGGATTGCTTTACAGTAGAGAACAGGACAGAACAACATGACATTCACGATGAGTTTTCAATGAGAAACGAAAGAAACCAAGATGTCCTACTCTTAGAATTCCTTGGGAATTTTGAATAGCAACTGATCCTACCAGATAACCGGTGAATGAAACTGTCAATTATGCTTACTTTAAGATGGGAATTGACCTTCCTACACAATACGATCATAGAATGTTGAATTCGCTCCTACTTTTGAAAGAGAATTGTTTATTGTACACAGTTTTCAACAGGAAATATTCTCAGTATTCACACAGGTTTAGCCCTTTGAATTCATCTTCGTTTTCAATAATAAATGTTCCAAGCATATAACTTCTGATCGAACTTTGAAAACAATCTAAGATTAACATTGGAATGTTGTCTGTTATGAAAATACAGAACATTGTATTCGCGGTTAGTCTTCAGTGAGAAACGTTCATTTCTAACATCGGGACTAAAGAACATTGATTTCAAGGATAGATTTCAAAGGGCAATTCAGTGTTATACACAATTGAATTACAGAACTCGACCCTCTATGTTAGTTTTCTTGCACAATCTATGCTGTTATTGAAGCAGCTTCTAATCCTTTCAGTTCACAGTTAGCTTTCATTAGTATATTATGCAAGTACATAATCGGCTAATAGCACATTGCATTCACTGTTAGTTTTCCAGGGGATAAGTTCTTCCTAGAAAACAGGTTTATAGAACGTTGAATTGAACGTTACTATTCATTGAGAAATGGTCACTTATAAAACAGTACTATGGAACATTGAATACAGGCTTAGTTAGGAAAGCGGATTGCTTTACAGTAGAGAAGAGGATAGAACAACATGACATTCACGATGAGTTTTCAATGAGAAATAAAAGAATCCGAGATGTCCTACTCTATGAAGTCCTTGGGATTTTTCAACACCAACTGATCCTACCAGATAACCGGTGAATGAAACTGTCAATTACGCTTACTTTAAGAAGGGAATTGAGCTTCCTACACAATATGATCATAGAACGTTGAATTTGCTCCTACTTTTGAAAGAGAATTGTTTATTGTACACCATTTTCAACAGGAAACATTCTCCGTATTCACACAGTTCTAGCTCTTTGAATTCATCTTCGTTTTCAATAGGACATGTTCCGAGCAAATAACTTCTGATCGAACTTTGAAAACAATCTTAGATTACCATTGGAATGTTGTCTGTAAAGAAATTACAAAACATGGAATTCGCGGTTATTCTTCAGTGAGAAACTTTCATTTCTAACAGCGGGACTACAGAACTTGGATTTCAAGGATAGATTTCAAAGGGTAATTCAAGAACTCGACTCTCTCTGTTAATTTTCTTGCACAACCTATGTTGTTATTGAAGCAGCTTCTAATCTTTTCATTTCACAGTTAGCTTTCATTAGTAAATGATACTAGTACATAATAGGCTAATAGCACATTGCATTCACTGTTAGCTTTCCAGGGGATCAGTTCTTCCTAGACAACAGGTTTATGGAACGTTGAATTGAACGTTACTATTCATTGAGAAGTGTTCACTTAGAAAACAGGACTATGCAACATTGAATACAGGCTTAGTTAGGAAAGCGGATTGCTTTACAGTAGAGAACAGGACAGAACAAGATGACATTCACGATGACTTTTCAATGAGAAATAAAAGAATCCAAGATGTCCTACTCTTTGAATTGCTTGGGAATTTTCAATACCAACTGATCCTACCAGATAACCGGTGAATGAAACTGTCAATTACGCTTACTTTAAGAAGGGAACTGAGCTTCCTACACAATACGATCATAGAAAGTTGAATTCGCTCCTACTTTTGAACGAGAATTGTTTATTGTACACCGTTTACAACAGGAAACATTCTCCGTTTTCACACAGTTCTAGCTCTTTGAATTCATCTTCGTTTTCAATAGGACATGTTCCGAGCATATAACTTCTGATCGATCTTTGAAACCAATCTTAGATTACCATTGGAATGTTGTCTGTAATGAAATTACAGAACATTGTATTCGCGGTAAGTCTTCAGTGAGAAATGTTCATTTCTTACAGCGGGACTACACAACTTTGATTTCAAGGATAGATTTCAAAGGGTAATTCCATGTTATACACAATTGAATTTCCAAACTCGACTTACTCTGTTAGATTTCTTGCACAATCTATGTTGTTATTGAAAGAGCTTGTAATCTTTTCAGTTCACAGTTAGCTTTCATTAGTAAATGGTGCTAGTACATAATCGACTAATAGCACATTGCATTCACTGTTAGTTTTCCAGGGGATAAGTTCTTCCTAGACAACAGGTTTATGGAACGTTGAATTAAACGTTACTATTCATTGAGAAATGTTCACTTAGAAAACAGGACTATGCAACATTGAATACAGGCTTAGTTAGGAAAGCAGATGAATTTACAGTAGAGAACAGGACAGAACAACATGACATTCACGATGTGTTTTCAATGAGTAACGAAAGAATGCAAGATGTCCTACTCTTTGAATTCCTTTTGATTTTTCAATAGCAACTGATCTTACCAGATAACCGGTGAATGAATCTGTCAATTACGCTTACTTTAAGAAGGGAATTGAGCTTCCTACACAATACGATCATAGAACATTGAATTCGCTCCTTCTTTTGAAATAGAATTGTTTATTGTACACAGTTTTTGACAGGAAACATTCTCATTATTAACACAGTTCTAGCTCTTTGAATTCATCTTCGTTTTCAATAGGAAATGTTCTGAGCATATAACTTCTAATCGAACTCTGAAAACAACCTTAGATTACCATTTGAATGTTGTCTGTAATGAAATTACAGAACATTGTATTCGCTTTAGTCTACAGTGAGAAACGTTCACTTCTAGCAGCAGGACTACAGAACTTTGATTTCAAGGACAGATTTCAACGGGTTATTCAGTGTTATACACAATTGAATTACAGAATTCCACTTACTCCATTAGTGTTCTTGCACAATCTATTTTGTTTTTGAAACAGCTTCTAATGTTTTCAGTTCACAGTTAGCTTTCAATAGTAATTGATGCTAGTACATAATCGACAAATAGCACATTGCATTCACTGTTAGTTTTCAAGGGGATAAGTTCTTCCTAGACAACAGGTTAACGGCACGTTGAATTGAACGTTACTATTCATTGAGAAATGTTCACTTAGAAAACAGGACTATGCAACATTGAATACAGGCTTAGTTAGGAAAGCAGATGAATTTACAGTAGAGAACAGGAAAGAACAACATAACATTCACGATGAGTATTCAATGAGAAATGAAAGAAACCAAGATGTCCTACTCTTTGAATTCCTTGGGATTTATCAATAGCAACTGATCCTACCAGATAACCGGTGAATGAAACAGTCAATTACGCTTACTTTAAGAAGGGAAATGAGCTTCCTACACAATATGATCATAGAACGGTGAATACGCTCCTTCTTTTGAAAGAGAATTGTTTATTGTACACAGTTTTCAACAGGAAACATTCTCAGTATTCACACAGTTCTAGCTCTTTGAATTCATCTTCGTTTTCAATAGGAAATGTTCCGAGCATATAACTTCTGATCGAACTTTGAAAACAATCTTAGATTACCATTGGAATGTTGTCTGTAATGAAATTACAGAACATTATATTTGCGCTTTGTCTTCAGTGAGAAAAATTCATTTCTAACAGCGGAACTAAAGATCTTTTATTTGAAGGATAAATTTCAAAGGGTAATTCAATTTTATACAGAATTGAATTAGAGACTCGACACTCTCTGTTGCTTTGCTTGCACAATCTATGTTGTTATTGAGCAGCTTGGAATCTTTTCAGTTCACAGTTAGCTTTCATTAGTAAATGATGCTAGTACAAAATCGGCTAATAGCACATTGCATTCACTGTTAGTTTTCCAGGTGATAAGTTCTTCCTAGACAACAGCTTTATGGAACGTAGAATTGAACGTTAGTATTCATTGAGAAATGTTCACATAGAAAACAGGACTATGCAACATTGAATACAGGCTTAGTTAGGAAGCGGATTGCTTTACAGTAGTTAGGAGTACAGAACAACATGACATTCACGATGAGTTTTCAATGAGAAACGAAAGAATCCAAGAAGTCCTACCCTTTGAATTCCTTGGGATTTTTCAATACCTACTGATCCTACCAGATAACCAGTGAATGAAACTGTCCATTAAGCTTACTTTAAGAAGGGAATTGACCTTCCTACACGAAACGATCATAGAACGTTGAATTCGCTCCTACTTTTGAAAGAGAATTGTTTATTGTACACAGTTTTCAACAAGAAACATTCTCCATATTCACACAGTTTTAGCTCTTTGAATTCATCTTCGCTTTCAATAGGAAATGTTCGGAGCATATAACTTCTGATGGAACTTTGAAAACAACTAAGATTATCATTGAATGTTGTCTGTAATGCAATTACAGAACATTGTATTCGCGGTTAGGGTTCAGTGAGAAACGTTCATTTCAAACAGCAGGACTACACAACTTTGATTTCAAGGATAGATTTCAAAGGATAATTCAATACTATACACAATTGAATTTCAGAACTCCACTTACTCTATTCGTTTTCTTGCACAATCTATGTTGTTATTGAAACAGCTTCTAATCTTTTCAGTTCACAATTAGCTTTCATTAGTAACTGATTCTAGTACATAATCGGCTAATAGCACATTGCATTCACTGTTAGTTTTCCAGGGGATAAGTTCTTCCTAGACAACAGATTTACGGACTTTTAATTGAACGTTTCTGTTCATTGTGAAATGTTCACATAGAAAACAGGACTATGCAACATTGAAGACAGGCTTAGTTATGAAAGCGGATACCTTTACTGTGGAGAACAGGACAGAACAACATGACATTCACGATGAGTTTTCAATGAGAAACGAAAGAATCCAAGATGTCCTACTCTTTGAAGTCCTTGGGATTTTTCAATACCAACTGATCCTACCAGATAAACGGTGAATGAAACTGTCAATTATGCTTACTTTAAGATGGGAATTGAGCTTCCTACACAATATGATCATAGAATGTTGAATTCGCTCCTACTTTCGAAAAAGAATTGTTTATTGTACACCTGTATCAACAGGAAACATTCTACATATTCACACAGTTCTAGCCCTTTGAATTCATCTTCGCTTTCAATAAGAAATGTTCCGAGCATATAACTTCTGATGGAACATTGAAAACAATCTTAGATTACCATTGAAATGTTGTCCGTAATGAAATTAAAGAACATTGTATTTGTGTTTAGTCCTCAGGGATAAACGTTCATTTCTAACAGCGGGACTCCAGAACTTTGATTTCAAGGATAGATTTCAAAGGGTAATTCAATGTAATACACAACTGAATTACAGAATTCGATTTTCTCTGTTAGTTTTCTTGCACAATCTATGTTGTTATTATAGCAGATTCTAAGCTTTTCAGTTCAGTGTTTGCTTTCATTAGTAAATGATGCTAGTACATAATCGGCTAATAGCACATTGCATTCACTGTTAGTTTTCCAGGGGATAAGATCTTCCTAGACAACAGGTTTATGGCACGTTGAATTGAACGTTACTATTCATTGAGAAATGTTCACTTAGAAAACAGGACTATGAAACATTATATACAGGCTTAGTTAGGAAAGCGATTGGCTTTACAGTAGAGGACAGGACAGAACAACATGACATTCACGATGAGTTTTCAATGAGGAACGAAAGAATCCAAAATGTCCTACTCTTTGAATTCCTTGGGCTTTTTCAATACCAACTGATCCTACCAGATAACCGGTGAATGCAACTGTCAATTACGCTTACTTTAAGAATGGAATGGAGCTTCCCACACAATACGATCATAGAATGTTGAATTCGCTCCTACTTTTGAAAGAGAATTGTTTATTGTACACCGTTTTCACCAGGAAACATTCTCCGTTTTCACACAGTTCTAGCTCTTTGAATTCATGTTCGTTTTCAATAGGACAAGTTCCGAACATATAACTTCAGATTAAACTTTGAAAACAATCTTAGATTACCATTGGAATGTTGTCTGTAATGAAATTAAAAACATGGTATTCGCGGTTAGTCTTCAGTGAGAAATGTTCATTTCTAACAGCGGGACTACAGAACCTGGATTTCAAGGATAGATTTCAAAGGGTAATTCAATGTTATACACAATTGAATTACAGAACTCCACTTACTCTGTTAGTTTTCTTGCACAATCTATGCTGTTCTTGAAACAGCTTCTAATCTTTTCAGTTCACAGTAAGCTTTCATTAGTAAATGATTCTAGTACAAAATCGGCTAATAGCACATTGCATTCACTGTTAGTTTTCCAGGGGATAAGTTCTTCCTAGAAAACAGGTTTATGGCACGTTGAAGTGAACGTTACTATTCATTGAGAAATGTTCACTTAGAAAACAGGACTATGCAACATTAAATACAGGCTTAGTTAGGAAAGCGATTGGCTTTACAGTTGAGGACAGGACAGAACAACATGACATTCACGAAGAGTTTTCAATGAGGAACGAAAGAATCCATGATGTCCTACTCTTTGAATTCCTTGGGATTTTTCAATACCAACTGATCCTACCAGATAACCGGTGAATGAAACTGTCAATTACGCTTACTTTAAGAAGGGAATGGAGCTTCCCACACAATACGATCATAGAACGTTGAATTCGCTCCTACTTTTGAAAGAGAATTGTTTATTGTACACCGTTTTCAACAGGAAACATTCTCCGTTTTTACACAGTTCTAGCTCTTTTTCAATAGGACAAGTTCCGAACATATAACTTCAGATTGAACTTTGAAAACAATCTTAGATTGCCATTGGAATGTTGTCTGTAATGAAATTAGAAAACATGGTATTCGCGGTTAGTCTTCAGTGAGAAACGTTCATTTCTAACAGCGGGACTACAGAACCTTGATTTCAAGGATAGATTTCAAAGGGTAATTCAATGTTATACACAAATGAATTACAGAACTCCACTTACTCTGTTAGTTTTCTTGCACAATCTATGTTGTTATTGAAACAGCTTCTAATCTTTTCAGTTCACAGTTAGCTTTCATTGTTAAATGATGCTACTGCAAAATCGGCTAATAGCACATTGCATTCACTGTTAGTTTTCCAGGGGATAAGTTCTTTCTAGACAGCAGGTTTACGGAACGTTGAATGGAACGTTGGTATTCATTCAGATATGTTCACTTAGAAAACAGGACAATGCAACATTGAATACAGGCTTAGTTACGAAAGCGGATTGCTTTACAGTAGAGAACACGACAGAAAAACATGATATTCACGATGAGTTTTCAATGAGAAACGAAAGAATCCAAGATGTCCTACTCTTTGAATTCCTTGGGATTTTTCAATACCAACTGATCCTACCAGATGACCGGTGAATGAAACTGTCAATTACGTTTACTTTAAGAAGGGAATGGAGCTTCCCACACAATACGAACATAGAACGTTGAATTCGCTCCTACTTTTGAAAGAGAATTGTTTATTGTACACCGTTTTCAACAGGAAACATTCTCCGTTTTCACACAGTTCTAGCTCTTTGAATTCATCTTCGTTTTCAATAGGACAAGTTCCGAACATACAAATTCAGATTGAACTTTGAAAACAATCTTAGATTACCATTGGAATGTTGTCTGTAATGAAATTAGAAAACATGGTCTTCGCCCTTAGTCTTCAGTGAGAAATGTTCATTTCTAACAGCGGGACTACAGAACCTTGATTTCAAGGATAGATTTCAAAGGGTAATTCAATGTTATACACAATTGAATTACAGAACTCCACTTACTCTGTTAGTTTTCTTGCACAATCTATGTTGTTCTTGAAACAGCTTCTAATCGTTTCAGTTCACAGTTAGCTTTCATTAGTAAATGATTCTAGTACAAAATCGGCTAATAGCACATTGCATTCACTGTTAGTTTTCCAGGGGATAAGTTCTTCCTATACAACAGGTTTACGGCACGTTGACTTGAACGTTACTATTCATGGTGCAATGTTCACTTAGAAAACAGGACCATGCAGCTTTGAATACAGGCTTAGTTAGGAAAGCGGATTGCTGTATAGAAGAGGACAGGACAGAACAACATGACATTCACGATGAGTTTTCCATGAGAAAGGAAAGAAACCAAGATGTCCTACTCTTAGAATTCCTTGGGAATTTTGAATAGCAACTGATCCTACCAGATAACCGGTGAATGAAACTGTCAATTACGCTTACTTTAAGAAGGGAATTGTCCTTCCTTCACAATATGATAATAGAACGTTGAATTCGCTCCTACTTTTGAAAGAGAAATGTTTATTGTACACAGTTTTCAACAGGAAACATTCTCAGTATTGACACAGTTCTAGCTCTTTGAATTCATCTTTGTTTTCAATAGGAAATGTTCCGAGCATATAACTTCTAATCGAACTTTGAAAACAATCTTAGATTACCATTGGAATGTTGTCTGTAATGAAATTACAGAACATTGTATTTGCGGTTAGTCTTCAGTGAGAATCGTTCATTTCTAACAGCGGGACTACAGAACATTGATTTCAACGATAGATTTCAAAGGGTAATTCAATGTTAAGACTATTGGATTACAGAACTCCACTTACTTTGTTATTTTCTTGCACAATCTATGTTGTTATTGAAGCAGCTTGTAATCTTTTCACTTCACAGTTACCTTTCATTAGAAAATGATGCTGGTACAAAATCGGCTAATAGCACATTGCATTCACTGTTAGTTTTCCAGGGGATAAGTTCTTCCTAGACAACAGGTTTATGGCACGTTGAATTGAACGTTACTATTCATTGAGAAATGTTCACTTAGAAAACAGGACTATGCAACATTAAATACAGGCTTAGTTAGGAAAGCGATTGGCTTTACAGTAGAGGACAGGACAGACCAACATGACATTCACGATGAGTTTTCAGAGGAACGAAAGAATCCATGATGTCATACTCTTTGAATTCCTTGGGATTTTTCAATACCAACTTACCTACAAGATAACCGGTGAATGAAACTGTCAATTACGCTTACTTTAAGAAGGGAATTGAGCTTCCTACACAATACGATCATAGAACGTTGAATTCGCTCCTACTTTTGAAAGATAAATGTTTATTGTACACAGTTTTTAACAGGAAACATTCTCAGTATTGACACAGTTCTAGCTCTGTGAATTCATCTTTGTTTTCAATAGGAAATGTTCCGAGCATATAACTTCTGATCGTACTTTGAAAACAATCTTAGATTACCATTGGAATGTTGTGTGTAATGAAATTACAGAACATTGTATTTACGGTTAGTCTTCAGTGAGAAACGTTCATTTCTAACAGCGGGACTACAGAACATTGATTTCAAGGATAGATTTCAAAGGTAATTCAATGTTAACACTATTGAATTACAGAACTCCACTTACACTGTTATTTTCTTGCACAATCTATGTTGTTATTGAAGCAGCTTGTAATCTTTTCAGTTCAAGGTTAGCTTTCATTAGTAAATGATGCTAGTACAAAATCGGCTAATAGCACATTGCATTCACTGTTAGTTTTCCAGGGGATAAGTTCTTCCTAGACAACAGGTTTATGGCACGTTGAATTGAACGTTACTATTCATTGAGAAATGTTCACTTAGAAAACAGGACTATGCAACATTAAATACAGGCGTAGTTAGGAAAGCGATTGGCTTTACAATAGAGAACAGGACAGAACAACATGACATTCATGATGAGTTTTCAATGAGGAACGAAAGAATCCAAGATGTCCTACTCTTTGAATTCCTTGGGATTTTTCAATACCAACTGATCATACCAGATAACCGGTGAATGAAACTGTCAATTACGCTTACTTTAAGAAGGGAATGGAGCTTCCCACACAATACGATCATAGAACGTTGAATTCGCTCCTACTGTTGAAAGAGAATTGTTTATTGTACACCGTTTTCAACAGGAAACATTCTCCGTTTTCACACAGTTCTAGCTCTTTTTCAATAGGACAAGGTCCGAACATATAACTTCAGATTGAACTTTGAAAACAATCTTAGATTACCATTGGAATGTTGTCTGTAATGAAATTAGAAAACATGGTATTCGCGGTTAGTCTTCAGTGAGAAACGTTCATTTCTAACAGCGGGACTACAGAACTTTGATTTCAAGGATAGATTTCAAAGGGTTATTCAATGTTATACACAATTGAATTACAGAACTCCACTTACTCTGTTAGTTTTCTTGCACAATCTATGTTGTTATTGAAACAGCTTCTAATCTTTTAGGTTCACAGTTAGCTTTCATTAGTAAATGATGCTAGTACAAAATCGGCTAATAGCACATTACATTCACTGTTAGTTTGCCAGGGGATAAGTTCTTCCTAGAAAACAGGTTTATGGCACGTTGAATTGAACGTTACTATTCATTGAGAAATGTTCACTTAGAAAACAGGACTATGCAACATTAAATACAGGCTTAGTTAGGAAAGCGATTGGCTTTACAGTAGAGGACAGGACAGAACAACATGACATTCACGATGAGTTTTCAATGAGGACCGAAAGAATCCATGATGTCCTACTCTTTGAATTCCTTGGGATTTTTCAATAACAACTGATCCTACCAGATAACCGGTGAATGAAACTGTCAATTACGCTAACTTTAAGAAGGGAATGGAGCTTCCCACACAATACGATCATAGAACATTGAATTCGCTCCTATTTTGAAAGAGAATTGTTTATTGTACACCCTTTTCAACAGGAAACATTGTCCGTTTTCACACAGTTGTAGCACTTTGAATTCATCTTCGTTTTCAGTAGGACAAGTTCCGAACATATAACTTCAGATTGAGCTTTGAAAACAATCTTAGATTACCATTGGAATGTTATCTGTAATGAAATTAGAAAACATGGTATTCGCGGTTAGTCTTCAGTGAGAAACGTTCATTTCTAACAGCGGGACTACAGAACCTTGATTTCAAGGATAGATTTAAAAGGGTAATTCAATGTTATACACAATTGAATTACAGAACTCCACTTACTCTGTTAGTTTTCTTGCACAATCTATGTTGTTCTTGAAACAGCTTCTAATCTTTTCAGTTCACAGTTAGCTTTCATTAGTAAATGATTCTTGTACAAAATCGGCTAATAGCACATTGCATTCACTGTTACTTTTCCAGGGGATAAGTTCTTCCTAGACAACAGATTTAGGGCACATTGACTTGAATGTTACTATTCATTGAGAAATGTTCACTTAGAAAACAGGACCATGCAGCTTTGAATACAGGCTTAGTTAGGAAAGCGGATTGCTTTACAGTAGAGAACAGGAGAGAACAACAAGACATTCACGATGAGTTTTCAATGAGAAACGAAAGAAACCAAGATGTCCTACTCTTAGAATTCCTTGGGAATTTTGAATAGCAACTGATCCTACCAGATAACCGGTGAATGAAACTGTCAATTACGCTTACTTTAAGAAGGGAATGGAGCTTCCTACACAATACGATCATAGAACGTTGAATTCGCTCCTACTTTTGAAAGAGAAATGTTTATTGTACACAGTTTTCAACAGGAAACATTCTCAGTATTGACACAGTTCTAGCTCTTTGAATTCATCTTTGTTTTCAAGAGGAAATGTTCCGAGCATATAACATCTGATCGAACTTTGAAAACAATCTTAGATTACCATTGGAATGTTGCCTGTAATGAAATTACAGAACATTGTATTTGCGGTTAGTCTTCAGTGAGAAACGTTCATTTCTAACAGCGGGACTACAGAACATTGATTTCAAGGATAGATTTCAAAGGGTAATTCAATGTTAACACTATTGAATTACAGAACTCCACTTACTCTGTTATTTTCTTGCACAATCTGTGTTGTTATTGAAGCAGCTTGTAATCTTTTCAGTTCACAGTTAGCTTTCATTAGTAAATGATGCTAGTACAAAATCGGCTAATAGCACATTGCATTCACTGTTAGTTTTCCAGGGGATAAGTTCTTCCTAGAAAACAGGTTTATGGCACGTTGAATTGAACGTTACTATTCATTGAGAAATGTTCACTTAGAAAACAGGACTATACAACATTAAATACAGGCTTAGTTAGGAAAGCGATTGGCTTTACAGTAGAGGACAGGACAGAACAACATGACATTCACGATGAGTTTTCAATGAGGAACGAAAGAATCCATGATGTCCTACGCTTTGAATTCCTTGGGATTTTTCAATACCAACTGATCCTACCAGATAACCGGTGAATGAAACTGTCAATTACGCTTACTTTAAGAAGGGAATGGAGCTTCCCACACAATACGATCATAGAACGTTGAATTCGCTCCTACTTTTGAAAGAGAATTGTTTATTGTACACCGTTTTCAACAGGAAACATTCTCCGTTTTCACACAGTTCTAGCTCTTTTTCAATAGGACAAGTTCTGAACATATAACTGCAGATTGAACTTTGAAAACAATCTTAGATTACCATTGGAATGTTGTCTGTAATGAAATTAGAAAACATGGTTTTCGCGGTCAGTCTTCAGTGAGAAACGTTCATTTCTAACAGCGGGATTACAGAACATTGATTTCAAGATTAGATTTCAAAGGGTAATTCAATGTTATACACAATTGAATTACATAACTCCACTTACTCTGTTAGTTTTCTTGCACAATCTATGTTGTTCTTGAAACAGCTTCTAATCTTTTCAGTTCACAGTTAGCTTTCATTAGTAAATGATTCTAGTACAAAATCGGCTAATAGCACATTGCATTCACTGTTAGTTTTCCAGGGGATAAGTTCTTCCTAGACAACAGATTTAGGGCACATTGACTTGAATGTTACTATTCATTGAGAACTGTTCACTTAGAAAACAGGACCATGCAACTTTGAATACAGGCTTAGTTAGGAAAGCGGATTGCTTTACAGTAGAGGACAGGACAGAACAACATGACATTCACGATGAGTTTTCAAAGAGGATCGAAAGAATCCATGATGTCCTACTCTTTGAATTCCTTGGGATTGTTCAATACCAACTGATGCTACCAGATAACCGGTGAATGAAACTGTCAATTACGCTTACTTTAAGAAGGGAATGGAGCTTCCCACACAATACGATCATAGAACGTTGAATTCGATCCTACTATTAAAAGAGAACTGTTTATTGTACACCGTTTTCAACAGGAAACAATCTCCGTTTTCACACAGTTCTAGCTCTTTGTCAATAGGACAAGTTCCGAACATATAACTTCAGATTGAACATTGAAAACAATCTTAGATTACCATTGGAATGTTGTCTGTAATGAAATTAGAAAACATGGTATTCACGGTTAGTCTTCAGTGAGAAACGTTCATTTATAACAGCGGGACTACAGAACCTTGATTTCAAGGATAGATTTCAAAGGGTAATTCAATGTTATACACAATTGAATTACAGAACTCCACTTACTCTGTTAGTTTTCTTGCACAATCTATGTTGTTCTTGAAACAGCTTCTAATCTTTTCAGTTCACAGTTAGCTTTCATTAGTAAATGATTCTAGTTCAAAATCGGCTAATAGCACATTGCATACACTGTTAGTTTTCCAGGGGATAAGTTCTTCCTAGACAACGGATTTACGGCACATTGACTTGAACGTTACTATTCATTGAGAAATGTTCACTTAGAAAACAGGACCATGCAGCTTTGAATACAGGCTCATTTAGGAAAGCGGATTGCTTTACAGTAGAAAACAGGACAGAACAACATGACATTCACGATGAGTTTTCAATGAGAAACGAAAGAAACCAAGCTGTCCTACTCTTAGAATTCCTTGGGAATTTTGAATTGCAACTGATCCTACCAGATAACCGGTGAATGAAACTGTCAATTACGCTTACGTTAAGAAGGGAATTGTCCTTCCTTCACAATATGATCATAGAACGTTGAATTCGCTCCTACTTTTGAAAGACAAATGTTTATTGTACACAGTTTTCAACAGGAAACATTCTCAGTATTGACACAGTTCTAGCTCTTTGAATTCATCTTTGTTTTCAAAAGGAAATGTTCCGAGCATATAACTTCTGATCGAACTTTGAAAACAATCTTAGATTACCATTGGAATGTTGTCTGTAATGAAATTAGAAAACATGGTATTCGCGGTTAGTCTTCAGTGAGAAACGTTCATTTCTAACAGCGGGACTACAGAACATTGATTTCAAGGATAGATTTCAAAGGGTAATTCAATGTTAACACTATTGAATTACAGAACTCCACTTACTCTGTTATTTTCTTGCACAATCTATGTTGTTATTGAAGCAGCTTGTAATCTTTTCAGTTCACAGTTAGCTTTCATTAGTAAATGATGCTAGTACAAAATCGGCTAATAGCACATTGCATTCACTGTTAGTTTTCCAGGGGATAAGTTCTTCCTAGACAACAGGTTTATGGCACGTTGAATTGAACGTTACTATTCATTGAGAAATGTTCACTTAGAAAACAGGACTATGCAACATTAAATACAGGCTTAGTTAGGAAAGCGATTGGCTTTACAGTAGAGGACAGGACAGAACAACATGACATTCACGATGAGTTTTCAATGAGGAACTAAAGAATCCATGATGTCCTACGCTTTGAATTCCTTGGGATTTTTCAATACCAACTGATCCTACCAGATAACTGGTGAATGAAACTGTCAATTACGCTTACTTTAAGAAGGGAATGGAGCTTCCCACACAATACGATCATAGAACGTTGAATTCGCTCCTACTTTTGAAAGAGAATTGTTTATTGTACACCGTTTTCAACAGGAAACATTCTCCGTTTTCACACAGTTCTAGCTCTTTTTCAATAGGACACGTTCCGAACATATAACTTCAGATTGAACTTTGAAAACAATCTTAGATTACCTTTGGAATGTTGTCTGTAATGAAATTAGAAAACATGGTATTCGCAGTTAGTCTTCAGTGAGAAACGTTCATTTCTAAGAGCGGGACTACAGAACCTTGATTTCAAGGATAGATTTCAAAGGCTAATTCAATGTTATACACAATTGAATTACAGAACTCCACTTACTCTGTTAGTTTTCTTGCACAATCTATGTTGTACTTGAAACAGCTTCTAATCTTTTCAGTTCACAGTTAGCTTTCATTAGTAAATGATTCTAGTACAAAATCGGCTAATAGCACATTGCATTCACTGTTAGTTTTCCAGGGGATAAGTTCTTCCTAGACAACAGATTTACGGCACATTGACTTGAACGTTACTATTCATTGAGAAATGTTCACTTAGAAAACAGGACCATGCAGCTTTGAATACAGGCTTAGTTAGGAAAGCGGATTGCTTTACAGTAGAGAACAGGACAGAACAACATGACATTCACGATGAGTTTTCAATGAGAAACGAAAGAAACCAAGATGTCCTACTCTTAGAATTCCTTGGGAATTTTGAATAGCAACTGATCCTACCAGATAACCGGTGAATGAAACTGTCAATTACGCTTACTTTAAGAAGGGAATGGAGCTTCCCACACAATACGATCATAGAACGTTGAATTCGCTCCTACTTTTGAAAGAGAATTGTTTATTGTACACCGTTTTCAACAGGAAACATTCTCCGTTTTCACACAGTTCTAGCTCTTTTTCAATAGGACAAGTTCCGAACATATAACTTCAGATTGAACTTTGAAAACAATCTTAGATTACCTTTGGAATGTTGTCTGTAATGAAATTAGAAAACATGGTATTCGCAGTTAGTCTTCAGTGAGAAACGTTCATTTCTAAGAGCGGGACTACAGAACCTTGATTTCAAGGATAGATTTCAAAGGCTAATTCAATGTTATACACAATTGAATTACAGAACTCCACTTACTCTGTTAGTTTTCTTGCACAATCTATGTTGTACTTGAAACAGCTTCTAATCTTTTCAGTTCACAGTTAGCTTTCATTAGTAAATGATTCTAGTACAAAATCGGCTAATAGCACATTGCATTCACTGTTAGTTTTCCAGGGGATAAGTTCTTCCTAGACAACAGATTTACGGCACATTGACTTGAACGTTACTATTCATTGAGAAATGTTCACTTAGAAAACAGGACCATGCAGCTTTGAATACAGGCTTAGTTAGGAAAGCGGATTGCTTTACAGTAGAGAACAGGACAGAACAACATGACATTCACGATGAGTTTTCAATGAGAAACGAAAGAAACCAAGATGTCCTACTCTTAGAATTCCTTGGGAATTTTGAATAGCAACTGATCCTACCAGATAACCGGTGAATGAAACTGTCAATTACGCTTACTTTAAGAAGGGAATTGTCCTTCCTTCACAATATGATCATAGAACGTTGAATTCGCTCCTACTTTTGAAAGACAAATGTTTATTGTACACAGTTTTCAACAGGAAACATTCTCAGTATGGACACAGTTCTAGCTCTTTGAATTCATCTTTGTTTTGAAAAGGAAATGTTCCGAGCATATAACTTCTGATCGAACTTTGAAAACAATCTTAGATTACCATTGGAATGTTGTCTGTAATGAAATTAGAAAACATGGTATTCGCGGTTAGTCTTCAGTGAGAAACGTTCATTTCTAACAGCGGGACTACAGAACATTGATTTCAAGGATAGATTACAAAGGGTAATTCAATGTTAACACTATTGAATTACAGAACTCCACTTACTCTGTTATTTTCTTGCACAATCTATGTTGTTATTGAAGCAGCTTGTAATCTTTTCAGTTCACAGTGAGCTTTCATTAGTAAATGATGCTAGTACAAAATCGGCTAATAGCACATTGCATTCACTGTTAGTTTTCCAGGGGATAAGTTCTTCCTAGAAAACAGGTTTATGGCACGTTGAATTGAACGTTACTATTCATTGAGAAATGTTCACTTAGAAAACAGGACTATGCAACATTAAATACAGGCTTAGTTAGGAAAGCGATTGGCTTTACAGTAGAGGACAGGACAGAACAACATGACATTCACGATGAGTTTTCAATGAGGAACTAAAGAATCCATGATGTCCTACGCTTTGAATTCCTTGGGATTTTTCAATACCAACTGATCCTACCAGATAACTGGTGAATGAAACTGTCAATTACGCTTACTTTAAGAAGGGAATGGAGCTTCCCACACAATACGATCATAGAACGTTGAATTCGCTCCTACTTTTGAAAGAGAATTGTTTATTGTACACCGTTTTCAACAGGAAACATTCTCCGTTTTCACACAGTTCTAGCTCTTTTTCAATAGGACAAGTTCCGAACATATAACTTCAGATTGAACTTTGAAAACAATCTTAGATTACCTTTGGAATGTTGTCTGTAATGAAATTAGAAAACATGGTATTCGCAGTTAGTCTTCAGTGAGAAACGTTCATTTCTAAGAGCGGGACTACAGAACCTTGATTTCAAGGATAGATTTCAAAGGCTAATTCAATGTTATACACAATTGAATTACAGAACTCCACTTACTCTGTTAGTTTTCTTGCACAATCTATGTTGTACTTGAAACAGCTTCTAATCTTTTCAGTTCACAGTTAGCTTTCATTAGTAAATGATTCTAGTACAAAATCGGCTAATAGCACATTGCATTCACTGTTAGTTTTCCAGGGGATAAGTTCTTCCTAGACAACAGATTTACGGCACATTGACTTGAACGTTACTATTCATTGAGAAATGTTCACTTAGAAAACAGGACCATGCAGCTTTGAATACAGGCTTAGTTAGGAAAGCGGATTGCTTTACAGTAGAGAACAGGACAGAACAACATGACATTCACGATGAGTTTTCAATGAGAAACGAAAGAAACCAAGATGTCCTACTCTTAGAATTCCTTGGGAATTTTGAATAGCAACTGATCCTACCAGATAACCGGTGAATGAAACTGTCAATTACGCTTACTTTAAGAAGGGAATTGTCCTTCCTTCACAATATGATCATAGAACGTTGAATTCGCTCCTACTTTTGAAAGACAAATGTTTATTGTACACAGTTTTCAACAGGAAACATTCTCAGTATGGACACAGTTCTAGCTCTTTGAATTCATCTTTGTTTTCAAAAGGAAATGTTCCGAGCATATAACTTCTGATCGAACTTTGAAAACAATCTTAGATTACCATTGGAATGTTGTCTGTAATGAAATTAGAAAACATGGTATTCGCGGTTAGTCTTCAGTGAGAAACGTTCATTTCTAACAGCGGGACTACAGAACATTGATTTCAAGGATAGATTACAAAGGGTAATTCAATGTTAACACTATTGAATTACAGAACTCCACTTACTCTGTTATTTTCTTGCACAATCTATGTTGTTATTGAAGCAGCTTGTAATCTTTTCAGTTCACAGTGAGCTTTCATTAGTAAATGATGCTAGTACAAAATCGGCTAATAGCACATTGCATTCACTGTTAGTTTTCCAGGGGATAAGTTCTTCCTAGAAAACAGGTTTATGGCACGTTGAATTGAACGTTACTATTCATTGAGAAATGTTCACTTAGAAAACAGGACTATGCAACATTAAATACAGGCTTAGTTAGGAAAGCGATTGGCTTTACAGTAGAGGACAGGACAGAACAACATGACATTCACGATGAGTTTTCAATGAGGAACGAAAGAATCCATGATGTCCTACGCTTTGAATTCCTTGGGATTTTTCAATACCAACTGATCCTACCAGATAACCGGTGAATGAAACTGTCAATTACGCTTACTTTAAGAAGGGAATGGAGCTTCCCACACAATACGATCATAGAACGTTGAATTCGCTCCTACTTTTGAAAGAGAATTGTTTATTGTACACCGTTTTCAACAGGAAACATTCTCCGTTTTCACACAGTTCTAGCTCTTTTTCAATAGGACAAGTTCTGAACATATAACTGCAGATTGAACTTTGAAAACAATCTTAGATTACCATTGGAATGTTGTCTGTAATGAAATTAGAAAACATGGTTTTCGCGGTCAGTCTTCAGTGAGAAACGTTCATTTCTAACAGCGGGATTACAGAACATTGATTTCAAGATTAGATTTCAAAGGGTAATTCAATGTTATACACAATTGAATTACATAACTCCACTTACTCTGTTAGTTTTCTTGCACAATCTATGTTGTTCTTGAAACAGCTTCTAATCTTTTCAGTTCACAGTTAGCTTTCATTAGTAAATGATTCTAGTACAAAATCGGCTAATAGCACATTGCATTCACTGTTAGTTTTCCAGGGGATAAGTTCTTCCTAGACAACAGATTTAGGGCACATTGACTTGAATGTTACTATTCATTGAGAACTGTTCACTTAGAAAACAGGACCATGCAACTTTGAATACAGGCTTAGTTAGGAAAGCGGATTGCTTTACAGTAGAGGACAGGACAGAACAACATGACATTCACGATGAGTTTTCAAAGAGGATCGAAAGAATCCATGATGTCCTACTCTTTGAATTCCTTGGGATTGTTCAATACCAACTGATGCTACCAGATAACCGGTGAATGAAACTGTCAATTACGCTTACTTTAAGAAGGGAATGGAGCTTCCCACACAATACGATCATAGAACGTTGAATTCGATCCTACTATTAAAAGAGAACTGTTTATTGTACACCGTTTTCAACAGGAAACAATCTCCGTTTTCACACAGTTCTAGCTCTTTGTCAATAGGACAAGTTCCGAACATATAACTTCAGATTGAACATTGAAAACAATCTTAGATTACCATTGGAATGTTGTCTGTAATGAAATTAGAAAACATGGTATTCACGGTTAGTCTTCAGTGAGAAACGTTCATTTATAACAGCGGGACTACAGAACCTTGATTTCAAGGATAGATTTCAAAGGGTAATTCAATGTTATACACAATTGAATTACAGAACTCCACTTACTCTGTTAGTTTTCTTGCACAATCTATGTTGTACTTGAAACAGCTTCTAATCTTTTCAGTTCACAGTTAGCTTTCATTAGTAAATGATTCTAGTACAAAATCGGCTAATAGCACATTGCATTCACTGTTAGTTTTCCAGGGGATAAGTTCTTCCTAGACAACAGATTTACGGCACATTGACTTGAACGTTACTATTCATTGAGAAATGTTCACTTAGAAAACAGGACCATGCAGCTTTGAGTACAGGCTTAGTTAGGAAAGCGGATTGCTTTACAGTAGAGAACAGGACAGAGCAACATGACATTCACGATGAGTTTTCAATGAGAAACGAAAGAAACCAAGATGTCCTACTCTTAGAATTCCTTGGGAATTTTGAATAGCAACTGATCCTACCAGATAACCGGTGAATGAAACTGTCAATTACGCTTACTTTAAGAAGGGAATTGTCCTTCCTTCACAATATGATCATAGAACGTTGAATTCGCTCCTACTTTTGAAAGACAAATGTTTATTGTACACAGTTTTCAACAGGAAACATTCTCAGTATGGACACAGTTCTAGCTCTTTGAATTCATCTTTGTTTTCAAAAGGAAATGTTCCGAGCATATAACTTCTGATCGAACTTTGAAAACAATCTTAGATTACCATTGGAATGTTGTCTGTAATGAAATTAGAAAACATGGTATTCGCGGTTAGTCTTCAGTGAGAAACGTTCATTTCTAACAGCGGGACTACAGAACATTGATTTCAAGGATAGATTACAAATTGTAATTCAATGTTAACACTATTGAATTACAGAACTCCACTTACTCTGTTATTTTCTTGCACAATCTATGTTGTTATTGAAGCAGCTTGTAATCTTTTCAGTTCACAGTGAGCTTTCATTAGTAAATGATGCTAGTACAAAATCGGCTAATAGCACATTGCATTCACTGTTAGTTTTCCAGGGGATAAGTTCTTCCTAGAAAACAGGTTTATGGCACGTTGAATTGAACGTTACTATTCATTGAGAAATGTTCACTTAGAAAACAGGACTATGCAACATTAAATACAGGCTTAGTTAGGAAAGCGATTGGCTTTACAGTAGAGGACAGGACAGAACAACATGACATTCACGATGAGTTTTCAATGAGGAACGAAAGAATCCATGATGTCCTACGCTTTGAATTCCTTGGGATTTTTCAATACCAACTGATCCTACCAGATAACCGGTGAATGAAACTGTCAATTACGCTTACTTTAAGAAGGGAATGGAGCTTCCCACACAATACGATCATAGAACGTTGAATTCGCTCCTACTTTTGAAAGAGAATTGTTTATTGTACACCGTTTTCAACAGGAAACATTCTCCGTTTTCACACAGTTCTAGCTCTTTTTCAATAGGACAAGTTCTGAACATATAACTGCAGATTGAACTTTGAAAACAATCTTAGATTACCATTGGAATGTTGTCTGTAATGAAATTAGAAAACATGGTTTTCGCGGTCAGTCTTCAGTGAGAAACGTTCATTTCTAACAGCGGGATTACAGAACATTGATTTCAAGATTAGATTTCAAAGGGTAATTCAATGTTATACACAATTGAATTACATAACTCCACTTACTCTGTTAGTTTTCTTGCACAATCTATGTTGTTCTTGAAACAGCTTCTAATCTTTTCAGTTCACAGTTAGCTTTCATTAGTAAATGATTCTAGTACAAAATCGGCTAATAGCACATTGCATTCACTGTTAGTTTTCCAGGGGATAAGTTCTTCCTAGACAACAGATTTAGGGCACATTGACTTGAATGTTACTATTCATTGAGAACTGTTCACTTAGAAAACAGGACCATGCAACTTTGAATACAGGCTTAGTTAGGAAAGCGGATTGCTTTACAGTAGAGGACAGGACAGAACAACATGACATTCACGATGAGTTTTCAAAGAGGATCGAAAGAATCCATGATGTCCTACTCTTTGAATTCCTTGGGATTGTTCAATACCAACTGATGCTACCAGATAACCGGTGAATGAAACTGTCAATTACGCTTACTTTAAGAAGGGAATGGAGCTTCCCACACAATACGATCATAGAACGTTGAATTCGATCCTACTATTAAAAGAGAACTGTTTATTGTACACCGTTTTCAACAGGAAACAATCTCCGTTTTCACACAGTTCTAGCTCTTTGTCAATAGGACAAGTTCCGAACATATAACTTCAGATTGAACATTGAAAACAATCTTAGATTACCATTGGAATGTTGTCTGTAATGAAATTAGAAAACATGGTATTCACGGTTAGTCTTCAGTGAGAAACGTTCATTTATAACAGCGGGACTACAGAACCTTGATTTCAAGGATAGATTTCAAAGGGTAATTCAATGTTATACACAATTGAATTACAGAACTCCACTTACTCTGTTAGTTTTCTTGCACAATCTATGTTGTACTTGAAACAGCTTCTAATCTTTTCAGTTCACAGTTAGCTTTCATTAGTAAATGATTCTAGTACAAAATCGGCTAATAGCACATTGCATTCACTGTTAGTTTTCCAGGGGATAAGTTCTTCCTAGACAACAGATTTACGGCACATTGACTTGAACGTTACTATTCATTGAGAAATGTTCACTTAGAAAACAGGACCATGCAGCTTTGAATACAGGCTTAGTTAGGAAAGCGGATTGCTTTACAGTAGAGAACAGGACAGAACAACATGACATTCACGATGAGTTTTCAATGAGAAACGAAAGAAACCAAGATGTCCTACTCTTAGAATTCCTTGGGAATTTTGAATAGCAACTGATCCTACCAGATAACCGGTGAATGAAACTGTCAATTACGCTTACTTTAAGAAGGGAATTGTCCTTCCTTCACAATATGATCATAGAACGTTGAATTCGCTCCTACTTTTGAAAGACAAATGTTTATTGTACACAGTTTTCAACAGGAAACATTCTCAGTATGGACACAGTTCTAGCTCTTTGAATTCATCTTTGTTTTCAAAAGGAAATGTTCCGAGCATATAACTTCTGATCGAACTTTGAAAACAATCTTAGATTACCATTGGAATGTTGTCTGTAATGAAATTAGAAAACATGGTATTCGCGGTTAGTCTTCAGTGAGAAACGTTCATTTCTAACAGCGGGACTACAGAACATTGATTTCAAGGATAGATTACAAAGGGTAATTCAATGTTAACACTATTGAATTACAGAACTCCACTTACTCTGTTATTTTCTTGCACAATCTATGTTGTTATTGAAGCAGCTTGTAATCTTTTCAGTTCACAGTGAGCTTTCATTAGTAAATGATGCTAGTACAAAATCGGCTAATAGCACATTGCATTCACTGTTAGTTTTCCAGGGGATAAGTTCTTCCTAGAAAACAGGTTTATGGCACGTTGAATTGAACGTTACTATTCATTGAGAAATGTTCACTTAGAAAACAGGACTATGCAACATTAAATACAGGCTTAGTTAGGAAAGCGATTGGCTTTACAGTAGAGGACAGGACAGAACAACATGACATTCACGATGAGTTTTCAATGAGGAACTAAAGAATCCATGATGTCCTACGCTTTGAATTCCTTGGGATTTTTCAATACCAACTGATCCTACCAGATAACTGGTGAATGAAACTGTCAATTACGCTTACTTTAAGAAGGGAATGGAGCTTCCCACACAATACGATCATAGAACGTTGAATTCGCTCCTACTTTTGAAAGAGAATTGTTTATTGTACACCGTTTTCAACAGGAAACATTCTCCGTTTTCACACAGTTCTAGCTCTTTTTCAATAGGACAAGTTCCGAACATATAACTTCAGATTGAACTTTGAAAACAATCTTAGATTACCTTTGGAATGTTGTCTGTAATGAAATTAGAAAACATGGTATTCGCAGTTAGTCTTCAGTGAGAAACGTTCATTTCTAAGAGCGGGACTACAGAACCTTGATTTCAAGGATAGATTTCAAAGGCTAATTCAATGTTATACACAATTGAATTACAGAACTCCACTTACTCTGTTAGTTTTCTTGCACAATCTATGTTGTACTTGAAACAGCTTCTAATCTTTTCAGTTCACAGTTAGCTTTCATTAGTAAATGATTCTAGTACAAAATCGGCTAATAGCACATTGCATTCACTGTTAGTTTTCCAGGGGATAAGTTCTTCCTAGACAACAGATTTACGGCACATTGACTTGAACGTTACTATTCATTGAGAAATGTTCACTTAGAAAACAGGACCATGCAGCTTTGAATACAGGCTTAGTTAGGAAAGCGGATTGCTTTACAGTAGAGAACAGGACAGAACAACATGACATTCACGATGAGTTTTCAATGAGAAACGAAAGAAACCAAGATGTCCTACTCTTAGAATTCCTTGGGAATTTTGAATAGCAACTGATCCTACCAGATAACCGGTGAATGAAACTGTCAATTACGCTTACTTTAAGAAGGGAATTGTCCTTCCTTCACAATATGATCATAGAACGTTGAATTCGCTCCTGCTTTTGAAAGAAAAATGTTTATTGCACACAGTTTTCAACAGGAAACATTCTCAGTATTGAAACAGTTCTAGCTCTTTGAATTCATCTTTGTTTTCAAAAGGAAATGTTCCGAGCATATAACTTCTGATCGAACTTTGAAAACAATCTTAGATTACCATTGGAATGTTGCCTGTAATGAAATTACACAACATTGTATTTGCGGTTAGTCTTCAGTGAGAAACGTTCATTTCTAACAGCGGGACTACAGAACATTGATTTCAAGGATAGATTTCAAGGGTAATTCAATGTTAACACTATTGAATTACAGAACTCCACTTACTCTGTTATTTTCTTGCACAATCTATGTTGTTTTTGAAGCAGCTTGTAAACTTTTCAGTTCACATTTAGCTTTCATTAGTAAATGATGCTAGTACAAAATCGGCTAATAGCACATTGCATTCACTGTTAGTTTTCCAGGGGATAAGTTCTTCCTAGAAAACAGGTTTATGGCACGTTGAATTGAACGTTACTATTCATTGAGAAATGTTCACTTAGAAAACAGGACTATGCAACATTAAATACAGGCTTAGTTAGGAAAGCGATTGGCTTTACAGTAGAGGACAGGACAGAACAACATGACATTCACGATGAGTTTTCAATGAGGAACTAAAGAATCCATGATGTCCTACGCTTTGAATTCCTTGGGATTTTTCAATACCAACTGATCCTACCAGATAACTGGTGAATGAAACTGTCAATTACGCTTACTTTAAGAAGGGAATGGAGCTTCCCACACAATACGATCATAGAACGTTGAATTCGCTCCTACTTTTGAAAGAGAATTGTTTATTGTACACCGTTTTCAACAGGAAACATTCTCCGTTTTCACACAGTTCTAGCTCTTTTTCAATAGGACAAGTTCCGAACATATAACTTCAGATTGAACTTTGAAAACAATCTTAGATTACCTTTGGAATGTTGTCTGTAATGAAATTAGAAAACATGGTATTCGCAGTTAGTCTTCAGTGAGAAACGTTCATTTCTAAGAGCGGGACTACAGAACCTTGATTTCAAGGATAGATTTCAAAGGCTAATTCAATGTTATACACAATTGAATTACAGAACTCCACTTACTCTGTTAGTTTTCTTGCACAATCTATGTTGTACTTGAAACAGCTTCTAATCTTTTCAGTTCACAGTTAGCTTTCATTAGTAAATGATTCTAGTACAAAATCGGCTAATAGCACATTGCATTCACTGTTAGTTTTCCAGGGGATAAGTTCTTCCTAGACAACAGATTTACGGCACATTGACTTGAACGTTACTATTCATTGAGAAATGTTCACTTAGAAAACAGGACCATGCAGCTTTGAATACAGGCTTAGTTAGGAAAGCGGATTGCTTTACAGTAGAGAACAGGACAGAACAACATGACATTCACGATGAGTTTTCAATGAGAAACGAAAGAAACCAAGATGTCCTACTCTTAGAATTCCTTGGGAATTTTGAATAGCAACTGATCCTACCAGATAACCGGTGAATGAAACTGTCAATTACGCTTACTTTAAGAAGGGAATTGTCCTTCCTTCACAATATGATCATAGAACGTTGAATTCGCTCCTACTTTTGAAAGACAAATGTTTATTGTACACAGTTTTCAACAGGAAACATTCTCAGTATGGACACAGTTCTAGCTCTTTGAATTCATCTTTGTTTTCAAAAGGAAATGTTCCGAGCATATAACTTCTGATCGAACTTTGAAAACAATCTTAGATTACCATTGGAATGTTGTCTGTAATGAAATTAGAAAACATGGTATTCGCGGTTAGTCTTCAGTGAGAAACGTTCATTTCTAACAGCGGGACTACAGAACATTGATTTCAAGGATAGATTACAAAGGGTAATTCAATGTTAACACTATTGAATTACAGAACTCCACTTACTCTGTTATTTTCTTGCACAATCTATGTTGTTATTGAAGCAGCTTGTAATCTTTTCAGTTCACAGTGAGCTTTCATTAGTAAATGATGCTAGTACAAAATCGGCTAATAGCACATTGCATTCACTGTTAGTTTTCCAGGGGATAAGTTCTTCCTAGAAAACAGGTTTATGGCACGTTGAATTGAACGTTACTATTCATTGAGAAATGTTCACTTAGAAAACAGGACTATGCAACATTAAATACAGGCTTAGTTAGGAAAGCGATTGGCTTTACAGTAGAGGACAGGACAGAACAACATGACATTCACGATGAGTTTTCAATGAGGAACTAAAGAATCCATGATGTCCTACGCTTTGAATTCCTTGGGATTTTTCAATACCAACTGATCCTACCAGATAACCGGTGAATGAAACTGTCAATTACGCTTACTTTAAGAAGGGAATGGAGCTTCCCACACAATACGATCATAGAACGTTGAATTCGCTCCTACTTTTGAAAGAGAATTGTTTATTGTACACCGTTTTCAACAGGAAACATTCTCCGTTTTCACACAGTTCTAGCTCTTTTTCAATAGGACAAGTTCCGAACATATAACTTCAGATTGAACTTTGAAAACAATCTTAGATTACCATTGGAATGTTGTCTGTAATGAAATTAGAAAACATGGTATTCGCAGTTAGTCTTCAGTGAGAAACGTTCATTTCTAAGAGCGGGACTACAGAACCTTGATTTCAAGGATAGATTTCAGAGGGTAATTCAATGTTATACACAATTGAATTACAGAACTCCACTTACTCTGTTAGTTTTCTTGCACAATCTATGTTGTTCTTGAAACAGCTTCTAATCTTTTCAGTTCACAGTTAGCTTTCATTAGTAAATGATTCTAGTACAAAATCGGCTAATAGCACATTGCATTCACTGTTAGTTTTCCAGGGGATAAGTTCTTCCTAGACAACAGGTTTACGGCACATTGACTTGAACGTTACTATTCATTGAGAAATGTTCACTTAGAAAACAGGACCATGCAGCTTTGAATACAGGCTTAGTTAGGAAAGCGGATTGCTTTACACTAGAGAACAGGAAAGAACAACATGACATTCACGATGAGTTTTCAATGAGAAACGAAAGAAACCAAGCTGTCCTACTCTTAGAATTCCTTGGGAATTTTGAATAGCAACTGATCCTTCCAGATAACCGGTGAATGAAACTGTCAATTACGCTTACTTTAAGAAGGGAATTGTCCTTCCTTCACAATATGATCATAGAACGTTGAATTCGCTCCTACTTTTGAAAGACAAATGTTTATTGTACACAGTTTTCAACAGGAAACATTCTCAGTATGGACACAGTTCTAGCTCTTTGAATTCATCTTTGTTTTCAAAAGGAAATGTTCCGAGCATATAACTTCTGATCGAACTTTGAAAACAATCTTAGATTACCATTGGAATGTTGTCTGTAATGAAATTAGAAAACATGGTATTCGCGGTTAGTCTTCAGTGAGAAACGTTCATTTCTAACAGCGGGACTACAGAACATTGATTTCAAGGATAGATTACAAAGGGTAATTCAATGTTAACACTATTGAATTACAGAACTCCACTTACTCTGTTATTTTCTTGCACAATCTATGTTGTTATTGAAGCAGCTTGTAATCTTTTCAGTTCACAGTGAGCTTTCATTAGTAAATGATGCTAGTACAAAATCGGCTAATAGCACATTGCATTCACTGTTAGTTTTCCAGGGGATAAGTTCTTCCTAGAAAACAGGTTTATGGCACGTTGAATTGAACGTTACTATTCATTGAGAAATGTTCACTTAGAAAACAGGACTATGCAACATTAAATACAGGCTTAGTTAGGAAAGCGATTGGCTTTACAGTAGAGGACAGGACAGAACAACATGACATTCACGATGAGTTTTCAATGAGGAACTAAAGAATCCATGATGTCCTACGCTTTGAATTCCTTGGGATTTTTCAATACCAACTGATCCTACCAGATAACTGGTGAATGAAACTGTCAATTACGCTTACTTTAAGAAGGGAATGGAGCTTCCCACACAATACGATCATAGAACGTTGAATTCGCTCCTACTTTTGAAAGAGAATTGTTTATTGTACACCGTTTTCAACAGGAAACATTCTCCGTTTTCACACAGTTCTAGCTCTTTTTCAATAGGACAAGTTCCGAACATATAACTTCAGATTGAACTTTGAAAACAATCTTAGATTACCTTTGGAATGTTGTCTGTAATGAAATTAGAAAACATGGTATTCGCAGTTAGTCTTCAGTGAGAAACGTTCATTTCTAAGAGCGGGACTACAGAACCTTGATTTCAAGGATAGATTTCAAAGGGTAATTCAATGTTATACACAATTGAATTACAGAACTCCACTTACTCTGTTAGTTTTCTTGCACAATCTATGTTGTACTTGAAACAGCTTCTAATCTTTTCAGTTCACAGTTAGCTTTCATTAGTAAATGATTCTAGTACAAAATCGGCTAATAGCACATTGCATTCACTGTTAGTTTTCCAGGGGATAAGTTCTTCCTAGACAACAGATTTACGGCACATTGACTTGAACGTTACTATTCATTGAGAAATGTTCACTTAGAAAACAGGACCATGCAGCTTTGAATACAGGCTTAGTTAGGAAAGCGGATTGCTTTACAGTAGAGAACAGGACAGAACAACATGACATTCACGATGAGTTTTCAATGAGAAACGAAAGAAACCAAGATGTCCTACTCTTAGAATTCCTTGGGAATTTTGAATAGCAACTGATCCTACCAGATAACCGGTGAATGAAACTGTCAATTACGCTTACTTTAAGAAGGGAATTGTCCTTCCTTCACAATATGATCATAGAACGTTGAATTCGCTCCTGCTTTTGAAAGAAAAATGTTTATTGTACACAGTTTTCAACAGGAAACATTCTCAGTATTGAAACAGTTCTAGCTCTTTGAATTCATCTTTGTTTTCAAAAGGAAATGTTCCGAGCATATAACTTCTGATCGAACTTTGAAAACAATCTTAGATTACCATTGGAATGTTGCCTGTAATGAAATTACACAACATTGTATTTGCGGTTAGTCTTCAGTGAGAAACGTTCATTTCTAACAGCGGGACTACAGAACATTGATTTCAAGGATAGATTTCAAGGGTAATTCAATGTTAACACTATTGAATTACAGAACTCCACTTACTCTGTTATTTTCTTGCACAATCTATGTTGTTTTTGAAGCAGCTTGTAAACTTTTCAGTTCACAGTTAGCTTTCATTAGTAAATGATGCTAGTACAAAATCGGCTAATAGCACATTGCATTCACTGTTAGTTTTCCAGGGGATAAGTTCTTCCTAGAAAACAGGTTTATGGCACGTTGAATTGAACGTTACTATTCATTGAGAAATGTTCACTTAGAAAACAGGACTATGCAACATTAAATACAGGCTTAGTTAGGAAAGCGATTGGCTTTACAGTAGAGGACAGGACAGAACAACATGACATTCACGATGAGTTTTCAATGAGGAACTAAAGAATCCATGATGTCCTACGCTTTGAATTCCTTGGGATTTTTCAATACCAACTGATCCTACCAGATAACTGGTGAATGAAACTGTCAATTACGCTTACTTTAAGAAGGGAATGGAGCTTCCCACACAATACGATCATAGAACGTTGAATTCGCTCCTACTTTTGAAAGAGAATTGTTTATTGTACACCGTTTTCAACAGGAAACATTCTCCGTTTTCACACAGTTCTAGCTCTTTTTCAATAGGACAAGTTCCGAACATATAACTTCAGATTGAACTTTGAAAACAATCTTAGATTACCTTTGGAATGTTGTCTGTAATGAAATTAGAAAACATGGTATTCGCAGTTAGTCTTCAGTGAGAAACGTTCATTTCTAAGAGCGGGACTACAGAACCTTGATTTCAAGGATAGATTTCAAAGGCTAATTCAATGTTATACACAATTGAATTACAGAACTCCACTTACTCTGTTAGTTTTCTTGCACAATCTATGTTGTACTTGAAACAGCTTCTAATCTTTTCAGTTCACAGTTAGCTTTCATTAGTAAATGATTCTAGTACAAAATCGGCTAATAGCACATTGCATTCACTGTTAGTTTTCCAGGGGATAAGTTCTTCCTAGACAACAGATTTACGGCACATTGACTTGAACGTTACTATTCACTGAGAAATGTTCACTTAGAAAACAGGACCATGCAGCTTTGAATACAGGCTTAGTTAGGAAAGCGGATTGCTTTACAGTAGAGAACAGGACAGAACAACATGACATTCACGATGAGTTTTCAATGAGAAACGAAAGAAACCAAGATGTCCTACTCTTAGAATTCCTTGGGAATTTTGAATAGCAACTGATCCTACCAGATAACCGGTGAATGAAACTGTCAATTACGCTTACTTTAAGAAGGGAATTGTCCTTCCTTCACAATATGATCATAGAACGTTGAATTCGCTCCTACTTTTGAAAGACAAATGTTTATTGTACACAGTTTTCAACAGGAAACATTCTCAGTATGGACACAGTTCTAGCTCTTTGAATTCATCTTTGTTTTCAAAAGGAAATGTTCCGAGCATATAACTTCTGATCGAACTTTGAAAACAATCTTAGATTACCATTGGAATGTTGTCTGTAATGAAATTAGAAAACATGGTATTCGCGGTTAGTCTTCAGTGAGAAACGTTCATTTCTAACAGCGGGACTACAGAACATTGATTTCAAGGATAGATTACAAAGGGTAATTCAATGTTAACACTATTGAATTACAGAACTCCACTTACTCTGTTATTTTCTTGCACAATCTATGTTGTTATGGAGGCAGCTTGTAATCTTTTCAGTTCACAGTTAGCTTTCATTAGTAAATGATGCTAGTACAAAATCGGCTAATAGCACATTGCATTCACTGTTAGTTTTCCAGGGGATAAGTTCTTCCTAGAAAACAGGTTTATGGCACGTTGAATTGAACGTTACTATTCATTGAGAAATGTTCACTTAGAAAACAGGACTATGCTACATTAAATACAGGCTTAGTTAGGAAAGCGATTGGCTTTACAGTAGAGGACAGGACAGAACAACATGACATTCACGATGAGTTTTCAATGAGGAACTAAAGAATCCATGATGTCCTACGCTTTGAATTCCTTGGGATTTTTCAATACCAACTGATCCTACCAGATAACTGGTGAATGAAACTGTCAATTACGCTTACTTTAAGAAGGGAATGGAGCTTCCCACACAATACGATCATAGAACGTTGAATTCGCTCCTACTTTTGAAAGAGAATTGTTTATTGTACACTGTTTTCAACAGGAAACATTCTCCGTTTTCACACAGTTCTAGCTCTTTTTCAATAGGACAAGTTCCGAACATATAACTTCAGATTGAACTTTGAAAACAATCTTAGATTACCTTTGGAATGTTGTCTGTAATGAAATTAGAAAACATGGTATTCACAGTTAGTCTTCAGTGAGAAACGTTCATTTCTAAGAGCGGGACTACAGAACCTTGATTTCAAGGATAGATTTCAAAGGCTAATTCAATGTTATACACAATTGAATTACAGAACTCCACTTACTCTGTTAGTTTTCTTGCACAATCTATGTTGTACTTGAAACAGCTTCTAATCTTTTCAGTTCACAGTTAGCTTTCATTAGTAAATGATTCTAGTACAAAATCGGCTAATAGCACATTGCATTCACTGTTAGTTTTCCAGGGGATAAGTTCTTCCTAGACAACAGATTTACGGCACATTGACTTGAACGTTACTATTCATTGAGAAATGTTCACTTAGAAAACAGAACCATGCAGCTTTGAATACAGGCTTAGTTAGGAAAGCGGATTGCTTTACAGTAGAGAACAGGACAGAACAACATGACATTCACGATGAGTTTTCAATGAGAAACGAAAGAAACCAAGATGTCCTACTCTTAGAATTCCTTGGGAATTTTGAATAGCAACTGATCCTACCAGATAACCGGTGAATGAAACTGTCAATTACGCTTACTTTAAGAAGGGAATTGTCCTTCCTTCACAATATGATCATAGAACGTTGAATTCGCTCCTACTTTTGAAAGACAAATGTTTATTGTACACAGTTTTCAACAGGAAACATTCTCAGTATGGACACAGTTCTAGCTCTTTGAATTCATCTTTGTTTTCAAAAGGAAATGTTCCGAGCACATAACTTCTGATCGAACTTTGAAAACAATCTTAGATTACCATTGGAATGTTGTCTGTAATGAAAATAGAAAACATGGTATTCGCGGTTAGTCTTCAGTGAGAAACGTTCATTTCTAACAGCGGGACTACAGAACATTGATTTCAAGGATAGATTACAAAGGGTAATTGAATGTTAACACTATTGAATTACAGAACTCCACTTACTCTGTTATTTTCTTGCACAATCTATGTTGTTATTGAAGCAGCTTGTAATCTTTTCAGTTCACAGTTAGCTTTCATTAGTAAATGATGCTAGTACAAAATCGGCTAATAGCACATTGCATTCACTGTTAGTTTTCCAGGGGATAAGTTCTTCCTAGACAACAGGTTTACGGCACGTTGACTTGAACGTTACTATTCATTGAGAAATGTTCACTTAGAAAACAGGACTATGCAACATTAAATACAGGCTTAGTTAGGAAAGCGGATTGCTTTACAATAGAGGACAGGACAGAACAACATGACATTCACGATGAGTTTTCAATGAGGAACGAAAGAATCCATGATGTCCTACTCTTTGAATTGCCTGGGATTTTTCAATACCAACTGATCCTACCAGGTAACCGGTGAATGAAACTGTCAATTACGCTTACTTTAAGAAGGGAATGCAGCTTCCCACACAATACGATCATAGAATGTTGAATTCGCTCCTACTTTTGAAAGAGAATTGTTTATTGTACACCGTTGTCAACAGGAAACATTCTCCGTTTTCACACAGTTCTAGCTCTTTTTCAATAGGACAAGTTCCGAACATATAACTTCAGATTGAACTTTGAAAACAATCTTAGGTTACCATTGGAATGTTGTCTGTAATGAAATTAGAAAACATGGTATTCGCGGTTAGTCTTCAGTAAGAAACGTTCATTTCTAACAGCGGGTCTACAGAACCTTGATTTCAGGGATAGATTTCAAAGGGTAATTCAATGTTATACACAATTGAATTACAGAACTCCACTTACTATGTTAGTTTTCTTGCACAATCTATGTTGTTCTTGAAACAGCTTCTAATCTTTTCAGTTCACAGTTAGCTTTCATTACTAAATGATTCTAGTACAAAATCGGCTAATAGCACATTGCATTCACTGTTAGTTTTCCAGGAGATAAGTTCTTCCTAGACCACAGATTTACGGCACATTGACTTGAACGTTACTATTCATTGAGAAATGTTCACTTAGAAAACAGGACCATGCAGCTTTGAATACACGCTTAGTTAGGAAAGCGGATTGCTTTACAGTAGAGAACAGGACAGAACAACATGACATTCACGATGAGTTTTCAATGAGAAACGAAAGAAACCAAGATGTCCTACTCTTAGAATTCCTTGGGAATTTTGAATAGCAACTGATGCTACCAGATAACCGGTGAATGAAACTGTCAAGTACGCTTACTTTAAGAAGGGAATTGTCCTTCCTTCACAATATGATCATAGAACGTTGAACTCGCTCCTACCTTTGAAAGAGAAATGTTTATTGAACACAGTTTTCAACAGGAAACATTCTCAGTATGGACACAGTTCTAGCTCTTTGAATTCATCTTCGTTTTCAAAAGGAAATGTTCCGAGCATATAACTTCTGATCGAACTTTGAAAACAATCTTAGATTACCATTGGAATGTTGTCTGTAAAGAAATTAGAAAACATGGTATTCGCGGTTAGTCTTCAGTGAGAAACGTTCATTTCTAACAGCGGGACTACAGAACATTGATTTCAAGGATAGATTACAAAGGGTAATTGAATGTTAACACTATTGAATTACAGAACTCCACTTACTCTGTTATTTTCTTGCACAATCTATGTTGTTATTGAAGCAGCTTGTAATCTTTTCAGTTCACAGTTAGCTTTCATTAGTAAATGATGCTAGTACAAAATCGGCTAATAGCACATTGCATTCACTGTTAGTTTTCCAGGGGATAAGTTCTTCCTAGAAAACAGGTTTATGGCACGTTGAATTGAACCTTACTATTCAATGAGAAATGTTCACTCAGAACACAGGACTATGCAACATTAAATACAGGCTTAGTTAGGAAAGCGATTGGCTTTACAGTAGAGGACAGGACAGAACAACATGACATTCACGATGAGTTTTCAATGAGGAACGAAAGAATCCATGATGTCCTACTCTTTGAATTCCCTGGGATTTTTCAATACCAACTGATCCTACCAGATAACTGGTGAATGAAACTGTCAATTACGCTTACTTTAAGAAGGGAATGCAGATTCCCACACAATACGATCATAGAACGTTGAATTCGCTCCTACTTTTGAAAGAGAAATGTTTATTGTACACAGTTTTAAACAGGAAACATTCTCAGTATTGACACAGTTCTAGCTCTTTGAATTCATCTTTGTTTTCAATAGGAAATGTTCCGAGCATATAACTTCTGATCGAACTTTGAAAACAATCTTAGATTACCATTGGAATGTTGTCTGTAATGAAATTAGAAAACATGGTATTCGCGGTTAGTCTTCAGTGAGTAACGTTCATTTCTAAGAGCGGGACTAAAGAACCTTGATTTCAAGGATAGATTTCAAAGGGTAATTCAATGTTACACACAATTGAATTACAGAACTCCACTTACTCTGTTAGTTTTCTTGCACAATCTATGTTGTTCTTGAAACAGCTTCTAATCTTTTCAGTTCACAGTTAGCTTTCATTAGTAAATGATTCTAGTACAAAATCGGCTAATAGCACATTGCATTCACTGTTAGTTTTCCAGGGGATGAGTTCTTCTTAGGCAACAGGTTTACGGCACGTTGACTTGAACGTTACTATTCATTGACAAATGTTCATTAGAAAACAGGACCATGCAGCTTTGAATACAGGCTTAGTTAGGAAAGCGGATTGCTTTTCAGTAGAGAACAGGACACAGCAACATGACATTCACGATGAGTTTTCAATGAGAAACGAAAGAAACCAAGATGTCCTACTCTTAGAATTCCTTGGGAATTTTGAATAGCAACTGATCCTACCAGATAACCGGTGAATGAAACTGTCAATTACGCTTACTTTAAGAAGGGAATGGAGCTTCCCACCAATATGATCATAGAACGTTGAATTCGCTCCTACTTTTGAAAGAGAAATGTTTATTGTACACCGTTTTCAACAGGAAACATTCTCCGTTTTCACACAGTTCTAGCTCTTTGAATTCATCTTCGTTTTCAATAGGACAAGTTCCGAACATATAACTTCAGATTGAACTTTGAAAACAATCTTAGATTACCATTGGAATGTTGTCTGTAATGAAATTAGAAAACATGGTATTCGCGGTTAGTCTTCAGTGAGAAACGTTCATTTCTAACAGCGGGACTACAGAACCTTGATTTCAAGGATAGATTTCAAAGGGTAATTCAATGTTATACACAATTGAATTACAGAACTCCACTTACTCTGTTAGTTTTCTTGCACAATCTATGTTGTTCTTGAAACAGCTTCTAATCTTTTCAGTTCACAGTTAACTTTCATTAGTAAATGATTCTAGTACAAAATCGGCTAATAGCACATTGCATTCACTGTTAGTTTTCCATGGGATAAGTTCTTCCTAGACAACATTTTTACGGCACGTTGACTTGAACGTTACTATTCATTGAGAAATGTTCACTTAGAAAACAGGACCATGCAGTTTTGAGTACAGGCTTAGTTAGGAAAGCAGATTGCTTTACAGTAGAGAACAGGACAGAACAACATGACATTCACGATGAATTTTCAATGAGAAACGAAAGAAACCAAGATGTCCTACTCTTAGAATTCCTTGGGAATTTTGAATAGCAACTGATCCTACCAGATAACCGGTGAATGAAACTGTCAATTACGCTTACTTTAAGAAGGGAATTGTCCTTCCTTCACAATATGATCATAGAACGTTGAATTCGCTCCTACTTTTGAAAGAAAAATGTTTATTGTACACAGTTTTCAACAGGAAACATTCTCAGTATTGACACAGTTCTAGCTCTTTGAATTCATCTTCGTTTTCAATAGGACAAGTTCCGAACATATAACTTCAGATTGAACTTTGAAAACAATCTTAGATTACCATTGGAATGTTGTCTGTATTGAAATTAGAAAACATGGTATTCGCGGTTAGTCTTCAGTGAGAAACGTTCATTTCTATGAGCGGGACTACAGAACTTTGATTTCAAGGATAGATTTCAAAGGGTAATTCAATGTTATACACAATTGAATTACAGAACTCCACTTACTCTGTTAGTTTTCTTGCACAATCTATGTTGTTCTTGAACCAGCTTCTAATCTTTTCAGTTCACAGTTAACTTTCATTAGTAAATGATTCTAGTACAAAATTGGCTAATAGCACATTGCATTCACTGTTAGTTTTCCAGGGGATAAGTTCTTCCTAGACTACAGGTTTACCGCACGTTGACTTGAACGTTACTATTCATTGAGAAATGTTCACTTAGAAAACAGGACCATGCAGCTTTGAATACAGGCTTAGTTAGGAAAGCGGATTGCTTTACAGTAGAGAACAGGACAGAACAACATGACATTCACGATGAGTTTTCAATGAGAAGCGAAAGAAACCAAGATGTCCTACTCTTAGAATTCCTTGGAAATTTGAATAGCAACTGATCCTACCAGATAACCGGTGAATGAAACTGTCAATTTCGCTTACTTTAAGAAGGGAAGTGTCCTTCCTTCACAATATGATCATAGAACGGTGAATTCGCTCCTACTTTTGAAAGAGAAATGTTTATTGTACACAGTTTTCAACAGGAAACATTCTCAGTATTAACACAGTTCTAGCTCTTTGAATTCATCTTTGTTTTCAATAGGAAATGTTCCGAGCATATAACTTCTGATCGAACTTTGAAAACAATCTTAGATTACCATTGGAATGTTGTCTGTAATGAAATTACAGAACATTGTATTTGCGGTTAGTCTTCAGTGAAAAACGTTCATTTCTAACAGCGGGACTACAGAACATTGATTTCAAGGATAGATTTCAAAGGGTAATTCAATGTTAACACTATTGAATTACAGAACTCCACTTACTCTGTTATTTTCTTGCACAATCTATGTTGTTATTGAAGCAGCTTGTAATCTTTTCAGTTCACAGTTAGCTTTCATTAGTAAATGATGCTAGTACAAAATTGGCTAATAGCACATTGCATTCACTGTTAGTTTTCCAGGGGATAAGTTCTTCCTAGAAAACAGGTTTATGGCACGTTGAATTGAACGTTACTATTCATTGAGAAATGTTCACTTAGAAAACAGGTCTATGCAACATTAAATACAGGCTTAGTTAGGAAAGCGATTGGCTTTACAGTAGAGGACAGGACAGAACAACATGACATTCACGATGAGTTTTCAATGAGGAACGAAAGAATCCATGATGTCCTACTCTTTGAATTCCTTGGGATTTTTCAATACCAACTGATCCTACCAGATAACCGGTGAATGAAACTGTCAATTACGCTTACTTTAAGAAGGGAATGGAGATACCCACACAATACGATCATAGAACGTTGAATTCGCTCCTACTTTTGAAAGAGAATTGTTTATTGTACACCGTTTTCAACATTAAACATTCTCCGTTTTCACACAGTTCTAGCTCTTTGAATTCATCTTCGTTTTCAGTAGGACAAGTTCCGAACATATAACTTCAGATTGAACTTTGAAAACAATCTTAGATTACCATTGGAATGTTGTCTGTAATGAAATTACAAAACATGGTATTAGCGGTTAGTCTTCAGTGAGAAACGTTCATTTCTATCAGCGGGACTACAGAACCTTGATTTCAAGGATAGATTTCAAAGGGTAATTCAATGTTATACACAATTGAATTACAGAACTCCACTTACTCTGTTAGTTTTCTTGCACAATCTATGTTGTTCTTGAAACAGCATCTAATCTTTTCAGTTCACAGTTAACTTTCATTAGTAAATGATTCTAGTACAAAATCGGCTAATAGCACATTGCATTCACTGTTAGTTTTACTGGGGATAAGTTCTTCCTAGACAACAGGTTTATGGCACGTTGAATTGAACGTTACTATTCATTGAGAAATGTTCACTTACAATACAGGACTATGCAACATTAAATACAGGCTTAGTTAGGAAAGCGATTGGCTTTACAGTAGAGGACAAGACACAACAACATGACATTCACGATGAGTTTTCAATGAGGAACAAAAGAATCCATGATGTCCTACTCTTTGAATTCCTTGGGATTTTTCAATACCAACTGATCCTACCAGATAACCGGTGAATGAAACTGTCAATTACACTTACTTTAAGAAGGGAATGGAGCTTCCCACACAATACGATCATACAACGTTGAATTCGCACCTACTTTTGAAAGAGAATTGTTTATTGTACACCGTTTTCAACAGGAAACATTCTCTGTTTTCACACAGTTCAAGCTCTTTGAATTCATCTTCGTTTTCAATAGGACAAGTTCCGAACATATAACTTCAGATTGAACTTTGAAAACAATCTTAGATTACCATTGGAATGTTGTCTGTAATGAAATTACAAAACATGGTATTAGCGGTTAGTCTTCAGTGAGAAACGTTCATTTCTATCAGCGGGACTACAGAACCTTGATTTCAAGGATAGATTTCAAAGGGTAATTCAATGTTATACACAATTGAATTACAGAACTCCACTTACTCTGTTAGTTTTCTTGCACAATCTATGTTGTTCTTGAAACAGCATCTAATCTTTTCAGTTCACAGTTAACTTTCATTAGTAAATGATTCTAGTACAAAATCGGCTAATAGCACATTGCATTCACTGTTAGTTTTAAAGGGGATAAGTTCTTCCTAGACAACAGGTTTATGGCACGTTGAATTGAACGTTACTATTCATTGAGAAATGTTCACTTACAATACAGGACTATGCAACATTAAATACAGGCTTAGTTAGGAAAGCGATTGGCTTTACAGTAGAGGACAAGACACAACAACATGACATTCACGATGAGTTTTCAATGAGGAACAAAAGAATCCATGATGTCCTACTCTTTGAATTCCTTGGGATTTTTCAATACCAACTGATCCTACCAGATAACCGGTGAATGAAACTGTCAATTACACTTACTTTAAGAAGGGAATGTTGCTTCCCACACAATACGATCATAGAACGTTGAATTCGCTCCTACTTTTGAAAGAGAATTGTTTATTGTACACCGTTTTCAACAGGAGACATTCTCCGTTTTCACACAGTTCAAGCTCTTTGAATTCATCTTCGTTTTCAATAGGACAAGTTCCGAACATATAACTTCAGATTGAACTTTGAAAACAATCTTAGATTACCATTGGAATGTTGTCTGTAATGAAATTAGAATACATGGTATTCGCGGTCAGTCTTCAGTGAGAAATGTTCATTTCTAACAGCCTGACTACAGAACCTTGATTTCAAGGATAGATTTCAAAGGGTAATTCAATGTTATACACAATTGAATTACAGAACTCCACTTACTCTGTTAGTTTTATTGGACAATCTATGTTGTTATTGAAACAGCTTCTAATCTTTTCAGTTCACAGTTAGCTTTCATTAGTAAATGATTCTAGTACAAAATCGGCTAATAGCACATTGCATTCACTGTTAGTTTTCCAGGGGATAAGTTCTTCCTAGACAGTATGTTTACGGAACGTTGAATGGAACGTTGCTGTTCATTGAGATATGTTGACTTAGAAAACAGGACTGTGCAACACTGAATACAGGCTTAGTTAGGAAAGCGGATTGCTTTACAGTAGAGAACATGACGAAAAACATGATATTCACGATGAGTTTTCAATATGAAATGAGAGAATCCAAAATGTCCTGCTCTTTGAACCTTGGGATTTTTTCAATACCAACTGATCCTACCAGATAACCGGTGAATGAAACTGTCAATTACGCTTACTTTAAGAAGGGAATGGAGCTTCCCACACAATACGATCATAGAACGTTGAATTCGCTCCTACTTTTGAAAGAGAATTGTTTATTGTACACCGTTTTCAACATTAAACATTCTCCGTTTTCACACAGTTCTAGCTCTTTGAATTCATCTTCGTTTTCAATAGGACAAGTTCCGAACATATAACTTCATATTGAACTTTGAAAACAATCTTAGATTACCATTGGAATGTTGTCTGTAATGAAATTGGAAAACATGGTATTCGCGGTTAGTCTTCAGTGAGAAACGTTCATTTCTAACAGCGGGACTACAGAACCTTGATTTCAAGGATAGATTTCAAAGGGTAATTCAATGTTATACACAATTGAATTACAGAACTCTACTTACTCTGTTAGTTTTCTTGCACAATCTTTGTTGTTCTTGAAACAGCTTCTAATCTTTTCAGTTCACAGTTAGCTTTCATTAGTAAATGATTCTAGTACAAAATCGGCTAATAGCACATTGCATTCACTGTTAGTTTTCCAGGGGATAAGTTCTTCCTAGACAACAGTTTTACGGCACGTTGACTAGAACGTTACTATTCATTGAGAAATGTTCATTTAGAAAACAGGACCATGCAGCTTTGAGTACAGGCTTAGTTAGGAAAGCGGATTGCTTTACAGTAGAGAACAGGACAGAACAACATGACATTCACGATGAGTTTTCAATGAGAAACGAAAGAAACCAAGATGTCCTACTCTTAGAATTCCTTGGGAATTTTGAATAGCAACTGATCCTACCAGATAACCGGTGAATGAAACTGTCAATTTCGCTTACTTTAAGAAGGGAATTGTCCTTCCTTCACAATATGATCATAGAACGTTGAATTCGCTCCTACTTTTGAAAGAGAAATGTTTATTGTACACAGTTTTCAACAAGAAACATTCTCAGTATTAACACAGTTCTAGCTCTTTGAATTCATCTTTGTTTTCAATAGGAAATGTTCCGAGCATATAACTTCTGATCGAACTTTGAAAACAATCTTAGATTACCATTGGAATGTTGTCTGTAATGAAATTACAGAACATTGTATTTGCGGTTAGTCTTCAGTGAGAAACGTTCATTTCTAACAGCCGGACTACAGAACATTGATTTCAAGGATAGATTTCAAAGGGTAATTCAATGTTAACACTATTGAATTACAGAACTCCACTTACTCTGTTATTTTCTTGCACAATATATGTTGTTATTGAAGCAGCTTGCCAATCTTTTCAGTTCACAGTTAGCTTTCATTAGTAAATGATGCTAGTACAAAATCGGCTAATAGCACATTGCATTCACTGTTAGTTTTCCAGGGGATAAGTTCTTCCTAGAAAACAGGTTTACTGGCACGTTGAATTGAACGTTACTATTCATTGAGAAATATTCACTTAGAAAACAGGTCTATGCAACATTAAATACAGGCTTAGTTAGGAAAGCGATTGGCTTTACAGTAGAGGACAGGACAGAACAACATGACATTCACGATGAGTTTTCAATGAGGAACGAAGGAATCCATGATGTCCTACTCTTTCAATTCCTTGGGATTTTTCAATACCAACTGATCCTACCAGATAACCGGTGAATGAAACTGTCAATTACACTTACTTTAAGAAGGGAATGGTGCTTCCCACACAATACGATCATAGAACGTTGAATTCGCTCCTACTTTTGTAAGAGAATTGTTTATTGTACACCGTTTTCAACAGGAGACATTGTCCGTTTTCACACAGTTCAAGCTCTTTGAATTCATCTTCGTTTTCAATAGGACAAGTTCCGAACATATAACTTCAGATTGAACTTTGAAAACAATCTTAGATTACCATTGGAATGTTGTCTGTAATGAAATTACAAAACATGGTATTTGCGGTTAGTCTTCAGTGAGAAACGTTCATTTCTAACAGCGGGACTACAGAACCTTGATTTCAAGGATAGATTTCAAAGGGTAATTCAATGTTATACACAATTGAATTACAGAACTCCACTTACTCTGTTAGTTTTCTTGCACAATCTATGTTGTTCTTGAAACAGCTTCTAATCTTTTCAGTTCACAGTTAGCTTTCATTAGTAAATGATTCTAGTACAAAATCGGCTAATAGCACATTGCATTCAGCTGTTAGTTTTCCAGGGGATAAGTTCTTCCTAGACAACAGGTTTACGGCACGTTGACTTGAACGTTACTATTCATTGAGAAATGTTCACTTAGAAAACAGGACCATGCAGCTTTGAGTACAGGCTTAGTTAGGAAAGCGGATTGCTTTACAGTAGAGAACAGGACAGAACAACATGACATTCACGATGAGTTTTCAATGAGAAACGAAAGAAACCACGATGTCCTAGCTCTTAGAATTCCTTGGGAATTTTGAATAGCAACTGATCCTACCAGATAACCGGTGAATGAAACTGTCAATTTCGCTTACTTTAAGAAGGGAATTGTCCTTCCTTCACAATATGATCATAGAACGTTGAATTCGCTCCTACTTTTGAAAGAGAAATGTTTATTGTACACAGTTTTCAACAAGAAACATTCTCAGTATTAACACAGTTCTAGCTCTTTGAATTCATCTTTGTTTTCAATAGGAAATGTTCCGAGCATATAACTTCTGATCGAACTTTGAAAACAATCTTAGATTACCATTGGAATGTTGTCTGTAATGAAATTACAGAACATTGTATTTGCGGTTAGTCTTCAGTGAGAAACGTTCATTTCTAACAGCGGGACTACAGAACATTGATTTCAAGGATAGATTTCAAAGGGTAATTCTATGTTAACACTATTGAATTACAGAACTCCACTTACTCTGTTAGTTTTCTTGGCACAATCTATGTTGTTATTGAAACAGCTTCTAATCTTTTCAGTTCACAGTTAGCTTTCATTAGTAAATGATGCTAGTACAAAATCGGCTAATAGCACATTGCATTCACTGTTAGTTTTCCAGGGGATAAGTTCTTCCTAGAAAACAGGTTTACGGCACGTTGAATTGAACGTTACTATTCATTGAGATATGTTGCACTTAGAAAACAGGTCTATGCAACATTAAATACAGGCTTAGTTAGGAAAGCGATTGGCTTTACAGTAGAGGACAGGACAGAAAAACATGATATTCACAATGAGTTTTCAATGAGAACGAGAGAATCCAAAATGTCCTGCTCTTTGAACCTTGGGATTTTTCAATACCAACTGATCCTAGCAGATAACCGGTGAATGAAACTGTCAATTACGCTTACTTTAAGAAGGGAATGGAGCTTACCACACAATATGATCATAGAACGTTGAATTCGCTCCTACTTTCGAAAGAGAATTGTTTATTGTACACCGTTTTCAACATTAAACATTCTCCGTTTTCACACAGTTCTAGCTCTTTGAATTCATCTTCGTTTTCAATAGGACAAGTTCCGAACATATAACTTCAGATTGAACTTTGAAAACAATCTTAGATTACCATTGGAATGTTGTCTGTAATGAAATTGGAAAAACATGGTATTCGCGGTTAGTCTTCAGTGAGAAACGTTCATTTCTAACAGCGGGACTACAGAACCTTGATTTCAAGGATAGATTTCAAAGGGTAATTCAATGTTATACACAATTGAATTACAGAACTCCACTTACTCTGTTAGTTTTCTTGCACAATCTATGTTGTTCTTGAAACAGCTTCTAATCTTTTCAGTTCACTAGTTAGCTTTCATTAGTAAATGATTCTAGTACAAAATCGGCTAATAGCACATTGCATTCACTGTTAGTTTTCCAGGGGATAAGTTCTTCCTAGACAACAGGTTTACGGCACGTTGACTTGAACGTTACTATTCATTGAGAAATGTTCACTTAGAAAACAGGACCATGCAGCTTTGAGTACAGGCTTAGTTAGGAAAGCGGATTGCTTTACAGTAGAGAACAGGACAGAACAACATGACATTCACGATGAGTTTTCAATGAGAAACGAAAGAAACCAAGATGTCCTACTCTTAGAATTCCTTGGGAATTTTGAATAGCAACTGATCCTACCAGATAACCGGTGAATGAAACTGTCAATTTCGCTTACTTTAAGAAGGGAATTGTCCTTCCTTCACAATATGATCATAGAACGTTGAATTCGCTCCTACTTTTGAAAGAGAAATGTTTATTGTACACAGTTTTCAACAAGAAACATTCTCAGTATTAACACAGTTCTAGCTCTTTGAATTCATCTTTGTTTTCAATAGGAAATGTTCCGAGCATATAACTTCTGATCGAACTTTGAAAACAATCTTAGATTACCATTGGAATGTTGTCTGTAATGAAATTACAGAACATTGTATTTGCGGTTAGTCTTCAGTGAGAAACGTTCATTTCTAACAGCGGGACTACAGAACCTTGATTTCAAGGATAGATTTCAAAGGGTAATTCAATGTTAACACTATTGAATTACAGAACTCCACTTACTCTGTTATTTTCTTGCACAATCTATGTTGTTATTGAAAGCAGCTTGCTAATCTTTTCAGTTCACAGTTAGCTTTCATTAGTAAATGATGCTAGTACAAAATCGGCTAATAGCACATTGCATTCACTGTTAGTTTTCCAGGGGATAAGTTCTTCCTAGAAACAGGTTTATCGGAACGTTGAATTGAACGTTGCTGTTCATTGAGATATGTTCACTTAGAAAACAGGACTATGCAACACTGAATACAGGCTTAGTTAGGAAAGCAGATTGGCTTTACAGTAGAGAACATGACGAAAAACATGATATTCACGATGAGTTTTCAATGAGGAAACGAGAAGAATCCAAGATGTCCTACTCTTTGAATCCTTGGGATTTTTCAATACCAACTGATCCTACCAGATAACCGGTGAATGAAACTGTCAATTACGCTTACTTTAAGAAGGGAATGTAGCTTCCCACACAATACGATCATAGAACGTTGAATTCACTCCTACTTTTGAAAGAGAATTGTTTATTGTACACGGTTTTCAACAGGAAACATTCTCCGTTTTCACACAGTTCTAGCTCTTTGAATTCATCTTCGTTTTCAATAGGACAAGTTCCGAACATATAACTTCAGATTGAACTTTGAAAACAATCTTAGATTACCATTGGAATGTTGTCTGTAATGAAATTAGAAAACATGGTATTCGCGGTTAGTCTTCAGTGAGAAACGTTCATTTCTAACAGCGGGACTACAGAACCTTGATTTCAAGGATAGATTTCAAAGGGTAATTCAATGTTATACACAATTGAATTACAGAACTCCACTTACTCTGTTAGTTTTCTTGCACAATCTATGTTGTTCTTGAAACAGCTTCTAATCTTTTCAGTTCATAGTTAGCTTTCATTAGTAAATGATTCTAGTACAAAATTGGCTAATAGCACATTGCATTCACTGTTAGTTTTCCAGGGGATAAGTTCTTCCTAGACAACAGTTTTACGGCACGTTGACTAGAACGTTACTATTCATTGAGAAATGTTCATTTAGAAAACAGGACCATGCAGCTTTGAGTACAGGCTTAGTTAGGAAAGCGGATTGCTTTACAGTAGAGAACAGGACAGAACAACATGACATTCACGATGAGTTTTCAATGAGAAACGAAAGAAACCAAGATGTCCTACTCTTAGAATTCCTTGGGAATTTTGAATAGCAACTGATCCTACCAGATAACCGGTGAATGAAACTGTCAATTTCGCTTACTTTAAGAAGGGAATTGTCCTTCCTTCACAATATGATCATAGAACGTTGAATTCGCTCCTACTTTTGAAAGAGAAATGTTTATTGTACACAGTTTTCAACAAGAAACATTCTCAGTATTAACACAGTTCTAGCTCTTTGAATTCATCTTTGTTTTCAATAGGAAATGTTCCGAGCATATAACTTCTGATCGAACTTTGAAAACAATCTTAGATTACCATTGGAATGTTGTGTGTAATGAAATTACAGAACATTGTATTTGCGGTTAGTCTTCAGTGAGAAACGTTCATTTCTAACAGCGGGACTACAGAACATTGATTTCAAGGATAGATTTCAAAGGGTAATTCAATGTTAACACTATTGAATTACAGAACTCCACTTACTCTGTTATTTTCTTGCACAATCTATGTTGTTATTGCAGCAGCTTGTAATCTTTTCAGTTCACAGTTAGCTTTCATTAGTAAATGATGCTAGTACAAAATCGGCTAATAGCACATTGCATTCACTGTTAGTTTTCCAGGGGATAAGTTCTTCCTAGAAAACAGGATTATGGCACGTTGAATTGAACGTTACTATTCATTCAGAAATGTTTACTTAGAAAACAGTTCTATGCAACATTAAATACAGGCTTAGTTAGGAAAGCGATTGGCTTTACAGTAGAGGACAGGACAGAACAACATGACATTCACGATGAGTTTTCAATGAGGAACGAAAGAATCCATGATGTCCTACTCTTTGAATTCCTTGGGATTTTTCAATACCAACTGATCCTACCAGATAACCGGTGAATGAAACTGTCAATTACGCTTACTTTAAGAAGGGAATGGAGCTTCCCACACAATACGATCATACAACGTTGAATTCGCTCCTACTTTTGAAAGAGAATTGTTTATTGTACACCGTTTTCATCGGGAAACATTCTCCGTTTTCACACAGTTCAAGCTCTTTGAATTCATCTTCGTTTTCAATAGGACAAGTTCCGAACATATAACTTCAGATTGAACTTTGAAAACAATCTTAGATTACCATTGGAATGTTGTCTGTAATGAAATTAGAAAACATGGTATTCGCGGTTAGTCTTCAGTGAGAAACGTTCATTTCTAACAGCGGGACTACAGAACCTTGATTTCAAGGATAGATTTCAAAGGGTAATTCAATGTTATACACAATTGAATTACAGAACTCCACTTACTCTGTTAGTTTTCTTGCACAATCTATGTTGTTCTTGAAACAGAATCTAATCTTTTCAGTTCACAGTTAACTTTCATTAGTAAATGATTCTAGTACAAAATCGGCTAATAGCACATTGCATTCACTGTTAGTTTTCCAGGGGATAAATTCTTCCTAGACCAGCATGTTTACGGAACGTTGAAGTGAACGTTGCTATTCATTGAGATATGTTCACTTAGAAAACAGGACTATGCAAGCATTGAGTACAGGCTTAGTTAGGAAAGCGGATTGCTTTACAGTAGAGAACATGACAGAACAACATGACTATTCACGATGAGTTTTCAATGAGAAACGAAAGAAACCAAGATGTCCTGCTCTTAGAATTCCTTGGGAATTTTGAATAGCAACTGATCCTACCAGATAACCGGTGAATGAAACTGTCAATTTCGCTTACTTTAAGAAGGGAATTGTCCTTCCCTTCACAATATGATCATAGAACGTTGAATTCGCTCCTACTTTTGAAAGAGAATTGTTTATTGTACACAGTTTTCAACAAGAAACATTCTCAGTATTAACACAGTTCTAGCTCTTTGAATTCATCTTTGTTTTCAATAGGAAATGTTCCGAGCATATAACTTCTGATCGAACTTTGAAAACAATCTTAGATTACCATTGGAATGTTGTCTGTAATGAAATTAGCAGAACATTGTATTTGCGGTTAGTCTTCAGTGAGAAACGTTCATTTCTAACAGCGGGACTACAGAACATTGATTTCAAGGATAGATTTCAAAGGGTAATTCAATGTTAACACTATTGAATTACAGAACTCCACTTACTCTGTTATTTTCTTGCACAATCTATGTTGTTATTGCAGCAGCTTGTAATCTTTTCAGTTCACAGTTAGCTTTCATTAGTAAATGATGCTAGTACAAAATCGGCTAATAGCACATTGCATTCACTGTTAGTTTTCCAGGGGATAAGTTCTTCCTAGAAAACAGGATTATGGCACGTTGAATTGAACGTTACTATTCATTGAGAAATGTTCACTTAGAAAACAGGTCTATGCAACATTAAATACAGGCTTAGTTAGGAAAGCGATTGGCTTTACAGTAGAGGACAGGACAGAACAACATGACATTCACGATGAGTTTTCAATGAGGAACGAAAGAATCCATGATGTCCTACTCTTTGAATTCCTTGGGATTTTTCAATACCAACTGATCCTACCAGATAACCGGTGAATGAAACTGTCAATTATGCTTACTTTAAGAAGGGAATGGAGCTACCCACACAATACGATCATAGAACGTTGAATTCGCTCCTACTTTTGAAAGAGAATTGTTTATTGTACACCGTTTTCAACAGGAAACATTCTCCGTTTTCACACAGTCCTTGCTCTTTGAATTCATCTTCGTTTTCAATAGGACAAGTTCCGAACATATAACTTCAGATTGAACTTTGAAAACAATCTTAGATTACCATTGGAATGTTGTCTGTAATGAAATTAGAATACATGGTATTTCGCGGTTAGTCTTCAGTGAGAAACGTTCATTTCTAACAGCGGGACTACAGAACCTTGATTTCAAGGATAGATTTCAAAGGGTAATTCAATGTTATACACAATTGAATTAGAGAAACTCCACTTACTCTGTTAGTTTTCTTGGACAATCTATGTTGTTATTGAAACAGCTTCTAATCTTTTCAGTTCACAGTTAGCTTTCATTAGTAAATGATTCTAGTACAAAATCGACTAATAGCACATTGCATTCACTGTTAGTTTTCCAGGGGATAAGTTCTTCCTAGACAGTATGTTTACGGAACGTTGAATGGAACGTTGCTGTTCATTGAGATATGTTCACTTAGAAAACAGGACTATGCAACACTGAATACAGGCTTAGTTAGGAAAGCGGATTGCTTTACAGTAGAGAACATGACGAAAACATGATATTCACGATGAGTTTTCAATGAGAAACGAAAGAATCCAAAATGTCCTGCTCTTTGAACCTTGGGATTTTTCAATACCAACTGATCCTACCAGATAACCGGTGAATGAAACTGTCAATTACGCTTACTTTAAGAAGGGAATGGAGCTTCCCACACAATACGATCATAGAACGTTGAATTCGCTCCTACTTTTGAAAGAGAATTGTTTATTGTACACCGTTTTCAACATTAAACATTCTCCATTTTCACACAGTTCTAGCTCTTTGAATTCATCTTCGTTTTCAATAGGACAAGTTCCGAACATATAACTTCAGATTGAACTTTGAAAACAATCTTAGATTACCATTGGAATGTTGTCTGTAATGAAATTAGAAAACATGGTATTCGCGGTTAGTCTTCAGTGAGAAACGTTCATTTCTAACAGCGGGACTACAGAACCTTGATTTCAAGGATAGATTTCAAAGGGTAATTCAATGTTATACACAATTGAATTACAGAACTCCACTTACTCTGTTAGTTTTCTTGCACAATCTATGTTGTTCTTGAAACAGCTTCTAATCTTTTCAGTTCACAGTTAGCTTTCATTAGTAAATGATTCTAGTACAAAATCGGCTAATAGCACATTGCATTCACTGTTAGTTTTCCAGGGGATAAGTTCCTCCTAGACAACAGTTTTACGGCACGTTGACTTGAACGTTACCATTCATTGAGAAATGTTCACTTAGAAAACAGGACCATGCAGCTTTGAGTACAGGCTTAGTTAGGAAAGCGGATTGCTTTACAGTAGAGAACAGGACAGAACAACATGACATTCACGATGAGTTTTCAATGAGAAACAGAAGAAACCAAGATGTCCTACTCTTAGAATTCCTTGGGAATTTTGAATAGCAACTGATCCTACCAGATAACCGGTGAATGAAACTGTCAATTTCGCTTACTTTAAGAAGGGAATTGTCCTTCCTTCACAATATGATCATAGAACGTTGAATTCGCTCCTACTTTTGAAAGAGAAATGTTTATTGTACACAGTTTTCAACAGGAAACATTCTCAGTATTGACACAGTTCTAGCTCTTTGAATTCATCTTTGTTTTCAATAGGAAATGTTCCGAGCATATAACTTCTGATCGAACTTTGAAAACAATCTTAGATTACCATTGGAATGTTGTCTGTAATGAAATTACAGAACATTGTATTTGCGGTTAGTCTTCAGTGAGAAACGTTCATTTCTAACAGCGGGACTACAGAACATTGATTTCAAGGATAGATTTCAAAGGGTAATTCAATGTTATACACAATTGAATTACAGAACTCCACTTACTCTGTTAGTTTTCTTGCACAATCTATGTTGTTATTGCAGCAGCTTGTAATCTTTTCAGTTCACAGTTAGCTTTCATTAGTAAATGATGCTAGTACAAAATCGGCTAATAGCACATTGCATTCACTGTTAGTTTTCCAGGGGATAAGTTCTTCCTAGAAAACAGGTTTATGGCACGTTGAATTGAACGTTACTATTCATTGAGAAATGTTCACTTAGAAAACAGGTCTATGCAACATTAAATACAGGCTTAGTTAGGAAAGCGATTGGCTTTACAGTAGAGGACAGGACAGAACAACATGACATTCACGATGAGTTTTCAATGAGGAACGAAAGAATCCATGATGTCCTACTCTTTGAATTCCTTGGGATTTTTCAATACCAACTGATCCTACCAGATAACCGGTGAATGAAACTGTCAATTACACTTACTTTAAGAAGGGAATGTTGCTTCCCACACAATACGATCATAGAACGTTGAATTCGCTCCTACTTTTGAAAGAGAATTGTTTATTGTACACCGTTTTCAACAGGAGACATTCTCCGTTTTCACACAGTTCAAGCTCTTTGAATTCATCTTCGTTTTCAATAGGACAAGTTCCGAACATATAACTTCAGATTGAACTTTGAAAACAATCTTAGATTACCATTGGAATGTTGTCTGTAATGAAATTACAAAACATGGTATTAGCGGTTAGTCTTCAGTGAGAAACGTTCATTTCTAACAGCGGGACTACAGAACCTTGATTTCAAGGATAGATTTCAAAGGGTAATTCAATGTTATACACAATTGAATTACAGAACTCCACTTACTCTGTTAGTTTTCTTGCACAATCTATGTTGTTCTTGAAACAGCTTCTAATCTTTTCAGTTCACTGTTAGCTTTCATTAGTAAATGATTCTAGTACAAAATCGGCTAATAGCACATTGCATTCAGTGTTAGTTTTCCAGGGGATAAGTTCTTCCTAGACAACAGTTTTACGGCACGTTGACTTGAACGTTACTATTCATTGAGAAATGTTCACTTAGAAAACAGGACCATGCAGCTTTGAATACAGGCTTAGTTAGGAAAGCGGATTGCTTTCAGTAGAGAACAGGACAGAACAACATGACTTTCACGATGAGTTTTCAATGAGAAACGAAAGAAACCAAGATGTCCTGCTCTTAGAATTCCTTGGGAATTTTCAATAGCAACTGATCCTACCAGATAACCGGTGAATGAAACTGTCAATTTCGCTTACTTTAAGAAGGGAATTGTCCTTCCTTCACAATATGATCATAGAACGTTGAATTCGCTCCTACTTTTGAAAGAGAAATGTTTATTGTACACAGTTTTCAACAGGAAACATTCTCAGTATTGACACAGTTCTAGCTCTTTGAATTCATCTTTCGTTTTCAATAGGAAATGTTCCGAGCATATAACTTCTGATCGAACTTTGAAAACAATTTAGATTACCATTGGAATGTTGTCTGTAATGAAATTACAGAACATTGTATTTGCGGTTAGTCTTCAGTGAGAAACGTTCATTTCTAACAGCAGGACTACAGATCATTGATTTCAAGGATAGATTTCAAAGGGTAATTTAATGTTATACACAATTGAATTACAGAACTCCACTTACTCTGTTATTTTCTTGCACAATCTATGTTGTTATTGCAGCAGCTTGTAATCTTTTCAGTTCACAGTTAGCTTTCATTAGTAAATGATGCTAGGTACAAAATCGGCTAATAGCACATTGCATTCACTGTTAGTTTTCCAGGGGATAAGTTCTTCCTAGAAAACAGGTTTATGGCACGTTGAATTGAACGTTACTATTCATTGAGAAATGTTCACTTAGAAAACAGGACTATGCAACATTAAATACAGGCTTAGTTAGGAAAGCTGATTGGCTTTACAGTAGAGGACAGGACAGAACAACATGACATTCACGATGAGTTTTCAATGAGGAACGAAAGAATCCATGATGTCCTACTCTTTGAAATCCTTGGATTTTTCAATACCAACTGATCCTACCAGATAACCGGTGAATGAAACTGTCAATTACACTTACTTTAAGAAGGGAATGTTGCTTCCCACACAATACGATCATAGAACGTTGAATTCGCTCCTACTTTTGAAAGAGAATTGTTTATTGTACACCGTTTTCAACAGGAAACATTCTCCGTTTTCACACAGTTCTAGCTCTTTGAATTCCTCTTCGTTTTCAATAGGACAAGTTCCAAACATATAACTTCAGATTGAACATTGAAAACAATCTTAGATTACCATTGGAATGTTGTCTGTAATGAAATTACAAAACATGGTATTTGCGGTTAGTCTTCAGTGAGAAACGTTCATTTCTAACAGCGGGACTACAGAACCTTGATTTCAAGGATAGATTTCATAGGGTAATTCAATGTTATACACAATTGAATTACAGAACTCCACTTACTCTGTTAGTTTTCTTGCACAATCTATGTTGTTATTGAAGCAGCTTGTAATGTTTTCAGTTCACAGTTAGCTTTCATTAGTAAATGATGCTAGTACAAAATCGGCTATTGCACATTGCATTCACTGTTAGTTTTCCAGGGGATAAGTTCTTCCTAGACAGCAAGGTTTACGGAACATTGAATTGAACGTTACTATTCATTGAGATATGTTCACTTAGAAAACAGGACTATGCAACATTGAATACAGGCTTAGTTAGGAAAGCGGATTGCTTTACAGTAGAGAACACGACAGAAAAACATGATATTCACGATGAGTTTTCAATGAGAAAAGAAAGAATCCAAGATGTCCTACTCTTTGAATTCTTTGGGATTTTTCAATACCAACTTACCCTACCAGATAACCGGTGAATGAAACTGTCAATTACGCTTACTTTAAGAAGGGAATTGAGCTTCCTACACAATATGATCATAGAACGTTGAATTCGCTCCTACTTTTGAAAGAGAAATGTTTATTGTACACAGTTTTCAACAGGAAACATTCTCAGTATTGACACAGTTCTAGCTCTTTGAATTCATCTTTGTTTTCAATAGGAAATGTTCCGAGCATATAACTTCTGATCGAACTTTGAGAACAATCTTAGATTACCATTGGAATGTTGTCTGTAATGAAAGTACAGAACATTGTATTTGCGGTTAGTCTTCAGTGAGAAACGTTCATTTCTAACAGCGGGACTACAGAACCTTGATTTCAAGGATAGATTTCAAAGGGTAATTCAATGTTATACACAATTGAATTACAGAACTCCACTTACTCTGTTATTTTCTTGCACAATCTATGTTGTTATTGAAGCAGCTTGTAATCTTTTCAGTTCACAGTTAGCTTTCATTAGTAAATGATGCTAGTACAAAATCGGCTAATAGCACATTGCATTCACTGTTAGTTTTCCAGGGGATAAGTTCTTCCTAGAAAACAGGTTTATGGCACGTTGAATTGAACGTTACTATTCATTGAGAAATGTTCACTTAGAAAACAGGACTATGCAACATTAAATACAGGCTTAGTTAGGAAAGCGATTGGCTTTACAGTAGAGGACAAGACACAACAACATGACAATAACGATGAGTTTTCAATGAGGAACGAAAGAATCCATGATGTCCTACTCTTTGAATTCCTTGGGATTTTTCAATACCAACTGATCCTACCAGATAACCGGTGAATGAAACTGTCAATTACGCTTACTTTAAGAAGGGAATGGAGCTTCCCACACAATACGATCATAGAACGTTGAATTCGCTCCTACTTTTGAAAGAGAATTGTTTATTGTACCCCGTTTTCAACAGGGAAACATTCTCCATTTTCACACAGTTCTAGCTCTTTGAATTCATCTTCGTTTTCAATAGGACAAGTTCCGAACATATAACTTCAGATTGAACTTTGAAAACAATCTTAGATTACCATTGGAATGTTGTCTGTAATGAAATTAGAAAACATGGTATTCGCGGTTAGTCTTCAGTGAGAAACGTTCATTTCTAACAGCGGGACTACAGAACCTTGATTTCAAGGATAGATTTCAAAGGGTAATTCAATGTTATACACAATTGAATTACAGAACTCCACTTACTCGGTTAGTTTTCTTGCACAATCTATGTTGTTATTGAAACAGCTTCTAATCTTTTCAGTTCACAGTTAGCTTTCATTAGTAAATGATTCTAGTACAAAATCGGCTAATAGCACATTGCATTCACTGTTAGTTTTCCAGGGGATAAGTTCTTCCTAGACAGCATGTTTACGGAATTTGAATGGAACGTTGCTGTTCATTGAGATATGTTCACTTAGAAAACAGGACTATGCAACATTGAATACAGGCTTAGTTAGGAAAGCGGATTGCTTTACAGTAGAGAACACGACGAAAACATGATATTCACGATGAGTTTTCAATGAGAAACGAAAGAATCCAAAATGTCCTACTCTTTGAACCTTGGGATTTTTCAATACCAACTGATCCTACCAGATAACCGGTGAATGAAACTGTCAATTACGATTACTTTAAGAAGGGAATGGAGCTTCCCACACAATACGATCATAGAACGTTGAATTCGCTCCTACTTTTGAAAGAGAATTGTTTATTGTACACCGTTTTCAACAGTAAACATTCTCCGTTTTCACACACTTCTAGCTCTTTGAATTCATCTTCGTTTTCAATAGGACAAGTTCCGAACATATAACTTCAGATTGAACTTTGAAAACAATCTTAGATTACCATTGGAATGTTGTCTGTAATGAAATTAGAAAACATGGTATTCGCGGTTAGTCTTCAGTGAGAAACGTTCATTTCTAACAGCGGGACTACAGAACCTTGATTTCAAGGATAGATTTCAAAGGGTAATTCAATGTTATACACAATTGAATTACAGAACTCCACTTACTCTCTTAGTTTTCTTGCACAATCTAAGTTGTTCTTGAAACAGCTTCTAATCTTTTCAGTTCACAGTTAGCTTTCATTAGTAAATGATTCTAGTACAAAATCAGCTAATAGCACATTGCATTCACTGTTAGTTTTCCAGGGGATAAGTCTTCCTAGACAGCATGTTTAGGGAACGTTGAATGGAACGTTGCTGTTCATTGAGATATGTTCACTTAGAAAACAGGACTATGCAACATTGAATACAGGCTTAGTTAGGAAAGCGGATTGCTTTACAATAGAGAACACCGAAAAACATGATATTCACGATGAGTTTTCAATGAGAACGAAAGAATCCAAAATGTCCTGCTCTTTGAATCCTTGGGATTTTTCAATACCAACTGATCCTACCAGATAACCGGTGAATGAAACTGTCAATTACGCTTACTTTAAGAAGGGAATGGAGCTTCCCACACAATACGATCATAGAACGTTGAATTCGCTCCTACTTTTGAAAGAGAATTGTTTATTGTACACCGTTTTCAACATTAAACATTCTCCGTTTTCACACACTTCTAGCTCTTTGAATTCATCTTCGTTTTCAATAGGACAAGTTCCGAACATATAACTTCAGATTGAACTTTGAAAACAATCTTAGATTACCATTGGAATGTTGTCTGTAATGAAATTAGAAAACATGGTATTCGCGGTTAGTCTTCAGTGAGAAACGTTCATTTCTAACAGCGGGACTACAGAACCTTGATTTCAAGGATAGATTTCAAAGGGTATTTCAATGTTATACACAATTGAATTACAGAACTCCACTTACTCTGTTAGTTTTCTTGCACAATCTATGTTGTTCTTGAAACAGCTTCTAATCTTTTCAGTTCACAGTTAGCTTTCATTAGTAAATGATTCTAGTACAAAATCGGCTAATAGCACATTGCATTCACTGTTAGTTTTCCAGGGGATAAGTTCTTCCTAGACAACAGGTTTATGGCACGTTGACATGAACGTTACTATTCATTGAGAAATGTTCACTTAGAAAATAGGACCATGCAGCTTTGAATACAGGCTTAGTTAGGAAAGCGGATTGCTTTACAGTAGAGAACAGGACAGAACAACATGACATTCACGATGAGTTTTCAATGAGAAACGAAGAAACCAAGATGTCCTACTCTTAGAATTCCTTGGGAATTTTGAATAGCAACTGATCCTACCAGATAACCGGTGAATGAAACTGTCAATTATGCTTACTTTAAGAAGGGAATTGTCCTTCCTTCACAATATGATCATAGAACGTTGAATTCGCTCCTACTTTTGAAAGAGAAATGTTTATTGTACACAGTTTTCAACAGGAAACATTCTCAGTATTGACACAGTTCTAGCTCTTTGAATTCATCTTTGTTTTCAATAGGAAATGTTCCGAGCATATAACTTCTGATCGAACTTTGAAAACAATCTTAGATTACCATTGGAATGTTGTCTGTAATGAAATTACAGAACATTGTATTTGCGGTTAGTCTTCAGTGAGAAACGTTCATTTCTAACAGCGGGTCTACAGAACATTGATTTCAAGGATAGATTTCAAAGGGTAATTAATGTTATACACAATTGAATTACAGAACTCCACTTACTCTGTTAGTTTTCTTGCACAATCTATGTTGTTATTGAAGCAGCTTGTAATCTTTTCAGTTCACAGTTAGCTTTCATTAGTAAATGATTCTAGTACAAAATTGGCTAATAGCACATTGCATTCACTGTTAGTTTTCCAGGGGATAAGTTCTTCCTAGACAGCATGTTTACGGAACGTTGAATGGAATGTTGCTATTCATTGAGATATGTTCACTTAGAAAACAGGACTATGCAACATTGAATACAGGCTTAGTTAGGAAAGCGGATTGCTTTACAGTAGAGAACACGACGAAAAACATGATATTCACGATGAGTTTTCAATGAGAAACGAAAGAATCCAAAATGTCCTACTCTTTGAATTCCTTGGGATTTTTCAATACCAAGCGATCCTACCAGATAACCGGTGAATGAAACTGTCAATTACGCTTACTTTAAGAAGGGAATGGAGCTTCCCACACAATACGATCATAGAACGTTGAATTCGCTCCTACTTTTGAAAGAGAATTGTTTATTGTACACCGTTTTCAACATTAAACATTCTCCGTTTTCACACAGTTCTAGCTCTTTGAATTCATCTTCGTTTTCAATAGGACAAGTTTCGAACATATAACTTCAGATTGAACTTTGAAAACAATCTTAGACTACCATTGGAATGTTGTCTGTAATGAAATTAGAAAACATGGTATTCGCGGTTAGTCTTCAGTGAGAAACGTTCATTTCTAACAGCGGGACTACAGAACCTTTGATTTCAAGGATAGATTTCAAAGGGTAATTCAATGTTATACACAATTGAATTACAGACTCCACTTACTCTGTTAGTTTTTCTTGCACAATCTATGTTGTTCTTGAAACAGCTTCTAATCTTTTCAGTTCACAGTTAGCTTTCATTAGTAAATGATTCTAGTACAAAATTGGCTAATAGCACATTGCATTCACTGTTAGTTTTCCAGGGGATAAGTTCTTCCTAGACTACAGGTTTACCGGCACGTTGACTTGAACGTTACTATTCATTGAGAAATGTTCACTTAGAAAACAGGACCATGCAGCTTTGAATACAGGCTTAGTTAGGAAAGCGGATTGCTTTACAGTAGAGAACAGGACAGAACAACATGACATTCACGATGAGTTTTCAATGAGAAACGAAAGAAACCATGATGTCCTACTCTTAGAATTCCTTGGGAATTTTGAATAGCAACTGATCCTACCAGATAACCGGTGAATGAAACTGTCAATTACGCTTACTTTAAGAAGGGAATTGTCCTTCCTTCACAATATGATCATAGAACGTTGAATTCGCTCCTACTTTTGAAAGAGAAATGTTTATTGTACACAGTTTTTCAACAGGAACATTCTCAGTATTGACACAGTTCTAGCTCTTTGAATTCATCTTTGTTTTCAATAGGAAATGTTCCGAGCATATAACTTCTGATCGAACTTTGAAACAATCTAAGATTACCATTGGAATGTTCTATGTAATGAAATTACAGAACATTGTATTTGCGGTTAGTCTTCAGTGAGAAACGTTCATTTCTAACAGCGGGACTACAGAACATTGATTTCAAGGATAGATTTCAAAGGGTAATTCAATGTTAACACTATTGAATTACAGAACTCCACTTACTCTGTTATTTTTCTTGCACAATCTATGTTGTTATGAAGCAGCTTGTAATCTTTTCAGTTCACAGTTAGCTTTCATTAGTAAATGATGCTAGTACAAAATCGGCTAATAGCACATTGCATTCACTGTTAGTTTTCCAGGGGATAAGTTCTTCCTAGACAACAGGTTTACTGAACGTTGAATGGAACGTTGCTGTTCATTGAGATATGTTCACTTAGGAAAACAGGACTATGCAACACTGAATACAGGCTTAGTTAGGAAAGCGGATTGGCTTTACAGTAGAGGACAGGACAGTAAAACATGATATTCACGATGAGTTTTCAATGAGGAAACGAAGGAATCCATGATGTCCTACTCTTTGAATCCTTGGGATTTTTCAATACCAACTGATCCTAACCAGATAACCGGTGAATGAAAATGTCAATTACGCTTACTTAAAGAAGCGAGATGGAGCTTCCCACACAATACGATCATAGAACGTTGAAGTTCGCTCCTACTTTTCAAAGAGAATTGTTTATTGTACACCGTTTTCAACAGAAACATTCTCCGTTTTCCACACAGTGTCTAGCTCTTTGAATTCATCTTTGTTTTCAATAGGACAAGTTCCGAACATATAACTTCAGATTGAACTTTGAAAACAATCTTAGATTACCGTTTGGAATGTTGTCTGTAATGAAATTTAGAAAACATGGCATTCGCTGGTTATCTTCAGTGAGAAACCGTTCATTTCTAACAGCGGGACTACAGAACCTTTATTTCAAGATAGATTTCAAAGGGGTAATTCAATGTTATACACAATTGAATTACAGAACTCCACTTACTCTGTTAGTTTTCTTGCACAATCTATGTTGTTCTTGAAACAGCTTGTAATCTTTTCAGTTCACAGTTAGCTTTCATTAGAAAATGATTCTAGTACAAAATTGGCTAATAGCACATTGCATTCACTGTTAGTTTTCCAGGGGATAAGTTCTTCCTAGACTACCAGGTTTACCGGCACGTTGACTTGAACGTTACTATTCATTGAGAAATGTTCACTTAGAAAACAGGACCATGCAGCTTGAATACAGGCTTAGTTAGGAAAGCGGATTGCCTTTACAGTAGAGAACAGGACAGAACAACATGACATTCACGATGAGTTTTCAATGAGAAACGAAAGAAACCAAGATGTCCTACTCTTAGAATTCCTTGGGAATTTTGAATCCAACTGATCCTACCAGATAACCGGTGAATGAAACTGTCAATTTATGCTTACTTTAGAAGAAGGGAATTGTCCTTCCTTCACAATATTGATCATAGAACGTTGAATTCGCTCCTACTTTTGAAAGAGAAATGTTTATTGTACACAGTTTTCAACAGGAAACATTCTCAGTATTGAACACAGTTCTAGCTCTTTGAATTCATCTTTGTTTTCAATAGGAAATGTTCCGAGCATATAACTTCTGATCGAACTTTGAAAACAATCTTAGATTACCATTGGAATGTTGTCTGTAATGAAATTACAGAACATTGTATTTGCGGTTAGTCTTCAGTGAGAAACGTTCATTTCTAACAGCGCGACTACAGAACATTGATTTCAAGGATAGATTTTCAAAGGGTAATTTCAATGTTATACACAATTGAATTACAGAACTCCCACTTACTCTGTTATTTTCTTGCACAATCTATGTTGTTTATTGAAGCAGCTTGTAATCTTTTCAGTTCACAGTTAGCTTTCATTAGTAAATGATGCTAGTACATAAATCGGCTAATAGCACATTGGCATTCACTGTTAGTTTTCCAGGGGATAAGTTCATCCTAGAAAACAGGTTTATGGCACGTTGAATTGAACGTTACTATTCATTGAGAAATGTTCACTTAGAATACAGGACTATGCAACATTAAATACAGGCTTAGTTAGGAAAGCGATTGGCTTTACAGTAGAGGACAGGACAGAACAACATGACATTCACGATGAGTTTTTCAAATGAGGAACGAAAGAATCCATGATGTCCTCTCTTCTTTGAATTCCTTGGGATTTTCAATACCAACTGATCCTACCAGATAACCGGTGAATGAAGACTGTCAATTACCTTACATTTAAGAAGGGGAATGGAGCTACCCACACAATACGATCATAGAACGTTGATATTCGCTCCTACTTTGAAAGAGAATTGTTTATTGTACACCGTTTTCAACAGGAAACATTCTCCGTTTTCACATAGTTCTAGCTCTTTGAATTCATCTTCGTTTTCAATAGGACAAGTTCCGAACATATAACTTCAGATTGAACATTGAAAACAATCTTAGATTACCATTGAATGTTGTCTGTAATGAAATTAGAAAACATGGTATTCGCGGGTCAGTCTTTCAGTGAGAAATGTTCATTTTCTAAGAGCGGGACTACAGAAACATTGATTTCAATGATAGATTTCAAAGGGTAATTCAATGTTATACACAAATGAATTACAGAACTCCACTTACTTCTGTTAGTTTTCTTGCACAATCTATGTTGAGTTCTTCAAACAGCTTCTAATCTTTTCAGTTCACAGTTAGCTTTCATTAGTAAATGATTCTAGTACAAAATCGGCTAATAGCACATTGCATTCACTGTTAGTTTTCCAGGGGATAATTTCTTCCTAGACAACAGGTTTACGGCACGTTGACTTGAACGTTACTATTCATTGAGAAATGTTCACTTAGAAAGCAGGACCATGCAACATTGAATACAGGCTTAGTTAGGAAAGCGGATTGCTTTACAGTAGAGAACCGGACAGAACAACATGACATTGACGATGAGTTTTCAATGAGAAACGAAAGAAACCAAGATGTCCTACTCTTAGAATTCCTTGGGAATTTTGAACAGCAACTGATCCTACCAGATAACCGGTGAATGAAACTGTCAATTACGCTTACTTTAAGAAGGGAATTGTCCTTCCTTCACAATATGATCATAGAACGTTGAATTCGCTCCTACTTTTGGAAGGGAATTGTTTATTGTACACCGTTTTCAACAGGAAACATTCTCCGTTTTCACACAGTTCTAGCTCCTTGTAATTCATCTTTGTTTTTCAATAGGAAATGTTCCATCATATAACTTCTGATCGAACTTTGAAAGCAATCTTAGATTACCATTGGAATGTTGTCTGTTAATGAAATTACAGAACATTGTATTTGCGTCGTAGTCTTCAGTGAGAACGTTCATTTCTAACAGCGGGACTACAGAACTTTGATTTCAAGATAGATTTCAAAGGGTAATCAATGTTATACGACTAATGAATTTACAGAACTCCACTTACTCTGTTAGATTTCTTGCACAATCTATGGTTGTTATTGAAAGCAGATTGTAATCTTTTCAAGTTCACAGTTTGCTTTCATTAGTAAATGATGCAAGTACAAAATCGGCTAATAGCACATTGCATTCACTGTTAGTTTTCCATGGGGATAAGTTCTTCCTAGACAACAGTTTATGGCACGTTGAATTGAAACGTTACTATTCTATTGAGAAATGTTCACTTAGGAAAACAGGACTATGCAACATTTAAATACAGGCTTATTTAGGAAAGCGATTGAGCTTTACAGTAGAGGGACAGGACAGAACAACATGACATTCACGATGAGTTTTCAATGAGGAAACGAAAGAAATCCATGATGTCCTACTCTTTGAATTCCTTGGTGATTTTTCAATACCAACTGATCTACCAGATAACCGGTGAATGAAACTGTCAATTACGCTACTTTAAGAAGGGAATGGAGCTTCCACACAATACGATCATAGAACGTTGAATTCGCTCCTTCTTTTGAAAGAGAATTGTTTATTGTAACCGTTTTCAACAGGAAACATTCTCGTTTTCACTACAGTTCTAGCTCTTTGAATTCATCTTCGTTTTGCAATAGACAAGTTCCGAACATATAGACTTCAGATTGTGAACTTGAAAACAATCTTAGATTACCATTGGAATGTTTGTCTGTAATGAGAATTAGAAGAACATGTATTCGCGGGTTAGGTCTTCAGTGAGAAACGTTTCATTCTAAGCAGCGGGACTACAGAACTTTGATTTCTAGGATAGATTTCAAAGGGTAATTCAATGTTAACACTATTGAATTACAGAACTCCACTTACTCTGTTATTTTGTTGCACAATCTATGTTGCTATTGAAGCAGCTTGTAATATTTTCAGTTCACAGTTAGCTTTCATTAGTAAATGATGCTAGTACAAAATCGGCTAATAGCACATTGCATTCACTGTTAGTTTTCCAGGGGATAAGTTCTTCCTAGAAAACAGGTTTATGGCACGTTGAATTGAACGTTACTATTCATTGAGAAATGTTCATTTAGAAAACAGGACTATGCAACATTAAATACAGGCTTAGTTAGGAAAACGGATTGCTTTACAGTAGAGAAAAGGACAGAACAACATGACATTCACGATGAGTTTTCAATGTGAAACGAAAGAATCCAAGATGTCCTACACTTTGAATTCCTTGGGGTTTTTCAATACCAACTTATCCTACCAGATAACCGGTGAATGAAACTGTCAATTACGCTTACTTGAAGACGGGAATTGAGCTTCCTACACAATACGATCATAGAACGTTGAATTCGCTCCTACTTTTGAAAGAGAAATGTTTATTGTACACAGTTTTCAACAGGAAACATTCTCAGTATTGACACAGTTCTAGCTCTTTGAATTCATCTTTGTTTTCAATAGGAAATGTTCCGAGCATATAACTTCTGATAGAACTTTTAAAACAATCTTAGATTATCATTGGAATGTTGTGTGTAATGAAATTACAGAACATTGTGTTTACGGTTAGTCTTCAGTGAGTACGTTCATTTCTAACAGCGGGACTACAGAACATTGATTTCAAGGATAGATTTCAAAGGGTAATTCAATGTTAACACTATTGAATTACAGAACTCCACTTACCCTGTTATTTTCTTGCACAATCTATGTTGTTATTGAAGCAGCTTGTAATCTTTTCAGTTCACAGTTAGCTTTCATTAGTAAATGATGCTAGTACAAAATTGGCTAATAGCACATTGCATTCACTGTTAGTTTTCCAGGGGATAAGTTCTTCCTAGAAAACAGGCTTTATGGGACGTTGAATTGAACGTTACTATTCATTGAGAAATGTTCCACTTAGAAAACAGACTATGCAAGCATTGAATACAGGCTTAGTTAGGAAAGCGATTGCTTTACAGTAGAGGACAGGACAGAACAACATGACATTCACGATGATTTTTCAATGAGAAACGAAAGAAACCAATATGTCCTACTCTTAGAATTCTTGGGATTTTTTGAATAGCAACTGATCCTAACCAGATAACCGGTGAATGAAACTGTCAATTACGCTTACTTTAAGAAGGGAATTGTCCTCCTTCACAATATGATCATAGAACGTTGAATTCGCTCCTACTTTTGAAAGAGAAATGTTTATTGTACACAGTTTTCAACAGAAACATTCTCAGTATTACACAGTTCTTAGCTCTTTGAATTCATCTTTTCTTTCAATAGGAAATGTTCGGAGCATATAACTTCTGATGCGAACTTTGAAAACATCTTAGATTACCATTGGAATGTTGTCTGTAATGAAATTACAGAACATTGTATTTGCGGTAAGTCTTCAGTGAGAGAACGTTCATTTCTAACAGCGGGACTACAGAGACATTGATTTCAAAGGATAGATTTCAAGGGTAAATTCAATTTATACACAATTGAGATTACAGAAACTCCACTTACTCTGATTAGTTTTCTTGCACAATCTATGTTGTTTATTGAAACAGCTTCTAATCTTTTCAGTTCACAGTTAGCTTTCATTAGTAAAGATTCTAGTACAAAATCGGCTAATAGCACATTGCATTCACTGTTAGTTTTCCAGGGAGATAAGTTCTTCCTAGAAAACAGGTTTATCGGAACGTTGAATTGAACGTTGCTATTCATTGAGAAATGTTCACTTAGAAAACAGGACTATGCAACATTGAATACAGGCTTAGTTTAGGAAAGTCGATTGCTTTACATGTAGAGGAACAGGACAGAAACAACATGACATTCACGATGAGTTTTCAAGTGAGATACGAAAGAATCCAAGATGTCCTACTCTTTGAAGTCCTTGGGATTTTTCAATTACCAACTGATCCTACCAGATAACCGTGAAGTGAAACTGTCAATTACGCTTACTTCATGAAGGGAATGGAGCTTCCCACACAATACGATCATAGAAAGTTGAATTCGCTCCTACTTTTGAAAGAAGAATTGTTTATTGTACACCGTATTCAACAGGAAACATTCTCCGTTTTCACACACTGTCTAGCTCTTTGAGATTCATCTTCGTTTTCAATAGGACAAGTTCCGAACATTATAACTTCAGATTGGAACATTGAAAACTAATCTTATATTACCATTGGAAATGGTTGTCTGTGAATGACAATTAGAAAACATGGTATTTCGCGGTTAGTCTTCCAGTGAGAAACGGTTCATTTTCTAACAGCGGGACTACAGAACTTTGATTTCAAGGATAGATTTCAAAGGGTAATTCAATGTTATACCACAAATGAATTACAGAACTTCCACTTACTCTGTTAGTATTTTCTTGCACTATCTATGTTGTTATTTAAACAGCTTCTAATCTTTCAGTTCACTGTTAGCTTTCATTATAAATGATTCTAGTACAAAATCGGCTATTAGCACATTGCATTCACTGTTAGTTTTCCAGGGGATAAGTATCTTCCTAGACAACAGGGTTTACGGCACGTTGACTTGAACGTTACTTATTCATTGAGGAAATGTTCCACTTAGGAAAACAGGGACCATGCATGCTTGATATACAGGCTTAGTTAGGGAAAGCGGATTGCTTTACAGTAGAGACAGGACAGAACAGACATGACATTCACGATGAGTTTTTCAATGAGAAACGAAAGAATCCAAGATGTCCTACTCTTAGAATTCCTTGGTGGATTTTTGAATAGCAAGCTGATTCCTACCAGATAACCGTTGAATGAAACTGTCAATTACGCTTACTTTAAGATGGGAATTGTCTTCCTTCACAATATGATCATAGAACGTTGAATTCGCTCCTACTTTTGAAAGAGAAATGTTTATTGTACACAGGTTTTCAACAGGAAACATTCTCAGTATTACACAGTTCTAGCTCTTTGAATTCATCTTTGGTTTTCAATAGGAAATGTTCCGAGCATATAACTTCTGATCGAACTTTGAAAACAATCTTAGATTAACCATTGGAATGTTGTCTGTAATGAAATTACAGAACATTGTATTTGCGGTTAGTCTTCAGTTGAGAAACGTTCATTTTCTAACAGCGGGGACTACAGAACCTTGATTTCAAGGATAGAGATTTCAAAGGGTAATTCAATGTTAGAGCACAATTGAATTACAGACTACCACTTACTCTGTTATTTTCTGCACAATCTATGCTGTTCTTGAAACAGCTTCTATCTTTTCAGTTCACAGTTAGCTTTCATTAGTAAATGATTCTAGTACAAGAATCGGCTAATAGCACAATGCATTCACTGTTAGTTTTCCAGGGGATAATGTTCTTCCTAGAAAACAGGTTTATGGCACGTTGAATGGACGTTACTATTCATTGAGAAATGTTCACTTCGAAAGCAGGACCATGCAGCTTTGAATACAGGCTTAGTTAGGAAAGCGGTTGGCTTTACACTAAAGGACAGCACAGAACAACATGACATTCACGATGAGTTTTCAATGAGAAACGAAAGAATCCAAGATGTCCTACTCTTTGCATTCCTTTGGAATTTTGAGTAGCAACTGATCCTACCATATAACTGGTGAATGAAACTGTCCATTACGCTTACTTTAAGAAGGGAATAGACCTTCCTTCACAATATGGTCATAGAACGTTGAATTCGCTCCTACTTTTGAAAGAGAATTGTTTATTGTACACCGTTTTCAACAGGAAGCATTCTCCGAGTTCACACAGTTCTAGCTCTTTTTCAATAGGACAAGTTCCGAACATATAAATTCAGATTGAACTTTGAAAACAATCTTAGATTACCATTGGAATGTTGTCTGTAATGAAATTAGAAAACATGGTATTCGCGGTTAGTCTTCAGTGAGAAACGTTCATTTCTAACAGCAGGGACTACAGAACTTTGATTTCAAGGATAGATTTCAAGAGGGTAATTCAATGTAAACACAATTGAATTACAGAACTCCACTTTACTCTGTTAGTTTTCTTGCACAATCTAGTTTTTATTGAAACAGCTTCTAATCATTTTCAGTTATCAGTTAGCTTCAGTTAGTTAAATGATGCTAGTACAGAAATTCGGCTAATAGCACATTGCATTCACTGTTAGTTTTCCAGGGGGATAAGGTTCTTCCTAGACTACAGGGTTTACGGCACGTTGAATGAACGTTATATTCATTTAGAAATGTTCATATAGAAAACAGGACTATGCAACATTAAATACAGGCTTAGTTAGGAAAGCGGATTGCTTTACAGTAGAGAACAGGACAGAACAACATGACATTCACGATGAGTTTTCAATGTGAAACGAAAGAATCCAAGATGTCCTACTCTTTGAATTCCTTGGGATTTTTCAATACCAACTTATCCTACCAGATAACCAGTGAATGAAAATGTCAATTACACTTACTTTAAGAAGGGAATTTAGCTTCCTACACAATACGATCATAGAACGTTGAATTCACTCCTACTTTTGAAAGAGAATGTTTATTGTACACAGTTTTCAACAGGAAACATTCTGAGTATTCACACATTTCTAGCTCTTTGAATTCATCTTTGTTTTCAATAGGAAATGTTCCGAGCATATAACTTCTGATCGAACATTGAAAACAATCTTAGATTATCATTGGAATGTTGTGTGTAATGAAATTACAGAACATTGTGTTTACGGTTAGTCTTCAGTGAGTACGTTCATTTCTAACAGCGGGACTACAGAACATTGATTTCAAGGATAGATTTCAAAGGGTAATTCAATGTTAACACTATTGAATTACAGAACTCCACTTACCCTGTTATTTTCTTGCACAATCTATGTTGTTATTGAAGCAGCTTGTAATCTTTTCCGTTCACAGTTAGCTTTCATTACTAAATGATGCTAGTACAAAATCGGCTAATAGCACATTGCATTCACTGATAGTTTTCCAGGGGATAAGTTCTTCCTAGGAAACAGGTTTATGGCACGTTGAATTGAACGTTACTATTCATTGAGAAATGTTCACTTAGAAAACAGGACTATGCAACATTAAATACAGGCTTAGCTAGGAGAGCGATTGGCTTTACAGTAGAGGACAGGACAGAACAACATGACATTCACGATGAGTTTTCAATGAGGAACGAAAGAATCCATGATGTCCTACTCTTTGAATTCCTTGCGATTTTTCAATACCAACTGATCCTACCAGATAACCGGTGAATGAAACTGTCAATTACGCTTACTTTAAGAAGGGAATTGTCCTTCCTTCACAATATGATCATAGAACGTTGAATTCGCTCCTACTTTTGTAAGGGAATTGTTTATTGTACACCGTTTTCAACAGGAAACATTCTCCGTTTTCACACAGTTCTAGCTCTTTGAATTCCTCTTCGTTTTCAATAGGACAAGTTCCGAACATATAACTTCAGTTCGAACTTTGAAAACAATCTTAGATTACCATTGGAATGTTGTCTGTAATGAAATTAGAAAACATGGTATTCGCTGTCAGTCATCAGTGAGAAGTGTTCATTTCTACGAGCGGGACTACAGAACCTTGATTTCAAGGATAGATTTTAAAGGGTAATTAAATGTTATACACAATTGAATTACAGTACTCCACTTGCTCTGTTAGTGTTCTTGCACAATCTATGTTGTTCTTGAAACAGCCTCTAATCTTTTCAGTTCACAGTTAGCTTTCATTAGTAAATGATTCTAGTACAAAATCGGCTAATAGCACATTGCATTCACTGTTAGTTTTCCAGGGGATAAGTTCTTCCTAGACAACAGGTTTACGGCACGTTGACTTGAACGTTACTATTCATTGAGAAATGTTCACTTCGAAAGCAGGACCATGCAGCTTTGAATACAGGCTTAGTTAGGAAAGCGGATTGCTTTACAGTAGAGAACCGGACAGAACAACATGACATTCACGATGAGTTTTCAATGAGAAACGAAAGAAACCATGATGTCCTACTCTTAGAATTCCTTGGGAATTTTGAGTAGCAACTGATCCTACCAGATAAGTGGTGAATGAAACTGTCAATTACGCTTACTTTAAGAAGGGAATTGTCCTTCCTTCACAATATGATCATAGAACGTTGAATTCGCTCCTACTTTTGAAAGAGAATTGTTTATTGTACACCGTTTTCAACAGGAAACATTCTCCGTTTTCACACAGTTCAAGCTCTTTGAATTCATCTTCGTTTTCAATAGGACAAGTTCCGAACATATAACTTCAGTTCGAACTTTGAAAACAATCTTAGATTACCATTGGAATGTTGTCTGTAATGAAATTAGAAAACATGGTATTCGCGGTTAGTCTTCAGTGAGAAACGTTCATTTCTAACAGCGGGACTACAGAACATTGATTTCAAGGATAGATTTCAAAGGGTAATTCAATGTTAACACTATTGAATTACAGAACTCCACTTACTCTGTTATTTTCTTGCACAATCTATGTTGCTATTGAAGCAGCTTGTAATATTTTCAGTTCACAGTTAGCTTTCATTAGTAAATGATGCTAGTACAAAATCGGCTAATAGCACATTGCATTCACTGTTAGTTTTCCAGGGGATAAGTTCTTCCTAGAAAACAGGTTTATGGCACGTTGAATTGAACGTTACTATTCATTGAGAAATGTTCATATAGAAAACAGGACTATGCAACATTAAATACAGGCTTAGTTAGGAAAGCGGATTGCTTTACAGTAGAGAACAGGACAGAACAACATGACATTCACGATGAGTTTTCAATGTGAAACGAAAGAATCCAAGATGTCCTACTCTTTGAATTCCTTGGGATTTTTCAATACCAACTTATCCTACCAGATAACCGGTGAATGAAACTGTCAATTACGCTTACTTGAAGACGGGAATTTAGCTTCCTACACAATACGATCATAGAACGTTGAATTCGCTCCTACTTTTGAAAGAGAAATGTTTATTGTACACAGTTTTCAACAGGAAACATTCTCAGTATTGACAGAGTTCTAGCTCTTTGAATTCATCTTTGTTTTCAATAGGAAATGTTCCGAGCATATAACTTCTGATCGAACATTGAAAACAATCTTAGATTATCATTGGAATGTTGTGTGTAATGAAATTACAGAACATTGTGTTTACGGTTAGTCTTCAGTGAGTACGTTCATTTCTAACAGCGGGACTACAGAACATTGATTTCAAGGATAGATTTCAAAGGGTAATTCAATGTTAACACTATTGAATTACAGAACTCCACTTACTCTGTTATTTTCTTGCACAATCTATGTTGTTATTGAAGCAGCTTGTAATCTTTTCAGTTCACAGTTAGCTTTCATTAGTAAATGATGCTAGTACAAAATTGGCTAATAGCACATTGCATTCACTGTTAGTTTTCCAGGAGATAAGTTCTTCCTAGACAACAGGTTTATGGCACGTTGAATTGAACGTTACTATTCATTGAGAAATGTTCACTTAGAAAACAGGACTATGCAACATTAAATACAGGCTTAGCTAGGAGAGCGATTGGCTTTACAGTAGAGGACAGGACAGAACAACATGACAGTCACGATGAGTTTTCAATGAGGAAGGAAAGAATCCATGATGTCCTACTCTTTGAATTCCTTGGGATTTTTCAATACCAACTGATCCTACCAGATAACCGGTGAATGAAACTGTCAATTACGCTTACTTTAAGAACGGAATGGATCTTCCCACACAATACGATTATAGAACGTTGAATTCGCTCCTACTTTTGAAAGGGAATTGTTTATTGTACACCGTTTTCAACAGGAAACATTCTCCGTTTTCACACAGTTCTAGCTCTTTGAATTCATCTTCATTTTCAATAGGACAAGTTCCGAACATATATCTTCAGATTGAACTTTGAAAACAATCTTAGTTTACCATTGGAATGTTGTCTGTAATGAAATTAGAAAACATGGTATTCGCGGTCAATGTTCAGTGAGAAATGTTGATTTCTAACAGCGGGACTACAGAACCTTGATTTCAAGGATAGATTTCAAAGGGTAATTAAATGTTATACACAATTGAATTACAGAACTCAACTTACTCTGTTAGTGTTCTTGCACAATCTATGTTGTTCTTGTAACAGCTTCTAATCTTTTCAGTTCACAGATAGCTTTCATTAGTAAATGATTCTAGTACAAAATCGGCTAATAGCACATTGCATTCACGGTTAGTTTTCCAGGGGATAAGATCTTCCTAGACAACAGGTTTACGGCACGTTGACTTGAACGTTACTATTCATTGAGAAATGTTCACTTAGAAAGCAGGACCATGCAGCTTTGAATACAGGCTTAGTTAGGAAAGCGGATTGCTTTACAGTACAGAACAGGACAGAACAACATGACATTCACGATGAGTTTTCAATGAGAAACGAAAGAAACCAAGATGTCCTACTCTTAGAATTCCTTGGGAATTTTGAATAGCAACTGATCCTACCAGATAACCAGTGAATGAAACTGTCAATTACGCTTACTTTAAGAAGGGAATTGTCCTTCCTTCACAATATGATCATAGAACGTTGAATTCGCTCCTACTTTTGAAAGAGAAATGTTTATTGTACACAGTTTTCAACAGGAAACATTCTCAGTATTGACACAGTTCTAGCTCTTTGAATTCATCTTTGTATTCAATAGGAAATGTTCTGAGCATATAACCTCTGATCGAACTTTGAAAACAATCTTAGATTACCTTTGGAATGTTGTTTGTAATGAAATTACAGAACATTGTATTTAAGGTTACTCTTCCAGTGAGAAATGTTCATTTCTAACAGCGGGACTACAGAAAATTGATTTCAAGGATAGATTTCAAAGGGTAATTCAATGTTAACACTATTGAATTACAGAACTCCACTTACTCTGTTATTTTCTTGCAGAATCTATGTTGGTATTGAAGCAGCTTGTAATCTTTTCAGTTCACAGTTAGCTTTCATTAGTAAATGATGCTAGTACAAAATCGGCTAATAGCACATTGCATTCACTGTTAGTTTTCCAGGGGATAAGTTCTTCCTAGAAAACAGGTTTATGGCACGTTGAATTGAACGTTACTATTCATTGAGAAATGTTCACTTAGAAAACAGGACTATGCAACATTAAATACAGGCTTAGTTAGGAAAGCGATTGGCTTTACAGTAGAGGACAGGACAGAACAACATGACATTCACGATGAGTTTTCTATGACGAACGAAAGAATCCATGATGTCCTACTCTTTGAATTCCTTGGGATTTTTCAATACCAACTGATCCTACCAGATAACCGGTGAATGAAACTGTCAATTACGCTTACTTTAAGAAGGGAATGGAGCTTCCCACACAATACGATCATAGAACGTTGAATTCGCTCCTACTTTTGAAAGAGAATTGTTTACTGTACACCGTTTTCAACAGGAAACATTCTCCGTTTTCACACAGTTCTAGCTCTTTTTCAATAGGACAAGTTCAGAACATATAACTTCAGATTGAACTTTGAAAACAATCTTAGATTACCATTGGAATGTTGTCCGTAATGAAATTAGAAAACATGGTATTCGCGGTTAGTCTTCAGTGAGAAACGTTCATTTCTAACAGTGGGACTACAGAACTTTGATTTCAAGGATAGATTTCAAAGGGTAATTCAATGTTAACACTATTGAATTACAGAACTCCACTTACTCTGTTAGTGTTCTTGCACAATCTATGTTGTTCTTGAAACAGCTTCTAATCTTTTCAGTTCACAGTTAGCTTTCATTAGTAAATGATTCTAGTACAAAATCGGCTAATAGCACATTGCATTCACTGTTAGTTTTCCAGGGGATAAGATTTTCCTTGAGAACAGGTTTACGGCACGTTGACTTGAACGTAACTATTCATTGAGAAATGTTCACTTAGAAAGCAGGACCATGCAGCTTTGAATACAGGCTTAGTTAGGAAAGCGGATTGCTTTACAGTAGAGAACCGGACAGAACAACATGACATTCACGATGAGTTTTCAATGAGAAACGAAAGAAACCAAGATGTCCTACTCTTATAATTCCTTGGGAATTTTGAATAGCAATTGATCCTACCAGATAACCGGTGAATGAAACTGTCAATTACGCTTACGTTAAGAAGGGAATTGTCCTTCCTTCACAATATGATCATAGAACGTTGAATTCGCTCCTACTTTTGAAAGAGAATTGTTTATTGTACACCGTTTTCAACAGGATACATTCTCCGTTTTCACACAGTTCTAGCTCTTTTTCAATAGGACAAGTTCCGAACATATAAATTCAGATTGAACTTTGAAAACAATCTTAGATTACCATTGGAATGTTTTCTGTAATGAAATTAGAAAAAATGGTATTTGCGGTTAGTCTTCAGTGAGAAACGTTCATTTCTAACAGCGGGACTACAGAACTTTGATTTCAAGGATAGATTTCAAAGGGTAATTCAATGGTAACACTATTGAATTACAGAACTCCACTTACTCTGTTATTTTCTTGCACAATCTATGTTGCTATTGAAGCAGCTTGTAATATTTTCAGTTCACAGTTAGCTTTCATTAGTAAATGATGCTAGTACAAATTCGGCTAATAGCACATTGCATTCACTGTTAGTTTTCCAGGGGATAAGTTCTTCCTAGAAAACAGGTTTATGGCACGTTGAATTGAACGTTACTATTCATTTAGAAATGTTCATTTTGAAAAGAGGACTATGCCACATTAAATACAGGCTTAGTTAGGAAAGCGAATTGCTTTACAGTAGAGAACAGGACAGAACAACATGACATTCACGATGAGTTTTCAATGTGAAACGAAAGAATCCAAAATGTCCTACTCTTTGAATTCCTTGGGATTTTTCAATACCAACTTATCCTACCAGATAACCGGTGAATGAAACTGTCAATTACGCTTACTTGAAGACGGGAATTGAGCTTCCTACACAATACGATCATAGAACGTTGAATTCGCTCCTACTTTTGAAAGAGAAATGTTTATTGTACACAGTTTTCAACAGGAAACATTCTCAGTATTGACACAGTTCTAGCTCTTTGAATTCATCTTTGTTTTCAATAGGAAATGTTCCGAGCATATAACTTCTGATCGAACTTTGAAAACAATCTTAGATTATCATTGGAATGTTGTGTGTAATGAAATTACAGAACATTGTGTTTACGGTTAGTCTTCAGTGAGTACGTTCATTTCTAACAGCGGGACTACAGAACATTGATTTCAAGGATAGATTTCAAAGGGTAATTCAATGTTAACACTATTGAATTACAGAACTCCACTTACTCTGTTATTTTCTTGCACAATCTATGTTGTTATTGAAGCAGCTTGTAATCTTTTCAGTTCACAGTTAGCTTTCATTAGTAAATGATGCTAGTACAAAATCGGCTAATAGCACATTGCATTCACTGTTAGTTTTCCAGGAGATAAGTTCTTCCTAGACAACAGGTTTTTGGCACGTTGACTTGAACGTTACTATTCATTGAGAAATGTTCACTTAGAAAGCAGGACCATGCAGCTTTGAATACAGGCTTAGTTAGGAAAGCGGATTGCTTTACAGTAGAGAACCGGACAGAACAACATGACATTCACGATGAGTTTTCAATGAGAAACGAAAGAAACCAAGATGTCCTACTCTTAGAATTCCTTGGGAATTTTGAATAGCAACTGATCCTACCAGATAACCGGTGAATGAAACTGTCAATTACGCTTACTTTAAGAAGGGAATTGTCCTTCCTTCACAATATGATCATAGAACGTTGAATTCGCTCCTACTTTTGAAAGGGAATTGTTTATTGTACACCGTTTTCAACAGGAAACATTCTCCGTTTTCACACAGTTCAAGCTCTTTCAATTCCTCTTCATTTTCAATAGGACAAGTTCCGAACATATAACTTCAGATTGAACTTTGAAAACAATCTTAGATTACCATTGGAATGTTGTCTGTAATGAAATTAGAAAACATGGTATTCGCGGTTAGTCTTCAGTGAGAAACGTTCATTTCTACCAATGGGACTACAGAACTTTGATTTCAAGGATAGATTTCAAAGGGTAATTCAATGTTATACACAATTGAATTACAGAACTCCACTTACTCGGTTAGTTTTCTTGCACAATCTATGTTGTTATTGAAACAGCTTCTAATCTTTTCAGTTCACAGTTAGCTTTCATTAGTAAATGATGCTAGTATAAAATCGGCTAATAGCACATTGCATTCACTGTTAGTTTTCCAGGGGATAAGTTCTTCCTAGACAGCAAGTTTACGGAACGTTGAATTGAACGTTGCTATTCATTGAGATATGTTCACTTAGAAAGCAGGACTATGCAACATTGAATACAGGCATAGTTAGGAGAGCGGATTGCTTTACAGTAGAGAACACGACAGAAAAACATGATATTCACGATGAGTTTTCAATGAGAAACGAAAGAATCCAAGATGTCCTACTCTTTGAATTCCTTGGGATTTTTCAATACCAACTTACCCTACCAGATAACCGGTGAATGAAACTGTCAATTACGCTTACATTAAGAAGGGAATTGAGCTTCCTACACAATATGATCATAGAACGTTGAATTCGCTCCTACTTTTGAAAGAGAAATGTTTATTGTACACAGTTTTCAACAGGAAACAATCTCAGTATTCACACAGTTCTCGCTCTTTGAATTCATCTTTGTTTTCAATAGGAAAGGTTCCGAGCATATAACTTCTGATCGAACTTTGAAAACAATCTTAGGTTACCATTGGAATGTTGTGTGTAATGAAATTACAGAACATTGTATTTGCGGTTAGTCTTCAGTGAGAAACGTTCATTTCTAACAGCGGGACTACAGAACATTGATTTCAAGGATAGATTTCAAAGGGTAATTCAATGTTAACACTATTGAATTACAGAACTCCACTTACACTGTTATTTTCTTGCACAATCTATGTTGTTATTGAAGCATCTTGTAATCTTTTCAGTTCACAGTTAGCTTTCATTAGTAAATGATGCTAGTACAAAATCGGCTAATAGCACATTGCATTCACTGTTAGTTTTCCAGGGGATAAGTTCTTCCTAGACAACAAGTTTATGGCACGTTGAATTGAACGTTACTATTCATTGAGAAATGTTCACTTAGAAAACAGGACTATGCAACATTCAATACAGGCTTAGTTAGGAAAGCGATTGGCTTTACAGTAGAGGACAGAGCAACATGACATTCACGATACGTTTTCAATGAGGAACGAAAGAATCCATGATGTCCTACTCTTTGAATTCCTTGCGATTTTTCAATACCAACTGATCCTACCAGATAACCGGTGAATGAAACTGTCAATTACGCTTACTTTAAGAAGGGAATGGACCTTCCCACACAATACGATCATAGAACGTTGAATTCGTCCTACTTTTGAAAGAGAATTGTTTATTGTACACCGTTCTCAACAGGACATATTCTCCGTTTTCACACAGTTCTAGCTCTTTGAATTCATCTTCGTTTTCAATAGGACAAGTTCCGAACATATAACTTCAGATTGAACTTTGAAAACAATCTTAGATTACCATTGGAATGTTGTCTGTAATGAAATTAGAAAACATGGTATTCGCGGTCAGTCTTCAGTGAGAAATGTTCATTTCTAACAGCGGGACTACAGAACCTTGATTTCAAGGATATATTTCAAAGGGTAATTCAATGTTATACACAATTGTATTACCGAACTCCACTTACTCTGTTAGTTTTCTGGCACAATCTATGTTGTTATTGAAGCAGCTTGTAATCTTTTCAGTTCACAGTTAGCTTTCATTAGTAAATGATGCTAGTACAAAATTGGCTAATAGCACATTGCATTCACTGTTAGTTTTCCAGGAGATAAGTTCTTCCTAGACAACAGGTTTATGGCACGTTGAATTGAACGTTACTATTCATTGAGAAATGTTCACTTAGAAAACAGGACTATGCAACATTAAATACAGGCTTAGCTAGAGAGCGATTGGCTTTACAGTAGAGGACAGGACAGAACAACATGACATTCACGATGAGTTTTCAATGAGGAAGGAAAGAATCCATGATGTCCTACTCTTTGAATTCCTTGGGATTTTTCAATACCAACTGATCCTACCAGATAACCGGTGAATGAAACTGTCAGGTACGCTTACTTTAAGAAGGGAATGGAGCTTCCCACACAATACGATCATAGAACGTTGAAGTCGCTCCTACTTTGAAAGAGAATTGTTTATTGTACACTGTTTTCAACAGGAAACATTCTCAGTTTTCACACAGTTCTAGCTGTTCTAATTCATCTTTGTTTTCAATAGGACAAGTTAGGAAAATATAACTTCAGAGTGAATTTTGAAAACAATCTTAGTTTACCATTGGAATGTTTTCTGTAATGAAATTAGAAAACATGGTATTCGCGGTTAGTCTTCAGTGAGAAACGTTCTTTTTTAACAGCAGGACTACAGAACTTTGATGTCAAAGGGTAATTCAATGTTACACACAATAGAATTACTGAACTCCACTTACTCTGTTAGTTTTCTTGCACAATCTATGTTGTTATTGAAACAGCTTCTAATCTTTTCAGTTCACAGTTAGCTTTCATTAGTAAATGATGCTAGTACAAAATCGGCTAATAGCACATTGCATTCACTGTTAGTTTTCCAGGGGATAAGTTCTTCCTAGACAGCAGGTTTACAGAAAGTTGAATGGAACATTGCTATTCATTGAGATATGTTCACTTAGAAAAAAGGACTATGCAACATTGAATACAGGCTTAGTTAGGTTTGCGGATTGCTTTACAGTAGAGAACACGACGAAAACATGATATTCACGATGAGTTTTCAATGAGAAACGAAAGAATCCGAAATGTCCTACGCTTTGAATTCCTTGGGATTTTTCAATACCAACTGATCCTACCAGATAACCGGTGAATGAAACTGTCAATTATGCTTACTTTAAGAAGGGAATTGAGCTTCCTACACAATACGATCATAGAACGTTGAATTCGCTCCTACTTTTGAAAGAGAATTGTTTATTGTACACCGTTTTCTACAGGAAACATTCTCTGTATTCACACAGTTCTCGCTCTTTGAATTCATCTTCGTTTTCAATAGGACAAGTTCCGAACATATAACTTCAGATTGAACTTTGAAAACAATCTTAGATTACCATTGGAATGTTGTCTGTAATGAAATTAGAAAACATGGTATTCGCGGTTAGTCTTCAGTGAGAAACGTTCATTTCTAACAGCGGGACTACAAAACCGTGATTTCAAGGATAGATTTCAAAGGGTAATTCAATGTTATACACAATTGAATTACAGAACTCCACTTACTCTGTTAGTTTTCTTGCACAATCTATGTTGTTCTTGAAACAGCTTCTAATCTTTTCAGTTCACAGTTAGCTTTCATTAGTAAATGATTCTAGTGCAAAATCGGCTAATAGCACATTGCATTCACTGTTAGTTTTCCAGGGGATAAGTTCTTCCTAGACAACAGGTTTACGGCACGTTGATTTGAACGTTAATATTCATTGAGAAATGTTCACATAGAAAACAGGACCATGCATCTTTGAATACAGGCTTAGTTAGGAAAGCGGATTGCTTTACCGTAGAAAACAGGAAAGAACAACATGACATTCACGATGAGTTTTCAATGAGAAACGGAAGAAACCAAGATGTCCTACTCTTAGAATTCCTTGGGAATTTTGAATAACAACTGATCCTACCAGATAACCGGTGAATGAAACTGTCAATTACGCTTACTTTAAGAAGGGAATGGAGCTTCCCACACAATACGATCATAGAACGTTGAATTCGCTCCTACTTTTGAAAGGTAATTGTTTATTGTTCACCGTTTTCAACAGGAAAAATTCTCTGTTTTCACACAGTTCTAGCTCTTTGAATTCATCTTCGTTTTCAATAGGACAAGTTCCGAACATATAACTTCAGACTGAACTTTGAAAACAATCTAAGATTACCATTGGAATGTTGTCTGTAATGAAATTAGAAAACATGGTATTTGCAGTCAGAATTCAGTGAGAATGTTCATTTCTAAGAGAGGAACTACAGAACCTTGAATTCAAGGATAGATTTCAAAGGGTAATTCTATGTTATACACAATTGAATTACAGAGCTCCACTTACTCTGTTAGTTTTCTTGCACAATCTATGTTGTTCTTGAAACAGCTTCTAATCTTTTCAGTTCACAGTTAGCTTTCATTAGTAAATGATGCTAGTACAAAATCGGGTAATAGCACATTGCATTCACTGTTTAGTTTTCCAGGGGATAAGTTCTGTCTAGACAGCAGGTTAACGGAACGTTGAATGGAACGTTGGTATTCATTGAGATATGTTCACTTAGAAAACAGGACTATGCAACATTGAATACAGGCTTAGTTACAAAAGCAGATTGCTTTACAGTAGAGAACACGACAGAAAAACATGACATTCACGATGAGTTTTCAATGAGAAACGAAAGAATCCAAGATGTCCTACTCTTTGAATTCCTTGGGATTTTTCAATACCAACTTATCCTACCAGATAACCGGTGAATGAAACTGTCAATTACGCTTACTTTAAGAATTGAATTGAGCTTCCTACACAATAAGATCATAGAACGTTGAATTCGCTCCTACTTTTTAAAGAGAAGTGTTTATTGTACACAGTTTTCAACAGGAAACATTCTCAGTATTGACACAGTTCTAGCTCTTTGAATTCATCTTTGTTTTCAATAGGAAATGTTCAGAGCATATAACTTCTGATCGAACTTTGAAAACAATCTTAGATTACCATTGGAATGTTGTCTGTAATGAAATTAGAAAACATGGTATTCGCGGTTAGTCTTCAGTGAGAAACGTTCATTTCTAAGAGCGGGACTACAGAACGTTGATTTCAAGGATAGATTACAAAGGGTAATTCAATGTTATACACAATTGAATTACAGAACTCCACTTACTCGGTTAGTTTTCTCGCACAATCTATGTTGTTCTTGAAACAGCTTCTAATCTTTTCAGTTCACAGTTAGCTTTCATTAGTAAATGATTCTAGTACAAAATCGGCTAATAGCACATTGCATTCACTGTTAGTTTTCCCGGGGATAAGTTCTTCCTAGACAACAGGTTTACGGCACGTTGACTTGAACGATACTATTCATTGAGAAATGTTCACTTAGAAAAGAGGACCATGCAGCTTTGAATACAGGCTTAGTTAGGAAAGCGGATTGCTTTACAGTAGAGAACAGGACAGAACAACATGACAGTCATGATGAGTTTTCAATGAGAAATGAAAGAAACCAAGATGTCCTAATCTTAGAATTCCTTGGGATTTTTGAATAGCAACTGATCCTACCAGATAACCGGTGAATGAAACTGTCAATTACGCTTACTTTAAGAAGGGAATTGTCCTTCCTAAACAATATGATCATAGAACGTTGAATTTGCTCCTACTTTTGAAAGAGAAATGTTTATTGTACACAGTTTTGAACAGGAAACATTCTCAGTATTGACACAGTTCTAGCTCTTTGAATTCATCTTTGTTTTCAATAGGAAATGTTCCGAGCATATAACTTCTGATCGAACTTTCAAAACAATCTTAGATTACCATTGGAATGTTGTCTGTAATGAAATTACAGAACATTGAATTTGCGGTTAGTCTTCAGTGAGAAACGTTCATTTATAACAGCGGGACTACAGAACATTGATTTCAAGGATAGATTTCAAAGGGTAATTCAATGTTAACACTATTGAATTACAGATCTCCACTTACTCTGTTATTTTCTTGCACAATCTATGTTGTTATTGAAGCAGCTTGTAATCTTTTCAGTTCACAGTTAGCTTTCATTAGTAAATGATGCTAGTACAAAATCGGCTAATAGCACATTGCATTCACTGTTAGTTTTCCAGGGGATAAGTTCTTCCTAGAACACAGGTTTATGGCACGTTGAATTGAACGTTACTATTCATTGAGAAATGTTCACTTAGAAAACAGGACTATGCAACATTAAATACAGGCTTTGTTAGGAAAGCGATTGGCTTTACAGTAGAGGACAGGACAGAACAACATGACATTCACGATGAGTTTTCAGAGGAACGAAAGAATCCATGATGTCCTACTCTTTGAATTCCTTGGGATTTTTCAATACCAACTGATCCTACCAGATAACCGGTGAATGAAACTGTCAATTTCGCTTACTTTAAGAAGGGAATGGAGCTTCCCACACAATACGATCATAGAACGTTGAATTCGCTCCTACTTTTGAAAGAGAATAGTGTATTGTACACCGTTTTCAACAGGAAACATTCTCCGTTTTCACACAGTTCTAGCTCTTTGAATTCATCTTCGTTTTCAATGGGACAAGTTCCGAACATATAACTTCAGATTGAACTTTGAAAACAATCGTAGATTACCATTGGAATGTTGTCTGTAATGAAATTAGAAAACATGGTATTCGCGGTTAGTCTTCAGTGAGAAACGTTCATTTCTAACAGCAGGACTACAGAACTTTGATGTCAAAGGGTAATTCAATGTTATACACAATAGAATTACTGAACTCCACTTACTCTGTTAGTTTTCTTGCACAATCTATGTTGTTATTGAAACAGCTTCTAATCTTCTCAGTTCACAGTTAGCTTTCATTAGTAAATGATGCTAGTACAAAATCGGCTAATAGCACATTGCATTCACTGTTAGTTTTCCAGGTGATAAGTTCTTCCTAGACAGCAGGTTTACGGAAAGTTGAATGGAACGTTGTTATTCATTGAGATATGTTCACTTAGACAAAAGGACTACGCAACATTGAATACAGGCTTAGTTAGGTTTGCGGATTGCTTTACAGTAGAGAACACGACGAAAAACATGATATTCACGATGAGTTTTCAATGAGAAACGAAAGAATCCGAAATGTCCTACTCTTTGAATTCCTTGGGATTTTTCAATACCAACTGATCCTACCAGATACCCAGTGAATGAAACTGTCAATTACGCTTACGTTAAGAAGGGAATTGAGCTTCCTACACAATACGATCATAGAACGTTGAATTCGCTCCTACTTTTGAAAGAGAATTGTTTATTGTACACCGTTTTCTACAGGAAACATTCTCCGTATTCACACATTTCTCGCTCTTTGAATTCATCTTCGTTTTCAATAGGACAAGTTCCGAACATATAACTTCAGATTGAACTTTGAAAACAATCTTAGATTACCATTGGAATGTTGTCTGTAATGAAATTAGAAAACATGGTATTCGCGGTTAGTCTTCAGTGAGAAACGTTCATTTCTAACAGCGGGACTACAAAACCGTGATTTCAAGGATAGATTTCAAAGGGTAATTCAATGTTATACACAATTGAATTACAGAACTCCACTTACTCTGTTAGTTTTCTTGCACAATCTATGTTGTTCTGGAAACAGCTTCTAATCTTTTCAGTTCACAGTTAGCTTTCATTAGTAAATGATTCTAGTGCAAAATCGGCTAATAGCACATTGCATTCACTGTTAGTTTTCCAGGGGATAAGTTCTTCCTAGACAACAGGTTTATGGCATGTTGAATTGAACGTTACTATTCATTGAGAAATGTTCACTTAGAAAACAGGACTATGCAACATTAAATACAGGCTTAGTTAGGAAAGCGATAGGCTTTATAGTAGAGGACAGGACTGAACATGACATTCACGATGAGTTTTCAATGAGGAACGAAAGAATCCATGATGTCCAACTCTTTGAATTCCTTGGGATTTTTCAATACCAACTGATCCTACCAGATAACCGGTGAATGAAACTGTCAATTACGCTTACTTTAAGAAGGGAATGGAGCTTCACACACAATACGATCATAGAACATTGAATTCGCTCCTACTTTTGAAAGAGAATTGTTTATTGTACACCGTTTCAACAGGAAACATTCTCAGTATTGACACAGTTCTAGCTCTTTGAATTCATCTTTGTTTTCAATAGGATAATTTCCGAACATATAACTTCAGATTGAACTTTGAAAACAATCTTAGATTACCATTGGAATGTTGTCTGTAATGAAATTAGAAAACATGTTATTCGCGGTCAGTCTTCAGTGATAAACGTTCATTTCTAACAGCGGGACTACAGAACCTTGATTTCAAGGATAGATTTCAAAGGGTAATTCAATGTTAACACTATTGAATTAGAGAACTCCACTTACTCTGTTATTTTCTTGCACAATCTATGTTGTTATTGAAGCAGCTTGTAATCTTTTCAGTTCACAGTTAGCTTTCATTAGTAAATGATTCTACGACAAAATCGGCTAATAGCACATTGCATTCACTGTTAGTTTTCCAGGGGATAAGTTCTTCCTAGACAACAGGTTTACGGCACGTTGACTTGAACGTTACTATTCATTGAGAAATGTTCACTTAGAAAACAGGACCTTGCAGCTTTGAATACAGGCTTAGTTAGGAATGCGGATTGCTTTACAGTAGAGAACAGGACCGAACAACATGACATTCACGATGAGTTTTCAATGAGAAACGAAAGAAACCAAGATGTCCTACTCTTAGAATTCCTTAGGAATTTTGAACAGCAACAGATCCTACCAGATAACCGGTGAATGAAACTATCAATTACGCTTACTTTAAGAAGGGAATTGAGCTTCCTACACAATACGATCATAGAACGTTGAATTCGCTCCTACTTTTGAAAGAGAAATGTTTATTGTACAGAGTTTTCAACAGGAAACATTCTCAGTATTGACACAGTTCTAGCTCTTTGAAATCATCTTTGTTTTCAATAGGAAGTGTTCGGAGCATATAACTTCTGATCGAACTTCTGAAAACAACTCTTAGATTACCATTGGAATGTTGTCTGTAATGAAATTAGAACAACATGGTATTCGCGGTTAGTCTTCAGTGAGAAACGTTCATTTCTAACAGCGGGACTACAGAACATTGATTTCAAGGATAGATTTACAAAGGGTTAATTCAATGTTAACACTATTGAATTACAGAACCTCCACTTACTCTGTTATTTTCTTGCACAATCTATGTTGTTATTGAAGCAGCTTGTAATCTTTTCAGTTCACAGGTGAGCTTTCATTAGTAAATGATGCTAGTACAAAATCGGCTAATAGCACATTGCATTCACTGTTAGTTTTCCAGGGGGATAAGTTCTTCCTAGAAAACAGGTTTATGGCACGTTGAATTGAACGTTACCTATTCATTGAGAAATGTTTCACTTAGAAAACAGGACTATGGCAACATTAAATACAGGCTTAGTTAGGAAAGCGATTGCTCTTTACAGTAGAGGACAGGACAGAAACAACATGACATTCACGAATGAGTTTTCAATGAGGAACTAAAGAATCCATGATGTCCTACGCTTTGAATTCCTTGGGATTTTTCCAATACCAACTGATCCTACCAGATAACTGGTGAATGAAACTGTCAATTACGCTTACTTTAAGAAGGGAATGGAGCTTCCCACACAATACGATCATAGAACGTTGAATTCGCTCCTACTTTTGAAAGAGAATTGTTTATTGTACACCGTTTTCAACAGGAAACAATTCTCCGTTTTCACACAGTTCAAGCTCTTTTTCAATAGGACAAGTTCCGAACATATAACTCTCAGATTGAACTTTGAAAACAATCTTAGATTACCTTTGGAATGTTGTCTGTAATGAAATTAGAAAACATGGTATTCGCAGTTAGTCTTCAGTGAGAAACGTTTCATTTCTAAGAGCGGGGACTACAGAACCTTGATTTCAAGGATAGATTTCAAAGGCTAATTCAATGTTATACACAATTGAATTACAGAACTCCACTTACTCTGTTAGTTTTACTTGCACAATCTATGTTGTACTTGAAACAGCTTCTAATCTTTTCAGTTCACAGTTAGCTTTCATTAGTAAATGATTCTAGTACAAAATCGGCTAATAGCACATTGCATTCACTGTTAGTTTTCCAGGGGATAAGTTCTTCCTAGACAACAGATTTACGGCACATTGACTTGAACGTTACTATTCATTGAGAAATGTTCACTTAGAAAACAGGACTATGCAACATTAAATACAGGCTTAGTTAGGAAAAGTGGATTGCTTTACAGTAGAGAACAGGACAGAACAACATGACATTCACGATGAGTTTTCAATGAGAAACGTAAGAAACCAAGATGTCCTACTCTTAGAATTCCTTGGGAATTGTGAATAGCAACTGATCCTACCAGATAACCGGTGAATGAAACTGTCAATTACGCTTACTTTAAGAAGGGAATTGTCCTTCCTTCACAATATGATCAATAGAACGTTGAATTCGCTCCTGCTTTTGAAAGAAAAATGTTTATTGCACACAGTTTTCAACAGGGAAACCATTCTCAGTATTGAAACAGTTCTAGCTCTTTGAATTCATCTTTGTTTTCAAAAGGAAATGTTCCGAGCATATAACTTCTGATCGAACTTTGAAAAACAATCTTAGATTACCATTGGAATGTTGCCTGTAATGAAATTACACAACATTGTATTTGCGGTTAGTCTTCAGTGAGAACGTTCATTTCTAACAGCGGGACTACAGAACATTGATTTCAAGGATAGATTTCAAGGGTAATTCAATGTTAACACTATTGAATTACAGAACTCCACTTACTCTGTTATTTTCTTGCACAATCTATGTTGTTTTTGAAGCAGCTTGTAAACTTTTCAGTTTCACATTTAGCTTTCATTAGTAAATGATGCTAGTACAAAATCGGCTAATAGCACATTGCATTCACTGTTAGTTTTCCAGGGGATAAGTTCTTCCTAGGAAAACAGGTTTATGGCACGTTGAATTGAACGTTACTATTCATTGAGAAATGTTCACTTAGAAAACAGGACTATGCAACATTAAATACAGGCTTAGTTAGGAAAGCGATTGGCTTTACAGTAGAGGACAGGGACAGAACAACATGACATTCACGATGAGTTTTCAATGAGGAACTAAAGAATCCCATGATGTCCTACGCTTTGAATTCCTTGGGATTTTTCAATACCAACTGATCCTACCAGATAACTGGTGAATGAAACTGTCCAATTACGCTTACTTTAAGAAGGGGAATGGAGCTTCCCACACAATACGATCATAGAACGTTGAATTCGCTCCTACTTTTGAAAGAGAATTGTTTATTGTACACCGTTTTCAACAGGAAACATTCTCCGTTTTCACACAGTTCTAGCTCTTTTTCAATAGGACAAGTTCCGAACATATAACTTCAGATTGAACTTTGAAAACAATCTTAGATTACCTTTGGAATGTTGTCTGTAATGAAATTAGAAAACATGGTATTCGCAGTTAGTCTTCAGTGAGAAACGTTCATTTCTAAGAGCGGGACTACAGAACCTTGATTTCAAGGATAGATTTCAAAGGCTAATTCAATGTTATACACAATTGAATTACAGAACTCCACTTACTCTGTTAGTTTTCTTGCACAATCTATGTTGTACTTGAAACAGCTTCTAATCTTTTCAGTTCACAGTTAGCTTTCATTAGTAAATGATTCTAGTACAAAATCGGCTAATAGCACATTGCATTCACTGTTAGTTTTCCAGGGGATAAGTTCTTCCTAGACAACAGATTTACGGCACATTGACTTGAACGTTACTATTCATTGAGAAATGTTCACTTAGAAAACAGGACCATGCAGCTTTGAATACAGGCTTAGTTAGGAAAGCGGATTGCTTTACAGTAGAGAACAGGACAGAACAACATGACATTCACGAAGAGTTTTCAATGAGAAACGAAAGAAACCAAGATGTCCCTACTCTTAGAATTCCTTGGGAATTTTGAATAGCAACTGATCCTACCAGATAACCGGTGAATGAAACTGTCAATTACGCTTACTTTAAGAAGGGAATTGTCCTTCCTTCACAATATGATCATAGAACGTTGAATTCGCTCCTACTTTTGAAAGACAAATGTTTATTGTACACAGTTTTCAACAGGAAACATTCTCAGTATGGACACAGTTCTAGCTCTTTGAATTCCATCTTTGTTTTCAAAAGGAAATGTTCCGAGCATATAACTTCTGATCGAACTTTGAAAACAATCTTAGATTTACCATTGGAATGTTGTCTGTAATGAAATTAGAAAACATGGTATTCGCGGTTAGTCTTCAGTGAGAAACGTTCATTTCTAACAGCGGGACTACAGAACATTGATTTCAAGGATAGATTACAAAGGGTAATTCAATGTTAAACACTATTGAATTACAGAACTCCACTTACTCTGTTATTTTCTTGCACAATCTATGTTGTTATTGAAGCAGCTTGTAATCTTTTCAGTTCACAGTTAGCTTTCATTAGTAAATGATGCTAGTACAAAATCGGCTAATAGCACATTGCATTCACTGTTAGTTTTCCAGGGGATAAGTTCTTCCTAGAAAAACAGGTTTTATGGCACGTTGAATTGAACGTTACTATTCATTGAGAAATGTTCACTTAGAAAACAGGACTATGCAACATTAAATACAGGCTTAGTTAGGAAAGCGATTGGCTTTACAGTAGAGGACAGGACAGAACAACATGACATTCACGATGAGTTTTCAATGAGGAACTAAAGAATCCATGATGTCCTACGCTTTGAATTCCTTGGGATTTTTCAATACCAAACTGATCCTACCAGATAACTGGTGAATGAAACTGTCAATTACGCTTACTTTAAGAAGGGAATGGAGCTTCCCACACAATACGATCATAGAACGTTGAATTCGCTCCTACTTTTGAAAGAGAATTGTTTATTGTACACGTTTTCAACAGGAAACATTCTCCGTTTTCACACAGTTCTAGCTCTTTTTCAATAGGACAAGTTCCGACATATAACTTCAGATTGAACTTTGAAAACAATCTTAGATTACCTTTGGAATGTTGTCCTGTAATGAAATTAGAAAACATGGTATTCGCAGTTAGTCTTCAGTGAGAAACGTTCATTTCTAAGAGCGGGACTACAGAACCTTGATTTCAAGGATAGATTTCAAAGGCCTAATTCAATGTTATACACAATGAATTACAGAAACTCCACTTACTCTGGTTAGTTTTCTTGCACAAATCTATGTTGTACTTGAAACAGCTTCTAATCTTTTCAGTTCACAGTTAGCTTTCATTAGTAAATGATTCTAGTACAAAATCGGCTAATAGCACATTGCATTCATGTTAGTTTTCCAGGGGATAAGTTCTTCCTAGACAACAGATTTACGGCACATGACTTGAACGTTACTATTCATTGAGAAATGTTCACTTAGAAAACAGGGACCATGCAGCTTTGAATACAGGCTTAGTTAGGAAAGCGGATTGCTTTACAGTAGAGAACAGGACAGAACAACATGACATTCACGATGAGTTTTCAATGAGAAACGAAAGAAACCAAGATGTCCTACTACTTAGAATTCCTTGGGGAATTTTGAATAGCAACATGATCCCTACCAGATAACCGAGGTGAATGAAACTCTGTCAATTACGCCTTACTTTTAAGAAGGGAATTGTCCTTCCTTCACACAATTTGATCATAGAACGTTGAATTCGCTCCTACTTTTGAAAGACAAATGTTTATTGTACACATTTTTCAACAGGAAACATTCTCAGTATGACACAGTTCTAGCTCTATGAATTCATCTTTGTTTTCAAAAGGAAATGTTCCGAGCATATAACTTCTGATCGAACTTTGAAAACAATCTTAGATTACCATTGGAATGTTGTCTGTAATGAAATTAGAAACATGGTATTCGCGGTTAGTCTTCAGTGAGAAACGTTCATTTCTAACAGCGGGACTACAGAACATTGATTTCAAGGAATAGATTACAAAGGGTAATTCAATGTTAACACTATTGAATTACAGACTCCACTTACTCTGTTATTTTCTTGCACAATCTTGTTGTTATTGAAGCAGCTTGTAATCTTTTCAGTTCACAGTGAGCTTTCATTAGTAAATGATGCTAGTACAAAATCGGCTAATAGCACATTGCATTCACTGTTAGTTTTCCAGGGGATAAGTTCTTCCTAGAAAACAGGTTTATGGCACGTTGAATTGAACGTTACTATTCATTGAGAAATGTTCACTTAGAAAAACAGGACTATGCAATATTAAATACAGGCTTAGTTAGGAAAGCGATTGGCTTTACAGTAGAGGACAGGACAGAACAACATGACATTCACGATGAGTTTTCAATGAGGAACTAAAGAACTCCATGATTGTCCTACGCTTTGAATTCCTTGGGATTTTTCAATACCAACTGATCCTACCAGATAACTGGTGAATGAAACTGTCAATTACGCTTACTTTAAGAAGGGAATGGAGCTTCCCACACAATACGATCATAGAACGTTGAATTCGCTCCTAACTTTTGAAAGAGAATTGTTTATTGTACACCGTTTTCAACAGGAAACATTCTCCGTTTTCACACAGTTCTAGCTCTTTTTCAATAGGACAAGTTCCCGAACATATAACTTCAGATTGAACTTTGAAAACAATCTTAGATTACCTTTGGAATGTTGTCTGTAATGAAATTAGAAAACATGGTATTCGCAGTTAGTCTTCAGTGAGAAACGTTCATTTCTAAGAGCGGGACTACAGAACCTTGATTTCAAGGATAGATTTCAAAGGGTAATTCAATGTTATACACAATTGAATTACAGAACTCCACTTACTCTGTTAGTTTTCTTGCACAATCTATGTTGTACTTGAAACAGCTTCTAATCTTTTCAGTTCACAGTTAGCTTTCATTAGTAAATGATTCTAGTACAAAATCGGCTAATAGCACATTGCATTCACTGTTAGTTTTCCAGGGGATAAGTTCTTCCTAGACAACAGGTTTACGGCACATTGACTTGAACGTTACTATTCATTGAGAAATGTTCACTTAGAAAACAGGACCATGCAGCTTTGAATACAGGCTTAGTTAGGAAAGCGGATTGCTTTACAGTAGAGAACAGGACAGAACAACATGACATTCACGATGAGTTTTCAATGAGAAACGAAAGAAACCAAGATGTCCTACTCTTAGAATTCCTTGGGAATTTTGAATAGCAACTGATCCTACCAGATAAACGGTGAATGAAACTGTCAATTACGCTTACTTAAGAAGGGAATTGTCCTTCCTTCACAATATGATCATAGAACGTTGAATTCGCTCCTGCTTTTGAAAGAAAAATGTTTATTGTACCACAGTTTTCAACAGGAAACATTCTCAGTATTGAAACAGTTCTAGCTCTTTGAATTCATCTTTGTTTTCAAAGGAAATGTTTCCGAGCATATAACTTCTGATCCGAACTTTGAAAACAATCTTAGATTACCATTGGAATGTTGCCTGTAATGAAATTACACAACATTGTATTTGCGGTTAGTCTTCCAGATGAGAAACGTTCATTTCTAACAGCGGGACTACAGAACATTGATTTCAAGGATAGATTTCAAGGGTAATTCAATGTTAACACTATTTGAATTACAGAACTCCACTTACTCTGTTATTTTCTTGCACAATCTATGTTGTTTTTGAAGCAGCTTGTAAACTTTTCAGTTCACAGTTAGCTTTCATTAGTAAATGATGCTAGTACAAAATCGGCTAATAGCACATTGCATTCACTGTTAGTTTTCCAGGGGATAAGTTCTTCCTAGAAAACAGGTTTATGGCACGTTGAATTGAACGTTACTATTCATTGAGAAATGTTCACTTAGAAAACAGGACTATGCAACATTAAATACAGGCTTAGTTAGGAAAGCGATTGGCTTTACAGTAGAGGACAGGACAGAACAACATGACATTCACGATGAGTTTTCAATGAGGAACTAAAGAATCCATGATGTCCTACGCTTTGAATTCCTTGGGATTTTTCAATACCAACTGATCCTACCAGATAAATGGTGAATGAAACTGTCAATTACGCTTACTTTAAGAAGGGAATGAGCTTCCCACACAATCAGATCATAGAACGTTGAATTCGCTCCTACTTTTGAAAGAGAATTGTTTATTGTACACCGTTTTCAACAGGGAACATTCTCGCGTTTTCACACAGTTTCTAGCTCTTTTTCAATAGGGACAAGTTCCGAACATATAACTTCAGATTGAACTTTGAAAACAATCTTAGATTACCTTTGGAATGTTTGTCTGTAATGAAAATTAGAAAACATGGTATTCGCAGTTGAGTCTTCAGTGAGAAACGTTCATTTCTAAGAGACGGGACTACAGAACCTTGATTTCAAGGATAGATTTCAAAGAGCTAATTCTAATGTTATACACAATTGAATTACAGAACTCCACTTACTCTGATTAGTTTTCTTGCACAATCTATGTTGTACTTGGAATACTGCTACTAATCTTTTCAGTTCACAGTTAGCTTTCATTAGAAATGATTCTAGTACAAAAATCGGTCTAGAATAGCATCACTGTTGTTTCCTGGGGATTGAATACAGGCTTAGTTAGAAAAGCGGATTGCTTTACAATAGAAAACACGACGAAAAACATGATATTCACGATGAGTTTTCAATGAGAAACGAAAGAATCCAAAATGTCCTACTCTTTGAACCATGGGATGTCTCTATACCACCTGCTCCTACAAGATAACTGGTGAATGAAACTGTCAATTACGCTTACTATAAGAAGGGAATGGAGCTTCCCACCCAATACGATCATAGAACGTTGAATTCGCTCCTACTTTTGAAAGAGAATTGTTTATTGTACACCGTTTTCAACAGGAAACATTCTCCGTTTTCACACAGTTCTAGGTCTTTTTCAATAGGACAAGTTCCGAACATATAACTTCAGATAGAACTTTGAAAACAATCTTTGATTACCATTGGAATGTTGTCTGTAATGAAATTAGAAAACATGGTATTCGCGGTTAGTATTCAGTGAGAAACGTTCATTTCTAACAGCGGGACTACAGAACCATGATTTCAAGGATAGATTTCAAAGGGTAATTCATTGTTAACACTATTGAATTACAGAACTCCACTTACTCTGTTATTTTCTTGCACAATCTATGTTGTTATTGAAGCAGCTTGTAATCTTTTCAGTTCACAGTTAGCTTTCATTAGTAAATGATGGTAGTACAAAATCGGCTAATGGCACATTGCATTCACTGTTAGTTTTCCAGGGGATAAGTTCTTCCTAGACAACAGGTTTACGGCACGTTGACTTGAACGTTACTATTCATTAAGAAATGTTCACTTAGAAAACAGGACCATGCAGCTTTGAATACAGGCTTAGTTAGGAAAGCGGATTGCTTTACAGTAGAGAACAGGACAGAACAACATGACATTCACGATGAGTTTTCAATGAGAAAAGAAAGAAACCAAGATGTCCTACTCTTAGAATTCCTTGGCAATTTTGAATAGCAACTGATCCTACCAGATAACCGGTGAATGAAACTGTCAATTACGCTTACTTTAAGAAGGGAATTGTCCTTCCTTCACAATATGATCATAGAACGTTGAATTCGCTCCTACTTTTGAAAGACAAATGTTTATTGTACACAGTTTTCAACAGGAAACATTCTCAGTATGGACACAGTTCTAGCTCTTTGAATTCATCTTTGTTTTCAAAAGGAAATGTTCCGAGCATATAACTTCTGATCGAACTTTGAAAACAATCTTAGATTACCATTGGAATGTTGTCTGTAATGAAATTAGAAAACATGGTATTCGCGGTTAGTCTTCAGTGAGAAACGTTCATTTCTAACAGCGGGACTACAGAACATTGATTTCAAGGATAGATTACAAAGGGTAATTCAATGTTAACACTATTGAATTACAGAACTCCACTTACTCTGTTATTTTCTTGCACAATCTATGTTGTTATGGAGGCAGCTTGTAATCTTTTCAGTTCACAGTTAGCTTTCATTAGTAAATGATGCTAGTACAAAATCGGCTAATAGCACATTGCATTCACTGTTAGTTTTCCAGGGGATAAGTTCTTCCTAGAAAACAGGTTTATGGCACGTTGAATTGAACGTTACTATTCATTGAGAAATGTTCACTTAGAAAACAGGACTATGCTACATTAAATACAGGCTTAGTTAGGAAAGCGATTGGCTTTACAGTAGAGGACAGGACAGAACAACATGACATTCACGATGAGTTTTCAATGAGGAACTAAAGAATCCATGATGTCCTACGCTTTGAATTCCTTGGGATTTTTCAATACCAACTGATCCTACCAGATAACTGGTGAATGAAACTGTCAATTACGCTTACTTTAAGAAGGGAATGGAGCTTCCCACACAATACGATCATAGAACGTTGAATTCGCTCCTACTTTTGAAAGAGAATTGTTTATTGTACACTGTTTTCAACAGGAAACATTCTCCGTTTTCACACAGTTCTAGCTCTTTTTCAATAGGACAAGTTCCGAACATATAACTTCAGATTGAACTTTGAAAACAATCTTAGATTACCTTTGGAATGTTGTCTGTAATGAAATTAGAAAACATGGTATTCACAGTTAGTCTTCAGTGAGAAACGTTCATTTCTAAGAGCGGGACTACAGAACCTTGATTTCAAGGATAGATTTCAAAGGCTAATTCAATGTTATACACAATTGAATTACAGAACTCCACTTACTCTGTTAGTTTTCTTGCACAATCTATGTTGTACTTGAAACAGCTTCTAATCTTTTCAGTTCACAGTTAGCTTTCATTAGTAAATGATTCTAGTACAAAATCGGCTAATAGCACATTGCATTCACTGTTAGTTTTCCAGGGGATAAGTTCTTCCTAGACAACAGATTTACGGCACATTGACTTGAACGTTACTATTCATTGAGAAATGTTCACTTAGAAAACAGAACCATGCAGCTTTGAATACAGGCTTAGTTAGGAAAGCGGATTGCTTTACAGTAGAGAACAGGACAGAACAACATGACATTCACGATGAGTTTTCAATGAGAAACGAAAGAAACCAAGATGTCCTACTCTTAGAATTCCTTGGGAATTTTGAATAGCAACTGATCCTACCAGATAACCGGTGAATGAAACTGTCAATTACGCTTACTTTAAGAAGGGAATTGTCCTTCCTTCACAATATGATCATAGAACGTTGAATTCGCTCCTACTTTTGAAAGACAAATGTTTATTGTACACAGTTTTCAACAGGAAACATTCTCAGTATGGACACAGTTCTAGCTCTTTGAATTCATCTTTGTTTTCAAAAGGAAATGTTCCGAGCACATAACTTCTGATCGAACTTTGAAAACAATCTTAGATTACCATTGGAATGTTGTCTGTAATGAAAATAGAAAACATGGTATTCGCGGTTAGTCTTCAGTGAGAAACGTTCATTTCTAACAGCGGGACTACAGAACATTGATTTCAAGGATAGATTACAAAGGGTAATTGAATGTTAACACTATTGAATTACAGAACTCCACTTACTCTGTTATTTTCTTGCACAATCTATGTTGTTATTGAAGCAGCTTGTAATCTTTTCAGTTCACAGTTAGCTTTCATTAGTAAATGATGCTAGTACAAAATCGGCTAATAGCACATTGCATTCACTGTTAGTTTTCCAGGGGATAAGTTCTTCCTAGAAAACAGGTTTATGGCACGTTGAATTGAACCTTACTATTCATTGAGAAATGTTCACTTAGAAAACAGGACTATGCAACATTAAATACAGGCTTAGTTAGGAAAGCGGATTGCTTTACAGTAGAGGACAGGACAGAACAACATGACATTCACGATGAGTTTTCAATGAGGAACGAAAGAATCCATGATGTCCTACTCTTTGAATTGCCTGGGATTTTTCAATACCAACTGATCCTACCAGGTAACCGGTGAATGAAACTGTCAATTACGCTTACTTTAAGAAGGGAATGCAGCTTCCCACACAATACGATCATAGAATGTTGAATTCGCTCCTACTTTTGAAAGAGAATTGTTTATTGTACACCGTTGTCAACAGGAAACATTCTCCGTTTTCACACAGTTCTAGCTCTTTTTCAATAGGACAAGTTCCGAACATATAACTTCAGATTGAACTTTGAAAACAATCTTAGGTTACCATTGGAATGTTGTCTGTAATGAAATTAGAAAACATGGTATTCGCGGTTAGTCTTCAGTAAGAAACGTTCATTTCTAACAGCGGGTCTACAGAACCTTGATTTCAGGGATAGATTTCAAAGGGTAATTCAATGTTATACACAATTGAATTACAGAACTCCACTTACTATGTTAGTTTTCTTGCACAATCTATGTTGTTCTTGAAACAGCTTCTAATCTTTTCAGTTCACAGTTAGCTTTCATTACTAAATGATTCTAGTACAAAATCGGCTAATAGCACATTGCATTCACTGTTAGTTTTCCAGGAGATAAGTTCTTCCTAGACCACAGATTTACGGCACATTGACTTGAACGTTACTATTCATTGAGAAATGTTCACTTAGAAAACAGGACCATGCAGCTTTGAATACACGCTTAGTTAGGAAAGCGGATTGCTTTACAGTAGAGAACAGGACAGAACAACATGACATTCACGATGAGTTTTCAATGAGAAACGAAAGAAACCAAGATGTCCTACTCTTAGAATTCCTTGGGAATTTTGAATAGCAACTGATGCTACCAGATAACCGGTGAATGAAACTGTCAAGTACGCTTACTTTAAGAAGGGAATTGTCCTTCCTTCACAATATGATCATAGAACGTTGAACTCGCTCCTACCTTTGAAAGAGAAATGTTTATTGAACACAGTTTTCAACAGGAAACATTCTCAGTATGGACACAGTTCTAGCTCTTTGAATTCATCTTCGTTTTCAAAAGGAAATGTTCCGAGCATATAACTTCTGATCGAACTTTGAAAACAATCTTAGATTACCATTGGAATGTTGTCTGTAAAGAAATTAGAAAACATGGTATTCGCGGTTAGTCTTCAGTGAGAAACGTTCATTTCTAACAGCGGGACTACAGAACATTGATTTCAAGGATAGATTACAAAGGGTAATTGAATGTTAACACTATTGAATTACAGAACTCCACTTACTCTGTTATTTTCTTGCACAATCTATGTTGTTATTGAAGCAGCTTGTAATCTTTTCAGTTCACAGTTAGCTTTCATTAGTAAATGATGCTAGTACAAAATCGGCTAATAGCACATTGCATTCACTGTTAGTTTTCCAGGGGATAAGTTCTTCCTAGAAAACAGGTTTATGGCACGTTGAATTGAACCTTACTATTCAATGAGAAATGTTCACTCAGAACACAGGACTATGCAACATTAAATACAGGCTTAGTTAGGAAAGCGATTGGCTTTACAGTAGAGGACAGGACAGAACAACATGACATTCACGATGAGTTTTCAATGAGGAACGAAAGAATCCATGATGTCCCACTCTTTGAATTCCCTGGGATTTTTCAATACCAACTGATCCTACCAGATAACCGGTGAATGAAACTGTCAATTACGCTTACTTTAAGAAGGGAATGCAGATTCCCACACAATACGATCATAGAACGTTGAATTCGCCTCTACTTTTGAAAGAGAAATGTTTATTGTACACAATTTTCAACAGGAAACATTCTCAGTATTGACACAGTTCTAGCTCTTTGAATTCATCTTTGTTTTCAATAGGAAATGTTCCGAGCATATAACTTCTGATCGAACTTTGAAAACAATCTTAGATTACCATTGGAATGTTGTCTGTAATGAAATTAGAAAACATGGTATTCGCGGTTAGTCTTCAGTGAGTAACGTTCATTTCTAAGAGCGGGACTAAAGAACCTTGATTTCAAGGATAGATTTCAAAGGGTAATTCAATGTTACACACAATTGAATTACAGAACTCCACTTACTCTGTTAGTTTTCTTGCACAATCTATGTTGTTCTTGAAACAGCTTCTAATCTTTTCAGTTCACAGTTAGCTTTCATTAGTAAATGATTCTAGTACAAAATCGGCTAATAGCACATTGCATTCACTGTTAGTTTTCCAGGGGATGAGTTCTTCTTAGGCAACAGGTTTACGGCACGTTGACTTGAACGTTACTATTCATTGACAAATGTTCATTAGAAAACAGGACCATGCAGCTTTGAATACAGGCTTAGTTAGGAAAGCGGATTGCTTTTCAGTAGAGAACAGGACACAGCAACATGACATTCACGATGAGTTTTCAATGAGAAACGAAAGAAACCAAGATGTCCTACTCTTAGAATTCCTTGGGAATTTTGAATAGCAACTGATCCTACCAGATAACCGGTGAATGAAACTGTCAATTACGCTTACTTTAAGAAGGGAATGGAGCTTCCCACCAATATGATCATAGAACGTTGAATTCGCTCCTACTTTTGAAAGAGAAATGTTTATTGTACACCGTTTTCAACAGGAAACATTCTCCGTTTTCACACAGTTCTAGCTCTTTGAATTCATCTTCGTTTTCAATAGGACAAGTTCCGAACATATAACTTCAGATTGAACTTTGAAAACAATCTTAGATTACCATTGGAATGTTGTCTGTAATGAAATTACAAAACATGGTATTCGCGGTTAGTCTTCAGTGAGAAACGTTCATTTCTAACAGCGGGACTACAGAACCTTGATTTCAAGGATAGATTTCAAAGGGTAATTCAATGTTATACACAATTGAATTACAGAACTCCACTTACTCTGTTAGTTTTCTTGCACAATCTATGTTGTTCTTGAAACAGCTTCTAATCTTTTCAGTTCACAGTTAACTTTCATTAGTAAATGATTCTAGTACAAAATCGGCTAATAGCACATTGCATTCACTGTTAGTTTTCCATGGGATAAGTTCTTCCTAGACAACATTTTTACGGCACGTTGACTTGAACGTTACTATTCATTGAGAAATGTTCACTTAGAAAACAGGACCATGCAGTTTTGAGTACAGGCTTAGTTAGGAAAGCAGATTGCTTTACAGTAGAGAACAGGACAGAACAACATGACATTCACGATGAATTTTCAATGAGAAACGAAAGAAACCAAGATGTCCTACTCTTAGAATTCCTTGGGAATTTTGAATAGCAACTGATCCTACCAGATAACCGGTGAATGAAACTGTCAATTACGCTTACTTTAAGAAGGGAATTGTCCTTCCTTCACAATATGATCATAGAACGTTGAATTCGCTCCTACTTTTGAAAGAAAAAGGTTTATTGTACACAGTTTTCAACAGGAAACATTCTCAGTATTGACACAGTTCTAGCTCTTTGAATTCATCTTCGTTTTCAATAGGACAAGTTCCGAACATATAACTTCAGATTGAACTTTGAAAACAATCTTAGATTACCATTGGAATGTTGTCTGTATTGAAATTAGAAAACATGGTATTCGCGGTTAGTCTTCAGTGAGAAACGTTCATTTCTATGAGCGGGACTACAGAACTTTGATTTCAAGGATAGATTTCAAAGGGTAATTCAATGTTATACACAATTGAATTACAGAACTCCACTTACTCTGTTAGTTTTCTTGCACAATCTATGTTGTTCTTGAACCAGCTTCTAATCTTTTCAGTTCACAGTTAACTTTCATTAGTAAATGATTCTAGTACAAAATTGGCTAATAGCACATTGCATTCACTGTTAGTTTTCCAGGGGATAAGTTCTTCCTAGACTACAGGTTTACCGCACGTTGACTTGAACGTTACTATTCATTGAGAAATGTTCACTTAGAAAACAGGACCATGCAGCTTTGAATACAGGCTTAGTTAGGAAAGCGGATTGCTTTACAGTAGAGAACAGGACAGAACAACATGACATTCACGATGAGTTTTCAATGAGAAGCGAAAGAAACCAAGATGTCCTACTCTTAGAATTCCTTGGAAATTTGAATAGCAACTGATCCTACCAGATAACCGGTGAATGAAACTGTCAATTTCGCTTACTTTAAGAAGGGAAGTGTCCTTCCTTCACAATATGATCATAGAACGGTGAATTCGCTCCTACTTTTGAAAGAGAAATGTTTATTGTACACAGTTTTCAACAGGAAACATTCTCAGTATTAACACAGTTCTAGCTCTTTGAATTCATCTTTGTTTTCAATAGGAAATGTTCCGAGCATATAACTTCTGATCGAACTTTGAAAACAATCTTAGATTACCATTGGAATGTTGTCTGTAATGAAATTACAGAACATTGTATTTGCGGTTAGTCTTCAGTGAAAAACGTTCATTTCTAACAGCGGGACTACAGAACATTGATTTCAAGGATAGATTTCAAAGGGTAATTCAATGTTAACACTATTGAATTACAGAACTCCACTTACTCTGTTATTTTCTTGCACAATCTATGTTGTTATTGAAGCAGCTTGTAATCTTTTCAGTTCACAGTTAGCTTTCATTAGTAAATGATGCTAGTACAAAATTGGCTAATAGCACATTGCATTCACTGTTAGTTTTCCAGGGGATAAGTTCTTCCTAGAAAACAGGTTTATGGCACGTTGAATTGAACGTTACTATTCATTGAGAAATGTTCACTTAGAAAACAGGTCTATGCAACATTAAATACAGGCTTAGTTAGGAAAGCGATTGGCTTTACAGTAGAGGACAGGACAGAACAACATGACATTCACGATGAGTTTTCAATGAGGAACGAAAGAATCCATGATGTCCTACTCTTTGAATTCCTTGGGATTTTTCAATACCAACTGATCCTACCAGATAACCGGTGAATGAAACTGTCAATTACGCTTACTTTAAGAAGGGAATGGAGATACCCACACAATACGATCATAGAACGTTGAATTCGCTCCTACTTTTGAAAGAGAATTGTTTATTGTACACCGTTTTCAACATTAAACATTCTCCGTTTTCACACAGTTCTAGCTCTTTGAATTCATCTTCGTTTTCAGTAGGACAAGTTCCGAACATATAACTTCAGATTGAACTTTGAAAACAATCTTAGATTACCATTGGAATGTTGTCTGTAATGAAATTACAAAACATGGTATTCGCGGTTAGTCTTCAGTGAGAAACGTTCATTTCTAACAGCGGGACTACAGAACCTTGATTTCAAGGATAGATTTCAAAGGGTAATTCAATGTTATACACAATTGAATTACAGAACTCCACTTACTCTGTTAGTTTTCTTGCACAATCTATGTTGTTCTTGAAACAGCTTCTAATCTTTTCAGTTCACAGTTAACTTTCATTAGTAAATGATTCTAGTACAAAATCGGCTAATAGCACATTGCATTCACTGTTAGTTTTAAAGGGGATAAGTTCTTCCTAGACAACAGGTTTATGGCACGTTGAATTGAACGTTACTATTCATTGAGAAATGTTCACTTACAATACAGGACTATGCAACATTAAATACAGGCTTAGTTAGGAAAGCGATTGGCTTTACAGTAGAGGACAAGACACAACAACATGACATTCACGATGAGTTTTCAATGAGGAACAAAAGAATCCATGATGTCCTACTCTTTGAATTCCTTGGGATTTTTCAATACCAACTGATCCTACCAGATAACCGGTGAATGAAACTGTCAATTACACTTACTTTAAGAAGGGAATGTTGCTTCCCACACAATACGATCATAGAACGTTGAATTCGCTCCTACTTTTGAAAGAGAATTGTTTATTGTACACCGTTTTCAACAGGAGACATTCTCCGTTTTCACACAGTTCAAGCTCTTTGAATTCATCTTCGTTTTCAATAGGACAAGTTCCGAACATATAACTTCAGATTGAACTTTGAAAACAATCTTAGATTACCATTGGAATGTTGTCTGTAATGAAATTACAAAACATGGTATTCGCGGTTAGTCTTCAGTGAGAAACGTTCATTTCTAACAGCGGGACTACAGAACCTTGATTTCAAGGATAGATTTCAAAGGGTAATTCAATGTTATACACAATTGAATTACAGAACTCCACTTACTCTGTTAGTTTTCTTGCACAATCTATGTTGTTCTTGAAACAGCTTCTAATCTTTTCAGTTCACAGTTAGCTTTCATTAGTAAATGATTCTAGTACAAAATCGGCTAATAGCACATTGCATTCACTGTTAGTTTTAAAGGGGATAAGTTCTTCCTAGACAACAGGTTTATGGCACGTTGAATTGAACGTTACTATTCATTGAGAAATGTTCACTTACAATACAGGACTATGCAACATTAAATACAGGCTTAGTTAGGAAAGCGATTGGCTTTACAGTAGAGGACAAGACACAACAACATGACATTCACGATGAGTTTTCAATGAGGAACAAAAGAATCCATGATGTCCTACTCTTTGAATTCCTTGGGATTTTTCAATACCAACTGATCCTACCAGATAACCGGTGAATGAAACTGTCAATTACACTTACTTTAAGAAGGGAATGTTGCTTCCCACACAATACGATCATAGAACGTTGAATTCGCTCCTACTTTTGAAAGAGAATTGTTTATTGTACACCGTTTTCAACAGGAGACATTCTCCGTTTTCACACAGTTCAAGCTCTTTGAATTCATCTTCGTTTTCAATAGGACAAGTTCCGAACATATAACTTCAGATTGAACTTTGAAAACAATCTTAGATTACCATTGGAATGTTGTCTGTAATGAAATTAGAATACATGGTATTCGCGGTCAGTCTTCAGTGAGAAATGTTCATTTCTAACAGCCTGACTACAGAACCTTGATTTCAAGGATAGATTTCAAAGGGTAATTCAATGTTATACACAATTGAATTACAGAACTCCACTTACTCTGTTAGTTTTATTGGACAATCTATGTTGTTATTGAAACAGCTTCTAATCTTTTCAGTTCACAGTTAGCTTTCATTAGTAAATGATTCTAGTACAAAATCGGCTAATAGCACATTGCATTCACTGTTAGTTTTCCAGGGGATAAGTTCTTCCTAGACAGTATGTTTACGGAACGTTGAATGGAACGTTGCTGTTCATTGAGATATGTTGACTTAGAAAACAGGACTGTGCAACACTGAATACAGGCTTAGTTAGGAAAGCGGATTGCTTTACAGTAGAGAACATGACGAAAAACATGATATTCACGATGAGTTTTCAATATGAAATGAGAGAATCCAAAATGTCCTGCTCTTTGAACCTTGGGATTTTTTCAATACCAACTGATCCTACCAGATAACCGGTGAATGAAACTGTCACTTACGCTTACTTTAAGAAGTGAATGGAGCTTCCCACACAATACGATCATAGAACGTTGAATTCGCTCCTACTTTTGAAAGAGAATTGTTTATTGTACACCGTTATCAACAGGAAACATTCTCCGTTTTCACGCAGGTCTAGCTCTTTGAATTCATGTTCCTTTTCAATAGAACAAGTTCAGAACACATAACTTCATATTGAACTTTGAAAACAATCTTAGATTACCATTGGAATGTTGTCTGTAATGAAATTAGAAAACATGGTATTCGCGGTTAGTCTTCAGTGAGAAACGTTCATTTCTAACAGCGGGACTACAGAACCTTGATTTCAAGGATAGATTTCAAAGGGTAATTCAATGTTATACACAATTGAATTACAGAACTCTACTTACTCTGTTAGTTTTCTTGCACAATCTTTGTTGTTCTTGAAACAGCTTCTAATCTTTTCAGTTCACAGTTAGCTTTCATTAGTAAATGATTCTAGTACAAAATCGGCTAATAGCACATTGCATTCACTGTTAGTTTTCCAGGGGATAAGTTCTTCCTAGACAACAGTTTTACGGCACGTTGACTAGAACGTTACTATTCATTGAGAAATGTTCATTTAGAAAACAGGACCATGCAGCTTTGAGTACAGGCTTAGTTAGGAAAGCGGATTGCTTTACAGTAGAGAACACGACAGAACAACATGACATTCACGATGAGTTTTCAATGAGAAACGAAAGAAACCAAGATGTCCTACTCTTAGAATTCCTTGGGAATTTTGAATAGCAACTGATCCTACCAGATAACCGGTGAATGAAACTGTCAATTTCGCTTACTTTAAGAAGGGAATTGTCCTTCCTTCACAATATGATCATAGAACGTTGAATTCGCTCCTACTTTTGAAAGAGAAATGTTTATTGTACACAGTTTTCAACAAGAAACATTCTCAGTATTAACACAGTTCTAGCTCTTTGAATTCATCTTTGTTTTCAATAGGAAATGTTCCGAGCATATAACTTCTGATCGAACTTTGAAAACAATCTTAGATTACCATTGGAATGTTGTCTGTAATGAAATTACAGAACATTGTATTTGCGGTTAGTCTTCAGTGAGAAACGTTCATTTCTAACAGCGGGACTACAGAACATTGATTTCAAGGATAGATTTCAAAGGGTAATTCAATGTTAACACTATTGAATTACAGAACTCCACTTACTCTGTTATTTTCTTGCACAATCTATGTTGTTATTGCAGCAGCTTGTAATCTTTTCAGTTCACAGTTAGCTTTCATTAGTAAATGATGCTAGTACAAAATCGGCTAATAGCACATTGCATTCACTGTTAGTTTTCCAGGGGATAAGTTCTTCCTAGAAAACAGGTTTATGGCACGTTGAATTGAACGTTACTATTCATTGAGAAATATTCACTTAGAAAACAGGTCTATGCAACATTAAATACAGGCTTAGTTAGGAAAGCGATTGGCTTTACAGTAGAGGACAGGACAGAACAACATGACATTCACGATGAGTTTTCAATGAGGAACGAAGGAATCCATGATGTCCTACTCTTTCAATTCCTTGGGATTTTTCAATACCAACTGATCCTACCAGATAACCGGTGAATGAAACTGTCAATTACACTTACTTTAAGAAGGGAATGTTGCTTCCCACACAATACGATCATAGAACGTTGAATTCGCTCCTACTTTTGAAAGAGAATTGTTTATTGTACACCGTTTTCAACAGGAGACATTGTCCGTTTTCACACAGTTCAAGCTCTTTGAATTCATCTTCGTTTTCAATAGGACAAGTTCCGAACATATAACTTCAGATTGAACTTTGAAAACAATCTTAGATTACCATTGGATTGTTGTCTGTAATGAAATTACAAAACATGGTATTCGCGGTTAGTCTTCAGTGAGAAACGTTCATTTCTAAAAGCGGGACTACAGAACCTTGATTTCAAGGATAGATTTCAAAGGGTAATTCAATGTTATACACAATTGAATTACAGAACTCCACTTACTCTGTTAGTTTTCTTGCACAATCTATGTTGTTCTTGAAACAGCTTCTAATCTTTTCAGTTCACTGTTAGCTTTCATTAGTAAATGATTCTAGTACAAAATCGGCTAATAGCACATTGCATTCAGTGTTAGTTTTCCAGGGGATAAGTTCTTCCTAGACAACAGTTTTACGGCACGTTGACTTGAACGTTACTATTCATTGAGAAATGTTCACTTAGAAAACAGGACCATGCAGCTTTGAGTACAGGCTTAGTTAGGAAAGCGGATTGCTTTACAGTAGAGAACAGGACAGAACAACATGACATTCACGATGAGTTTTCAATGAGAAACGAAAGAAACCAAGATGTCCTGCTCTTAGAATTCCTTGGGAATTTTGAATAGCAACTGATCCTACCAGATAACCGGTGAATGAAACTGTCAATTTCGCTTACTTTAAGAAGGGAATTGTCCTTCCTTCACAATATGATCATAGAACGTTGAATTCGCTCCTACTTTTGAAAGAGAAATGTTTATTGTACACAGTTTTCAACAAGAAACATTCTCAGTATTAACACAGTTCTAGCTCTTTGAATTCATCTTTGTTTTCAATAGGAAATGTTCCGAGCATATAACTACTGATCGAACTTTGAAAACAATCTTAGATTACCATTGGAATGTTGTCTGTAATGAAATTAGAATACATGGTATTCGCGGTCAGTCTTTAGTGAGAAATGTTCATTTCTAACAGCCGGACTACAGAACCTTGATTTCAAGGATAGATTTCAAAGGGTAATTTTATGTTATACACAATTGAATTACAGAACTCCACTTACTCTGTTAGTTTTATTGGACAATCTATGTTGTTATTGAAACAGCTTCTAATCTTTTCAGTTCACAGTTAGCTTTCATTAGTAAATGATTCTAGTACAAAATCGGCTAATAGCACATTGCATTCACTGTTAGTTTTCCAGGGGATAAGTTCTTCCTAGACAGTATGTTTACGGAACGTTGAATGGAACGTTGCTGTTCATTGAGATATGTTGACTTAGAAAACAGGACTGTGCAACACTGAATACAGGCTTAGTTAGGAAAGCAGATTGCTTTACAGTAGAGAACATGACGAAAAACATGATATTCACAATGAGTTTTCAATGAGAAACGAGAGAATCCAAAATGTCCTGCTCTTTGAACCTTGGGATTTTTCAATACCAACTGATCCTACCAGATAACCGGTGAATGAAACTGTCAATTACGCTTACTTTAAGAAGGGAATGGAGCTTCCCACACAATATGATCATAGAACGTTGAATTCGCTCCTACTTTTGAAAGAGAATTGTTTATTGTACACCGTTTTCAACATTAAACATTCTCCGTTTTCACACAGTTCTAGCTCTTTGAATTCATCTTCGTTTTCAATAGGACAAGTTCCGAACATATAACTTCAGATTGAACTTTGAAAACAATCTTAGATTACCATTGGAATGTTGTCTGTAATGAAATTGGAAAACATGGTATTCGCGGTTAGTCTTCAGTGAGAAACGTTCATTTCTAACAGCGGGACTACAGAACCTTGATTTCAAGGATAGATTTCAAAGGGTAATTCAATGTTATACACAATTGAATTACAGAACTCCACTTACTCTGTTAGTTTTCTTGCACAATCTATGTTGTTCTTGAAACAGCTTCTAATCTTTTCAGTTCATAGTTAGCTTTCATTAGTAAATGATTCTAGTACAAAATCGGCTAATAGCACATTGCATTCACTGTTAGTTTTCCAGGGGATAAGTTCTTCCTAGACAACAGTTTTACGGCACGTTGACTAGAACGTTACTATTCATTGAGAAATGTTCATTTAGAAAACAGGACCATGCAGCTTTGAGTACAGGCTTAGTTAGGAAAGCGGATTGCTTTACAGTAGAGAACAGGACAGAACAACATGACATTCACGATGAGTTTTCAATGAGAAACGAAAGAAACCAAGATGTCCTACTCTTAGAATTCCTTGGGAATTTTGAATAGCAACTGATCCTACCAGATAACCGGTGAATGAAACTGTCAATTTCGCTTACTTTAAGAAGGGAATTGTCCTTCCTTCACAATATGATCATAGAACGTTGAATTCGCTCCTACTTTTGAAAGAGAAATGTTTATTGTACACAGTTTTCAACAAGAAACATTCTCAGTATTAACACAGTTCTAGCTCTTTGAATTCATCTTTGTTTTCAATAGGAAATGTTCCGAGCATATAACTTCTGATCGAACTTTGAAAACAATCTTAGATTACCATTGGAATGTTGTCTGTAATGAAATTACAGAACATTGTATTTGCGGTTAGTCTTCAGTGAGAAACGTTCATTTCTAACAGCGGGACTACAGAACATTGATTTCAAGGATAGATTTCAAAGGGTAATTCAATGTTAACACTATTGAATTACAGAACTCCACTTACTCTGTTATTTTCTTGCACAATCTATGTTGTTATTGCAGCAGCTTGTAATCTTTTCAGTTCACAGTTAGCTTTCATTAGTAAATGATGCTAGTACAAAATCGGCTAATAGCACATTGCATTCACTGTTAGTTTTCCAGGGGATAAGTGCTTCCTAGAAAACAGGTTTATGGCACGTTGAATTGAACGTTACTATTCATTGAGAAATGTTCACTTAGAAAACAGGTCTATGCAACATTAAATACAGGCTTAGTTAGGAAAGCGATTGGCTTTACAGTAGAGGACAGGACAGAACAACATGACATTCACGATGAGTTTTCAATGAGGAACGAAAGAATCCATGATGTCCTACTCTTTGAATTCCTTGGGATATTTCAATACCAACTGATCCTACCAGATAACCGGTGAATGAAACTGTCAATTACACTTACTTTAAGAAGGGAATGTTGCTTCCCACACAATACGATCATAGAACGTTGAATTCGCTCGTACTTTTGAAAGAGAATTGTTTATTGTACACCGTTTTCAACAGGAGACATTCTCCGTTTTCACACAGTTCAAGCTCTTTGAATTCATCTTCGTTTTCAATAGGACAAGTTCCGAACATATAACTTCAGATTGAACTTTGAAAACAATCTTAGATTACCATTGGAATGTTGTCTGTAATGAAATTACAAAACATGGTATTCGCGGTTAGTCTTCAGTGAGAAACGTTCATTTCTAACAGCGGGACTACAGAACCTTGATTTCAAGGATAGATTTCAAAGGGTAATTCAATGTTATACACAATTGAATTACAGAACTCCACTTACTCTGTTAGTTTTCTTGCACAATCTATGTTGTTCTTGAAACAGCTTCTAATCTTTTCAGTTCACTGTTAGCTTTCATTAGTAAATGATTCTAGTACAAAATCGGCTAATAGCACATTGCATTCAGTGTTAGTTTTCCAGGGGATAAGTTCTTCCTAGACCACAGTTTTACGGCACGTTGACGTGAACGTTACTATTCATTGAGAAATGTTCACTTAGAAAACAGGACCATGCAGCTTTGAGTACAGGCTTAGTTAGGAAAGCGGATTGCTTTACAGTAGAGAACAGGACAGAACAACATGACATTCACGATGAGTTTTCAATGAGAAACGAAAGAAACCAAGATGTCCTGCTCTTAGAATTCCTTGGGAATTTTGAATAGCAACTGATCCTACCAGATAACCGGTGAATGAAACTGTCAATTTCGCTTACTTTAAGAAGGGAATTGTCCTTCCTTCACAATATGATCATAGAACGTTGAATTCGCTCCTACTTTTGAAAGAGAAATGTTTATTGTACACAGTTTTCAACAAGAAACATTCTCAGTATTAACACAGTTCTAGCTCTTTGAATTCATCTTTGTTTTCAATAGGAAATGTTCCGAGCATATAACTTCTGATCGAACTTTGAAAACAATCTTAGATTACCATTGGAATGTTGTCTGTAATGAAATTACAGAACATTGTATTTGCGGTTAGTCTTCAGTGAGAAACGTTCATTTCTAACAGCGGGACTACAGAACATTGATTTCAAGGATAGATTTCAAAGGGTAATTCAATGTTAACACTATTGAATTACAGAACTCCACTTACTCTGTTATTTTCTTGCACAATCTATGTTGTTATTGCAGCAGCTTGTAATCTTTTCAGTTCACAGTTAGCTTTCATTAGTAAATGATGCTAGTACAAAATCGGCTAATAGCACATTGCATTCACTGTTAGTTTTCCAGGGGATAAGTTCTTCCTAGAAAACAGGATTATGGCACGTTGAATTGAACGTTACTATTCATTGAGAAATGTTCACTTAGAAAACAGGTCTATGCAACATTAAATACAGGCTTAGTTAGGAAAGCGATTGGCTTTACAGTAGAGGACAGGACAGAACAACATGACATTCACGATGAGTTTTCAATGAGGAACGAAAGAATCCATGATGTCCTACTCTTTGAATTCCTTGGGATTTTTCAATACCAACTTATCCTACCAGATAACCGGTGAATGAAACTGTCAATTACGCTTACTTTAAGAAGGGAATGGAGCTACCCACACAATACGATCATAGAACGTTGAATTCGCTCCTACTTTTGAAAGAGAATTGTTTATTGTACACCGTTTTCAACAGGAAACATTCTCCGTTTTCACACAGTTCTAGCTCTTTGAATTCATCTTCGTTTTCAATAGGACAAGTTCCGAACATATAACTTCAGATTGAACTTTGAAAACAATCTTAGATTACCATTGGAATGTTGTCTGTAATGAAATTAGAATACATGGTATTCGCGGTCAGTCTTCAGTGAGAAATGTTCATTTCTAACAGCCGGACTACAGAACCTTGATTTCAAGGATAGATTTCAAAGGGTAATTCAATGTTATACACAATTGAATTAGAGAACTCCACTTACTCTGTTAGTTTTATTGGACAATCTATGTTGTTATTGAAACAGCTTCTAATCTTTTCAGTTCACAGTTAGCTTTCATTAGTAAATGATTCTAGTACAAAATCGGCTAATAGCACATTGCATTCACTGTTAGTTTTCCAGGGGATAAGTTCTTCCTAGACAGTATGTTTACGGAACGTTGAAAGGAACGTTGCTGTTCATTGAGATATGTTGACTTAGAAAACAGGACTATGCAACACTGAATACAGGCTTAGTTAGGAAAGCGGATTGCTTTACAGTAGAGAACATGACGAAAAACATGATATTCACGATGAGTTTTCAATGAGAAACGAAAGAATCCAAAATGTCCTGCTCTTTGAACCTTGGGATTTTTCAATACCAACTGATCCTACCAGATAACCGGTGAATGAAACTGTCAATTACGCTTACTTTAAGAAGGGAATGGAGCTTCCCACACAATACGATCATAGAACGTTGAATTCGCTCCTACTTTTGAAAGAGAATTGTTTATTGTACACCGTTTTCAACATTAAACATTCTCCATTTTCACACAGTTCTAGCTCTTTGAATTCATCTTCGTTTTCAATAGGACAAGTTCCGAACATATAACTTCAGATTGAACTTTGAAAACAATCTTAGATTACCATTGGAATGTTGTCTGTAATGAAATTAGAAAACATGGTATTCGCGGTTAGTCTTCAGTGAGAAACGTTCATTTCTAACAGCGGGACTACAGAACCTTGATTTCAAGGATAGATTTCAAAGGGTAATTCAATGTTATACACAATTGAATTACAGAACTCCACTTACTCTGTTAGTTTTCTTGCACAATCTATGTTGTTCTTGAAACAGCTTCTAATCTTTTCAGTTCACAGTTAGCTTTCATTAGTAAATGATTCTAGTACAAAATCGGCTAATAGCACATTGCATTCACTGTTAGTTTTCCAGGGGATAAGTTCCTCCTAGACAACAGTTTTACGGCACGTTGACTTGAACGTTACCATTCATTGAGAAATGTTCACTTAGAAAACAGGACCATGCAGCTTTGAGTACAGGCTTAGTTAGGAAAGCGGATTGCTTTACAGTAGAGAACAGGACAGAACAACATGACATTCACGATGAGTTTTCAATGAGAAACAGAAGAAACCAAGATGTCCTACTCTTAGAATTCCTTGGGAATTTTGAATAGCAACTGATCCTACCAGATAACCGGTGAATGAAACTGTCAATTTCGCTTACTTTAAGAAGGGAATTGTCCTTCCTTCACAATATGATCATAGAACGTTGAATTCGCTCCTACTTTTGAAAGAGAAATGTTTATTGTACACAGTTTTCAACAGGAAACATTCTCAGTATTGACACAGTTCAAGCTCTTTGAATTCATCTTTGTTTTCAATAGGAAATGTTCCGAGCATATAACTTCTGATCGAACTTTGAATACAATCTTAGATTACCATTGGAATGTTGTCTGTAATGAAATTACAGAACATTGTATTTGCGGTTAGTCTTCAGTGAGAAACGTTCATTTCTAACAGCGGGACTACAGAACATTGATTTCAAGGATAGATTTCAAAGGGTAATTCAATGTTAACACTATTGAATTACAGAACTCCACTTACTCTGTTATTTTCTTGCACAATCTATGTTGTTATTGCAGCAGCTTGTAATCTTTTCAGTTCACAGTTAGCTTTCATTAGTAAATGATGCTAGTACAAAATCGGCTAATAGCACATTGCATTCACTGTTAGTTTTCCAGGGGATAAGTTCTTCCTAGAAAACAGGTTTATGGCACGTTGAATTGAACGTTACTATTCATTGAGAAATGTTCACTTAGAAAACAGGACTATGCAACATTAAATACAGGCTTAGTTAGGAAAGCGATTGGCTTTACAGTAGAGGACAGGACAGAACAACATGACATTCACGATGAGTTTTCAATGAGGAACGAAAGAATCCATGATGTCCTACTCTTTGAATTCCTTGGGATTTTTCAATACCAACTGATCCTACCAGATAACCGGTGAATGAAACTGTCAATTACACTTACTTTAAGAAGGGAATGTTGCTTCCCACACAATACGATCATAGAACGTTGAATTCGCTCCTACTTTTGAAAGAGAATTGTTTATTGTACACCGTTTTCAACAGGAGACATTCTCCGTTTTCACACAGTTCAAGCTCTTTGAATTCATCTTCGTTTTCAATAGGACAAGTTCCGAACATATAACTTCAGATTGAACTTTGAAAACAATCTTAGATTACCATTGGAATGTTGTCTGTAATGAAATTACAAAACATGGTATTCGCGGTTAGTCTTCAGTGAGAAACGTTCATTTCTAACAGCGGGACTACAGAACCTTGATTTCAAGGATAGATTTCAAAGGGTAATTCAATGTTATACACAATTGAATTACAGAACTCCACTTACTCTGTTAGTTTTCTTGCACAATCTATGTTGTTCTTGAAACAGCTTCTAATCTTTTCAGTTCACTGTTAGCTTTCATTAGTAAATGATTCTAGTACAAAATCGGCTAATAGCACATTGCATTCAGTGTTAGTTTTCCAGGGGATAAGTTCTTCCTAGACAACAGTTTTACGGCACGTTGACTTGAACGTTACTATTCATTGAGAAATGTTCACTTAGAAAACAGGACCATGCAGCTTTGAGTACAGGCTTAGTTAGGAAAGCGGATTGCTTTCAGTAGAGAACAGGACAGAACAACATGACTTTCACGATGAGTTTTCAATGAGAAACGAAAGAAACCAAGATGTCCTGCTCTTAGAATTCCTTGGGAATTTTCAATAGCAACTGATCCTACCAGATAACCGGTGAATGAAACTGTCAATTTCGCTTACTTTAAGAAGGGAATTGTCCTTCCTTCACAATATGATCATAGAACGTTGAATTCGCTCCTACTTTTGAAAGAGAAATGTTTATTGTACACAGTTTTCAACAGGAAACATTCTCAGTATTGACACAGTTCTAGCTCTTTGAATTCATCTTCGTTTTCAATAGGAAATGTTCCGAGCATATAACTTCTGATCGAACTTTGAAAACAATTTTAGATTACCATTGGAATGTTGTCTGTAATGAAATTACAGAACATTGTATTTGCGGTTAGTCTTCAGTGAGAAACGTTCATTTCTAACAGCAGGACTAGAGATCATTGATTTCAAGGATAGATTTCAAAGGGTAATTTAATATTATACACAATTGAATTACAGAACTCCACTTACTCTGTTATTTTCTTGCACAATCTATGTTGTTATTGCAGCAGCTTGTAATCTTTTCAGTTCACAGTTAGCTTTCATTAGTAAATGATGCTAGGTCAAAATCGGCTAATAGCACATTGCATTCACTGTTAGTTTTCCAGGGGATAAGTTCTTCCTAGAAAACAGGTTTATGGCACGTTGAATTGAACGTTACTATTCATTGAGAAATGTTCACTTAGAATACAGGACTATGCAACATTAAATACAGGCTTAGTTAGGAAACTGATTGGCTTTACAGTAGAGGACAGGACAGAACAACATGACATTCACGATGAGTTTTCAATGAGGAACGAAAGAATCCATGATGTCCTACTCTTTGAAATCCTTGGCATTTTTCAATACCAACTGATCCTACCAGATAACCGGTGAATGAAACTGTCAATTACACTTACTTTAAGAAGGGAATGTTGCTTCCCACACAATACGATCATAGAACGTTGAATTCGCTCCTACTTTTGAAAGAGAATTGTTTATTGTACACCGTTTTCAACAGGAAACATTCTCCATTTTCAAATAGTTCTAGCTCTTTGAATTCCTCTTCGTTTTCAATAGGACAAGTTCCGAACATATAACTTCAGATTGAACATTGAAAACAATCTTAGATTAACCTTGGAATGTTGTCTGTAATGAAATTAGAAAACATGGTATTAGCGGTTAGTCTTCAGTGAGAAACGTTCATTTCTAACAGCGGGACTACAGAACTTTGATTTCAAGGATAGATTTCATAGGGCAATTCAATGTTATACACAATTGAATTACAGAACTCCACTTACTCTGTTAGTTTTCTTGCACAATCTATGTTGTTATTGAAACAGCTTGTAATGTTTTCAGTTCACAGTTAGCTTTCATTAGTAAATGATGCTAGTACAAAATCGGCTTATTGCACATTGCATTCACTGTTAGTTTTCCAGGACATAAGTTCTTCCTAGACAGCAAGTTTACGGAACATTGAATTGAACGTTGCTATTCATTGAGATATGTTCACTTAGAAAACAGGACTATGCAACATTGAATACAGGCTTAGTTAGGAAAGCGGATTGCTTTACAGTGGAGAACACGACAGAAAAACATGATATTCACGATGAGTTTTCAATGAGAAATGAAAGAATCCAAGATGTCCTACTCTTTGAATTCTTTGGGATTTTTCAATACCAACTTACCCTACCAGATAACCGGTGAATGAAACTGTCAATTACGCTTACTTTAAGAAGGGAATTGAGCTTCCTACACAACATGATCATAGAACGTTGAATTTGCTCCTACTTTTGAAAGAGAAATGTTTATTGTACACAGTTTTCAACAGGAAACATTCTCAGTATTGACACAGTTCTAGCTCTTTGAATTCATCTTTGTTTTCAAAAGGAAATGTTCCGAGCATATAACTTCTGATGGAACTTTGAGAACAATCTTAGATTACCATTGGAATGTTGTCTGTAATGAAAGTACAGAACATTGTATTTGCGGTTAGTCTTCAGTGAGAAACGTTCATTTCTAACAGCGGGACTACAGAACCTTGATTTCAAGGATAGATTTCAAAGGGTAATTCAATGTTATACACAATTGAATAACAGAACTCCACTTACTCTGTTATTTTCTTGCACAATCTATGTTGTTATTGAAGCAGCTTGTAATCTTTTCAGTTCACAGTTAGCTTTCATTAGTAAATGATGCTGGTACAAAATCGGCTAATAGCACATTACATTCACTGTTAGTTTTCCAGGGGATAAGTTCTTCCTAGAAAACAGGTTTATGGCACGTTGAATTGAACGTTACTATTCATTGAGAAATGTTCACTTAGAAAACAGGACTATGCAACATTAAATACAGGCTTAGTTAGGAAAGCGATTGGCTTTACAGTAGAGGACAAGACAGAACAACATGACATTCACGATGAGTTTTCAATGAAGAACGAAAGAATCCATGATGTCCTACTCTTTGAATTCCTTGGGATTTTTCAATACCAACTGATCCTACCAGATAACCGGTGAATGAAACTGTCAATTACGCTTACTTTAAGAAGAGAATGGAGCTTCCCATACAATACGATCATAGAACGTTGAATTCCCTCCTACTTTTGAAAGAGAATTGTTTATTGAACCCCGTTTTCAACAGGAAACATTCTCCATTTTCACACAGTTCTAGCTCTTTGAATTCATCTTCCTTTTCAATAGGACAAGTTCCGAACATATAACTTCAGATTGATCTTTGAAAACAATCTTAGATTACCATTGGAATGTTGTCTGTAATGAAATTAGAAAACATGGTATTCGTGGTCAATGTTCAGTGATAAATGTTCATTTCTAACAGCGGGACTACAGAACCTTGATTTCAAGGATAGATTTCAAAGGGTAATTCAATGTTATACACAATTGAATTACAGAACTCCACTTACTCTGTTAGTTTTCTTGCACAATCTATGTTGTTATTGAAACAGCTTCTAATCTTTTCAGTTCACAGTTAGCTTTCATTAGTAAATGATTCTAGTACAAAATCGGCTAATAGCACATTGCATTCACTGTTAGTTTTCCAGGGGATAAGTTCTTCCTAGACAGTATGTTTACGGAACTTTGAATGGAACGTTGCTGTTCATTGAGATATGTTCACTTAGAAAACAGGACTATGCAACATTGAATACAGGCTTAGTTAGGAAAGCGGATTGCTTTACAGTAGAGAACACGACGAAAAACATGATATTCATGATGAGTTTTCAATGAGAAACGAAAGAATCCAAAATGTCCTGCTCTTTGAACCTTGGGATTTTTCAATACCAACTGATCCTACCAGATAACCGGTGAATGAAACTGTCAATTACGATTACTTTCAGAAGGGAATGGAGCTTCCCACACAATACGATCATAGAACGTTGAATTCGCTCCTACTTTTGAAAGAGAATTGTTTATTGTACACCGTTTTCAACATTAAACATTCTCCGTTTTCACACACTTCTAGCTCTTTGAATTCATCTTCGTTTTCAATAGGACAAGTTCCGAACATATAACTTCAGATTGAACTTTGAAAACAATCTTAGATTACCATTGGAATGTTGTCTGTAATGAAATTAGAAAACATGGTATTCGCGGTTAGTCTTCAGTGAGAAACGTTCATTTCTAACAGCGGGACTACAGAACCTTGATTTCAAGGATAGATTTCAAAGGGTAATTCAATGTTATACACAATTGAATTACAGAACTCCACTTACTCTGTTAGTTTTCTTGCACAATCTATGTTGTTATTGAAACAGCTTCTAATCTTTTCAGTTCACAGTTAGCTTTCATTAGTAAATGATTCTAGTACAAAATCGGCTAATAGCACATTGCATTCACTGTTAGTTTTCCAGGGGATAAGTTCTTCCTAGACAGTATGTTTACGGAACGTTGAATGGAACGTTGCTGTTCATTGAGATATGTTCACTTAGAAAACAGGACTATGCAACATTGAATACAGGCTTAGTTAGGAAAGCGGATTGCTTTACAGTAGAGAACACGACGAAAAACATGATATTCACGATGAGTTTTCAATGAGAAACGAAAGAATCCAAAATGTCCTGCTCTTTGAACCTTGGGATTTTTCAATACCAACTGATCCTACCAGATAACCGGTGAATGAAACTGTCAATTACGCTTACTTTAAGAAGGGAATGGAGCTTCCCACACAATACGATCATAGAACGTTGAATTCGCTCCTACTTTTGAAAGAGAATTGTTTATTGTACACCGTTTTCAACATTAAACATTCTCCGTTTTCACACACTTCTAGCTCTTTGAATTCATCTTCGTTTTCAATAGGACAAGTTCCGAACATATAACTTCAGATTGAACTTTGAAAACAATCTTAGATTACCATTGGAATGTTGTCTGTAATGAAATTAGAAAACATGGTATTCGCGGTTAGTCTTCAGTGAGAAACGTTCATTTCTAACAGCGGGACTACAGAACCTTGATTTCAAGGATAGATTTCAAAGGGTAATTCAATGTTATACACAATTGAATTACAGAACTCCACTTACTCTGTTAGTTTTCTTGCACAATCTATGTTGTTCTTGAAACAGCTTCTAATCTTTTCAGTTCACAGTTAGCTTTCATTAGAAAATGATTCTAGTACAAAATCGGCTAATAGCACATTGCATTCAGTGTTAGTTTTCCAGGGGATAAGTTCTTCCTAGACAAAAGGTTTATGGCACGTTGACATGAACGTTACTATTCATTGAGAAATGTTCACTTAGAAAATAGGACCATGCAGCTTTGAATACAGGCTTAGTTAGGAAAGCGGATTGCTTTACAGTAGAGAACAGGACAGAACAACATGACATTCACGATGAGTTTTCAATGAGAAACAGAAGAAACCAAGATGTCCTACTCTTAGAATTCCTTGGGAATTTTGAATAGCAACTGATCCTACCAGATAACCGGTGAATGAAACTGTCAATTATGCTTACTTTAAGAAGGGAATTGTCCTTCCTTCACAATATGATCATAGAACGTTGAATTCGCTCCTACTTTTGAAAGAGAAATGTTTATTGTACACAGTTTTCAACAGGAAACATTCTCAGTATTGACACAGTTCTAGCTCTTTGAATTCATCTTTGTTTTCAATAGGAAATGTTCCGAGCATATAACTTCTGATCGAACTTTGAAAACAATCTTAGATTACCATTGGAATGTTGTCTGTAATGAAATTACAGAACATTGTATTTGCGGTTAGTCTTCAGTGAGAAACGTTCATTTCTAACAGCGGGTCTACAGAACATTGATTTCAAGGATAGATTTCAAAGGGTAATTTAATGTTATACACAATTGAATTACAGAACTCCACTTACTCTGTTATTTTCTTGCACAATCTATGTTGTTATTGAAGCAGCTTGTAATCTTTTCAGTTCACAGTTAGCTTTCATTAGTAAATGATGCTAGTACAAAATTGGCTAATAGCACATTGCATTCACTGTTAGTTTTCCAGGGGATAAGTTCTTCCTAGACAACAGGTTTATGGCACGTTGAATTGAACGTTACTATTCATTGAGAAATGTTCACTTAGAATACAGGACTATGCAACATTAAATACAGGCTTAGTTAGGAAAGCGATTGGCTTTACAGTAGAGGACAGGACAGAACAACATGACATTCACGATGAGTTTTCAATGAGGAACGAAAGAATCCATGATGTCCTACTCTTTGAATTCCTTGGGATTTTTCAATACCAACTGATCCTACCAGATAACCGGTGAATGAAACTGTGAATTACACTTACTTTAAGAAGGGAATGTTGCTTCCCACACAATACGATCATAGAACGTTGAATTCGCTCGTACTTTTGAAAGAGAATTGTTTATTGTACACCGTTTTCAACAGGAAACATTCTCCATTTTCAAATAGTTCTAGCTCTTTGAATTCCTCTTCGTTTTCAATAGGACAAGTTCCGAACATATAACTTCAGATTGAACATTGAAAACAATCTTAGATTAACCTTGGAATGTTGTCTGTAATGAAATTAGAAAACATGGTATTAGCGGTTAGTCTTCAGTGAGAAACGTTCATTTCTAACAGCGGGACTACAGAACTTTGATTTCAAGGATAGATTTCATAGAGTAATTCAATGTTATACACAAGTGAATTACAGAACTCCACTTACTCGGTTAGTTTTCTTGCACAATCTATGTTGTTATTGAAACAGCTTCTAATCTTTTCAGTTCACAGTTTGCTTTCATTAGTAAATGATGCTAGTACAAAATCGGCTAATAGCACATTGCATTCACTGTTAGTTTTCCAGGGCATAAGTTCTTCCTAGACAGCAAGTTTACGGAACATTGAATTGAACTTTGCTATTTATTGAGATATGTTCACTGAGAAAACAGGACTATGCAACATTGAATACAGGCTTAGTTAGGAAAGCGGATTGCTTTACAGTGGAGAACACGACAGAAAAACATGATATTCACGATGAGTTTTCAATGAGAAATGAAAGAATCCAAGATGTCCTACTCTTTGAATTCTTTGGGATTTTTCAATACCAACTTACCCTACCAGATAACCGGTGAATGAAACTGTCAATTACGCTTACTTTAAGAAGGGAATTGAGCTTCCTACACAACATGATCATAGAACGTTGAATTTGCTCCTACTTTTGAAAGAGAAATGTTTATTGTACACAGTTTTCAACAGGAAACATTCTCAGTATTGACACAGTTCTAGCTCTTTGAATTCATCTTTGTTTTCAAAAGGAAATGTTCCGAGCATATAACTTCTGATCGAACTTCGAGAACAATCTTAGATTACCATTGGAATGTTGTCTGTAATGAAAGTACAGAACATTGTATTCGCGGTTAGTCTTCAGTGAGAAACGTTCATTTCTAACAGCGGGACTACAGAACTTTGATTTCAAGGATAGATTTCAAAGGGTAATTCAATGTTAACACTATTGAATTACAGAACTCCACTTACACTGTTATTTTCTTGCACAATCTATGTTGTTACTGAAGCAGCTTGTAATCTTTTCAGTTCACAGTTAGCTTTCATTAGTAAATGATGCTGGTACAAAATCGGCTAATAGCACATTACATTCACTGTTAGTTTTCCAGGGGATAAGTTCTTCCTAGAAAACAGGTTTATGGCACGTTGAATTGAACGTTACTATTCATTGAGAAATGTTCACTTAGAAAACAGGACTATGCAACATTAAATACAGGCTTAGTTAGGAAAGCGATTGGCTTCACAGTAGAGGACAGGACAGAACAACATGACATTCACGATGAATTTTCAATGAGGAACGAAAGAATCCATGATGTCCTACTCTTTGAATTCCTTGGGATTTTTCAATACCAACTGATCCTACCACATAACCGGTGAATGAAACTGTCAATTACGCTTACTAAAAGAAGAGAATGGAGCTTCCCATACAATACGATCATAGAACGTTGAATTCCCTCCTACTTTTGAAAGAGAATTGTTTATTGAACCCCGTTTACAACAGGAAACATTCTCCATTTTCACACAGTTCTAGCTCTTTGAATTCATCTTCCTTTTCAATAGGACAAGTTCCGAACATATAACTTCAGATTGATCTTTGAAAACAATCTTAGATTACCATTGGAATGTTGTCTGTAATGAAATTAGAAAACATGGTATTCGTGGTCAATGTTCAGTGAGAAATGTTCATTTCTAACAGCGGGACTACAGAACCTTGATTTCAAGGATAGATTTCAAAGGGTAATTCAATGTTATACACAATTGAATTACAGAACTCCACTTACTCTGTTAGTTTTCTTGCACAATCTATGTTGTTATTGAAACAGCTTCTAATCTTTTCAGTTCACAGTTACCTTTCATTAGTAAATGATTCTAGTACAAAATCGGCTAATAGCACATTGCATTCACTGTTAGTTTTCCAGGGGATAAGTTCTTCCTAGACACCATGTTTACGGAACGTTGAATGGAACGTTGCTATTCATTGAGATATGTTCACTTAGAAAACAGGACTATGCAAAATTGAATACAGGCTTAGTTAGGAAAGCGGATTGCTTTACAGTAGAGAACACGACGAAAAACATGATATTCACGAAGAGTTTTCAATTAGAAACGAAAGAATCCAAAATGTCCTCCTCTTTGAACCTTGGGATTTTTCAATACCAACTGATCCTACCAGATAACCGGTGAATGAAACTGTCAATTATGCTTACTTTAAGAAGGGAATTGTCCTTCCTTCACAATATGATCATAGAACGTTGAATTCGCTCCTACTTTTGAAAGAGAAATGTTTATTGTACACAGTTTTCAACAGGAAACATTCTCAGTATGGACACAGTTCTAGCTCTTTGAATTCATCTGTGTTTTCAATAGGAAATGTTCCGAGCATATAACTTCTGATCGAACTTTGAAAACAATCTTAGATTACCATTGGAATGTTGTCTGTAATGAAATTACAGAACATTGTATTTGCGGTTAGTCTTCAGTGAGAAAAGTTCATTTCTAACAGCGGGACTACAGAACATTGATTTCAAGGATAGATTTCAAAGGGTAATTTAATGTTATACACAATTGAATTACAGAACTCCACTTACTCTGTTATTTTCTTGCACAATCTATGTTGTTATTGAAGCAGCTTGTAATCTTTTCAGTTCACAGTTAGCTTTCATTAGTAAATGATGCTAGTACAAAATTGGCTAATAGCACATTGCATTCACTGTTAGTTTTCCAGGGGATAAGTTCTTCCTAGACAACAGGTTTATGGCACGTTGTATTGAACGTTACTATTCATTGAGAAATGTTCACTTAGAATACAGGACTATGCAACATTAAATACAGGCTTAGTTAGGAAAGCGATTGGCTTTACAGTAGAGGACAGGACAGAACAACATGACATTCACGATGAGTTTTCAATGAGGAACGAAAGAATCCATGATGTCCTACTCTTTGAATTCCTTGGGATTTTTCAATACCAACTGATCCTACCAGATAACCGGTGAATGAAACTGTCAAGTACACTTACTTTAAGAAGGGAATGTTGCTTCCCACACAATACGATCATAGAACGTTGAATTCGCTCCTACTTTTGAAAGAGAATTGTTTATTGTACACCGTTTTCAACAGGAAACATTCTCCATTTTCAAATAGTTCTAGCTCTTTGAATTCCTCTTCGTTATCAATAGGACAAGTTCCGAACATATAACTTCAGATTGAACATTGAAAACAATCTTAGATTAACCTTGGAATGTTGTCTGTAATGAAATTAGAAAACATGGTATTAGCTGTTAGTCTTCAGTGAGAAACGTTCATTTCTAACAGCGGGACTACAGAACTTTGATTTCAAGGATAGATTTCATAGGGTAATTCAATGTTATACACAATTGAATTACAGAACTCCACTTACTCTGTTATTTTCTTGCACAATCTATGTTGTTATTGAAGCAGCTTGTAATCTTTTCAGTTCACAGTTAGCTTTCATTAGTAAATGATTCTAGTACAAAATCAGCTAATAGCACATTGCATTCACTGTTAGTTTTCCAGGGGATAAGTTCTTCCTAGAAAACAGGTTTATGGCACGTTGAATTGAACGTTACTATTCATTGAGAAATGTTCACTTAGAAAACAGGACTATGCAACATTAAATACAGGCTTAGTTAGGAAAGCGATTGGCTTTACAGTAGAGGACAGGACAGAACAACATGACATGGACGATGAGTTTTCAATGAGGAACGAAAGAATCCATGATGTCTTACTCTTTGAATTCCTTGGGATTTTTCAATACCAACTGATCCTACCTGATAACCGGTGACTGAAACTGTCAATTACGCTTAATTTAAGAAGGGAATGGAGCTTTCCACACAATACGATCATAGAACGTTGAATTCGCTCCTACTTTTGAAAGAGAATTGTTTCTTGTACCCCGTTATCAACAGGAAACATTCTCCGTTTTCACACAGTACTAGCGCTTTGAATTCATCTTTGTTTTCAATAGGACAAGTTCCGAACATATAACTTCAGATTGAACTTTGAAAACAATCTTAGATTACCATTGGAATGTTGTCTGTAATGAAATTAGAAAACATGGTATTCGCGGTTAGTCTTCAGTGAGAAACGTTCCTTTCTAACAGCGGGACTACAGAACCTTGATTTCAAGGATAGATTTCAAAGGGTAATTCAATGTTATACACAAATGAATTACAGAACTCCACTTACTCTGTTAGTTTTCCTGCACAATCTATGTTGTTCTTGAAACAGCTTCTAAACTTTTAAGTTCACAGTTTGGTTTCATTAGTAAATGATTCTAGTACAAAATCGGCTAATAGCACATTGCATTCACTGTTAGTTTTCCAGGGGATAAGTTCTTCCTTAGACAACAAGTTTACGGCACGTTGACTTGAACGTTACTATTAATTGAGAAATGTTCACTTAGAAAACAGGACTATGCAACATTAAATACAGGCTTAGTTAGGAAAGCGATTGGCTTTGCAGTAGAGGACAGGACAGAACAACATGACATTGACGATGAGTTTTCAATGAGGAACGAAAGAATCCATGGTGTCTTACTCTTTGAATTCCTTGGGATTTTTCAATACCAACTGATACTACCTGATAACCGGTGAATGAAACTGTCAATTACGCTTAATTTAAGAAGGGAATGGAGCTTCCCACACAATAAGATCATAGAACGTTGAATTCGCTCCTACTTTTGAAAGAGAATTGTTTATTGTACACCGTTTTCAACAGGAAACATTCTCCGTTTTCACACAGTTCTAGCTCTTTGAATTCATCTTCGTTTTCAATAGGACAAGTTCCGAACATATAACTTCAGATTGAACTTTGAAAACAATCTTAGATTACCATTGGAATGTTGTCTGTAATGAAATTAGAAAACATGGTATTCGCGGTTAGTCTTCAGTGAGAAACGTTCATTTCTAACAGCGGGACTAGAAAACTTTGATTTCTAGGTAATTCAATGTTATACACAATTGAATTACAGAACTCCACTTACTCTGTTAGTTTTCTTGCACAATCTGTGTTGTTATTGAAACAGCTTCTAATCTTTTCAGTTCACAGTTAGCTTTCATTAGGAAATGATGCTACTACAAAATCGGCTAATAGCACATTGCATTCACTGTTAGTTTTCCAGGGGATAAGTTCTTTCTAGACAGCAGGTTTACGGAACGTTGAATGGAGCGTTGCTATTCATTGAGATATGTTCACTTAGAAAACAGGACTATGCAACATTAAACACAGGCTTAGTTAGGAAAGCGATTGGCTTTACAGTAGAGAACACGACAGAAAAACATGATATTCACGATGAGTTTTCAATGAGAAACGAAAGAATCCAAAATGTCCTACACTTTGAATTCCTTGGGATTTTTCAATACCAACTTATCCTACCAGATAACCGGTGAATGAAACTGTCAATTACGCTTACTTTAAGAAGGGAATTGAGCTTCCTACACAATACGATCATAGAACGTTGAATTCGCTCCTACTTTTGAAAGAGAAATGTTTATTGTACACAGTTTTCAACAGGAAACATTCTCAGTATTGACACAGTTCTAGCTCTTTGAATTCATCTTTGTTTTCAATAGGAAATGTTGCGAGCTTATAAATTCTGATCGAACTTTGAAAACAATCTTAGATTACCATTGGAATGTTGTCTGTAATGAAATGAGAAAACATGGTATTCGCGGTTAGTCTTCAGTGAGAAACGTCCATTTCTAACAGCGGGACTACAGAACCTTGATTTCAAGGATAGATTTCAAAGGGTAATTCAATGTTATACACAATTGAATTACAGAACTCCACTTACTCTGTTAGTTCTCTTGCACAATCTATGTTGTTCTTGAAACAGCTTGTAATCTTTTCAGTTCACAGTTAGCTTTCATTAGTAAATGATGCTAGTATAAAATCAGCTAATAGCACATTGCATTCACTCTTAGTTTTCCAGAGGATAAGTTCTTCCTAGAAAACAGGTTTATGGGTCGTTGAATTGAACGTTACTATTCATTGAGAAATGTTCACTTAGAAAACAGGACTATGCAACATTAAATACAGGCTTAGTTAGGAAAGCGATTGGCTTTACAGTAGAGGACAGGACAGAACAACATGACATTCACGATGAGTTTTCAATGAGGAACGAAAGAAACCAAGATGTCCTACTCTTAGAATTCCTTGGGAATTTTGAATAGCAACTGATCCTACCAGATAACCGGTGAATGAAACTGTCAATTACGCTTACTTTAAGAAGGGAATTGTCCTTCCTTCACAATATGATCATAGAACGTTGAATTCGGTCCTACTTTTGAAAGAAAAATGTTTATTGTACACAGTTTTCAACAGGAAACATTCTCAGTATTGACACAGTTCTAGCTCTTTGAATTCATCTTTGTTTTCAATATGAAATGTTCTGAGCATATAACTTCTGATCGAACTTTGAAAACAATCTTACATTACCATTGGAATGTTGTGTGTAATGAAATTACAGTACATTGTATTTGCGGTTAGTCTTCAGTGAGAAACTTTCATTTCTAACAGCGGGACTACAGAACCTTGATTTCAAGGATAGATTTCAAAGGGTAATTCAATGTTATACACAATTGAATTACAGAACTCCACTTACTCTGTTAGTTTTCTTGCACAATCTATGTTGTTCTTGAAACAGCTTCTAATCTTTTCAGTTCACAGTTAGCTTTCATTAGTAAATGATTCTAGTACAAAATCGGCTAATAGCACATTGCATTCACTGTTAGTTTTCCAAGGGATAAGTTCTTCCTAGACAGCATGTTTACGGAATGTTGAATGGAACGTTGCTATTCATTGAGATATGTTCACTTAGAAAACAGGACTATGCAACATTGAATACAGGCTTAGTTAGGAAATCGGATTGCTTTACAGTAGAGAACACGACGAAAAACATGATATTCACGATGAGTTTTCAATGAGGAACGAAAGAATCCAAAATGTCCTACTCTTTGAATTCCTTGGGATTTTTCAATACCAACCGATCCTACCACATAACCGGTGAATGAAACTGTCAATTACGCTTACTTTAAGAAGGGAATGTAGCTTCCCACACAATACGATCATAGAACGTTGAATTCGCTCCTACTTTTGAAAGAGAATTGTTTATTGTACACCGTTTTCAACATTAAACATTCTCCGTTTTCACACACTTCTAGCTCTTTGAATTCATCTTCGTTTTCAATAGGACAAGTTCCGAACATATAACTTCAGATTGAACTTTGAAAACAATCTTAGATTACCATTGGAATGTTGTCTGTAATGAAATTAGAAAACATGGTATTCGCGGTTAGTCTTCAGTGAGAAACGTTCATTTCTAACAGCGGGACTACAGAACTTTGATTTCAAGGATAGATTTAAAAGGGTAATTCAATGTTATACACAATTGAATTACAGAACTCCACTTACTCTGTTAGTTTTCTTGCACAATCTATGTTGTTCTTGAAACAGCTTCTAATCTTTTCAGTTCACAGTTAGCTTTCATTAGTAAATGATTCTAGTACAAAATTGGCTAATAGCACATTGCATTCACTGTTAGTTTTCCAGGGGATAAGTTCTTCCTAGACTACAGGTTTACCGCACGTTGACTTGAACGTTACTATTCATTGAGAAATGTTCACTTAGAAAACAGGACCATGCAGCTTTGAATACAGGCTTAGTTAGGAAAGCGGATTGCTTTACAGTAGAGAACAGGACAGAACAACATGACATTCACGATGAGTTTTCAATGAGAAACGAAAGAAACCAAGATGTCCTACTCTTAGAATTCCTTGGGAATTTTGAATAGCAACTGATCCTACCAGATAACCGGTGAATGAAACTGTCAATTTCGCTTACTTTAAGAAGGGAATTGTCCTTCCTTCACAATATGATCATAGAACGTTGAATTCGCTCCTACTTTTGAAAGAGAAATGTTTATTGTACACAGTTTTCAACAGGAAACATTCTCAGTATTAACACAGTTCTAGCTCTTTGAATTCATCTTTGTTTTCAATAGGAAATGTTCCGAGCATATAACTTCTGATCGAACTTTGAAAACAATCTTAGATTACCATTGGAATGTTGTCTGTAATGAAATTACAGAACATTGTATTTGCGGTTAGTCTTCAGTGAGAAACGTTCATTTCTAACAGCGGGACTACAGAACATTGATTTCAAGGATAGATTTCAAAGGGTAATTCAATGTTAACACTATTGAATTACAGAACTCCACTTACTCTGTTATTTTCTTGCACAATCTATGCTGTTATTGAAGCAGCTTGTAATCTTTTCAGTTCACAGTTAGCTTTCATTAGTAAATGATGCTAGTACAATATCGTCTAATAGCACATTGCATTCACTGTTACTTTTCCAGGGGATAAGTTCTTCCTAGAAAACAGGTTTATGGCACGTTGAATTGAACGTTACTATTCATTGAGAAATGTTCACTTAGAAAACAGGTCTATGCAACATTAAATACAGGCTTAGTTAGGAAAGCGATTGGCTTTACAGTAGAGGACAGGACAGAACAACATGACATTCACGATGAGTTTTCAAAGAGGAACGAAAGAATCCATGATGTCCTACTCTTTGAATTCCTTGGGATTTTTCAATACCAACTGATCCTACCAGATAACCGGTGAATGAAAATGTCAATTACGCTTACTTTAAGAAGGGAATGGAGCTACCCACACAATACGATCATAGAACGTTGAATTCGCTCCTGCTTTTGAAAGGTAATTGTTTATTGTTCACCGTTTTCAACAGGAAACATTCTCCGTTTTCACACAGTTCTAGCTCTTTGAAATCATCTTTGTTTTCAATAGGAAATGTTCCGAGCATATAACTTCTGATCGAACTTTGAAAACAATCTTAGATTACCATTGGAATGTTGTCTGTAATGAAATTACAGAACATTGTATTTGCGGTTAGTCTTCAGTGAGAAACGTTCATTTCTAACAGCGGGACTACAGAACATTGATTTCAAGGATAGATTTCAAAGGGTAATTCAATGTTAACACTATTGAATTACAGAACTCCACTTACTCTGTTATTTTGTTGCACAATCTATGTTGCTATTGAAGCAGCTTGTAATATTTTCAGTTCACAGTTAGCTTTCATTAGTAAATGATGCTAGTACAAAATCGGCTAATAGCACATTGCATTCACTGTTAGTTTTCCAGGGGATAAGTTCTTCCTAGAAAACAGGTTTATGGCACGTTGAATTGAACGTTACTATTCATTGAGAAATGTTCACTTAGAAAACAGGACTATGCAACATTGAATACAGGCTTAGTAAGGAGAGCGGATTGCTTTACAGTAGAGAACAAGACAGAAAAACATGATATTCACGATGAGTTTTCAATGAGAAACAAAAGAAACCAAGATGTCCTACTCTTTGAATTCCTTGGGATTTTTCAATACCATCTTATCCTACCAGGTAACCAGTGAATGAAACTGTCAATTACGCTTACTTTAAGAAGGGAATTGAGCTTCCTACACAATACGATCATAGAACGTTGAATTCGCTCCTACTTTTGAAAGAGAAATGTTTATTGTACACAGTTTTCAACAGGAAACATTCTCATTATTGACACAGTTCTAGCTCTTTGAATTCATCTTTGTTTTCAATAGGAAATGTTCCAAGCATATAACTTCTGATCGAACTTTGAAAACAATCTTAGATTACCATTGGAATGTTGTATGTAATGAAATTACAGAACATTGTATTTACGGTTAGTCTTCAGTGAGAAACGTTCATTTCTAACAGCGGGACTACAGAACATTGATTTCAAGGATAGATTTCAAAGGGTAATTCAATGTTAACACTATTGAATTACAGAACTCCACTTACTCTGTTATTTTCTTGCACAATCTATGTTGTTATTGAAGCACCTTGTAATCTTTTCAGTTCACAGTTAGCTTTCATTAGTAAATGATGCTAGTACAAAATCGGCTAATAGCACATTGCATTCACTGTTAGTGTTCCCGGGGATAAGTTCTTCCTAGACAACAGGTTTATGGCACGTTGAATTGAACGTTACTATTCATTGAGAAATGTTCACTTAGAAAACAGGACTATGCAACATTAAATACAGGCTTAGTTAGGAAAGCGATTGGCTTTACAGTAGAGGACAGAGCAACATGACATTTACGATAGGTTTTCAATGAGGAACGAAAGAATCCATGATGGCCTACTCTTTGAATTCCTTGGGATTTTTCAATACCAACTGATCCTACCAGATAACCGGTCCATGAAACTGTCAATTACGCTTACTTTAAGAAGGGAATGGAGCTTCCCACACAATACGATCATAGAACGTTGAATTCGCTCCTACTTTTGAAAGAGAATTGTTTCTTGTACCCCGTTATCAACAGGAAACATTCTCCGTTTTCACACAGTACTAGCGCTTTGAATTCATCTTTGTTTTCAATAGGACAAGTTCCGAACATATAACTTCAGATTGAACTTTGAAAACAATCTTAGATTACCATTGGAATGTTGTCTGTAATGAAATTAGAAAACATGGTATTCGCGGTTAGTCTTCAGTGAGAAACGTTCCTTTCTAACAGCGGGACTACAGAACCTTGATTTCAAGGATAGATTTCAAAGGGTAATTCAATGTTATACACAAATGAATTACAGAACTCCACTTACTCTGTTAGTTTTCCTGCACAATCTATGTTGTTCTTGAAACAGCTTCTAAACTTTTAAGTTCACAGTTTGGTTTCATTAGTAAATGATTCTAGTACAAAATCGGCTAATAGCACATTGCATTCACTGTTAGTTTTCCAGGGGATAAGTTCTTCCTTAGACAACAAGTTTACGGCACGTTGACTTGAACGTTACTATTAATTGAGAAATGTTCACTTAGAAAACAGGACTATGCAACATTAAATACAGGCTTAGTTAGGAAAGCGATTGGCTTTGCAGTAGAGGACAGGACAGAACAACATGACATTGACGATGAGTTTTCAATGAGGAACGAAAGAATCCATGGTGTCTTACTCTTTGAATTCCTTGGGATTTTTCAATACCAACTGATACTACCTGATAACCGGTGAATGAAACTGTCAATTACGCTTAATTTAAGAAGGGAATGGAGCTTCCCACACAATAAGATCATAGAACGTTGAATTCGCTCCTACTTTTGAAAGAGAATTGTTTATTGTACACCGTTTTCAACAGGAAACATTCTCCGTTTTCACACAGTTCTAGCTCTTTGAATTCATCTTCGTTTTCAATAGGACAAGTTCCGAACATATAACTTCAGATTGAACTTTGAAAACAATCTTAGATTACCATTGGAATGTTGTCTGTAATGAAATTAGAAAACATGGTATTCGCGGTTAGTCTTCAGTGAGAAACGTTCATTTCTAACAGCGGGACTAGAAAACTTTGATTTCTAGGTAATTCAATGTTATACACAATTGAATTACAGAACTCCACTTACTCTGTTAGTTTTCTTGCACAATCTGTGTTGTTATTGAAACAGCTTCTAATCTTTTCAGTTCACAGTTAGCTTTCATTAGGAAATGATGCTACTACAAAATCGGCTAATAGCACATTGCATTCACTGTTAGTTTTCCAGGGGATAAGTTCTTTCTAGACAGCAGGTTTACGGAACGTTGAATGGAGCGTTGCTATTCATTGAGATATGTTCACTTAGAAAACAGGACTATGCAACATTAAACACAGGCTTAGTTAGGAAAGCGATTGGCTTTACAGTAGAGAACACGACAGAAAAACATGATATTCACGATGAGTTTTCAATGAGAAACGAAAGAATCCAAAATGTCCTACACTTTGAATTCCTTGGGATTTTTCAATACCAACTTATCCTACCAGATAACCGGTGAATGAAACTGTCAATTACGCTTACTTTAAGAAGGGAATTGAGCTTCCTACACAATACGATCATAGAACGTTGAATTCGCTCCTACTTTTGAAAGAGAAATGTTTATTGTACACAGTTTTCAACAGGAAACATTCTCAGTATTGACACAGTTCTAGCTCTTTGAATTCATCTTTGTTTTCAATAGGAAATGTTGCGAGCTTATAAATTCTGATCGAACTTTGAAAACAATCTTAGATTACCATTGGAATGTTGTCTGTAATGAAATGAGAAAACATGGTATTCGCGGTTAGTCTTCAGTGAGAAACGTCCATTTCTAACAGCGGGACTACAGAACCTTGATTTCAAGGATAGATTTCAAAGGGTAATTCAATGTTATACACAATTGAATTACAGAACTCCACTTACTCTGTTAGTTCTCTTGCACAATCTATGTTGTTCTTGAAACAGCTTGTAATCTTTTCAGTTCACAGTTAGCTTTCATTAGTAAATGATGCTAGTATAAAATCAGCTAATAGCACATTGCATTCACTCTTAGTTTTCCAGAGGATAAGTTCTTCCTAGAAAACAGGTTTATGGGTCGTTGAATTGAACGTTACTATTCATTGAGAAATGTTCACTTAGAAAACAGGACTATGCAACATTAAATACAGGCTTAGTTAGGAAAGCGATTGGCTTTACAGTAGAGGACAGGACAGAACAACATGACATTCACGATGAGTTTTCAATGAGGAACGAAAGAAACCAAGATGTCCTACTCTTAGAATTCCTTGGGAATTTTGAATAGCAACTGATCCTACCAGATAACCGGTGAATGAAACTGTCAATTACGCTTACTTTAAGAAGGGAATTGTCCTTCCTTCACAATATGATCATAGAACGTTGAATTCGGTCCTACTTTTGAAAGAAAAATGTTTATTGTACACAGTTTTCAACAGGAAACATTCTCAGTATTGACACAGTTCTAGCTCTTTGAATTCATCTTTGTTTTCAATATGAAATGTTCTGAGCATATAACTTCTGATCGAACTTTGAAAACAATCTTACATTACCATTGGAATGTTGTGTGTAATGAAATTACAGTACATTGTATTTGCGGTTAGTCTTCAGTGAGAAACTTTCATTTCTAACAGCGGGACTACAGAACCTTGATTTCAAGGATAGATTTCAAAGGGTAATTCAATGTTATACACAATTGAATTACAGAACTCCACTTACTCTGTTAGTTTTCTTGCACAATCTATGTTGTTCTTGAAACAGCTTCTAATCTTTTCAGTTCACAGTTAGCTTTCATTAGTAAATGATTCTAGTACAAAATCGGCTAATAGCACATTGCATTCACTGTTAGTTTTCCAAGGGATAAGTTCTTCCTAGACAGCATGTTTACGGAATGTTGAATGGAACGTTGCTATTCATTGAGATATGTTCACTTAGAAAACAGGACTATGCAACATTGAATACAGGCTTAGTTAGGAAATCGGATTGCTTTACAGTAGAGAACACGACGAAAAACATGATATTCACGATGAGTTTTCAATGAGGAACGAAAGAATCCAAAATGTCCTACTCTTTGAATTCCTTGGGATTTTTCAATACCAACCGATCCTACCACATAACCGGTGAATGAAACTGTCAATTACGCTTACTTTAAGAAGGGAATGTAGCTTCCCACACAATACGATCATAGAACGTTGAATTCGCTCCTACTTTTGAAAGAGAATTGTTTATTGTACACCGTTTTCAACATTAAACATTCTCCGTTTTCACACACTTCTAGCTCTTTGAATTCATCTTCGTTTTCAATAGGACAAGTTCCGAACATATAACTTCAGATTGAACTTTGAAAACAATCTTAGATTACCATTGGAATGTTGTCTGTAATGAAATTAGAAAACATGGTATTCGCGGTTAGTCTTCAGTGAGAAACGTTCATTTCTAACAGCGGGACTACAGAACTTTGATTTCAAGGATAGATTTCAAAGGGTAATTCAATGTTATACACAATTGAATTACAGAACTCCACTTACTCTGTTAGTTTTCTTGCACAATCTATGTTGTTCTTGAAACAGCTTCTAATCTTTTCAGTTCACAGTTAGCTTTCATTAGTAAATGATTCTAGTACAAAATTGGCTAATAGCACATTGCATTCACTGTTAGTTTTCCAGGGGATAAGTTATTCCTAGACTACAGGTTTACCGCACGTTGACTTGAACGTTACTATTCATTGAGAAATGTTCACTTAGAAAACAGGACCATGCAGCTTTGAATACAGGCTTAGTTAGGAAAGCGGATTGCTTTACAGTAGAGAACAGGACAGAACAACATGACATTCACGATGAGTTTTCAATGAGAAACGAAAGAAACCAAGATGTCCTACTCTTAGAATTCCTTGGGAATTTTGAATAGCAACTGATCCTACCAGATAACCGGTGAATGAAACTGTCAATTTCGCTTACTTTAAGAAGGGAATTGTCCTTCCTTCACAATATGATCATAGAACGTTGAATTCGCTCCTACTTTTGAAAGAGAAATGTTTATTGTACACAGTTTTCAACAGGAAACATTCTCAGTATTAACACAGTTCTAGCTCTTTGAATTCATCTTTGTTTTCAATAGGAAATGTTCCGAGCATATAACTTCTGATCGAACTTTGAAAACAATCTTAGATTACCATTGGAATGTTGTCTGTAATGAAATTACAGAACATTGTATTTGCGGTTAGTCTTCAGTGAGAAACGTTCATTTCTAACAGCGGGACTACAGAACATTGATTTCAAGGATAGATTTCAAAGGGTAATTCAATGTTAACACTATTGAATTACAGAACTCCACTTACTCTGTTATTTTCTTGCACAATCTATGCTGTTATTGAAGCAGCTTGTAATCTTTTCAGTTCACAGTTAGCTTTCATTAGTAAATGATGCTAGTACAATATCGTCTAATAGCACATTGCATTCACTGTTACTTTTCCAGGGGATAAGTTCTTCCTAGAAAACAGGTTTATGGCACGTTGAATTGAACGTTACTATTCATTGAGAAATGTTCACTTAGAAAACAGGTCTATGCAACATTAAATACAGGCTTAGTTAGGAAAGCGATTGGCTTTACAGTAGAGGACAGGACAGAACAACATGACATTCACGATGAGTTTTCAAAGAGGAACGAAAGAATCCATGATGTCCTACTCTTTGAATTCCTTGGGATTTTTCAATACCAACTGATCCTACCAGATAACCGGTGAATGAAAATGTCAATTACGCTTACTTTAAGAAGGGAATGGAGCTACCCACACAATACGATCATAGAACGTTGAATTCGCTCCTGCTTTTGAAAGGTAATTGTTTATTGTTCACCGTTTTCAACAGGAAACATTCTCCGTTTTCACACAGTTCTAGCTCTTTGAAATCATCTTTGTTTTCAATAGGAAATGTTCCGAGCATATAACTTCTGATCGAACTTTGAAAACAATCTTAGATTACCATTGGAATGTTGTCTGTAATGAAATTACAGAACATTGTATTTGCGGTTAGTCTTCAGTGAGAAACGTTCATTTCTAACAGCGGGACTACAGAACATTGATTTCAAGGATAGATTTCAAAGGGTAATTCAATGTTAACACTATTGAATTACAGAACTCCACTTACTCTGTTATTTTGTTGCACAATCTATGTTGCTATTGAAGCAGCTTGTAATATTTTCAGTTCACAGTTAGCTTTCATTAGTAAATGATGCTAGTACAAAATCGGCTAATAGCACATTGCATTCACTGTTAGTTTTCCAGGGGATAAGTTCTTCCTAGAAAACAGGTTTATGGCACGTTGAATTGAACGTTACTATTCATTGAGAAATGTTCACTTAGAAAACAGGACTATGCAACATTGAATACAGGCTTAGTAAGGAGAGCGGATTGCTTTACAGTAGAGAACAAGACAGAAAAACATGATATTCACGATGAGTTTTCAATGAGAAACAAAAGAAACCAAGATGTCCTACTCTTTGAATTCCTTGGGATTTTTCAATACCATCTTATCCTACCAGGTAACCAGTGAATGAAACTGTCAATTACGCTTACTTTAAGAAGGGAATTGAGCTTCCTACACAATACGATCATAGAACGTTGAATTCGCTCCTACTTTTGAAAGAGAAATGTTTATTGTACACAGTTTTCAACAGGAAACATTCTCATTATTGACACAGTTCTAGCTCTTTGAATTCATCTTTGTTTTCAATAGGAAATGTTCCAAGCATATAACTTCTGATCGAACTTTGAAAACAATCTTAGATTACCATTGGAATGTTGTATGTAATGAAATTACAGAACATTGTATTTACGGTTAGTCTTCAGTGAGAAACGTTCATTTCTAACAGCGGGACTACAGAACATTGATTTCAAGGATAGATTTCAAAGGGTAATTCAATGTTAACACTATTGAATTACAGAACTCCACTTACTCTGTTATTTTCTTGCACAATCTATGTTGTTATTGAAGCAGCTTGTAATCCTTTCAGTTCACAGTTAGCTTTCATTAGTAAATGATGCTAGTACAAAATCGGCTAATAGCACATTGCATTCACTGTTAGTGTTCCCGGGGATAAGTTCTTCCTAGACAACAGGTTTATGGCACGTTGAATTGAACGTTACTATTCATTGAGAAATGTTCACTTAGAAAACAGGACTATGCAACATTAAATACAGGCTTAGTTAGGAAAGCGATTGGCTTTACAGTAGAGGACAGAGCAACATGACATTTACGATAGGTTTTCAATGAGGAACGAAAGAATCCATGATGGCCTACTCTTTGAATTCCTTGGGATTTTTCAATACCAACTGATCCTACCAGATAACCGGTCCATGAAACTGTCAATTACGCTTACTTTAAGAAGGGAATGGAGCTTCCCACACAATACGATCATAGAACGTTGAATTCGCTCCTACTTTTGAAAGAGAATTGTTTATTGTACACCATTTTCAACAGGAAACATTCTCCGTTTTCACACAGTTCTAGCTCTTTGAATTCATCTGCGTTTTCAATAGGGCAAGTTCTGAATATATAACTTCAGATTAAACTTTGAAAACAATCTTAGATTACCATTGGAATGTTGTCTGTAATGAAATTAGAAAACATGGTATTCGCTGTCAGTCATCAGTGAGAAGTGTTCATTTCTAAGAGCGGGACTACAGAACCTTGATTTCAAGGATAGATTTCAAAGGGTACTTAAATGTTATACACAATTGAATTACAGAACTCCACTTACTCTGTTAGTGTTCTTGCACAATCTATGTTGTTCTTCAAACAGCTTCTAATCTTTTCAGTTCACAGTTAGCTTTCATTAGTAAATGATTCTAGTACAAAATCGGCTAATAGCACATTGCATTCACTGTTAGTTTTCCAGGGGATAATTTCTTCCTAGACAACAGGTTTACGGCACGTTGACTTGAACGTTACTATTCATTGAGAAATGTTCACTTAGAAAGCAGGACCATGCAACATTGAATACAGGCTTAGTTAGGAAAGCGGATTGCTTTACAGTAGAGAACCGGACAGAACAACATGACATTGACGATGAGTTTTCAATGAGAAACGAAAGAAACCAAGATGTCCTACTCTTAGAATTCCTTGGGAATTTTGAACAGCAACTGATCCTACCAGATAACCGGTGAATGAAACTGTCAATTACGCTTACTTTAAGAAGGGAATTGTCCTTCCTTCACAATATGATCATAGAACGTTGAATTCGCTCCTACTTTTGGAAGGGAATTGTTTATTGTACACCGTTTTCAACAGGAAACATTCTCCGTTTTCACACAGTTCTAGCTCTTTGAATTCCTCTTCGTTTTCAATATGACAAGTTCCAAACATATAACTTCAGATCGAACTTTGAAAACAATCTTAGATTACCATTGGAATGTTGTGTGTAATGAAATTAGAAAACATGGTATTCGCAGTCAGTCATCAGTGAGAAGTGTTCATTTCTAAGAGCAGGACTACAGAACCTTGATTTCAAGGATAGATTTCAAAGGGTAATTAAATGTTATACACAATTGAATTACAGAACTCCACTTACTCTTTTAGTGTTCTTGCACAATCTATGTTGTTCTTGAAACAGCTTCTAATCTTTTCAGTTCACAGTCAGCTTTCATTAGTAAATGATTCTAGTACAAAATCGGCTAATAGCACATTGCATTCACTGTTAGTTTTCCAGGGGATAAGATCTTCCTAGACAACAGGTTTTCGGTACGTTGACTTGAACGTTACTATTCATTGAGAAATGTTCACTTAGAAAGCAGGACCATGCAGCTTGAATACAGGCTTAGTTAGGAAAGCGGATTGCTTTATAGTAGAGAACCGGACAGAACAACATGACATTCACGATGAGCTTTCAATGAGAAACGAAAGAAACCATGATGTCCTACTCTTAGAATTCCTTGGGAATTTTGAATAGCAACTGATCCTACCAGATAACCGGTGAATGAAACTGTCAATTACGCTTACTTTAAGAAGGGAATTGTCCTTCCTTCACAATATGATCATAGAACGTTGAATTCGCTCCTACTTTTGAAAGAGAATTGTTTACTGTACACCGTTTTCAACAGGAAACATTCTCCGTTTTCACACAGTTCTAGCTCTTTTTCAATAGGACAAGTTCCAAACATATAAATTCAGATTGAACGTTGAAAACAATCTTAGATTACCATTGGAATGTTGTCTGTAATGAAATTAGAAAACATGGTATTCGCGGTTAGTCTTCAGTGAGAAACGTTCATTTCTAACAGCGGGACTACAGAACTTTGATTTCTAGGATAGATTTCAAAGGGTAATTCAATGTTAACACTATTGAATTACAGAACTCCACTTACTCTGTTATTTTGTTGCACAATCTATGTTGCTATTGAAGCAGCTTGTAATATTTTCAGTTCACAGTTAGCTTTCATTAGTAAATGATGCTAGTACAAAATCGGCTAATAGCACATTGCATTCACTGTTAGTTTTCCAGGGGATAAGTTCTTCCTAGAAAACAGGTTTATGGCACGTTGAATTGAACGTTACTATTCATTGAGAAATGTTCATTTAGAAAACAGGACTATGCAACATTAAATACAGGCTTAGTTAGGAAAACGGATTGCTTTACAGTAGAGAAAAGGACAGAACAACATGACATTCACGATGAGTTTTCAATGTGAAACGAAAGAATCCAAGATGTCCTACACTTTGAATTCCTTGGGGTTTTTCAATACCAACTTATCCTACCAGATAACCGGTGAATGAAACTGTCAATTACGCTTACTTGAAGACGGGAATTGAGCTTCCTACACAATACGATCATAGAACGTTGAATTCGCTCCTACTTTTGAAAGAGAAATGTTTATTGTACACAGTTTTCAACAGGAAACATTCTCAGTATTGACACAGTTCTAGCTCTTTGAATTCATCTTTGTTTTCAATAGGAAATGTTCCGAGCATATAACTTCTGATAGAACTTTTAAAACAATCTTAGATTATCATTGGAATGTTGTGTGTAATGAAATTACAGAACATTGTGTTTACGGTTAGTCTTCAGTGAGTACGTTCATTTCTAACAGCGGGACTACAGAACATTGATTTCAAGGATAGATTTCAAAGGGTAATTCAATGTTAACACTATTGAATTACAGAACTCCACTTACCCTGTTATTTTCTTGCACAATCTATGTTGTTATTGAAGCAGCTTGTAATCTTTTCAGTTCACAGTTAGCTTTCATTAGTAAATGATGCTAGTACAAAATTGGCTAATAGCACATTGCATTCACTGTTAGTTTTCCAGGAGATAAGTTCTTCCTAGACAAAAGATTTATGGCACGTTGACTTGAACGTTACTATTCATTGAGAAATGTTCACTTAGAAAGCGCGACCATGCAGCTTTGAATACAGGCTTAGTTAGGAAAGCGGATTGCTTTACAGTAGAGAACCGGACAGAACAAGATGACATTCACGATGAGTTTTCAATGAGAAACGAAAGAAACCAAGATGTCCTATTCTTAGAATTCCTTGGGAATTTTGAATAGCAACTGATCCTACCAGATAACCGGTGAATGAAACTGTCAATTACGCTTACTTTAAGAAGGGAATTGTCCTTCCTTCACAGTATGATCATAGAACGTTGAATTCGCTCCTACTTTTGAAAGGGAATTGTTTATTGTACACCGTTTTCAACAGGAAACATTCTCCGTTTTCACACAGTTCAAGCTCTTTAAATTCCTCTTCATTTTCAATAGGACAAGTTCCGAACATATAAATTCAGATTGAACTTTGAAAACAATCTTAGATTACCATTGGAATGTTGTCTGTAATGAAATTAGAAAACATGGTATTCGCGGTTAGTCTTCAGTGAGAAACGTTCATTTCTACCAACGGGACTACAGAACTTTGATTTCAAGGATAGATTTCAAAGGGTAATTCAATGTTATACACAATTGAATTACAGAACTCCACCTTCTCGGTTAGTTTTCTTACACAATCTATGTTGTTATTGAAACAGCTTCTAATCTTTTCAGTTCACAGTTAGCTTTCATTAGTAAATGATGCTAGTACAAAATCAGCTAATAGCACATTGCATTCACTGTTAGTTTTCCAGGGGATAAGTTCTTCCTAGACAGCAAGTTTACGGAACGTTGAATTGAACGTTGCTATTCATTGAGATATGTTCACTTAGAAAGCAGGACTATGCAACTTTGAATACAGGCTTAGTTAGGAAAGCGGATTGCTTTAAAGTAGAGAACACGACAGAAAAACATGATATTCACAATGAGTTTTCAATGAGAAACGAAAGAATCCAAGATGTCCTACTCTTTGAATTCCTTGGGATTTTTCAATACCAATTTACCCTACCAGATAACCGGTGAATGAAACTGTCAATTACGCTTACTTTAAGAAGGGAATTGAGCTTCCTAAACAATTGGATCATAGAACGTTGAATTCGCTCCTACTTTTGAAAGAGAAATGTTTATTGTACACAGTTTTCAGCAGGAAACAATCTCAGTATTGACACAGTTCTAGCTCTTTGAATTCATCTTTGTTTTCAATTGGAAATGTTCCGAACATATAACTTCTGATCGAACTTTGAAAACAATCTTAGATTACCAATGGAATGTTGTGTGTAATGAAATTACAGAACATTGTGTTTACGGTTAGTCTTCAGTGAGAAACGTTCATTTCTAACAGCGGGACTACAGAACATTGATTTCAGGGATAGATTTCAAAGGGTAATTCAATGTTAACACTATTGAATTACAGAACTCCACTTACTCTGTTATTTTCTTGCACAATCTATGTTGTTATTGAAGCAGCTTGTAATCTTTTCAGTTCACAGTTAGCTTTCATTAGTAAATGATGCTAGTACATAATTGGCTAATAGCACATTGCATTCACTGTTAGTTTTCCAGGGGATAAGTTCTTCCTAGAAAACAGGTTTATGGCACGTTGAATTGAACGTTACTATTCATTGAGAAATGTTCACTTAGAAAACAGGACTATGCAACATTAAATAAAGGCTTAGCTAGGAGAGCGATTGGCTTTACAGTAGAGGACAGGACAGAACAACATGACATTCACGATGAGTTTTCAATGAGGAACGAAAGAATCCATGATGTCCTACTCTTTGAATTCCTTGCGATTTTCCAATACCAACTGATCCTACCAGATAACAGGTGAATGAAACTGTCAATTACGCTTACTTTAAGAAGGGAATTGTCCTTCCTTCACAATATGATCATAGAACGTTGAATTCGCTCCTACTTTTGAAAGGGAATTGTTTATTGTACACCGTTTTCAACAGGAAACATTCTCCGTTTTCACACAGTTCTAGCTCTTTGAATTCCTCTTCGTTTTCAATAGGACAAGTTCCGAACATATAACTTCAGATTGAACTTTGAAAACAATCTTAGATTACCATTGGAATGTTGTCTGTAATGAAATTAGAAAACATGGTATTCGCTGTCAGTCATCAGTGAGAAGTGTTCATTTCTACGAGCGGGACTACAGAACCTTGATTTCAAGGATAGATTTTAAAGGGTAATTAAATGTTATACACAATTGAATTACAGTACTCCACTTGCTCTGTTAGTGTTCTTGCACAATCTATGTTGTTCTTGAAACAGCCTCTAATCTTTTCAGTTCACAGTTAGCTTTCATTAGTAAATGATTCTAGTACAAAATCGGCTAATAGCACATTGCATTCACTGTTAGTTTTCCAGGGGATAAGATCTTCCTAGACAACAGGTTTACGGCACGTTGACTTGAACGTTACTATTCATTGAGAAATGTTCACTTCGAAAGCAGGACCATGCAGCTTTGAATACAGGCTTAGTTAGGAAAGCGGATTGCTTTACAGTAGAGAACCGGACAGAACAACATGACATTCACGATGAGTTTTCAATGAGAAACGAAAGAATCCATGATGTCCTACTCTTAGAATTCCTTGGGAATTTTGAGTAGCAACTGATCCTACCAGTTAACTGGTGAATGAAACTGTCAATTACGCTTACTTTAAGAAGGGAATTGTCCTTCCTTCACAATATGATCATAGAACTTTGAATTCGCTCCTACTTTTGAAAGAGAATTGTTTATTGTACAGCGTTTTCAACAGGAAACATTCTCCGTTTTCACACAGTTCTAGCTCTTTTTCAATAGGACAAGTTCCGAACATATAAATTCAGATTGAACTTTGAAAACAATCTTAGATTACCATTGGAATGTTGTCTGTAATGAAATTAGAAAACATGGTATTCGCGGTTAGTCTTCAGTGAGAAACGTTCATTTCTAACAGCGGGACTACAGAACATTGATTTCAAGGATAGATTTCAAAGGGTAATTCAATGTTAACACTATTGAATTACAGAACTCCACTTACTCTGTTATTTTCTTGCACAATCTATGTTGCTATTGAAGCAGCTTGTAATATTTTCAGTTCACAGTTAGCTTTCATTTGTAAATGATGCTAGTACAAAATCGGCTAATAGCACATTGCATTCACTGTTAGTTTTCCAGGGGATAAGTTCTTCCTAGAAAACAGGTTTATGGCACGTTGAATTGAACGTTACTATTCATTGAGAAATGTTCATATAGAAAACAGGACTATGCAACATTAAATACAGGCTTAGTTAGGAAAGCGGATTGCTTTACAGTAGAGAACAGGACAGAACAACATGACATTCACGATGAGTTTTCAATGTGAAACGAAAGAATCCAAGATGTCCTACTCTTTGAATTCCTTGGGATTTTTCAATACCAACTTATCCTACCAGATAACCGGTGAATGAAACTGTCAATTACGCTTACTTGAAGACGGGAATTTAGCTTCCTACACAATACGATCATAGAACGTTGAATTCGCTCCTACTTTTGAAAGAGAAATGTTTATTGTACACAGTTTTCAACAGGAAACATTCTCAGTATTGACACATTTCTAGCTCTTTGAATTCATCTTTGTTTTCAATAGGAAATGTTCCGAGCATATAACTTCTGATCGAACATTGAAAACAATCTTAGATTATCATTGGAATGTTGTGTGTAATGAAATTACAGAACATTGTGTTTACGGTTAGTCTTCAGTGAGTACGTTCATTTCTAACAGCGGGACTACAGAACATTGATTTCAAGGATAGATTTCAAAGGGTAATTCAATGTTAACACTATTGAATTACAGAACTCCACTTACCCTGTTATTTTCTTGCACAATCTATGTTGTTATTGAAGCAGCTTGTAATCTTTTCCGTTCACAGTTAGCTTTCATTACTAAATGATGCTAGTACAAAATCGGCTAATAGCACATTGCATTCACTGATAGTTTTCCAGGGGATAAGTTCTTCCTAGGAAACAGGTTTATGGCACGTTGAATTGAACGTTACTATTCATTGAGAAATGTTCACTTAGAAAACAGGACTATGCAACATTAAATACAGGCTTAGCTAGGAGAGCGATTGGCTTTACAGTAGAGGACAGGACAGAACAACATGACATTCACGATGAGTTTTCAATGAGGAACGAAAGAATCCATGATGTCCTACTCTTTGAATTCCTTGCGATTTTTCAATACCAACTGATCCTACCAGATAACCGGTGAATGAAACTGTCAATTACGCTTACTTTAAGAAGGGAATTGTCCTTCCTTCACAATATGATCATAGAACGTTGAATTCGCTCCTACTTTTGTAAGGGAATTGTTTATTGTACACCGTTTTCAACAGGAAACATTCTCCGTTTTCACACAGTTCTAGCTCTTTGAATTCCTCTTCGTTTTCAATAGGACAAGTTCCGAACATATAACTTCAGTTCGAACTTTGAAAACAATCTTAGATTACCATTGGAATGTTGTCTGTAATGAAATTAGAAAACATGGTATTCGCTGTCAGTCATCAGTGAGAAGTGTTCATTTCTACGAGCGGGACTACAGAACCTTGATTTCAAGGATAGATTTTAAAGGGTAATTAAATGTTATACACAATTGAATTACAGTACTCCACTTGCTCTGTTAGTGTTCTTGCACAATCTATGTTGTTCTTGAAACAGCCTCTAATCTTTTCAGTTCACAGTTAGCTTTCATTAGTAAATGATTCTAGTACAAAATCGGCTAATAGCACATTGCATTCACTGTTAGTTTTCCAGGGGATAAGATCTTCCTAGACAACAGGTTTACGGCACGTTGACTTGAACGTTACTATTCATTGAGAAATGTTCACTTCGAAAGCAGGACCATGCAGCTTTGAATACAGGCTTAGTTAGGAAAGCGGATTGCTTTACAGTAGAGAACCGGACAGAACAACATGACATTCACGATGAGTTTTCAATGAGAAACGAAAGAAACCATGATGTCCTACTCTTAGAATTCCTTGGGAATTTTGAGTAGCAACTGATCCTACCAGATAAGTGGTGAATGAAACTGTCAATTACGCTTACTTTAAGAAGGAAATTGTCCTTCCTTCACAATATGATCATAGAACGTTGAATTCGCTCCTACTTTTGAAAGAGAATTGTTTATTGTACACCGTTTTCAACAGGAAACATTCTCCGTTTTCACACAGTTCTAGCTCTTTGAATTCATCTTCGTTTTCAATAGGACAAGTTCCGAACATATAACTTCAGTTCGAACTTTGAAAACAATCTTAGATTACCATTGGAATGTTGTCTGTAATGAAATTAGAAAACATGGTATTCGCGGTTAGTCTTCAGTGAGAAACGTTCATTTCTAACAGCGGGACTACAGAACATTGATTTCAAGGATAGATTTCAAAGGGTAATTCAATGTTAACACTATTGAATTACAGAACTCCACTTACTCTGTTATTTTCTTGCACAATCTATGTTGCTATTGAAGCAGCTTGTAATATTTTCAGTTCACAGTTAGCTTTCATTAGTAAATGATGCTAGTACAAAATCGGCTAATAGCACATTGCATTCACTGTTAGTTTTCCAGGGGATAAGTTCTTCCTAGAAAACAGGTTTATGGCACGTTGAATTGAACGTTACTATTCATTGAGAAATGTTCATATAGAAAACAGGACTATGCAACATTAAATACAGGCTTAGTTAGGAAAGCGGATTGCTTTACAGTAGAGAACAGGACAGAACAACATGACATTCACGATGAGTTTTCAATGTGAAACGAAAGAATCCAAGATGTCCTACTCTTTGAATTCCTTGGGATTTTTCAATACCAACTTATCCTACCAGATAACCGGTGAATGAAACTGTCAATTACGCTTACTTGAAGACGGGAATTTAGCTTCCTACACAATACGATCATAGAACGTTGAATTCGCTCCTACTTTTGAAAGAGAAATGTTTATTGTACACAGTTTTCAACAGGAAACATTCTCAGTATTGACAGAGTTCTAGCTCTTTGAATTCATCTTTGTTTTCAATAGGAAATGTTCCGAGCATATAACTTCTGATCGAACATTGAAAACAATCTTAGATTATCATTGGAATGTTGTGTGTAATGAAATTACAGAACATTGTGTTTACGGTTAGTCTTCAGTGAGTACGTTCATTTCTAACAGCGGGACTACAGAACATTGATTTCAAGGATAGATTTCAAAGGGTAATTCAATGTTAACACTATTGAATTACAGAACTCCACTTACTCTGTTATTTTCTTGCACAATCTATGTTGTTATTGAAGCAGCTTGTAATCTTTTCAGTTCACAGTTAGCTTTCATTAGTAAATGATGCTAGTACAAAATTGGCTAATAGCACATTGCATTCACTGTTAGTTTTCCAGGAGATAAGTTCTTCCTAGACAACAGGTTTATGGCACGTTGAATTGAACGTTACTATTCATTGAGAAATGTTCACTTAGAAAACAGGACTATGCAACATTAAATACAGGCTTAGCTAGGAGAGCGATTGGCTTTACAGTAGAGGACAGGACAGAACAACATGACAGTCACGATGAGTTTTCAATGAGGAAGGAAAGAATCCATGATGTCCTACTCTTTGAATTCCTTGGGATTTTTCAATACCAACTGATCCTACCAGATAACCGGTGAATGAAACTGTCAATTACGCTTACTTTAAGAACGGAATGGATCTTCCCACACAATACGATTATAGAACGTTGAATTCGCTCCTACTTTTGAAAGGGAATTGTTTATTGTACACCGTTTTCAACAGGAAACATTCTCCGTTTTCACACAGTTCTAGCTCTTTGAATTCATCTTCATTTTCAATAGGACAAGTTCCGAACATATATCTTCAGATTGAACTTTGAAAACAATCTTAGTTTACCATTGGAATGTTGTCTGTAATGAAATTAGAAAACATGGTATTCGCGGTCAATGTTCAGTGAGAAATGTTGATTTCTAACAGCGGGACTACAGAACCTTGATTTCAAGGATAGATTTCAAAGGGTAATTAAATGTTATACACAATTGAATTACAGAACTCAACTTACTCTGTTAGTGTTCTTGCACAATCTATGTTGTTCTTGTAACAGCTTCTAATCTTTTCAGTTCACAGATAGCTTTCATTAGTAAATGATTCTAGTACAAAATCGGCTAATAGCACATTGCATTCACGGTTAGTTTTCCAGGGGATAAGATCTTCCTAGACAACAGGTTTACGGCACGTTGACTTGAACGTTACTATTCATTGAGAAATGTTCACTTAGAAAGCAGGACCATGCAGCTTTGAATACAGGCTTAGTTAGGAAAGCGGATTGCTTTACAGTACAGAACAGGACAGAACAACATGACATTCACGATGAGTTTTCAATGAGAAACGAAAGAAACCAAGATGTCCTACTCTTAAAATTCCTTGGGAATTTTGAATAGCAACTGATCCTACCAGATAACCAGTGAATGAAACTGTCAATTACGCTTACTTTAAGAAGGGAATTGTCCTTCCTTCACAATATGATCATAGAACGTTGAATTCGCTCCTACTTTTGAAAGAGAAATGTTTATTGTACACAGTTTTCAACAGGAAACATTCTCAGTATTGACACAGTTCTAGCTCTTTGAATTCATCTTTGTATTCAATAGGAAATGTTCTGAGCATATAACTTCTGATCGAACTTTGAAAACAATCTTAGATTACCATTGGAATGTTTTGTGTAATGAAATTACAGAACATTGTATTTAAGGTTAGTCTTCCAGTGAGAAACGTTCATTTCTAACAGCGGGACTACAGAAAATTGATTTCAAGGATAGATTTCAAAGGGTAATTCAATGTTAACACTATTGAATTACAGAACTCCACTTACTCTGTTATTTTCTTGCAGAATCTATGTTGGTATTGAAGCAGCTTGTAATCTTTTCAGTTCACAGTTAGCTTTCATTAGTAAATGATGCTAGTACAAAATCGGCTAATAGCACATTGCATTCACTGTTAGTTTTCCAGGGGATAAGTTCTTCCTAGAAAACAGGTTTATGGCACGTTGAATTGAACGTTACTATTCATTGAGAAATGTTCACTTAGAAAACAGGACTATGCAACATTAAATACAGGCTTAGTTAGGAAAGCGATTGGCTTTACAGTAGAGGACAGGACAGAACAACATGACATTCACGATGAGTTTTCTATGACGAACGAAAGAATCCATGATGTCCTACTCTTTGAATTCCTTGGGATTTTTCAATACCAACTGATCCTACCAGATAACCGGTGAATGAAACTGTCAATTACGCTTACTTTAAGAAGGGAATGGAGCTTCCCACACAATACGATCATAGAACGTTGAATTCGCTCCTACTTTTGAAAGAGAATTGTTTACTGTACACCGTTTTCAACAGGAAACATTCTCCGTTTTCACACAGTTCTAGCTCTTTTTCAATAGGACAAGTTCAGAACATATAACTTCAGATTGAACTTTGAAAACAATCTTAGATTACCATTGGAATGTTGTCCGTAATGAAATTAGAAAACATGGTATTCGCGGTTAGTCTTCAGTGAGAAACGTTCATTTCTAACAGTGGGACTACAGAACTTTGATTTCAAGGATAGATTTCAAAGGGTAATTCAATGTTAACACTATTGAATTACAGAACTCCACTTACTCTGTTAGTGTTCTTGCACAATCTATGTTGTTCTTGAAACAGCTTCTAATCTTTTCAGTTCACAGTTAGCTTTCATTAGTAAATGATTCTAGTACAAAATCGGCTAATAGCACATTGCATTCACTGTTAGTTTTCCAGGGGATAAGATTTTCCTTGAGAACAGGTTTACGGCACGTTGACTTGAACGTAACTATTCATTGAGAAATGTTCACTTAGAAAGCAGGACCATGCAGCTTTGAATACAGGCTTAGTTAGGAAAGCGGATTGCTTTACAGTAGAGAACCGGACAGAACAACATGACATTCACGATGAGTTTTCAATGAGAAACGAAAGAAACCAAGATGTCCTACTCTTATAATTCCTTGGGAATTTTGAATAGCAATTGATCCTACCAGATAACCGGTGAATGAAACTGTCAATTACGCTTACGTTAAGAAGGGAATTGTCCTTCCTTCACAATATGATCATAGAACGTTGAATTCGCTCCTACTTTTGAAAGAGAATTGTTTATTGTACACCGTTTTCAACAGGATACATTCTCCGTTTTCACACAGTTCTAGCTCTTTTTCAATAGGACAAGTTCCGAACATATAAATTCAGATTGAACTTTGAAAACAATCTTAGATTACCATTGGAATGTTTTCTGTAATGAAATTAGAAAAAATGGTATTTGCGGTTAGTCTTCAGTGAGAAACGTTCATTTCTAACAGCGGGACTACAGAACTTTGATTTCAAGGATAGATTTCAAAGGGTAATTCAATGGTAACACTATTGAATTACAGAACTCCACTTACTCTGTTATTTTCTTGCACAATCTATGTTGCTATTGAAGCAGCTTGTAATATTTTCAGTTCACAGTTAGCTTTCATTAGTAAATGATGCTAGTACAAATTCGGCTAATAGCACATTGCATTCACTGTTAGTTTTCCAGGGGATAAGTTCTTCCTAGAAAACAGGTTTATGGCACGTTGAATTGAACGTTACTATTCATTTAGAAATGTTCATTTTGAAAAGAGGACTATGCCACATTAAATACAGGCTTAGTTAGGAAAGCGAATTGCTTTACAGTAGAGAACAGGACAGAACAACATGACATTCACGATGAGTTTTCAATGTGAAACGAAAGAATCCAAAATGTCCTACTCTTTGAATTCCTTGGGATTTTTCAATACCAACTTATCCTACCAGATAACCGGTGAATGAAACTGTCAATTACGCTTACTTGAAGACGGGAATTGAGCTTCCTACACAATACGATCATAGAACGTTGAATTCGCTCCTACTTTTGAAAGAGAAATGTTTATTGTACACAGTTTTCAACAGGAAACATTCTCAGTATTGACACAGTTCTAGCTCTTTGAATTCATCTTTGTTTTCAATAGGAAATGTTCCGAGCATATAACTTCTGATCGAACTTTGAAAACAATCTTAGATTATCATTGGAATGTTGTGTGTAATGAAATTACAGAACATTGTGTTTACGGTTAGTCTTCAGTGAGTACGTTCATTTCTAACAGCGGGACTACAGAACATTGATTTCAAGGATAGATTTCAAAGGGTAATTCAATGTTAACACTATTGAATTACAGAACTCCACTTACTCTGTTATTTTCTTGCACAATCTATGTTGTTATTGAAGCAGCTTGTAATCTTTTCAGTTCACAGTTAGCTTTCATTAGTAAATGATGCTAGTACAAAATCGGCTAATAGCACATTGCATTCACTGTTAGTTTTCCAGGAGATAAGTTCTTCCTAGACAACAGGTTTTTGGCACGTTGACTTGAACGTTACTATTCATTGAGAAATGTTCACTTAGAAAGCAGGACCATGCAGCTTTGAATACAGGCTTAGTTAGGAAAGCGGATTGCTTTACAGTAGAGAACCGGACAGAACAACATGACATTCACGATGAGTTTTCAATGAGAAACGAAAGAAACCAAGATGTCCTACTCTTAGAATTCCTTGGGAATTTTGAATAGCAACTGATCCTACCAGATAACCGGTGAATGAAACTGTCAATTACGCTTACTTTAAGAAGGGAATTGTCCTTCCTTCACAATATGATCATAGAACGTTGAATTCGCTCCTACTTTTGAAAGGGAATTGTTTATTGTACACCGTTTTCAACAGGAAACATTCTCCGTTTTCACACAGTTCAAGCTCTTTCAATTCCTCTTCATTTTCAATAGGACAAGTTCCGAACATATAACTTCAGATTGAACTTTGAAAACAATCTTAGATTACCATTGGAATGTTGTCTGTAATGAAATTAGAAAACATGGTATTCGCGGTTAGTCTTCAGTGAGAAACGTTCATTTCTACCAATGGGACTACAGAACTTTGATTTCAAGGATAGATTTCAAAGGGTAATTCAATGTTATACACAATTGAATTACAGAACTCCACTTACTCGGTTAGTTTTCTTGCACAATCTATGTTGTTATTGAAACAGCTTCTAATCTTTTCAGTTCACAGTTAGCTTTCATTAGTAAATGATGCTAGTATAAAATCGGCTAATAGCACATTGCATTCACTGTTAGTTTTCCAGGGGATAAGTTCTTCCTAGACAGCAAGTTTACGGAACGTTGAATTGAACGTTGCTATTCATTGAGATATGTTCACTTAGAAAGCAGGACTATGCAACATTGAATACAGGCATAGTTAGGAGAGCGGATTGCTTTACAGTAGAGAACACGACAGAAAAACATGATATTCACGATGAGTTTTCAATGAGAAACGAAAGAATCCAAGATGTCCTACTCTTTGAATTCCTTGGGATTTTTCAATACCAACTTACCCTACCAGATAACCGGTGAATGAAACTGTCAATTACGCTTACTTTAAGAAGGGAATTGAGCTTCCTACACAATTGGATCATAGAACGTTGAATTCGCTCCTACTTTTGAAAGAGAAATGTTTATTGTACACAGTTTTCAACAGGAAACAATCTCAGTATTGACACAGTTCTAGCTCTTTGAATTCATCTTTGTTTTCAATAGGAAATGTTCCGAACATATAACTTCTGATCGAACTTTGAAAACAATCTTAGATTACCAATGGAATGTTGTGTGTAATGAAATTACAGAACATTGTATTTACGGTTAGTCTTCATTGAGAAACGTTCATTTCTAACAGCGGGACTACAGAACATTGATGTCAAGGATAGATTTCAAAGGGTAATTCAATGTTAACACTATTGAATTACAGAACTCCACTTACACTGTTATTTTCTTGCACAATCTATGTTGTTATTGAAGCATCTTGTAATCTTTTCAGTTCACAGTTAGCTTTCATTAGTAAATGATGCTAGTACAAAATCGGCTAATAGCACATTGCATTCACTGTTAGTTTTCCAGGGGATAAGTTCTTCCTAGACAACAAGTTTATGGCACGTTGAATTGAACGTTACTATTCATTGAGAAATGTTCACTTAGAAAACAGGACTATGCAACATTCAATACAGGCTTAGTTAGGAAAGCGATTGGCTTTACAGTAGAGGACAGAGCAACATGACATTCACGATACGTTTTCAATGAGGAACGAAAGAATCCATGATGTCCTACTCTTTGAATTCCTTGCGATTTTTCAATACCAACTGATCCTACCAGATAACCGGTGAATGAAACTGTCAATTACGCTTACTTTAAGAAGGGAATGGACCTTCCCACACAATACGATCATAGAACGTTGAATTCGTCCTACTTTTGAAAGAGAATTGTTTATTGTACACCGTTCTCAACAGGACATATTCTCCGTTTTCACACAGTTCTAGCTCTTTGAATTCATCTTCGTTTTCAATAGGACAAGTTCCGAACATATAACTTCAGATTGAACTTTGAAAACAATCTTAGATTACCATTGGAATGTTGTCTGTAATGAAATTAGAAAACATGGTATTCGCGGTCAGTCTTCAGTGAGAAATGTTCATTTCTAACAGCGGGACTACAGAACCTTGATTTCAAGGATATATTTCAAAGGGTAATTCAATGTTATACACAATTGTATTACCGAACTCCACTTACTCTGTTAGTTTTCTGGCACAATCTATGTTGTTATTGAAGCAGCTTGTAATCTTTTCAGTTCACAGTTAGCTTTCATTAGTAAATGATGCTAGTACAAAATTGGCTAATAGCACATTGCATTCACTGTTAGTTTTCCAGGAGATAAGTTCTTCCTAGACAACAGGTTTATGGCACGTTGAATTGAACGTTACTATTCATTGAGAAATGTTCACTTAGAAAACAGGACTATGCAACATTAAATACAGGCTTAGCTAGAGAGCGATTGGCTTTACAGTAGAGGACAGGACAGAACAACATGACATTCACGATGAGTTTTCAATGAGGAAGGAAAGAATCCATGATGTCCTACTCTTTGAATTCCTTGGGATTTTTCAATACCAACTGATCCTACCAGATAACCGGTGAATGAAACTGTCAGGTACGCTTACTTTAAGAAGGGAATGGAGCTTCCCACACAATACGATCATAGAACGTTGAAGTCGCTCCTACTTTGAAAGAGAATTGTTTATTGTACACTGTTTTCAACAGGAAACATTCTCAGTTTTCACACAGTTCTAGCTGTTCTAATTCATCTTTGTTTTCAATAGGACAAGTTAGGAAAATATAACTTCAGAGTGAATTTTGAAAACAATCTTAGTTTACCATTGGAATGTTTTCTGTAATGAAATTAGAAAACATGGTATTCGCGGTTAGTCTTCAGTGAGAAACGTTCTTTTTTAACAGCAGGACTACAGAACTTTGATGTCAAAGGGTAATTCAATGTTACACACAATAGAATTACTGAACTCCACTTACTCTGTTAGTTTTCTTGCACAATCTATGTTGTTATTGAAACAGCTTCTAATCTTTTCAGTTCACAGTTAGCTTTCATTAGTAAATGATGCTAGTACAAAATCGGCTAATAGCACATTGCATTCACTGTTAGTTTTCCAGGGGATAAGTTCTTCCTAGACAGCAGGTTTACAGAAAGTTGAATGGAACATTGCTATTCATTGAGATATGTTCACTTAGAAAAAAGGACTATGCAACATTGAATACAGGCTTAGTTAGGTTTGCGGATTGCTTTACAGTAGAGAACACGACGAAAACATGATATTCACGATGAGTTTTCAATGAGAAACGAAAGAATCCGAAATGTCCTACGCTTTGAATTCCTTGGGATTTTTCAATACCAACTGATCCTACCAGATAACCGGTGAATGAAACTGTCAATTATGCTTACTTTAAGAAGGGAATTGAGCTTCCTACACAATACGATCATAGAACGTTGAATTCGCTCCTACTTTTGAAAGAGAATTGTTTATTGTACACCGTTTTCTACAGGAAACATTCTCTGTATTCACACAGTTCTCGCTCTTTGAATTCATCTTCGTTTTCAATAGGACAAGTTCCGAACATATAACTTCAGATTGAACTTTGAAAACAATCTTAGATTACCATTGGAATGTTGTCTGTAATGAAATTAGAAAACATGGTATTCGCGGTTAGTCTTCAGTGAGAAACGTTCATTTCTAACAGCGGGACTACAAAACCGTGATTTCAAGGATAGATTTCAAAGGGTAATTCAATGTTATACACAATTGAATTACAGAACTCCACTTACTCTGTTAGTTTTCTTGCACAATCTATGTTGTTCTTGAAACAGCTTCTAATCTTTTCAGTTCACAGTTAGCTTTCATTAGTAAATGATTCTAGTGCAAAATCGGCTAATAGCACATTGCATTCACTGTTAGTTTTCCAGGGGATAAGTTCTTCCTAGACAACAGGTTTACGGCACGTTGATTTGAACGTTAATATTCATTGAGAAATGTTCACATAGAAAACAGGACCATGCATCTTTGAATACAGGCTTAGTTAGGAAAGCGGATTGCTTTACCGTAGAAAACAGGAAAGAACAACATGACATTCACGATGAGTTTTCAATGAGAAACGGAAGAAACCAAGATGTCCTACTCTTAGAATTCCTTGGGAATTTTGAATAACAACTGATCCTACCAGATAACCGGTGAATGAAACTGTCAATTACGCTTACTTTAAGAAGGGAATGGAGCTTCCCACACAATACGATCATAGAACGTTGAATTCGCTCCTACTTTTGAAAGGTAATTGTTTATTGTTCACCGTTTTCAACAGGAAAAATTCTCTGTTTTCACACAGTTCTAGCTCTTTGAATTCATCTTCGTTTTCAATAGGACAAGTTCCGAACATATAACTTCAGACTGAACTTTGAAAACAATCTAAGATTACCATTGGAATGTTGTCTGTAATGAAATTAGAAAACATGGTATTTGCAGTCAGAATTCAGTGAGAATGTTCATTTCTAAGAGAGGAACTACAGAACCTTGAATTCAAGGATAGATTTCAAAGGGTAATTCTATGTTATACACACTTGAATTACAGAGCTCCACTTACTCTGTTAGTTTTCTTGCACAATCTATGTTGTTCTTGAAACAGCTTCTAATCTTTTCAGTTCACAGTTAGCTTTCATTAGTAAATGATGCTAGTACAAAATCGGGTAATAGCACATTGCATTCACTGTTTAGTTTTCCAGGGGATAAGTTCTGTCTAGACAGCAGGTTAACGGAACGTTGAATGGAACGTTGCTATTCATTGAGATATGTTCACTTAGAAAACAGGACTATGCAACATTGAATACCGGCTTAGTTACGAAAGCAGATTGCTTTACAGTAGAGAACACGACAGAAAAACTTGATATTCACGATGAGTTTTCAATGAGAAACGAAAGAATCCAAGATGTCCTACTCTTTGAATTCCTTGGGATTTTTCAATACCAACTTATCCTACCAGATAACCGGTGAATAAAACTGTCAATTACGCTTACTTTAAGAATTGAATTGAGCTTCCTACACAATACTATCATTGAACGTTGAATTCGCTCCTACTTTTTAAAGAGAAATGTTTATTGTACACAGTTTTCAACAGGAAACATTCTCAGTATTGACACAGTTCTAGCTCTTTGAATTCATCTTTGTTTTCAATAGGAAATGTTCCGAGCATATAACTTCTGATCGAACTTTGAAAACAATCTTAGATTACCATTGGAATGTTGTCTGTAATGAAATTAGAAAACATGGTATTCGCGGTTAGTCTTCAGTGAGAAACGTTCATTTCTAAGAGCGGGACTACAGAACGTTGATTTCAAGGATAGATTACAAAGGGTAATTCAATGTTATACACAATTGAATTACAGAACTCCACTTACTCGGTTAGTTTTCTCGCACAATCTATGTTGTTCTTGAAACAGCTTCTAATCTTTTCAGTTCACAGTTAGCTTTCATTAGTAAATGATTCTAGTACAAAATCGGCTAATAGCACATTGCATTCACTGTTAGTTTTCCCGGGGATAAGTTCTTCCTAGACAACAGGTTTACGGCACGTTGACTTGAACGATACTATTCATTGAGAAATGTTCACTTAGAAAAGAGGACCATGCAGCTTTGAATACAGGCTTAGTTAGGAAAGCGGATTGCTTTACAGTAGAGAACAGGACAGAACAACATGACAGTCATGATGAGTTTTCAATGAGAAATGAAAGAAACCAAGATGTCCTAATCTTAGAATTCCTTGGGATTTTTGAATAGCAACTGATCCTACCAGATAACCGGTGAATGAAACTGTCAATTACGCTTACTTTAAGAAGGGAATTGTCCTTCCTAAACAATATGATCATAGAACGTTGAATTTGCTCCTACTTTTGAAAGAGAAATGTTTATTGTACACAGTTTTGAACAGGAAACATTCTCAGTATTGACACAGTTCTAGCTCTTTGAATTCATCTTTGTTTTCAATAGGAAATGTTCCGAGCATATAACTTCTGATCGAACTTTCAAAACAATCTTAGATTACCATTGGAATGTTGTCTGTAATGAAATTACAGAACATTGAATTTGCGGTTAGTCTTCAGTGAGAAACGTTCATTTATAACAGCGGGACTACAGAACATTGATTTCAAGGATAGATTTCAAAGGGTAATTCAATGTTAACACTATTGAATTACAGATCTCCACTTACTCTGTTATTTTCTTGCACAATCTATGTTGTTATTGAAGCAGCTTGTAATCTTTTCAGTTCACAGTTAGCTTTCATTAGTAAATGATGCTAGTACAAAATCGGCTAATAGCACATTGCATTCACTGTTAGTTTTCCAGGGGATAAGTTCTTCCTAGAACACAGGTTTATGGCACGTTGAATTGAACGTTACTATTCATTGAGAAATGTTCACTTAGAAAACAGGACTATGCAACATTAAATACAGGCTTTGTTAGGAAAGCGATTGGCTTTACAGTAGAGGACAGGACAGAACAACATGACATTCACGATGAGTTTTCAGAGGAACGAAAGAATCCATGATGTCCTACTCTTTGAATTCCTTGGGATTTTTCAATACCAACTGATCCTACCAGATAACCGGTGAATGAAACTGTCAATTTCGCTTACTTTAAGAAGGGAATGGAGCTTCCCACACAATACGATCATAGAACGTTGAATTCGCTCCTACTTTTGAAAGAGAATAGTGTATTGTACACCGTTTTCAACAGGAAACATTCTCCGTTTTCACACAGTTCTAGCTCTTTGAATTCATCTTCGTTTTCAATGGGACAAGTTCCGAACATATAACTTCAGATTGAACTTTGAAAACAATCGTAGATTACCATTGGAATGTTGTCTGTAATGAAATTAGAAAACATGGTATTCGCGGTTAGTCTTCAGTGAGAAACGTTCATTTCTAACAGCAGGACTACAGAACTTTGATGTCAAAGGGTAATTCAATGTTATACACAATAGAATTACTGAACTCCACTTACTCTGTTAGTTTTCTTGCACAATCTATGTTGTTATTGAAACAGCTTCTAATCTTCTCAGTTCACAGTTAGCTTTCATTAGTAAATGATGCTAGTACAAAATCGGCTAATAGCACATTGCATTCACTGTTAGTTTTCCAGGTGATAAGTTCTTCCTAGACAGCAGGTTTACGGAAAGTTGAATGGAACGTTGTTATTCATTGAGATATGTTCACTTAGACAAAAGGACTACGCAACATTGAATACAGGCTTAGTTAGGTTTGCGGATTGCTTTACAGTAGAGAACACGACGAAAAACATGATATTCACGATGAGTTTTCAATGAGAAACGAAAGAATCCGAAATGTCCTACTCTTTGAATTCCTTGGGATTTTTCAATACCAACTGATCCTACCAGATACCCAGTGAATGAAACTGTCAATTACGCTTACGTTAAGAAGGGAATTGAGCTTCCTACACAATACGATCATAGAACGTTGAATTCGCTCCTACTTTTGAAAGAGAATTGTTTATTGTACACCGTTTTCTACAGGAAACATTCTCCGTATTCACACATTTCTCGCTCTTTGAATTCATCTTCGTTTTCAATAGGACAAGTTCCGAACATATAACTTCAGATTGAACTTTGAAAACAATCTTAGATTACCATTGGAATGTTGTCTGTAATGAAATTAGAAAACATGGTATTCGCGGTTAGTCTTCAGTGAGAAACGTTCATTTCTAACAGCGGGACTACAAAACCGTGATTTCAAGGATAGATTTCAAAGGGTAATTCAATGTTATACACAATTGAATTACAGAACTCCACTTACTCTGTTAGTTTTCTTGCACAATCTATGTTGTTCTGGAAACAGCTTCTAATCTTTTCAGTTCACAGTTAGCTTTCATTAGTAAATGATTCTAGTGCAAAATCGGCTAATAGCACATTGCATTCACTGTTAGTTTTCCAGGGGATAAGTTCTTCCTAGACAACAGGTTTATGGCATGTTGAATTGAACGTTACTATTCATTGAGAAATGTTCACTTAGAAAACAGGACTATGCAACATTAAATACAGGCTTAGTTAGGAAAGCGATAGGCTTTATAGTAGAGGACAGGACTGAACATGACATTCACGATGAGTTTTCAATGAGGAACGAAAGAATCCATGATGTCCAACTCTTTGAATTCCTTGGGATTTTTCAATACCAACTGATCCTACCAGATAACCGGTGAATGAAACTGTCAATTACGCTTACTTTAAGAAGGGAATGGAGCTTCACACACAATACGATCATAGAACATTGAATTCGCTCCTACTTTTGAAAGAGAATTGTTTATTGTACACCGTTTCAACAGGAAACATTCTCAGTATTGACACAGTTCTAGCTCTTTGAATTCATCTTTGTTTTCAATAGGATAATTTCCGAACATATAACTTCAGATTGAACTTTGAAAACAATCTTAGATTACCATTGGAATGTTGTCTGTAATGAAATTAGAAAACATGTTATTCGCGGTCAGTCTTCAGTGATAAACGTTCATTTCTAACAGCGGGACTACAGAACCTTGATTTCAAGGATAGATTTCAAAGGGTAATTCAATGTTAACACTATTGAATTAGAGAACTCCACTTACTCTGTTATTTTCTTGCACAATCTATGTTGTTATTGAAGCAGCTTGTAATCTTTTCAGTTCACAGTTAGCTTTCATTAGTAAATGATTCTACGACAAAATCGGCTAATAGCACATTGCATTCACTGTTAGTTTTCCAGGGGATAAGTTCTTCCTAGACAACAGGTTTACGGCACGTTGACTTGAACGTTACTATTCATTGAGAAATGTTCACTTAGAAAACAGGACCATGCAGCTTTGAATACAGGCTTAGTTAGGAAAGCGGATTGCTTTACAGTAGAGAACAGGACAGAATAACATGACATTGACGATGAGTTTTCAATGAGAAACGAAAGAAACCAAGATGTCCTACTCTTAGAATTCCTTGGGAATTTTGAATAGCAAATGATCCTACCAGATAACCGGTGAATGAAACTGTCAATTACGCTTACTTTAAGAAGGGAATTGAGCTTCCTACACAATACGATCATAGAACGTTGAATTCGCTCCTACTTTTGAAAGAGAAATGTTTATTGTACACAGTTTTCAACAGGAAACATTCTCAGTATTGACACAGTTCTAGCTCTTTGAAATCATCTTTGTTTTCAATAGGAAGTGTTCGGAGCATATAACTTCTGATCGAACTTTGAAAACAATCTTAGATTACCATTGGAATGTTGTCGGTAATGAAATTACAGAACATTGTATTTGCGGTTAGTCTTCAGTGAGAAACGTTCATTTCTAAAAGCGGGACTACAGAACATTGATTTCAAGGATAGATTTCAAAGGGTAATTCAATGTTACCACTATTGAATTACAGAACTCCACTTACTCTGTTATTTTCTTGCACAATCTATGTTGTTATTGAAGCAGCTTGTAATCTTTTCAGTTCACAGTTAGCTTTCATTAGTAAATGATGCTAGTACAAAATCGGCTATTAGCACATTGCATTCAATGTTAGTTTTCCAGGGGTTAAGTTCTTCCTAGACAACAGGTTTATGGCATGTTGAATTGAACGTTACTATGCATTGAGAAATGTTCACTTAGAAAACAGGACTATGCAACATTAAATACAGGCTTAGTTAGGAAAGCGATTGGCTTTACAGTAGAGGACAGGACAGAACAACATGACATTCACGATGAGTTTTCAATGAGGAACGAAAGAATCCATGATGTCCTACTCTTTGAATTCTTTGCTATTTTTCAATACCAACTGATCCTACCAGATAACCGGTGAATGAAACTGTCAAGTACACTTACTTTAGGAAGGGAATGGAGCCTCCCACACAATACCATCATAGAACGTTGAATTCGCTCCTACTTTTGAAAGAGAATTGTTTATTGTACACCGTTTTCAACAGGAAACATTCTCCGTTTTCACACAGTTCTAGCTCTTTGAATTCATCTTCGTTTTCAATAGGACAAGTTCCGAACATATAACTTCAGAGTGAATTTTGAAAACAATCTTAGATTACCATTGGAATGTTGCTGTAATGAAATTAGAAAACATGGTATTCGCGGACAGTCTTCAGTGAGAAACGTTCATTTCGAACAGTGAGACTACAGAACCTTGATTTCAAGGATAGATTTCAAAGGGTAATTCAATGTTATACACAATTGAATTACAGAACTCCACTTACTCTGTTAGTTTTCTTGCACAATCTATGTTGTTATTGAAACAGCTTCTAATCTTTTCAGTTCACAGTTAGCTTTCATTAGTAAATGATTCTAGTACAAAATCGGCTAATACCACATTGCATTCACTGTTAGTTTTCCAGGGGATAAGTTCTTCCTAGACAACAGGATTACGGCACGTTGACTTGAACGTTACTATTCATTGAGAAATGTTCACTTAGAAAACGGCACCATGCAGCTTTGAATATAGGCTTAGTTAAGAAAGCGGATTGCTTTACAGTAGAGAACAGGACAGAAAAACATGACATTCACGATGAGTTTTCAATGTGAAACGAAAGAATCCAAGATGTCCTACTCTTTGAATTCCTTGGGATTTTTCAATACCAACTTATCCTACCAGATAACCGGTGAATGAAACTGTCAATTATGCTTACTTTAAGAATTGAATTGACCTTCCTATACAATACGATCATAGAACGTGAATTCGCTCCTACTTTTGATAGAGAAATGTTTTTGTACACAGTTTTCAACAGGAAACATTCTCAGTATTGACACAGTTCTAGCTCTTTGAATTCATCTTTGTTTTCAATAGGAAATGTTCCGATCATATAACTTCTGATCGAACTTTGAAAACAATCTTAGATTACCATTGGAATGTTGTGTGTAATGAAATTACAGAACATTGTATTTACGGTTAGTCTTCAGTAAGAAACGTTCATTTCTAACAGCGGCACTACAGAACATTGATTGCAAGGATAGATTTCAAAGGGTAATTCAATGTTATACACAATTGAATTACAGAACTCCACTTACTCTGTTATTTTCTTGCACAATCTATGTTGCTATTGAAGCAGCTTGTAATCTTTTCAGTTCACAGTTAGCTTTCATTAGTAAATGATGCTAGTACAAAATCGGCTAATAGCACATTGCATTCACTGTTAGTTTTCCAGGGGATAAGTTCTTCCTAGAAAACAGGTTTATGGCATGTTGAATTGAAGGTTACTATTCATTGAGAAATGTTCACTTAGAAAACAGGACTATGCAACATTAAATACAGGCTTAGTTAGGAGAGTCATTATCTTTACAGTAGAGGACAGGACAGAACAACATGACATTCACGATGATTTTTTAATGAGGAACGAAAGAATCCATGATGTCCTACTCTTTGAATTCCTTGGGATTTTTCAATACCAACTTATCCTACCAGATAACCGTGGATGAAACTGTCAATTCCACTTACTTTAAGAAGGGAATGGAGCTTCCCACATAATACGATCATAGAACATTGAATTCGCTCCTACTTTTGAAAGAGAATTTTTTATTGTACACCGTTTTCAACAGGAAACATTCTCCGTTTTCACACAGTTCTAGCTCTTTGAATTCATCTTCGTTTTCAATAGGACAAGTTCCGAACATATAACTTCAGATTGAACTTTGAAAACAATCTTAGATTACCATTGGAATGTTGTCTGTAATGAAATTAGAAAACATGGTATTCGCGGTTAGTCTTCAGTGAGAAACGTTCATTTCTAACAGCGGGACTACAGAACTTTGATTTCAAGGATAGATTTCAAAGGGTAATTCAATGTTATACACAATTGAATTACAGAACTCCACTTACTCTGATAGTTTTCTTTCACAATCTATGTTGTTATTGAAACAGCCTCTAATCTTTTCTGTTCACAGTTAGCTTTCATTAGTAAATGATGCTAGTACAAAATCGGCTAATAGCACATTGCATTCACTGTTAGTTTTCCAGGGGATAAGTTCTTCCTAGACAGCAAGTTTACGGAACGTTGAATTGAACGTTGCTATTCATTGAGATATGTTCACTTAGAAAACAGGACTATGCAAAATTGAATACAGGCTTAGTTAGGAAAGCGGATTGCTTTACAGTAGAGAACAGGACAGAAAAACATGATATTCACGATGAGTTTTCAATGAGAAACAAAAGAATCCAAGATGTCCTACTCTTTGAATTACTTGGGATTTTTCAATACCAACTTATCCTACCAGGTAACCGGTGAATGAAACTGTCAATTACGCTTACTTTAAGAAGGGAATTGAGCTTCCTACACAATACGATCATAGAACGTTGAATTCGCTCCTACTTTTGAAAGAGAATTGTTTACTGTACACCGTTTGGAACAGGAAACATTCTCCGTTGTCACACAGTTCTAGATCTTTGAATTCACCTTCATTTTCAATAGGACAAGTTCCGAACATATAACTTCAGATTGAACTTTGAAAACAATCTTAGATTACCATTGGAATGTTGTCTGTAATGAAATTAGAAAACATGGTATTCGCGGTTAGTCTTCAGTGAGAAACGTTCATTTCTAACAGCGGGACTACAGAACATTGATTTCAAGGATAGATTTCAAAGGGTAATGCAATGTTAACACTATTGAATTACAGAACTCCACTTACTCTGTTATTTTCTTGCACAATCTATGTTGTTATTGAAGCAGCTTGTTATCTTTTCAGTTCATAGTAAGCTTTCATTAGTAAATGATGCTAGTACAAAATTGGCTAATAGCACATTGCATTCACTGTTAGTTTTCCAGGGGATAAGTTCTTCCTAGACAACAGGTTCATGGCACGTTGAATTGAACGTTACTATTCATTGAGAAATGTTCACTTAGAAAACAGGACTATGCAACATTAAATACAGGCTTAGTTAGGAAAGCGATTGGCTTTACAGTAGAGGACAGGATAGAACAACATGACAATCACGATGAGTTTTCAATGAGGAACGAAAGAATCCATGATGTCCTACTCTTTGAATTCCTTGGGATTTTTCAATACCAACTAATCCTACCAGATAACCGGTGAATGAAACTGTCAATTACGCTTACTTTAACAAGGGAAGGGAGCTTCCCACATAATACGATCATAGAACGTTGAATTCGCTCCTACTTTTGAAAGAGAATTGTTTATTGTACACCGTTTTAAACAGGAAACATTCTCCGTTTTCACACAGTTCTAGCTCTTTGAATTCATCTTCGTTTTCAATAGGACAAGTTCCGAACATATAACTTCAGTTTGAACTATGAAAACAATCTTAGATTACCATTCGAATGTTGTCTGTAATGAAATTAGAAAACATGGTATTCGCGGTCAGTCTTCTGTGAGAAACGTTCATTTCTAACAGCGGGACTACAGAACCTTCATTTCAAGGATAGATTTCAAAGGGTAATTCAATGTTATACACAATTGAATTACACAAATCCACTTACTCTGTTAGTTTTCTTGCACAATCTATGTTGTTCTTGAAACAGCTTCTAATCTTTTCAGTTCACAGTTAGCTTTCATTAGTAAATGATTCTAGTACAAATCGGTTAATAGCACATTGCCTTCACTGTTAGTTTTCCAGGGGATAAGGTCTTCCTAGACAACAGGTTTACGGCACGTTGACTTGAACGTTACTATTCATTGAGAAATGTTCACTTAGAAAACAGGACCATGCAGCTTTGAATACAGGCTTAGTTAGGGAAGCGGATTGCTTTACAGTAGAGAACAGGACAGAACAATATGACATTCACTATGAGATTTCAATGAGAAACGACAGAAACCAAGATGTCCTACACTTAGAATTCCTTGGGAATTTCGAAGAGCAACTGATCCTACCAGATAACCGTTGAATAAAACTGTCAATTACGCTTACTTTAAGAAGGGAATTGTCCTTCCTTCACAATATGATCATAGAACGTTGAATTCGCTCCTACTTTTGAAAGAGAAATGTTTATTGTACACAGTTTTCAACAGGAAACATTCTCAGTATTGACACAGTTCTAGCTCTTTGAATTCATCTTTGTTTTCAATAGGAAATGTTCCGAGCATATAACTTCTGTCAAACTTTGAAAACAATCTTAGATTACCATTGGAATGTTGTCTGGAATGAAATTACAGAACATTGTATTTGCGGTTAGTCTTCAGTGAGAAACATTCATTTCTAACAGCGGGACTACAGAACATTGATTTCAAGGATAGATTTCAAAGGGTAATGCAATGTTAACACTATTGAATTACAGAACTCCACTTACACTGTTATTTTCTTGCACAATGTATGTTGTTATTGAAGCAGTTTGTAATCTTTTCAGGTCACAGTTAGCTTTCATTAGTAAATGATGCTAGTACAAAATCGGCTAATAGCACATTGCATTCACTGTTAGTTTTCCAGGGGATAAGTTCTTCCTAGACAACAGGTTTATGGCACGTTGAATTGAACGTTACTATTCATTGAGAAATGTTCACTTAGAAAACAGGACTATGCAACATTAAACACAGGCTTAGTTAGGAAAGCTTTATAGAAGAGGACAGGACTGAACATGACATTCAAGATGAGTTTTCATTGAGGAACGAAAGAATCCATGATGTCCTACTCTTTGAATTCCTTGGGATTTTTCAATACCAACTGATCCTACCAGATAACCGGTGAATGAAACTGTCAATTACGCTTACATTAAGAAGGGAATGGAGCTTCACACACAATACGATCATAGAACGTTGAATTCGCTACTACTTTTGAAAGAGAATTGTTTATTGTACACCGTTTTCAACAGGAAACATTCGCAGTATTGACACAGTTCTAGCTCTTTGAATTCATCTTTGTTTTCAATAGGAGAAGTTCCGAACATATAACTTCAGATTGAACTTTGAAAACAATCTTAGATTACCATTGGAATGTTGTCTGTAATGAAATTAGAAAACATGTTATTCGCGGTCAGTCTTCAGTGATAAACGTTCATTTCTAACAGCGGGACTACAGAACCTTGATTTCAAGGATAGATTTCAAAGGGTAATTCAATGTTATACACAATTGAATTACAGAACTCCACTTACTCTGTTAGTTTTCTTGCACAATCTATGTTGTTATTGAAACAGCTTCTAATCTTTTCAGTTCACAGTTAGCTTTCATAGGTAAATGATTCTAGTACAAAATCGGCTAATAGCACATTGCATTCACTGTTAGTTTTCCAGGGGATAAGTTCTTCCTAGACAACAGGTTTACGGCACGTTGACTTGAATGTTACTATTCATTGAGAAATGTTCACTTAGAAAACAGGACCATGCAGCTTTGAATACAGGCTTAGTTAGGAAAGCGGATTGCTTTACAGTAGAGAACAGGACAGAACAACATGACATTCACGATGAGTTTTAAATGAGAAACGAAAGAAACCAAGATGTCCTAACCTTAGAATTCTTTGGTAATTTTGAATAGCCACGGATACTACCAGATAACCGGTGAATGAAACTGTCAATTACGCTTACTTTAAGAAGGGAATTGTCCTTCCTTCACAGTATGATCATAGAACGTTGAATTCGCTCCTACTTTTGAAAGAGAAATGTTTATTGTACACAGTTTTCAACAGGAAACATTCTCATTATTGACACAGTTCTAGCTCTTTTAATTCATCTTTATTTTCAATAGGAAATGTTCTGAGCATAAAACTTCTGATCGAACTTTGAAAAAAATCTTAGATTACCATTGGAATGTTGTCTCTAATGAAATTACAGAACATTGTATTTACGGTTAGTCTTCAGTGAGAAACGTTCATTTCTAACAGCGGGACTACAGAACATTGATTTAAAGGATAGATTTCAAAGGGTAATTCAATGTTAACACTATTGAATTACAGAACTCCACTTACTCTGTTATTTTCTTGCACAATCTATGTTGTTATTGAAGCAGCTTGTAATCTTTTCAGTTCACAGTTAGCTTTCATTAGTAAATGATGCTAGTACAAAATCGGCTAATAGCACATTGCACTCACTGTTAGTTTTCCAGGGGATAAGTTCTTCCTAGACAACAGGTTTATGGCACGTTGAATTGATCGTTACTATTCATTGAGAAATATTCACTTAGAAAACAGGGCTATGCAACATTAAATACAGGCTTAGTTAGGAAAGCGATTGGCTTTACAGTAGAGGACAGGACAGAACAACATGACATTCACGATGAGTTTTCAATGAGGAACGAAAGAATCCATGATGTCCTACTCTTTGAATTCCTTGAGATTTTTCAATACCAACTGATCCTACCAGATAATCGGTGAATGAAACTGTCAATTACGCTTCCTTTAAGAAGGGAATGGAGCTTCCCACACAATACGATCATAGAACGTTGAATTCACTCCTACTTTTGATAGAGAATTTCTTATTGTACACCGTTTTCAACAGGAAACATTCTCCGTTTTCACACAGTTCTAGCTCCTTTTCAATAGGACAAGTTCCGAACATATAACTTCAGATTGAACTTTGAAAACAATCTTACATTACCATTGGAATGTTGTCTGTAATGAAATTAGAAAACATGGTATTCGCGTTTAGTATTCAGTGAGAAACGTTCATTTCTAACAGCGGAACTACAGAACCTTGATTTCAAGGATAGATTTGAAAGGGTAATTCAATGTTATACACAATTGAATTACAGAACTCCACTTACTCTGTTAGTTTTCTTGTACAATCTATGTTGTTCTTGAACCAGCTTCTAATCTTTTCAGTTCACAGTTAGCTTTCATTAGTAAATGATTCTCGTACAAAATCAGCTAATAGCACATTGCATTCACTGTTAGTTTTCCAGGGGATAAGTTCTTCCTAGACAGCATGTTTACGGAACATTGCATGGAACGTTGCTATTCATTGAGATATGTTCACTTAGAAAACAAGACTATGCAACATTGAATACAGGCTTAGTTAGAAAAGCGGATTGCTTTACAATAGAAAACACGACGAAAAACATGATATTCACGATGAGTTTTCAATGAGAAACGAAAGAATCCAAAATGTCCTACTCTTTGAACCATGGGATGTCTCTATACCACCTGCTCCTACAAGATAACTGGTGAATGAAACTGTCAATTACGCTTACTATAAGAAGGGAATGGAGCTTCCCACCCAATACGATCATAGAACGTTGAATTCGCTCCTACTTTTGAAAGAGAATTGTTTATTGTACACCGTTTTCAACAGGAAACATTCTCCGTTTTCACACAGTTCTAGGTCTTTTTCAATAGGACAAGTTCCGAACATATAACTTCAGATAGAACTTTGAAAACAATCTTTGATTACCATTGGAATGTTGTCTGTAATGAAATTAGAAAACATGGTATTCGCGGTTAGTATTCAGTGAGAAACGTTCATTTCTAACAGCGGGACTACAGAACCATGATTTCAAGGATAGATTTCAAAGGGTAATTCATTGTTAACACTATTGAATTACAGAACTCCACTTACTCTGTTATTTTCTTGCACAATCTATGTTGTTATTGAAGCAGCTTGTAATCTTTTCAGTTCACAGTTAGCTTTCATTAGTAAATGATGGTAGTACAAAATCGGCTAATGGCACATTGCATTCACTGTTAGTTTTCCAGGGGATAAGTTCTTCCTAGACAACAGGTTTACGGCACGTTGACTTGAACGTTACTATTCATTAAGAAATGTTCACTTAGAAAACAGGACCATGCAGCTTTGAATACAGGCTTAGTTAGGAAAGCGGATTGCTTTACAGTAGAGAACAGGACAGAACAACATGACATTCACGATGAGTTTTCAATGAGAAAAGAAAGAAACCAAGATGTCCTACTCTTAGAATTCCTTGGCAATTTTGAATAGCAACTGATCCTACCAGATAACCGGTGAATGAAACTGTCAATTACGCTTACTTTAAGAAGGGAATTGTCCTTCCTTCACAATATGATCTTAGAACGTTGAATTCGCTCCTACTATTGAAAGAAAAATGTTTATTGTACACAGTTTTCAACAGGAAACATTCTCAGTATTGACACAGTTCTAGCTCTTTGAATTCATCTTTGTTTTCAATAGGAAATGTTCCGAGCATATAACTTCTGATCGAACTTTGAAAACAATCTTAAATTACCATTGGAATGTTGTCTGTAATGTAATTACAGAACATTGTATTTGCGGTTAGTCTTCAGTGAGAAACGTTCATTTCTAACAGCGGGACTACAGAACATTGATTTCAAGGATAGATTTCAAAGGGTAATTCAATGTTAACAATATTGAATTACAGAACTCCACTTACTCTGTTATTTTCTTGCACAATCTATGTTGTTATTGAAGCAGCTTGTAATCTTTTCAGTTCACAGTTAGCGTTCATTTGTAAATGATGCTAGTACAAAATCGGCTAATAGCACATTGCATTCACTGTTAGTTTTCCAGGGGATAAGTTCTTCCTAGAAAACAGGTTTATGGCAAGTTGAATTGAACGTTGCTATTCATTGAGAAATGTTCACTTAGAAAACAGGACTATGCTACATTAAATACAGGCTTAGTTAGGAAAGCGATTGGCTTTACAGTAGAGGACAGGACAGAACAACATGACATTCACGATGAGTTTTCAATGAGGAACGAAAGAATCCATGATGTCCTACTCTTTGAATTCCTTGGGATTTTTCAATACCAACTGATCGTACCAGATAACCGGTGAATGAAAATGTCAATTACGCTTACTTTAAGAAGAGAATGGAGCTTCCCACACAATACGATCATAGAACGTTGATTGCTCCTACCTTTGAAAGAGAATTGTTTATTGTACACCGTTTTCAACAGGAAACATTCTCCGTTTTCACACAGTTCTAGCTCTTTGAATGCATCTTCGTTTTCAATAGGACAATTTCCGAACATATAACTTCAGATTGAACTTTGAAAACAATCTTAGATTACCATTGGAATGTTGTCTGTAATGAAATTAGAAAACATGGTATTCGCGGTCAGTCATCAGTGAGAAGTGTTCATTTCTACGAGCGGGACTACAGAACGTTGATTTCAAGGATAGATTTCAAAGGGTAATTCAATGTTGTACACAATTGAATTACAGAACTCCACTCATCTGTTAGTTTTCTTGCACAATCTATGTTGTTCTTGAAACTGCTTCTAATCTTTTCAGTTCACAGTTAGCTTTCATTAGTAAATGACGCTAGTACAAAATCGGCTAAAAACACATTGCCTTCACTGTTAGTTTTCCAGGGGATAAGTTCTTCCTAGACAACAGGTTTACGGCACGTTAACTTCAACGTTCCCATTCAATGAGAAATGTTAACTTCTAAAACAGGACCATGCAGCTTTGAATACGGGCTTAGTTAGTAAACCAGATTGCTTTACAGTAGAGAACAGGACAGAACAACATGACATTCACGATGAGTTTTCAATGGAAACGAAAGAAACCAAGATGTCCTACTATTGGAATTCCTTGGGAATTTTGAATAGCAACTGATCCTACCAGATAACCGGTGAATGAAACTGTCAATTACGCTTACAATGAGAAGGGAATTGTCTTTCCTTCACAATATGAACATAGAACGTTGAATTCACTCCTAGATTTGAACGAGAATTGTTTATTGTACACAGTTTTCAACAGGACACATTCTCAGTATTGACACAGTTCTAGCTCTTTGAATTCATCTTTGTTTTCAATAGGAAATGTTCCGAGCATATAACTTCTGATCGAACTTTGAAAACAATCTTAAATTCCCATTGGAATGTTGTCTGTAATGAAATTACAGAACATTGTATTTGCGGTTAGTCTTCAGTGAGAAACGTTCATTTCTAACAGCGGGACTACAGAACATTGATTTCAAGGATAGATTTCAAAGGGTAATTCAATGTTAACACTATTGAATTACAGAACTCCACTTACTCTGTTATTTTCTTGCACAATCTATGTTGTTATTGAAGCAGCTTGTAATCTTTTCAGTTCACAGTTAGCTTTCATTAGTAAATGATGCTAGTACAAAATCGGCTAATAGCACACTGCATTCACTGTTAGTTTTCCAGGGTATAAGTTCTTCCTAGAAAACAGGTTTATGGCACGTTGAATTGAACGTTACTATTCATTGAGAAATGTTCACTTAGAATACAGGACTATGCAACATTAAATACAGGCTTAGTTTGGAAAGCGATTGGCTTTACAGTAGAGGACAGGACAGAACAACATGACATTCACGATGAGTTTTCAATGAGGAACGAAAGAATCCATGATGTCCTACTCTTTGAATTCCTTGGGATTTTTCAATACCAACTTATCCTACCAGATAACCGTGGATGAAACTGTCAATTACACTTACTTTAAGAAGGGAATGGAGCTTCCCACACAATACGATCATAGAACGTTGAATTCGCTCCTACTTTTGAAAGAGAATTTTTTATTGTACACCGTTTTCAACAGGAAACATTCTCCATATTCACACAGTTCTAGCTCTTTGAATTCATCTTCGTTTTCAATAGGACAAGTTCCGAAAATATAACTTCAGATTGAACTTTGAAAACAACCTTAGATTACCATTGGAATGTTGTCTGTAATGAAATTAGAAAACATGGTATTCGCAGTTAGTCTTCAGTGAGAAACGTTCATTTCTAACAGCGGGACTACAGAACTTTGATTTCAAGGATAGATTTCAAAGGGTAATTCAATGTTATACACAATTGAATTCCAGAACTCCACTTACTCTGTTAGTTTTCTTGCACAATCTATGTTGTTATTGAAACAGCTTCTAATCTTTTCAGTTCACAGTTAGCTTTCATTAGTAAATGATGCTAGTACAAAATCGGCTAATAGCACATTGCATTCACTGTTAGTTTTCCAGGGGATAAGTTCTTCCTAGAGAGCAAGTTTACGGAACGTTGAATTGAACGTTGCTATTCATTGAGATATGTTCACTTAGAAAACAGGACTATGCAACATTGAATACAGGCTTAGTTAGGAAAGCGGATTGCTTTACAGTAGAGAACACGACAGAAAAACATGATATTCACGATGAGTTTTCAATGAGAAACAAAAGAATCCAAGATGTCCTACTCTTTGAATTCCTTGGGATTTTTCAATACCAACTTATCCTACCAGGTAACCGGTGAATGACACTGTCAAGTACGGTTAATTTAAGAAGGGAATGGAGCTTCCTACACAATACGGTCATAGAACATTGAATTCGCTCCTACTTTTAAAAGAGAAATGTTTATTGTACACAGTTTTCAACAGGAAACATTGTCAGTATTGACACAGTTCTAGCTCTTTGAATTCATCTTTGTTTTCAATAGGAAATGTTCCGAGCCTATAACGTCTGATCGAACGTTGAAAACAATCTTAGATAACCATTGGAATGTTGTCTGTAATGAACTTAGAAAACATGGTATTCGCGGTTATTCTTCAGTGAGAAACGTTCTTTTCTAACAGCGGGACTACAGAACTTTGATTTCAAGGATAGATTTCAAAGGGTAATTCAATGTTATACACAATTGAATTACAGAACTCCACTTACTCTGTTAGTTTTCTTGCACAATCTATGTTGTTATTGAAACAGCTTCTAATCTTTTCAGTTCACAGTTAGCTTTCATTAGTAAATGATGCTAGTACAAAATCGGCTAATAGCACATTGCATTCACTGTTAGTTTTCCAGGGGATAAGTTCTTCCTAGACAGCATGTTTACGGAACGTTGAATGGAACGTTGCTATTCATTGAGATATGTTCACTTAGAAAACAGGACTATGCAACATTGAATACAGGCTTAGTTAGGGAAGCGGATTGCTTTACAGTAGAGAACACGACGAAAAACATGATATTCACGATGAGTTTTCAATGAGAAACGAAAGAATCCAAAATGTCCTACTCTTTGAACCTTGCGATTTTTCAATACCAACTGATCCTACCTGATAACCGGTGAATGAAACTGTCAATTACGCTTACTTTAAGAAGGGAATGGAGCTTCCTACACAATACGATCATAGAACATTGAATTTGCTCCTACTTTTGAAAGAGAAATGTTTATTGTACACAGTTTTCAACAGGAAACATTCTCAGTATTGACACAGTTCTAGCTCTTTGAATTCATCTTTGTTTTCAATAGGAAATGTTCCGAGCATATAACTTCTGATCGAACTTTGAAAACAATCATAGATTACCATTGGAATGTTGTCTGTAATGAAATTAGAAAACATGGTATTCGCGGTTAGTCTTCAGTGAGAAACGTTCATTTCTAACAGCGGGACTACAGAACTTTGATTTCAAGGATAGATTTCAAAGGGTAATTCAATGTTATACACAATTGAATTACAGAACTCCACTTACTCTGTTAGTTTTCTTGCACAATCTATGTTGTTATTGAAACAGCTTCTAATCTTTTCAGTTCACAGTTAGCTTTCATTAGTAAATGATGCTAGTACAAAATCGGCTAATGGCACATTGCATTCACTGCTAGTTTTCCCGGGGATAAGTTCTTCCTAGACAGCAAGTTTCCGGAACGTTGAATTGAACGTTGCTATTCATTGAGATATGTTCACTTAGAAAACAGGACTATGCAACATTGAATACATGCTTAGTTAGGAAAGCGGATTACTTTACAGTAGAGAACACGACAGAAAAACATGATATTCACGATGAGTTTTCAATGAGAAACGAAAGAATCCAAAATGTCCTACTCTTTGAACCTTGCGATTTTTCAATACCAACAGATCCTACCTGATAACCGGTGAATGAAACTGTCAATTACGCTTACTTTAAGAAGGGAATGGAGCTTCCTACACAATACGATCATAGAACATTGAATTTGCTCCTACTTTTGAAAGAGAAATGTTTATTGTACACAGTTTTCAACAGGAAACATTCTCAGTATTGACACAGTTCTAGCTCTTTGAATTCATCTTTGTTTTCAATAGGAAATGTTCCGAGCATATAACTTCTGATCGAAATTTGAAAACAATCATAGATTACCATTGGAATGTTGTCTGTAATGAAATTAGAAAACATGGTATTCGCGGTTAGTCTTCAGTGAGAAACGTTCATTTCTAACAGCGGGACTACAGAACTTTGATTTCAAGGATAGATTTCAAAGGGTAATTCAATGTTATACACAATTGAATTACAGAACTCCACTTACTCTGTTAGTTTTCTTGCACAATCTATGTTGTTATTGAAACAGCTTCTAATCTTTTCAGTTCACAGTTAGCTTTCATTAGTAAATGATGCTAGTACAAAATCGGCTAATGGCACATTGCATTCACTGCTAGTTTTCCCGGGGATAAGTTCTTCCTAGACAGCAAGTTTCCGGTACGTTGAATTGAACGTTGCTATTCATTGAGATATGTTCACTTAGAAAACAGGACTATGCAACATTGAATACATGCTTAGTTAGGAAAGCGGATTACTTTACAGTAGAGAACACGACAGAAAAACATGATATTCACGATGAGTTTTCAATGAGAAACGAAAGAATCCAAAATGTCCTACTCTTTGAACCTTGCGATTTTTCAATACCAACTGATCCTACCTGATAACCGGTGAATGAAACTGTCAATTACGCTTACTTTAAGAAGGGAATGGAGCTTCCTACACAATACGATCATAGAACATTGAATTTGCTCCTACTTTTGAAAGAGAAATGTTTATTGTACACAGTTTTCAACAGGAAACATTCTCAGTATTGACACAGTTCTAGCTCTTTGAATTCATCTTTGTTTTCAATAGGAAATGTTCCGAGCATATAACTTCTGATCGAACTTTGAAAACAATCATAGATTACCATTGGAATGTTGTCTGTAATGAAATTAGAAAACATGGTATTCGCGGTTAGTCTTCAGTGAGAAACGTTCATTTCTAACAGCGGGACTACAGAACTTTGATTTCAAGGATAGATTTCAAAGGGTAATTCAATGTTATACACAATTGAATTACAGAACTCCACTTACTCTGTTAGTTTTCTTGCACAATCTATGTTGTTATTGAAACAGCTTCTAATCTTTTCAGTTCACAGTTAGCTTTCATTAGTAAATGATGCTAGTACAAAATCGGCTAATGGCACATTGCATTCACTGCTAGTTTTCCAGGGGATAAGTTCTTCCTAGACAGCAAGTTTCCGGAACGTTGAATTGAACGTTGCTATTCATTGAGATATGTTCACTTAGAAAACAGGACTATGCAACATTGAATACATGCTTAGTTAGGAAAGCGGATTACTTTACAGTAGAGAACACGACAGAAAAACATGATATTCACGATGAGTTTTCAATGAGAAACAAAGGAATCCAAGATGTCCTACTCTTTGAATTCCTTGGGATTTTTCAATACCAACTTATCCTACCAGATAACCAGTGAATGAAACTGTCAATTACGCTTACTTTAAGAGGGAATTGAGCTTCCTACACAATACGATCATAGAACGTTGAATTCGCGCCTACTTTTCAAAGAGAAATGTTTATTGTACACAGTTTTCAACAGGAAACATTCTCAGTATTGACACAGTTCTAGCTCTTTGAATTCATCTTTGTTTTCAATAGGAAATGTTCCGAGAATATAACTTCTGATCGAACTTTGAAAACAATCTTAGATTACCATTGGAATGTTGTGTGTAATGAAATTACAGAACATTGAATTTACGGTTTGTCTTCAGTGACAAACATTCATTTCTAACAGCGGGACTACAGAACTTTTATTTCAAGGATAGATTTCAAAGGGTAATTCAATGTTAACACTATTGAATTACAGAACTCCACTTACTCTGTTATTTTCTTGCACAATCTATGTTGTTATTGAAGCAGCTTGTAATCTTTTCAGTTCACAGTGAGCATTCATTAGTAAATGATGCTAGTACAAAATCGGCTAATAGCACATTGCATTCTCTGTTAGTTTTCCAGGGGATAAGTTCTTCCTAGACAACAGGTTTATGGCACGTTGAATTGAACGTTATTATTCATTGAGAAATGTTCACTTAGTAAACAGGACTATGCAACATTAAATACAGGCTTAGTTAGGAAAGCAATTGGCTTTACAGTAGAGGACAGGACAGAACAACATGACATTCACGATGAGTTTTCAATGAGGAACGAAAGAATCCATGATGTCCTACTCTTTGAATTCCTTGGGATTTTTCAATACCAACTGATCCTACCAGATAACCGGTGAATGAAACTGTCAATTACACTTTCTTTAAGAAGGGAATGGAGCTTCCCACACAATACGATCATCGAACGTTGAATTCGCTCCTACTTTTGAAAGAGAATTGTTTATTGTACACCGTTTTCAACAGGAAACATTCTCCGTTTTCACACAGTTCTAGCTCTTTGAATTCATCTTTGTTTTCAATGGGACAAGTTCCGAACATATAACTTCAGATTGAACTTTGAAAACAATCTTAGATTACCATTGGAATGTTGTCTGTAATGAAATTAGAAAACATGGTATTCGCGGTTAGTCTTCCGTGAGAAACGTTCATTTCTAACAGCAGGACTACAGAACTTTGATTTCAAAGGGTAATTCAATGTTATACACAATTGAATTACTGAACTCCACTTACTCTGTTAGTTTTCTTGCACAATCTATGTGGTTATTGAAACAGCTTCTAATCTTTTCAGTTCACAGTTAGCTTTCATTAGTAAATGATGCTAGTACAAAATCGGCTAATAGCACATTGCATTCACTGTTAGTTTTCGAGGGGATAAGTTCTTCCTAGACAGCAGGTTTACGGAAAGTTGAATGGAACGTTGCTATTCATTGAGATATGTTCACTTAGAAAAAAGGACTATGTAACATTGAATACAGGCTTAGTTAGGTTTGCAGATTGCTTTACAGTAGAGAACACGATGAAAAACATGATATTCACGATGAGTTTTCAATGAGAAACGAAAGAATCCAAAATGTCCTACTCTTTGAATTCCTTGGGATTTTTCAATACCAACTGATCCTACCAGATAACCGGTGAATGAAACTGTCAATTACGCTTACCTTAAGAAGGGAATTGAGCTTCCCACACTATACGATCATAGAACGTTGAATTCGCTCCTACTTTTGAAAGAGAATTGTTTATTGTACACCGTTTTCAACAGGAAACATTCTCAGTATTCACACAGTTCTAGCTCTTTGAATTCATCTTTGTTTTCAATAGGAAATGTTCCGAGCATATAACTTCTGATCGAACTTTGAAAACAATCGTAGATTCCCATTGGAATGTTGTCTGTAATGAAATTACAGAACATTGTGTTTGCTGTTAGTCTTCAGTGAGAAACGTTCATTTCTAACAGCGGGACTACACAACCTTGATTTCAAGGATAGATTTCAAAGGGTAATTCAATGTTATACACAATTGAATTACAGAACTCCACTTACTCTGTTAGTTTTCTTGCACAATCTATGTTGTTCTTGAAGCAGCTTCTAATCTTTTCAGTTCACAGTTAGCTTTCATTAGTAAATGATGCTAGTACAAAATCGGCTAATAGCACATTGCATTCACTGTTAGTTTTCCAGGGGATAAGTTCTTCCTAGACAGCATGTTTACGGAACGTTGAATGGAACGTTGCTATTAATTGAGATATGTTCACTTAGAAAAGAGGACTATGCAACATTGAATACAGGCTTAGTTAGGAAAGCGATTATCTTTACAATAGATGACAAGACAGAACAACATGACATTCACGATGAGTTTTCAATGAGGAACGAAAGAATCCATGATGTTCTACAATTTGAATTCCTTGGGATTTTTCAATACCAACTTATCCTACCAGATAACCGTGGCTGAAACTGTCAATTACACTTACTTTAAGAAGGGAATGGAGCTTCCCACACAAAACGATCATAGAACGTTGAATTCGCTCCTACTTTTGAAAGAGAATTTTTTATTGTACACTGTTTCCAACAGGAAACATTCTCCGTATTCACACAGTTCTAGCTCTTTGAATTCATCTTCGTTTTCAATAGGACAAGTTCCGAACATATAACTTCAGATTGAACTTTGAAAACAATCTTATGTTACCATTGGAATGTTGTCTGTAATGAAATTAGAAAACATAGTATTTAAGGTTAGTCTTCAGTGAGAAACGTTCATTTCTAACAGCGAGACTACAGAACATTGATTTCAAGGATAGATTTCAAAGGGTAATTCAATGTGAACCGTATTGAATTACAGAACTCCATTTACTCTGTTATTTTCTTACACAATCTATGTTGTTATTGAAGCATCTTGTAATCTTTTCAGTTCACAGTTAGCTTTCATTAGTAAATGATGCTAGTACAAAATCGGCTAATAGCACATTGCATTCACTGTTAGTTTTCCCGGGGATAAGTTCTTCCTAGACAACAGGTTTATGGCACGTTGAATTGAACGTTACTATCCATTGAGAAATGTTCACTTAGAAAACAGGACTATGCAACATTAAATACAGGCTTAGTTAGGAAAGCGATTGGCTTTACAACAGAGGAAAGGACAGAAATACATGACATTCACGATGAGTTTTCAGAGGAACGAAAGAATCCATGATGTCCTACTCTGAATTCCTTGGGATTTTTCAATACCAACTGATCCTACCAGATAACCGGTGAATGAAACTGTCAATTACGCTTACTTTAAGAAGGGAATGGAGCTTCCCTTTGCAATATGATCATAGAACGTTGAATTCGCTCCTACTTTTGAAAGAGAATTGTTTATTGTACACCGTTTTCAACAGGAAACATTCTCCGTTTTCACACAGTTCTAGCTCTTTTTCAATAGGGCAAGTTCCAAACATATAACTTCAGATTGAACTTTGAAAACATTCTTAGATTACCATTGGAATCTTGTATGTAATGAAATTAGAAAACATGGTATTCGCGGTTAGTCTTCAGTGAGAAACGTTCATTTCTAAGAGCAGGACTACAGAACCTTGATTTCAAGGATAGATTTCAAAGGGTAATTCAATGTTATACACAATTGAATTACAGAACTCCACTTACTCTGTTAGTTTTCTTGCACAATCCATGTTGTTCTTGAAACAGCTTCTAATCTTTTCAGTTCACAGTTAGCTTTCATTAGTAAATGATTCTAGTACAAAATCGGCTCATAGCACATTGCATTCACTGTTAGTTTTCCAGGGGATAAGTTCTTCCTAGACAACAGGTTTACGGCACGTTGACTTGAACGTTACTATTCATTGAGAAATGTTCACTTAGAAAACAGGACCATGCAGCTTTGAATACAGGCTTAGTTAGGAAAGCAGATTGATATACAGTAGAGAACAGGACAGAACAACATGACATTCACGATGAGTTTTCAATGAGAAACGAAGGAATCCAAGATGTCCTACTCTTAGAATTCCTTGGGAATTTTGAATAGCAACTGATCCTACCAGATAACTGGTGAATGAAACTGTCAATTACGCTTACTTTAAGAAGGGAATTGTCCTTCCTTCACAATATGATCATATAACCTTGAATTCGTTCCTACTTTTGAAAGAGAAATGTTTATTGTACACAGTTTTCAACAGGAAACATTCTCAGTATTGACACAGTTCTAGCTCTTTGAATTCATCTTTGTTTTCAATAGGAAATGTTCTGAGCATATAACTTCTGATCGAACTTTGAAAACAATCTTAGATTACCATTGGAATGTTGTCTGTAATGAAATTACAGAACATTGTATTTGCGGTTAGTCTTCAGTGAGAAACGTTCATTTCTAACAGCGGGACTACAGAACATTTATTTCAAGGATAGATTTCAAAGGGTAATTCAATGTTAACACTATTGAATTACAGAACTCCACTTCCTCTGTTATTTTCTTGCACGATCTATGTTGCTATTGAAGCAGCTTGTAATCTTTTCAGTTCACAGTTAGCTTTCATTATTAAATGATGCTAGTACAAAATCGGCTAATAGCACATTGCATTCACTGTTAGTTTTCCAGGGGATAAGTTCTTCCTAGAAAACAGGTTTATGGCACGTTGAATTGAAGGTTACTATTCATTGAGAAATGTTCACTTAGAAAACAGGACTATGCAACATTAAATACAGGCTTAGTTAGGAAAGTGATTATCTTTACAGTAGAGGACAGGACAGAACAACATGACATTCACGATGAGTTTTCAATGAGGAACGAAAGAATCCATGATGTCCTACTCTTTGAATTCCTTGGGATTTTTCAATACCAACTGATCCTACCAGATAACCGTGGATGAAACTGTCAATTCCACTTACTTTAAGAAGGGAATGGAGCTGCCCACACAATACGATCATAGAACGTTGAATTCGCTCCTACTTTTGAAAGAGAATTGTTTATTGTACACCGTTTTCAACAGGAAACATTCTCCGTTTTCACACAGTTCTAGCTCTTTGAATTCATCTTCGTTTTCAATAGGACAAGTTCCGAACATATAACTTCAGATTGAACTTTGAAAACAATCTTAGATTACCATTGGAATGTTGTCTGTAATGAAATTAGAAAACATGGTATTCGCGGTTAGTCTTCAGTGAGAAACGTTCATTTCTAACAGCGGGACTACAGAACTTTGATTTCAAGGATAGATTTCAAAGGGTAATTCAATGTTATACACAATTGAATTACAGAACTCCACTTACTCTGATAGTTTTCTTTCACAATCTATGTTGTTATTGAAACAGCTTCTAATCTTTTCAGTTCACAGTTAGCTTTCATTAGTAAATGATGCTAGTACAAAATCGGCTAATAGCACATTGCATTCACTGTTAGTTTTCCAGGGGATAAGTTCTTCCTAGACAGCAAGTTTACGGAACGTTGAATTGAACGTTGCTATTCATTGAGATATGTTCACTTAGAAAACAGGACTATGCAAACTTGAATACAGGCTTAGTTAGGAAAGCGGATTGCTTTACAGTAGAGAACAGGACAGAAACACATGATATTCACGATGAGTTTTCAATGAGAAACAAAAGAATCCAAGATGTCCTACTCTTAGAATTCCTTGGGAATTTTGAATAACAACTGATCCTCCCAGATAACCGGTGAATGAAACTGTCAATTATGCTTACTTTAAGAAGGGAATTGTCCTTCCTTCACAATATGATCATTGAACCTTGAATTATCTCCTACTTTTGATAGAGAATTGTTTATTGTACACAGTTTTCAACAGGAAACATTCTCAGTATTGACACAGTTCTAGCTCTTTGAATTCATCTTTGTTTTCAATAGGAAATGTTCTGAGCATATAACTTCTGATCGAACTTTGAAAACAATCTTAGATTTCCATTGGAATGTTGTGTGTAATGAAATTACAGAACATTGTATTTACGGTTAGTCTTCAGTAAGAAACGTTCATTTCTAACAGCGGCACTACAGAACATTGATTTCAAGGATAGATTTCAAAGGGTAATTCAATGTTATACACAATTGAATTACAGAACTCCACTTACTCTGTTATTTCTTGCACAATCTATGTTGTTATTGAAGCAGCTTGTAATCTTTTCAGTTCACAGTTAGCTTTCATTAGTAAAAGATGCTAGTACAAAATCGGCTAATAGCACATTGCATTCACTGTTAGTTTTCCAGGGGATAAGTTCTTCCTAGAAAACAGGTTTATGGCACGTTGAATTGAACGTTACTATTCATTGAGAAATGTTCACTTAGAAAACAGGACTATGCAACATTAAATACAGGCTTCGTTAGTAAAGCGATTGGCTTTACAGGAGAGGACAGGAGAGAACAACATGACATTCACGATGAGTTTTCAGAGGAACGAAAGTATCCATGTTGTCCTACTCTTTGAATTCCTTGGGATTTTACAATACCAACTGATCCTACCAGATAACCGGTGAATGAAACTGTCAATTACGCTTACTTTAAGAAGGGAATGGAGCTTCCCACACAATACGATCATAGAACGTTGATTGCTCCTACCTTTGAAAGAGAATTGTTTATTGTACACCGTTTTCAACAGGAAACATTCTCCGTTTTCACACAGTTCTAGCTCTTTGAATGCATCTTCGTTTTCAATAGGACAATTTCCGAACATATAACTTCAGATTGAACTTTGAAAACAATCTTAGATTACCATTGGAATGTTGTCTGTAATGAAATTAGAAAACATGGTATTCGCGGTCAGTCATCAGTGAGAAGTGTTCATTTCTACGAGCGGGACTACAGAACGTTGATTTCAAGGATAGATTTCAAAGGGTAATTCAATGTTGTACACAATTGAATTACAGAACTCCACTCATCTGTTAGTTTTCTTGCACAATCTATGTTGTTCTTGAAACTGCTTCTAATCTTTTCAGTTCACAGTTAGCTTTCATTAGTAAATGACGCTAGTACAAAATCGGCTAAAAACACATTGCCTTCACTGTTAGTTTTCCAGGGGATAAGTTCTTCCTAGACAACAGGTTTACGGCACGTTAACTTCAACGTTCCCATTCAATGAGAAATGTTAACTTCTAAAACAGGACCATGCAGCTTTGAATACGGGCTTAGTTAGTAAACCAGATTGCTTTACAGTAGAGAACAGGACAGAACAACATGACATTCACGATGAGTTTTCAATGGAAACGAAAGAAACCAAGATGTCCTACTATTGGAATTCCTTGGGAATTTTGAATAGCAACTGATCCTACCAGATAACCGGTGAATGAAACTGTCAATTACGCTTACAATGAGAAGGGAATTGTCTTTCCTTCACAATATGAACATAGAACGTTGAATTCACTCCTAGATTTGAACGAGAATTGTTTATTGTACACAGTTTTCAACAGGACACATTCTCAGTATTGACACAGTTCTAGCTCTTTGAATTCATCTTTGTTTTCAATAGGAAATGTTCCGAGCATATAACTTCTGATCGAACTTTGAAAACAATCTTAAATTCCCATTGGAATGTTGTCTGTAATGAAATTACAGAACATTGTATTTGCGGTTAGTCTTCAGTGAGAAACGTTCATTTCTAACAGCGGGACTACAGAACATTGATTTCAAGGATAGATTTCAAAGGGTAATTCAATGTTAACACTATTGAATTACAGAACTCCACTTACTCTGTTATTTTCTTGCACAATCTATGTTGTTATTGAAGCAGCTTGTAATCTTTTCAGTTCACAGTTAGCTTTCATTAGTAAATGATGCTAGTACAAAATCGGCTAATAGCACACTGCATTCACTGTTAGTTTTCCAGGGTATAAGTTCTTCCTAGAAAACAGGTTTATGGCACGTTGAATTGAACGTTACTATTCATTGAGAAATGTTCACTTAGAATACAGGACTATGCAACATTAAATACAGGCTTAGTTTGGAAAGCGATTGGCTTTACAGTAGAGGACAGGACAGAACAACATGACATTCACGATGAGTTTTCAATGAGGAACGAAAGAATCCATGATGTCCTACTCTTTGAATTCCTTGGGATTTTTCAATACCAACTTATCCTACCAGATAACCGTGGATGAAACTGTCAATTACACTTACTTTAAGAAGGGAATGGAGCTTCCCACACAATACGATCATAGAACGTTGAATTCGCTCCTACTTTTGAAAGAGAATTTTTTATTGTACACCGTTTTCAACAGGAAACATTCTCCATATTCACACAGTTCTAGCTCTTTGAATTCATCTTCGTTTTCAATAGGACAAGTTCCGAAAATATAACTTCAGATTGAACTTTGAAAACAACCTTAGATTACCATTGGAATGTTGTCTGTAATGAAATTAGAAAACATGGTATTCGCAGTTAGTCTTCAGTGAGAAACGTTCATTTCTAACAGCGGGACTACAGAACTTTGATTTCAAGGATAGATTTCAAAGGGTAATTCAATGTTATACACAATTGAATTCCAGAACTCCACTTACTCTGTTAGTTTTCTTGCACAATCTATGTTGTTATTGAAACAGCTTCTAATCTTTTCAGTTCACAGTTAGCTTTCATTAGTAAATGATGCTAGTACAAAATCGGCTAATAGCACATTGCATTCACTGTTAGTTTTCCAGGGGATAAGTTCTTCCTAGAGAGCAAGTTTACGGAACGTTGAATTGAACGTTGCTATTCATTGAGATATGTTCACTTAGAAAACAGGACTATGCAACATTGAATACAGGCTTAGTTAGGAAAGCGGATTGCTTTACAGTAGAGAACACGACAGAAAAACATGATATTCACGATGAGTTTTCAATGAGAAACAAAAGAATCCAAGATGTCCTACTCTTTGAATTCCTTGGGATTTTTCAATACCAACTTATCCTACCAGGTAACCGGTGAATGACACTGTCAAGTACGGTTAATTTAAGAAGGGAATGGAGCTTCCTACACAATACGGTCATAGAACATTGAATTCGCTCCTACTTTTAAAAGAGAAATGTTTATTGTACACAGTTTTCAACAGGAAACATTGTCAGTATTGACACAGTTCTAGCTCTTTGAATTCATCTTTGTTTTCAATAGGAAATGTTCCGAGCCTATAACGTCTGATCGAACGTTGAAAACAATCTTAGATAACCATTGGAATGTTGTCTGTAATGAACTTAGAAAACATGGTATTCGCGGTTATTCTTCAGTGAGAAACGTTCTTTTCTAACAGCGGGACTACAGAACTTTGATTTCAAGGATAGATTTCAAAGGGTAATTCAATGTTATACACAATTGAATTACAGAACTCCACTTACTCTGTTAGTTTTCTTGCACAATCTATGTTGTTATTGAAACAGCTTCTAATCTTTTCAGTTCACAGTTAGCTTTCATTAGTAAATGATGCTAGTACAAAATCGGCTAATAGCACATTGCATTCACTGTTAGTTTTCCAGGGGATAAGTTCTTCCTAGACAGCATGTTTACGGAACGTTGAATGGAACGTTGCTATTCATTGAGATATGTTCACTTAGAAAACAGGACTATGCAACATTGAATACAGGCTTAGTTAGGGAAGCGGATTGCTTTACAGTAGAGAACACGACGAAAAACATGATATTCACGATGAGTTTTCAATGAGAAACGAAAGAATCCAAAATGTCCTACTCTTTGAACCTTGCGATTTTTCAATACCAACTGATCCTACCTGATAACCGGTGAATGAAACTGTCAATTACGCTTACTTTAAGAAGGGAATGGAGCTTCCTACACAATACGATCATAGAACATTGAATTTGCTCCTACTTTTGAAAGAGAAATGTTTATTGTACACAGTTTTCAACAGGAAACATTCTCAGTATTGACACAGTTCTAGCTCTTTGAATTCATCTTTGTTTTCAATAGGAAATGTTCCGAGCATATAACTTCTGATCGAACTTTGAAAACAATCATAGATTACCATTGGAATGTTGTCTGTAATGAAATTAGAAAACATGGTATTCGCGGTTAGTCTTCAGTGAGAAACGTTCATTTCTAACAGCGGGACTACAGAACTTTGATTTCAAGGATAGATTTCAAAGGGTAATTCAATGTTATACACAATTGAATTACAGAACTCCACTTACTCTGTTAGTTTTCTTGCACAATCTATGTTGTTATTGAAACAGCTTCTAATCTTTTCAGTTCACAGTTAGCTTTCATTAGTAAATGATGCTAGTACAAAATCGGCTAATGGCACATTGCATTCACTGCTAGTTTTCCCGGGGATAAGTTCTTCCTAGACAGCAAGTTTCCGGAACGTTGAATTGAACGTTGCTATTCATTGAGATATGTTCACTTAGAAAACAGGACTATGCAACATTGAATACATGCTTAGTTAGGAAAGCGGATTACTTTACAGTAGAGAACACGACAGAAAAACATGATATTCACGATGAGTTTTCAATGAGAAACGAAAGAATCCAAAATGTCCTACTCTTTGAACCTTGCGATTTTTCAATACCAACAGATCCTACCTGATAACCGGTGAATGAAACTGTCAATTACGCTTACTTTAAGAAGGGAATGGAGCTTCCTACACAATACGATCATAGAACATTGAATTTGCTCCTACTTTTGAAAGAGAAATGTTTATTGTACACAGTTTTCAACAGGAAACATTCTCAGTATTGACACAGTTCTAGCTCTTTGAATTCATCTTTGTTTTCAATAGGAAATGTTCCGAGCATATAACTTCTGATCGAACTTTGAAAACAATCATAGATTACCATTGGAATGTTGTCTGTAATGAAATTAGAAAACATGGTATTCGCGGTTAGTCTTCAGTGAGAAACGTTCATTTCTAACAGCGGGACTACAGAACTTTGATTTCAAGGATAGATTTCAAAGGGTAATTCAATGTTATACACAATTGAATTACAGAACTCCACTTACTCTGTTAGTTTTCTTGCACAATCTATGTTGTTATTGAAACAGCTTCTAATCTTTTCAGTTCACAGTTAGCTTTCATTAGTAAATGATGCTAGTACAAAATCGGCTAATGGCACATTGCATTCACTGCTAGTTTTCCAGGGGATAAGTTCTTCCTAGACAGCAAGTTTCCGGAACGTTGAATTGAACGTTGCTATTCATTGAGATATGTTCACTTAGAAAACAGGACTATGCAACATTGAATACATGCTTAGTTAGGAAAGCGGATTACTTTACAGTAGAGAACACGACAGAAAAACATGATATTCACGATGAGTTTTCAATGAGAAACAAAGGAATCCAAGATGTCCTACTCTTTGAATTCCTTGGGATTTTTCAATACCAACTTATCCTACCAGATAACCAGTGAATGAAACTGTCAATTACGCTTACTTTAAGAGGGAATTGAGCTTCCTACACAATACGATCATAGAACGTTGAATTCGCGCCTACTTTTCAAAGAGAAATGTTTATTGTACACAGTTTTCAACAGGAAACATTCTCAGTATTGACACAGTTCTAGCTCTTTGAATTCATCTTTGTTTTCAATAGGAAATGTTCCGAGAATATAACTTCTGATCGAACTTTGAAAACAATCTTAGATTACCATTGGAATGTTGTGTGTAATGAAATTACAGAACATTGAATTTACGGTTTGTCTTCAGTGACAAACATTCATTTCTAACAGCGGGACTACAGAACTTTTATTTCAAGGATAGATTTCAAAGGGTAATTCAATGTTAACACTATTGAATTACAGAACTCCACTTACTCTGTTATTTTCTTGCACAATCTATGTTGTTATTGAAGCAGCTTGTAATCTTTTCAGTTCACAGTGAGCATTCATTAGTAAATGATGCTAGTACAAAATCGGCTAATAGCACATTGCATTCTCTGTTAGTTTTCCAGGGGATAAGTTCTTCCTAGACAACAGGTTTATGGCACGTTGAATTGAACGTTATTATTCATTGAGAAATGTTCACTTAGTAAACAGGACTATGCAACATTAAATACAGGCTTAGTTAGGAAAGCAATTGGCTTTACAGTAGAGGACAGGACAGAACAACATGACATTCACGATGAGTTTTCAATGAGGAACGAAAGAATCCATGATGTCCTACTCTTTGAATTCCTTGGGATTTTTCAATACCAACTGATCCTACCAGATAACCGGTGAATGAAACTGTCAATTACACTTTCTTTAAGAAGGGAATGGAGCTTCCCACACAATACGATCATCGAACGTTGAATTCGCTCCTACTTTTGAAAGAGAATTGTTTATTGTACACCGTTTTCAACAGGAAACATTCTCCGTTTTCACACAGTTCTAGCTCTTTGAATTCATCTTTGTTTTCAATGGGACAAGTTCCGAACATATAACTTCAGATTGAACTTTGAAAACAATCTTAGATTACCATTGGAATGTTGTCTGTAATGAAATTAGAAAACATGGTATTCGCGGTTAGTCTTCCGTGAGAAACGTTCATTTCTAACAGCAGGACTACAGAACTTTGATTTCAAAGGGTAATTCAATGTTATACACAATTGAATTACTGAACTCCACTTACTCTGTTAGTTTTCTTGCACAATCTATGTGGTTATTGAAACAGCTTCTAATCTTTTCAGTTCACAGTTAGCTTTCATTAGTAAATGATGCTAGTACAAAATCGGCTAATAGCACATTGCATTCACTGTTAGTTTTCGAGGGGATAAGTTCTTCCTAGACAGCAGGTTTACGGAAAGTTGAATGGAACGTTGCTATTCATTGAGATATGTTCACTTAGAAAAAAGGACTATGTAACATTGAATACAGGCTTAGTTAGGTTTGCAGATTGCTTTACAGTAGAGAACACGATGAAAAACATGATATTCACGATGAGTTTTCAATGAGAAACGAAAGAATCCAAAATGTCCTACTCTTTGAATTCCTTGGGATTTTTCAATACCAACTGATCCTACCAGATAACCGGTGAATGAAACTGTCAATTACGCTTACCTTAAGAAGGGAATTGAGCTTCCCACACTATACGATCATAGAACGTTGAATTCGCTCCTACTTTTGAAAGAGAATTGTTTATTGTACACCGTTTTCAACAGGAAACATTCTCAGTATTCACACAGTTCTAGCTCTTTGAATTCATCTTTGTTTTCAATAGGAAATGTTCCGAGCATATAACTTCTGATCGAACTTTGAAAACAATCGTAGATTCCCATTGGAATGTTGTCTGTAATGAAATTACAGAACATTGTGTTTGCTGTTAGTCTTCAGTGAGAAACGTTCATTTCTAACAGCGGGACTACACAACCTTGATTTCAAGGATAGATTTCAAAGGGTAATTCAATGTTATACACAATTGAATTACAGAACTCCACTTACTCTGTTAGTTTTCTTGCACAATCTATGTTGTTCTTGAAGCAGCTTCTAATCTTTTCAGTTCACAGTTAGCTTTCATTAGTAAATGATGCTAGTACAAAATCGGCTAATAGCACATTGCATTCACTGTTAGTTTTCCAGGGGATAAGTTCTTCCTAGACAGCATGTTTACGGAACGTTGAATGGAACGTTGCTATTAATTGAGATATGTTCACTTAGAAAAGAGGACTATGCAACATTGAATACAGGCTTAGTTAGGAAAGCGATTATCTTTACAATAGATGACAAGACAGAACAACATGACATTCACGATGAGTTTTCAATGAGGAACGAAAGAATCCATGATGTTCTACAATTTGAATTCCTTGGGATTTTTCAATACCAACTTATCCTACCAGATAACCGTGGCTGAAACTGTCAATTACACTTACTTTAAGAAGGGAATGGAGCTTCCCACACAAAACGATCATAGAACGTTGAATTCGCTCCTACTTTTGAAAGAGAATTTTTTATTGTACACTGTTTCCAACAGGAAACATTCTCCGTATTCACACAGTTCTAGCTCTTTGAATTCATCTTCGTTTTCAATAGGACAAGTTCCGAACATATAACTTCAGATTGAACTTTGAAAACAATCTTATGTTACCATTGGAATGTTGTCTGTAATGAAATTAGAAAACATAGTATTTAAGGTTAGTCTTCAGTGAGAAACGTTCATTTCTAACAGCGAGACTACAGAACATTGATTTCAAGGATAGATTTCAAAGGGTAATTCAATGTGAACCGTATTGAATTACAGAACTCCATTTACTCTGTTATTTTCTTACACAATCTATGTTGTTATTGAAGCATCTTGTAATCTTTTCAGTTCACAGTTAGCTTTCATTAGTAAATGATGCTAGTACAAAATCGGCTAATAGCACATTGCATTCACTGTTAGTTTTCCCGGGGATAAGTTCTTCCTAGACAACAGGTTTATGGCACGTTGAATTGAACGTTACTATTCATTGAGAAATGTTCACTTAGAAAACAGGACTATGCAACATTAAATACAGGCTTAGTTAGGAAAGCGATTGGCTTTACAACAGAGGAAAGGACAGAAATACATGACATTCACGATGAGTTTTCAGAGGAACGAAAGAATCCATGATGTCCTACTCTGAATTCCTTGGGATTTTTCAATACCAACTGATCCTACCAGATAACCGGTGAATGAAACTGTCAATTACGCTTACTTTAAGAAGGGAATGGAGCTTCCCTTTGCAATATGATCATAGAACGTTGAATTCGCTCCTACTTTTGAAAGAGAATTGTTTATTGTACACCGTTTTCAACAGGAAACATTCTCCGTTTTCACACAGTTCTAGCTCTTTTTCAATAGGGCAAGTTCCAAACATATAACTTCAGATTGAACTTTGAAAACATTCTTAGATTACCATTGGAATCTTGTATGTAATGAAATTAGAAAACATGGTATTCGCGGTTAGTCTTCAGTGAGAAACGTTCATTTCTAAGAGCAGGACTACAGAACCTTGATTTCAAGGATAGATTTCAAAGGGTAATTCAATGTTATACACAATTGAATTACAGAACTCCACTTACTCTGTTAGTTTTCTTGCACAATCCATGTTGTTCTTGAAACAGCTTCTAATCTTTTCAGTTCACAGTTAGCTTTCATTAGTAAATGATTCTAGTACAAAATCGGCTCATAGCACATTGCATTCACTGTTAGTTTTCCAGGGGATAAGTTCTTCCTAGACAACAGGTTTACGGCACGTTGACTTGAACGTTACTATTCATTGAGAAATGTTCACTTAGAAAACAGGACCATGCAGCTTTGAATACAGGCTTAGTTAGGAAAGCAGATTGATATACAGTAGAGAACAGGACAGAACAACATGACATTCACGATGAGTTTTCAATGAGAAACGAAGGAATCCAAGATGTCCTACTCTTAGAATTCCTTGGGAATTTTGAATAGCAACTGATCCTACCAGATAACTGGTGAATGAAACTGTCAATTACGCTTACTTTAAGAAGGGAATTGTCCTTCCTTCACAATATGATCATATAACCTTGAATTCGTTCCTACTTTTGAAAGAGAAATGTTTATTGTACACAGTTTTCAACAGGAAACATTCTCAGTATTGACACAGTTCTAGCTCTTTGAATTCATCTTTGTTTTCAATAGGAAATGTTCTGAGCATATAACTTCTGATCGAACTTTGAAAACAATCTTAGATTACCATTGGAATGTTGTCTGTAATGAAATTACAGAACATTGTATTTGCGGTTAGTCTTCAGTGAGAAACGTTCATTTCTAACAGCGGGACTACAGAACATTTATTTCAAGGATAGATTTCAAAGGGTAATTCAATGTTAACACTATTGAATTACAGAACTCCACTTACTCTGTTATTTTCTTGCACGATCTATGTTGCTATTGAAGCAGCTTGTAATCTTTTCAGTTCACAGTTAGCTTTCATTATTAAATGATGCTAGTACAAAATCGGCTAATAGCACATTGCATTCACTGTTAGTTTTCCAGGGGATAAGTTCTTCCTAGAAAACAGGTTTATGGCACGTTGAATTGAAGGTTACTATTCATTGAGAAATGTTCACTTAGAAAACAGGACTATGCAACATTAAATACAGGCTTAGTTAGGAAAGTGATTATCTTTACAGTAGAGGACAGGACAGAACAACATGACATTCACGATGAGTTTTCAATGAGGAACGAAAGAATCCATGATGTCCTACTCTTTGAATTCCTTGGGATTTTTCAATACCAACTGATCCTACCAGATAACCGTGGATGAAACTGTCAATTCCACTTACTTTAAGAAGGGAATGGAGCTGCCCACACAATACGATCATAGAACGTTGAATTCGCTCCTACTTTTGAAAGAGAATTGTTTATTGTACACCGTTTTCAACAGGAAACATTCTCCGTTTTCACACAGTTCTAGCTCTTTGAATTCATCTTCGTTTTCAATAGGACAAGTTCCGAACATATAACTTCAGATTGAACTTTGAAAACAATCTTAGATTACCATTGGAATGTTGTCTGTAATGAAATTAGAAAACATGGTATTCGCGGTTAGTCTTCAGTGAGAAACGTTCATTTCTAACAGCGGGACTACAGAACTTTGATTTCAAGGATAGATTTCAAAGGGTAATTCAATGTTATACACAATTGAATTACAGAACTCCACTTACTCTGATAGTTTTCTTTCACAATCTATGTTGTTATTGAAACAGCTTCTAATCTTTTCAGTTCACAGTTAGCTTTCATTAGTAAATGATGCTAGTACAAAATCGGCTAATAGCACATTGCATTCACTGTTAGTTTTCCAGGGGATAAGTTCTTCCTAGACAGCAAGTTTACGGAACGTTGAATTGAACGTTGCTATTCATTGAGATATGTTCACTTAGAAAACAGGACTATGCAAACTTGAATACAGGCTTAGTTAGGAAAGCGGATTGCTTTACAGTAGAGAACAGGACAGAAACACATGATATTCACGATGAGTTTTCAATGAGAAACAAAAGAATCCAAGATGTCCTACTCTTAGAATTCCTTGGGAATTTTGAATAACAACTGATCCTCCCAGATAACCGGTGAATGAAACTGTCAATTATGCTTACTTTAAGAAGGGAATTGTCCTTCCTTCACAATATGATCATTGAACCTTGAATTATCTCCTACTTTTGATAGAGAATTGTTTATTGTACACAGTTTTCAACAGGAAACATTCTCAGTATTGACACAGTTCTAGCTCTTTGAATTCATCTTTGTTTTCAATAGGAAATGTTCTGAGCATATAACTTCTGATCGAACTTTGAAAACAATCTTAGATTTCCATTGGAATGTTGTGTGTAATGAAATTACAGAACATTGTATTTACGGTTAGTCTTCAGTAAGAAACGTTCATTTCTAACAGCGGCACTACAGAACATTGATTTCAAGGATAGATTTCAAAGGGTAATTCAATGTTATACACAATTGAATTACAGAACTCCACTTACTCTGTTATTTCTTGCACAATCTATGTTGTTATTGAAGCAGCTTGTAATCTTTTCAGTTCACAGTTAGCTTTCATTAGTAAAAGATGCTAGTACAAAATCGGCTAATAGCACATTGCATTCACTGTTAGTTTTCCAGGGGATAAGTTCTTCCTAGAAAACAGGTTTATGGCACGTTGAATTGAACGTTACTATTCATTGAGAAATGTTCACTTAGAAAACAGGACTATGCAACATTAAATACAGGCTTCGTTAGTAAAGCGATTGGCTTTACAGGAGAGGACAGGAGAGAACAACATGACATTCACGATGAGTTTTCAGAGGAACGAAAGTATCCATGTTGTCCTACTCTTTGAATTCCTTGGGATTTTACAATACCAACTGATCCTACCAGATAACCGGTGAATGAAACTGTCAATTACGCTTACTTTAAGAAGGGAATGGAGCTTCCCACACAATACGATCATAGAACGTTGAATTCGCTCCTACTTCTGAAAGAGAATTGTTTATTGTACACTGTTTTCATCAGGAAACATTCTCCGTTTTCACACAGTTCTAGCTCTTTGAATTCATCTTCGTTTTCAATAGGACAAGTTCCGAACATATAACTTCAGATTGAACGTTGAAAACAATCTTAGATTACCATTGGAATGTCGTCTGTAATGAAATTACAGAACATTGTATTTGCGGTTAGTCTTCAGTGAGAAACGTTCATTTCTAACAGCGGGACTACAGAACATTGATTTCAAGGATAGATTTCAAAGGGTAATTCAATGTTAACACTATTGAATTAGAGAACTCCACTTCCTCTGTTATTTTCTTGCACAATCTATGTTGTTATTGAAGCAGCTTGTAATCTTTTCAGTTCACAGTTAGCTTTCATTAGTAAATGATGCTAGTACAAAATCGGCTAATAGCACATTGCATTCACTGTTAGTTTTCCAGGGGATAAGTTCTTCCTAGACAACAGGTTTATGGCACGTTGAATTGAACGTTACTATTCATTGAGAAATGTTCACTTAGAAAACAGGACTATGCAACATTAAATACAGGCTTAGTTAGGAAAGCGATAGGCTTTACATTAGAGGACAGGACAGAACAACATGACACTCACGATGAGTTTTCAATGAGGAACGAAAGGATCCATGGTGTCCTACTCTTTGAATTCCTTGGGATTTTTCAATACCAACTGATCCTACCAGATAACCGGTGAATGAAACTGTCAATTACGCTTACTTTAAGAAGGGAATGGAGCTTCCCACACAATACGATCATAGAACGTTGAATTCGCTCCTACTTTTGAAAGGTAATTGTTTATTGTTCACCGTTTTCAACAGGAAAAATTCTCTGTTTTCACACAGTTCTAGCTCTTTGAATTCATCTTCGTTTTCAATAGGACAAGTTCCGAACATATAACTTCAGTTTGAACTATGAAAACAATCTTAGATTACCATTGGAATGTTGTCTGTAATGAAATTAGAAAACATGGTATTTGCGGTCAGACTTCAGTGAGAATGTTCATTTCTAAGAGCGGGACTACAGAACCTTGAATTCAAGGATAGATTTCAAAGTGTAATTCTATGTTATACACAATTGAATTACAGAGCTCCACTTACTCTGTTAGTTTTCTTGCACAATCTATGTTGTTCTTGAAACAGCTTCTAATCTTGTCAGTTCACAGTTAGCTTTCATTAGTAAATGATGCTACTACAAAATCGGCTAATAGCACATTGCATTCACTGTTAGTTTTCCAGGGGATAAGTTCTTTCTAGACACCAGGTTAACGGAACGTTGAATGGAACGTTGCTATTCATTGAGATATGTTCACTTAGAAAACAGGACTATGCAACATTGAATACCGGCTTAGTTACGAAAGCAGATTGCTTTACAGTAGAGAACATGACAGAAAAACATGATATTCACGATGAGTTTTCAATGAGAAACGAAAGAATCCAAGATGTCCTACTCTTTGAATTCCTTGGGATTTTTCAATACCAACTTATCCTACCAGATAACCGGTGAATAAAACTGTCAATTACGCTTACTTTAAGAATTGAATTGAGCTTCCTACACAATACGATCATTGAACGTTGAATTCGCTCCTACTTTTTAAAGAGAAATGTTTATTGTACACAGTTTTCAACAGGAAACATTCTCAGTATTGACACAGTTCTAGCTCTTTGAATTCATCTTGTTTTCAATAGGAAATGTTCAGAGCACATAACTTCTGATCGAACTTTGAAAACAATCTTAGATTACCATTGGAATGTTGTCTGTAATGAAATTAGAAAACATGGTATTCGCGGTTAGTCTTCAGTGAGAAACGTTCATTTCTAAGAGCGGGACTACAGAACGTTGATTTCAAGGATAGATTACAAAGGGTAATTCAATGTTATACACAATTGAATTACAGAAATCCACTTACTCTGTTAGTTTTCTTGCACAATCTATGTTGTTACTGAAACAGCTTCTAATCTTTTCGGTTCACAGTTAGCTTTCATTAGTAAATGATGCTAGTACAAAATCGGCTAATAGCACATTGCATTCACTGTTAGTTTTCCAGGGGATCAGTTCTTCCTAGTCAACAGGTTTATGGCATGTTGAATTGAACGTTACTATTCATTGAGAAATGTTCACTTAGAAAACAGGACTATGCAACATTAAATACAGGCTTAGTTAGGAAAGCGATAGGCTTTATAGTAGAGGACAGGACTGAACATGACATTCACGATGAGTTTTCAATGAGGAACGAAAGAATCCATGATGTCCTACTCTTTGAATTCCTTGGGATTTTTCAATACCAACTGATCCTACCAGATAACCGGTGAATGAAACTGTCAATTACGCTTACTTTAAGAAGGGAATGGAGCATCCCACACAATACGATCATAGAACGTTGAATTTGCTCCTACATTTGAAAGAGAATTGTTTATTGTACACCGTTTTCAACAGGAAACATTCTCCGTTTTCACACAGTTCTAGCTCTTTGAATTCATCTTCGTTTTCAATAGGACAAGTTCCGAACATATAACTTCAGATTGAACTTTGAAAACAATCTTAGATTACCAATGGAATGTTGTCTGTCATGAAATTAGAAAACATGGAATTCGCGGTTAGTCTTCAGTGAGAAACGTTCATTTCTAACAGCGGGACTACAGAACCTTGATTTCAAGGATAGATTTCAAAGGGTAATTCAATGTTATACACAATTGAATTACAGAACTCAACTAACTCTGTTAGTTTTCTTGCACAATCTATGTTGTTATTGAAACAGCTTCTAATCTTTTCAGTTCACAGTTAGCTTTAATTAGTAAATGATGCTAGTACAAAATCGGCTAATAGCACATTGCATTCACTGTTCGTTTTCCAGGGGATAAGTTCTTCCTAGACAGCAAGTTTACGGAACTTTGAATTGAACGTTGCTATTCATTGAGATATGTTCACTTAGAAAACAGGACTATGCAACATTGAATACAGGCTTCATTAGGAAAGCGGATTGCTTTACGGTAGAGAACACGACAGAAAAACATGATATTCACGATGAGTTTTCAATGAGAAACAAAAGAATCCAAGATGTCCTACTCTTTGAATTCCTTGGGATTTTTCAATCCCAACTTATCCTACCAGATAACCGGTGAATGAAACTGTCAATTACGCTTACTTTAAGAAGGGAATTGAGCTTCCTACACAATACGATCATAGAAGGTTGAATTCGCTCCTACTTTTGAAAGAGAAATATTTATTGTCCACACTTTTCAAAAGGAAACATTCTCAGTATTGACACAGTTCTAGCTCTTTGAATTCATCTTTATTTTCAATAGGACAAGTTCCGAACATATAACTTCAGATTGAACTTTGAAAACAATCTTAGATTACCATTGGAATGTTGTCTGTAATGAAATTAGAAAACATGGTATTCGCGGTTAGTCTTCAGTGAGAAACGTTCATTTCTAACAGCGGGACTACAGAACCTTAATTTCAAGGATAGATTTCAAAGGGTAATTCAATGTTATACACAATTGACTTACAGAACTCCACTTACTCTGTTAGTTTTCTTGCCCAATCTATGTTGTTATTGAAACAGCTTCTAATCTTTTCAGTTCACAGTTAGCTTTCATTAGTAAATGATGCTAGTACAAAATCGGCTAATAGAACATTGCATTCACTGTTAGTTTTCAGGGGATAAGTTCTTCCTAGAAAACAGGTTTATGGCACGTTGAATTGAACGTTACTATTCATTGAGAAATGTTCACTTGGAAAACAGGACTATGCAACATTAAATACAGGCTTAGTTAGGAAAGCGATTGGCTTTACAGTAGAGGACAGGACAGAACAACATGTCATTCACGATGAGTTTTCAATGAGGAACGAAAGAATCCATGATGTCCTACTCTTTGAATTCCTTGGGATTTTTCAATACCAACTGATCCTACCAGATAACCGGTGAATGAAACTGTCAATTACGCTTACTTTATGAAGGGAATGGAGCTTCCCACACAACACGATCATAGAACGTTGAATTCGCTCCTACTTTTGAAAGAGAATTGTTTATTGTACACCGTTTTTAAAAGGAAACATTCTCCGTTTTCACACAGTTCTACCTCTTTTTCAATAGGACAAGTTCCGAACATATAACTTCAGATTGAACTTTGAAAACAATCTTACATTACCATTGGAATGTTGTCTGTAATGAAATTAGAAAACATGGTATTCGCGGTTAGTCTTCAGTGAGAAACGTTCATTTCTAACAGCGGGACTACAGAACCTTGATTTCAAGGATAGATTTCAAAGGGTAATTCAATGTTATACACAATTGAATTACAGAACTCCACTTACTCTGTTAGTTTTCTTGCACAATCTATGGTGTTATTGAAACAGCTTCTAAACTTTTCAGTTCACAGTTAGCTTTAATTAGTAATTGATACTACTACTAAATCGGCTAATAGCACATTGCATTCACTGTTACTTTTCCAGGGGATAAGTTCCTTCTAGACAGCAGGTTTTCGATACGTTGAATGGAACGTTGCTATTCATTGAGATATGTTCACTTAGAAAACAGGACTATGCAACATTGAATACAGGCTTAGTTAGGAGAGCGGATTGCTTTACAGTAGAGAACACGAAGAAAAACATGATATTCACGATGAGTTTTCAATGAGAAACGAAAGAATCCAAAATGTCCTACTCTTTGAATTCCTTGGGATTTTTCAATACCAACTGATCCTACCAGATAACCGGTGAATGAAACTGTCAATTACGCTTACTGTAAGAAGGGAATGGAGCTTCCCACACAATACGATCATAGAACATTGAATTCGCTCTTACTTTTGAAAGAGAATTGTTTATTGTACACCGTTTTCAACAGGAAACATTCTCCGTTTTCACACAGCTCTAGCTCTTTGAATTCATCTTCGTTTTCAATAGGACAAGTTCTGAACATATAACTTCAGATTGAACTTTGAAAACAATCTTAGATTACCACTGGAATGTTGTCTGTAATGAAATTACAGAACATTGTATTTGCGGTTAGTCTTCAGTGAGAAACGGTCATTTCTAACAGCGGGACTACAGAACCTTGATTTCAAGGATAGATTTCAAAGGGTAATTCAATGTTATACACAATTGAATTACAGAACTCCACTTACTCTGTTAGTTTTCTTGCACAATCTATGTTGTTCTTGAAACAGCTTCTAATCTTTTCAGTTCACAGTTAGCTTTCATTAGTAAATGATTCTAGTACAAAATCGGCTAATAGCACATTGCATTCACTGTTAGTTTTCCAGGGGATAAGTTCTTCCTAGGCAATAGGTTTACGGCACGTTGACTTGAACGTTACTATTCACTGAGAAATGTTCACTTAGAAAACAGGACCATGCAGCTTTGAATACAGGCTTAGTTAGGAAAGCGGATAGCTTTACAGTAGAGAACACGACAGGACAACATGACATTCACCACGAGTTTTCAATGAGAAACGAAAGAAACCAAGATATCCTACTCTTAGAATTCTTTGGGAATTTTGAATAGCCACGGATCCTACCAGATAACCGGTGAATGAAACTGTCACTTACGCTTACTTTAAGAAGGGAATTGTCCTTCCTTCACAATATGATCATAGAACGTTGAATTCGCTCCTACTTTTGAAAGAAAAATGTTTATTGTACACAGTTTTCAACAGGAAACATTCTCAGTATTGACACTGTTCTAGCTCTTTTAATTCCTCTTTATTTTCAATAGGAAATGTTCTGAGCATAAAACTTCTGATCGAACTTTGAAAAAAATCTTAGATTACCATTGGAATGTTGTCTGTAATGAAATTACAGAACATTGTATTTACGGTTAGTCTTCAGTGAGAAACGTTCATTTCTAACAGCGGGACTACAGAACATTGTTTTAAAGGATAGATTTCAAAGGATAATTCAATGTTAACACTATTGAATTACAGAACTCCACTTACGCTGTTATTTTCTTGCACAATCTATGTTGTTATTGAAGCAGCTTGTAATCTTTTCAGTTCACAGTTAGCTTTCATTAGTAAATGATGCTAGTACAAAATCGGCTAATAGCACATTGCATTCACTGTTAGTTTTCCAGGGGATAAGTTCTTCCTAGACAACAGGTTTATGGCACGTTGAATTGATCGTTACTATTCATTGAGAAATATTCACTTAGAAAACAGGGCTATGCAACATTAAATACAGGCTTAGTTAGGAAAGCGATTGGCTTTACAGTAGAGGGCAGGACAGAACAACATGACATTCACGATGAGTTTTCAATGAGGAACGAAAGAATCCATGATGTCCTACTCTTTGAATTCCTTGAGATTTTTCAATACCAACTGATCCTACCGAATAACTGGTGAATGAAACTGTCAATTACGCTTCCTTTAAGAAGGGAATGGAGCTTCCCACACAATACGATCATAGAACGTTGAATTCGCTCCTAATTTTGAAAGAGAATTGTTTATAGTACACCGTTTTCAACAGGAAACATTCTCCGTTTTCACACAGTTCTAGCTCTTTTAATTCATCTTCGTTTTCAATGGGACAAGTTCCGAACATATAACTTCACATTGAACTTTGAAAACAATCTTAGATTACCATTGGAATGTTGTCTGTAATGAAATTAGAAAACATGGTATTCGCGGTTAGTCTTCAGTGAGAAACGTTCATTTCTAACAGCGGGACTACAGGACCTTGATTTCAAGGATAGATTTCAAAGGGTAATTGAATGTCATACACAATTGAATTCCAGAACTCCACTTAGTCTGTTAGTTTTCTTGCACAATCTATGTTGTTATTGAAACAGATCCTAATCTTTTCAGTTCACCGTTAGCTTTTATTAGTAAATGATTCTAGTACAAAATCGGCTAATAGCACATTGCATTCACTGTTAGTTTTCCAGGGGATAAGTTCTTCCTAGACAGCAAGTTTACGGAACGTTGAATTCACCGTTGCTATTCATTGAGATATGTTCACCTAGAAAACAGGACTATGCAACATTGAATACAGGCTTAATTAGGAAAGCGGATTGCTTTACAGTAGAGAACACGACAGAAAAACATGATATTCACGATGAGTTTTCAATGAGAAACGAAAGAATCCAAGATGTCCTACTCTTTGAATTCCGTGGGATTTTTCAATACCAACTGATCCTACCAGATAACCGGTGAATGAAACTGTCAATTACGCTTACTGTAAGAAGGGAATGGAGCTTCCCACATAATACGATCATAGAACATTGAATTCGCTCCTACTATTGAAAGAGAATTGTTTATTGTACACCGTTTTCAACAGGAAACATTCTCCGTTTTCACACAGCTCTAGCTCTTTGAATTCATCTTCGTTTTCAATAGGACAAGTTCTGAACATATAACTTCAGATTGAACTTTGAAAACAATCTTAGATTACCATTGGAATGTTGTCTGTAATGAAATTACAGAACATTGGATTTGCGGTTAGTCTTCAGTGAGAAACATTCATTTCCAACAGCGGGACTACAGAACCTTGATTTCAAGGATAGATTTCAAAGGGTAATTCAATGTTATACACAATTGAATTACAGAACTCCACTTCCTCTGTTAGTTTTCTTGCACAATCTATGTTGTTATTGAAACAGATCCTAATCTTTTCAGTTCACAGTTAGCTTTCATTAGTAAATGATTCTAGTACAAAATCGGCTAATAGCACATTGCATTCACTGTTAGTTTTCCAGGGGATAAGTTCTTCCTAGACAGCATGTTTACGGAATGTTGAATAGAACGTTGCTATTCATTGAGATATTTTCACTTAGAAAACAGGACTATGCAACATTGAATACAGGCTTAGTTAGGAAGCGGATTGCTTTACAGTAAAGAACACGAAGAAAAACATGATATTCACGATGAGTTTTCAATGAGAAACGAAAGAATCCATGATGTCCTACTCTTTGAATTCCTTGGGAATTTTCAATACCAACTGATCCTACCAGATAACTGGTGAATGAAACTGTCAATTACGCTTACTGTAAGAAGGGAATGGAGCTTCCCACACAATACGATCATAGAACGTTGAATTCGGTCCTACTTTTGAAAGAGAATTGTTTATTGTACACCGTTTTCAACAGGAAACATTCTCCGTTTTCACACAGGTCTAGCTCTTTGAATTCATCTTCGTTTTCAATAGGACAAGTTCTGAACATATAACTTCAGATTGAACTTTGAAAACAATCTTAGATTACCATAGGAATGTTGTCTGTAATGAAATTACAGAACATTGTATTTGCGGTTAGTCTTCAGTGAGAAACGTTCATTTCTAACAGCGGGACTACAGAACCTTGATTTCAAGGATAGATTTCAAAGGGTAATTCAATGTTATACACAATTGAATTACAGAACTCCACTTACTCTGTTAGTTATCTTGAACAATCTATGTTGTTCTTGAAACAGCTTCTAATCTTTTCAGTTCACAGTTACCTTTCATTAGTAAATGATTCTAGTACAAAATCGGCTAATAGCACATTGCATTCACTGTTAGTTTTCCAGGGGATAAGTTCTTCCTAGACAACAGGTTTACGGCACGTTGACTTGAACGTTACTATTCACTGAGAAATGTTCACTGAGAAAACAGGACCATGCAGCATTGAATACAGGCTTAGTTAGGAAAGCGGATTGCTTTACAGTAGAGAACAGGACAGAACAACATGACATTCACCATGAGTTTTCAATGAGAAACGAAAGAAACCAAGATGTCCTACTCTTAGAATTCCTTGTTAATTTTGAATAGCAACTGATCCTACCAGATAACCGGTGAATGAAACTGTCAATTACGCTTACTTTAAGAAGGGAATGGAGCTTCCCACACAATACGATCATAGAACGTTGAATTCGCTCCTACTTTTGAAAGAGAATTGTTTATTGTACACCGTTTTCAACAGGAAACATTCTCAGTTTTCACACAGTTCTAGCTCCTTTTCAATAGGACAAGTTCCGAACATATAACTTCAGATTGAACTTTGAAAACAATCTTAGATTACCATTGGAATGTTGTCTTTAATGTAATTAGAAAACATGGTATTCGCGTTTAGTCTTCAGTGAGAAACGTTCATTTCTAACAGCGGGACTACAGAACATTGATTTCAAGGATAGATTTCAAAGGATAATTCAATGTTATACACAATTGAATTACAGAACTCAACTTACTCTGTTAGTTTTCTTGTACAATCTATGTTGTTCTTGAACCAGCTTCTAATCTTTTCAGTTCACAGTTACCTTTCATTAGTAAATGATTCTAGTACAAAATCGGCTAATAGCACATTGCATTCACTGTTAGTTTTCCAGGGGATAAGTTCTTCCTAGACAACAGGTTTACGGCACGTTGACTTGAACGTTACTATTCACTGAGAAATGTTCACTTAGAAAACAGGACCATGCAGCATTGAATACAGGCTTAGTTAGGAAAGCGGATTGCTTTACAGTAGAGAACAGGACAGAACAACATGACATTCACCATGAGTTTTCAATGAGAAACGAAAGAAACCAAGATGTCCTACTCTTAGAATTCCTTGTTAATTTTGAATAGCAACTGATCCTACCAGATAACCGGTGAATGAAACTGTCAATTACGCTTACTTTAAGAAGGGAATGGAGCTTCCCACACAATACGATCATAGAACGTTGAATTCGCTCCTACTTTTGAAAGAGAATTGTTTATTGTACACCGTTTTCAACAGGAAACATTCTCCGTTTTCACACAGTTCTAGCTCCTTTTCAACAGGACAAGTTCCGAACATATAACTTCAGATTGAACTTTGAAAACAATCTTAGATTACCATTGGAATGTTGTCTTTAATGTAATTAGAAAACATGGTATTCGCGTTTAGTCTTCAGTGAGAAACGTTCATTTCTAACAGCGGGACTACAGAACATTGATTTCAAGGATAGATTTCAAAGGGTAATTCAATGTTATACACAATTGAATTACAGAACTCCACTTACTCTGTTAGTTTTCTTGTACAATCTATGTTGTTCTTGAACCAGCTTCTAATCTTTTCAGTTCACAGTTACCTTTCATTAGTAAATGATTCTAGTACAAAATCGGCTAATAGCACATTGCATTCACTGTTAGTTTTCCAGGGGATAAGTTCTTCCTAGACAACAGGTTTACGGCACGTTGACTTGAACGTTACTATTCACTGAGAAATGTTCACTTAGAAAACAAACCATGCAGCATTGAATACAGGCTTAGTTAGGAAAGCAGATTGCTTTACAGTAGAGAACAGGACAGAAAAACATGACATTCACCATGAGTTTTCAATGAGAAATGAAAGAAACCAAGATGTCCTACTCTTAGAATTCCTTGGGAATTTTGAATAGCAACTGATCCTACCAGATAACAGGTGAAAGAAACTGTCAATTACGCTTACTTTAAGAAGGGAATTGTCCTTCCTTCACAATATGATCATAGAACGTTGAATTTGCACCTATTTTTGAAAGACAAATGTTTATTGTACACAGTTTTCAACAGGAAACATTCTCAGTATTGACACAGTTCTAGCTTTTTGAATTCATCTTTGTTTTCAATAGGAAATGTTCCGATTATATAACTTCTGATCGAACTTTGAAAACAATCTTACATTACCATTGGAATGTTGTCTGTAATGAAACTACAAACATTGAATTTGCGGTTAGTCTTCAGTGAGAAACGTTCATTTATAACAGCGGGACTACAGAACATTGATTTCAAGGATAGATTTCAAAGGGTAATTCAATGTTAACACTATTGAATTACAGATCTCCACTTACTCTGTTATTTTCTTGCACAATCTATGTTGTTATTGAAGCAGCTTGTAATCTTTTCAGTTCACAGTTAGCTTTCATTAGTAAATGATGCTAGTACAAAATCGGCTAATAGCACATTGCATTCACTGTTAGTTTTCCAGGGGATAAGTTCTTCCTAGAAAACAGGTTTATGGCACGTTGAATTGAACGTTACTATTCATTGAGAAATGTTCACTTAGAAAACAGGACTATGCAACATTAAATACAGGCTTAGTTAGGAACGCGATTGGCTTTACAGTAGAGGACAGGACAGAACAACATGATATTCACGATGAGTTTTCAATGAGAAACGAAAGAATCCATGATGTCCTACTCTTTGAATTCCTCGGGATTTTTCAATACCAACTGATCCTACGAGATAACCGGTGAATGAAACTGTCAATTACGCTTACTTTAAGAAGGGAATGGAGCTTCCCACACAATACGATCATAGAACGTTCAATTCATTTCTACTTTTGAAAGAGAATTGTTTATTGTACACCGTTTTCAACAGGAAACATTCTCCGTTTTCACACAGTTCTAGCTCTTTGAATGCATCTTCGTTTTCAATAGGACAAGTTCCGAACATATAACTTCAGATTGAACTTTGAAAACAATCTTAGATTACCATTGGAATGTTGTCTGTAATGAAATTAGAAAACATGGTATTCGCGGTTAGTCTTCAGTGAGAAACGTTCATTTCTAACAGCGGGACTACAGAACCTTTATTTCAAGGATAGATTTCAAAGGGTAATTCAATGTTATACACAATTGAATTACAGAACTCCACTTACTCTGTTAGTTTTCTTGCACAATCTATGTTGTTCTTGAAACAGGTTCTAATCTTTTCAGTTCACAGTTAGCTTTCATTAGTAAATGATTCTAGTACAAAATCGGCTAATAGCACATTGCATTCACTGTTAGTTTTCCAGGGGATAAGTTCTTCCTAGACTACAGGTTTACGGCACGTTGACTTGAACGTTACTATTCATTGAGAAATGTTCACTTAGAAAACAGGACCATGCAGCTTTGAATACAGGCTTAGTTAGGAAAGCGGATTGCTTTATAGTAGAGAACAGGACAGAACAACATGACATTCACCATGAATTTTCAATGAGAAAGGAAAGAAACCAAGATGTCCTACTCTTAGAATTCCTTGGGAATTTTGAATAGCAACTGATCCTACCAGATAACCGGTGAAAGAAACTGTCATTTACGCTTACTTTAAGAAGGGAATTGTCCTTCCTTCACAATATGATCATAGAGCGTTGAATTCGCTCCTACTTTTGAAAGAAAAATGTTTATTGTACACAGTTTTCAACAGGAAACATTCTCAGTATTGACACAGTTCTAGCTCTTTGAATTCATCTTTGTTTTCAATAGGAAATGTTCCGCGCGTATAACTTCTGTCGAACTTTGAAAACAATCTTAGATTACCATTGGAATGTTGTCTGTAATGAAATTACAGAACATTGTATTTGCGGTTAGTCTTCAGTGAGAAACGTTCATTTCTAACAGCGGGACTACAGAACATTGATTTCAAGGATAGATTTCAAAGGGTAATTCAATGTTAACACTATTGAATTACAGAACTCCACTTACTCTGTTATTTTCTTGCACAATCTATATTGTTATTGAAGCAGCTTGTAATCTTTTCAGTTCACAGTTAGCTTTCATTAGTAAATGATGCTAGTACAAAATCGGCTAATAGCACATTGCATTCACTGTTAGTTTTCCAGGGGATAAGTTCTTCCTAGACAACAGGTTTACGGCACGGGAATGTTGTCTGTAATGAAATTAGAAACCATGGTATTCGCGGGCTGTTGTCAGTGAGAAACGTTCATTTCTAACAGCGGGACTACAGATCTTTGATTTCAAGGATAGATTTAAAAGGGTAATTCAATGTTATACACAATTGAATTACAGAACTCCACTTACTCTGTGAGTTTTCTTGCACAATCTATGTTGTTCTTGAAACAGCTTCTAATCTTTTCAGTTCACAGTTAGCTTTCATTAGTAAATGATTCTAGTACAAAATTGGCTAATAGCACATTGCATTCACTGTTAGTTTTCCAGGGGATAAATTCTTCCTAGAAAACAGGTTTATGGCACGTTGACTTGAACGTTACTATTCATTGAGAAATGTTCACTTAGAAAACAGGACCATGCAGCTTTGAATACAGGCTTAGTTAGGAAAGCGGATTGCTTTACAGTAGAGAACAGGACAGAACAACATGACCTTCACGATGAGTTTTCAATGAGAAACGAAAGAAACCAAGATGTCCTACTCTTAGAATTCCTTGGGAATTTTGAATAGCAACTGATCCTACCAGATAACCGGTGAATGAAACTGTTAATTTCGCTTACTTTAAGAAGGGAATTGTCCTTCCTTCACAATATGATCATAGAACGTTGAATTCGCTCCTACTTTTGAAAGAGAAATGTTTACTGTACACAGTTTTCAACAGGAAACATTCTCAGTATTAACACAGTTCTAGCTCTTCGAATTCATCTTTGTTTTCAATAGGAAATGTTCCGAGCATATAACTTCTGATCGAACTTTGAAAACAATCTTAGATTACCATTGGAATGTTGTCTGTAATGAAATTACAGAACATTGTATTTGCGGTTAGTCTTCAGTGAGAAACGTTCATTTCTAACAGCGGGACTACAGAACATTGATTTCAAGGATAGATTTCAAAGGGTAATTCAATGTTAACACTATTGAATTACAGAACTCCACTTCCTCTGTTATTTTCTTGCACAATCTATGTTGTTATTGAAGCAGCTTGTAATCTTTTCAGTTCACAGTTAGTTTTCATTAGTAAATGATGCTAGTACAAAATCGGCTAATAGCACATTGCATTCACTGTTAGTTTTCCAGGGGATAAGTTCTTCCTAGAAAACAGGTTTATGGCACGTTGAATTGAACGTTACTATTCATTGAGAAATGTTCACTTAGAAAACAGGTCTATGCAACATTAAATACAGGCTTAGTTAGGAAAGCGATTGGCTTTACAGTAGAGGACAGGACAGAACAACATGACATTCACGATGAGTTTTCAATGAGGAACGAAAGAAACCATGATGTCCTACTCTTTGAATTCCTTGGGATTTTTCAATACCAACTGATCCTACCAGATAACCGGTGAATGAAACTGTCAATTACGCTTACTATAAGAAGGGCATGGAGCTACCCACACAATACGATCATAGAACGTTGAATTCGCTCCTACTTTTGAAAGAGAATTGTTTATTGTACACCGTTTTCAACAGGAAACATTCTCCGTTTTCACACAGTTCTTGCTCTTTGAATTCATCTTCGTTTTCAATAGGACAAGTTCCGAACATATAACTTCAGATTGAACTTTGAAAACAATCTTAGATTACCATTGGAATGTTGTCTGTAATGAAATTAGAAAACATGGTATTCGCGGTCAGTCTTCAGTGAGAAACGGTCATTTCTAAGAGCGGGACTACAGAACCTTGATTTCAAGGATAGATTTCAAAGGGTAATTCAATGTTATACACAATTGAATTACAGAACTCCACTTACTCTGTTAGTTTTCTTGGACAATCTATGTTGTTATTGAAACAGCTTCTAATCTTTTCAGTTCACAGTTAGCTTTCATTAGTAAATGATTCTAGTACAAAATCGGCTAATAGCACATTGCATTCACTGTTAGTTTTCCAGGGGATAAGTTCTTCCTAGACCATATGTTTACCTAACGTTGAATGGAACGTTGCTGTTCATTGAGATATGTTCACTTAGAAAACAGGACTATGCAACACTGAATACAGGCTTAGTTAGGAAAGCGGATTGCTTTACAGTAGAGAACATGACCAAAAACATGATATTCACGATGAGTTTTCAATGAGAAACAAAGGATCCAAAATGTCCTACTCTTTGAACCTTGGGATTTTTCAATACCAACTGATCCTACCAGATAACTGGTGAATGAAACTGTCAATTACGCTTACTTTAAGAAGGGAATGGAGCTTCCCACACAATACGATCATAGAACGTTGAATTCGCTCCTACTTTTGAAAGAGAATTGTTTATTGTACACCGTTTTCAACAGGAAACATTCTCCGTTTTCACACAGTCCAAGCTCTTTGAATTCATCTTCGTTTTCAATAGGACAAGTTCCGAACATATAACTTCAGATTGAACTTTGAAAACAATCTTAGATTACCATTGGAATGTTGTCTGTAATGAAATTAGAAAACATGGTATTCGCGGTTAGTCTTCAGTGAGAAACGTTCATTTCTAACAGCGGGACTACAGAACCTTGATTTCAAGGATAGATTTCAAAGTGTAATTCAATGTTATACACAATTGAATTACAGAACTCCACTTACTCTGTTAGTTTTCTTGCACAATCTATATTGTTCTTGAAACAGCTTCTAATCTTTTCAGTTCACAGTTAACTTTCATTAGTAAATGATTCTAGTACAAAATCGGCTAATAGCACATTGCATTCACTGTTAGTTTTCCAGGGGATAAGTTCTTCCTAGAAAACAGGTTTATGGCACGTTGAATTGAACGTTACTATTCATTGAGAAATGTTCACTTAGAAAATAGGTCTATGCAACATTAAATACAGGCTTAGTTAGGAAGGCGATTGGCTTTACAGTAGAGGACAGGACAGAACAACATGACATTCACGATGAGTTTTCAATGAGGAACGAAAGAAAGCATGATGTCCTACTCTTTGAATTCCTTGGGATTTTTCAATACCAACTGATCCTACCAGGTAACCGGTGAATGAAACTGTCAATTACGCTTACTTTAAGAAGGGAATGGAGCTTCCCACACAATACGATCATAGAACGTTGAATTTGCTCCTACTTTTGAAAGAGAATTGTTTATTGTACACCGTTTTCAACAGGAAACATTCTCCGTTTTCACACAGTTCAAGCTCTTTGAATTCATCTTCGTTTTCAGTAGGACAAGTTCCGAACATATAACTTCAGATTGAACTTTGAAAACAATCTTAGATTACCATTGGAATGTTGTCTGTAATGAAATTACAAAACATGGTATTCGCGGTTAGTCTTCAGTGAGAAACGTTCATTTCTAACAGCGGGACTACAGAACCTTGATTTCAAGGATAGATTTCAAAGGGTAATTCAATGTTATACACAATTGAATTACAGAACTCCACTTACTCTGTTAGTTTTCTTGCACAATCTATGTTGTTCTTGAAACAGCTTCTAATCTTTTCAGTTCACAGTTAACTTTCATTAGTAAATGATTCTAGTACAAAATCGGCTAATAGCACATTGCATTCACTGTTAGTTTTCCAGGGGATAAGTTCTTCCTAGACAACAGGTTTACGGCACGTTGACTTGAACGTTACTATTCATTGAGAAATGTTCACTTAGAAAACAGGACCATGCAGGTTTGAGTACAGGCTTAGTTACGAAAGCGGATTGCTTTACAGTAGAGAACAGGACAGAACAACATGACATTCACGATGAGTTTTCAATGAGAAACGAAAGAAACCAAGATGTCCTACTCTTAGAATTCCTTGGGAATTTTGAATAGCAACTGATCCTACCAGATAACCGGTGAATGAAACTGTCAATTTCGCTTACTTTAAGAAGGGAATTGTCCTTCCTTCACAATATGATCATAGAACGTTGAATTCGCTCCTACTTTTGAAAGAGAAATGTTTATTGTACAGAGTTTTCAACAGGAAACATTCTCAGTATTAACACAGTTCTAGCTCTTTGAATTCATCTTTCTTTTCAATAGGAAATGTTCCGAGCATATAACTTCTGATCGAACTTTGAAAACAATCTTAGATTACCATTGGAATGTTGTCTGTAATGAAATTACAGAACATTGTATTTGCGGTTAGTCTTCAGTGAGAAACGTTCATTTCTAACAGCGGGACTACAGAACACTGATTTCAAGGATAGATTTCAAAGGGTAATTCAATGTTAACACTATTGAATTACAGAACTCCACTTCCTCTGTTATTTTCTTGCACAATCTATATTGTTATTGAAGCAGCTTGTAATCTTTTCAGTTCACAGTTAGCTTTCATTAGTAAATGATGCTAGTACAAAATCGGCTAATAGCACATTGCATTCACTGTTAGTTTTCCAGGGGATAAGTTCTTCCTAGACAACAGGTTTACGGCACGGGAATGTTGTCTGTAATGAAATTAGAAACCATGGTATTCGCGGGCTGTCGTCAGTGAGAAACGTTCATTTCTAACAGCGGGACTACAGATCTTTCATTTCAAGGATAGATTTAAAAGGGTAATTCAATGTTATACACAATTGAATTACAGAACTCCACTTACTCTGTGCGTTTTCTTGCACAATCTATGTTGTTCTTGAAACAGCTTCTAATCTTTTCAGTTCACAGTTAGCTTTCATTAGTAAATGATTCTAGTACAAAATTGGCTAATAGCACATTGCATTCACTGTTAGTTTTCCAGGGGATAAGTTCTTCCTAGACTACAGGTTTACCGCACGTTGACTTGAACGTTACTATTCATTGAGAAATGTTCACTTAGAAAACAGGCCCATGCAGCTTTGAATACAGGCTTAGTTAGGAAAGCGGATTGCTTTACAGTAGAGAACAGGACAGAACAACATGACCTTCACGATGAGTTTTCAATGAGAAACGAAAGAAACCAAGATGTCCTACTCTTAGAATTCCTTGGGAATTTTGAATAGCAACTGATCCTACCAGATAACCGGTGAATGAAACTGTTAATTTCGCTTACTTTAAGAAGGGAATTGTCCTTCCTTCACAATATGATCATAGAACGTTGAATTCGCTCCTACTTTTGAAAGAGAAATGTTTACTGTACACAGTTTTCAACAGGAAACATTCTCAGTATTAACACAGTTCTAGCTCTTCGAATTCATCTTTGTTTTCAATAGGAAATGTTCCGAGCATATAACTTCTGATCGAACTTTGAAAACAATCTTAGATTACCATTGGAATGTTGTCTGTAATGAAATTACAGAACATTGTATTTGCGGTTAGTCTTCAGTGAGAAACGTTCATTTCTAACAGCGGGACTACAGAACATTGATTTCAAGGATAGATTTCAAAGGGTAATTCAATGTTAACACTATTGAATTACAGAACTCCACTTCCTCTGTTATTTTCTTGCACAATCTATGTTGTTATTGAAGCAGCTTGTAATCTTTTCAGTTCACAGTTAGTTTTCATTAGTAAATGATGCTAGTACAAAATCGGCTAATAGCACATTGCATTCACTGTTAGTTTTCCTTGGATAAGTTCTTCCTAGAAAACAGGTTTATGGCACGTTGAATTGAACGTTACTATTCATTGAGAAATGTTCACTTAGAAAACAGGTCTATGCAACATTAAATACAGGCTTAGTTAGGAAAGCGATTGGCTTTACAGTAGAGGACAGGACAGAACAACATGACATTCACGATGAGTTTTCAATGAGGAACGAAAGAAACCATGATGTCCTACTCTTTGAATTCCTTGGGATTTTTCAATACCAACTGATCCTACCAGATAACCGGTGAATGAAACTGTCAATTACGCTTACTATAAGAAGGGCATGGAGCTACCCACACAATACGATCATAGAACGTTGAATTCGCTCCTACTTTTGAAAGAGAATTGTTTATTGTACACCGTTTTCAACAGGAAACATTCTCCGTTTTCACACAGTTCTAGCTCTTTGAATTCATCTTCGTTTTCAATAGGACAAGTTCCGAACATATAACTTCAGATTGAACTTTGAAAACAATCTTAGATTACCATTGGAATGTTGTCTGTAATGAAATTAGAAAACATGGTATTCGCGGTCAGTCTTCAGTGAGAAACGGTCATTTCTAAGAGCGGGACTACAGAACCTTGATTTCAAGGATAGATTTCAAAGGGTAATTCAATGTTATACACAATTGAATTACAGAACTCCACTTACTCTGTTAGTTTTCTTGGACAATCTATGTTGTTATTGAAACAGCTTCTAATCTTTTCAGTTCACAGTTAGCTTTCATTAGTAAATGATTCTAGTACAAAATCGGCTAATAGCACATTGCATTCACTGTTAGTTTTCCAGGGGATAAGTTCTTCCTAGACCATATGTTTACCTAACGTTGAATGGAACGTTGCTGTTCATTGAGATATGTTCACTTAGAAAACAGGACTATGCAACACTGAATACAGGCTTAGTTAGGAAAGCGGATTGCTTTACAGTAGAGAACATGACCAAAAACATGATATTCACGATGAGTTTTCAATGAGAAACAAAGGATCCAAAATGTCCTACTCTTTGAACCTTGGGATTTTTCAATACCAACTGATCCTACCAGATAACTGGTGAATGAAACTGTCAATTACGCTTACTTTAAGAAGGGAATGGAGCTTCCCACACAATACGATCATAGAACGTTGAATTCGCTCCTACTTTTGAAAGAGAATTGTTTATTGTACACCGTTTTCAACAGGAAACATTCTCCGTTTTCACACAGTCCAAGCTCTTTGAATTCATCTTCGTTTTCAATAGGACAAGTTCCGAACATATAACTTCAGATTGAACTTTGAAAACAATCTTAGATTACCATTGGAATGTTGTCTGTAATGAAATTAGAAAACATGGTATTCGCGGTTAGTCTTCAGTGAGAAACGTTCATTTCTAACAGCGGGACTACAGAACCTTGATTTCAAGGATAGATTTCAAAGTGTAATTCAATGTTATACACAATTGAATTACAGAACTCCACTTACTCTGTTAGTTTTCTTGCACAATCTATATTGTTCTTGAAACAGCTTCTAATCTTTTCAGTTCACAGTTAACTTTCATTAGTAAATGATTCTAGTACAAAATCGGCTAATAGCACATTGCATTCACTGTTAGTTTTCCAGGGGATAAGTTCTTCCTAGAAAACAGGTTTATGGCACGTTGAATTGAACGTTACTATTCATTGAGAAATGTTCACTTAGAAAATAGGTCTATGCAACATTAAATACAGGCTTAGTTAGGAAGGCGATTGGCTTTACAGTAGAGGACAGGACAGAACAACATGACATTCACGATGAGTTTTCAATGAGGAACGAAAGAAAGCATGATGTCCTACTCTTTGAATTCCTTGGGATTTTTCAATACCAACTGATCCTACCAGGTAACCGGTGAATGAAACTGTCAATTACGCTTACTTTAAGAAGGGAATGGAGCTTCCCACACAATACGATCATAGAACGTTGAATTTGCTCCTACTTTTGAAAGAGAATTGTTTATTGTACACCGTTTTCAACAGGAAACATTCTCCGTTTTCACACAGTTCAAGCTCTTTGAATTCATCTTCGTTTTCAGTAGGACAAGTTCCGAACATATAACTTCAGATTGAACTTTGAAAACAATCTTAGATTACCATTGGAATGTTGTCTGTAATGAAATTACAAAACATGGTATTCGCGGTTAGTCTTCAGTGAGAAACGTTCATTTCTAACAGCGGGACTACAGAACCTTGATTTCAAGGATAGATTTCAAAGGGTAATTCAATGTTATACACAATTGAATTACAGAACTCCACTTACTCTGTTAGTTTTCTTGCACAATCTATGTTGTTATTGAAACAGCTTCTAATCTTTTCAGTTCACAGTTAACTTTCATTAGTAAATGATTCTAGTACAAAATCGGCTAATAGCACATTGCATTCACTGTTAGTTTTCCAGGGGATAAGTTCTTCCTAGACAACAGTTTTACGGCACGTTGACTTGAACGTTACTATTCATTGAGAAATGTTCACTTAGAAAACAGGACCATGCAGGTTTGAGTACAGGCTTAGTTACGAAAGCGGATTGCTTTACAGTAGAGAACAGGACAGAACAACATGACATTCACGATGAGTTTTCAATGAGAAACGAAAGAAACCAAGATGTCCTACTCTTAGAATTCCTTGGGAATTTTGAATAGCAACTGATCCTACCAGATAACCGGTGAATGAAACTGTCAATTTCGCTTACTTTAAGAAGGGAATTGTCCTTCCTTCACAATATGATCATAGAACGTTGAATTCGCTCCTACTTTTGAAAGAGAAATGTTTATTGTACAGAGTTTTCAACAGGAAACATTCTCAGTATTAACACAGTTCTAGCTCTTTGAATTCATCTTTCTTTTCAATAGGAAATGTTCCGAGCATATAACTTCTGATCGAACTTTGAAAACAATCTTAGATTACCATTGGAATGTTGTCTGTAATGAAATTACAGAACATTGTATTTGCGGTTAGTCTTCAGTGAGAAACGTTCATTTCTAACAGCGGGACTACAGAACACTGATTTCAAGGATAGATTTCAAAGGGTAATTCAATGTTAACACTATTGAATTACAGAACTCCACTTCCTCTGTTATTTTCTTGCACAATCTATATTGTTATTGAAGCAGCTTGTAATCTTTTCAGTTCACAGTTAGCTTTCATTAGTAAATCATGCTAGTACAAAATCGGCTAATAGCACATTGCATTCACTGTTAGTTTTCCAGGGGATAAGTTCTTCCTAGACAACAGGTTTACGGCACGGGAATGTTGTCTGTAATGAAATTAGAAACCATGGTATTCGCGGGCTGTCGTCAGTGAGAAACGTTCATTTCTAACAGCGGGACTACAGATCTTTCATTTCAAGGATAGATTTAAAAGGGTAATTCAATGTTATACACAATTGAATTACAGAACTCCACTTACTCTGTGCGTTTTCTTGCACAATCTATGTTGTTCTTGAAACAGCTTCTAATCTTTTCAGTTCACAGTTAGCTTTCATTAGTAAATGATTCTAGTACAAAATTGGCTAATAGCACATTGCATTCACTGTTAGTTTTCCAGGGGATAAGTTCTTCCTAGACTACAGGTTTACCGCACGTTGACTTGAACGTTACTATTCATTGAGAAATGTTCACTTAGAAAACAGGCCCATGCAGCTTTGAATACAGGCTTAGTTAGGAAAGCGGATTGCTTTACAGTAGAGAACAGGACAGAACAACATGACCTTCACGATGAGTTTTCAATGAGAAACGAAAGAAACCAAGATGTCCTACTCTTAGAATTCCTTGGGAATTTTGAATAGCAACTGATCCTACCAGATAACCGGTGAATGAAACTGTTAATTTCGCTTACTTTAAGAAGGGAATTGTCCTTCCTTCACAATATGATCATAGAACGTTGAATTCGCTCCTACTTTTGAAAGAGAAATGTTTACTGTACACAGTTTTCAACAGGAAACATTCTCAGTATTAACACAGTTCTAGCTCTTCGAATTCATCTTTGTTTTCAATAGGAAATGTTCCGAGCATATAACTTCTGATCGAACTTTGAAAACAATCTTAGATTACCATTGGAATGTTGTCTGTAATGAAATTACAGAACATTGTATTTGCGGTTAGTCTTCAGTGAGAAACGTTCATTTCTAACAGCGGGACTACAGAACATTGATTTCAAGGATAGATTTCAAAGGGTAATTCAATGTTAACACTATTGAATTACAGAACTCCACTTCCTCTGTTATTTTCTTGCACAATCTATGTTGTTATTGAAGCAGCTTGTAATCTTTTCAGTTCACAGTTAGTTTTCATTAGTAAATGATGCTAGTACAAAATCGGCTAATAGCACATTGCATTCACTGTTAGTTTTCCTTGGATAAGTTCTTCCTAGAAAACAGGTTTATGGCACGTTGAATTGAACGTTACTATTCATTGAGAAATGTTCACTTAGAAAACAGGTCTATGCAACATTAAATACAGGCTTAGTTAGGAAAGCGATTGGCTTTACAGTAGAGGACAGGACAGAACAACATGACATTCACGATGAGTTTTCAAAGAGGAACGAAAGAATCCATGATGTCCTACTCTTTGAATTCCTTGGGATTTTTCAATACCAACTGATCCTACCAGATAACCGGTGAATGAAACTGTCAATTACGCTTACTTTAAGAAGGGAATGGAGCTACCCACACAATACGATCATGGAACGTTGAATTCGCTCCTACTTTTGAAAGAGAATTGTTTATTGTACACCGTTTTCAACAGGAAACATTCTCCGTTTTCACACAGTTCTAGCTCTTTGAATTCATCTTCGTTTTCAATAGGACAAGTTCCGAACATATAACTTCAGATTGAACTTTGAAAACAATCTTAGATTACCATTGGAATGTTGTCTGTAATGAAATTAGAAAACATGGTATTCGCGGTCAGTCTTCAGTGAGAAATGTTCATTTCTAACAGCGGGACTACAGAACCTTGATTTCAAGGATAGATTTCAAAGGGTAATTCAATGTTATACACAATTGAATTACAGAACTCCCCTTACTCTGTTATTTTCTTGGACAATCTATGTTGTTTTGAAACAGCTTCTAATCTTTTCACTTCACAGTTAGCTTTCATTAGTAAATGATTCTAGTACAAAATCGCCTAATAGCACATTGCATTCACTGTTAGTTTTCCAGGGGATAAGTTCTTCCTAGACAGTATGTTTACGGAACGTTGAATGGAACGTTGCTGTTCATTGAGATATGTTCACTTAGAAAACAGGACTATGCAACACTGAATACAGGCTTAGTTAGGAAAGCGGATTGCTTTACAGTAGAGAACATGACGAAAAACATGATATTCACGATGAGTTTTCAATGAGAAACAAAGGATCCAAAATGTCCTACTCTTTGAACCTTGGGATTTTTCAATACCAACTGATCCTACCAGATAACCGGTGAATGAAACTGTCAATTACGCTTACTTTAAGAAGGGAATGGAGCTTCCCACACAATACGATCATAGAACGTTGAATTCGCTCCTACTTTTGAAAGAGAATTGTTTATTGTACACCGTTTTCAGCAGGAAACATTCTCCGTTTTCACACAGTTCAAGCTCTTTGAATTCATCTTCGTTTTCAATAGGACAAGTTCCGAACATATAACTTCAGATTGAACTTTGAAAACAATCTTAGATTACCATTGGAATGTTGTCTGTAATGAAATTAGAAAACATGGTGTTCGCGGTTAGTCTTCAGTGAGAAACGTTCATTTCTAACAGCGGGACTACAGAACCTTGATTTCAAGGATAGATTTCAAAGGGTAATTCAATGTTATACACAATTGAATTACAGAACTCCACTTACTCTGTTAGTTTTCTTGCACAATCTATGTTGTTCTTGAAACAGCTTCTAATCTTTTCAGTTCACAGTTAACTTTCATTAGTAAATGATTCTAGTACAAAATCGGCTAATAGCACATTGCATTCACTGTTAGTTTTCCAGGGGAGAAGTTCTTCCTAGACAACAGTTTTACGGCACGTTGACTTGAACGTTACTATTCATTGAGAAATGTTCACTTAGAAAACAGGACCATGCAGGTTTGAGTACAGGCTTAGTTAGGAAAGCGGATTGCTTTACAGTAGAGAACAGGACAGAACAACATGACATTCACCATGAGTTTTCAATGAGAAATGAAAGAAACCAAGATGTCCTACTCTTAGAATTCCTTGGGAATTTTGAATAGCAACTGATCCTACCAGATAACCGGTGAATGAAACTGTCAATTTCGCTTACTTTAAGAAGGGAATTGTCCTTCCTTCACAATATGATCATAGAACGTTGAATTCGCTCCTACTTTTGAAAGAGAAATGTTTATTGTACACAATTTTCAACAGGAAACATTCTCAGTATTAACACAGTTCTAGCTCTTTGAATTCATCTTTGTTTTTAATAGGAAATGTTCCGAGCATATAACTTCTGATCGAACTTTGAAAACAATCTTAGATTACCATTGGAATGTTGTCTGTAATGAAATTACAGAACATTGTATTTGCGGTTAGTCTTCAGTGAGAAACGTTCATTTCTAACAGCGGGACTACAGAACATTGATTTCAAGGATAGATTTCAAAGGGTAATTCAATGTTAACACTATTGAATTACAGAACTCCACTTACTCTGTTATTTTCTTGCACAATCTATGTTGTTATTGAATCAGCTTGTAATCTTTTCAGTTCACAGTTAGCTTTCATTAGTAAATGATGCTAGTACAAAATCGGCTAATAGCACATTGCATTCACTGTTAGTTTTCCAGGGGATAAGTTCTTCCTAGAAAACAGGTTTATGGCACGTTGAATTGAACGTTACTATTCATTGAGAAATGTTCACTTAGAAAACAGGTCTATGCAACATTAAATACAGGCTTAGTTAGGAAAGCGATTGGCTTTACAGTAGAGGACAGGACAGAACAACATGACATTCACGATGAGTTTTCAAAGAGGAACGAAAGAATCCATGATGTCCTACTCTTTGAATTCCTTGGGATTTTTCAATACCAACTGATCCTACCAGATAACCGGTGAATGAAACTGTCAATTACGCTTACTTTAAGAAGGGAATGGAGCTACCCACACAATACGATCATGGAACGTTGAATTCGCTCCTACTTTTGAAAGAGAATTGTTTATTGTACACAGTTTTCAACAGGAAACAGTCTCCGTTTTCACACAGTTCTAGCTCTTTGAATTCATCTTCGTTTTCAATAGGACAAGTTCCGAACATATAACTTCAGATTGAACTTTGAAAACAATCTTAGATTACCATTGGAATGTTGTCTGTAATGAAATTAGAAAACATGGTATTCGCGGTCAGTCTTCAGTGAGAAATGTTCATTTCTAAGAGCGGGACTACAGAACCTTGATTTCAAGGATAGATTTCAAAGGGTAATTCAATGTTATACACAATTGAATTACAGAACTCCCCTTACTCTGTTATTTTCTTGGACAATCTATGTTGTTTTGAAACAGCTTCTAATCTTTTCAGTTCACAGTTAACTTTCATTAGTAAATGATTCTAGTACGAAATCGGCTAATAGCACATTGCATTCACTGTTAGTTTTCCAGGGGAGAAGTTCTTCCTAGACAACAGTTTTACGGCACGTTGACTTGAACGTTACTATTCATTGAGAAATGTTCACTTAGAAAACAGGACCATGCAGGTTTGAGTACAGGCTTAGTTAGGAAAGCGGATTGCTTTACAGTAGAGAACAGGACAGAACCACATGACATTCACGATGAGTTTTCAATGAGGAACGAAAGAATCCATGATGTCCTACTCTTTGAATTCCTTGGGATTTTTCAATACCAACTGATCCTACCAGATAACCGGTGAATGAAACTGTCAATTACGCTTACTTTAAGAAGGGAATGGAGCTTCCCACACAATACGATCATAGAACGTTGAATTCGCTCCTACTTTTGAGAGAGAATTGTTTATTGTACACCGTTTTCAACAGGAAACATTCTCCATTTTCACACAGTTCTAGCTCTTTGAATTCATCTTCGTTTTCAATAGGACAAGTTCTGAACACATAAGTTCAGATTGAACTTTGAAAACAATCTTAGATTACCATTGGAATGTTGTGTGTAATGAAATTAGAAAACATGGTATTCGCGGTCAGTCTTCAGTGAGAAACGTTCATTTCTAACAGCGGGACTACAGAACCTTGTTCAAGGATAGATTTCAAAGGGTAATTCAATGTTATACACAATTGAATTACAGAACTCCACTTACTCTGTTAGTTTTCTTGCAGAATCTATGTTGTTCTTGAAACTGCTTCTAATCTTTACAGTTCACAGTTAGCTTTCATTAGTAAATGATTCTAATACCAAATCGGCTAATAGCACATTGCATTCACTGTTAGTTTTCCAGGGGATAAGTTCTTCCTAGACAACAGGTTTACGGCACGTTGACTTGAACGTTACTATTCATTGAGAAATGTTCACTTAGAAAACAGGACCATGCAGCTTTGAATACAGGCTTAGTTAGGAAAGCGGATTGCTTTACAGTAGAGAACAGGACCGAACAACATGACATTCAATATGAGTTTTCAATGAGAAACGAAAGAAACCAAGATGTCCTACTCTTAGAATTCCTTGGGAATTTTGAATAGCAACTGATCCTACCAGATAACCGGTGAATGAAACTGTCAATTTCGCTTACTTTAAGAAGGGAATTGTCCTTCCTTCACAATATGATCATAGAACGTTGAATTCGCTCCTACTTTTGAAAGAGAAATGTTTATTGTACAGAGTTTTCAACAGGAAACATTCTCAGTATTAACACAGTTCTAGCTCTTTGAATTCATCTTTGTTTTCAATAGGAAATGTTCCGAGCATATAACTTCTGATCGAACTTTGAAAACAATCTTAGATTACCATTGGAATGTTGTCTGTAATGAAATTACAGAACATTGTATTTGCGGTTAGTCTTCAGTGAGAAACGTTTATTTCTAACAGCGGGACTACAGAACATTGATTTCAAGGATAGATTTCAAAGGGTAATTCAATGTTAACACTATTGAATTACAGAACTCCACTTACTCTGTTATTTTCTTGCACAATCTATGTTGTTATTGAATCAGCTTGTAATCTTTTCAGTTCACAGTTAGCTTTCATTAGTAAATGATGCTAGTACAAAATCGGCTAATAGCACATTGCATTCACTGTTAGTTTTCCAGGGGATAAGTTCTTCTTAGAAAACAGGTTTATGGCACGTTGAATTGAACGTTACTATTCATTGAGAAATGTTCACTTAGAAAACAGGTGTAAGCAACATTAAATACAGGCTTAGTTAGGAAAGCGATTGGCTTTACAGTAGAGGACAGGACAGAACAACATGACATTCACGATGAGTTTTCAATGAGGAACGAAAGAATCCATGATGTCCTGCTCTTTGAATTCCTTGGGATTTTTCAATACCAACTGATCCTACCAGATAACCGGTGAATGAAACTGTCAATTACGCTTACTTTAAGAAGGGAATGGAGCTACCCACACAATACGATCATAGAACGTTGAATTCGCTCCTACTTTTGAAAGAGAATTGTTTATTGTACACCGTTTTCAACAGGAAACATTCTCTGTTTTCACACTGTTCTAGCTCTTTGAATTCATCTTCGTTTTCAATAGGACAAGTTCCGAACATATAACTTCAGATTGAACTTTGAAAACAACCTTAGATTACCATTGGAATGTTGTCTGTAATGAAATTAGAAAACATGGTATTCGCGGTCAGTCTTCAGTGAGAAATGTTCATTTCTAAGAGCGGGACGACAGACCCTTGATTTCAAGGATAGATTTCAAAGGGTAATTCAATGTTATACACAATTGAATTACAGAACTCCACTTACTCTGTTAGTTTTCTTGGACAATCTATGTTGTTATTGAAACAGCTTCTAATCTTTTCACTTAACAGTTAGCTTTCATTAGTAAATGATTCTAGTACAAAATCGCCTAATAGCACATTGCATTCACTGTTAGTTTTCCAGGGGATAAGTTCTTCCTAGACAGTATGATTACGGAACGTTGAATGAAACGTTGCTGTTCATTGAGATATGTTCACTTAGAAAACAGGACTATGCAACACTGAATACAGGCTTAGTTAGGAAAGCGGATTGCTTTACAGTAGAGAACATGACGAAAAACATGATATTCACGATGAGTTTTCAATGAGAAACAAAGGATCCAAAATGTCCTACTCTTTGAACCTTGGGATTTTTCAATACCAACTGATCCTACCAGATAACCGGTGAATGAAACTGTCAATTAGGCTTACTTTAAGAAGGGAATGGAGCTTCCCACACAATACGATCATAGAACGTTGAATTCGCTCCTACTTTTGAAAGAGAATTGTTTATTGTACACCGTTTTCAACAGGAAACATTCTCCGTTTTCACACAGTTCAAGCTCTTTGAATTCATCTTCGTTTTCAATAGGACAAGTTCCGAACATATAACTTCAGATTGAACTTTGAAAACAATCTTAGATTACCATTGGAATGTTGTCTGTAATGAAATTAGAAAACATGGTATTCGCGGTTAGTCTTCAGTGAGAAACGTTCATTTCTAACAGCGGGACTACAGAACCTTGATTTCAAGGATAGATTTCAAAGGGTAATTCAATGTTATACACAATTGAATTACAGAACTCCACTTATTCTGTTAGTTTTCTTGCACAATCTATGTTGTTCTTGAAACAGCTTCTAATCTTTTCAGTTCACAGTTAACTTTCATTAGTAAATGATTCTAGTACAAAATTGGCTAATAGACATTGCATTCACTGTTAATTTTCCAGGGGATAAGTTCTTCCTAGACTACAGGTTTACCGCACGTTGACTTGAACGTTACTATTCATTGAGAAATGTTCACTTAGAAAACAGGACCATGCAGCTTTGAATACAGGCTTAGTTAGGAAAGCGGATTGCTTTACAGTAGAGAACAGGACAGAACAACATGACATTCACGATGAGTTTTCAATGAGAAACGAAAGAAACCAAGATGTCCTACTCTTAGAATTCCTTGGGAATTTTGAATAGCAACTGATCCTACCAGATAACCGGTGAATGAAACTGTCAATTTCGCTTACTTTAAGAAGGGAATTGTCCTTCCTTCACAATATGATCATAGAACGTTGAATTCGCTCCTACTTTTGAAAGAGAAATGTTTATTGTACAGAGTTTTCAACAGGAAACATTCTCAGTATTAACACAGTTCTAGCTCTTTGAATTCATCTTTGTTTTCAATAGGAAATGTTCCGAGCATATAACTTCTGATCGAACTTTGAAAACAATCTTAGATTACCATTGGAATGTTGTCTGTAATGAAATTACAGAACATTGTATTTGCGGTTAGTCTTCAGTGAGAAACGTTCATTTCTAACAGCGGGACTACAGAACATTGATTTCAAGGATAGATTTCAAAGGGTAATTCAATGTTAACACTATTGAATTTCAGAACTCCACTTCCTCTGTTATTTTCTTGCACAATCTATGTTGTTATTGAAGCAGCTTGTAATCTTTTCAGTTCACAGTTAGCTTTCATTAGTAAATGATGCTAGTACAAAATCGGCTAATAGCACATTGCATTCACTGTTAGTTTTCCAGGGGATAAGTTCTTCCTAGACAACAGGTTTACGGCACAATGAGGAACGAAAGAATCCATGATGTCCTGCTCTTTGAATTCCTTGGGATTTTTCAATACCAACTGATCCTACCAGATAACCGGTGAATGAAACTGTCAATTACGCTTACTTTAAGAAGGGAATGGAGCTACCCACACAATACGATCATAGAACGTTGAATTCGCTCCTACTTTTGAAAGAGAATTGTTTATTGTACACCGTTTTCAACAGGAAACATTCTCTGTTTTCACACTGTTCTAGCTCTTTGAATTCATCTTCGTTTTCAATAGGACAAGTTCCGAACATATAACTTCAGATTGAACTTTGAAAACAACCTTAGATTACCATTGGAATGTTGTCTGTAATGAAATTAGAAAACATGGTATTCGCGGTCAGTCTTCAGTGAGAAATGTTCATTTCTAAGAGCGGGACGACAGACCCTTGATTTCAAGGATAGATTTCAAAGGGTAATTCAATGTTATACACAATTGAATTACAGAACTCCACTTACTCTGTTAGTTTTCTTGGACAATCTATGTTGTTATTGAAACAGCTTCTAATCTTTTCACTTAACAGTTAGCTTTCATTAGTAAATGATTCTAGTACAAAATCGCCTAATAGCACATTGCATTCACTGTTAGTTTTCCAGGGGATAAGTTCTTCCTAGACAGTATGATTACGGAACGTTGAATGAAACGTTGCTGTTCATTGAGATATGTTCACTTAGAAAACAGGACTATGCAACACTGAATACAGGCTTAGTTAGGAAAGCGGATTGCTTTACAGTAGAGAACATGACGAAAAACATGATATTCACGATGAGTTTTCAATGAGAAACAAAGGATCCAAAATGTCCTACTCTTTGAACCTTGGGATTTTTCAATACCAACTGATCCTACCAGATAACCGGTGAATGAAACTGTCAATTAGGCTTACTTTAAGAAGGGAATGGAGCTTCCCACACAATACGATCATAGAACGTTGAATTCGCTCCTACTTTTGAAAGAGAATTGTTTATGGAATGTTGTCTGTAATGAAATTAGAAACCATGGTATTCGCGGGCTGTCGTCAGTGAGAAACGTTCATTTCTAACAGCGGGACTACAGAACCTTGATTTCAAGGATAGATTTAAAAGGGTAATTCAATGTTATACACAATTGAATTACAGAACTCCACTTACCCTGTGAGTTTTCTTGCACAATCTATGTTGTTCTTGAAACAGCTTCTAATCTTTTCAGTTCACAGTTAGCTTTCATTAGTAAATGATTCTAGTACAAAATGGGCTAATATCACATTGCATTCACTGTTAGTTTTCCAGGGGATAAGTTCTTCCTAGACTACAGGTTTACCGCACGTTGACTTGAACGTTACTATTCATTGAGAAATGTTCACTTAGAAAACAGGACCATGCAGCTTTGAATACAGGCTTAGTTAGGAAAGCGGATTGCTTTACAGTAGAGAACAGGACAGAACAACATGACATTCACGATGAGTTTTCAATGAGAAACGAAAGAAACCAAGATGTCCTACTCTTAGAATTCCTTGGGAATTTTGAATAGCAACTGATCCTACCAGATAACCGGTGAATGAAACTGTCAATTTCGCTTACTTTAAGAAGGGAATTGTCCTTCCTTCACAATATGATCATAGAACGTTGAATTCGCTCCTACTTTTGAAAGAGAAATGTATTTGAGAAACGTTCATTTCTAACAGCGGGACTACAGAACATTGATTTCAAGGATAGATTTCAAAGGGTAATTCAATGTTAACACTATTGAATTACAGAACTCCACTTCCTCTGTTATTTTCTTGCACAATCTATGTTGTTATTGAAGCAGCTTGTAATCTTTTCAGTTCACAGTTAGCTTTCATTAGTAAATGATGCTAGTACAAAATCGGCTAATAGCACATTGCATTCACTGTTAGTTTTCCAGGGGATAAGTTCTTCCTAGACAACAGGTTTACGGCACGGGAATGTTGTCTGTAATGAAATTAGAAACCATGGTATTCGCGGGCTGTCGTCAGTGAGAAACGTTCATTTCTAACAGCGGGACTACAGAACCTTGATTTCAAGGATAGATTTAAAAGGGTAATTCAATGTTATACACAATTGAATTACAGAACTCCACTTACCCTGTGAGTTTTCTTGCACAATCTATGTTGTTCTTGAAACAGCTTCTAATCTTTTCAGTTCACAGTTAGCTTTCATTAGTAAATGATTCTAGTACAAAATGGGCTAATATCACATTGCATTCACTGTTAGTTTTCCAGGGGATAAGTTCTTCCTAGACTACAGGTTTACCGCACGTTGACTTGAACGTTACTATTCATTGAGAAATGTTCACTTAGAAAACAGGACCATGCAGCTTTGAATACAGGCTTAGTTAGGAAAGCGGATTGCTTTACAGTAGAGAACAGGACAGAACAACATGACATTCACGATGAGTTTTCAATGAGAAACGAAAGAAACCAAGATGTCCTACTCTTAGAATTCCTTGGGAATTTTGAATAGCAACTGATCCTACCAGATAACCGGTGAATGAAACTGTCAATTTCGCTTACTTTAAGAAGGGAATTGTCCTTCCTTCACAATATGATCATAGAACGTTGAATTCGCTCCTACTTTTGAAAGAGAAATGTTTATTGTACAGAGTTTTCAACAGGAAACATTCTCAGTATTAACACAGTTCTAGCTCTTTGAATTCAACTTTGTTTTCAATAGGAAATGTTCCGAGCATATAACTTCTGATCGAACTTTGAAAACAATCTTAGATTACCATTGGAATGTTGTCTGTAATGAAATTACAGAACATTGTATTTGCGGTTAGTCTTCAGTGAGAAACGTTCATTTCTAACAGCGGGACTACAGAACATTGATTTCAAGGATAGATTTCAAAGGGTAATTCAATGTTAACACTATTGAATTACAGAACTCCACTTCCTCTGTTATTTTCTTGCACAATCTATGTTGTTATTGAAGCAGCTTGTAATCTTTACAGTTCACAGTTAGCTTTCATTAGTAAATGATGCTAGTACAAAATCGGCTAATAGCACATTGCATTCACTGTTAGTTTTCCAGGGGATAAGTTCTTCCTAGACAACAGGTTTACAGCACGGGAATGTTGTCTGTAATGAAATTAGAAACCATGGTATTCGCGGGCTGTCGTCAGTGAGATACGTTCATTTCTAACAGCGGGACTACAGAACTTTGATTTCAAGGATAGATTTAAAAGGGTAATTCAATGTTATACACAATTGAATTACAGAACTCCACTTACTCTGTGAGTTTTCATGCACAATGTATGTTGTTCTTGAAACAGCTTCTAATCTTTTCAGTTCACAGTTAGCTTTCATTAGTAAATGATTCTAGTACAAAATTGACTAATAGCACATTGCATTCACTGTTAGTTTTCCAGGGGATAAGTTCTTCCTAGACTACAGGTTTACCGCACGTTGACTTGAACGTTACTATTCATTGAGAAATGTTCACTTAGAAAACAGGACCATGCAGCTTTGAATACAGGCTTAGTTAGGAAAGCGGATTGCTTTACAGTAGAGAACAGGACAGAACAACATGACATTCACGATGAGTATTCAATGAGAAACGAGAGAAACCAAGATGTCCTACTCTTAGAATTCCTTGGGAATTTTGAATAGCAACTGATCCTACCAGATAACCGCTGAATGAAACTGTCAATTTCGCTTACTTTAAGAAGGGAATTGTCCTTCCTTCACAATATGATCATAGAACGTTGAATTCGCTCCTAGTTTTGAAAGAGAAATGTTTATTGTACAGAGTTTTCAACAGGAAACATTCTCAGTATAAACACAGTTCTAGCTCTTTGAATTCATCTTTGTTTTCAATAGGAAATGTTCCGAGCATATAACTTCTGATCGAACTTTGAGAACAATCTTAGATTACCATTGGAATGTTGTCTGTAATGAAATTACAGAACATTGTATTTGCGGTTAGTCTTCAGTGAGAAACGTTCATTTCTAACAGCGGGACTACAGAACATTGATTTCAAGGATAGATTTCAAAGGGTAATTCAATGTTAACACTGTTGAATTACAGAACTCCACTTACTCTGTTATTTTCTTGCACAATCTATGTTGTTATTGAAGCAGCTTGTAATCTTTTCAGTTCACATTTAGCTTTCATTAGTAAATGATGCTAGTACAAAATCGGCTAATAGCACATTGCATTCACTGTTAGTTTTCCAGGGGATAAGTTCTTCCTAGAAAACAGGTTTATGGCACGTTGAATTGAACGTTAGTATTCATTGAGAAATGTTCACTTAGAAAACAGGTCTAAGCAACATTAAATACAGGCTTAGTTAGGAAAGCGATTGGCTTTACAGTACAGGACAGGACAGAACAACATGACATTCACGATGAGTTTTCAAAGAGGAACGAAAGAATCCATGATGTCCTACTCTTTGAATTCCTTGGGATTTTTCAATACCAACTGATCCTACCAGATAACCGGTGAATGAAACTGTCAATTACGCTTACTTTAAGAAGGGAATGGAGCTACCCACACAATACGATCATAGAACGTTGAATTCGCTCCTACTTTTGAAAGAGAATTGTTTATTGTACACCGTTTTCAACAAGAAACATTCTCCGTTTTCACACAGTTCTAGCTCTTTGAATTCATCTTCGTTTTCAATAGGACAAGTTCCGAACATATAAAGTCAGATTGAACTTTGAAAACAATCTTAGATTACCATTGGAATGTTGTCTGTAATGAAATTAGAAAACATGGTATTCGCGGTCAGTCTTCAGTGAGAAATGGTCATTTCTAAGAGCGGGACTACAGAACCTTGATTTCAAGGATAGATTTCAAAGGGTAATTCAATGTTATACACAATTGAATTACAGAACTCCACTTACTCTGTTAGTTTTCTTGGACAATCTATGTTGTTATTGAAACAGCTTCTAATCTTTTCAGTTCACAGTTAGCTTTCATTAGTAAATGATTCTAGTACAAAATCGGCTAATAGCACATTGCATTCACTGTTAGTTTTCCAGGGGATAAGTTCTTCCTAGACCGTATGTTTACCTAACGTTGAATGGAACGTTGCTGTTCATTGAGATATGTTGACTTAGAAAACAGGACTATGCAACACTGAATACAGGCTTAGTTAGGAAAACGGATTGCTTTACAGTAGAGAACATGACGAAAAACATGATATTCACGATGAGTTTTCAATGAGAAACAAAGGATCCAAGATGTCCTACTCTTTGAACCTTGGGATTTTTCAATATAACTGATCCTACCAGATAACCGGTGAATGAAACTGTCAATTACGCTTACTTTAAGAAGGGAATGGAGCTTCCCACACAATACGATCATAGAACGTTGAATTCGCTCCTACTTTTGAAAGAGAATTGTTTATTGTACACCGTTTTCAACAGGAAACATTCTCCGTTCTCACACAGTTCAAGCTCTTTGAATTCATCTTCGTTTTCAATAGGACAAGTTCCGAACATATAACTTCAGATTGAACTTTGAAAACAATCTTAGATTACCATTGGAATGTTGTCTGTAATGAAATTAGAAAACATGGTATTCGCGGTTAGTCTTCAGTGAGAAACGTTCATTTCTAACAGCGGGACTACAGAACCTTGATTTCAAGGATAGATTTCAAAGGGTAATTCAATTTTAAACACAATTGAATTACAGAACTCCACTTACTCTGTTAGTTTTCTTGCCCAATCTATGTTGTTCTTGAAACAGCTTGTAATCTTTTCAGTTCACAGTTAACTTTCATTAGTAAATGATTCTTGTACAAAATCGGCTAATAGCACATTGCATTCACTGTTAGTTTTCCAGGGGATAAGTCCTTCCTAGACTACAGGTTTACCGCACGTTGACTTGAACGTTACTATTCATTGAGAAATGTTCACTTAGAAAACAGGACCATGCAGCTTTGAATACAGGCTTAGTTAGGAAAGCGGATTGCTTTACAGTAGAGAACAGGACAGAACAACATGACATTCACGATGAGTTTTCAATGAGAAACGAAAGAAACCAAGATGTCCTACTCTTAGAATTCCTTGGGAATTTGGAATAGCAACTGATCCTACCAGATAACCGGTGAATGAAACTGTCAATTTCGCTTACTTTAAGAAGGGAATTGTCCTTCCTTCACAATATGATCATAGAACATTGAATTCGCTCCTACTTTTGAAAGAGAAATGTTTATTGTACAGAGTTTTCAACAGGAAACATTCTCAGTATTAACACAGTTCTAGCTCTTTGAATTCATCTTTGTTTTCAATAGGAAATGTTCCGAGCATATAACTTCTGATCGAACTTTGAAAACAATCTTAGATTACCATTGGAATGTTGTCTGTAATGAAATTACAGAACATTGTATTTGCGGTTAGTCTTCAGTGAGAAACGATCATTTCTAACAGCGGGACTACAGAACCTTGATTTCAAGGATAGATTTCAAAGGGTAATTCAATGTTAACACTATTGAATTACAGAACTCCACTTACTCTGTTATTTTCCTGCACAATCTATGTTGTTATTGAAGCAGCTTGTAATCTTTTCAGTTCACAGTTAGCTTTCATTAGTAAATGATGCTAGTACAAAATCGGCTAATAGCACATTGCATTCACTGTTAGTTTTCCAGGGGATAAGTTCTTCCTAGAAAACAGGTTTATGGCACGTTGAATTGAACGTTACTATTCATTGAGAAATGTTCACTTAGAAAACAGGTCTATGCAACATTAAATACAGGCTTAGTTAGGAAAGCGATTGGCTTTACAGTAGAGGACAGGACAGAACAACATGACATTCACGATGAGTTTTCAAAGAGGAACGAAAGAATCCATGATGTCCTACTCTTTGAATTCCTTGGGATTTTTCAATACCAACTGATCCTACCAGATAACCGGTGAATGAAACTGTCAATTACGATTACTTTAAGAAGGGAATGGAGCTACCCACACAATACGATCATAGAACGTTGAATTCGCTCCTACTTTTGAAAGAGAATTGTTTATTGTACACCGTTTTCAACAGGAAACATTCTCCGTTTTCACACAGTTCTAGCTCTTTGAATTCATCTTCGTTTTCAATAGGACAAGTTCCGAACATATAACTTCAGATTGAACTTTGAAAACAATCTTAGATTACCATTGGAATGTTGTCTGTAATGAAATTAGAAAACATGGTATTCGCGGTCAGTCTTCAGTGAGAAATGTTCATTTCTAAGAGCGGGACTACAGAACCTTGATTTCAAGGATAGATTTCAAAGGGTAATTCAATGTTATACACAATTGAATTACAGAACTCCACTTACTCTGTTAGTTTTCTTGGACAATCTATGTTGTTATTGAAACAGCTTCTAATCTTTTCAGTTCACAGTTAGCTTTCATTAGTAAATGATTCTAGTACAAAATCGGCTAATAGCACATTGCATTCACTGTTAGTTTCCATCGGATAAGTTCTTCCTAGACAGTATGTTTACGGAACGTTGAATGGAACGTTGCTGTTCATTGAGATATGTTCACTTAGAAAACAGGACTATGCAACACTGAATACAGGCTTAGTTAGGAAAGCGGATTGCTTTACAGTAGAGAACATGACGAAAAACATGATATTCACGATGAGTTTTCAATGAGAAACAAAGGATCCAAAATGTCCTACTCTTTGAACCTTGGGATTTTTCAATACCAACTGATCCTACCAGATAACTGGTGAATGAAACTGTCAATTACGCTTACTTTACGAAGGGAATGGAGCTTCCCACACAATACGATCATAGAACGTTGAATTCGCTCCTACTTTTGAAAGAGAATTGTTTATTGTACACCGTTTTCAACAGGAAACATTCTCCGTTTTCACACAGTCCAAGCTGTTTGAATTCATCTTCGTTTTCAATAGGACAAGTTCCGAACATATAACTTCAGATTGAACTTTGAAAACAATCTTAGATTACCATTGGAATGTTGTCTGTAATGAAATTACAAAACATGGTATTAGCGGTTAGTCTTCAGTGAGAAACGTTCATTTCTATCAGCGGGACTACAGAACCTTGATTTCAAGGATAGATTTCAAAGGGTAATTCAATGTTATACACAATTGAATTACAGAACTCCACTTACTCTGTTAGTTTTCTTGCACAATCTATGTTGTTCTTGAAACAGCTTCTAATCTTTTCAGTTCACAGTTAGCTTTCATTAGTAAATGATTCTAGTACAAAATCGGCTAATAGCACATTGCATTCACTGTTAGTTTTCCAGGGGATAAGTTCTTCCTAGACAACAGGTTTATGGCACGTTGAATTGAACGTTACTATTCATTGAGAAATGTTCACTTAGAATACAGGTCTATGCAACATTAAATACAGGCTTAGTTAGGAAGGCGATTGGCTTTACAGTAGAGGACAGGACAGAACAACATGACATTCACGATGAGTTTTCAATGAGGAACGAAAGAAACCATGATGTCCTACTCTTTGAATTCCTTGGGATTTTTCAATACCAACTGATCCTACCAGGTAACCGGTGAATGAAACTGTCAATTACGCTTACTTTAAGAAGGGAATGGAGCTTCCCACACAATACGATCATAGAACGTTGAATTTGCTCCTACTTTTGAAAGAGAATTGTTTATTGTACACCGTTTTCAACAGGAAACATTCTCCGTTTTCACACAGTTCAAGCTCTTTGAATTCATCTTCGTTTTCAGTAGGACAAGTTCCGAACATATAACTTCAGATTGACCTTTGAAAACAATCTTAGATTACCATTGGAATGTTGTCTGTAATGAAATTACAAAACATGGTATTCGCGGTTAGTCTTCAGTGAGAAACGATCATTTCTAACAGCGGGACTACAGAACCTTGATTTCAAGGATAGATTTCAAAGGGTAATTCAATGTTAAACACAATTGAATTACAGAACTCCACTTACTCTGTTAGTTTTCTTGCACAATCTATGTTGTTATTGAAACAGCTTCTAATCTTTTCAGTTCACAGTTAACTTTCATTAGTAAATGATTCTAGTACAAAATCGGCTAATAGCACATTGCATTCACTGTTAGTTTTCTAGGGGATAAGTTCTTCCTAGACAACAGTTTTACGGCACGTTGACTTGAACGTTACTATTCATTGAGAAATGTTCACTTAGAAAACAGGACCATGCAGGTTTGAGTACAGGCTTAGTTACGAAAGCGGATTGCTTTACAGTAGAGAACAGGACAGAACAACATGACATTCACGATGAGTTTTCAAAGAGGAACGAAAGAATCCATGATGTCCTACTCTTTGAATTCCTTGGGATTTTTCAATACCAACTGATCCTACCAGATAACCGGTGAATGAAACTGTCAATTACGCTTACTTTAAGAAGGGAATGGAGCTACCCACACAATACGATCATAGAACGTAGAATTCGCTCCTACTTTTGAAAGAGAATTGTTTATTGTACACCGTTATCAACAGGAAACATTCTCCGATTTCACACAGTTCTAACTCTTTGAATTCATCTTCGGTTTCAATAGGACAAGTTCCGAACATATAACTTCAGATTGAACTTTGAAAACAATCTTAGATTACCATTGGAATGTTGTCTGTAATGAAATTAGAAAACATGGTATTCGCAGTCAGTCTTCAGTGAGAAATGTTCATTTCTAAGAGCGGGACTACAGAACCTTGATTTCAAGGATAGATTTCAAAGGGTAATTCAATGTTATACACAATTGAATTACAGAACTCCCCTTACTCTGTTATTTTCTTGGACAATCTATGTTGTTATTGAAACAGCTTCTAATCTTTTCAGTTCACAGTTAGCTTTCATTAGTAAATGATTCTAGTACAAAATCGGCTAATAGCACATTGCATTCACTGTTAGTTTTCCAGGGGATAAGTTCTTCCTAGACAGTATGTTTAAGGAACGTTGAATGGAACGTTGCTGTTCATTGAGATATGTTCACTTAGAAAACAGGACTATGCAACACTGAATACAGGCTTAGTTAGGAAAGCGGATTGCTTTACAGTAGAGAACATGACGAAAAACATGATATTCACGATGAGTTTTCAATGAGAAACAAAGGATCCAAAATGTCCTACTCTTTGAACCTTGGGATTTTTCAATACCAACTGATCCTACCAGATAACCGGTGAATGAAACTGTCAATTACGCTTACTTTAAGAAGGGAATGGAACTTCCCACACAATACGATCATAGAACGTTGAATTCGCTCCTACTTTTGCAAGAGAATTGTTTATTGTACACCGTTTTCAACAGGAAACATTCTCCGTTTTCACACAGTTCAAGCTCTTTGAATTCATCTTCGTTTTCAATAGGACAAGTTCCGAACATATTACTTCAGATTGAACTTTGAAAACAATCTTAGATTACCATTGGAATGTTGTCTGTAATGAAATTACAAAACATGGTATTCGTGGTTAGTCTTCAGTGAGAAACGTTCATTTCTAACAGCGGGACTACAGAACCTTGATTTCAAGGATAGATTTCAAAGGGTAATTCAATGTTATACACAATTGAATTACAGAACTCCACTTACACTGTTAGTTTTCTTGCACAATCTATGTTGTTCTTGAAACAGCTTCTAATCTTTTCAGTTCACAGTTAACTTTCATTAGTAAATGATTCTAGTACAAAATCGGCTAATAGCACATTGCATTCACTGTTAGTTTTCCAGGGGAGAAGTTCTTCCTAGACAACAGTTTTACGGCACGTTGACTTGAACGTTACTATTCATTGAGAAATGTTCACTTAGAAAACAGGACCATGCAGGTTTGAGTACAGGCTTAGTTAGGAAAGCGGATTGCTTTACAGTAGAGAACAGGACAGAACAACATGACATTCACGATGAGTTTTCAATGAGAAATGAAAGAAACCAAGATGTCCTACTCTTACAATTCCTTGGGAATTTTGAATAGCAACTGATCCTACCAGATAACCGGTGAATGAAACTGTCAATTTCGCTTACTTTAAGAAGGGAATTGTCCTTCCTTCACAATATGATCATAGAACGTTGAATTCGCTCCTAATTTTGAAAGAGAAATGTTTATTGTACAGAGTTTTCAACAGGAAACATTCTCAGTATTAACACAGTTCTAGCTCTTTGAATTCATCTTTGTTTTTAATAGGAAATGTTCCGAGCATATAACTTCTGATCGAACTTTGAAAACAATCTTAGATTACCATTGGAATGTTGTCTGTAATGAAATTACAGAACATTGTATTTGCGGTTAGTCTTCAGTGAGAAACGTTCATTTCTAACAGCGGGACTACAGAACATTGATTTCAAGGATAGATTTCAAAGGGTAATTCAATGTTAACACTATTGAATTACAGAACTCCACTTACTCTGTTATTTTCTTGCACAATCTATGTTGTTATTGAAGCAGCTTGTAATCTTTTCCGTTCACAGTTAGCTTTCATTACTAAATGATGCTAGTACAAAATCGGCTAATAGCACATTGCATTCACTGTTAGTTTTCCAGGGGATAAGTTCTTCCTAGAAAACAGGTTTATGGCACGTTGAATTGAACGTTACTATTCATTGAGAAATGTTCACTTAGAAAACAGGTCTATGCAACATTAAATACAGGCTTAGTTAGGAAAGCGATTGGCTTTACAGTAGAGGACAGGACAGAACAACATGACATTCACAATGAGTTTTCAAAGAGGAACGAAAGAATCCATGATGTCCTACTCTTTGAATTCCTTGGGATTTTTCAATACCAACTGATCCTACCAGATAACCGGTGAATGAAACTGTCAATTACGCTTACTTTAAGAAGGGAATGGAGCTACCCACACAATACGATCATAGAACGTTGAATTCGCTCCTACTTTTGAAAGAGAATTGTTTATTGTACACCGTTTTCAACAGGAAACATTCTCCGTTTTCACACAGTTCTAGCTCTTTGAATTCATCTTCGTTTTCAATAGGACAAGTTCCGAACATATAACTTCAGATTGAACTTTGAAAACAATCTTAGATTACCATTGGAATGTTGTCTGTAATGAAATTAGAAAACATGGTATTCGCAGTCAGTCTTCAGTGAGAAATGTTCATTTCTAAGAGCGGGACTACAGAACCTTGATTTCAAGGATAGATTTCAAAGGGTAATTCAATGTTATACACAATTGAATTACAGAACTCCCCTTACTCTGTTATTTTCTTGGACAATCTATGTTGTTATTGAAACAGCTTCTAATCTTTTCAGTTCACAGTTAGCTTTCATTAGTAAATGATTCTAGTACAAAATCGGCTAATAGCACATTGCATTCACTGTTAGTTTCCATCGGATAAGTTCTTCCTAGACAGTATGTTTACGGAACGTTGAATGGAACGTTGCTGTTCATTGAGATATGTTCACTTAGAAAACAGGACTATGCAACACTGAATACAGGCTTAGTTAGGAAAGCGGATTGCTTTACAGTAGAGAACATGACGAAAAACATGATATTCACGATGAGTTTTCAATGAGAAACAAAGGATCCAAAATGTCCTACTCTTTGAACCTTGGGATTTTTCAATACCAACTGATCCTACCAGATAACTGGTGAATGAAACTGTCAATTACGCTTACTTTACGAAGGGAATGGAGCTTCCCACACAATACGATCATAGAACGTTGAATTCGCTCCTACTTTTGAAAGAGAATTGTTTATTGTACACCGTTTTCAACAGGAAACATTCTCCGTTTTCACACAGTCCAAGCTGTTTGAATTCATCTTCGTTTTCAATAGGACAAGTTCCGAACATATAACTTCAGATTGAACTTTGAAAACAATCTTAGATTACCATTGGAATGTTGTCTGTAATGAAATTAGAAAACATGGTATTCGCGGTTAGTCTTCAGTGAGAAACGTTCATTTCTAACAGCGGGACTACAGAACCTTGATTTCAAGGATAGATTTCAAAGGGTAATTCAATGTTATACACAATTGAATTACAGAACTCCACTTACTCTGTTAGTTTTCTTGCACAATCTATGTTGTTCTTGAAACAGCTTCTAATCTTTTCAGTTCACAGTTAACTTTCATTAGTAAATGATTCTAGTACAAAATCGGCTAATAGCACATTGCATTCACTGTTAGTTTTCCAGGGGATAAGTTCTTCCTAGAAAACAGGTTTATGGCACGTTGAATTGAACGTTACTATTCATTGAGAAATGTTCACTTAGAAAACAGGTCTATGCAACATTAAATACAGGCTTAGTTAGGAAGGCGATTGGCTTTACAGTAGAGGACAGGACAGAACAACATGACATTCACGATGAGTTTTCAATGAGGAACGAAAGAAACCATGATGTCCTACTCTTTGAATTCCTTGGGATTTTTCAATACCAACTGATCCTACCAGGTAACCGGTGAATGAAACTGTCAATTACGCTTACTTTAAGAAGGGAATGGAGCTTCCCACACAATACGATCATAGAACGTTGAATTTGCTCCTACTTTTGAAAGAGAATTGTTTATTGTACACCGTTTTCAACAGGAAACATTCTCCGTTTTCACACAGTTCAAGCTCTTTGAATTCATCTTCGTTTTCAGTAGGACAAGTTCCGAACATATAACTTCAGATTGACCTTTGAAAACAATCTTAGATTACCATTGGAATGTTGTCTGTAATGAAATTACAAAACATGGTATTCGCGGTTAGTCTTCAGTGAGAAACGATCATTTCTAACAGCGGGACTACAGAACCTTGATTTCAAGGATAGATTTCAAAGGGTAATTCAATGTTAAACACAATTGAATTACAGAACTCCACTTACTCTGTTAGTTTTCTTGCACAATCTATGTTGTTATTGAAACAGCTTCTAATCTTTTCAGTTCACAGTTAACTTTCATTAGTAAATGATTCTAGTACAAAATCGGCTAATAGCACATTGCATTCACTGTTAGTTTTCTAGGGGATAAGTTCTTCCTAGACAACAGTTTTACGGCACGTTGACTTGAACGTTACTATTCATTGAGAAATGTTCACTTAGAAAACAGGACCATGCAGGTTTGAGTACAGGCTTAGTTACGAAAGCGGATTGCTTTACAGTAGAGAACAGGACAGAACAACATGACATTCACGATGAGTTTTCAAAGAGGAACGAAAGAATCCATGATGTCCTACTCTTTGAATTCCTTGGGATTTTTCAATACCAACTGATCCTACCAGATAACCGGTGAATGAAACTGTCAATTACGCTTACTTTAAGAAGGGAATGGAGCTACCCACACAATACGATCATAGAACGTAGAATTCGCTCCTACTTTTGAAAGAGAATTGTTTATTGTACACCGTTATCAACAGGAAACATTCTCCGATTTCACACAGTTCTAACTCTTTGAATTCATCTTCGGTTTCAATAGGACAAGTTCCGAACATATAACTTCAGATTGAACTTTGAAAACAATCTTAGATTACCATTGGAATGTTGTCTGTAATGAAATTAGAAAACATGGTATTCGCAGTCAGTCTTCAGTGAGAAATGTTCATTTCTAAGAGCGGGACTACAGAACCTTGATTTCAAGGATAGATTTCAAAGGGTAATTCAATGTTATACACAATTGAATTACAGAACTCCCCTTACTCTGTTATTTTCTTGGACAATCTATGTTGTTATTGAAACAGCTTCTAATCTTTTCAGTTCACAGTTAGCTTTCATTAGTAAATGATTCTAGTACAAAATCGGCTAATAGCACATTGGATTCACTGTTAGTTTTCCAGGGGATAAGTTCTTCCTAGACAGTATGTTTAAGGAACGTTGAATGGAACGTTGCTGTTCATTGAGATATGTTCACTTAGAAAACAGGACTATGCAACACTGAATACAGGCTTAGTTAGGAAAGCGGATTGCTTTACAGTAGAGAACATGACGAAAAACATGATATTCACGATGAGTTTTCAATGAGAAACAAAGGATCCAAAATGTCCTACTCTTTGAACCTTGGGATTTTTCAATACCAACTGATCCTACCAGATAACCGGTGAATGAAACTGTCAATTACGCTTACTTTAAGAAGGGAATGGAACTTCCCACACAATACGATCATAGAACGTTGAATTCGCTCCTACTTTTGCAAGAGAATTGTTTATTGTACACCGTTTTCAACAGGAAACATTCTCCGTTTTCACACAGTTCAAGCTCTTTGAATTCATCTTCGTTTTCAATAGGACAAGTTCCGAACATATTACTTCAGATTGAACTTTGAAAACAATCTTAGATTACCATTGGAATGTTGTCTGTAATGAAATTACAAAACATGGTATTCGTGGTTAGTCTTCAGTGAGAAACGTTCATTTCTAACAGCGGGACTACAGAACCTTGATTTCAAGGATAGATTTCAAAGGGTAATTCAATGTTATACACAATTGAATTACAGAACTCCACTTACACTGTTAGTTTTCTTGCACAATCTATGTTGTTCTTGAAACAGCTTCTAATCTTTTCAGTTCACAGTTAACTTTCATTAGTAAATGATTCTAGTACAAAATCGGCTAATAGCACATTGCATTCACTGTTAGTTTTCCAGGGGAGAAGTTCTTCCTAGACAACAGTTTTACGGCACGTTGACTTGAACGTTACTATTCATTGAGAAATGTTCACTTAGAAAACAGGACCATGCAGGTTTGAGTACAGGCTTAGTTAGGAAAGCGGATTGCTTTACAGTAGAGAACAGGACAGAACAACATGACATTCACGATGAGTTTTCAATGAGAAATGAAAGAAACCAAGATGTCCTACTCTTACAATTCCTTGGGAATTTTGAATAGCAACTGATCCTACCAGATAACCGGTGAATGAAACTGTCAATTTCGCTTACTTTAAGAAGGGAATTGTCCTTCCTTCACAATATGATCATAGAACGTTGAATTCGCTCCTAATTTTGAAAGAGAAATGTTTATTGTACAGAGTTTTCAACAGGAAACATTCTCAGTATTAACACAGTTCTAGCTCTTTGAATTCATCTTTGTTTTTAATAGGAAATGTTCCGAGCATATAACTTCTGATCGAACTTTGAAAACAATCTTAGATTACCATTGGAATGTTGTCTGTAATGAAATTACAGAACATTGTATTTGCGGTTAGTCTTCAGTGAGAAACGTTCATTTCTAACAGCGGGACTACAGAACATTGATTTCAAGGATAGATTTCAAAGGGTAATTCAATGTTAACACTATTGAATTACAGAACTCCACTTACTCTGTTATTTTCTTGCACAATCTATGTTGTTATTGAAGCAGCTTGTAATCTTTTCCGTTCACAGTTAGCTTTCATTACTAAATGATGCTAGTACAAAATCGGCTAATAGCACATTGCATTCACTGTTAGTTTTCCAGGGGATAAGTTCTTCCTAGAAAACAGGTTTATGGCACGTTGAATTGAACGTTACTATTCATTGAGAAATGTTCACTTAGAAAACAGGTCTATGCAACATTAAATACAGGCTTAGTTAGGAAAGCGATTGGCTTTACAGTAGAGGACAGGACAGAACAACATGACATTCACAATGAGTTTTCAAAGAGGAACGAAAGAATCCATGATGTCCTACTCTTTGAATTCCTTGGGATTTTTCAATACCAACTGATCCTACCAGATAACCGGTGAATGAAACTGTCAATTACGCTTACTTTAAGAAGGGAATGGAGCTACCCACACAATACGATCATAGAACGTTGAATTCGCTCCTACTTTTGAAAGAGAATTGTTTATTGTACACCGTTTTCAACAGGAAACATTCTCCGTTTTCACACAGTTCTAGCTCTTTGAATTCATCTTCGTTTTCAATAGGACAAGTTCCGAACATATAACTTCAGATTGAACTTTGAAAACAATCTTAGATTACCATTGGAATGTTGTCTGTAATGAAATTAGAAAACATGGTATTCGCAGTCAGTCTTCAGTGAGAAATGTTCATTTCTAAGAGCGGGACTACAGAACCTTGATTTCAAGGATAGATTTCAAAGGGTAATTCAATGTTATACACAATTGAATTACAGAACTCCCCTTACTCTGTTATTTTCTTGGACAATCTATGTTGTTATTGAAACAGCTTCTAATCTTTTCAGTTCACAGTTAGCTTTCATTAGTAAATGATTCTAGTACAAAATCGGCTAATAGCACATTGGATTCACTGTTAGTTTTCCAGGGGATAAGTTCTTCCTAGACAGTATGTTTAAGGAACGTTGAATGGAACGTTGCTGTTCATTGAGATATGTTCACTTAGAAAACAGGACTATGCAACACTGAATACAGGCTTAGTTAGGAAAGCGGATTGCTTTACAGTAGAGAACATGACGAAACACATGATATTCACGATGAGTTTTCAATGAGAAACAAAGGATCCAAAATGTCCTACTCTTTGAACCTTGGGATTTTTCAATACCAACTGATCCTACCAGATAACCGGTGAATGAAACTGTCAATTACGCTTACTTTAAGAAGGGAATGGAGCTTCCCACACAATACGATCATAGAACGTTGAATTCGCTCCTACTTTTGCAAGAGAATTGTTTAATGTACACCGTTTTCAACAGGAAACATTCTCCGTTTTCACACAGTTCAAGCTCTTTGAATTCATCTTCGTTTTCAATAGGACAAGTTCCGAACATATTACTTCAGATTGAACTTTGAAAACAATCTTAGATTACCATTGGAATGTTGTCTGTAATGAAATTACAAAACATGGTATTCGCGGTTAGTCTTCAGTGAGAAACGTTCATTTCTAACAGCGGGACTACAGAACCTTGATTTCAAGGATAGATTTCAAAGGGTAATTCAATGTTATACACAATTGAATTACAGAACTCCACTTACTCTGTTAGTTTTCTTGCACAATCTATGTTGTTCTTGAAACAGCTTCTAATCTTTTCAGTTCACAGTTAACTTTCATTAGTAAATGATTCTAGTACGAAATCGGCTAATAGCACATTGCATTCACTGTTAGTTTTCCAGGGGAGAAGTTCTTCCTAGACAACAGTTTTACGGCACGTTGACTTGAACGTTACTATTCATTGAAAAATGTTCACTTAGAAAACAGGACCATGCAGGTTTGAGTACAGGCTTAGTTAGGAAAGCGGATTGCTTTACAGTAGAGAACAGGACAGAACAACATGACATTCACGATGAGTTTTCAATGAGAAACGAAAGAAACCAAGATGTCCTACATTAGAATTCCTTGGGAATTTTGAGTAGCAACTGATCCTACCAGATAACCGGTGAATGAAACTGTCAATTTCGCTTACTTTACGAAGGGAATTGTCCTTCCTTCACAATATGATCATAGAACGTTGAATTCGCTCCTACTTTTGAAAGAGAAATGTTTATTGTACAGAGTTTTCAACAGGAAACATTCTCAGTATTAACACAGTTCTAGCTCTTTGAATTCATCTTTGTTTTTAATAGGAAATGTTCCGAGCATATAACTTCTGATCGAACTTTGAAAACAATCTTAGATTACCATTGGAATGTTGTCTGTAATGACATTACAGAACATTGTATTTGCGGTTAGTCTTCAGTGAGAAACGTTCATTTCTAACAGCGGGACTACAGAACATTGATTTCAAGGATAGATTTCAAAGGGTAATTCAATGTTAACACTACTGAATTACAGAACTCCACTTACTCTGTTATTTTCTTGCACAATCTATGTTGTTATTGAAGCAGCTTGTAATCTTTTCAGTTCACAGTTAGCTTTCATTAGTAAATGATGCTAGTACAAAATCGGCTAATAGCACATTGCATTCACTGTTAGTTTTCCAGGGGATAAGTTCTTCCTAGAAAACAGGTTTATGGCACGTTGAATTGAACGTTACTATTCATTGAGAAATGTTCACTTAGAAAACAGGACTATGCAACATTAAATACAGGCTTAGTTAGGAAAGCGATTGGCTTTACAGTAGAGGACAGGACAGAACAACATGACATTCACGATGAGTTTTCAAAGAGGAACAAAAGAATCCATGATGTCCTACTCTTTGAATTCCTTGGGATTTTTCAATACCAACTGATCCTACCAGATAACCGGTGAATGAAACTGTCAATTACGCTTACTTTAAGAAGGGAATGGAGCTACCCACACAATACGATCATAGAACGTTGAATTCGCTCCTACTTTTGAAAGAGAATTGTTTATTGTACACCGTTTTCAACAGGAAACATTCTCCGTTTTCACACAGTTCTAGCTCTTTGAATTCATCTTCGTTTTCAATAGGACAAGTTCCGAACATATAACTTCAGATTGAACTTTGAAAACAATCTTAGATTACCATTGGAATGTTGTCTGTAATGAAATTAGAAAACATGGTATTCGTGGTCAGTCTTCAGTGAGAAATGTTCATTTCTAAGAGCGGGACTACAGAACCTTGATTTCAAGGATAGATTTCAAAGGGTAATTCAATGTTATACACAATTGAATTACAGAACTCCCCTTACTCTGTTAGTTTTCTTGGACAATCTATGTTGTTATTGAAACAGCTTCTAATCTTTTCAGTTCACAGTTAGCTTTCATTAGTAAATGATTCTAGTACAAAATCGGCTAATAGCACATTGGATTCACTGTTAGTTTTCCAGGGGATAAGTTCTTCCTAGACAGTATGTTTACGGAACGTTGAATGGAACGTTGCTGTTCATTGAGATATGTTCACTTAGAAAACAGGACTATGCAACACTGAATACAGGCTTACTTAGGAAAGCGGATTGCTTTACAGTAGAGAACATGACGAAAAACATGATATTCACGATGAGTTTTCAATGAGAAACAAAGGATCCAAAATGTACTACTCTTTGAACCTTGGGAATTTTCAATACCAACTGATCCTACCAGATAACCGGTGAATGAAACTGTCAATTACGCTTACGTTAAGAAGGGAATGGAGCTTCCCACACAATACAATCATAGAACGTTGAATTCGCTCCTACTTTTGAAAGAGAATTGTTTATTGTACACCGTTTTCAACAGGAAACATTCTCCGTTTTCACACAGTTCAAGCTCTTTGAATTCATCTTCGTTTTCAGTAGGACAAGTTCCGAACATATAACTTCAGATTGAACTTTGAAAACAATCTTAGATTACCATTGGAATGTTGTCTGTAATGAAATTACAAAACATGGTATTCGCGGTTAGTCTTCAGTGAGAAACGTTCATTTCTAACAGCAGGACTACAGAACCTTGATTTCAAGGATAGATTTCAAAGGGTAATTCAATGTTATACACAATTGAATTACAGAACTCCCCCTACTCTGTTAGTTTTCTTGGACAATCTATGTTGTTATTGAAACAGCTTCTAATCTTTTCAGTTCACAGTTAGCTTTCATTAGTAAAGGATTCTAGTACAAAATCGGCTAATAGCACATTGGATTCACTGTTAGTTTTCCAGGGGATAAGTTCTTCCTAGACAGTATGTTTAAGGAACGTTGAATGGAACGTTGCTGTTCATTGAGATATGTTCACTTAGAAAACAGGACTATGCAACACTGAATACAGGCTTACTTAGGAAAGCGGATTGCTTTACAGTAGAGAACATGACGAAAAACATGATATTCACGATGAGTTTTCAATGAGAAACAAAGGATCCAAAATGTCCTACTCTTTGAACCTTGGGATTTTTCAATACCAACTGATCCTACCAGATAACCGGTGAATGAAACTGTCAATTATGATTACTTTAAGAAGGGAATGGAGCTTCCCACACAATACGATCATAGAACGTTGAATTCGCTCCTACATTTGAACGAGAATTGTTTATTGTACACCGTTTTCAACAGGAAACATTCTCCGTTTTCACACAGTTCAAGCTCTTTGAATTCATCTTTGTTTTCAGTAGGACAAGTTCCGAACATATAACTTCAGATTGAACTTTGAAAACAATCTTAGATTACCATTGGAATGTTGTCTGTAATGAAATTACAAAACATGGTATTCGCGGTTAGTCTTCAGTGAGAAACGTTCATTTCTAACAGCGGGACTACAGAACATTGATTTCAAGGATAGATTTCAAAGGGTAATTCAATGTTAACACTCTTGAATTACAGAACTCCACTTACTCTTTTATTTTCTTGCACAATCTATGTTGTTATTGAAGCAGCTTGTAATCTTTTCAGTTCACAGTTAGCTTTCATTAGTAAATGAGGCTAGTACAAAATCGGCTAATAGCACATTGCATTCACTGTTAGTTTTCCAGGGGATAAGTTCTTCCTAGAAAACAGGTTTATGGCACGTGGAATTGAACGTTACTATTCATTGAGAAATGTTCACTTAGAAAACAGGTCTATGCAACATTAAATACAGGCTTAGTTAGGAAAGCGATTGGCTTTACAGTAGAGGACAGGACAGAACAACATGACATTCACGATGAGTTTTCAATGAGGAACGAAAGAATCCATGATGTCCTACTCTTTGAATTCCTTGGGATTTTTCAATACCAACTGATCCTACCAGATAACCGGTGAATGAAACTGTCAATTACGCTTATTTTAAGAAGGGAATGGAGCTACCCACACAATACGATCATAGAACGTTGAATTCGCTCCTACTTTTGAAAGAGAATTGTTTATTGTACACCGTTTTCAACAGGAAACATTCTCCGTTTTCACACAGTTCTAGCTCTTTGAATTCATCTTCGTTTTCAATAGGACAAGTTCCGAACATATAACTTCAGATTGAACTTTGAAAACAATCTTAGATTACCATTGGAATGTTGTCTGTAATGAAATTAGAAAACATGGTATTCGTGGTCAGTCTTCAGTGAGAAATGTTCATTTCTAAGAGCGGGACTACAGAACCTTGATTTCAAGGATAGATTTCAAAGGGTAATTCAATGTTATACACAATTGAATTACAGAACTCCACTTACTCTGTTAGTTTTCTTGCACAATCTATGTTGTTATTGAAACAGCTTCTAATCTTTTCAGTTCACAGTTAGCTTTCATTAGTAAATGATTCTAGTACAAAATCGGCTAATAGCACATTGCATTCACTGTTAGTTTTCCAGGGGATAAGTTCTTCCTAGACAGTATGTTTACGGAACGTTGAATGGAACGTTGCTGTTCATTGAGATATGTTCACTTAGAAAACAGGACTATGCAACACTGAATACAGGGTTACTTAGGAAAGCGGATTGCTTTACAGTAGAGAACATGACGAAAAACATGATATTCACGATGAGTTTTCAATGAGAAACAAAGGATCCAAAATGTCCTACTCTTTGAACCTTGGGATTTTTCAATACCAACTGATCCTACCAGATAACCGGTGAATGAAACTGTCAATTACGCTTACTTTAAGAAGGGAATGGAGCTTCCCACACAATACGAGCATAGAACGTTGAATTCGCTCCTACTTTTGCAAGAGAATTGTTTATTGTACACCGTTTTCAACAGGAAACATTCTCCGTTTTCACACAGTTCAAGCTCTTTGAATTCATCTTCGTTTTCAATAGGACAAGTTCCGAACATATAACTTCAGATTGAACTTTGAAAACAATCTTAGATTACCATTGGAATGTTGTCTGTAATGAAATTACAAAACATGGTATTCGCGGTTAGTCTTCAGTGAGAAACGTTCATTTCTAACAGCGGGACTACAGAACCTTGATTTCAAGGATAGATTTCAAAGGGTAATTCAATGTTATACACAATTGAATTACAGAACTCCACTTACTCTGTTAGTTTTCTTGCACAATCTATGTTGTTCTTGAAAAAGCTTCTAATCTTTTCAGTTCAAAGTTAACTTTCATTAGTAAATGATTCTAGTACAAAATCGGCTAATAGCACATTGCATTCACTGTTAGTTTTCCAGGGGAGAAGTTCTTCCTAGACAACAGTTTTACGGCACGTTGACTTGAACGTTACTATTCATTGAGAAATGTTCACTTAGAAAACAGGACCATGCAGGTTTGAGTACAGGCTTAGTTAGGAAAGCGGATTGCTTTACAGTAGAGAACAGGACAGAACAACATGACATTCACGATGAGTTTTCAATGAGAAACGAAAGAAACCAAGATGTCCTACATTAGAATTCCTTGGGAATTTTGAGTAGCAACTGATCCTACCAGATAACCGGTGAATGAAACTGCCAATTTCGCTTACTTTAAGAAGGGAATTGTCCTTCCTTCACAATATGATCATAGAACGTTGAATTCGCTCCTACTTTTGAAAGAGAAATGTTTATTGTACACAGTTTTCAACAGGAAACATTCTCAGTATTAACACAGTTCTAGCTCTTTGAATTCATCTTTGTTTTTAATAGGAAATGTTCCGAGCATATAACTTCTGATCGAACTTTGAAAACAATCTTAGATTACCATTGGAATGTTGTCTGTAATGACATTACAGAACATTGTATTTGCGGTTAGTCTTCAGTGAGAAACGTTCATTTCTAACAGCGGGACTACAGAACATTGATTTCAAGGATAGATTTCAAAGGGTAATTCAATGTTAACACTACTGAATTACAGAACTCCACTTACTCTGTTATTTTCTTGCACAATCTATGTTGTTATTGAAGCAGCTTGTAATCTTTTCAGTTCACAGTTAGCTTTCATTAGTAAATGATGCTAGTACAAAATCGGCTAATAGCACATTGCATTCACTGTTAGTTTTCCAGGGGATAAGTTCTTCCTAGAAAACAGGTTTATGGCACGTTGAATTGAACGTTACTATTCATTGAGAAATGTTCACTTAGAAAACAGGACTATGCAACATTAAATACAGGCTTAGTTAGGAAAGCGATTGGCTTTACAGTAGAGGACAGGACAGAACAACATGACATTCACGATGAGTTTTCAAAGAGGAACAAAAGAATCCATGATGTCCTACTCTTTGAATTCCTTGGGATTTTTCAATACCAACTGATCCTACCAGATAACCGGTGAATGAAACTGTCAATTACGCTTACTTTAAGAAGGGAATGGAGCTACCCACACAATACGATCATAGAACGTTGAATTCGCTCCTACTTTTGAAAGAGAATTGTTTATTTACACCGTTTTCAACAGGAAACATTCTCCGTTTTCACACAGTTCTAGCTCTTTGAATTCATCTTCGTTTTCAATAGGACAAGTTCCGAACATATAACTTCAGATTGAACTTTGAAAACAATCTTAGATTACCATTGGAATGTTGTCTGTAATGAAATTAGAAAACATGGTATTCGTGGTCAGTCTTCAGTGAGAAATGTTCATTTCTAAGAGCGGGACTACAGAACCTTGATTTCAAGGATAGATTTCAAAGGGTAATTCAATGTTATACACAATTGAATTACAGAACTCCCCTTACTCTGTTAGTTTTCTTGGACAATCTATGTTGTTATTGAAACAGCTTCTAATCTTTTCAGTTCACAGTTAGCTTTCATTAGTAAATGATTCTAGTACAAAATCGGCTAATAGCACATTGGATTCACTGTTAGTTTTCCAGGGGATAAGTTCTTCCTAGACAGTATGTTTACGGAACGTTGAATGGAACGTTGCTGTTCATTGAGATATGTTCACTTAGAAAACAGGACTATGCAACACTGAATACAGGCTTACTTAGGAAAGCGGATTGCTTTACAGTAGAGAACATGACGAAAAACATGATATTCACGATGAGTTTTCAATGAGAAACAAAGGATCCAAAATGTACTACTCTTTGAACCTTGGGAATTTTCAATACCAACTGATCCTACCAGATAACCGGTGAATGAAACTGTCAATTACGCTTACGTTAAGAAGGGAATGGAGCTTCCCACACAATACAATCATAGAACGTTGAATTCGCTCCTACTTTTGAAAGAGAATTGTTTATTGTACACCGTTTTCAACAGGAAACATTCTCCGTTTTCACACAGTTCAAGCTCTTTGAATTCATCTTCGTTTTCAGTAGGACAAGTTCCGAACATATAACTTCAGATTGAACTTTGAAAACAATCTTAGATTACCATTGGAATGTTGTCTGTAATGAAATTACAAAACATGGTATTCGCGGTTAGTCTTCAGTGAGAAACGTTCATTTCTAACAGCAGGACTACAGAACCTTGATATCAAGGATAGATTTCAAAGGGTAATTCAATGTTATTCACAATTGAATTACAGAACTCCACTTACTCTGTTAGTTTTCTTGCACAATCTATGTTGTTCTTGAAACAGCTTCTAATCTTTTCAGTTCACAGTTAACTTTCATTAGTAAATGATTCTAGTACAAAATCGGCTAATAGCACATTGCATTCACTGTTAGTTTTCCAGGGGATAAGTTCTTCCTAGACAACAGTTTTACGGCACGTTGACTTGAACGTTACTATTCATTGAGAAATGTTCACTTAGAAAACAGGACCATGCAGGTTTGAGTACAGGCTTAGTTAGGAAAGCGGATTGCTTTACAGTAGATAACAGGACAGAACAACATGACATTCACGATGAGTTTTCAATGAGAAACGAAAGAAACCAAGATGTCCTACTCTTAGAATTCCTTGGGAATTTTGAATAGCAACTGATCCTACCAGATAACCGGTGAATGAAACTGTCAATTTCGCTTACTTTAAGAAGGGAATTGTCGTTCCTTCACAATATGATCATAGAACGTTGAATTCGCTCCTACTTTTGAAAGAGAAATGTTTATTGTACAGAGTTTTCAACAGGAAACATTCTCAGTATTAACACAGTTCTAGCTCTTTGAATTCATCTTTGTTTTCAATAGGAAATGTTCCGAGCATATAACTTCTGATCGAACTTTGAAAACAATCTTAGATTACCATTGGAATGTTGTCTGTAATGAAATTACAGAACATTGTATTTGCGGTTAGTTCAGTGAGAAACGTTCATTTCTAACAGCGGGACTACAGAACATTGATTTCAAGGATAGATTTCAAAGGGTAATTCAATGTTAACACTATTGAATTACAGAACTCCACTTACTCTGTTATTTTCTTGCACAATCTATGTTGTTATTGAAGCAGCTTGTAATCTTTTCCGTTCACAGTTAGCTTTCATTACTAAATGATGCTAGTACAAAATCGGCTAATAGCACATTGCATTCACTGTTAGTTTTCCAGGGGATAAGTTCTTCCTAGAAAACAGGTTTATGGCACGTTGAATTGAACGTTACTATTCATTGAGAAATGTTCACTTAGAAAACAGGTCTATGCAACATTAAATACAGGCTTAGTTAGGAAAGCGATTGGCTTTACAGTAGAGGACAGGACAGAACAACATGACATTCACGATGAGTTTTCAAAGAGGAACGAAAGAATCCATGATGTCCTACTCTTTGAATTCCTTGGGATTTTTCAATACCAACTGATCCTACCAGATAACCGGTGAATGAAACTGTCAATTACGCTTACTTTAAGAAGGGAATGGAGCTACCCACACAATATGATCATAGAACGTTGAATTCGCTCCTACTTTTGAAAGAGAATTGTTTATTGTACACCGTTTTCAACAGGAAACATTCTCCGTTTTCACACAGTTCTAGCTCTTTGAATTCATCTTCGTTTTCAATAGGACAAGTTCCGAACATATAACTTCAGATTGAACTTTGAAAACAATCTTAGATTACCATTGGAATGTTGTCTGTAATGAAATTAGAAAACATGGTATTCGCAGTCAGTCTTCAGTGAGAAATGTTCATTTCTAAGAGCGGGACTACAGAACCTTGATTTCAAGGATAGATTTCAAAGGGTAATTCAATGTTATACACAATTGAATTACAGAACTCCCCTTACTCTGTTAGTTTTCTTGAACAATCTATGTTGTTATTGAAACAGCTTCTAATCTTTTCAGTTCACAGTTAGCTTTCATTAGTAAAGGATTCTAGTACAAAATCGGCTAATAGCACATTGGATTCACTATTAGTTTTCCAGGGGATAAGTTCTTCCTAGACAGTATGTTTAAGGAACGTTGAATGGAACGTTGCTGTTCATTGAGATATGTTCACTTAGAAAACAGGACTATGCAACACTGAATACAGGCTTACTTAGGAAAGCGGATTGCTTTACAGTAGAGAACATGACGAAAAACATGATATTCACGATGAGTTTTCAATGAGAAACAAAGGATCCAAAATGTCCTACTCTTTGAACCTTGGGATTTTTCAATACCAACTGATCCTACCAGATAACCGGTGAATGAAACTGTCAATTACGATTACTTTAAGAAGGGAATGGAGCTTCCCACACAATACGATCATAGAACGTTGAATTCGCTCCTACATTTGAACGAGAATTGTTTATTGTACACCGTTTTCAACAGGAAACATTCTCCGTTTTCACACAGTTCAAGCTCTTTGAATTCATCTTTGTTTTCAGTAGGACAAGTTCCGAACATATAACTTCAGATTGAACTTTGAAAACAATCTTAGATTACCATTGGAATGTTGTCTGTAATGAAATTACAAAACATGGTATTCGCGGTTAGTCTTCAGTGAGAAACGTTCATTTCTAACAGCGGGACTACAGAACATTGATTTCAAGGATAGATTTCAAAGGGTAATTCAATGTTAACTCTCTTGAATTACAGAACTCCACTTACTCTTTTATTTTCTTGCACAATCTATGTTGTTATTGAAGCAGCTTGTAATCTTTTCAGTTCACAGTTAGCTTTCATTAGTAAATGAGGCTAGTACAAAATCGGCTAATAGCACATTGCATTCACTGTTAGTTTTCCAGGGGATAAGTTCTTCCTAGAAAACAGGTTTATGGCACGTTGAATTGAACGTTACTATTCATTGAGAAATGTTCACTTAGAAAACAGGTCTATGCAACATTAAATACAGGCTTAGTTAGGAAAGCGATTGGCTTTACAGTAGAGGACAGGACAGAACAACATGACATTCACGATGAGTTTTCAATGAGGAACGAAAGAATCCATGATGTCCTACTCTTTGAATTCCTTGGGATTTTTCAATACCAACTGATCCTACCAGATAACCGGTGAATGAAACTGTCAATTACGCATATTTTAAGAAGGGAATGGAGCTACCCACACAATACGATCATAGAACGTTGAATTCGCTCCTACTTTTGAAAGAGAATTGTTTATTGTACACCGTTTTCAACAGGAAACATTCTCCGTTTTCACACAGTTCTAGCTCTTTGAATTCATCTTCGTTTTCAATAGGACAAGTTCCGAACATATAACTTCAGATTGAACTTTGAAAACAATCTTAGATTACCATTGGAATGTTGTCTGTAATGAAATTAGAAAACATGGTATTCGTGGTCAGTCTTCAGTGAGAAATGTTCATTTCTAAGAGCGGGACTACAGAACCTTGATTTCAAGGATAGATTTCAAAGGGTAATTCAATGTTATACACAATTGAATTACAGAACTCCACTTACTCTGTTAGTTTTCTTGCACAATCTATGTTGTTATTGAAACAGCTTCTAATCTTTTCAGTTCACAGTTAGCTTTCATTAGTAAATGATTCTAGTACAAAATCGGCTAATAGCACATTGCATTCACTGTTAGTTTTCCAGGGGATAAGTTCTTCCTAGACAGTATGTTTACGGAACGTTGAATGGAACGTTGCTGTTCATTGAGATATGTTCACTTAGAAAACAGGACTATGCAACACTGAATACAGGGTTACTTAGGAAAGCGGATTGCTTTACAGTAGAGAACATGACGAAAAACATGATATTCACGATGAGTTTTCAATGAGAAACGAAAGAATCCAAAATGTCCTGCTCTTTGAACCCTGGGATTTTTCAATACCAACTGATCCTACCAGATAACCGGTGAATGAATCTGTCAATTACGCTTACTTTAAGAAGGGAATGGAGCTTCCCACACAATACGATCATAGAACGTTGAATTCGCTCCTAATTTTGAACGAGAATTGTTTATTGTACACCGTTTTCAACAGGAAACATTCTCCGTTTTCACACAGTTCTAGCTCTTTGAATTCATCATCGTTTTCAATAGGACAAGTTCCGAACATATAACTTCAGATTGAACTTTGAAAACAATCTTAAATAACCATTGGAATGTTGTCTGTAATGAAATTAGAAAACATGGTATTCGCGGTTAGTCTTCAGTGAGAAACGTTCATTTCTAACAGCGGGACTACAGAACTTTGATTTCAAGGATAGATTTCAAAGGGTAATTCAATGTTATCACTATTGAATTACAGAACTCCACTGACTCTGTTATTTTCTTGCACAATCTATGTTGTTATTGAAACAGCTTCTAATCTTTTCAGTTCACAATTAGCTTTCATTAATAAATGATGCTAGTACAAAATCGGCAAATAGCACATTGTATTCACTGTTAGTTTTCCAGGGGATAAGTTCTTCCTAGACAGCAAGTTTACGGAACGTTGAATTGATCGTTGCTATTCATTGAGATATGTTCACTTAGAAAAAAGGACTATGCAACTTTAAATACAGGCTTAGTTAGGAAAGCGGATTGCTTTACAATAGAGAACACGACAGAAAAACATGATATCCACGATGAGTTTTCAATGAGAAACGAAAGAAACCAAGATGTCCTACTCTTAGAATTCCTTGGGAATTTTGAACAGCAACTGATCCTACCAGATAACCGGTGAATGAAACTGTCAATTACGCTTACTTTAAGAAGGGAATTGTCCTTCCTTCACAATATGATCATAGAACGTTGAATTCGCTCCTACTTTTGAAAGGGAATTGTTTATTGTACACTGTTTTCAACAGGAAACATTCTCCGTTTTCACACAGTTCTAGCTCTTTGAATTCCTCTACGTTTTCAATGGGACAAGTTCCGAACATATAACTTCAGATCGAACTTTGAAAACAATCTTAGATTACCATTGGAATGTTGTCTGTAATGAAATTACAGAACATTGTATTTGCGGTTAGTCTTCAGTGAGAAACGTTCATTTCTAACAGCGGGACTACAGAACATTGATTTCAAGGATAGATTTCAAAGGGTAATTCAATGGTAACACTATTGAATTACAGAACTCCACTGACTCTGTTATTTTCTTGCACAATCTATGTTGTTATTGAAGCAGCTTGTAATCTTTTCAGTTCACAGTTAGCTTTCATTAGTAAATGATGCTAGTACAAAATTGGCTAATAGCACATTGCATTCATTGTTAGTTTTCCAGGAGATAAGTTCTTCCTAGACAACAGGTTTATGGCACGTTGAATTGAACGTTACTATTCATTGAGAAATGTTCACTTAGAAAACACGACTATGCAACATTAAATACAGGCTTAGCTAGGAGAGCGATTGGCTTTACAGTGCAGGACAGGACAGAACAACATGACATTCACGATGAGTTTTCAATGAGGAACGAAAGAGTCCATGATGTCTTACTCTTTGAATTCCTTGGGATTTTTCAATACCAACTGATCCTACCTAATAACCGGGGAATGAAACTGTCAATTACGCTTAATTTAAAAGGGAATGGAGCTACCCACACAATACGATCATAGAACGTTGAATTCGCTCCTACTTTTGAAAGAGAATTGTTTATTGTACCCCGTTCTCAACAGGAAACATTCTCCGTTTTCACACAGTTTTAGCTCTTTGAAAACATCTTTGTTTTCAATAGGACAAGTTCCGAACATATAACTTCAGATTGAACTTTGAAAACAATCTTAGATTACCATTGGAATGTTGTCTGTAATGAAATTAGAAAACATGGTATTCGCGGTTAGTCTTCAGTGAGAAATGTTCATTTCTAACAGCGGGACTACAAAACTTTGATTTCAAAGGTAATTCAATGTTATACACAATTGAATTACAGAACTCCACTTACTCTGTTAGTTTTCTTGCACAATCTATGTTGTTCTTGAAACAGCTTCTAATCTTTTCAGTTCAGTTAGCTTTCATTAGTAAATGATGCTACTACAAAATCGGCTAATAGCACATTGCATTCACTGTTAGTTTTCCAGGGGATAAGTTCTTTCTAGACAGCAGGTTTACGGAACGTTGAATGGAACGTTGCTATTCATTGAGATATGTTCACTTAGAAAACAGGACTATGCAACATTAAACACAGGCTTAGTTAGGAAAGCGATTGGCTTTACAGTAGAGAACACGACAGAAAAACATGATATTCACGATGAGTTTTCAATGAGGAACGAAAGAATCCAAGATGTCCTACACTTTGAATTCCTTGGGATTTTTCAATACCAACTTATCCTACCAGATAACCGGTGAATGAAACTGTCAATTACGCTTACTTTAAAAAGGGAATTGTGCTTCCTACACAATACGATCATAGAACGTTGAATTCGCTCCTACTTTTGAAAGAGAAATGTTTATTGTACACAGTTTTCAACAGGAAACATTCTCAGTATTGACACAGTTCTAGCTCTTTGAATTCATCTTTGTTTTCAATAGGAAATGTTGCAAGCTCATAAATTCTGATCGAACTTTGAAAACAATCTTAGATTACCATTGGAATGTTGTCTGTAATGAAATGAGAAAACATGGTATTCACGGTTAGTCTTCAGTGAGAAACGTTCATTTCTAACAGCGGGACTACAGAACCTTGATTTCAAGGATAGATTTCAAAGGGTAATTCAATGTTATACACAATTGAATTACAGAACTCCACTTACTCTGTTAGTTTTCTTGCACAATCTATGTTGTTCTTGATACAGCTTCTAAACTTTTAAGTTCACAGTTTGGTTTCATTAGTAAATGATTCTAGTACAAAATCGGCTAATAGCACATTGCATTCACTGTTAGTTTTCCAGGGGATAAGTTCTTCCTTAGACAACAGGTTTACGGCACGTTGACTTGAACGTTACTATTAATTGAGAAATGTTCACTTAGAAAACAGGACTATGCATCATTATATACAGGCTTAGTTAGGAAAGCGGATTGCTTTACAGTAGAGAACACGACAGAAAAACATGATATTCACGATGAGTTTTCTATGAGAAATGAAAGAATCCAAGATGTCCTACTCTGTGAATTCCTTGGGATTTTTCAATACCAACTTATCCAACCAGATAACCGGTGAAAGAAACTGTCAATTACGCTTACTTTAAGAAGGGAATTGAGCTTCCTACACAATACGATCATAGAACGTTGAATTAGCTCCGAATTTGAAAGAGAAATGTTTATTGTACACAGTTTTCAACAAGAAACATTCTCAGTATTGACACTGTTCTAGCTCTTTGAATTCATCTTTGTTTTCAATAGGAAATGTTCTGAGCATATCACTTCTGATCGAACTTTGAAAACAATCTGAGATTACCATTGGAATGTTGTGTGTAATGAAATTACAGAACATTGTATTTACGGTTAGTCTTCAGTGAGATACGTTCATTTCTAACAGCGGAACTACAGAACATTGATTTCAAGGATAAATTTCAAAGGGTAATTCAATATTAACACTATTGAATTACAGAACTCCACTTACTCTGTTAGTTTTATGCACAATCTATGTTGTTATTGAAACAGCTTCTAATCTTTTCAGTTCACAGTTAGCTTTCATTTGTAAATGATTCTAGTACAAAATCGGCTAATAGCACATTGCATTCACTGTTAGTTTTCCAGGGGATAAGTTCTTCCTAGACAGCATGTTTACGGAACGTTGAATGGAACGTTGCTATTCATTGAGATATGTTCACTTAGAAAACAGGACTATGCAACATTGAATACAGGCTTAGTTAGGAAAGCGGATTGCTTTACAGTAGAGAATACGACGAAAAACATGATATTCACGATGAGTTTTCAATGAGAAACGAAAGAATCCAAAATGTCCTGCTCTTTGAACCCTGGGATTTTTCAATACCAACTGATCCTACCAGATAACCGGTGAATGAATCTGTCAATTACGCTTACTTTAAGAAGGGAATGGAGCTTCCCACACAATACGATCATAGAACGTTGAATTCGCTCCTAATTTTGAAAGAGAATTGTTTATTGTACACCGTTTTCAACAGGAAACATTCTCCGTTTTCACACAGTTCTAGCTCTTTGAATTCATCATCGTTTTCAATAGGACAAGTTCCGAACATATAACTTCAGATTGAACTTTGAAAACAATCTTAGATAACCATTGGAATGTTGTCTGTAATGAAATTAGAAAACATGGTATTCGCGGTTAGTCTTCAGTGAGAAACGTTCATTTCTAACAGCGGGACTACAGAACTTTGATTTCAAGGATAGATTTCAAAGGGTAATTCAATGTTATCACTATTGAATTACAGAACTCCACTGACTCTGTTATTTTCTTGCACAATCTATGTTGTTATTGAAACAGCTTCTAATCTTTTCAGTTCACAATTAGCTTTCATTAATAAATGATGCTAGTACAAAATCGGCAAATAGCACATTGTATTCACTGTTAGTTTTCCAGGGGATAAGTTCTTCCTAGACAGCAAGTTTACGGAACGTTGAATTGATCGTTGCTATTCATTGAGATATGTTCACTTAGAAAAAAGGACTATGCAACTTTAAATACAGGCTTAGTTAGGAAAGCGGATTGCTTTACAATAGAGAACACGACAGAAAAACATGATATCCACGATGAGTTTTCAATGAGAAACGAAAGAAACCAAGATGTCCTACTCTTAGAATTCCTTGGGAATTTTGAACAGCAACTGATCCTACCAGATAACCGGTGAATGAAACTGTCAATTACGCTTACTTTAAGAAGGGAATTGTCCTTCCTTCACAATATGATCATAGAACGTTGAATTCGCTCCTACTTTTGAAAGGGAATTGTTTATTGTACACTGTTTTCAACAGGAAACATTCTCCGTTTTCACACAGTTCTAGCTCTTTGAATTCCTCTACGTTTTCAATGGGACAAGTTCCGAACATATAACTTCAGATCGAACTTTGAAAACAATCTTAGATTACCATTGGAATGTTGTCTGTAATGAAATTACAGAACATTGTATTTGCGGTTAGTCTTCAGTGAGAAACGTTCATTTCTAACAGCGGGACTACAGAACATTGATTTCAAGGATAGATTTCAAAGGGTAATTCAATGGTAACACTATTGAATTACAGAACTCCACTGACTCTGTTATTTTCTTGCACAATCTATGTTGTTATTGAAGCAGCTTGTAATCTTTTCAGTTCACAGTTAGCTTTCATTAGTAAATGATGCTAGTACAAAATTGGCTAATAGCACATTGCATTCATTGTTAGTTTTCCAGGAGATAAGTTCTTCCTAGACAACAGGTTTATGGCACGTTGAATTGAACGTTACTATTCATTGAGAAATGTTCACTTAGAAAACACGACTATGCAACATTAAATACAGGCTTAGCTAGGAGAGCGATTGGCTTTACAGTGCAGGACAGGACAGAACAACATGACATTCACGATGAGTTTTCAATGAGGAACGAAAGAATCCATGATGTCCTACTCTTTGAATTCCTTGGGATTTTTCAATACCAACTGATCCTACCAGATAACCGGTGAATGAAACTGTCAATTACACTTACTTTAAGAAGGGAATGGAGCTTCCCACACAATACGATTATAGAACGTTGAATTTGCTCCTACTTTTGAAAAGGAATTGTTTATTGTACACCGTTTTCAACAGAAACATTCTCCGTTTTCACACAGTTCTAGCTCTTTGAATTCATCTTCGTTTTCAATAGGACAAGTTTCGAACATATAACATCAGATTGAACTTTGAAAACAATCTTAGATTACCATTGGAATGTTGTCTGTTATGAAATTAGAAAACATGGTATTCGCGGTCAGTCATCAGTGAGAAGTGTTCATTTCTACGAGCGGGACTACAGAACCTTGATTTCAAGGATAGATTTCAAAGGGTAATTAAATGTTATATACAAGTGAATTACAGAACTCCATTTACTCTGTTAGTGTTCTTGCACAATCTACCTTGTTCTTGAAACAGCTTCTAATCTTTTCAGTTCACAGTTAGCTTTCATTAGTAAATAATTCTAGTACAAAATCGGCTAATAGCACATTGCATTCACTGTTAGTTTTCCAGGGGATAAGATCTTCCTAGACAACAGGTTTACGGCTCGTTGACTTGAACGTTACTATTCATTGAGAAATGTTCACTTAGAAAGCAAGAACATGCAGCTTTGAATACAGGCTTAGTTAGGAAAGCGGATTGCTTTACAGTAGAGAACCGGACAGAACAACATGACATTCACGATGAGTTTTCAATGAGAAACGAAAGAAACCAAGATGTCCTACTCTTAGAATTCCTTGGGAATTTTGAATAGCAACTGATCCTACCAGATAACCGGTGAATGAAACTGTCAATTACGCTTACTTTAAGAAGGGAATTGTCCTTCCTTCACAATATGATCATAGAACGTTGAATTCGCTCCTACTTTTGAAAGGGAATTGTTTATTGTACACCGTTTTCAACAGGAAACATTCTCCGTTTTCACAAAGTTCTAGCTCTTTGAATTCCTCTTCGTTTTCAATAGGACAAGTTCCGAACATATAACTTCAGATCGAACTTTGAAAACAATCTTAGATTACCATTGGAATGTTGTCTGTAACGAAATTAGAAAACATGGTATTCGCGGTTAGTCTTCAGTGAGAAACGTTCATTTCTACCAACGGGACTACAGAACTTTGATTTCAAGGATAGATTTCAAAGGGTAATTCAATGTTATACACAATTGAATTACAGAACTCCACTTACTCGGTTAGTTTTCTTGCACAATCTATGTTGTTATTGAAACAGCTTCTAATCTTTTCAGTTCACAGTTAGCTTTCATTAGTAAATGATGCTAGTACAAAATCGGCTAATAGCACATTGCATTCACTGTTAGTTTTCCAGGGGATAAGTTCTTCCTAGACAGCAAGTTTACGGAACGTTGAATTGAACGTTGCTATTCATTGAGATATGTTCACTTAGAAAACAGGACTATGCAACATTGAATACAGGCTTAGTAAGGAGAGCGGATTGCTTTACAGTAGAGAACAAGAGAGTAAAACATGATATTCACGATGAGTTTTCAATGAGAAACAAAAGAATCCAAGATGTCCTACTCTTTGAATTCCTTGGGATTTTTCAATACCAACTTATCCTACCAGGTAACCGGTGAATGAAACTGTCAATTACGCTTACTTTAAGAAGGGAATGGAGCTTCCCACACAATACGATCATAGAACGTTGAATTCGCTCCTACTTTTGAAAGAGAATTGTTTACTGTACACCGTTTTCAACAGGAAACATTCTCCGTTTTCACACAGTTCTAGCTCTTTTTCAATAGGACAAGTTCCGAACATATAAATTCAGATTGAACTTTGAAAACAATCTGAGATTACCATTGGAATGTTGTCTGTAATGAAATTAGAAAACATGGTATTCGCGGTTAGTCTTCAGTGAGAAACGTTCATTTCTAACAGCGGGACTACAGAACCTTGATTTCCAGGATAGATTTCAGAGGGTAATTCAATGTTAACACTATTGAATTACAGAACTCCACTTACTCTGTTATTTTCTTGCACAATCTATGTTGCTATTGAAGCAGCTTGTAATCTTTTCAGTTCACAGTTAGCTTTCATTAGTAAATGATGCTAGTACAAAATCGGCTAATAGCACATTGCATTCACTGTTAGTTTTCCAGGGGATAAGTTCTTCCTATAAAACAGGTTTATGGCACGTTGAATTGAACGTTACTATTCATTGAGAAATCTTCTTTTAGAAAAGAGGACTATGCAACATTAAATACAGGCTTACTTAGGAAAGCGGATTGCTTTACAGTAGAGAACAGGACAGAACAACATGACATTCACGAATAGTTTTCAATGTGAAACGAAAGAATCCAAGATGTCCTACTCTTTGAGTTCCTTGGGATTTTTCAATACCAACTTATCCTACCAGATAACCGGTGAATGAAACTGTCAATTACGCTTACTTGAAGACGGGAATTGAGCTTCCTACACAATACGATCATAGAACGTTGAATTCGCTCCTACTTTTGAAAGAGAAATGTTTATTGTACACAGTTTTCAACAGGAAACATTCTCAGTATTGACACAGTTCTAGCTCTTTGAATTCATCTTTGTTTTCAATAGGAAAGGTTCCGAGCATATAACTTCTGATCGAACTTTGAAAACAATCTTAGATTATCATTGGAATGTTGTGTGTAATGAAATTACAGAACATTGTGTTTACGGTTAGACTTCAGTGAGTACGTTCATTTCTAACAGCGGGACTACAGAACATTGATTTCAAGGATAGATTTCAAAGGGTAATTCAATGTTAACACTATTGAATTACAGAACTCCACTTACTCTGTTATTTTCTTGCACAATCTATGTTGTTATTGAAGCAGCTTGTAATCTTTTCAGTTCACAGTTAGCTTTCATTAGTAAATGATGCTAGTACAAAATTGGCTAATAGCACATTGCATTCACTGTTAGTTTTGCAGGAGATAAGTTCTTCCTAGACAACAGGTTTACGGCACGTTGACTTGAACGTTACTATTCATTGAGAAATGTTCACTTAGAAAGCAGGACCATGCAGCTTTGAATACAGGCTTAGTTAGGGTAGCGGATTGCTTTACAGTAGAGAACCGGACAGAACAACATGACATTCACGATGAGTTTTCAATGAGAAACGAAAGAAACCAAGATGTCCTACTCTTAGAATTCCTTGGGAATTTTGAATAGCAACTGATCCTACCAGATAACCGGTGAATGAAACTGTCAATTATGCTTACTTTAAGAAGGGAATTGTCCTTCCTTCACAATATGATCATAGAACGTTGAATTTGCTCCTACTTTTGAAAGGGAATTGTTTATTGTACACCGTTTTCAACAGGAAACATTCTCCGTTTTCACACAGTTCAAGCTCTTTCAATTCCTCTTCGTTTTCAATAGGACAAGTTCCGAACATATAACTTCAGATTGAACTTTGAAAACAATCTTAGATTACCATTGGAATGTTGTCTGTAATGAAATTAGAAAACATGGTATTCGCGGTTAGTCTTCAGTGAGAAACGTTCATTTCTACCAACGGGACTACAGAACTTTGATTTCAAGGATAGATTTCAAAGGGTAATTCAATGTTATACACAATTGAATTACAGAACTCCACTTACTCGGTTAGTTTTCTTGCACAATCTATGTTGTTATTGAAACAGCTTCTAATCTTTTCAGTTCACAGTTAGCTTTCATTAGTAAATGATGCTAGTACAAAATCGGCTAATAGCACATTGCATTCACTGTTAGTTTTCCAGGGGATAAGTTCTTCCTAGACAACAGGTTTATGGCACGTTGAATTGATCGTTACTATTCATTGAGAAATATTCACTTAGAAAGCAGGACTATGCAACATTGAATACAGGCTTAGTAAGGAGAGCGGATTGCTTTACAGTAGAGAACACGACAGAAAAACATGATATTCACGATGAGTTTTCAATGAGAAACAAAAGAAACTAAGATGTCCTACTCTTAGAATTCCTTGGGAATTTTGAATAGCAACTGATCCTACCAGATAACCGGTGAATGAAACTGTCAATTACGCTTATTTTAAGAAGGGAATTGTCCTTCCTTCACAATATGATCATAGAACGTTGAATTCGCTCCTACTTTTGAAAGAGAAATGTTTATTGTACACAGTTTTCAACACGAAACATTCTCAGTATTGACACAGTTCTAGCTCTTTGAATTCATCTTTGTTTTCAATAGGAAATGTTCCGAGTATATAACTTCTGATCGAACTTTCAAAACAATCTTAGATTACCATTGGAATATTGTCTGTAATGAAATTACAGAACATTGAATTTGTGGTTAGTCTTCAGTGAGAAACGTTCATTTCTAACAGCGGGACTACAGAACATTGATTTCAAGCATAGATTTCAAAGGGTAATTCAATGTTAACACTATTGAATTACAGATCTCCACTTACTCTGTTATTTTCTTGCACAATCTATGTTGTTATTGAAGCAGCTTGTAATCTTTTCAGTTCAAAGTTAGCTTTCATTAGTAAATGATGCTAGTACAAAATCGGCTAATAGCACATTGCATTCCCTATTAGTTTTCCAGGGGATAAGTTCTTTCTAGACAGCAGGTTTACGGAACGTTGAATGGAACGTTGCTATTCATTGAGATATGTTCACTTAGAAAACAGGACTATGCAACATTGAATACAGGCTTAGTTACGAAAGTGGATTGCTTTACAGTAGAGAACACGACAGAAAAACATGATATTCATGATGAGTTTTCAATGAGAAACGAAAGAATCCAAGATGTCCTACTCTTTGAATTCCTTGGGATTTTTCAATACCAACTGATCCTACCAGATAACCGGTGAAAGAAACGGTCAATTACGCTTACTTTAATAAGGGAATGGAGCTTCCCACACAATACGATCATAGAACGTTGAATTCGCTCCTACTTTTGAAAGAGAATTGTTTATTGTACACCGGTTTCATCAGGAAACATTCTCCGTTTTCACACAGTTCTAGCTCTTAGAATTCATCTTCATTTTCAATAGGAAATGTTCCGAGCATATAACTTCTGATCGAACTTTCAAAACAATCTTAGATTACCATTGGAATATTGTCTGTAATGAAATTACAGAACATTGAATTTGTGGTTAGTCTTCAGTGAGAAACGTTCATTTCTAACAGCGGGACTACAGAACTTTGATTTCAAGGATAGATTTCAAAGGGTAATTCAATGTTATACACAATTGAATTACAGAACTCCACTTACTCGGTTAGTTTTCTTGCACAATCTATGTTGTTATTGAAACAGCTTCTAATCTTTTCAGTTCACAGTTAGCTTTCATTAGTAAATGATGCTAGTACAAAATCGGCTAATAGCACATTGCATTCACTGTTAGTTTTCCAGGGGATAAGTTCTTCCTAGACAACAGGTTTATGGCACGTTGACTTGAACGATATTATTCATTGAGAAATGTTCACTTAGAAAACAGGACCATATAGCTTTGAATACAGGCTTAGTTAGGAAAGCGGATTGCTTTACAGTAGAGAACAGGACAGAACAACATGACATTCACGATGAGTTTTCAATGAGAAACAAAAGAAACCAAGATGTCCTACTCTTAGAATTCCTCGGGAATTTTGAATAGCAACTGATCCTACCAGATAACCGGTGAATGAAACTGTCAATTACGCTTACTTTAAGAAGGGAATTGTCCTTCCTTCACAATATGATCATAGAACGTTGAATTCGCTCCTACTTTTGAAAGAGAAATGTTTATTGTACACAGTTTTGAACAGGAAACATTCTTAGTATTGACACAGTTCTAGCTCTTTGAATTCATCTTTGCTTTCAATAGGAAATGTTCCGAACATATAACTTCTGATCGAACTTTCAAAACAATCTTAGATTACCATTGGAATGTTGTCTGTAATGAAATTACAGAACATTGAATTTGCGGTTAGTCTTCAGTGAGAAACGTTCATTTCTAACAGCGGGACTACAGAACATTGATTTCAAGGATAGATTTCAAAGGGTAATTCAATGTTAACACTATTGAATTACAGATCTCCACTTACTCTGTTATTTTCTTGCACAATCTATGTTGTTATTGAAGCAGCTTGTAATCTTTTCAGTTCACAGTTAGCTTTCATTAGTAAATGATGCTAGTACAAAATCGGCTAATAGCACATTGCATTCACTGTTAGTTTTCCAGGGGATAAGTTCTTCCTAGACAACAGGTTTACGGCACGTTGACTTGAACGATACTATTCATTGAGAAATGTTCACTTAGAAAACAGGACCATGCAGCTTTGAATACAGGCTTAGTTAGGAAAGCGGATTGCTTTACAGTAGAGAACAGGACAGAACAACATGACATTCATGATGAGTTTTCAATGAGAAACGAAAGAAACCAAGATGTCCTAATCTTAGAATTCCTTGGGAATTTTGAATAGCAACTGATCCTACCAGATAACCGGTGAATGAAACTGTCAATTACGCTTACTTTAAGAAGGGAATTGTCCTTCCTTCACAATATGATCATAGAACGTTGAATTCGCTCCTACTTTTGAAAGAGAAATGTTTATTGTACACAGTTTTGAACAGGAAACATTCTCAGTATTGACACAGTTCTAGCTCTTTGAATTCATCTTTGTTTTCAATAGGAAATGTTCCGAGCATATAACTTCTGATCGAACTTTCAAAACAATCTTAGATTACCATTGGAATATTGTCTGTAATGAAATTACAGAACATTGAATTTGCGGTTAGTCTTCAGTGAGAAACGTTCATTTATAACAGCGGGACTACAGAACATTGATTTCAAGGATAGATTTCAAAGGGTAATTCAATGTTAACACTATTGAATTACAGATCTCCACTTACTCTGTTATTTTCTTGCACAATCTATGTTGTTATTGAAGCAGCTTGTAATCTTTTCGTTTAACAGTTAGCTTTCATTAGTAAATGATGCTAGTACAAAATCGGCTAATAGCACATTGCATTCACTGTTAGTTTTCCAGGGGATAAGTTCTTCCTAGAAAACAGGTTTATGGCACGTTGAATTGAACGTTACTATTCATTGAGAAATGTTCACTTAGAAAACAGGACTATGCAACATTAAATACAGGCTTAGTTAGGAAAGCGATTGGCTTTACAGTAGAGGACAGGACAGAACAACATGACATTCACGATGAGTTTTCAGAGGAACGAAAGAATCCATGATGTCCTACTCTTTGAATTCCTTGGGAATTTTCAATACCAACTGATCCTACCAGATAACCGGTGAATGAAACTGTCAATTTCGCTTACTTTAAGGAGGGAATGGAGCTTCCCACACAATACGATCATAGAACGTTGAATTCGCTCCTACTTTTGAAAGAGAATAGTGTATTGTACACCGTTTTCAACAGGAAACATTCTCCGTTTTCACACAGTTCTAGCTCTTTGAATTCATCTTTGTTTTCAATGGGACAAGTTCCGAACATATAACTTCTTATTGAACTTTGAAAACAATCTTAGATTACCATTGGAATGTTGTCTGTAATGAAATTAGAAAACATGGTATTCGCGGTTAGTCTTCAGTGAGAAACGATCATTTCTAACAGCAGGACTACAGAACTTTGATGTCAAAGGGTAATTCAATGTTATACACAATAGAATTACTGAACTCCACTTACTCTGTTAGTTTTCTTGCACAATCTATGTTGTTATTGAAACAGCTTCTAATCTTTTCAGTTCACAGTTAGCTTTCATTAGTAAATGATGCTAGTACAAAATCGGCTAATAGCACATCGCATTCACTGTTAGTTTTCCAGGTGATAAGTTCTTCCTAGACAGCAGGTTTACGGAAAGTTGAATGGAACGTTGCTATTCATTGAGATATGTTCACTTAGACAAAAGGACTACGCAACATTGAATACAGGCTAAGTTAGGTTTGCGGATTGCTTTACAGTAGAGAACACGACGAAAAACATGATATTCACGATGAGTTTTCAATGAGAAACGAAAGAATCCGAAATGTCCTACTCTTTGAATTCCTTGGGATTTTTCAATACCAACTGATCCTACCAGATAACCAGTGAATGAAACTGTCAATTACGCTTACGTTAAGAAGGGAATTGAGCTTCCTACACAATACGATCATAGAACGTTGAATTCGCTCCTACTTTTGAAAGAGAATTGTTTATTGTACACCGTTTTCTACAGGAAACATTCTCCGTATTCACACATTTCTCGCTCTTTGAATTCATCTTCGTTTTCAATAGGACAAGTTCCGAACATATAACTTCAGATTGAACTTTGAAAACAATCTTAGATTACCATTGGAATGTTGTCTGTAATGAAATTAGAAAACATGGTATTCGCGGTTAGTCTTCAGTGAGAAACGTTCATTTCTAACAGCGGGACTACAAAACCGTGATTTCAAGGATAGATTTCAAAGGGTAATTCAATGTTATGCACAATTGAATTACAGAACTCCACTTACTCTGTTAGTTTTCTTGCACAATCTATGTTGTTCTTGAAACAGCTTCTAATCTTTTCAGTTCACAGTTAGCTTTCATTAGTAAATGATTCTAGTGCAAAATCGGCTAATAGCCCATTGCATTCACTGTTAGTTTTCCAGGGGATAAGGTCTTCCTAGACAACAGGTTTACGGCACGTTGACTTGAACGTTAATATTCATTGAGAAATGTTCACATAGAAAACAGGACCATGCATCTTTGAATACAGGCTTATTTAGGAAAGCGGATTGCTTTACCGTAGAGAACAGGAAAGAACAACATGACATTCACGATGAGTTTTCAAGGAGAAACGAAAGAAACCAAGATGTCCTACTCTTAGAATTACTTGGGAATTTTGAATAGCAACTGATCCTACCAGATAACTGGTGAATGAAACTGTCAATTACGCTTACTTTAAGAAGGGAATTGTCCTTCCTTCACAATATGATCATAGAACCTTGAATTCGTTCCTACTTTTGAAAGAGAAATGTTTATTGTACATAGTTTTCAACAGGAAACATTCTCAGTATTGACACAGTTCTAGCTCTTTGAATTCATCTTTGTTTTCAATAGAAAATGTTCCGAGCATATAACTTCTGATCGAACTTTGAAAACAATCTTAGATTACCAATGGAATGTTGTGTGTAATGAAATTACAGAACATTGTATTTACGGTTAGTCTTCAGTGAGAAACGTTCATTTCTAACAGCGGGACTAAAGAACATTAATTTCAAGGATAGATTTCAAAGGGTAATTCAATGTTAACACTATTGAATTACAGAACTCCACTTACTCTGTTATTTTCTTGCACAATCTATGTTGTTATTGAAGCATCTTGTAATCTTTTCAGTTCACAGTTAGCTTTCATTAGTAAATGATGCTAGTACAAAATCGGCTAATAGCACATTGCATTCACTGTTAGTTTTCCAGGGAAAAGTTCTTCCTAGACAACAGGTTTATGGCACGTTGAATTGAACGTTACTATTCATTGAGAAATGTTCACTTAGAAAACAGGACTATGCAACATTAAATACAGGCTTAGTTAGGAAAGCGATTGGCTTTACAGTAGAGGACAGAGCAACATGACATTCACGATAGGTTTTCAATGAGGAACGAAAGAATCCATGATGTCCTACTCTTTGAATTCCTTGGGATTTTTCAATACCAACTGATCCTACCAGATAACCGGTGAATGAAACTGTCAATTACGCTTACTTTAAGAAGGGAATGGACCTTCCCACACAATACGATCATAGAACGTTGAATTCGCTCCTACTTTTGAAAGAGAATTGTTTATTGTACACCGTTCTCAACAGGACACATTCTCCGTTTTCACACAGTTCTAGCTCTTTCAATTCATCTTCGTTTTCAATAGGACAAGTTCCGAACATATAACTTCAGATTGAACTTTGAAAACAATCTTAGATTACCATTGGAATGTTGTCTGTAATGAAATTAGAAAACATGGTATTTGCGGTCAGTCTTCAGTGAGAAACGTTGATTTCTAACAGCGGGACTACAGAACCTTGATTTCAAGGATAGATTTCAAAGGGTAATTCAATGTTATACACAATTGAATTACCGAACTCCACTTACTCTGTTCGTTTTCTGGCACAATCTATGTTGTTATTGAAGCAGCTTGTAATCTTTTCAGTTCACAGTTAGCTTTCATTAGTAAATGATGCTAGTACAAAATCGGCTAATAGCACATTGCATTCACTGTTAGTTTTCCAGGGGATAAGTTCTTCCTAGACAACAGGTTTATGGCACGTTGACTTGAACGATACTATTCATTGAGAAATGTTCACTTAGAAAACAGGACCATATAGCTTTGAATACAGGCTTAGTTAGGAAAGCGGATTGCTTTACAGTAGAGAACAGGACAGAACAACATGACATTCACGATGAGTTTTCAATGAGAAACAAAAGAAACCAAGATGTCCTACTCTTAGAATTCCTCGGGAATTTTGAATAGCAACTGATCCTACCAGATAACCGGTGAATGAAACTGTCAATTACGCTTACTTTAAGAAGGGAATTGTCCTTCCTTCACAATATGATCATAGAACGTTGAATTCGCTCCTACTTTTGAAAGAGAAATGTTTATTGTACACAGTTTTGAACAGGAAACATTATTAGTATTGACACAGTTCTAGCTCTTTGAATTCATCTTTGCTTTCAATAGGAAATGTTCCGAACATATAACTTCTGATCGAACTTTCAAAACAATCTTAGATTACCATTGGAATGTTGTCTGTAATGAAATTACAGAACATTGAATTTGCGGTTAGTCTTCAGTGAGAAACGTTCATTTCTAACAGCGGGACTACAGAACATTGATTTCAAGGATAGATTTCAAAGGGTAATTCAATGTTAACACTATTGAATTACAGATCTCCACTTACTCTGTTATTTTCTTGCACAATCTATGTTGTTATTGAAGCAGCTTGTAATCTTTTCAGTTCACAGTTAGCTTTCATTAAAATGATGCTAGTACAAAATCGGCTAATAGCACATTGCATTCACTGTTAGTTTTCCAGGGGATAAGTTCTTCCTAGAAAACAGGTTTATGGCACGTTGAATTGAACGTTACTATTCATTGAGAAATGTTCACTTAGAAAACAGGACTATGCAACACTAAATACAGGCTTATTTAGGAAAGCGATGGGCTTTACAGTAGAGGACAGGACAGAACAACATGACATTCACGATGAGTTTTCAGAGGAACGAAAGAATCCATGATGTCCTACTCTTTGAATTCCTTGGGAATTTTCAATACCAACTGATCCTACCAGATAACCGGTGAATGAAACTGTCAAATACGCTTACTTTATAAGGGAATGGAGCTTCCCACACAATACGATCATAGAACGTTGAATTCGCTCCTACTTTTGAAAGAGAATAGTTTATTGTACACCGTTTTCAACAGGAAACATTCTCCGTTTTCACACAGTTCTAGCTCTTTGAATTCATCTTCGTTTTCAGTAGGACAAGTTCCGAACATATAACTTCAGATTGAACTTTGAAAACAATCTTAGATTACCATTGGAATGTTGTCTGTAATGAAATTAGAAAACATGGTATTCGCGGTTAGTCTTCAGTGAGAAACGTTCATTTCTAACAGCGGGAATAGAGAACTTTGATTTCAAGGATAGATTTCAAAGGGTAATTCAATGTTATACACAATTGAATTACAGAACTCCACTTACTCTGTTAGTTTTCTTGCACAATCTATGTTGTTATTGAAACTGCTTCTAATCTTTTCAGTTCACAGTTACCTTTCATTAGTAAATGATGCTGCTACAAAATGGGCTAATAGCACATTGCATTCCCTGTTAGTTTTCCAGGGGATAAGTTCTTTCTAGACAGCAGGTTTACGGAACGTTGAATGGAACGTTGCTATTCATTGAGATATGTTCACTTAGAAAACAGGACTATGCAACATTGAATACAGGCTTAGTTACGAAAGTGGATTGCTTTACAGTAGAGAACAGGACAGAAACACATGATATTCACGATGAGTTTTCAATGAGAAACGAAAGAATCCAAGACGTCCTACTCTTAGAATTCCTTGGGAATTTTGAATAGCAACTGATCCTACCAGATAACCGGTGAATGAAACTGTCAATTACGCATACTTTAAGAAGGGAATTGTCCTTCCTTCACAATATGATCATAGAACGTTGAATTCACTCCAACTTTTGAAGGAGAAATGTTTATTTTACACAGTTTTCAACAGGAAACATTCTCAGTATTGACACAGTTCTAGCTCTTTGAATTCATCTTTGTTTTCAATAGGAAATGTTCCGAGCATATAACTTCTGATCGAAATTTGAAAACAATCTTAGATTACCATTGGAATGTTGTGTGTAATGAAATTACAGAACATTGAATTTGCGGTTGGTTTTCAGTGAGAAACGGTCATTTCTAACACCGGGACTACAGAACATTGATTTCAAGGATAGATTTCAAAGGGTAATTCAATGTTAACACTATTGAATTACAGAACCTATTACTCTGTTATTTTCTTGCAGAATCTATGTTGTTATTGAATCAGCTTGTAATCTTTTCAGTTCACAGTTAGCTTTCATTAGTAAATGATGCTAGTACAAAATTGGCTAATAGCACATTGCATTCACTGTTAGTTTTCCAGGGGATAAGTTCTTCCTAGAAAACAGGTTTATGGCACGTTGAATTGAACGTTACTATTCATTGAGAAATGTTCACTTAGTAAACAGGACTATGCAACATTAAATACAGGCTTAGTTAGGAAAGCGATTGGCTTTACAGTAGAGGACAGGACAGAACAACATGACATTCACGATGAGTTTTCAGAGGAACGAAAGAATCCATGATGTCCTACTCTAAGAATTCCTTGGGATTTTTCAATACCAACTGATCCTACCAGATAACCAGTGAATGAAACTGTCAATTACGCTTACTTTAACAAGGGAATGGAGCTTCCCACACAATACGATCATAGAACGTTGAATTTGCTCCTACTTTTGAAAGAGAATTGTTTATTGTACTCCGTTTTCAACAGGAAACATTCTCCGTTTTCACACAGTTCTAGATCTTTGAATTCATCTTCGTTTTCAATAGGACAAGTTCCGAACATATAACTTCAGATTGAACTTTGAAAACAATCTTAGATTACCTTCGGAATGTTGTCTGTAATGAAATTAGAAAACATTGTATTCGCGGTTAGTCTTCAGTGAGAAACGTTCATTTCTAACAGCGGGACTACAGAACATTGATTTCAAGTATAGATTTCATAGGGTAATTCAACGTTATACACAATTGAATTACAGAACTCCACTTACTCGGTTAGTTTTCTTGCACAATCTATGTTGTTCTTGAAACAGCTTCTAATCTTTTCAGTTCACAGTTAGCTTTCATTAGTAAATGATTCTAGTACAAAATCGGCTAATAGCACATTGCATTCACTGTTAGTTTTCCCGGGGATAAGTTCTTCCTAGACAACAGGTTTACGGCACGTTGACTTGAACGATACTATTCATTGAGAAATGTTCACTTAGAAAACAGGACCATGCAGCTTTGAATACAGGCTTAGTTAGGAAAGCGGATTGCTTTACAGTAGAGAACAGGACAGAACAACATGACATTCATGATGAGTTTTCAATGAGAAACGAAAGAAACCAAGATGTCCTAATCTTAGAATTCCTTGGGAATTTTGAATAGCAACTGATCCTACCAGATAACCGGTGAATGAAACTGTCAATTACGCTTACTTTAAGAAGGGAATTGTCCTTCCTTCACAATATGATCATAGAACGTTGAATTCGCTCCTACTTTTGAAAGAGAAATGTTTATTGTACACAGTTTTGAACAGGAAACATTCTCAGTATTGACACAGTTCTAGCTCTTTGAATTCATCTTTGTTTTCAATAGGAAATGTTCCGAGCATATAACTTCTGATCGAACTTTGAAAACAATCTTAGATTACCATTGGAATGTTGTGTGTAATGAAATTACAGAACATTGTATTTACGGTTAGTCTTCAGTAAGAAACGTTCATTTCTAACAGCAGCACTACAGAACATTGATTTCAAGGATAGATTTCAAAGGGTAATTCAATGTTATACACAATTGAATTACAGAACTCCACTTACTCTGTTATTTCTTGCACAATCTATGTTGTTATTGAAGCAGCTTGTAATCTTTTCAGTTCACAGTTAGCTTTCATTAGTAAAAGATGCTAGTACAAAATCGGCTAATAGCACATTGCATTCACTGTAAGTTTTCCAGGGGATAAGTTCTTCCTAGAAAACAGGTTTATGGCACGTTGAATTGAACGTTACTATTCATTGAGAAATGTTCACTTAGAAAACAGGACTATGCAACATTAAATACAGGCTTAGTTAGTAAAGCGATTGGCTTTACAGGAGAGGACAGGACAGAACAACATGACATTCACGATGAGTTTTCAGAGGAACGAAAGAATCCATGTTGTCCTACTCTTTGAATTCCTTGGGATTTTACAATACCAACTGATCCTACCAGATAACCGGTGAATGAAACTGTCAATTACGCTTACTTTAAGAAGGGAATGGAGCTTCCCACACAATACGATCATAGAACGTTGAATTCGCTCCTACTTCTGAAAGAGAATTGTTTATTGTAAACCGTTTTCAACAGGAAACATTCTCCGTTTTCACACAGTTCAAGCTCTTTGAATTCATCTTCGTTTTCAATAGAACAAGTTCCGAACATATAACGTCAGAGTGAACGTTGAAAACAATCTTAGATTACCATTGGAATGTTGTCTGTAATGAAATTACAGAACATTGTATTTGCGGTTAGTCTTCAGTGAGAAACGTTCATTTCTAACAGCGGGACTACAGAACATTGATTTCAAGGATAGATTTCAAAGGGTAATTCAATGTTAACACTATTGAATTAGAGAACTCCACTTACTCTGTTATTTTCTTGCACAATCTATGTTGTTATTGAAGCAGCTTGTAATCTTTTCAGTTCACAGTTAGCTTTCATTAGTAAATGATGCTAGTACAAAATCGGCTAATAGCACATTGCATTCACTGTTAGGTTTCCAGGGGATAAGTTCTTCCTGGACAACAGGTTTATGGCACGTTGAATTGAACGTTACTATTCATTGAGAAATGTTCACTTAAAAAACAGGACTATGCAACATTAAATACAGGCTTAGTTAGGAAAGCGATAGGCTTTACATTAGAGGACAGGTCAGAACAACATGACACTCACGATGAGTTTTCAATGAGGAACGAAAGAATCCATGGTGTCCTACTCTTTGAATTCCTTGGGATTTTTCAATACCAACTTATCCTACCAGATAACCGGTGAATAAAACTGTCAATTACGCTTACTTTAAGAATTGAATTGAGCTTCCTACACAATACGATCATTGAACGTTGAATTCGCTCCTACTTTTTAAAGAGAAATGTTTATTGTACACAGTTTTCAACAGGAAACATTCTCAGTATTGACACAGTTCTAGCTCTTTGAATTCATCTTTGTTTTCAATAGGAAATGTTCAGAGCATATAACTTCTGATCGAACTTTGAAAACAATCTTAGATTACCATTGGAATGTTGTCTGTAATGAAATTAGAAAACATGGTATTCGCGGTTAGTCTTCAGTGAGAAACGTTCATTTCTAACAGCGGGACTACAGAACCTTGATTTCAAGGATAGATTTCAAAGGGTAATTCAATGTTATACACAATTGAATTACAGAACTCAACTAACTCTGTTAGTTTTCTTGCACAATCTATGTTGTTATTGAAACAGCTTCTAATCTTTTCAGTTCACAGTTAGCTTTAATTAGTAAATGATGCTAGTACAAAATCGGCTAATAGCACATTGCATTCACTGTTAGTTTTCCAGGGGATAAGTTCTTCCTAGACAGCAAGTTTACGGAACTTTGAATTGAACGTTGCTATTCATTGAGATATGTTCACTTAGAAAACAGGACTATGCAACATTGAATACAGGCTTCGTTAGGAAAGCGGATTGCTTTACGGTAGAGAACACGACAGAAAAACATGATATTCACGATGAGTTTTCAATGAGAAATGAAAGAATCCAAGATGTCCTACTCTTTGAATTCCTTGGGATTTTTCAATCCCAACTTATCCTACCAGATAACCGGTGAATGAAACTGTCAATTACGCTTACTTTAAGAAGGGAATTGAGCTTCCTACACAATACGATCATAGAAGGTTGAATTCGCTCCTACTTATGAAAGAGAAATATTTATTGTACACACTTTTCAACAGGAAACATTCACAGTATTGACACAGTTCTAGTTCTTTGAATTCATCTTTATTTTCAATAGGACAAGTTCCGAACATATAACTTCAGATTGAACTTTGAAAACAATCTTAGATTACCATTGGAATGTTGTCTGTAATGAAATTAGAAAACATGGTATTCGCGGTTAGTCTTCAGTGAGAAACGTTCATTTCTAACAGGGGGACTACAGAACGTTGATTTCAAGGATAGATTTCAAAGGGTAATTCAATGTTATACACAATAGACTTACAGAACTCCACTTACTCTGTTATTTTCTTGCACAATCTATGTTGTTATTGAAGCAGCTTGTAATCTTTTCAGTTCACAGTTAGCTTTCATTAGTAAATGAGGCTAGTACAAAATCGGCTAATAGAACATTGCATTCACTGTTAGTTTTCAGGGGATAAGTTCTTCCTAGAAAACAGGTTTATGGCACGTTGAATTGAACGTTACTATTCATTGAGAAATGTTCACTTGGAAAACAGGACTTTGCAACATTAAATACAGGCTTAGTTAGGAAAGCGATTGGCTTTACAGTAGAGGACAGGACAGAACAACATGTCATTCACGATGAGTTTTCAATGAGGAAGGAAAGAATCCATGATGTCCTACTCTTTGAATTCCTTGGGATTTTTCAATACCAACTGATCCTACCAGATAACCGGTGAATGAAACTGTCAATTACGCTTACTTTAAGAAGGGAATGGAGCTTCCCACACAACACGATCATAGAACGTTGAATTCGCTCCTACTTTTGAAAGAGAATTGTTTATTGTACACCATTTTCAACAGGAAACATTCTCCGTTTTCACACAGTTCTACCTCTTTTTCAATAGGACAAGTTCCGAACATATAACTTCAGATTGAACTTTGAAAACAATCTTACATTACCATTGGAATGTTGTCTGTAATGAAATTAGAAAACATGGTATTCGCGGTTAGTCTTCAGTGAGAAACGTTCATTTCTAACAGCGGGACTACAGAACCTTGATTTCAAGGATAGATTTCAAAGGGTAATTCAATGTTATACACAATTGAATTACAGAACTCCACTTACTCTGTTAGTTTTCTTGCACAATCTATGTTGTTCTTGAAACAGCTTCTAATCTTTTCAGTTCACAGTTAGCTTTCATTAGTAAATGATGCTAGTACAAAATCGGCTAATAGCACATTGCATTCACTGTTAGTTTTCCAGGGGATAAGTTCTTCCTAGACAGCATGTTTACGGAACGTGGAATGGAACGTTGCTATTCATTGAGATATGTTCACTTAGAAAACAGGACTATGCAACATTGAATACAGGCTTAGTTAGGAAAGCAGATTGCTTTACAGTAGAGAACACGAAGAAAAACATGATATTCACGATGAGTTTTCAATGAGAAACGAAAGAATCCAAAATGTCCTACTCTTTGAATTCCTTGGGATTTTTCAATACCAACTGATCCTACCAGATAACCGGTGAATGAAACTGTCAATTACGCTTACTGTAAGAAGGGAATGGAGCTTCCCACACAATACGATCATAGAACATTGAATTCGCTCTTACTTTTGAAAGAGAATTGTTTATTGTACACCGTTTTCAACAGGAAACATTCTCCGTTTTCACACAGCTCTAGCTCTTTGAATTCATCTTCGTTTTCAATAGGCCAAGTTCTGAACATATAACTTCAGATTGAACTGTGAAAACAATCTTAGATTACCATTGGAATGTTGTCTGTAATGAAATTACAGAACATTGTATTTGCGGTTAGTCTTCAGTGAGAAACGGTCATTTCTAACAGCGGGACTACAGAACCTTGATTTCAGGGATAGATTTCAAAGGGTAATTCAATGTTATACACAATTGAATTACAGAACTCCACTTACTCAGTTAGTTTTCTTGCACAATCTATGTTGTTCTTGAAACAGCTTCTAATCTTTTCAGTTCACAATTAGCTTTCATTAGTAAATGATTCTAGTACAAAATCGGCTAATAGCACATTGCATTCACTGTTAGTTTTCCAGGGGATAAGTTCTTCCTAGACAACAGGTTTACGGCACGTTGACTTGAACGTTACTATTCACTGAGAAATGTTCACTTAGAAAACAGGACCATGCAGCTTTGAATACAGGCTTAGTTAGGAAAGCGGATTGCTTTACAGTAGAGAACACGACAGGACAACATGACATTCACCATGAGTTTTCAATGAGAAACGAAAGAAACCAAGATGTCCTACTCTTAGAATTCTTTGGGAATTTTGAATAGCCACGGATCCTACCAGATAACCGGTGAATGAAACTGTCAATTACGCTTACTTTATGAAGGGAATTGTCCTTCCTTCACAATATGATCATAGAACGTTGAATTCGCTCCTACTTTTGAAAGAAAAATGTTTATTGTACACAGTTTTCAACAGGAAACATTCTCAGTATTGACACAGTTCTAGCTCTTTTAATTCATCTTTATTTTCAATAGGAAATGTTCTGAGCATAAAACTTCTGATCGAACTTTGAAAAAAATCTTAGATTACCATTGGAATGTTGTCTGTAATGAAATTACAGAACATTGTATTTACGGTTAGTCTTCAGTGAGAAACGTTCATTTCTAACAGCGGGACTACAAAACATTGATTTAAAGGATAGATTTCAAAGGGTAATTCAATGTTAACACTATTGAATTACAGAACTCCACTTACTCTGTTATTTTCTTGCACAATCTATGTTGTTATTGAAGCAGCTTGTAATCTTTTCAGTTCACAGTTAGCTTTCATTAGTAAATGATGCTAGTACAAAATCGGCTAATAGCACATTGCATTCACTGTTAGTTTTCCAGGGGATAAGTTCTTCCTAGACAACAGGTTTATGGCACGTTGAATTGATCGTTACTATTTATTGAGAAATATTCACTTAGAAAACAGGGCTATGCAACATTAAATACAGGCTTAGTTAGGAAAGCGATTGGCTTTACAGTAGAGGACAGGACAGAACAACATGACATTCACGATGAGTTTTCAATGAGGAACGAAAGAATCCATGATGTCCTACTCTTTGAATTCCTTGAGATTTTTCAATACCAACTGATCCTACCGAATAACTGGTGAATGAAACTGTCAATTACGCTTCCTTTAAGAAGGGAATGGAGCTTCCCACACAATACGATCATAGAACGTTGAATTCGCTCCTACTTTTGAAAGAGAATTGTTTATAGTACACCGTTTTCAACAGGAAACATTCTCCGTTTTCACACAGTTCTAGCTCTTTTAATTCATCTTCGTTTTCAATAGGACAAGTTCCGAACATATAACTTCACATTGAACTTTGAAAACAATCTTAGATTACCATTGGAATGTTGTCTGTAATGAAATTAGAAAACATGGTATTCGCGGTTAGTCTTCAGTGAGAAACGTTCATTTCTAACAGCGGGACTACAGGACCTTGATTTCAAGGATAGATTTCAAAGGGTAATTGAATGTCATACACAATTGAATTCCAGAACTCCACTTAGTCTGTTAGTTTTCTTGCACAATCTATGTTGTTATTGAAACAGATCCTAATCTTTTCAGTTCACAGTTAGCTTTTATTAGTAAATGATTCTAGTACAAAATCGGCTATTAGCACATTGCATTCACTGTTAGTTTTCCAGGGGATAAGTTCTTCCTAGACAGCAAGTTTACAGAACGTTGAATTCACCGTTGCTATTCATTGAGATATGTTCACCTAGAAAACAGGACTATGCAACATTGAATACAGGCTTAATTAGGAAAGCGGATTGCTTTACAGTAGAGAACACGACAGAAAAACATGATATTCACGATGAGTTTTCAATGAGAAACGAAAGAATCCAAGATGTCCTACTCTTTGAATTCCGTGGGATTTTTCAATACCAACTGATCCTACCAGATAACCGGTGAATGAAACTGTCAATTACGCTTACTGTAAGAAGGGAATGGAGCTTCCCACATAATACGATCATAGAACATTGAATTCGCTCCTACTATTGAAAGAGAATTGTTTATTGTACACCGTTTTCAACAGGAAACATTCTCCGTTTTCACACAGCTTTAGCTCTTTGAATTCATCTTCGTTTTCAATAGGACAAGTTCTGAACATATAACTTCAGATTGAACTTTGAAAACAATCTTAGATTACCATTGGAATGTTGTCTGTAATGAAATTACAGAACATTGTATTTGCGGTTAGTCTTCAGTGAGAAACATTCATTTCTAACAGCGGGACTACAGAACCTTGATTTCAAGGATAGATTTCACAGGGTAATTCAATGTTATACACAATTGAATTACAGAACTCCACTTACTCTGTTAGTTTTCTTGCACAATCTATGTTGTTATTGAAACAGATCCTAATCTTTTCAGTTCACAGTTAGCTTTCATTAGTAAATGATTCTAGTACAAAATCGGCTAATAGCACATTGCATTCACTGTTAGTTTTCCAGGGGATAAGTTCTTCCTAGACAGCATGTTTACGGAATGTTGAATAGAACGTTGCTATTCATTGAGATATGTTCACTTAGAAAACAGGACTATGCAACATTGAATACAGGCTTAGTTAGGAAGCGGATTGCTTTACAGTAGAGAACACGAAGAAAAACATGATATTCACGATGAGTTTTCAATGAGAAACGAAAGAATCCATGATGTCCTACTCTTTGAATTCCTTGGGATTTTTCAATACCAACTGATCCTACCAGATAACTGGTGAATGAAACTGTCAATTACGCTTACTGTAAGAAGGGAATGGAGCTTCCCACACAATACGATCATAGAACGTTGAATTCGCTCCTACTTTTGAAAGAGAATTGTTTATTGTACACCGTTTTCAACAGGAAACATTCTCCGTTTTCACACAGGTCTAGCTCTTTGAATTCATCTTCGTTTTCAATAGGACAAGTTCTGAAGATATAACTTCAGATTGAACTTTGAAAACAATCTTAGATTACCATAGGAATGTTGTCTGTAATGAAATTACAGAACATTGTATTTGCGGTTAGTCTTCAGTGAGAAACGTTCATTTCTAACAGCGGGACTACAGAACCTTGATTTCAAGGATAGATTTCAAAGGGTAATTCAATGTTATACACAATTGAATTACAGAACTCCACTTACTCTGTTAGTTATCTTGCACAATCTATGTTGTTCTTGAAACAGCTTCTAATCTTTTCAGTTCACAGTTAGCTTTCATTAGTAAATGATTCTAGTACAAAATCGGCTAATAGCACATTGCATTCACTGTTAGTTTTCCAGGGGATAAGTTCTTCCTAGACAACAGGTTTACGGCACGTTGACTTGAACGTTACTATTCACTGAGAAATGTTCACTTAGAAAACAGGACCATGCAGCATTGAATACAGGCTTAGTTAGGAAAGCGGATTGCTTTACAGTAGAGAACAGGACAGAACCACATGACATTCACCATGAGTTTTCAATGAGAAACGAAAGAAACCAAGATGTCCTACTCTTAGAATTCCTTGTTAATTTTGAATAGCAACAGATCCTACCAGATAACCGGTGAATGAAACTGTCAATTACGCTTACTTTAAGAAGGGAATGGAGCTTCCCACACAATACGATCATAGAACGTTGAATTCGCTCCTACTTTTGAAAGAGAATTGTTTATTGTACACCGTTTTCAACAGGAAACATTCTCCGTTTTCACACAGTTCTAGCTCCTTTTCAATAGGACAAGTTCCGAACATATAACTTCAGATTGAACTTTGAAAACAATCTTAGATTACCATTGGAATGTTGTCTTTAATGTAATTAGAAAACATGGTATTCGCGTTTAGTCTTCAGTGAGAAACGTTCATTTCTAACAGCGGGACTACAGAACATTGATTTCAAGGATAGATTTCAAAGGGTAATTCAATGTTATACACAATTGAATTACAGAACTCCACTTACTCTGTTAGTTTTCTTGTACAATCTATGTTGTTCTTGTACCAGCTTCTAATCTTTTCAGTTCACAGTTACCTTTCATTAGTAAATGATTCTAGTACAAAATCGGCTAATAGCACATTGCATTCACTGTTAGTTTTCCAGGGGATAAGTTCTTCCTAGACAACAGGTTTACGGCACGTTGACTTGAACGTTACTATTCACTGAGAAATGTTCACTTAGAAAACAGGACCATGCAGCATTGAATACAGGCTTAGTTAGGAAAGCAGATTGCTTTACAGTAGAGAACTGGACAGAACAACATGACATTCACCATGAGTTTTCAATGAGAAATGAAAGAAACCAAGATGTCCTACTCTTAGAATTCCTTGGGAATTTTGAATAGCAACTGATCCTACCAGATAACAGGTGAAAGAAACTGTCAATTACGCTTACTTTAAGAAGGGAATTGTCCTTCCTTCACAATATGATCATAGAACGTTGAATTTGCACCTACTTTTGAAAGACAAATGTTTATTGTACACAGTTTTCAACAGGAAACATTCTCAGTATTGACACAGTTCTAGCTTTTTGAATTCATCTTTGTTTTCAATAGGAAATGTTCCGAGCATATAACTTCTGATCGAACTTTGAAAACAATCTTACATTACCATTGGAATGTTGTCTGTAATGAAACTACAGAACATTGTATTTGCAGTTAGTCTTCAGTGAGAAACGTTCATTTCTAACAGCAGGACTACAGAACTTTGATTTCAAGGATAGATTTCAAAGGGTAATTCAATGTTAACAATATTGAATTACAGAACTCCTCTTACTCTGTTATTTTCTTGCACAATCTACGTTGTGATTGAAGAAGCTGGTAATCTTTTCAGTTCACAGTTAGCTTTCATTAGTAAATGATGCTAGTACAAAATCGGCTAATAGCACATTGCATTCACTGTTAGTTTTCCAGCGGATAAGTTCTTCCTAGAGAACAGGTTTATGGCACGTTGAATTGAACGTTACTATTCATTGAGAAATGTTCACTTAGAAAACAGGACTATGCAACATTAAATACAGGCTTAGTTAGGAACGCGATTGGCTTTACAGTAGAGGACAGGACAGAACAACATGATATTCACGATGAGTTTTCAATGAGAAACGAAAGAATCCATGATGTCCTACTCTTTGAATTCCTCGGGATTTTTCAATACCAACTGATCCTACAAGATAACCGGTGAATGAAACTGTCAATTACGCTTACTTTAAGAAAAAGAATGGAGCTTCCCACACAATACGATCATAGAACGTTCAATTCATTCCTACTTTTGAAAGAGAATTGTTTATTGTACACCGTTTTCAACAGGAAACATTCTCCGTTTTCACACAGTTCTAGCTCTTTGAATGCATCTTCGTTTTCAATAGGACAAGTTCCGAACATATAACTTCAGATTGAACTTTGAAAACAATCTTAGATTACCATTGGAATGTTGTCTGTAATGAAATTAGAAAACATGGTATTCGCGGTTAGTCTTCAGTGAGAAACGTTCATTTCTAACAGCGGGACTACAGAACCTTTATTTCAAGGATAGATTTCAAAGGGTAATTCAATGTTATACACAATTGAATTACAGAACTCCACTTACTCGGTTAGTTTTCTTGCACAATCTATGTTGTTATTGAAACAGCTTCTAATCTTTTCAGTTCACAGTTAGCTTTCATTATTAAATGATGCTAGTACAAAATCGGCTAATAGCACATTGCATTCACTGTTAGTTTTCCAGGGGATAAGTTCTTCCTAGACAGCAAGTTTACGGAACGTTGAATTGCACCTTGCTATTCATTGAGATATGTTCACTTAGAAAACAGGACTATGCAACATTGAATACAGCCTTAGTTAGGAAAGCAGATTGCTTTACAGTAGAGAACAGGACAGAACAACATGACATTCACCATGAGATTTCAATGAGAAACGAAAGAAACCAAGATGTCCTACTCTTTGAATTCCTTGGGATTTGTCTATACCAACTGATCCTACGAGATAACCGGTGAATGAAACTGTCAATTTCGCTTACTTTAAGAAGGGAATGGAGCTTCCCACACAATACGATCCTAGAACGTTGAATTCGCTCCTACTTTTGAAAGAGAATTGTTTATTGTACACCGTTTTCAACAGGAAACACTCTCCGTTTTCACACAGTTCTAGCTCTTTGAATGCATCTTCGTTTTCAATAGGACAAGTTCCGAACATATAACTTCAGATTGAACTTTGAAAACAATCTTAGATTACCATTGGAATGTTGTCTGTAATGAAATTTGAAAACATGGTATTCGCGGTTAGTCTTCAGTGAGAAACGTTCATTTCTAACAGCGGGACTACAGAACCTTGATTTCAAGGATAGATTTCAAAGTGTAATTCAATGGTATACACAATTGAATTACAGAACTCCACTTACTCTGTTAGTTTTCTTGCACAATCTATGTTGTTATTGAAACAGCTTCTAATCTTTTCAGTTCACAGTTAGCTTTCAGTTGTAAATGATTCTAGTACAAAATCGGCTAATAGCACATTGCATTCACTGTTAGTTTTCCAGGGGATAAGTTCTTCCTAGACAGCATGTTTACGGAACGTTGAATGGAACGTTGCTATTCATTGAGATATGTTCACTTAGAAAACAGGACTATGCAACATTGAATACAGGCTTAGTTAGAAAAGCGGATTGCTTTACATTAGAGAACACGACAGAAAAACATGATATTCACGATGAGTTCTCAATGAGAAACGATAGAATCCAAGATGTCCTACTCTTTGAATTCCTTGGCATTTTTCAATACCAACTTATCCTACCAGATAACCGGTGAATGAAACTGTCAATTACGCTTACTTTAAGAAGGGAATTGAGCTTTCTACACAATACGTTCATAGAACGTTGAATTCGCTCCTACTTTTGAAAGAGAAATGTTTATTGTACACAGTTTTCAACAGGAAACATTCTCAGTATTGACACAGTTCTAGCTCTTTGAATTCATCTTTGTTTTCAATAGGAAATGTTCTGAGCATATAACTTCTGATCGAACTTTGAAAACAATCTTAGATTACTATTGGAATGTTCTGTGTAATGAAGTTACAGAACATTGTGTTTACGGTTAGTCTTCAGTGAGAAACGTTCATTTCTAACAGTGGGACTACAGAACATTGATTTCAAGGATAGATTTCAAAGGGTAATTCAATGTTAACACTATTGAATTACAGAACTCCACTTCCTCTGTTATTTTCTTGCACAATCTATGTTGTTATTGAAGCAGCTTTTAATCTTTCCAGTTCACAGTTAGCTTTCATTAGTAAATGATGCTAGTACAAAATCGGCTAATAGCACATTGCATTCACTGTTAGTTTTCCAGGGGATAAGTTCTTCCTAGAAAACAGGTTTATGGCACATTGAATTGAACGTTACTATTCATTGAGAAATGTTCACTTAAAAAACAGGACTATGCAACATAAAATACAGGCTTGGTTAGGAAAGCGATTGGCTAAACAGTAGAGGACAGGACAGAACAACATGACATTCACGATGAGTTTTCAATGAGGAACGAAAGAATCCATGATGTCCTACTCTTTGAATTCCTTGGGATTTTTCAATAACAACTGATCCTACCAGATAACCGGTGAATGAAACTGTCAATTACGCTTACTTTAAGAAGGGAATGGAGCTTCCCACACAATACGATCATAGAACGTTGAATTCGCTCCTACCTTTGAAAGAGAATTGTTTATTGTACACCGTTTTCAACAGGAAACATTTTCCGTTTTCACACAGTTCTAGCTCTTTGAATTCATCTTCGTTTTCAATAGGACAAGTTCCGAACATATAACTTCAGATTGAACTTTGAAAACAATCTTAGATTACCACTGTAATGTTGTCTGTAATGAAATTAGAAAACATGGTATTCGCGGTTAGTCTTCAGTGAGAAATGATCATTTCTAAGAGCGGGACTACAGAACCTTGATTTCAAGGATAGATTTCAAAGGGTAATTCAAAGTTATACACAATTGAATTACAGAACTCCACTTACTCTGTTAGTTTTCTTGCACAATCTATGTTGATATTGAAACAGCTTCTAATCTTTTTAGTTCACAGTTAGCTTTCATTAGTAAATGATTCTAGTACAAAATCGGCTAATAGCACATTGCATTCACTGTTAGTTTTCCAGGGGATAAGTTCTTCCTAGACAGCATGTTTATGGAACGTTGAATGGAACGTTGCTATTCATTGAGATATGTTCACTTAGAAAACAGGACTATGCAACATTGAATACAGGCTTAGTTAGAAAAGCGGATTGCTTTACAGTAGAGAACACGACGAAAATCATGATATTCACGATGAGTTTTCAATGAGAAACGAAAGAATCCAAAATGTCCTACTCTTTGAACCTTGGGATTTCTCTATACCACCTGATCCTACCAGATAACTGGTGAATGAAACTGTCAATTACGCTTACTTTAAGAAGGGAATGGAGGTTGCCACACAATACGATCATAGAACGTTGAATTCGCTCCTACTTTTGAAAGAGAATTGTTTATTGTATACCGTTTTCAACAGGAAACATTCTCCGTTTTCACACAGTTCTAGCTCTTTTTCAATAGGACAAGTTCCGAACATATAACTTCAGATTGAACTTTGAAAACAATCTTAGATTACCATTGGAATGTTGTCTGTAATGAAATTAGAAAACATGGTATTCGCGGTTAGTCTTCAGTGAGAAACGTTCATTTCTAACAGCGGGACTACAGAACCTTGGTTTCAAGGATAGATTTCAAAGGGTAATTCAATGTTAACACTATTGAATTACAGAACTCCACTTACTCTGTTATTTTCTTGCACAATCTATGTTGTTATTGAAGCAGCTTGTAATCTTTTCAGTTCACAGTTAGCTTTCATTACTAAATGATGCTAGTACAAAATCGGCTAATGGCACATTGCATTCACTCTTAGTTTTCCAGGGGATAAGTTCTTCCTAGACAACAGGTTTACGGCACGTTGACTTGAACGTTACTATTCATTAAGAAATGTTCACTTAGAAACAGGACCAAGCAGCTTTGAATACAGGCTTAGTTAGGAAAGCGGATTGCTTTACAGTAGAGAACAGGACAGAACAACATGACATTCACGATGAGTTTTCAATGAGAAACGAAAGAAACCAAGATGTCCTACTCTTTGAATTCCTTGGGAATTTTGAATAGCAACTGATCCTACTAGATAACCGGTGAATGAAACTGTCAATTACGCTTACTTTAAGAAGGGAATTGTCCTTCCTTCACAATATGATCTTAGAACGTTGAATTCTCTCCTACTATTGAAAGAAAAATGTTTATTGTACACAGTTTTCAACAGGAAACATTCTCAGTATTGACACAGTTCTAGCTCTTTGAATTCATCTTTGTTTTCAATAGGAAATGTTCCGAGCATATAACTTCTGATCGAACTTTGAAAACAATCTTAAATTACCATTGGAATGTTGTCTGTAGTGAAAATACAGAACATTGTATTTGCTGTTAGTCTTCAGTGAGAAACGTTCATTTCTAACAGCGGGACTACAGAACATTGATTTCAAGGATAGATTTCAAACGGTAATTCAATGTTAACACTATTGAATTACAGAACTCCACTTACTCTGTTATTGTCTTGCACAATCTATGTTGTTATTGAAGCAGCTTGTATTCTTTGCAGTTCACAATTAGCTTTCATTAGTAAATGATGCTAGTACAAAATCGGCTAATAGCACATTGCATTCACTGTTAGTTTTCCAGGGGATAAGTTCTTCCTAGAAAACAGGTTTATGGCACGTTGAATTGAACGTTACTATTCATTGAGAAATGTTCACTTAGAAAACAGGACTATGCAACATTTAATACAGGCTTAGTTAGGAAAGCGATTGGCTAAACAGTAGAGGACAGGACAGAACAACATGAAATTCACGATGAGTTTTCAATGAGGAACGAAAGAATCCATGATGTCCTACTCTTTGAAGTCCTTGGGATTTTTCAATACCAACTGATCCTACCAGATAACAGGTGAATGAAACTGTCAATTACGCTTACTTTAAGAAGGGAATGGAGCTTCCCACACAATACGATCATAGAACATTGAATTCGCTCCTACCTTTGAAAGAGAATTGTTTATTGTACACCGTTTTCAACAGGAAACATTTTCCGTTTTCACACAGTTCTAGCTCTTTGAATTCATCTTCGTTTTCAATAGGACAAGTTCCGAACATATAACTTCAGATTGAACTTTGAAAACAATCTTAGATTACCATTGGAATGTTGTCTGTAATGAAATGAGAAAACATGGTATTCGCGGTTAGTCTTCAGTGAGAAACGTTCATTTCTAACAGCGGGACTACAGAACCTTGATTTCAAGGATAGATTTCAAAGGGTAATTCAATGTTATACACAATTGAATTACAGAACTCCACTTACTCTGTTAGTTTTCTTGCACAATCTATGTTGTTCTTGAAACAGCTTCTAATATTTTCAGTTCACAGTTAGCTTTCATTAGTAAATGATTCTAGTACAAAATCGGCTAATAGCACATTGCATTCACTGTTAGTTTTGCAGGGGATAAGTTCTTCCTAGGCAGCATGTTTACGGAACGTTGAATGGAACGTTGCTATTCATTGAGATATGTTCACTTAGAAAACAGGACTATGCAACATTGAATACAGGCTTAGTTAGGAAAGCGGATTGCTTTACAGTAGAGAACACGACGAAAAACATGATGTTCACCATGAGTTTTCAATGAGAAACGAAAGAATCCAAAATGTCCTACTCTTTGAACCTTGGGATTTCTCTATACCAACTGATACTACCAGATAACTGGTGAATGAAACTGTCAATTACGCTTCCTTTAAGAAGGGAATGGAGCTTCCCACACAATAAGATCATAGAACGTTAAATCGCTCCTACTTTTGAAAGAGAATTGTTTATTGTACACCGTTTTCAACAGGAAACATTCTCCATTTTCACACAGTTCTAGCTCTTTGAATTCATCTTCGTTTTCAATAGGAGAAGTTCCGAACATATAAATTCAGATTGAACTTTGAAAACATTCTTAGATTACCATTGGAAGGTTGTCTGTAATGAAATTAGAAAACATGGTATTCGCGGTTAGTCCTCAGTGAGAAACGTTCATTTCTAAGAGCGGGACTACAGAACCTTGATTTCAAGGATAGATTTCAAAGGGTAATTCAATGTTATACACTATTGAATTACAGAATTCCACTTACTCTGTTATTTTCTTGCACAATCTATGTTGTTATTGAAGCAGCTTGTAATCTTTTCAGTTCACAGTTAGCTTTCATTAGTAAATGATGCTAGTACACAATCGGCTAATAGCGCATTCCATTCACTGTTAGTTTTACAGGGGATAAGTTCTTCCTAGAAAACAGGTTTACAGCACGTTGAATTGAACGTTACTATTCATTGAGAAATGGTCACTTAGAAAACAGGACTATGCAACATTAAATACAGGCTTAGTTAGGAAAGCGATTGGCTTTGCAGTAGAGGACAGGACAGAACAACATGACATTGACGATGAGTTTTCAATGAGGAACGAAAGAATCCATGATGTCCTACTCTTTGAATTCCTTGGGATTTTTCAAAACCAACTGATCCTACGAGATAACCGGTGAATGAAACTGTCAATTACGCTTACTTTAAGAAGAGATCGGAGCTTCCCACACAATACGATAATAGAACGTTGAATTCGCTCCTACCTTTGAAAGAGAATTGTTTATTGTACACCGTTTTCAACAGGAAACATTTTCCGTTTTCACACAGTTCTAGCTCTTTGAATTCATCTTCGTTTTCAATAGGACAAGTTCCGAACATATAACTTCAGATTGAACTTTGAAAACAATCTTAGATTACCATTAGAATGTTGTCTGTAATGAAATTAGAAAACATGGTATTCGCGGTCAGTCTTCAGTGAGAAATGATCATTTCTAAGAGCGGGACTACAGAACCTTGATTTCAAGGATAGATTTCAAAGGGTAATTCAATGTTATACACAATTGAATTACAAAACTCCACTTACTCTGTTAGTTTTCTTGCACAATCTATGTTGTTATTGAAACAGCTTCTAATCTTTTCAGTTCACAGTTAGCTTTCATTAGTAAATGATTCTACTACAAAATCGGCTAATAGCACACTGCATTCACTGTTAGTTTTCCAGGGGATAAGTTCTTCCTAGACAGCATGTTTACGGAACGTTGAATGGAACGTTGCTATTCATTGAGATATGTTCACTTAGAAAACAGGACTATGCAACATTTAATACAGGCTTAGTTAGGAAAGCGGATTGCTTTACAGTAGAGAACACGACGAAAAACATGATATTCACGATGAGTTTTCAATGAGAAACGAAAGAATCCAAAATGTCCTACTCTTTGAACCTTGGGATTTCTCTATACCAACTGATCCTACCAGATAACCGGTGAATGAAACTGTCAAGTACGCTTACTTTAAGAAGGGAATGGAGCTTCCCACACAATACGATCATAGAAAGTTGAATTCGCTCCTACATTTGAAAGAGAATTGTTTATTGTACACCGTTTTCAACAGGAAACATTTTCCGTTTCCACACAGTTCTAGCTCTTTGAATTCATCTTCGTTTTCAATAGGACAAGTTCCGAACATATAACTTCAGATTGAACTTTGAAAACAATCTTAGATTACCATTGTATTGTTGTCTGTAATGAAATTAGAAAACATGGTATTCGCGGTTAGTCTTCAGTGAGAAACGTTCATTTCTAACAGCGGGACTACAGAACCTTGATTTCAAGGATAGATTTCAAAGGGTAATTCAATGTTATACACAATTGAATTACAGAACTCCACTTACTCTGTTAGTTTTCTTGCACAATCTATGTTGTTATTGAAACAGCTTCTAATCTTTTCAGTTCACCGTTAGCTTTCATTAGTAAATGATTCTAGTACAAAATCGGCTAATAGCACATTGCATTCACTGTTAGTTTTCCAGGGGATAAGTTCTTCCTAGACAACAGGTTTACAGCACGTTGACTTGAACGTTACTATTCATTGAGAAATGTTCACTTAGAAAACAGGACCATGCAGCTTTGAATACAGGCTTAGTTAGGAAAGCGGATTTCTTCACAGTAGAGAACAGGACAGAACAACATGACATTCACGTTGAGTTTTCAATGAGAAACGAAAGAAACCAAGATGTCCTACTCTTAGAATTCCCTGGGAATATTGAATAGCAACTGGTCCTACCAGATAACCGGTGAATGAAACTGTCAATTACGCTTACTTTAAGAAGGGAATTGTCCTTCCTTCACAATATGACCATAGAACGTTGAATTCATCCTACTTTTGAAAGAAAAAGGTTTATTGTACACAGTTTTCAACAGGAAACATTCTCAGTATTGACACAGTTCTAGCTCTTTGAATTCACCTTGTTTTCAATAGGAAATGTTCCGAGCATATAACTTCTGATCGAACTTTGAAAACAATCTTAGATTACCATTGGAATGTTGCCTGTAATGAAATTACAGAACATTGTATTTGCGGTTAGTCTTCAGTGAGAAACGGTCAATTCTAACAGCGAGATTACAGAACATTGATTTCAAGGATAGATTTCAAAGGGTAATTCAATGTTAACACTATTGAATTACAGAACTCCACTTACTCTGTTATTTTCTTGCACAATCTATGTTGTTATTGAAGCAGCTTGTAATCTTTTCAGTTCATAGTTAGCTTTCATTAGTAAATGATGCTAGTACAAAATCGGCTAATAGCACATTGCATTCACTGTTAGTTTTCCAGGGGATAAGTTCTTCCTAGACAGCATGTTTACGGATCGTTGAATGGAACGTTGCTATTCATTGAGATATGTTCACTTAGAAAACAGGACTATGCAACATTGAATACAGGCTTAGTTAGGCAAGCGGATTGCTTTACAGTAGAGAACACGACGAAAAACATGATATTCACGATGAGTTTTCAATGAGAAACGAAAGAATCCAAAATGTCCTACTCTTTGAATTCCTTGGGATTTTTCAATACCAACTGATCGTACCAGATAACCGGTGAATGAAAATGTCAATTACCCTTACTTTAAGAAGGGAATGGAGCTTCCCACACAATACGATCATAGAACGTTGATCGCTCCGACTTTTGAAAGAGAATTGTTTATTGTACACCGTTTTCAACAGGAAACATTCTCCGTTTTCACACAGTTCTAGCTCTTTGAATTCATCTTCGTTTTCAATAGGACAAGTTCCGAACATATAACTTCAGATTGAACTTTGAAAACAATCTTAGATTACCATTGGAATGTTGTCTGTAATTAAATTAGAAAACATGGTATTCGCGGTTAGTCTTCAGTGAGAAACGTTCATTTCTAACAGCGGACTACAGAACCTTGATTTCAAGGATAGATTTCAAAGGGTAATTCAATGTTATACACAATTGAATTACAGAACTCCACTTATCTGTTAGTTTTCTTGCACAATCTATGTTGTTCTTGAAACAGCTTCTAATCTTTTCAGTTCACAGTTAGCTTTCATTAGTAAATGACGCTAGTACAAAATCGGCTAAAAACACATTGCCTTCACTGTTAGTTTTCCAGGGGATAAGTTCTTCCTAGACAACAGGTTTACGGCACGTTAACTTCAACGTTCCCATTCAATGAGAAATGTTAACTTCTAAAACAGCACCATGTAGCTTGGAATACAGGCTTAGTTAGGAAAGCGGATAGCTTTACAGTAGAGAACAGGACAGAACAACATGACATTCACGATGAGTTTTCAATGAGAAACGAAAGAAACCAAGATGTCCTACTATTGAAATTCCTTGGGAATTTTGAATAGCAACTGATCCTACCAGATAACCGTTGAATGAAACTGTCAATTACGCTTACTTTGAGAAGGGAATTGTCCTTCCTTCACAATATGAACATAGAACGTTGAATTCACTCCTAGATTTGAACGAGAATTGTTTATTGTACACAGTTTTCCACAGGAAACATTCTCAGTATTGACACAGTTCTAGCTCTTTGAATTCATCTTTGTTTTCAATAGGAAATGTTCCGAGCATATAACTTCTGATCGAACTTTGAAAACAATCTTAAATTACCATTGGAATGTTGTCTGTAATGAAATTACAGAACATTGTATTTGCGGTTAGTCTTCAGTGAGAAACGTTCATTTCTAACAGCGGGACTACAGAACATTGATTTCAAGTATAGATTTCAAAGGGTAATTCAATGTTAACACTATTGAATTACAGAACTCCACTTACTCTGTTATTTTCTTGCACAATCTATGTTGTTATTGAAGCAGCTTGTAATCTTTTCAGTTCACAGTTAGCTTTCATTAGTAAATGAGGCTAGTACAAAATCGGCTAATAGCACATTGCATTTACTGTTAGTTTTCCAGGGGATAAGTTCTTCCTAGAAAACAGGTTTATGGCACGTTGAATTGAACGTTACTATTCATTGAGAAATGTTCACTTAGAATACAGGACTATGCAACATTAAATACAGGCTTAGTTTGGAAAGCGATTGGCTTTACAGTAGAGGACAGGACAGAACAACATGACATTCACGATGAGTTTTCAATGAGGAACGAAAGAATCCATGATGTCCTACTCTTTGAATTCCTTGGGATTTTTCAATACCAACTGATCCTACCAGATAACCGGTGAATGAAACTGTCAATTACGCTTACTTTAAGAAAAAGAATGGAGCTTCCCACACAATACGATCATAAAACGTTGAATTCGCTCCTACTTTTGAAAGAGAATTGTTTATTGTACACTGTTTTCAACAGGAAACATTCTCCGTTTTCACACAGTTCTAGCTCTTTGAATTCATCTTCGTTTTCAATAGGACAAGTTCCGAACATATAACTTCAGATTGAACTTTAAAAACAATCTTAGATTACCATTGGAATGTTGTCTGTAATGAAATTAGAAAACATGGAATTCGCGGTTAGTCTTCAGTGAGAAACGTTCTTTTCTAACAGCGGGACTACAGAACCTTGATTTCAAGGATAGATTTCAAAGTGTAATTCAATGTTATACACAATTGAATTACAGAACTCCACTTACTCTGTTAGTTTTCTTGCACAATCTATGTTGTTATTGAAACAGCTTCTAATCTTTTCAGTTCACAGTTAGCTTTCATTAGTAAATGATTCTAGTACAAACTCGGCTAATAGCACATTGCATTCACTGTTAGTTTTCCAGGGGATAAGTTCTTCCTAGACAGCCTGTTTACGGAACGTTGAATGGAACGTTGCTATTCATTGAGATATGTTCACTTAGAAAACAGGACTATGCAACATTGAATACAGGCTTAGTTAGGAAAGCGGATTGCTCTACAGTAGAGAACACGACGAAAAACATGATATTCACGATGAGTTTTCAATGAGAAACGAAAGAATCCAAAATGTCCTACTCTTTGAACCTTGGGATTTCTCTATACCAACTGATCCTACCAGATAACCGGTGAATGATACTGTCAAGTACGCTTACTTTAAGAAGGGAATGGAGCTTCCCACACAATACGATCATAGAACGTTGAATTCGCTCCTACATTTGAAAGAGAATTGTTTATTGTACACCGTTTTCAACAGGAAACATTTTCCGTTTCCACACAGTTCTAGCTCTTTGAATTCATCTTCGTTTTCAATAGGACAAGTTCCGAACATATAACGTCAGATTGAACTTTGAAAACAATCTAGATTATCATTGGAATGTTGTCAGTAATGAAATTAGAAAACATGGTATTCGCGGTCAGTCTTCAGTGAGAAATGTTCATTTCTAAGAGCGGGACTACAGAACCTTGATTTCAAGGATAGATTTCAAAGGGTAATTCAATGTTATACACAATTGAATTACAGAACTCCACTTACTCTGTTAGTTTTCTTGCACAATCTATGTTGTTATTGAAACAGCTTCTAATCTTTTCAGTTCACAGTTAGCTTTCATTAGTAAATGATTGTAGTACAAAATCCGCTAATAGCACATTGCATTCACTGTTAGTTTTCCAGGGGATAAGTTCTTCCTAGACAGCATGTTTACGGAACGTTGAATGGAACGTTGCTATTCATTGAGATATGTTCACTTAGAAAACGGGACTATGCAACATTTAATACAGGCTTAGTTAGGAAAGCGGATTGCTTTACAGTAGAGAACACGACGAAAAACATGATATTCACAATGAGATTTCAATGAGAAACGAAAGAATCCAAAATGTCCTACTCTTTGAATTCCTTGGGATTTTTCAATACCAACAGATCCTACCAGATAACCGGTGAATGAAACTGTCAATTACGCTTACTTTAAGAAGGGAATGGAGCTTCCCAAACAATGCGATCATAGAACGTTGAATTCGCTCCTACTTTTGAAAGAAAATTGTTTATTGTACACCGTTTTCAACAGGAAACATTCTCCGTTTTCACACAGTTCTAGCTCTTTGAATTCATCTTCGTTTTCAATAGGACAAGTTCCGAACATATAACTTCAGATTGAACTTTGAAAACAATCTTAGACTACCATTGGAATGTTGTCTCTAATGAAATTAGAAAACATGGTATTCGCGGTTAGTCTTCAGTGAGAAACGTTCATTTCTAACAGCGGGACTACAGAACCTTGATTTCAAGGATAGATTTCAAAGGGTAATTCAATGTAAAACACAATTGAATTACAGAACTCCACTTACTCTGTTAGTTTTCTTGCACAATCTATGTTGTTATTGAAACAGCTTCTAATATTTTCAGTTCATAGTTAGCTTTCATTAGTAAATGATTCTAGTACAAAATCGGCTAATAGCACATTGCATTCACTGTTAGTTTTCCAGGGGATAAGTTCTTCCTAGACAACACGTTTACGGCACGTTAACTTCAACGTTCCCATTCAATGAGAAATGTTAACTTCTAAAACAGGACCATGCAGCTTTGAATACAGGCTTAGTTAGGAAAGCGGATTTCTTCACAGTAGAGAACAGGACAGAACAACATGACATTCACGTTGAGTTTTCAATGAGAAACGAAAGAAACCAAGATGTCCTACTCTTAGAATTCCCTGGGAATATTGAATAGCAACTGGTCCTACCAGATAACCGGTGAATGAAACTGTCAATTACGCTTACTTTAAGAAGGGATTTGTCCTTCCTTCACAATATGACCATAGAACGTTGAATTCATCCTACTTTTGAAAGAAAAAGGTTTATTGTACACAGTTTTCAACAGGAAACATTCTCAGTATTGACACAGTTCTAGCTCTTTGAATTCACCTTGTTTTCAATAGGAAATGTACCGAGCATATAACTTCTGATCGAACTTTGAAAACAATCTTAGATTACCATTGGAATGTTGTCTGTAATGAAATTACAGAACATTGTATTTGCGGTTAGTCTTCAGTGAGAAACGTTCAATTCTAACAGCGAGATTACAGAACATTGATTTCAAGGATAGATTTCAAAGGGTAATTCAATGTTAACACTATTGAATTACAGAACTCCACTTACTCTGTTATTTTCTTGCACAATCTATGTTGTTATTGAAGCAGCTTGTAATCTTTTCAGTTCACAGTTAGCTTTCATTAGTAAATGAGGCTAGTACAAAATCGGCTAATAGCACATTGCATTCACTGTTAGTTTTCCAGGGGATAAGTTCTTCCTAGACAGCATGTTTACGGAACGTTGAATGGAACGTTGCTATTCATTGAGATATGTTCACTTAGAAAACAGGACTATGCAACATTGAATACAGGCTTAGTTAGGCAAGCGGATTGCTTTACAGTAGAGAACACGACGAAAAACATGATATTCACGATGAGTTTTCAATGAGAAACGAAAGAATCCAAAGTGTCCTTCTCTTTGAATTCCTTGGGATTTTTCAATACCAACTGATCGTACCAGATAACCGGTGAATGAAAATGTCAATTACCCTTACTTTAAGAAGGGAATGGAGCTTCCCACACAATACGATCATAGAACGTTGATCGCTCCGACTTTTGAAAGAGAATTGTTTATTGTACACCATTTTCAACAGGAAACATTCTCCGTTTTCACACAGTTCTAGCTCTTTGAATGCATCTTCATTTTCAATAGGACAAGTTCCGAACATATAACTTCAGATTGAACTTTGAAAACAATCTTAGATTACCATTGGAATGTTGTCTGTAATTAAATTAGAAAACATGGTATTCGCGGTTAGTCTTCAGTGAGAAACGTTCATTTCTAACAGCGGACTACAGAACCTTGATTTCAAGGATAGATTTCAAAGGGTAATTCAATGTTATACACAATTGAATTACAGAACTCCACTTATCTGTTAGTTTTCTTGCACAATCTATGTTGTTCTTGAAATAGCTTCTAATCTTTTCAGTTCACAGTTAGCTTTCATTAGTAAATGACGCTAGTACAAAATCGGCTAAAAACACATTGCCTTCACTGTTAGTTTTCCAGGGGATAAGTTCTTTCTAGACAGCAGGTTTACGGAACGTTGAATGGAACGTTGCTATTCATTGAGATATGTTCACTTAGAAAACAGGACTATGCAAACTTGAATACAGGCTTAGTTAGGAAAGCGGATTGCTCTACAGTAGAGAACACGACGAAAAACATGATATTCACGATGAGTTTTCAATGAGAAACGAAAGAATCCAAAATGTCCTACTCTTTGAACCTTGGGATTTCTCTATACCAACTGATCCTACCAGATAACCGGTGAATGAAACTGTCAAGTACGCTTACTTTAAGAAGGGAATGGAGCTACCCAACAATACGATCATAGAACGTTGAATTCGCTCCTACTTTTGAAAGAGAATTGTTTATTGTACACTGTTTTCAACAGGAAACATTCTCCGTTTTCACACAGTTCTAGGTCTTTGAATTCATCTTCGTTTTCAATATGACAAGTTCCGAACATATAACTTCAGATTGAACTTTAAAAACAATCTTAGATTACCATTGGAATGTTGTCTGTAATGAAATTAGAAAACATGGAATTCGCGGTTAGTCTTCAGTGAGAAACGTTCATTTCTATCAGCGCGACTACAGAACCTTGATTTCAAGGATAGATTTCAAAGGGTAATTCAATGTTATACACAATTGAATTAAAGAACTACACTTACTCTGTTAGTGTTCTTGCACAATCTATGTTGTTATTGAAGCAGCTTGTAATCATTTCAGTTCACAGTTAGCTTTCATTAGTAAATGATCCTAGTACAAAATCGGCTAATAGCACATTGCATTCACTGTTAGTTTTCCAGGGGATAAGTTCTTCCTAGACAACAGGTTTACAGCACGTTGACTTGAACGTTACTATTCATTGAGAAATGTTCACTTAGAAAACAGGACCATGCAGCTTTGAATACAGGCTTAGTTAGGAATGCGATTGGCTTTACAGTAGGGGACAGGACAGAACAACATGACAATCAAGATGAGTTTTCAATGAGGAATGAAAAATCCATGATGTCCTGCTCTTTGAATTCCTTGGGATTTTTCAATACCAACTGATCCTACCAGATAACCGGTGAATGAAACTGTCAATTACGCTTACTTTCAGAAGGGAATGGAGCTTCCCACACAATACGATCATAGAACGTTGAATTCGCTCCTACTTTTGAAAGAGAAATGTTTATTGTACACAGTTTTCAACAGGAAACATTCTCAGTATTGACACAGTTCTAGCTCTTTGAATTCATCTTTGTTTTCAATAGGAAATGTTCCGAGCATATAACTTCTGATCGAACTTTGAAAACAATCTTAGATTACCATTGGAATGTTGTGTGTAATGAAATTACAGAACATTGTATTTACGGTTAGTCTTCAGTGAGAAACGTTCATTTCTAACAGCGGGACTACAGAACATTGATTTCAAGGATAGATTTCAAAGGGTAATTCAATGTTAACACTATTGAATTACAGAACTCCACTTACTCTGTTATTTTCTTGCACAATCTATGTTGTTATTGAAGCAGCTTGTAATCTTTTCAGTTCACAGTTAGCTTTCATTAGTAAATGATGGTAGTACAAAATCGGCTAATAGCACATTGCATTCACTGTTAGTTTTCCAGGGGATAAGTTCTTCCTAGACAACGGATTTACGGCACATTAACTTGAACGTTACTATTCATTGAGAAATGTTCACTTAGAAAACAGGACCATGCAGCTTTGAATACAGGCTTAGTTAGGAAAGCGGATTGCTTTACAGTAGAGAACAGGACAGAACAAGATGACATTCATGATGAGTTTTCAATGAGGAACGAAAGAATCCATGATGTCCTAGTCTTTGAATTCCTTGGGATTTTTCAATACCAACTGATCCTACCAGATAACCGGTGAAGGAAACTGTGAATTACGCTTACTTTAAGAAGGGAATAGAGCTACCCACACAATACGATCATAGAACGTTGAATTCGCTCCTACTTTTGAAAGAGAATTGTTTATTGTACACCGTTTTCAACAGGATACATTCTCCGTTTTCACACAGTTCTAGCTCTTTTTCAATAGGACAAGTTCCGAACATATAACTTCAGATGGAACTTTGAAAACAATCTTAGATTACCATTGGAATGTTGTCTGTAATGTAATTAGAAAACATGGTATTCGCGGTTAGTCTTCAGTGAGAAACGTTCATTTCTAACAGCGGGACTACAGAACCTTGATTTCAAGTATAGATTTCAAAGGGTAGTTCAATGTTATACACAATTGAATTACAGAACTCCACTTACTCTGTTAGTTTTCTTGCACAATCTATGTTGTTCTGGAAACAGCTTCTAATCTTTTCAGTTCACAGTTAGCTTTCATTAGTAAATGATTCTAGTACAAAATCGGCTAATAGCACATTGCATTCACTGTTAGTTTTCCAGGGGATGAGTTTTTCCTAGACAACAGGTTGACGGCACGTTGACTTGAACGTTACTATTCATTGAGAAATGTTCACTTAGAAAACAGGACCATGCAGCTTTGAATACAGGCTTAGTTAGGAAAGCGGATTGCTTTACAGTAGAGAACAGGACAGAACAACATGACATTCACGATGAGTTTTCAATGAGAAACGAAAGACACCAAGATGTCCTACTCTTAGAATTCCTTGGGAATTTTGAATAGCAACTGATCCTACCAGATAACCGGTGAATGAAACTGTCAATTACGCTTACTTTAAGAAGGGAATTGGCCTTCCTTCACAATATGATCATAGAACGTTGAATTCGCTCCTACATTTGAAAGAAAAATGTTTCTTGTACACAGTTTTCAACAGGAAACATTCTCAGTATTGACACAGTTCTAGCTCTTTGAATTCATATTTGTTTTCAATAGGAAATGTTCCGAGCATATAACTTCTGATTGAACTTTGAAGACAATCTTAGATTACCATTGGAATGTTGTCCGTAATGAAATTACAGAACATTGTATTTGCGGTTAGTCTTCAGTGAGAAACGTTCATTTCTAACAGCGGGAGTACAGAATATTGATTTCAAGGATAGATTTCATAGGGTAATTCAATGTTAACACTATTGAATTACAGAACTCCACTTACTCTGTTATTTTCTTGCACAATCTATGTTGTTATTGAGGCAGCTTGTAATCTTTTCAGTTCACAGTTAGCTTTCATTAGTAAATGATGCTAGTACAAAATCGGCTAATAGCACATTGCATTCACTGTTAGTTTTCCAGGGGATAAATTCTTCCTAGAAAACAGGTTTATCACACGTTGAATTGAACGTTACTATTCATTGAGAAATGTTCACTTAGAAAACAGGACTATGCAATATTAAATACAGGCTTAGTTAGGAAAGCGATTGGCTTTACAGTAGAGGACAGGACAGAACAACATGATATTCACGATGAGTTTTCAATGAGGAACGAAAGAATCCATGATGTCCTACTCTTTGAATTCCTTGGGATTTTTCAATACCAACTGATCCTACCAGATAACCGGTGAATGAAACTGTCAATTACGCTTATTTTAAGAAGGGAATGGAGCTTCCCACACAATACGATCATAGAACGTTGAATTCGCTCCTACTTTTGAAAGAGAATTGTTTATTGTACACCGTTTTCAACAGGAAACATTCTCCGTTTTCACACAGTTCTAGCTCTTTGAATTCATCTTCGTTTTCAATAGGACAAGTTCCGAACATATAACTTCAGATTGAACTTTGAAAACAATCTTAGATTACCATTGGAATGTTGTCTGTAATGAAATTAGAAAACATGGTATTCGCGATCAGTCTTCAGTGAGAAATGTTCATTTCTAAGAGCGGGACTACAGAACCTTGATTTCAAGGATAGATTTCAAAGGGTAGTTCAATGTTATACATAATAGAATTACAGAACTCCACTTACTCTGTTAGTTTTCTTGCACAATCTATGTTGTTCTTGAAACAGCTTCTAATCTTTTCAGTGCACAGTTAGCTTTCATTAGTAAATGATTCTAGTACAAAATTGGCTAATAGTACATTGCATTCACTGTTAGTTTTCCAGGGGATAAGTTCTTCCTAGACAACAGGTTGATGGCACGTTGACTTGACGTTACTATTCATTGAGAAATGCTCACTTAGAAAACAGGACCATGCAGCTTTGAATACAGGCTTAGTTAGGAAAGCGGATTGCTTTACAGTAGAGAACAGGACAGAAGAAGATGACATTCATGATGAGTTTTCAATGAGGAACGAAAGAATCCATGATGTCCTACTCTTTGAATTCCTTGGGATTTTTCAATACCAACTGATCCTACCAGATAACCGGTAAAGGAAACTGTCAATTACGCTTACTTTAAGAAGGGAATGGAGCTTCCCACACAATACGATCATAGAACGTTGAATTCGCTCCTACTTTTGAAAGAGAATTGTTTATTGTACACCGTTTTCAACAGGATACAGTCTCCGTTTTCACACAGTTCTAGCTCTTTTTCAATAGGACAAGTTCCGAACATATAACTTCAGATGGAACTTTGAAAACAATCTTAGATTACCATTGGAATGTTGTCTGTAATGAAATTAGAAAACATGGTATTCGCGGTCAGTCTTCAGTGAGAAATGTTCATTTCTAAGAGCGGGACTACAGAACCTTGATTTCAAGGATAGATTTCAAAGGGTAATTCAATGTTAACACTATTGAATTACAGAACTCCCCTTACTCTGTTATTTTCTTGCACAATCTATGTTGTTATTGAGGCAGCTTGTAATCTTTTCAGTTCACAGTTAGCTTTCATTAGCAAATGATGCTAGTACAAAATCGGCTAATAGCACATTGCATTCACTGATAGTTTTCCAGGGGATAAGATCTTCCTAGAAAACAGGTTTACAGCACGTTGAATTGAACGTTACTGTTCATTGAGAAATGTTCACTTAGAAAACAGGACTATGCAACATTAAATACAGGCTTAGTTAGGAAAGCGATTGGCTTTACAGTAGAGGACAAGACACAACAACATGACATTCACGATGAGTTTTCAATGAGGAACGAAAGAATCCATGATGTCCTACTCTTTGAATTCCTTGGGATTTTTCAATACCAACTGATCCTACCAGATAACCGATGAATGAAACTGTCAATTACGCTTACTTTAAGAAGGGAATGGAGCTTCCCACACAATACGATCATAGAACGTTGAATTCGCTCCTACTTTTGAAAGAGAATTGTTTATTGTACACCGTTTTCAACAGGAAACATTCTCCGTTTTCACACAGTTCTAGGTCTTTGAATTCATCTTCGTTTTCAATAGGACAAGTTCCGAACATATAACTTCAGATTGAACTTTGAAAACAATCTTAGATTACCATTGGAATGTTGTCTGTAATGAAATTAGAAAACATGGTATTCGCGGTCAGTCTTCAGTGAGAAATGTTCATTTCTAAGAGCGGGACTACACAACTTTGATTTCAAGGATAGATTTCAAAGGGTAATTCAATGTTATACATAATAGAATTACAGAACTCCACTTACACTGTTAGTTTTCTTGCACAATCTATGTTGTTCTTGAAGCAGCTTCTAATGTTTTCAGTTCACAGTTAGCTTTCATTAGTAAATGATTGTAGTACAAAATTGGCTAATACCACATTGCATTCACTGTTAGTTTTCCAGGGGATGAGTTCTTCCTAGACAACAGGTTTATGGCACGTTGACTTGAACGTTACTATTCATTGAGAAATGTTCACTTAGAAAACAGGACCATGCAGCTTTGAATACAGGCTTAGTTAGGAAAGCGGATTGCTTTACAGTAGAGAACAGGACAGAAGAAGATGACATTCATGATGAGTTTTCAATGAGGAACGAAAGAATCCATGATGTCCTACTCTTTGAATTCCTTGGGATTTTTCAATACCAACTGATCCTACCAGATAACCGGTGAAGGAAACTGTCAATTACGCTTACTTTAAGAAGGGAATGGAGCTTCCCACACAATACGATCATAGAACGTTGAATTCGCTCCTACTTTTGAAAGAGAATTGTTTATTGTACACCGTTTTCAACAGGAAACATTCTCCGTTTTCACACAGGTCTAGCTCTTTGTATTCATCTTCGTTTTCAATAGGACAAGTTCCGAAAATATAACTTCAGATGGAACTTTGAAAACAATCTTAGATTACCATTGGAATGTTGTCTGTAATGAAATTAGAAAACATGGTATTCGCGGTTAGTCTTCAGTGAGAACCGTTCATTTCTAACAGCAGGACTACAGAACCTTGTTTTCAAGGATAGATTTCAAAGGGTAATTCAATGTTATACACAATTGAATTACAGAACTCCACTTACTCTGTTAGTTTTCTTGCACAATCTATGTTGTTCTTGAAGCAGCTTCTAATGTTTTCAGTTCACAGTTAGCTTTCATTAGTAAATGATTGTAGTACAAAATTGGCTAATACCACATTGCATTCACTGTTAGTTTTCCAGGGGATGAGTTCTTCCTAGACAACAGGTTTACGGCACGTTGACTTGAACGTTACTATTCATTGAGAAATGTTCACTTAGAAAACAGGACCATGCAGCTTTGAATACAGGCTTAGTTAGGAAAGCGGATTGCTTTACAGTAGAGAACAGGACAGAAGAAGATGACATTCATGATGAGTTTTCAATGAGGAACGAAAGAATCCATGATGTCCTACTCTTTGAATTCCTTGGGATTTTTCAATACCAACTGATCCTACCAGATAACCGGTGAAGGAAACTGTCAATTACGCTTACTTTAAGAAGGGATTTGTCCTTCCTTCACAATATGACCATAGAACGTTGAATTCATCCTACTTTTGAAAGAAAAAGGTTTATTGTACACAGTTTTCAACAGGAAACATTCTCAGTATTGACACAGTTCTAGCTCTTTGAATTCACCTTGTTTTCAATAGGAAATGTACCGAGCATATAACTTCTGATTGAACTTTGAAAACAATCTTAGATTACCATTGGAATGTTGTCTGTAATGAAATTACAGAACATTGTATTTGCGGTTAGTCTTCAGTGAGAAACGTTCAATTCTAACAGCGAGATTACAGAACATTGATTTCAAGGATAGATTTCAAAGGGTAATTCAATGTTAACACTATTGAATTACAGAACTCCACTTACTCTGTTATTTTCTTGCACAATCTATGTTGTTATTGAAGCAGCTTGTAATCTTTTCAGTTCACAGTTAGCTTTCATTAGTAAATGAGGCTAGTACAAAATCGGCTAATAGCACATTGCATTCACTGTTAGTTTTCCAGGGGATAAGTTCTTCCTAGACAGCATGTTTACGGAACGTTGAATGGAACGTTGCTATTCATTGAGATATGTTCACTTAGAAAACAGGACTATGCAACATTGAATACAGGCTTAGTTAGGCAAGCGGATTGCTTTACAGTAGAGAACACGACGAAAAACATGATATTCACGATGAGTTTTCAATGAGAAACGAAAGAATCCAAAGTGTCCTTCTCTTTGAATTCCTTGGGATTTTTCAATACCAACTGATCCTACCAGATAACCGGTGAATGAAAATGTCAATTACCCTTACTTTAAGAAGGGAATGGAGCTTCCCACACAATACGATCATAGAACGTTGATCGCTCCGACTTTTGAAAGAGAATTGTTTATTGTACACCATTTTCAACAGGAAACATTCTCCGTTTTCACACAGTTCTAGCTCTTTGAATGCATCTTCATTTTCAATAGGACAAGTTCCGAACATATAACTTCAGATTGAACTTTGAAAACAATCTTAGATTACCATTGGAATGTTGTCTGTAATTAAATTAGAAAACATGGTATTCGCGGTTAGTCTTCAGTGAGAAACGTTCATTTCTAACAGCGGACTACAGAACCTTGATTTCAAGGATAGATTTCAAAGGGTAATTCAATGTTATACACAATTGAGTTACAGAACTCCACTTATCTGTTAGTTTTCTTGCACAATCTATGTTGTTCTTGAAACAGCTTCTAATCTTTTCAGTTCACAGTTAGCTTTCATTAGTAAATGACGCTAGTACAAAATCGGCTAAAAACACATTGCCTTCACTGTTAGTTTTCCAGGGGATAAGTTCTTTCTAGACAGCAGGTTTACGGAACGTTGAATGGAACGTTGCTATTCATTGAGATATGTTCACTTAGAAAACAGGACTATGCAAACTTGAATACAGGCTTAGTTAGGAAAGCGGATTGCTCTACAGTAGAGAACAAAACGAAAAACATGATATTCACGATGAGTTTTCAATGAGAAACGAAAGAATCCAAAATGTCCTACTCTTTGAACCTTGGGATTTCTCTATACCAACTGATCCTACCAGATAACCGGTGAATGAAACTGTCAAGTACGCTTACTTTAAGAAGGGAATGGAGCTACCCAACAATACGATCATAGAACTTTGAATTCGCTCCTACTTTTGAAAGAGAATTGTTTATTGTACACTGTTTTCAACAGGAAACATTCTCCGTTTTCACACAGTTCTAGGTCTTTGAATTCATCTTCGTTTTCAATATGACAAGTTCCGAACATATAACTTCAGATTGAACTTTAAAAACAATCTTAGATTACCATTGGAATGTTGTCTGTAATGAAATTAGAAAACATGGAATTCGCGGTTAGTCTTCAGTGAGAAACGTTCATTTCTATCAGCGCGACTACAGAACCTTGATTTCAAGGATAGATTTCAAAGGGTAATTCAATGTTATACACAATTGAATTAAAGAACTACACTTACTCTGTTAGTGTTCTTGCACAATCTATGTTGTTATTGAAGCAGCTTGTAATCATTTCAGTTCACAGTTAGCTTTCATTAGTAAATGATGCTAGTACAAAATCGGCTAATAGCACATTGCATTCACTGTTAGTTTTCCAGGGGATAAGTTCTTCCTAGACAACAGGTTTACAGCACGTTGACTTGAACGTTACTATTCATTGAGAAATGTTCACTTAGAAAACAGGACCATGCAGCTTTGAATACAGGCTTAGTTAGGAATGCGATTGGCTTTACAGTAGGGGACAGGACAGAACAACATGACAATCAAGATGAGTTTTCAATGAGGAATGAAAAAATCCATGATGTCCTGCTCTTTGAATTCCTTGGGATTTTTCAATACCAACTGATCCTACCAGATAACCGGTGAATGAAACTGTCAATTACGCTTACTTTCAGAAGGGAATGGAGCTTCCCACACAATACGATCATAGAACGTTGAATTCGCTCCTACTTTTGAAAGAGAAATGTTTATTGTACACAGTTTTCAACAGGAAACATTCTCAGTATTGACACAGTTCTAGCTCTTTGAATTCATCTTTGTTTTCAATAGGAAATGTTCCGAGCATATAACTTCTGATCGAACTTTGAAAACAATCTTAGATTACCATTGGAATGTTGTGTGTAATGAAATTACAGAACATTGTATTTACGGTTAGTCTTCAGTGAGAAACGTTCATTTCTAACAGCGGGACTACAGAACATTGATTTCAAGGATAGATTTCAAAGGGTAATTCAATGTTAACACTATTGAATTACAGAACTCCACTTACTCTGTTATTTTCTTGCACAATCTATGTTGTTATTGAAGCAGCTTGTAATCTTTTCAGTTCACAGTTAGCTTTCATTAGTAAATGATGGTAGTACAAAATCGGCTAATAGCACATTGCATTCACTGTTAGTTTTCCAGGGGATAAGTTCTTCCTAGACAACGGATTTACGGCACATTAACTTGAACGTTACTATTCATTGAGAAATGTTCACTTAGAAAACAGGACCATGCAGCTTTGAATACAGGCTTAGTTAGGAAAGCAGATTGCTTTACAGTAGAGAACAGGACAGAACAAGATGACATTCATGATGAGTTTTCAATGAGGAACGAAAGAATCCATGATGTCCTAGTCTTTGAATTCCTTGGGATTTTTCAATACCAACTGATCCTACCAGATAACCGGTGAAGGAAACTGTGAATTACGCTTACTTTAAGAAGGGAATAGAGCTACCCACACAATACGATCATAGAACGTTGAATTCGCTCCTACTTTTGAAAGAGAATTGTTTATTGTACACCGTTTTCAACAGGATACATTCTCCGTTTTCACACAGTTCTAGCTCTTTTTCAATAGGACAAGTTCCGAACATATAACTTCAGATGGAACTTTGAAAACAATCTTAGATTACCATTGGAATGTTGTCTGTAATGTAATTAGAAAACATGGTATTCGCGGTTAGTCTTCAGTGAGAAACGTTCATTTCTAACAGCGGGACTACAGAACCTTGATTTCAAGTATAGATTTCAAAGGGTAGTTCAATGTTATACACAATTGAATTACAGAACTCCACTTACTCTGTTAGTTTTCTTGCACAATCTATGTTGTTCTGGAAACAGCTTCTAATCTTTTCAGTTCACAGTTAGCTTTCATTAGTAAATGATTCTAGTACAAAATCGGCTAATAGCACATTGCATTCACTGTTAGTTTTCCAGGGGATGAGTTTTTCCTAGACAACAGGTTGACGGCACGTTGACTTGAACGTTACTATTCATTGAGAAATGTTCACTTAGAAAACAGGACCATGCAGCTTTGAATACAGGCTTAGTTAGGAAAGCGGATTGCTTTACAGTAGAGAACAGGACAGAACAACATGACATTCACGATGAGTTTTCAATGAGAAACGAAAGACACCAAGATGTCCTACTCTTAGAATTCCTTGGGAATTTTGAATAGCAACTGATCCTACCAGATAACCGGTGAATGAAACTGTCAATTACGCTTACTTTAAGAAGGGAATTGGCCTTCCTTCACAATATGATCATAGAACGTTGAATTCGCTCCTACATTTGAAAGAAAAATGTTTCTTGTACACAGTTTTCAACAGGAAACATTCTCAGTATTGACACAGTTCTAGCTCTTTGAATTCATATTTGTTTTCAATAGGAAATGTTCCGAGCATATAACTTCTGATTGAACTTTGAAGACAATCTTAGATTACCATTGGAATGTTGTCCGTAATGAAATTACAGAACATTGTATTTGCGGTTAGTCTTCAGTGAGAAACGTTCATTTCTAACAGCGGGAGTACAGAATATTGATTTCAAGGATAGATTTCATAGGGTAATTCAATGTTAACACTATTGAATTACAGAACTCCACTTACTCTGTTATTTTCTTGCACAATCTATGTTGTTATTGAGGCAGCTTGTAATCTTTTCAGTTCACAGTTAGCTTTCATTAGTAAATGATGCTAGTACAAAATCGGCTAATAGCACATTGCATTCACTGTTAGTTTTCCAGGGGATAAATTCTTCCTAGAAAACAGGTTTATCACACGTTGAATTGAACGTTACTATTCATTGAGAAATGTTCACTTAGAAAACAGGACTATGCAATATTAAATACAGGCTTAGTTAGGAAAGCGATTGGCTTTACAGTAGAGGACAGGACAGAACAACATGATATTCACGATGAGTTTTCAATGAGGAACGAAAGAATCCATGATGTCCTACTCTTTGAATTCCTTGGGATTTTTCAATACCAACTGATCCTACCAGATAACCGGTGAATGAAACTGTCAATTACGCTTATTTTAAGAAGGGAATGGAGCTTCCCACACAATACGATCATAGAACGTTGAATTCGCTCCTACTTTTGAAAGAGAATTGTTTATTGTACACCGTTTTCAACAGGAAACATTCTCCGTTTTCACACAGTTCTAGCTCTTTGAATTCATCTTCGTTTTCAATAGGACAAGTTCCGAACATATAACTTCAGATTGAACTTTGAAAACAATCTTAGATTACCATTGGAATGTTGTCTGTAATGAAATTAGAAAACATGGTATTCGCGATCAGTCTTCAGTGAGAAATGTTCATTTCTAAGAGCGGGACTACAGAACCTTGATTTCAAGGATAGATTTCAAAGGGTAGTTCAATGTTATACATAATAGAATTACAGAACTCCACTTACTCTGTTAGTTTTCTTGCACAATCTATGTTGTTCTTGAAACAGCTTCTAATCTTTTCAGTGCACAGTTAGCTTTCATTAGTAAATGATTCTAGTACAAAATTGGCTAATAGTACATTGCATTCACTGTTAGTTTTCCAGGGGATAAGTTCTTCCTAGACAACAGGTTGATGGCACGTTGACTTGACGTTACTATTCATTGAGAAATGCTCACTTAGAAAACAGGACCATGCAGCTTTGAATACAGGCTTAGTTAGGAAAGCGGATTGCTTTACAGTAGAGAACAGGACAGAAGAAGATGACATTCATGATGAGTTTTCAATGAGGAACGAAAGAATCCATGATGTCCTACTCTTTGAATTCCTTGGGATTTTTCAATACCAACTGATCCTACCAGATAACCGGTAAAGGAAACTGTCAATTACGCTTACTTTAAGAAGGGAATGGAGCTTCCCACACAATACGATCATAGAACGTTGAATTCGCTCCTACTTTTGAAAGAGAATTGTTTATTGTACACCGTTTTCAACAGGATACAGTCTCCGTTTTCACACAGTTCTAGCTCTTTTTCAATAGGACAAGTTCCGAACATATAACTTCAGATGGAACTTTGAAAACAATCTTAGATTACCATTGGAATGTTGTCTGTAATGAAATTAGAAAACATGGTATTCGCGGTCAGTCTTCAGTGAGAAATGTTCATTTCTAAGAGCGGGACTACAGAACCTTGATTTCAAGGATAGATTTCAAAGGGTAATTCAATGTTAACACTATTGAATTACAGAACTCCCCTTACTCTGTTATTTTCTTGCACAATCTATGTTGTTATTGAGGCAGCTTGTAATCTTTTCAGTTCACAGTTAGCTTTCATTAGCAAATGATGCTAGTACAAAATCGGCTAATAGCACATTGCATTCACTGATAGTTTTCCAGGGGATAAGATCTTCCTAGAAAACAGGTTTACAGCACGTTGAATTGAACGTTACTGTTCATTGAGAAATGTTCACTTAGAAAACAGGACTATGCAACATTAAATACAGGCTTAGTTAGGAAAGCGATTGGCTTTACAGTAGAGGACAAGACACAACAACATGACATTCACGATGAGTTTTCAATGAGGAACGAAAGAATCCATGATGTCCTACTCTTTGAATTCCTTGGGATTTTTCAATACCAACTGATCCTACCAGATAACCGATGAATGAAACTGTCAATTACGCTTACTTTAAGAAGGGAATGGAGCTTCCCACACAATACGATCATAGAACGTTGAATTCGCTCCTACTTTTGAAAGAGAATTGTTTATTGTACACCGTTTTCAACAGGAAACATTCTCCGTTTTCACACAGTTCTAGGTCTTTGAATTCATCTTCGTTTTCAATAGGACAAGTTCCGAACATATAACTTCAGATTGAACTTTGAAAACAATCTTAGATTACCATTGGAATGTTGTCTGTAATGAAATTAGAAAACATGGTATTCGCGGTCAGTCTTCAGTGAGAAATGTTCATTTCTAAGAGCGGGACTACACAACTTTGATTTCAAGGATAGATTTCAAAGGGTAATTCAATGTTATACATAATAGAATTACAGAACTCCACTTACACTGTTAGTTTTCTTGCACAATCTATGTTGTTCTGGAAACAGCTTCTAATCTTTTCAGTTCACAGTTAGCTTTCATTAGTAAATGATTCCAGTACAAAATCGGCTAATAGTACATTGCATTCACTGTTAGTTTTCCAGGGGATAAGTTCTTCCTAGACAACAGGTTTACGGCACGTTGACTTGAACGTTACTATTCATTGAGAAATGTTCACTTAGAAAACAGGACCATGCAGCTTTGAATACAGGCTTACTTAGGAAAGCGGATTACTTTACAGAAGAGAACAGGACAGAACAAGATGACATTCACGATGAGTTTTCAATGAGGAATGAAAGAATCCATGATGTCCTACTCTTTGAATTCCTTGGGATTTTTCAATACCAACTGATGCTACCAGATAACCGGTGAATGAAACTGACAATTACGCTTACTTTAAGAAGGGAATGGAGCTTCCCACACAATACGATCATAGAACGTTGAATTCGCTCCTACTTTTGAAGAGAAATGTTTATTGTACACCGTTTTCAACAAGAAACATTCTCAGTATTGACACAGTTCTAGCTCTTTGAATTCATCTTTGTTTTCAATAGGAAATGTTCCGAGCATATAACTTCTGATCGAACTTTGAAAACAATCTTAGATTACCATTGGAATGTTGTCTGTAATGAAATTACAGTACATTGTATTTGCGGTTAGTCTTCAGTGAGAAACGTTCATGTATAACAGCGGGACTACAGAACATTGATTTCAAGGATAGTTTTCAAAGGGTAATTCAATGTTAACACTATTGAATTACAGAACTCCACTTACTCTGTTATTTTCTTGCACAATCTATTTTGTTATTCAAGCAGCTTGTAATCTTTTCAGTTCACAGTTAGCTTTCATTAGTAAATGATGCTAGTACAAAATCGGCTAATAGCACATTGCATTCGCTGTTAGTTTTCCAGGGGATAAGTTCTTCCTAGACAACAGGTTTATGGCACGTTGAATTGAACGTTACTATTCATTGAGAAATGTTCACTTAGAAAACAGGACTATGCAACATTAAATACAGGCTTAGTTAGGAAAGCGATTGGCTTTACATTAGAGGACAGGACAGAACAACATGACATTCACCATGAGTTTTCTATGAGAAACGAAAGAAACCAAGATGTCCTACTCTTAGGATACCTTGGGAATTGTGAATAGCAACTGATCCTAACAGATAACCGGTGAATGAAACTGTCAATACGCTTACTTTATGAAGGGAATTGTTTTTCCTTCACAATATGATCATAGAACTTTGAATTCGATCCTACTTTTGAAAAAGAAATGTTTATTGTACACAGTTTTCAACAGGAAACATTCTCAGTATTGACACAGTGCTAGCTCTTTGAATTCATCTTTGTTTTCAATAGGAAATGTTCCGAGCATATAACTTCTGATCGAACTTTGAAAACAATCTTAGATTACCATTGGAATGTTGTCTGTAATGAAATTACAGAACATTGTATTGTATTTGCGGTTAGTCTTCAGTGAGAAACGTTCATTTCTAACAGCGGGACTACAGAACATTGATTTCAAGGATAGATTTCAAAGGGTAATTCAATGTTAACACTATTGAATTACAGAACTCCACTTACTCTGTTATTTTCTTGCACAATCTATGTTGTTATTGAAGCAGCTTGTAATCTTTTCAGTTCACCGTTAGCTTTCATTAGTAAATGATGCTGGTACAAAATCGGCTAATAGCACATTGCATTCACTGTTAGTTTTCCAGGGGATAAGTTCTTCCTAGAAAACAGGTTTATGGCACGTTGAATTGAACGTTACTATTCATTGAGAAATGTTCACTTAGAAAACAGGACTATGCACCATTAAATACAGGCTTAGTTTAGGAAAGCGATTGGCTTAACAGTAGAGGACAAGACAGAACAACATGACATTCACGATGAGTTTTCAATGAGGAACGAAAGAATCCATGGTGTCCTACTCTTTGAATTCCTTGGGATTTTTCAATACCAACTGATCCTACCAGATAACCGGTGAAGGAAACTGTCAATTACGCTTACTTTAAGAAGGGAATGGAGCTTCCCACACAATACGATCATAGAACGTTGAATTCGCTCCTACTTTTGAAAGAGAATTGTTTATTGTACACCGTTTTCAACAGGAAACATTCTCCGTTTTCACACAGGTCTAGCTCTTTGTATTCATCTTTGTTTTCAATAGGACAAGTTCCGAAAATATAACTTCAGATGGAACTTTGAAAACAATCTTAGATTACCATTGGAATGTTGTCTGTAATGAAATTAGAAAACATGGTATTCGCGGTTAGTCTTCAGTGAGAACCGTTCATTTCTAACAGCGGGACTACAGAACCTTGTTTTCAAGGATAGATTTCAAAGGGTAATTCAATGTTATACACAATTGAATTACAGAACTCCACTTACTCTGTTAGTTTTCTTGCACAATCTATGTTGTTCTTGAAGCAGCTTCTAATGTTTTCAGTTCACAGTTAGCTTTCATTAGTAAATGATTGTAGTACAAAATTGGCTAATAGCACATTGCATTCACTGTTAGTTTTCCAGGGGATGAGTTCTTCCTAGACAACAGGTTTATGGCACGTTGACTTGAACGTTACTATTCATTGAGAAATGTTCACTTAGAAAACAGGACCATGCAGCTTTGAATACAGGCTTAGTTAGGAAAGCGGATTGCTTTACAGTAGAGAACAGGACAGAAGAAGATGACATTCATGATGAGTTTTCAATGAGGAACGAAAGAATCCATGATGTCCTACTCTTTGAATTCCTTGGGATTTTTCAATACCAACTGATCCTACCAGATAACCGGTGAAGGAAACTGTCAATTACGCTTACTTTAAGAAGGGAATGGAGCTTCCCACACAATACGATCATAGAACGTTGAATTCGCTCCTACTTTTGAAAGAGAATTGTTTATTGTACACCGTTTTCAACAGGAAACATTCTCCGTTTTCACACAGGTCTAGCTCTTTGTATTCATCTTCGTTTTCAATAGGACAAGTTCCGAAAATATAACTTCAGATGGAACTTTGAAAACAATCTTAGATTACCATTGGAATGTTGTCTGTAATGAAATTAGAAAACATGGTATTCGCGGTTAGTCTTCAGTGAGAACCGTTCATTTCTAACAGCGGGACTACAGAACCTTGTTTTCAAGGATAGATTTCAAAGGGTAATTCAATGTTATACACAATTGAATTACAGAACTCCACTTAGTCTGTTAGTTTTCTGGCACAATCTATGTTGTTCTTGAAGCAGCTTCTAATGTTTTCAGTTCACAGTTAGCTTTCATTAGTAAATGATTGTAGTACAAAATTGGCTAATACCACATTGCATTCACTGTTAGTTTTCCAGGGGATGAGTTCTTCCTAGACAACAGGTTTACGGCACGTTGACTTGAACGTTACTATTCATTGAGAAATGTTCACTTAGAAAACAGGACCATGCAGCTTTGAATACAGGCTTAGTTAGGAAAGCGGATTGCTTTACAGTGGAGAACAGGACAGAAGAAGATGACATTCATGATGAGTTTTCAATGAGGAACGAAAGAATCCATGATGTCCTACTCTTTGAATTCCTTGGGATTTTTCAATACCAACTGATCCTACCAGATAACCGGTGAAGGAAACTGTCAATTACGCTTACTTTAAGAAGGGAATGGAGCTTCCCACACAATACGATCATAGAACGTTGAATTCGCTCCTACTTTTGAAAGAGAATTGTTTATTGTACACCGTTTTCAACAGGATACATTCTCCGTTTTCACACAGTTCTAGCTCTTTTTCAATAGGACAAGTTCCGAACATATAACTTCAGATGGAACTTTGAAAACAATCTTAGATTACCATTGGAATGTTGTCTGTAATGAAATTAGAAAACATGGTATTCGCGGTCAGTCTTCAGTGAGAAATGTTCATTTCTAAGAGCGGGACTACACAACTTTGATTTCAAGGATAGATTTCAAAGGGTAATTCAATGTTATACATAATAGAATTACAGAACTCCACTTACTCTGTTAGTTTTCTTGCACAATCTATGTTGTTCTGGAAACAGCTTCTAATCTTTTCAGTTCACAGTTAGCTTTCATTAGTAAATGATTCCAGTACAAAATCGGCTAATAGTACATTGCATTCACTGTTAGTTTTCCAGGGAATAAGTTCTTCCTAGACAACAGGTTTACAGCACGTTGACTTGAACGTTACTATTCATTGAGAAATGTTCACTTAGAAAACAGGACCATGCAGCTTTGAATACAGGCTTACTTAGGAAAGCGGATTACTTTACAGAAGAGAACAGGACAGAACAAGATGACATTCACGATGAGTTTTCAATGAGGAATGAAAGAATCCATGATGTCCTACTCTTTGAATTCCTTGGGATTTTTCAATACCAACTGATGCTACCAGATAACCGGTGAATGAAACTGACAATTACGCTTACTTTAAGAAGGGAATGGAGCTTCCCACACAATACGATCATAGAACGTTGAATTCGCTCCTACTTTTGAAGAGAAATGTTTATTGTACACCGTTTTCAACAAGAAACATTCTCAGTATTGACACAGTTCTAGCTCTTTGAATTCATCTTTGTTTTCAATAGGAAATGTTCCGAGCATATAACTTCTCATCGAACTTTGAAAACAATCTTAGATTACCATTGGAATGTTGACTGTAATGAAATTACAGAACATTGTATTTGCGGTTAGTCTTCAGTGAGAAACGTTCATTTCTAACAGCGGGACTACAGAACATTGATTTCAAGGATAGATTTCAAAGGGTAATTCAATGTTAACACTATTGAATTACAGAACTCCACTTACTCTCTTATTTTCTTGCACAATCTATGTTGTTATTCAAGCAGCTTGTAATCTTTTCAGTTCACAGTTAGCTTTCATTAGTAAATGATGCTAGTACAAAATCGGCTAATAGCACATTGCATTCGCTGTTAGTTTTCCAGGGGATAAGTTCTTCCTAGACAACAGGTTTATGGCACGTTGAATTGAACGTTACTATTCATTGAGAAATGTTCACTTAGAAAACAGGACTATGCAACATTAAATACAGGCTTAGTTAGGAAAGCGATTGGCTTTACATTAGAGGACAGGACAGAACAACATGACATTCACCATGAGTTTTCTATGAGAAACGAAAGAAACCAAGATGTCCTACTCTTAGGATACCTTGGGAATTGTGAATAGCAACTGATCCTACCAGATAACCGGTGAATGAAACTGTCAATTACGCTTACTTTAAGAAGGGAATTGTTTTTCCTTCACAATATGATCATAGAACTTTGAATTCGCTCCTACTTTTGAATAAGAAATGTTTATTGTACACAGTTTTCAACAGGAAACATTCTCAGTATTGACACAGTGCTAGCTCTTTGAATTCATCTTTGTTTTCAATAGGAAATGTTCCGAGCATATAACTTCTGATCGAACTTTGAAAACAATCTTGGATTACCATTGGAATGTTGTCTGTAATGAAATTACAGAACATTGTATTGTATTTGCGGTTAGTCTTCAGTGAGAAACGTTCATTTCTAACAGCGGGACTACAGAACATTGATTTCAAGGATAGATTTCAAAGGGTAATTCAATGTTAACACTATTGAATTACAGAACTCCACTTACTCTGTTATTTTCTTGCACAATCTATGTTGTTATTGAAGCAGCTTGTAATCTTTTCAGTTCACCGTTAGCTTTCATTAGTAAATGATGCTGGTACAAAATCGGCTAATAGCACATTGCATTCACTGTTAGTTTTCCAGGGGATAAGTTCTTCCTAGAAAACAGGTTTATGGCACGTTGAATTGAACGTTACTATTCATTGAGAAATGTTCACTTAGAAAACAGGACTATGCACCATTAAATACAGGCTTAGTTTAGGAAAGCGATTGGCTTAACAGTAGAGGACAAGACAGAACAACATGACATTCACGATGAGTTTTCAATGAGGAACGAAAGAATCCATGGTGTCCTACTCTTTGAATTCCTTGGGATTTTTCAATACCAACTGATCCTACCAGATAACCGGTGAAGGAAACTGTCAATTACGCTTACTTTAAGAAGGGAATGGAGCTTCCCACACAATACGATCATAGAACGTTGAATTCGCTCCTACTTTTGAAAGAGAATTGTTTATTGTACACCGTTTTCAACAGGAAACATTCTCCGTTTTCACACAGGTCTAGCTCTTTGTATTCATCTTCGTTTTCAATAGGACAAGTTCCGAAAATATAACTTCAGATGGAACTTTGAAAACAATCTTAGATTACCATTGGAATGTTGTCTGTAATGAAATTAGAAAACATGGTATTCGCGGTTAGTCTTCAGTGAGAACCGTTCATTTCTAACAGCGGGACTACAGAACCTTGTTTTCAAGGATAGATTTCAAAGGGTAATTCAATGTTATACACAATTGAATTACAGAACTCCACTTACTCTGTTAGTTTTCTTGCACAATCTATGTTGTTCTTGAAGCAGCTTCTAATGTTTTCAGTTCACAGTTAGCTTTCATTAGTAAATGATTGTAGTACAAAATTGGCTAATAGCACATTGCATTCACTGTTAGTTTTCCAGGGGATGAGTTCTTCCTAGACAACAGGTTTATGGCACGTTGACTTGAACGTTACTATTCATTGAGAAATGTTCACTTAGAAAACAGGACCATGCAGCTTTGAATACAGGCTTAGTTAGGAAAGCGGATTGCTTTACAGTAGAGAACAGGACAGAAGAAGATGACATTCATGATGAGTTTTCAATGAGGAACGAAAGAATCCATGATGTCCTACTCTTTGAATTCCTTGGGATTTTTCAATACCAACTGATCCTACCAGATAACCGGTGAAGGAAACTGTCAATTACGCTTACTTTAAGAAGGGAATGGAGCTTCCCACACAATACGATCATAGAACGTTGAATTCGCTCCTACTTTTGAAAGAGAATTGTTTATTGTACACCGTTTTCAACAGGAAACATTCTCCGTTTTCACACAGGTCTAGCTCTTTGTATTCATCTTCGTTTTCAATAGGACAAGTTCCGAAAATATAACTTCAGATGGAACTTTGAAAACAATCTTAGATTACCATTGGAATGTTGTCTGTAATGAAATTAGAAAACATGGTATTCGCGGTTAGTCTTCAGTGAGAACCGTTCATTTCTAACAGCGGGACTACAGAACCTTGTTTTCAAGGATAGATTTCAAAGGGTAATTCAATGTTATACACAATTGAATTACAGAACTCCACTTAGTCTGTTAGTTTTCTGGCACAATCTATGTTGTTCTTGAAGCAGCTTCTAATGTTTTCAGTTCACAGTTAGCTTTCATTAGTAAATGATTGTAGTACAAAATTGGCTAATACCACATTGCATTCACTGTTAGTTTTCCAGGGGATGAGTTCTTCCTAGACAACAGGTTTACGGCACGTTGACTTGAACGTTACTATTCATTGAGAAATGTTCACTTAGAAAACAGGACCATGCAGCTTTGAATACAGGCTTAGTTAGGAAAGCGGATTGCTTTACAGTGGAGAACAGGACAGAAGAAGATGACATTCATGATGAGTTTTCAATGAGGAACGAAAGAATCCATGATGTCCTACTCTTTGAATTCCTTGGGATTTTTCAATACCAACTGATCCTACCAGATAACCGGTGAAGGAAACTGTCAATTACGCTTACTTTAAGAAGGGAATGGAGCTTCCCACACAATACGATCATAGAACGTTGAATTCGCTCCTACTTTTGAAAGAGAATTGTTTATTGTACACCGTTTTCAACAGGATACATTCTCCGTTTTCACACAGTTCTAGCTCTTTTTCAATAGGACAAGTTCCGAACATATAACTTCAGATGGAACTTTGAAAACAATCTTAGATTACCATTGGAATGTTGTCTGTAATGAAATTAGAAAACATGGTATTCGCGGTCAGTCTTCAGTGAGAAATGTTCATTTCTAAGAGCGGGACTACACAACTTTGATTTCAAGGATAGATTTCAAACGGTAATTCAATGTTATACATAATAGAATTACAGAACTCCACTTACTCTGTTAGTTTTCTTGCACAATCTATGTTGTTCTGGAAACAGCTTCTAATCTTTTCAGTTCACAGTTAGCTTTCATTAGTAAATGATTCCAGTACAAAATCGGCTAATAGTACATTGCATTCACTGTTAGTTTTCCAGGGAATAAGTTCTTCCTAGACAACAGGTTTACAGCACGTTGACTTGAACGTTACTATTCATTGAGAAATGTTCACTTAGAAAACAGGACCATGCAGCTTTGAATACAGGCTTACTTAGGAAAGCGGATTACTTTACAGAAGAGAACAGGACAGAACAAGATGACATTCACGATGAGTTTTCAATGAGGAATGAAAGAATCCATGATGTCCTACTCTTTGAATTCCTTGGGATTTTTCAATACCAACTGATGCTACCAGATAACCGGTGAATGAAACTGACAATTACGCTTACTTTAAGAAGGGAATGGAGCTTCCCACACAATACGATCATAGAACGTTGAATTCGCTCCTACTTTTGAAGAGAAATGTTTATTGTACACCGTTTTCAACAAGAAACATTCTCAGTATTGACACAGTTCTAGCTCTTTGAATTCATCTTTGTTTTCAATAGGAAATGTTCCGAGCATATAACTTCTCATCGAACTTTGAAAACAATCTTAGATTACCATTGGAATGTTGACTGTAATGAAATTACAGAACATTGTATTTGCGGTTAGTCTTCAGTGAGAAACGTTCATTTCTAACAGCGGGACTACAGAACATTGATTTCAAGGATAGATTTCAAAGGGTAATTCAATGTTAACACTATTGAATTACAGAACTCCACTTACTCTCTTATTTTCTTGCACAATCTATGTTGTTATTCAAGCAGCTTGTAATCTTTTCAGTTCACAGTTAGCTTTCATTAGTAAATGATGCTAGTACAAAATCGGCTAATAGCACATTGCATTCGCTGTTAGTTTTCCAGGGGATAAGTTCTTCCTAGACAACAGGTTTATGGCACGTTGAATTGAACGTTACTATTCATTGAGAAATGTTCACTTAGAAAACAGGACTATGCAACATTAAATACAGGCTTAGTTAGGAAAGCGATTGGCTTTACATTAGAGGACAGGACAGAACAACATGACATTCACCATGAGTTTTCTATGAGAAACGAAAGAAACCAAGATGTCCTACTCTTAGGATACCTTGGGAATTGTGAATAGCAACTGATCCTACCAGATAACCGGTGAATGAAACTGTCAATTACGCTTACTTTAAGAAGGGAATTGTTTTTCCTTCACAATATGATCATAGAACTTTGAATTCGCTCCTACTTTTGAATAAGAAATGTTTATTGTACACAGTTTTCAACAGGAAACATTCTCAGTATTGACACAGTGCTAGCTCTTTGAATTCATCTTTGTTTTCAATAGGAAATGTTCCGAGCATATAACTTCTGATCGAACTTTGAAAACAATCTTGGATTACCATTGGAATGTTGTCTGTAATGAAATTACAGAACATTGTATTGTATTTGCGGTTATTCTTCAGTGAGAAACGTTCATTTCTAACAGCGGGACTACAGAACATTGATTTCAAGGATAGATTTCAAAGGGTAATTCAATGTTAACACTATTGAATTACAGAACTCCACTTACTCTGTTATTTTCTTGCACAATCTATGTTGTTATTGAAGCAGCTTGTAATCTTTTCAGTTCACCGTTAGCTTTCATTAGTAAATGATGCTGGTACAAAATCGGCTAATAGCACATTGCATTCACTGTTAGTTTTCCAGGGGATGAGTTCCTCCTAGACAACAGGTTTACGGCACGTTGACTTGAACGTTACTATTCATTGAGAAATGTTCACTTAGAAAACAGGACCATGCAGCTTTGAATACAGGCTTAGTTAGGAAAGCGGATTGCTTTACAGTAGAGAACAGGACAGAGCAACATGACATTCACGATGAGTTTTCAATGAGAAACGGAAGAAACCAAGATGTCCTACTCTTAGAATTCCTTGGGAATTTTGAATAGCAACTGATCCTACCAGATAACCGGTGAATGAAACTGTCAATTACGCTTAGTTTAAGAAGGGAATTGTCCTTCCTTCACAATATGATCATAGAACGTTTAATTCGCTCCAACTTTTGAAAGAGAAATGTTTATTGTACACAGTTTTCAACAGGAAACATTCTCAGTATTGACACAGTTCTAGCTCTTTGAATTCATCTTTGTTTTCAATAGGAAATGTTCCGAGCATATAACTTCTGATCGAACTTTGAAGACAATCTTAGATTACCATTGGAATGTTGTCTGTAATGAAATTACAGAACATTGTATTTGCGGTTAGTCTTCAGTGAGAAACGTTCATTTATAACAGCGGGACTACAGAATATTAATTTCAAGGATGGATTTCAAAGGGTAATTCAATCTTAACAATATTGAATTACAGAACTCCCCTTACTCTGTTATTTTCTTGCACAATCCATGTTGTTATTGAGGCAGCTTGTAATCTTTTCAGTTCACAGTTAGCTTTCATAGCAAATGATGCTAGTACAAAATCGGCTAATAGCACATTGCATTCACTGATAGTTTTCCAGGGGATAAGATCTTCCTAGAAAACAGGTTTATGGCACGTTGAATTGAACGTTACTGTTCATTGAGAAATGTTCACTTAGAAAACAGGACTATGCAACATTAAATACAGGCTTAGTTAGGAAAGCGATTGGCTTTACAGTAGAGGACAAGACACAACAACATGACATTCACAATGAGTTTTCAATGAGGAACGAAAGAATCCATGATGTCCTACTCTTTGAATTCCTTGGGATTTTTCAATACCAACTGATCCTACCAGAAAACCGGTGAATGAAACTGTCAATTACGCTTACTTTAAGAAGGGAATGGAGCTTCCCACACAATACGATCATAGAACGTTGAATTCGCTCCTACTTTTGAAAGAGAATTGTTTATTGTACACCGTTTTCAACAGGAAACATTCTCCGTTTTCACACAGGTCTAGCTCTTTGAATTCATCTTCGTTTTCAATAGGACAAGTTCCGAACATATAACTTCAGATTGAACTTTGGAAACAATCTTAGATTACCATTGGAATGTTGTCTGTAATGAAATTAGAAAACATGGTATTCGCGGTTTGTCTTCAGTGAGAAACGTTCATTTCTAACAGCGGGACTACAGAACTTTGATTTCAAGGATAGATTTCAAAGGGTAAATCAATGTTATACACAATTGAATTACAGAACTCCACTTACTCGGTTAGTTTTCTTGCACACTCTATGTTGTTATTGAAACAGCTTCTAAACTTTTCAGTTCACAGTTAGCTTTCATTAGTAAATGATCCTAGTACAAAATCGGCTAATAGCACATTGCATTCACAGTTAGCTTTCCAGGGGATAAGTTCTTCCTAGAAAACAGGTTTATGGCACGTTGAATTGAACGTTACTATTCTTTGAGAAATGTTCACTTAGAAAACAGGACTATGCAACATTAAATACATGCTAAGTTAGGAAAGCGATTGGCTTTAAAGTAGAGGACAGGACAGAACAACATGACATTCACGATGAGTTTTCAATGAGGAACGAAAGAATCCATGATGTCCTACTCTTTGAATTCCTTGGGATTTTTCAATACCAACTGATCCTACCAGATAACCGGTGAATGAAACTGTCAATTACGCTTACTTTAAGAAAGGAATTGTTTTTCCTTCACAATATGATCATAGAACTTTGAATTCGCTCCTACTTTTGAAAAAGAAATGTTTATTGTACACAGTTTTCAACAGGAAACATTCTCAGTATTGACACAGTGCTAGCTCTTTGAATTCATCTTTGTTTTCAAGAGGAAATGTTCTGAGCATATAACTTCTGATCGAACTTTGAAGACAATCTTAGATTACCATTGGAATGTTGTCTGTAATGAAATTACAGAACATTGTATTTGCGGTTAGTCTTCAGTGAGAAACGTTACTACAGAACATTGATTTCAAGGATAGATTTCAAATGTAATTCAATGTTAACACTATTGAATTACAGAACACCACTTACTCTGTTATTTTCTTGCACAATCTGTGTTGTTATTGAAGCAGCTTGTAATCTTGTCAATTCATAGTTAGCTTTCATTAGTAAATGATGCTGGTACAAAATCGGCTAATAGCACGTTGCATTCACTGTTAGTTTTCCAGGGGATAAGTTCTGCCTAGACAACAGGTTTATGGCACGTTGAATTGAACGTTACTATTCATTGAGAAATGTTCACTTAGAAAACAGGACTGTGCAACATTAAATACAGGCTTAGTTACGAAAGCGATTGGCTTTACAGTAGAGGACAGCACAGAACAACATGACTTTCATGATGAGTTTTCAATGAGGAACGAAAGAATCCATGAAGTCCTACTCTTTGAATTCCTTGGGATTTTTCAATACCAACTGATCCTACCAGATAACCGGTGAATGAAACTGTCAATTACGCTTACTTTAAGAAGGGAATGGAGCTTCCCACACAATGCGATCATAGAACGTTGAATTCGTTCCTACTTTTGAAAGAGAATTGTTTATTGTACACCGTTTTCAACAGGAAACATTCTCTGTTTTCACACAGTTCTAGCTCTTTGAATTCATCTTCGTTTTCAATAGGACAAGTTCCGAACATATAACTTCAGATTGAACTTTGAAAACAATCTTAGATTATCATTGGAATGTTGTCTGTAATGAAATTAGAAAACATGGTATTCGCGGTCAGTCTTCAGTGAGAAACGTTCATTTCTAAGAGCGGGGCTACAGAACCGTGATTTCAAGGATAGATTTCAAAGTGTAATTCAATGTTATACACAATTGAATTGCAGAACTCCACTTACTCTGTTAGTTTTCTTGCACAATCTATGTTGTTCTTGAAACAGCTTCTAATCTTTTCAGTTCACCGTTAGCTTTCATGAGTAAATGATTGTAGTACAAAATCGGCTAATAGCACATTGCATTCACTGTTAGTTTTCCAGGGGATAAGTTCTTCCTAGACAACAGGTTTACGGCACGTTGACTTGAACGTTACTATTCATTGAGAAATGTTCACTTAGGAAACAGGATCATGCAGCTTTGAATACAGGTGTAGTTAGGAAAGCGGATTGCTTTACAGTAGAGAACAGGACAGAACAACATGACATTCACGATGAGTTTTCAATGAGAAACGAAAGAAACCAAGATGTCCTACTCTTAGAATTCCTTGGGAATTTTGAATAGCAACTGATCCTACCAGATAACCGGTGAATGAAACTGTCAATTACGCTTACTTTTAGAAGGGAATTGTTTTTCCTTCACAATATGATCATAGAACTTTGACTTTGCTCCTACTTTTGAAAAAGAAATGTTTATTGTACACAGTTTTCAACAGGAAACATTCTCAGTATTGACACAGTGCTAGCTCTTTGAATTCATCTTTGTTTTCAATAGGAAATGTTCCGAGCATATAACTTCTGATCGAACTTTGAAAACAATCTTAGATTACCATTGGAATGTTGTCTGTAATGAAATTACAGAACATTGTATTGTATTTGCGGTTAGTCTTCAGTGAGAAACGTTCATTTCTAACAGCGGGACTACAGAACATTGATTTCAAGGATAGATTTCAAAGGGTAATTCAATGTTAACACTATTGAATTACAGAACTCCACTTACTCTGTTATTTTCTTGCACAATCTATGTTGTTATTGAAGCAGCTTGTAATCTTTTCAGTTCACCGTTAGCTTTCATTAGTAAATGATCCTAGTACAAAATCGGCTAATAGCACATTGCATTCACTGTTAGTTTTCCAGGGGATAAGTTCTTCCTAGAAAACAGGTTTATGGCACGTTGAATTGAACGTTACTATTCATTGAGAAATGTTCACTTAGAAAACAGGACGATGCAACATTAAATACAGGCTTAGTTAGGAAAGCGATTGGCTTTACAGTAGAGGACAGGACAGAACAACATGACATTCACGATGAGTTTTCAATGAGGAACGAAAGAATCCATGATGTCCTACTCTTTGAATTCCTTGGGATTTTTCAATACCAACTGATCCTACCACATAACCGGTGAATGAAACTGTCAATTACGCTTACTTTAAGAAGGGAATGGAGCTTCCCACACAATACGATCATAGAACGTTGAATTCGCTCCTACTTTTGAAAGAGAAATATTTATTGTACACAGTTTTCAACAGGAAACATTCTTAGTATTGACACATGTCTATCTCTTTGAATTCATCTTTGTTTAAAAAAGGAAATGTTCCGATCATATAACTTCTGATCGAACTTTGAAAACAATCTTAGATAACCATTGGAATGTTGACTGTAATGAAATTACAGAACATTGTATTTGCGGTTAGTCTTCAGTGAGAAACGTTCATTTCTAACAGCGGGACTACAGAACATTGATTTCAAGGATAGATTTCAAAGGGTAATTCAATGTTAACACTATTGAATTACAGAACTCCACTTACTCTGTTATTTTCTTGCACAATCTATGTTGTTATTGAAGCAGCTTGTAATCTTTTCAGTTCATAGTTAGCTTTCATTAGTAAATGATGCTGGTACAAAATCGGCTAATAGCACGTTGCATTCACTGTTTGTTTTCCAGGGGATAAGTTCTTCCTACACAACGGTTTATGACACGTTGAATTGAACGATACTATTCATTGAGAAATGTTCACTTATAAAACAGGACTGTGCAACATTAAATACAGGCTTAGTTAGGAAAGCGATTGGTTTTACAGTAGTGGATAGGACAGAACAACATGACTTTCACGATGAGTTTTCAATGAGGAACGAAAGAATCCATGATGTCCTACTCTTTGAATTCCTTGGGACTTTTCAATACCAACTGATCCTACCAGATAACCGGTGAATGAAACTGTCAATTACGCTTACTTAAAGAAGGGAATGGAGCTTCCCACACAATACGATCATGGAACGTTGAATTCGCTCCTACATTTGAAATAGAATTGTTTATTGTACACCGTTTCCAACAGGAAACATTCTCCGTTTTCACACAGTTCTAGCTCTTTGAATTCATCTTCGTTTTCAATAGGACAATTTCCGAATATATAACTTCAGATTGAACTTTGACAACCATCTTAGATTACCATTGGAATGTTGTCTGTAATGAAATTAGAAAATATGGTATTCGCGGTCAGTCTTCAGTGAGAAACGTTCATTTCTAAGAGCGGGACTACAGAACCTTGATTTCAAGGATAGATTTCAAAGTGTAATTCAATGTTATACACAATTGAATTACAGAACTCCACTTACTCTGTTAATTTTCTTGCACAATCTATGTTGTTCTTGAAACAGCTTCTAATCTTTTCAGTTCACCGTTAGCTTTCATTAGTAAATGATTCTAGTACAAAATCGGCTAATAGCACATTGCATTCACTGTTAGTTTTCCAGGGGATAAGTTCTTCCTAGACAACAGGTTTACGGCACGTTGACTTGAACGTTACTATTCATTGAGAAATGTTCACTTAGGAAACAGGATCATGCAGCTTTGAATACAGGCGTAGTTAGGAAAGCGGATTGCTTTACAGTAGAGAACAGGACAGAACAACATGACATTCACGATGAGTTTTCAATGAGAAACGAAAGAAACCAAGATGTCCTACTCTTAGAATTCCTTGGGAATTTTGAATAGCAACTGATCCTACCACATAACCGGTGAATGAAACTGTCAATTTCGCTTACTTTAAGAAGTGAATTGTCCTTCCTTCACAATATGATCATAGAACGTTGAATTCGCTCCTACTTTTGAAAGAGAAATGTTTATTGTACACAGTTTTCAACAGGAACCATTCTCAGTATTGACACAGTTCTAGCTCTTTGAATTCTTCTTTGTTTTCTATAGGAAATGTTCCGAGCATATAACTTCTGATCGAACTTTGAAAACAATCTTAGATTACCATTGGAATGTTGTCTGTAATGAAATTACAGAACATTGTATTTGCGGTTAGTCTTCAGCGAGAAACTTCATTTCTAACAGCAGGACTACAGAACATTGATTTCAAGGATAGATTTCAAAGGGTAATTCAATGTTAACACTATTGAATTACAGAACTCCACTTACTCTGTTATTTTCTTGCACAATCTATGTTGTTATTGAAGCAGCTTGTAATCTTTTCAGTTCACAGTTAGCTTTCATTAGTGAATGATGCTACTACAAAATCGGCTAATAGCACATTGCATTCACTGTTAGTTTTCCAGGGGATAAGTTCTTCCTAGACAACAGGTTTATGGCACGTTGAATTGAATGTTACTATTCATTGAGAAATGTTCACTTAGAAAACAGGACTATGCAACATTAAATACAGGCTTAGTTAGGAAAGCGATTGGCTTTACAGTAGAGGACAGGACAGAACAACATGACATTCACGATGAGTTTTCAGAGGAACGAAAAAAATCCATGATGTCCTACTCTTTGAATTCCTTGGGATTTTTCAATCCCAACTGACCCTACCAGATAACCGGTGAATGAAACTGTCAATTACGCTTACTTTAAGAAGGGAATTGAGCTTCCCACACAATCCGATCATAGAACGTTGAATTCGCTCCTACTTTTGAAAGAGAATTGTTTATTGTACACCGTTTTCAACAGGAAACATTCTCCGTTTTAACAGAGTTCTAGCTCTTTGAATTCATCTTCGTTTTCAATAGGACAAGTTCCGAACATATAACTTCAGAATGAACTTTGAAAACAATCTTAGATTACCATTGGAATGTTGTCTGTAATGAAATTAGAAAACATGGTATTCGCGGTCAGTCTTCAGTGAGAAACGTTCATTTCTAAGAGCGGGACTACAGATCCTTGATTTCAAGGATAGATTTCAAAGGGTAATTAAATGTTATACACAATTGAATTACAGAACTCCACTTACTCTGTTAGTTTTCTTGCACAATCTATGTTGTTCTTGAAGCAGCTTCTAATGTTTTCAGTTCACAGTTAGCATTCATTAGTAAATGATTCTAGTACAAAATCGGCTAATAGCACATTGCATTCACTGTTAGTTTTCCAGGGGATAAGTTCTTCCTAGACAACAGGTTTACGGCACGTTGACTTGAACGTTACTATTCATTGAGAAATGTTCACTTAGAAAACAGGACCATGCAGCTTTGAATACAGGCTTAGATAGGAAAGCGGATTGCTTTACAGTAGAGAACAGGACTGAACAACATGACATTCACGATGAGTTTTCAATGAGAAATGAAAGAAACCAAGATGTCCTACTCTTAGAATTCCTTGGGAATTTTGAATAGCAACTGATCCTACCAGATAACCGGTGAATGAAACTGTCAATTACGCTTACTTTAAGAAGGGAATTGTCCTTCCTTCACAATATGATCATAGAACGTTGAATTCGCTCCAACTTTTGAAAGAGAAATGTTTATTGTACACAGTTTTCAACAGGAAACATTCTCAGTATTGACACAGTTCTAGCTCTTTGAATTCATCTTTGTTTTCAATAGGAAATGTTCCGAGCATATAACTTCTGATCGAACTTTGAAGACAATCTTAGATTACCATTGGAATGTTGTCTGTAATGAAATTACAGAACATTGTATTTGCGGTTAGTCTTCAGTGAGAAACGTTCATTTCTAACAGCGGGACTACAGAATATTAATTTCAAGGATGGATTTCAAAGGGTAATTCAATGTTAACACTATTGAATTACAGAACTCCCCTTACTCTGTTATTTTCTTGCACAATCTATGTTGTTATTGAGGCAGCTTGTAATCTTTTCAGTTCACAGTTAGCTTTCATAGCAAATGATGCTAGTACAAAATCGGCTAATAGCACATTGCATTCACTGATAGTTTTCCAGGGGATAAGATCTTCCTAGAAAACAGGTTTATGGCACGTTGAATTGAACGTTACTGTTCATTGAGAAATGTTCACTTAGAAAACAGGACTATGCAACATTAAATACAGGCTTAGTTAGGAAAGCGATTGGCTTTACAGTAGAGGACAAGACACAACAACATGACATTCACAATGAGTTTTCAATGAGGAACGAAAGAATCCATGATGTCCTACTCTTTGAATTCCTTGGGATTTTTCAATACCAACTGATCCTACCAGAAAACCGGTGAATGAAACTGTCAATGACGCTTACTTTAAGAAGGGAATGGAGCTTCCCACACAATACGATCATAGAACGTTGAATTCGCTCCTACTTTTGAAAGAGAATTGTTTATTGTACACCGTTTTCAACAGGAAACATTCTCCGTTTTCACACAGGTCTAGCTCTTTGAATTCATCTTCGTTTTCAATAGGACAAGTTCCGAACATATAACTTCAGATTGAACTTTGGAAACAATCTTAGATTACCATTGGAATGTTGTCTGTAATGAAATTAGAAAACATGGTATTCGCGGTTAGTCTTCAGTGAGAAACGTTCATTTCTAACAGCGGGACTACAGAACTTTGATTTCAAGGATAGATTTCAAAGGGTAAATCAATGTTATACACAATTGAATTACAGAACTCCACTTACTCGGTTAGTTTTCTTGCACAATCTATGTTGTAATTGAAACAGCTTCTAAACTTTTCAGTTCACAGTTACCTTTCATTAGTAAATGATCCTAGTACAAAATCGGCTAATAGCACATTGCATTCACTGTTAGTTTTCCAGGGGATAAGTTCTTCCTAGAAAACAGGTTTATGGCACGTTGAATTGAACGTTACTATTCTTTGAGAAATGTTCACTTAGAAAACAGGACTATGCAACATTAAATACATGCTAAGTTAGGAAAGCGATTGGCTTTACAGTAGAGGACAGGACAGAACAACATGACATTCACGATGAGTTTTCAATGAGGAACGAAAGAATCCATGATGTCCTACTCTTTGAATTCCTTGGGATTTTTCAATACCAACTGATCCTACCAGATAACCGGTGAATGAAACTGTCAATTACGTGTACTTTAAGAAGGGAATGGAGTTTCCCACACAATACGATCATACAACGTTGAATTCGCTCCTACTTTTGAAAGAGAAATGTTTATTGTACACAGTTTTCAACAGGAAACATTCTTAGTATTGACACATGTCTATCTCTTTGAATTCATCTTTGTTTTCAATAGGAAATGTTCCGAGCATATAACTTCTGATCGAACTTTGAAAACAATCTTAGATTACCATTGGAATGTTGACTGTAATGAAATTACAGAACATTGTATTTGCGGTTACTCTTCAGTGAGAAACGTTCATTTCTAACAGCGGGACTACAGAACATTGATTTCAAGGATAGATTTCAAAGGGTAATTCAATGTTAACACTATTGAATTACAGAACTCCACTTACTCTGTTATTTTTTTGCACAATCTATGTTGTTATTCAAGCAGCTTGTAATCTTTTCAGTTCACAGTTAGCTTTCATTAGTAAATGATGCTAGTACAAAATCGGCTAATAGCACATTGCATTCACTGTTAGTTTTCCAGGGGATAAGTTCTTCCTAGACAACAGGTTTATGGCACATTGAATTGAACGTTACTATTCATTGAGAAATGTGCACTTAGAAAACAGGACTATCCAACATTAAATACAGGCTTAGTTAGGAAAGCGATTGGCTTTACAGTAGAGGACAGGACAGAACAACATGACATTCACGATGACTTTTCAATGAGGAACGAAAGAATCCATGATGTCCTACTCTTTGATTTCCTTGGGATTTTTCAATACCAACTGATCCTACCAGATAACCGGTGAATGAAACTGTCAATTACGCTTACTTTAAGAAGGGAATGGAGCTTCCCACACAATACGATCATAGAACGTTGAATTCGCTCCTACTTTTGAAAGAGAATTGTTTATTGTACACCGTTTTCAACAGGAAACATTCTCCGTTTTCACACAGTTCTAGCTCTTTGAATTCATCTTCGTTTTCAATAGGACAAGTTCCGAACATATAACTTCAGATTGAACTTTGAAAACAATCTTAGATTATCATTGGAATGTTGTCTGTAATGAAATTAGAAAACATGGTATTCGCGGTCAGTCTTCAGTGAGAAACGTTCATTTCTAAGAGCGGGGCTACAGAACCGTGATTTCAAGGATAGATTTCAAAGTGTAATTCAATGTTATACACAATTGAATTACAGAACTCCACTTACTCTGTTAGTTTTCTTGCACAATCTATGTTGTTCTTGAAACAGCTTCTAATCTTTTCAGTTCACCGTTAGCTTTCATGAGTAAATGATTGTAGTACAAAATCAGCTAATAGCACATTGCATTCACTGTTAGTTTTCCAGGGGATAAGTTCTTCCTAGACAACAGGTTTACGGCACGTTGACTTGAACGTTACTATTCATTGAGAAATGTTCACTTAGGAAACAGGATCATGCAGCTTGGAATACAGGTGTAGTTAGGAAAGCGGATTGCTTTACAGTAGAGAACAGGACAGAACAACATGACATTCACGATGAGTTTTCAATGAGAAACGAAAGAAACCAAGATGTCCTACTCTTAGGATTCCTTGGGAATTTTGAATAGCAACTGATCCTACCAGATAACCGGTGAATGAAACTGTCAATTTCGCTTACTTTTAGAAGGGAATTGTTTTTCCTTCACAATATGATCATAGAACTTTGACTTTGCTCCTACTTTTGAAAAAGAAATGTTTATTGTACACAGTTTTCAACAGGAAACATTCTCAGTATTGACACAGTGCTAGCTCTTTGAATTCATCTTTGTGTTCAATAGGAAATGTTCCGAGCATATAACTTCTGATCGAACTTTGAAAACAATCTTAGATTACCATTGGAATGTTGTCTGTAATGAAATTACAGAACATTGTATTGTATTTGCGGTTATTCTTCAGTGAGAAACGTTCATTTCTAACAGCGGGACTACAGAACATTGATTTCAAGGATAGATTTCAAAGGGTAATTCAATGTTAAAACTATTGAATTACAGAACTCCACTTACTCTGTTATTTTCCTGCACAATCTATGTTGTTATTGAAGCAGCTTGTAATCTTTTCAGTTCACCGTTAGCTTTCATTAGTAAATGATCCTAGTACAAAATCTGCTAATAGCACATTGCATTCACTGTTAGTTCTCCAGGGGATAAGTTCTTCCTTGAAAACAGGTTTATGGCACATTGAATTGAACGTTACTATTCATTGAGAAATGTTCACTTAGAAAACAGGACGATGCAACATTAAATACAGGCTTAGTTAGGAAAGCGATTGGCTTTACAGTAGAGGACAGGACAGAACAACATGACATTCACGATGAGTTTTCAATGAGGAACGAAAGAATCCATGATGTCCTACTCTTTGAATTCCTTGGGATTTTTCAATACCAACTGATCCTACCACATAACCGGTGAATGAAACTGTCAATTACGCTTACTTTAAGAAGGGAATGGAGCTTCCCACACAATACGATCATAGAACGTTGAATTCGCTCCTACTTTTGAAAGAGAAATGTTTATTGTACACAGTTTTCAAAAGGAAACATTCTTAGTATTGACACATGTCTATCTCTTTGAATTCATCTTTGTTTAAAAAAGGAAATGTTCCGATCATATAACTTCTGATCGAACTTTGAAAACAATCTTAGATAACCATTGGAATGTTGACTGTAATGAAATTACAGAACATTGTATTTGCGGTTAGTCTTCAGTGAGAAACGTTCATTTCTAACAGCGGGACTAGAGAACATTGATTTCAAGGATAGATTTCAAAGGGTAATTCAATGTTAACACTATTGAATTACAGAACTCCACTTACTCTGTTATTTTCTTGCACAATCTATGTTGTTATTGAAGCAGCTTGTAATCTTTTCAGTTCATAGTTAGCTTTCATTAGTAAATGATGCTGGTACAAAATCGGCTAATAGCACGTTGCATTCACTGTTAGTTTTCCAGGGGATAAGTTCTTCCTACACAACGGTTTATGACACGTTGAATTGAACGATACTATTCATTGAGAAATGTTCACTTATAAAACAGGACTGTGCAACATTAAATACAGGCTTAGTTAGGAAAGCGATTGGTTTTACAGTAGTGGATAGGACAGAACAACATGACTTTCACGATGAGTTTTCAATGAGGAACGAAAGAATCCATGATGTCCTACTCTTTGAATTCCTTGGGATTTTTCAATACCAACTGATCCTACCAGATAACCGGTGAATGAAACTGTCAATTACGCTTACTTAAAGAAGAGAATGGAGCTTCCCACACAATCCGATCATAGAACGTTGAATTCGCTCCTACATTTGAAATAGAATTGTTTATTGTACACCATTTTCAACAGGAAACATTCTCCGTTTTCACACAGTTCTAGCTCTTTGAATTCATCTTCGTTTTCAATAGGACAAGTTCCAAATATATAACTTCAGATTGAACTTTGACAACCATCTTAGATTACCATTGGAATGTTGTCTGTAATGAAATTAGAAAATATGGTATTCGCGGTCAGTCTTCAGTGAGAAACGTTCATTTCTAAGAGCGGGACTACAGAACCTTGATTTCAAGGATAGATTTCAAAGTGTAATTCAATGTTATACACAATTGAATTACAGAACTCCACTTACTCTGTTAGTTTTCTTGCACAATCTATGTTGTTCTTGAAACAGCTTCTAATCTTTTCAGTTCACCGTTAGCTTTCATTAGTAAATGATTCTAGTACAAAATCGGCTAATAGCACATTGCATTCACTGTTAGTTTTACAGGGGATAAGTTCTTCCTAGACAACAGGTTTACGGCACGTTGACTTGAACGTTACTATTCATTGAGAAATGTTCACTTAGGAAACAGGATCATGCAGCTTTGAATACAGGCGTAGTTAGGAAAGCGGATTGCTTTACAGTAGAGAACAGGACAGAACAACATGACATTCACGATGAGTTTTCAATGAGAAACGAAAGAAACCAAGATGTCCTACTCTTAGAATTCCTTGGGAATTTTGAATAGCAACTGATCCTACCAGATAACCGGTGAATGAAACTGTCAATTTCGCTTACTTTAAGAAGTGAATTGTCCTTCCTTCACAATATGATCATAGAACGTTGAATTCGCTCCTACTTTTGAAAGAGAAATGTTTATTGTACACAGTTTTCAACAGGAACCATTCTCAGTATTGACACAGTTCTAGCTCTTTGAATTCTTCTTTGTTTTCTATAGGAAATGTTCCGAGCATATAACTTCTGATCGATCTTTGAAAACAATCTTAGATTACCATTGGAATGTTGTCTGTAATGAAATTACAGAACATTGTATTTGCGGTTAGTCTTCAGCGAGAAACTTCATTTCTAACAGCAGGACTACAGAACATTGATTTCAAGTATAGATTTCAAAGGGTAATTCAATGTTAACACTATTGAATTACAGAACTCCACTTACTCTGTTATTTTCTTGCACAATCTATGTTGTTATTGAAGCAGCTTGTAATCTTTTCAGTTCACAGTTAGCTTTCATTAGTGAATGATGCTACTACAAAATCGGCTAATAGCACATTGCATTCACTGTTAGTTTTCCAGGGGATAAGTTCTTCCTAGACAACAGGTTTATGGCACGTTGAATTGAATGTTACTATTCATTGAGAAATGTTCACTTAGAAAACAGGACTATGCAACATTAAATACAGGCTTAGTTAGGAAAGCGATTGGCTTTACAGTAGAGGACAGGACAGAACAACATGACATTCACGATGAGTTTTCAGAGGAACGAAAAAAATCCATGATGTCCTACTCTTTGAATTCCTTGGGATTTTTCAATCCCAACTGACCCTACCAGATAACCGGTGAATGAAACTGTCAATTACGCTTACTTTAAGAAGGGAATTGAGCTTCCCACACAATCCGATCATAGAACGTTGAATTCGCTCCTACTTTTGAAAGAGAATTGTTTATTGTACACCGTTTTCAACAGGAAACATTCTCCGTTTTCACAGAGTTCTAGCTCTTTGAATTCATCTTCGTTTTCAATAGGACAAGTTCCGAACATATAACTTCAGAATGAACTTTGAAAACAATCTTAGATTACCATTGGAATGTTGTCTGTAATGAAATTAGAAAACATGGTATTCGCGGTCAGTCTTCAGTGAGAAACGTTCATTTCTAACAGCGGGACTACAGAACCTTGATTTCAAGGATAGATTTCAAAGGGTAATTCAATGTTATACACAATTGAATTACAGAACTCCACTTACTCTGTTAGTTTTCTTGCACAATCTATGTTGTTCTTGAAACAGCTTCTAATCTTTTCAGTTCACAGTTAGCTTTCATTAGTAAATGATTCTAGTACAAAATCGGCTAATAGCCCATTGCATTCACTGTTAGTTTTCCAGGGGATGAGTTCTTCCTAGAAACAGGTATATGGCACGTTGACTTGAACGTTACTATATATTGAGAAATGTTCACTTAGAAAACAGGACCATGCAGCTTTGAATACAGGCTTAGTTAGGAAAGCGGATTTCTTTACAGTAGAGAACAGGACAGAACAACATGACATTCACGATGAGTTTTCAATGAGAAACCAAAGAAACCAAGATGTCCTACTCTTAGAATTCCCTGGGAATTTTGAATAGCAACTGATCCTACCAGATAACCGGTGAAGGAAACTGTCAATTACGCTTACTTTAAGAAGGGAATTGTCCTTCCTTCACAATATGATCATAGAACGTTGAATTCGCTCCTACTTTTGAAAGAAAAATGTTTATTGTACACAGTTTTCAACAGGAAACATTCTCAGTATTGACACAGTTCTAGCTCTTTGAATTCATCTTTGTTTTCAATAGGAAATGTTCCGAGCATATAACTTCTGATCGAACTTTGAAGACAATCTTAGATTACCATTTTCATGTTGTCTGTAATGAAATTACAGAACATTGTATTTGCGGGTAGTCTTCAGTGAGAAACGTTCATTTCTGACAGCGGGACTACAGAACATTGATTTCAAGGATAGATTTCAAAGGGTAATTCAATGTTAACACTATTGAATTACAGAACTCCACTTATTCTGTTATTTTCTTGTACAATCTATGTTGTTATTGAAGCAGCTTGTCATCTTTTCAGTTCACAGTTAGCTTTCATTAGTAAATGATGCTAGTACAAAATCGGCTAATAGCACATTGCATTCACTGTTAGTTTTCCAGGGGATAAATCCTTCCTTGACAACAGGTTTATGGCACGTTGAAATGAACGTTAATATTCATTGAGAAATGTTCACTTAGAAAACAGGACTATGCAACATTAAATACAGGCTTAGTTAGGAAAGCGATTGGCTTTATAGTAGAGGACAGGACAGAACAACCTGACATTCACGATTAGTTTTCAATGAGGAACGAAAGAATCCTTGATGTCCTAATCTTTGAATTCCATGGGATTTTACAATACCAACTGATCCTACCAGATAACCGGTGAATGAAACTGTCAATTACGCTTACTTTAAGAAGGGAATGGAGCTTCCCACACAATACGATCATAGAACGTTGAATTCGCTCCTACTTTTGAAAGAGAATTGTTTATTGTACACCGTTTTCAACAGGAAACATTCTCCGTTTTCACACAGTTCTAGCTCTTTGAATTCATCTTCGTTTTCAATAGGACAAGTTCCGAACATATAACTTCAGATTGAACTTTGAAAACAATCTTAGATTACCATTGGAATGTTGTATGTAATGAAATTAGAAAACATGGTATTCGCGGTCGGTCTTCAGTGATAAATGTTCATTTCTAAGAGCGGGACTACAGAACCTTGATTTCAAGGATAGATTTCAAAGGGTAATTCAATGTTATACACAATTGAACTACAGAACTCCACTTACTCTGTTAGTTTTCTTGCACAATCTATGTTGTTCTTGAAACAGATTCGAATCTTTTCAGTTCACAGTTAGCTTTCATTAGTAAATGATTCTAGTATAAAATCGGCTAATAGCACATTGCATTCACTGTTAGTTTTCCAGGGGATAAGTTCTTCCTAGACAACAGGTTTACGGCACGTTGACTTGAACGTTACTATTTATTGAGAAATGTTCACTTAGAAAACAGGACCATGCAGCCTTGAATACAGGCTTAGTTAGGAAAGCGGATTGCTTTACAGTAGGAACAGGACGGAACAACATGACATTCACGATGAGTTTTCAATGAGAAACGAAAGAAATCAAGATGTCCTACTCTTAGAATTCCTTGGGAATTTTGAATAGCAACTGATCCTACCAGAGAACCGGTGAATGAAACTGTCAATTACGCTTACTTTAACAAGGGAATGGAGCGTCCCACACAATACGATCATAGGACGTTGAATTCGCTCCTACTTTTGAGAGAGAATTGTTTATTGTACACCGTTTTCAACAGGAAACATTCTCCGTTTTCACACAGTTCTAGCTCTTTGAATTCATCTTCGTTTTCAATAGGACAAGTTCCGAACATATAACTTCAGATTGAACTTTGAAAACAATCTTAGATTACCATTGGAATGTTGTCTGTAAGGAAATTAGAAAACATGGTATTCGTGGTCAGTCTTCAGTGAGAAATGTTCATTTCCAAGAGCGGGACTACAGAACCTTGATTTCAAGGATAGATTTCAAAGGGTAATTCAATGTTATACACAATTGAATTACAGAACTCCACTTACTCTGTTAGTTTTCTTGGACAATCTATGTTGTTGTTGAAACAGCTTCTAATCTTTTCAGTTCACAGTTAGCTTTCATTAGTAAATGATTCTAGTACAAAATCGGCTAATAGCACATTGCATTCACTGTTAGTTTTCCAGGGCATAAGTTCGTCCTAGACAGAATTTTTACGGAACGTTGAATGGAACGTTGCTGTTCATTGAGATATGTTCACTTAGAAAACAGGACTATGCAACACTGAATACAGGCCTAGTTAGGAACGCGGATTGCTTTACAGTAGAGAACATGACGAAAAACATGATATTCACGATGAGTTTTCAATGAGAAACAAAGGATCCAAAATGTCCTACTCTTTGAACCTTGGGATTTTTCAATACCAACTGATCCTACCAGATAACCGGTGAATGAAACTGTCAATTACGCTTACTTTAAGAAGGGAATTCTCCTTCCTTCACAATATGATCATAGAACGTTGAATTCGCTCCTACTTTTGAAAGAGAAATGTTTATTGTACACAGTTTTCCACAGGAAACATTCTCAGTATTGACACAGTTCTAGCTCTTTGAATTCATCTTTGTTTTCAATAGGAAATGTTCCGAGCATATAACTTCTGATCGAACTTTGAAAACAATCTTAGATTACCATTGGAATGTTGTCTGTAATGAAATTACAGAACATTGTATTTGTGGTTAGTCTTCAGTGAGAAACATTCATTTCTAACAGTGGGACTACAGAACATTAATTTCAAGGATAGATTTCAAAGGGTAATTCAATGTTAACACTATTGAATTACAGAATTCCACTTACTCTGTTATTTTCTTGCACAATCTATGTTGTTATTGAAGCAGCTTGTAATCTTTTCAGTTCACAGTTAGCTTTCATTAGTAAATGATGCTAGTACAAAATCGGCTAATATCACATTGCATTCACTGTTAGTTTTCCAGGGGATAACTTCTTCCTAGACAACAGGTTTATGGCACGTTGAATTGAACGTTACTATTCATTGAGAAATGTTCACTTAGAAAACAGGTGTAAGCAACATTAAATACAGGCTTAGTTAGGAAAGCGATTGGCTTTACAGTAGAGGACAGGACAGAACAACATGACATTCACGATGAGTTTTCAATGAGGAACGAAAGAATCCATGATGTCCTGCTCTTTGAATTCCTTGGGATTTTTCAATACCAACTGATCCTACCAGATAACCGGTGAATGAAACTGTCAATTACGCTTACTTTAAGAAGGGAATGGAGCTACCAACACAATACGATCATAGAACGTTGAATTCGCTCCTACTTTTGAAAGAGAATTGTTTATTGTACACCGTTTTCAACAGGAAACATTCTCTGTTTTCACACAGTTCTAGCTCTTTGAATTCATCTTCGTTTTCAATAGGACAAGTTCCGAACATATAACTTCAGATTGAACTTTGAAAACAACCTTAGATTACCATTGGAATGTTGTCTGTAATGAAATTAGAAAACATGGTATTCGCGGTCAGTCTTCAGTGAGAAATGTTCATTTCTAAGAGCGGGACTACAGAACCTTGATTTCAAGGATAGATTTCAAAGGGTAATTCAATGTTATACACAATTGAATTACAGAACTCCACTTACTCTCTTAGTTTTCTTGGACAATCTATGTTGTTATTGAAACAGCTTCTAATCTTTTCACTTCACAGTTAGCTTTCATTAGTAAATGATTCTAGTACAAAATTGGCTAATAGCACATTGCATTCACTGTTAGTTTTCCAGGGGATAAGTTCTTCCTAGACTACAGGTTTACCGCACGTTGACTTGAACGTTACTATTCATTGAGAAATGTTCACTTAGAAAACAGGACCATGCAGCTTTGAATACAGGCTTAGTTAGGAAAGCGGATTGCTTTACAGTAGAGAACAGGACAGAACAACATGACATTCACGATGAGTTTTCAATGAGAAACGAAAGAAACCAAGATGTCCTACTCTTAGAATTCCTTGGGAATTTTGAATAGCAACTGATCCTACCAGATAACGGGTGAATGAAACTGTCAATTTCGCTTACTTTAAGAAGGAAATTGTCCTTCCTTCACAATATGATCATAGAACGTTGAATTCGCTCCTACTTTTGAAAGAGAAACGTTTATTGTACACAGTTTTCAACAGCAAACATTCTCAGTATTAACACAGTTCTAGCTCTTTGAATTCATCTTTGTTTTCAATAGGAAATGTTCCGAGCATATAACTTCTGATCGAACTTTGAAAACAATCTTAGATTACCATTGGAATGTTGTCTGTAATGAAATTACAGAACATTGTATTTGCGGTTAGTCTTCAGTGAGAAACGTTCATTTATAACAGCGGGACTACAGAACATTGATTTCAAGGATAGATTTCAAAGGGTAATTCAATGTTAACACTATTGAATTACAGAACTCCACTTACTCTGTTATTTTCTTGCACAATCTATGTTGTTATTGAAGCAGCTTGTCATCTTTACAGTTCACAGTTAGCTTTCATTAGTAAATGATGCTAGTACAAAATCGGCTAATAGCACATTGCATTCACTGTTAGTTTTCCAGGGGATAAGTTCTTCCTAGACAACAGGTTTACAGCACGGGAATGTTGTCTGTAATGAAATTAGAAACCATGGTATTCGCGGGCTGTCGTCAGTGAGAAACGTTCATTTCTAACAGCGGGACTACAGAACTTTGATTTCAAGGATAGATTTAAAAGGGTAATTCAATGTTATACACAATTGAATTACAGAACTCCACTTACTCTGTGAGTTTTCTTGCACAATCTATGTTGTTCTTGAAACAGCTTCTAATCTTTTCAGTTCACAGTTAGCTTTCATTAGTAAATGATTCTAGTACAAAATTGGCTAATAGCACATTGCATTCACTGTTAGTTTTCCAGGGGATAAGTTCTTCCTAGACTACAGGTTTACCGCACGTTGACTTGAACGTTACTATTCATTGAGAAATGTTCACTTAGAAAACAGGACCATGCAGCTTTGAATACAGGCTTAGTTAGGAAAGCGGATTGCTTTACAGTAGAGAACAGGACAGAACAACATGACATTCACGATGAGTTTTCAATGAGAAACGAAAGAAACCAAGATGTCCTACTCTTAGAATTCCTTGGGAATTTTGAATAGCAACTGATCCTACCAGATAACCGGTGAATGAAACTGTCAATTTCGCTTACTTTAAGAAGGGAATTGTCCTTCCTTCACAATATGATCATAGAACGTTGAATTCGCTCCTACTTTTGAAAGAGAAATGTTTATTGTACAGAGTTTTCAACAGGAAACATTCTCAGTATTAACACAGTTCTAGCTCTTTGAATTCATCTTTGTTTTCAATAGGAAATGTTCCGAGCATATAACTTCTGATCGAACTTTGAAAACAATCTTAGATTACCATTGGAATGTTGTCTGTAATGAAATTACAGAACATTGTATTTGCGGTTAGTCTTCAGTGAGAAACGTTCATTTCTAACAGCGGGACTACAGAACATTGATTTCAAGGATAGATTTCAAAGGGTAATTCAATGTTAACACTATTGAATTACAGAACTCCACTTACTCTGTTATTTTCTTGCACAATCTATGTTGTTATTGAAGCAGCTTGTAATCTTTTCAGTTCACAGTTAGCTTTCATTAGTAAATGATGCTAGTACAAAATCAGCTAATAGCACATTGCATTCACTGTTAGTTTTCCAGGGGATAAGTTCTTCCTAGAAAACAGGTTTATGGCACGTTGAATTGAACGTTACTATTCATTGAGAAATGTTCACTTAGAAAACAGGTCTATGCAACATTAAATACAGGCTTAGTTAGGAAAGCGATTGGCTTTACAGTAGAGGACAGGACAGAACAACATGACATTCACGATGAGTTTTCAAAGAGGAACGAAAGAATCCATGATGTCCTACTCTTTGAATTCCTTGGGATTTTTCAATACCAACTGATCCTACCAGATAACCGGTGAATGAAACTGTCAATTACGCTTACTTTAAGAAGGGAATGGAGCTACCCACACAATACGATCATAGAACGTTGAATTCGCTCCTACTTTTGAAAGAGAATTGGTTATTGTACACCGTTTTCAACAGGAAACATTCTCCGTTTTCACACAGTTCTAGCTCTTTGAATTCATCTTCGTTTTCAATAGGACAAGTTCCGAACATATAAAGTCAGATTGAACTTTGAAAACAATCTTAGATTACCATTGGAATGTTGTCTGTAATGAAATTAGAAAACATGGTATTCGCGGTCAGTCTTCAGTGAGAAATGTTCATTTCTAAGAGCGGGACTACAGAACCTTGATTTCAAGGATAGATTTCAAAGGGTAATTCAATGTTATACACAATTGAATTACAGAACTCCACTTACTCTGTTAGTTTTCTTGGACAATCTATGTTGTTATTGAAACAGCTTCTAATCTTTTCACTTCACAGTTAGCTTTCATTAGTAAATGATTCTAGTACAAAATCGCCTAATAGCACATTGCATTCACTGTTAGTTTTCCAGGGGATAAGTTCTTCCTAGACAGTATGTTTACGGAACGTTGAATGAAAAGTTGCTGTTCATTGAGATATGTTCACTTAGAAAACAGGACTATGCAACACTGAATACAGGCTTAGTTAGGAAAGCGGATTGCTTTACAGTAGAGAACATGACGAAAAACATGATATTCACGATGAGTTTTCAATGAGAAACAAAGGATCCAAAATGTCCTACTCTTTGAACCGTGGGATTTTTCAATACCAACTGATCCTACCAGATAACCGGTGAATGAAACTGTCAATTACGCTTACTTTAAGAAGGGAATGGAGCTTCCCACACAATACGATCATAGAACGTTGAATTCGCTCCTACTTTTGAAAGAGAATTGTTTATTGTACACCGTTTTCAACAGGAAACATTCTCCATTTTCACAGAGTTCTAGCTCTTTGAATTCATCTTTGTTTTCAATGGGACATGTTCCGAACATATAACTTCAGATTGAACTTTGAAAAAAATCTTAGATTACCATTGGAATGTTGTCTGTAATGAAATTAGAAAACATGGTATTCGCGGTTAGTCTTCAGTGAGAAACGTTCATTTCTAACAGCGGGACTACAGAACCTTGATTTCAAGGATAGATTTCAAAGGGTAATTCAATGTTATACACAATTGAATTACAGAACTCCACTTATTCTGTTAGTTTTCTTGCACAATCTATGTTGTTCTTGAAACAGCTTCTAATCTTTTCAGTTCACAGTTAACTTTCATTAGTAAATGATTCTAGTACAAAATTGGCTAATAGCACATTGCATTCACTGTTAATTTTCCAGGGGATAAGTTCTTCCTAGACTACAGGTTTACCGCACGTTGACTTGAACGTTACTGTTCATTGAGAAATGTTCACTTAGAAAACAGGACCATGCAGCTTTGAATACAGGCTTAGTTAGGAAAGCGGATTGCTTTACAGTAGAGAACAGGACAGAACAACATGACATTCACGATGAGTTTTCAATGAGAAACGAAAGAAACCAAGATGTCCTACTCTTAGAATTCCTTGGGAATTTTGAATACCAACTGATCCTACCAGATAACCGGTGAATGAAACTGTCATTTTCGCTTACTTTAAGAAGGGAATTGTCCTTCCTTCACAATATGATCATAGAACGTTGAATTCGCTCCTACTTTTGAAAGAGAAATGTTTATTGTACAGAGTTTTCAAGAGGAAACATTCTCAGTATTAACACAGTTCTAGCTCTTTGAATGCATCTTTGTTTTCAATAGGAAATGTTCCGAGCATATAACTTCTGATCGAACTTTGAAAACAATCTTAGATTACCATTGGAATGTTGTCTGTAATGAAATTACAGAACATTGTATTTGCGGTTAGTCTTCAGTGAGAAACGATCATTTCTAACAGCGGGACTACAGAACATTGATTTCAAGGATAGATTTCAAAGGGTAATTCAATGTTAACACTATTGAATTACAGAACTCCACTTCCTCTGTTATTTTCTTGCACAATCTATGTTGTTATTGAAGCAGCTTGTAATCTTTTCAGTTCACAGTTAGCTTTCATTAGTAAATGATGCTAGTACAAAATCGGCTAATAGCACATTGCATTCACTGTTACTTTTCCAGGGGATAAGTTCTTCCTAGACAACAGGTTTACGGCACGGGAATGTTGTCTGTAATGAAATTAGAAACCATGGTATTCGCGGGCTGTCGTCAGTGAGAAACGTTCATTTCTAACAGCGGGACTACAGAACCTTGATTTCAAGGATAGATTTAAAAGGGTAATTCAATGTTATACACAATTGAATTACAGAACTCCACTTACCCTGTGAGTTTTCTTGCACAATCTATGTTGTTCTTGAAACAGCTTCTAATCTTTTCAGTTCACAGTTAGCTTTCATTAGTAAATGATTCTAGTACAAAATTGGCTAATAGCACATTGCATTCACTGTTAGTTTTCCAGGGGATAAGTTCTTCCTAGACTACAGGTTTACCGCACGTTGACTTGAACGTTACTATTCATTGAGAAATGTTCACTTAGAAAACAGGACCATGCAGCTTTGAATACAGGCTTAGTTAGGAAAGCGGATTGCTTTACAGTAGAGAACAGGACAGAACAACATGACATTCACGATGAGTTTTCAATGAGAAACGAAAGAAACCAAGATGTCCTACTCTTAGAATTCCTTGGGAATTTTGAATAGCAACTGATCCTACCAGATAACCGGTGAATGAAACTGTCAATTTCGCTTACTTTAAGAAGGGAATTGTCCTTCCTTCACAATATGATCATAGAACGTTGAATTCGCTCCTACTTTTGAAAGAGAAATGTTTATTGTACAGAGTTTTCAACAGGAAACATTCTCAGTATTAACACAGTTCTAGCTCTTTGAATTCATCTGTTTTCAATAGGAAATGTTCCGAGCATATAACTTCTGATCGAACTTTGAAAACAATCTTAGATTACCATTGGAATGTTGTCTGTAATGAAATTACAGAACATTGTATTTGCGGTTAGTCTTCAGTGAGAAACGTTCATTTCTAACAGCGGGACTACAGAACATTGATTTCAAGGATAGATTTCAAAGGGTAATTCAATGTTAACACTATTGAATTACAGAACTCCACTTACTCTGTTATTTTCTTGCACAATCTATGTTGTTATTGAAGCAGCTTGTAATCTTTACAGTTCACAGTTAGCTTTCATTAGTAAATGATGCTAGTACAAAATCGGCTAATAGCACATTGCATTCACTGTTAGTTTTCCAGGGGATAAGTTCTTCCTAGACAACAGGTTTACGGCATGGGAATGTTGTCTGTAATGAAATTCGAAACCATGGTATTCGCGGGCTGTCGTCAGTGAGAAACGTTCATTTCTAACAGCGGGACTACAGAACTTTGATTTCAAGGATAGATTTAAAAGGGTAATTCAATGTTATACACAATTGAATTACAGAACTCCACTTACTCTGTGAGTTTCCTTGCACAATCTATGTTGTTCTTGAAACAGCTTCTAATCTTTTCAGTTCACAGTTAGCTTTCATTAGTAAATGATTCTAGTACAAAATTGGCTAATACCACATTGCATTCACTGTTAGTTTTCCAGGGGATAAGTTCTTCCTAGACTACAGGTTTACCGCACGTTGACTTGAACGTTACTATTCATTGAGAAATGTTCACTTAGAAAACAGGACCATGCAGCTTTGAATACAGGCTTAGTTAGGAAAGCGGATTGCTTTACAGTAGAGAACAGGACAGAACAACATGACATTCACGATGAGTTTTCAATGAGAAACGAAAGAAACCAAGATGTCCTACTCTTAGAATTCCTTGGGAATTTTGAATAGCAACTGATCCTACCAGATAACCGGTGAATGAAACTGTCAATTTCGCTTACTTTAAGAAGGGAATTGTCCTTCCTTCACAATATGATCATAGAACGTTGAATTCGCTCCTACTTTTGAAAGAGAAATGTTTATTGTACAGAGTTTTCAACAGGAAACATTCTCAGTATTAACACAGTTCTAGCTCTTTGAATTCATCTTTGTTTTCAATAGGAAATGTTCCGAGCATATAACTTCTGATCGAACTTTGAAAACAATCTTAGATTACCATTGGAATGTTGTCTGTAATGAAATTACAGAACATTGTATTTGCGGTTAGTCTTCAGTGAGAAACGTTCATTTATAACAGCGGGACTACAGAACATTGATTTCAAGGATAGATTTCAAAGGGTAATTCAATGTTAACACTATTGAATTACAGAACTCCACTTACTCTGTTATTTTCTTGCACAATCTATGTTGTTATTGAAGCAGCTTGTAATCTTTTCAGTTCACAGTTAGCTTTCATTAGTAAATGATGCTAGTACAAAATCGGCTAATAGCACATTGCATTCACTGTTAGTTTTCCAGGGGATAAGTTCTTCCTAGAAAACAGGTTTATGGCACGTTGAATTGAACGTTACTATTCATTGAGAAATGTTCACTTAGAAAACAGGTCTATGCAACATTAAATACAGGCTTAGTTAGGAAAGCGATTGGCTTTACAGTAGAGGACAGGACAGAACAACATGACATTCACGATGAGTTTTCAAAGAGGAACGAAAGAATCCATGATGTCCTACTCTTTGAATTCCTTGGGATTTTTCAATACCAACTGATCCTACCAGATAACCGGTGAATGAAACTGTCAATTACGCTTACTTTAAGAAGGGAATGGAGGTACCCACACAATACGATCATAGAACGTTGAATTCGCTCCTACTTTTGAAAGAGAATTGTTTATTGTACACCGTTTTCAACAAGAAACATTCTCCGTTTTCACACAGTTCTAGCTCTTTGAATTCATCTTCGTTTTCAATAGGAGAAGTTCCGAACATATAAAGTCAGATTGAACTTTGAAAACAATCTTAGATTACCATTGGAATGTTGTCTGTAATGAAATTCGAAAACATGGTATTCGCGGTCAGTCTTCAGTGAGAAATGTTCATTTCTAAGAGCGGGACTATAGAACCTTGATTTCAAGGATAGATTTCAAAGGGTAATTCAATGTTATACACAATTGAATTACAGAACTCCACTTACTCTGTTAGTTTTCTTGGACAATCTATGTTGTTATTGAAACAGCTTCTAATCTTTTCACTTCACAGTTAGCTTTCATTAGTAAATGATTCTAGTACAAAATCGCCTAATAGCACATTGCATTCACTGTTAGTTTTCCAGGGGATAAGTTCTTCCTAGACAGTATGTTTACGGAACGTTGAATGGAACGTTGCTGTTCATTGAGATATGTTCACTTAGAAAACAGGACTATGCAACACTGAATACAGGCTTAGTTAGGAAAGCGGATTGCTTTACAGTAGAGAACATGACGAAAAACATGATATTCACGATGAGTTTTCAATGAGAAACAAAGGATCCAAAATGTCCTACTCTTTGAACCTTGGGATTTTTCAATACCAACTGATCCTACCAGATAACCGGTGAATGAAACTGTCAATTACGCTTACTTTAAGAAGGGAATGGAGCTTCCCACACAATACGATCATAGAACGTTGAATTCGCTCCTACTTTTGAAAGAGAATTGTTTATTGTACACCGTTTTCAACAGGAAACATTCTCCGTTTTCACACAGTTCAAGCTCTTTGAATTCAGCTTCGTTTTCAATAGGACAAGTTCCGAACATATAACTTCAGATTGAAGTTTGAAAACAATCTTAGATTACCATTGGAATGTTGTCTGTAATGAAATTAGAAAACATGGTATTCGCGGTTAGTCTTCAGTGAGAAACGTTCATTTCTAACAGCGGGACTACAGAACCTTGATTTCAAGGATAGATTTCAAAGGGTAATTCAATGTTATACACAATTGAATTACAGAACTCCACTTATTCTGTTACTTTTCTTGCACAATCTATGTTGTTCTTGAAACAGCTTCTAATCTTTTCAGTTCACAGTTAACTTTCATTAGTAAATGATTCTAGTACAAAATTGGCTAATAGCACATTGCATTCACTGTTAATTTTCCAGGGGATAAGTTCTTCCTAGACTACAGGTTTACCGCACGTTGACTTGAACGTTACTGTTCATTGAGAAATGTTCACTTAGAAAACAGGACCATGCAGCTTTGAATACAGGCTTAGTTAGGAAAGCGGATTGCTTTACAGTAGAGAACAGGACAGAACAACATGACATTCACGATGAGTTTTCAATGAGAAACGAAAGAAACCAAGATGTCCTACTCTTAGAATTCCTTGGGAATTTTGAATAGCAACTGATCCTACCAGATAACCGGTGAATGAAACTGTCATTTTCGCTTACTTTAAGAAGGGAATTGTCCTTCCTTCACAATATGATCATAGAACGTTGAATTCGCTCCTACTTTTGAAAGAGAAATGTTTATTGTACAGAGTTTTCAACAGGAAACATTCTCAGTATTAACACAGTTCTAGCTCTTTGAATTCATCTTTGTTTTCAATAGGAAATGTTACGAGCATATAACTTCTGATCGAACTTTGAAAGCAATCTTAGATTACCATTGGAATGTTGTCTGTAATGAAATTACAGATCATTGTATTTGCGGTTAGTCTTCAGTGAGAAACGTTCATTTCTAACAGCGGGAATACAGAACATTGATTTCAAGGATAGATTTCAAAGGGTAATTCAATGTTAACACTATTGAATTACAGAACTCCACTTCCTCTGTTATTTTCTTGCACAATCTATGTCGTTATTGAAGCAGCTTGTAATCTTTTCAGTTCACAGTTAGCTTTCATTAGTAAATGATGCTAGTACAAAATCGGCTAATAGCACATTGCATTCACTGTTAGTTTTCCAGGGGATCAGTTCTTCCTAGAAAACAGGTTTATGGCACGTTGAATTGAACGTTACTATTCATTGAGAAATGTTCACTTAGAAAACAGGTCTATGCAACATTAAATACAGGCTTAGTTAGGAAAGCGATTGGCTTTACAGTAGAGGACAGGACAGAACAACATGACATTCACGATGAGTTTTCAAAGAGGAACGAAAGAATCCATGATGTCCTACTCTTTGAATTCCTTGGGATTTTTCAATACCAACTGATCCTACCAGATAACCGGTGAATGAAACTGTCAATTACGCTTACTTTAAGAAGGGAATGGAGGTACCCACACAATACGATCATAGAACGTTGAATTCGCTCCTACTTTTGAAAGAGAATTGTTTATTGTACACCGTTTTCAACAAGAAACATTCTCCGTTTTCACACAGTTCTAGCTCTTTGAATTCATCTTCGTTTTCAATAGGAGAAGTTCCGAACATATAAAGTCAGATTGAACTTTGAAAACAATCTTAGATTACCATTGGAATGTTGTCTGTAATGAAATTCGAAAACATGGTATTCGCGGTCAGTCTTCAGTGAGAAATGTTCATTTCTAAGAGCGGGACTATAGAACCTTGATTTCAAGGATAGATTTCAAAGGGTAATTCAATGTTATACACAATTGAATTACAGAACTCCACTTACTCTGTTAGTTTTCTTGGACAATCTATGTTGTTATTGAAACAGCTTCTAATCTTTTCACTTCACAGTTAGCTTTCATTAGTAAATGATTCTAGTACAAAATCGGCTAATAGCACATTGCATTCACTGTTAGTTTTCCAGGGGATAAGTTCTTCCTAGACAGTATGTTTACGGAACGTTGAATGGAACGTTGCTGTTCATTGAGATATGTTCACTTAGAAAACAGGACTATGCAACACTGAATACAGGCTTAGTTAGGAAAGCGGATTGCTTTACAGTAGAGAACATGACGAAAAACATGATATTCACGATGAGTTTTCAATGAGAAACAAAGGATCCAAAATGTCCTACTCTTTGAACCTTGGGATTTTTCAATACCAACTGATCCTACCAGATAACCGGTGAATGAAACTGTCAATTACGCTTACTTTAAGAAGGGAATGGAGCTTCCCACACAATACGATCATACAACGTTGAATTCGCACCTACTTTTGAAAGAGAATTGTTTATTGTACACCGTTTTCAACAGGAAACATTCTCTGTTTTCACACAGTTCAAGCTCTTTGAATTCATCTTCGTTTTCAATAGGACAAGTTCCGAACATATAACTTCAGATTGAACATTGAAAACAATCTTAGATTACCATTGGAATGTTGTCTGTAATGAAATTACAAAACATGGTATTAGCGGTTAGTCTTCAGTGAGAAACGTTCATTTCTATCAGCGGGACTACAGAACCTTGATTTCAAGGATAGATTTCAAAGGGTAATTCAATGTTATACACAATTGAATTACAGAACTCCACTTATTCTGTTACTTTTCTTGCACAATCTATGTTGTTCTTGAAACAGCTTCTAATCTTTTCAGTTCACAGTTAACTTTCATTAGTAAATGATTCTAGTACAAAATTGGCTAATAGCACATTGCATTCACTGTTAATTTTCCAGGGGATAAGTTCTTCCTAGACTACAGGTTTACCGCACGTTGACTTGAACGTTACTGTTCATTGAGAAATGTTCACTTAGAAAACAGGACCATGCAGCTTTGAATACAGGCTTAGTTAGGAAAGCGGATTGCTTTACAGTAGAGAACAGGACAGAACAACATGACATTCACGATGAGTTTTCAATGAGAAACGAAAGAAACCAAGATGTCCTACTCTTAGAATTCCTTGGGAATTTTGAATAGCAACTGATCCTACCAGATAACCGGTGAATGAAACTGTCATTTTCGCTTACTTTAAGAAGGGAATTGTCCTTCCTTCACAATATGATCATAGAACGTTGAATTCGCTCCTACTTTTGAAAGAGAAATGTTTATTGTACAGAGTTTTCAACAGGAAACATTCTCAGTATTAACACAGTTCTAGCTCTTTGAATTCATCTTTGTTTTCAATAGGAAATGTTACGAGCATATAACTTCTGATCGAACTTTGAAAGCAATCTTAGATTACCATTGGAATGTTGTCTGTAATGAAATTACAGATCATTGTATTTGCGGTTAGTCTTCAGTGAGAAACGTTCATTTCTAACAGCGGGAATACAGAACATTGATTTCAAGGATAGATTTCAAAGGGTAATTCAATGTTAACACTATTGAATTACAGAACTCCACTTCCTCTGTTATTTTCTTGCACAATCTATGTCGTTATTGAAGCAGCTTGTAATCTTTTCAGTTCACAGTTAGCTTTCATTAGTAAATGATGCTAGTACAAAATCGGCTAATAGCACATTGCATTCACTGTTAGTTTTCCAGGGGATCAGTTCTTCCTAGAAAACAGGTTTATGGCACGTTGACTTGAACGTTACTATTCATTGAGAAATGTTCACTTAGAATACAGGTCTATGCAACATTAAATACAGGCTTAGTTAGGAAAGCGATTGGCTTTACAGTAGAGGACAGGACAGAACAACATGACATTCATGATGAGTTTTCAAAGAGGAACGAAAGAATCCATGATGTCCTACTCTTTGAATTCCTTGGGATTTTTCAATACCAACTGATCCTACCAGATAACCGGTGAATGAAACTGTCAATTACGCTTACTTTAAGAAGGGAATGGAGGTACCCACACAACACGATCATAGAACGTTGAATTCGCTCCTACTTTTGAAAGAGAATTGTTTATTGTACACAGTTTTCAACAGGAAACATTCTCCGTTTTCACACAGTTCTAGCTCTTTGAATTCATCTTCGTTTTCAATAGGAGAAGTTCCGAACATATAAAGTCAGATTGAACTTTGAAAACAATCTTAGATTACCATTGGAATGTTGTCTGTAATGAAATTCGAAAACATGGTATTCGCGGTCAGTCTTCAGTGAGAAATGTTCATTTCTAAGAGCGGGACTATAGAACCTTGATTTCAAGGATAGATTTCAAAGGGTAATTCAATGTTATACACAATTGAATTACAGAACTCCACTTACTCTGTTAGTTTTCTTGGCCAATCTATGTTGTTATTGAAACAGCTTCTAATCTTTTCACTTCACAGTTAGCTTTCATTAGTAAATGATTCTAGTACAAAATCGCCTAATAGCACATTGCATTCACTGTTAGTTTTCCAGGGGATAAGTTCTTCCTAGACAGTATGCTTACGGAACGTTGAATGGAACGTTGCTGTTCATTGAGATATGTTCACTTAGAAAACAGGACTATGCAACACTGAATACAGGCTTAGTTAGGAAAGCGGATTGCTTTACAGTAGAGAACATGACGAAAAACATGATATTCACGATGAGTTTTCAATGAGAAACAAAGGATCCAAAATGTCCTACTCTTTGAACCTTGGGATTTTTCAATACCAACTGATCCTACCAGATAACCGGTGAATGAAACTGTCAATTACGCTTACTTTAAGAAGGGAATGGAGCTTCCCACACAATACGATCATAGAACGTTGAATTCGCTCCTACTTTTGAAAGAGAATTGTTTATTGTACACCGTTTTCAACAGGAAACATTCTCCGTTTTCACACAGTTCAAGCTCTTTGAATTCAGCTTCGTTTTCAATAGGACAAGTTCCGAACATATAACTTCAGATTGAACATTGAAAACAATCTTAGATTACCATTGGAATGTTGTCTGTAATGAAATTAGAAAACATGGTATTCGCGGTTAGTCTTCAGTGAGAAACGTTCATTTCTAACAGCGGGAATACAGAACCTTGATTTCAAGGATAGATTTCAAAGGGTAATTCAATGTTATACACAATTGAATTACAGAACTCCACTTATTCTGTTACTTTTCTTGCACAATCTATGTTGTTCTTGAAACAGCTTCTAATCTTTTCAGTTCACAGTTAACTTTCATTAGTAAATGATTCTAGTACAAAATTGGCTAATAGCACATTGCATTCACTGTTAATTTTCCAGGGGATAAGTTCTTCCTTGACTACAGGTTTACCGCACGTTGACTTGAACGTTACTGTTCATTGAGAAATGTTCACTTAGAAAACAGGACCATGCAGCTTTGAATACAGGCTTAGTTAGGAAAGCGGATTGCTTTACAGTAGAGAACAGGACAGAACAACATGACATTCACGATGAGTTTTCAATGAGAAACGAAAGAAACCAAGATGTCCTACTCTTAGAATTCCTTGGGAATTTTGAATAGCAACTGATCCTACCAGATAACCGGTGAATGAAACTGTCATTTTCGCTTACTTTAAGAAGGGAATTGTCCTTCCTTCACAATATGATCATAGAACGTTGAATTCGCTCCTACTTTTGAAAGAGAAATGTTTATTGTACAGAGTTTTCAACAGGAAACATTCTCAGTATTAACACAGTTCTAGCTCTTTGAATTCATCTTTGTTTTCAATAGGAAATGTTACGAGCATATAACTTCTGATCGAACTTTGAAAACAATCTTAGATTACCATTGGAATGTTGTCTGTAATGAAATTACAGAACATTGTATTTGCGGTTAGTCTTCAGTGAGAAACGTTCATTTCTAACAGCGGGAATACAGAACATTGATTTCAAGGATAGATTTCAAAGGGTAATTCAATGTTAACACTATTGAATTACAGAACTCCACTTCCTCTGTTATTTTCTTGCACAATCTATGTCGTTATTGAAGCAGCTTGTAATCTTTTCAGTTCACAGTTAGCTTTCATTAGTAAATGATGCTAGTACAAAATCGGCTAATAGCACATTGCATTCACTGTTAGTTTTCCAGGGGATCAGTTCTTCCTAGAAAACAGGTTTATGGCACGTTGAATTGAACGTTACTATTCATTGAGAAATGTTCACTTAGAATACAGGTCTATGCAACATTAAATACAGGCTTAGTTAGGAAAGCGATTGGCTTTACAGTAGAGGACAGGACAGAACAACATGACATTCACGATGAGTTTTCAAAGAGGAACGAAAGAATCCATGATGTCCTACTCTTTGAATTCCTTGGGATTTTTCAATACCAACTGATCCTACCAGATAACCGGTGAATGAAACTGTCAATTACGCTTACTTTAAGAAGGGAATGGAGGTACCCACAGAACACGATCATAGAACGTTGAATTCGCTCCTACTTTTGAAAGAGAATTGTTTATTGTACACCGTTTTCAACAGGAAACATTCTCCGTTTTCACACAGTTCTAGCTCTTTGAATTCATCTTCGTTTTCAATAGGACAAGTTCCGAACATATAAAGTCAGATTGAACTTTGAAAACAATCTTAGATTACCATTGGAATGTTGTCTGTAATGAAATTCGAAAACATGGTATTCGCGGTCAGTCTTCAGTGAGAAATGTTCATTTCTAAGAGCGGGACTACAGAACCTTGATTTCAAGGATAGATTTCAAAGGGTAATTCAATGTTATACACAATTGAATTACAGAACTCCACTTACTCTGTTAGTTTTCTTGGACAATCTATGTTGTTATTGAAACAGCTTCTAATCTTTTCAGTTCACAGTTAGCTTTCATTAGTAAATGATTCTAGTACAAAATCGGCTAATAGCACATTGCATTCACTGTTAGTTTTCCAGGGGATAAGTTCTTCCTAGACAGTATGTTTACGGAACGTTGAATGGAACGTTGCTGTTCATTGAGATATGTTCACTTAGAAAACAGGACTATGCAACACTGAATACAGGCTTAGTTAGGAAAGCGGATTGCTTTACAGTAGAGAACATGACGAAAAACATGATATTCACGATGAGTTTTCAATGAGAAACAAAGGATCCAAAATGTCCTACTCTTTGAACCTTGGGATTTTTCAATACCAACTGATCCTACCAGATAACCGGTGAATGAAACTGTCAATTACGCTTACTTTAAGAAGGGAATGGAGCTTACCACACAATACGATCATACAACGTTGAATTCGCACCTACTTTTGAAAGAGAATTGTTTATTGTACACCGTTTTCAACAGGAAACATTCTCTGTTTTCACACAGTTCAAGCTCTTTGAATTCATCTTCGTTTTCAATAGGACAAGTTCCGAACATATAACTTCAGATTGAACTTTGAAAACAATCTTAGATTACCATTGGAATGTTGTCTGTAATGAAATTACAAAACATGGTATTAGCGGTTAGTCTTCAGTGAGAAAGGTTCATTTCTATCAGCGGGACTACAGAACCTTGATTTCAAGGATAGATTTCAAAGGGTAATTCAATGTTATACACAATTGAATTACAGAACTCCACTTATTCTGTTACTTTTCTTGCACAATCTATGTTGTTCTTGAAACAGCTTCTAATCTTTTCAGTTCACAGTTAACTTTCATTAGTAAATGATTCTAGTACAAAATTGGCTAATAGCACATTGCATTCACTGTTAATTTTCCAGGGGATAAGTTCTTCCTAGACTACAGGTTTACCGCACGTTGACTTGAACGTTACTGTTCATTGAGAAATGTTCACTTAGAAAACAGGACCATGCAGCTTTGAATACAGGCTTAGTTAGGAAAGCGGATTGCTTTACAGTAGAGAACAGGACAGAACAACATGACATTCACGATGAGTTTTCAATGAGAAACGAAAGAAACCAAGATGTCCTACTCTTAGAATTCCTTGGGAATTTTGAATAGCAACTGATCCTACCAGATAACCGGTGAATGAAACTGTCATTTTCGCTTAGTTTAAGAAGGGAATTGTCCTGCCTTCACAATATGATCATAGAACGTTGAATTCGCTCCTACTTTTGAAAGAGAAATGTTTATTGTACAGAGTTTTCAACAGGAAACATTCTCAGTATTAACACAGTTCTAGCTCTTTGAATTCATCTTTGTTTTCAATAGGAAATGTTACGAGCATATAACTTCTGATCGAACTTTGAAAGCAATCTTAGATTACCATTGGAATGTTGTCTGTAATGAAATTACAGATCATTGTATTTGCGGTTAGTCTTCAGTGAGAAACGTTCATTTCTAACAGCGGGAATACAGAACATTGATTTCAAGGATAGATTTCAAAGGGTAATTCAATGTTAACACTATTGAATTACAGAACTCCACTTCCTCTGTTATTTTCTTGCACAATCTATGTCGTTATTGAAGCAGCTTGTAATCTTTTCAGTTCACAGTTAGCTTTCATTAGTAAATGATGCTAGTACAAAATCGGCTAATAGCACATTGCATTCACTGTTAGTTTTCCAGGGGATCAGTTCTTCCTAGAAAACAGGTTTATGGCACGTTGAATTGAACGTTACTATTCATTGAGAAATGTTCACTTAGAAAACAGGTGTAAGCAACATTAAATACAGGCTTAGTTAGGAAAGCGATTGGCTTTACAGTAGAGGACAGGACAGAACAACATGACATTCACGATGAGTTTTCAAAGAGGAACGAAAGAATCCATGATGTCCTACTCTTTGAATTCCTTGGGATTTTTCAATACCAACTGATCCTACCAGATAACCGGTGAATGAAACTGTCAATTACGCTTACTTTAAGAAGGGAATGGAGCTACCCACACAATACGATCATAGAACGTTGAATTCGCTCCTACTTTTGAAAGAGAATTGTTTATTGTACACCGTTTTCAACAAGAAACATTCTCCGTTTTCACACAGTTCTAGCTCTTTGAATTCATCTTCGTTTTCAATAGGAGAAGTTCCGAACATATAAAGTCAGATTGAACTTTGAAAACAATCTTAGATTACCATTGGAATGTTGTCTGTAATGAAATTCGAAAACATGGTATTCGCGGTCAGTCTTCAGTGAGAAATGTTCATTTCTAAGAGCGGGACTATAGAACCTTGATTTCAAGGATAGATTTCAAAGGGTAATTCAATGTTATACACAATTGAATTACAGAACTCCACTTACTCTGTTAGTTTTCTTGGACAATCTATGTTGTTATTGAAACAGCTTCTAATCTTTTCACTTCACAGTTAGCTTTCATTAGTAAATGATTCTAGTACAAAATCGCCTAATAGCACATTGCATTCACTGTTAGTTTTCCAGGGGATAAGTTCTTCCTAGACAGTATGTTTACGGAACGTTGAATGGAACGTTGCTGTTCATTGAGATATGTTCACTTAGAAAACAGGACTATGCAACACTGAATACAGGCTTAGTTAGGAAAGCGGATTGCTTTACAGTAGAGAACATGACGAAAAACATGATATTCACGATGAGTTTTCAATGAGAAACAAAGGATCCAAAATGTCCTACTCTTTGAACCTTGGGATTTTTCAATACCAACTGATCCTACCAGATAACCGGTGAATGAAACTGTCAATTACGCTTACTTTAAGAAGGGAATGGAGCTTCCCACACAATACGATCATAGAACGTTGAATTCGCTCCTACTTTTGAAAGAGAATTGTTTATTGTACACCGTTTTCAACAGGAAACATTCTCCGTTTTCACACAGTTCAAGCTCTTTGAATTCAGCTTCGTTTTCAATAGGACAAGTTCCGAACATATAACTTCAGATTGAACATTGAAAACAATCTTAGATTACCATTGGAATGTTGTCTGTAATGAAATTAGAAAACATGGTATTCGCGGTTAGTCTTCAGTGAGAAACGTTCATTTCTAACAGCGGGACTACAGAACCTTGATTTCAAGGATAGATTTCAAAGGGTAATTCAATGTTATACACAATTGAATTACAGAACTCCACTTACTCTGTGAGTTTTCTTGCACAATCTATGTTGTTCTTGAAACAGCTTCTAATCTTTTCAGTTCACAGTTAGCTTTCATTAGTAAATGATTCTAGTACAAAATTGGCTAATAGCACATTGCATTCACTGTTAGTTTTCCAGGGGATAAGTTCTTCCTAGACTACAGGTTTACCGCACGTTGACTTGAACGTTACTGTTCATTGAGAAATGTTCACTTAGAAAACAGGACCATGCAGCTTTGAATACAGGCTTAGTTAGGAAAGCGGATTGCTTTACAGTAGAGAACAGGACAGAACAACATGACATTCACGATGAGTTTTCAATGAGAAACGAAAGAAACCAAGATGTCCTACTCTTAGAATTCCTTGGGAATTTTGAATAGCAACTGATCCTACCAGATAACCGGGGAATGAAACTGTCATTTTCGCTTAGTTTAAGAAGGGAATTGTCCTGCCTTCACAATATGATCATAGAACGTTGAATTCGCTCCTACTTTTGAAAGAGAAATGTTTATTGTACAGAGTTTTCAACAGGAAACATTCTCAGTATTAACACAGTTCTAGCTCTTTGAATTCATCTTTGTTTTCAATAGGAAATGTTACGAGCATATAACTTCTGATCGAACTTTGAAAACAATCTTAGATTACCATTGGAATGTTGTCTGTAATGAAATTACAGAACATTGTATTTGCGGTTAGTCTTCAGTGAGAAACGTTCATTTCTAACAGCGGGAATACAGAACATTGATTTCAAGGATAGATTTCAAAGGGTAATTCAATGTTAACACTATTGAATTACAGAACTCCACTTCCTCTGTTATTTTCTTGCACAATCTATGTCGTTATTGAAGCAGCTTGTAATCTTTTCAGTTCACAGTTAGCTTTCATTAGTAAATGATGCTAGTACAAAATCGGCTAATAGCACATTGCATTCACTGTTAGTTTTCCAGGGGATCAGTTCTTCCTAGACAACAGGTTTACGGCACGGGAATGTTGTCTGTAATGAAATTAGAAACCATGGTATTCGCGGGCTGTCGTCAGTGAGAAACGTTCATTTCTAGCAGCGGGACTACAGAACCTTGATTTCAAGGATAGATTTAAAAGGGTAATTCAATGTTATACACAATTGAATTACAGAACTCCACTTACCCTGTGAGTTTTCTTGCACAATCTATGTTGTTCTTGAAACAGCTTCTAATCTTTTCAGTTCACAGTTAGCTTTCATTAGTAAATGATTCTAGTACAAAATTGGCTAATAGCACATTGCATTCACTGTTAGTTTTCCAGGGGATAAGTTCTTCCTAGACTACAGGTTTACCGCACGTTGACTTGAACGTTACTATTCATTGAGAAATGTTCACTTAGAAAACAGGACCATGCAGCTTTGAATACAGGCTTAGTTAGGAAAGCGGATTGCTTTACAGTAGAGAACAGGACAGAACAACATGACATTCACGATGAGTTTTCAGTGAGAAACGAAAGAAACCAAGATGTCCTACTCTTAGAATTCCTTGGGAATTTTGAATAGCAACTGATCCTACCAGATAACCGGTGAATGAAACTGTCAATTTCGCTTACTTTAAGAAGGGAATTGTCCTTCCTTCACAATATGATCATAGAACGTTGAATTCGCTCCTACTTTTGAAAGAGAAATGTTTATTGTACAGAGTTTTCAAGGAAACATTCTCAGTATTAACACAGTCCTAGCTCTTTGAATTCATCTTTGTTTTCAATAGGAAATGTTCCGAGCATATAACTTCTGATCGAACTTTGAAAACAATCTTAGATTACCATTGGAATGTTGTCTGTAATGAAATTACAGAACATTGTATTTGCGGTTAGTCTTCAGTGAGAAACGTTCATTTCTAACAGCGGGACGACAGAACATTGATTTCAAGGATAGATTTCAAAGGGTAATTCAATGTTAACACTATTGAATTACAGAACTCCACTTACTCTGTTATTTTCTTGCACAATCTATGTTGTTATTGAAGCAGCTTGTAATCTTTTCAGTTCACAGTTAGCTTTCATTAGTAAATGATGCTAGTACAAAATCGGCTAATAGCACATTGCATTCACTGTTAGTTTTCCAGGGGATAAGTTCTTCCTAGAAAACAGGTTTATGGCACGTTGAATTGAACGTTACTATTCATTGAGAAATGTTCACGTAGAAAACAGGTCTATGCAACATTAAATACAGGCTTAGTTAGGAAAGCGATTGGCTTTACAGTAGAGGACAGGACAGAACAACATGACATTCACGATGAGTTTTCAAAGAGGAACGAAAGAATCCATGATGTCCTACTCTTTGAATTCCTTGGGATTTTTCAATACCAACTGATCCTACCAGATAACCGGTGAATGAAACTGTCAATTACCCTTACTTTAAGAAGGGAATGGAGCTACCCACACAATACGATCATAGAACGTTGAATTCGCTCCTACTTTTGAAAGAGAATTGTTTATTGTACACCGTTTTCAACAGGAAACATTCTCCGTTTTCACACAGTTCTAGCTCTTTGAATTCATCTTCGTTTTCAATAGGACAAGTTCGGAACATATAAAGTCAGATTGAACTTTGAAAACAATCTTAGATTACCATTGGAATGTTGTCTGTAATGAAATTAGAAAACATGGTATTAGCGGTCAGTCTTCAGTGAGAAATGTTCATTTCTAAGAGCGGGACTACAGAACCTTGATTTCAAGGATAGATTTCAAAGGGTAATTCAATGTTATACACAATTGAATTACAGAACTCCACTTACTCTGTTAGTTTTCTTGGACAATCTATGTTGTTATTGAAACAGCTTCTAATCTTTTCACTTCACAGTTAGCTTTCATTAGTAAATGATTCTAGTACAAAATCGCCTAATAGCACATTGCATTCACTGTTAGTTTTCCAGGGGATAAGTTCTTCCTAGACAGTATGTTTACGGAACGTTGAATGGAACGTTGCTGTTCATTGAGATATGTTCACTTAGAAAACAGGACTATGCAACACTGAATACAGGCTTAGTTAGGAAAGCGGATTGCTTTACAGTAGAGAACATGACGAAAAACATGATATTCACGATGAGTTTTCAATGAGAAACAAAGGATCCAAAATGTCCTACTCTTTGAACCTTGGGATTTTTCAATACCAACTGATCCTACCAGATAACCGGTGAATGAAACTGTCAATTACGCTTACTTTAAGAAGGGAATGGAGCTTCCCACACAATACGATCATAGAACGTTGAATTGGCTCCTACTTTTGAAAGAGAATTGTTTATTGTACACCGTTTTCAACAGGAAACATTCTCCGTTTTCACACAGTTCTAGCTCTTTGAATTCATCTTCGTTTTCAATAGGACAACTTCCGAACATATAACTTCAGATTGAACTTTGAAAACAATCTTAGATTACCATTGGAATGTTGTCTGTAATGAAATTAGAAAACATGGTATTCGCGGTTAGTCTTCAGTGAGAAACGTTCATTTCTAACAGCGGGACTACAGAACCTTGATTTCAAGGATAGATTTCAAAGGGTAATTCAATGTTAACACTATTGAATTACAGAACTCCACTTCCTCTGTTATTTTCTTGCACAATCTATGTTGTTATTGAAGCAGCTTGTAATCTTTTCAGTTCACAGTTAGCTTTCATTAGTAAATGATGCTAGTACAAAATCGGCTAATAGCACATTGCATTCACTGTTAGTTTTCCAGGGGATAAGTTCTTCCTAGACAACAGGTTTACGGCATGGGAATGTTGTCTGTAATGAAATTAGAAACCATGGTATTCGCGGGCTGTCGTCAGTGAGAAACGTTCATTTCTAACAGCGGGACTACAGAACTTTGATTTCAAGGATAGATTTATAAAGGTAATTCAATGTTATACACAATTGAATTACAGAACTCCACTTACTCTGTTAGTTTTCTTCCACAATCTATGTTGTTCTTGAAACAGCTTCTAATCTTTTCAGTTCACAGTTAGCTTTCATTAGTAAATGATTCTAGTACAAAATTGGCTAATAGCACATTGCATTCACTGTTAGTTTTCCAGGGGATAAGTTCTTCCTAGACTACAGGTTTACCGCACGTTGACTTGAACGTTACTATTCATTGAGAAATGTTCACTTAGAAAACAGGACCATGCAGCTTTGAATACAGGCTTAGTTAGGAAAGCGGATTGCTTTACAGTAGAGAACAGGACAGAACAACATGACATTCACGATGAGTTTTCAATGAGAAACGAAAGAAACCAAGATGTCCTACTCTTAGAATTCCTTGGGAATTTTGAATAGCAACTGATCCTACCAGATAACCGGTGAATGAAACTGTCAATTTCGCTTACTTTAAGAAGGGAATTGTCCTTCCTTCACAATATGATCATAGAACGTTGAATTCGCTCCTACTTTTGAAAGAGAAATGTTTATTGTACAGAGTTTTCAACAGGAAACATTCTCAGTATTAACACAGTTCTAGCTCTTTGAATTCATCTTTGTTTTCAATAGGAAATGTTCCGAGCATATAACTTCTGATCGAACTTTGAAAACAATCTTAGATTACCATTGGAATGTTGTCTGTAATGAAATTACAGAACATTGTATTTGCGGTTAGTCTTCAGTGAGAAACGTTCATTTCTAACAGCGGGACTACAGAACATTGATATCAAGGATAGATTTCAAAGGGTAATTCAATGTTAACACTATTGAATTACAGAACTCCACTTCCTCTGTTATTTTCTTGCACAATCTATGTTGTTATTGAAGCAGCTTGTAATCTTTTCAGTTCACAGTTAGCTTTCATTAGTAAATGATGCTAGTACAAAATCGGCTAATAGCACATTGCATTCACTGTTAGTTTTCCAGGGGATAAGTTCTGCCTAGAAAACAGGTTTATGGCACGTTGAATTGAACGTTACTATTCATTGAGAAATGTTCACTTAGAAAACAGGTCTATGCAACATTAAATACAGGCTTAGTTAGGAAAGCGATTGGCTTTACAGTAGAGGACAGGACAGAACAACATGACATTCACGATGAGTTTTCAATGAGGAACGAAAGAATCCATGATGTCCTGCTCTTTGAATTCCTTGGGATTTTTCAATACCAACTGATCCTACCATATAACCAGTGAATGAAACTATCAATTACGCTTACTTTAAGAAGGGAATGGAGCTACCCACACAATACGATCATAGAACGTTGAATTCGCTCCTACTTTTGAAAGAGAATTGTTTATTGTACACCGTTTTCAACAGGAAACATTCTCCCTTTTCACACAGTTCTAGCTCTTTGAATTCAACTTCGTTTTCAATAGGACAAGTTCCGAACATATAACTTCAGATTGAACTTTGAAAACAATCTTAGATTACCATTGGAATGTTGTCTGTAATGAAATTAGAAAACATGGTATTCGCGGTCAGTCTTCAGTGAGAAATGTTCATTTCTAAGAGCGGGACTACAGAACTTTGATTTCAAGGATAGATTTCAAAGGGTAATTCAATGTTATACACAATTGAATACAGAACTCCACTTACTCTGTTAGTTTTCTTGGACAATCTATGTTGTTATTGAAACAGCTTCTAATCTTTTCACTTCACAGTTAGCTTTCATTAGTAAATGATTCTAGTACAAAATCGGCTAATAGCACATTGCATTCACTGTTAGTTTTCCAGGGGATAAGTTCTTCCTAGACAGTATGTTTACGGAACGTTGAATGGAACGTTGCTGTTCATTGAGATATGTTCACCTAGAAAACAGGACTATGCAACACTGAATACAGGCTTAGTTAGGAAAGCGGATTGCTTTACAGTAGAGAACATGACGAAAAACATGATATTCACGATGAGTTTTCAAGGAGAAACAAAGGATCCAAAATGTCCTACTCTTTGAACCTTGGGATTTTTCAATACCAACTGATCCTACCAGATAACCGGTGAATGAAACTGTCAATTACGCTTACTTTAAGAAGGGAATGGAGCTTCTCACACAATACGATCATAGAACGTTGAATTCGCTCCTACTTTTGAAAGAGAATTGTTTATTGTACACCGTTTTCAACAGGAAACATTCTCCGTTTTCACACAGTTCTAGTTCTTTGAATTCATCTTCGTTTTCAATAGGACAAGTTCCGAACATATAAAGTCAGATTGAACTTTGAAAACAATCTTAGATTACCATTGGAATGTTGTCTGTAATGAAATTAGAAAACATGGTATTCGCGGTCAGTCTTCAGTGAGAAATGTTCATTTCTAAGAGCGGGACTACAGAACCTTGATTTCAAGGATAGATTTCAAAGGGTAATTCAATGTTATACACAATTGAATTACAGAACTCCACTTACTCTGTTAGTTTTCTTGGACAATCTATGTTGTTATTGAAACAGCTTCTAATCTTTTCACTTCACAGTTAGCTTTCATTAGTAAAGGATTCTAGTACAAAATTGGCTAATAGCACATTGCATTCACTGTTAGTTTTCCAGGGGATAAGTTCTTCCTAGACAGTATGTTTACGGAACGTTGAATGGAACGTTGCTGTTCATTGAGATATGTTCACTTAGAAAACAGGACTATGCAACACTGAATACAGGCTTAGTTAGGAAAGCGGATTGCTTTACAGTAGAGAACATGACGAAAAACATGATATTCACGATGAGTTTTCAATGAGAAACAAAGGATCCAAAATGTCCTACTCTTTGAACCTTGGGATTTTTCAATACCAACTGATCCTACCAGATAACCGGTGAATGAAACTGTCAATTACGCTTACTTTAAGAAGGGAATGGAGCTTCCCACACAATACGATCATACAACGTTGAATTCGCTCCTACTTTTGAAAGAGAATTGTTTATTGTACACCGTTTTCAACAGGAAACATTCTCCGTTTTCACACAGTCCAAGCTCTTTGAATTCATCTTCGTTTTCAATAGGACAAGTTCCGAACATATAACTTCAGATTGAACTTTGAAAACAATCTTAGATTACCATTGGAATGTTGTCTGTAATGAAATTACAAAACATGGTATTCGCGGTTAGTCTTCAGTGAGAAACGTTCATTTCTAACAGCGGGACTACAGAACCTTGATTTCAAGGATAGATTTCAAAGGGTAATTCAATGTTATACACAATTGAATTACAGAACTCCACTTACTCTGTTAGTTTTCTTGCCCAATCTATGTTGTTCTTGAAACAGCTTCTAATCTTTTCAGTTCACAGTTAACTTTCATTAGTAAATGATTCTTGTACAAAATCGGCTAATAGCACATTGCATTCACTGTTAGTTTTCCAGGGGATAAGTCCTTCCTAGACTACAGGTTTACCGCACGTTGACTTGAACGTTACTATTCATTGAGAAATGTTCACTTAGAAAACAGGACCATGCAGCTTTGAATACAGGCTTAGTTAGGAAAGCGGATTGCTTTACAGTAGAGAACAGGAGAGAACAACATGACATTCACGATGAGTTTTCAATGAGAAACGAAAGAAACCAAGATGTCCTACTCTTAGAATTCCTTGGGAATTTTGAATAGCAACTGATCCTACCAGATAACCGGTGAATGAAACTGTCAATTTCGCTTACTTTAAGAAGGGAATTGTCCTTCCTTCACAATATGATCATAGAACATTGAATTCGCTCCTACTTTTGAAAGAGAAATGTTTATTGTACAGAGTTTTCAACAGGAAACATTCTCAGTATTAACACAGTTCTAGCTCTTTGAATTCATCTTTGTTTTCAATAGGAAATGTTCCGAGCATATAACTTCTGATCGAACTTTGAAAACAATCTTAGATTACCATTGGAATGTTGTCTGTAATGAAATTACAGAACATTGTATTTGCGGTTAGTCTTCAGTGAGAAACGTTCATTTATAACAGCGGGACTACAGAACATTGATTTCAAGGATAGATTTCAAAGGGTAATTCAATGTTAACACTATTGAATTACAGAACTCCACTTCCTCTGTTATTTTCTTGCACAATCTATGTTGTTATTGAAGCAGCTTGTAATCTTTTCAGTTCACAGTTAGTTTTCATTAGTAAATGATGCTAGTACAAAATCGGCTAATAGCACATTGCATTCACTGTTAGTTTTCCAGGGGATAAGTTCTTCCTAGAAAACAGGTTTATGGCACGTTGAATTGAACGTTACTATTCATTGAGAAATGTTCACTTAGAAAACAGGTCTATGCAACATTAAATACAGGCTTAGTTAGGAAAGCGATTGGCTTTACAGTAGAGGACAGGACAGAACAACATGACATTCACGATGAGTTTTCAATGAGGAACGAAAGAAACCATGATGTCCTACTCTTTGAATTCCTTGGGATTTTTCAATACCAACTGATCCTACCAGATAACCGGTGAATGAAACTGTCAATTACGCTTACTTTAAGAAGGGCATGGAGCTACCCACACAATACGATCATAGAACGTTGAATTCGCTCCTACTTTTGAAAGAGAATTGTTTATTGTACACCGTTTTCAACAGGAAACATTCTCCGTTTTCACACAGTTCTAGCTCTTTGAATTCATCTTCGTTTTCAATAGGACAAGTTCCGAACATATAACTTCAGATTGAACTTTGAAAACAATCTTAGATTACCATTGGAATGTTGTCTGTAATGAAATTAGAAAATATGGTATTCGCGGTCAGTCTTCAGTGAGAAATGTTCATTTCTAAGAGCGGGACTACAGAACCTTGATTTCAAGGATAGATTTCAAAGGGTAATTCAATGTTATACACAATTGAATTACAGAACTCCACTTACTCTGTTAGTTTTCTTGGACAATCTATGTTGTTATTGAAACAGCTTCTAATCTTTTCAGTTCACAGTTAGCTTTCATTAGTAAATGATTCTAGTACAAAATCGGCTAATAGCACATTGCATTCACTGTTAGTTTTCCAGGGGATAAGTTCTTCCTAGACCGTATGTTTACCTAACGTTGAATGGAACGTTGCTGTTCATTGAGATATGTTCACTTAGAAAACAGGACTATGCAACACTGAATACAGGCTTAGTTAGGAAAGCGGATTGCTTTACAGTAGAGAACATGACGAAAAACATGATATTCACAATGAGTTTTCAATGAGAAACAAAGGATCCAAAATGTCCTACTCTTTGAACCTTGGGATTTTTCAATACCAACTGATCCTACCAGATAACCGGTGAATGAAACTGTCAATTACGCTTACTTTAAGAAGGGAATGGAGCTTCCCACACAATACGATCATAGAACGTTGAATTCGCTCCTACTTTTGAAAGAGAATTGTTTATTGTACACCGTTTTCAACAGGAAACATTCTCCGTTTTCACACAGTTCAAGCTCTTTGAATTCATCTTCGTTTTCAATAGGACAAGTTCCGAACATATAACTTCAGATTGAACTTTGAAAACAATCTTAGATTACCATTGGAATGTTGTCTGTAATGAAATTAGAAAACATGGTATTCGCGGTTAGTCTTCAGTGAGAAACGTTCATTTCTAACAGCTGGACTACAGAACCTTGATTTCAAGGATAGATTTCAAAGGGTAATTCAATGTTATACACAATTGAATTACAGAACTCCACTTACTCTGTTAGTTTTCTTGCCCAATCTATGTTGTTCTTGAAACAGCTTCTAATCTTTTCAGTTCACAGTTAACTTTCATTAGTAAATGATTCTTGTACAAAATCGGCTAATAGCACATTGCATTCACTGTTAGTTTTCCAGGGGATAAGTCCTTCCTAGACTACAGGTTTACCGCACGTTGACTTGAACGTTACTATTCATTGAGAAATGTTCACTTAGAAAACAGGACCATGCAGCTTTGAATACAGGCTTAGTTAGGAAAGCGGATTGCTTTACAGTAGAGAACAGGACAGAACAACATGACATTCACGATGAGTTTTCAATGAGAAACGAAAGAAACCAAGATGTCCTACTCTTAGAATTCCTTGGGAATTTTGAATAGCAACTGATCCTACCAGATAACCGGTGAATGAAACTGTCAATTTCGCTTACTTTAAGAAGGGAATTGTCCTTCCTTCACAATATGATCATAGAACATTGAATTCGCTCCTACTTTTGAAAGAGAAATGTTTATTGTACAGAGTTTTCAACAGGAAACATTCTCAGTATTAACACAGTTCTAGCTCTTTGAATTCCTCTTTGTTTTCAATAGGAAATGTTCCGAGCATATAACTTCTGATCGAACTTTGAAAACAATCTTAGATTACCATTGGAATGTTGTCTGTAATGAAATTACAGAACATTGTATTTGCGGTTAGTCTTCAGTGAGAAACGATCATTTCTAACAGCGGGACTACAGAACCTTGATTTCAAGGATATATTTCAAAGGGTAATTCAATGTTAACACTATTGAATTACAGAACTCCACTTACTCTGTTATTTTCTTGCACAATCTATGTTGTTATTGAAGCAGCTTGTAATCTTTTCAGTTCACAGTTAGCTTTCATTAGTAAATGATGCTAGTACAAAATCGGCTAATACCACATTGCATTCACTGTTAGTTTTCCAGGGGATAAGTTCTTCCTAGAAAACAGGTTTATGGCACGTTCAATTGAACGTTACTATTCATTGAGAAATGTTCACTTAGAAAACAGGTCTATGCAACATTAAATACAGGCTTAGTTAGGAAAGCGATTGGCTTTACAGTAGAGGACAGGACAGAACAACATGACATTCACGATGAGTTTTCAAAGAGGAACGAAAGAAACCATGATGTCCTACTCTTTGAATTCCTTGGGATTTTTCAATACCAACTGATCCTACCAGATAACCGGTGAATGAAACTGTCAATTACGCTTACTTTAAGAAGGGAATGGAGCTACCCACACAATACGATCATAGAACGTTGAATTCGCTCCTACTTTTGAAAGAGAATTGTTTATTGTACACCGTTTTCAACAGGAAACATTCTCCGTTTTCACACAGTTGTAGCTCTTTGAATTCATCTTCGTTTTCAATAGGACAAGTTCCGAACATATAACTTCAGATTGAACTTTGAAAACAATCTTAGATTACCATTGGAATGTTGTCTGTAATGAAATTAGAAAACATGGTATTCGCGGTCAGTCTTCAGTGAGAAATGTTCATTTCTAAGAGCGGGACTACAGAACCTTGATTTCAAGGATAGATTTCAAAGGGTAATTCAATGTTATACACAATTGAATTACAGAACTCCACTTACTCTGTTAGTTTTCTTGGACAATCTATGTTGTTATTGAAACAGCTTCTAATCTTTTCAGTTCACAGTTAGCTTTCATTAGTAAATGATTCTAGTACAAAATCGGCTAATAGCACATTGCATTCACTGTTAGTTTTCCAGGGGATAAGTTCTTCCTAGACAGTATGTTTACGGAACGTTGAATGGAACGTTGCTGTTCATTGAGATATGTTCACTTAGAAAACAGGACTATGCAACACTGAATACAGGCTTAGTTAGGAAAGCGGATTGCTTTACAGTAGAGAACATGACGAAAAACATGATATTCACGATGAGTTTTCAATGAGAAACAAAGGATCCAAAATGACCTACTCTTTGAACCTTGGGATTTTTCAATACCAACTGATCCTACCAGATAACCGGTGAATGAAACTATCAATTACGCTTACTTTAAGAAGGGAATGGAGCTTCCCACACAATACGATCATAGAACGTTGAATTTGCTCCTACTTTTGAAAGAGAATTGTTTATTGTACACCGTTTTCAACAGGAAACATTCTCCGTTTTCACACAGTCCAAGCTCTTTGAATTCATCTTCGTTTTCAATAGGACAAGTTCCGAACATATAACTTCAGATTGAACTTTGAAAACAATCTTAGATTACCATTGGAATGTTGTCTGTAATGAAATTAGAAAACATGGTATTCGCGGTTAGTCTTCAGTGAGAAACGTTCATTTCTAACAGCGGGACTACAGAACCTTGATTTCAAGGATAGATTTCAAAGGGTAATTCAATGTTATACACAATTGAATTACAAAACTCCACTTACTCTGTTAGTTTTCTTGCACAATCTATGTTGTTCTTGAAACAGCTTCTAATCTTTTCAGTTCACAGTTAACTTTCATTAGTAAATGATTCTAGTACAAAATCGGCTAATAGCACATTGCATTCACTGTTAGTTTTCCAGGGGATAAGTTCTTCCTAGAAAACAGGTTTATGGCACGTTGAATTGAACGTTACTATTCATTGAGAAATGTTCACTTAGAAAACAGGTCTATGCAACATTAAATACAGGCTTAGTTAGGAAGGCGATTGGCTTTACAGTAGAGGACAGGACAGAACAACATGACATTCACGATGAGTTTTCAATGAGGAACGAAAGAAACCATGATGTCCTACTCTTTGAATTCCTTGGGATTTTTCAATACCAACTGATCCTACCAGGTAACCGGTGAATGAAACTGTCAATTACGCTTACTTTAAGAAGGGAATGGAGCTTCCCACACAATACGATCATAGAACGTTGAATTTGCTCCTACTTTTGAAAGAGAATTGTTTATTGTACACCGTTTTCAACAGGAAACATTCTCCGTTTTCACACAGTTCAAGCTCTTTGAATTCATCTTTGTTTTCAATAGGAAATGTTCCGAGCATAAAACTTCTGATCGAACTTTGAAAACAATCTTAGATTACCATTGGAATGTTGTCTGTAATGAAATTACAGAACATTGTATTTGCGGTTAGTCTTCAGTGAGAAACGATCATTTCTAACAGCGGGACTACAGAACCTTTATTTCAAGGATAGATTTCAAAGGGTAATTCAATGTTAACATTATTGAATTAAAGAACTCCACTTACTCTGTTATTTTCTTGCACAATCTATGTTGTTATTGAAGCAGCTTGTAATCTTTTCAGTTCACAGATAGCTTTCATTAGTAAATGATGCTAGTACAAAATCGGCTAATAGCACATTGCATTCACTGTTAGTTTTCCAGGGGATAAGTTCTTCCTAGAAAACAGGTTTATGGCACGTTGAATTGAACGTTACTATTCATTGAGAAATGTTCACTTAGAAAACAGGTCTATGCAACATTAAATACAGGCTTAGTTAGGAAAGCGATTGGCTTTACAGTAGAGGACAGGACAGAACAACATGACATTCACGATGAGTTTTCAAAGAGGAACGAAAGAATCCATGATGTCCTACTCTTTGAATTCCTTGGGATTTTTCAATACCAACTGATCCTACCAGATAACCGGTGAATGAAACTGTCAATTACGCTTACTTTAAGAAGGGAATGGAGGTACCCACACAACACGATCATAGAACGTTGAATTCGCTCCTACTTTTGAAAGAGAATTGTTTATTGTACACAGTTTTCAACAGGAAACATTCTCCGTTTTCACACAGTTCTAGCTCTTTGAATTCATCTTCGTTTTCAATAGGACAAGTTCCGAACATATAACTACAGATTGAACTTTGAAAACAATCTTAGATTACCATTGGAATGTTGTCTGTAATGAAATTAGAAAACATGGTATTCGCGGTCAGTCTTCAGTGAGAAATGTTCATTTCTAAGAGCGGGACTACAGAACCTTGATTTCAAGGATAGATTTCAAAGGGTAATTCAATGTTATACACAATTGAATTACAGAACTCCACTTACTCTGTTAGTTTTCTTGGACAATCTATGTTGTTATTGAAACAGCTTCTAATCTTTTCAGTTCACAGTTAGCTTTCATTAGTAAATGATTCTAGTACAAAATCGGCTAATAGCACATTGCATTCACTGTTAGTTTTCCAGGGGATAAGTTCTTCCTAGACAGTATGTTTACGGAACGTTGAATGGAACGTTGCTGTTCATTGAGATATGTTCACTTAGAAAACAGGACTATGCAACACTGAATACAGGCTTAGTTAGGAAAGCGGATTGCTTTACAGTAGAGAACATGACGAAAATCATGATATTCACGATGAGTTTTCAATGAGAAACAAAGGATCCAAAATGTCCTACTCTTTGAACCTTGGGATTTTTCAATACCAACTGATCCTACCAGATAACCGGTGAATGAAACTGTCAATTACGCTTACTTTAAGAAGGGAATGGAGCTTCCCACACAATACGATCATAGAACGTTGAATTCGCTCCTACTTTTGAAAGAGAATTGTTTATTGTACACCGTTTTCAACAGGAAACATTCTCCGTTTTCACACAGTCCAAGCTCTTTGAATTCATCTTCGTTTTCAATAGGACAAGTTCCGAACATATAACTTCAGATTGAACTTTGAAAACAATCTTAGATTACCATTGGAATGTTGTCTGTAATGAAATTAGAAAACATGGTATTCGCGGTTAGTCTTCAGTGAGAAACGTTCATTTCTAACAGCGGGACTACAGAACCTTGATTTCAAGGATAGATTTCAAAGGGTAATTCAATGTTATACACAATTGAATTACAGAACTCCACTTACTCTGTTAGTTTTCTTGCACAATCTATGTTGTTCTTGAAACAGCTTCTAATCTTTTCAGTTCACAGTTAACTTTCATTAGTAAATGATTCTAGTACAAAATCGGCTAATAGCACATTGCATTCACTGTTAGTTTTCCAGGGGATAAGTTCTTCCTAGAAAACAGGTTTATGGCACGTTGAATTGAACGTTACTATTCATTGAGAAATGTTCACTTAGAAAACAGGTCTATGCAACATTAAATACAGGCTTAGTTAGGAAGGCGATTGGCTTTACAGTAGAGGACAGGACAGAACAACATGACATTCACGATGAGTTTTCAATGAGGAACGAAAGAAACCATGATGTCCTACTCTTTGAATTCCTTGGGATTTTTCAATACCAACTGATCCTACCAGGTAACCGGTGAATGAAACTGTCAATTACGCTTACTTTAAGAAGGGAATGGAGCTTCCCACACAATACGATCATAGAACGTTGAATTTGCTCCTACTTTTGAAAGAGAATTGTTTATTGTACACCGTTTTCAACAGGAAACATTCTCCGTTTTCACACAGTTCAAGCTCTTTGAATTCATCTTTGTTTTCAATAGGAAATGTTCCGAGCATATAACTTCTGATCGAACTTTGAAAACAATCTTAGATTACCATTGGAATGTTGTCTGTAATGAAATTACAGAACATTGTATTTGCGGTTAGTCTTCAGTGAGAAACGATCATTTCTAACAGCGGGACTACAGAACCTTTATTTCAAGGATAGATTTCAAAGGGTAATTCAATGTTAACACTATTGAATTACAGAACTCCACTTACTCTGTTATTTTCTTGCACAATCTATGTTGTTATTGAAGCAGCTTGTAATCTTTTCAGTTCACAGATAGCTTTCATTAGTAAATGATGCTAGTACAAAATCGGCTAATAGCACATTGCATTCACTGTTAGTTTTCCAGGGGATAAGTTCTTACTAGAAAACAGGTTTATGGCACGTTGAATTGAACGTTACTATTCATTGAGAAATGTTCACTTAGAAAACAAGTCTATGCAACATTAAATACAGGCTTAGTTAGGAAAGCGATTGGCTTTACAGTAGAGGACAGGACAGAACAACATGACATTCACGATGAGTTTTCAAAGAGGAACGAAAGAATCCATGATGTCCTACTCTTTGAATTCCTTGGGATTTTTCAATACCAACTGATCCTACTAGATAACCGGTGAATGAAACTGTCAATTACGCTTACTTTAAGAAGGGAATGGAGCTACCCACACAATACGATCATAGAACGTTGAATTCGCTCCTACTTTTGAAAGAGAATTGTTTATTGTACACCGTTTTCAACAGGAAACATTCTCCGTTTTCACACAGTTCTAGCTCTTTGAATTCATCTTCGTTTTCAATAGGACAAGTTCCGAACATATAACTTCAGATTGAACTTTGAAAACAATCTTAGATTACCATTGGAATGTTGTCTGTAATGAAATTAGAAAACATGGTATTCGCGGTCAGTCTTCAGTGAGAAATGTTCATTTCTAAGAGCGGGACTACAGAACCTTGATTTCAAGGATAGATTTCAAAGGGTAATTCAATGTTATACACAATTGAATTACAGAACTCCACTTACTCTGTTAGTTTTCTTGGACAATCTATGTTGTTATTGAAACAGCTTCTAATCTTTTCAGTTCACAGTTAGCTTTCATTAGTAAAGGATTCTAGTACAAAATTGGCTAATAGCACATTGCATTCACTGTTAGTTTTCCAGGGGATAAGTTCTTCCTAGACAGTATGTTTACGGAACGTTGAATGGAACGTTGCTGTTCATTGAGATATGTTCACTTAGAAAACAGGACTATGCAACACTGAATACAGGCTTAGTTAGGAAAGCGGATTGCTTTACAGTAGAGAACATGACGAAAAACATGATATTCACGATGAGTTTTCAATGAGAAACAAAGGATCCAAAATGTCCTACTCTTTGAACCTTGGGATTTTTCAATACCAACTGATCCTACCAGGTAACCGGTGAATGAAACAGTCAATTACGCTTACTTTAAGAAGGGAATGGAGCTTCCCACACAATACGATCATAGAACGTTGAATTTGCTCCTACTTTTGAAAGAGAATTGTTTATTGTACACCGTTTTCAACAGGAAACATTCTCCGTTTTCACACAGTTCAAGCTCTTTGAATTCATCTTCGTTTTCAGTAGGACAAGTTCCGAACATATAACTTCAGATTGAACTTTGAAAACAATCTTAGATTACCATTGAATGTTGTCTGTAATGAAATTACAAAACATGGTATTCGCGGTTAGTCTTCAGTGAGAAACGTTCATTTCTAACAGCGGGACTACAGAACCTTGATTTCAAGGATAGATTTCAAAGGGTAATTCAATGTTATACACAATTGAATTACAGAACTCCACTTACTCTGTTAGTTTTCTTGCACAATCTATGTTGTTCTTGAAACAGCTTCTAATCTTTTCAGTTCACAGTTAACTTTCATTAGTAAATGATTCTATACAAAATCGGCTAATAGCACATTGCATTCACTGTTAGTTTTCCAGGGGATAAGTTCTTCCTAGACAACAGTTTTACGGCACGTTGACTTGAACGTTACTATTCATTGAGAAATGTTCACTTAGAAAACAGGACCATGCAGGTTTGAGTACAGGCTTAGTTAGGAAAGCAGATTGCTTTACAGTAGAGAACAGGACAGAACAACATGACATTCACAATGAGTTTTCAATGAGAAACGAAAGAAACCAAGATGTCCTACTCTTAGAATTCCTTGGGAATTTTGAATAGCAACTGATCCTACCAGATAACCGGTGAATGAAACTGTCAATTTCGCTTACTTTAAGAAAGGAATTGTCCTTCCTTCACAATATGATCATAGAACGTTGAATTCGCTCCTACTTTTGAAAGAGAAATGTTTATTGTACAGAGTTTTCAACAGGAAACATTCTCAGTATTAACACAGTTCTAGCTCTTTGAATTCATCTTTGTTTTCAATAGGAAATGTTCCGAGCATATAACTTCTGATCGAACTTTGAAAACAATCTTAGATTACCATTGGAATGTTGTCTCTAATGAAATTACAGAACATTGTATTTGCGGTTAGTCTTCAGTGAGAAACGTTCATTTCTAACAGCGGGACTACAGAACATTGATTTCAAGGATAGATTTCAAAGGGTAATTCAATGTTAACACTATTGAATTACAGAACTCCACTTACTCTGTTATTTTCTTGCACAATCTATGTTGTTATTGAAGCAGCTTGTAATCTTTTCAGTTCACAGTTAGCTTTCATTAGTAAATGATGCTAGTACAAAATCGGCTAATAGCACATTGCATTCACTGTTAGTTTTCCAGGGGATAAGTTCTTCCTAGAAAACAGGTTTATGGCACGTTGAATTGAACGTTACTATTCATTGAGAAATGTTCACTTAGAAAACAGGACCATGCAGGTTTGAGTACAGGCTTAGTTAGGAAAGCGGATTGCTTTACAGTAGAGAACAGGACAGAACAACATGACATTCACGATGAGTTTTCAATGAGAAACGAAAGAAACCAAGATGTCCTACTCTTAGAATTCTTTGGGAATTTTGAATAGCAACTGATCCTACCAGATAACCGGTGAATGAAACTGTCAATTTCGCTTACTTTAAGAAGGGAATTGTCCTTCCTTCACAATATGATCATAGAACGTTGAATTCGCTCCTACTTTTGAAAGAGAAATGTTTATTGTACAGAGTTTTCAACAGGAAACATTCTCAGTATTAACACAGTTCTAGCTCTTTGAATTCATCTTTGTTTTCAATAGGAAATGTTCCGAGCATATAACTTCTGATCGAACTTTGAAAACAATCTTAGATTACCATTGGAATGTTGTCTGTAATGAAATTACAGAACATTGTATTTGCGGTTAGTCTTCAGTGAGAAACGTTCATTTCTAACAGCGGGACTACAGAACATTGATTTCAAGGATAGATTTCAAAGGGTAATTCAATGTTAACACTATTGAGTTAGAGAACTCCACTTACTCTGTTATTTTCTTGCACAATCTATGTTGTTATTGAAGCAGCTTGTAATCTTTTCAGTTCACAGTTAGCTTTCATTAGCAAATGATGCTAGTACAATATGGGCTAATAGCACATTGCATTCACTGTTAGTTTTCCAGGGGATAAGTTCTTCCTAGAAAACAGGTTTATGGCACGTTGAATTGAACGTTACTATTCATTGAGAAATGTTCACTTAGAAAACAGGTCTATGCAACATTAAATACAGGCTTAGTTAGGAAAGCGATTGGCTTTACAGTAGAGGACAGGACAGAACAACATGACATTCACGATGAGTTTTCAAAGAGGAACGAAAGAATCCATGATGTCCTACTCTTTGAATTCCTTGGGATTTTTCAATACCAACTGATCCTACCAGATAACCGGTGAATGAAACTGTCAATTACGCTTACTTTAAGAAGGGAATGGAGCTACCCACACAATACGATCATAGAACGTTGAATTCGCTCCTACTTTTGAAAGAGAATTGTTTATTGTACACCGTTTTCAACAGGAAACATTCTCCGTTTTCACACAGTTCTAGCTCTTTGAATTCATCTTCGTTTTCAATAGGACAAGTTCCGAACATATAACTTCAGATTGAACTTTGAAAACAATCTTAGATTACCATTGGAATGTTGTCTGTAATGAAATTAGAAAACATGGTATTCGCGGTCAGTCTTCAGTGAGAAATGTTCATTTCTAACAGCGGGACTACAGAACCTTGATTTCAAGGATAGATTTCAAAGGGTAATTCAATGTTATACACAATTGAATTACAGAACTCCCCTTACTCTGTTATTTTCTTGGACAATCTATGTTGTTATTGAAACAGCTTCTAATCTTTTCAGTTCACAGTTAGCTTTCATTAGTAAATGATTCTAGTACAAAATCGGCTAATAGCACATTGGATTCACTGTTAGTTTTCCAGGGGATAAGTTCTTCCTAGACAGTATGTTTACGGAACGTTGAATGGAACGTTGCTGTTCATTGAGATATGTTCACTTAGAAAACAGGACTATGCAACACTGAATACAGGCTTAGTTAGGAAAGCGGATTGCTTTACAGTAGAGAACATGACGAAAAACATGATATTCACGATGAGTTTTCAATGAGAAACAAAGGATCCAAAATGTCCTACTCTTTGAACCTTGGGATTTTTCAATACCAACTGATCCTACCAGATAACCGGTGAATGAAACTGTCAATTACGCTTACTTTAAGAAGGGAATGGAGCTTCCCACACAATACGATCATAGAACGTTGAATTCGCTCCTACTTTTGAAAGAGAATTGTTTATTGTACACCGTTTTCAGCAGGAAACATTCTCCGTTTTCACACAGTTCAAGCTCTTTGAATTCATCTTCGTTTTCAATAGGACAAGTTCCGAACATATAACTTCAGATTGAACTTTGAAAACAATCTTAGATTACCCTTGGAATGTTGTCTGTAATGAAATTACAAAACATGGTATTCGCGGTTAGTCTTCAGGGAGAAACGTTCATTTCTAACAGCGGGACTACAGAACCTTGATTTCAAGGATAGATTTCAAAGGGTAATTCAATGTTATACACAATTGAATTACAGAACTCCACTTACTCTGTTAGTTTTCTTGCACAATCTATGTTGTTCTTGAAACAGCTTCTAATCTTTTCAGTTCACAGTTAACTTTCATTAGTAAATGATTCTATACAAAATCGGCTAATAGCACATTGCATTCACTGTTAGTTTTCCAGGGGAGACGTTCTTCCTAGACCACAGTTTTACGGCACGTTGACTTGAACGTTACTATTCATTGAGAAATGTTCACTTAGAAAACAGGACCATGCAGGTTTGAGTACAGGCTTAGTTAGGAAAGCGGATTGCTTTACAGTAGAGAACAGGACAGAACAACATGACATTCACGATGAGTTTTCAATGAGAAACGAAAGAAACCAAGATGTCCTACTCTTAGAATTCCTTGGGAATTTTGAATAGCAACTGATCCTACCAGATAACCGGTGAATGAAACTGTCAATTTCGCTTACTTTAAGAAGGGAATTGTCCTTCCTTCACAATATGATCATAGAACGTTGAATTCGCTCCTACTTTTGAAAGAGAAATGTTTATTGTACACAGTTTTCAACAGGAAACATTCTCAGTATTAACACAGTTCTAGCTCTTTGAATTCATCTTTGTTTTTAATAGGAAATGTTCCGAGCATATAACTTCTGATCGAACTTTGAAAACAATCTTAGATTACCATTGGAATGTTGTCTGTAATGAAATTACAGAACATTGTATTTGCGGTTAGTCTTCAGTGAGAAACGTTCATTTCTAACAGCGGGACTACAGAACATTGATTTCAAGGATAGATTTCAAAGGGTAATTCAATGTTAACACTATTGAATTACAGAACTCCACTTACTCTGTTATTTTCTTGCACAATCTATGTTGTTATTGAAGCAGCTTGTAATCTTTTCAGTTCACAGTTAGCTTTCATTAGTAAATGATGCTAGTACAAAATCGGCTAATAGCACATTGCATTCATTGTTAGTTTTCCAGGGGATAAGTTCTTCCTAGAAAACAGGTTTATGGCACGTTGAATTGAACGTTACTATTCATTGAGAAATGTTCACTTAGAAAACAGGACCATGCAGGTTTGAGTACAGGCTTAGTTAGGAAAGCGGATTGCTTTACAGTAGAGAACAGGACAGAACAACATGACATTCACGATGAGTTTTCAATGAGAAACGAAAGAAACCAAGATGTCCTACTCTTAGAATTCCTTGGGAATTTTGAATAGCAACTGATCCTACCAGATAACCGGTGAATGAAACTGTCAATTTCGCTTACTTTAAGATGGGAATTGTCCTTCCTTCACAATATGATCATAGAACGTTGAATTCGCTCCTACTTTTGAAAGAGAAATGTTTATTGTACAGAGTTTTCAACAGGAAACATTCTCAGTATTAACACAGTTCTAGCTCTTTGAATTCATCTTTGTTTTCAATAGGAAATGTTCCGAGCATATAACTTCTGATCGAACTTTGAAAACAATCTTAGATTACCATTGGAATGTTGTCTGTAATGAAATTACAGAACATTGTATTTGCGGTTAGTCTTCAGTGAGAAACGTTCATTTCTAACAGCGGGACTACAGAACCTTGATTTCAAGGATAGATTTCAAAGGGTAATTCAATGTTATACACAATTGAATTACAGAACTCCAATTACTCTGTTAGTTTTCTTGCACAATCTATGTTGTTCTTGAAACAGCTTCTAATCTTTTCAGTTCACAGTTAACTTTCATTAGTAAATGATTCTAGTACAAAATCGGCTAATAGCACATTGCATTCACTGTTAGTTTTCCAGGGGAGAAGTTCTTCCTAGACAACAGTTTTACGGCACGTTGACTTGAACGTTACTATTCATTGAGAAATGTTCACTTAGAAAACAGGACCATGCAGGTTTGAGTACAGGCTTAGTTAGGAAAGCGGATTGCTTTACAGTAGAGGACAGGACAGAACAACATGACATTCACGATGAGTTTTCAATGAGAAACGAAAGAAACCAAGATGTCCTACTCTTAGAATTCCTTGGGAATTTTGAATAGCAACTGATCCTACCAGATAGCCGGTGAATGAAACTGTCAATTTCGCTTACTTTAAGAAGGGAATTGTCCTTCCTTCACAATATGATCATAGAACGTTGAATTCGCTCCTACTTTTGAAAGAGAATTGTTTATTGTACACCGTTTTCAACAGGAAACATTCTCAGTATTAACACAGTTCTAGCTCTTTGAATTCATCTTCGTTTTCAATAGGACAAGTTCCGAACATATAACTTCAGATTGAACTTTGAAAACAATCTTAGATTACCATTGGAATGTTGTCTGTAATGAAATTAGAAAACATGGTATTCGCGGTCAGTCTTCAGTGAGAAATGTTCATTTCTAAGAGCGGGACTACAGAACCTTGATTTCAAGGATAGATTTCAAAGGGTAATTCAATGTTAACACTATTGAATTACAGAACTCCACTTACTCTGTTATTTTCTTGCACAATCTATGTTGTTATTGAAACAGCTTCTAATCTTTTCAGTTCACAGTTAGCTTTCATTAGTAAATGATTCTAGTACAATATCGGCTAATAGCACATTGCATTCACTGTTAGTTTTCCAGGGGATAAGTTCTTCCTAGAAAACAGGTTTATGGCACGTTGAATTGAACGTTACTATTCATTGAGAAATGTTCACTTAGAAAACAGGTCTATGCAACATTAAATACAGGCTTAGTTAGGAAAGCGATTGGCTTTACAGTAGAGGACAGGACAGAACAACATGACATTCACGATGAGTTTTCAAAGAGGAACGAAAGAATCCATGATGTCCTACTCTTTGAATTCCTTGGGATTTTTCAATACCAACTGATCCTACCAGATAACCGGTGAATGAAACTGTCAATTACGCTTACTTTAAGAAGGGAATGGAGCTACCCACACAATACGATCATAGAACGTTGAATTCGCTCCTACTTTTGAAAGAGAATTGTTTATTGTACACCGTTTTCAACAGGAAACATTCTCCGTTTTCACACAGTTCTAGCTCTTTGAATTCATCTTCGTTTTCAATATGACAAGTTCCGAACATATAACTTCAGATTGAACTTTGAAAACGATCTTAGATTACCATTGGAATGTTGTCTGTAATGAAATTAGAAAACATGGTATTCGCGGTCAGTCTTCAGTGAGAAACGTTCATTTCTAACAGCGGGACTACAGAACCTTGATTTCAAGGATAGATTTCAAAGGGTAATTCAATGTTATACACAATTGAATTACAGAACTCCACTTACTCTGTTAGTTTTCATGCACAATCTATGTTGTTCTTGAAACAGCTTCTAATCTTTTCAGTTCACAGTTAGCTTTCATTACTAAATGATTCTAGTACAAAATCGGCTAATAGCACATTGGATTCACTGTTAGTTTTCCAGGGGATAAGTTCTTCCTAGACAGTATGTTTACGGAACGTTGAATGGAACGTTGCTGTTCATTGAGATATGTTCACTTAGAAAACAGGACTATGCAACACTGAATACAGGCTTACTTAGGAAAGCGGATTGCTTTACAGTAGAGAACATGATGAAAAACATGATATTCACGATGAGTTTTCAATGAGAAACAAAGGATCCAAAATGTCCTACTCTTTGAACCTTGGGATTTTTCAATACCAACTGATCCTACCAGATAACCGGTGAATGAAACTGTCAATTACGATTACTTTAAGAAGGGAATAGAGCTTCCCACACAATACGATCATAGAACGTTGAATTCGCTCCTACTTTTGAACGAGAATTGTTTATTGTACACCGTTTTCAACAGGAAACATTCTCCGTTTTCACACAGTTCTAGCTCTTTGAATTCATCTTCGTTTTCAGTAGGACAAGTTCCGAACATATAACTTCAGATTGAACTTTGAAAACAATCTTAGATTACCATTGGAATGTTGTCTGTAATGACATTACAAAACATGGTATTCGCGGTCAGTCTTCAGTGAGAAACGTTCATTTCTAACAGCGGGACTACAGAACATTGATTTCAAGGATAGATTTCAAAGGGTAATTCAATGTTAACACTGTTGAATTACAGAACTCCACTTACGCTGTTATTTTCTTGCACAATCTATGTTGTTATTGAAGCAGCTTGTAATCTTTTCAGTTCACAGTTAGCTTTCATTAGTAAATGAGGCTAGTACAAAATCGGCTAATAGCACATTGCATTCACTGTTAGTTTTCCAGGGGATAAGTTCTTCCTAGAAAACAGGTTTATGGCACGTTGAATTGAACGTTACTATTCATTGAGAAATGTTCACTTAGAAAACAGGTCTATGCAACATTAAATACAGGCTTAGTTAGGAAAGCGATTGGCTTTACAGTAGAGGACAGGACAGAACAACATGACATTCACGATGAGTTTTCAATGAGGAACGAAAGAATCCATGATGTCCTACTCTTTGAATTCCTTGGGATTTTTCAATACCAACTGATCCTACCAGATAACCGGTGAATGACACTGTCAATTACGCTTACTTTAAGAAGGGAATGGAGCTACCCACACAATACGATCATAGAACGTTGAATTCGCTCCTACTTTTGAAAGAGAATTGTTTATTGTACACCGTTTTCAACAGGAAACATTCTCCGTTTTCACACAGTTCTAGCTCTTTGAATTCATCTTCGTTTTCAATAGGACAAGTTCCGAACATATAACTTCAGATTGAACTTTGAAAACAATCTTAGATTACCATTGGAATGTTGTCTGTAATGAAATTAGAAAACATGGTATTCGCGGTCAGTCTTCAGTGAGAAATGTTCATTTCTAAGAGCGGGACTACAGAACCTTGATTTCAAGGATAGATTTCAAAGGGTAATTCAATGTTATACACAATTGAATTACAGAACTCCACTTACTCTGTTAGTTTTATTGCACAATCTATGTTGTTGTTGAAACAGCTTCTAATCTTTTCAGTTCACAGTTAGCTTTCATTAGTAAATGATTCTAGTACAAAATCGGCTAATAGCACATTGCATTCACTGTTAGTTTTCCAGGGGATAAGTTCTTCCTAGACAGTATGTTTATGGAACGTTGAATGGAACGTTGCTGTTCATTGAGATATGTTCACTTAGAAAACAGGACTATGCAACACTGAATACAGGCTTAGTTAGGAAAGCGGATTGCTTTACAGTAGAGAACATGATGAAAAACATGATATTCACGATGAGTTTTCAATGAGAAACAAAGGATCCAAAATGTCCTACTCTTTGAACCTTGGGATTTTTCAATACCAACTGATCCTACCAGATAACCGGTGAATGAAACTGTCAATAACGCCTACGTTAAGAAGGGAATGGAGCTTCCCACACAATACGATCATAGAACGTTGAATTCGCTCCTACTTTTGAAAGAGAATTGTTTATGGTACACCGTTTTCAACAGGGAACATTCTCCGTTTTCGCACAGTTCTAGATCTTTGAATTCATCTTCGTTTTCAATAGGACAAGTTCCGAACATATAACTTCAGATTGAACTTTGAAAGCAATCTTAGATTACCATTGGAATGTTGTCTGTAATGAAATTAGAAAACATGGTATTCGCGGTTAGTCTTCAGTGAGAAACGTTCATTTCTAACAGCGGGACTACAGAACTTTGATTTCAAGGATAGATTTCAAAGGGTAATTCAATGTTATACACAATTGAATTACAGAACTCGACTTACTCTTTTGGTTTTCTGGCACAATCTATGTTGTTCTTGAAACAGCTTCTAATCTTTTCAGTTCACAGTTAGCTTTCATTAGTAAATGATTCTAGTACAAAATTGGCTAATAGCACATTGCATTCACTCTTAGTTTTCCAGGGGATAAGTTCTTCCTAGACTACAGGTTTACCGCGCGTTGACTTGAACGTTACTATTCATTGAGAAATGTTCACTTAGAAAACAGGACCATGCAGCTTTGAATACAGGCTTAGTTAGGAAAGCGGATTGCTTTACAGTAGAGAACACGACAGAACAACATGACATTCACGATGAGTTTTCAATGAGAAACGAAAGAAACCAAGATGTCCTACTCTTAGAATTCCTTGGGAAATTTGAATAGCAACTGATCCTACCAGATAACCGGTGAATGAAACTGTCAATTACGCTTACTTTAAGAAGGGAATTGTCCTTCCTTCACAATATGATCATAGAACGTTGAATTCGCTCCTACTTTTGAAAGAAACAGTTTTATTGTACACAGTTTTCAACAGGAAACATTCTCAGTATTGACACAGTTCTAGCTCTTTGAATTCATCTTCGTTTTCAATAGGACAAGTTCCGAACATATAACTTCAGACTGAACTTTGAAAACAATCTTAGATTACCATTGGAATGTTGTCTGCAATGAAATTAGAAAACATGGTATTCGCGGTTAGTCTTCAGTGAGAAACGTTCATTTCTAACAGCGGGACTACAGAACATTGATTTCAAGGATAGATTTCAAAGGGTAATTCAATGTTAATACTATTGAATTACAGAACTCCACTTACTCTGTTATTTTCTTGCACAATCTATGTTGTTATTGAAGCAGCTTGTAATCTTTTCAGTTCACAGTTAGCTTTCATTAGTAAATGATGCTAGTACAAAATCGGCTAATAGCCATTGCATTCACTGTTAGTTTTCCAGGGGATAAGTTCTTCCTAGAAAACAGGTTTATGGCACGTTGAATTGAACGTTACTATTCATTGAGAAATGTTCACTTAGAAAACAGGTCTATGCAACATTAAATACAGGCTTAGTTAGGAAAGCGATTGGCTTTACAGTAGAGGACAGGACAGAACAACATGACATTCACGATGAGTTTTCAAAGAGGAACGAAAGAATCCATGATGTCCTACTCTTTGAATTCCTTGGGATTTTTCAATACCAACTGATCCTACCAGATAACCGGTGAATGAATCTGTCAATTACGCTTACTTTAAGAAGGGAATGGAGCTACCCACACAATACGAACATAGAACGTTGAATTCGCTCCTACTTTTGAAAGAGAATTGTTTATTGTACACCGTTTTCAACAGGAAACATTCTCCGTTTTCACACAGTTCTAGCTCTTTGAATTCATCTTCGTTTTCAATAGGACAAGTTCCGAACATATAACTTCAGATTGAACTTTGAAAACAATCTTAGATTACCATTGGAATGTTGTCTGTAATGAAATTAGAAAACATGGTATTCGCGGTCAGTCTTCAGTGAGAAATGTTCATTTCTAACAGCGGGACTACAGAACCTTGATTTCAAGGATAGATTTCAAAGGGTAATTCAATGTTATACACAATTGAATTACAATACTCCACTTACTCTGTTAGTTTTCTTGGACAATCTATGTTGTTATTGAAACAGCTTCTAATCTTTTCAGTTCACAGTTAGCTTTCATTAGTAAATGATTCTAGTACAAAATCGGCTAATAGCACATTGGATTCACTGTTAGTTTTCCAGGGGATAAGTTCTTCCTAGACAACAGGTTTACGGCACGTGGACTTGAAAGTTACTATTCATTGAGAAATGTTCACTTAGAAAACAGGACCATGCAGCTTTGAGTACAGGCTTAGTTAGGAAAGCGGATTGCTTTACAGTAGAGAACAGGACAGAACAACATGACATTCACGATGAGTTTTCAATGAGAAACAAAAGAAACCAAGATGTCCTACTCTTAGAATTCCTTGGGAATTTTGAATAGCAACTGATCCTACCAGATAACCAGTGAATGAAACTGTCAATTACGCTTACTTTAAGAAGGGAATTGTCCTTCCATCACAATATGAACATAGAACGTTGAATTCGCTCCTACTTTTGAAAGAAATATGTTTATTGTACACAGTTTTCAACAGGAAACATTCTCAGTATTGACACAGTTCTAGCTCTTTGAATTCATCTTTGTTTTCAATATGAAATGTTCTGAGCATATAACTTCTGATCGAACTGTGAAAACAATCTTACATTACCATTGGAATGTTGTCTGTAATGAAATTACAGTACATTGTATTTGCGGTTAGTCTTCAGTGAGAAACGTTCATTTCTAACAGCGGGACTACAGAACCTTGATTTCAAGGATAGATTTCAAAGGGTAATTCAATGTTATACACAATTGAATTACAGAACTCCACTTACTCTGTTAGTTTTCTTGCACAATCTATGTTGTTCTTGAAACAGCTTCTAATCTTTTCAGTTCACAGTTAGCTTTCATTAGTAAATGATTCTAGTACAAAATCGGCTAATAGCACATTGCATTCACTGTTAGTTTTCCAGGGGATAAGTTCTTCCTAGACAGCATGTTTACGGAACGTTGAATGGAACGTTGCTATTCATTGAGATATGTTCACTTAGAAAACAGGACTATGCAACATTGAATACAGGCTTAGTTAGGAAAGCGGATTGCTTTACAGTAGAGAACACGACGAAAAACATGATATTCACGATCAGTTTTCAATGAGAACGAAAGAATCCAAAATGTCCTACTCTTTGAATTCCTTGGGATTTTTCAATACCAACCAATCCCACCAGATAACCGGTGAATGAAACTGTCAATTACGCTTACTTTAAGAAGAGAATGGAGCTTCCCACACAATACGATCATAGAACGTTGAATTCGCTCCTACTTTTGAAAGAGAATTGTTTATTGTACACCGTTTTCAACAGGGAACATTCTCCGTTTTCACACAGTTCTAGCTCTTTCAATTCATCTTCGTTTTCAATAGGACAAGTTCCGAACATATAACTTCAGATTGAACTTTGAAAACAATCTTAGACTACCATTGGAATGTTGTCTGTAATGAAATTAGAAAACATGGTATTCGCGGATAGTCTTCAGTGAGAAACGTTCATTTCTAACAGCGGGACTACAGAACTTTGATTTCAAGGATAGATTTAAAAGGGTAATTCAATATTATACACAATTGAATTACAGAACTCCACTTACTCTGTTAGTTTTCTTGCACAATCTATGTTGTTTTTGAAACAGCTTCTATTCTTTTCAGTTCACAGTTAGCTTTCATTAGTAAATGATTCTAGTACAAAATTGGCTAATAGCACATTGCATTCACTGTTAGTTTTCCAGGGGATAAGTTCTTCCTAGACTACAGGTTTACCGCACGTTGACTTGAACATTACTATTCATTGAGAAATGTTCACTTAGAAAACAGGACCATGCAGCTTTGAATACAGGCTTAGTTAGGAAAGCGGATTGCTTTACAGTAGAGAACAGGACAGAACAACATGACATTCACGATGAGTTTTCAATGAGAAACGAAAGAAACCAAGATGTCCTACTCTTAGAATTCCTTGGGAATTTTGAATAGCAACTGATCCTACCAGATAACCGGTGAATGAAACTGTCAATTTCGCTTACTTTAAGAAGGGAATTGTCCTTCCTTCACAATATGATAATAGAACGTTGAATTCGCTCCTACTTTTGAAAGAGAAATGTTTATTGTACACAGTTTTCAACAGGAAACATTCGCACTATTAACACAGTTCTAGCTCTTTGAATTCATCTTTGTTTTCAATAGGAAATGTTCCGAGCATATAATTTCTGATCGAACTTTGAAAACAATCTTAGGTTACCATTGGAATGTTGTATGTAATGAAATTACAGAACATTGTATTTGCGGTTTGTCTTCAGTGAGAAACGTTCATTTCTAACAGCGGGACTACAGAACATTGATTTTAAGGATAGATTTCAAAGGGTAATTCAATGTTAACACTATTGAATTACAGAACTCCACTTACTCTGTTATTTTCTTGCACAATCTATGTTGTTATTGACGCAGCTTGTAATCTTTTCAGTTCACAGTTAGCTTTCATTAGTAAATGATGCTAGTACAAAATCGGCTAATAGCACATTGCATTCACTGTTAGTTTTCCAGGGGATAAGTTCTTCCTAGAAAACAGGTTTATGGCACGTTGAATTGAACGTTACTATTCATTGAGAAATGTTCACTTAGAAAACAGGTCTATGCAACATTAAATACAGGCTTAGTTAGGAAAGCGATTGGCTTTACAGTAGAGGACAGGACAGAACAACATGACATTCACGATGAGTTTTTAAAGAGGAACGAAAGAATCCATGATGTCCTACTCTTTGAATTCCTTGGGATTTTTCAATACCAACTGATCCTACCAGATAACCGGTGAATGACACTGTCAATTACGCTTACTTTAAGAAGGGAATGGAGCTACCCACACAATACGATCATAGAACGTTGAATTCGCTCCTACTTTTGAAAGAGAATTGTTTATTGTACACCGTTTTCAACAGGAAACATTCTCCGTTTTCACACAGTTCTAGCTCTTTGAATTCATCTTCGTTTTCAATAGGACAAGTTCCGAACATATAACTTCAGATTGAACTTTGAAAACAATCTTAGATTACCATTGGAATGTTGTCTGTAATGAAATTAGAAAACATGGTATTCGCGGTCAGTCTTCAGTGAGAAATGTTCATTTCTAAGAGCGGGACTACAGAACCTTGATTTCAAGGATAGATTTCAAAGGGTAATTCAATGTTATACACAATTGAATTACAGAACTCCACTTACTCTGTTAGTTTTCTTGCACAATCTATGTTGTTCTTGAAACAGCTTCTAATCTTTTCAGTTCACAGTTAGCTTTTATTAGTAAATGATTCTAGTACAAAATCGGCTAATAGCACATTGCATTCACTGTTAGTTTTCAAGTGGATAAGTTCTTCCTAGACAGCATGTTTACGGAATGTTGAATGGAACGTTGCTTTTCATTGAGATATGTTCACTTAGAAAACAGCACTATGCAACATTGAATACCGGCTTAGTTAGGAAAGCGGATTGCTTTACAGTAGAGAACACGACGAAAAACATGATATTCACGATGAGTTTTCAATGAGAAACGAAAGAATCCAAAATGTCCTACTCTGTGAATTCCTTGGGATTTTTCAATACCAACCGATCCTACCAGATAACCGGTGAATGAAACTGTCAATTACGCTTACTTTAAGAAGGGAATGGAGCTTCCCACACAATACGATCATAGAACGTTGAATTCGCTCCTACTTTTGAAAGAGAATTGTTTATGGTACACCGTTTTCAACAGGGAACATTCTCCGTTTTCGCACAGTTCTAGATCTTTGAATTCATCTTCGTTTTCAATAGGACAAGTTCCGAACATATAACTTCAGATTGAACTTTGAAAGCAATCTTAGATTACCATTGGAATGTTGTCTGTAATGAAATTAGAAAACATGGTATTCGCGGTTAGTCTTCAGTGAGAAACGTTCATTTCTAACAGCAGGACTACAGAACTTTGATTTCAAGGATAGATTTCAAAGGGTAATTCAATGTTATACACAATTGAATTACAGAACTCGACTTACTCTTTTGGTTTTCTGGCACAATCTATGTTGTTCTTGAAACAGCTTCTAATCTTTTCAGTTCACAGTTAGCTTTCATTAGTAAATGATTCTAGTACAAAATTGGCTAATAGCACATTGCATTCACTCTTAGTTTTCCAGGGGATAAGTTCTTCCTAGACTACAGGTTTACCGCGCGTTGACTTGAACGTTACTATTCATTGAGAAATGTTCACTTAGAAAACAGGACCATGCAGCTTTGAATACAGGCTTAGTTAGGAAAGCGGATTGCTTTACAGTAGAGAACACGACAGAACAACATGACATTCACGATGAGTTTTCAATGAGAAACGAAAGAAACCAAGATGTCCTACTCTTAGAATTCCTTGGGAAATTTGAATAGCAACTGATCCTACCAGATAACCGGTGAATGAAACTGTCAATTACGCTTACTTTAAGAAGGGAATTGTCCTTCCTTCACAATATGATCATAGAACGTTGAATTCGCTCCTACTTTTGAAAGAAACAGTTTTATTGTACACAGTTTTCAACAGGAAACATTCTCAGTATTGACACAGTTCTAGCTCTTTGAATTCATCTTCGTTTTCAATAGGACAAGTTCCGAACATATAACTTCAGATTGAACTTTGAAAACAATCTTAGATTACCATTGGAATGTTGTCTGCAATGAAATTAGAAAACATGGTATTCGCGGTTAGTCTTCAGTGAGAAACGTTCATTTCTAACAGCGGGACTACAGAACATTGATTTCAAGGATAGATTTCAAAGGGTAATTCAATGTTAATACTATTGAATTACAGAACTCCACTTACTCTGTTATTTTCTTGCACAATCTATGTTGTTATTGAAGCAGCTTGTAATCTTTTCAGTTCACAGTTAGCTTTCATTAGTAAATGATGCTAGTACAAAATCGGCTAATAGCCATTGCATTCACTGTTAGTTTTCCAGGGGATAAGTTCTTCCTAGAAAACAGGTTTATGGCACGTTGAATTGAACGTTACTATTCATTGAGAAATGTTCACTTAGAAAACAGGTCTATGCAACATTAAATACAGGCTTAGTTAGGAAAGCGATTGGCTTTACAGTAGAGGACAGGACAGAACAACATGACATTCACGATGAGTTTTCAAAGAGGAACGAAAGAATCCATAATGTCCTACTCTTTGAATTCCTTGGGATTTTTCAATACCAACTGATCCTACCAGATAACCGGTGAATGAATCTGTCAATTACGCTTACTTTAAGAAGGGAATGGAGCTTCCCACACAATACGAACATAGAACGTTGAATTCGCTCCTACTTTTGAAAGAGAATTGTTTATTGTACACCGTTTTCAACAGGAAACATTCTCCATTTTCACACAGTTCTAGCTCTTTGAATTCATCTTCATTTTCAATAGGACACGTTCCGAACATATAACTTCAGATTGAACTTTGAAAACAATCTTAGATTACCATTGGAATGTTGTCTGTAATGAAATTAGAAAACATGGTATTCGCGGTCAGTCTTCAGTGAGAAATGTTCATTTCTAACAGCGGGACTACAGAACCTTTATTTCAAGGATAGATTTCAAAGGGTAATTCAATGTTATACACAATTGAATTACAGAACTCCACTTACTCTGTTAGTTTTCTTGGACAATCTATGTTGTTATTGAAACAGCTTCTAATCTTTTCAGTTCACAGTTAGCTTTCATTAGTAAATGATTCTAGTACAAAATCGGCTAATAGCACATTGCATTCACTGTTAGTTTTCCAGGGGATAAGTTCTTCCTAGACAACAGGTTTACGGCACGTTGACTTGAACGTTACTATTCATTGAGAAATGTTCACTTAGAAAACAGGACCATGCAGCTTTGAGTACAGGCTTAGTTAGGAAAGCGGATTGCTTTACAGTAGAGAACAGGACAGAACAACATGACATTCACGATGAGTTTTCAATGAGAAACAAAAGAAACCAAGATGTCCTACTCTTAGAATTCCTTGGGAATTTTGAATAGCAACTGATCCTACCAGATAACCAGTGAATGAAACTGTCAATTACGCTTACTTTAAGAAGGGAATTGTCCTTCCATCACAATATGAACATAGAACGTTGAATTCGCTCCTACTTTTGAAAGAAATATGTTTATTGTACACAGTTTTGAACAGGAAACATTCTCAATATTGACACAGTTCTAGCTCTTTGAATTCATCTGTGTTTTCAATATGAAATGTTCTGAGCATATAACTTCTGATCGAACTGTGAAAACAATCTTACATTACCATTGGAATGTTGTCTGTAATGAAATTACAGTACATTGTATTTGCGGTTAGTCTTCAGTGAGAAACGTTCATTTCTAACAGCGGGACTACAGAACCTTGATTTCAAGGATAGATTTCAAAGGGTAATTCAATGTTATACACAATTGAATTACAGAACTCCACTTACTCTGTTAGTTTTCATGCACAATCTATGTTGTTCTTGAAACAGCTTCTAATCTTTTCAGTTCACAGTTAGCTTTCATTAGTAAATGATTCTAGTACAAAATCGGCTAATAGCACATTGCATTCACTGTTAGTTTTCCAGGGGATAAGTTCTTCCTAGACAGCATGTTTACGGAACATTGAATGGAACGTTGCTATTCATTGAGATATGTTCACTTAGAAAACAGGACTATGCAACATTGAATACAGGCTTAGTTAGGAAAGCGGATTGCTTTACAGTAGAGAACACGACGAAAAACATGATATTCACGATCAGTTTTCAATGAGAACGAAAGAATCCAAAATGTCCTACTCTTTGAATTCCTTGGGATTTTTCAATACCAACCGATCCCACCAGATAACCGGTGAATGAAACTGTCAATTACGCTTACTTTAAGAAGAGAATGGAGCTTCCCACACAATACGATCATAGAACGTTGAATTCGCTCCTACTTTTGAAAGAGAATTGTTTATTGTACACCGTTTTCAACAGGGAACATTCTCCGTTTTCACACAGTTCTAGCTCTTTGAATTCATCTTCGTTTTCAATAGGACAAGTTCCTAACATATAACTTCAGATTGAACTTTGAAAACAATCTTAGACTACCATTGGAATGTTGTCTGTAATGAAATTAGAAAACATGGTATTCGCGGTTATTCTTCAGTGAGAAACGTTCATTTCTAACAGCGGGACTACAGAACTTTGATTTCAAGGATAGATTTAAAAGGGTAATTCAATGTTATACACAATTGAATTACAGAACTCCACTTACTCTGTTAGTTTTCTTGCACAATCAATGTTGTTTTTGAAACAGCTTCTATTCTTTTCAGTTCACAGGTAGCGTTCATTAGTAAATGATTCTAGTACAAAATTGGCTAATAGCACATTGCATTCACTGTTAGTTTTCCAGGGGATAAGTTCTTCCTAGACTACAGGTTTACCGCACGTTGACTTGAACGTTACTATTCATTGAGAAATGTTCACTTAGAAAACAGGACCATGCAGCTTTGAGTACAGGCTTAGTTAGGAAAGCGGATTGCTTTACAGTAGAGAACAGGACAGAACAACATGACATTCACGATGAGTTTTCAATGAGAAACGAAAGAAACCAAGATGTCCTACTCTTAGAATTCCTTGGGAATTTTGAAAAGCAACTGATCCTACCAGATAACCGGTGAATGAAACTGTCAATTTCGCTTACTTTAAGAAGGGAATTGTCCTTCCTTCACAATATGATCATAGAACGTTGAATTCGCTCCTACTTTTGAAAGAAACAGTTTTATTGTACACAGTTTTCAACAGGAAACATTCTCAGTATTGACACAGTTCTAGCTCTTTGAATTCATCTTCGTTTTCAATAGGACAAGTTCCGAACATATAACTTCAGATTGAACTTTGAAAACAATCTTAGATTACCATTGGAATGTTGTCTGCAATGAAATTAGAAAACATGGTATTCGCAGTTAGTCTTCAGTGAGAAACGTTCATTTCTAACAGCGGGACTACAGAACATTGATTTCAAGGATAGATTTCAAAGGGTAATTCAATGTTAATACTATTGAATTACAGAACTCCACTTACTCTGTTATTTTCTTGCACAATCTATATTGTTATTGAAGCAGCTTGTAATCTTTTCAGTTCACAGTTAGCTTTCATTAGTAAATTATGCTAGTACAAAATCGGCTAATAGCCATTGCATTCACTGTTAGTTTTACAGGGGATAAGTTCTTCCTAGAAAACAGGTTTATGGCACGTTGAATTGAACGTTACTATTCATTGAGAAATGTTCACTTAGAAAACAGGTCTATGCAACATTAAATACAGGCTTAGTTAGGAAAGCGATTGGCTTTACAGTAGAGGACAGGACAGAACAACATGACATTCACGATGAGTTTTCAAAGAGGAACGAAAGAATCCATAATGTCCTACTCTTTGAATTCCTTGGGATTTTTCAATACCAACTGATCCTACCAGATAACCGGTGAATGAATCTGTCAATTACGCTTACTTTAAGAAGGGAATGGAGCTACCCACACAATACGAACATAGAACGTTGAATTCGCTCCTACTTTTGAAAGAGAATTGTTTATTGTACACCGTTTTCAAAAGGAAACATTCTCCATTTTCACACAGTTCTAGCTCTTTGAATTCATCTTCATTTTCAATAGGACACGTTCCGAACATATAACTTCAGATTGAACTTTGAAAACAATCTTAGATTACCATTGGAATGTTGTCTGTAATGAAATTAGAAAACATGGTATTCGCGGTCAGTCTTCAGTGAGAAATGTTCATTTCTAACAGCGGGACTACAGAACCTTTATTTCAAGGATAGATTTCAAAGGGTAATTCAATGTTATACACAATTGAATTACAGAACTCCACTTACTCTGTTAGTTTTCTTGGACAATCTATGTTGTTATTGAAACAGCTTCTAATCTTTTCAGTTCACAGTTAGCTTTCATTAGTAAATGATTCTAGTACAAAATCGGCTAATAGCACATTGCATTCACTGTTAGTTTTCCAGGGGATAAGTTCTTCCTAGACAACAGGTTTACGGCACGTGGACTTGAAAGTTACTATTCATTGAGAAATGTTCACTTAGAAAACAGGACCATGCAGCTTTGAGTACAGGCTTAGTTAGGAAAGCGGATTGCTTTACAGTAGAGAACAGGACAGAACAACATGACATTCACGATGAGTTTTCAATGAGAAACAAAAGAAACCAAGATGTCCTACTCTTAGAATTCCTTGGGAATTTTGAATAGCAACTGATCCTACCAGATAACCAGTGAATGAAACTGTCAATTACGCTTACTTTAAGAAGGGAATTGTCCTTCCATCACAATATGAACATAGAACGTTGAATTCGCTCCTACTTTTGAAAGAAATATGTTTATTGTACACAGTTTTCAACAGGAAACATTCTCAGTATTGACACAGTTCTAGCTCTTTGAATTCATCTTTGTTTTCAATAGGAAATGTTCCGAGCATATAACTTCTGATCGAACTTTGAAAACAATCTTACATTACCATTGGAATGTTGTCTGTAATGAAATTACAGTACATTGTATTTGCGGTTAGTCTTCAGTGAGAAACGTTCATTTCTAACAGCGGGACTACAGAACCTTGATTTCAAGGATAGATTTCAAAGGGTAATTCAATGTTATACACAATTGAATTACAGAACTCCACTTACTCTGTTAGTTTTCATGCACAATCTATGTTGTTCTTGAAACAGCTTCTAATCTTTTCAGTTCACAGTTAGCTTTCATTAGTAAATGATTCTAGTACAAAATCGGCTAATAGCACATTGCATTCACTGTTAGTTTTCCAGGGGATAAGTTCTTCCTAGACAGCATGTTTACGGAACGTTGAATGGAACGTTGCTATTCATTGAGATATGTTCACTTAGAAAACAGGACTATGCAACATTGAATACAGGCTTAGTTAGGAAAGCGGATTGCTTTACAGTAGAGAACACGACGAAAAACATGATATTCACGATCAGTTTTCAATGAGAACGAAAGAATCCAAAATGTCCTACTCTTTGAATTCCTTGGGATTTTTCAATACCAACCGATCCCACCAGATAACCGGTGAATGAAACTGTCAATTACGCTTACTTTAAGAAGAGAATGGAGCTTCCCACACAATACGATCATAGAACGTTGAATTCGCTCCTACTTTTGAAAGAGAATTGTTTATTGTACACCGTTTTCAACAGGGAACATTCTCCGTTTTCACACAGTTCTAGCTCTTTGAATTCATCTTCGTTTTCAATAGGACAAGTTCCGAACATATAACTTCAGATTGAAGTTTGAAAACAATCTTAGACTACCATTGGAATGTTGTCTGTAATGAAATTAGAAAACATGGTATTCGCGGTTAGTCTTCAGTGAGAAACGTTCATTTCTAACAGCGGGACTACAGAACTTTGATTTCAAGGATAGATTTAAAAGGGTAATTCAATGTTATACACAATTGAATTACAGAACTCCACTTACTCTGTTAGTTTTCTTGCACAATCTATGTTGTTTTTGAAACAGCTTCTATTCTTTTCAGTTCACAGGTAGCGTTCATTAGTAAATGATTCTAGTACAAAATTGGCTAATAGCACATTGCATTCACTGTTAGTTTTCCAGGGGATAAGTTCTTCCTAGACTACAGGTTTACCGCACGTTGACTTGAACGTTACTATTCATTGAGAAATGTTCACTTAGAAAACAGGACCATGCAGCTTTGAGTACAGGCTTAGTTAGGAAAGCGGATTGCTTTACAGTAGAGAACAGGACAGAACAACATGACATTCACGATGAGTTTTCAATGAGAAACGAAAGAAACCAAGATGTCCTACTCTTAGAATTCCTTGGGAATTTTGAAAAGCAACTGATCCTACCAGATAACCGGTGAATGAAACTGTCAATTTCGCTTACTTTAAGAAGGGAATTGTCCTTCCTTCACAATATGATCATAGATCGTTGAATTCGCTCCTACTTTTGAAAGAGAAATGTTTATTGTACACAGTTTTCAACAGGAAACATTCGCACTATTAACACAGTTCTAGCTCTTTGAATTCATCTTTGTTTTCAATAGGAAATGTTCCGAGCATATAATTTCTGATCGAACTTTGAAAACAATCTTAGGTTACCATTGGAATGTTGTATGTAATGAAATTACAGAACATTGTATTTGCGGTTTGTCTTCAGTGAGAAACGTTCATTTCTAACAGCGGGACTACAGAACATTGATTTTAAGGATAGATTTCAAAGGGTAATTCAATGTTACCACTATTGAATTACAGAACTCCACTTACTCTGTTATTTTCTTGCACAATCTATGTTGTTATTGAGGCAGCTTGTAATCTTTTCAGTTCACAGTTAGCTTTCATTAGTAAATGATGCTAGTACAAAATCGGCTAATAGCACATTGCATTCACTGTTAGTTTTCCAGGGGATAAGTTCTTCCTAGAAAACAGGTTTATGGCACGTTGAATTGAACGTTACTATTCATTGAGAAATGTTCACTTAGAAAACAGGTCTATGCAACATTAAATACAGGCTTAGTTAGGAAAGCGATTGGCTTTACAGTAGAGGACAGGACAGAACAACATGACATTCACGATGAGTTTTCAAAGAGGAACGAAAGAATCCATGATGTCCTACTCTTTGAATTCCTTGGGATTTTTCAATACCAACTGATCCTACCAGATAACCGGTGAATGACACTGTCAATTACGCTTACTTTAAGAAGGGAATGGAGCTACCCACACAATACGATCATAGAACGTTGAATTCGCTCCTACTTTTGAAAGAGAATTGTTTATTGTACACCGTTTTCAACAGGAAACATTCTCCGTTTTCACACAGTTCTAGCTCTTTGAATTCATCTTCGTTTTCAATAGGACAAGTTCCGAACATATAACTTCAGATTGAACGTTGAAAACAATCTTAGATTACCATTGGAATGTTGTCCGTAATGAAATTAGAAAACATGGTATTCGCGGTCAGTCTTCAGTGAGAAATGTTCATTTCTAAGAGCGGGACTACAGAACCTTGATTTCAAGGATAGATTTCAAAGGGTAATTCAATGTTATACACAATTGAATTACAGAACTCCACTTACTCTGTTAGTTTTCTTGGACAATCTATGTTGTTATTGAAACAGCTTCTAATCATTTCAGTTTACAGTAGGCTTTCATTAGTAAATGATGCTAGTACAAAATCGGGTAATAGCACATTGCATTCACTGTTAGTTTTCCAGGGGATAAGTTCTTCCTAGACAGTATGTTTACGGAACGTTGAAAGGAACGTTGCTGTTCATTGAGATATGTTCACTTAGAAAACAGGACTATGCAACACTGAATACAGGCTTAGTTAGGAAAGCGGATTGCTTCACAGTAGAGAACATGACGAAAAACATGATATTCACGATGAGTTTTCAATGAGAAACAAAGGATCCAAAATGTCCTACTCTTTGAACCTTGGCATTTTTCAATACCAACTGATCCGACCAGATAACCGGTGAATGAAACTGTCAATTACGCTTACTTTAAGAAGGGAATGGAGCTTCCCACACAATATGATCATACAACGTTGAATTCGCTCCTACTTTTGAAAGAGAATTGTTTATTGTACACCGTTTTCAACAGGAAACATTTTCCGTTTTCACACAGTTCAAGCTCTTTGAATTCATCTTCGTTTTCAATAGGACAAGTTCCGAACATATAACTTCAGATTGAACTTTGAAAACAATCTTAGATTACCATTGGAATGTTGTCTGTAATGAAATTAGAAAACATGGTATTCGCGGTTAGTCTTCAGTGAGAAACGTTCATTTCTAACAGCGGGACTACAGAACCTTGATTTCAAGGATAGATTTCAAACTGTAATTCAATGTTATACACAATTGAATTACAGAACTCCACTTACTCTGTGAGTTTTCTTGCACAATCTATGTTGTTCTTGAAACAGCTTCTAATCTTTTCAGTTCACAGTTAGCTTTCATTAGTAAATGATTCTAGTACAAAATCGGCTAATAGCACATTGCATTCACTGTTAGTTTTCCAGGGGATAAGTTCTTCCTAGACAACAGGTTTACGGCACGTGGACTTGAAAGTTACTATTCATTGAGAAATGTTCACTTAGAAAACAGGACCATGCAGCTTTGAGTACAGGCTTAGTTAGGAAAGCGGATTGCTTTACAGTAGAGAACAGGACAGAACAACATGACATTCACGATGAGTTTTCAATGAGAAACAAAAGAAACCAAGATGTCCTACTCTTAGAATTCCTTGGGAATTTTGAATAGCAACTGATCCTACCAGATAACCAGTGAATGAAACTGTCAATTACGCTTACTTTAAGAAGGGAATTGTCCTTCCATCACAATATGAACATAGAACGTTGAATTCGCTCCTACTTTTGAAAGAAATATGTTTATTGTACACAGTTTTCAACAGGAAACATTCTCAGTATTGACACAGTTCTAGCTCTTTGAATTCATCTTTGTTTTCAATAGGAAATGTTCCGAGCATATAACTTCTGATCGAACTTTGAAAACAATCTTACATTACCATTGGAATGTTGTCTGTAATGAAATTACAGTACATTGTATTTGCGGTTAGTCTTCAGTGAGAAACGTTCATTTCTAACAGCGGGACTACAGAACCTTGATTTCAAGGATAGATTTCAAAGGGTAATTCAATGTTATACACAATTGAATTACAGAACTCCACTTACTCTGTTAGTTTTCATGCACAATCTATGTTGTTCTTGAAACAGCTTCTAATCTTTTCAGTTCACAGTTAGCTTTCATTAGTAAATGATTCTAGTACAAAATCGGCTAATAGCACATTGCATTCACTGTTAGTTTTCCAGGGGATAAGTTCTTCCTAGACAGCATGTTTACGGAACGTTGAATGGAACGTTGCTATTCATTGAGATATGTTCACTTAGAAAACAGGACTATGCAACATTGAATACAGGCTTAGTTAGGAAAGCGGATTGCTTTACAGTAGAGAACACGACGAAAAACATGATATTCACGATCAGTTTTCAATGAGAACGAAAGAATCCAAAATGTCCTACTCTTTGAATTCCTTGGGATTTTTCAATACCAACCGATCCCACCAGATAACCGGTGAATGAAACTGTCAATTACGCTTACTTTAAGAAGAGAATGGAGCTTCCCACACAATACGATCATAGAACGTTGAATTCGCTCCTACTTTTGAAAGAGAATTGTTTATTGTACACCGTTTTCAACAGGGAACATTCTCCGTTTTCACACAGTTCTAGCTCTTTGAATTCATCTTCGTTTTCAATAGGACAAGTTCCGAACATATAACTTCAGATTGAACTTTGAAAACAATCTTAGACTACCATTGGAATGTTGTCTGTAATGAAATTAGAAAACATGGTATTCGCGGTTAGTCTTCAGTGAGAAACGTTCATTTCTAACAGCGGGACTACAGAACTTTGATTTCAAGGATAGATTTAAAAGGGTAATTCAATGTTATACACAATTGAATTACAGAACTCCACTTACTCTGTTAGTTTTCTTGCACAATCTATGTTGTTTTTGAAACAGCTTCTATTCTTTTCAGTTCACAGGTAGCGTTCATTAGTAAATGATTCTAGTACAAAATTGGCTAATAGCACATTGCATTCACTGTTAGTTTTCCAGGGGATAAGTTCTTCCTAGACTACAGGTTTACCGCACGTTGACTTGAACGTTACTATTCATTGAGAAATGTTCACTTAGAAAACAGGACCATGCAGCTTTGAGTACAGGCTTAGTTAGGAAAGCGGATTGCTTTACAGTAGAGAACAGGACAGAACAACATGACATTCACGATGAGTTTTCAATGAGAAACGAAAGAAACCAAGATGTCCTACTCTTAGAATTCCTTGGGAATTTTGAAAAGCAACTGATCCTACCAGATAACCGGTGAATGAAACTGTCAATTTCGCTTACTTTAAGAAGGGAATTGTCCTTCCTTCACAATATGATCATAGATCGTTGAATTCGCTCCTACTTTTGAAAGAGAAATGTTTATTGTACACAGTTTTCAACAGGAAACATTCGCACTATTAACACAGTTCTAGCTCTTTGAATTCATCTTTGTTTTCAATAGGAAATGTTCCGAGCATATAATTTCTGATCGAACTTTGAAAACAATCTTAGGTTACCATTGGAATGTTGTATGTAATGAAATTACAGAACATTGTATTTGCGGTTTGTCTTCAGTGAGAAACGTTCATTTCTAACAGCGGGACTACAGAACATTGATTTTAAGGATAGATTTCAAAGGGTAATTCAATGTTACCACTATTGAATTACAGAACTCCACTTACTCTGTTATTTTCTTGCACAATCTATGTTGTTATTGAGGCAGCTTGTAATCTTTTCAGTTCACAGTTAGCTTTCATTAGTAAATGATGCTAGTACAAAATCGGCTAATAGCACATTGCATTCACTGTTAGTTTTCCAGGGGATAAGTTCTTCCTAGAAAACAGGTTTATGGCACGTTGAATTGAACGTTACTATTCATTGAGAAATGTTCACTTAGAAAACAGGTCTATGCAACATTAAATACAGGCTTAGTTAGGAAAGCGATTGGCTTTACAGTAGAGGACAGGACAGAACAACATGACATTCACGATGAGTTTTCAAAGAGGAACGAAAGAATCCATGATGTCCTACTCTTTGAATTCCTTGGGATTTTTCAATACCAACTGATCCTACCAGATAACCGGTGAATGACACTGTCAATTACGCTTACTTTAAGAAGGGAATGGAGCTACCCACACAATACGATCATAGAACGTTGAATTCGCTCCTACTTTTGAAAGAGAATTGTTTATTGTACACCGTTTTCAACAGGAAACATTCTCCGTTTTCACACAGTTCTAGCTCTTTGAATTCATCTTCGTTTTCAATAGGACAAGTTCCGAACATATAACTTCAGATTGAACGTTGAAAACAATCTTAGATTACCATTGGAATGTTGTCCGTAATGAAATTAGAAAACATGGTATTCGCGGTCAGTCTTCAGTGAGAAATGTTCATTTCTAAGAGCGGGACTACAGAACCTTGATTTCAAGGATAGATTTCAAAGGGTAATTCAATGTTATACACAATTGAATTACAGAACTCCACTTACTCTGTTAGTTTTCTTGGACAATCTATGTTGTTATTGAAACAGCTTCTAATCATTTCAGTTTACAGTAGGCTTTCATTAGTAAATGATGCTAGTACAAAATCGGGTAATAGCACATTGCATTCACTGTTAGTTTTCCAGGGGATAAGTTCTTCCTAGACAGTATGTTTACGGAACGTTGAAAGGAACGTTGCTGTTCATTGAGATATGTTCACTTAGAAAACAGGACTATGCAACACTGAATACAGGCTTAGTTAGGAAAGCGGATTGCTTCACAGTAGAGAACATGACGAAAAACATGATATTCACGATGAGTTTTCAATGAGAAACAAAGGATCCAAAATGTCCTACTCTTTGAACCTTGGCATTTTTCAATACCAACTGATCCGACCAGATAACCGGTGAATGAAACTGTCAATTACGCTTACTTTAAGAAGGGAATGGAGCTTCCCACACAATATGATCATACAACGTTGAATTCGCTCCTACTTTTGAAAGAGAATTGTTTATTGTACACCGTTTTCAACAGGAAACATTTTCCGTTTTCACACAGTTCAAGCTCTTTGAATTCATCTTCGTTTTCAATAGGACAAGTTCCGAACATATAACTTCAGATTGAACTTTGAAAACAATCTTAGATTACCATTGGAATGTTGTCTGTAATGAAATTAGAAAACATGGTATTCGCGGTTAGTCTTCAGTGAGAAACGTTCATTTCTAACAGCGGGACTACAGAACCTTGATTTCAAGGATAGATTTCAAACTGTAATTCAATGTTATACACAATTGAATTACAGAACTCCACTTACTCTGTGAGTTTTCTTGCACAATCTATGTTGTTCTTGAAACAGCTTCTAATCTTTTCAGTTCACAGTTAGCTTTCATTAGTAAATGATTCTAGTACAAAATTGGCTAATAGCACATTGCATTCACTGTTAGTTTTCCAGGGGATAAGTTCTTCCTAGACTACAGGTTTACCGCACGTACTTGAACGTTACTATTCATTGAGAAATGTTCACTTAGAAAACAGGACCATGCAGCTTTGAATACAGGCTTAGTTAGGAAAGCGGATTGCTTTACAGTAGAGAACAGGACAGAACAACATGACATTCACGATGAGTTTTCAATGAGAAACGAAAGAAACCAAGATGTCCTACTCTTAGAATTCCTTGGGAATTTTGAATAGCAACTGATCCTACCAGATAACCGGTGAATGAAACTGTCAATTACGCTTACTTTAAGAAGGGAATTGTCCTTCCTTCACAATATGATCATAGAACGTTGAATTCGCTCCTACTTTTGAAAGACAATTGTTTATTGTACACCGTTTTCAACAGGAAACATTCTCTGTTTTCACACAATTCTAGCTCTTTGAATTCATCTTCGTTTTCAATAGGACAAGTTCCGAACATATAACTTCAGATTGAACTTTGAAAACAATCTTAGATTACCATTGGAATGTTGTCTGTAATGAAATTAGAAAACATGGTATTCGCGGTCAGTCTTCAGTGAGAAATGTTCATTTCTAAGAGCGGGACTACAGAACCTTGATTTCAAGGATAGATTTCAAAGGGTAATTCAATGTTAACACTACTGAATTACAGAACTCCACTTACTCTGTTATTTTCTTGCACAATCTATGTTGTTATTGAAGCAGCTTGTAATCTTTTCAGTTCACAGTTAGCTTTCATTAGTAAATGATGCTAGTACAAAATCGGCTAATAGCACATTGCATTCACTGTTAGTTTTCCAGGGGATAATTTCTTCCTAGAAAACAGTTTTAGGGCACGTTGAATTGAACGTTACTATTCATTGAGAAATGTTCACTTACAAAACAGGTCTATGCAACATTAAATACAGGCTTAGTTAGGAAAGCGATTGGCTTTACAGTAGAGGACAGGACAGAACAACATGACATTCACGATGAGTTTTCAAAGAGGAACGAAAGAATCCATGATGTCCTACTCTTTGAATTCCTTGGGATTTTTCAATACCAACTGATCCTACCAGATAACCGGTGAATGACACTGTCAATTACGCTTACTTTAAGAAGGGAATGGAGGTACCCACACAATACGATCATAGAACATTGATTTCGCTCCTACTTTTGAAAGAGAATTGTTTATTGTACACCGTTTTCAACAGGAAACATTCTCCGTTTTCACACAGTTCTAGCTCTTTGAATTCATCTTCATTTTCAATAGGACAAGTTCCGAAAATATAACTTCAGATTGAACTTTGAAAACAATCTTAGATTACCATTGGAATGTTGTCTGTAATGAAATTAGAAAACATGGTATTCGCGGTCAGTCTTCAGTGAGAAATGTTCATTTCTAAGAGCGGGACTACAGAACCTTGATTTCAAGGATAGATTTCAAAGGGTAATTCAATGTTATACACAATTGAATTACAGAACTCCACTTACTCTGTTAGTTTTCATGCACAATCTATGTTGTTATTGAAACAGCTTCTAATCTTTTCAGTTCACAGTTAGCTTTCATTAGTAAATGATTCTAGTACAAAATCGGCTAATAGCACATTGCATTCACTGTTAGTTTTCCAGGGGATAAGTTCTTCCTAGACAGTATGTTTACGGAACGTTGAATGGAACGTTGCTGTTCATTGAGATATGTTCACTTAGAAAACAGGACTATGCAACACTGAATACAGGCTTAGTTAGGAAAGCGGATTGCTTTACAGTAGAGAACAGGACGAAAAACATGATAGTCACGATGAGTTTTCAATGAGAAACAAAGGATCCAAAATGTCCTACTCATTGAACCTTGGGATTTTTCAATACCAACTGATCCTACCAAATAACCGGTGAATGAAACTGTCAATTACGCTTACTTTAAGAAGGGAATGGAGCTTCCCACACAATACGATCATACAACGTTGAATTCGCTCCTACTTTTGAAAGAGAATTGTTTATTGTACACCGTTTTCATCAGGAAACATTCTCCGTTTTCACACAGTTCTAGCTCTTTGAATTCATCTTCGTTTTCAATAGGACAAGTTCCGAACATATAACTTCAGATTGAACTTTGACAACAATCTTAGATTACCATTGGAATGTTGTCTGTAATGAAATTAGATAACATGGTATTCGCGGTTAGTCTTCAGTGAGAAACGTTCATTTCTAACAGCGGGACTACAGAACCTTTATTTCAAGGATAGATGTCAAAGGGTAATTAAATGTTATACACACTTGAATTACAGAACTCCACTTACTCTGTTAGTTTTCTTGCACAATCTATGTTGTTCTTGAAACAGCTTCTAATCTTTTCAGTTCACAGTTAACTTTCATTAGCAAATGATTCTAGTACAAAATCGGCTAATAGCACATTGCATTCACTGTTAGTTTTCCAGGGGATAAGTTCTTCCTAGACAACAGGTTTACGGCACGTTGACTTGAACGTTACTACTCATTGAGAAATGTTCACTTAGAAAACAGGACCATGCAGCTTTGAGTACAGGCTTAGTTAGGAAAGCGGATTGCTTTACAGTAGAGAACAGGACAGAACAACATGACATTCACGATGAGTTTTCAATGAGAAACGAAAGAAACCAAGATGTCCTACTCTTAGAATTAGTTGGGAATTTTGAATAGCAACTGATCTTACCAGATAACCGGTGAATGAAACTGTCAATTACGCTTACTTTAAGAAGGGAATTGTCCTTCCTTCCCTATATGATCATAGAACGTTGAATTCGCTCCTACTTTTGAAAGAAAAAGGTTTATTGTACACAGTTTTCAACAGGAAACATTCTCAGTATTGACACAGTTCTAGCTCTTTGAATTCATCTTCGTTTTCAATAGGACAAGTTCCGAACATATAACTTCAGATTGAACTTTGAAAACAATCTTAGATTACCATTGGAATGTTGTCTGTAATGAAATTAGAAAACATGGTATTCGCGGTTAGTCTTCAGTGAGAAACGTTCATTTCTAACAGCGGGACTACAGAACCTTGATTTCAAGGATAGATTACAAAGGGTAATTCAATGTTATACACAATTGAATTACGGAACTCCACTTACTCTGTTAGTTTTCTTGCACAATCCATGTTGTTCTTGAAACAGCTTCTAATCTTTTCAGTTCACAGTTAGCTTTCATTAGTAAATGATTCTAGTACAAAATTGGCTAATAGCACATTGCATTCACTGTTAGTTTTCCAGGGGATAAGTTCTTCCTAGACTACAGGTTTACGGCACGTTGACTTGAACGTTACTATTCATTGAGAAATGTTCACTTAGAAAACAGGTCTATGCAACATTAAATACAGGCTTAGTTAGGAAAGCGATTGGCTTTACAGTAGAGGACAGGACAGAACAACATGACATTCACGATGAGTTTTCAAAGAGGAATGAAAGAATCCATGATGTCCTACTCTTTGAACCTTGGGATTTTTCAATACCAACTGATCCTACCAGATAACCGGTGAATGAAACTGTCAATTACGCTTACTTTAAGAAGGGAATGGAGCTACCCACACAATACGATCATAGAACGTTGAATTCGCTCCTACTTTTGAAAGAGAATTGTTTATTGTACACCGTTTTCAAAAGGAAACATTCTCCGTTTTCACACAGTTCTAGCTCTTTGAATTCATCTTCATTTTCAATAGGACAAGTTCCGAATATATAACTTCAGATTGAACTTTGAAAACAATCTTAGATTACCATTGGAATGTTGTCTGTAATGAAATTAGAAAACATGGTATTCGAGGTCAGTCTTCAGTGAGAAATGTTCATTTCTAAGAGCGGGACTACAGAACCTTGATTTCAAGGATAGATTTCAAAGGGTAATTCAATGTTATACACAATTGAATTACAGAACTCCACTTACTCTGTTATTTTCTTGCACAATCTATGTTGTTACTGAAGCAGCTTCTAATCTTTTCAGTTCACAGTTAGCTTTCATTAGTAAATGATGCTGGTACAAAATCGGCTAATAGCACATTACATTCACTGTTAGTTTTCCAGGGGATAAGTTCTTCCTAGAAAACAGGTTTATGGCACGTTGAATTGAACGTTACTATTCATTGAGAAAAGTTCACTTAGAAAACAGGAGTATGCAACATTAAATACAGGCTTAGTTAGGAAAGCGATTGGCTTTACAGTAGAGGACAGGACAGAACAACATGACATTCACGATGAGTTTTCAATGATGAACGAAAGAATACATGATGTCCTACTCTTTGAATTCCTTGGGATTTTTCAATACCAACTGATCCTACCAGATAACCGGTGAATGAAACTGTCAATTACACTTACTTTAAGGAGGGAATGTTGCTTCCCACACAATACGATCATAGAATGTTGAATTCGCTCGTACTTTTGAAAGAGAATTGTTTATTGTACACCGTTTTCAACAGGAAACATTCTCCATTTTCAAATAGTTCTAGCTCTTTGAATTCCTCTTCGTTTTCAATAGGACAAGTTCCGAACATATAACTTCAGATTGAACATTGAAAACAATCTTAGATTAACCTTGGAATGTTGTCTGTAATGAAATTAGAAAACATGGTATTAGCGGTTAGTCTTCAGAGAGAAACGTTCATTTCTAACAGCGGGACTACAGAACTTTGATTTCAAGGATAGATTTCATAGGGTAATTCAATGTTATACACAATTGAATTACAGAACTCCACTTACTCGGTTAGTTTTCTTGCACAATCTACGTTGTTATTGAAACAGCTTCTAATCTTTTCAGTTCACAGTTAGCTTTCATTAGTAAATGATGCTAGTACAAAATCGGCTTATTGCACATTGCATTCACTGTTAGTTTTCCAGGGCATAAGTTCTTCCTAGACAGCAAGTTTACGGAACATTGAATTGAACGTTGCTATTCATTGAGATATGTTCACTTAGAAAACAGGACTATGCAACATTGAATACAGGCTTAGTTAGGAAAGCGGATTGCTTTACAGTGGAGAACACGACAGAAAAACATGATATTCACGATGAGTTTTCAATGAGAAATGAAAGAATCCAAGATGTCCTACTCTTTGAATTCTTTGGGATTTTTCAATACCAACTTACCCTACCAGATAACCGGTGAATGAAACTGTCAATTACGCTTACGTTAAGAATGGAATTGAGCTTCCTACACAACATGATCATAGAATGTTGAATTTGCTCCTACTTTTGAAAGAGAAATGTTTATTGTATACAGTTTTCAACAGGAAACATTCTCAGTATTGACACAGTTCTAGCTCTTTGAATTCATCTTTGTTTTCAAAAGGAAATGTTCCGAGCATATAACTTCTGATCGAACTTTGAAAACAATCTTAGATTACCATTGGAATGTTGTCTGTAATGAAAATACAGAACATTGTATTTGCGGTTAGTCTTCTTTGAGAAACGTTCATTTCTAACAGCGGGACTACAGAACTTTGATTTCAAGGATAGATTTCAAAGGGTAATTCAATGTTAACACTATTGAATTACAGAACTCCACTTACTCTGTTATTTTCTTGCACAATCTATGTTGTTACTGAAGCAGCTTGTAATCTTTTCAGTTCACAGTTAGCTTTCATTAGTAAATGATGCTGGTACAAAATCGGCTAATAGCACATTACATTCACTGTTAGTTTTCCAGGGGATAAGTTATTCCTAGAAAACAGGTTCATGGCACGTTGAATTGAACGTTACAATTCATTGAGAAATGTTCACTTAGAAAACAGGACTATGCAACATTAAATACAGGCTTAGTTAGGAAATCGATTGGCTTTACAGTAGAGGACAGGACAGAACAACATGACATTCACGATGAGTTTTCAATGAGGAACGAAAGAATCCATGATGTCCTACTCTTTGAATTCCTTGGGATTTTTCAATACCAACTGATCCTACCAGATAACCGGTGAATGAAACTGTCAATTACGCTTACTTTAAGAAGAGAATGGAGCTTCCCATACAATACGATCATAGAACGTTGAATTCGCTCCTACTTTTGAAAGAGAATTGTTTATTGTACACCGTTTTCAACAGGAAACATTCTCCATTTTCAAAAAGTTCTAGCTCTTTGAATTCCTCTTCCTTTTCAATAGGACAAGTTCTGAACATATAACTTCAGATTGAACTTTGAAAACAATCGTAGATTACCATTGGAATGTTGTCTGTAATGAAATTAGAAAACATGGTATTCGCGGTTAGTCTTCAGTGAGAAACGTTCATTTCTAACAGCGGGACTACAGAACCTTGATTTCAAGGATAGATTTCAAAGGGTAATTCAATGTTATATACAATTGAATTACAGAACTCCACTTACTCTGTTAGTTTTCTTGCACAATCCATGTTGTTCTTGAAACAGCTTCTAATCTTTTCAGTTCACAGTTAGCTTTCATTAGTAAATGATGCTAGTACAAAACCGGCTAATAGCACATTGCATTCACTGTTAGTGTTCCAGTGGATAAGTTCTTCCTAGACAACAGGTTTATGGCACGTTGAATTGAACGTTACTATTCATTGAGAAATGTTCACTTAGAAAACAGGACTATGCAACATTAAATACAGGCTTAGTTAGGAAAGCGATTGGCTTTACAGTAGAGGACAGAGCAACATGACATTCACGATGAGTTTTCAATGAGGAACGAAAGAATCCATGATGGCCTACTCTTTGAATTCCTTGGGATTTTTCAATACCAACTGATCCTACCAGATAACCGGTGAATGAAACTGTCAATTACGCTTACTTTAAGAAGGGAATGGAGCTTCCCACCCAATACGATCATAGAACGTTTAATTCGCTCCTACTTTTGAAAGAGAATTGTTTATTGTACACTATTTTCAACAGGAAACATTCTCCGTTTTCACACAGTTCTAGCTTTTTGAATTCATCTTCGTTTTCAATAGGGCAAGTTCCGAATATATAACTTCAGATTGAACTTTGAAAACAATCTTAGATTACCATTGGAATGTTGTCTGTAATGAAATTAGAAAACATGGTATTCGCTGTCAGTCATCAGTGATAAGTGTTCATTTCTAAGAGCGGGACTACAGAACCTTGATTTCAAGGATAGATTTCAAAGGGTAATTAAATGTTAAACACAATTGAATTACAGAACTCCACTTACTCTGTTAGTGTTCTTGCACAATCTATGTTGTTCTTCAAACAGCTTCTAATCTTTTCAGTTCACAGTTAGCTTTCATTAGTAAATGATTCTAGTACAAAAGCGGCTAATTGCACAATGCATTCACTGTTAGTTTTCCAGGGGATAATTTCTTCCTAGACAACAGTTTTACGGCACGTTGACTTGAACGTTACTATTCATTGAGAAATGTTCACTTAGAAAGCAGGACCATGCAGCTTTGAATACAGGCTTAGTTAGGAAAGCGGATTGCTTTACAGTAGAGAACCGGACAGAACAACATGACATTCACGATGAGTTTTGAATGAGAAACGAAAGAAACCAACATGTCCTACTCTTAGAATTCCTTGGGAATTTTGAACAGCAACTGATCCTACCAGATAACCGGTGAATGAAACTGTCAATTACGCTTACTTTAAGAAGGGAATTGTCCTTCCTTCACAATATGATCATAGAACGTTGAATTCGCTCCTACTTTTGAAAGGGAATTGTTTATTGTACACCGTTTTCAACAGGAAACATTCTCCGTTTTCACACAGTTCTAGCTCTTTTTCAATAGGACAAGTTCCGAACATATAAATTCAGATTGAACTTTGAAAACAATCCTAGATTACCATTGGAATGTTGTCTGTAATGAAATTAGAAAACATGGTATTCGCTGTCAGTCATCAGTGAGAAGTGTTCATTTCTAAGAGCGGGACTACAGAACTTTGATTTCAAGGATAGATTTCAAAGGGTAATTCAATGTTAACACTATTGAATTACAGAACTCCACGTACTCTGTTATTTTCTTGCACAATCTATGTTGCTATTGAAGCAGCTTGTAATATTTTCAGTTCACAGTTAGCTTTCATTAGTAAATGATGCTAGTACAAAATCGGCTAATAGCACATTGCATTCACTGTTAGTTTTCCAGGGGATAAATTCTTCCTAGAAAACAGGTTTATGGCACGTTGAATTGAACGTTACTATTCATTGAGAAATGTTCATTTAGAAAACAGGACTATGCAACATTAAATACAGGCTTAGTTAGGAAAGCGGATTGCTTTACAGTAGAGAACAGGACAGAACAACATGACATCCACGATGAGTTTTCAATGTGAAACGAAAGAATCCAAGATGTCCTACTCTTTGAATTCCTTGGGATTTTTCAAAACCAACTTATCCTACCAGATAACCGGTGAATGAAACTGTCAATTACGCTTACTTGAAGACGTGAATTGAGCTTCCTACACAATACGATCATAGAACGTTGAATTCGCTCCTACTTTTGAAAGAGAAATGTTTATTGTACACAGTTTTCAACAGGAAACATTCTCAGTATTGACACAGTTATAGCTCTTTGAATTCATCTTTGTTTTCAATAGGAAATGTTCCGAGCATATAACTTCTGATCGAACTTGGAAAACAATCTTACATTATCATTGGAATGTTGTTTGTAATGAAATTACAGAACATTGTGGTTACGGTTAGTCTTCAGTGAGTACGTTCATTTCTAACAGCGGGACTACAGAACATTGATTTCAAGGATAGATTTCAAAGGGTAATTCAATGTTAACACTATTGAATTACAGAACTCCACTTACTCTGTTATTTTCTTGCACAATCTATGTTGTTATTGAAGCAGCTTGTAATCTTTTCAGTTCACAGTTAGCTTTCATTTGCAAATGATGCTGGTACAAAATCGGCTAATAGCACATTGCATTCACTGTTAGTTTTCCAGGAGATAAGTTCTTCCTAGACAACAGGTTTATGGCACGTTGAATTGAACGTTACTATTCATTGAGAAATGTTCACTTAGAAAACAGGACTATGCAACATTAAATACAGGCTTAGCCAGGAGAGCGATTGTCTTTACAGTAGAGGACAGGACAGAACAACATGACATTCACGATGAGTTTTCAATGAGGAACGAAAGAATCCATTATGTCCTACTCTTTGAATTCCTTGGGATTTTTCAATACCAACTGATCCTACCAGATAACCGGTGAATGAAAATGTCAATTACGCTTACTTTAAGAACGGAATGGATCTTCCCACACAATACGATTATAGAACGTTGAATTCGCTCCTACTTTTGAAAGGGAATTGTTTATTGTACACCGTTTTCAACAGGAAACATTCTCCGTTTTCACACAGTTCTAGCTCTTTGAATTCATCTTCGTTTTCAATAGGACAAGTTCCGAACATATAACTTCAGATTGAACTTTGAAAACAATCTTAGATTACCATTGGAATGTTGTCTGTAATGAAATTAGAAAACATGGTATTCGCGGTCAGTAATCAGTGAGAAGTGTGCATTTCTACGAGCGGGACTACAGAACCTTGATTTCAAGGATAGATTTCAAAGGGTAATTAAATGTTATACACAATTGAATTACAGAACTCCACTTACTCTGTTAGTGTTCTTGCACAATCTATGTTGTTATTGAAACAGCTTCTAATCTTTTCAGTTCACAGTTAGCTTTCATTAGTAAATGATTCTAGTACAAAATCGGCTAATAGCACATTGCATTCACTGTTAGTTTTCCAGGGGATAAGATCTTCCTAGACAACAGGTTTACGGCACGTTGACTTGAACGTTACTATTCATTGAGAAATATTCTCTTAGAAAGCAGGACCATGCAGCTTTGAATACAGGCTTAGTTAGGAAAGCGGATTGCTTTACAGTAGAGAACAGGACAGAACAACATGACATTCACGATGAGTTTTCAATGAGAAACGAAAGAAACCAAGATGTCCTACTCTTAAAATTCCTTGGGAATTTTGAATAGCAACTGATCCTACCACATAACCGGTGACTGAAACTGTCAATTACGCTTACTTTAAGAAGGGAATTGTCCTTCCTTCACAATATGATCATAGAACGTTGAATTCGCTCCTACTTTTGAAAGAGAAATGTTTATTGTACACAGTTTTCAACAGGAAATATTGTCAGTATTGACACAGTTCTAGCTCTTTGAATTCATCTTTGTTTTCAATAGGAAATGTTCGGAGCATATAACTTCTGATCGAACTTTGAAAACAATCTTAGATTACCATTGGAATGTTTTGTGTAATGAAATTACAGAACATTGTATTTAAGGTTAGTCTTCCAGTGAGAAACGTTCATTTCTAACAGCGGGACTACAGAACATTGATTTCAAGGATAGATTTCAAAGGGTAATTCAATGTTAACACTATTGAATTACAGAAGTCCACTTACTCTGTTATAATCTTGCACAATCTATGTTGGTATTGAAGCAGCTTGTAATCTTTTCAGTTCACAGTTAGCTTTCATTAGTAAATGATGCTAGTACAAAATCGGCTAATACCACATTGCATTCACTGTTAGTTTTCCAGGGGATAAGTTCTTCCTAGAAAACAGGTTTATGGCACGTTGAATTGAACGTTACTATTCATTGAGAAATGTTCACTTAGAAAACAGGACTATGCAACATTAAATACAGGCTTAGTTAGGAAAGCGATTGGCTTTACATTAGAGGACAGGACAGAACAACATGACATTCACGATGAGTTTTCAATGAGGAACGAAAGAATCCATGATGTCCTACTCTTTGAATTCCTTGGGATTTTTCAATACCAACTGATCCTACCAGATAACCTGTGAATGAAACTGTCAATTACGCTTACTTTAAGAAGGGAATGGAGCTTCCCACACAATACGATCATAGAACGTTGAATTCGCTCCTACTTTTGAAAGAGAATTGTTTACTGTACACCGTTTTCAACAGGAAACATTCTCCGTTTTCACACAGTTCTAGCTCTTTTTCAATAGGACAAGTTCAGAACATATAACTTCAGATTGAACTTTGAAAACAATCTTAGATTACCATTGGAATATTGTCTGTAATGAAATTAGAAAACATGGTATTCGTGGTTAGTCTTCAGTGAGAAACGTTCATTTCTAACAGCGGGACTACAGAACTTTGATTTCAAGGATAGATTTCAAAGGGTAATTCAATGTTAACACTATTGAATTACAGAACTCCACTTACTCTGTTAGTGTTCTTGCACAATCTATGTTGTTCTTGAAACAGCTTCTAATCTTTTCAGTTCACAGTTAGCTTTCATTAGTAAATGATTCTAGTACAAAATCGGCTAACAGCACATTGCATTCACTGTTAGTTTTCCAGGGGATAAGATCTTCATAGACAGTAAGTTTACGGAACATTGAATTGAACGTTGCTATTCATTGAGATATGTTCACTTAGAAAACAGGACTATGCAACATTGAATACAGGCTTAGTTAGGAAAGCGGATTGCTTTACAGTGGAGAACACGACAGAAAAACATGATATTCACGATGAGTTTTCAATGAGAAATGAAAGAATCCAAGATGTCCTACTCTTTGAATTCTTTGGGATTTTTCAATACCAACTTACCCTACCAGATAACCGGTGAATGAAACTGTCAATTACGCTTACTTTAAGAAGGGAATTGAGCTTCCTACACAACATGATCATAGAATGTTGAATTTGCTCCTACTTTTGAAAGAGAAATGTTTATTGTATACAGTTTTCAACAGGAAACATTCTCAGTATTGAAACAGTTCTAGCTCTTTGAATTCATCTTTGTTTTCAAAAGGAAATGTTCCGAGCATATAACTTCTGATCGTACTTTGAAAACAATCTTAGATTACCATTGGAATGTTGTCTGTAATGAAATTACAGAACATTTTATTTGCGGTTAGTCTTCAGTGAGAAACGTTCATTTCTAACAGCGGGACTACAGAACTTTGATTTCAAGGATAGATTTCAAAGGGTAATTCAATGTTAACACTATTGAATTACAGAACTCCACTTACTCTGTTATTTTCTTGCACAATCTATGTTGTTACTGAAGCAGCTTGTAATCTTCTCAGTTCACAGTTAGCTTTCATTAGTAAATGATGCTGGTACAAAATCGGCTAATAGCACATTACATTCACTGTTAGTTTTCCAGGGGATAATTCTTCCTAGAAAACAGGTTTATGGCACGTTGAATTGAACGTTACTATTCATTGAGAAATGTTCACTTAGAAAACAGGACTATGCAACATTAAATACAGGCTTAGTTAGGAAAGCGATTGGTTTTACAGTAGAGGACAGGACAGAACAACATGACATTCACGATGAGTTTTCAATGAGGAACGAAAGAATCCATGATGTCCTACTCTTTGAATTCCTTGGGATTTTTCAATACCAACTGATCCTACCAGATAACCGGTGAATGAAACTGTCAATTACGCTTACTTTAAGAAGATAATGGAGCTTCCCATACAATACGATCATAGAATGTTGAATTCCCTCCTACTTTTGAAAGAGAATTGTTTATTGAACCCCGTTTTCAACAGGAAACATTTTCTATTTTCACACAGTTCTAGCTCTTTGAATTCATCTTCCTTTTCAATAGGACAAGTTCCGAACATATAACTTCAGATTGATCTTCGAAAACAATCTTAGATTACCATTGGAATGTTGTCTGTAATGAAATTAGAAAACATGGTATTCGTGGTCAATGTTCAGTGAGAAATGTTCATTTCTAACAGCGGGACTACAGAACCTTGATTTCAAGGATAGATTTCAAAGGGTAATTCAATGTTATACACAATTGAATTACAGAACTCCACTTACTCTGTTAGTTTTCTTGCACAATCTACGTTGTTATTGAAACAGCTTCTAATCTTTTCAGTTCACAGTTAGCTTTCATTAGTAAATGATTCTAGTACAAAATCGGCTAATAGCACATTGCATTCACTGTTAGTTTTCCAGGGGATAAGTTCTTCCTAGACAGCATGTTTACGGAACGTTGAATGGAACGTTGCTATTCATTGAGATATGTTCACTTAGAAAACAGGACTATGCAACATTGAATACAGGCTTAGTTAGGAAAGCGGATTGCTTTACAGTAGAGAACACGACGAAAAACATGATATTCACGGTGAGTTTTCAATGAGAAACGAAAGAATCCATGAAGTCCTACTCTTTGAATTCCTTGGGATTTTTCAATACCAACTGATCCTACCAGATAACCGGTGAATGAAACTGTCAATTACGCTTACTTTAAGAAGGGAATGGAGCTTCCCACACAATACGATCATAGAACGTTGAATTCGCTCCTACTTTTGAAAGAGAATTGTTTATTGTACACCGTTTTCAACAGGAAACATTCTCCGTTTTCACACAGTTCTAGCTCTTTTTCAATAGGACAAGTTCAGAACATATAACTTCAGATTGAACTTTGAAAACAATCTTAGATTACCATTGGAATATTGTCTGTAATGAAATTAGAAAACATGGTATTCGTGGTTAGTCTTCAGTGAGAAACGTTCATTTCTAACAGCGGGACTACAGAACTTTGATTTCAAGGATAGATTTCAAAGGGTAATTCAATGTTAACACTATTGAATTACAGAACTCCACTTACTCTGTTAGTGTTCTTGCACAATCTATGTTGTTCTTGAAACAGCTTCTAATCTTTTCAGTTCACAGTTAGCTTTCATTAGTAAATGATTCTAGTACAAAATCGGCTAACAGCACATTGCATTCACTGTTAGTTTTCCAGGGGATAAGATCTTCATAGACAGTAAGTTTACGGAACATTGAATTGAACGTTGCTATTCATTGAGATATGTTCACTTAGAAAACAGGACTATGCAACATTGAATACAGGCTTAGTTAGGAAAGCGGATTGCTTTACAGTGGAGAACACGACAGAAAAACATGATATTCACGATGAGTTTTCAATGAGAAATGAAAGAATCCAAGATGTCCTACTCTTTGAATTCTTTGGGATTTTTCAATACCAACTTACCCTACCAGATAACCGGTGAATGAAACTGTCAATTACGCTTACTTTAAGAAGGGAATTGAGCTTCCTACACAACATGATCATAGAATGTTGAATTTGCTCCTACTTTTGAAAGAGAAATGTTTATTGTATACAGTTTTCAACAGGAAACATTCTCAGTATTGAAACAGTTCTAGCTCTTTGAATTCATCTTTGTTTTCAAAAGGAAATGTTCCGAGCATATAACTTCTGATCGAACTTTGAAAACAATCTTAGATTACCATTGGAATGTTGTCTGTAATGAAATTACAGAACATTTTATTTGCGGTTAGTCTTCAGTGAGAAACGTTCATTTCTAACAGCGGGACTACAGAACTTTGATTTCAAGGATAGATTTCAAAGGGTAATTCAATGTTAACACTATTGAATTACAGAACTCCACTTACTCTGTTATTTTCTTGCACAATCTATGTTGTTACTGAAGCAGCTTGTAATCTTCTCAGTTCACAGTTAGCTTTCATTAGTAAATGATGCTGGTACAAAATCGGCTAATAGCACATTACATTCACTGTTAGTTTTCCAGGGGATAATTCTTCCTAGAAAACAGGTTTATGGCACGTTGAATTGAACGTTACTATTCATTGAGAAATGTTCACTTAGAAAACAGGACTATGCAACATTAAATACAGGCTTAGTTAGGAAAGCGATTGGTTTTACAGTAGAGGACAGGACAGAACAACATGACATTCACGATGAGTTTTCAATGAGGAACGAAAGAATCCATGATGTCCTACTCTTTGAATTCCTTGGGATTTTTCAATACCAACTGATCCTACCAGATAACCGGTGAATGAAACTGTCAATTACGCTTACTTTAAGAAGATAATGGAGCTTCCCATACAATACGATCATAGAATGTTGAATTCCCTCCTACTTTTGAAAGAGAATTGTTTATTGAACCCCGTTTTCAACAGGAAACATTTTCTATTTTCACACAGTTCTAGCTCTTTGAATTCATCTTCCTTTTCAATAGGACAAGTTCCGAACATATAACTTCAGATTGATCTTCGAAAACAATCTTAGATTACCATTGGAATGTTGTCTGTAATGAAATTAGAAAACATGGTATTCGTGGTCAATGTTCAGTGAGAAATGTTCATTTCTAACAGCGGGACTACAGAACCTTGATTTCAAGGATAGATTTCAAAGGGTAATTCAATGTTATACACAATTGAATTACAGAACTCCACTTACTCTGTTAGTTTTCTTGCACAATCTACGTTGTTATTGAAACAGCTTCTAATCTTTTCAGTTCACAGTTAGCTTTCATTAGTAAATGATTCTAGTACAAAATCGGCTAATAGCACATTGCATTCACTGTTAGTTTTCCAGGGGATAAGTTCTTCCTAGACAGCATGTTTACGGAACGTTGAATGGAACGTTGCTATTCATTGAGATATGTTCACTTAGAAAACAGGACTATGCAACATTGAATACAGGCTTAGTTAGGAAAGCGGATTGCTTTACAGTAGAGAACACGACGAAAAACATGATATTCACGGTGAGTTTTCAATGAGAAACGAAAGAATCCATGAAGTCCTACTCTTTGAATTCCTTGGGATTTTTCAATACCAACTGATCCTACCAGATAACCGGTGAATGAAACTGTCAATTACGCTTACTTTAAGAAGGGAATGGAGCTTCCCACACAATACGATCATAGAACGTTGAATTCGCTCCTACTTTTGAAAGAGAATTGTTTATTGTACACCGTTTTCAACATTAAACATTCTCCGTTTTCACACAGTTCTAGCTCTTTGAATTCATCTTCCTTTTCAATAGGACAAGTTCCGAACATATAACTTCAGATTGAACTTTGAAAACAATCTTAGATTACCATTGGAATGTTGTGTGTAATGAAATTAGAAAACATGGTATTCGCGGTTAGTCTTCAGTGAGAAACGTTCATTTCTAACAGAGGGACTACAGAACCTTGATTTCAAGGATAGATTTCAAAGGGTAATTCAATGTTATACACAATTGGATTACAGAACTCCACTTACTCTGTTAGTTTTCTTGCACAATCTATGTTGTTCTTGAAACAGCTTCTAATCTTTTCAGTTCACAGTTAGCTTTCATTAGTAAATGATTCTAGTACAAAATCGGCTAATAGCACATTGCATTCAGTGTTAGTTTTCCAGGGGATAAGTTCTTCCTAGACAACAGGTTTACGGCACGTTGACATGAACGTTACTATTCATTGAGAAATGTTCACTTAGAAAACAGGACCATGCAGCTTTGAATACAGGCTTAGTTAGGAAAGCGGATTGCTTTACAGTAGAGAACAGGACAGAACAACATGACATTCACGATGAGTTTTCAATGAGAAACGGAAGAAACCAAGATGTCCTACTCTTAGAATTCCTTGGGAATTTTGAATAACAACTGATCCTACTGGATAACCGGTGAATGAAACTGTCAATTACGCTTACCTTAAGAAGGGAATTGTCCTTCCTTCACAATATGATCATAGAACGTTGAATTCGCTCCTACTTTTGAAAGAGAAATGTTTATTGTACACAGTTTTCAACAGGAAACATTCTCAGTATTGACACAGTTCTAGCTCTTTGAATTCATCTTTGTTTTCAATAGGAAATGTTCCGAGCATATAACTTCTGATCGAACTTTGAAAACAATCTTAGATTACCATTGGAATGTTGTCTCTAATGAAATTACAGAACATTGTATTTGCGGATAGTCTTCAGTGAGAAACGTTCATTTCTAACAGCGGGACTACAGAACATTGATTTCAAGGATAGATTTCAAAGGGTAATTTAATGTTATACACAATTGAATTACAGAACTCCACTTACTCTGTTATTTTCTTGCACAATCTATGTTGTTATTGAAGCAGCTTCTAATCTTTTCAGTTCACAGTTAGCTTTCATTAGTAAATGATGCTAGTACAAAATCGGCTTATTGCACATTGCATTCACTGGTAGTTTTCCAGGGCATAAGTTCTTCCTAGACAGCAAGTTTACGGAACATTGAATTGAACGTTGCTATTCATTGAGATATGTTCACTTAGAAAACAGGACTATGCAACATTGAATACAGGCTTAGTTAGGAAAGCGGATTGCTTTACAGTGGAGAACACGACAGAAAAACATGATATTCACGATGAGTTTTCAATGAGAAATGAAAGAATCCAAGATGTCCTACTCTTTGAATTCTTTGGGATTTTTCAATACCAACTTACCCTACCAGATAACCGGTGAATGAAACTGTCAATTACGCTTACTTTAAGAAGGGAATTGAGCTTCCTACACAACATGATCATAGAACGTTGAATTTGCTCCTACTTTTGAAAGAGAAATGTTTATTGTACACAGTTTTCAACAGGAAACATTCTCAGTATTGACACAGTTCTAGCTCTTTGAATTCATCTTTGTTTTCAAAAGGAAATGTTCCGAGCATATAACTTCTGACCGAACTTTGAGAACAATCTTAGATTACCATTGGAATGTTGTCTGTCATGAAAGTACAGCACATTGTATTTGCGGTTAGTCTTCAGTGAGAAACGTTCATTTCTAACAGCGGGACTACAGAACTTTGATTTCAAGGATAGATTTCAAAGGGTAATTCAATGTTAACACTATTGAATTACAGAACTCCACTTACTCTGTTATTTTCTTGCACAATCTATGTTGTTACTGAAGCAGCTTGTAATCTTTTCAGTTCACAATTAGCTTTCATTAGTAAATGATGCTGGTACAAAATTGGCTAATAGCACATTACATTCACTGTTAGTTTTCCAGGGGATAAGTTCTTCCTAGAAAACAGGTTTATGGCACGTTGAATTGAACGTTACTATTGATTGAGAAATGTTCACTTAGAAAACAGGACTATGCAACATTAAATACAGGCTTAGTTAGGAAAGCGATTGGCTTTACAGTAGAGGACAGGACAGAACAACATGACATTCACGATGAGTTTTCAATGAGGAACGAAAGAATCCATGATGTCCTACTCTTTGAATTCCTTGGGATTTTTCAATACCAACTGATCCTACCAGATAACCGGTGAATGAAACTGTCAATTACGCTTACTTTAAGAAGAGAATGGAGCTTCCCATACAATACGATCATAGAACGTTGAATTCCCTCCTACTTTTGAAAGAGAATTGTTTATTGAACCCCGTTTTCAACAGGAAACATTCTCCATTTTCACACAGTTCTAGCTCTTTGAATTCATCTTCGTTTTCAATAGGACAAGTTCCGAACATATAACTTCAGATTGATCTTTGAAAACAATCTTAGATTACCATTGGAATGTTGTCTGTAATGAAATTAGAAAACATGGTATTCGTGGTCAATGTTCAGTGAGAAATGTTCATTTCTAACAGCAGGACTACAGAACCTTGATTTCAAGGATAGATTTCAAAGGGTAATTGAATGTTATACACAATTGAATTACAGAACTCCACTTACTCTGTTAGTTTTCTCGCACAATCTATGTTGTTATTGAAATAGCTTCTAATCTTTTCAGTTCACAGTTAGCTTTCATTAGTAAATGATTCTAGTACAAAATCGGCTAATAGCACATTGCATTCACTGTTAGTTTTCCAGTGGATAAGTTCTTCCTAGACAGCATGTTTACGGAACGTTGAATGGAACGTTGCTATTCATTGAGATATGTTCACTTAGAAAACAGGACTATGCAACATTGAATACAGGCTTAGTTAGGAAAGCGGATTGCTTTACAGTAGAGAACACGACGAAAAACATGATATTCACCGTGAGTTTTCAATGAGAAACGAAAGAATCCATGAAGTCCTACTCTTTGAATTCCTTGGGATTTTTCAATACCAACTGATCCTACCAGATAACCGGTGAATGAAACTGTCAATTACGCTTACTTTAAGAAGGGAATGGAGCTTCCCACACAATACGATCAAAGAACGTTGAATTCGCTCCTACTTTTGAAAGAGAATTGTTTATTGTACACCATTTTCAACATTAAATATTCTCCGTTTTCCCACAGTTCTAGCTCTTTGAATTCATCTTCGTTTTCAATAGGACAAGTTCCGAACATATAACTTCAGATTGAACTTTGAAAACAATCTTAGATTACCATTGGAATGTTGTCTGTAATGAAATTAGAAAACATGGTATTCGCAGTTAGTCTTCAGTGAGAAACGTTCATTTCTAACAGCGGGACTAGAGAACCTTGATTTCAAGGATAGATTTCAAAGGGTAATTCAATGTTATACACAATTGAATTACAGAACTCCACTTACTCTGTTAGTTTTCTTGCACAATCTATGTTGTTCTTGAAACAGCTTCTAATCTTTTCAGTTCACAGTTAGCTTTCATTAGTAAATGATTCTAGTACAAAATCGGCTAATAGCACATTGCATTCAGTGTTAGTTTTCCAGGGGATAAGTTCTTCCTAGACAGCATGCTTACGGAACGTTGAATGGAACGTTGCTATTCATTGAGATATGTTCACTTAGAAAACAGGACTATGCAACATTGAATACAGGCTTAGTTAGGAAAGCGGATTGCTTTACAGTAGAGAACAGGACAGAACAACATGACATTCACGATGAGTTTTCAATGAGAAACGAAAGAAACCAAGATGTCCTACTCTTAGAATTCCTTGGGAATTTTGAATAGCAACTGATCCTACCTGATAACCGGTGAATGAAACTGTCAATTACGCTTACTTTAAGAAGGGAAATGTCCTTCCTTCACAATATGATCATAGAACGTTGAATTCGCTCCTACTTTTGAAAGAGAAATGTTTATTGTACACAGTTTTCAACAGGAAACATTCTCAGTATTGACACAGTTCTAGCTCTTTGAATTCATCTTTGTTTTCAATAGGAAAAGTTCCGAGCATATAACTTCTGATCGAACTTTGAAAACAATCTTAGATTACCATTGGAATGTTGTCTGTAATGAAATTACAGAACATTGTATTTGCGGTTAGTCTTCAGTGAGAAACGTTCATTTCTAACAGCGGGACTACAGAACATTGATTTCAAGGATAGATTTCAAAAGGTAATTTAATGTTATACACAATTGAATTACATAACTCCACTTACTCTGTTATTTTCTTGCACAATCTATGTTGTTATTGAAGCAGCTTGTAATCTTTTCAGTTCACAGTTAGCTTTCATTAGTAAATGATGCTAGTACAAAATTGGCTAATAGCACATTGCATTCACTGTTAGTTTTCCAGGGGATAAGTTCTTCCTAGACAACAGGTTTATGGCACGTTGAATTGAACGTTACTATTCATTGAGAAATGTTCACTTAGAATACAGGACTATGCAACATTAAATACAGGCTTAGTTAGGAAAGCGTTTGGCTTTACAGTAGAGGACAGGACAGAACAACATGACATTCACGATGAGTTTTCAATGAGGAACGAAAGAATCCATGATGTCCTACTCTTTGAATTCCTTGGGATTTTTCAATATCAACTGATCCTACCAGATAACCGGTGAATGAAACTGTCAATTACGCTTACTTTAAGAAGAGAATGGAGCTTCCCATACAATACGATCATAGAACGTTGAATTCCCTCCTACTTTTGAAAGAGAATTGTTTATTGAACCCCGTTTTCAAGAGGAAACATTCTCCATTTTCACACAGTTCTAGCTCTTTGAATTCATCTTCCTTTTCAATAGGACAAGTTCCGAACATATAACTTCAGATTGATCTTTGAAAACAATCTTAGATTACCATTGGAATGTTGTCTGTAATGAAATTAGAAAACATGGTATTCGTGGTCAATGTTCAGTGAGAAATGTTCATTTCTAACAGTGGGACTACAGAACCTTGATTTCAAGGATAGATTTCAAAGGGTAATTCAATGTTATACACAATTGAATTACAGAACTCAACTTACTCTGTTAGTTTTCTTGCACAATCTATGTTGTTATTGAAATAGCTTCTAATCTTTTCAGTTCACAGTTAGCTTTCATTAGAAAACAGGACTATGCAACATTGAATACAGCCTTAGTTAGGAAAGCAGATTGCTTTACAGTAGAGAACAGGACAGAATAACATGACATTCACCATGAGATTTCAATGAGAAACGGAAGAAACCAAGATGTCCTACTCTTTGAATTCCTTGGGATTTGTCTATACCAACTGATCCTACGAGATAACCGGTGAATGAAACTGTCAATTTCGCTTACTTTACGAAGGGAATGGAGCTTCCCACACAATACGATCCTAGAACGTTGAATTCGCTCCTACTTTTGAAAGAGAATTGTTTATTGTACACCGTTTTCAACAGGAAACACTCTCCGTTTTCACACAGTTCTAGCTCTTTGAATGCATCTTCGTTTTCAATAGGATAAGTTCCGAACATATAACTTCAGATTGAACTTTGAAAACAATCTTAGATTACCATTGGAATGTTGTCTGTAATGAAATTTGAAAACATGGTATTCGCGATTAGTCTTCAGTGAGAAACGTTCATTTCTAACAGCGGGACTACAGAACCTTGATTTCAAGGATAGATTTCAAAGTGTAATTCAATGGTATACACAATTGAATTACAGAACTCCACTTACTCTGTTAGTTTTCTTGCACAATCTATGTTGTTATTGAAACAGCTTCTAATCTTTTCAGTTCACAGTTAGCTTTCAGTTGTAAATGATTCTAGTACAAAATTGGCTAATAGCACATTGCATTCACTGTTAGTTTTCCAGGGGATAAGTTCTTCCTAGACAGCATGTTTACGGAACGTTGAATGGAACGTTGCTATTCATTCAGATATGTTCACTTAGAAAACAGGACTATGCAACATTGAATACAGGCTTAGTTAGAAAAGCGGATTGTTTTACATTAGAGAACACGACAGAAAAACATGATATTTACGATGAGTTCTCAATGAGAAACGATAGAATCCAAGATGTCCTACTCTTTGAATTCTTTGGCATTTTTCAATACCAACTTATCCTACCAGATAACCGGTGAATGAAACTGTCAATTACGCTTACTTTAAGAAGGGAATTGAGCTTTCTACACAATACGTTCATAGAACGTTGAATTCGCTCCTACTTTTGAAAGAGAAATGTTTATTGTACACAGTTTTCAACAGGAAACATTCTCAGTATTGACACAGTTCTAGCTCTTTGAATTCATCTTTGTTTTCAATAGGAAATGTTCTGAGCATATAACTTCTGATCGAACTTTGAAAACAATCTTAGATTACTATTGGAATGTTCTGTGTAATGAAGTTACAGAACATTGTGTTTACGGTTAGTCTTCAGTGAGAAACGTTCATTTCTAACAGTGGGACTACAGAACATTGATTTCAAGGATAGATTTCAAAGGGTAATTCAATGTTAACACTATTGAATTACAGAACTCCACTTACTCTGTTATTTTCTTGCACAATCTATGTTGTTATTGAAGCAGCTTTTAATCTTTCCAGTTCACAGTTAGCTTTCATTAGTAAATGATGCTAGTACAAAATCGGCTAATAGCACATTGCATTCACTGTTAGTTTTCCAGGGGATAAGTTCTTCCTAGAAAACAGGTTTATGGCACATTGAATTGAACGTTACTATTCATTGAGAAATGTTCACTTAAAAAACAGGACTATGCAACATAAAATACAGGCTTGGTTAGGAAAGCGATTGGCTAAACAGTAGAGGACAGGACAGAACAACATGACATTCACGATGAGTTTTCAATGACGAACGAAAGAATCCATGATGTCCTACTCTTTGAATTCCTTGGGATTTTTCAATACCAACTGATCCTACCAGATAACCGGTGAATGAAACTGTCAATTACGCTTACTTTAAGAAGGGAATGGAGCTTCCCACACAATACGATCATAGAACGTTGAATTCGCTCCTACCTTTGAAAGAGAATTGTTTATTGTACACCGTTTTCAACAGGAAACATTTTCCGTTTTCACACAGTTCTAGCTCTTTGAATTCATCTTCGTTTTCAATAGGACAAGTTCCGAACATATAACTTCAGATTGAACTTTGAAAACAATCTTAGATTACCACTGTAATGTTGTCTGTAATGAAATTAGAAAACATGGTATTCGCGGTTAGTCTTCAGTGAGAAATGATCATTTCTAAGAGCGGGACTACAGAACCTTGATTTCAAGGATAGATTTCAAAGGGTAATTCAATGTTATACACAATTGAATTACAGAACTCCACTTACTCTGTTAGTTTTCTTGCACAATCTATGTTGATATTGAAACAGCTTCTAATCTTTTTAGTTCACAGTTAGCTTTCATTAGTAAATGATTCTAGTACAAAATCGGCTAATAGCACATTGCATTCACTGTTAGTTTTCCAGGGGATAAGTTCTTCCTAGACAGCATGTTTACGGAACGTTGAATGGAACGTTGCTATTCATTGAGATATGTTCACTTAGAAAACAGGACTATGCAACATTGAATACAGTCTTAGTTAGAAAAGCGGATTGCTTTACAGTAGAGAACACGACGAAAATCATGATATTCACGATGAGTTTTCAATGAGAAACGAAAGAATCCAAAATGTCCTACTCTTTGAACCTTGGGATTTCTCTATACCACCTGATCCTACCAGATAACTGGTGAATGAAACTGTCAATTACGCTTACTTTAAGAAGGGAATGGAGGTTGCCACAGAATACGATCATAGAACGTTGAATTCGCTCCTACTTTTGAAAGAGAATTGTTTATTGTACACCGTTTTCAACAGGAAACATTCTCCGTTTTCACACAGTTCTAGCTCTTTTTCAATAGGACAAGTTCCGAACATATAACTTCAGATTGAACTTTGAAAACAATCTTAGATTACCATTGGAATGTTGTCTGTAATGAAATTAGAAAACATGGTTTTCGCGGTTAGTCTTCAGTGAGAAACGTTCATTTCTAACAGCGGGACTACAGAACCTTGGTTTCAAGGATAGATTTCAAAGGGTAATTCAATGTTAACACTATTGAATTACAGAACTCCACTTACTCTGTTATTTTCTTGCACAATCTATGTTGTTATTGAAGCAGCTTGTAATCTTTTCAGTTCACAGTTAGCTTTCATTACTAAATGATGCTAGTACAAAATCGGCTAATGGCACATTGCATTCACTCTTAGTTTTCCAGGGGATAAGTTCTTCCTAGACAACAGGTTTACGGCACGTTGACTTGAACGACACTATTCTTTAAGAAATGTTCACTTAGAAACAGGACCAAGCAGCTTTGAATACAGGCTTAGTTAGGAAAGCGGATTGCTTTACAGTAGAGAACAGGACAGAACAACATGACATTCACGATGAGTTTTCAATGAGAAACGAAAGAAACCAAGATGTCCTACTCTTTGAATTCCTTGGGAATTTTGAATAGCAACTGATCCTACTAGATAACCGGTGAATGAAACTGTCAATTACGCTTACTTTAAGAAGGGAATTGTCCTTCCTTCACAATATGATCTTAGAACGTTGAATTCTCTCCTACTATTGAAAGAAAAATGTTTATTGTACACAGTTTTCAACAGGAAACATTCTCAGTATTGACACAGTTCTAGCTCTTTGAATTCATCTTTGTTTTCAATAGGAAATGTCCGAGCATATAACTTCTGATCGAACTTTGAAAACAATCTTAAATTACCATTGGAATGTTGTCTGTAATGAAAATACAGAACATTGTATTTGCGGTTAGTCTTCAGTGAGAAACGTTCATTTCTAACAGCGGGACTACAGAACATTGATTTCAAGGATAGATTTCAAAGGGTAATTCAATGTTAACACTATTGAATTACAGAACTCCACTTACTCTGTTATTGTCTTGCACAATCTATGTTGTTATTGAAGCAGCTTGTATTCTTTGCAGTTCACAGTTAGCTTTCATTAGTAAATGATGCTAGTACAAAATCGGCTAATAGCACATTGCATTCACTGTTAGTTTTCCAGGGGATAAGTTCTTCCTAGAAAACAGGTTTATGGCACGTTGAATTGAACGTTACTATTCATTGAGAAATGTTCACTTAGAAAACAGGACTATGCAACATTTAATACAGGCTTAGTTAGGAATGCGATTGGCTAAACAGTAGAGGACAGGACAGAACAACATGACATTCACGATGAGTTTTCAATGAGGAACGAAAGAATCCATGATGTCCTACTCTTTGAAGTCCTTGGGATTTTTCAAAACCAACTGATCCTACGAGATAACCGGTGAATGAAACTGTCAATTACGCTTACTTTAAGAAGAGATCGGAGCTTCCCACACAATACGATAATAGAACGTTGAATTCGCTCCTACCTTTGAAAGAGAATTGTTTATTGTACACCGTTTTCAACAGGAAACATTTTCCGTTTTCACACAGTTCTAGCTCTTTGAATTCATCTTCGTTTTCAATAGGACAAGTTCCGAACATATAACTTCAGATTGAACTTTGAAAACAATCTTAGATTACCATTGGAATGTTGTGTGTAATGAAATTAGAAAACATGGTATTCGCGGTTAGTCTTCAGTGAGAAACGTTCATTTCTAACAGAGGGACTACAGAACCTTGATGTCAAGGATAGATTTCAAAGGGTAATTCAATGTTATACACAATTGAATTACAGAACTCCACTTACTCTGTTAGTTTTCTTGCACAATCTATGTTGTTATTGACACAGCTTCTAATCTTTTCAGTTCACAGTTAGCTTTCATTAGTAAATGATTCTACTACAAAATCGGCTAATAGCACACTGCATTCACTGTTAGTTTTCCAGGGGATAAGTTCTTCCTAGACAGCATGTTTACGGAACGTTGAATGGAACGTTGCTATTCATTGAGATATGTTCACTTAGAAAACAGGACTATGCAACATTTAATACAGGCTTAGTTAGGAAAGCGGATTGCTTTACACTAGAGAACACGACGAAAAACATGATATTCACGATGAGTTTTCAATGAGAAACGAAAGAATCCAAAATGTCCTACTCTTTGAACCTTGGGATTTCTCTATACCAACTGATCCTACCAGATAACCGGTGAATGAAACTGTCAAGTACGCTTACTTTAAGAAGGGAATGGAGCTTCCCACACAATACGATCATAGAACATTGAATTCGCTCCTACATTTGAAAGAGAATTGTTTATTGTACACCGTTTTCAACAGGAAACATTTTCCGTTTCCACACAGTTCTAGCTCTTTGAATTCATCTTCGTTTTCAATAGGACAAGTTCCGAACATATAACTTCAGATTGAACTTTGAAAACAATCTTAGATTACCATTGTAATGTTGTCTGTAATGAAATTAGAAAACATGGAATTCGCGGTTAGTCTTCAGTGAGAAACGTTCATTTCTAACAGTGGGACTACAGAACCTTGATTTCAAGGATAGATTTCAAAGGGTAATTCAATGTTATACACAATTGAATTACAGAACTCCACTTACTCTGTTAGTTTTCTTGCACAATCTATGTTGTTCTTGAAACAGCTTCTAATCTTTTCAGTTCACAGTTAGCTTTCATTAGTAAATGATTCTAGTACAAAATTGGCTAATAGCACATTGCATTCACTGTTAGTTTTCCAGGGGATAAGTTCTTCCTAGACAACAGGTTTACAGCACGTTGACTTGAACGTTACTATTCATTGAGAAATGTTCACTTAGAAAACAGGACCATGCAGCTTTGAATACAGGCTTAGTTAGGAAAGCGGATTTCTTCACAGTAGAGAACAGGACAGAACAACATGACATTCACGTTGAGTTTTCAATGAGAAAGGAAAGAAACCAAGATGTCCTACTCTTAGAATTCCCTGGGAATATTGAATAGCAACTGGTCCTACCAGATAACCGGTGAATGAAACTGTCAATTACGCTTACTTTAAGAAGGGAATTGTCCTTCCTTCACAATATGACCATAGAACGTTGAATTCATCCTACTTTTGAAAGAAAAAGGTTTATTGTACACAGTTTTCAACAGGAAACATTCTCAGTATTGACACAGTTCTAGCTCTTTGAATTCACCTTGTTTTCAATAGGAAATATTCCGAGCATATAACTTCTGATCGAACTTTGAAAACAATCTTAGATTACCATTGGAATGTTGTCTGTAATGAAATTACAGAACATTGTATTTGCGGTTAGTCTTCAGTGAGAAACGGTCAATTCTAACAGCGAGATTACAGAACATTGATTTCAAGGATAGATTTCAAAGGGTAATTCAATGTTAACACTATTGAATTACAAACTCCACTTACTCTGTTATTTTCTTGCACAATCTATGTTGTTATTGAAGCAGCTTGTAATCTTTTCATTTCATAGTTAGCTTTCATTAGTAAATGATGCTAGTACAAAATCGGCTAATAGCACATTGCATTCACTGTTAGTTTTCCAGGGGATAAGTTCTTCCTAGACAGCATGTTTACGGAACGTTGAATGGAACGTTGCTATTCATTGAGATATGTTCACTTAGAAAACAGGACTATGCAACATTGAATACAGGCTTAGTTAGGCAAGCGGATTGCTTTACAGTAGAGAACATGACGAAAAACATGATATTCACGATGAGTTTTCAATGAGAAACGAAAGAATCCATGATGTCCTACTCTTTGAATACCTTGGGATTTTTCAATACCAACTGATGCTACCAGATAACCGGTGAATGAATCTGTCAATTACTCTTACTTTAAGAAGGGAATGGAGCTTCCCACACAATACGATCATAGAACGTTGAATTCGCTCCTACTTTTGAAAGAGAAATGTTTATTGTACACAGTTTTCAACAGGAAACATTCTCAGTATTGACACAGTTCTAGCTCTTTGAATTCATCTTTGTTTTCAAAAGGAAATATTCCGAGCATATAACTTCTTATCGAACTTTGAGAACAATCTTAGATTACCATTGGAATGTTGTCTGTAATGAAAGTACAGAACATTGTATTTGCGGTTAGTCTTCAGTGAGAAACGTTCATTTCTAACAGCGGGACTACAGAACTTTGATTTCAAGGATAGATTTCAAAGGGTAATTCAATGTTAACACTATTGAATTACAGAACTCCACTTACTCTGTTATTTTCTTGCACAATCTATGTTGTTATTGAAGCAGCTTGTAATCTTTTCAGTTCACCGTTAGCTTTCATTAGTAAATGATTCTAGTACAAAATCGGCTAATAGCACATTGCATTCACTGTTAGTTTTCCAGGGGATAAGTTCTTCCTAGACAACGGATTTACGGCACATTGACTTGAACCTTACTATTCATTGAGAAATGTTCACTTAGAAAACAGGACCATGCAGCTTTGAATACATTCTCATTTAGGAAAGCGGATTGCTTTACAGTAGAAAACAGGACAGAACAACATGACATTCACGATGAGTTTTCAATGAGAAACGAAAGAAACCTAGCTGTCCTACTCTTAGAATTCCTTGGGAATTTTGAATAGCAACTGATCCTACCAGATAACCGGGGAATGAAACTGTCAATTACGCTTACCTTAAGATGGGAATTGTCCTTCTTTAACAATATGATCATAGAACGTTGAATTCGCTCCTACTTTTGAAAGAAAAATGTTTATTGTACACAGTTTTCAACAGGAAACATTCTCAGTATTGACACAGTTCTAGCTCTTTGAATTCATCTTTGTTTTCAATAGGAAATGTTCCGAGCATATAACTTCTGATCGAACTTTGAAAACAATCTTAGATTACCATTGGAATGTTGTCTGTAATGAAATTACAGAACATTGTATTTGCGGTTAGTCTTCAGTGAGAAACGTCCATTTCTAACAGCGGGACTACAGAACATTGATTTCAAGGATAGATTTCAACGGGTAATTCAATGTTAACACTATTGAATTACAGAACTCCACTTACTCTGTTATTTTCTTGCACAATCTATCTTGTTATTGAAGAAGCTTGTAATCTTGTCAGTTCACAGATACCTTTCATTAGTAAATGATGCTAGTACAAAATCAGCTAATAGCACATTGCATTCACTGTTAGTTTTCCAGGGGATAAGTTCTTCCTAGACAACAGGTTTATGGCACGTTGAATTGATCGTTACTATTCATTGAGAAATGTTCACTTAGAAAACAGGACTATGCAACATTCAATACAGGCTTAGTTAGGAAAGCGATTGGCTTTACAGTAGAGGACAGGACAGAACAACATGACATTCACGATGAGTTTTCAATGAGGAACGAAAGAATCCATGATGTCCTACTCTGAATTCCTTGGGATTTTTAAATACCAACTGATCCTACCTGAAAACCGGTGAATGAAAATGTCAATTACGCTTACTTTAAGAAGGGAATGGAGCTTCCCACACAATACGATCATAAAACGTTGAATTCGCTCCTACATTTGAAAGAGAATTGTTTATTGTACACCGTTTTCAACAGGAAACATTCTCCGTTTTAACACAGTTCTAGCTCTTTTTCAATAGGACAAGTTCCGAACATATAACTTCAGATTGAACATTGAAAACAATCTTAGATTACTATTGGAATGTTGTCTGTAATGAAATTAGAAAACATCGTATTCGCGGTTAGTCTTCAGTGAGAAACGTTCATTTCTAACAGCGGGACTACAGAACCTTGATTTCCAGGATAGATTTCAGAGGGTAATTCAATTTTATACACAATTGAATTACAGAACTCCACTTACTCTGTTAGTTTTCTTGCACAATCTATGTTGTTCTTGAAACAGCTTCTAATCTTTTCAGTTCACAGTTAGCATTCATTAGTAAATGATTCTAGTACAAAATCGGCTAATAGCACATTGCATTCACTGTTAGTTTTCCAGGGGATAAGTTCTTCCTAGACAACAGGTTTAGGGCACGTTGACTTGAACGTTACTATTCATTGAGAAATGTTCACTTAGAAAACAGGACCATGCAGCTTTGAATACAGGCTTAGTTAGGAAAGCAGATTGCTTTACAATAGAGAACAGGAAAGAACAACATGACATTCACGATGAGTTTTCAATGAGAAACGAAAGAAACCAAGATGTCCTACTCTTAGAATTCCTTGGGAATTTTGAATAGCAACTGATCCTTCCAGATAACCGGTGAATGAAACTGTCAATTACGCTTACTTTAAGAAGGGAATTGTCCTTCCTTCACAATATGATCATAGAACGTTGAATTCGCTCCTACTTTTGAAAGAGAATTGTTTATTGTACACCGTTTTCAATAGGAAACATTCTCCGTTTTCACACAGTTCTAGCTCTTTGAATTCATCTTCGTTTTCAATAGGACAAGTTCCGAATATATAACTTCAGATTGAACTTTGAAAACAATCTTAGATTACCATTGGAATGTTGTCTGTAATGAAATTAGAAAACATGGTATTCGCGGTTAGTCTTCAGTGAGAAACGTTCATTTCTAACAGCGGGACTAGAGAACCTTGATATCAAGTATAGATTTCAAAGGGTGATTCAATGTTATACACAATTGCATTACAGAACTCCACTTACTCTGTTAGTTTTCTTGCACAATCTATGTTGTTCTTGAAACAGCTTCTAATCTTTTCAGTTCACAGTTAGCGTTCATTAGTAAATGATTCTAGTACAAAATCGGCTAATAGCACATTGCATTCACTGTTAGTTTTCCAGGGGATAAGTTCTTCCTAGACAACGGATTTACGGCACATTGACTTGAACGTTACTATTCATTAAGAAATGTTCACTTAGAAAACAGGACCATGCAGCTTTGAATACAGGCTTAGTTAGGAAAGCGGATTGCTTTACAGTAGAGAACAGGACAGAACAACATGACATTCACGATGAGTTTTCAATGAGGAACGAAAGAATCCATGATGTCCTTCTGTTTGAATTCCTTGGGATTTTTCAATACCAACTGATCCTACCAGATAACCGGTGAATGAAACTGTCAATTACGCTTACTTTAAGAAGGGAATTGTCCTTCCTTCACAATATGATCATAGAACGTTTAATTCGCTCCAACTTTTGAAAGAGAAATGTTTATTGTACACAGTTTTCAACAGGAAACATTCTCAGTATTGACACAGTTCTAGCTCTTTGAATTCATCTTCGTTTTAAATAGGACAAGTTCCGAACATATAACTTCAGATTGAACTTTGAAAACAATCTTAGATTACCATTGGAATGTTGTCTGTAATGAAATTAGAAAACATGGTATTCGCGATCAGTCTTCAGTGAGAAATGTTCATTTCTAAGAGTGGGACTACAGAACCTTGATTTCAAGGATAGATTTCAAAGGGTAATTCAATGTTATACATAATAGAATTACAGAACTCCACTTACTCTGTTAGTTTTCTTGCACAATCTATGTTGTTCTGGAAACAGCTTCTAATCTTTTCAGTTCACAGTTAGCTTTCATTAGTAAATGATTCCAGTACAAAATCGGCTAATAGTACATTGCATTCACTGGTAGTTTTCCAGGGGATAAGTTCTTCCTAGACAACAGGTTTACGGCACGTTGACTTGAACGTTACTATTCATTGAGAAATGTTCACTTAGAAAACAGGACCATGCAGCCTTGAATACAGGCTTAGTTAGGAAAGCGGATTGCTTTACAGAAGAGAACAGGACAGAACAAGATGACATTCACGATGAGTTTTCAATGAGGAATGAAAGAATCCATGATGTCCTACTCTTTGAATACCTTGGGATTTTTCAATACCAACTGATGCTACCAGATAACCGGTGAATGAAACTGTCAATTACGCTTACTTTAAGAAGGTAATGGAGCTTCCCACACAATACGATCATAGAAAGTTGAATTCGCTCCTACTTTTGAAAGAGAAATGTTTATTGTACACAGTTTTCAACAGGAAACATTCTCAGTATTGACACAGTTCTAGCTCTTTGAATTCATCTTTGTTTTCAATAGGAAATGTTCCGAGCATATAACGTCTGATCGAACTTTGAAAACAATCTTAGATTACCATTGGAATGTTGTCTGTAATGAAATTACAGAACATTGTATTTGCGGATAGTCTTCAGTGAGAAACGTTCATTTCTTACAGCGGGACTACAGAACATTGATTTCAAGGATAGATTTCAAAGGGTAATTCAATGTTAACACAATTGAATTACAGAACTACACTTACTCTGTTATTTTCTTGCACAATCTATGTTGTTATTGAAGCAGCTTGTAATCATTTCAGTTCACAGTTAGCTTTCATTAGTAAATGATGCTAGTACAAAATCGGCTAATACCACATTGCATTCGCTGTTAGTTTTCCAGGGGATAAGTTCTTCCTAGACAACAGGTTTATGGCACGTTGAATTGAACGTTAGTATTCATTGAGAAATGTTCACTTAGAAAACAGGACTATGCAACATTAAATACAGGCTTAGTTAGGAAAGCGATTGGCTTTACAGTAGAGGACAGGACAGAACAACATGACATTCACCATGAGTTTTCAATGAGAAACGAAAGAAACCAAGATGTCCTACTCTTAGGATTCCTTGGGAATTGTGAATAGCAACTGATCCTACCAGATAACCGGTGAATGAAACTGTCAATTACGCTTACTTTAAGAAGGGAATTGTTTTTCCTTCACAATATGATCATGGAACTTTGAATTCGTTCCTACTTTTGAATAAGAAATGTTTATTGTACACAGTTTTCAACAGGAAACATTCTCAGTATTGACACAGTGCTAGCTCTTTGAATTCATCTTTGTTTTCAATAGGAAATGTTCCGAGCATATAACTTCTGATCGAACTTTGAAAACAATCTTGGATTACCATTGGAATGTTGTCTGTAATGAAATTACAGAACATTGTATTGTATTTGCGGTTACTCTTCAGTGAGAAATGTTCATTTCTAACAGCGGGACTACAGAACATTGATTTCAAGGATAGATTTCAAAGGGTAATTCAATGTTAACACTATTGAATTACAGAACTCCACTTACTCTGTTATTTTCTTGCACAATCTATGTGGTTATTGAAGCAGCTTGTAATCTTTTCAGTTCACCGTTAGCTTTCATTAGTAAATGATGCTGGTACAAAATCGGCTAATAGCACATTGCATTCACTGTTAGTTTTCCAGGGGATAAGTTCTTCCTAGAAAACAGGTTTATGGCACGTTGAATTGAACGTTACTATTCATTGAGAAATGTTCACTTAGAAAACAGGACTATGCACCATTAAATACAGGCTTAGTTTAGGAAAGCGATTGGCTTAACAGTAGAGGATAAGACAGAACAACATGACATTCACGATGAGTTTTCAATGAGGAACGAAAGAATCCATGATGTCCTACTCTTTGAATTCCTTGGGATTTTTCAATACCAACTGATCCTACCAGATAACCGGTGAATGAAACTGTCAATTACGCTTACTTTAAGAAGGGAATGGAGCTTCCCACACAATACGATCATAGAACGTTGAATTCGCTCCTACTTTTGAAAGAGAATTGTTTATTGTACACCGTTTTCAACAGGAAACATTCTCCGTTTTCACACAGGTCTAGCTCTTTGAATTCACTTCGTTTTCAATAGGACAAGTTCCGAACATACAACTTCAGATTGATCTTTGGAAACAATCTTAGATTACCATTGGAATGTTGTCTGTAATGAAATTAGAAAACATGGTATTCGCAGTTAGTCTTCAGTGAGAAACGTTCATTTCTAACAGCGGGACTACAGAACTTTGATTTCAAGGATAGATTTCAAAGGGTAAATCAATGTTATACACAATTGAATTACAGAACTCCACTTACTCGGTTAGTTTTCTTGCACAATCTATGTTGTTATTGAAACAGCTTCTAAACTTTTCAGTTCACAGTTAGCTTTCATTAGTAAATGATCCTAGTACAAAATCGGCTAATAGCACATTGCATTCACTGTTAGTTTTCCAGGGGATAAGTTCTTCGTAGAAAACAGGTTTATGGCACGTTGAATTGAACGTTACTATTCTTTGAGAAATGTTCACTTAGAAAACAGGACTATGCAACATTAAATACATGCTAAGTTAGGAAAGCAATTGGCTTTACAGTAGAGGACAGGACAGAACAACATGACATTCACGATGAGATTTCAATGAGGAACGAAAGAATCCATGATGTCCTACTGTTTGAATTCCTTGGGATTTTTCAATACCAACTGATGCTACCAGATAAACGGTGAATGAACCTGTCAATTACGCGTACTTTAAGAAGGGAATGGAGCTTCCCACACAATACGATCATAGAACGTTGAATTTGCTCCTACTTTTGAAAGAGAAATGTTTATTGTACACAGTTTTCAACAGGAAACATTCTTAGTATTGACACATGTCTATCTCTTTGAATTCATCTTTGTTTTCAATAGGAAATGTTCCGAGCATATAACGTCTGATCGAACTTTGAAAACAATCTTAGATTACCATTGGAATGTTGACTATAATGAAATTACAGAACATTGTATTTGCGGTTAGTCTTCAGTGAGAAACGTTCATTTCTAACAGCGGGACTACAGAACATTGATTTCAAGGATAGATTTCAAAGGGTAATTCAATGTTAACACTATTGAATTACAGGACTCCACTTACTTTGTTATTTTCTTGCACAATCTATGTTGTTATTGAGGCAGCTTGTAATCTTTGCAGTTCACAGTTAGCTTTCATTAGTAAATGATGCTAGTACAAAATCGGCTAATAGCACATTGCATTCACTGTTAGTTTTCAAGGGGATAAGTTCTTCCTAGACAACAGGTTTATCACACGTTGAATTGATCGTTACTATTCATTGAGAAATGTTCACTTAGAAAACAGGACTATGCAACATTAAATACAGGCTTAGTTAGGAGAGCGATTGGCTTTACAGTAGGGGACAGGACAGAACAACATGACATTCACGATGAGTTTTCAATGAGGATCGAAAGAATCCATGATGTCCTACTCTTTGATTTCCTTGGGATTTTTCAATACCAACTGATCCTACCAGATAACCGGTGAACGAAACTGTCAATTACTCTTACTTTAAGAAGAGAATGGAGCTTCCCACACAATACGATCATAGAACGTTGAATTCGCTCCTACTTTTGAAAGAGAATTGTTTATTGTACACCGTTTTCAACAGGAAACATTCTCCGTTTTCACACAGGTCTAGCTCTTTGAATTCACTTCGTTTTCAATAGGACAAGTTCCGAATACAACTTCAGATTGAACTTTGGAAACAATCTTAGATTACCATTGGAATGTTGTCTGTAATGAAATTAGAAAACATGGTATTCGCGGATAGTCTTCAGTGAGAAACGTTCATTTCTAAGAGCGGGACTACAGAACCTTGATTTCAAGGATAGATTTCAAAGGGGAATTCAATGTTATACACAATTGAATTACAGAACTCCACTTACTCTGTTAGTTTTCTTGCACAATCTATGTTGTTCTTGAAACAGCCTCTAATCTTTCCAGTTCACAGTTAGCTTTCATTAGTAAATGATTCTAGTACAAAATCGGCTAATAGCACATTGCATTCACTGTTAGTTTTCCAGGGGATGAGTTCTTCCTAGACAACAGGTTTACGGCACGTTGACTTGAACGTTACTATTCATTGAGAAATGTTCACTTAGAAAACAGGACCATGCAGCTTTGAATACAGGCTGTTAGGAAAGCGGATTGCTTTACAGTAGAGAACAGGACAGAACCACATGACATTCACCATGAGTTTTCAATGAGAAAAGAAAGAAACTAAGATGTCCTACTCTTAGGATTCCTTGGGAATTTTGAATAGCAACTGATCCTACCAGATAACCGGTGAAAGAAACTGTCAATTACGCTTACTTTAAGAAGGGAACTGTTTTTCCTTCACAACATGATCATAGAACTTTGAATTCGCTCCTACTTTTGAAAAAGAAATGTTTATTGTACACAGTTTTCAACAGGAAACATTCTCAGTATTGACACAGTGCTAGGTCTTTGAATTCAACTTGGTTTTCAATAGGAAATGTTCCGAGCATATAACTTCTGATCGAACTTTGAAAACAATCTTGGATTACCATTGGAATGTTGTCTGTAATGAAATTACAGAACATTGTATTGTATTTGCGGTTAGTCTTCAGTGAGAAACGTTCATTTCTAACAGCGGGACTACAGAACATTGATTTCAAGGATAGATTTCAAAGGGCAATTCAATGTTAACACTATTGAATTACAGAACTCCACTTACTCTGTTATTTTCTTGCACAATCTATGTTGTCATTGAAGCAGCTTGTAATCTTTTCAGTTCACAGTTAGCTTTCATTAGTAAATGATTCTAGTACAAAATCGGCTAATAGCACATTGGATTCACTGTTAGTTTTCCAGGGGATAAGTTCTTCCTAGACAGTATGTTTACGGAACGTTGATTGGAACGTTGCTGTTCATTGAGATATGTTCACTTAGAAAACAGGACTATGCAACACTGAATACAGGCTTAGTTAGGAAAGCGGATTGCTTTACAGTAGAGAACAGGACAGAACAACATGACATTCATCATGAGTTTTCAATGAGAAACGAAAGAAACCAAGATGTCCTACTCTTAGGATTCCTTGGGAATTTTGAATAGCAACTGATCCTACCAGATAACTGGTGAATGAAACTGTCAATTACGCTTACTTTAAGAAGGGAATGGAGCTTCCCACACAATACGATCATAGAACGTTGAATTCGCTCCTACTTTTGAAAGAGAATTGTTTATTGTACACCGTTTTCAACAGGAAACATTCTCCGTTTTCACACAGTTCTAGCTCTTTGAATTCATCTTCGTTTTCAATAGGACAAGTTAAGAACATATAACTTCAGATTGAACTTTGAAAACAATCTTAGATTATCATTGGAATGTTGTCTGTAATGAAATTAGAAAACATGGTATTCGCGGTCAGTCTTCAGTGAGAAACGTTCATTTCTAAGAGCGGGGCTACAGAACATTGATTTCAAGGATAGATTTCAAAGGGTAATTCAATGTTAACACTATTGAATTACAGAACTCCACTTACTCTGTTATTTTCTTGCACAATCTATTTTGTTACTGAAGCAGCTTGTAATCTTTTCAGTTCACAGTTAGCTTTCAGTAGTACATGATGCTAGTACAAAATCGGCTAATAGCACATTGCATTCACTGTTAATTTTCCAGGGGATAAGTTCTTCCTAGAAAACAGTTTTATGGCACGTTGAATTGAACGTTACTATTCATTGAGAAATGTTCACTTAGAAAACAGGACTATGCAATATTAAATACAGGCTTAGTTAGGAAAGCGATTGGCTTTACAGTAGAGGACAGGACAGAACAACATGACATTCACGATGAGTTTTCAATGAGGAACGAAAGAATCCATGATGTCCTACTCTTTGAATTCCTTGGGATTTTTCAATACCAAGTGATCCTACCAGATAACAGGTGAATGTAACTGACAATTACGCTTACTTTAAGAAGGGAATGGAGCTTCCCACACAATACGATCATAGAACGTTGAATTCGCTCCTACTTTTGAAAGAGAAATGTTTATTGTACACAGTTGTCAACAGGAAACATTCTCAGTATTGACACAGTTCTAGCGCTTTTTCAATAGGACAAGTTCCGAACATATAACTTCAGATTGAACCTTGAAAACAATCTTAGATTACCATTGGAATGTTGTCTGTAATGAAATTAGAAAACATGGTATTCGCGGTTAGTCTTCAGTGAGAAACGTTCATTTCTAACAGCGGGACTACAGAACCTTGATTTCAAGGATAGATTTCAGAGGGTAATTCAATGTTATACACAATTGAATTACAGAACTCCACTTACTCTGTTAGTTTTCTTGCACAATCTATGTTGTTCTTGAAACAGCCTCTAATCTTTTCAGTTCACAGTTAGTTTTCATTAGTAAATGATTCTAGTACAAAATCGGCTAATAGCACATTGCATTCACTGTTAGTTTTCCAGGGGATAAGTTCTTCCTAGACAACAGGTTTACAGCACGTTGACTTGAACGTTACTATTCATTGAGAAATGTTCACTTAGAAAACAGGACCATGCAGCTTTGAATACAGGCTTAGTTAGGAAAGCGGATTGCTTTACAGTAGAGAACAGGACAGAACAACATGACATTCACGATGAGTTTTCCATGAGAAACGAAAGAAACCAAGATGTCCTACTCTTAGAATTCCTTGGGAATTTTGAATAGCATCTGATCCTACCAGATAACCGGTTAATGAAACTGTCAATTACGCTTACTTTAAGAATGGAATTGTCCTTCCTTCACAATATGATCATAGAACGTTGAATTCGCTCCTACTTTTGAAAGAGAAATGTTTATTGTACACAGTTTTCAACAGGAAACATTCTCAGTATTGACACAGTTCTAGCTCTTTGAATTCATCTTTGTTTTCAATAGGAAATGTTCCGAGCATATAACTTCTGATCGAACTTTGAAAACAATCTTAGATTACCATTGGAATGTTGTCTGTAATGAAATTAGAAAACATGGTATTCGCGGTTAGTCTTCAGTGAGAAACGTTCATTTCTAACAGCGGGACTACAGAACATTGATTTCAAGGATAGATTTCAAAGGGTAATTCAATGTTAACACTATTGAATTACAGAACTCCACTTACTCTGTTATTTTCTTGCACAATCTATGTTGTTATTGAAGCAGCTTGTAATCTTTTCAGTTCACAGTTAGCTTTCATTAGTAAATGATGCTAGTACAAAATCGGCTAATAGTACATTGCATTCACTGTTAGTTTTCCAGGGGATAAGTTCTTCCTAGAAAACAGGTTTATGGCACGTTGAATTGAACGTTACTATTCATTGAGAAATGTTCACTTAGAAAACAGGACTATGCAATATTAAATACAGGCTTAGTTAGGAAAGCGATTGGCTTTACAGTAGAGGACAGGACAGAACAACATGGCATTCACGATGAGTTTTCAATGAGGAATGAAAGAATCCATGATGTCCTACTCTTTGAATTCCTTGGGATTTTTCAATACCAACTGATCCTACCAGATAACCGGTGAATGAAACTGTCAATTACGCTTACTTTAAGAAGGGAATGGAGCTTCCCACACAATACGATCATAGATCGTTGAATTCGCTCCTACTTTTGAAAGAGAATTGTTTATTGTACACCGTTTTCAACAGGAAACATTCTCCGTTTTCACACAGTTCTAGCTCTTTGAATTCATCTTCGTTTTCAATAGGACAAGTTCCGAACATATAACTTCAGATTGAACTTTGAAAACAATCTTAGATTACCATTGGAATGTTGTCTGTAATGAAATTAGAAAACATGGTATTCGCGGTCAGTCTTCAGTGAGAAATGTTCATTTCTAAGAGCGGGACTACAGAACCTTGATTTCAAGGATAGATTTCAAAGGGTAATTCAATGTTATACATAATAGAATTACAGAACTCCACTTACTTTGTTAGTTCTCTTGCACAATCTATGTTGTTCTTGAAACAGCTTCTAATCTTTTCAGTTCACAGTTAGCTTTCATTAGTAAATGATTCTAGTACAAAATTGGCTAATAGCACATTGCATTCACTGTTAGTTTTCCAGGGGATGAGTTCTTCCTAGACAACAGGTTTACGGCACGTTGACTTGAACGTTATTATTCATTGAGAAATGTTCACTTAGAAAACAGGACCATGCAGCTTTGAATACAGGCTTAGTTAGGAAAGCGGATTGCTTTACAGTAGAGAACAGGACAGAGCAACATGACATTCACGATGAGTTTTCAATGAGAAACGAAAGAAACCAAGATGTCCTACTCTTAGAATTCCTTGGGAATTTTGAATAGCAACTGATCCTACCAGATAACCGGTGAATGAAACTGTCAATTACGCTTACTTTAAGAAGGGAATTGTCCTTCCCTCACAATATGATCATAGAACGTTTAATTCGCTCCTACTTTTGAAAGAGAAATGTTTATTGCACACAGTTTTCAACAGGAAACATTCTCAGTATTGACACAGTTCTAGCTCTTTGAATTCATCTTTGTTTTCAATAGGAAATGTTCCGAGCATATAACTTCTGATCGATCTTTGAAGACAATCTTAGATTACCATTGGAATGTTGTATGTAATGAAATTACAGAACATTGTATTTGCGGTTAGTCTTCAGTGAGAAACGTTCATTTCTTACAGCGGGACTACAGAATATTGATTTCAAGGATAGATTTCATAGGGTAATTCAATGTTAACACTATTGAATTACAGAACTCCACTTACTCTGTTATTTTCTTGCACAATCTATTTTGTTACTGAAGCAGCTTGTAATCTTTTCAGTTCACAGTTAGCTTTCAGTAGTACATGATGCTAGTACAAAATCGGCTAATAGCACATTGCATTCACTGTTAATTTTCCAGGGGATAAGTTCTTCCTAGAAAACAGGTTTATGGCACGTTGAATTGAACGTTACTATTCATTGAGAAATGTTCACTTAGAAAACAGGACTATGCAATATTAAATACAGGCTTAGTTAGGAAAGCGATTGGCTTTACAGTAGAGGACAGGACAGAACAACATGACATTCACGATGAGTTTTCAATGAGGAACGAAAGAATCCATGATGTCCTACTCTTTGAATTCCTTGGGATTTTTCAATACCAAGTGATCCTACCAGATAACCGGTGAATGTAACTGACAATTACGCTTACTTTAAGAAGGGAATGGAGCTTCCCACACAATACGATCATAGAACGTTGAATTCGCTCCTACTTTTGAAAGAGAAATGTTTATTGTACACAGTTTTCAACAGGAAACATTCTCAGTATTGACACAGTTCTAGCGCTTTTTCAATAGGACAAGTTCCGAACATATAACTTCAGATTGAACCTTGAAAACAATCTTAGATTACCATTGGAATGTTGTCTGTAATGAAATTAGAAAACATGGTATTCGCGGTTAGTCTTCAGTGAGAAACGTTCATTTCTAACAGCGGGACTACAGAACCTTGATTTCAAGGATAGATTTCAGAGGGTAATTCAATGTTATACACACTTGAATTACAGAACTCCACTTACTCTGTTAGTTTTCTTGCACAATCTATGTTGTTCTTGAAACAGCCTCTAATCTTTTCAGTTCACAGTTAGTTTTCATTAGTAAATGATTCTAGTACAAAATCGGCTAATAGCACATTGCATTCACTGTTAGTTTTCCAGGGGATAAGTTCTTCCTAGACAACAGGTTTACGGCACGTTGACTTGAACGTTACTATTCATTGAGAAATGTTCACTTAGAAAACAGGACCATGCAGCTTTGAATACAGGCTTAGTTAGGAAAGCGGATTGCTTTACAGTAGAGAACAAGACAGAACAACATGACATTCACGATGAGTTTTCCATGAGAAACGAAAGAAACCAAGATGTCCTACTCTTAGAATTCCTTGGGAATTTTGAATAGCAACTGATCCTACCAGATAACCGGTGAATGAAACTGTCAATTACGCTTACTTTAAGAATGGAATTGTCCTTCCTTCACAATATGATCATAGAACGTTGAATTCGCTCCTACTTTTGAAAGAGAAATGTTTATTGTACACAGTTTTCAACAGGAAACATTCTCAGTATTGACACAGTTCTAGCTCTTTGAATTCATCTTTGTTTTCAATAGGAAATGTTCCGAGCATATAACTTCTGATCGAACTTTGAAAACAATCTTAGATTACCATTGGAATGTTGTCTGTAATGAAATTAGAAAACATGGTATTCGCGGTTAGTCTTCAGTGAGAAACGTTCATTTCTAACAGCGGGACTACAGAACATTGATTTCAAGGATAGATTTCAAAGGGTAATTCAATGTTAACACTATTGAATTACAGAACTCCACTTACTCTGTTATTTTCTTGCACAATCTATGTTGTTATTGAAGCAGCTTGTAATCTTTTCAGTTCACAGTTAGCTTTCATTAGTAAATGATGCTAGTACAAAATCGGCTAATAGTACATTGCATTCACTGTTAGTTTTCCAGGGGATAAGTTCTTCCTAGAAAACAGGTTTATGGCACGTTGAATTGAACGTTACTATTCATTGAGAAATGTTCACTTAGAAAACAGGACTATGCAATATTAAATACAGGCTTAGTTAGGAAAGCGATTGGCTTTACAGTAGAGGACAGGACAGAACAACATGGCATTCACGATGAGTTTTCAATGAGGAATGAAAGAATCCATGATGTCCTACTCTTTGAATTCCTTGGGATTTTTCAATACCAACTGATCCTACCAGATAACCGGTGAATGAAACTGTCAATTACGCTTACTTTAAGAAGGGAATGGAGCTTCCCACACAATACGATCATAGATCGTTGAATTCGCTCCTACTTTTGAAAGAGAATTGTTTATTGTACACCGTTTTCAACAGGAAACATTCTCCGTTTTCACACAGTTCTAGCTCTTTGAATTCATCTTCGTTTTCAATAGGACAAGTTCCGAACATATAACTTCAGATTGAACTTTGAAAACAATCTTAGATTACCATTGGAATGTTGTCTGTAATGAAATTAGAAAACATGGTATTCGCGGTTAGTCTTCAGTGAGAAACGTTCATTTCTAACAGCGGGACTACAGAACATTGATTTCAAGGATAGATTTCAAAGGGTAATTCAATGTTAACACTATTGAATTACAGAACTCCACTTACTCTGTTATTTTCTTGCACAATCTATGTTGTTATTGAAGCAGCTTGTAATCTTTTCAGTTCACAGTTAGCTTTCATTAGTAAATGATGCTAGTACAAAATCGGCTAATAGCACATTGCATTCACTGTTAGTTTTCCAGGGGATAAGTTCTTCCTAGAAAACAGGTTTATGGCACGTTGAATTGAACGTTACTATTCATTGAGAAATGTTCACTTAGAAAACAGGACTATGCAATATTAAATACAGGCTTAGTTAGGAAAGCGATTGGCTTTACAGTAGAGGACAGGACAGAACAACATGGCATTCACGATGAGTTTTCAATGAGGAATGAAAGAATCCATGATGTCCTACTCTTTGAATTCCTTGGGATTTTTCAATACCAACTGATCCTACCAGATAACCGGTGAATGAAACTGTCAATTACGCTTACTTTAAGAATGGAATGGAGCTTCCCACACAATACGATCATAGATCGTTGAATTCGCTCCTACTTTTGAAAGAGAATTGTTTATTGTACACCGTTTTCAACAGGAAACATTCTCCGTTTTCACACAGTTCTAGCTCTTTGAATTCATCTTCGTTTTCAATAGGACAAGTTCCGAACATATAACTTCAGATTGAACTTTGAAAACAATCTTAGATTACCATTGGAATGTTGTCTGTAATGAAATTAGAAAACATGGTATTCGCGGTCAGTCTTCAGTGAGAAATGTTCATTTCTAAGAGCGGGACTACAGAACCTTGATTTCAAGGATAGATTTCAAAGGGTAATTCAATGTTATACATAATAGAATTACAGAACTCCACTTACTTTGTTAGTTCTCTTGCACAATCTATGTTGTTCTTGAAACAGCTTCTAATCTTTTCAGTTCACAGTTAGCTTTCATTAGTAAATGATTCTAGTACAAAATCGGCTAATAGCACATTGCATTCACTGTTAGTTTTCCAGGGGATGAGTTCTTCCTAGACAACAGGTTTACGGCACGTTGACTTGAACGTTATTATTCATTGAGAAATGTTCACTTAGAAAACAGGACCATGCAGCTTTGAATACAGGCTTAGTTAGGAAAGCGGATTGCTTTACAGTAGAGAACAGGACAGAGCAACATGACATTCACGATGAGTTTTCAATGAGAAACGAAAGAAACCAAGATGTCCTACTCTTAGAATTCCTTGGGAATTTTGAATAGCAACTGATCCTACCAGATAACCGGTGAATGAAACTGTCAATTACGCTTACTTTAAGAAGGGAATTGTCCTTCCCTCACAATATGATCATAGAACGTTTAATTCGCTCCTACTTTTGAAAGAGAAATGTTTATTGCACACAGTTTTCAACAGGAAACATTCTCAGTATTGACACAGTTCTAGCTCTTTGAATTCATCTTTGTTTTCAATAGGAAATGTTCCGAGCATATAACTTCTGATCGATCTTTGAAGACAATCTTAGATTACCATTGGAATGTTGTATGTAATGAAATTACAGAACATTGTATTTGCGGTTAGTCTTCAGTGAGAAACGTTCATTTCTAACAGCGGGACTACAGAATATTGATTTCAAGGATAGATTTCAAAGGGTAATTCAATGTTAACACTATTGAATTACAGAACTCCACTTACTCTGTTATTTTCTTGCACAATCTATTTTGTTACTGAAGCAGCTTGTAATCTTTTCAGTTCACAGTTAGCTTTCAGTAGTACATGATGCTAGTACAAAATCGGCTAATAGCACATTGCATTCACTGTTAATTTTCCAGGGGATAAGTTCTTCCTAGAAAACAGGTTTATGGCACGTTGAATTGAACGTTACTATTCATTGAGAAATGTTCACTTAGAAAACAGGACTATGCAATATTAAATACAGGCTTAGTTAGGAAAGCGATTGGCTTTACAGTAGAGGACAGGACAGAACAACATGACATTCACGATGAGTTTTCAATGAGGAACGAAAGAATCCATGATGTCCTACTCTTTGAATTCCTTGGGATTTTTCAATACCAAGTGATCCTACCAGATAACCGGTGAATGTAACTGACAATTACGCTTACTTTAAGAAGGGAATGGAGCTTCCCACACAATACGATCATAGAACGTTGAATTCGCTCCTACTTTTGAAAGAGAAATGTTTATTGTACACAGTTTTCAACAGGAAACATTCTCAGTATTGACACAGTTCTAGCGCTTTTTCAATAGGACAAGTTCCGAACATATAACTTCAGATTGAACCTTGAAAACAATCTTAGATTACCATTGGAATGTTGTCTGTAATGAAATTAGAAAACATGGTATTCGCGGTTAGTCTTCAGTGAGAAACGTTCATTTCTAACAGCGGGACTACAGAACCTTGATTTCAAGGATAGATTTCAGAGGGTAATTCAATGTTATACACAATTGAATTACAGAACTCCACTTACTCTGTTAGTTTTCTTGCACAATCTATGTTGTTCTTGAAACAGCCTCTAATCTTTTCAGTTCACAGTTAGTTTTCATTAGTAAATGATTCTAGTACAAAATCGGCTAATAGCACATTGCATTCACTGTTAGTTTTCCAGGGGATAAGTTCTTCCTAGACAACAGGTTTACGGCACGTTGACTTGAACGTTACTATTCATTGAGAAATGTTCACTTAGAAAACAGGACCATGCAGCTTTGAATACAGGCTTAGTTAGGAAAGCGGATTGCTTTACAGTAGAGAACAGGACAGAACAACATGACATTCACGATGAGTTTTCAATGAGAAACGAAAGAAACCAAGATGTCCTACTCTTAGAATTCCTTGGGAATTTTGAATAGCAACTGATCCTACCAGATAACCGGTGAATGAAACTGTCAATTACGCTTACTTTACGAAGGGAATTGTCCTTCCTTCACAATATGATCATAGAACGTTGAATTCGCTCCTACTTTTGAAAGAGAAATGTTTATTGTACACAGTTTTCAACAGGAAACATTCTCAGTATTGACACAGTTCTAGCTCTTTGAATTCATCTTTGTTTTCAATAGGAAATGTTCCGAGCATATAACTTCTGATCGAACTTTGAAAACAATCTTAGATTACCATTGGAATGTTGTCTGTAATGAAATTAGAAAACATGGTATTCGCGGTTAGTCTTCAGTGAGAAACGTTCATTTCTAACAGCGGGACTACAGAACATTGATTTCAAGGATAGATTTCAAAGGGTAATTCAATGTTAACACTATTGAATTACAGAACTCCACTTACTCTGTTATTTTCTTGCACAATCTATGTTGTTATTGAAGCAGCTTGTAATCTTTTCAGTTCACAGTTAGCTTTCATTAGTAAATGATGCTAGTACAAAATCGGCTAATAGTACATTGCATTCACTGTTAGTTTTCCAGGGGATAAGTTCTTCCTAGAAAACAGGTTTATGGCACGTTGAATTGAACGTTACTATTCATTGAGAAATGTTCACTTAGAAAACAGGACTATGCAATATTAAATACAGGCTTAGTTAGGAAAGCGATTGGCTTTACAGTAGAGGACAGGACAGAACAACATGGCATTCACGATGAGTTTTCAATGAGGAATGAAAGAATCCATGATGTCCTACTCTTTGAATTCCTTGGGATTTTTCAATACCAACTGATCCTACCAGATAACCGGTGAATGAAACTGTCAATTACGCTTACTTTAAGAAGGGAATGGAGCTTCCCACACAATACGATCATAGATCGTTGAATTCGCTCCTACTTTTGAAAGAGAATTGTTTATTGTACACCGTTTTCAACAGGAAACATTCTCCGTTTTCACACAGTTCTAGCTCTTTGAATTCATCTTCGTTTTCAATAGGACAAGTTCCGAACATATAACTTCAGATTGAACTTTGAAAACAATCTTAGATTACCATTGGAATGTTGTCTGTAATGAAATTAGAAAACATGGTATTCGCGGTTAGTCTTCAGTGAGAAACGTTCATTTCTAACAGCGGGACTACAGAACATTGATTTCAAGGATAGATTTCAAAGGGTAATTCAATGTTAACACTATTGAATTACAAAACTCCACTTACTCTGTTATTTTCTTACACAATCTACGTTGTTATTGAAGCAGCTTGTAAACTTTTCAGTTCACAGTTAGCTTTCATTTGTAAATGATGCTAGTACAAAATCGGCTAATAGCAGATTTCATTCACTGTTAGTTTTTCAGGGGATAAGTTCTTCCTAGAAAACAGGTTTATGGCACGTTGAATTGAACGATACTATTCATTGAGAAATGTTCACTTAGAAAACAGAACTATGCAACATTAAATACAGGCTTAGTTAGGAAAGCGATTGGCTTTACAGTAGAGGACAGGACAGAACAACATAACATTCACGATGAGTTTTCAATGAGGAATGAAAGAATCCATGATGTCCTACTCTTTGAATTCCTTGGGATTTTTCAATACCAACTGATCCTACCAGATAACCTTTGAGTGAACCTGTCAATTACGCTTACTTTAAGAAGGGAATGGAGCTTCCCACACAATACGATCATAGAACGTTGAATTCGCTCCTACTTTTGAAAGAGAATTGTTTATTGTACACAGTTTTCAACAGGAAACATTCTCCGTTTTCACACAGTTCTAGCTCTTTGAATTCATCTTCGTTTTCAATAGGACAAGTTCCGAACATATAACTTCAGATTGAACTTTGAAAACAATCTTAGATTACCATTGGAATGTTGTCTGTAATGAAATTAGAAAACATGGTATTCGCGGTCAGTCTTCAGTGAGAAATGTTCATTTCTAAGAGCGGGACTACAGAACCTTGATTTCAAGGATAGATTTCAAAGGGTAATTCAATGTTATACATAATAGAATTACAGAACTCCACTTACTTTGTTAGTTCTCTTGCACAATCTATGTTGTTCTTGAAACAGCTTCTAATCTTTTCAGTTCACAGTTAGCTTTCATTAGTAAATGATTCTAGTACAAAATCGGCTAATAGCACATTGCATTCACTGTTAGTTTTCCAGGAAATGAGTTCTTCCTAGACAACAGGTTTACGGCACGTTGACTTGAACGTTATTATTCATTGAGAAATGTTCACTTAGAAAACAGGACCATGCAGCTTTGAATACAGGCTTAGTTAGGAAAGCGGATTGCTTTACAGTAGAGAACAGGACAGAGCAACATGACATTCACGATGAGTTTTCAATGAGAAACGAAAGAAACCAAGATGTCCTACTCTTAGAATTCCTTGGGAATTTTGAATAGCAACTGATCCTACCAGATAACCGGTGAATGAAACTGTCAATTACGCTTACTTTAAGAAGGGAATTGTCCTTCCCTCACAATATGATCATAGAACGTTTAATTCGCTCCTACTTTTGAAAGAGAAATGTTTATTGCACACAGTTTTCAACAGGAAACATTCTCAGTATTGACACAGTTCTAGCTCTTTGAATTCATCTTTGTTTTCAATAGGAAATGTTCCGAGCATATAACTTCTGATCGATCTTTGAAGACAATCTTAGATTACTATTGGAATGTTGTATGTAATGAAATTACAGAACATTGTATTTGCGGTTAGTCTTCAGTGAGAAACGTTCATTTCTAACAGCGGGACTACAGAATATTGATTTCAAGGATAGATTTCAAAGGGTAATTCAATGTTAACACTATTGAATTACAGAACTCCACTTACTCTGTTATTTTCTTGCACAATCTATTTTGTTACTGAAGCAGCTTGTAATCTTTTCAGTTCACAGTTAGCTTTCAGTAGTACATGATGCTAGTACAAAATCGGCTAATAGCACATTGCATTCACTGTTAATTTTCCAGGGGATAAGTTCTTCCTAGAAAACAGGTTTATGGCACGTTGAATTGAACGTTACTATTCATTGAGAAATGTTCACTTAGAAAACAGGACTATGCAATATTAAATACAGGCTTAGTTAGGAAAGCGATTGGCTTTACAGTAGAGGACAGGACAGAACAACATGACATTCACGATGAGTTTTCAATGAGGAACGAAAGAATCCATGATGTCCTACTCTTTGAATTCCTTGGGATTTTTCAATACCAAGTGATCCTACCAGATAACCGGTGAATGTAACTGACAATTACGCTTACTTTAAGAAGGGAATGGAGCTTCCCACACAATACGATCATAGAACGTTGAATTCGCTCCTACTTTTGAAAGAGAAATGTTTATTGTACACAGTTTTCAACAGGAAACATTCTCAGTATTGACACAGTTCTAGCGCTTTTTCAATAGGACAAGTTCCGAACATATAACTTCAGATTGAACCTTGAAAACAATCTTAGATTACCATTGGAATGTGTCTGTAATGAAATTAGAAAACATGGTATTCGCGGTTAGTCTTCAGTGAGAAACGTTCATTTCTAACAGCGGGACTACAGAACCTTGATTTCAAGGATAGATTTCAGAGGGTAATTCAATGTTATACACAATTGAATTACAGAACTCCACTTACTCTGTTAGTTTTCTTGCACAATCTATGTTGTTCTTGAAACAGCCTCTAATCTTTTCAGTTCACAGTTAGTTTTCATTAGTAAATGATTCTAGTACAAAATCGGCTAATAGCACATTGCATTCACTGTTAGTTTTCCAGGGGATAAGTTCTTCCTAGACAACAGGTTTACGGCACGTTGACTTGAACGTTACTATTCATTGAGAAATGTTCACTTAGAAAACAGGACCATGCAGCTTTGAATACAGGCTTAGTTAGGAAAGCGGATTGCTTTACAGTAGAGAACAGGACAGAACAACATGACATTCACGATGAGTTTTCAATGAGAAACGAAAGAAACCAAGATGTCCTACTCTTAGAATTCCTTGGGAATTTTGAATAGCAACTGATCCTACCAGATAACCGGTGAATGAAACTGTCAATTACGCTTACTTTAAGAAGGGAATTGTCCTTCCTTCACAATATGATCATAGAACGTTGAATTCGCTCCTACTTTTGAAAGAGAAATGTTTATTGTACACAGTTTTCAACAGGAAACATTCTCAGTATTGACACAGTTCTAGCTCTTTGAATTCATCTTTGTTTTCAATAGGAAATGTTCCGAGCATATAACTTCTGATCGAACTTTGAAAACAATCTTAGATTACCATTGGAATGTTGTCTGTAATGAAATTAGAAAACATGGTATTCGCGGTTAGTCTTCAGTGAGAAACGTTCATTTCTAACAGCGGGACTACAGAACATTGATTTCAAGGATAGATTTCAAAGGGTAATTCAATGTTAACACTATTGAATTACAGAACTCCACTTACTCTGTTATTTTCTTGCACAATCTATGTTGTTATTGAAGCAGCTTGTAATCTTTTCAGTTCACAGTTAGCTTTCATTAGTAAATGATTCTAGTACAAAATCGGCTAATAGCACATTGCATTCACTGTTAGTTTTCCAGGGGATAAGTTCTTCCTAGAAAACAGGTTTATGGCACGTTGAATTGAACGTTACTATTCATTGAGAAATGTTCACTTAGAAAACAGGACTATGCAATATTAAATACAGGCTTAGTTAGGAAAGCGATTGGCTTTACAGTAGAGGACAGGACAGAACAACATGGCATTCACGATGAGTTTTCAATGAGGAATGAAAGAATCCATGATGTCCTACTCTTTGAATTCCTTGGGATTTTTCAATACCAACTGATCCTACCAGATAACCGGTGAATGAAACTGTCAATTACGCTTACTTTAAGAAGGGAATGGAGCTTCCCACACAATACGATCATAGATCGTTGAATTCGCTCCTACTTTTGAAAGAGAATTGTTTATTGTACACCGTTTTCAACAGGAAACATTCTCCGTTTTCACACAGTTCTAGCTCTTTGAATTCATCTTCGTTTTCAATAGGACAAGTTCCGAACATATAACTTCAGATTGAACTTTGAAAACAATCTTAGATTACCATTGGAATGTTGTCTGTAATGAAATTAGAAAACATGGTATTCGCGGTCAGTCTTCAGTGAGAAATGTTCATTTCTAAGAGCGGGACTACAGAACCTTGATTTCAAGGATAGATTTCAAAGGGTAATTCAATGTTATACATAATAGAATTACAGAACTCCACTTACTTTGTTAGTTCTCTTGCACAATCTATGTTGTTCTTGAAACAGCTTCTAATCTTTTCAGTTCACAGTTAGCTTTCATTAGTAAATGATTCTAGTACAAAATCGGCTAATAGCACATTGCATTCACTGTTAGTTTTCCAGGGGATGAGTTCTTCCTAGACAACAGGTTTACGGCACGTTGACTTGTACGTTATTATTCATTGAGAAATGTTCACTTAGAAAACAGGACCATGCAGCTTTGAATACAGGCTTAGTTAGGAAAGCGGATTGCTTTACAGTAGAGAACAGGACAGAGCAACATGACATTCACGATGAGTTTTCAATGAGAAACGAAAGAAACCAAGATGTCCTACTCTTAGAATTCCTTGGGAATTTTGAATAGCAACTGATCCTACCAGATAACCGGTGAATGAAACTGTCAATTACGCTTACTTTAAGAAGGGAATTGTCCTTCCCTCACAATATGATCATAGAACGTTTAATTCGCTCCTACTTTTGAAAGAGAAATGTTTATTGCACACAGTTTTCAACAGGAAACATTCTCAGTATTGACACAGTTCTAGCTCTTTGAATTCATCTTTGTTTTCAATAGGAAATGTTCCGAGCATATAACTTCTGATCGATCTTTGAAGACAATCTTAGATTACCATTGGAATGTTGTATGTAATGAAATTACAGAACATTGTATTTGCGGTTAGTCTTCAGTGAGAAACGTTCATTTCTAACAGCGGGACTACAGAATATTGATTTCAAGGATAGATTTCATAGGGTAATTCAATGTTAACACTATTGAATTACAGAACTCCACTTACTCTGTTATTTTCTTGCACAATCTATTTTGTTACTGAAGCAGCTTGTAATCTTTTCAGTTCACAGTTAGCTTTCAGTAGTACATGATGCTAGTACAAAATCGGCTAATAGCACATTGCATTCACTGTTAATTTTCCAGGGGATAAGTTCTTCCTAGAAAACAGGTTTATGGCACGTTGAATTGAACGTTACTATTCATTGAGAAATGTTCACTTAGAAAACAGGACTATGCAATATTAAATACAGGCTTAGTTAGGAAAGCGATTGGCTTTACAGTAGAGGACAGGACAGAACAACATGACATTCACGATGAGTTTTCAATGAGGAACGAAAGAATCCATGATGTCCTACTCTTTGAATTCCTTGGGATTTTTCAATACCAAGTGATCCTACCAGATAACCGGTGAATGTAACTGACAATTACGCTTACTTTAAGAAGGGAATGGAGCTTCCCACACAATACGATCATAGAACGTTGAATTCGCTCCTACTTTTGAAAGAGAAATGTTTATTGTACACAGTTTTCAACAGGAAACATTCTCAGTATTGACACAGTTCTAGCGCTTTTTCAATAGGACAAGTTCCGAACATATAACTTCAGATTGAACCTTGAAAACAATCTTAGATTACCATTGGAATGTGTCTGTAATGAAATTAGAAAACATGGTATTCGCGGTTAGTCTTCAGTGAGAAACGTTCATTTCTAACAGCGGGACTACAGAACCTTGATTTCAAGGATAGATTTCAGAGGGTAATTCAATGTTATACACAATTGAATTACAGAACTCCACTTACTCTGTTAGTTTTCTTGCACAATCTATGTTGTTCTTGAAACAGCCTCTAATCTTTTCAGTTCACAGTTAGTTTTCATTAGTAAATGATTCTAGTACAAAATCGGCTAATAGCACATTGCATTCACTGTTAGTTTTCCAGGGGATAAGTTCTTCCTAGACAACAGGTTTACGGCACGTTGACTTGAACGTTACTATTCATTGAGAAATGTTCACTTAGAAAACAGGACCATGCAGCTTTGAATACAGGCTTAGTTAGGAAAGCGGATTGCTTTACAGTAGAGAACAGGACAGAACAACATGACATTCACGATGAGTTTTCAATGAGAAATGAAAGAAACCAAGATGTCCTACTCTTAGAATTCCTTGGGAATTTTGAATAGCAACTGATCCTACCAGATAACCGGTGAATGAAACTGTCAATTACGCTTACTTTAAGAAGGGAATTGTCCTTCCTTCACAATGTGATCATAGAACGTTGAATTCCCTCCTACTTTTGAAAGAGAAATGTTTATTGTACACAGTTTTCAACAGGAAACATTCTCAGTATTGACACAGTTCTAGCTCTTTGAATTCATCTTTGTTTTCAATAGGAAATGTTCCGAGCATATAACTTCTGATCGAACTTTGAAAACAATCTTAGATTACCATTGGAATGTTGTCTGTAATGAAATTAGAAAACATGGTATTCGCGGTTAGTCTTCAGTGAGAAACGTTCATTTCTAACAGCGGGACTACAGAACATTGATTTCAAGGATAGATTTCAAAGGGTAATTCAATGTTAACACTATTGAATTACAGAACTCCACTTACTCTGTTATTTTCTTGCACAATCTATGTTGTTATTGAAGCAGCTTGTAATCTTTTCAGTTCACAGTTAGCTTTCATTAGTAAATGATGCTAGTACAAAATCGGCTAATAGTACATTGCATTCACTGTTAGTTTTCCAGGGGATAAGTTCTTCCTAGAAAACAGGTTTATGGCACGTTGAATTGAACGTTACTATTCATTGAGAAATGTTCACTTAGAAAACAGGACTATGCAATATTAAATACAGGCTTAGTTAGGAAAGCGATTGGCTTTACAGTAGAGGACAGGACAGAACAACATGGCATTCACGATGAGTTTTCAATGAGGAATGAATGAATCCATGATGTCCTACTCTTTGAATTCCTTGGGATTTTTCAATACCAACTGATCCTACCAGATAACCGGTGAATGAAACTGTCAATTACGCTTACTTTAAGAAGGGAATGGAGCTTCCCACACAATACGATCATAGATCGTTGAATTCGCTCCTACTTTTGAAAGAGAATTGTTTATTGTACACCGTTTTCAACAGGAAACATTCTCCGTTTTCACACAGTTCTAGCTCTTTGAATTCATCTTCGTTTTCAATAGGACAAGTTCCGAACATATAACTTCAGATTGAACTTTGAAAACAATCTTAGATTACCATTGGAATGTTGTCTGTAATGAAATTAGAAAACATGGTATTCGCGGTCAGTCTTCAGTGAGAAATGTTCATTTCTAAGAGCGGGACTACAGAACCTTGTTTTCAAGGATAGATTTCAAAGGGTAGTTCAATGTTATACATAATAGAATTACAGAACTCCACTTACTCTGTTAGTTTTCTTGCACAATCTATGTTGTTCTTGAAACAGGTTCTAATCTTTTCAGTTCACAGTTAGCTTTCATTAGTAAATGATTCTAGTACAAAATTGGCTAATAGTACATTGCATTCACTGTTAGTTTTCCAGGGGATAAGTTCTTCCTAGACAACAGGTTGACGGCACGTTGACTTGACGTTACTATTCATTGAGAAATGTTCACTTAGAAAACAGGACCATGCAGCTTTGAATACAGGCTTAGTTAGGAAAGCGGATTGCTTTACAGTAGAGAACAGGACAGAAGAAGATGACATTCATGATGAGTTTTCAATGAGGAACGAAAGAATCCATGATGTCCTACTCTTTGAATTCCTTGGGATTTTTCAATACCAACTGATCCTACCAGATAACCGGTAAAGGAAACTGTCAATTACGCTTACTTTAAGAAGGGAATGGAGCTTCCCACACAATACGATCATAGAACGTTGAATTCGCTCCTACTTTTGAAAGAGAATTGTTTATTGTACACCGTTTTCAACAGGATACATTCTCCGTTTTCACACAGTTCTAGCTCTTTTTCAATAGGACAAGTTCCGAACATATAACTTCAGATTGAACTTTGAAAACAATCTTAGATTACCATTGGAATGTTGTCTGTAATGAAATTAGAAAACATGGTATTCGCGGTCAGTCTTCAGTGAGAAATGTTCATTTCTAAGAGCGGGACTACAGAACCTTGATTTCAAGGATAGATTTCAAAGGGTAGTTCAATGTTATACATAATAGAATTACAGAACTCCACTTACTCTGTTAGTTTTCTTGCACAATCTATGTTGTTCTTGAAACAGCTTCTAATCTTTTCAGTTCACAGTTAGCTTTCATTAGTAAATGATTCTAGTACAAAATCGGCTAATAGCACATTGCATTCACTGTTAGTTTTCCAGGGGATGAGTTCTTCCTAGACAACAGGTTTACGGCACGTTGACTTGAACGTTACTATTCATTGAGAAATGTTCACTTAGAAAACAGGACCATGCAGCTTTGAATACAGGCTTAGTTAGGAAAGCGGATTGCTTTACTGTAGAGAACAGGACAGAACAACATGACATTCACCATGAGTTTTCAATGAGAAATGAAAGAAACCAAGATGTCCAACTCTTAGGATTCCTTGGGAATTTTGAATAGCAACTGATCCTACCAGATAACCGGTGAATGAAACTGTCAATTACGCTTACTTTAAGAAGGGAATAGTTTTTCCTTCACAATATGATCATAGAACTTTGAATTCGCTCCTACTTTTGAAAAAGAAATGTTTATTGTACACAGTTTTCAACAGGAAACATTCTCAGTATTGACACAGTGCTAGCTCTTTGAATTCATCTTTGTTTTCAATAGGAAATGTTCTGAGCATATAACTTCTGATCGAACTTTGAAAACAATCTTAGATTACCATTGGAATGTTGTCTGTAATGAAATTACAGAACATTGTATTGTATTTGCGGTTATTCTTCAGTGAGAAACGTTCATTTCTAACAGCGGGACTACAGAACATTGATTTCAGGGATAGATTTCAAAGGGTAATTCAATGTTTACACTATTGAATTACAGAACTCCACTTACTCTTTTATTTTCTTGCACAATCTATGTTGTTATTGAAGCAGCTTGTAATCTTTTCAGTTCACCGTTAGCTTTCATTAGTAAATGATGCTGGTACAAAATCGGCTAATAGCACATTGCATTCACTGTTAGTTTTCCAGGGGATGAGTTCCTCCTAGACAACAGGTTTACGGCACGTTGACTTGAACGTTACTATTCATTGAGAAATGTTCACTTAGAAAACAGGACTATGCACCATTAAATACAGGCTTAGTTAGGAAAGCGATTGGCTTAACAGTAGAGGACAAGACAAAACAACATGACATTCACGATGAGTTTTCAATGAGGAACAAAAGAATCCATGATGTCCTACTCTTTGAATTCCTTGGGATTTTTCAATACCAACTGATCCTACCAGATAACCGGAGAATGAAACTCTCAATTACGCTTACTTTAAGAAGGGAATGGAGCTAACCACACAATACGATCATAGAACGTTGAATTCGCTCCTACTTTTGAAAGAGAAATGTTTATTGTACACAGTTTTCAACAGGATACATTCTTAGTATTGACACATGTCTATCTCTTTGAATTCATCTTTGTTTTCAATAGGAAATGTTCCGATCATATAACTTCTGATCGAACTTTGTAAACAATCTTAGATTACCATTGGAATGTTGTCTGTAATGAAATTACAGAACCTTGTATTTGCGGTTAGTCTTCAGTGATAAACGTTACTACAGAACATTGATTTCAAGGATAGATTTCAAATGTAATTCAATGTTAACACTATTGAATTACAGAACTCCACTTACTCTGTTATTTTCTTGCACAATCTGTGTTGTTATTGAAGCAGCTTGTAATCTTGTCAATTCATAGTTAGCTTTCATTAGTAAATGATGCTGGTACAAAATCGGCTAATAGCACGTTGCATTCACTGTTAGTTTTCCAGGGGATAAGTTCTGCCTAGACAACAGGTTTATGGCACGTTGAATTGAACGTTACTATTCATTGAGAAATGTTCACTTAGAAAACAGGACTGTGCAACATTAAATACAGGCTTAGTTACGAAAGCTATTGGCTTTACAGTAGAGGACAGCACAGAACAACATAACTTTCATGATGAGTTTTCAATGAGGAACGAAAGAATCCATGAAGTCCTACTCTTTGAATTCCTTGGGATTTTTCAATACCAACTGATCCTACCAGATAACCGGTGAATGAAACTGTCAATTACGCTTACTTTAAGAAGGGAATGGAGCTTCCCACACAATACGATCATAGAACGTTGAATTCGTTCCTACTTTTGAAAGAGAATTGTTTATTGTACACCGTTTTCAACAGCAAACATTCTCCGTTTTCACACAGTTCTAGCTCTTTGAATTCATCTTCCTTTTCAATAGGACAAGTTCCGAACATATAACTTCAGATTGAACTTTGAAAACAATCTTAGATTATCATTGGAATGTTGTCTGTAATGAAATTAGAAAACATGGTATTCGCGGTCAGTCTTCAGTGAGAAACGTTCATTTCTAAGAGCGGGGCTACAGAACCGTGATTTCAAGGATAGATTTCAAAGTGTAATTCAATGTTATACACAATTGAATTACAGAACTCCACTTACTCTGTTAGTTTTCTTGCACAATCTATGTTGTTCTTGAAACAGCTTCTAATCTTTTCAGTTCACCGTTAGCTTTCATGAGTAAATGATTCTAGTACAAAATCGGCTAATAGCACATTGCATTCACTGTTAGTTTTCCAGGGGATAAGTTCTTCCTAGACAACAGGTTTATGGCACGTTGACATGAACGTTACTATTCATTGAGAAATGTTCACTTAGGAAACAGGATCATGCAGCTTTGAATACAGGTGTAGTTAGGAAAGCGGATTGCTTTACAGTAGAGAACAGGACAGAACAACATGACATTCACGATGAGTTTTCAATGAGAAACGAAAGAAACCAAGATGTCCTACTCTTAGGAATCCTTGGGAATTTTGAATAGCAACTGATCCTACCAGATAACCGGTGAATGAAACTGTCAATTACGCTTACTTTAAGAAGGGAATTGTTTTTCCTTCACAATATGATCATAGAACTTTGACTTTGCTCCTACTTTTGAAAAAGAAATGTTTATTGTACACAGTTTTCGACAGGAAACATTCTCAGTATTGACACAGTGCTAGCTCTTTGAATTCATCTTTGTTTTCAGTAGGAAATGTTCCGAGCATATAACTTCTGATCGAACTTTGAAAACAATCTTAGATTACCATTGGAATGTTGTCTGTAATGAAATTACAGAACATTGTATTGTATTTGCGGTTATTCTTCAGTGAGAAACGTTCATTTCTAACAGCGGGACTACAGAACATTGATTTCAAGGATAGATTTCAAAGGGTAATTCAATGTTAACATTATTGAATTACAGAACTCCACTTACTCTGTTATTTTCTTGCACAATCTATGTTGTTATTGAAGCAGCTTGTAATCTTTTCAGTTCACCGTTAGATTTCATTAGTAAATGATCCTAGTACAAAATCTGCTAATAGCACATTGCATTCACTGTTAGTTTTCCAGGGGATAAGTTCTTCCTAGAAAACAGGTTTATGGCACGTTGAGTTGAACGTTACTATTCATTGAGAAATGTTCACTTAGAAAACAGGACGATGCAACATTAAATACAGGCTTAGTTAGGAAAGCGATTGGCTTTACAGTAGAGGACAGGACAGAACAACATGACATTCACGATGAGTTTTCAATGAGGAACGAAAGAATCCATGATGTCCTACTCTTTGAATTCCTTGGGATTTTTCAATACCAACTGATCCTACCAGATAACCGGTGAATGAAACTGTCAATTACGCTTACTTAAAGAAGGGAATGGAGCTTCCCACACAATACGATCATAGAACGTTGAATTCACTCCTACATTTGAAATAGAATTGTTTATTGTACACCGTTTTCAACAGGAAACATTCTCCGTTTTCACACAGTTCTAGCTCTTTGAATTCATCTTCGTTTTCAATAGGACAAATTCCGAATATATAACTTCAGATTGAACTTTGACAACCATCTTAGATTACCATTGGAATGTTGTCTGTAATGAAATTAGAAAATATGGTATTCGCGGTCAGTCTTCAGTGAGAAACGTTCATTTCTAAGAGCGGGACTACAGAACCTTGATATCAAGGATAGATTTCAAAGTGTAATTCAATGTTATACACAATTGAATTACAGAACTCCACTTACTCTGTTAGTTTTCTTGCACAATCTATGTTGTTCTTGAAACAGCTTCTAATCTTTTCAGTTCACCGTTAGCTTTCATTAGTAAATGATTCTAGTACAAAATCGGCTAATAGCACATTGCATTCACTGTTAGTTTTCCAGGGGATAAGTTCTTCCTAGACAACAGGTTTACGGCACGTTGACTTGAACGTTACTATTCATTGAGAAATGTTCACTTAGGAAACAGGATCATGCAGCTTTGAATACAGGCGTAGTTAGGAAAGCGGATTGCTTTACAGTAGAGAACAGGACAGAACAACATGACATTCACGATGTGTTTTCAATGAGAAACGAAAGAAACCAAGATGTCCTACTCTTAGAATTCCTTGGGAATTTTGAATAGCAACTGATCCTACCAGATAACCGGTGAATGAAACTGTCAATTTCGCATACTTTAAGAAGTGAATTGTCCTTCCTTCACAATATGATCATAGAACGTTGAATTCGCTCCTACTTTTGAAAGAGAACTGTTTATTGCACACAGTTTTCAACAGGAACCATTCTCAGTATTGACACAGTTCTAGCTCTTTGAATTCTTCTTTGTTTTCTATAGGAAATGTTCCGAGCATATAACTTCTGATCGAACTTTGAAAACAATCTTAGATTACCATTGGAATGTTGTCTGTAATGAAATTACAGAACATTGTATTTGCGGTTAGTCTTCAGCGAGAAACTTCATTTCTAACAGCAGGACTACAGAACATTCATTTCAAGGATAGATTTCAAAGGGTAATTCAATGTTAACACTATTGAATTACAGAACTCCACTTACTCTGTTATTTTCTTGCACAATCTATGTTGTTATTGAAGCAGCTTGTAATCTTTTCAGTTCACAGTTAGCTTTCATTAGTGAATGATGCTACTACAAAATCGGCTAATAGCACATTGCATTCACTGTTAGTTTTCCAGGGGATAAGTTCTTCCTAGACAACAGGTTTATGGCACGTTGAATTGAATGTTACTATTCATTGAGAAATGTTCACTTAGAAAACAGGACTATGCAACATTAAATACAGGCTTAGTTAGGAAAGCGATTGGCTTTACAGTAGAGGACAGGACAGAACAACATGACATTCACGATGAGTTTTCAGAGGAACGAAAAAAATCCATGATGTCCTACTCTTTGAATTCCTTGGGATTTTTCAATCCCAACTGACCCTACCAGATAACCGGTGAATGAAACTGTCAATTACGCTTACTTTAAGAAGGGAATTGAGCTTCCCACACAATCCGATCATAGAACGTTGAATTCGCTCCTACTTTTGAAAGAGAATTGTTTATTGTACACCGTTTTCAACAGGAAACATTCTCCGTTTTCACAGAGTTCTAGCTCTTTGAATTCATCTTCGTTTTCAATAGGACAAGTTCCGAACATATAACTTCAGAATGAACTTTGAAAACAATCTTAGATTACCATTGGATTGTTGTCTGTAATGAAATTAGAAAACATGGTATTCGCGGTCAGTCTTCAGTGAGAAACGTTCATTTCTAAGAGCGGGACTACAGAACCTTGATTTCAAGGATAGATTTCAAAGGGTAATTCAATGTTATACACAATTGAATTACAGAACTCCACTTACTCTGTTAGTTTTCTTGCACAATCTATGATGTTCTTGAAACAGCTTCTAATCTTTTCAGTTCACAGTTAGCTTTCATTAGTAAATGATTCTAGTACAAAATCGGCTAATAGCCCATTGCATTCACTGTTAGTTTTCCAGGGGATAAGTTCTTCCTAGAAACAGGTATATGGCACGTTGACTTGAACGTTACTATTTATTGAGAAATGTTCGCTTAGAAAACAGGACCATGCAGCTTTGAATACAGGCTTAGTTAGGAAAGCGGATTGCTTTACAGTAGAGAACAGGACAGAACAACATGACATTCACGATGAGTTTTCAATGAGAAACGAAAGAAACCAAGATGTCCTACTCTTAGAATTCCTTGGGAATTTTGAATAGCAACTGATCCTACCAGATAACCGGTGAAGGAAACTGTCAATTACGCTTACTTTAAGAAGTGAATTGTCCTTCCTTCACAATATGATCATAGAACGTTGAATTCGCTCCTACTTTTGAAAGAAAAATGTTTATTGTACACAGTTTTCAACAGGAAACATTCTCAGTATTGACACAGTTCTAGCTCTTTGAATTCATCTTTGTTTTCAATAGGAAATGTTCCGAGCATATAACTTCTGATCGAACTTTGAAGACAATCTTAGATTACCATTTTCATGTTGTCTGTAATGAAATTACAGAACATTGTATTTGCGGGTAGTCTTCAGTGAGAAACGTTCATTTCTGACAGCGGGACTACAGAACATTGATTTCAAGGATAGATTTCAAAGGGTAATTCAATGTTAACACTATTGAATTACAGAACTCCACTTATTCTGTTATTTTCTTGTACAATCTATGTTGTTATTGAAGCAGCTTGTCATCTTTTCAGTTCACAGTTAGCTTTCATTAGTAAATGATGCTAGTACAAAATCGGCTAATAGCACATTGCATTCACTGTTAGTTTTCCAGGGGATAAATCCTTCCTTGACAACAGGTTTATGGCACGTTGAAATGAACGTTAATATTCATTGAGAAATGTTCACTTAGAAAACAGGACTATGCAACATTAAATACAGGCTTAGTTAGGAAAGCGATTGGCTTTACAGTAGAGGACAGGACAGAACAACCTGACATTCACGATGAGTTTTCAATGAGGAACGAAGGAATCCTTGATGTCCTACTCTTTGAATTCCATGGGATTTTACAATACCAACTGATCCTACCAGATAACCGGTGAATGAAACTGTCAATTACGCTTACTTTAAGAAGGGAATGGAGCTTCCCACACAATACGATCATAGAACGTTGAATTCGCTCCTACTTTTGAAAGAGAATTGTTTATTGTACACCGTTTTCAACAGGAAACATTCTCCGTTTTCACACAGTTCTAGCTCTTTGAATTCATCTTCGTTTTCAATAGGACAAGTTCCGAACATATAACTTCAGATTGAACTTTGAAAACAATCTTAGATTACCATTGGACTGTTGTATGTAATGAAATTAGAAAACATGGTATTCGCGGTCAGTCTTCAGTGATAAATGTTCATTTCTAAGAGCGGGACTACAGAACCTTGATTTCAAGGATAGATTTCAAAGGGTAATTCAATGTTATACACAATTGAACTACAGAACTCCACTTACTCTGTTAGTTTTCTTGCACAATCTATGTTGTTCTTGAAACAGATTCGAATCTTTTCAGTTCACAGTTAGCTTTCATTAGTAAATGATTCTAGTATAAAATCGGCTAATAGCACATTGCATTCACTGTTAGTTTTCCAGGGGATAAGTTCTTCCTAGACAACAGGTTTACGGCACGTTGACTTGAACGTTACTATTTATTGAGAAATGTTCACTTAGAAAACAGGACCATGCAGCCTTGAATACAGGCTTAGTTAGGAAAGCAGATTGCTTTACAGTAGGAACAGGACAGAACAACATGACATTCACGATGAGTTTTCAATGAGAAACGAAAGAAACCAAGATGTCCTACTCTTAGAATTCCTTGGGAATTTTGAATAGCAACTGATCCTACCAGATAACCGGTGAATGAAACTGTCAATTACGCTTACTTTAACAAGGGAATGGAGCTTCCCACACAATACGATCATAGAACGTTGAATTCGCTCCTACTTTTGAGAGAGAATTGTTTATTGTACACCGTTTTCAACAGGAAACATTCTCCGTTTTCACACAGTTCTAGCTCTTTGAATTCATCTTCGTTTTCAATAGGACAAGTTCCGAACATATAACTTCAGATTGAACTTTGAAAACAATCTTAGATTACCATTGGAATGTTGTCTGTAATGAAATTAGAAAACATGGTATTCGTGGTCAGTCTTCAGTGACAAATGTTCATTTCTAAGAGCGGGACTACAGAACCTTGATTTCAAGGATAGATTTCAAAGGGTAATTCAATGTTATACACAATTGAATTACAGAACTCCACTTACTCTGTTAGTTTTCTTGGACAATCTATGTTGTTGTTGAAACAGCTTCTAATCTTTTCAGTTCACAGTTAGCTTTCATTAGTAAATGATTCTAGTACAAAATCGGCTAATAGCACATTGCATTCACTGTTAGTTTTCCAGGGCATAAGTTCGTCCTAGACAGAATTTTTACGGAACGTTGAATGGAACGTTGCTGTTCATTGAGATATGTTCACTTAGAAAACAGGACTATGCAACACTGAATACAGGCCTAGTTAGGAACGCGGATTGCTTTACAGTAGAGAACATGACGAAAAACATGATATTCACGATGAGTTTTCAATGAGAAACAAAGGATCCAAAATGTCCTACTCTTTGAACCTTGGGATTTTTCATTACCAACTGATCCTACCAGATAACCGGTGAATGAAACTGTCAATTACGCTTACTTTAAGAAGGGAATGGAGCTTCCCACACAATACGATCATAGAACGTTGAATTCGCTCCTACTTTTGAAAGAGAATTGTTTATTGTACACCGTTTTCAACAGGAAACATTCTCCGTTTTCACACAGTTCTAGCTCTTTGAATTCATCTTCGTTTTCAATAGGACAAGTGCCGAATATATAACTTCAGATTGAACTTTGAAAACAGTCTTAGATTACCATTGGAATGTTGTGTGTAATGAAATTAGAAAACATGGAATTCACGGTCAGTCTTCAGTGAGAAACGTTCATTTCTAAGAGCGGGACTACAGAACCTTGATTTCAAGGATAGATTTCAAAGGGTAATTCAATGTTATACACAATTGAATTACAGAACTCCACTTATTCTGTTAGTTTTCTTGCAGAATCTATGTTGTTCTTGAAACAGCTTCTAATCTTTTCAGTTCACAGTTAGCTTTCATTAGTAAATGATTCTAGTACAAAATCGGCTAATAGCACATTGCATTCACTGTTAGTTTTCCAGGGGATAAGTTCTTTCTAGACAACAGGTTTACGGCACGTTGACTTGAACGTTACTATTCATTGAGAAATGTTCACTTAGAAAACAGGACCATGCAGCTTTGAATATAGGCTTAGTTAGGAAAGCGGATTGCTTTACAGTACAGAACAGGACGGAACAACATGACATTCACGATGAGTTTTCAATGAGAAACGAAAGAAACCAAGCAGTCCTACTCTTAGAATTCCTTGGGAATTTTGAATAGCAACTGATCCTACCAGATAACCCGTGAATGAAACTGTCAATTACGCTTACTTTAAGAAGGGAATTCTCCTTCCTTCACAATATGATCATAGAACGTTGAATTCGCTCCTACTTTTGAAAGAGAAATGTTTATTGTACAGAGTTTTCAACAGGAAACATTCTCAGTATTAACACAGTTCTAGCTCTTTGAATTCATCTCTGTTTTCAATAGGAAATGTTCCGAGCATATAACTTCTGATCGAACTTTGAAAACAATCTTAGATTACCATTGGAATGTTGTCTGTAATGAAATTACAGAACATTGCATTTGTGGTTAGTCTTCAGTGAGAAACGTTCATTTCTAACAGTGGGACTACAGAACATTGATTTCAAGGATAGATTTCAAAGGGTAATTCAATGTTAACACTATTGAATTACAGAACTCCACTTACTCTGTTATTTTCTTGCACAATCTATGTTGTTATTGAAGCAGCTTGTAATCTTTTCAGTTCACAGTTAGCTTTCATTAGTAAATGATGCTAGTACAAAATCGGCTAATATCACATTGCATTCACTGTTAGTTTTCCAGGGGATAACTTCTTCCTAGACAACAGGTTTATGGCACGTTGAATTGAACGTTACTATTCATTGAGAAATGTTCACTTAGAAAACAGGTGTAAGCAACATTAAATACAGGCTTAGTTAGGAAAGCGATTGGCTTTACAGTAGAGGACAGGACAGAACAACATGACATTCACGATGAGTTTTCAATGAGGAACGAAAGAATCCATGATGTCCTGCTCTTTGAATTCCTTGGGATTTTTCAATACCAACTGATCCTACCAGATAACCGGTGAATGAAACTGTCAATTACGCTTACTTTAAGAAGGGAATGGAGCTACCAACACAATACGATCATAGAACGTTGAATTCGCTCCTACTTTTGAAAGAGAATTGTTTATTGTACACCGTTTTCAACAGGAAACATTCTCTGTTTTCACACAGTTCAAGCTCTTTGAATTCATCTTCGTTTTCAATAGGACAAGTTCCGAACATATAACTTCAGATTGAACTTTGAAAACAACCTTAGATTACCATTGGAATGTTGTCTGTAATGAAATTAGAAAACATGGTATTCGCGGTCAGTCTTCAGTGAGAAATGTTCATTTCTAAGAGCGGGACTACAGAACCTTGATTTCAAGGATAGATTTCAAAGGGTAATTCAATGTTATACACAATTGAATTACAGAACTCCACTTACTCTGTTAGTTTTCTTGGACAATCTATGTTGTTATTGAAACAGCTTCTAATCTTTTCACTTCACAGTTAGCTTTCATTAGTAAATGATTCTAGTACAAAATCGCCTAATAGCACATTGCATTCACTGTTAGTTTTCCAGGGGATAAGTTCTTCCTAGACAGTATGTTTACGGAACGTTGAATGGAACGTTGCTATTCATTGAGATATGTTCACTTAGAAAACAGGACTATGCAACACTGAATACAGGCTTAGTTAGGAAAGCGGATTGCTTTACAGTAGAGAACATGACGAAAAACATGATATTCACGATGAGTTTTCAATGAGAAACAAAGGATCCAAAATGTCCTACTCTTTGAACCTTGGGATTTTTCATTACCAACTGATCCTACCATATAACCGGTGAATGAAACTGTCAATTACGCTTACTTTAAGAAGGGAATGGAGCTTCCCACACAATACGATCATAGAACGTTGAATTCGCTCCTACTTTTGAAAGAGAATTGTTTATTGTACACCGTTTTCAACAGGAAACATTCTCCGTTTTCACACAGTTCTAGCTCTTTGAATTCATCTTCGTTTTCAATAGGACAAGTGCCGAATATATAACTTCAGATTGAACTTTGAAAACAGTCTTAGATTACCATTGGAATGTTGTGTGTAATGAAATTAGAAAACATGGAATTCACGGTCAGTCTTCAGTGAGAAACGTTCATTTCTAAGAGCGGGACTACAGAACCTTGATTTCAAGGATAGATTTCAAAGGGTAATTCAATGTTATACACAATTGAATTACAGAACTCCACTTATTCTGTTAGTTTTCTTGCAGAATCTATGTTGTTCTTGAAACAGCTTCTAATCTTTTCAGTTCACAGTTAGCTTTCATTAGTAAATGATTCTAGTACAAAATCGGCTAATAGCACATTGCATTCACTGTTAGTTTTCCAGGGGATAAGTTCTTTCTAGACAACAGGTTTACGGCACGTTGACTTGAACGTTACTATTCATTGAGAAATGTTCACTTAGAAAACAGGACCATGCAGCTTTGAATATAGGCTTAGTTAGGAAAGCGGATTGCTTTACAGTACAGAACAGGACGGAACAACATGACATTCACGATGAGTTTTCAATGAGAAACGAAAGAAACCAAGAAGTCCTACTCTTAGAATTCCTTGGGAATTTTGAATAGCAACTGATCCTACCAGATAACCCGTGAATGAAACTGTCAATTACGCTTACTTTAAGAAGGGAATTCTCCTTCCTTCACAATATGATCATAGAACGTTGAATTCGCTCCTACTTTTGAAAGAGAAATGTTTATTGTACAGAGTTTTCAACAGGAAACATTCTCAGTATTAACACAGTTCTAGCTCTTTGAATTCATCTTTGTTTTCAATAGGAAATGTTCCGAGCATATAACTTCTGATCGAACTTTGAAAACAATCTTAGATTACCATTGGAATGTTGTCTGTAATGAAATTACAGAACATTGTATTTGTGGTTAGTCTTCAGTGAGAAACGTTCATTTCTAACAGTGGGACTACAGAACATTGATTTCAAGGATAGATTTCAAAGGGTAATTCAATGTTAACACTATTGAATTACAGAACTCCACTTACTCTGTTATTTTCTTGCACAATCTATGTTGTTATTGAAGCAGCTTGTAATCTTTTCAGTTCACAGTTAGCTTTCATTAGTAAATGATGCTAGTACAAAATCGGCTAATATCACATTGCATTCACTGTTAGTTTTCCAGGGGATAACTTCTTCCTAGACAACAGGTTTATGGCACGTTGAATTGAACGTTACTATTCATTGAGAAATGTTCACTTAGAAAACAGGTGTAAGCAACATTAAATACAGGCTTAGTTAGGAAAGCGATTGGCTTTACAGTAGAGGACAGGACAGAACAACATGACATTCACGATGAGTTTTCAATGAGGAACGAAAGAATCCATGATGTCCTGCTCTTTGAATTCCTTGGGATTTTTCAATACCAACTGATCCTACCAGATAACCGGTGAATGAAACTGTCAATTACGCTTACTTTAAGAAGGGAATGGAGCTACCAACACAATACGATCATAGAACGTTGAATTCGCTCCTACTTTTGAAAGAGAATTGTTTATTGTACACCGTTTTCAACAGGAAACATTCTCTGTTTTCACACAGTTCTAGCTCTTTGAATTCATCTTCGTTTTCAATAGGACAAGTTCCGAACATATAACTTCAGATTGAACTTTGAAAACAACCTTAGATTACCATTGGAATGTTGTCTGTAATGAAATTAGAAAACATGGTATTCGCGGTCAGTCTTCAGTGAGAAATGTTCATTTCTAAGAGCGGGACTACAGAACCTTGATTTCAAGGATAGATTTCAAAGGGTAATTCAATGTTATACACAATTGAATTACAGAACTCCACTTACTCTGTTAGTTTTCTTGGACAATCTATGTTGTTATTGAAACAGCTTCTAATCTTTTCACTTCACAGTTAGCTTTCATTAGTAAATGATTCTAGTACAAAATCGCCTAATAGCACATTGCATTCACTGTTAGTTTTCCAGGGGATAAGTTCTTCCTAGACAGTATGTTTACGGAACGTTGAATGGAATGTTGCTATTCATTGAGATATGTTCACTTAGAAAACAGGACTATGCAACACTGAATACAGGCTTAGTTAGGAAAGCGGATTGCTTTACAGTAGAGAACATGACGAAAAACATGATATTCACGATGAGTTTTCAATGAGAAACAAAGGATCCAAAATGTCCTACTCTTTGAACCTTGGGATTTTTCATTACCAACTGATCCTACCATATAACCGGTGAATGAAACTGTCAATTACGCTTACTTTAAGAAGGGAATGGAGCTTCCCACACAATACGATCATAGAACGTTGAATTCGCTCCTACTTTTGAAAGAGAATTGTTTATTGTACACCGTTTTCAACAGGAAACATTCTCCGTTTTCACACAGTTCTAGCTCTTTGAATTCATCTTCGTTTTCAATAGGACAAGTGCCGAATATATAACTTCAGATTGAACTTTGAAAACAGTCTTAGATTACCATTGGAATGTTGTGTGTAATGAAATTAGAAAACATGGAATTCACGGTCAGTCTTCAGTGAGAAACGTTCATTTCTAAGAGCGGGACTACAGAACCTTGATTTCAAGGATAGATTTCAAAGGGTAATTCAATGTTATACACAATTGAATTACAGAACTCCACTTATTCTGTTAGTTTTCTTGCAGAATCTATGTTGTTCTTGAAACAGCTTCTAATCTTTTCAGTTCACAGTTAGCTTTCATTAGTAAATGATTCTAGTACAAAATCGGCTAATAGCACATTGCATTCACTGTTAGTTTTCCAGGGGATAAGTTCTTTCTAGACAACAGGTTTACGGCACGTTGACTTGAACGTTACTATTCATTGAGAAATGTTCACTTAGAAAACAGGACCATGCAGCTTTGAATATAGGCTTAGTTAGGAAAGCGGATTGCTTTACAGTACAGAACAGGACGGAACAACATGACATTCACGATGAGTTTTCAATGAGAAACGAAAGAAACCAAGAAGTCCTACTCTTAGAATTCCTTGGGAATTTTGAATAGCAACTGATCCTACCAGATAACCCGTGAATGAAACTGTCAATTACGCTTACTTTAAGAAGGGAATTCTCCTTCCTTCACAATATGATCATAGAACGTTGAATTCGCTCCTACTTTTGAAAGAGAAATGTTTATTGTACAGAGTTTTCAACAGGAAACATTCTCAGTATTAACACAGTTCTAGCTCTTTGAATTCATCTTTGTTTTCAATAGGAAATGTTCCGAGCATATAACTTCTGATCGAACTTTGAAAACAATCTTAGATTACCATTGGAATGTTGTCTGTAATGAAATTACAGAACATTGTATTTGTGGTTAGTCTTCAGTGAGAAACGTTCATTTCTAACAGTGGGACTACAGAACATTGATTTCAAGGATAGATTTCAAAGGGTAATTCAATGTTAACACTATTGAATTACAGAACTCCACTTACTCTGTTATTTTCTTGCACAATCTATGTTGTTATTGAAGCAGCTTGTAATCTTTTCAGTTCACAGTTAGCTTTCATTAGTAAATGATGCTAGTACAAAATCGGCTAATATCACATTGCATTCACTGTTAGTTTTCCAGGGGATAACTTCTTCCTAGACAACAGGTTTATGGCACGTTGAATTGAACGTTACTATTCATTGAGAAATGTTCACTTAGAAAACAGGTGTAAGCAACATTAAATACAGGCTTAGTTAGGAAAGCGATTGGCTTTACAGTAGAGGACAGGACAGAACAACATGACATTCACGATGAGTTTTCAATGAGGAACGAAAGAATCCATGATGTCCTGCTCTTTGAATTCCTTGGGATTTTTCAATACCAACTGATCCTACCAGATAACCGGTGAATGAAACTGTCAATTACGCTTACTTTAAGAAGGGAATGGAGCTACCAACACAATACGATCATAGAACGTTGAATTCGCTCCTACTTTTGAAAGAGAATTGTTTATTGTACACCGTTTTCAACAGGAAACATTCTCTGTTTTCACACAGTTCTAGCTCTTTGAATTCATCTTCGTTTTCAATAGGACAAGTTCCGAACATATAACTTCAGATTGAACTTTGAAAACAACCTTAGATTACCATTGGAATGTTGTCTGTAATGAAATTAGAAAACATGGTATTCGCGGTCAGTCTTCAGTGAGAAATGTTCATTTCTAAGAGCGGGACTACAGAACCTTGATTTCAAGGATAGATTTCAAAGGGTAATTCAATGTTATACACAATTGAATTACAGAACTCCACTTACTCTGTTAGTTTTCTTGGACAATCTATGTTGTTATTGAAACAGCTTCTAATCTTTTCACTTCACAGTTAGCTTTCATTAGTAAATGATTCTAGTACAAAATCGCCTAATAGCACATTGCATTCACTGTTAGTTTTCCAGGGGATAAGTTCTTCCTAGACAGTATGTTTACGGAACGTTGAATGGAACGTTGCTATTCATTGAGATATGTTCACTTAGAAAACAGGACTATGCAACACTGAATACAGGCTTAGTTAGGAAAGCGGATTGCTTTACAGTAGAGAACATGACGAAAAACATGATATTCACGATGAGTTTTCAATGAGAAACAAAGGATCCAAAATGTCCTACTCTTTGAACCTTGGGATTTTTCATTACCAACTGATCCTACCATATAACCGGTGAATGAAACTGTCAATTACGCTTACTTTAAGAAGGGAATGGAGCTTCCCACACAATACGATCATAGAACGTTGAATTCGCTCCTACTTTTGAAAGAGAATTGTTTATTGTACACCGTTTTCAACAGGAAACATTCTCCGTTTTCACACAGTTCTAGCTCTTTGAATTCATCTTCGTTTTCAATAGGACAAGTGCCGAATATATAACTTCAGATTGAACTTTGAAAACAGTCTTAGATTACCATTGGAATGTTGTGTGTAATGAAATTAGAAAACATGGAATTCACGGTCAGTCTTCAGTGAGAAACGTTCATTTCTAAGAGCGGGACTACAGAACCTTGATTTCAAGGATAGATTTCAAAGGGTAATTCAATGTTATACACAATTGAATTACAGAACTCCACTTATTCTGTTAGTTTTCTTGCAGAATCTATGTTGTTCTTGAAACAGCTTCTAATCTTTTCAGTTCACAGTTAGCTTTCATTAGTAAATGATTCTAGTACAAAATCGGCTAATAGCACATTGCATTCACTGTTAGTTTTCCAGGGGATAAGTTCTTTCTAGACAACAGGTTTACGGCACGTTGACTTGAACGTTACTATTCATTGAGAAATGTTCACTTAGAAAACAGGACCATGCAGCTTTGAATATAGGCTTAGTTAGGAAAGCGGATTGCTTTACAGTACAGAACAGGACGGAACAACATGACATTCACGATGAGTTTTCAATGAGAAACGAAAGAAACCAAGAAGTCCTACTCTTAGAATTCCTTGGGAATTTTGAATAGCAACTGATCCTACCAGATAACCCGTGAATGAAACTGTCAATTACGCTTACTTTAAGAAGGGAATTCTCCTTCCTTCACAATATGATCATAGAACGTTGAATTCGCTCCTACTTTTGAAAGAGAAATGTTTATTGTACAGAGTTTTCAACAGGAAACATTCTCAGTATTAACACAGTTCTAGCTCTTTGAATTCATCTTTGTTTTCAATAGGAAATGTTCCGAGCATATAACTTCTGATCGAACTTTGAAAACAATCTTAGATTACCATTGGAATGTTGTCTGTAATGAAATTACAGAACATTGTATTTGTGGTTAGTCTTCAGTGAGAAACGTTCATTTCTAACAGTGGGACTACAGAACATTGATTTCAAGGATAGATTTCAAAGGGTAATTCAATGTTAACACTATTGAATTACAGAACTCCACTTACTCTGTTATTTTCTTGCACAATCTATGTTGTTATTGAAGCAGCTTGTAATCTTTTCAGTTCACAGTTAGCTTTCATTAGTAAATGATGCTAGTACAAAATCGGCTAATATCACATTGCATTCACTGTTAGTTTTCCAGGGGATAACTTCTTCCTAGACAACAGGTTTATGGCACGTTGAATTGAACGTTACTATTCATTGAGAAATGTTCACTTAGAAAACAGGTGTAAGCAACATTAAATACAGGCTTAGTTAGGAAAGCGATTGGCTTTACAGTAGAGGACAGGACAGAACAACATGACATTCACGATGAGTTTTCAATGAGGAACGAAAGAATCCATGATGTCCTGCTCTTTGAATTCCTTGGGATTTTTCAATACCAACTGATCCTACCAGATAACCAGTGAATGAAACTGTCAATTACGCTTACTTTAAGAAGGGAATGGAGCTACCAACACAATACGATCATAGAACGTTGAATTCGCTCCTACTTTTGAAAGAGAATTGTTTATTGTACACCGTTTTCAACAGGAAACATTCTCTGTTTTCACACAGTTCTAGCTCTTTGAATTCATCTTCGTTTTCAATAGGACAAGTTCCGAACATATAACTTCAGATTGAACTTTGAAAACAACCTTAGATTACCATTGGAATGTTGTCTGTAATGAAATTAGAAAACATGGTATTCGCGGTCAGTCTTCAGTGAGAAATGTTCATTTCTAAGAGCGGGACTACAGAACCTTGATTTCAAGGATAGATTTCAAAGGGTAATTCAATGTTATACACAATTGAATTACAGAACTCCACTTACTCTGTTAGTTTTCTTGGACAATCTATGTTGTTATTGAAACAGCTTCTAATCTTTTCACTTCACAGTTAGCTTTCATTAGTAAATGATTCTAGTACAAAATCGCCTAATAGCACATTGCATTCACTGTTAGTTTTCCAGGGGATAAGTTCTTCCTAGACAGTATGTTTACGGAACGTTGAATGGAACGTTGCTATTCATTGAGATATGTTCACTTAGAAAACAGGACTATGCAACACTGAATACAGGCTTAGTTAGGAAAGCGGATTGCTTTACAGTAGAGAACATGACGAAAAACATGATATTCACGATGAGTTTTCAATGAGAAACAAAGGATCCAAAATGTCCTACTCTTTGAACCTTGGGATTTTTCAATACCAACTGATCCTACCAGATAACCGGTGAATGAAACTGTCAATTACGCTTACTTTAAGAAGGGAATGGAGCTTCCCACACAATACGATCATAGAACGTTGAATTCGCTCCTACTTTTGAAAGAGAATTGTTTATTGTACACCGTTTTCAACAGGAAACATTCTCCGTTTTCACACAGTTCAAGCTCTTTGAATTCATCTTCGTTTTCAATAGGACAAGTTCCGAACATATAACTTCAGATTGAACTTTGAAAACAATCTTAGATTACCATTGGAATGTTGTCTGTAATGAAATTAGAAAACATGGTATTCGCGGTTAGTCTTCAGTGAGAAACGTTCATTTCTAACAGCGGGACTACAGAACCTTGATTTCAATAATAGATTTCAAAGGGTAATTCAATGTTATACACAATTGAATTACAGAACTCCACTTATTCTGTTACTTTTCTTGCACAATCTATGTTGTTCTTGAAACAGCTTCTAATCTTTTCAGTTCACAGTTAACTTTCATTAGTAAATGATTCTAGTACAAAATTGGCTAATAGCACATTGCATTCACTGTTAATTTTCCAGGGGATAAGTTCTTCCTAGACTACAGGTTTACCGCACGTTGACTTGAACGTTACTGTTCATTGAGAAATGTTCACTTAGAAAACAGGACCATGCAGCTTTGAATACAGGCTTAGTTAGGAAAGCGGATTGCTTTACAGTAGAGAACAGGACTGAACAACATGACATTCACGATGAGTTTTCAATGAGAAACGAAAGAAACCAAGATGTCCTACTCTTAGAATTCCTTGAGAATTTTGAATAGCAACTGATCCTACCAGATAACCGGTGAATGAAACTGTCATTTTCGCTTACTTTAAGAAGGGAATTGTCCTTCCTTCACAATATGATCATAGAACGTTGAATTCGCTCCTACTTTTGAAAGAGAAATGTTTATTGTACAGAGTTTTCAAAAGGAAACATTCTCAGTATTAACACAGTTCTAGCTCTTTGAATGCATCTTTGTTTTCAATAGGAAATGTTCCGAGCATATAACTTCTGATCGAACTTTAAAAACAATCTTAGATTACCATTGGAATGTTGTCTGTAATGAAATTACAGAACATTGTATTTGCGGTTAGTCTTCAGTGAGAAACGTTCATTTCTAACAGCGGGACTACAGAACATTGATTTCAAGGATAGATTTCAAAGGGTAATTCAATGTTAACACTATTGAATTACAGAACTCCACTTCCTCTGTTATTTTCTTGCACAATCTATGTTGTTATTGAAGCAGCTTGTAATCTTTTCAGTTCACAGTTAGCTTTCATTAATAAATGATGCTAGTACAAAATCGGCTAATAGCACATTGCATTCACTGTTAGTTTTCCAGGGGATAAGTTCTTCCTAGACAACAGGTTTACGGCACGGGATGTTGTCTGTAATGAAATTAGAAACCATGGTATTCGCGGGCTGTCGTCAGTGAGAAACGTTCATTTATAACAGCGGGACTACAGAACCTTGATTTCAAGGATAGATTTAAAAGGGTAATTCAATGTTATACACAATTGAATTACAGAACTCCACTTACCCTGTGAGTTTTCTTGCACAATCTATGTTGTTCTTGAAACAGCTTCTAATCTTTTCAGTTCACAGTTAGCTTTCATTAGTAAATGATTCTAGTACAAAATTGGCTAATAGCACATTGCATTCACTGTTAGTTTTCCAGGGGATAAGTTCTTCCTAGACTACAGGTTTCCCGCACGTTGACTTGAACGTTACTATTCATTGAGAAATGTTCACTTAGAAAACAGGACCATGCAGCTTTGAATACAGGCTTAGTTAGGAAAGCGGATTGCTTTACAGTAGAGAACAGGACAGAACAACATGACATTCACGATGAGTTTTCAATGAGAAACGAAAGAAACCAAGATGTCCTACTCTTAGAATTCCTTGGGAATTTTGAATAGCAACTGATCCTACCAGATAACCGGTGAATAAAACTGTCAATTTCGCTTAGTTTAAGAAGGGAATTGTCCTTCCTTCACAATATGATCCTAGAACGTTGAATTCGCTCCTACTTTTGAAAGAGAAATGTTTATTGTACAGAGTTTTCAACAGGAAACATTCTCAGTATTAACACAGTTCTAGCTCTTTGAATTCATCTTTGTTTTCAATAGGAAATGTTCCGAGCATATAACTTCTGATCGAACTTTGAAAACAATCTTAGATTACCATTGGAATGTTGTCTGTAATGAAATTACAGAACATTGTATTTGCGGTTAGTCTTCAGTGAGAAACGTTCATTTCTAACAGCGGGACTACAGAACATTGATTTCAAGGATAGATTTCAAAGGGTAATTCAATGTGAACACTATTGAATTACAGAACTCCACTTCCTCTGTTATTTTCTTGCACAATCTATGTTGTTATTGAAGCAGCTTGTAATCTTTTCAGTTCACAGTTAGCTTTCATTAGTAAATGATGCTAGTACAAAATCGGCTAATAGCACATTGCATTCACTGTTAGTTTAACAGGGGATAAGTTCTTCCTAGACAACAGGTTTACGGCACGGAGATGTTGTCTGTAATGAAATTAGAAACCATGGTATTCGCGGGCTGTCGTCAGTGAGAAACGTTCATTTCTAACAGCGGGACTACAGAACTTTGATTTCAAGGATAGATTTAAAAGGGTAATTCAATGTTATACACAATTGAATTACAGAACTCCACTTACTCTGTGAGTTTTCTTGCACAATCTATGTTGTTCTTGAAACAGCTTCTAATCTTTTCAGTTCACAGTTAGCATTCATTAGTAAATGATTCTAGTACAAAATTGGCTAATAGCACATTGCATTCACTGTTAGTTTTCCAGGGGATAAGTTCTCCCTAGACTACAGGTTTACCGCACGTTGACTTGAACGTTACTATTCATTGAGAAATGTTCACTTAGAAAACAGGACCATGCAGCTTTGAATACAGGCTTAGTTAGGAAAGCGGATTGCTTTACAGTAGAGAACAGGACAGAACAACATGACATTCACGATGAGTTTTCAATCAGAAACGAAAGAAACCAAGATGTCCTACTCTTAGAATTCCTTGGGAATTTGAAATAGCAACTGTACTACCAGATAACCGGTGAATGAAACTGTCAATTTCGCTTACTTTAAGAAGGGAATTGTCCTTCCTTCACAATGTGATCATAGAACGTTGAATTCGCTCCTACTTTTGAAAGAGAAATGTTTATTGGACAGAGTTTTCAACAGGATACATTCTCAGTATTAACACAGTTCTAGCTCTTTGAATTCATCTTTGTTTTCAATAGGAAATGTTCCGAGCATATAACTTCTGATCGAACTTTGAAAACAATCTTAGATTACCATTGGAATGTTGTCTGTAATGAAATTACAGAACATTGTATTTGCGGTTAGTCTTCAGTGAGAAACGTTCATTTCTAACAGCGGGACTACAGAACATTGATTTCAAGGATAGATTTCAAAGGGTAATTCAATGTTAACACTAATGAATTACAGAACTCCACTTCCTCTGTTATTTTCTTGCACAATCTATGTTGTTATTGAAGCAGCTTGTAATCTTTTCAGTTCACAGTTAGCTTTCATTAGTAAATGATGCTAGTACAAAATCGGCTAATAGCACATTGCATTCACTGTTAGTTTTCCAGGGGATAAGTTCTTCCTAGACAACAGGTTTACGGCACGGGAATGTTGTCTGTAATGAAATTAGAAACCATGGTATTCGCGGGCTGTCGTCAGTGAGAAACGTTCATTTCTAACAGCGGGACTACAGATCTTTGATTTCAAGGATAGATTTAAAAGGGTAATTCAATGTTATACACAATTGAATTACAGAACTCCACTTACTCTGTGAGTTTTCTTGCACAATCTATGTTGTTCTTGAAACAGCTTCTAATCTTTTCAGTTCACAGTTAGCTTTCATTAGTAAATGATTCTAGTACAAAATTGGCTAATAGCACATTGCATTCACTGTTAGTTTTCCAGGGGATAAGTTCTTCCTAGACTACAGGTTTACCGCACGTTGACTTGAACGTTACTATTCATTGAGAAATGTTCACTTAGAAAACAGGACCATGCAGCTTTGAATACAGGCTTAGTTAGGAAAGCGGATTGCTTTACAGTAGAGAACAGGACAGAACAACATGACCTTCACGATGAGTTTTCAATGAGAAACGAAAGAAACCAAGATGTCCTACTCTTAGAATTCCTTGGGAATTTTGAATAGCAACTGATCCTACCAGATAACCGGTGAATGAAACTATCAATTTCGCTTACTTTAAGAAGGGAATTGTCCTTCCTTCACAATATGATCATAGAACGTTGAATTCGCTCCTACTTTTGAAAGAGAAATGTTTACTGTACACAGTTTTCAACAGGAAACATTCTCAGTATTAACACAGTTCTAGCTCTTTGAATTCATCTTTGTTTTCAATAGGAAATGTTCCGAGCATATAACTTCTGATCGAACTTTGAAAACAATCTTAGATTACCATTGGAATGTTGTCTGTAATGAAATTACAGAACATTGTATTTGCGGTTAGTCTTCAGTGAGAAACGTTCATTTCTAACAGCGGGACTACAGAACATTGATTTCAAGGATAGATTTCAAAGGGTAATTCAATGTTAACACTATTGAATTACAGAACTCCACTTACTCTGTTATTTTCTTGCACAATCTATGTTGTTATTGAAGCAGCTTGTAATCTTTTCAGTTCACAGTTAGTTTTCATTAGTAAATGATGCTAGTACAAAATCGGCTAATAGCACACTGCATTCACTGTTAGTTTTCCAGGGGATAAGTTCTTCCTAGAAAACAGGTTTATGGCACGTTGAATTGAACGTTACTATTCATTGAGAAATGTTCACTTAGAAAACAGGTCTATGCAACATTAAATACAGGCTTAGTTAGGAAAGCGATTGGCTTTACAGTAGAGGACAGGACAGAACAACATGACATTCACGATGAGTTTTCAATGAGGTACGAAAGAAACCATGATGTCCTACTCTTTGAATTCCTTGGGATTTTTCAATACCAACTGATCCTACCAGATAAACGGTGAATGAAACTGTCAATTACGCTTACTTTAAGAAGGGCATGGAGCTACCCACACAATACGATCATAGAACGTTGAATTTGCTCCTACGTTTGAAAGAGAATTGTTTATTGTACACCGTTTTCAACAGGAAACATTCTCCGTTTTCACACAGTTCTAGCTCTTTGAATTCATCTTCGTTTTCAATAGGACATGTTCCGAACATATAACTTCAGATTGAACTTTGAAAACAATCTTAGATTACCATTGGAATGTTGTCTGTAATGAAATTAGAAAATATGGTATTCGCGGTCAGTCTTCAGTGAGAAATGTTCATTTCTAAGAGCGGGACTACAGAACCTTGATTTCAAGGATAGATTTCAAAGGGTAATTCAATGTTATACACAATTGAATTACAGAACTCCACTTACTCTGTTAGTTTTCTTGGACAATCTATGTTGTTATTGAAACAGCTTCTAATCTTTTCAGTTCACAGTTAGCTTTCATTAGTAAATGATTCTAGTACAAAATCGGCTAATAGCACATTGCATTCACTGTTAGTTTTCCAGGGGATAAGTTCTTCCTAGACCGTATGTTTACCTAACGTTGAATGGAACGTTGCTGTTCATTGAGATATGTTCACTTAGAAAACAGGACTATGCAACACTGAATACAGGCTTAGTTAGGAAAGCGGATTGCTTTACAGTAGAGAACATGACGAAAAACATGATATTCACAATGAGTTTTCAATGAGAAACGAACGATCCAAAATGTCCTACTCTTTGAACCTTGGGATTTTTCAATACCAACTGATCCTACCAGATAACCGGTGAATGAAACTGTCAATTACGCTTACTTTAAGAAGGGAATGGAGCTTCCCACACAATACGATCATAGAACGTTGAATTGGCTCCTACTTTTGAAAGAGAATTGTTTATTGTACACCGTTTTCAACAGGAAACATTCTCCGTTTTCACACAGTTCAAGCTCTTTGAATTCATCTTCGTTTTCAATAGGACAAGTTCCGAACATATAACTTCAGATTGAACTTTGAAAACAATCTTAGATTACCATTGGAATGTTGTCTGTAATGAAATTAGAAAACATGGTATTCGCGGTTCGTCTTCAGTGAGAAACGTTCATTTCTAACAGCGGGACTACAGAACCTTGATTTCAAGGATAGATTTCAAAGGGTAATTCAATGTTATACACAATTGAATTACAGAACTCCACTTACTCTGTTAGTTTTCTTGCCCAATCTATGTTGTTCTTGAAACAGCTTCTAATCTTTTCAGTTCACAGTTAACTTTCATTAGTAAATGATTCTTGTACAAAATCGGCTAATAGCACATTGCATTCACTGTTAGTTTTCCAGGGGATAAGTCCTTCCTAGACTACAGGTTTACCGCACGTTGACTTGAACGTTACTATTCATTGAGAAATGTTCACTTAGAAAACAGGACCATGCAGCTTTGAATACAGGCTTAGTTAGGAAATCGGATTGCTTTACAGTAGAGAACAGGACAGAACAACATGACATTCACGATGAGTTTTCAATGAGAAACGAAAGAAACCAAGATGTCCTACTCTTAGAATTCCTTGGGAATTTTGAATAGCAACTGATCCTACCAGATAACCGGTGAATGAAACTGTCAATTACGCTTACTTTAAGAAGGGAATGGAGCTTCCCACACAATACGATCATAGAACGTTGAATTGGCTCCTACTTTTGAAAGAGAATTGTTTATTGTACACCGTTTTCAACAGGAAACATTCTCCGTTTTCACACAGTTCAAGCTCTTTGAATTCATCTTCGTTTTCAGTAGGACAAGTTCCGAACATATAACTTCAGATTGAACTTTGAAAACAATCTTAGATTACCATTGGAATGTTGTCTGTAATGAAATTAGAAAACATGGTATTCGCGGTCAGTCTTCAGTGAGAAATGTTCATTTCTAAGAGCGGGACTACAGAACCTTGATTTCAAGGATAGATTTCAAAGGGTAATTCAATGTTATACACAATTGAATTACAGAACTCCACTTACTCTGTTAGTTTTCTTGCACAATCTATTTTGTTCTTGAAACAGCTTCTAATCTTTTCAGTTCACAGTTAACTTTCATTAGTAAATGATTCTAGTACAAAATCGGCTAATAGCACATTGCATTCACTGTTAGTTTTCCAGGGGATAAGTTCTTCCTAGACTACAGGTTTACCGCACGTTGACTTGAACGTTACTATTCATTGAGAAATGTACACTTAGAAAACAGGACCATGCAGCTTTGAATACAGGCTTAGTTAGGAAAGCGGATTGCTTTACAGTAGAGAACAGGACAGAACAACATGACATTCACGATGAGTTTTCAATGAGAAACGAAAGAAACCAAGATGTCCTACTCTTAGAATTCCTTGGGAATTTTGAATAGCAACTGATCCTACCAGATAACCGGTGAATAAAACTGTCAATTTCGCTTACTTTAAGAAGGGAATTGTCCTTCCTTCACAATATGATCATAGAACGTTGAATTCGCTCCTACTTTTGAAAGAGAAATGTTTATTGTACACAGTTTTCAACAGGAAACATTCTCAGTATTAACACAGTTCTAGCTCTTTGAATTCATCTTTGTTTTCAATGGGAAATGCTCCGAGCATATAACTTCTGATCGAAACTTGAAAACAATCTTAGATTACCATTGGAATGTTGTCTGTAATGAAATTACAGAACATTGTATTTGCGGTTAGTCTTCAGTGAGAAACGTTCATTTCTAACAGCGGGACTACTGAACATTGATTTCAAGGATAGATTTCAAAGGGTAATTCAATGTTAACACTATTGAATTACAGAACTCCACTTACTCTGTTATTTTCTTGCACAATCTATGTTGTTATTGAAGCAGCTTGTAATCTTTTCAGTTCACAGTTAGCTTTCATTAGTAAATGATTCTAGTACAAAATCGGCTAATAGCACATTGCATTCACTGTTAGTTTTCCAGGGGATGAGTTCTTCCTAGACAACAGGTTTACGGCACGTTGAATTGAACGTTACTATTCATTGAGAAATGTTCACTTAGAAAACAGGACTATGCAACATTAAATACAGGCTTAGTTAGGAAAGCGATTGGCTTTACAGTAGAGGACAGGACAGAACAACATGACATTCACGATGAGTTTTCAATGAGGAACGAAAGAATCCATGATGTCCTACTCTTTGAATTCCTTGGGATTTTTCAATACCAACTGATCCTACCAGATAACCGGTGAATGAAACTGTCAATTACGCTTACTTTAAGAAGGGAATGGAGCTACCCACACAATACGATCATAGAACGTTGAATTCGCTCCTACTTTTGAAAGAGAATTGTTTATTGTACACCGTTTTCAACAGGAAACATTCTCCGTTTTCACACAGTTCTAGCTCTTTGAATTCATCTTCGTTTTCAATAGGACAAGTTCCGAACATATAACTTCAGATTGAACTTTGAAAACAATCTTAGATTACCATTGGAATGTTGTCTGTAATGAAATTAGAAAACATGGTATTCGCGGTCAGTCTTCAGTGAGAAATGTTCATTTCTAGAGCGGGACTACAGAACCTTGATTTCAAGGATAGATTTCAAAGGGTAATTCAATGTTATACACAATTGAATTACAGAACTCCAGTTACTCTGTTAGTTTTCTTGCACAATCTATGTTGTTATTGAAACAGCTTCTAATCTTTTCAGTTCACAGTTAGCTTTCATTAGTAAATGATTCTAGTACAAAATCGGCTAATAGCACATTACATTCACTGTTAGTTTTCCAGGGGATAAGTTCTTCCTAGAAAACAGGTTTATGGCACGTTGAATTGAACGTTACTATTCATTGAGAAATGTTCACTTAGAATACAGGACTATGCAACATTAAATACAGGCTTAGTTAGGAAAGCGATTGGCTTTACAGTAGAGGACAGAACAGAACAACATGACATTCACGATGAGTTTTCAATGAGGAACGAAAGAATCCATGATGTCCTACTCTTTGAATTCTTTGGGATTTTTCAATACCAACTGATCCTACCAGATAACCGGTGAATGAAACTGTCAATTACGCTTACTTTAAGAAGAGAATGGAGCTTCCCATACAATACGATCATAGAACGTTGAATTCCCTCCTACTTTTGAAAGAGAATTGTTTATTGAACCCCGTTTTCAACAGGAAACATTCTCCATTTTCACACAGTTCTAGCTCTTTGAATTCATCTTCCTTTTCAATAGGACAAGTTCCGAACATATAACTTCAGATTGATCTTTGAAAACAATCTTAGATTACCATTGGAATGTTGTCTGTAATGAAATTAGAAAACATGGTATTCGCGGTTAGTCTTCAGTGAGAAACGTTCATTTCTAACAGCGGGACTACAGAACCTTGATTTCAAGGATAGATTTCAAAGGGTAATTCAATGTTATACACAATTGAATTACAGAACTCCACTTACTCTGTTAGTTTTCTTGCACAATCTATGTTGTTATTGAAACAGCTTCTAATCTTTTCAGTTCACAGTTAGCTTTCATTAGTAAATGATTCTAGTACAAAATCGGCTAATAGCACATTGCATTCACTGTTAGTTTTCCAGGGGATAAGTTCTTCCTAGACAGCATGTTTACGGAACGTTGAATGGAACGTTGCTATTCATTGAGATATGTTCACTTAGAAAACAGGACTATGCAACATTGAATACAGGCTTAGTTAGGAAAGCGGATTGCTTTACAGTAGAGAACACGACGAAAAACATGATATTCACGAAGAGTTTTCAATGAGAAACGAAAGAATCCAAAATGTCCTGCTCTTTGAACCTTGGGATTTTTCAATACCAACTGATCCTACCAGATAACCGGTCAATGAAACTGTCAATTTCGCTTACTTTAAGAAGGGAATGGAGCTTACCACACAATACGATCATAGAACGTTGAATTCGCTCCTACTTTTGAAAGAGAATTGTTTATTGTACACCGTTTTCAACAGGAAACATTCTCCGTTTTCACAGAGTTCTAGCTCTTTGAATTCATCTTCCTTTTCAACAGGACAAGTTCCGAACATATAACTTCAGATTGAACTTTGAAAACAATCTTAGATTACCATTGGAATGTTGTCTGTAATGAAATTAGAAAACATGGTATTCGCGGTTAGTCTTCAGTGAGAAACGTTCATTTCTAACAGCGGGAGTACAGAACCTTGATTTCAAAGATAGATTTCAAAGGGTAATTCAATGTTATACACAATTGAATTACAGAACTCCACTTACTCTGTTAGTTTTCTTGCACAATCTATGTTGTTCTTGAAACAGCTTCTATTCTTTTCAGTTCACAGTTAGCTTTCATTAGTAAATGATTCTAGTACAAAATCCGCTAATAGCACATTGCATTCAGTGTTAGTTTTCCAGGGGATAAGTTCTTCCTAGACTACAGGTTTACGGCACGTTGACATGAACGTTACTATTCATTGAGAAATGTTCACTTAGAAAACAGGACCATGCAGCTTTGAATACAGGCTTAGTTAGGAAAGCGGATTGCTTTACAGTAGAGAACAGGACAGAACAACATGACATTCACGATGAGTTTTCAATGAGAAACGAGAGAAACCAAGATGTGCTACTCTTAGAATTCCTTGGGAATTTTGAATAGCAACTGATTCTACCAGATAACCGGTGAATGAAACTGTCAATTTCGCTTACTTTAAGAAGGGAATTGTCCTTCCTTCACAATATGATCATAGAACGTTGAATTCGCTCCTACTTTTGAAAGACAAATGTTTATTGTACACAGTTTTCAACAGGAAACATTCTCAGTATTGACACAGTTCTAGCTCTTTGAATTCATCTTTGTTTTCAATAGGAAATGTTCCGAGCATATAACTTCTGATCGAACTTTGAAAACAATCTTAGATTACCATTGGAATGTTGTCTGTAATGAAATTACAGAACATTGTATTTGCGGTTAGTCTTCAGTGAGAAACGTTCATTTCTAACAGCGGGACTACAGAACATTGATTTCAAGGATAGATTTCAAAGGGTAATTTAATGTTATACACAATTGAATTACAGAACTCCACTTACTCTGTTATTTTCTTGCACAATCTATGTTGTTATTGAAGCAGCTTGTAATCTTTTCAGTTCACAGTTAGCTTTCATTAGTAAATGATGCTAGTACAAAATTGGCTGATAGCACATTGCATTCACTGTTAGTTTTCCAGGGGATAAGTTCTTCCTAGACAACAGGTTTATGGCACGTTGAATTGAACGTTACTATTCATTGAGAAATGTTCACTTAGAATACAGGACTATACAATATTAAATACAGGCTTAGTTAGGAAAGGGATTGGCTTTACTGTAGAGGACAGGACAGAACAACATGACATTCACGATGAGTTTTCAATGAGGAACGAAAGAATCCATGATGTCCTACTCTTTGAATTCCTTGGGATTTTTCAATACCAACTGATCCTACCAGATAACCGGTGAATGAAACTGTCAATTACACTTACTTTAAGAAGGGAATGTTGCTTCCCACACAATACAATCATAGAACGTTGAATTCGCTCCTACTTTTGAAAGAGAATTGTTTATTGTACACCGTTTTCAACAGGAAACATTCTCCATTTTCAAATAGTTCTAGCTCTTTGAATTCCTCTTCATTTTCAATAGGACAAGTTCCGAACATATAACTTCAGATTGATCATTGAAAACAATCTTAGATTAACCTTGGAAAGTTGTCTGTAATGAAATTAGAAAACATGGTATTAGCGGTTAGTCTTCAGTGAGAAACGTTCATTTCTAACAGCGGGACTACACAACTTTGATTTCAAGGATAGATTTCATAGGGTAATTCAATGTTATACACAATTGAATTACAGAACTCCACTTACTCGGTTAGTTTTCTTGCACAATCTATGTTGTTATTGAAACAGCTTCTAATCTTTTCAGTTCACAGTTAGCTTTCATTAGTAAATGATGCTAGTACAAAATCGGCTAATAGCACATTGCATTCAGTGTTAGTTTTCCAGGGGATAAGTTCTTCCTAGACAACAGGTTTACGGCACGTTGACATGAACGTTACTATTCATTGAGAAATGTTCACTTAGAAAACAGGACTATGCAACATTGAATACCGGCTTAGTTAGGAAAGCGGATTGCTTTACAGTGGAGAACACGACAGAAAAACATGATATTCACGATGAGTTTTCAATGAGAAATGAAAGAATCCAAGATGTCCTACTCTTTGAATTCTTTGGGATTTTTCAATACCAACTTACCCTACCAGATAACCGGTGAATGAAACTGTCAATTACGCTTACTTTAAGAAGGGAATTGAGCTTCCTACACAACATGATCATAGAACGTTGAATTTGCTCCTACTTTTGAAAGAGAAATGTTTATTGTACACAGTTTTCAACAGGAAACATTCTCAGTATTGACACAGTTCTAGCTCTTTGAATTCATCTTTGTTTTCAAAGGAAATGTTCCGAGCATATAACTTCTGATCGAACTTTGAGAACAATCTTAGATTACCATTGGAATGTTGTCTGTAATGAAAGTACAGAACATTGTATTTGCGGTTAGTCTTCAGTGAGAAACGTTCATTTCTAACAGCGGGACTACAGAACTTTGATTTCAAGGATAGATTTCAAAGGGTAATTCAATGTTAACACTATTGAATTACAGAACTCCACTTACTCTGTTATTTTCTTGCACAATCTATGTTGTTATTGAAGCAGCTTGTAATCTTTTCAGTTCACAGTTAGCTTTCATTAGTAAATGATGCTGGTACAAAATCGGCTAATAGCACATTACATTCACTGTTAGTTTTCCAGGGGATAAGTTCTTCCTAGAAAACAGGTTTATGGCACGTTGAATTGAACGTTACTATTCATTGAGAAATGTTCACTTAGAATACAGGACTATGCAACATTAAATACAGGCTTAGTTAGGAAAGCGATTGGCTTTACAGTAGAGGACAGGACAGAACAACATGACATTCACGATGAGTTTTCAATGAGGAACGAAAGAATCCATGATGTCCTACTCTTTGAATTCCTTGGGATTTTTCAATACCAACTGATCCTACCAGATAACCGGTGAATGAAACTGTCAATTACGCTTACTTTAAGAAGAGAATGGAGCTTCCCAAACAATACGATCATAGAACGTTGAATTCCCTCCTACCTTTGAAAGAGAATTGTTTATTGAACCCCGTTTTCAACAGGAAACATTCTCCATTTTCACACAGTTCTAGCTCTTTGAATTCATCTTCCTTTTCAATAGGACAAGTTCCGAACATATAACTTCAGATTGATCTTTGAAAACAATCTTAGATTACCATTGGAATGTTGTCTGTAATGAAATTAGAAAACATGGTATTCGCGGTTAGTCTTCAGTGAGAAACGTTCCTTTCTAACAGCGGGACTACAGAACCTTGATTTCAAGGATAGATTTCAAAGGGTAATTCAATGTTATACACAATTGAATTACAGAACTCCACTTACTCTGTTAGTTTTCTTGCACAATCTATGTTGTTATTGAAACAGCTTCTAATCTTTTCAGTTCACAGTTAGCTTTCATTAGTAAATGATTCTAGTACAAAATCGGCTAATAGCACATTGAATTCACTGTTAGTTTTCCAGGGGTTAAGTTCTTCCTAGACAGCATGTTTACGGAACGTTGAATGGAACGTTGCTATTCATTGAGATATGTTCACTTAGAAAACAGGACTATGCAACATTGAATACAGGCTTAGTTAGGAAAGCGGATTGCTTTACAGTAGAGAACACGACGAAAAACATGATATTCACGAAGAGTTTTCAATGAGAAACGAAAGAATCCAAAATGTCCTGCTCTTTGAACCTTGGGATTTTTCAATACCAACTGATCCTACCAGATAACCGGTCAATGAAACTGTCAATTTCGCTTACTTTAAGAAAGGAAGGGAGCTTACCACACAATACGATCATAGAACGTTGAATTCGCTCCTACTTTTGAAAGAGAATTGTTTATTGTACACCGTTTTCAACATTAAACATTCTCCGTTTTCACACAGTTCTAGCTCTTTGAATTCATCTTCGTTTTCAATAGGACAAGTTCCGAACATATAACTTCAGATTGAACTTTGAAAACAATCTTAGATTACCATTGGAATGTTGTCTGTAATGAAATTAGAAAACATGGTATTCGCGGTTAGTCTTCAGTGAGAAACGTTCATTTCTAACAGCGGGAGTACAGAACCTTGATTTCAAAGATAGATTTCAAAGGGTAATTCAATGTTATACACAATTGAATTACAGAACTCCACTTACTCTGTTAGTTTTCTTGCACAATCTATGTTGTTCTTGAAACAGCTTCTAATCTTTTCAGTTCACAGTTAGCTTTCATTAGTAAATGATTCTAGTACAAAATCGGCTAATAGCACATTGCATTCAGTGTTAGTTTTCCAGGGGATAAGTTCTTCCTAGACTACAGGTTTACGGCACGTTGACATGAACGTTACTATTCATTGAGAAATGTTCACTTAGAAAGCAGGACCATGCAGCTTTGAATACAGGCTTAGTTAGGAAAGCGGATTGCTTTACAGTAGAGAACAGGACAGAACAACATGACATTCACGATGAGTTTTCAATGAGAAACGGAAGAAACCAAGATGTCCTACTCTAAGAATTCCTTGGGAATTTTGAATAACAACTGATCCTACCAGATAACCGGTGAATGAAACTGTCAATTATGCTTACTTTAAAAGGGAATTGTCCTTCCTTCACAATATGATCATAGAACGTTGAATTCGCTCCTACTTTTGAAAGAGAAATGTTTATTGTACACAGTTTTCAACAGGAAACATTCTCAGTATTAACACAGTTCTAGCTCTTTGAATTCATCTTTGTTTTCAATAGGAAATGTTCCGAGCATATAACTTCTGATCGAACTTTGAAAACAATCTTAGATTACCATTGGAATGTTGTCTGTAATGAAATTACAGAACATTGTATTTGCGGTTAGTCTTCAGTGAGAAACGTTCATTTCTAACAGCGGGACTACAGAACTTTGATTTCAAGGATAGATTTCATAGGGTAATTCAATGTTATACACAATTGAATTACAGAACTCCACTTACTCTGTTATTTTCTTGCACAATCTATGTTGTTATTGAAGCAGCTTGTAATCTTTTCAGTTCACAGTTAGCTTTCATTAGTAAATGATGCTAGTACAAAATCGGCTAATAGCACATTGCATTCACTGTTAGTTTTCCAGGGGATAAGTTCTTCCTAGACAACAGGTTTATGGCACGTTGAATTGAACGTTACTATTCATTGAGAAATGTTCACTTAGAATACAGGACTATGCAACATTAAATACAGGCTTAGTTAGGAAAGCGATTGGCTTTACAGTAGAGGACAGGACAGAACAACATGACATTCACGATGAGTTTTCAATGAGGTACGAAAGAATCCATGATGTCCTACTCTTTGAATTCCTTGGGATTTTTCAATACCAACTGATCCTACCAGATAACCGGTGAATGAAACTGTCAATTACACTTACTTTAAGAAGGGAATGTTGCTTCCCACACAATACGATCATAGAACGTTGAATTCGCTCCTACTTTTGAAAGAGAATTGTTTATTGTACACCGTTTTCAACAGGAAACATTCTCCATTTTCAAATAGTTCTAGCTCTTTGAATTCATCTTTGTTTTCAATAGGACAAGTTCCGAACATATAACTTCAGATTGAACTTTGAAAACAATCTTAGATTACCATTGGAATGTTGTCTGTAATGAAATTAGAAAACATGGTATTCGCGGTTAGTCTTCAGTGAGAAACGTTCATTTCTAACAGCGGGACTACAGAACCTTGATTTCAAGGATAGATTTCAAAGGGTAATTCAATGTTATACACAAATGAATTACAGAACTCCACTTACTCTGTTAGTTTTCTTGCACAATCTATGTTGTTCTTGAAACAGCTTCTAAACTTTTAAGTTCACAGTTTGGTTTCATTAGTAAATGATTCTAGTACAAAATCGGCTAATAGCACATTGCATTCACTGTTAGTTTTCCAGGGGATAAGTTCTTCCTTAGACAACAGGTTTACGGCACGTTGACTTGAACGTTACTATTAATTGAGAAATGTTCACTTAGAAAACAGGACTATGCAACATTAAATACAGGCTTAGTTAGGAAAGCGATTGGCTTTGCAGTAGAGGACAGGACAGAACAACATGACATTGACGATGAGTTTTCAATGAGGAACGAAAGAATCCATGGTGTCTTACTCTTTGAATTCCTTGGGATTTTTCAATACCAACTGATACTACCTGATAACCGGTGAATGAAACTGTCAATTACGCTTAATTTAAGAAGGGAATGGAGCTTCCCACACAATACGATCATAGAACGTTGAATTCCCTCCTACTTTTGAAAGAGAATTGTTTATTGTACCCCGTTTTCAACAGGAAACATTCTCCGTTTTCACACAGTTCTAGCTCTTTGAATTCATCTTTCTTTTCAATAGGACACGTTCCGAACATATAACTTCAGATTGAACTTTGAAAACAATCTTAGACTACCATTGGAATGTTGTCTGTAATGAAATTAGAAAACATGTTATTCGCGGTTAGTCTTCAGTGAGAAACGTTCATTTCTAACAGCGGGACTACAAAACTTTGATTTCAAAGGTAATTCAATGTTATACACAATTGTATTACAGAACTCCACTTACTCTGTTAGTTTTCTTGCACAATCGATGTTGTTATTGAAACAGCTTCTAATCTTTTCAGTTCACAGTTAGCTTTCATTAGGAAATGATGCTACTACAAAATTGGCTAATAGCACATTGCATTCACTGTTAGTTTTCCAGGGGATAAGTTCTTTCTAGACAGCCGGTTTACGGAACGTTGAATGGAAGGTTGCTATTCATTGAGATATGTTCACTTAGAAAACAGGACTATGCAACATTAAACACAGGCTTAGTTAGGAAAGCGATTGGCTTTACAGTAGAGAACAAGACAGGAAAACATGATATTCACGATGAGTTTTCAATGAGAAACGAAAGAATCCAAGATGTCCTACACTTTGAATTCCTTGGGATTTTTCAATACCAACTTATCCTACCAGATAACCGGTGAATGCAACTGTCAATTACGCTTACTTTAAGAAGGGAATTGGGCTTCCTACACAATACGATCATAGAACGTTGAATTCGGTCCTACTTTTGAAAGAGAAATGTTTATTGTACACAGTTTTCAACATGAAACATTCTCAGTATTGACACAGTTCTAGCTCTTTGAATTCATCTTTGTTTTCAATAGGAAATGTTGCGAGCTTATAAATTCTGATCGAACTTTGAAAACAATCTTAGATTACCATTGGAATGTTGTCTGTAATGAAATGAGAAAACATGGTATTCGCGGTTAGTCTTCAGTGAGAAACGTCCATTTCTAACAGCGGGACTACAGAACCTTGATTTCAAGGATAGATTTCAAAGGGTAATTCAATGTTATACACAATTGTATTACAGAACTCCACTTACTCTGTTAGTTTTCTTGGACAATCTATGTTGTTATTGAAACAGCTTCTAATGTTTTCAGTTCACAGTTAGCTTTCATTAGTAAATGATTCTAGTACAAAATCGGCTAAAAGCACATTGCATTCACTGTTAGTTTTCAGGGGATAAGTTCTTCCTAGACAGTATGTTTACGGAACGTTGAATGGAACGTTGCTGTTCATTGAGATATGTTCACTTAGAAAACAGGACTATGCAACACTGAATACAGGCTTAGTTAGGAAAGCGGATTGCTTTACAGTAGAGAACAGGATAGATCAACATGACATTCATGATGAGTTTTCAATGAGAAACGAAAGAAACCAAGATGTCTTACTCTTAGAATTCCTTGGGAATTTTGAATAGCAACTGATCCTACCAGATAACCGGTGAATGAAACTGTCAATTACGCTTACTTTAAGAAGGGAATTGTCCTTCCTTCACAATATGATCATAGAACGTTGAATTCGCTCCTACTTTTGAAAGAAAAATGTTTATTGTACACAGTTTTCAACAGGAAACATTCTCAGTATTGACACAGTTCTAGCTCTTTGAATTCATCTTTGTTTTCAATATGAAATGTTCTGAGCATATAACTTCTGATCGAACTTTGAAAACAATCTTACATTACCATTGGAATGTTGTCTGTAATGAAATTACAGTACATTGTATTTGCGGTTAGTCTTCAGTGCGAAACGTTCATTTCTAACAGCGGGACTACAGAACCTTGATTTCAAGGATAGATTTCAAAGGGTAATTCAATGTTATACACAATTGAATTACAGAACTCCACTTACTCTGTTAGTTTTCTTGCACAATCTTTGTTGTTCTTGAAACAGCTTGTAATCTTTTCAGTTCACAGTTAGCTTTCATTAGTAAATGATTCTAGTACAAAATTGGCTAATAGCACATTGCATTCACTGTTAGTTTTCCAGGGGATAAGTTCTTCCTAGACAGCAAGTTTACGGAACATTGAATTGAACGTTGCTATTCATTGAGATATGTTCACTTAGAAAACAGGACTCTGCAACATTGAATACAGGCTTAGTTAGGAAAGCAGATTGCTTTACAGTAGAGAACACGACGAAAAACATGATATTCACGATGAGTTTTCAATGAGAAACGAAAGAATCCAAAATGTCCTACTCTTTGAATTCCTTGGGATTTTTCAATACCAACCGATCCTACCAGATAACCGGTGAATGAAACTGTCAATTATGCTTACTTTAAGAAGGGAATGGAGCTTCCCACACAATACGTTCATAGAACGTTGAATTCGCTCCTACTTTTGAAAGAGAATTGTTTATTGTACACCGTTTTCAACAGGGAACATTCTCCGTTTTCACACAGTTCAAGCTCTTTGAATTCATCTTCGTTTTCAATAGGACAAGTTCCGAACATATAACTTCAGATTGAACTTTGAAAACAATCTTAGACTACCATTGGAATGTTGTCTGTAATGAAATTAGAAAACATGGTATTCGCGGTTAGTCTTCAGTGAGAAACGTTCATTTCTAACAGCGGGACTACAGAACTTTGATTTCAAGGATAGATTTCAAAGGGTAATTCAATGTTATACACAATTGAATTACAGAACTCCACTTACTCTGTTAGTTTTCTTGCCCAATCTATGTTGTTCTTGAAACAGCTTCTAATCTTTTCAGTTCAGTTAGCTTTCATTAGTAAATGATTCTAGTACAAAATTGGCTAATAGCACATTGCATACACTGTTAGTTTTCCAGGGGATAAGTTCTTCCTAGACTACAGGTTTACCGCACGTTGACTTGAACGTTACTATTCATTGAGAAATGTTCACTTAGAAAACAGGACCATGCAGCTTTGAATACAGGCTTAGTTAGGAAAGCGGATTGCTTTACAGTAGAGAACAGGACAGAACAACATGACATTCACGATGAGTTTTCAAAGAGGAACGAAAGATTCCATGATGTCCTACTCTTTGAATTCCTTGGGATTTTTCAATACCAACTGATCCTACCAGATAACCGGTGAATGAAACTGTCAATTACGCTTACTTTAAGAAGGGAATGGAGCTACCCACACAATACAATCATAGAACGTTGAATTCGCTCCTACTTTTGAAAGAGAATTGTTTATTGTACACCGTTTTCAACATTAAACATTCTCCGTTTTCACACAGTTCTAGCTCTTTGAATTCATCTTCGTTTTCAATAGGACAAGTTCCGAACATATAACTTCAGATTGAACTTTGAAAACAATCTTAGATTACCATTGGAATGTTGTCTGTAATGAAATTAGAAAACATGGTATTCGCGGTCAGTGTTCAGTGAGAAATGTTCATTTCTAAGAGCGGGACTACAGAACCTTGATTTCCAGGATAGATTTCAAAGGGTAATTCAATGTTATACACAATTGAATTACAGAACTCCACTTACTCTGTTAGATTTCTTGGACAATCTATGTTGTTATTGAAACAGCTTCTAATCTTTTCAGTTCACAGTTAGCTTTCATTAGTAAATGGTTCTAGTACAAAATCGGCTAATAGCACATTGCATTCACTGTTAGTTTTCCAGGGGATAAGTTCTTCCTAGACAACAGGTTTACGGAACGTTGACTTGAACGTTACTATTCATTGAGAAATGTTCACTTAGAAAACAGGACCATGCAGCTTTGAGTACTGGCTTAGTTAGGAAAGCGGATTGCTTTACAGTAGAGAACAGGACAGAACAACATGACATTCATGATGAGTTTTCAATGAGAAACGAATGAAACCAAGATGTCCTACTCTTAGAATTCCTTGGGAATTTTGAATAGCAACTGATCCTACCAGATAACCGGTGAATGAAACTGTCAATTACGCTTATTTTAAGAAGGGAATTGTCCTTCCTTCACAATATGATCATAGAACGTTGAATTCGCTCCTACTTTTGAAAGAAAAATGTTTATTGTACACAGTTTTCAACAGGAAACATTCTCAGTATTGACACAGTTCTAGCTCTTTGAATTCATCTTTGTTTTCAATATGAAATGTTCTGAGCATATAACTTCTGATCGAACTTTGAAAACAATCTTAGATTACCATTGGAATGTTGTCTGTAATGAAATTACAGTATATTGTATTTGCGGTTAGTTTTCAGTGAGAAACGTTCATTTCTAACAGCGGGACTACAGAACCTTGATTTCAAGGATAGATTTCAAAGGGTAATTCAATGTTATACACAATTGAATTACAGAACTCCACTTACTCTGTTAGTTTTCTTGCACAATCTATGTTGTTCTTGAAACAGCTTCTAATCTTTTCAGTTCACAGTTAGCTTTCATTAGTAAATGATTCTAGTACAAAATTGGCTAATAGCACATTGCATTCACTGTTAGTTTTCCAGGGGATAAGTTCTTCCTAGACAGCATGTTTACGGACCGTTGAATGGAACGTTGCTATTCATTGAGATATGTTCACTTAGAAAACAGGACTATGCAACATTGAATACAGGCTTAGTTAGGAAAGCGGATTGCTTTACAGTAGAGAACACGACGAAAAACGTGATATTCACGATGAGTTTTCAATGAGAAACGAAAGAATCCAAAATGTCCTACTCTTTGAATTCCTTGGGATTTTTCAATACCAACCGATCCTACCAGATAACCGTTGAATGAAACTGTCAATTACGCTTACTTTAAGAAGGGAATGGAGCTTCCCACACAATACGATCATAGAACGTTGAATTCGCTCCTACTTTTGAAAGAGAATTGTTTATTGTACACCGTTTTCAACAGGAAACATTCTCCGTTTTCACACAGTTCTAGCTCTTTGAATTCATCTTTGTTTTCAATAGGAAATGTTCCGAGCATATAACTTCTGATCGAACTTTGAAAACAATCTTAGATTACCATTGGAATGTTGTCTGTAATGAAATTACAGAACATTGTATTTGCGGTTAGTCTTCAGAGAGAAACGTTCATTTCTAACAGCGGGACTAAAGAACATTGATTTCAAGGATAGATTTCATAGGGTAATTCAATGTTATACACAATTGAATTACAGAACTCCACTTACTCTGTTATTTTCTTGCACAATCTATGTTGTTATTGAAGCAGCTTGTAATCTTTTCAGTTCACAGTTAGCTTTCATTAGTAAATGATGCTAGTACAAAATCGGCTAATAGCACATTGCATTCACTGTTAGTTTTCCAGGGGATAAGTTCTTCCTAGACAACAGGTTTATGGCACGTTGAATTGAACGTTACTATTCATTGAGAAATGTTCACTTAGAATACAGGACTATGCAACATTAAATACAGGCTTAGTTAGGAAAGCGATTGGCTTTACAGTAGAGGACAGGACAGAACAACATGACATTCACGATGAGTTTTCAATGAGGTACGAAAGAATCCATGATGTCCTACTCTTTGAATTCCTTGGGATTTTTCAATACCAACTGATCCTACCAGATAACCGGTGAATGAAACTGTCAATTACACTTACTTTAAGAAGGGAATGTTGCTTCCCACACAATACGATCATAGAACGTTGAATTCGCTCCTACTTTTGAAAGAGAATTGTTTATTGTACACCGTTTTCAACAGGAAACATTCTCCATTTTCAAATAGTTCTAGCTCTTTGAATTCCTCTTCGTAATCAATAGGACAAGTTCCGAACATATAACTTCAGATTGAACATTGAAAACAATCTTAGATTAACCTTGGAATGTTGTCTGTAATGTAATTAGAAAACATGGTATTAGCGGTTAGTCTTCAGTGAGAAACGTTCATTTCTAACAGCGGGACTACAGAACTTTGATTTCAAGGATAGATTTCATAGGGTAATTCAATGTTATACACAATTGAATTACAGAACTCCACTTACTCTGTTATTTTCTTGCACAATCTATGTTGTTATTGAAGCAGCTTGTAAACTTTTCAGTTCACAGTTAGCTTTCATTAGTAAATGATGCTAGTACAAAATCGGCTAATAGCACATTGCATTCACTGTTAGTTTTCCAGGGGATAAGTTCTTCCTAGACAACAGGTTTATGGCACGTTGAATTGAACGTTACTATTCATTGAGAAATGTTCACTTAGAAAACAGGACTATGCAACATTAAATACAGGCTTAGTTAGGAAAGCGATTGGCTTTACAGTAGAGGACAGGACAGAACAACATGACATGGACGATGAGTTTTCAATGAGGAACGAAAGAATCCATGATGTCTTACTCTTTGAATTCCTTGGGATTCTTCAATACCAACTGATCCTACCTGATAACCGGTGAATGAAACTGTCAATTACGCTTAATTTAAGAAGGGAATGGAGCTTCCCACACAATACGATCATAGAACGTTGAATTCGCTCCTACTTTTGAAAGAGAATTGTTTTTTGTTCCCCGTTTTCAACAGGAAACATTCTCCGTTTTCACACAGTTCTAGCTCTTTGAATTCATCTTTGTTTTCAATAGGACAAGTTCCGAACATATAACTTCAGATTGAACTTTGAAAACAATCTTAGATTACCATTGGAATGTTGTCTGTAATGAAATTAGAAAACATGGTATTCGCGGTTAGTCTTCAGTGAGAAACGTTCCTTTCTAACAGCGGGACTACAGAACCTTGATTTGAAGGATAGATTTCAAAGGGTAATTCAATGTTATACACAAATGAATTACAGAACTCCACTTACTCTGTTAGTTTTCTTGGACAATCTATGTTGTTCTTGAAACAGCTTCTAAACTTTTAAGTTCACAGTTTGGTTTCATTAGTAAATGATTCTAGTACAAAATCGGCTAATAGCACATTGCATTCACTGTTAGTTTTCCAGGGGATAAGTTCTTCCTTAGACAACAGGTTTACGGCACGTTGACTTGAACGTTACTATTAATTGAGAAATGTTCACTTAGAAAACAGGACTATGCAACATTAAATACAGGCTTAGTTTGGAAAGCGATTGGCTTTGCAGTAGAGGACAGGACAGAACAACATGACATTGACGATGAGTTTTCAATGAGGAACGAAAGAATCCATGGTGTCTTACTCTTTGAATTCCTTGGGATTTTTCAATACCAACTGATACTACCTGATAACCGGTGAATGAAACTGTCAATTACGCTTAATTTAAGAAGGGAATGGAGCTTCCCACACAATACGATCATAGAACGTTGAATTCGCTCCTACTTTTGAAAGAGAATTGTTTATTGTACCCCGTTTTCAACAGGAAACATTCTCCGTTTTCACACAGTTCTAGCTCTTTGAATTCATCTTTCTTTTCAATAGGACACGTTCCGAACATATAACTTCTGATCGAACTTTGAAAACAATCTTAGATTACCATTGGAATGTTGTCCGTAATGAAATGAGAAAACATGGTATTCGCGGTTAGTCTTCAGTGAGAAACGTTCATTTCTAACAGCGGGACTATAAAACTTTGATTTCAAAGGTAATTCAATGTTATACACAATTGAATTACAGAACTCCACTTACTCTGTTAGTTTTCTTGCACAATCGATGTTGTTATTGAAACAGCTTCTAATCTTTTCAGTTCACAGTTAGCTTTCATTAGGAAATGATGCTACTACAAAATTGGCTAATAGCACATTGCATTCACTGTTAGTTTTCCAGGGGATAAGTTCTTTCTAGACAGCCGGTTTACGGAACGTTGAATGGAAGGTTGCTATTCATTGAGATATGTTCACTTAGAAAACAGGACTATGCAACATTAAACACAGGCTTAGTTAGGAAAGCGATTGGCTTTACAGTAGAGAACAAGACAGGAAAACATGATATTCACGATGAGTTTTCAATGAGAAACGAAAGAATCCAAGATGTCCTACACTTTGAATTCCTTGGGATTTTTCTATACCAACTTATCCTACCAGATAACCGGTGAATGCAACTGTCAATTACGCTTACTTTAAGAAGGGAATTGAGCTTCCTACACAATACGATCATAGAACGTTGAATTCGGTCCTACTTTTGAAAGAGAAATGTTTATTGTACACAGTTTTCAACAGGAAACATTCTCAGTATTGACACAGTTCTAGCTCTTTGAATTCATCTTTGTTTTCAATAGGAAATGTTGCGAGCTTATAAATTCTGATCGAACTTTGAAAACAATCTTAGATTACCATTGGAATGTTGTCTGTAATGAAATGAGAAAACATGGTATTCGCGGTTAGTCTTCAGTGAGAAACGTCCATTTCTAACAGCGGGACTACAGAACCTTGATTTCAAGGATAGATTTCAAAGGGTAATTCAATGTTATACACAATTGTATTACAGAACTCCACTTACTCTGTTAGTTTTCTTGGACAATCTATGTTGTTATTGAAACAGCTTCTAATGTTTTCAGTTCACAGTTAGCTTTCATTAGTAAATGATTCTAGTACAAAATCGGCTAAAAGCACATTGCATTCACTGTTAGTTTTCAGGGGATAAGTTCTTCCTAGACAGTATGTTTACGGAACGTTGAATGGAACGTTGCTGTTCATTGAGATATGTTCACTTAGAAAACAGGACTATGCAACACTGAATACAGGCTTAGTTAGGAAAGCGGATTGCTTTACAGTAGAGAACAGGATAGAACAACATGACATTCATGATGAGTTTTCAATGAGAAACGAAAGAAACCAAGATGTCTTACTCTTAGAATTCCTTGGGAATTTTGAATAGCAACTGATCCTACCAGATAACCGGTGAATGAAACTGTCAATTACGCTTACTTTAAGAAGGGAATTGTCCTTCCTTCACAATATGATCATAGAACGTTGAATTCGCTCCTACTTTTGAAAGAAAAATGTTTATTGTACACAGATTTCAACAGGAAACATTCTCAGTATTGACACAGTTCTAGCTCTTTGAATTCATCTTTGTTTTCAATATGAAATGTTCTGAGCATATAACTTCTGATCGAACTTTGAAAACAATCTTACATTACCATTGGAATGTTGTCTGTAATGAAATTACAGTACATTGTATTTGCGGTTAGTCTTCAGTGCGAAACGTTCATTTCTAACAGCGGGACTACAGAACCTTGATTTCAAGGATAGATTTCAAAGGGTAATTCAATGTTATACACAATTGAATTACAGAACTCCACTTACTCTGTTAGTTTTCTTGCACAATCTTTGTTGTTCTTGAAACAGCTTGTAATCTTTTCAGTTCACAGTTAGCTTTCATTAGTAAATGATTCTAGTACAAAATCGGCTAATAGCACATTGCATTCACTGTTAGTTTTCCAGGGGATAAGTTCTTCCTAGACAGCATGTTTACGGAACGTTGAATGGAACGTTGCTATTCATTGAGATATGTTCACTTAGAAAACAGGACTCTGCAACATTGAATACAGGCTTAGTTAGGAAAGCAGATTGCTTTACAGTAGAGAACACGACAAAAAACATGATATTCACGATGAGTTTTCAATGAGAAACGAAAGAATCCAAAATGTCCTACTCTTTGAATTCCTTGGGATTTTTCAATACCAACCGATCCTACCAGATAACCGTTGAATGAAACTGTCAATTACGCTTACTTTAAGAAGGGAATGGAGCTTCCCACACAATACGATCATAGAACGTTGAATTCGCTCCTACTTTTGAAAGAGAATTGTTTATTGTACACCGTTTTCAACAGGAAACATTCTCCGTTTTCACACAGTTCTAGCTCTTTGAATTCATCTTTGTTTTCAATAGGAAATGTTCCGAGCATATAACTTCTGATCGAACTTTGAAAACAATCTTAGATTACCATTGGAATGTTGTCTGTAATGAAATTACAGAACATTGTATTTGCGGTTAGTCTTCAGAGAGAAACGTTCATTTCTAACAGCGGGACTACAGAACATTGATTTCAAGGATAGATTTCAAAGGGTAATTCAATGTTATACACAATTGAATTACAGAACTCCACTTACTCTGTTATTTTCTTGCACAATCTATGTTGTTATTGAAGCAGCTTGTAATCTTTTCAGTTCACAGTTAGCTTTCATTAGTAAATGATGCTAGTACAAAATCGGCTAATAGCACATTGCATTCACTGTTAGTTTTCCAGGGGATAAGTTCTTCCTAGACAACAGGTTTATGGCACGTTGAATTGAACGTTACTATTCATTGAGAAATGTTCACTTAGAATACAGGACTATGCAACATTAAATACAGGCTTAGTTAGGAAAGCGATTGGCTTTACAGTAGAGGACAGGACAGAACAACATGACATTCACGATGAGTTTTCAATGAGGTACGAAAGAATCCATGATGTCCTACTCTTTGAATTCCTTGGGATTTTTCAATACCAACTGATCCTACCTGATAACCGGTGAATGAAACTGTCAATTACGCTTAATTTAAGAAGGGAATGGAGCTTCCCACACAATACGATCATAGAACGTTGAATTCGCTCCTACTTTTGAAAGAGAATTGTTTTTTGTTCACCGTTTTCAACAGGAAACATTCTCCGTTTTCACACAGTTCTAGCTCTTTGAATTCATCTTTGTTTTCAATAGGACAAGTTCCGAACATATAACTTCAGATTGAACTTTGAAAACAATCTTAGATTACCATTGGAATGTTGTCTGTAATGAAATTAGAAAACATGGTATTCGCGGTTAGTCTTCGGTGAGAAACGTTCCTTTCTAACAGCGGGACTACAGAACCTTGATTTGAAGGATAGATTTCAAAGGGTAATTCAATGTTATACACAAATGAATTACAGAACTCCACTTACTCTGTTAGTTTTCTTGGACAATCTATGTTGTTCTTGAAACAGCTTCTAAACTTTTAAGTTCACAGTTTGGTTTCATTAGTAAATGATTCTAGTACAAAATCGGCTAATAGCACATTGCATTCACTGTTAGTTTTCCAGGGGATAAGTTCTTCCTTAGACAACAGGTTTACGGCACGTTGACTTGAACGTTACTATTAATTGAGAAATGTTCACTTAGAAAACAGGACTATGCAACATTAAATACAGGCTTAGTTTGGAAAGCGATTGGCTTTGCAGTAGAGGACAGGACAGAACAACATGACATTGACGATGAGTTTTCAATGAGGAACGAAAGAATCCATGGTGTCTTACTCTTTGAATTCCTTGGGATTTTTCAATACCAACTGATACTACCTGATAACCGGTGAATGAAACTGTCAATTACGCTTAATTTAAGAAGGGAATGGAGCTTCCCACACAATACGATCATAGAACGTTGAATTCGCTCCTACTTTTGAAAGAGAATTGTTTATTGTACCCCGTTTTCAACAGGAAACATTCTCCGTTTTCACACAGTTCTAGCTCTTTGAATTCATCTTTCTTTTCAATAGGACACGTTCCGAACATATAACTTCAGATTGAACTTTGAAAACAATCTTAGACTACCATTGGAATGTTGTCTGTAATGAAATTAGAAAACATGGTATTCGCGGTTAGTCTTCAGTGAGAAACGTTCATTTCTAACAGCGGGACTACAAAACTTTGATTTCAAAGGTAATTCAATGTTATACACAATTGTATTACAGAACTCCACTTACTCTGTTAGTTTTCTTGCACAATCGATGTTGTTATTGAAACAGCTTCTAATCTTTTCAGTTCACAGTTAGCTTTCATTAGGAAATGATGCTACTACAAAATTGGCTAATAGCACATTGCATTCACTGTTAGTTTTCCAGGGGATAAGTTCTTTCTAGACAGCCGGTTTACGGAACGTTGAATGGAAGGTTGCTATTCATTGAGATATGTTCACTTAGAAAACAGGACTATGCAACATTAAACACAGGCTTAGTTAGGAAAGCGATTGGCTTTACAGTAGAGAACAAGACAGGAAAACATGATATTCACGATGAGTTTTCAATGAGAAACGAAAGAATCCAAGATGTCCTACACTTTGAATTCCTTGGGATTTTTCAATACCAACTTATCCTACCAGATAACCGGTGAATGCAACTGTCAATTACGCTTACTTTAAGAAGGGAATTGAGCTTCCTACACAATACGATCATAGAACGTTGAATTCGGTCCTACTTTTGAAAGAGAAATGTTTATTGTACACAGTTTTCAACAGGAAACATTCTCAGTATTGACACAGTTCTAGCTCTTTGAATTCATCTTTGTTTTCAATAGGAAATGTTGCGAGCTTATAAATTCTGATCGAACTTTGAAAACAATCTTAGATTACCATTGGAATGTTGTCTGTAATGAAATGAGAAAACATGGTATTCGCGGTTAGTCTTCAGTGAGAAACGTCCATTTCTAACAGCGGGACTACAGAACCTTGATTTCAAGGATAGATTTCAAAGGGTAATTCAATGTTATACACAATTGTATTACAGAACTCCACTTACTCTGTTAGTTTTCTTGGACAATCTATGTTGTTATTGAAATAGCTTCTAATGTTTTCAGTTCACAGTTAGCTTTCATTAGTAAATGATTCTAGTACAAAATCGGCTAAAAGCACATTGCATTCACTGTTAGTTTTCAGGGGATAAGTTCTTCCTAGACAGTATGTTTACGGAACGTTGAATGGAACGTTGCTGTTCATTGAGATATGTTCACTTAGAAAACAGGACTATGCAACACTGAATACAGGCTTAGTTAGGAAAGCGGATTGCTTTACAGTAGAGAACAGGATAGAACAACATGACATTCATGATGAGTTTTCAATGAGAAACGAAAGAAACCAAGATGTCTTACTCTTAGAATTCCTTGGGAATTTTGAATAGCAACTGATCCTACCAGATAACCGGTGAATGAAACTGTCAATTACGCTTACTTTAAGAAGGGAATTGTCCTTCCTTCACAATATGATCATAGAACGTTGAATTCGCTCCTACTTTTGAAAGAAAAATGTTTATTGTACACAGATTTCAACAGGAAACATTCTCAGTATTGACACAGTTCTAGCTCTTTGAATTCATCTTTGTTTTCAATATGAAATGTTCTGAGCATATAACTTCTGATCGAACTTTGAAAACAATCTTACATTACCATTGGAATGTTGTCTGTAATGAAATTACAGTACATTGTATTTGCGGTTAGTCTTCAGTGCGAAACGTTCATTTCTAACAGCGGGACTACAGAACCTTGATTTCAAGGATAGATTTCAAAGGGTAATTCAATGTTATACACAATTGAATTACAGAACTCCACTTACTCTGTTAGTTTTCTTGCACAATCTATGCTGTTATTGAAACAGCTTGTAATCTTTTCAGTTCACAGTTAGCTTTCATTAGTAAATGATTCTAGTACAAAATCGGCTAATAGCACATTGCATTCACTGTTAGTTTTCCAGGGGATAAGTTCTTCCTAGACAGCATGTTTACGGAACGTTGAATGGAACGTTGCTATTCATTGAGATATGTTCACTTAGAAAACAGGACTCTGCAACATTGAATACAGGCTTAGTTAGGAAAGCGGATTGCTTTACAGTAGAGAACACGACGAAAAACATGATATTCACCATGAGTTTTCAATGAGAAACGAAAGAATCCAAAATGTCCTACTCTTTGAATTCCTTGGGATTTTTCAATACCAACCGATCCTACCAGATAACCGGTGAATGAAACTGTCAATTACGCTTACTTTAAGAAGGGAATGGAGCTTCCCACACAATACGTTCATAGAACGTTGAATTCGCTCCTACTTTTGAAAGAGAATTGTTTATTGTACACCGTTTTCAACAGGGAACATTCTCCGTTTTCACACAGTTCAAGCTCTTTGAATTCATCTTCGTTTTCAATAGGACAAGTTCCGAACATATAACTTCAGATTGAACTTTGAAAACAATCTTAGACTACCATTGGAATGTTGTCTGTAATGAAATTAGAAAACATGGTATTCGCGGTTAGTCTTCAGTGAGAAACGTTCATTTCTAACAGCGGGACTACAGAACTTTGATTTCAAGGATAGATTTCAAAGGGTAATTCAATGTTATACACAATTGAATTACAGAACTCCACTTACTCTGTTAGTTTTCTTGCACAATCTATGTTGTTCTTGAAACAGCTTCTAATCTTTTCAGTTCAGTTAGCTTTCATTAGTAAATGATTCTAGTACAAAATTGGCTAATAGCACATTGCATTCACTGTTAGTTTTCCAGGGGATAAGTTCTTCCTAGACAACAGGTTTACGGCACGTTGACTTGAACGTTACTATTCATTGAGAAATGTTCACTTAGAAAACAGGACCATGCAGCTTTGAGTACAGGCTTAGTTAGGAAAGCGGATTGCTTTACAGTAGAGAACAGGACAGAACAACATGACATTCACGATGAGTTTTCAATGAGAAACGAAAGAAACCATGATGTCCTACTCTTTGAATTCCTTGGGATTTTTCAATAGCCAACTGATCCCTACCAGATAACCGGTGAATGAAACTGTCAATTACGCTTACTTTAAGAAGGGAATTGTCCTTCCTTCACAATATGATCATAGAACGTTGAATTCGCTCCTACTTTTGAAAGAAAAATGTTTATTGTACACAGTTTTCAACAGGAAACATTCTCAGTATTGACACAGTTCTAGCTCTTTGAATTCATCTTTGTTTTCAATATGAAATGTTCTGAGCATATAACTTGTGATCGAACTTTGAAAACAATCTTAGATTACCATTGGAATGTTGTCTGTAATGAAATTACAGTATATTGTATTTGCGGTTAGTTTTCAGTGAGAAACGTTCATTTCTAACAGCGGGACTACAGAACCTTGATTTCAAGGATAGATTTCAAAGGGTAATTCAATGTTATACACAATTGAATTACAGAACTCCACTTACTCTGTTAGTTTTCTTGCACAATCTATGTTGTTCTTGAAACAGCTTCTAATCTTTTCAGTTCACAGTTAGCTTTCATTAGTAAATGATTCTAGTACAAAATTGGCTAATAGCACATTGCATTCACTGTTAGTTTTCCAGGGGATAAGTTCTTCCTAGACAGCATGTTTACGGACCGTTGAATGGAACGTTGCTATTCATTGAGATATGTTCACTTAGAAAACAGGACTATGCAACATTGAATACAGGCTTAGTTAGGAAAGCGGATTGCTTTACAGTAGAGAACACGACGAAAAACGTGATATTCACGATGAGTTTTCAATGAGAAACGAAAGAATCCAAAATGTCCTACTCTTTGAATTCCTTGGGATTTTTCAATACCAACCGATCCTACCAGATAACCGGTGAATGAAACTGTCAATTACGCTTACTTTAAGAAGGGAATGGAGCTTCCCACACAATACGATCATAGAACGTTGAATTCGCTCCTACTTTTGAAAGAGAATTGTTTATTGTACACCGTTTTCAACAGGAAACATTCTCCGTTTTCACACAGTTCTAGCTCTTTGAATTCATCTTTGTTTTCAATAGGAAATGTTCCGAGCATATAACTTCTGATCGAACTTTGAAAACAATCTTAGATTACCATTGGAATGTTGTCTGTAATGAAATTACAGAACATTGTATTTGCGGTTAGTCTTCAGAGAGAAACGTTCATTTCTAACAGCGGGACTACAGAACATTGATTTCAAGGATAGATTTCAAAGGGTAATTCAATGTTATACACAATTGAATTACAGAACTCCACTTACTCTGTTATTTTCTTGCACAATCTATGTTGTTATTGAAGCAGCTTGTAATCTTTTCAGTTCACAGTTAGCTTTCATTAGTAAATGATGCTAGTACAAAATCGGCTAATAGCACATTGCATTCACTGTTAGTTTTCCAGGGGATAAGTTCTTCCTAGACAACAGGTTTATGGCACGTTGAATTGAACGTTACTATTCATTGAGAAATGTTCACTTAGAAAACAGGTCTATGCAACATTAAATACAGGCTTATTTAGGAAAGCGATTGGCTTTACAGTAGAGGACAGGACAGAACAACATGACATTCACGATGAGTTTTCAAAGAGGAATGAAAGAATCCATGATGTCCTACTCTTTGAATTCCTTGGGATTTTTCAATACCAACTGATCCTACCAGATAACCGGTGAATGAAACTGTCAATTACGTTTACTTTAAGAAGGGAATGGAGCTACCCACACAATACGAACATAGAACGTTGAATTCGCTCCTACTTTTGAAAGAGAATTGTTTATTGTACACCGTTTTCAACAGGAAACATTCTCCATTTTCACACAGTTCTAGCTCTTTGAATTCATCTTCGTTTTCAATAGGACAAGTTCCGAACATATAACTTCAGATTGAACTTTGAAAACAATCTTAGATTACCATTGGAATGTTGTCTGTAATGAAATTAGAAAACATGGTATTCGCGGTCAGTCTTAAGTGAGAAATGTTCATTTCTAAGAGCGGGACTACAGAACCTTGATTTCAAGGATAGATTTCAAAGGGTAATTCAATGTTAACACTATTGAATTACAGAACTCCCCTTACTCTGTTATTTTCTTGCACAATCTATGTTGTTATTGAAGCAGCTTGTAATCTTTTCAGTTCACAGTTAGCTTTCATTAGTAAATGATGCTAGTACAAAATCGGCTAATAGCACATTGCATTCACTGTTAGTTTTCCAGGGGATAAGTTCTTCCTAGAAAACAGGTTTATGGCACGTTGAATTGAACGTTACTATTCATTGAGAAATGTTCACTTAGAAAACAGGTCTATGCAACATTAAATACAGGCTTATTTAGGAAAGCGATTGGCTTTACAGTAGAGGACAGGACAGAACAACATGACATTCACGATGAGTTTTCAAAGAGGAACGAAAGAATCCATGATGTCCTACTCTTTGAATTCCTTGGGATTTTTCAATACCAACTGATCCTACCAGATAACCGGTGAATGAAACTGTCAATTACGCTTACTTTAAGAAGGGAATGGAGGTACCCACACAATACGAACATAGAACGTTGAATTCGCTCCTACTTTTGAAAGAGAATTGTTTATTGTACACCGTTTTCAACAGGAAACATTCTCCGTTTTCACACAGTTCTAGCTCTTTGAATTCATCTTCGTTTTCAATAGGACAAGTTCCGAACATATAACTTCAGATTGAACTTTGAAAACAATCTTAGATTACCATTGGAATGTTGTCTGTAATGAAATTAGAAAACATGGTATTCGCGGTCAGTCTTCAGTGAGAAATGTTCATTTCTAAGAGCGGGACTACAGAACCTTGATTTCAAGGATAGATTTCAAAGGGTAATTCAATGTTATACACAATTGAATTACAGAACTCCACTTACTCTGTTAGTTTTCTTGGACAATCTATGTTGTTATTGAAACAGCTTCTAATCATTTCAGTTCACAGTTAGCTTTCATTAGTAAATGATTCTAGTACAAAATCGGCTAAAAGCACATTGCATTCACTGTTAGTTTTCCAGGGGATAAGTTCTTCCTAGACAGTATGTTTACGGAACGTTGAATGGAACGTTGCTGTTTATTGAGATATGTTCACTTAGAAAACAGGACTATGCAACACTGAATACAGGCTTAGTTAGGAAAGCGGATTGCTTTACAGTAGAGAACATGACAAAAAACATGATATTCACGATGAGTTTTCAATGAGAAACAAAGGATCCAAAATGTCCTACTCTTTGAACCTTGGGATTTTTCAATACCAACTGATCCTACCAGATAACCGGTGAATGAAACTGTCAATTACGCTTAATTTAAGAAGCGAATGGAGCTTCCCACACAATACGATCATAGAACGTTGAATCCGCTCCTACTTTTGAAAGAGAATTGTTTATTGTACACCGTTTTCAACAGGAAACATTCTCCGTTTTCACACAGTTCAAGCTCTTTGAATTCAGCTTCGTTTTCAATAGGACAAGTTCCGAACATATAACTTCAGATTGAACTTTGAAAACAATCTTAGATTACCATTGGAATGTTGTTTGTAATGAAATTAGAAAACATGGTATTCGCAGTTAGTCTTCAGTGAGAAACGTTCATTTCTAACAGCGGGACTACAGAACCCTGATTTCAAGGATAGATTTCAAAGGGTAATTCAATGTTATACACAATTGAATTACAGAACTCCACTTACTCTGTTAGTTTTCTTGCACAATCTATGTTGTTCTTGAAACAGCTTCTAATCTTTTCAGTTCACAGTTAGCTTTCATTAGTAAATGATTCTAGTACAAAATCGGCTAATAGCACATTGCATTCACTGTTAGTTTTCCAGGGGATAAGTTCTTCCTAGACAGCATGTTTACGGAACGTTGAATGGAACGTTGCTATTCATTGAGATATGCTCACTTAGAAAACAGGACTATGCAACATTGAATACAGGCTTAGTTAGGAAAGCGGATTGCTTTACAGTAGAGAACACGACGAAAAACATGATATTCCCGATGAGTTTTCAATGAGAAACGAAAGAATCAAAAATGTCCTACTCTTTGAATTCCTTGGGATTTTTCAATACCAACCGATCCTACCAGATAACCGGTGAATGAAACTGTCAATTACGCTTACTTTTAGAAGGGAATGGAGCTTCCCACACAATACGATCATAGAACGTTGAATTCGCTCCTACTTTTGAAAGAGAATTGTTTATTGTACACCGTTTTCAACAGGGAACATTCTCCGTTTTCACACAGTTCTAGCTCTTTGAATTCATCTTCGTTTTCAATAGGACAAGTTCCGAACATATAACTTCAGATTGAACTTTGAAAACAATCTTAGATTACCATTGGAATGTTGTCTGTAATGAAATTAGAAAACATGGTATTCGCGGTTAGTCTTCAGTGAGAAACGTGCATTTCTAACAGCGGGACTACAGAACTTTGATTTCAAGGATAGATTTCAAAGGGTAATTCAATGTTATACACAATTGAATTACAGAACTCCACTTACTCTGTTAGTTTTCTTGCACAATCTATGTTGTTCTTGAAACAGCTTCTAATCTTTTCAGTTCACAGTTAGCTTTCATTAGTAAATGATGCTAGCACAAAATCGGCTAATAGCACATTGCATTCAGTGTTAGTTTTCCAGGGGATAAGTTCTTCCTAGACTACAGGTTTACCGCACGTTGACTTGAACGTTACTATTCATTGAGAAATGTTCACTTAGAAAACAGGACCATGCAGCTTTGAATACAGGCTTAGTTAGGAAAGCGGATTGCTTTACAGTAGAGAACAGGACAGAACAACATGACATTCACGATGAGTTTTCAATGAGAAACGAAAGAAACCAAGATGTCCTACTCTTAGAATTCCTTGGGAATTTTGAATAGCAACTGATCCTACCAGATCACCGGTGAATGAAACTGTCAATTTCGCTTACTTTAAGAAGGGAATTGTCCTTCCTTCACAATATGATCATAGAACGTTGAATTCGCTCCTACTTTTGAAAGAGAAATGTTTATTGTACACAGTTTTCAACAGGAAACATTCTCAGTAATAACACAGTTCTAGCTCTTTGAATTCATCTTTGTTTTCAATAGGAAATGTGCCGAGCATATAACTTCTGATCGAACTTTGAAAACAATCTTAGATTACCATTGGAATGTTGTCTGTAATAAAATTACAGAACATTGTATTTGCGGTTAGTCTTCAGTGAGAAACGTTCATTTCTAACAGCGGGACTACAGAACATTGATTTCAAGGATAGATTTCAAAGGGTAATTCAATGTTAACACTATAGAATTACAGAACTCCACTTACTCTGTTATTTTCTTGCACAATCTATGTTGTTATTGAAGCAGCTTGTAATCTTTTCAGTTCACAGTTAGCTTTCATTAGTAAATGATGCTAGTACAAAATCGGCTAATAGCACATTGCATTCACTGTTAGTTTTCCAGGGGATAAGTTCTTCCTAGAAAACAGGTTTATGGCACGTTGAATTGAACGTTACTATTCATTGAGAAATGTTCACTTAGAAAACAGGTCTATGCAACATTAAATACAGGCTTAGTTAGGAAAGCGATTGGCTTTACAGTAGAGGACAGGACAGAACAACATGACATTCACGATGAGTTTTCAATGAGGAACGAAAGAATCCATGATGTCCTACTCTTTGAATTCCTTGGGATTTTTCAATACCAACTGATCCTACCAGATAACCGGTGAATGAAACTGTCAATTACGCTTACTTTAAGAAGGGAATGGAGCTACCCACACAATACGATCATAGAACGTTGAATTCGCTCCTACTTTTGAAAGAGAATTGTTTATTGTACACCGTTTTCAACAGGAAATATTCTCCGTTTTCACACAGTTCTAGCTCTTTGAATTCATCTTCGTTTTCAATAGGACAAGTTCCGAACATATAACTTCAGATTGAACTTTGAAAACAATCTGAGATTACCATTGGAATGTTGTCTGTAATGAAATTAGAAAACATGGTATTCGCGGTCAGTCTTCAGTGAGAAATGTTCATTTCTAAGAGCGGGACTACAGAACCTTGATTTCAAGGATAGATTTCAAAGGGTAATTCAATGTTATACACAATTGAATTACAGAACTCCACTTACTCTGTTAGTTTTCTTGCACAATCTATGTTGTTATTGAAACAGCTTCTAATCTTTTCAGTTCACAGTTAGCTTTCATTAGTAAATGATTCTAGTACAAAATTGGCTAATAGCACATTGCATTCACTGTTAGTTTTCCAGGGGATAAGTTCTTCCTAGACTACAGGTTTACCGCACGTTGAATTGAACGTTACTATTCATTGAGAAATGTTCACTTAGAAAACAGGTCTATGCAACATTAAATACAGGCTTAGTTAGGAAAGCGATTGGCTTTACAGTAGAGGACAGGACAGAACAACATGACCTTCACGATGAGTTTTCAAAGAGGAATGAAAGAATCCATGATGTCCTACTCTTTGAACCTTGGGATTTTTCAATACCAACTGATCCTACCAGATAACCGGTGAATGAAACTGTCAATTACGCTTACTTTAAGAAGGGAATGGAGCTACCCACACAATACGATCATAGAACGTTGAATTCGCTCGTACTTTTCAAAGAGAATTGTTTATTGTACACCGTTTTCAACAGGAAACATTCTCCATTTTCAAATAGTTCTAGCTCTTTGAATTCCTCTTCGTTTTCAATAGGACAAGTTCCGAACATATAACTTCAGATTGAACATTGAAAACAATCTTAGATTAACCTTGGAATGTTGTCTGTAATGAAATTAGAAAACATGGTATTAGCGGTTAGTCTTCAGTGAGAAACGTTCATTTCTAACAGCGGGACTACAGAACTTTGATTTCAAGGATAGATTTCATAGGGTAATTCAATGTTATACACAATTGAATTACAGAACTCCACTTACTCGGTTAGTTTTCTTGCACAATCTATGTTGTTATTGAAACAGCTTCTAATCTTTTCAGTTCACAGTTAGCTTTCATTAGTAAATGATGCTAGTACAAAATCGGCTTATTGCACATTGCATTCACTGTTAGTTTTCCAGGGCATAAGTTCTTCCAGACAGCAAGTTTACGGAACATTGAATTGAACGTTGCTATTCATTGAGATATGTTCACTTAGAAAACAGGACTATGCAACATTGAATACAGGCTTAGTTAGGAAAGCGGATTGCTTTACAGTGGAGACACGACAGAAAAACATGATATTCACGATGAGTTTTCAATGAGAAATGAAAGAATCCAAGATGTCCTACTCTTTGAGTTCTTTGGGATTTTTCAATACCAACTTACCCTACCAGATAACCGGTGAATGAAACTGTCAATTACGCTTACTTTAAGAAGGGAATTGAGCTTCCTACACAACATGATCATAGAATGTTGAATTTGCTCCTACTTTTGAAAGAGAAATGTTTATTGTATACAGTTTTCAACAGGAAACATTCTCAGTATTGACACAGTTCTAGCTCTTTGAATTCATCTTTGTTTTCAAAAGAAAATGTTCCGAGCATATAACTTCTGATCGAACTTTGAAAACAATCTTAGATTACCATTGGAATGTTGCCTCTAATGAAATTACAGAACACTGTATTTGCGGTTAGTCTTCTTTGAGAAACGTTCATTTCTAACAGCGGGACTACAGAACTTTGATTTCAAGGATAGATTTCAAAGGGTAATTCAATGTTAACACTATTGAATTACAGAACTCCACTTACTCTGTTATTTTCTTGCACAATCTATGTTGTTACTGAAGCAGCTTGTAATCTTTTCAGTTCACAGTTAGCTTTCATTAGTAAATGATGCTGGTACAAAATCGGCTAATAGCACATTACATTCACTGTTAGTTTTCCAGGGGATAAGTTCTTCCTAGAAAACAGGTTTATGGCACGTTGAATTGAACGTTACTATTCATTGAGAAATGTTCACTTAGAAAACAGGACTATGCAACATTAAATACAGGCTTAGTTAGGAAAGCGATTGGTTTTACAGTAGAGGACAGGACAGAACAACATGACATTCACGATGAGTTTTCAATGAGAAACGAAAGAAACCAAGATGTCCTACTCTTAGAATTCCTTGGGAATTTTGAATAGCAACTGATCCTACCAGATAACAGGTGAATGAAACTGTCAATTACGCTTACTTTAAGAAGGGAATTGTCCTTCCTTCACAATATGATCATAGAACGTTGAATTTGCTCCTACTTTTGAAAGACAAATGTTTATTGTACACAGTTTTCAACAGGAAACATTCTCAGTATTGACACAGTTCTAGCTCTTTGAATTCATCTTTGTTTTCAATAGGAAATGTTCCGAGCATATAACTTCTGATCGAACTTTGAAAACAATCTTACATTACCATTGGAATGTTGTCTGTAATGAAACTACAGAACATTGTATTTGCGGTTGGTCTTCAGTGAGAAATGTTCATTTCTAACAGCGGGACTACAGAACCTTGATTTCAAGGATAGATTTCAAAGGGTAATTCAATGTTAACACTATTGAATTACAGAACTCCACTTACTCTGTTATTTTCTTGCACAATCTATGTTGTGATTGAAGAAGCTGGTAATCTTTTCAGTTCACAGTTAGCTTTCATTAGTAAATGATGCTAGTACAAAATCGGCTAATAGCACATTGCATTCACTGTTAGTTTTCCAGGGGATAAGTTCTTCCTAGACAATAGGTTTATGGCACGTTGAATTGAACGTTACTATTCATTGAGAAATGTTCACTTAGAAAACAGGACTATGCAACATTAAATACAGGCTTAGTTAGGAAAGCGATAGGCTTTATAGAAGAGGACAGGACTGAACATGACATTCAAGATGAGTTTTCAATGAGGAACGAAAGAATCCATGATGTCCAACTCTTTGAATTCCTTGGGATTTTTCAATACCAACTGATCCTACCAGATAACCGGTGAATGAAACTGTCAATTACGCTTACTTTAAGAAGGGAATGGAGCTTCACACACAATACGATCATAGAACATAGAATTCGCTCCTACTTATGAAAGAGAATTGTTTATTGTACACCGTTTTCAACAGGAAATATTCTCCGTTTTCACACAGTTCTAGCTCTTTGAATTCATCTTCGTTTTCAATAGGACAAGTTCCGAACATATAACTTCAGATTGAACTTTGAAAACAATCTGAGATTACCATTGGAATGTTGTCTGTAATGAAATTAGAAAACATGGTATTCGCGGTCAGTCTTCAGTGAGAAATGTTCATTTCTAAGAGCGGGACTACAGAACCTTGATTTCAAGGATAGATTTCAAAGGGTAATTCAATGTTATACACAATTGAATTACAGAACTCCACTTACTCTGTTAGTTTTCTTGCACAATCTATGTTGTTATTGAAACAGCTTCTAATCTTTTCAGTTCACAGTTAGCTTTCATTAGTAAATGATTCGAGTACAAAATTGGCTAATAGCACATTGCATTCACTGTTAGTTTTCCAGGGGATAAGTTCTTCCTAGACTACAGGTTTACCGCACGTTGACTTGAACGTTACTATTCATTGAGAAATGTTCACTTAGAAAACAGGTCTATGCAACATTAAATACAGGCTTAGTTAGGAAAGCGATTGGCTTTACAGTAGAGGACAGGACAGAACAACATGACCTTCACGATGAGTTTTCAAAGAGGAATGAAAGAATCCATGATGTCCTACTCTTTGAACCTTGGGATTTTTCAATACCAACTGATCCTACCAGATAACCGGTGAATGAAACTGTCAATTACGCTTACTTTAAGAAGGGAATGGAGCTACCCACACAATACGATCATAGAACGTTGAATTCGCTCGTACTTTTCAAAGAGAATTGTTTATTGTACACCGTTTTCAACAGGAAACATTCTCCATTTTCAAATAGTTCTAGCTCTTTGAATTCCTCTTCGTTTTCAATAGGACAAGTTCCGAACATATAACTTCAGATTGAACATTGAAAACAATCTTAGATTAACCTTGGAATGTTGTCTGTAATGAAATTAGAAAACATGGTATTAGCGGTTAGTCTTCAGTGAGAAACGTTCATTTCTAACAGCGGGACTACAGAACTTTGATTTCAAGGATAGATTTCATAGGGTAATTCAATGTTATACACAATTGAATTACAGAACTCCACTTACTCGGTTAGTTTTCTTGCACAATCTATGTTGTTATTGAAACAGCTTCTAATCTTTTCAGTTCACAGTTAGCTTTCATTAGTAAATGATGCTAGTACAAAATCGGCTTATTGCACATTGCATTCACTGTTAGTTTTCCAGGGCATAAGTTCTTCCAGACAGCAAGTTTACGGAACATTGAATTGAACGTTGCTATTCATTGAGATATGTTCACTTAGAAAACAGGACTATGCAACATTGAATACAGGCTTAGTTAGGAAAGCGGATTGCTTTACAGTGGAGACACGACAGAAAAACATGATATTCACGATGAGTTTTCAATGAGAAATGAAAGAATCCAAGATGTCCTACTCTTTGAGTTCTTTGGGATTTTTCAATACCAACTTACCCTACCAGATAACCGGTGAATGAAACTGTCAATTACGCTTACTTTAAGAAGGGAATTGAGCTTCCTACACAACATGATCATAGAATGTTGAATTTGCTCCTACTTTTGAAAGAGAAATGTTTATTGTATACAGTTTTCAACAGGAAACATTCTCAGTATTGACACAGTTCTAGCTCTTTGAATTCATCTTTGTTTTCAAAAGAAAATGTTCCGAGCATATAACTTCTGATCGAACTTTGAAAACAATCTTAGATTACCATTGGAATGTTGCCTCTAATGAAATTACAGAACACTGTATTTGCGGTTAGTCTTCTTTGAGAAACGTTCATTTCTAACAGCGGGACTACAGAACTTTGATTTCAAGGATAGATTTCAAAGGGTAATTCAATGTTAACACTATTGAATTACAGAACTCCACTTACTCTGTTATTTTCTTGCACAATCTATGTTGTTACTGAAGCAGCTTGTAATCTTTTCAGTTCACAGTTAGCTTTCATTAGTAAATGATGCTGGTACAAAATCGGCTAATAGCACATTACATTCACTGTTAGTTTTCCAGGGGATAAGTTCTTCCTAGAAAACAGGTTTATGGCACGTTGAATTGAACGTTACTATTCATTGAGAAATGTTCACTTAGAAAACAGGACTATGCAACATTAAATACAGGCTTAGTTAGGAAAGCGATTGGTTTTACAGTAGAGGACAGGACAGAACAACATGACATTCACGATGAGTTTTCAATGAGAAACGAAAGAAACCAAGATGTCCTACTCTTAGAATTCCTTGGGAATTTTGAATAGCAACTGATCCTACCAGATAACAGGTGAATGAAACTGTCAATTACGCTTACTTTAAGAAGGGAATTGTCCTTCCTTCACAATATGATCATAGAACGTTGAATTTGCTCCTACTTTTGAAAGACAAATGTTTATTGTACACAGTTTTCAACAGGAAACATTCTCAGTATTGACACAGTTCTAGCTCTTTGAATTCATCTTTGTTTTCAATAGGAAATGTTCCGAGCATATAACTTCTGATCGAACTTTGAAAACAATCTTACATTACCATTGGAATGTTGTCTGTAATGAAACTACAGAACATTGTATTTGCGGTTGGTCTTCAGTGAGAAATGTTCATTTCTAACAGCGGGACTACAGAACCTTGATTTCAAGGATAGATTTCAAAGGGTAATTCAATGTTAACACTATTGAATTACAGAACTCCACTTACTCTGTTATTTTCTTGCACAATCTATGTTGTGATTGAAGAAGCTGGTAATCTTTTCAGTTCACAGTTAGCTTTCATTAGTAAATGATGCTAGTACAAAATCGGCTAATAGCACATTGCATTCACTGTTAGTTTTCCAGGGGATAAGTTCTTCCTAGACAATAGGTTTATGGCACGTTGAATTGAACGTTACTATTCATTGAGAAATGTTCACTTAGAAAACAGGACTATGCAACATTAAATACAGGCTTAGTTAGGAAAGCGATAGGCTTTATAGAAGAGGACAGGACTGAACATGACATTCAAGATGAGTTTTCAATGAGGAACGAAAGAATCCATGATGTCCAACTCTTTGAATTCCTTGGGATTTTTCAATACCAACTGATCCTACCAGATAACCGGTGAATGAAACTGTCAATTACGCTTACTTTAAGAAGGGAATGGAGCTTCACACACAATACGATCATAGAACATAGAATTCGCTCCTACTTATGAAAGAGAATTGTTTATTGTACACCGTTTCCAACAGGAAACATTCTCAGTATTGACAAAGTTCTAGCTCTTTGAATTCATCTTCGTTTTCAATAGGACAAGTTCCGAACATATAACTTCAGATTGAACTTTGAAAACAATCTTAGATCACCATTGGAATGTTGTCTGTAATGAAATTAGAAAACATGGTATTCGCGGTCAGTCTTCAGTGATAAACATTCATTTCTAACAGCGGGACTACAGAACCTTGATTTCAAGGATAGATTTCAAAGGGTAATTCAATGTTAACACTATTGAATTACAGAACTCCACTTACACTGTTATTTTCTTGCACAATTTATGTTGTTATTGAAGCAGCTTGTAATCTTTTCAGTTCACAGCTAGCTTTCATTAGTAAATGATGCTAGTACAAAATCGGCTAGTAGCACGTTGCATTCACTGTTAGTTTTAAAGGGGATAAGTTCTTCCTAGACAACAGGTTTATGGCACGTTGAATTGAACGTTACTATTTATTGAGAAATGTTCACTTGGAAAACAGGACTATGCAACATTAAATACAGGCATAGTTAGGAAAGCGGATTGCTTTACAGTAGAGGACAGGACAGAACAACATGACATTCACGATGAGTTTTCAAGGAGAATCGAAAGAAACCAAGATGTCCTACTCTTAGAATTCCTTGGCAATTTTGAATAGCAACTGATCCTACCAGATAACCGGTGAATGAAACTGTCAATTACGCTTACTTTAAGAAGGGAATGGAGCTTCCTACACAATACGATCATAGAACGTTGAATTCGCTCCTACTTTTGAAAGAGAAATGTTTATTGTACACAGTTTTCAACAGGAAACATTCTCAGTATTGACACGGTTCTAGATCTTTGAATTCATCTTTGTTTTCAATAGGAAATATTCCGAGCATTTAACTTCTGAACGAACTTTGAAAACAATCTTAGATTACCATTGGAATGTTGTGTGTAATGAAATTACAGAACATTGTAATTACGGTTAGTCTTCAGTGAGAAACGTTCATTTCTAACAGCGGGACTACAGAACATTGATTTCAAGGATAGATTTCAAAGGGTAATTCAATGTTAACACTATTGAATTACAGTACTCCACTTACTCTGTTATTTTCTTGCACAATCTATGTTGTTATTGAAGCAGCTTGTAATCTTTTCAGTTCACATTTAGCATTCATTAGTAAATGATGCTAGTACAAAATCGGCTAATAGCACATTGCATTCACTGTTAGTTTTCCAGGGGATAAGTTCTTCTTAGACAACAGGTTTATGGCACGTTGAATTGAACGTTACTATTCCTTGAGAAATGTTCACTTAGAAAACAGGACTATGCAACATTAACTACAGGCTTAGTTAGGAAAGCGATTGGCTTTACAGTAGAGGACAGGACAGAACAACATGACATTCACGATGAGTTTTCAGAGGAACGAAAGATTCCATGAGGTCCTACTCTTTGAATTCCTTGGGATTTTTCAATACCAACTGATCCTACCAGATAACCAGTGAATGAAACTGTCAATTACGCTTACTTTAAGAAGGGAATGGAGCTTCCCACACAATACGATCATAGAACGTTGAATTCGCTCCTAGTTTTGAAAGAGAAATGTTTATTGTACACAATTTTCAACAGGAAACATTCTCAGTATTGACACAGTTCTAGCTCTTTGAATTCATCTTTGTTTTCAATAGGAAATGTTCCGAGCATATAACTTCTGATCGAACTTTGAAAACAATCTTAGATTACCATTGGAATGTTGTCTGTAATGAAATTACAGAACATTGTATTTGCGGTCAGTCTTCAGTGAGAAACGTTCATTTCTAACAGCGGGACGACAGAACATTGATTTCAAGGATAGATTTCAAAGGGTAATTCAATGTTAACACTATTGAATTACAGAACTCCACTTACTCTGTTATTTTCTTGCACAATCTATGTTGTTATTGAAGCAGCTTGTAATCTTTTCAGTTCACAGTTAGCTTTCATTAGTAAATGATGCTAGTACAAAATTGGCTAAAAGCACATGGCATTCACTGTTAGTTTTCCAGGGGATAAGTTCTTCCTAGAAAACAGGTTTATGAAACGTTGAATTGAACGTTACTATTCATTGAGAAATGTTCACTTAGAAAACAGGACTATGCAACATTAAATACAGGCTTAGTTAGGAAAGCGATTGGCTTTACAGTAGAGGACAGGACAGAACCATGTGACATTCACGATGAGTTTACAATGAGGAACGAAGAATCCATGATGTCCTACTCTTTGAATTCCTTGGGATTTTTCAATACCAACTTATCCTACCAGATAACCGGTGAATGAAACTGTCAATTACGCTTACTTTAAGAAGGGAATGGAGCTTCCCACACAATACAATCATAGAACGTTGAATTCGCTCCTACTTTTTAAAGAGAATTGTTTATTGTACACCGTTTTCAACAGGAAACATTCTCCGTTTTCACACAGTTCTAGCTCTTTGAATTCATCTTCGTTTTCAATAGGACAGGTTCCGAACATATAACTTCAGATTGAACTTTGAAAACAATCTTAGATTACCATTGGAATGTTGTCTGTAATGAAATTAGAAAACATGGTATTCGCCGTTAGTCTTCAGTGAGAAACGTTCATTTCTAACAGCGGGAATACAGAACGTTGATTTCAAGGATAGATTTCAAAGGGTAATTCAATGTTATACACAATTGAATTACAGAACTACACTTACTCTGTTAGTGTTCTTGCACAATCTATGTTGTTATTGAAACAGCTTCTAATCTTTTCAGTTCACATTTAGCTTTCATTAGTAAATGATTCTAGTACAAAATCTGCTAATAGCACATTGCATTCACTGTTAGTTTTCCAGGGGATAAGTTCTTCCTAGACAACAGGTTTACGGCACGTTGACTTGAACGTTACTATTCATTGAGAAATGTTCACTTAGAAAACAGGACCATGCAGCTTTGAATACAGGCTTAGTTAGGAAAGCGGATTGCTTTACAGTAGAGAACAGGACAGAACAACATGACATTCACCATGAGTTTTCAATGAGAAACAAAAGGAACCAAGATGTCCTACTCTTAGAATTCCTTGGCAATTTTGAATAGCAACTGATCCTACCAGATAACCGGTGAATGAAACTGTCAATTACGCTTACTTTAACAAGGGAATTGTCCTTCCTTAACAATATGATCATAGAACGTTGAATTCGCTCCTACTTTTGAAAGAGAAGTGTTTATTGTACACAGTTTTCAACAGGAAACATTCTCAGTATTGACACAGTTCTAGCTCTTTGAATTCATCTTTGTTTTCAATAGGAAATGTTCCAAGCATGTAACTTCTGTCGAACTTTGAAAACAATCTTAGATTACCATTGGAATGTTGTCTGTAATGAAATTACACAACATTGTATTTGCGGTTAGTCTTCAGTGAAAAACGTTCATTTCTAACAGCGGGACTACAGAACATTGATTTCAAGGATAGATTTCAAAGGGTAATTCAATGTTAACACTATTGAATTACAAAGCTCCACTTACTCTGTTATTTTCTTGCACAATCTATGTTGTTATTGAAGCAGCTTGTAATCTTTTCAGTTCATAGGTAGCTTTCATTAGTAAATGATGCTGGTACAAAATCGGCTAATAGCACATTGCATTCACTGTTAGTTTTCCAGGGGATAAGTTCTGCCTAGACAACAGGTTTATGGCACGTTGAATTGAACGTTACTATTCATTGAGAAATGTTCACTTAGAAAACAGGACTGTGCAACATTAAATACAGGCTTTGTTAGGAAAGCGATTGGCTTTACAGTAGAGGACAGGACAGAACAACATGACTTTCACGATGAGTTTTCAATGAGGAACGAAAGAATCCATGATGTCCTACTCTTTGAATTCCTTGGGATTTTCAATACCAACTGATCCTACCAGATAACCGGTGAATGAAACTGTCAATTACGCTTACTTTAACAAGGGAATGGAGCTTCCCACACAATACGATCATAGAACGTTGAATTCGCTCCTGCTTTTGAAAGAGAATTGTTTATTGTACACCGTTTTCAACAGGAAACATTCTCCGTTTTCACACAGTTCTAGCTCTTTGAATTCATCTTCGTTTTCAATAGGACAAGTTCCGAACATATAACTTCAGATTGAACTTTGAAAACAATCTTAGATTACCATTGGAATGTTGTCTGTAATGAAATTAGAAAACATGGTATTCGCGGTCAGTCTTCAGTGAGAAACGTTCATTTCTAAGAGCGGGACTACAGAACCTTGATTTCAAGGATAGATTTCAAAGTGTAATTCAATGTTATACACAATTGAATTACAGAACTCCACTTACTCTGTTAGTTTTCTTGCACAATATATGTTGTTCTTGAAACAGCTTCTAATCTTTTCAGTTCACCGTTAGCTTTCATTAGTAAATGATTCTAGTACAAAATCGGCTAATAGCACATTGCATTCACTGTTAGTTTTCCAGGGGATAAGTTCTTCCTAGACAACAGGTTTATGGCACGTTGACTTGAACGTTACTATTCATTGAGAAATGTTCACTTAGGAAACAGGATCATGCAGCTTTGAATACAGGCGTAGTTAGGAAAGCGGATTGCTTTACAGTAGAGAACAGGACAGAACAACATGACATTCACGATGAGTTTTCAATGAGAAACGAAAGAAACCAAGATGTCCTACTCTTAGAATTCCTTGGGAATTTTGAATAGCAACTGATCCTACCAGATAACCGGTGAATGAAACTGTCAATTACGCTTACTTTAAGAAGGGAATTGTCCTTCCTTCACAATATGATCATAGAACGTTGAATTCGCTCCTACTTTTGAAAGAGAAATGTTTATTGTACACAGTTTTCAACAGGAAACATTCTCAGTATTGAGACAGTTCTAGCTCTTTGAATTCATCTTTGTTTTCAATAGGAAATGTTCCGAGCATATAACTTCTGATCGAACTTTGAAAACAATCTTAGATTACCATTGGAATGTTGTCTGTAATGAAATTACAGAACATTTTATTGTATTTGCGGTTAGTCTTCAGTGAGAAACGGTCCTATCTAACAACGGGACTACAGAACATTGATTTCAAGGATAGATTTCAAAGGGTAATTCAATGTTAACACTACTGAATTACAGAACTCCACTTACTCTGTTATTTTCTTGCACAATCTATGTTGTTATTGAAGCAGCTTGTAATCTTTTCAGTTCACAGTTAGCTTTCATTCGTAAATGATGCTGGTACAAAATCGGCTAATAGCACATTGCATTCACTGTTAGTTTTCCAGGGGATAAGTTCTTCCTAGACAACAGGTTTATGGCACGTTGAATTGAACGTTACTATTCATTGAGAAATGTTCACTTAGAAAACAGGACTATGCAACATTAAATACAGGCTTTGTTAGGAAAGCGATTGGCTATCCAGTAGAGGACAGGACAGAACAACATGACATTCACAATGAATTTTCAATAAGGAACGAAAGAATCCATGATGTCCTACCCTTTGAAATCCTTGGGATATTTCAATACCAACTCATCCTACCAGATAACCGGTGAATTAAACTGTCAATTACACTTACTTTAAGAAGGGAATGGAGCATCCCAGACAATACGATCATAGAACGTTGAATTCGCTCCTACTTTTGAAAGAGAATTGCTTATTGTACACTGTTTTCAACAGGAAACATTCTCCGTTTTCACACAATTCTAGCTCTTTGAATTCATCTTCGTTTTCAATAGGACAAGTTCCGAACATATAACTTCAGATTGAACTTTGAGAACAATCTTAGATTACCATTGGAATGTTGTCTGTAATGAAATTAGAAAACATGGTATTCGCGGTTAGTCTTCAGTGAGAAACGTTCATTTCTAACAGCGGGACTACAGATCTTTGATTTCAAAGGGTAAGTCAATGTTATACACAATTGAATTACAGAACTCCACTTACTCTATTAGTTTTCTTGCACAATCTATGTTGTTCTTGAAACAGCTTCTAATCTTTTCAGTTCACAGTTAGCTTTCATTAGTAAATGATTCTAGTACAAAATCGGCCAATAGCACATTGCATTCACTGTTAGTTTTCCAGAGGATAAGTTCTTCCTAGAAAACAGGTTTACGGCACGTTGACTTGAACGTTACTATTCATTGAGAAATGTTCACTTAGAAAACAGGACCATGCAGATTTGAATACAGGCTTAGTAAGAAAGCGGATTGCTTTACAGTAGAGAACAGGACAGAGCAACATGACATTCACGATGAGTTTTCAATGAGAAACGAAAGAAACCAAGATGTCCTACTCTTAGAATTCCTTCGGAATTTTGAATAGCAACTGATCCTACCAGATAACCGGTGAATTAAACTGTCAATTACGCTTACTTTAAGAAGGGAATTGTCCTTCCTTCACAATATGATCATAGAACGTTTAATTCGCTCGAACTTTTGAAAGAGAAATGTTTATTGTACACAGTTTTCAACAGGAAACATTCTCAGTATTGACACAGTTCTAGCTCTTTGAATTCATCTTTGTTTTCAATAGAAAATGTTCCGAGCATATAACTTCTGATCAAACTTTGAAAACAATCTTAGATTACCATTGGAATGTTGTCTGTAATGAAATTACAGAACAGTGTATTTGCGGTTAGTCTTCAGTGAGAAACGTTCATTTCTAACAGCGGGACTACAGAACCTTGATTTCAAAGGGTAATTCAATGTTATACACAATTGAATTACAGAACTCCACTTACTCGGTTAGTTTTCTTGCACAATCTATGTTGTTCTTGAAACAGCTTCTAATCTTTTCAGTTCACAGTTAGCTTTCAATAGTAAATGATTCTAGTACAAAATCGGCTAATAGCACATTGCATTCACTGTTAGTTTTCCAGGGGATAAGTTCTTCCTAGACAACGGATTTACGACACATTGACTTGAACGTTACTATTCATTGAGAAATGTTCACTTAGAAAACAGGACCATGCAGCTTTGAATACAGGCTCATTTAGGAAAGCGGATTGCTTTACAGTAGAAAACAGGACAGAACAACATGACATTCACGATGAGTTTTCAATGAGAAACGAAAGACACCAAGCTGTCCTACTCTTAGAATTCCTTGGGAATTTTGAATAGCAACTGATCCTACCAGATAACCGGGGAATGAAACTGTCAATTATGCTTACTTTAAGATGGGAATTGTCCTTCTTTAACAATATGATCATAGAACGTTGAATACGCTCCTACTTTTGAAAGAAAAATGTTTATTGTACACAGTTTTCAACAGGAATCATTCTCAGTATTGACACAGTTCTAGCTCTTTGAATTCATCTTTGTTTTCAATAGGAAATGTTCCGAGCATATAACTTCTGATCGAACTTTGAAAACAATCTTAGATTACCATTGGAATGTTGTGTGTAATGAAATTACAGAACATTATATTTACGGTTAGTCTTCAGTGAGAAACGTTCATTTCTAACAGCGGGACTACAGAACATGGATTTCAAGGATAGATTTCAAAGGGTAATTCAATGTTAACACTATTGAATTACTGAACTCCACTTGCTCTGTTATTTTCTTGCACAATCTATGTTGTTATTGAAGCAGCTTGTAATCTTTTCAGTTCACAGTTAGCTTTCATTAGTAAATGATGCTAGTACAAAATCGGCTAATAGTACATTGCATTCACTGTCAGTTTTCCAGGGGATAAGTTCTTCCTAGACAACAGGTTTACGGCACGTTGACTTGAAAGTTACTATTCATTGAGAAATGTTCACTTAGAAAACAGGACCACGCAGCTTTGAATACAGGCTCAGTTAGGAAAGCGGATTGCTTTACAGTAGATAACAGGACAGAACAACATGACATTCACGATGAGTTTTCAATGAGAAACGAAAGAAACCAAGATGTCCTACTCTTAGAATTCCTTGGGAATTTTGAATAGCAACTGATCCTTCCAGATAACTGGTGAATGAAACTGTCAATTACGGTTACTTTAAGAATTGAATTGGGCTTCCTACACAATACGATGATAGAACGTTGAATTCGCTCCTTCTTTGAAAGAGAAATGTTTATTGTACACAGTTTTCAACAGGAATCATTCTCAGTATTGACACAATGCTAGCTCTTTGAATTCATCTTTGTTTTCAATAGGAAATGTTCCGAGCATATAACTTCTGATCAAACTGTGAAAACAATCTTAGATTACCATTGGAATGTTGTCTGTAATGAAATTACAGAACATTGTATTGTATTTGCGGTTATTCTTCAGTGAGAAACATTCATTTCTAACAGCGGGACTACAGAACATTGATTTCAAGGATAGATTTCAAAGGGTAATTCAATGTTATACACAATTGAATTACAGAACTCCACTTACTCTGTTAGTTTTCTTGCACAATCTATGTTGTTCTTGAAACAGCTTCTAATCTTTTCAGTTCACCGTTAGCTTTCATTAGTAAATGATTCTAGTACAAAATCGGCTAATAGCACATTGCATTCACTGTTAGTTTTCCAGGGGATAAGTTCTTCCTAGACAACAGGTTTACGGCACGTTGACTAGAACGTTACTATTCATTGAGAAATGTTCACTTAGGAAACAGGATCATGGAGCTTTGAATACAGGCGTTGTTAGGAAAGCGGATTGCTTTACAGTAGAGAACAGGACAGAACAACATGACATTCACGATGAGTTTTCAATGAGAAACGAAAGAAACCAAGATGGACTCTTAGAATTCCTTGGGAATTTTGAATAGCAACTGATCCTACTAGATAACCGGTGAATGAAACTGTCAATTACGCTTACTTTAAGAAGGGAATTGTCCTTCCTTCACAATATGATCATAGAACGTTGAATTCGCTCCTACTTTTGAAAGAGAAATGTTAATTGTACACAGTTTTCAACAGGAAACATTCTCAGTATTGACACAGTTCTAGCTCTTTGAATTCATCTTTGTTTTCTATAGGAAATGTTCCGAGCATAGAACTTCTGATCGAACTTTGAAAAAAATCTTAGATTACCATTGGAATGTTGTCTGTAATGAAATTACAGAACATTGTATTTGCGGTTAGTCTTCAGCGAGAAACTTCATTTCTAACAGTAGGACTACAGAACACTGATTTCAAGGATAGATTTCAAAGGGTAATTCAATGTTAACACTATTGAATTACAGAACTCCACTTACTCTGTTATTTTCTTGCACAATCTATGTTGTTATTGAAGCAGCTTGTAATCTTTTCAGTTCACAGTTAGCTTTCATTAGTAAATGATGCTAGTACAAAATCGGCTAATAGCACATTGCATTCACTGTTAGTTTTCCAGGGGATAAGTTCTTCCTAGACAACAGGTTTATGGCACGTTGAGTTGAACGTTACTATTCATTGAGAAATGTTCACTTAGAAAACAGGACTATGCAACATTAAATACAGGCTTAGTTAGGAAAGCGATTGGCTTTATAGTAGAGGACAGGACAGAACAACATGACATTGACGATGAGTTTTGAATGAGGAACGAAAGAATCCATGATATCCTACTCTTTGAATTCCTTGGGATTTTTCAATACCAACTGATCCTACCAGATAACCAGTGAATGAAACTGTCAATTACGCTTACTTTAAGAAGGGAATGGAGCTTCCCACACAATGCGATCATGGAACGTTGAATTCGCTCCTACTTTTGAAAGAGAATTGTTTATTGTACACCGTTTTCAACAGGAAACATTCTCCGTTTTCACACAGTTCTAGCTCTTTGAATTCATCTTCGTTTTCATTAGGACAAGTTCTGAATATGTACCTTCAGATTGAACTTTGAAAACAATCTTAGATTACCATTGGAATGTTGTCTGTAATGAAATTAGAAAACATGGTATTCGCGGTTAGTCTTCAGTGAGAAACGTTCATTTCTAACAGCGGGACTACAGAACCTTGATTTCAAGGATAGATTTCAAAGGGTAATTCAATGTTAACACTATTGAATTACAGAACTCCACTTACTCTGTTATTTTCTTGCACAATCTATGTTGTTATTGAAGCAGCTCGTAATTTTTTCAGTTCAAAGTTAGCTTTCATTATTAAATGATGCTAGTACAAAATCGGCTACTAGCACATTGCATTCACTGTTAGTTTTCCAGGGGATAAGTTCCTCCTAGACAACAGGTTTATGGCACGTTGAATTGAACGTTACTATTCATTGAGAAATGTTCACTTAGACAACAGGACTATGCAACATTAAATACAGGCTTAGTTAGGAAAGCGATTGGCTTTACAGTAGAGGACAGGTCAGAACAACATGATATTCACGATGAGTTTTCAATGAGGAACGAAAGAATCCATGATGTCCTACTCTTTGAATTCCTTGGGATTTTTCAATACCAACTGATCCTACCAGATAACCGGTGAATGAAACTGTCCATTACACTTACTTTAAGAAGGGAATGGAGCTTCCCACACAATACGATCATAGAACGTTGAATTCGCTCCTACTTTTGAAAGAGAATTTTTTATTGTACACCGTTTTCAACAGGAAACATTCTCCGTTTTCAAATAGTTCTAGCTCTTTGAATTCCTCTTCGTTTTCAATAGGACAAGTTCCGAACATATAACTTCAGATGGAACATTGAAAACAATCTTAGATTAACCTTGGAATGTTGTCTGTAATGAAATTAGAAAACATGGTATTAGCGGTTAGTCTTCAGTGAGAAACGTTCATTTCTAACAGCGGGACTACAGAACTTTGATTTCAAGGATAGATTTCATAGGGTAATTCAATGTTATACACAATTGAATTACAGAACTCCACTTACTCGATAAGTTTTCTTGCACAATCTATGCTGTTATTGAAACAGCTTCTAATCTTTTCAGTTCACAGTTAGCTTTCATTAGTAAATGATGCTAGTACAAAATCGGCTTATTGCACATTGCATTCACTGTTAATTTTCCAGGGCATAAGTTCTTCCTAGAGAGCAAGTTTACGGAACGTTGAATGGAAAGTTGCTATTCATTGAGATATGTTCACTTAGAAAACAGGACTATGCAACATTAAATACAGGCTTAGTTAGGAAAGCGGATTGCTTTACAGTGGAGAACACGACAGAAAAACATGATATTCACGATGAGTTTTCAATGAGAAACAAAAGAATCCAAGATGTCCTACTCTTTGAATTCCTTGGGATTTTTCAATACCAACTGATCCTACCACATAACCGGTGAATGAAACTGTCAATTACGCTTACTTTAAGAAGGGAATTGAGCTTCCTACACAACATGATCATAGAACGTTGAATTTGCTCCTACTTTGAAGGAGAAATGTTTATTGTACACAGTTTTCAACAAGAAACATTCTCCGTTTTCACACAGTTCTAGCTCTTTGAATTCATCTTCGTATTCAATAGGACAAGTTCAGAACATATAACTTCAGATTGAACTTTGAAAACAATCTTAGATTACCATTGGAATGTTGTCTGTAATGAAATTAGAAAACATTGTATTCACGGTCAGTCTTCAGTGAGAAACGTTCATTTCTAACAGCGGGACTACAGAACATTGATTTCAAGGATAGATTTCAAAGGGTAATTCAATGTTATACACAATTGAATTACACAACTCCACTTACTCTGTTAGTTTTCTTGCATAATCTATGTTGTTCTTGAAACAGCTTCTAATCTTTTCAGTTCACAGTTAGCTTTCATTAGTAAATGATTCTAGTACAAAATCGGCTAATAGCACATTGCATTCACTGTTAGTTTTCCAGGGGATAAGTTCTTCCTAGACAACAGGTTTACGGCACGTTGACTTGAACGTTACTATTCATTGAGAAATGTTCACTTAGAAAACAGGACCATGCAGCTTTGAATACAGGCTTAGTTAGGAAAGCGGATTGCTTTACAGTACAGAACAGGACAGAACAACATGACATTCACGATGAGTTTTCAATGAGAAACGAAAGAAACCAAGATGTCCTACTCTTAGAATTCCTTGGGAATTTTGAATAGCAACAGATAATACCAAATATCCGGTGAATGAAACTGTCAATTACGCTTACTTTAAGAAGGGAATTGTCCTTCCTTCACAATATGATCATAGAACATTGAATTCGCTCCTACTTTTGAAAGGGAAATGTTTATTGTACACAGTTTTCAACAGGAAACATTCTCAGTATTGACACAGTTCTAGCTCTTTGAATTCATCTTTGTTTTCAATAGGAAATGTTCCGAGCATATAACTTCTGATCGAACTTTGAAAACAATCTTAGATTATCATTAGAATGTTGTCTGTAATGAAATTACAGAACATTATATTTGCGGTTAGTCTTCAGTGAGAAACGTTCATTTCTAACAGCGGGCCTACAGAACATTGATTTCAAGGATAGATTTCAAAGGGTAATTCAATGTTAACACTATTGAATTACAGAACTCCACTTTGTTATTTTCTTGCACAATCTATGTTGTTATTGAAGCAGCTTGTAATCTTTTCAGTTCACAGTTAGCTTTCATTAGTAAATGATGCTAGTACAAAATCGGCTAATAGCACATTGCATTCACTGTTAGTTTTCCAGGGGATAAGTTCTTCCTAGAAAACAGGTTTATGGCACGTTGAATTGAACGTTACTATTCATTGAGAAATGTTCACTTAGAAAACAGGACTATGCAACATTAAATACAGGCTTAGTTAGGAAATCGATTGGCTTTACAGTAGAGGACAGGACAGAACAACAAGACATTCACGATGAGTTTTCAATGAGGAACGAAAGAATCCATGATGTCCTACTCTTTGAATTCCTTGGGATTTTTCAACACCAACTGATCCTACCAGATAACCGGTGAATGAAACTGTCAATTACGAGTACTTTAAGAAGGGAATGGAGCTTCCCACACTATACGATCATAGAACGTTGAATTTGCTCCTACTTTTGAAAGAGAATTGTTTATTGTACACTGTTTTCATCAGGAAACATTCTCCGTTTTCACACAGTTCTAGCTCTTTGAATTCATCTTCGTTTTCAATAGGACAAGTTCCGAACATATAACTTCAAATTGAACTTTGAAAACAATCTTAGAGTACCATTGGAATGTTGTCTGTAATGAAATTAGAAAACATGGTATTCGCGGTTAGTCATCAGTGAGAAACGTTCATTTCTAACAGCGGGACTACAGAACCTTGATTTCAAGGATAGATTTCAAAGGGTAATTCAATGTTAACACTATTGAATTACAGAACTGGACTTACTCTGTTATTTTCTTGCACAATCTATGTTGTTATTGAAGCAGCTTGTAATCTTTTCAGTTCACAGTTAGCTTTCATTAGTAAATGATGCTAGTACAAAATCGGCTAATAGCACATTGCATTCACTGTTAGTTTTCCAGGGGATAAGTTCTTCCTAGAAAACAGGTTTATGGCACGTTGAATTGAACGTTACTATTCATTGAGAAATGTTCACTTAGAAAACAGGACTATGCAACATTAAATACAGGCTTAGTTAGGAAAGCGATTGGCTTTACAGTAGAGGACAGGACAGAACAACAAGACATTCACGATGAGTTTTCAATGAGGAACGAAAGAATCCATGATGTCCTACTCTTTGAATTCCTTGGGATTTTTCAACACCAACTGATCCTACCAGATAACCGGTGAATGAAACTGTCAATTACGAGTACTTTAAGAAGGGAATGGAGCTTCCCACACTATACGATCATAGAACGTTGAATTTGCTCCTACTTTTGAAAGACAATTGTTTATTGTACACTGCTTTCATCAGGAAACATTCTCCGTTTTCACACAGTTCTAGCTCTTTGAATTCATCTTCGTTTTCAATAGGACAAGTTCCGAACATATAACTTCAGATTGAACTTTGAAAACAATCTTAGAGTACCATTGGAATGTTGTCTGTAATGGAATTAGAAAACATGGTATTCGCGGTTCGTCTTTAGTGAGAAACGTTCATTTCTAACAGCGGGACTACAGAACCTTGATTACAAGGATAGATTTCAAAGGGTAATTCAATGTTATACACAATTGAATTACAGAACTCCACTTACTCTGTTAGTTTTCTTGCACAATCTATGTTGTTCTTGAAACAGCTTCTAATCTTTTCAGTTCACAGTTAGCTTTCATTAGTAAATGATTGTAGTACAAAATCGGCTAATAGCACATTGCATTCACTGTTAGTTCCAGGGGATAAGTACTTCCTAGACAACAGCTTTACGGCACGTTGACTTGAACGTTACTATTCATTGAGAAATGTTCACTTAGAAAACAGGACCATGCAGCTTTGAATACAGGCTTAGTTAGGAAAGCGGATTGCTTTACAGTACAGAACAGGACAGAACAACATGACATTCACGATGAGTTTTCAATGAGAAACGAAAGAAACCAAGATGTCCTACTCTTAGAATTCCTTGGGAATTTTGAATAGCAACTGATCCTACCAAATAACCGGTGAATGAAACTGTCAATTACGCTTACTTTAAGAAGGGAATTGTCTTTCCTGCACAATATGATCACAGAACGTTGAATTCGCTCCTACTTTTGAAAGAGAAATGTTTATTGTACACAGTTATCAACAGGAAACATTCTCAGTATTGACACAGTCCTAGCTCTTTGAATTCATCTTTGTTTTCAATAGGAAATGTTCCGAGCATATAACTTCTGATCGAAATTTGAAAACAATCTTAGATTACCATTGGAATGTTGTCTGTAATGAAATTAGAAAACATGGTATTCGCGGTTAGTCTTCAGTGAGAAATGTTCATTACTAACAGCGGGACTACAGAACATTGATTTCAAGGATGGATTTCAAAGGGTAATTCAATGTTAACACTATTGAATTACAGAACTCCACTTATTCTGTTATTTTCTTGCACAATCTATGTTGTTATTGAAGCAGCTTGTAATCTTTTCAGTTCACAGTTAGCTTTCATTAGTAAATGATGCTAGTACAAAATCGGCTAATAGCACATTGCATTCACTGTTAGTTTTCCAGGGGATAAGTTCTTCCTAGAAAACTAGTTTATGGCACGTTGAATTGAACGTTACTATTCATTGAGAAATGTTCACTTAGAAAAAAGGACTTTGCAACATTAAATACAGGCTTAGTTAGGAAACGATTGGCTTCACAGTAGAGGACAGGACAGAACAACATGACATTCACGATGAGTTTTCAATGAGGAACGAAAGAATCCATGATGTCCTACTCTTTGTATTCTTTGGGATTTTTCAATACCAACTGATGCTACCAGATAACCGGTGAATTAAACAGTCAATTACGCTTACTTTAAGAAGGTAATGGAGCTTCCCACACAATACGATAATAGAACGTTGAATTCGCTCCTACTTTTGAAAGAGAATTGTTTATTGTACACCGTTTTCAACAGGAAACATTCTCCGTTTTCACACAGTTCTAGCTCTTTTTCAATAGGGCAAGTCCCGAACATATAACTTCAGATTGAACTTTGAAAACAATCTTAGATTACCATTGGAATGTTGTCTGTAATGAAATTAGAAAACATGGTATTCGCGGTTAGTCTTCAGTGAGAAACGTTCATTTCTAACAGCGGGACTACAGAACTTTGATTTCAAGGATAGATTTCAAAGGGTAATTCAATGTTAACACTATTGAATTACAGAACTCCACTTACTCTGTTATTTTCTTGCACAATCTATGTTGTTGTTGTAGCAGCTTGTAATCTTTTCAGTTCACAGTTAGCTTTCATTAGTAAATGATGCTAGTACAAATTCGGCTAATAGCACATTGCATTCACTGTTAGTTTTCCAGGGGATAAGTTCTTCCTAGAAAACAGGTTTATGGCACGTTGAATTGAACGTTACTATTCATTGAGAAATGTTCACGTAGAAAACAGGACTATGCAACATTAAATACAGGCTTAGTTAGGAAAGTGATTGGCTTTACAGTAGAGGACAGGACAGAACAACATGACATTCACGATGAGTTTTCAATGAGGAACGAAAGAATCCATTATGTCCTACTCTTTGAATTCCTTCGGATTTTTTAATACCAACTGATCCTACCAGATAACCAGTGAATGAAACTGACAATTACGCTTACTTTAAGAAGGGAATGGAGCTTCCCACACATTACAATCGTAGAACGTTGAATTCCCTCCTAGTTTTGAAAGAGAATTGTTTATTGTACACCGTTTTCATCAGGAAACATTCTCCGTTTTCACACAGTTCTAGCTCTTTGAATTCATCTTCGTTTTCAATAGGACAAGTTCCGAACATATAACCTCAGATTGAACTTTGAAAACAATCTTAGATTACCATTGGAATGTTGTCTGTAATGAAATTAGAAAACATGGTATTTGCGGTTAGTCTTCAGTGAGAAACGTTCATTTCTAACAGCGGGACTACAGAACCTTGATTTCAAGGATAGATTTCAAAGGGTAATTCAATGTTATACACAATTGAATTACACAACTCCACTTACTCTGTTAGTTTTCTTGCACAATGTATGTTGTTCTTGAAACAGCTTCTAATCTTTTCAGTTCACAGTTAGCTTTCACTAGTAAATGATTCTAGTACAAAATCGGCTAATAGCACATTGCATTCACTGTTAGTTTTTCAGGGGATAAGTTCTTCCTAGACAACAGGTTTACGGCACGTTGACTTGAATGTTACTATTCACTGAGAAATGTTCACTTAGAAAACAGGACCATGCATCTTTGAATACAGGCTTAGTTAGGAAAGCGGATTGCTTTACAGTAGAGAACAGGACAGAACAACATGACATTCACGATGAGTTTTCAATTACAAACGAAAGAAACCAAGATGTCCTACTCTTAGAATTCCTTGGGAATTTTGAATAGCAACTGATCCTACCAAATAACCGGTGAATGAAACTGTCAATTACGCTTACTTTAAGAAGGGAATTGTCCTTCCTTCACAATAAGATCACAGAACGTTGAATTCGCTCCTACTTTTGAAAGAGAGATGTTTATTGTACACAGTTTTCAACAGGAAACATTCTCAGTATTGACACAGTTCTAGCTCTTTGAATTCATCTTTGTTTTCAATAGGAAATGTTCTGAGCATATAACTTCTGATCGAACTTTGAAAACAATCTTAGATTACCATTAGAATGTTGTCTGTAATGAAATTACAGAACATTGTATTTCCGGTTAGTCTTCAGTGAGAAACGTTCATTTCTAACAGCGGGACTACAGAACATTGATTTCAAGGATAGATTTCAAAGGGTAATTCAATGTTAACACTATTGAATTACAGAACTCCACTTACTCTGTTATTTTCTTGCACAATCTATGTTGTTATTGAAGCAGCTTGTAATCTTTTCAGTTCACAGTTAGCTTTCATTAGTAAATGATGCTAGTACAAAATCGGCTAATATCATATTGCATTCACTGTTAGTTTTCCAGGGGATAAGATCTTCCTAGAAAACAGGTTTATGGAACGTTGAATTGAACGTTACTATTCATTGAGAAATGTTCACTTAGAAAACAGGACTACGCAACATTAAATACAGGCTTAGTTAGGAAAGCGATTGGCTTTACAGTAGAGGACAGGACAGTACATCATGACATTCACGATGAGTTTTCAATGAGGAACGAAAGAATCCATGATGTCCTACTCTTTGAATTCCTTGGGATTTTTCAATACCAACTGATCCTACCAGATAACCGGTGAATGAAACAGTCAATTACGCTTACTTTAAGAAGGGAATGGAGCTTCCCACACAATACGATCATAGAACGTTGAATTCGCTCCTACATTTGAAATAGAATTGTTTATTGTACACCGTTTTCAACAGGAAACATTCTCCGTTTTCACACAGTTCTAGCTCTTTTTCAATAGGACAAGTTCCGAACATATAACTTCAGATTGAACTTTGAAAACAATATTAGACTACCAATGGAATGTTGTCTGTAATGAAATTAGAAAACATGGTATTCGCGGACCGTCTTCAGTGAGAAATGTTCATTTCTAAGAGCGGGACTACAGAACCTTGATTTCAAGGATAGATTTCAAAGGGTAATTCAATGTTATACACAATTGAATTACAGAACTCCACTTACTCTGTTAGTTTTCTTGCACAATCTATGTTGTTATTGAAACAGCTTCTAATCTTTTCAGTTCACAGTTAGCTTTCATTAGTAAATGATTCTAGTACAAAATTGGCTAAAAGCACATTGCATTCACTGTTAGTTTTCCAAGGGATAAGTACTTCCTAGACAGCATGTTTTCGGAACGTTGAATGGAACGTTGCTGTTCATTGAGATATGTTCACTTAGAAAACAGGACTATGCAACATTGAATACAGGCTTAGTTACGAAAGCGGATTGCTTTACAGTAGAGAACACGACAGAAAAACATGATATTCATGATGAGTTTTCAATGAGAAACGAAAGAATCCAAGATGTCCTACTCTTTGATTTCCTTGGGATTTTTCAATACCAACTTATCCTACCAGATAACCGGTGAATGAAACTGTCAATTACGCTTACTTTAAGAAGGGAATGGAGCTTCCCACACAATACGATCATAGAACGTTGAATTCGCTCCTACTTTTGAAAGAGAATTGTTTATTGTACACCGTTTTCAATAGGAAACATTCTCCGTTTTCACACATTTCTAGCTCTTTGAATTCATCTTTGTTTTCAATAGTACAAGTTCCGAACATATAACTTCAGATTGAACTTTGAAAACAATCTTAGATTACCATTGGAATGTTGTCTGTAATGAAATTAGAAAACATGGTATTCGCGGTTAGTCTTCAGTGAGAAACGTTCATTTCTAACAGCGGGACTACAGAACTTTGATTTCAAAGGTAATTCAATGTTATACACAATTGAATTACAGAACTCCACTTACTCTGGTAGTTTTCTTGCACAATCTATGTTGTTATTGAAACAGCTTCTAATCTTTTCAGTTCACAGTTAGCTTTCATTAGTAAATGATGCTACTACAAATTCGGCTAATAGCACATTGCATTCCCTGTTAGTTTTCCAGGTGATAAGTTCTTTCTAGACAGCAGGTTTACGGAACGTTGCATGGAACGATGCTATTCATTGAGATATGTACACTTAGAAAACAGGACTATGCAACTTTGAATACAGGCTTAGTTACGAAAGCGGATTGCTTTACAGTAGAGAACACGACAGAAAAACATGATATTCACGATGAGTTTTCAATGAGAAACGAAAGAATCCAAGATGTCCTACTCTTTGATTTCCTTGGGATTTTTCAATACCAACTTATCCTACCAGATAACCGGTGAATGAAAGTGTCAATTACGCTTACTTTAAGAATTGAATTGAGCTTCCTACACAATACGATCATAGAACGTTGAATTCACTCCTACTGTTGAAAGAGAAATGTTTATTGTACACAGTTTTCAACAGGAAACATTCTCAGTATTGACACAGTTCTAGCTCTTTGAATTCATCTTTGTTTTCAATAGGAAATGTTCCGAGCATATAACTTCTGATCGAACTTTGAAAACAATCTTAGATTACCATTGGAATGTTGTGTGTAATGAAATTACAGAACATTGTATTTACGGTTAGTCTTCAGTGAGAAAAGTTCATTTCTAACAGCGGGATTAAAGAACTTTGATTTCAAGGATAGATTTCAAAGGGTAATTCAATGTTAACAGTATTGAATTACAGAACAATATAGAATTCTCTTTCAAAAGTAGGAGCGAATTACACGTTTTATGATCGTATTGTGTAGGAAGCTCAATTCCCATCTTGAAGTAAGCGTAATTGACAGGTTCATTCAGAGGTTATCTGGTAATATCAGTTTGTATTGAAAAATCCCAAGGAATTCAAAGAGTAGGACATCTTGGATTCTTTCGTTTCTCATTGAAAACTCATCTTGAATGTCATGTTGTTCTGTCTGAACATTTCTCAATGAATAGTAACGTTCAATTCAACGTTCTGTAAACCTGTTCTCTTGGAGGAACTGATCCCCTGGAAAACTAACAGTGAATGCAATGTGCTATTAGCCCTTTATGTACTAGCATCATTTACTAATGAAAGCTAACTGTGAACTGAAAAGATTAGAAGCTGCTTCAATAACAACATAGGTTGTGCAAGAAAACTAACAGAGAGACTCGAGTTCTTGAATTACCCTGTGAAATCTATCCTTGAAATCAAAATTCTGTAGTCCCGCTGTTTGAAATGGATGGTTGTCACGGAATTCTAACCGCGAATACAATGTTCTGTAATTTCATTACAGACAACATTCCAATGGTAATCTAAGATTGTTTTCAAAGTTCAATCAGAAGTTATATGCTCGAAACATTTCATATTGAAAACTAAGTTGAATTCAAAGGGCTAGAACTGTGTGAATATGGAGAATGTTTCCTGTTGAAAACTGTGTACAATAAACAAATCTCTTTCAAAAGTAGGAGCGAATTCAAGGTTCTATGGTCGTTTTGTGTAGAAAGCTCAATTCCCTTCAGAAAATAAGCATAATTGACAGGTTCATTCACAGGTTATCTGGTAAGATCACTTGCTATAGAAAAATCAAACGTAATTCAAAGAGTAGGATATCTTGGATTCTTTCGTTTCTCATTGAAAACTCATCGTGAATGTCATGTTGTTCTGTCCTGTTCTCTACTGTAAATCCGCTTTCCTAACTAAGCCTGTATTCAATGTTGCATAGTCCTGTTTTGTAAGTGAACATTTCTCAATGAATAGTAACGTTCAATTCAACGTTCCGTAAACCTGTTGTCTGGGAAGAACTTATCCCCTGGAAAACTAACAGTGAATGCAATGTGCGAGTAGCCGATTATATACTAGCATCATTTATTTATGAAAGCTAACTGTGAACTGAAAAGCTTAGAAGCTGCTATAATAACAACATAGATTGTGCAAGAAAACTAACAGAGAAAGTCGAGTTCTGTAATTCAATTGTGTATAACATTGAATTACCCTTTGAAATCTATCCTTGAAATCAAAGTTCTGTAGTCCCGCTGTTAGAAATGAACGTTTCTCACTGAAGACTAACCGCAAATACAATGTTTTCTAATTTCATTACAGACAACATTCCAATGGTAATCTAAGAGTGTTTTCAAAGTTCAATCAGAAGTTATATGCTCGGAACATTTCCTATTGAAAACGAAGATGAATTCAAAGAGCTAGAACTGTGTGAATACTGAGAATGTTTCCTGTTGAAAACTGTGTACAATAAACAATTCTCTTTCTAATGTAGGAGCAAATTCAATGTTCTATGATCGTATTGAGTAGGAAGCTCAATTCCCTTCTTAGAGTAAGCGTAAATGACTGTTTCATTCACCCGTTATCTGGTAGGATCAGTTGGTATTGTAAAATCCCAAGGAATTCAAAGAGTAGGACATCGTGGATTCTTTCGTTTCTCATTGAAAACTCATCGTGAATGTCATGTTGTTCTGTCCTGTTCTCTACTGTAAAGCAATCCACTTTCTTAACTAAGCCTGTGTTGCTGTCCGGTTCGCATTGCTGGTAGAAATCACCCAACGAAGAGCAGCTTCTGTGAAAAAGAGGTTTGTTTGGCTTACAGGCTCTACGGGAAGGTCCATGATGGCAGGGGAAAAAGATGGCATGAGCAGAGGATGGACATCACCCCCTGGCCAACAGAAGATGGACCACAGCAACAGGAGGGTGTGACAAACCCTGGGATGGGGAAACTGGCTATAAAGCCCATAAGCCCACCCCCAACAATACACTCCTTCCAGGAGGCATTAATTCCCAAATATCCATCAGCTGGGAACCTAGCATTCAGAACACCTCAGTTTATGGGGGACACCTGAATCAAACCACCACATTCCGCCCCTGGCCCCCATAAACTGATATCCATACATGATGTAAAATACAATGTATCCAGTCTGACTTTAACGTCCCCATAGTTTTTATCAATCCCAATGATGTTCATATATGCCCATAGTTCAAGATCTTTTAACTGAGACATAATACCAAAATATAACCTCAAAAAACCCAGAATGGCACAGAATATTCACACTGCAATAGATGGCTTTGAGCATAGCAAAGAAATATTCAACCAATACAAGATTTAAAACAACCAGGGCAAACATCAAGCTCTGTAGCTTCAACTCCAGCAACTCTAGCCAGTGACAAGTCTTCAAATCCGATAATTCTAACCACCAACAAGTCTCTGGCATTCCAATTCCGCCCCTCCAGCTAGGCTACTCACAGTCCTGGGAAACTTCACTGGGGCCGGCAGCTCCTCGGCAGCCATCTCATGGTCCGGCATCTCCACTGGGTCTCCACTGCAAGCCACGGTTCATCCTCATGGGCCCATGGGGTCTCCATGCAGGCAACCAGCAAACCCGCTTCACACTGCCCATGGCCATTTCCAAAACAAAAGACCGTGTTGCAAACTCAATGACCCTCTTTCCAGCATTTCTTATACTCCACGATACCAGGTAGGGTGCCAATTTGTTAATCCCGGGGGGAATAAAGCAGACTTTGAAGAACAGGACACTCCTTGAGCACTCAGGCCCCTTCAAAAGAGTCGACATTCTTCTTGCCCCAGCGCAGGTCAGCTAGCCCAGTCTCAAAGGTTGTAGTCTCTCAGTTGCAGCTGAACAGGCAGCAGTTCACCCAAAGATTTTCCTTTCTGTGCCATATCCCTCTGCACACACCAGTTCATTTCTACGCTAAGCAACCCTGCACAACTTCTCAGGACATGGGCACAAGAGCAAGCTTCTCACACAAACTGCTAGCCCAGTCCAGGCACAGCTCTTTCTCACCCTCATAAGCCAAACCTCACAGTCCATAGTTCTTACTGCATTCAGGTCTTTCATCTCTGACCAGGATAGACCATCAAGCTGTACTTACAGCACTGCAAGGCATCTCTTAGGACAAGGTTTCAACTCCTTCCACAGTCCTCTTGAAAATCAGCTTCAAAAGGCCAAAGCCACACAGTTGGATGTCTAGCAGCAACCCCACTCCTGGGTACCACTTTACTGTTGCAGTCCGGTCCGCATTGCTGGTAGAAATCACCCAACCAAGAGCAGCTTCTGGGAAAAAGAGGTTTATTTGGCTTACAGGCTCGAGGGGAAGCTCCACGATGGCAGGGGAAAACGATGGCATGAGCAGAGGGTGGACATCACCCCCTGGCCAACAGAAGATGGACCACAGCAACAGGAGGTTGTGCCATACACTGGGATGGGGAAACTGGTTATAAAGCCCATAAGCCCATCCCCAACAATACACTCCCTCCAGGAGGCATTATATCCCAAATATCCATCAGCTGGGAACCTAGCATTCAGAACATGTAAGTTTATGGGTGACACCTGAATCAAAACACCACAGCCTGTATTCAATGTTGCATAGTCCTGTTTTCTAAGTGAACATTTCTCAATGAATGGTAACGTTCAATTCAACGTTACGTAAACCTGTTGTCTAGGAAGAACTTATCCCCTGGAAAACTAACAGTGAATGCAATGTGCTATTACCAATCATGTACTAGTATCATTTACTAATGAAAGCTAACTGTGAACTGATAATCTTAAAAGCTGCTAGAATAACAACATAGATTGTGCAAGAAAACTATCAGAGAAAGTCGAGTTCTGTAATTCAATTGTGTATAACATTGAATTACCCTTTGAAATCTATCCTTGTAATCAAAATTCTGTAGTCCCGCTGTATGAAATGAACATTTCTAACGGAAGACTAACCGCGAATACAATGTTCTGAAATTTCATTACAGACAACATTCCAATGGTAATCTAAGATAGTTTTCCAAGTACCATGAGAAGTTATATGCTCGGAACATTTCCTACTGAAAACGAAGATGAATTCAAAGGGCTAGAACTGTGTGAATATGGAGAATGTTTCCTGTTGAAAACTGTGTACAATAAACAATTCTCTTTCAAAAGTAGGAGCGAATTCAACGTTCTAGGTTTATATTGTTTAGGAAGGTCAATTGCCTTCTTAAAGTAAGCGTAATTGACAGTTTCATTCACCGGTTATCTGGTAGGATCAGTTGGTATTGAAAAATCCCAAGGAATTCAAAGACTAGGACATCTTTGTTTCTTTCGTTTCTCATTGAAAACTGATCGTGAATGTCATGTTGTTCTGTCCTGTTCTCTACTGTAAAGCAATCCGCTTTACTAACTAAGCCTGTATTCAATGCTGCATACTCCTATTTTCTAAGTGAACATTTCTCAATGAATAGTAACGTTCAATTCAACGTTCTGTAAACCTGTTGTCTAGGAAGCCTTATCCCCTGGAAAACTAACAGTGAATGCAATGTGCTATTAGCCGATTATATACTAGCATCATTTACTAATGAAAGCTAACTGTGAACTGAAAAGATTAGAACCTGCAAAAATAACAACATAGATTGTGCAAGAAAAATAACAGAGAAAGTCGAGTTCTGTAATTCAATTGTGTAACATTGAACTACCCTTTGAAATCTATCATTGAAATCAAATTTCTGTAGTCCCACTGTTACAAATGAACGTTTCTCACTGAAGACTAACCGTGAATACAATGTTCTGTAATTTCATTACAGACAACATTCCAATGGTAATCTAAGATTGTTTTAAAGTTTGATCAGAAGTAAAATGCTCGGAATATTTCCTATTGGAAACGAAGATGAATTCAAAGAGCTGGAACTGTGTGAATACTGAGAAAGTTTCTTGTTGAAAACGGTGTACGATAAACAATTCTCTTTCAAAAGTAGGATCGATTCAACGTTCTCTGATCATATTGTGTAGGAAGCTCAATTCCCGTCTTAAAGTAAGCGTAATTGACAGTTTCATTCACCGGTTATCTGGTAAGATCTGTTGCTATTGAAATATCAAAAGGAATTCAAAGAGTAGGACATCTTTGATTCTTTCTTTTCTTTTTGAAAACTCATCGTGAATGTCATGTTGTTCTGTCCTGTTCTCTACTGTAAAGCAATCCGCTTTCCTAACTAAGCCTGTATTCAATGATGCATAGTCCTGTTTTCAAAGTGAACATTTCTCAATGAATAGTAACGTTCAATTCAACGTTCCATAAACCTGTTGTCTAGGAAGAACTTATCCCCTGGGTCACTAACAGTGAATGTAATGTGCTATTAGCCGATTATGTATTAGCATCATATACTAATGAAAGCTAACTTTGAACTGAAAAGATTACAAGCTGCTTCAATAACAACATAGGTTGTGCAAGAAAACTAACAGAGAGAGTCAAGTTCTTGAATTACCCTTTGAAATCTATCCTTGAAATCAAAGTTCTGTAGTCCCTCTGTTAGTAATGAAGGTTTCTCACTGAAGAATAACCGTGAATACAATGTTCTGTAATTTCATTACAGACAACATTCCAATGGTAATCTAAGATTGTTTTAAAAGTTTGATCAGAAGTAATATGCTCGGCATATTTCCTATTGGAAACGAAGATGAATTCAAAGAGCTGGAACTGTGTGAATACTGAGAAAGTTTCTTGTTGAAAACGATGTACGATAAACAATTCTCTTTCAAAAGTAGGATCGATTCAACGTTCTATGATCGTATTGTGTAGGAAGCTCAATTCCCTTCTTAAAGTAAGCGTAATTGACAGGTTCATTCACCTTTATCTGGTAAGATCTGTTGCTATTGAAATATCAAAAGGAATTCAAAGAGTAGGACATCTTCGATTCTTTCTTTTCTTTTTGAAACTCATCATGAATGTCATGTTGTTCTTTCCTGTTCTCTACTGTAAAGCAATCCGCTTTTCTAACTAAGCCTGTATTCTATGTTGCATAGTCCTGCTTTCTAAGTGAACATTTCTCAATGAATAGTAACGTTCAATTCAATGTTCCGTAAACCTGTTGTCTAGGAAGAAATTATCCCCTGGAAAACTAGCAGTGAATGCTATGTGCTATTAGCCGATTATGTACTAGCATCATTTACTAATGAAAGCTAACTATGAACTGAAAAGATTACAAGTAGCTTAAATAACAACATAGATTGTGCAATAAAACTAACAGAGAAAGTCGAGTAATGTAATTCAATTGTGTATAACATTGAATTAGACTTTGAAATCTACCCTTGAAGTCAAAGTTCTTTAGTCCCGCTGTTAGAAATGAACATTTCTCACTGAAGACTAACCGCGAATACAATGTTTTGTAATTTCACTACAGACAACATTCCAATGGTAATATAAGATTACTTTCAACGTTTGATCAGAAGTTACATGCTCGGAACATTTCCTATGGAAAAGGAAATGAATTCAAAGAGCTAGAACTCTGTGAATACTGAGAATGTTTCCTGTTGAAAACGTGTACAATAAACAATTCTCTTTCAAAAGTAGGAGCGAATTCAACATTCTATGATCGTATAGTTTAGGAAGCTAAATTCCCATCTTAAAGTAAGCATAATTGACAGTTTCATTCACTGGTTATCTGATAGGATCAGTTGGTATTGAAAAATCCCAAGGACTTCAAAGATTAGGACATCTAGGATTCTTTCGTTTCTCATTGAAAACTCATCGTGAATGTCATGTTGTTCTGTCCTGTTCTCTACTGTAAAGCAATCCACTTTCCTAACTAAGCCTGTATTCAATGTTGCATAGTCCTGTTTTCTATGTGAACATTTCTCAATGAATAGTAACGTTTAATTAAACATCCGTAAACCTGCTGTCTAGGAAGAAATTATCCCCTGGAAAACTAACAGTGAATGCAATGTGCTATTAGCCGATTATGTACTGGCATCATTTACTAATGAAAGCTAACTGTGAACTGAAAAGATTACAAGTAGCTTCAATAACAACATAGATTGTGCAAGAAAACTAACAGAGAAAGTCGAGTTCTGTAATTCAATTGTATATAACATTGAATTACCCTTTGAAATCTATTCTTGAAATCAAAGTTCTTTAGTCCCGCTGTTAGAAATGAACGTTTCTCACTGAAGGCTAACCGCGAATACAATGTTTTGTAATTTCATTACATACATCATTCCAATGGTAATCTAAGATTGTTCTCAAAGTTCCATCAGAAGTTATATCCTCAGAATATTTCCTATTGAAAAGGAAGATGAAGTCAAAGGGCCAAATCTGTGTGAATATAGAGAATGTCTCCTGTTGAAAACTGTGTAAAATAAACAATTCTCTTTCAAAAGTAGGAGCGAATTCAACGTTCTCTGATTGTATTGTGTAGGAAGCTCAATTCCCTTCTTAAAGTAAGCGTAATTAACAGTTTCATTCACCGGTTATCTGGTAGGATCTGTTGGTATTGAAAAATCCCAAGGAATTCAAAGAGTAGGACATCTTGGATTCTTTCGTTTCTCATTGAAAACTCATCGTGAATGTGGTGTTGTTCTGTCCTGTTCTCTACTGTAAAGCAATCCGCTTTCCTAACTAATCCTGTATTCAATGTTGCATAGTCCTGTTTTCTATGTGAACATTTCTCAATGAATAGTAGCGTTTAATTAAACATCCGTAAACCTGCTGTCTAGGTAGAAATTATCCCCTGGGAAAGTAAAAGTGAATGCAATGTGCTATTAGCCGATTATGTACTGGCATCATTTACGAATGAAAGCTAAGTGTGAACTGAAAAGTTTAGAAGCTGCTTCAATAACAACATAGATTGTGCAAGAAAACTAACAGAGAAAGTCGAGTTCTGTAATTCAATTGTGTATAACATTGAATTACCCTTTGAAATCTATCCTTGAAATCAAAGTTCTTTAGTCCCGCTGTTAGAAATGCACGTTTCTCACTGAAGGCTAACCGCGAATACAATGTTGTAATTTCATTACATACATCATTCCAATGGTAATCTAAGATTGTTCTCAAGGTTCCATCAGAAGTTATAAGCTCAGAATATTTCCTATTGAAAAAGAAGATGAAGTCAAAGGGCCAAAACTGTGTGAATATAGAGAATGTTTCCTGTTGAAAACGGTGTACAATAAACAATTCTCTTTCAAAAGTAGGAGCGAATTCAACGTTCTCTGATCATATTGTGTAGGAAGCTCAATTCCCTTCTTAAAGTAAGCGTAATTAACAGTTTCATTCACCGGTTATCTGGTAGGATCTGTTGGTATTGAAAAATCCCAAGGAATTCAAAGAGTGGGACATCTTGGATTCTTTCGTTTCTCATTGAAAACTCATCGTGAATGTCATGTTGTTCTGTCTTCTTCTCTTCTGTAAACAATCCGTTTCCTAACTAATCCTGTATTCAATGTTACATAGTCCTGTATCCTAAGTGAACATTTCTCAATGAATAGTAACGTTCAATTCAACGTTCCATAAACCTGTTGTCTAGGAAGAACTGATCCCCTGGAAAACTAACAGTGAATGCAATGTGCTATTAGCCGATTTTGCATTAGCATCATTTACTAACGATAGCTAACTGTGAACTGAAAAGATTACAAGATGCTTCAATAACGACATAGATTGTGCCAGAAAACTAACAGAGAAAGTTGAGTTCTGTAATTCAATTGTGTATAACATTGAATTACCCTTTGAAATCTATCCTTGAAATCAAAGTTCTTTAGTCCCGCTGTTAGAAAAGAACGTTTATTATTGAAGACTAACCGCGAATACAATGTTTTGAAATTTCATTACAAACAACATCCCAACGGGAATCTAAGATTCTTTTCATAGTTCGATCAGAAGTTATATGCTCGCAACATTTCCTATTGGAAAGGAAGATGAATTCAAAGAGGTAGAACTGTGTGAATACTGAGAATGTTTCCTGTTGAATACTGTGTACAATAAACAATTCTCTTTCAAAAATAGGAGCGAATTCAACGTTCTATGATCATATTGTGTAGGAAGCTCAATTCCCTTCTTAAAGTAAGCGTAATTGACAGTTTCATTCACCGGTTATCTGGTAGGATCAGTTGGTATTGAAAAATGCCAAGGAATTCAAAGAGTAGGACATCTTGGATTCTTTCATTTCTCATTGAAAACTCATTATGAATGTCATGTTGTTCTGTCCTGTTCTCTACTGTAAAGCAATCCGCTTTCCTAACTAAAGCCTGTATTCTATGTTGCATAGTCATGTTTTCAAAGTGAACATTTCTCAATGAATAGTAACGTTCAATTCAACGTTCCATAAACATGTTGTCTGGTAAGAACTTATCCCCTGGATAACTAACAGTGAATGCTATGTGCTATTAGCCGATTATGTACTAGCATCATTTACTAATGAAAGCTAACTGTGAACTGAAAAGATTACAAGTTGCTTAAATAACAACATAGATTGTGCAATAAAACTAACAGAGAAAGTCGAGTTCTGTAATTCAATTGTGTATAACATTGAATTAGACTTTGAAATCTATCCTTGAAGTCAAAGTTCTTTAGTCCCGCTGTTAGAAATGAACATTTCTCACTGAAGACTAACCGCGAATACAATGTTTGGTAATTTCACTACAGACAACATTCCAATGGTAATCTAAGATTATTTTCAACGTTCGATCAGAAGTTACATGCTCGGAACATTTCCTATTGAAAAGGAAATGAATTCAAAGAGGTAGAACTGTGTGAATACTGAGAATGTTTCCTGTTGAAAACGTGTACAATAAACAATTCTCTTTCAAAAGTAGGAGCGAATTCAACATTCTATGATCGTATACTTTAGGAAGCTCAATTCCCATCTTAAAGTAAGCATAATTGACAGTTTCATTCACTGGTTATCTGATAGGATCAGTTGGTATTGAAAAATCCCAAGGACTTCAAAGATTAGGACATCTTGGATTCTTTCGTTTCTCATTGAAAACTCATCGTGAATGTCATGTTGTTCTGTCCTGTTCTCTACCGTAAAGCAATCCGCTTTCCTAACTAAGCCTGTATTCAATGTTGCATAGTCCTGTTTTCTATGTGAACATTTCTCAATGAATAGTAACGTTTAATTAAACATCCGTAAACCTGCTGTCTAGGAAGAACTTATCCCCTGGAAAAGTAACAGTGAATGCAATGTGCTATTAGCCGATTATGTACTGGCATCATTTACTAATGAAAGCTAAGTGTGAACTGAAAAGATTAGAAGCTGCTTCAATAACAACATAGATTGTGCAAGAAAAGTAACAGAGAAAGTCGAGTTCTGTAATTCAATTGTGTATAACATTGAATTACCCTTTGAAATCTATCCTTGAAATCAAAGTTCTTTAGTCCCGCTGTTAGTGTTGAACGTTTCTCACTGAAGGCTAACTGCGAATACAATGTTTTGTAATTTCATTACATACATCATTCCAATGGTAATCAAAGATTGTTCTCAAAGTTCCATCAGAAGTTATATGCTCAGAATATTTCCTATTGAAAAGGAAGATGAAGTCAAAGGGCCAAAACTGTGAATATAGAGAATGTCTCCTGTTGAAAACTGTGTACAATAAACAACTCTCTTTCAAAAGTAGGAGCGAATTCAACGTTCTCTGATCGTATTGTGTAGGAAGCTCAATTCCCTTCTTAAAGGAAGCGTAATTAACACTTTCATTCACTGGTTATCTGGTAGAATCTGTTGGTATTGAAAAATCCCAAGGAATTCAAAGAGTGGGACATCTTGGATTCTTTCGTTTCTCATTGAAAACTCATCATGAATGTCATGTTGTTCTGTCCTCTTCTCTACTGTAAAGCAATCTGTTTCCTAACTAATCCTGTATTCAATGTTACATAGTCCTGTTTTCTAAGTGAACATTTCTCAATGAATAGTAACGTTCAATTCAACGTTCCAAAAAACCTGTTGTCTAGGAAGAACTGATCCCTTGGAAACTAACAGTGAATGCAATGTGCTATTACCGATTTTGCATTAGCATCATTTACTACCGATAGCTAACTGTGAACTGAAAAGATTACAAGGTGCTTCAATAACGACATAGATTGTGCCAGAAAACCAACAGAGAAAGTTGAGTTCTGTAATTCAATTGTGTATAACATTGAATTACCCTTTGAAATCTATCCTTGAAATCAAAGTTCTTTAATCCCGCTGTTAGGAAAGAACGTTTCTTATTGAAGACTAACCGCGAATACAATGTTTTGAAATTTCATTACAAACAACATCCCAACGGGAATCTAAGATGGTTTTCATAGTTCGATCAGAAGTTATATGCTCGGAACATTTCCTATTGGAAAGGAAGATGAATTCAAAGAGCTAGAACTGTGTCAATACTGAGAATGTTTCCTGTTGAAAACTGTGTACAATAAACAATTCTCTTTCAAAAATAGGAGCGAATTCAACGTTCTATGATCATATTGTGTAGGAAGCTCAATTCCCTTCTTAAAGTAAGTGTAATTGACAGTTTCATTCACCGGTTATCTGGTAGGATAAGTTGGTATTGAAAAATCCCAAGGAATTCAAAGAGTAGGACATCTTGGATTCTTTCGTTTCTCATTGAAAACTCATTATGAATGTCATGTTGTTCTGTCCTGTTCTCTACTGTAAAGCAATCCGCTTTCTTAACTAAAGCCTGTATTCAATGTTGCATAGTCATGTTTTCAAAGTGAACATTTGTCAATGAATAGTAACGTTCAATTCAACGTTCCATAAACCTGTTGTCTTGGAAGAACTTATCCCCTGGATAACTAACAGTAAATGCAATGTGCTATTAGCCAATTATGTAGTAGCATCATTTTCGAATGAAAGCTAACTGTGAACTGAAAAGATTAGAAGCTGCTTCAATAATAAAATAGATTGGGCAAGAAAACTAATAGAGAAAGTCGAGTTCTGTAATTCAATTGTGTATAACATTGAATTACCCTTTGAAATCTATCCTGGAAATCAAAGTTCTTTAGTCCCGCTGTTAGAAATGAACGTTTCTCACTGAAGGCTAACTGCGAATACAATGTTGTGTAATTTCATTGCAGACATCATTCCAATGGTAATCTAAGATTGTTTTCAAAGTTCCATCAGAAGTTATATGCTCAGAATATTTCCTATTGAAAAGGAAGGTGAAGCAAATGGGCCAAAACTGTGTGAATATAGAGAATGTCTCCTGTTGAAAACTGTGTACAATAAACAATTCTCTTTCAAAAATAGGAGTGAATTCAACGTTCTCTGATGGTTTTGTGTAGGAAGCTCAATTCCCTTCTTAAAGTAAGCGTAATTAACAGTTTCATTCACGTGTTATCTGGTAGGATCTGTTGGTATTGAAATATCCCAAGGAATTCAAAGAGTAGGACATCTTGGATTCTTTCGTTTCTCATTGAAAACTTATCGTGAATGTCATGTTGTTCTGTCCTGTTCTCTACTGTAAAGCAATCCGCTTTCCTAAATAATCCTGTATTCAAAGTTGCATAGTCCTGTTTTCTAAGTGAACATTTCTCAATGAATAGTAACGTTCAATTCAACGTTCCATAAACCTGTTGTCTAGGAAGAACTGATCCCCTAGAAAAATAACAGTGAATGCAATGTGCTATTAGCCGATTTTGCATTAGCATCATTTACTAACGATAGCTAACTGTGAACTGAAAAGATTACAAGGTGCTTCAATAACGACATAGATTGTGCCAGAAAACTAACAGAGAAAGTTGAGTTCTGTAATTCAATTGTGTATAACATTGAATTACCCTTTGAAATCTATCCTTGAAATCAAAGTTCTTTAGTCCCGCTGTTAGAAAAGAACGTTTCTCATTGAAGAGTAACCGCAAATACAATGTTTTGAAATTTCATTACAAACAACATCCCTATGGGAATTCAAAGAGCTAGAACTGCGTGAATACTGAGAATGTTTCCTGTTGAAAACTGTGTACAATAAACAATTCTCTTTCAAAAGTAGGAGCGAATTCAACGATCTATGATCATATTGTGTAGGAAGCTCAATTCCCTTCTTAAAGTAAGCGTAATTGACAGTTTCATTCACTGTTTATCTGGTAGGATCAGTTGGTATTGAAAAATCCCAAGGAATTCAAAGAGTAGGACATCTTGGATTCTTTCGTTTCTCATTGAAAACTCATCGTGAATGTCATGTTGTTCTGTCCTGTTCTCTACTGTAAAGCAATCCGCTTTCCTAACTAAAGCCTGTATTCAATGTTGCATAGTCCTGTTTTCAAATGAACATTTCTCAATGAATAGTAACGTTCAATTCAATTTTCCATAAACCTGTTGTCTAGGAAGAACTTATCTCCTGGATAACTAACAGTGAATGTAATGTGCTATTAGCCGATTATGTATTAGCATCATATACTAATGAAAGCTAACTGTGAACTGAAAAGATTAGAAGCTGCTTCAATAACAACATAGGTTGTACAAGAAAACTAATAGAGTGAGTCGAGTTCTTGAATTACCCTTGAAATCTATCCTTGAAATCAAAGTTCTGTAGTCCCGCTGTTAGTAATGAAGGTTTCTCACTGAAGAATACCCGCGAATACAGTGTTTTGTAATTTCATTACAGACAACATTCCAATGGTTATCTAAGATTGTTTTCAAAGTTCGATCAGAAGTTATATGCTCGGAACATTTCCTATTGAAAATGAAGATGAATTCAAAGAGCTGGAACTGTGTGAATACTGAGAATGTTTCCTGTTGAAAAGTGTGTACAATAAACAATTCTCTTTCAAAAGTAGGAGCGAATTCAACGTTCTATGATTGTATTATGTAGGAAGCTCAATTCCCCTCTTAAAGTAAACGTAATTGACAGGTTCATTCACCGGTTATCTGGTAAGATCTGTTGCTAATGAAATATCAAAAGGAATTCAAAGAGTAGGACATCTTGGATTCCTTCTTTTCTCATTGAAAACTCATCGTGAATGTCATGTTGTTCTGTCCTGTTATCTACTGTAAAGCAATACGCATTCCTAACTAAGCCTGTATTCAATGTTGTATAGTCCTGTTTTCTAAGTGAACATTTCTCAATGAATAGCAACGTTCATTTGAACGTTCCGTAAACTTGCTGTCTAGGAAGTACTTATCCCCTGGAAAACTAACAGTGAAGGCAATGTGCTATTAGCCGATTATGTACTAGCATCATTTACTAATGAAAGCTAACTGTGAACTGAAAAGATTAGAAGCTGCTTCAATAACAACATAGGTTGTGCAAGAAAACTAACAGAGAGACTCGAGTTCTTGAATTACCCTGTGAAATCTATCCTTGAAATCAAAATTCTGTAGTCCCGCTGTTTGAAATGAACGTTTCTCACTGAAGGCTAACCGCGAATACAATATTTTGTAATTTCATTACAGACATCATTCCAATGGTAATCTAAGATTGTTTTCAAAGTTCCATCAGAAGTTATATGCTCAGAATATTTCCTATTGAAAAGGAAGATGAAGTCAAAGGCCAAAACTGTGTGAATATAGAGAATGTCTCCTGTTGAAAACTATGTACAATAAACAATTCTCTTTCAAAAGTAGGAGCGAATTCAACGTTCTCTAATCGTTTTGTGTAGGAAGCTCAATTCCCTTCTTAATGTAAGCGTAATTAACAGTTTCATTCACCGTTTATCTGGTAGGATGTGTTGGTGTTGAAAAATCCCAAGGAATAGAAAGAGTAGGACATCTTGGATTCTTTCGTGTCTCATTGAAAACTCATCGTGAATGTCATGTTGTTCTGTCCTCTTCTCTACTGTAAAGCAATCCACTTTCCTAACTAATACTGTATTCAATGTTGCATAGTCCTGTTTTCTAAGTGAACATTTCTCAATGAATAATAACGTTCAATACAACGTACTGTAAAATGTTGTCCAGGAAGAACTCATCCCCTGGAAAACTAACAGTGAATGCCATGTGCTATTAGCCGATTATGTACTAGCATCATTTAGTAAAGAAAGCTGACTGTGAACTGAACAGATTAGAAGCTGTTTCAATAACAACATAGATTGTGCAAGAAAACTCACAGAGAAACTTGTTTCTGTAATTCAATTGTGTATAACATTTTATTACCTTTTGAAATCTATCCTTGAAATCAAAGTTCTTTAGTCCCGCTGTTAGAGATGAACGTTTCTCAGTGAAGACTAACCGCGAATACAATGTACTGTACTTTCATTACAGACAACATTATAATGGTAATCTAAGATTGTTTTCAAAGTTTGATCAGAAGTTATATGCTCGGAACATTTCCTATTGAAAAGGAGATGAATTCAAAGAGCTAGAACTGTGTGAATACTGAGAATGTTTCCTGTTGAAAACGGTGTACAATAAGCAATTCTTTTTCAAAAGTAGGAGCGATTTCAATGTTCCATGATCATATGGTGTAGGAAGATCAATTCCCTTCATAAAGTAAGCGTAATAGACAGTTTCATTCACCGGTTATCTGGTAGGATCAGTTGGTTTTGAAAAATCCCAAGGACTTCAAAGAGTAGGACATCTTGGATTCTTTCGTTTCTCATTGAAAACTCATCGTGAATGTCATGTTGTTCTGTCCTGTTCTCTACTGTAAAGCAATCCGCTTTCATAACTAAGCCTGTATTCAATGTTGCATAGTCCTGTTTTCTAGGTGAATATTTCTCAATGAATAGTAACGTTCAATTAAACGTCCGTAAACCTGTTGTATAGGAAGAACTTATCCCCTGGAAAACTAATAGTCAATGCAATGTGCTTTTAGCCCATTATGTACTGGCATCATTTAGTAACGAAAGCTAACTGTGAAGTGAAAAGATTAGTAGCTGCTTCAATAACAAAATAGATTGTGCAAGAAAACTAACAGAGAAAGTCGAGTTCTGTAATTCAATTGTGTATAACATTGAATTACCCTGTGAAATCTATCCTTGAAATCAAAGTTCTTTAGTCCCCCTGTTAGAAAAGAACGTTTCTCATTGAATACTAACTGCGAATACAATGTTTTGTAATTTCATTACAAACCTGTTGTCTAGGAAGAACTTATCCCCTGGAAAACTAACAGTGAATGCCATGAACTACTAGCCGATTATGTACTAGCATCATTTACTAATGAAAGCTAACTGTGAACTGAAAAGATTACAAGCTGCTTCAATAACAACATAGATTGTGCAAGAAAACTAACAGAGAAAGTTGAGTTCTGCAGTTCAAATGTGTATAACATTGAATTACCCTTTGAAATCTATCCTTGAAATCAAAGTTCTTTAGTCCCCCTGTTAGAAAAGAACGTTTCCTATTGAATACTAACTGCGAATACAATGTTTTGAAAATTCTTTACAGACAATATTCCAATGGTAATCTGAGACTGTTTCCAAAGTTCGATCAGAAGTTATATGCTCAGAACATTTCCTATTGAAAATGAAGATGAATTCAAAGAGCTTGAACTGTGTGAATACTGAGAATGTTTCCTGTAGAGAACTGTGTACAATAAATAATTCTCTTTCAAAAGTAGGAGCAAATTGAACGTTCTATGATCGTATTCTGTAGGAAGCTCAATTCCCTCTTGAAAGTAAGCGTAATTGACAGTTTCATTCACCGGTTATGTGGTAGGATCAGTTGGTATTGAAAAATCCCAAGGAATTCAAAGAGTAGGACATCTTGGATTCTTTCGTTTCTCATTGAAAACTCATCGTGAATGTCATGTTGTTCTGTCCTGTTTTCTACTAAAGCAAACCGTTTTCCTACGTAAGCCTGTATTCAATGTTGCATAGTCCTGTTTTCTAAGTGAACATTTCTCAATGAATAGTAACGTTCAATTCAATGTTCCATAAACCTGTTGTCTAGGAAGAACTTATCCCTGGAAAACTAACAAGAATGCAATGTGCTATTAGCCGATTATGTACTAGCATCATTTAATAATCAAAGCTAACTGTGAACTGAAAAGATTACAAGCTGCTTCAATAGCAACATAGATTGTGCAAGAAAACTAACAAAGAAAGTCGAGTTCTGTAATTCAATTGTGTATAACATTGAATTACCCTTTGAAATCTATCCTTGAAATCAAAGTTCTTTAGTCCCGCTTTTAGAAATGAACGTTTCACACTGAGGACTAACTGCGAATACAATGTTCTGTAATTTCATTACAGACAACATTCCAAAGGTAATCTAAGATCGTTTTCAAAGTTCGATCAGAAGTTGTATGGTTGGAACATTTCCTATTGAAAACGAAGATGAATTCAAAGAGCTAGAATTGTGTGAATACTGAGAATGTTTCCTGTTGTAAACTATGTACAATAAACAATTCTCTTTCAAAAGTAGGAGCGAATTCAACGTTCTCTGACCATATTGTGTAGGAAGCCCAATTCCCTTCTTAAAGTAAGTGTAATTGACAGTTTCATTCACCAGTTATCTGGTAGGATCAGTTGGTATTGAAAAATCCCAAGGAAACCAAAGAGTAGGACATCTTGGATTCTTTCATTTCTCATTGAAAACTCATCGTGAATGTCATGTTGTTCTTTCCTCTTCTCTACTGTAAAACAATCTGCTTTCCTAACTAATCCTGTATTCAATGTTGCATAGTCCTGTTTTCTAAGTGAATATTTCTCAATGAATAGTAACGTTGATTTCAACGTTCCATAAACCTGTTGTCTAGGAAAAACTGATCCCCTGGAAAACTAACAGTGAATGCAATGTGCTATTAGCCGATTATGTATTAGCATCATTTACTAATGATAGCTAATTGTGAACTGAAAAGATTAAAAGGTGCTTCATAACAACATAGATTGTGCCAGAAAACTAACAGAGAAAGTTGACTTCTGTAATTCAATTGTGTATAACATTGGATTACCCTTTGAAATCTATCCTTGAAATCAAAGTTCTTTAGTCCCGCTGTTAGAAAAGAACGTTTGTCATTGAAGACAGACCACAAATACAATGTTTTGAAATTTCATTACAAACAACATCCCAATGGGAATCTAAGGTCCTTTTTATAGTTCGATCAGAAGTTATATGCTCAGAACATTTCCTATTGGAAACGAAGATGAATTCAAAGAGCTAGAACTGTGTGAATACTGAGAATGTTTCCTGTTGAAAACTGTGTACAATAAACAATTCTCTTCAAAAGTAGGAGCGAATTCAACATTCTATGATCATATTGTGTAGGAAGCTCAATTCCCTTCTTAAAGTAAGCATAATTGCCAGTTTCATTCACCAGTTATCTGGTAGGATAAGTTGGTATTGAAAAATCCCAAAGAAATCAAAGTGTAGGACATCTTGGATTCTTTCGTTTCTCATTGAAAAGTCATCGTGAATGTCATGTTGTTCTGTCCTGTTCTCTACTGTAAAGCAATCCGCTTTCCTAACTAAAGCCTGTATTCAATGTTGCATAGTCCTGTTTTCAAAGTAAACATTTCTCAATGAATAGTAACGTTCAATTCAACGTTCCATAAACATGTTGTCTAGGAAGAACTAATCACCTGGATAACTAACATTGAATGTAATGTGCTATTAGCCGATTATGTATTAGCATCATATACTAATGAAAGGTAACTGTGAACTGAAAAGATTAGAAGCTGCTTCAATAACAACATAGGTTGTGCAAGAAAACTAACAGAGAGAGTCGAGTTCTTGAATTACCCTTTGAAATCTATCCTTGAAATCAAAGTTCTGTAGTCCCGCTGTTAGTAACGAAGGTTTCTCACTGAAGAATACCCACGTATACAATGATTTGTAATTTCATTACAGACAACATTCCAATGGTAATCTAAGATTGTTTTCAAAGTTCGATCAGAAGTTATATGCTCGGAACATTACCTATTGGAAACGAAGATGAATTCAAAGAGCTGGAACTGTGTGAATACTGAGAATGTTTCTTGTTGAAAACGGTGTACAATAAACAATTCTCTTTCAAAATTAGGAGCGAATTCAACGTTCTATGATCGTATTGTGTAGGAAGATCAATTCCCTTCTTAAAGTAAGCGTAATTGACAGGTTCATTCACCGGTTATCTGGTATCATCTGTTGTTATTGAAAAATCCCAAGGAATTCAAAGAGTAGGACATCTTGCATTCTCTCGTTTCTCATTGAAAACTCATCGTGAATGTCATGTTGTTCTGTCCTGTTCTCTAATGTAAAGCAAACCGCTTTCCTAACTAAGCCTGTATTCAATGTTGCATAGTCCTGTTTTCTAAGTGAACGTTTCTCAAGGAATAGTAACGTTCAATTTAACGTTCAGTAAACCTGTTGTCTAGGAAGAACTTATCCCCGTGAAAACTAACAGTGAATGCCATGTGCTATTAGCCGATTATGTACTAGCGTCATTTACTAATGAAAGCTAACTGTGAACTGAAAACATTACAAGCTGCTTCAATAACAACATAGATTGTGCAAGAAAACTAACAGAGAAAGTTTAGTTCTGTAATTCAATTGTGTATAACATTGAATTACCCTTTGAAATCTATCCTGAAATCAAAGTTCTTTAGTCCCGCTGTTAGAAAAGAACGTTTCCTATTGAATACTAACTGCGAATACAATGTTTTGTAATTTCATTATAGACAACATTCCAATGGTAATCTAAGACTGTTTTCAAAGTTCGATCAGAAGTTATATGCTCAGAACATTTCCTATTGAAAACAAAGATGAATTCAAAGAGCTAGAACTGTGTGAATACTGAGAATGTTTCCTGTAGAGAACTGTGTACAATAAATAATTCTCTTTCAAAAGTAGGAGCAAATTCAACGTTCTATGCTCGTATTGTGTAGGAAGCTCAATTACCTCCTTAAAGTAAGCGTAATTGACAGTTTCATTCACCGGTTATGTGGTAGGATCAGTTGGTATTGAAAAATCCCAAGGAATTCAAAGAGTAGGACATCTTGGATTCTTTCGTTTCTCATTGAAAACTCATCGTGAATGTCATGTTGTTCTGTCCTGTTTTGTACTAAAGCAAACCGTTTTCCTACGTAAGCCTGTATTCAATGTTGCATAGTCCTGTTTTCTAAGTGAACATTTCTCAATGAATAGTAACGTTCAATTCAACGTTCCATAAACCTGTTGTCTAGGAAGAACTTATCCCTGGAAAACTAACAAGAATGCAATGTGCTATTAGCCGATTATGTACTAGCATCATTTAATAATGAAAGCTAACTGTGAACTGAAAAGATTACAAGCTGCTTCAATAGCAACATAGATTGTGCAAGAAAACTAACAAAGAAAGTCGAGTTCTGTAATTCAATTGTGTATAACATTGAATTACCCTTTGAAATCTATCCTTGAAATCAAAGTTCTTTAGTCCCGCTGTTAGAAATGAACGTTACACACTGAAGACTAACTGCGAATACAATGTTCTGTAATTTCATTACAGACAACATTCCAAAGGTAATCTAAGATCGTTTTCAAAGTTCGATCAGAAGTTATATGGTTGGAACATTTCCTATTGAAAACGAAGATGAATTCAAAGAGCTAGAATTGTGTGAATACTGAGAATGTTTCCTGTTGTAAACTGTGTACAATAAACAATTCTCTTTCAAAAGTAGGAGCAAATTCAACGTTCTATGACCATATTGTGTAGGAAGCCCAATTCCCTTCTTAAAGTAAGCGTAATTGACAGTTTCATTCACCAGTTATCTGGTAGGATCAGTTGGTATTGAAAAATCCCAGGGAAATCAAAGGGTAGGACATCTTGGATTCTTTCCTTTCTCATTGCAAACTCATCGCGAATGTCATGTTGTTCTGTCCTTTTCTCTATTGTAAAGCAATCCGCTTTCATAACTAAGCCTATATTGAATGTTGCATAGTCCTGTTTTCTAAGTGAATATTTCTCAATGAATAGTAACGTTCAATTCAACGTTCCATAAACCTCTTGTCTAGGAAGAACTGATCCCCTGGAAAACAAAAAGTGAATGCAATGTGCTATTAGCCGATTATGTACTAGCATCATTTACTAATGAAAGCTAAGTGTGAACTGAAAAGATTAGAAGCTGCTTCAATAACCACATAGATTGTGCAAGATAACTAACAGAGAAAGTCGTGTTCTGTAATTCAATTGTGTATAACATTGAATTACCCTTTGAAATCTATCCTTGAAATCAAAGTTCTTTAGTCCCACTGTTAGAAATGAACGTTTCATACTGAAGGCTAACTGCGAATACAATGTTCTGTAATTTCATTACAGACAACATTCCAATGGTAATCTAAGATCGTTTTCAAAGTTCGATCAGAAGTTATATGGTTGGAACATTTCCTATTGAAAACGAAGATGAATTCAAAGAGATAGAATTGTGTGAATACTGAGAATGTTTAATGATGTAAACTGTGTACAATAAACAATTCTCTTTCAAAAGTAGGAGCAAATTCAACGTTCTATGACCATATTGTGTAGGAAGCCCAATTCCCTTCTTAAAGTAAGCGTAATTGACAGTTTCATTCACCAGTTATCTGGTAGGATCAGTTGGTATTGAAAAATCCCAGGGAATTCAAAGAGTAGGACATCTTGGATTCTTTCCTTTCTCATTGAAAACTCATCGCGAATGTCATGTTGTTCTGTCCTTTTCTCTATTGTAAAGCAATCCGATTTCATAACTAAGCCTATATTGAATGTTGCATAGTCCTGTTTTCTAAGTGAATATTTCTCAATGAATAGTAACGTTTAATTCAACTTTCCATAAACCTGTTGTCTGGGAAGAACTGATCCCCTGGAAAACTAACAGTGAATGCAATGTGCTGTTAGGTCATTATGTACTAGCATCATTTACTAATGAAAGCTAACTGTGAACTGAAAAGCTTAGATGCTGCTATAATAAAAACGTAGATTGTGCAAGAAAACTAAAAGAGAAAGTCGAGTTCTGCAATTCAATTGTGCATAAATTGAATTACCCTTTGAAATCTATCCTTGAAATCAAAGTTCTGTAGTCCCGTTGTTAGAAATGAAAGTTTCTCACTGGGAGACTAACCACGAATACAATGTTTTGTAATTTCATTACAGACAACATTCCAATGGTAATCTAAGATTGTTTTCAAAGTTCGATCAGAAGTTATATGCTCGGAACATATCCTATTGAAAACGAGGATGAATTCAAAGAGCTAGAACTGTGTGAATACTGAGAATGTTTCCTGTTGTAAACTGTGTACAATAAACAATTCTCTTTCAAAAGTAGGAGCGAATTCAACGTTCTATGACCATATTGTGTAGGAAGCCCAATTCCCTTCTTAAAGTAAGCGTAATTGACAGTTTCATTCACCAGCTATCTGGTAGGATCAGTTGGTATTGCAAAATCCCAAGGAAATCAAAGATTAGGACATCTTGGATTCTTTCGTTTCTCATTGAAAACTCATCGTGAATGTCATGTTTTTCTGTCCTCTTCTCTACATTAAAGCTTTCCTAACTAAGCCTGTATTCAATGTTGCATAGTCCTGTTTTCTAAGTGAATATTTCTCAATGAATAGTAACGTTCAATTCAACGTGCCATAAACCTCTTGTCTAGGAAGAACTGATCCCCTGGAAAACTAACAGTGAATGCAATGTGGTATTAGCCGATTTGTACTAGCATCATTTACTAATGAAAGCTAACTGTGACCTGAAAAGATTACAAGCAGCTTCAATAACAACATAGATTGTTCAAGAAAACTAACAGAGACAGTCGGGTTCTGTAATTCAATTGTACATAACATTGAATTACAATTTGAAATCTATCCTTGAAATAAAAGTTCTCTAGTCCCGCTGTTTGAAATGAACGTTTCTCACTGAAGACAAACCGCGAATACGATGCTTTGTAATTTCATTATAGACAACATTCCAATGGTAATCTACGATTGTTTTCAAAGTTCGATCAGAAGTTATATGCTCCGAACATTTCCTATTGAAAACGAAGATGAATTCAAAGAGGTAGAACTGTGTGAATACTGAGAATGTTTCCTGTTGAAAAGGGTGTACAATAAACAATTCTCTTTCAAAAGTCGGAGCGAATTCAATGTTCTATGATCATATTGAGTAGGAAGCTCAATTCCCTTCTTAGAATAAGCGTAATTGACAGTTTCATTCACCGGTTATCTGGTAGGATCAGTTGGTATTGAAAAATCCCAAGGAATTCAAAGAGTAGGACATCTTGGATTCTTTCGTTTCTCATTGAAAACTCATCGTGAATGTCATGTTGTTCTGTCCTGTTATCTACTGTAAAGCAATCCACTTTCTTAACTAAGCCTGTGTTGCAGTCCGGTTCGCATTGCTGGTAGAAATCACCCAACGAAGAGCAGCTTCTGTGAAAAAGAGGTTTATTTGGCTTACAGGCTCTAGGGGAAGGTCCATGATGGCAGGGGAAAAAGATGGCATGAGCAGAGGGTGGACATCACCCCCTGGCCAACAGAAGATGGACCACAGCAACAGGAGGGTGTGACAAACACTGGGATGGGGAAACTGGCTATAAAGCCCATAAGCCCACCCCCATCAATACACTCCTTCCAGGAGGCATTAATTCCCAAATATCCATCAGCTGGGAACCTAGCATTCAGAACACCTCAGTTTATGGGGGACACCTGAATCAAACCACCACATTCCGCCCCTGGCCCCCATAAACTGATATCCATACATGATGTAAAATACAATGTATCCAGTCTGACTTTAACGTCCCCATAGTTTTTATCAATCCCAATGATGTTCATATATCCCCATAGTTCAAGATCTTTTAACTGAGACATAATACCAAAATATAACCTCAAAAAACCCAGAATGGCACAGAATATTCACACTACAATAGATGGCTTTGGGCATAGCAAAGAAATATTCAACCAATACAAGATTTAAAACAACCAGGGCAAACATCAAGCTCTGTAGCTTCAACTCCAGCAACTCTAGCCAGTGACAAGTCTTCAAATCCGATAATTCTAACCACCAACAAGTCTCTGGCATTCCAATTCCGCCCCTCCAGCTAGGCTACTCACAGTCCTGGGAAACTTCACTGGGGCCGGCAGCTCCTCGGCAGCCATCTCATGGTCCGGCATCTCCACTGGGTCTCCACTGCAAGCCACGGTTCATCCTCATGGCCCCATGGGGTCTCTATGCAGGCAACCAGCAAACCCGCTTCACACTGCCCATGGCCATTTCCAAAACAAAAGACCGTGTTGCAAACTCGATGACCCTCTTTCCAGCATTTCTTATACTCCACGATACCAGGTCAGGTGCCAATTTGTTAATCCCGGGGGGAATAAAGCAGACTTTGAAGAACAGGACACTCCTTGAGCACTCAGGCCCCTTCAAAAGAGTCGACATTCTTCTTGCCCCAGCGCAGGTCAGCTAGCCCAGTCTCAAAGGTTGTAGTCTCTCAGTTGCAGCTGAACAGGCAGCAGTTCACCCAAAGATTTTCCTTTCTGTGCCATATCCCTCTGCACACACCAGTTCATTTCTACGCTAAGCAACCCTGCACAACTTCTCAGGACATGGGCACAAGAGCAAGCTTCTCACACAAACTGCTAGCCCAGTCCAGGCACAGCTCTTTCTCACCCTCATAAGCCAAACCTCACAGTCCATAGTTCTTACTGCCTTCAGGTCTTTCATCTCTGACCAGGATAGACCATCAAGCTGTACTTACAGCACTGCAAGGCATCTCTTAGGCCAAGGTTTCAACTCCTTCAACAGTCCTCTTGAAAATCAGCTTCAAAAGGCCGAAGCCACACAGTCGGGTGTCTAGCAGCAACCCCACTCCTCGGTACCACTTTACTGTTGCAGTCCAGTTCGCATTGCTGGTAGAAATCACCCAACCAAGAGCAGCTTCTGGGAAAAAGAGGTTTATTTGGCTTACAGGCTCGAGGGGAAGCTCCACGATGGCAGGGGGAAACGATGGCATGAGCTGAGGGTGGACAACACCCCCAGGCCAACAGAAGATGGACAACAGCAAACAGGAGGGTGGGCCAAACACTGGGATGGGGAAACTGGCTATAAAGCCCATAAGTCCACCCCCAACAATACACTCCCTCCAGGAGGCATTAATTCCCAAGTATCCATCAGCTGGGAACCTGGCATTCAGAACACCTACGTTTATGGGGGACACCTGAATCAAACCACCACAGCCTGTATTCAATGTTGCATAGTGTTGTTTTCTAAGTGAACATTTCTCAATGAATAGTAACGTTCAATTCAACATTCCGTAACCTGTTGTCTAGGAAGAACTTATCCCCTGGAAAACTAACAGTGAATGCAATGTGCTATTAGCCAATCATGTACTAGCATCATTTACTAATGAAAGCTAAGTGTGAACTGAAAATCTTAGAAGCTGCTATAATAACAACATAGATTGTGCAAGAAAACTAACAGAGAAAGTCGAGTTCTGTAATTCAATTGTGTATAACATTGAATTACCCTTTGAAATCTATCCCTGAAATCAAAGTTGTAGTCCTGCTGTTTGAAATGAACGTTTCTCACTGAAGACTAACCGCGAATTAAATGTTCTGTAATTTCCTGACAGACAACATTCCAATGGTAATCTAATATTGTTTTCAAAGGTCGATCAGAACTTATATGCTCGGAACATTTCCTATTGAAAACGAAGATGAATTCAAAGGCCTAGAACTGTGTGAATCCTGAGAATGTTTCCTGTTGAAAACTGTGTACAATATACAATTGTCTTTCAAAAGTTGGAGCAAATTCAACATTCTATGACCGTATTGTGCAGGAAGCTCAATTCCCTTCTTAAAGTAAGCGTAATTGACAGTTTCATTCACCGGTTACTGGTAGGATAAGTTGCTATTGAAAAATCCCAAAGAATTCAAAAAGTAGGATAGCTTGGGTTCTTTCGTTTCTCATTGAAAACTCATCATGAATGTCATGTTATTCTGTCCTGTTCTCTACTGTAAAGCAATCCGCTTTCCTAACTAAGTCTGTATTCAATGTTGCATAGTCCTGTTTTCTAAGTGAACATTTCTCAATGAATAGTAACCTTCAATCCAACGTTCCGTAAACCTGTTGTCTAGGAAGAACTTACCCTCTGGAAAACTAACACTGAATGAATTGTGCTATTAGCTGATTATGTACTTGCATCATTTACTAATGAAAGCTAAATGTGAACTGAAAAGATTAGATGCTGCTTCAATAGCAACATAGGTTGTGCAAGAAAACTAGCAGAGAAAGTCGAGTTCTGTAATTCACTTGTGTATAACATTGAATTACCCTTTGAAATCTATCCCTGAAATCAAAGTTCTGTAGTCCTGCTGTTTGAAATGAATGTTTCTCTCTAAAGACTAACCGCGAATTCAATGTTATGTAATTTCATTACAGACAACATTCCAATGGAAATCTAAGATTGTTTTCAAAGGTCGATCAGAAGTTATATGCATGGAGCATTTCCTAATGAAAACGAAGATGAATTCAAAGGGCTAGAACTGTGTGAATACTGAGAATGTTTCCTGTTGAAAACTGTGTAGAATAAAAAATTCTCTTTCAAAAGTAGGAGCGAATTCAACGTTCTATGATCGTAATGTGCAGGAAGCTCAATTCCCTTCTTAAAGTAAGCGTAATTGACAGTTTGATTCACCGGTTATCTGGTAGGATCAGTTGCTATTGAAAAATACAAAAGAAATTTAAAGAGTAGGACATCTTGGATTCTTTCATTTCTCATTGAAAACTCATCGTGAATGTCATGTTGTTCTGTCCTGTTCTCTACTGTAAAGCAATGTGCTTTCGTAACTAACCCTGTATTCAATGTTGCATAGTCCTGTTTTCTAACAATAAATAGTAACGTTCAATTCAACGTTCCGTACCTATTGTCTAGGAAGAACTATTACCTGAAAAACTAACAGTGAATGCAATGTGCTATTAGCCGATTATGTACTTCCATCATTTAATAATGAAAGCTAACTGTGAACTGAAAAGATTAGAAGCTGCTTCAATAACAACATAAGTTTTGCAAGAAAACTAACAGAGAAAGTCGAGTTCTGTAATTCAATTGTGTATAACATTGAATTACCCTTTGAAATCTATCCTTAAAATCAAAGTTGTAATCCCGCTGTTTGAAATGTTCGTTTCTCACTGAAGACTAACCGCGAATTCAATGTTCTGTAATTTCCTTACAGACAACATTCCAATGGTAATCTAAGTTTGTTTTCAAAGGTCGATCAGAAGTTATATGCTCGGAACATTTCCTATTGAAACGAAGATGAATTCAATGGGCTAGAACTATGTGAATACTGAGAATGTTTCCTGTTCAAAACTGTGTACAATATACAATCCTCTTTCAAAATTAGGAGCGTATTCAACGTTCTATGATCGTATTGTGCAGGAAGCTCAATTCCCTTCTTAAAGTAAGCGTAATTGACAGTTTCATTCACCAGTTATCTGGTAGGATCAGTTGCTATTCAAAAATACCAAGGAATTCAAAGAGTAGGACATCTTGGATTCTTTCGTTTCTCATTGAAAACTCATCGTGAATGTCATGTTGTTCTGTCCGTTTCTCTACTGTAAAGCAATCTGCTTTCCTAACTAAACCTGTATTCAATGTTGCATAGTCCTGTTTTCTAACAATGAATAGTAACGTTCAATTCAACGTTCCGTAATCCTGTTGTCTAGGAAGAACTTGTCCCCTGGATAACGAACAGTGAATGCAATATGTTTTAGCCGATTAAGTACTTGCACCAATTACTAATGAAAGCTAACTGTGAACTAAAAAGATTAGAAGCTGCTTCAATAGCAACATAGGTTGTGCAAGAAAACTAGCAGAGAAAGTCGAGTTCTATAATTCAATTGTGTATAACGTTGAATTACCCTTTGAAATCTATCCTTGAAATCAAAGTTCTTTAGTCCCGCTGTTTGAAATGAACGTTTCTCACTGAAGACTAACCGCGAATTCAATGTTCTGTAATTTCATTACAGACAACATTCCAATGGTAATCTAAGATTATTTTCAAAGATCGATCAGAAGTTATAAGCTCGGAACATTTCCTATTGAAAACGAAGATGAATTCAATGGGCTAGAACTGTGTGAATACTGAGAATGTTTCCTGTTGAAAACTGTGTACAATAAACAATTCTCTTTCAAAAGTACGAGCGAATTGAACGTTCTATGACCGTGTTGTGGCCGAACTCAATTCCCTTCTTAAAGTAAGCGTAATTGACAGTTTCAGTCACCGGTTATCTGGTAAGATCAATTGCTATTGAAAAATCCCAAGGAATTCAAAGAGTACGACATCTTGGATTCTTTCGTTTGTCATTGAAAGCTCATCGTGAATGTCATGTTGTTCTGTCCTGTTCACTACTGTAAAGCAATACGCTTTCCTAACTAAGCCTGTATTCAATGTTGCATAGTCCTGTTTTCTAAGTGAACATTTCTCAATGAATAGTAACGTTCAATCCAAACTTTCGTAAACCTGTTGTCTCAGAAGAACTTTCCCTCTGGAAAACTAACACTGAATGAAATGTGCTATTAGCTGATTATGTATTTGCATCGTTTACTAATGAAAGCTAAATGTGAACTGAAAAGATTACACACTGCTTCAATAACAACATAAGTTATGCAAGAAAACTAACAGAGAAAGTCGAGTTCTGTAATTCAATTGTGTATAACATTGAATTACCGTTTGAAATCTATCCCTGAAATCAAAGTTGTAGTCCGGCTGTTTGAAATGAACGTTTCTCACTGAAGACTAACCGCGAATTCAATGTTCTGTATTTTCCTGACAGACAACATTCCAATGGTAATCTAAGATTGTTTTCAAAGGTCGATCAGAAGTTATATGCTCGGAACATTTCCTATTGAAAACGAAGATGAATTCAAAGGGATAGAACTGGGTGAATACTGAGAATGTTTCCAGTTGAAAACTGTTTACAATATATAATTGTCTTTCAAAAGTAGGAGCAAATTCCACGTTCTATGAACGTATTATGCAGGAAGCTCAATTCCCTTCTTAAAGTAAGCGTAATTGACAGTTTCCATCACCGGATATCTGGTAGGATCAGTTGCTATTGAAAAATCCCAAGGAATCAAAAAGTAGGACATCTTGGGTTCTTTCGTTTCTCATTGAAAACTCATCGTGAATGTCTTGTTGTTCTGTCCTGTTCTCTACTGTAAAGCAATCCGCTTTTCTAACTAAGCCTGTATTCAATGTTGCATAGTCCTGTTTTCTAAGTGAACATTTCTCAATGAATAGTAACGTTCAATTCAACGTTCCGTAAACCTGTTGTCTAGGAAGAACTCATCCCCTGGAAAACTAACAGTGAATGCAATGTTCTATTAACCGATTATGTACTTGCGTCATTTACTAATGAAAGCTAACTGTGAACTGAAAAGATTAGTAGCTGCTTCAATAACAACATAGGTTGTGCAAGAAAAGTAACAGAGAAAGTCGCGTTCTGTAATTCAATTGTGTATAACATTGAATTACCCTTTGAAATCTATCCTTGAAATCAAAGTTCTGTAGTCCCGCTGTTTGAAATGAACGTTTCTCACTGAAGACCTACCGCAAATTCAATGTTCTGTAATTTCATTACATACAACATTCCAATGGTAATCTAAGATTGTTTTCAAAGGTCGATCAGTAGTTATCAGCTCGGAACATTTGCTATTGAAAACAAAGATGAATTCAAAAGGCTAGAACTGTGTGAATACTGAGAATGTTTCCTGTTGAAAACTGTGTACAAGAAACAATTCTCTTTCAAAAGTAAGAGCGAATTCAATGTTCTGTGATCGTATTGTGTAGCAAGCTCAATTCCCTTCTTAAAGTAAGCGTAATTGACAGTTTCCTTCACCGCTTATCTGGTAGGATCAGTTGCTATTGAAAATTCCCAAGGAATTCAAAGAGAAGGACATCTTAGATTCTTTCGTTTCTCATTGAAAACTCATCGTGAATGTCATGTTGTTCTGTCCTGTTCTCTACTGTAAAGCAATCCGCTTTCCTAACTAAGCCTGTTTTCAATGTTGCGTAGTCCTGTTTTCTAAGTGAACATTTCTCCATGAATAGTTACGTTCAATTCAACGTTCCGTAAACCTGTTCACTAGGAAGAACTTATACCCTGGAAAACAAACAGAGAATGTAATGTGCAATTAGCCGATTATGTACTAGCATCATTTACTAATGAAAGCTAACTGAGAACTGAAAAGATTAGATGGTGCTTCAATAAAAACATAGGTTGTGCAAGAAAACTAACAGAGAAAGTCGAGTTCTGTTATTCAATTGTGTATAACATTGAATTACCCTTTGAAATCTATCCTTAAAATAAGAGTTCTGTAGTCCCACTGTTTGAAATGAACGTTTCTCCCTGAGGACTAACCGCGAATTCAATGTTCTGGAATTTCATTACAGAGAACATTCCAGTGGTAATCTAAGATTGTTTTCAAAGGTCGATCAGAAGTTATATGCTCAGAACATTTCTTATTGTAAAAGAAGATGAATTCAAAGGGCTAGAACTGTGTGAATACTGAGAATGTTTCCTGTTGCAAACTATGTACAATAAACAATTCTCCTTCAAAAGTAGGAACGAATTCAACGTTCTATGATCGTATTGTGCAGTAAGCTCAATTCCCTTCTTAAAGTAAGCGTAATTGAAAGTTTCATTCGCCGGTTATCTGCTAGCATCAGTTGCTATTGACAAATCCCAAGGAATTCAAAGTGTAGGACATCTTGGATTCTTCCGTTTCTCATTGAAAACTCATCGTGAATGTCATGTTGTTCTGTCCTGTTCTCTACTGTAAAGCAATCCGCTTTCCTAACTAAGCCTGTATTCAATGTTGCATAGTGCTGTTTTCTAAGTGAACATTTCTCAATGAATAGTAACGTTCAATTCAACGTTCCGTAAACCTGTTGTCTAGTAAGAACTTATCCCCTGGAAAACTAACAGTGAATGCAATGTGCTATTAGCCGATTGTGCACTAGCATCATTTACTAATGAAAGCAAACTGTGAACCGAAAAGATTACAAGCTGCTTCAATAACAACATGGGTTGTGCAAGAAAACTAACAGAGTGTCGAGAGCTTGAATTACCCTTTGAAATCTATCCTTGAAATCAAAGTTCTGTAGTCCCGCTGTTTGAAATGAACGTTTCTCACTGAAGACTAACCGCGAATACAATGTTTTGTAATTTCATTACCGACAACATTCCAATGGTAATCTACGAATGCTTTCAAAGTTACATCAGTAGTTATATGCTCGGAACATTTCCTATTGAAACCGAAGATGAATTGAAAGGGCTAGAACTGTGTGAATTTTTAGAACTGTTCCTGTTGAAAACTCTGTACAATAAAGAATTCTCTTTCAAAAGTAGGAGCGAATTCAAAGTTCTATGATCATATTGTGTAGGAAGCTCAATTCCCTTCTTAAAGTAAACGTAATTGACAGTTTCATTCACCGGTTATCTGGTAGGATCAGTTGGTATTGAAAAATCCCAAGGAATTCAAAGAGTAGGACATCTTGGATTCTTTCGTTTCTCATTGAAAACTCATCGTGAATGTCATGTTGTTCTGTCCTGTTCTATACTGTAAAGCAATCCGTTTACGTAACTAAGCCTGTATTCAGTGTTGCATAGTCCTGTTTTCTAAGTAAACATTTCTCAATGAATAGTAACATTCAATTCAACGTTCCATAAACCTGTTGTCTAGGAAGAAATTATCCCCTGGAAAACTAACAGTGAATGCAATGTGCTATTAGCCAATTATGTACTAGCTTTATTTACTAAGGAAAGCTCACTGTGAACTGAAAAGATTAGAAGCTGCTTCAATAACAACATAGGTTGTGCAAGAAAACTAACAGAGGGTCGAGTTCTTGAATTACCCTTTGAAATCTGTCCTTGAAATCAAAGTTCTGTAGTCCCGCTGTTAGAAATGAACGTTTCTCACTGAAGTCTAACCGCGAATACAATGTTTTGTAATTTCATTACAGACGACATTCCAATGGTAATCTAAGATTGTTTTCAAAGTTCGATCAGAAGTTATATTCTCGGAACATTTCCTATTGAAAACGAAGATGAATTGAAAGAGCTACAACTGTGTGAATACTGAGAATGTTGCCTGTTGAAAACTGTGTACATTAAACAATTCTCTTTCAAAAGTAGGAGCGAAATCAAGTTCTATGATCGTATTGTGTAGGAAGCTCAATTCCCTTCGTAACGTAAGCGTAATTGACAGTTTCATTCACCTGTTATCTGGTAGGATCAGTTGCTATTGAAAAATCCCAAGTAATTCAAAAAGTAGGACATCTTGGTTTCTTCCGTTTCTCATTGAAAACTCATTGTGAATGTCATGTTGTTCAGTCCTGTTCTCTACTGTAAAGCAATCCGTTTTCCTAACTAAGCCTCTATTCAATGTGGCATAGTCCTGAATTCTAAGTGAACATTTCTCAATGAATACTAATGTTCAATTCAACGTTCAGTAAACCTGTTGTCTAGGAAGAACTTATCCCCTGGAAAACTAACAGTGAATGCAATGTGCTATTAGCCAATTATGTACTAGCATCATTTACTAATGAAAGTTCACTGTGAACTAAAAACATTAGAAGCTGCTTCAATAACCACATAGGTTGTGCAAGAAAACTAACAGAGTGTCGAGTTCTTGAATTACCCTTTGAAATCTATCCTTGAAATCAAAGTTCTGTAGTCCCGCTGTTTGAAATGAACGTTTCTCACTGAAGACTAACCGCGAATACAATGTTTTGTAATTTCATTACAGACAACATTCCAATGGTAATCTATGATTGTTTTCAAAGTTCCATCAGACGTTATATGCTCAGAACATTTCGTATTGAAAACGAAGGTGAATTCAAAGGGCTAGAACTGTGTGAATACGGAGAATGTTTCCTGTTGTTAACTGTGTACAGTAAAGAATTCTCTTTTAAAAGTAGGAGCGAATTCAACGTTCTATGATCGTATTGTGTAGGAAGCTCAATTCCCTTCTTAAATTAAGCGTAATTGACAGTTTCATTCACCGGTTATCTGGTAGGATCAGTTGCGATTGAAAAATCCCAAGGAATTCAAAGAGTAGGACATCTTGGATTCTTTCGTTTCTCATTGAAAACTCATCGTGAATGTCATGTGTTTCTCTCCTGTTCTCTACTGTAAAGCAATCCGCTTTCCTAACTAAGCCTGTATTCCATGTTGCATAGTCCTGTTTTCTAAGTGAACATTTCTCAATGAATAGTAACGTTTATTTCAATGTTCCGTCAACCTGTTGTCCAGGAAGAACTTATCCCCTGGAAAACTAACAGTGAATGCAATGTGCTATTAGCCGATTATGTACTAGCATCATTTACTAATGAAAGCTACCTGTGAACTGAAACGATTACAAGCTGCTTCAATAACATCATAGATTGTGCAAGAAAACTAACAGAGAAAGATGAGTTCTGTAATTCAATTGTGTATAACATTGAATTACCCTTTGAAATCTGTCCTTGAAATCAAAGTTCTTTAGTCTCGGTGTTAGAAATGAACGTTTCTCATTGAAGACTAACCGCGAATACAATGTTTTGTAATATAATTACAGACAACATTCCAATGGTAACCTAAGATTGTTTTCAAAGTTCGTTCAGAAGTTATATGCTCCGAACATTTCCTATTGAAAACGAGGATGAATTCAAAAAGCTAGATCTGTGTGAATACTGAGAATGTTTCCTGTTGAAAACTGTTTACAATAAACAATTCTCTTTCAAAACTACGAGCTAATTTAACGTTCTATGATCATATTGTGGAGGAAGGTCAATTCCCTTCTTAAAGTAATCGTAATTGACAGTTTCATTCACCGTTTATCTGGTAGGATCACTTGGTATTGAAAAATCTCAAGAAATTCAAAGAGTAGGACATCTTTGATTCTTTCATTTCTCATTGAAAACTCTTGGTGAATGTCATGTTGTTCTGTCCTGTTCTCTACTGTACAGCAATCCACTTTCCTAACTAAGCCTGTATTCAATGTTGCATAGTCCTGTTTTCTAAGTGAATATTTCTCAATGAATAGTAACGTTCATTTCAACGTTCCGTAAACCTGTTGTCTAGGAAGAACTTATCCCCTGGAAAACTAACAGTGAATGCAATGTGCTAATAGCCGATTATGTACTAGCCTCATTTACTAATGAATGCTAACTGTGAACTGAAAAGATTAGAAGCTGTTTCAATAACAACATAGATTGTGCAAGAAAACTAACAGAGTAAGTGGAGTTCTGTAATTCAATTGTGTATAACATTGAATTACCCTTTGAAATCTATCCTTGATATCAAAGTTCTGTAGTCCTGCTGTTAGAAATGAATGTTTCAAAAAAATTAGGCTTCCGGTCAAGATGGCGATTGCCTAGCTGCACTACAAACAACGAGGGAAAAAAAGGCAAGTATTCAAGGGAAATTAGGAACTTTTTCAAGAGGGAGGGCACAGATTGGGATAAAAGAGGGAAGCACACAGCCCCGCGACCCACTCCCCGCCACCCCGCCCGCCGCGAATAACTGCATCGGGCACGGCCCTGCGCCCAGCGTCCCGGCGCCTTGTGCACACCAAGCCCCTCTCGCTCCCCGCGGCCCAGCGCACCCCACAATCCCCATGCCCCACACCCTTCGCACCCCCCGCACCACCCCAGCGCGCTCCTCCTCCCGAGCGCTCCCCACGCTCCCTATCCACAAACGGCAGATGCGGCCCGAGCGAACCTAGGCTTCCCGCGCCCCGGGCGCCCAGGCCTGCCCCGCGCCCCCGCGCGCCCATGACCCATGCGCCCCACCCCCGCGTGCCTCAAGACCACCCCATGCACGCCCCACCCTCCCACGCGCCCCACCCCCCTCGCGTTCCGTGCTCTCTATCCACAGTCAGCACGCACACCCCAAGCGCCCCGTGTCCCGGGCGCCCAGGCGTGCCCCGCACCCCCGCGCCCCCCCCGCGCGCCCTGAGACCCCCACGCCCCACCCCCACCCACCTCGACCCCCCCGCGCCCCCTACCCCTGCCTCCCCCCCCAGCGCCTCCAACGCTCCCTACCCACACGTGACAGGGGCGCTCAATGTGCCCTGCAGAGTCCATCTCCAGGGCGCCCAGGTGTGCCACGCGCCCCCCGCGTGCCCCGAGACTCCCCGCGCCTCACCCCCACGCTCCTCAAGCCCCCCCCGTGCACCCTACCCATGCCCCGCGTCCAGACTGCCCCGCAGCTTCCCGCAGCATCCAGCACTCCATCTTACCTCAGCGTGCTCCACGCCCCCTGCGCTACCCGCGACCCCCTGGACCCCCTCCCCCCTCCCCCGCGTGATCCGCCCCCTCCCTCCCTGCGAATCCAGAGCACCCCACGGTATCCCACAGTGCCCCACGCTCCTAGCTGCCCCCCCTCCCATCACGCCCTGCTGTTCTCACATCACTTGCCGCAGGTCAGTTTCTGCTGTGTCCTGATTCCGTACCCACATCATCTGCCTCTGCACTACAATTGCACGTGCAGTGGGCCCAGTCCCACAGCAAGAGCCACATAAGTTCACACTGAGTCACTAGCGCCAGCGCAGGTGCCATCCCCAACCTGTACATTGCCACCCATCCCCCACTCACCTGAGGCGGAAGAGCACAGACTGTTTACAGACCCCAGTGTACCCAGCCAGAATCTAGGCACCTTCAAGGCTTGCTACCTCAGTCCCTTTTCAAGCTCAAAGGCAGGCAGCTTAGGTGCATTACTGGGTGAGAACTCAGGCAACTTTGGTGCCCCTGTCAGGCTATAGGTAGGCGGCTTTGGCAAGAGTGAGCAAAAACCCAGGCTGCTTACAACTGCCCCAGGCTGCCTTGGATTTGCATTAAGCTAGATCCCAGGCTGCTCCATCCACCTACCTGCCCATACACTGACATGGGTAGACCACAGCGCAAAAGAAATAACACGAAAAATAAAATGGAAGAAAATCCAGACAGATCACCCAGTCCAACAAGGATCACAACAAACCAAAACATAGAAGAGTGTTTAGGATCAGAACATCAAGTGGAAGCAATGAACAATGCAACCCTGACCAAACTACTGCTAGATCTGACAGGAAAGCTACAAAGGATCGATAATCGTATGGATGCTACCATCACTAAGCTAGAGCAATATGATAAGAAACTGGAAGGAATTCAAAGAGAGCTAAGAGAGTTGTGGGAGAATGAAAAAAAAGAGGACCTTAAAAATCAGCTGGCCACACTAAATGAAAACATAAAGAAATGCAAGGATGATTTCCAAGAATCATCAAGAAAATCAGAAAATGAGACAAAAAGGGAGCTGGACAAAGTGATGGAAGTGATACATAGGAAAGTAGTAGAAAATGCAAACTTAATTGAACAAGTCCAAAACTCACTAGAGGCTCTCAAGAATAGAGTCATCGAAGTGGAAGATAGAAATTCTGATCTGGAAGACAGGATGGAAGAAACAGTTCGAGAGTCCAAAAATTTCAGTAAGTTCAAAAGTTCCTGTGAACAGAACATGAGGGAATTGTGGAATACACTTAAACGTCCTAATATCAGAATCATTGGAATACCAGAAGGAGAAGAATTTCAGACCAAAGGCATGGAGAACTTATTTAACACAATAATTGAAGAAAACTTCCCCCATCAAGATTCAAGAAGCAAACAGAACTCCTAACCGACTAGACCAAAGGAGAAACTCCCCAAGGCATATTATCATTAATACTCTAAACATTGACACCAAGGAAAAAATCCTAAAAGCAGCTAGGGAAGAACAGCACACCACTTTCAAAGGAAACCCCATCAGAATTACTTCAGACTTCTCAATGGAAACCCTGAAAGCTAGAATTGCCTGGAATGATACTCTCCAAACGCTAAGAAACTATGGCTTTCAACCTAAACTACTCTACCCAGCAAAAGTCTCCCTTATAATAGATGGTGAAAGGAAAACTTTCCATGATAAAACTCAGCTTTACAATTATATGAACACAAAACCAAACCTACAGAAATTACTCCAGGAAATTCTCCACAGAGAAGAAACAAATAACCAAACACAAATGCCTACAAGAAGAAGATCACAGCAATCAAACCCAGAGTACATACAAAAAAAATTCCATGGAAATGCCAACACACCTCTACCACCACAAAATGACAGGGATCAAATCAAATCTCACAGTCATCACCCTAAACATTAATGGCCTTAATTCACCCATCAAGAGACACAGGCTAACAGGGTGGATCAAAAAATTAGACCCCGCAATCTGCTGCCTTCAAGAAACCCACCTTACCACTAAAGACAGAAACCTCCTCAGGGTGAAAGGGTGGAAAACAATATTCCAAGCAAATGGGAATAAGAAACAAGCAAGTGTAGCTATATTAATATCAGATAAAGTTGACTTCAAACCAAAAACAATCAAAAAAGACAAAGAAGGCTACTTCCTACTTGTAAAGGGAACAATCCATCAAGAGGATATTACAATCATAAATCTGTATGCACCAAACACAGGGGCACCGCAGTTCATAAAACAAAACCTACTTGACAATAAAACAGAAATAACCACCAACACCATCATAGCTGGGGACTTTAACACACCATTATCAGTAATAGACAGATCATCCAAACAGAAGCTCAACAGGGAAGTAAGAGAGCTCAACAAAACCATAGAGCACTTAGACCTAACAGACATCTACAGAACTTTAAACCCCAAATCCACAGACTACACATTCTTCTCAGCAGCCCATGGAACATTCTCTAAAATAGACCATATACTGGGTCACAAAGATAGCCTCCACATATTTAGGAAAATCGATATAATTCCCTGCATCATATCAGATCATAATGCTATAGTCCTAGAAATCAACAACAAAAAAACCAACAAGAGCCCCATCGGCAACTGGAAACTGAATAGCACACTCTTAAACAATAAATGGATAGTGGATGAAATAAAAAATGAAATTGCAAAATTCCTGGAATTGAATGACAATGAGAACACATCATACCAAAACTTGTGGGACACAATGAAGGCAGTCCTCAGGGGAAAATTCATAGCACTCAATGCCTTCATAAAAAAGACAGAAAGATCCCAAATCATTAGCTTAACCATCCACCTAAAGGCATTGGAAAAACAAGAAAAATCCAACCCAAAGAGCTCCAGAAGGAAGGAAATAATTAAAATCAGAGCAGAAATTAATGAATTGGAAACCAAGGAAACAATTAAGGCAATTGACAAAACAAAGAGCTGGTTCTTTGAAAAAATAAACAAGATTGACAAACCTCTGGCCAATTTGATCAAGCAAAAAAAGGAGAGACTCCAAATTAACAAAATTCAAAATGAAAAAGGAGAGATTACAACAGACATCAGTGAAATCGGCAGAATCATCAGGACTTATTTCAAAAACCTCTACCCCACATAACTGGAAAATGTGGAGGAGATGGATAAATTCCTGGATGCATATCATCTACCAAAGCTAAACTCAGAGCAGATCAATCACCTCAATGATCCCATCACGCTCATGGAGATTGAAAAAGTAATAAAAAACCTCCAAAAAAAAGAAGAGTCCAGGACCAGATGGATTCCCAGCCGAATTTTATCAAACGTTCATGGAAGAACTCAAACCAATCTTCCTAAAACTGTGCCACACAATTGAAGAACAGTGAAAACTACCCAACTCCTTCTATGAAGCTAGTATCACCCTAGTCCCAAAACCAGGCAGAGATGCCACAAGAAAAGAAAACTATCGGCCTATTTCCCTAATGAACATAGACGCAAAGATCCTTAACAAAATTCTCGCAGACCGAATCCAACAACACATCAAAAGCATTATCCACCTTGACAAAGTGGGATTTATCCCAGGAACACAAGTGTGGTTCAACATACGAAAATCTGTCAATGTAATACACCACATAAACAAGCTTAAACAAAAAAATCACATGATCATTTCGATAGATGCAGAAAAGGCCTTCGACAAGATACAACATCACTTCATGATCAAAACATTGGAGAGAATCGGCATGGCCGGTTCACATCTTAATATAATAAAGGCAATATACAAAGCTCCAAAGGCCCAAATAATACTTAATGGAGAGAGACTGGAGGAATTCCCATTGAGATCAGGAACAAGACAGGGATGTCCTCTCTCACCTCTGCTTTTCAATATAGTTCTGGAAGTCCTAGCCCAAGCAATAAGGCAGGAGAAGGAAATAAAAGGGATACAATTTGGAATGGAAGAAGTTAAGTTAGCGCTATTCGCCGATGACATGATTGTATATGTAAGAGACCCGAGAGACTCCATCCCAAAACTCCTGAACGTGATTAACTCCTATAGCAAAGTAGCAGGATATAAAATCAATGCACAAAAATCGGAAGCATTTCTGTATGCAAATGACAAAGACACAGAAAAAGAAATAAAGGACATAGTCCCATTTTCAATAGCAACAAAAAAAATAAAATACCTTGGAATAACGTTAACCAAGGAAGTGAAAGATCTATACAATGAAAATATAAAAACTCTCAAAAAAGAAATTGAGGAGGACTTGAAACGATGGAAAGACCTCCCATGCTCCTGGATAGGCAGAATTAACATTGTGAAGATGACAATCCTACCAAAGGCAATATATAGATTTAATGCAATTCCAATTAAAATCCTTACAGTGTTCTTCACAGACATAGAAAAAATGATCTCAAATTTCATATGGAAAGGCAGAAGGCCTCGCATATCCAAACATATCCTCAGCAAAAGAAATACCTCTGGTGGCATCACCATACCTGATATAAAGTTATACTACAAAGCCATAGTAATAAAAACAGCATGGTACTGGCATAAAAACAGTTGTGTAGACCAATGGAATAGACTTGAGGACCCGGATTTTGGGCCAAGCAACTATAGCTACTTGATATTCGACAAAGGCCCAAACAATATAGACTGGAAAAAAGATAGCATCTTCAACAAATGGTGCTGGACAAACTGGATAACCACATGCAGGAAACTAAAACTTGATCCACACATTTCACCATGCACAACACTCAAATCCAAATGGATCAAAGACCTCAACATAAGACCAGAAACTTGAAAACTACTGGAAGAAAATTCAGGAAGTACTTTCCATGATATAGGAATGGAAAAAGACTTCCTGAATAAAACCCCAGTGGCTCAAGTTCTTAAACAGTCACTCAACCATTGGGATCATATGAAGCTGAAGAGTTTCTTTACAGATAAGCATATAATAAACAAAGCCAATAGAATACCCACAGAGTGGGTGAAAATATTTGCAGGTTATCCAACTGATAGAGGCCTTATCTCTAGAATTTACAAAGAACTCAAAAGTCTAAACAATAAGAAGATAAATACCCCACTCACAAAATGGGGCACAGTGTTAAACAGGCAATTCACAGAGGAAGAGATACAAATGGCAAACACACACCTAAGAAAATGTTCATCATCCCTAATCATCAGAGAAATGCAAATTAAAACAACTATGAGATTCCACCTTACCCCAATAAGGATAGCCAACATCAAAAGGTCAAATGAAAATAAATGCTGGCGAGGATGTGGAGAAGCAGGGACACTCATTCACTGTTTGTGGGAATGCAGTATGGTACAACCACTTTGGAAAGCAATATGGAGACTCCTGAAAAAGCTGACTATAGAAATACCAACAGACCCAGTTATACCATTACTGGGCATGTACCCTAAAACCTTCAAACCAAAAGCTAGAGATATTTGCTCAACCATGTTTGTAGCAGCTCAATTCGTAATAGGTAAAAGCTGGAATCAACCCAGATGTCCATCATTAGAAGAATGGATAACTGCCGCGGACTGACTCTCGGGGAGATCAGGACCGAGGGAGAACAAGGGCGAAGGCTCAAGGAGAACTTGGGATTCGGCGAGGAAATGACAGACACACTCTAGGTAGAATATGCTGCTGCAATTTACTGAAGGTTTCATGAAGATTTTATACAGATTGAACAGGGAAACTTAGCAAGCCAACAAGTGATCTCAGAAATCATTAATCTAAACAATCTTAAGTATTGTTCTATTGTAAGCATACATGCAATGTTGATCAGGCAGGAACTGTACCCATGTTTTAAGAAGGACGCCTTGCATCATTGACCACAGCTTTACATGAATAGAAGCTTGGGGTAAGGGATGTAAGGTGAACAATAGGTTATTTATCTTTTATAAACCGAGCAGAGAGCCATCTCTTTCCACTTATAAGATTATTTATATAATCCTCATATTCATTATAAAAGTGTTTCTATCCAAAAGACCACCAATATTTTAAGGCTGGTTTAATGTTTTCCAGGAATTCTTTTCTTTCTTGTCTAGAGTATAAGTACCAAGGCTTACGTGTCCTTGCTAAGCATTTCATAAATGGAAGAGAATGCCATAGCCTCCTTATTCCTTCATAATTCATTCATCTATTACCGAATTCATCATATCCTCCCTCATAGGGGAGTGGATCTAGGTAGTTCCCAGCTCTGGGAGTCTACTATCAGCCCTTGATCAAGTACTGAACATACCCCCCAGGAAGTTTCCTGGTGGGAAAACCTAAGTTTTACAACCCCTATCTGTAGAACTGTCATACTTCTAATGAACATTACCGATTAACATTTCTACTTTCACTTTCTCAGGATCAGTAATGTTCTAAAACATCATAAGCTGTTTCTACTCTACACCATCTAAAAACTGTTCTAGAGTTAATCTTTTATTCCTAGTAGAGTTATACATATCCTCCATTGCCCTAATCATAGGAGGGGCACATTCAATACTCAAATTGTTTTTTGTACTCTGATTGCATGCAAGATTAATAGTAAGTGTAGCGTAGAAACTAGCTGTTCTTTGACAAACAACTAGAAGGGAGCAGGAAAGAAACAGAGCGCAGAACACAGCTCATTGGCACCGGCAATTAGGTCGTCGTGACTTCATGGGCAGCAGGAACCTTTACAGTAACCGACTGCCAAGGGGTCACCGGGGGCATCCCTCCGAGGAGTGCTGGCCCTCTGTCCTCAGCTCTCATCCAGTACAGAAGCATCTCTGCTTGCTACACAGGCGAGGTCGCCGTGGACGTACCAGATAACAAAGTTGTGGTATATCTACACAATGGAATTCTATACAGCAGTAAGAAAAAGCGACATAAAGAAATTTGAGGAAAAATGGTTGAACCTGGAACAGATCATTCTCAGCGAACTTACCCAATCACAGAAAAAAAAAAACGACACATAGTCTCACTCATCTGCAACACCTAACCTGAATTTGCCCAAGATGCCTTACATACCCAGCAAGTACCTCATGGACTAGACAATAAGATGGATGGGAGGGCGGGGAGAGAATCAAAGGGTGGAAAACAGTAATCCGGACTCAAACGACAATGGTACCATAAAATTCTACTTCCTAAAAGACAGACCAAATGACTGAACCTTCACTAGTCCCTTACAGGAAAAACCTGAACCACAAGACACTGGAGAGGGTAGGATCAAGACTGACCTAAATCTCCTACATCTTCCTTCCCTCCCTCTCCCCCTCTCCCCTCTATCTCTCTCCTCTCTAACTCTTGTATATTAGTTATCTTTTTCCTCAATTTCTTAGTGGACACTGACCTGTAACCCCCACTTCCAGCTTGGGCCTACAATCCACAATGAGCTTTTGATCAGAGAAACCTACAAAGTTTCCCAAAACAATGACAGACTTCTGTCAGAGTAATTGATGACCCACCAAAGGCCAGTGGTAAGACCCTATTGCTGAAGACTCCATACGCAGCTGACATGTAAAATGGAATGACATGGCTGGAAGCCAGGAGAGAGTCAGTCCCCAGACAGTCAGCATGTCTAGTGCCAGAAGGCGCTACATAGGTGACTGGGGGAAGTGACCAAGATCTGTCCAAGCAACACATTGTTTAACCTAAGTAGCAATAATTAACCGGATGTGATAACCACACAAGTGCAATAGTGGTACACAGCCATGGTGAGGAATCAATTGCTCTTGATTTGGCTAACTGATCCACTCAGTGGTACTAGACCCTTAGCTGGAGCTGGGAAACAAGTCAGAACCATACCCAAACACAAGCCCACTCTACAATATCAAGCTACCATCAATCACGGGGTATAAGAGGGCCTACACCTATCAAACTGTCTATCAAAAAAGTAAGTGTTATCTCAATTTTCTGGGTGCTAACTTACTCTACGTTGGAGAATCTGCTTCTCTTTTCCAGATAGATGCAGATCCTAAGAAGAGAGCTGCCCCAACATACCTCAGAAGGGACCCAACTGAAACTTAGGACAACTGGCGAAATAAGCAAGGGTGATGTTTTCCTGTGAACCGGATACCAGCACAAAGGGGAAGGAGATCAATGCAGAGAAAAATCAACCCCTACCAAATCAGAGAGCCAGAGCCTCAGAGGCACCCAGCACCTCAGCACTGAAGCAGACCAAAAAGGAACCCAACATGGCTCAGGGAAATCTTGCGGAAGAGGGGGTGGAAAGAATTTCAGAGTTACATGTTGGGTCATGATTTTCAGAGACATTTATCATACTAATAACTGGGGGCTAACTCCACAATGCATGACCCATTTTCAATAACAAGGAGAGTCTAATGGGAGGGGGTAGATCACAGATGAGCCTAAATAATGGTACAAAACTGCATGTATTTACTGAAAAGAAAACTAATAAATTAAATTGAAAAAAAAAAAAAAGAAATGAATGTTTCTCACTGAAGACTAACCGCGAATACAATGTTTTGTAAGTTCACTACAGACAACATTCCAATGGTAATCTAAGATTGTTTTCAAAGTTCTATCAGAAGTTATATGCTCGGAACATTTCCTATTGAAAACGAAGATGAATTCAAAGAGCTAGAACTGTGTGAATACTGAGAATGTTTCCTGTTGAGAACTGTGTACAATAAACAATTCTCTTTCAAAAGTAGGAGTGAATTCAACGTTCTATGATCGTATTGTGTAGGAAGCTCAAGTCCCTTCTTAAAGTAAGCGGAATTGACAGGTTCATTCACCGGTTATCTTCTAAGATCAGTTGCTATTGAAAAATCAAAAGGAATTCAAAGACTATTACAACTTGGATGCTTTCGTTTCTCATTGAAAACTCATCGTGAATGTCATGTTGTTCTGTCCTGTTCTCTACTGTAAAGCAATCCGCTTTCCTAACTAAGCTGCTTCAATAACAAAATATGTTGTACAAGAAAACTAACAGAGAGAGTCGAGTTCTTGAAATACCCTTTGAAATCTATCCTTGAAATCAAAGTTCTGTAGTCCCGCTGTTTGGAATGAACGGTTCTCACTGAAGTCTAACCTCGAATACAATGTTCTGTAATTTCATTACAAACAACATTACAATGGTAATCTAAGTTTGCTTCCAAATTTCGATCAGAAGTTATATGCTCCAAACATTTCCTATTGAAAATGAAGAGGAATTCAAAGGGCTAGAACTCTGTGAATACTGAGAATGTTTCCTGTTGAAACCTGTGTACAATAAACAATTCTCTTTCAAAAGTAGTACTGAATTCAACGTTCTATGATCATATAGTGTAGGAAGCCCAATCCCTTCTCAAATAAGCTTAATTGATAGTTTCATTCACCGGTTATCTTATAGGATCAGTTGCTACTGAAAAATACCAAGGAATTCAAAGTGTAGGACATCTTGGTTTCTTTTGTTTCTCATTGGAAACTCATCGTGAATGTCATCTTGTTCTGTCCTGTTCTCTACTGTAAACCAATCCGCATTCTTACCTAAGCCTATATTCAATGTTGCATAGTCCTGTTTTGTAAGTGAACATTTCTCAATGAATAGTAAAGTTCATTTCAACGTTCCGAAAACCTGGTGTCTAGGAAGAACTTGTCCCCTGGAAAACTAACAGTGAATGCAATGTGCTATTAGCCAATTATGTACTAAGGCCATTTACTAATGAAAGCTAACTGTGAACTGAAAAGATTAGAAGCTGTTTCAAGAACAACATAGGTTGTGCAAGAAAACTAACAGAGAGAGTCGAGTTCTGTAATTCAGTTGCTTATAACATTGAATTACCCTTTGAAATCTATCCTTGAAATCAAAGTTCTGTAGTCCCGCTGTTTGAAATGAACGTTTGTCACTGAAGACTAATCACGAATACAATGTTCTGTAATTTCATTACAGACAACATTCCAATGGTAATCTAAGATTGTTTTCAAAATTCCATCAGAAGTTATATACTTGGAACATTTCCTATTGAAAACGAAGATGAATTCAAAGGGCTAGAACTGTGTGAATACTGAGAATGTTTCCTGTTGAAAACTGTGTACAATAAACAATTCTCTTTCAATTATAGGAGCGAATTCAACTTTCTATGATCGTCTTGTGTAAGAAGCTCAATTCCCTTCTTAAAGTAAGCATAATTGACAGTTTCATTCACTGGCTATCTGGTAGGACCAGTTGCAATTGAAAAATCCCAAGGAATTCAAAGAGTAGGACATCTTGGGTCCTTTCGTTTCTCATTGAAAACTCATCGTGAATGTCATGTTATTCTGTCCTGTTCTCAACTGTAAAGCAATCCGCTTTCCTAACTAAGCCTGTATTCAATGTTGCATAGTCCTGCTTTCTAAGTGAACATTTCTGAACGGATAGTAACGTTCAATTCAACGTTCCGTAAACCTGTTGTCTAGGAGGAACTAATCCCCTGGAAAACTAACAGTGAATGCAATGTGCTATTAGCCGATTATGTACTAGCATCATTTACTACTGAAAGCTAACTGTGAACTGAAAAGATTAGAAGGTGCTTCAATAACAGCTTAGGTTGTGCAAGAAAACTAACAAAGAGTTGAGTTCTTGAATTACCCTTTGAAATCTATCCTTGAAATCAAAGTTCTGTAGTCCCGCTGTTTGAAATGAACGTTTCTCACTGATGACTAACCGCGAATACAATGTTCTGTAATTTCATTACAGACAACATTCCAATGGTAATCTATGATTGTTTTCAAAGTTCCATCAGAAGTTATATGCTCGGAACATTTCCTATTGAAAACGAAGATGAATTCAAAGAGCCAGAACTGTGTGAATACTGAGAATGTTTCCTTTTGAAAACTGTGTGCAATAAACAATTCTCTTTCAAAAGTAGGAGCGAAGTCAACGTTCTATGATCGTATTGTGTAGGAAGCTCAATTCCCTTCTTAAAGTAAGCATAACTGACAGTTTCATTCACCGGTTATCTGGGAGGATCAGTTGGTATTGAAAAATCCCAAGGAATTCAAAGAGTAGGACATCTTGGATTCTTTCGTTTCTCATTGAAAACTCATCGTGAATGTCATGTTGTTCTGTCCTGTTCTCTACTGTAAACAATCTGCTTTCCTAACTAAGCCTGAATTCAATGTTGCATAGTCCTGTTTTCTAAGTGAACATTTCTCAATGGAGAGTAACGTTCAATTAAACGTTCCGTAAACCTGTTTTCTAGGAAGAACTTATCCCCTGGTGAACTAACACTGAATGTAATGTGCTATTAGCCGATAATATACTAGCATCATTTACTAATGAAAGCTAACTCTGACTGAAAAGATTACAAGCTGCTTCAATAACACATAGCTTGTGCAAGAAAACTAGCAGAGAAAGTCATGTTCTGTAATTCAATTGTGTATAACATTGAATTACCCTTTGAAACCTGTCCTTGAAATCAAAGTTATGTAGTCCCGCTGTTAGAAATGAACGTTTCTCACTGAAGACTAACCGCGAATAAAATGTTTTGTAATTTCATTACAGACAACATTCCAATGGTAATCTATGATTGTTTTCAACGTTCAATCAGAAGTTATATGCTCGGAACATTTCCTATTGAAAACGAAGATGAATTCAAAGAGCTAGAAATGTGTGAATACTGAGAATGTTTGCTTTTGAAAACTGTGTCCAATAAACAATTCTCTTTCAAAAGTAGGAGCGAAATCAACATTGTATGATTGTATTGTGTAGGAAGCTCAATTCCCTTCTTAAAGTAAGCGTAATTGACAGTTTCATTCACCGGTTATCTAGTAGGATCAGTTGGTATTGAAAAATCCCAAGGAATTCAAAGAGTAGGACATCTTGGATTCTTTCGTTTCTGATTGAAAACTCATCGTGAATGTCATGTTGTTCTGTCCTGATCTCTAGTTTAAAGCAATCCGCTTTCCTATCTAAGCCTGTATTCAATGTTGCATAGTCCTGTTTTCTAAGTGAACATTTCTCAGAGAATAGGAAGGTTCAATTCAACGTTCCGTAAACATGTTGTCTAGGAAGAACTTATCCCCTGGAAAACTAACAGTGAATGCAATGTGCTATTAGCCGATTATGTACTAGCATGATTTCCTAATGAAAGCTAACTGTGAACTGAAAAGATTAGAAGCTGCTTCAATTACAACATATATTGTGCAAGAAAACTAACAGAGAGTCGAGTTCTTGAATTACCTTTGAAATCTATCCTTGAAATTAAAGTTCTGTAGTCCCGCTGTTTGAAATGAACGTTTCTCACTGAAGACTAACCGCGAATACAATGTTTTGTAATTTCATTTCAGACAACATTCCAATGGTAATCTACGATTGTTCTCAAAATTCCATCAGAAGTTATATGCTCGGAACATTTCCTATTGAAAACGAAGATGAATTCAAAGAGCTAGAACTGTGTGAATACTGAGAATGTTTCCTGTTTAAAACGGTGTACTATAAACAATTCTTTTCAAAAGTAGGAGCGAAATCAACGTTCTATGATCTTATTGTGTGGGAAGCTCAATTTCCTTCTTAAACTAAGCGTAATTGACAGTTTCATTCACCGGTTATCTGGTAGGATCAGTTGATATTGAAAAATCCCAAGGAATTCAGAGAGTAGGACATCTTGGATTCTTTCGTTTCTCATTGAAAACTCATCGTGAATGTCATGTTGTTCTGTCCTGTTCTCTACTGTAAAGCAATCCGCTTTCCTAACTAAGCCTGTGTTCACTGTTGCATAGTCCTATTTTCTAAGTGAACGTTTCTCAATGAATAGTAACGTTCAATTCAACGTCCCGTAAACCTGTTGTGTAGGAGGATCTTATCCCCTCGAAAACTAACAGTGAATGCAATGTGCTATTAGCCCATTATGTACTAGCATCATTTACTAATGAAAGCTAACTGTGAACTGAAAAGATTAGAAGCTGCTTCAAAAACAACATAGGTTGTGCAAGAAAACTAACAGAGAGAGTCGAGTTCTTGAAGTACTCTTTGAAATCTATCCTTGAAATCAAAGTTCTGTAGTCCCGCTATTTGAAATGAACATTCTTCACTGAAGAATAACCGCGAATACAATATTCTGTAATTTCATTACAGACAACATTCCAATGGTAATCTAAGATTGATTTCAAAGTTCCATCAGTGGATATATGATGGGAAAATTTCATGATGAAAACTAAGGTGAATTCAAAGGGCTAGAACTGTGTGAATACTGAGAATGTTTCCTGTTGAAAGCTGTGTACAAAAGACAATTCTCTCAAGAGAAGGAGAGAATTCAATGTTCTATGATCGGACTGTGTAGGAAGCTCAATTCCCTTCTTAAAGAAAGCGTAATTGACATTTTCATTCACCGGTTATCTGGTAGGATCAGTTGCTATTGAAAAATCCCAAGGAACTCAAAGAGTAGGACATCTTGGAATCTTTCATTTCTCATTGAAAACGCATCGTGAATGTCTTGTTGTTCTGTCCTGTTCTCTACTGTAAACCAATCCGCATTCTTACCTAAGCCTATATTCAATGTTGCATAGTCCTGTTTTGTAAGTGAATATTTCCCAGTGAATAGTAATGTTCACTTCAACGTTCTGTAAACCTGTTGTCTAGGAAGAACTTATCCCCTGGAAAACTAAGAATGAATGCAATGTGCTATTAGCCAGTTGTGTACAAGCATCATTTACTAATGAAAACTAACTGTGAACTGAAAAGATTAGAAGCTGATTCAATAACAACATAGGTTGTGCAAGAAAACTAACAGAGAGGGTCGAGTTCTGTAATTTAATTCTGTATAATACTCGATTGCCCTTTGAAATCTATCCCTGAATTCAAAGTTCTGTAGTCCCGCTGTTTGAAATGAACGTTTCTCACTGAAGACTAACAGCAAATTCAATGTTCTGTAATTTCATTACTGGCAACATTCCAATGGTATCTAAGATTGATTTCAAAGTTCTGTCAGAAGTTATATGCTGGGTACATATCCTGTTGAAAACGAACATGAATTCAAAGGGCTAGAACTGTGTGAATAATGAGAATGTTTCCCGTTGAAAACTGTGTACAATAAGCAATTCTCTTTAAAAGTAGTTGCAAATTCAACGTTCGATGATCGTATTGGGTAGGAAGCTCAATTCCCATCTTAATGTAAGCATAATTGACAGTTTCAGTCACCGGTTGTCTGGTAGGATCATTTGCTATTGAAAAATCCCAAGGAATTCAAAGAATAGGACATCTTGGATTATTTCATTTCTCACTGAAAACTCATCGTGAATGTCATGTTTTCTGTCCTGTTCTCTACTGTAAACAAATCCACTTTCCAAACTAAGCCTGTATTCAATGTTGCATAGTCCTGTTTTCTAAGTGAACATTTCTCAATGAATAGTAACGTTCAATTCAACATTCTGTATACCTGTTGTCTAGGAAGAACTTATCCCCTGGAAAACTAACAGTGAATGCAATGTGCTATTAGCTGGTTATGTACTAGCATCATTTACTAATGAATACTAACTATGAACTGAAAAGATTAGAAGCTGCTTCAATACTAACATTGGTTATGCAAAAAAACGAAAAGTGAAGGTCGAGTTCTGTAACTCAATTGTGTATAATAGTCAATTGCCCTTTGAAATCTATCAATGAATTCAAAGTTCTGTACTCCTAGTGATTGAAATGAATGTTTATCACTGAAGACTAACAGCGATTTCAATGTTCTGTAATTTCATTACAGACAACATTCCAATGGTAATCTAAGGTTGATTTCAAAGTTCCATCAGTGGATATATGCTGGGAAAATTTCATGATGAAAACTAAGGTGAATTCAAAGGGCTAGAACTGTGTGAATACTGAGAATGTTTCCTGTTGAAAGCTGTGTACAAAAGACAATTCTCTCAAGAGTAGGAGAGAATTCAATGTTCTATGATCGTACTGTGTAGGTAGCTCAATTCCCTTCTTAAAGAAAGCGTAATTGACATTTTCATTCACCGGTTATCTGGTAGGATCAGTTGCTATTGAAAAATCCCAAGGAACTCAAAGAGTAGGACATCTTGGAATCTTTCATTTCTCATTGAAAACGCATCGTGAATGTCATCTTGTTCTGTCCTGTTCTCTACTGTAAACCAATCCGCATTCTTACCTAAGCCTATATTCAATGTTGCATAGTCCTGTTTTGTAAGTGAATATTTCCCAGTGAATAGTAATGTTCACTTCAACGTTCCGTAAACCTGTTGTCTAGGAAGAACTTATCCCCTGGAAAACTAACAGTGAATGCAATGTGCTATTAGCCGGTTGTGTACAAGCATCATTTACTAATGAAAACTAACTGTGAACTGAAAAGATTAGAAGCTGATTCAATAACAACATAGGTTGTGCAAGAAAACTAACAGAGAGGGTCAAGTTCTGTAATTTAATTGTGTATAATACTCGATTGCCCTTTGAAATCTATCCCTGAATTCAAAGTTCTGTAGTCCCGCTGTTTGAAATGAACGTTTCTCACTGAAGACTAACAGCAAATTCAATGTTCTGTAATTTCATTACAGGCAACATTCCAATGGTATCTAAGATTGATTTCAAAGTTCTGTCAGAAGTTATATGCTGGGTACATATCCTGTTGAAAACGAACATGAATTCAAAGGGCTAGAACTGTGTGAATAATGAGAATGTTTCCCGTTGAAAACTGTGTACAATAAACAATTCTCTTTAAAAGTAGTTGCAAATTCAACGTTCGATGATTGTATTGGGTAGGAAGCTCAATTCCCGTCTTAATGTAAGCATAATTGACAGTTTCAGTCACCGGTTGTCTGGTAGGATCATTTGCTATTGAAAAATCCCAAGGAATTCAAAGAATAGGACATCTTGGATTATTTCATTTCTCATTGAAAACTCATCGTGAATGTCATGTTTTCTGTCCTGTTCTCTACTGTAAACAAATCCACTTTCTAAACTAAGCCTGTATTCAATGTTGCATAGTCCTATTTTCTAAGTGAACATTTCTCAATGAATAGTAACGTTCAATTCAACATTCTGTAAACCTGTTGTCTAGGAAGAACTTTTCCCCTGGAAAACTAACAGTGAATGCAATGTGCTATTAGCCTATTATGTAATAGCATCATTTACTAATGAAAGCTAACTGTGAACTGAAAAGATTAGATGCTGCTTCAATACCAACATAGGTTGTACAAGAAAACTAACAGAGAAAGTTGAGTTCTGTAATTCAGTTGTGTATAATATTCAATTGCCCTTTGAAATCTATCCTTGATTTCAAAGTTCTGTAGTCCCGCTGTTTGAAATGCACATTTGTCACTGAAGACGAACAGCGAATTCAATGTTCTGTAATTTTTTACAGACAACATTCCAATGGTAATCTAAGATTGATTTCAAACTTCTATCAGAGGATGTGTGCTGGGAAAATTTCCTGTTTAAAACGAACATAAATTCAAAGGGCTAGAACTGTGTGAATACTGAGAACGTTTCCCGTTGAAAACTGTAGAATAAAAAATTCTCTTTAAAAAGTAAGAGTGAATTCAATGATCTATGATTGTATTGTGTAGGAAGCTCATTTCCCGTCTTAAAGTAAGCGTAATTGACAGTTTCAGTTACCGGTTATCGGGAAGCAGCAGTTGCTATTGAAAAATCAAAAGGAATTCAAAGAGTAGGATATCTTGGATTCTTTCTTTTCTCATTGAAAATTCATCGTGAATGTCATGTTTTTCTCTCCTGTTCTCTACTGTAAACTAATCCACATTCTTATCTAAGTCTGTATTCAATGTTGCATAGTCCTGTTTCCTAAGTGAACATTTCCCAATGAATAGTAATGGTCAATACAACGTTCCGTAAACCTGTTGTCTAGGAAGAACTTATCCCCAGGAAAATTAAGAGTGAATGCAATGTGCTATAAGCCAGTTATGTACTAGCATCATTTACTAATGAAAGCTAACGTGAACTGAAAAGATTTGAAGCTGCTTCAATACCAACCTAGGTTATGTAAGAATACTAATAGGGAATGTCGAGTTCTGCAATTCAATTGTGTATAGTATTCAATTGCTCTTTGAAATCTATCCCAGAATTCAAAGTTCTGTGTCCCTCTGTTTGAAAGGAATGTTTCTCAATGAAGACTAACAGCGAATTCAATATTCTGTAATTTCCATACAGACAAAATTCCAGTGGTAATCTAAGATTGATTTCAAAATTCTATCAGAGGATATATGCTGGGAACATTTCATGTTGAAAATGAACATGAATTCAAAGGACTAAAACTGTGTGAATACTGAGAAGGTTTCCCTTTGAAAACTGTGTACAATAAAACAATCTCTTTAAAAGTAAGAGCGAATTCAACGTTCTATGATTGTATTGTGTAGGAAGCTCAATTCCCGTTTTAAGGAAAGCATAATTGACAGTGTCATTCACCGTTTATCGGGTAGGATCAGTTGCTATTGAAAAATAACAAGGAATTCGAAGAGTAGGACATCTTGGATTCTTTCGTTTCTCATTGAAAACTCATCGTGAATATCATATTTTGCTGTCCTGTTCTCTACTATAAACTAATCTGCATCCCTAACTAAGCCTCTATTCAATGTTGCATAGTCCTGTTTTCTAAGTGAACATTTCCCAATGAATAGTTATGTTTAATTCACCATTCAATAAACCTGTTGTTTAGGTAAAACTTATCCCCTGGAAAAATAAGAGTGCATGCATTGCGCTCTTAGCCGGTTATGTACTAGCATCATTTACTAACGAAAACTAACCGTAAACTGAAAAGATTAGAAGCTGCTTCAATACCAACATAGTTTGTGCAAGAAAACAAACAGAGAAAGTCGAGTTCTGTAATTCAGTTGTGTATAATATTCAATTGCCCTTTGAAATCTATCCCTGATTTCAAAGTTCTGCAGTCCCGCTGTTTGAAATGAACGTTTCTCACTGAAGACTAGGAGCGAATTCAATGTTCTGTTATTTTATTACAGAAAACATTCCAATGGTAATCTGAGATTGATTTGAAAGTTCTAACAGAGGATATATGCTGGGAACATTTCATGTTTAAAACGAACATGAATTCAAAGGTCCAAAACTGTGTGAATACTGAGAATGATCCCCTTTGAAAACTGTGTAAAATAAACAATTCTCTTTAAAAGTAGTTGCAAATTCAATGTTCGATGATCATATGGGTTAGGAAGCTCAATTCGCGTCTTAATGTAAGCATAATTGACCGTTTCGGTCACCGGTTGTCTGCTAGGATCATTTGCTACTGAAAAATCAGAAGGAATTCAAAGAGCAGGACATCTTGGATTATTTCGCTTCTCATTGAGAACTCATCGTGAATGTCATGTTTTCTGTCCTGTTCTCCACTGTATACAAATCCGCATTCTTAACTAAGCCTGTGTTCAATGTTGCATAGTCCTGTTTTCTAAGTGAACATTTCCCAATGAATAGTAATATTCACTTCAATGTTCCATAAACCTGTTGTCTAGGAAGAACTTATCCCCTGGAAAACTAAGAGTGAATGCAATGTGCTATTAGCCGGTTATGTACTAGCATCATTTACTAATGAAAACTAACTGTGAACTGAAAAGATAGGAAGCTGCTTCAATACCAACATAGGTTGTGCAAGAAAACTAACAGAGAGGGTCGAGTTCTGTTAGTTAATTGTGTATTATAGTCGATTGCCCTTTGAAATCTATCCCTGAATTCAAAGTACTGTAGTCCCGCTGTTTGAAATGAACGTTTCTCATTGAAGACTAACAGCGAATTCAATGTTCTGTAATTTCATTACAGACAACATTCCAATGGTATCTAAGATTGATTTCAAAGTTTTGTCAGAAGTTATATGCTAGGTACATATCCTGTTGAAAACGAACATGAATTCTAAGGGGTAGAACTGTGTTAATAATGAGAATGTTTCCAGTTGAAAACTGTGTACAATAAACCATTCTCTTTTTTTTTTCCTTAAATTTTCTCTATTATTTATTTATTTGAGAGCAACAGACTCAGAGAGAAAGACAGATGGAGGGAGAGAGAGAGAGAGTGAAGAGAGAGAGAATGGGCGTTCCAGGGCTTCCAGCTACTGCAAACGAACTACAGACCCGTGCGCCCACTTGTGCATCTGGCTAAGGTGGGATCTGAGGAACCAAGCCCCAAAAAGGGGTCCTTTGGCTTCACACGCAAGCGCTTAACTGGTAAGCCATCTCTCCAGCCAAAACAATTCTCTTTCAAAATTAGGAGAGAATTCAACCTTGTATCATCGTATTGTGCAGGAAGCTCAATACCGGTCTTAAAGTAAGCGTAATTGATAGTTTCATTCACCGGTTATCTGGTAGGATCAGGTTCTATTGAAAAATTCCAAGGAATTCAAAGAGTAGGACATCTTGGATTCTTTCGTTTCTCATTGAAAACTCATTGTGAATGTCATATTTTTCTGTCCTGTTCTCACGATAAACTAATCTGCGTTCCTAACTAAGCCTGTATTCAATGATGCCCAGTCCTGTTTTCCAAGTGAACATTTCCCAACGAATAGTAATGTTCAATTCAACGTTCCATAAACCTGTTGTCTAGGAAGAACTTATCCCCTGGAAAACTAAGAGTGAATGCAATATGCTATTAGCCCATTATGTACTAGCATCATTACTAATGAACACTAACTATAAACTGAAAAGATTAGAAACTGGTTCAATACCAAAATAGGTTGTGTAAGAAAACTAACAGAGAAAGTGGAGTTTTGTAATTCAATTGTGTATAATATTCAATTGCCCTTTGAAATCTATCCTTGAATTCAAAGTTGTGTAGTCCCGCTGTTTGAAATGAACGTTTCTCACTCAAGACTAACAGCGAATTCAATTTTCTGTAATTTCATTACGGACACCATTCCAATGGTAATCTAAGATTGATTTTAATGTTCTGTCAGAGATACATGCTGGGAACATTTCCTGTTGAAAACGAACATGAATTCAAAGGGCTAAAACAGTGTGAAATCTGTGAGTGTTTCACTTTGAAAACTGTGTGCAATAAACAATTCTCTTTCAAAAGTAGGACTGAATTCAAGGTTCTATAATCGTATTGCGTAGGAAGCTCAATTCCAGTCTTAAAATAAGCGTAATTGACAGTTTCATTCACCGGTTATCTGGTAGGATCTGTTTCTATTGAAAAATTACAAGGAATTCAAAGAGTAGGACATCTTGGATTCTTTCGTTTCTCATTGAAAACTCATCGTGAATGTCATGTTGTTCTGTCCTGTTCTCTACTGTAAACAAATCCACTTTCCAAACTAAGCCTGTGTTCAATGTTGCATAGTCCTGTTTTCTAAGTGAACATTTCCAAATGAATAGTAATGTTCAATTCACCGTTCCGTAAACCTGTTGTCTAGGATGAACTTGTCCCCTGGAACTCTAAGAGTGGATGCAATGTGCTATTCGCCGGTTATATACTAGCAGCATTTACTAATGAACACTAACTGTGAACTGAAAAGGTTACAAGCTGCTTCAATACCAACATAGGTTGTGCAAGAAAAGTAACAGAGAATTTCGAGTTTTGTAATTCAATTGTGTATAATATTCAATTGCCCTTTGAAATCTATCCTTGAATTCAAAGTTCTGTAGTCCTGCTGTTTGAAATGAACGTTTATCACTGAAGACTAACAGCGAATTCAATGTTCTGTAATTTCATTACAGACAACATTCCAATGGTAATCTAATATTAATTTCAAAGTTCTATCAGAGGATATACGCTGGGAACATTTACTGTTGAAAATGAACATGAATTCAAAGAGCTAAAACTGTGAGAATACTGAGAATGTTTCCCGTTGAAAACTGTGTACAATAAACAATTACTTTCAAAAGTAGGAGCGAATTCAACGTTCTATATTCGTATTGTGTCGGAAGCTCAATTCCCGTCATAAAGTAAGTGTAATAGAGAGTTTCATTCACGGTTGTCTGGTAGGATCAGTTGCTATTGAAAAATCCTAAGGAATTCAAATGATATATCTTCGATTCTTTGGGCTCTCATTGAAAACACATTGTGAATGTCATGTTTCTCTGTCCTGTTGTCTACTGTACACTTATTTCATTCGTAACTAAGCCTGTGTTCAATTCTGCATAGTCCATTTTTCTAAGTTAACATTTCCCAATGCATAATAATGTTCAATTCAAAGTTCTGTAAACCTGTTGTCTAGGAAAATCTTTTCCTCTGTAAAACTAAGAGTAATGCAATGTGCTATTACACGGTTATGACTAGCATCTTTTACTAATGAAAGCTAACCATGAACTGAAATGATTAGAAGCTGCTTCAATACCAACATAGGTTATGCAAGAAAACTAACACAGAATGTCAAGTTCTGTAATTCAGTTGTGTATAATATTTAATTGCCCTTTGAAATCTATCCTTGAATTCAAAGTTCTGTAGTCCCGCTATTTGAAATGAACGTTTCTCACTGAAGACTATCAGCGAATTCAGTGTTCTGTAATTTCATTTAAGACAACATTCCAATGGTAATCTAAGATTGATTTCAAAGTTCTATCAGAGGATATATTCTGGAACATTTCCTGCTGAAATCGAACATGAAATCAAAGGGCTAAAACTGTGTGAATACTGAGAATGTTTCCCATTGAAACTGTGTACTATAAACAATTCTCTTTCAAAAGAAGAAGCAAATACAAAGTTCTATGATCGTATTGTGTAGGAAGCTCAATTCCAGTCTTATAGTAAGCGTAATTGACAGTTTCATTCACCAGGTATTTGGTAGGATCAGTTGCTTTTGAGAAATCCCGAGGAATTCCAAGAGTAGGCCATTTGTATTCGTTCGTTTCTCATTGAAAACTCATCGTGAATGTCATGTTGTTCTGTCCTGTTCCCTACTGTAAACAAATCTGCTTTACTAACTAAGCCTGTATTCAATGTTGCATTGTTCTGTTTTCTAAGTGAATATTTCCCAATGAATAGTAATGTTCAATTCAATGTTCCGTAAACCTGTTGTCTAGGATTAACTTATCCCCTGGAAAACTAAGAGTGAATGCAATGTGCTATTAGCCGATTATCACTAGCATCTTTTTTTTTTTAATCTTAATTTATTTTTTCTCATTTTTAATTTATTTTATTAGTTTTCTTTTCAGTAAATACAGGCAGTTTGGTACCATTATTTAGTCTCATCTCTGATCTACCCCTTCCCATTAGACCCTCCTTGTTAATGAAAATGGGTCGTGCATTGTGGAGTTAGCCCCAAGTTTTTAGTATGATAAATGTCTCTGCAAATCATGACCCAACATGGAACTCTGACATTCTTTCCGCCTCCTCTTCCACAAGATTTCCCTGAGCATTTTTGGGTTCATTTTTGGTCTGCATCAGTGCTGAGGTGTTGGGGGCCTCTGAGCCTTTGGCTCTCTGATGTGGTAGGAGTTGATTTTTCTCTGCGATGATCTCTTTCCCCTTGGTGCTGGTATTCGTTTCACAGGAAAACATCACCCTTGCTTATTTCACCAGTTGTCCTTAGTTTCAGTTGGGCCCCTTTGAGGTATGTTGGAGCAGCTCTCTTCATAGGATCTGCATCTATCTGGAACAGAGAAGCAGATTCTCCAATGGAGAGTAAGTTAGCACCCGAAAAAATGAGATAACACTTACTTTTTTGATAGACAGTTTGATAGGTGTAGGCCCTCTTATACCCCGTGATTGATGGTAGCTTGATATTGTAAATTGGGCTTGTGTTTGGGTATGGTTCTGACTTGTTTCCCAGCTCTAGCTAAGGGTCTAGTACCACTCAGTGGATCAGTTAGCCAAATCAAGAGCAATTGATTCCTCACCATGGCTGTGTACCACTATTGCACTTGTGTGGGCATCACATCCGGTTATTTGTTGCTAATTAGGTTAAACAATGTGTTGCTTGGACAGATCTTGGTCATTTCCCCCAGTTGCCTATGTAGCGCCTTCTGGCACTAGACACGGTGACAGTCTGGGGACTGACTCTGTCCTGGCTTCCAGCCATGTCATTCCATTTTACGCATCAGCTGCGTATGGAGTCTTCAACAATAGGGTCTTATCGCTGGCCTTTGGTGGGTCATCAAGTACTCTGACAGAAGTCTGTCATTGTTTTGGGAAACCTTGTAGGTTGCTCTGATCAAAAGCTCATTGTGGATGGTAGGCCCAAGCTGGAAGTGGGGGTTACAGGTCAGTGTCCACTAAGAAAATGAGGAAAAAGATAACTAATATACAAGAGTTAGAGAGGAGAGAGATAGAGGGGGGAGAGGGAGGGAGGGAAGATGTAGGAGATTTAGGTCAGTCTTGATCCTACCCTCTCCAGTGTCTTGTGGTTCAGGTGTTTCCTGTAAGGGTCTAGTGAAGGTTCAGCCATTTGGTCTGTCTTTTAGGAAGTAGAATTTTATGGTACCATTGCCGTTTGGGTCCAGATTACTGTTTTCCACCCTTTGATTCCCTCCCCGCCCTCTCATCCATCTTATTGTCTAGTCCATGAGGTACTTGCTGGGTATGTAAGGCATCTTGGGCAAATTCAGGTTAGGTGTTGCAGATGAGTGAGACTATGTGTCATTTTTTTTTCTGTGATTGGGTAAGTTCGCTGAGAATGATCTGTTCCAGGTTCAACCATATTTCCTCAAATTTCTTTATGTCGTTTTTTCTTACTGCTGTATAGAATTCCAATGTGTAGATATACCACATCTTTGTTATCCATTCTTCTAATGATGGACATCTGGGTTGATTCCATCTTTTAGCTATTACGAATTGAGCTTCTACAAACATGGTTGAGCAAATCTCTCTGGCTTTTGGTTTGAAGGTTTTAGGGTACATGCCCAGTAATGGTATAACTGGGTCTGTTGGTATTTCTATAGTCAGCTTTTTCAGGAGTCTCCATATTGCTTTCCAAAGTGGTTTTAGCATCCTGCATTCCCACCAACAGTGAATGAGTGTCCCTGCTTCTCCACATCCTCGCCAGCATTTATTTTCATTTGACCTTTTGATGTTGGCTATCCTTATTGGGGTAAGTTGGAATCTCATAGTTGTTTTAATTTGCATTTCTCTGATGATTAGGGATGATGAACATTTTCTTAGGTGTGTGTTTGCCATTTGTATTTCTTCCTCTGTGAACTGCCTGTTTAACTCAGTGCCCCATTTTGTGAGTGGGGTATGTGTCTTCTTATTGTTTAGACTTTTGAGTTCTTTGTAAATTCTAGAGATAAGGCCTCTATCAGTTGGATAACCTGCAAATATTTTCTCCCATTCTATGGGTATTCTATTGGCTTTGCTTATTATATGCTTGTCTGTAAAGAAACTCTTCAGCTTCATATGATCCCAATGGTTGAGTGACTGTTTAAGAACTTGAGCCACTGGGGTTTTATTCACGAAGTCTTTTTCCAGTCCTATATTATGGAAAGTACTTCCTGAATTTTCTTCCAGTAGTTTTCGAGTTTCTGGTCTTATGTTGAGGTCTTTGATCCATTTGGATTTGAGTGTTGTGCATGGTGAAATGTGTGGGTCAAGATTTAGTTTCCTGCATGTGGTTATCCAGTTTGTCCAGCACCATTTGTTGAAGATGCTATCTTTTTTCCAGTCTATATTGTTTGGGCCTTTGTCGAATATCAAGTAGCTGTAGGTGCTTGGCCCAAAATCCGGGTACTCAAGTCTATTCCATTGGTCTATACTCCTGTTTTTATGCCAGTACCATGCTGTTTTTATTACTATGGCTTTGTAGTATAACTTTATATCGGGTATGGTGATGCCACCGGAGGTATTTCTTTTCCTGAGGATATGTTTGGATATGCGAGGCCTTCTGCCTTTCCATATGAAATTTGAGAACATTTTCTCTATGTTTGTGAAGAACACTGTAGGGATTTTAATTTGGATTGCGTTAAATCTATATATTGCCTTTGGTAGGATTGTCATCTTCACAATGTTAATTCTGCCTATTTGGTGCATGGGAGGTCTTTCCATCGTTTCAAGTCCTCCTCAATTTCTTTTTTGAGAGTTTTTATATTTTCGTTGTATAGATCTTTTACTTCTTGGTTAACGTTATTCCAAGGTATTTTATTTTATTTTTTTTGTCCTTTATTTCTTTTTCTGTGTCATAGTCATTTGCATACAGAAATGCTTCCGATTTTTCTGCATTGATTTTGTATCCTGCTACTTTGCTATAAGAGTTAATCACCTTCAGGAGTTTTGGGATGGAGTCGTGTCTCCTACATATACAATCATGTCATCGGTGAATAGCGCTAACTTAACTTCTTCCTTTCCAAATTGTATCCCTTTTATTTCCTTCTCCTGCCTTATTGCTTGGGCTAGGACTTCCAGAACTATATTGAAAGGCAGAGGTGAGAGAGGACATCCCTGTCTTCTTCCTGATCTCAATGGGAATTCCTCCAGTCTCTCTCCATAAAGTATTATTTGGGCCTTTGGAGCTTTGTATATTGCCTTTATCATATTAAGATGTGAACCGGCCATGCCAATTCTCTCCAATGTTTATATCATGAAGTGATGTTGTATCTTGTCGAAGGCCTTTTCTGCATCTATCAAAATGATCATGTGATTTTTATGTTTAAGCTTGTTTATGTGGTGTATTACATTGAGAGATTTTCGTATGTTGAACCACCCTTGTGTTCCTGGGATAAATCCCACTTTGTCAAGGTGGATAATGCTTTTGATGTGTTGTTGGATTCGGTTTGAGAGAATTTTGTTGAGGATCTTTGCATCAATGTTCATTAGGGAAATAGGCCGATAGTTTTCTTTTCTTGTGGCATCTCTGCCTGCTTTTGGGATTAGGGTGATACTAGCTTCATAGAAGGAGTTGGGTAGTTTTCCCTGTTCTTCAATTGTGTGGCACAGTTTTAGGAAGATTTTTTTGAGTTCTTCCATGAAGGTTTGATAAAATTCGGCTGGGAATCCATCTGTTCCTGGACTCTTCTTTTTTGGGAGGTTTTTTATTACTTTTTCAATCTCCGTGAGCGTGATGGGTTCATTGAGGTGGTTGATCTGCTCTGAGTTTAGCTTTGCTAGATGATATGCATCCAGGAATTTATCCATCTCCTCCACATTTTCCAGTTTTGTGGAGTAGAGGTTTTTGAAATAAGTCCTGATGATTCTGCCGATGTCACTGATGTCTGTTGTGATCTCTCCTTTTTCAGTTTGAATTTTGTTAATTTGGACTCTCTCCTTTTATTGCTTGATCAAATTGGCCAGAGGTTTGTCAATCTTGTTTATTTTTTCAAAGAACCAGCTCTTTGTTTTGTCAATTGCCTTAATTGTTTCCTTGGTTTCCAATTCATTAATTTCTGCTCTGATTTTAATTATTTCTTTCCTTCTAGAGCTCTTTTGGTTGGATATTTCTTGTTTTTCCAATGCCTTTAAGTGGATGGTTAGGCTGTTGATTTGGTTTCTTTCTGTCTTTTTTATGAAGGCAATGAGTGCTATGAATTTTCCCCTGAGGACTGCCTTCATTGTGTCCCACAAGTTTTGGTATGATGTGTTCTCATTGTCATTCAATTCCAGGAATTTTGCAATTTCATTTTTTATTTCACCCACTATCCATTTATTGTTTAAGAGTGTGCTATTCAGTTTCCACTTGCCGTTGGGGCTCTTGTTGGTTTTTTTCTTGTTGATTTCTAGGAATATAGCATTATGATCTGATATCATGCAGGGAATTATGTCGATTTTCCTAAATATGTGGAGGCTATCGTTGTGACTCAGTATATGGTCTATTTTAGAGAATGTTCCATGGGCTGCTGAGAAGAATGTGTAGTCTGTGGATTTGGGATGGAAAGTTCTGTAGATGTCTGTTAGGTCTAAGTGCTCTAGGTTTTGTTGAGCTCTCTTACTTCCCTGTTGAGCTTCTGTTTGGATGATCTGTCTATTACTGATAGTGGTGTGTTAAAGTCCCAAGCTATGATGGTGTTGGTGGATTTCTGTTTTATTGTCAAGTAGGTTTTCTTTTATGAACTGCGGTGCCCCTGTGTTTGGTGCATACAGATATATGATTGTAATATCCTCTTGATGGATTGTTCCCTTTACAAGTAGGAAGTAGCCTTCTTTGTCTTTTTTGATTGTTTTTGGTTTGAAGTCAACTTTATCTGATATTAATATAGCTACACCTGCTTGTTTCTTATTCCCATTTGCTTGGAATATTGTTTTCCACCCTTTCACCCTGAGGAGGTTTCTGTCTTTAGTGGTAAGGTGGGTTTCTTGAAGGCAGCAGATTGAGGGGTCTAATTTTTTGATCCACCCTGTTAGCCTGTGTCTCTTGCTGGGTGAATTAAGGCCATTAATGTTTAGGGTGATGACTGTGAGATTTGATTTGATCCCTGTCATGTTGTGGTGGTAGAGGTGTGTTGGCATTTCCATGGAATTTTTTTTTTTTCTGTCTACTCTGGTTTGGTTGCTGTGATCTTCTCTTGTAGGCATTTGTGTTTGGTTATCTGTTTCTTTTCTGTGGATAATTTCCTGGAGTACTTTCAGTAGGTTTGGTTTTGTGTTCATATAATTGTAAAGCTGAGTTTTATCATGGAAAGTTTTCCTTTCACCATCTATTATAAGGGAGACTTTTGCTGGGTAGAGTAGTTTAAGTTGAAAGCCATAGTTTCTTAGAGTTTGGAGAGTTTCAATCCAGGCAATTCTAGCTTTCAGGGTTTCCATTGAGAAGTCTCAAGTAATTCTGATGGGGTTTCCTTTGAAAGTGGTGTGCTGTTCTTCCCTAGCTGCTTTTAGGATTTTTTCCTTGGTGTCAATGTTTAGAGTATTAATGATAATATGCCTTGGGGAGTTTCTCCTTTGGTCTAGTCGGTTAGGAGTTCTGTTTGCTTCTTGAATTTTGGTGGGCCTTTCTGTTAAGAGACGGGGGAAGTTTTCTTCAATTATTGTGTTAAATAAGTTCTCCATGCCTTTGTTCTGAAATTCTTCTCCTTCTGGTATTCCAATGATTCTGATATTAGGACGTTTAAGTGTATCCCACAATTCTCTCATGTTCTGTTCACAGGAACTTTTGAACTTACTGAAATTTTTGGACTCTCGAACTGTTTCTTCCATCCTGTCTTCCAGATCAGAATTTCTATCTTCCACTTCGCTGACTCTTTTCTTGAGAGCCTCTAGTGAGTTTTGGACTTGTTCAATTAAGTTTACATTTTCTACTACTTTCCTATGTATCACTTCCATCGCTTTGTCCAGCTCCCGTTTTGTCTCATTTTCTGATTTTCTTGATGATTCTTGGAAATCATCCTTGCATTTCTTTATGTTTTCATTTAGTGTGGCCAGCTGATTTTTAATGTCCTCTTTTTTTTCACTCTCCCTCAACTCTTTGAGCTCTCTTTGAAATCCTTCCAGTGTCTTATCGTATTGCTCTAGCTTAGTGATGGTAGCATCCATATGATTATCTATCCTTTGTCGCTTTCCTGTCAGATCTAGCAGTAGTTTGGTCAGGGTTGCATTGTTCATTGATTCCACTTGATGTTTTGATCCTAAACACTCTTCTGTGTTTTGGTTAGTTGTGATCCTTGTTGGACTGGGTGATCTGTCTGGATTTTCTTCCATTTTATTTTTCGTGTTATTTCTTTGGCGCTGTGGTCTACAAATGTCAGTGTATGGGCAGGTAGGTGGGTGGAGCAGCCTGGGATCTAGCTTAATGCGAATCCAAGGCAGGCTGGGGCAGTTGTAAGCAGCCTGGGTTTTTGCTCAGTCTTGCGAAAGCCACCTACCTATAGCCTGACAGGGGCACCAAAGTTGTGTGAATTCTCACCCAGTAATGCAACTAAGCTGTCTGCCTTTGAGCTTGAAAGGGGACTGAGGTAGCAAGCCCTGAAGGTGCCTAGATTCTGGCTGGGTACACTGGCATTTGTAAACAGTCTGTGCTCTTCCGCCTCAGGGTAGTGGGGGATGGGTGGCGATGTACAGGTAGGGGATGGCAGCTGCGCTGCCGCTAGTGACTCAGTGTGGACTTATGTGGCTCTTGCTGTAGGGTGGGCCCGCTGCACGTGCAATTGTAATGCTGAGGCAGATGATGTGGGTACGGAATCAGGACACAGCAGAAGCTGACCGGTGGCAAGTGATGTGAGCACAGCAGCAGGGGATCTGGCAGCCACCTATTCATGGCAGGGGTGGCCCCCACAGGCCTGCGAACCGATCAACACGTAGCTGGTCTACTTGCAGGATCAGAGAACAAGGGCGAGGTAGAGGTCCCAGCTTCAGAGCAGCATGCTGGCAGGTGTGACTGGTGGTTGCCTGATCAGAGCACAGCCATCTGGAATATGCAGAGGGAGCGTGGGCGGGAGGGCAGAGCACGTGGGGAGGGTGGACCGTTACGAGCTCGGGGCACTTGGGTGGGCGCGGGGGGGGCGCAGGACGCTGCTGGAAGCCACGGGGTGCTCTGGACTCGCGGGGGGAGCTGGTAGCACTGAGTAGGGATTCAAGGGGGTCGCGGAGCTTCCAGGGGGTGTGGAGCACTCTGAGGTAAGATGGAGCATGGGAATCTGCGGGACTTCGCAGGGCACTCTGGACGTGCGATGGGTGTGGGGTGCACAGGGGGCGGGGGGCTCGAGGAGTGTGGGGGTGGGGTGCAGGGGTCTCGCAACACGCGGTGGGCGCGGGGAACACGTGGGCGCCCGTGGGCGCGACACTCAGGGGCTCGCCCTTACTTTTCAAAGATATTTGTTTATTGTACACAGTTTTCAATGGGAAACATTCTCAGTATTCACACAGTTTTAGCCCTTTGTATTCATGTTCGTTTTCAACAGGAAATGTTCCCAGCATATATCCTCTGATAGAACATTGAAATCAATCTTAGATTACCACTGGAATGTTGTCTGTAATTAAATTACAGATCATTGAATTCACTTTTAGTCTTCAGTGACAAAAGTTCATTTCAAATAGCAGGACTACAGAACTTAGAATTCAAGGATAGATTTCAAAGGGCAATTGAATATTATACACAATTGAATTACAGAACTGGACCTTCTCTGTTAGTTTTCTGGCATAACCTATGTTGGCATTGAAGCAGCTTCTAATCTTTTCAGTTCATGGTTAGCTTTCATTACTAAATGATGCTAGTACATAACCGGCTAATAGCTCATTGCATTCACACTTAGTTTTCCAGGGGATAAGTTCTTCCTAGACAACAGGTTTATGGAACGTTGAATTGAACACTACTATTCATTGGGAAATGTTCACTTAGAAAACAGGACTAGGTAATATTGAATACAAGCTGAGTTAGGAAAGCGGATTTATTCACAGTAGAGAACAGGACAGAACAACATGACATTCACGATGCGTTTTCAATGAGAAACGAAAGAATCCAAGATGTCCTACTCTTTGAATTCCTGGGGATTTTACAATAGAAACTGATCCTACCAGATAACCGGTGAATGAAACTGTCAATTACGCTTACTTTAAGACGGGAATTGAGCTTCCTACACCATACGATCATAGAACATTGAATTCGCTCCTACTTTTGAAAGAGAATTGTTTATTGTACACAGTTTTCAATTGGAAACATTCTCACTATTCACACACTTTTAGCACTTTGAATTCATGTTCGTTTTCAACAGGAAATGTTCCCAGCATATATCCTATGATAGAACTTTGAAATCAAGCTTAGATTACCATTGGAATGTTGTTAATGAAATTACAGAACATTGAATTCGCTGTTAGTCTTCAGTGAGAAACGTTCATTTCAAACAGCGGGACTACAGAACTTAGAATAAAGGATAGATTTCAAAGGGCAATTGAATATTATACACAATTGAATTACAGAACTCGACCTTCTCTGTCAGTTTTCTTACATAACCTATGTTGGTATTGAAGCAGCTTCTAATCTTTTCAGTTCACGGTTAGCTTCATTAGTAAATGATGCTAGTACATAACCGGCTAATAGCACATTGCATTCACTCTGAGTTTTCCAGGGATAATTCTTCCTAGAAAACAGCTTTATGGAATGTTGAATTGAACATTAGTATTAATTTGGAAATGTTCACTTAGAAAACAGTACTATACAACATTGAATACAGACGTAGTTAGGAAAGGTGATTTGTTTACAGTAGAGAACAGGACAGAAAAACATGACATTCACAATGAGTTTTCCATGAAAAACGAAAGTATCAAAGATGTCCTACTCTTTTAATTCCTTCAGATTTTTCAATAGCAACTGATCCTACCAGATAACCTGTGAATGATACTGTCAATTACGTTTACTTTAATACGGGAATTGAGCTTCCTACACAATACGTTCATAGAACGTTGAATTCGCTCCTACCTTTGAATGACAATTGTTTATTGTACACAGTTTTCAACGGGAAGCATACTCAGTATTCACACAGTTTTAGCACTTTGAATTCATGTTCGATATCAACAGGAAATGTTCCCAGCATATATCCTCTGATAGAACTTTGAAATCAATCTTAGATTACCATTGCAATGTAATGAAATTACAGAACATAGAATTTGCTGTTAGTCTTCAGTGAGAAACGTTCATATCAAACAGCAGGACTACACAACTTTGAATTTAAGGATAGATTTCCAAGGCAATTGAATATTATGCACAATTGCATTACAGAACTAGACCTTCTCTGTTAGTTTTCTTTCACAACCTATGTTGGTTTTGAAGCAGCTACTAATCTTTTCAGTTCACGTTTAGGTTTCATTAGTAAATGATGCTAGTACATAACCAGCTATAAGCACATTGCATTCACTATTAGTTTTCCAGATGATAGGATCTTCCTAGACATCAGGCTTACGGAATGCTGAATTGAACATTACTATTCATTGGGACAAGTTCACTTAGAAAACAGGACTATGCATCATTGAATACAGGCTTAGTTAAGAATGCAGATTAGGGGGCTGAAGAGATGGCTTAGAGGTTAAGCACTTACCTGTGAAGCCTACGGACCTCGGTTTGAGGCTCGGTTCCCCAGGTCCCACGTTAGCCAGATGCACAAGTGTGGGCACGAGTCTGGAGTTCGTTTGCAGAGGTGGGAAGCCCTGGCGAGCCCATTTTCTCTCTCTGCCTCTATCTGTCCTTCTCTCTGTGTCTGTCACTCTCAAATAAATAAATAAAAAATTAAAAAAAAAAAAAGAATGCGGATTAGTTTCCAGTACAGAACAGGACAGAAAAACATGACATTCATGATGAGTTTTCAATGAGAAACGAAAGAATCCAAGATGTCCTAGTCTTTCAATTTCTTGGGATTTTTCAATAGCAACGGATCCTACAAGATAACAAGTGAATGAAACTGTCAATTACGCTTAATTTAAGACCGGAATTGAGCTTCCAACACAATACGATCATACAACGTTGAATTTGCTCCTACTTTTGAAAGAGAATTGTTCGTTGTACACAGTATTCAACGGGAAACATTCTCATTCTTCGTTTTCAATACGAAATGTTCCGAGCATACAACTTCTCATAGAACATTGAAATCAATCTTAGATTACCATTGGAATGTTCTCACTAATGAAATTACAAAACATTGAATTCGCTGTTAGGCTTCTTGAGAAACGTTCACTACAAACAGCGGGACTACAGAACTTTGAATTCAAGGATAGATTTCAAAGGGCAATTGAATATTATACACAATTGAATTACAGAGCTCGACTTTCTCTATTAGTTTTGTTGCACAATCTATGTTGGTATTGAAGCAGCTTCTAATCTTTTCAGTTCATGTTTAGCTTTCATTAGTAAATGATGCTAGTACATAACCAGCTAATAGCACATTGCATCACTCTTGAGTTTTTTAGTGGATAAGTTCTTCCTAGACAACAGATTTACGGATTGTTGAATTGAATATTACTATTCGTTGGGAAATGTTCACTTAGAAAACAGGACTATGCACCATTGAATACAGGCTTAGTTAAGAATGCGGATTAGTTTCCAGTAGAGAACAGGACAGAAAAACGTGACACTCATGATGAGTTATCAATGAGAAACGAAAGAATCCAAGATGTCCTATTCTTTGAATTCCTTGGGATTTTGCAGCAGCAACTGATCTTACCAGATAACTGGTGACAGAAACTGTAAATTACGCTTACTTTAAGACGGGAATTGAGCTTCCTACACAATACCATCAAAGAACGTTGAATTGCTCCTACTTTTGAAAGAAAATTGTTTATTGTACACAGTTTTCAACGGGAAGCATTCTCAGTATTCACACAGTTCTAGCCCTTGAATTCATCTTCGTTTTCAACAGGAAATGTTCCCAGCATAAATCCTCGGGTAGAACTCTGAAATCAATCTTAGATTACCATTGGAATGTTGTCTGTAATGAAATTACAGAACATTGAATTCGCTGTTAGTCTTCAGTGAGAAACGTTCACTACAAACAGTGGGACTACAGAACTTTGAATTGAAGGATAGATTTCAAAGGGCTATTGAATATTATACACAATTGAATTAGAGAACTCGACCTTCTCTGTTAGTTTGCTTGCATAACCTATGTTGGTATTGAAGCAGCTTCTAATCTTTTCAGTTCAAGGTTAGCTTTCATTAGTAAATGATGCTAGTACCTAACCGGCTAATAGCACATTGCATTCATTCTTAGTTTTCCAGCGGATAAGTTCTTCCTAGACAACAGGTTTACGGAACGTTGAATTGACCATTACTATTCATTGGGAAATGTTCACTTAGAAAACAGGATTACGCAACATTGAATACAGGCTCAGTTACGAATGGGATAAGTTTACAGTAGAGAACAGGACAGAAAAACATGACATTCACGGTGAGTTTTCAATGAGAAATGAAAGAATCCACGATGTCCTACTCTTTGAATTCCTTGGTATTTTTCAAAAGCAACTGATCCTACCAGATAACCGGTGACTGAACCTATCAATTATGCTTACTTTAAGATGGGAATTGAGCTTCCTACAGAACACAGTCATAGAACATTGAATTCGCTCTAACTTTTGAAAGAGAATTGTTTATTGTACACAGTTTTCAACGGGAAACATTCTCAGTATTCAAACAGTTCTAGCCCTTTGAATTCATGTTCATTTCAACAGGAAATGTTCCCAGCATATAACCTCAGATATAACGTTGAAATCAATCTGAGATTACCACTGGAATGGAGTCCGTAATGAAATCACAGAACATTGAATTCGCTGTTCGTCTTCAGGGAGAAGCGTTCATTTCAAACAGTGGGACTACAGAACGTTGAATTCAGGGATAGATTTCAAAGGGCAATTGAATATTATACACAGTTGCATTACAGAATTCGATCTTGTGTGTTTGTTTTCTTGCATAACCTATGTGGGTATTGAAGCAGCTTCTAATCTTTTCAGTTCACGGTTAGGTTTCATTAGTAAATGATGCTAGTACATAAGCAGGTATAAGCACATTGCATTCACTCTTAGTTTTCCAGGGGATAAGTTCTTCCTAGACAACAGGCTTACAGATCATTGAATTGAACATTACTATTCATTGTGAAATGTTCACTTAGAAAACAGGACTATGCATCATTGAATACAGGCTTAGTTTAGAATGTGGATTAGAGGGCTGGAGAGAAGGCTTAGCGGTTAAGCGCTTGCCTGTGAAGCCTAAGGACCCCGTTTCGAGACTCGGTTCCCCAGGTCCCATGTTAGCCAGATGCACAAGGGGGCGCACGCATCTGGAGTTTGTTTGCAGAGGCTGTAAGCCATGGCGTGCACATTCTCTCTCTCTCCCTCTATCTGTCCTTCTTTCTGTGTCTGTCGCTCTCAAATAAATAAATAAAAAATTTAAAAAAAAGAAGAATGCGGATTAGTTTCCAGTAGAGAAGAGGATAGAAAAACATGACATTCATGATGAGTTTTCAATGAGATACAAAAGAATACAAGATGTCCTAGTCTTTGAATTTCTTGGGATTTTTCAATAGCTACTGATCCTACCAGATAACAAGTGAATGAAACTGTCCATTACGCTTACTTTAAGACCGGAATTGAGCTTCCAACACAATACGATCATACAACGTTGAATTCGCTCTTACTTTTGAAAGAGAATTGTTTACTGTACACAGTTTTCAATGGGAAACATTCTCAGTACTCACACAGTTCTAGTCCTTTGAATTCATCTTCGTTTTCAATAGGAAATGTTCCGAGCATATAACCTCTCATAGAACATTGAAATCAATCTTAGATTACCATTGGAATGTTGTCAGTAATGAAATTACAAAACATTGAATTCGCTGTTAGGCTACATTGAGAAACGTTCACTACAAACAGCGGAACTACAGAACTTTGAATTCAAGGATAGATTTCAACGGGCAATTGAATATTATACACAATTGAATTGCAGAGCTCGACTTTCTTTGTCAGTTTTGTTGCACAACCTATGTTGGTATTGAAGCTGCTCTAATCTTTTCAGTTCACGGTTAGATTTCATTAGTAAATGATGCTAGTACCTAACCGGCTAATAGCACATTGCATCACTCTGAGTTTTTTAGCGGATAAGTTCTTCCTAGACAACAGGTTTACGGAACGTTGAATTGAACATTACTATTTGTTGGGAAATGTTCACTTAGAAAACAGGACTATGCAACATTGAATACAGGCTTAGTTAAGAATGCGGATTAGTTTTCAGTAGAGAACAGGACAGAACCGGTGACTGAAACTGTCAATTACGCTTACTTTAAGACAGGAATTGAGCTTCCTACACAATACAATCATAGAACGTTGAATTCGCTCCTACCTTTGAATGAGAATTGTTTATTGCACACAGTTTTCAACGGGAAACATTCACAGGATTCACACAGTTCTAGCACTTGGAATTCATGTTCGATTTGAACTGGAAATGTTCCCAGCATATAATCTGGGAAAAAACTTTGAAATCAATCTTATACTACCATTGGAATGTTGTCTGCAATTAAATTACAGAACATGGAATGTGCTGTTAGTCTTCAGTGAGAAACGTTCATTTCGAAGAGCGGGACTACAGAACTTTGATTCAGGGATAGATTTCAAAATGCAATTGAATATTATACACAACTGAATTACAAAAGTTGATTTTCCCTGTTAGTTTTCTTGCACAACTTATGTTGGTATTGAAGCAGCTTCTAATCTTTTCAGTTCACTGTTAGCTTTCATTAGTAGATGATGGTAGTACATAACTGGGTAATAGCACACTGCATTCACTCTTAGTTTTCCAGGGGGTAAATTCTTCCTAGAAAGCAGGTTTACGTAATGTTGAATTGAACATTACTATTCATTGGGAAATGTTCACTCTAGAAAATAGGACTATGCAACATTGAATACAGGCTAAGTTAGGAATGCGGATTAGGTTACAGTAGAGAACAGGACAGAAAAATATAACATTCATGATAAGTTTTCAATGAGAAATGAAAGAAACCAAGATGTCCTACTCGTTGAATTCCTTGGGATTTTCAATAGCAACTAATACTACCAGGTAACTGGTGAATTACACTGTCAATTACGCTTTCTTTAAGATGGGAATTGAGCTTCCTACATAATACGATCATAGAACATTGAATTCGCTCTTACTTGTCAAGGAGAATTGTTTATTGTACACAGTTTTCAACGGGAAACATTCTCAGTATTCACACAGTTCTAGCCCTTTGAATTCATGTTCGTTTTCAACAGGAAATGTTCCCAGCATATGACTTCTGACAGAACTTTGAAATCAAACTTAGATTACCATTGGAATGTTGTCTGTAAGGACATTACAGAACATTGAATTCGCTGTTAGTCTTCAGTGAGAAACATTCCTTTCAAACAGCGGGATAAAGAACTTTGAATTCAGGGATAGATTTCAAAGGGCAATCGAAAGTTATACACAATTAAATTACAGCAGTCGACCCTGCCTGTTAGTTTTCTGGCACAACCTTTGTTGGTATTGAAGCAGCTTCTAATCTTTTCAGTTCACAGTTAGCTTTCATTAGCAAATGATGCTAGTATATAAACGGCTAATGGCACATTGCATTCACTCTTAGTTTTCCAGGAGATAAATTCTTTGTAGACAACAGGTTTAAGGAACGTTGAATTGAACATTACTATTTTTTGTGAAATGTTCACTTCGAATACAGGACTATGCAACATTGAATGCAGGCTTAGTTAAGGAATGCGGATTAGTTTACAGTGGAGAACAGGACAGAAAAACATGACATTCACGATGAGTTTTCAATGAGAAACAAAAGAATCCAAGATGTCCTAACATTTGAATTCCTTGGGATTTTTCAATAGCAACTGATTCTCCCAGATAACCGGTTACTGAAACTGTCAATTATGCTTATTTTAAGACGGGAATTGAGCTTCCTACACAATACGATCATAGAACGTTTATTTAGCTTCTACTTTTAAAGAGAATTGTTTATTGTACACAGTTTTCAACGGGAAATATTCTCAGTATTCACAGAATTCTAGCCCTTTGAATTCATGTTCGTTTTCAACAGGAAATGTTCGCAGCATATATCCTCTGATAGAACTTTGAAATCAATCATAGATTACCTTTGGAATGTTATGTGTAATGAAGTTACTCAACCTTAAATTCGCTGATAGTCTTCAGTGAGAAACTAACAGTGAACTGACCAGATTAGAAGCTGTTTTAATAACAACATAGGTTGTGCAAGAAAACTAACAGAGAAAGTCGAGTTCTGTAATTCAATTGTATATAATATTTAATTGCCCTTTGAAATCTATCCCTGAATTCAAAGTTCTGTATTCCTGCTCTTTGAAATGAACGTTTCTCACTGACGACTAACAGAGAATTCAAAGTTCTGTAATGTCATTACGGACAACCTTTCAATGGTAATCTCAGATTGATTTCAAAGTTCTATCAGAGGATATATGTTGGGATTATTTCCTGTTGAAAACAAACATGAATTCAAAGGGCTAAAACTGTGAGAATACTGAGCATGTTTCCCATTGAATACGGTGTACAATAAACAATTCTCTTTCAAAAGTAGTAGCGAATTCAACGTTCTATGATCGTATTGTGATGGAAGCTCCATTCCCGTCTTAAAGTAAGTGTAATTGACAGGTTCATTCACGGTTATCAGGTAGAATCAGTTGCTATTGAAAAAATCACAAGGATTTCAAAGAGTAGGACATCTTGGATTCTTTCGTTTCTCATTTAAAACTCATCGTGAATGTCATATTTTTTTGTCCTTTTCTCTACTGTAAACTAATCCGATTTCCTACCTAAGCCTGTGTTCGAAGTTGCATAGTCCTGTTTTCTAAGTGAACATTTCCCAATGAATAGTAATGTCCAATTCAACGTTCCGTAAGCCTGTTGTCTAGGAAGAACTTATCCCCTGGATAAATAAGAGTGAATGCAATGTGCTATTAGCCAATTATGTACTAGCATTATTTACTAATTTAAACTAAAACCGTGAACTGAAAAGATGAAAGGCAGCTTAAATACAAACATAGTTTGTGCAAGAAAACTAACAAAGAATGTCGAGTTCTGTAATTCAATTGTTGATAATATTCAATTGCCCTTTGAAATCTATCCCTGAATTCAAACTGTTGTAGTCCCACTGTTTGAAATGAATGATTCCCACTGAAGACTATCAGCGAATTTAATGTTGAGTAATTTCATTACACACAACATTCCAATGGTAATCTAAGATTGATTTCAAAGTGCTTTCAGAGTATATATGCTGGGAACATTTCCTGTTGAAAATGAACATGAATTCAAAGGGCTAGAACTGTGTCAATACTGAGAATGTTTCCTGGTGAAAAATGTGTACAGTAACCAATTTTCTTTAAAAGTAGAAGCGAATTCAACGTTCTATGATCGTATTGTTTAGGAAGCTCAATTCCCGTCTTAAAGTAAGCATAATTGACAGTTTCAGTCACCGGTTATCTGGTAGAATCAGTTGCTATTGAAAAATCCCAAGGAATTCAAAGGGTAGGACATCTTGGATTCTTTTGTTTCTCATTGAAAACTCATCGTCAATGGCATGTTTTTCTGTCCTGTTCTCTACTGTAAACTAATCCACATTCCTAACTAAACCTGTATTCAATGTTGCATAGTCCTGTTTTCGAAGTGAACATTTCCCAAAAAATAGTAATATTCAATTCAACATTCCTTAAACCTGTTGCCTACGAAGAACTTATCCCCTGGAACACTAAGAGTGAATGCAATGTGCTCTTAGCCGGTTATGTACTAGCATCATTTACTAATGAAAGCTAACCACGAACTGAAAAGATTAGAAGCTGCTTCAATACCAACATAGGTTGTGCAAGAATACTAACAGGCAGTGTCGTGTGCTGTAATTTACTTGTGTATAACATTCGATTGCCCTTTGAAATCTATCCCTGAATTCAAAGTTCTGTATCCCGCTGTTTGAACGGAATGTTTCTCACTAAAGACTAACAGCGAATTCAATGTACTGTAATTTCCTTACAGACAACATTCCAATGGTAATCTAAGTTTGATTTCAAAGTTCGGTCAGAAGTCATATGCTGGGAACATTTCCTGTTGAAAACAAACATGAATTCAAAGGGCTAGAACTGTGTGAATACTGAGAATGTTTCCCATTGAAAACTGTTTACAATAAACAATTCTCCTTGACAAGTAAGAGCGAATTCAATGTTCTATGATCGTATTAAGTAGGAAGCTCAATTCCCATCTTAAAGAAAGCATAATTGACAGTGTAATTCACCGGTTACCTGGTAGGATTAGTTGCTATTGAAAATCCCACGGAATTCAAAGAGTAGGACATCTTGGATTCTTTCGTTTCTCATTAAAAAATCATTGTGAATGTCATATTTTTCTGTCCCGTTCTCTCCTGTAAACAAGTCCGCTTTCCTAACTAAGCCTGTATTAAGTGTTGCATAGCCCTGTTTTCTAAGTGAACATTTCCCAATGAATAGTAATGTTCAATTCAACATTCCATAAACCTGTTGTCTAGGCAGAACTTGTCCCCTGGAAAGCTAAGAGTGAATGCAATGTGCTCTTAGCCGGTTATGTACTAGCATCATTTACTAATGAAAGCTAACAGTGAACTGAAAAGATTTGAAGCTGATTCAATACCAACATCGGTTATGCAAGAAAACTAATAGAGAAGGTCGAGTTCTGTAATACAATTGTGTATAATATTCAATTGCCCTTTGATATCTATCCCTGAATTCAACATTCTGTAGTAGCGGTGTTTGAAATGAACGTTTCTCACTGAGGACTAACAGTGAATTCAATGTTTTGTAATTTCATTACAGACAAGATACCAATGGTAATCTAAGATTGATTTCTACGTTCTATCAGAGGATATATGGTGGGAACATTTCCTGTTGAAAACGAACATGAATTCCAAGTGCTAGAAATGTGTGAATCCCGAGAATATTTCCCGTTGAAAACTTGTACAATAAACAATTCTCATCCAAACGTAGGAGTGAATTGAACGTTCTATGATCGCATTGTGTAGGAAGCTCAATTCCCGTCTTAAATTAAGCGTAATTGACAGGTTCAGTCACCGGTTATCTGGTAGGATCAGTTGCTATTGAAAAATCAGAGGGAATTCAAAGAGTAGGACATCTTGGATTCTTTTGTTTCTCATTGAAAACTCATCGTTAATGTCATGTTTTTCTGTCCTGTTCTCTACTGTAAACTTATCCCATTCGTAACTAAGCCTGTATTCAATGTTGCATAGTCCTGTTACATAAGTGAACATTTCACAATGTATAGTAATGTTCAATTCAACGTTCCATGAACCTGTTGTCTAGGAAGAACTTATCCCCTGAAAAACTAAGAGTGAATACAATGCGCAAAAAGCTGGTTATATACTAGAACCATTTACGAATGAAAACTAACTGTAACTGAAAAGATTAGAAGCTGCTTCAATACGAGCTTAGGTTGTGCAAGAATACTAACAGAGAAGGTCGAGTATTGTAATTTAATTGTGTATAATATTCAATTGCCCTTTGAAATCTATCCTTGAATTCAAAGTTCTGTAGTCCCGCTGTTTGAAATGAATGTTTATCACTGAAGACTAACAGTGAATTCAATGTTTTGTTATTTCATTACAGACAACATTCCAATGGTAATCTAAGATTGATTTCAAAGTCCTATCAGAGGATATAGGCCAGGAACATTTCCTGTTGAAAACGAACATGAATTTAAAGGGCTAAAACTGTGAGAATACTTAGAATGCTTCCCATTGAAAACTGTGTACAATAAACAATTCCCTTTCAAAAGTATGAGCGAATTCAACGTTCTCTGATCGTATTCTGTAGGAAGCTCAATTCCCATCTTAAAGAAAGCTTAATTGATAGTTTCATTCACCGGATCTGGTAGGATCAGTTGCTATTGAAAAATCCCGAGGAATTCCAAGAGTTGGCCATCTTGTATTCTTTCGTTTCTCATTGAAAACTCATCGTGAATGTCATTTTGTTCTGTCCTGTTCTCTACTGTAAACAAATCCGCTTTCCTAAGTAATCCTGTATTCAATGTTGCATAGTCCTGTTTTCTAAGTGAACATTTCCCAATGAATAATAATGTTCAATTCAACGTTCGGTAAACCTGTTGTCTAGGAAGAACTTATCCCCTGGAAAACTAAGAGTGAATGCAATGCGCCATTAGCCGGTTATGTACTAGCATCATTTACGAATGAAAACTAACCGTGAACTGAGAAGATTAGAAGCTGCTTCAATACCAGCTTAGGTTTTGCAAGAAAACTAACAGAGAAGGTCGAGTTCTGTAATTCAATTGTGTATAATATTTAATTGCCCTTTGAAATCTATCCCTGAATTCAAAGTTCTCAAGTCCCGCTGTTTGAAATGAACATTTTTAACTGAAGACTAACAGCGAATTCAACGTTCTGTAATTTCATTACGGACACCATTCCAATGGTAATCTATGATTCATTTCAAAGATCTATCAGAGGTTATATGCTCAGAACAGTTCCTGTTGAAAACGAACATGAAATCCAAGGGCTAGAACTGTGTGAATACTGACAATGTTTCCCGTTGAAAACTGTGTACAATAAAGAATTCTCTTTCAAAAGTAAGAGCGAATACAATGTTCTATGATCGTATTGTGTAGGAAGCTCATTCCCATCTTAAAAAAAGCATAATTGACAGTTTTATTCACCGTTTATCTGGTTGGATCAGTTGCTATTGAAAAATGCCAAGGAATTCAAATAGGACAACTTGGATTGTTTCATTTGTCATTGAACACTCACCGCGAATGTCATGTTTTCCTGTCCTGTTGTCTACTGTAAACAAATCCGCATTCCTAACTAAGCCTGTATTCAATGTTGCATAGTCCTGTTTTCTAAGTGAACATTTCCCAATGAATGGTAATGTTCAATTCCATGTTCTGTAAACCTTTTGTCTAGGAAAAACTTAACCCCTCGAAAACTAAGAGTGAATGCAATGTGCTATTAGGCGATTATAACTAGCATCTTTTACTAATGAAAGCAAACCATGAACTGAAATGATTAGCAGCTGCTTCAATACCAACATAGGTTATGCAAAAAAAATTACCAGAGATGTCGAGTTCTGTAATTCAGTTGTGTATAATATTCAATTGCCCTTAGAAATCTAATCCTGAATTCAAAGTTCTGTAGTTCCGCTGTTTGAAATGAACGTTTCTCACTGAAGACTATCAGCGAATTCAGTGTTCTGTAATTTCATTGCAGGCAACATTCCAATGGTAATCTATGATTGATTTCAAAGTTCTATCAGAAGTTATATGCTGTGAACATTTCCTGTTGAAAACGAACATGAAATAAAGGGCTAACACTGTGTGAATACTGAGAATGTTTCCCATTGAAAACAGTGAACAATAAACAATTCTCTTTCAAAAGTAGGAGCGAATTCAACATTCTATGATCGTATTGTGTAGGAAGCTCAATTCCCGTCTTAAAGTAAGTGTAATTGACAGTTTCATTCACCAGTTATTTGGTAGGATAATTTGCTATTGAAAAATCCCGAGGAATTCCAAGAGTAGGACTGCTCTGTCCACGGCGACTTCGCCTGTGTAGCAAAGATACCTCTACACTGGTAGAGAGCTGAGGACAGAGGGCCAGCACTCCTCGGAGGGATGCCCCCGGTGACACCTTGGCAGTCTGCTACAGTCATGGTTCCTGCTGCCTATAAGGAGTCACGACGACCTAATTGCTGGTGCCAGTGGGCTATTTTCTGTGCTTTATTTCTTTCCTGCTTCCTTCTAGCTGTTTGTCTAAGAACAGCTAATTCAACACTATTAGTAATCATGCACGCAATCAGAGTACAAGAAACAATCTAAGCATTGAATGTGCCTCTCCTATGATTAGGGCAATGGAGGGAATGTATAACTCTACTAAGAATAAAAAATTAACTTTAGGACAATTTTTTGATGGTGTAGAGCAAAAACAGCTTATGATGTTTGAGAACGATACTGAGCCTGAGAATATGAAAGTAGAAATGTTGATCGGTAATGTTCATAAGAAGCATGACAGTTCTGCAGAAAAGGAGTTGCAAAACTTAGGCATTCCCACTGGGAAACTTCCTGGGGGATATGTTCAGTACTTGATCAAGGGCAGATGATGGATTCCTAGAGCTGGAAACTACTTAGTTCCACTCCCCTATGAGGGAGGATATGATGAATTCGGTGACAGATGGGTAAGTTATGAAGGGAAAAGGAAGCTATGGCATTCTCTTCCATTTATGGAATGCTTAGCAAGGACACGTAAGCCTTGGTGCTTATACTCTAGATAAGAACGAAAAGAATTCCTGAAAAGCATTACACCAGCCTTAAAACACTGGTGATCTTTGGATAGAAACACTTTTATGATGAATATGAGGATTATATAAATAATCTAATAAGTGGAAAGAGATGGCTCTCTGCTCAGTTTGTAAGAAATAAATAACCTATTGTTCACCTTATACCTCTTGCCCCAAGCTTCTATTCATGTAAAGCTGTAGTGCGAGACGTCCTCCTTAAAAAAAAGAAAAATGAGTACATTTCCTGCCTGATTAATATTACATGAGTGCTTAGAATAGAACAATACTTAAGATTGTTTAGATTAATGATTTCTGAGATCACTTGTTAGCTTGCTAAGTTTCCTTGTTCAATCTGTATAAAACCGTCATGAAACTTTCAGTAAATTGCAGCAGCATATTCAACTTAGAGTGTGTCTGTCTGTCATTTCCTCGCCGAATCCCGAGTTCTCCTTGAGCCTTCGCCCTTGTTCTCCCTTAGTGCTGATCTCCCAGAGAGTAAGTCCGGGACATAGGACATCTTGTATTCTTTTGTTTCTCATTGAAAACTTGTCGTGAATGTCATGTTCCATCCTGTTCTTGACTGTAAACAAATCTGCTCTCCTAACTAAGCCTGTATTCAATGTTGCATAGTCCTGTTTTCTAAGTGAACATTTCCCAAAGAATAGTAATGTTCAATTCAACGTTCCATAAACCTGTTGTCTAGGTTAATTTATCCCCTGGAAATCTACTAATGAGTGCAATGTGCTATTAGCCGGTTATATACTAGCATGATTTAGTAATGAAAGCTAATGCTGAACTGACAACATTAGAAGCTGCTTCAATAGCAACATAGGTTATACAAGAAAACTAACAGTGAAGGTCGAGTTCTGTAATTCAATTGTCTATAATATTCCACTGCCCTTTGAAATGTATCCCTGAATTCAAAGTTCTGTAGTCCCCCGGTTTGAAATGAACGTTTCTCACTGAAGACTAACAACAAATTCAATGTTCTGTAATTTCATAACGAACACCTTTCCAATTGATTTCAAAGATCTATCAGAGGTTATATGCTGGGAATATTTCCTATTGTAAATGAACATGAATTCAAAGCGCTAAAACTGTGTGAATACCGAGAATTTTTCATATTGAAAACTGTGTACAATAAACAATTCTCTTTCAAAAGTAGGAGCGAATTCAATGTTCTATGATCGTATTGTGTAGGAAGCTCAATTCCTGTCTTAAAGTAAGCGTAATTGAGAGTTGCATTCACCAGTTATCTGGTTGGATCAGTTGCTATTGGAAACTGCCAAGGAATACAAAGAGTACGACATCTTGGAATCTTTCGTTTCTCATTGAAAACTCATTTTGAATGTCATGTTGTTCTGTCGTGTTCTCTACTGTGAACCAATCCGCTTTCCTAACTAAGCCTGTATTCAATGTTGCATAGTCCTGTTTTCTAAGTGCACATTTCCAAATGAATAGTAATGTTCAATTCAACGTTCCGTAAACCTCTTGTCTAGGAAGAACTTATCCCCTGGAATACTAAGAGTGAATGCAATGTGCTATTACTTGGTGATGTACCAGCATCTTTTACATATGAAAACAAACCATGAACGAAAAGATTAGAAGTAGCTTCAATACCAACATAGGTTGGGCAAGAAAACAAACAGAGAATGTCGAGTTCTGAAATTCAATTGTGTATAATATTCAATTGCCCTTTGAAAATTATCCCTGATTTCAAAGTTCTGGAGTCCCGCTGTTTGAAATGAACGTTTCTCACTGAAGACTAACAGCGAATTCAGTGTTCTGTAATTTCATTACAGACAACATTCCAATGGTAATCTGAGATTGATTTCAAAGTTCTACCAGAGGATATATCCTCGGAACTTTTCCTGTTGAAAATAAAGATAAATTCAAAGGGCTAGAACTGTGTGAACTGAGAATGTTTCCCATTGAAATCTGTGTTCAATAAACAATTCTCTTTGAAATTAAAAGCGAATTCAACGTTCTATGAACGTATTGTGTAGGACTCAATTCCCGTCTTAAAGAAAGCATAGTTGACAGTGTCATTAACCCGTTATCCGGTAGGATCAGTTGCTATTGAAAAAATCCCAAGGAATTCAAAGAGTAGGACATATTGGATTCTTTTGTTTCTCATTGAAAACTCATCGTGAATGTCATGTTGTTCTGTGCAGTTCTCTACTGTAAACTTATCCCCATTCCTAACTTAGCCTGTATTCAATGTTGCATAGTAATGCTTTCTATGTGAACATTCCCCAATGAATAGTAACATTCAATTCAAAGTTCCGTAAACCTGTTCTCTAGGAAGAACTTATCCCCTGGAAAACTAAGAGTGAATGCTATGTGCTATTAACCTATTATGTACTGGAATCATTTACTAATGAAAGCTAACTGTGAACTGAAAAGATTAGAAGCTGCTTCAAAACCAACATAGGTTGTGCAAGAAAACTAACAGAGAAGGTCGAGTTCTGTAATTCATTTGTGTAAATTATTCAATTGCCCTTTGAAATCTATCCCTGAATTCAAAGTTCTGTACTCCTGCTGTTTGAAATGAACGTTTCTCCCTGAAGACTAACAGGAAATTCAATGATCTGTAATTTCATTACAGACAACATTCCAATGGTAATGTAAGATTGCTTTCAATGTTCTATCAGAGGATATATGCTGGAAACATTTCCTGTTGAAAAAGAACAAAAATTGAAAGGGCGAAAACTGTGAGAATACTGAGAAGGTTTCCCGTGGAAAACTGTGTACAACAAACAATTCTCTTTCAAAAGTAGGAGCGAATTCAACGTTCTATGATGGTATTGTGTAGGAAGCTCAATTCCCGCCTTAAAGTAAGCCTATTTGACAGTTTCATTCACCGGTTATCTGGTAGGATCAGTTGCTATTGAAAAATCCCAAGGAATTCAAAGAGTAGGACATCTTGGATTCTTTCATTTCTCATTGAAAACGCATCGTGAATGTCATATTGTTCTGTCCTGTTCTCTACTGTAAAGAAATACGCTTTCCTAACGAAGCCTGTATTCAATGTTGCATAGACCTGTTTTCTAAGTGAACATTTCCCAATGGATAGTAATGTTCAATTCAACGTTCCATAAACCTGTTGTCTAGGAAGAACCTATCCTCTGGAAAACTAAGAGTTAATGCAATGTGGTATTAGCCGGTCATGTACTAGCAACATTTACTAATGAAACCTAACGCTGAACTGACAAGATTAGAAGCTGCTTCAATACCAACATAGGTTATTCAAGAACACGAACACAGAAGTTAGAGTTCTGTAATTCAATTGTGTATAATATTCAATTGCCCTCTGAAATCTATCCTTGAATTCAAAGTTCTGTAGTCCCACTGTTTGAAATGAACGTTTATCACTGAAGACTAACAGCAAATTCAATGTTCTCTAATTTCATTACAGACAACATTGCAATGGTAATCTAAGATTGATTTCAAAGTTCCATCAGAGGATATATGCTGGTAACATTTCCTGTTGAAAACGTACATGAATTCAAAGGTCTAAAACTGTGAGAATACTGAGAATGTTTCCTATTGAAAACTGTGTACAATAAGCAATTGTCTTTCAAGTGTAGGAGCGAATTCAACATTCTATCATCGTATTGTGTAGGAAACTCAATTCCCGTCTTAAAGTAAGCGAAATTGACTGTTTCCTTTACCAGTTGTTTGATAGAACCAGTTGCTATTGAAAAAATCACAAGGAATTCAAAGACTAAGACATCTTGGATTCTTTTGTTTCTCTTTGAAAACTCATCGTGAATGTCATGTTGTTCTGTCCTGTTCTCTACTCTAAACAAATCCGCTTTCCTAACTAAGCCTGTATTCAATGTTGCATAGTCCTGTTTTCTAAGTGAACATTCACCAATGAATAGTAATATTCAATTCAAGGTTCCGTAAACCTGTTGTCTAGGACGAACTTATCACCTGGAATACTAAGAGTGAATGCAATGCGCTATTAGCCGGTTATGTACTAGCATCACTTACGAATGAAAACGAACTGTGACCTGAAAAGATTAGAAGCTGCTTCAATACCACCTTAGGTTGTGCAACAAAACAGAGAAGGTCGAGTTCTGTAATTCAATTGTGTATAATATTCAATTGCCCTTTTTGTTTGTTTGTTTTTTAAAAAATTTTTTTATTGACAACTTCCATAATTGGAAACAATATCCCATGATAATTCCTTCCCTTTCCCCACTTTCCCCTTTGAAACTCCACTCTCCATCATATCTCCTCCCTCTCTCAGTCAATGTCTTTTATTTTGATGTCATGATCTGTTCCTCCTATTATGAGGGTCTTGGGTAGGTAGTGTCAGGCACTGTGAGGTCATGAATATCCAGGCCATTTTGTGTCTGGAGGGGCACATTGTAAGGAGTCCTACCCTTCCTTTGGCTCTTACGTTCTTTAATTGCCCTTTTTAATCTATCCCTGAATTCAAAATTCTGTAGTCCCGCTGTTTGAAATGAATGTTTTTAACTGAAGACTAACAGCGAATTCAATGTTCTGTAATTTAATTATGGACACCATTCCAATGGTAATCTATTATTCATTTCAAAGATCTATCAGAGGTTATCTGCTCGGAACATTTCCTGTTGAAAAAGAACATGAAATCCAAGGGCTAGAACTGTGTGAATACTGAGAATGTTTCCCGTTGAAAACTGTGTAAAATAAAAAATTCCATTTCAAAAGTAAGAGCGAATACAATATTCTATGATCGTATTGTGTCGGAAGCTCATTCCCATCTTAAAGAAAGCGTAATTGACCGTTTCATTCACCGTTTATCTGGTAGGATCAGTTGCTATTGAAAAATGCCAAAGAATTCAAAGAATAGGACATCTTGGATTGTTTCATTTCTTATTGAACATCACCGTGAATGTCATGTTTTCCTGTCCTGTTGTCTACTGTAAACAAATCCGCATTCCTAACTAAGCCTACAATGTTGCATAGTCCTGTTTTCTAAGTGAACATTTCCCAATGAATGGTAATATTCAATTCTACGTTCCGTAAACGTTTTGTCCAGGAAAAACTTAATCCCTGGAAAACTAAGAGTGAATGCAATGTGCTATTAGCTGATTATAACTAGCATCCTTTACTAATGAAAGCTAACCATGAACTGAAATGATTAGAAGCTGCTTTAATACCAACATAGGTTATGCAAGAAAACTACCAGAGAAGTCGAGTTCTGTAATTCAGTTGTGTATAATATTCAATTGCCCTTTGAAATCTATCCCTGAATTCAAAGTTCTGTAGTCCCGCTGTTTGAAATGAACGTTTCTCACTGAAGACTAACAGCGAATTCAGTGTTCTGTAATTTCATTGCAGACAACATTCCAATGGTAATCTATGATTGATTTCAAAGTTCTATCAGAGGATATATGCTTCGAACATTTCCTGTTGAAAACGAACCTGAAATCAAAGGGCTAAAACTGTGTGAATACTGAGAATATTTCCCATTGAAAACAGTGTACAATAAACAATTCTCTTTTCAAAGTAGGAGCGAATTCAACGTTATATGATCGTATTGTATAGGAAGCACAATACCCGTCTTACAGTAAGTGTAATTGACAGTTTCATTCACCAGTTATCTGGTAGGATCAGTTGCTATTGAAAAATCCCGAGGAATTCCAAGAGTAGGACTGCTCAGTCCACGGCGACCTCGCCTGTGTAGCAAAGATGCCTCTACACTGGTAGAGAGCTGAGGACAGAGGGCCAGCACTCCTCGGAGGGATGCCCCCGGTGACCCCTTGGCAGTCAGCTACTGTCATGGTTCCTGCTGCCTATAAGAAGTCATGACGACCTAATTGCTGGTGCCAGTGGGCTTTATTTCTTTCCTGCTTCTTTCTAGCTGTTTGTCTAAGAACAGCTAATTCAACACTATTAGTAATCATGCACGCAATCAGAGTACAAGAAACAATCTAAGCATTGAATGTGCCCCTCCTATTATTAGGGCAATGGAGGGAATGTATAACTCTACTAAGAATAAAAAATTAACTTTAGGACAATTTTTTGATGGTGTAGAGCAAAAACAGCTTATGATGTTTGAAAACGATACTGAGCCTGAGAATATGAAAGTAGAAATGTTGATCGGTAATGTTCATAAGATGCATGACAGTTCTGCAGAAAAGGAGTTGCAAAACTTAGGCATTCCCACCAGGAAACTTCCTGGGGGATATGTTCAGTACTTGATCAAGGGCAGATGGTGGATTCCTAGAGCTGGAAACTACTTAGTTCCACTCCCCTATGAGGGAGGATATGATGAATTCGGTGACAGATAGGTAAGTTATAAAGGGAAGAGGAGGTTATGCCATTCTCTTCCATTTATGGAACGCTTAGCAAGAACACGTAAGCCTTGGTGCTTATACTCTAGATAAGAAAGAAAAGAATCCTGGAAAGCATTAAACCAGCCTTAAAATATTGGTGGTCTTTTGGATAGAAACACTTTTATAATGAATATGAGGATTATATAAATCATCTAATAAGTGGAAAGAGATGGCTCTCTGCTCGGTTTTTAAGAAATAAATAACCTATTGTTCACCTTATACCTCTTGCCCCAAGCTTCTATTCATGTAAAGCTGTGGTCAGTAGTGCGAGACGACCTCCTTAAAAAAAAATGGCTGCATTTCCTGCCTGATAAATATTACATGGGTGCTTAGAATAGAACAATACTTAAGATTGTTTAGATTAATGATTTCTAAGATCACTTATTAGCTTGCTAAGTTTCCTTGTTCAATCTGTACAAAGCCTTCATGAAACCTTCAGTTAATTGCAGCAGCATATTCAACTTAGAATGTGTCTGTCTGTGATTTCCTCGCCGAATCCCGAGTTCTCCTTGAGCCTTCGCCCTTGTTCTCCCTCAGTCCTGATCTCCCCGACAGTCAGTCCACGGCAGGTGGTGCCCCGAACAGGGACCTGAAGGACAGGTAAGCTTTCTTTCTTTCTTTCCTCAGAACTTTGGATCGGCTCTCACCAGGGAACTGCAGTCCTGCCGATTAAGGATCACCGGTTAAGAGTGAGTAATCACAAGGAAATCATGGGGCATTCAATGAGTAGAAATGAAAAGATGTTAGGGGGCATGGTACAGTGCATGTTGGCAAAAAATTGGTTTAATGTGTCCACAAAAGTTTTAGAAGAATTTATGCTTTTCTTAACTAATCTTCTCTTTAAAGAATTGGCTTGGGAAAATGCTAATGTGCTGTGCCAGGATTTAATCAGACCCATAAGAAAGACAGGACAAATACAAGATTACATTAAAGACTGTTTGGATGCCTCACCAGCGGTAGTACAGGGAATGGCCTACGCTGCAGCCATGAAGGGACAGAGATTCAGCGCCTATGTAAAAAAGACTTATGGGGGAGGAAAAGCCTCCCTTAAAGGACCTGGTCCTGTATGTTTCAAATGTAATAGGACAGGACATCTGCAGAAGGACTGTAGACAACAAAGTTCAGGCCCCAATAACAAGGGACCTGCTCCTGGATTATGTCCCAGGTGCAAGAAAGGAAAGCATTGGAAAAATGAATGTCAGTCTAAGTTCCATAAGGATGGGACCCCCCTGAATGGAAAAAAAAAAAGAGAAAAATAAATAAAAAAACTAGGAGAAGGGCAAGCTCCTAGCCCAGAACAAAAGGGAGCTCCCCCTTAAGAGCAGAAGGAATTAAAATTAAATCCTCTTGCTCCAGAGTTTACTGTTCATCAAGTTCGTAGGGCTACACCAGGGAGTGCAGGGCTAGACCTTGCAAGTAGTAAAGACATGATTCTCTCTAAATAGGGTGGAAAAACATTGGGTCCTACAGCTGTTTCAGGACAATTATTGCTTCAAAGAGTTGGAGTGATTATTGGAAGGAGTTCTAATTGTCAAAAGAACTTTGAGGTTCTGCCAGGTGTTATAGACGCTGATTTGCAGAATGATATAAAAATCATGGTTAGACCATTATCAGAGACAATTCAAATACATAAAGGACAAAGAATAGCACAGTTATTGCTGCTACCCTATGTTAATTTACCTAATCCTATCCTGAAGAAGGAAAGGGATATGGGTCAATTTGGCTCCACAGATGTGGTGTCCTAGGTACAGGAACTAAATGAAAGGCCCTTTAAGGCTATTAAAATAAATGGAAGAAAATTTAAAGGACTTTTAGATACCGGGGCTGATAGGACATGCATTTCAGCCTCTGATTGGCCTTCAAGTTGGCCTGTGCATAAAACAGGATCGTCATTGTTGGGCCTGGGCTCGGCCTCTGGAGTCATGCAGGGTACAGCCCTGCTAATGTGGGAGGATGAAAGAAAATCGGGTTATATACAATCTTATGTTTTACCCTCCCTGCCTTTTTCTCTCTGGGGTAGGGACATGTAGAAAACATGGATCTAAGACTGGTTACAGCTGAACATTTGAGCAAACAGCATTTTCTATAGGGGCCAGTGCAGAAAATTTATTTGCAGATAAGATTAAATGGTTAACGACTGAGTCTGTGTGGGTTAGTCAGTGGACCCTTACTCAGGAAAAGTTATAGGCTCTGGAGGAATTAGTTCAAGAACAATTAGAAAGAGGGCATATTATAGAATCCAATAGCCCATGGTATACTCCAGCTTTTTTTATAAAAAAGAAATCTGGCAAATGGAGACTATTACAAGACCTGAGAGCTGTTAATGCCATTATGGAAGATATGGGGGCATTACAGCCAGGCCTCCCTCCTCCAGTAACAATTCCAGATGGCTGGCAAATAATTATCATAGATTTACAAGATTGCTTCTTTACTATACAGCTAAATCCTACAGACAGCCCATGTTTTGCATTTAGTGTGCCATCACCTAATTTTCAGAGGCCTTATAAGAGATATCAGTGAAAAACATTGCCTCAAGGTATGAAAAATAGCCCCACCTTATGCCAAAAATTTGTGGATCAGGCATTAAAATTAGTTAGGAAAACATATTCTTCAGCTTATATAATACATTATATGGATGATATTTTGTTAGCACACCCTAATAGGGAGACATTAGAAAACTTACTTAAAGATACCATAGCACAGTTAACTGCTCATGGTTTAATTATAGCTCCTGAAAAGATACAAAGGAATAAGCCATTAAGTTATTTAGGACAATGGATTCATAATGATTATATTCAAACACAGAAAGTTACCATCAGAAGGGTAAGTTAAAAACTTTAAATGATTTTCAAAAATTATTGGGAGACATTAATTGGATTCATCCACATTTGAAAATAACCACCGGAGCTTTAAGCCCTCTTTTTAGCACTTTGCATGGGGATCCTGATCCAAAGTCATCAAGGTCTCTAACTCCAGAAGCATTAAAAGCATTGGAATTAGTGGAAGAAGCTCTTACTGCTGCCAAGGTGAAGCAAATATCTTATAATTTAGTTTGGCATTTGCTCATTTTTGCTACTCCTTATACACCCACTGCTTGCTTATGGCAGCATGGGGTATTGGAATGGTTGCATTTACCACATGCACAAACAAAAATGCTTGCAGACTACCCATTTATGTGTTCTTTGTTAATTGTTAAAGGCAGACAAAGATCCAGAGAGTTATTTGGAAAAGAGCCACAAATTCTCATTACCCCATATAATAAGAGTCAGGTAGAACAGTTAATACAGAATAATAAAGATTGGATTTTGACTCTAGATGGTTATACAGGACAAATTATCATTATCCAAAACATCCTATTATAGAATTTACAAAATCAGTAGAATTTATCTTCCCTCGCTTTTGCTCTTTAGAGCCACTTGAACAGGCTTTGGTTGTTTTTACAGATGGATCTTCAACAGGGAGAGCTGTGATTTATGTACCTGAAAGTGAGCCTTTGGTAGAGGAAACAGGCCAGACATCTGCTCAACAAGCATAAATTAGAGCAGTAATTTTAACATTTAAAAATTTCTCTCAACCTTTTAGTTTGTACTCAGATTCAAAGTAGGTAGTGAATTTGTTTCCAGCAGTAGAGACTGCGCTTTTAGCAGGGAAATCCACAATTTTACCTTTGTTAAAAGATTTACAGAACTTAATCCATTCAAGAAAAGAAAAGTTGTATACTGGCCACATTAGGGGCCATTCAAACTTGCCAGGACCTCTGGCTTATGGGAATGCTATGGCAGATATGCTGACTAGGTCAGCTATCTGTACAGTGGTAGAAGCACAAAAAAGTCATTGAATTCATCATCTGAATGCCTTAGCCTTAAAGAGAATGTTTCTTATTACTAGGGAACAAGCTAGACAAATAGTTAAACAATGTGGACCTTGTCCCCCTGTCCACCACCCGCAAAAATTTGGAGTCAATCCCAGGGGATTGAAGCCCAATGTTTTATGGCAAATGGATGTTACGCACTTACAATCTTTCGGAAAAATGGGCTATGTACATGTGACTATAGATACTTTCTCTTATTTTATTTTTGCTACTGCAAGGACAGGAGAAGCAATAAAGGAGGTAATACAACATTTAACTCAATGTTTTCAGGTAATGGGAATTCCTTCACAAATCAAAACAGACAATGGCCCAACATACACATCAAAAGCTTTTAATGATTTTTGCTTGCAGTGGAAAATTGTTCATACTACAGGAATTCCTTATAATCCTCAAGGACAAGCTATAATTGAGAGAGCTCACCAAGTTTTAAAATTACAAATTAAAAGGCTACAAGCTGCTAATAAATATTTTTCCCCTCATCATGTTCTTTCCCACAGTCTGTTTGTTATAAATCATCTAAATACAAATGAACAAAAGAAAACTCCAGCAATGTTACATTGGTCTCAAGAGCCTTTGGCTCCATTACCAAAATTGCTTTGAAAAGACTTGCTGACCGGTTCCTGGAAAGGACCGGATGTCTTAATAACCTCGGGACAAGGGTATGCTTGTGTTTTCCCACAGGATGCGGATTCTCCCATCTGGATCCCTGACAGGCTCGTCCGCCACACTTCACGCAGGCACAGGAGACAGCTAAAGAGGAACAACAAACAGCTACTCGGACAGATGGAAAAACTAAAACTGAAAATGACACGGGGACATGATTTGACGTGGACGAAGATAAGAACTCTCACTCGAGAAGCAAAAGAATTAATAATCAGCCAGGGAAAACCCCTGACTGCTTGCTTGTATTTTGTGGCAGTTTTGTCTCTGCTCTCCGCGCTGACTGAAGTTCAGGGAATTCCCTATTGGGCATATGTTCCTAACCCCCCTTTGGTACAGCCTGTGGGTTGGTTGGATCAGGAGCCTATTAAAATCTTAACCAATGATTCTGTGCGCATAGGCGGAGCTCAGGATTCGGAAGTCAGACTGAGTACCTCCTCTTTTATTAACTTTGAGGGCAGAGCATATTCTTTACTAATCTGCCTTGTGCTCCAAGTACGAGGGGTACCAGTAGGCTGTTTGCGCACCAGCTATCGGATGTTCCTAACGGACCTCCAGATAGAACAGATAACGTTAAGAGATGGATATGGGTTCTGCAAATACAAACTTTAGGTTTTCTTGGTTATAATAAGACATATCAGCAAGTTACAAAATTGCCTTTACCATCCTGTATATTAAAGTATAGAGACAGGGATCAGTATTGGGACTCCTCTCTCACAAAATATCCTGCTTGGTTAACTTGTGGCTTCCCGAATGCTGCTACATATTATAATCCAAAAAGCTCTGATGTTAAAATATGGGATTATTCTGCTTCCGCAGGAAAAGGCACATATAACAGGTACATTAAGAATAATAAGGATAAATTTAATGGATTTAAATTAGGAAACATACTAGGGAAAAAAATAAAAAGCTGGTTTTCTCAAGGTTATGTGGAACCAACCTGGGTAGCTAAAAAGGAAATATAACAAGAACCCATTCAGATTTATTCAGGTTGGTTGCCGCTACAAATATGCTTCTTGAGAGACAGCCTAATACTACAAAACCTACACCTTTTGGGGTTAGAGCTTGTGCTGCTTATCCTAATGCCTTATTGATTGCTCAACAAAATCTTGTCAATATTAGTAAAGTAGAAAAATCTTATCAAGTTCATTGTTATTCTTTTAAGCTTACTAATTGCATCTCCTCAGGAGACACTAAAAATTTAGGAGTAGTGCTCATTGTTAGACGGCCTCCTTATGTGATGTTGCCAGTAGAATTAGGTGATGATCCTTGGTATGATAATTCTGCTCTTCAAGTGTTAAAAACATTTAATGCACCATTGCAGCCAAAGAGGTTTGTTGCTGCTGTGATTCTTGGTATCGCAGCTTTAATTTCAATACTCACCACTTTTGCTATTGCTACTACAGCATTAGTAGAAGAAATTCATACAGCTCATTATGTTAATGCTTTAAATAAAAACAGTACTTCTGCCCTGATGGAACAGGCTGCCATAGATACTAAATTGGAAGCAAAAATAAATATTCTCGAGGAAGTAGTTCTGGCTCTAGGACAAGACCTAGCTAATTTAAAAACTACATTATCTACTAGGTGTCATGCTAGTTTTCAGTCAATTTGTGTTACACCTCTTCCATATAATTCATCAGAAACATGGGATAAGGTGAAGGCTCATTTGCAAGGAGTATGGAAGGATAATGATGTTACTCATGATATAGATACATTACAAAAAGATATTTCTGCCATTAGTCAGTCCCATCTAAAATGGGAGGCTTAGAAACTTTAGCTAGGGATTTAGAACAGCGAGTTCGCTCTCTTAATCCTCTAGATTGGATTCAATACTTTGTTTTGATTGGCGTGCTGCTTTTATTAATACTTTTAGTGGTCTTTCTGTTTCCTATTCTTCTTAAATGCCTTTTCAGTGCTGTGGCTACTGTGAAACAGGAAGTCTTTGAGCTTCATTTTAAAAACAAAAAAGGGGGAACTGCTACGTCCACGGCGACCTCGCCTGTGCAGCAAAGATGCCTCTACACTGGTAGAGAGCTGAGGACAAAGAGCCAGCACTCCTCAGAGGGATGCCCCCGGTGACACCTTGGCAGTCAGCTACTGTCATGGTTCCTGCTGCCTATAAGAAGTCACGACGACCTAATTGCTGGTGCCAGTGGGCTATTTTCTGTGCTTTATTTCTTTCCTGCTTCCTTCTAGCTGTTTGTCTAAGAACAGCTAATTCAACACTATTAGTAATCATGCACGCAATCAGAGTACAAGAAACAATCTAAGCATTGAATGTGCCTCTCCTATGATTAGGGCAATGGAGGGAATGTATAACTCTACTAAGAATAAAAAATTAACTTTAGGACAATTTTTTGATGGTGTAGAGCAAAAACAGCTTATGATGTTTGAGAACGATACTGAGCCTGAGAATATGAAAGTAGAAATGTTGATCGGTAATGTTCATAAGAAGCATGACAGCTTTGCAGAAAAGGAGTTGCAAAACTTAGGCATTCCCACCAGGAAACTTCCTGGGGGATATGTTCAGTACTTGATCAAGGGCAGATGGTGGATTCCTAGAGCTGAAAACTACTTAGTTCCACTCCCCTATGAGGGAGGATATGATGAATTCGGTGACATATGGGTAAATTATGAAGGGAAAAGGAGGCTATGGCATTCTCTTCCATTTATGGAACGCTTAGCAAGGACACGTAAGCCTTGGTGCTTATACTCTAGATAAGAAAGAAAAGAATTCCTGGAAAGCATTAAACCAGCCTTAAAATATTGGTGGTCTTTTGGATAGAAACACTTTTATGATGAATATGAGGATTATATAAATAATCTAATAAGTGGAAAGAGATGGCTCTCTGCACGGTTTACAAGAAATAAATAACCTATTGTTCACCTTATACCTCTTGCCCCAAGCTTCTATTCATGTAAAGCTGTGGTCAGTAGTGCGAGACGTCATCCTTAAAAAAAAAATGGGTACATTTCCTGCCTGATAAATATTACATGGGTGCTTAGAATAGAACAATACTTAAGATTGTTTAGATTAATGATTTCTGAGATCACTTGTTAGCTTGCTAAGTTTCCTTGTTCAATCTCTACAAAGCCTTCATGAAACTTTCAGTAAATTGCAGCAGCATATTCAAATTAGAGTGTGTCTGTCTGTCATTTCCTCGCCGAATCCCGAGTTCTCCTTGAGACTTCGCCCTTGTTTTCCCTCGGTCCTGATCTCCCCGATAGTCAGTCCATGGCAACATTGCATCTTCTCTTAGTTTTCCAGGGGACAAGTTCTTCCTAGACAACAGGTTCCCCAGGTCCCATGTTAGCGAGATGCACATGGGGGGACACGTGTCTGGAGTTCGTTTGCAGAGGCTGGAAGCCCTGGCGAGCCCATTCTCTCTCTCTCCCTCTATCTGTCCTTCTCACTGTGTCTGTCACTCTCAAATAAATAAATGAAAAATTTAGAAAAAAAGAATGCGGATTAGTTTCCAGTAGAGAACAGGACAGAAAAACATGACATTCACGATGAGTTATCAATGAGAAACGAAAGAATTCAAGATGCCCTACTCTTTGAATTCCGTGGGATTTTACAGCAGCAACTGATCATACCAGATAACCGGTGACTGAAACTGTCAATTACGCTTACTTTAAGACGGGAATTGAGCTTCCTACACAATACGATCAAAGAACGTTGAATTGCTCCTACTTTTGAAAGATAATTGTTTATTCTACACAGTTTTCAACGGGAAGCATTCTCAGTATTCACACAGTTCTAGCCCTTTGAATTCATCTTCGTTTTCAACAGGAAATGTTCCCAGCATAAATCCTCGGATAGAACTATGAAATCAATCTTAGATTACCATTGGAATGTTGTCTGTAATGAAATTACAGAACATTGAATTCGCTGTTAGTCTTCAGTGAGAAACGTTCACTACAAACAGTGGGACTACAGAACTGTGAATTGAAGGATAGATTTCAAAGGGCCATTGAATATTATACACAATTGAATTAGAGAACTCGACCTTCTGTGTTAGTTTTCTTGCATAACCTATGTTGGTATAGAAGCAGCTTCTAATCTTTTCAGTTCAATGTTAGCTTTCATTAGTAAATGATGCTAGTACATAACCGGCTAATAGCACATTGCATTCATTCTTAGTTTTCCAGCAGATAAGTTCTTCCTAGACAACAGGTTTACGGAACGTTGAATTGAACATTACTATTCGTTGGGAAATGTTCACTTAGAAAACAGGACTATGTAACAATGAATACAGGCTTAGTTACGAATGGGATGAGTTTACAGTAGAGAACAGGACAGAAAAACATGACATTCACAGTAAGTTTTCAATGAGATACGAAAGAATCCACGATGTCCTACTCTTTGAATTCCTTGGTATTTTTAAAAAGCAACTGATCATACCAGATAACCGGTGACTGAACCTGTCAATTACACTTACTTTAAGATGGGAATTGAGTTTCCAACAGAACACGGTCATAGAACATTGAACTCGTTCTTACTTTTGAAAGAGAATTGTTTATTGTACACAGTTTTCAACGGGAAACATTCTCAGTATTCACACAGTTCTAGCCCTTTGAATTCATGTTCGTTTTCAACAGGAAATGTTCCCAGCATATAACCTCAGATATAATGTTGAAATCAATCTGAGATTACCACTGGAATGGAGTCCGTAATGAAATCACAGAACATTGAATTTGCTGTTCATCTTCTGTGAGAAGCGTTCTTTTCAAACAGTGGGAATACAGAACGTTGAATTCAGGGACAGATTTCAAACGGCAATTGAATATTATACACAATTGCATTACAAAACTCGACCTTCTGTTTGTTTTCTTGCATAACCTATGTTGGTATTGAAGCAGGTTCTAATCTTTTCAGTTCACGGTTAGGTTTCATTAGTAAATGATGCTAGTACATAAGCAGGTATAAGCACATTGCATTCACTCTTAGTTTTCCAGGGGATAAGTTCTTCCTAGACAACAGGTTTATGGAATATTGAATTGAACATTACTATTCATTGGGACAAGTTCTGTTAGAAAACAGGACTATGCATCATTGAACACAGGCTTAGTTAGGAAAGCGGATTTGTTTACAGTAGAGAACAGGACAGAACAACATGACATTAACGATGAGTTTTCAATGAGAAACGAAAGAATCCAAGATGTCCTACTCTTTGAATTCCTTCGGATTTTTCAATACCAAATGATCCTACCAGATAACTGGTGAATGACATTGTAAATTACGCTTTCTTTTAGATGGGAATTGAGCTTCCTACACTATACGTTCATAGAACATTGAATTCGCTCTTAGTTTTCAAAGAGAATGGTTTATGGTACACAGTTTTCAACAGGAAACATTCTCAGTATTCACACAGTTCATGTTCGTTTTCAACAGGAAATGTTCCCACCATGTATCCTCTGAGAGAACTTTGAAATCAATCTTAGATTACCATTGGAATGTTTGTAATGAAATTACAGAACATTGAATTCGCTGTTAGTCCTCAGTGAGAAACGTTCATGTGAAACAGCAGGACTACAGAGCTTTGAATACAGGGATAGATTTCAAAGGGCAATTGAACATTTTACACAATTAAATTACAAAACTCGAATTTCTCTGTTGTTTTCTTGCACATCCTATGTTGGTATTGAATCAGCTTCTAATCTTTTCAGTTCACTGTTAGCTTTCATTAGTAAATGATGCTAGTACATAACCTGCTAAGAGCACATTGCATTCACTCTTAGCTTTCCAGGGGATAAGTTCTTCCTAGACAACAGGTTTATGGAACGTTGAATTGAACATTACTATTCATTGGGAAATGTTCACTTAGAAAAGAAGACTATGCAACATTGAATTCATGCTTAGTTAGGAAAGCGGACTTGTTTACAATAGAGAACGGGACAGAAAAATATGACATTCACGATGAATTTTTAATGAGAAACGAAAGAATCCAAGATGTCCTACTCTTTGAATTCCTTCTGATTTTTCAATAGCAACAGATCCTACGAGATAACCGGTGACTAAAACTGTCAATTACGCTTACTTTAAGATGGGAATAGAGCTTCCTACACAATACGATCATAGAACCTTGAATTCGCTCCTACTTTGAAAGAGAATTGTTTATTGTAGTCACTTTTCAATGGGAAACAGTCTCAGGATTCAAACAGTTTTGGCCCTTTGAATTCAGGTTCGTTTTCAACTTGAAATTTTCCCAGCATATATCCTCTGATTGAATTTTGAAATCAATCTTAGATTACCATAGGAATGTAGTCTGTAATGAAATTACAGAACATTGAATTCGCTTTAGTCTTGAGTAGGAACGTTCATTTCAAAGAGCGGGACTACAGAACATTGAATTCAGGGATAGATTTCAAAGGGCAGTTGAATATTATGCACAATTGAATTACAAAAGTCGATTTTCCCTGTTTGTTTTCTTGTACAACCTATGTTGGTATTGAAGCAGCTTCTAATCTTTTCAGTTCACATTTAGCTTTCAATAGTAAATGATGCTAGGACATAACCGGCTACTAGCACATTGCATTCACTGTTAGTTTTCCAGGGGATAAATTCTTCCTAGACAACAGGTATACGGAACGTTGAATTGAACATTACTATTCATTGGGAAATGTTCACTATAGAAAATAGGACTCTGCAACATTGAATACAGGCTTAGTTAGGAATGCGGATTAGTTTACAGTAGAGAACAGGACAGAAAAATATAACATTCACGATGAGTTTTCAATGAGAAACGAAAGAATCCAAGATGTCCTACTCATTGAATTCCTTGGGATTTTCGATAGCAACTAATCCTACCAGGTAACCGGTGAGTTACACTGTCAATTACACTTTCTTTAAGATGGGAATTGAGCTTCTTACATAATACGATCATAGAGCGTTGAATTCGATCTTATTTGTCAAGGAGAATTGTTTATTTTACACAGTTTTCCATGGGAAACATTCTCAGTATTCACACAGTTCTAGCCCTTTGAATTCATGTTCGTTTTCAACAGGAAATGTTCCCAGCATATGACTTCTGACAGAACTTTGAAATCCAACTTAGATTACCATTGGAATGTTGTCTGTAAGGAAATTACAGAACATTGAATTTGCTGTTAGTCTTCAGTGAGAAACGTTCATTACAACAGTGGGATACAGAACTTTGAATTCAGGGACAGATTTCAAAGCACAATCGAATGTTATACACAATTAAATTACAGCACTAGACCCTGCCTGTTAGTTTTCTTGCACAACCTATGTTGGTATTGAAGCAGCTTCTAATCTTTTCACTTCATGGTTAGCTTTCATTAGTAAATGACGCTAGTACATAAACGGCTAATAGGACATTGCATTCACTCTTAGTTTTCCAGAGGATAAGTTCTTCGTAGACAACAGGTTTAAGTAACGTTGAATTGAACATTACTTTTTTGGGGGGAATGTTCACTTCCAAAACAGGACTATGCAACATTGAATACAGGCTTAATTAGGAATGCGGATTAGTTTACTGTAGAGAACAGGACAGAAAAACATGACATTCACGGTGAGTTTTCAATGAGAAACAAAAGAATCCAACATGTCCTACCCTTTGAATACCTTGGGATTTTTCAATAGCAACTGATTCTACCAGATAACCGGTCCCTGAAACTGTCAATTATGCTTACTTTAAAATGGGAATTGAGCTTCCTACACAACACGATCATAGAACGTTGAATTCGCTTGTACTTTTAAAGAGAATTGTTTATTGTACACAGTTTCCAATGGGAATCATTCTCAGTATTCACACAGTTCTAGCCCTTTGAATTCATGTTCGTTTTCAACAGGATATGTTCGCAGTATATATCCTCTGATAGAACTTTGAAATCAATCTTAGATTACCTTTGGAATGTTGTGTGTAATGAAATTACTCAACCTTAAATTCGCTGATAGTCTTCAGTGAGAAACATTCATTTCAAACAGCGGGACTACAGCAATTTGAATTCAGGGATAGATTTCAAAGGGCAATTGATTATTATCAACAATTTAATTACAGTACTCTACTTTCTCTGTTAGTTTTCTTGCACAACCTATGTTGTTATTAAAGCAGCTTCTAATCTGGTCAGTTCACGGTTAGTTTTCATCAGTAAAAGATGCTAGTACATAACTGGATAATAGCACATTGCATTCACTCTTATTTTTCCAGGGGATAAGTTCTTCCTAGACAACAGGCTTACAGAACGTTGAATTGAACATTACTATTCATTGGGAAATGTTCACTTAGAAAACAGGACTATGTAACATTGAACAAAGGCTTAGGTAGGAATGCGGATTAGTTTACAGTAGAGAACAGGACAGAAAAATATGACATTCACGATGAGTTTTCAATGAGAAACGAAAGAATACAAGATGTCCTACTCTTTGAATTCCTTGGGATTTTTCAATAGCACCTGGTCCTACCAAGTAACCGGTGTATGAAACTGTCAATTACGCTTATTTTAAGACAGGGATTAAAATTTCTACACAATACGATCATAGAAAGTTGAATTCGTTCCTACTTTTGAAAGAATTGTTTACTGTACACAGTTTTCCACGGGAAACATGCTCAGTATTCTCACAGTTTTCACCCTTTGAATATTTGTTCATTTTCAACAGGAAATGTTCCCAGCATATATCCTCTAATAGAACATTGAAATCAATCTTAGATTACCATTGGAATGTTGTCTGTAATGAAATTACAGAACATTGAATTTGCTGTTAGTCTTCAGTGAGAAACGTTCATTTCAAACAGCGGGACTACAGAACTTTGAATTCAGGGATAGATTTCAAAGGGCAATGGAATGTTATACACAATTGAATTACCGAACTCGACCTTCTCTGTTAGTTTTCTTGCACAACCTATGTTGGTATTGAAGCAGCTTCTAATCTTTTCAGTTCACAGTTAGCTTTCTTTAGTAAATGATTCCAGTACATAATAGGCTAATAGCACATTGCATTCACTGTTAGTTTTCCAGGGGATAAGTTCTTCCGAGACAACAGGTTTACAGATCTTTGAATTGAAGGCTACTATTCATTGGTGAATGTTCACTTAGAAAGCATTACTATGCAACATTGAATACAGGCTAAGTTAGGAATGTGGATAACTTTCCAGTAGAGAACAAGACAGAACAACATGACATTCATGATGAGTTTTCAATGAGAAACGAAAGAATCCAAGATGTTCTACTCTTTGAATTCCTGGGGATTTTTTAAGTAGCAACTGATCCCACCAGATAACGGGAGAATGACACTGTCAATTACGCTTTCTTTAAGACGGGAATTGAGTTTCCTACACAATACGTTCATAGAACGTCGAATTTGCTTTTAATTTCAAAGAGAATTGTTTATTGTACACAGATTTCAACGGGAAACATTCTCAGTATTCACACAGTTCTAGCCCTTTGAATTCATCTTCATTTTCATCAGGAAAAGTTCCCAGGATATATAGATTACCATTGGAATGTTGTCTGTAATGAAATTACAGAACACTGAATTCGCTGTTAGTCTTCAGTGAGAAACGTTCATTTCAAACAGCTGGACTACAGAACTTTGAAATCAGGGATAGATTTCAAAGGGCAATTGAATATTATACACAATTGAATTACAGAACTCGACATTCTCTGTTTGTTTTCTAGCACAACCTATGTTGGTATTGAAGCTGCTTCTAATCTTTTCGTTCATGGTTAGTTTTCATTCGTAAAAGATGCTGGTACATCACCGGGTAACAGCACATTGCATTCACTCTTAGTATTCCAGGGGATAATTTCTTCCTAGACAATATGTTTACGGAACGTTGAATTGAACATTACTATTCATTTGAAAATGTGCACTTAGAAAACAGGACTATGCAACATTGAATACAGGCTTAGTTAGTAAAGCGGATTGGTTTACAGTAGAGAACAGGACAGAACAACATGACATTCAAAATGAGTTTTCAATGAGAAACGAAAGAATCCAAGATGTCCTACTCTTTGAATTCCTTGGCATTTTTCAATAGCAACTGATCCAACCAGATAACTTGTGAATGCAACTCTCAATTACGCTTACTTTAAGCCAGGAATTGAGCTTCCTACTCAATATGATCATAGAACATTGTATTCGCTCCTACTTTTGAAAGAGAATTGTTTATTGTACACAGTTTTCATTAGGAAACATTCTCAATATTCACACAGTTCTAGCCCTTTGAATTCATGTTTGTTTTCAACAGTAAATATTCCTAGCATTTAACCTCTGATAGATCTTTGAAATCAATCTTAGATTGCCATTGGAATGGTGTTCATTATGAAATTACAGAACATTGAATTTGTTGTTAGTCTTCAGTAAGAAACGTTCATATCAAACAGGGGGACTACAGAACTTTGAATTCAGGGATACATTTCAAAGGGCAGTTGATTATTATAGACAATTGAATTACGGAACTCGACCTTCACTGTTAGTTTTCTTGCATAACCTATGTTGCTATTGAAGCAGCTTCTAAAGTTGTCAGTACAGCGTTAGCTTTCATTACTAATTGATGCTAGTATATAACCGGCTAATAGTACATTGCACTCATTGGTAGATTTCCAGGGGATAAGTTAATCCTAGACAACAGGTTTATGGAACGTTGAATTTAACATTACAATTCTTTGGGAAATGTTCACTTCGAAAACAGGACTATGCAACTTTGAATACAGGCTTAGTTAGGAAAGCAGATTTGTTTACAGTAGAGAACAGGACAGAACAACATGACATTCACGACGAGTTTTCAATGAGAAACAAAAGAATACAAGATGTCCTATGTCGTGGACTGACTCACGGGGAGATCAGCACCGAGGGAGAACAAGGGCGAAGGCTCAAGGAGAACTCGGGATTCGGCGAGGAAATGACAGACAGACATACTCTAAGTTGAATTTGCTGTTGCAATGTACTGAAGGTTTCATGAAGGTTTTATACAGATTGAACAAGGAAACTTAGCAAGCTAACAAGTGATCTCAGAAATCATTAATCTAAACAATCTTAAGTATTGTTCTATTCTAAGCACCCATGTAATATTTATCAGGCAGGAAATGTACCCAATTTTTTTTTAAGGAGGACGTCTCACACTACTGACCACAGCTTTCCATGTATAGAAGCTTGGGGCAAGAGGTATAAGGTGAACAATAGGTTATTTATTTCTTGTAAACCGTGCAGAGAGCCATCTCTTTCCACTTATTAGATTACTTATATAATCCTCATATTCATCATAAAAGTGTTTCTATCCAAAAGACCACCAATATTTTAAGGCTGGTTTAATGCTTTCCAGGAATTCTTTTCTTTCTTATCTAGAGTATAAGCACCAAGGCTTACGTGTCCTTGCTAAGCGTTCCATAAATGGAAGAGAATGCCATAGCCTCCTTTTCCCTTCATAACTTACCCATCTGTCACCTAATTCATCATATCCTCCCTCATAGGGGAGTGGAACTAAGTAGTTTTCAGCTCTAGGAATCCACCACCTGCCCTTGATCAAGTACTGAACATATCCCCCAGGAAGTTTCCTGGTGGGAATGCCTAAGTTTTGCACCTCCTTTTCTGCAGAACTGTCATGCTTCTTATGAACATTACCGATCAACATTTCTACTTTCATATTCTCAGGCTCAGTATCATTCTCAAACATCATAAGCTGTTTTTGCTCTACACCATCAAAAAATTGTCCTAAAGTTAATTTTTTATTCTTAGTAGAGTTATACATTCCCTCCATTGCCCTAATCATAGGAGAGGCACATTCAATGCTTAGATTGTTTCTTGTACTCTGATTGCGTGCATGATTACTAATAGTGTTGAATTAGCTGTTCTTAGACAAACAGCTAGAAGGAAGCAGGAAAGAAATAAAGCACAGAAAATAGCCCACTGGCACCAGCAATTAGGTCGTCGTGACTCCTTATAGGCAGCAGGAACCATGACTGTAGCTGACTGCCAAGGTGTCACCGGGGGCATCCCTCCGAGGAGTTCTGGCCCTCTGTCCTCAGCTCTCTACCAGTGTAGAGGCATCTTTGCTACACAGGCGAAGTCGCCGTGGACAGAGCAGTCCTACTCTTGGAATTCCTCGGGATTTTTCAATAGCAACTGATCCTACCAGATAACTGGTGAATGAAACTGTCAATTACACTTACTGTAAGACGGGTATTGTGCTTCCTATACAATACGATCATATAACGTTGAATTCGCTCCTACTTTGAAAAGAGAATTGTTTATTGTACACTGTTTTCAATGGGAAATATTCTCAGTATTCACACAGTTTTAGCCCTTTGATTTCAGGTTCGTTTTCAACAGGAAATGTTCGAAGCATATATCCTCTGATAGAACTTTGAAATCAATCATAGATTACCATTGGAATGTTGTCTGCAATGAAATTACAGAACACTGAATTCGCTGTTAGTCTTCAGTGAGAAACGTTCATTTCAAACAGCGGGACTACAGAACTTTGAATTCAGGGATAGATTTCAAAGGGCAATTGAATATTAAACACAACTGAATTGCAGAACTTGACTTCTCTGGTAATTTTTGTTGCATAACCTATGTTGGTATTGAAGCAGCATCTAACCATTTCAGTTCATGTTTAGCATTCAGTAGGAAAAGATGCCAGCCATAACCAGCTAATAACACATTGCATTCACTCTTAGTTTTCAGTGGATAAGTTTTTCTAGACAAGAGTTTTACGGAACAATGAATTGAACATTACTATTTATAGGGAAATTTTCACTTAGAACACAGCACTTCGCAGAATTGAACACAGGCTTAATTAGGAATGGGATAAGTGTACAGTAGAGAACAGGACAGAAAAACATGACATTCACGATGCGTTTTCAATGAGAAATGAAAGAATCCAAGATGTCCTACTCTTAGAATTCCTTGGGATTTTTCAACAGCAAATGATCCTACCAGATAACCGGTGAATGAAACTGTCAATTACGCTTTCTGTACGATGGGAATTGAGCTTCCCACACAATACGATCATAGAACACTGAAATCGCTCATACTATTGAAAGAGAATTGTTTATTGTACATAGTTTTCAAAGGGAAACATTCCAGTATTCACACAGTTCTAGCCCTTTGAATTCATGTTCATTTTCAACAGGATATGTTCTGAGCATATAACTTCTTATAGAACTTTGAAATCAATCTTAGATTACCATTGGAATGTTGTCTCTAATGAAGTTACAGAACCTTGAAATCACTGTTAGACTTCAGGGAGAAACCTTCATTTCAAACAGCGGGACTACAGAACTTTGAATTCAGGGATACATTTCAAAGGGCAATTGAACATTATACACAATCAAATTACAGAATTCGACCTTCTCTGTATATTTTCTTGCATAACCTATGTTAGTATTGAAGTTGCTTCAAATCTTTTCAGTTTATGGATAGCTCTCATTAATAAATGATGCTAGTACATAACCGGCTGATTGCACATTGCATTCATTCTTAGTTTTCCAGTGGATAAGTTCTTTCTAGACAACAGGTTAATGGAATTTTGAATTGAACATTACCATTCATTGTGAAATATTCACTTAGAAAAGAGGACTATGCAAAATTGAATACAGGCTTATTTAGGAAAGAGGATTTGTTTACAGCAGAGAACAGTACAGAACAACGTGACATTCACGTTGCATTTTCAATGAGAAACGAAAGAATCCAAGATGTCCTACTCTTTGAATTCCTTGGGATTTTTCAATAGCAACTGATCCTACCAGAAAACTGGTGAGTGAAACTGTCAATTATGCTTAATTTAAGACGGGAATTGAGCTTTCTACACAATATGTTGAATTCACTCCTACTTTTGAAAGAGAATTGTTTATTGTACACAGTTTTCAACGGGAAACATTCTCAGTATTGTCACAGTTTTAGCCCTTTGAATTCATTTCGTTTTCAACAAGAAATGTTCCCAGCATATATCCTCTGATAGAACTTTGAAATCAATCTTAGATTACCATTGGAATGTTGTCTGTAATGAAATTACAAAACATTGAACTCTCTGTTAGTCCTCAGTGATAAACGTTCCTTTCAAACAGCGGGACCATAGAACTTTGAATTCAAGGATAGATTTCAAAGGGCAACTGAATATTATACACAATTGAATTAGAGAACTCGACCTACTCTGTTATTTTCTTGCATAACCTATGTTAGTATTGAAGCCGCTCCTAATCTTTTCAGTTCACGAATAGCTTTCATTAGTAAATGATGCTAGTACATAACCGGCTAATAGCACATTGCATTCACACTTAGTTTTCCATGGGATAAGTTCTTCCTAGACAACAGGTTTACAGGACGTTGAATTGAACGTTATTATTCATTGGGATATGTTCACTTATAAAACAGGATAATGCAACATTGAATACAGGCTTAGTTAGGAAAGCGGATTTGTTTAGAGTAGAGAACAGGACAGAACAACATGACATTCACGATGCGTTTAATGAGAAACGAAAGAATCCAAGATGTCCTACCCTTTGAATTCCTTGGGATATTTCAAAAGCAACTGATCCTACCAGATAAACGGTGAATGAGACTGTCAATTCCACTTACTTTAAGACAGGAATTGAGCTTCCTACACAATACAATCATAGAACGATGAATTCGCTCCAACTTTTGAAAGAGAATTGTTTGTTGTACACTGTTTTCAATGGGAAACATTCTCAGTATTCTCACACTTTTAGCCCTTTGAACTCATGTTCGCTTTCAACAGGAAATGTTCCCAGCTTATATCCCCTGATGGAACTTTGAAATCAATCTTAGATTACTATTGGAATGTTGTCTGTAATGAAATTACAGAACATTGAATTCACTGTTAGTCTTCAGTGAGCAACGTTCGTTTCAAACACCGGTACTACAGAACTTTGAATTCAGGGATAGATTTCAAAGTGCAGTCGAATATTATACACAATTGAATAACAAAACTCGACTTTCCCTGTTAGTTTTCTTGCACAACCTATGTTGGTATTGAAGCAGCTTCTAATCTTCTCAGTTCACGTGTAGTTTTCATTAGTAAATGATGCTAGTACATAACCAGCTTATAGCACATTGCATTTACTCTTAGTTTTCCAGGGGATAAGTTCTTCCTAGACAGCAGGATTACCTAACGTTGAATTGAACATTACTGTTCATTGCGAAATGTTCACTCAGAAAACAGGTCTATGCAACATTGAATACTGGCTTACTTAGGAAAGCGGATTTGTTTACAGTAGAGAACTGCACAGAACAACATGACATTCACGATGAGTTTTCAATGAGAAATGAAAGAATCCAAGATGTCCTACTCATTGAATTCCTTGGGATTTTTCAATAGCAACTGATCCTACCAGATAACCGGTGAATGAAACTGTCATTTATGCTATCTTTAAGACGGGAATTGAGCTTCCTACACAATACGAACATAGAACGTTGAATTCGCTCCTACTTTGAAAGAGAATGGTTTATTGTACACAGTTTACAATGGGAAACATTCCAGTATTCACACAGTTTTAGCCCTTTGAATTCATGTTCTTTTTCAGCAGGAAATGTTCCCAGCATATATCCTTTGATAGAACTTTGAAATCAATCTTAGATTACCTTTGGAATGTTGTCTGTAATGAAATTACAGAACATTGAATTCGTTGTTAATATTCAGTATGAAACCTTCATTTCAAACAGTGGGACTACAGAACTTTCAACTGAAGGATATATTTCAAAGGGCAATTGGATATTATAGAAAATTGAATTACAGAACTCGACCTTCTCTGTTACTTTCCTTGCATAACCTATGTTGGGATTGAAGCAACTTCTAATCATTTCAGTTCACGGTTAGCATTCATTAGTAGAACATGCTAGTAAATAACCAACTAATAGCACATTGCATTCACTTTTAGTTTTCCAGGGGATAACTTCTTCCTAGACAACAGGTGTACGGAACGTTGAATTGAACATTACCATTCATTGTGAAACGTTCACTTAGAAAATCGGACTATGCAACATTGAATACAGGCTTAGTTAGGAATGCGGTTTTGTTTATAGTAGAGAACAGCACAGAACAACATAACATTAACGATTAGTTTTCAATGAGAAATGAAAGAATCAAGGATGTCCTAATCTTTGAATTCCTTGGGATTTTTCAATAGCAACTGATCCTACCAGATAAATGGTGAATGACACTGTCTATTACGCTTTCTTTAAGATGGGAATTGAGCCTCCTACACAATACGATCATAGAACGTTGAATTCACTCTTACTTTTCAAAGAGAATTGTTTATTGAACACAGTTTCACGGGGAAACATTCACAGCATGCACACAGTTCTAGCCACTGAATTTATGTTCGTTTTCAACAGGAAATATTCCCAGCATATATCCTGTGATAGAACTTTGAAATCAATCTTAGATTACCATTGGAATGTTGTCTGTAATGAAATTACAGAACATTGAATTCGCTGTTACTCTTTAGTGCGAAACGTTCATTTCAAAGAGCAAGACCAGAAAACTTTGAATTGAAGGATAGATTTCAAAGTGAAAATGAACATTATACACAATTAAATTACAAAACATTACCTTCTCTGTTAGTTATCATGCATAACATATGTTGATATTGAAGCAGCTTCTAATCTTTTCATTTCACGGTTAGCTTTCATTACTAAATGATGCTAGTACATCACCGGCGATTAGCACATTGCATTCACTCTTAGTGTTCCAGGGGTTAAATTCTTCTTAGACAACAGGTTTACAAAACGTTGAATTAAACATTACTATTCATTGGGAAATATACACTTAGAAAACAGGACTATGCAACATTGAATACAGGCTTAGTAGGAAAGCGGATTTTTAACAGTAGAGAACAGGACAGAACAACATGACATTCACGATGAGTTTCCAATGAGAAACGAAAGAATCCAAGATGTCCTACTCTTTGAATTCCCTGGTATTTCAATAGCAACTGATTCTACCAGATAACCGGTGAATGACACTGCAAATTATGCTTTCTTTAAGACAGGAATTGAGCTTCGTACTCAATACGATTATAGAACGTTGAATTCGCTCTTACTTTTCAAAGAGAATTGTTTATTGTACACAGTTTTCAACCGGAAACATTCTCAGTATTTACACAGTTCTAGGCCCTTGAATTCATGTCCATTTCCAACAGGTAATGTTCCCTAGATATATGCTCTGATAGAACTTTGAAATCAATGTTAGATTACCATTGGAATGGTGTCCGTAATGAAATTAGAGAACATTGAATTTGCTGTTACTCTCCAGTGAGGAACGTTCATTTCAAACAGCGGGACTACAGAACTTTGAATTCAGGGATAGATTTCTAAATCAATCAAATATTATACATAAATGAATTACAGAACTCGAACTTCTCTGTTAGATTTCTTGCACAACCTATGTTGGTATTGAAGCAGCTTCTAATCTTTTCAGTTCACGGTTAGTTTTCATTAGAAAACGATGCTAGTATATAACTGGCTATAGCACATTGCATTCGGTCTTAGTTTTCCAGAGGATAAGTTCGTTCTAAAAAACGGGTTTACATAACATTGAATTGAACATTACTATTCATTGGGAAATGTTTCCTTAAAAAACAGGTCGATGCAACATTGAATACAGGCTTAGTTAGGAATGCGATTAGTTTACAGCAGAGAACAGGACAGAACAACATCACATTCACGATGAGTTTTCAATGAGAAATGAAAGAATCCAAGATGTTCTTCTCTTTGAATTCCTTGGGATTTTTCAATAGCAGCTGATTCTACCAGATAACCGGTGACTGAAACTGTCAATTACGCTTACTTTACACATCGTTAATGTCATGTTTTTCTGTCCTGTTCTCTACTGTAAACTAATCCACATTCCTAACTAAGCCTGTATTCAATGTTGCATACTCCTGTTTCGAAGTGAACATTTCCCAATGAATAGTAATGTTCAATTCAACGTTCCTGAAACCTGTTGCCTACGAAGAACTTATTCCCTGGAAAACTAAGAGTGAATGCAATGTGCTATTAGCTGGTTATGTACTCGCATCATTTACTAATGAGAGCTAATTGTGAACTGAAAAGGTTAGAAGCTGCTTCAATATCAACATAGGTTGTTCACAAAAACTAACAGAGAAAGTCGAGCTCTGTAATTCAATTGTGTATAATATTGAATTGCCCTTTGAAATCTATCCTTGAATTCAAAGTTCTGTAGTCCAGCTGTTTGTAGTGAACGTTTCTCAATGAAGCCTAACAGCGAATTCAATGTTCTTTAATTTCATTACAGACAACATTCCAATGGTAATCTATGATTGATTTCAATGTTCTATGAGAAGTTATATGATCGGAACATTTCCTGTTGAAAACAAACATGAATTCAAAGGACTAGAACTGTGTGAGTACTGAAAATGTTTCCCGTTAAAAACTCTGTACAATAAACAATTCTCTTTTAAAAGTAGGAGCGAATTCAACATTGTATGATCGTATTGTGTAGGAAGCTCAATTCCGGTATTAAAGTAAGTGTAATTGACAGTTTCATTCACTGGTTATCTTGTAGGATCAGTTGCTATTGAAAAATCCCAAGAAATTCAAAGACTAGGACATCTTGGATTCTTTCGTTTCTCATTGAAAACTCATCACGAATGTCATGTTTTTCTGTCCTGTTTTCTACTGGAAACTAATCCGCATTCTTAACTAAGCCTGTATTCAATGATGCATAGTCCTGTTTTCTAAGTGAACTTCTCCCAATGAATAGTAATGTTCAATTCAACGTTCCGAAAACCTAATGTAAAGGAAGAACTTATCCCCTGGAAAACTAAGAGTGAATGCAATGTGCTATTAGCCGGTTATGTAGTAGCATCATTTACTAATGAAAACTAACCGTGAACTGAAAAGATTAGAAACTGCTTCAATAACAACATAGGTTGTGCAAAAAAAAGGGAAAGTCGAGTTCTGTAATTCAGTTGTGTCAAGTATTCAATTGCCATTTGAAATCTATCCCTGAATACAAAGTTCTGTAGTCCTGCTGTTTGACATGAACATTTCTCACTGAAGACTAAGATCGAATTTAATGTTCTGTAATTTCATTACAGACAACATTCAAATGGTAATCAAAGACTGATTTCAAAGTTCTATCAGAAGTTATATGCTCGGAACATTTCCTATGGAAATCGAAGATGAATTCAAAGGGCTAGAACTGTGTGAATACTGAGAATGTTTCCCGTTGAAAACTGTGTACAATAAACAATTCTCTTTCAAAAGTAGGAGGGAATTCAACGTCCTATTAACGTATTGTGTAGGAAGCTCAATTCCCGTCTCTAAGGTAAGCGTAATTGACAGTTTCATTCACCGGTTATGTGGTAGGATCAGTTGCTATTGAAAAATTCCAAGAAATTCAAAGAGTAGGATCTTGGATTCTTTCGTTTCTCATTGAAGTCTCATCGTGAATGTCCTGTGGTTCTGTCCTGTTCTCTACTGTAAACAAATCCGCTTTCCGACCTAAGCCTGTGTTCAGTGTTGCATAGTACTGTTTTCTAAGTGAACATTTCCCAATGAATAGTAATGTTCAATTCAACGTCCAGTAAAACGATTGTCTAGGAAGAACTTATCCCCTGGAAAACTAAGATTGAATGCAATGTGCTATTATCCGGTTATGTACTAGCATCAATTACTAATGAAAGCTAACCGTGAACTGATAAGATTAGAAGGTGCTTCAATACCAAAATAGGTTATGCAAGAAAACTAACAGAGAAGGTCGAGTTCTGTAATTCAATTGTGTATAATATTCAATTGCCCTTTGAAATCAATCCTTGAATCAAAGTTCTGTAGTCCCGCTGTTTGAAATGAACGTTTCTTCCTGAAGACTAACAGCGAATTCAATGTCCTGTAATTTCATTACGGATATCATTCTAATGGTAATTTAAGATTGATTTCAAAGTTCTCTCAGAGTATATATGGGGGGAACATTTCCTGTTGAAATCGAACATGAATTCAAAGGGCTAGAACTGTGTGAATACTGAGAATGTTTCCCATTGAAAACTCTGTACCATAAACAATTCTCTTTGAAAACTAAGAGCGAATTCAACTTTCTATCAACGGATTGTGTAGGAAGCTGAATTTCCATCTAAAAGAAAGCGTAATTGACAATGACATTCACTGGTTATCTGGTAGGATCAGTAGCTATTGAAAAATCCCAAGGAATTCATAGAGTAGGACATCTTAAGGAAAGCATAAATGACAGTGTCATTCACTGGTTATCTGGTAGGATCAGTTGCTATTGAAACAATCCCAAGGAATTCAAAGAGTAGGACATCTTGGATGCTTTAGTTTTTCATTGAAAACTCATCGTGAATGTCATGTTTTTCTGTCATATTCTCTACTGTAAACTAGTATGCATTCCTAACTAAGCCTGTATTCAGTGTTGCATATCCTGTTTTCTAAGTGAACGTTTCCCAATGAATAGTAATGTTAAATTCAATGTTCCGTAAACCTGTTGTCTAGGAAGAAATTGTTTGCAGCTGGTGGACAGGCGGACAATGTCCACATTGTTTAAATATTTGTCTATCTTGTTCCCTAGTAATATTAAACATTCTCTTTAAAGCTAAGGCATTCTGATGATGAATTTTATGACTTTTTTGTGCTTCTACCACTGTACAGATAGCTGACCTTGTCAGCATATCTGCCATAGCATTCCCATAAGCCAGAGGTCCAGGCAAGTTTGAATGGCCCCTAATGTGGCCAGTATACAACTTTTCTTTTCTTGAATGGATTAAGTTCTGTAAATCTTTTAACAAAGGTAAAATTGTGGATTTCCCTGCTAAAAGCGCAGTCTCTACTGCTGGAAACAAATTCACTACCTACTTTGAATCTGAGTACAAATTAAAAGGTTGAGAGAAATTTTTAAATGTTAAAATTACTGCTCTAATTTCTGCTTGTTGAGCAGATGTCTGGCCTGTTTCCTCTACCAAAGGCTCACTTTCAGGTACATAAACCACAGCTCTCCCTGTTGAAGATCCATCTGTAAAAACAACCAAAGCCTGTTCAAGTGGCTCTAAAGAGCAAAAGCGAGGGAAGATAAATTCTACTGATTTTGTAAATTCTATAATAGGATGTTTTGGATAATGATAATTTGTCCTGTATAACCATCTAGAGTCAAAATCCAATCTTTATTATTCTGTATTAACTGTTCTACCTGACTCTTATTATATGGGGTAATGAGAATTTGTGGCTCTTTTCCAAATAACTCTCTGGATCTTTGTCTGCCTTTAACAATTAACAAAGAACACATAAATGGGTAGTCTGCAAGCATTTTTTGTTTGTGCATGTGGTAAATGCAACCATTCCAATATCCCATGTTGCCATAAGCAAGCAGTGGGTGTAAAAGGAGTAGCAAAAATGAGCAAATGCCAAACTAAATTATAAGATATTTGCTTCACCTTGGCAGCAGTAAGAGCTTCTTCCACTAATTCCAATGCTTTTAATGCTTCTGGAGTTAGAGACCTTGATGACTTTGGATCAGGATCCCCATGCAAAGTGCTAAAAAGAGGGCTTAAAGCTCCGGTGGTTATTTTCAAATGTGGACGAATCCAATTAATGTCTCCCAATAATTTTTGAAAATCATTTAAAGGTTTTAACTTATCCCTTCTGATGGTAACTTTCTGTCTTTGAATATAACCATTATGAATCCATTGTTTCTTCCATTTATTTTAATAGCCTTAAAGGGCCTTTCATTTAGTTCCTGTACCTAGGACACCACATCTGTGGAGCCAAATTGACCCATATCCCTTTCCTTCTTCAGGATAGGATTAGGTAAATTAACATAGGGTAGCAGCAATAACTGTGCTATTCTTTGTCCTTTATGTATTTGAATTGTCTCTGATAATGGTCTAACCATGATTTTTATATCATTCTGCGAATCAGCGTCTATAACACCTGGCAGAACCTCAAAGTTCTTTTGACAATTAGAACTCCTTCCAATAATCACTCCAACTCTTTGAAGCAATAATTGTCCTGAAACAGCTGTAGGACCCAATGTTTTTCCACCCTATTTAGAGAGAATCATGTCTTTACTACTTGCAAGGTCTAGCCCTGCACTCCCTGGTGTAGCCCTAGGAATGATGAATAGTAAACTCTGGAGCAAGAGGATTTAATTTTAATTCCTTCTACTCTTGAGGTGGAGCTCCCTTTTGTTCTGGGCTAGGAGCTTGCCCTTCTCCTAGTTTTTTGCTTTATTTTTCTCTCTTTTTTTTTTTCCATTTAGGGGGGTCCCATCCTTATGGCACTTAGACTTACATTCATTTTTCTAATGCTTTCCTTTCTTGCACCTGGGACATAATCCAGGAGGAGGTCCCTTGTTATTGGGGCCTGAACTTTGTTGTCTGCAGTCCTTCTGCAGATGTCCTGTCTTATTACATTTGAAACATACAGGAACAGGTCCTTGAGGGTAGGTTTTTCCTCCCCCATAAGTCTTTTTTACATATGCGCTGAATCTCTGTCCCTTCATGGCTGCAGCGTAGGCCATTCCCTGTACTACTGCTGGTGAGGCATCCAAACAGGCTTTAATGTAATCTTGTATTTGTCCTGTCTTTCTTATGGGTCTGATTAAATCCTGGCACAGTGCATTAGCATTTTTCCAAGCCAATTGTTTAAAGAGGAGATTAGTTAAGAAAAGCATAAATTCTTCTAAAACTTTTGTGGACACATTAAACCCATTTTTTGCCAACATGCGCTGTACCATGACCCCCAACATATTTTCATTTCTACTCATTGAATGCCCCATGATTTCCTTTGTGATTACTCACTCTTAACTGGTGATCCTTTACCGGCAGGACTGCACTTCCCTGGTGAGAGCTGATCCTAAGTTCTGAGGAAACAAAGAAAGAAAGCTTACCTGTCCTTCAGGTCCCTGTTCGGGGTGCCACCTGCCACGGACTGACTATCGGGGAGATCAGGACTGAGGGAGAACAAGGGCGAAGGCTCAAGGAGAACTCGGGATTCGGCGAGGAAATGACAGACAGACACACTCTAAGTTGAATATGCTGCTGCAATTTATTGAAGGTTTCATGAAGGCTTTATACAGATTGAACAAGGAAACTTAGCAAGCTAACAAGTGATCTCAGAAATCATTAATCTAAACAATCTTAAGTATTGTTCTCTTCTAGCACCCATGTAATATTTATCAGGCAGAAAATGTACCCATTTTTTTTTTTAAGGAGGACGTCTCGCACTACTGACTACAGCTTTACATGAATAGAAGCTTGGGGCAAGAGGTATAAAGTGTAAAATAGGTTATTCATTTCTTAAAAACCGAGCAGAGAGCCATCTCTTTCCACTTATTAGATGATTTATATAATCCTCATATTCATTATAAAAGTGTTTCTATCCAAAAGACCACCAATATTTTAAGGCTGATTTAATGCTTTCTAAGGATTCTTTTCTTTCTTATCTAGAGTATAAGCACCAGGGCTTACGTGTCCTCGCTAGCGTTCCATAAATGGAAGAGAATGCCATAGCCTCCTTTTCCCTTCATAACTTACCCATCTGTCACTGAATTCATCATATCCTCCCTCATAGGGGAGTGGAACTAAGTAGTTTCCAGCTCTAGGAATCCACCATCTACCCTTGATCAAGTACTGAACATATCCCCCAGGAAGTTTCCTGGTGGGAATGCCTAAGTTTTGCACCTCCTTTTCTGCAGAACTGTCATGCTTCTTATGAACATTACCGATCAACATTTCTACTTTCATATTCTCAGGCTCAGTATCATTCTCAAACATCATAAGCTGTTTTTGCTCTACACCATCAAAAAATTGTCCCAAAGTTAATTTTTTATTCTTAGTAGAGTTATACATTCCTTCCATTGCCCTAATTATAGGAGGGGCACATTCAATGCTTAGATTGTTTCTTGTACTCTGATTGAATGCATGATTACTAATAAGTGTTGAATTAGCTGTTCTTAGACAAACAGCTAGAAGGAAGCAGGAAAGAAATAAAGCACAGAAAATAGCCCACTGGCGCCAGCAATTAGGTCGTCGTGACTTCTTATAGGCAGCAGGAACCATGACAGTAGCTGACTGCCAAGAGGTTACTGGGGGCTTCCCTCTGAGGACTGCTGGCCCTTTGTCCTCACCCCTCTACCAGTGTAGAGGCATGTTTGCTACACAGTCGAGGTCGCCGTGGACGTAGCAGTCCTACTCTTGCAATTCTGTGGGATTTTTCAATAGCAACTGATCCTACCAGATAACTGGTGAATGAAACTCTCAATTACACTTACTGTAAGACGGGAATTGAGCTTCCTACATAATACGATCATAGAACGTTGAATTCACTCCTACATTTGAAAGATAATTGTTTATTGTACACTGATTTCAATGGGAAACATTCTCAGTATTCACACAGTTTTAGCCCTTTGATTTCATGTTCGTTTTCAACAAAATATTCGCAGCATATATCCTCTGATATAACTTTGAAATCAATCATAGAGTACCATTGGAATGTTGTCTGCAATGAAATTACAGAACACTGAATTCGCTGTTAGTCTTCAGGGAGAAATGTTCATTTCAAACAGTGGTACTACAGAACTTTGAATTCAGGGATAGATTTCAAAGGGCAATTGAATATTATACACAACTGAATTACAGAACTCGACTTCTCTGGTAATTTTCTTGAATAACCTATGTTGGTATTGAAGCAGCTTCTAATCATGTCAGTTCATGGTTAGCTTTCATTAGTAAAAGATGGTAGTTATAATAGGCTAATAGCACATTGCATTCACTCTTAGTTTTCCAGGGGTTAAGTTTATCCTAGACAAAAGGTTTACGGAACGTGGAATTGAATATTACCATTCATTGGGAAATGTTCACTTAGAAAACAGGACTATGCAACATTGAATACAGGCTTAGTTAGGAATGCGGATTTGTTTACAGTAGACAACATTACAGGAAAACATGACATTCACGGTGAGTGTTCAATGAGAAATGAAACAATCCAAGATGTCCTATTCTTTGAATTCCTTGGCATTTTTCAATAGCAACTGATCCTACCAGATAAACGGTGAATGAAACTGTCAATATGTTTTCTTTAAGATGGGAATGAGCTTCCTACACAATACGATCATAGAACATTGTATTCGCTCTTACTTTTGAAAGAGAATTGTTTATTGTTCACAGTTTTCAACGGGAAACATTGTCAGTATTCATACAGTTCTAGCCCTTTGATTTCATGTTCTTTTTCAACAGGAAATGTTCTGAGCATATAACCTATGATAGATCTTTGAAATGAATCATAGATTACTTTGGAATGGTGTCGGTAATGAAATTACAGAACATTGAATTCGCTGTTAGTCTTCAGTTAAAAACGTTCATTTCAAACAGCGGGACTACAGAACTTTGAACTCAGGGATATATTTCAAAGGGCAATTGAATATTATACACAATTGAATTACAGAACTCAACCTTCTCTGTTAGTTTTCTTGCACAACCTAAGCTGGTATTGAAGCAGCTTCTAATCTTTTCAGTTCACGGTTATTTTTCATTCGTAAATGATGCTAGTACATAACCGCCTAATAGCACATTGCATTCACTATTAGTTTTCCAGGGGAGAAGTTCTTCCTAGACAACAGCTTTACGGAATGTTGAATTGAACATTACTATTCATTGGTGAATGTTCACTTAGAAAACAGGACTATGCAACATTGAATACAGGCTTAGTTAGGAAAACGGATTTGTTTACAGTAGAGAATAGGACAAAACAACAAAATTCACGATGAGTTTTCAATGAGAAAGGAAATAATCCAAGATGTACTACTCTTTGAATTCCTTGGGATTTTTCAATAGCAACAAGTTGTATCAGACAACTGGTAAATGAAACAGTCAATTCTGCTTACTTTAGATGGGAATTGAATTTCCTACACAATACGATCATAGAATGTTGAATTTGCTCCTACATTTTAGAGACAATTGCTTATTGTACACAGTTTTCAATAGGAAACATTCTCACTATTCTCACAGTTTTAGACCTTTGATTTATGTTCATTTTCAACAGGAAATGTTCCAGCATATATCCTTTGATGGAACTTTGAAATGAATTCAAAGGGCTAAAACTGTGCGAATCCTGAGAATGTTTCCCATTGAAAACTGTGAACAATAAACAATTCTCTTTCAAAAGTAGGAGCAAATTGAATGTTCTATGACCGTGTTGTGTAGGAAGCTCAATTCCTGTCTTAAACTTAGCGTCATTGACAGTTTCATTCACCGGATATCTGGTAGGATCAGTTGCTATTGAAAAATCCCAAGGAATTCAAAGAGTAGGACATCTTGGATTCTTTCATTTCTCATGGAAAATGCATCGTGAATATCATGTTTTTCTGTCCTGTTCTCTACTGTGCACTTATCACATTCCTAAGTAAGCCTGTGTTCAATTCTGAGTTGTCCTGTTTTCTAAGTGAACATTGCCCAATGAATAGTAATGCTCAATTCAACTTTCCATAAACCTGTTGTCTAGGAAGAACTTATCCCCTGGAATACTATGAGTGGATGCAATGTACTATTAGCCAGTTATGTACTAACATCATTTACTAATGAAAGCTAACTGTGAACTGAAAATATTAGAAGCTTCTTCAATACCAACATAGGTTGTGCAAGAAGACTAACAGAGAAAGTTGGGTTCTGTAATTCAATTGTGTATAATATTCAATTGCCCTTTGACATCTATCCTTGAATTCAAAGTTCTGTAGTCCCACTCTTTGAAATAAACGTTTATCACTGAGGACTAACAGCGAATTCAATGTTCTCTAATATAATTACAGACAACATTCCAATGGTAATCTAAGATTGATTTCAAAGTTCTATCAGAGGATATTGCTGGGAACATTTCCTATTGAAAACGACCATGAATTCAAAGGGCTAAAAGTGTGAGAATGTTTCCAGTTGAAAACTGTAAAACAAACAATTCTCTTTCAAAACTAGGAGCGAAATCAACTTTCTATGATTGCATTGTGTGGTAAGGTCAATTCCCATCTTAAAGTAAGTGTAATTGACAGTTTCATTCACCAGTTATCTGGTAGGATCAGTTGCTATTGAAAAATCCCCAGGAATTGAAAGAGTAGGACATCTTGGATTCTTTCGTTTCTCATTAAAAGTGCATCGTGAATGTCATGTTGGTCTGTCCTGTTCTCTACTGTAAACAAATCCAATTTCCTAACGAAGGCTGTAATCAATGTTGCATAGTCCTGTTTTCTAAGTGAACAATTCCCAATGAATAGTAAGGTTCAATTCAACGTTCCGTAAACCTGTTGTCTAGGAAGAATTTATCCCCTGCAAAACTAAGAGTGAATGCAATGTGCAATTAGCCGGTTATGTACTAGTATCATTTACTAATGAAAGTTAACCGTAAACTGAAAAGATTAGAAGTTGCTTCAATACCAACATAGGTTGTGCAAGAAAACTAACAGAAGGTCGAGTTCTGTAATTCAATTGTGTATAATATTCAATTACCCTTTGAAATCTATCCTTGAATTCAAAGTTCTGTAGTCCCGCTGTTTGACATGAACGTTTCTCACTGAAGACTAACAGCAAATTCAACGTTCTGTGATTTCATTACAGACAACATTCCAATGGTAATCTAAGATTGATTTCAAAGTTCTATTAGAGGTTATATGCTGTGAACATTTCCTGTTGAAAACGAACATGAATTCAAAGGGATAGAACTATCTGAATACTGAAAATGATTCCCTTTGGGAACTGTGTACAATAAACAATTCTCTTTGAAAAGTAAGAGTGAATTCAACATTCTATGATCGTATTTTGTAGGAAGCTCAATTCCCGACTTAAAGAAAGCGTAATTGACAGTGTCATTCACCAGTTATATGGTGGGATCAGTTGCTATTGAAAAAATTCCAAGGAATTCAAAGAGTAGTACATCCTCGATTCTTTCATTTCTCTTTGAAAATTCATCGTGAATATCTAGTTTTTCTGTCCTGCTCTATACTGTAAAATTATCCCATTCCTAAGTAACCCTGTATTCAATTCTGCATAGTCATGTTTTCTAAGTGAACATTTCCCTATGAATAGTAATGTTCACTTCAACTTTCCGTAAACCTGTTGTCTACAAAGAATTTATCCCCTGGAAAACTAAGAGTGGATGCAATGTGCTATTAGCAGGTTATGTACTTGCATCATTTACTAATGAACGCTATCTGTGAACTGAAAAGTTTAGAAGCTGCTTCAATACCAACATAGGTTGTGCAAGAAAACTAACAGAGAAAGTTGAGTTCTATATTTCAATTGTGTATAATATTCAATGGCCCTTTGAAATCTATCCTTGAATTCAAATTTCTCTAATCCAGCTATTTGAAATGAACGTTTATCATTGAATACTAACAGTGAATTCAATGTTCTGTAATTTCATTACAGACAACATTCCAATGCTAATCTAAGATTGATTTCAAATTTCTATTAGAGGATATATGCTGGGACCATTTCCTGTGAAAACGAACATGAATTCAAAGGGCTAAAACTTTGAGAATACTGAGAATGTTTCCCGTTGAAAACTGTGACAATAAAGAATTCTCTATAAAAAGTAGGAGCGAATTCAACGTTGTATGATGGTATTGTGTAGGAAGCTCAATTCCCGTCTTAAAGAGAGCATACTTGACAGTGTCATTCACCGGTTTTCTGGTAGGATCAGTTGCTATTGAAAAATCCCAAGGAATTCAAAGAGTATGACATCTTGGATTCTTCCGTTTCTCATTGAAAACACATCATGAATGTCATGTTGTTCTGTGCTCTTCTCTACTGTAAAGAAATCAGCATTCTTTACTAAGCCTGTATTCAATGTTGCATAGTCCTGTTTTCTAAGTGATCATTTCCCAATGAATAGTAATGTTCAATTCAACTTTCCATAAATCTGTTGTCTGGGAAGAACATATATCCTGGAAAACTAAGAGTGAATGCAATATCCTATTGGCCAGTTATATACCAGCATCATTTACTAATGAAAACTAACCGTGAACTGAAAAGATTAGATGCTGCTTCAATACCAACATTGGTTGTTGAAGGAAACTAATAGAGAGGGTCAAGTTCTGTAATTTAATTGTGTATAATATTCGATTGCCCTTTGAAATCTATCCCTGAATTCAAAGTTCTGTAGTCCCGCTGTTTGAAATGAATGTTTCTCCCTGGAGACTAACAGCGAATTAAATGTTCTGTAAATTCATAACAGACAACATTCCAATGGTAATCTAAGATTGATTTCAAAGTTCTGTCAGAAGTTATATGCTGGGCACATGTCCTGTTGAAAATGAAAATAAATTCAAAGGGCTAGAACGGTGTGAATAATGAGAATGTTTTCCATTGAAAACTGTGTAAAATAAACATTTCTCTTTAAAAGTAGGAGCAAATACAACGTTCAATGATCGTATTGGGTAGGAAGCTCAATTCCCTTCTTAATGTAAGCGTAATTGACAGTCTCAGTCACCGATTATCTGGTAGGATCTGTTACTATTGAAAAATCCGAAGGAATTCAATGAGTAGGAAATCTTGGATTCCTTCGTTTCTCATTGAAAATTCATCGGGAATGTCACATTTTTCTGTCCTGTTCTCTACTGTAAACTAATCCGCATTCCTAACTAAGCCTGTATTCAATGTTGCATAGTCCTCTTTTCTAAGTGAACATTTCCCAGTGAATAGTAATGTTCAATTCAACGTTCCGTAAACCTGTTGTGTAGGAAGAACTGATCCCCTGGAAAACTAAGAGTGAATGCAATGTGCTATTAGCCGGTTATCTACTAGCTTCATTTACTAATGAAAACTAACCGTGACCTGAAAAGATTAGAAGCTGCTTCAATACCAACATAGGTTGTGCAAGAAAACTAACAGACAATGTCTGGTTCTGTAATTTAATTGTGTATAATATTCGATTGCCCTTTGAAACCTATCCCTGAATTGAAAGTTGTCTAGTCCCGCTGTTAGAAATGAACGTTCCTAAGTGAAGACCAGCAGCGAATTCAATGTTCTATAATTTCCTTACAGACAACATCACAATGGTATTCTAAGATTGATTTCAAAGTTCTATCAGAGGATATATGATGGGAACATTTCCTGTTGAAAATGAACATGAATTCAAAGTGCTAAATCTGTGGGAATACAGAGAATCTTTCCCGTTGAAAACTGTGTACAATAAACAATTCTCTTTCTAAAGTAAGAGCGAATTCAATGTTCTATGGTCGCATTGTGTAGGAAGCTCAATTCCCATCTTAAAGAAAGCGTAAGTGACAGTGTCATTCACCGGTTATCTGGCAGGATCAGTTGCTATTGAATAATCCCAAGGAATTCAAGGAGTAAGACATCTTGGAATCTTTCATTTCTCATTGAAAACTCATCATGAATGTCAGGTCGTTCTGTCCTTTTCTCCACTGTAAAAAAATCCCATTTCCTAACTAAGCCTGTATTCAATGTTGCATAGACCTGTTTTCTAGAGTGAACATTTCCCAATGAATAGTAATTTTCATTTCAACGTTAGGTAAACCTGTTCTCTAGGAAGAAGTTATCCCTTGGAAAACTAAGAGTGAATGCCATGTGCTATTAGCCGGTTATGTACTAGCATCATTTACTAATGAAAATTAACCATGAACTCAAAAGATTAGCAGGTGCTTCAATACGAACATAAGTTGTGCAAGAAATCTAAAAGACAAGTTCAAGTTCTGCAATTTAATTGTGTATAATATTCAATTGCCCTTTGAAATCTAACCCTGAATTCAAACTTCTGTAGTCCCGCTGTTTCTAATGAACTTTTCTCACTGAAGACTATCAGCGAATTCAATGTTCTGTAATTTCATTACGGACACCATTACAATGGTAATCTAAGATTGATTTCAATGTTCTATCAGATATTATATGCTGGGAACATTTCCTGTTGAAAACGAACTTGAATTCAAAGGGCTAGAACAGTGTGAATAATGAGAATGTTTCCCGTTGAAAACTGTGTACAATAAACAATTCTCTTTGAACAGTAAGAGAGAATTCAATGTTCCATGATTGTATTGAGTAGGAAGCTCAATTCACGTCTTAAAGTACTCATAGTTGACAGTTTCAGTCAAAGGTTATCTGGTAGGATCACTTGCTATTGAAAAATCAGAAGGAATTCAAAGAGTAGGACATCTTGGATTCTTTCATTTCTCATTGAAACCTCATCATGAATGTCGTATTTTTCTTTCCTGTTCTCTACTGTAAACTAATCCGCATTTCCTAACTAAGCCTGTATTCAATGTTGCATACTCCTGTTTTCTAGATTGAACATTTCCCAATGAATAGTAATGTTCAATTCAACATTCCATAAACCTGTTGTCTAGGAAGAACTTATCCCCTGGAAATCTAAGAGTAAATGCTATGTAATATTAGCCGGTTATGTACTCGCATCATTTAGTAATGAAAACTAACAACTGACCGTGACCTGAAAAGATTAGAAACTGCTTCAATACCAACATAGGTTGTTCAAGAAAACTAACAGACAAGGTCGAGTTCTGTAACTTAATTCTGTATAATATTCGATTGCCCTTTGAAACCTATCCCTGAATTGAAAGTTCTCTAGTCCCACTGTTAGAAATGAACGTTCCTAACTGAAGACCAGCAGCGAATTCAATGTTCTGTAATTTCCTTACAGACAACATCCCAATGGTAATCTAAGATTGATTTCAAAGTTCTATCAGAGGATATATGCTGGGAACATTTCCTGTTGAAAATGAACATGAATTCAAAGGGCTAAAACTATGGGAATACAGAGAATATTTCCCATTGAAAACTGTGTACAATAAACAATTGTCTTTCAAAGTAAGAGCGAATTCAATGTTCTATGATCGCATTGTGTTGGAAGCTCAATTCCCGTCTTAAACACAGAGTAATTTACAGTGTCATTCACTGGTTATCAGGTATGATCATTTGGTATTGAAAAATCCCAAGTATTTCAAAAGTAGGACATCTTGGATTCTTTCGTTTGTCATTGAAAACTCAACGTTAATGTCATGTTGTTTTCTCCTGTTCTCTAATGTGAACAAATCCACTTTCCTAACTAAGCCTGTATTCAATGTTTCATAGTCCTGTTTTCTAAGTGAACATTTCACAATGACTGGTAATGTTCAATTCAACATTCCATAAACCTGTTGTCTAGGACGAACTTATCCCCTGGAAAACTAAGAGTGAATGCAATGTGCTATTAGCCAGTTATGTACTAGCATCATTTACTAACGAAACCTAACCGTGAACTGAAAAGATTAGAAGCTGCTTCAATACAAATATAGGATGTGCAAGAAAACTAACATAGAAAGTCGAGTTCTGTAATTCAATTGTGTACAATATTCAATTGCCCTTTGAAATCTATCCCTGAATTAAAAGTTCTGTAGTCCCGCTGTTTGAAATGAACCTTTCTCACTGAAGACTGACGGTGAATTCAAAGTTCTGTAATTTCATTACTGACAACATTCCAATGGTAATGTAAGATTCATTTCAAAGTTCTATCAGAGGATATATGCTGGGAACATTTCCTGTTGAAAACGAACATGAATTTAAAGGGCTAGAACTGTGTGAATAATGAGAATGTTTCCCTTGAAAACTGTGTACAATAAACAATTCTCTTTCAAAAGTAGGAACCAATTCAATGTTCTGTGATCGTATTGTGTAGGAAGCTCAATTCCCGTCTTAAAGTAAGTGTAAATAACAGTTTCAGTCAGCGGTTATCTGTAGTTACTGTTGCTATTGAAAAATCCCAAGGAATTCAAACAGTAGGACATCTTGGATTTTTTCGTTTCTCATTGAAAACTCTTTGTGAATGTTATATTTTTCTGTCGTCTTCTCTACTGTAAACTAATCCGCGTTCCTAAATAAGCCTGTATGCAATGTTACATAGGCCTATTTTCTAGAGTGAACATTTCCCAATGAATAGTAACGTTCAATTCAACGTTCCGTAAATCTGTTGTGTAGGAAGAACTTATCCCCTGGAAAATTAAGAGTGAATGCAATGTGCTGTTAGCTGGTTATGTACTAGCATCATTTACTAATGAAAACTAACCGTGAACTGAAAAGATTAGAAGCTGATTCTATACCAACATAGGTTGTGCAAGAAAACTAACAGAGAAAGTCGAGTTCTATAATCCAGTTGTGTATAATATTCAATTTCCCTTTGAAATCTATCCCTGAATTCAAAGTTCTGTAGTCCCTCTGTTTGAAATGAACGTTTCTCACTGAAGACTAACCGCAAATACCATGTTTTCTAATTTCATTACAGACAACATTCCAATGGTAATCTAAGATTGTTTTCAAAGTTCAATCTGAAGTTATATGTTCAGAACTTGTCCTATTGAAACCAAAGATGAATTCAAAGAGCTAGAACTGTGTCAATACTGAGAATGTTTCGGGTTGAAAACTGTGTACAATAATCGTTTCTCGTTCAAAATTAGGAGCGAATTCAACGTTCTATGATCATATTGTAAAGGAAGGACAATTCCCTTCTCAAAGTAAGCGTAATTGACACTTTCATTCACCGGTTATCTGGTAGGATCAGTTGCTATACAAAATTCCCAAGGAATTCAAATAGTAGGACATCTTGGTTTCTTTCGTTTCTCATTGAAAACTCATGGTGAATGTCATGTTGTTCTGTCCTGTTCTCTACTGTAAAGCAATCCGCTTTCCTAAGTAAGCCTGTATTTAATGTTGCATAGTCCTGTTTTCTAAGTGAACATTTCTCAATGAATAGTAACGTTCAATTCAACGTGCCATAAACCTGTTGTCTAGGAAGAACTTATCCCCTGGAAAACTAACAGTGAATGCAATGTGCTATTAGCTGATTTTGTACTAGCATCATTTACTAATGAAAGCTAACTGTGAATTGAAAAGATTACAAGCTGCTTCAATAACAACATAGATTGTGCAAGAAAATAACAGAGTAAGTGGAGTTCTGTAATTCAATAGTGTTAACATTGAATTACCCTTTGAAATCTATCCTTGAAATCAATGTTCTGTAGTCCCGCTGTAAGAAATGAACGTTTCTCACTGAAGACTAACCGAAAATAAAATGTTCTGTAATTTCATTACAGACAACATTCCAATGGTAATCTAAGATTGTTTTCAAAGTTCGATCAGAAGTTATATGATCGGAACATTTCCTATTGAAAACAAAGATGAATTCAAAGAGCTAGAACTGTGTGAATACTGAGAATGTTTCCTGTTGAAAACTGTGTACAATAAACATTTCTCTTTCAAAAGTAGGAGCGAATTCAACGTTCTATGATCACATTCTGAAGGAAGGACAATTCCCTTCTTAATGTAAGCGTAATTGACAGTTTCATTCACCGGTTATCTGGTAGGATCAGTTGCTATTCAAAATTCCCAAGGAATTCTAAGAGTAGGACATCTTGGTTTCTTTCGTTTCTCATTGAAAACTCATCGTGAATGTCATGTTGTTCTCTCCTGTTCTCTACTGTAAAGCAATCCGCTTTCCTAACTAAGCCTGTATTCAAAGCTGTATGGTCCTATTTTCTAAGTGAACATTTCTCAATGAATACTAACGTTCAAGTCAACGTGCCTTAAACCTGTTGTCTAGGAAGAACTTATCCCCTGGAAAACTAACAGTGAATGCAATGTGCTATTAGCCGATTTTGTACTAGAATCATTTACTAATGAAAGCTAACTGTGAACTGAAAAGATTAGAAGCTGTTTCAAAAACAACATAGATTGTGCAAGAAAACTAACAGAGTAAGTGGAGTTCTGTAAATCAATTGTGTATAACATTGAATTACCCTTTGAACTCTATCCTTGAAATCAAGGTTCTGTAGTCCCGCTGTTAGCAATGAACGTTTCTCACTGAAGACTAACAGCGAATACCATGTTTTCTAATTTCATTACAGACAACATTCCAATGGTAATCTAAGATTGTTTTCAAAGTTCAATCTGAAGTTATATGTTCGGAACTTGTCCTATTGAAACCGAAGATGAATTCAAAGAGCTAGAACTGTGCGAATACGGACAATCTTTCCTGTTGAAAACGGTGTACACTAAACAATTCTCTTTCAAAAGTAGGAGCGAATTCAACGATCTATGATCGTATTGTGTAGGAAGCTCAATTCCCTTCTTAAAGTAAGCGTAATTGACAGTTTCATTCACCTGTTATCTGGTAGGATAAGTTGGTATTGAAAAATCCCAAGGAATTCAGAGAGTAGGACATCTTGGATTCTTTCGTTTCTCATTGAAAACTCATCGTTAATATCATGTTTTTCTGTCGTGTTCTCTACTGTAAAGCAATTAAATTTCCTAACTAAGCCTGTAATCAATGTTGCATAGTCCTGTTTTCTAAGTGAACATATCTCAATGAATAGAAACGTTCAATTCAACATTCCGTAAACCTGCTGTCTAGGAAGAACTTATCCCGTGGAAAACTAACAGTGAATGCAATGTGCTATTAGCCGATTTTGTACTAGCATCATTTACTAATGAAAGGTAACTGTGAACTGAAAAGATTAGAAGCTGTTTCAATAACAACATAGATTGTGCAAGAAAACTAAAAGTGTAAGTGGAGTTCTGTAATTCAATTGTGTATAACATTGAATTACCCTTTTAAATCTATCTTTGAAATCAAAGTTCTGTAGTCCCGCTGTTAGAAATGAACGTTTCTCACTGAAGATTAACCGTGAATACACTGTTTTCTAATTTCATTACAGACAACATTCCAATGGTAATCTAAGATTGTTTTCAAGGTTCAATCTGAAGTTATGTGTTCGGAACTTGTCTTATTGAAAACGAAGATGAATTCAAAGTGCTAGAACTGTGTGAAAACGGAGAATGTTTCCTGTTGAAAACGGATTTTAATAAACAATTCTCTTTCAAAAGTAGGAGCGAATTCAACGTTCTATGATCGTATTGTGTGGGAAACTCCATTCCCTTCTTAAAGTAAGTGCAATTGACAGTTTCATTCACGGGTTATCTGGTAGGATCAGTTGGTATTGAAAAATCCCAAGGAATTCAAAGAGTAGGACATCATGGATTCTTTCGTTCCTCATTGAAAACTCATCATGAATGTCATGTTGTTCTGTCCTGTCCTCTACTGTAAAGCCAATCGCTTTCCTAACTAAGCCGGTATTTAATGTTGCATAGTTCTGTTTTCTAAGTGAACATTTCTCAATGAATAGTAACGATCAATGCAACGTGCCATAAACCTGTTGTCTAGGAAGAACTTATCCCCTGGAAAACTAACAGTGAATGCAATGTGATATTAGCCGATTTTGTACTAGCATCATTTACTAATGAAAGCTAACTGTGAACTGAAAAGATTACAAGCTTCTTCAATAACAACATAGATTGTGCAAGAAAATAACAGAGTAAGTGGAGTACTGTAATTCAATAGTGTTAACATTGAATTACCCTTTGAAATCTATCCTTGAAATCAATGTTCTGTAGTCCCGCTGTTAGAAATGAACGTTTCTCACTGAAGACTAACCGCAAATACAATGTTCTGTAATTTCATTACAGACAACATTCCAATGGTAATCTAAGATTGTTTTCAAAGTTCGATCAGAAGTTATATGCTCGGAACATTTCCTATTGAAAACAAAGATGAATTCAAAGAGCTAGAACTGTGTCAATACTGAGAATGTTTCCTGTTGAAAACTGTGTACAATAAACATTTCTCTTTCAAAAGTAGGAGTGAATTCAACGTTCTATGATCATATTGTGAAAGAAGGACAATTCCCTTCTTAAATTAAGCGTAATTGACAGTTTCATTCACCGGTTATCTGGTAGGATCAGTTGCTATTCAAAATTCCCAAGGAATTCAAAGAGTAGGACATCTTGGATTCTTTCGTTTCTCATTGAAAACTCATCGTGAATGTCAGGTTGTTCTGTCCTGTTCTCTACTGTAAAGCAATCCGCTTTCCTAACTAAGCCTGTATTCAATGTTGCATAGTCCTGTTTTCTAAGTGAACATTTCTCAATGAATAGTAACGTTCAATTCAACGTTCCGTAAACCTGTTGTCTAGGAAGAACTGATCCCCTGGAAAACTAATAGTGAATGCAATGTGCTATTAGCCGAATATGTACTAGCATCATTTACTAATGAAAGCTCACTGTGAACTGAAAACATTAGAAGCTGCTTCAATAAGAACATAGTTTGTGCAATAAAACTAACAGAGAGAGTCGAGTTCTTGAATTACCCTGTGAAATCTATCCTGGAAATCAAAGTTGTGTAGTCCCGCTGTTTGAAATGAACGTTTCTCATTGAACACTAGCCGCTAATACAATGTTCTGTAATTTCATTACAGACAACATTCCAATGGTAATCTAAGATTGTTTTCAAAGTTCCATCAGAAGTAATATGCTCGGAACATTTCCTATTGAAAGCGAAGATGAATTCAAAGGGATAGAACTATGTGAATATGGAGAATGATTCCTGTTGAAAACGGTGTACAATAAACAATTCTCTTTCAAAAGTAGGAGTGAATTCAACGTTCTATGATCGTTTTGTGTAGGAAGGTCAATTCCCTTCTTAAAGTAAGCTTAATTGACAGTTTTATTCACCGGTTATCTGGTAGGATCAGTAGGTATTGAAAAATCCCAAGGAATTCAAAGGGTAGGACATCTTGGATTTTTTCGTTTCTCATTGAAAACTCATCATGAATGTCATGTTGTTCTGTCCTGTTCAATACTGTAAACCAATCCGCTTTATAACTAAGCCTGTATTCAATGTTGCATAGTCCTGTTTTCTCAGTGAACATTTCTCAATGAATACTAACGTTCAATTCTACGTTGCATAAACCTGTTGTCTAGGAAGAAGTTATCCCCTGGAAAACTATCAGTGAATGCAATGTGCTATTATCCAATTATGTACTAGCATCATTTACTAATGAAAGCTAACTGTGAACTGAAAAGATTACAAGCTGCTTCAATAACAACACAGATTGTGCAAGAAAACTAACAGAGAGTGTCGAGTCTGTAATTCAATTGTGTATAAAATTGAATTACCCTTTGAAATCTATCCTTGAAATCAAAGTTCTGTAGTCCTGCTGTTAGAAATGAACGTTTCTCACTGAAGACTAATTGCGAATACAATGTTTTGTAATTTCATTACAGACAACATTCCAATGGTAATCTAAGATTGTTTTCAAAGTTCGATCAGAAGTTATATGCTCGGAACATTTCCTATTGAAAACGAAGATGAATTCAAAGGGCTAGAACTGTGTGAATACTGAGAATATTTCCTGTTGAAAACAGTGTACTATAAACAATTCTCTTTCAAATGTAGGAAGGAATTCCACGTTCTATGATCGTATTGTGTAGGAAGCTCAATTCCCTTCTTAAAGTAAGCGTAATTGACAGGTTCATTCACTGGTTATCTGGTAAGAACAGTTGCTATTGAAAAATCAAAAGGAATTCAACGAGTAGGACATCTTGGATTCTTTCGTTTCTCATTGAAAATCATCGTGAATGTCATGTTGTTCTGTCCTGTTCTCTACTGTAAAGCAATCCGCTTTCCAAACTAAGCCTGTATTCAATGTTGCATAGTCCTGTTTTCTAAGTGAACATTTCTCAGTGAATAGTAATGTTCAATTTCAAGGTTCCATAAACCTGTTGTCTAGGAAGAACTTATCCCCTGGAAATCTACCAGTGAATGCAATGTGCTATTAGCAGATTATGTACTAGCATCATCACAGCTAACTGTGAACTGAAAAGATTAGAAGCTGCTTCAATAACAACATAGTTTGTGCAAGAAAACTAACACAGAGAGTCAAGTACTTGAATTACCCTGTGAAATCTATCCTTCAAATCAAAGTTCTGTAGTCCCGCTATTTTAAATGAACGTTTCTCACTGTACACTAACCGCGAACACAATGTTCTGTAATTCATTACAGACAACATTCCAATGGTAATCTAGGATTGTTTTCAAAGTTCCATCAGAAGTTATATGCTCGGAACATTTCCCATTGAAATCGAAGATGAATTCAAAGGGCTAGAACTGTGTGAATATGGAGAATGTTTCCTGTTGAAAACTATGTTGAATAAACAATTCTCTTTCAAAAGTATGAGTGAATTCAACGTTCTATGATCATTTTGTGTAGGAAGGTCAATTCCCTTCTTAAAGTAAGCTTAATTGACACTTTCATTCACCGGTTATCTGGTAGGACCAGTTGCTATTCAAAAATCCCAAGGAATTCAAAGAGTAGGACATCTTGGATTCTTTCGTTTCTCATTGAAAACTCATCCTGAATGTGATGTTGTTCTGCCCTGTTCTCTATTGTAAGGCAATCCGCTTTCGTAACTAAGCCTGTATTCAATGTTGCATAGTCCTGTTTCTAAGTGAACATTTCTCAATGAATAGTAACTTTCAATTCAATGTTCCGTAACCTGTTGTCTAGGAAGAACTTATCCACCGGAAAACTAACAGGGAATGCAATGTGCTATTAGCCGATTATGTACCAGCATCATTTACTAATGAAAGCTAACTGTGAACTGAAAAGATTACAAGCTGCTTCAAAAACAACATAGATTGTGCAAGAAAAATAACAGAGAAAGTGGAGTTCTGTAATTCAATTGTGTATAACATTGCATTACCCTTTGAAATCTATCCTTGAAATCAAAGTTCTGTAGTCCCGCTGTTAGAAATGAACATTTCTCACTGAAGACTTACCGCGAATACACTGTTTTGTAATTTCTTTACAGACAACATTCCAATGGTAATCTAAGATTGTTTTCAAAGTTCAATCAGAAGTTATATGCTCAGAACATTTCCTATTTAAAACGAAGATGAATTCAAAGAGCTAGAACTGTGTGAATACTGAGAATGTTTCCTGTGGAAAACTGGGTACTATAAACAATTCTCTTTCAAAAGTAGGATGAATTCAACGTTCTATGATCGTATTGTGTAGGAAGCTCAAATCCCTTCTTAAAGTATGCGTAATTGACAGTTTCATTCACCGGTTATCTGGTAGGATCAGTTGGTATTGAAAAATCCCAAGGAATCAAAATAACACATCTTGGATTCTTTTGTTTCTCACTGAAAACTCATCGTGAATGTCATGTTGTTCTGTCCTGTTCTCTACTGTAAAGCAATCCGCTTTCCTAACTAAGCCTGTATTCCATGTTTCATAGTCCTGTTTTCTAAGTGAATATTTCTCAATGAATAGTAACATCCAATTCAACATTCCGTAAACCTGTTGTCTAGGAAGTACTTATCCCCTGGAAAACTTACAGTGAATGCAATGTGCTATTAGCCGATTATGTACTAGCATCATTTACTAATGAAAGCTAACTGTGAACTGAAAAGATTAGAAGCGGCTATAATAACAACATAGATTGTGCAAGAAAACTAACAGAGAAAGTCGAGTTCTGTAATTCAATTGTGTATAACATTGAATTACCCTTTGATATCTATGCTTGAAATCAAAGTTATGTAGTCCTGCTGTTAGAAATGAACGTTTCTCACTGAATACTAGTTGCGAATACAATGTTTTGTAATTTCATTAGAGACAACATTGCAATGGTAATCTAAGATTGTTTTCAAATTTCGATCAGAAGTTATATGCTCGGAACATTTCCTATTGAAAACGAAGATGAATTCAAAGGGCTAGAACTGTGTGAATACTGAGAATGTTTCCTGTTGAAAACGGTGTACTATAAACAATTCTCCTTCAAATGTAGGAAGGAATTCCACGTTCTATGATCGTATTGTGTAGGAAGCTCAATTCCCTTCTTAAAGTAAGCATAATTGACAGGTTCATGCACAGGTTATCTATTAAGATCAGTTGCTATTGAAAAATCAAAAGGAATTCAAAGAGTAGGACTTCTTGGATTCTTTCGTTTCTCATTGAAAATCATCGTGAATGTCATGTTGTTCTGTCCTGTTCTCTACTGTAAAGCAATCCGCTTTCCAAACTAAGCCTGTATTCAATGTTGCATAGTCCTGTTTTCTAAGTGAACATTTCTCAATGAATAGTAACGTACAATTTCAACGTTCCATAAACCTGTTGTCTAGGAAGAACTTATCCCCTGGAAAACTAACAGTGAATGCAATGTGCTATTAGCCGATTATGTACTAGCATCATTTACTAATAAAAGCTAACTGTGAACTGAAAAGATTAGAAGCTGCTTCAATAACAACATAGTTTGTGCAAGAAAACTAACAGAGAGAATCGAGTTCTTGAATTACCCTCTGAAATTTATCCTTGAAATCAAAGTTGTGTAGTCCCGCTGTTTGAAATGAACGTTTCTCACAGAACACTAACCTCGAATACAATGTTCTGTAATTCATTACAGACAACATTCCAATGGTAATCTAGGATTGTTTTCAACGTTCCATCAGAAGTTATATGTTCGGAACATTTCCTATTGAAAGCGAAGATGAATTCAAAGGGCTAGAACTGTGTGAATATGTAGAATGTTTTCTGTTGAAAACTGCGTAGAATAAACAATTCTCTTACAAAAGTAGGAGTGAATTCAACCTTCTATGATCATTTTGTGTAGGAAGGTCAATTCCCTTCTTAAATTAAGCTTAATTGACAGTTTCATTCACCGGTTATCTGGCAGGATCAGTAGGCATTGAAAAATCCCAAGGAATTCAAAGGGTAGGACATCTTGGATTCTTTCATTTCTCATTGAAAACTCATCGTGAATGTCATGTTGTTCTGTCCTGTTCACTACTATAAAGCAATCCGCTTCCTAACTAAGCCTGTATTCAAAGTTGCATAGTCCTGTTTTCTTAGTGAACATTTCTCAATGAATACTAACGTTCAATTCTACGTTCCATAAACCTGTTATCTAGGAAGAACTTATCCACTGGAAAACCAACAGGGAATGCAATGTGCTATTAGCCGATTATGTACTAGCATCATTTACTAATGAAAGCTAACTGTGAACTGAAAAGATTACAAGCTGCTTCCAGAACAACATAGATTGTGCAAGAAACTAACAGAGAAAGTTGAGTTCTGTAATTCAATTGAGCATAACATGGAATTACCCTTTGAAATCTATACTTGAAATCAAAGTTCTTTAGTCCCGCTGTTAGAAATGAACGTTTCTCACTGAAGACTAACCGCGAATACACTGTTTTATAATTTCATAACAGACAACATTCCAATGGTAATCTAAGATTGTTTTCAAAGTTCAATCAGAAGTTATATGCTCAGAACAATTCCTTTGAAAACGAAGATGAATTCAAAGAGCTAAAACTGTGTGAATACTGAGAATGTTTCCTGTTGAAACCTGGGTACAATCAACAATTCTCTTTCAAAAGTAGGAGTGAATTCAACGTTCTATGATTGTATTGTGTAGGAAGTTCAAATCCCTTTTTAAAATATGCGTAATTGACAGTTTCATTCACCGGTTATCTGGTAGGATCAGTTCCTACTGAAAAATCCCAAGGAATCAAAGTAGCACATCTTGGATTCTTTCGTTTCTCTCTAAAAACTCATCGCGAAGGTCATGTTGTTCTGTCCTGTTCTCTACTGTAAAGCAATCCGCTTTCCTAACTAAGCCTGTGTTCCTTGTTGCAAACTCCTGTTTTCTAAGTGAACATTTCTCAATGATTAGTAACCTTCAATTCAACGTTCCGTAAACCTGTTGTCTAGGAAGAACTTATCCCCTGGAATACTTACAGTGAATGCAATGTGCTATTTGCTGATTATGTTCTAGCATCATTTACTAATGAAAGCTAACTGTGAACTGAAAAGATTAGAAGCTGCTATAATAACAACATAGACTGTGCAAGAAAACTAACAGAGAGAGTCGAGTTCTTGAATTACCCTGTGAAATCTATCCTTGAAATCAAAGTTGTGTAGTCCCGCGTTTGAAATGAACGTTTCTCACTGAACACTAACCGCGAACACAATGTTCTGTAATTCATTGCAGACAACATTCCAATAGTAATCTAAGATTGTTTTCAAAGTTCCATCAGAAGTTATATGCTCGGAACATTTCCTATTGAAAGCCAAGATGAATTGAAAGGGCTAGAAATGCCTGAATATGGAGAATGTTTCCTGTTGAAAACTGTGTAGAATAAACAATTCTCCTTCAAAAGTAGGAGTGAATTCAACGTTCTATGATCGTTTTGTGTAGGAAGGTCAATTCCCTTCTTAAAGTAAGCTTAATTGACAGTTTCATTCACCGGTTATCTAGTAGTATCAGTAGGTATTGCAAAATCCCAAGGAATTCAAAGGGTAGGACATCTTGGATTCTTTCGTTTCTCATTCAAAACTCATCAAGAATGTCATGTTGTTCATTCCTGTTCACTACTGTAAGGTAATCCGCTTAATAACTAAGCCTGTATTCAATGTTGCGTAGTCCTGTTTTCTAAGTGAACACTTCTCAATGAATAGTAAGGTTCAATTCAACGTTCCGTAAACCTGTTGTCTAGGAAGAACTGATCTCCTGGAAAGCTAACAGTGAATGCAATGTGTTATTAGCCAATTATATACTAGCATCATTTACTAATGAAAGCTAAGTGTGAACTGAAACGCTTAGAAGGTTCTATAATAATAACATAGATTGTGCAAGAAAACTAAGAAAGAAAGTCGAGTTCTGTATTTCAATTGTGTATGACATTGAATTACCCTTTGAAATCTATCCTTGAAATCAAAGTTCTGTAGTCCCACTGTTAGAAATGAACGTTTCTCACTGAAGACTAACCGTGAATACAATGTTTTGTAATTTCATTATAGACAACATTCCAATGGTAATCTAAGATTGTTTTCAAAGTTCCATCAGAAGTTATATGCTCGGAACATTTCCTATTGAAAGCGAAGATGAATTCAAAGGGCTAGAACTGTGTGAATATGTAGAATGTTTCCTGTTGAAAACTGCGTAGAATAAACAATTCTCTTACAAAAGTAGGAGTGAATTCAACCTTCTATGATCATTTTGTGTAGGAAGGTCAATTCCCTTCTTAAAGTAAGCTTAATTGACAGTTTCATTCACCGGTTATCTGGCAGGATCAGTAGGCATTGAAAAATCCCAAGGAATTCAAAGGGTAGGACATCTTGGATTCTTTCATTTCTCATTGAAAACTCATCGTGAATGTCATGTTGTTCTGTCCTGTTCACTACTATAAAGCAATCCGCTTCCTAACTAAGCCTGTATTCAAAGTTGCATAGTCCTGTTTTCTTAGTGAACATTTCTCAATGAATACTAACGTTCAATTCTACGTTCCATAAACCTGTTATCTAGGAAGAACTTATCCACTGGAAAACCAACAGGGAATGCAATGTGCTATTAGCCGATTATGTACTAGCATCATTTACTAATGAAAGCTAACTGTGAACTGAAAAGATTACAAGCTGCTTCCAGAACAACATAGATTGTGCAAGAAACTAACAGAGAAAGTTGAGTTCTGTAATTCAATTGAGCATAACATGGAATTACCCTTTGAAATCTATACTTGAAATCAAAGTTCTTTCGTCCCACTGTTAGAAATGAACGTTTCTCACTGAAGACTAACCGCGAATACACTGTTTTATAATTTCATAACAGACAACATTCCAATGGTAATCTAAGATTGTTTTCAAAGTTCAATTAGAAGTTATATGCTCAGAACAATTCCTTTGAAAACGAAGATGAATTCAAAGAGCTAGAACTGTGTGAATACTGAGAATGTTTCCTGTTGAAAACTGGGTACAATCAACAATTCTCTCTCAAAAGTAGGAGCGAATTCAACGTTCTATGATTGTATTGTGTAGGAAGCTCAAATCCCTTTTTAAAATATGCGTAATTGACAGTTTCATTCACCGGTTATCTGGTAGGATCAGTTCCTACTGAAAAATCCCAAGGAATCAAAGTAGCACATCTTGGATTCTTTCGTTTCTCTCTAAAAACTCATCGCGAATGTCATGTTGTTCTGTCCTGTTCTCTACTGTAAAGCAATCCGCTTTCCTAACTAAGCCTGTGTTCCATGTTGCAAACTCCTGTTTTCTAAGTGAACATTTCTCAATGAATAGTAACCTTCAATTCAACGTTCCGTAAACCTGTTGTCTAGGAAGAACTAATCCCCTGGAAAACTAACAGTGAATGCAATGTGCTGTTAGCCAATTATGTACTAGCATCATTTACTAATGAAAGCTAACTGTGAACTGAAAAGATTAGAAGCTTCTTCAATAACAACATAGGTTGTGGAAGAAAACTAACAGGGAGAGTCGAGTTCTTGAATAACCCTTCGAAATCTATCCTTGAAATCAAAGTTTTGTAGTCCCGCTGTTTGAAATGAACATTTCTCACTGAAGACTAACCGCGAATACAATGTTCTGTAATTCATTACAGACAACATTCCAATGGTAATCTAGGATTGTTTTCAAAGTTCCATCAGAAGTTATATACTCGGAACATTTCCTATTGAAAGCGAAGATGAATTCAAAGGGCTAGAACTGCCTGAATATGGAGAATGTTTCCTGTTGAAAACTGTGTCGAATAAACAATTCTCTTTCAAAAGTAGGAGTGAATTCAACGTTCTATGATCATTTTGTGTAGGAAGGTCAATTCCCTTCTTAAAGTAAGCTTAATTGACAGTTTCATTCACCGGTTATCTGGTAGGATCAGTAGGTATTGAAAAATCCCAAGGAATTCAAAGGGTAGGACATCTTGGATTCTTTCGTTTCTCATTGAAAACTCATCGTGAATGTCATGTTGTTCTGTGCTGTTCTCTACTGTAAAGCAATCCGCTTTCCTAACTTAGCCTGTATTCAATGTTGCATAGTCCTGTTTTCTAAGTGAACATTTCTCAATGAATAGTAATGTTCAATTTCAACGTTCCATAAACCTGTTGTCTAGGAAGAACTTATCCCCTGGAAAACTAACATTGAATGCAATGTGCTATTACCCGATTATGTACTAGCATCATTTACTAATGAAAGATAACTGTGAACTGAAAAGATTAGAAGCTGCTTCAATAACAACATAGTTTGTGCAAGAAAACTAACACAGAGGAACAAGTTGTTGAATTACCCTGTGAAATCTATCCTTGAAATCAACGTTGTGTAGTCCCGCTTTTTGAAATGAACGTTTCTCACTGAACACTAACCGCGAACATAATGTTCTGTAATTCATTACAGACAACATTCCAATGGTAATCTAGGATTGTTTTCAAAGTTCCATCAGAAGTTATATACTCGGAACATTTCCTATTGAAAGCGAAGATGAATTCAAAGGGCTAGAACTGCCGGAATATGGAGAATGTTTCCTGTTGAAAACTGTGTCGAATAAACAATTCTCTTTCAAAAGTAGGAGTGAATTCAACGTTCTATGATCATTTTGTGTAGGAAGGTCAATTCCCTTCTTAAAGTAAGCTTAATTGACAGTTTCATTCACCGGTTATCTGGTAGGATCAGTAGGTATTGAAAAATCCCAAGGAATTCAAAGGGTAGGACATCTTGGATTCTTTCGTTTCTCATTGAAAACTCATCGTTAATGTCATGTTGTTCTGTGCTGTTCTCTACTGTAAAGCAATCCGCTTTCCTAACTTAGCCTGTATTCAATGTTGCATAGTCCTGTTTTCTTAGTGAACATTTCTCAATGAATAGTAACATTCAATTCAACGTTCAGTAAACCTGTTGTCCAGGAAGAACGTATCCCCTGGAAACTCACAGAGAATACAATGTGCTATTAGCCGATAATGTACTAGCATCATTTACTAATGAAAGCTAACTGTGAACTGAAAAGATTAGAAGCTGTTTCAATAACAACATAAATTGTGCAAGAAAACTAACAGAGAAAGTCGAGTTCTGTAATTCAATTGTGTATAACATTGAATTACCCTTTGATATCTATCCTTGAAATCAAAGTTCTGTAGTCCCGCTGTTAGAAAGGAACGTTTCTCACTGAAGACTAACCGCGAATACAATGTTTTGTAATTTCATTACGGACAACATTTCAATGGTAATCTAAGAGTGTTTTCAAAGTTCGATCAGAAGTTATATGCTCTGAACGTTTCCCTTTGAAACCGAAGATGAATTCAAAGAGCTAGAACTGTGTGAATACTGAGAATGTTTCCTGTTGAAAACGGTGTACAATAAACAATTCTCTTTCAAAAGTAGGACCGAATTCCACGTTTTATGATCGTATTGTGTAGGAAGCTCAATTCCCTTCTTAAATTAAGCGTAATTGACAGGTTCATTCACAGGTTATCTACTCAGATCAGTTGCTATTGAAAAATCCCAAACAATTCAAAGAATAGGACATCTTGGATTCTTACGTTTCTCATTGAAAACTGATCGTGAATGTCATGTTGTTCTGTCCTGTTCTCTACTGTAAAGCAATCCGCTTTCCTAACTAAGCCTGTATTCAATCTTGCATAGTCCTGTTTTCTAAGTGAACATTTCTCAATGAATAGTAACTTTCAATTCAACGTTCCGTAACCTGTTGTCTGGGAAGAACTTATCCCCTGGAAAATAACAGTGAACGCAATGTGCTATTAGCCGATTATGTACTAGCATCATTTACTAATGAAAGCTAACTGTGAACAGAAAAGATTAGAAGCTGTTTCAATAAAAACATAGATTGTGCAAGAAAACTAACAGATTAAGTCGAGTTCTGTAATTCAATTGTGTATAACATTGAATTAGCCTTTGAAATGTACCCTTGAAATCAAAGGTCTGTAGTCCCGCTGTTTGAAATGAACGTTTCTCACTGAAGATTAACCGCGAATACAATGTTCTGTAATTTCATTACAGACAACATTCCAATGGTAATCTAAGATTGTTTTCAAAGTTCCATCAGAAGTTATGTGCACGGAACATTTCCTATTGAAAACGAAGATGAATTCATAGAGCCATAACTGTGTGAATACTGAGAATGTTTCCTGTTGAAAACTGCGTACAATAAACAATTCTCTTTCAAAAGTAGGAGTGAATTCAACGTTCTATGTTCGTATTGTATAGGAAGCTCAATCCCGTCTTAAAGCAAGCATCATTGACAGGTTAATTCACCGGTTATCTGGTAAGATCAGTTGCTATTGAAAAACTAAAAGGAATTCAAAGACTAGGACATCTTGGATTCTTTCGTTTCTCATTGAAAACTCATCGTGAATGTGATGTTGTTCTGTCCTGTTCTCTACTGTAAAGCAATACGCTTTCCTAACTAAGCCTGTATTCAATGTTGCATAGTCCTGTTTTCTAAGTGAACATTTCTCAATGAAAAGTAACTTTCAATTCAACGTTCCGTAAACCTGTTGTCTAGGAAGAACTTATCCCCTGGAAAACTAACAGTGAATGCAATGTGCTATAAGCCGATTATGTACTAGCATCATTTACTAATGAAAGCTAACTGTGAACTGAAAAGATTAGAAGAGGTTTCAATAACAACATATTGCAAGAAATCTAACAGAGTAAGTGGAGTTCTGTAATTCAATTGTGTATAACATTGAATTACCCTTTGAAATCTATCCTTGAACTCAAAGTTCTGTAGTCCCGCTGTTAGAAATGAACGTTTCTCACTGAAGACTAACCGAGAACACAATGTTTTGTACGTTCTTTACAGACAACATGCCAATGGTAACCTAAGATTATTTTCAAAGGTCGATCAGAAGTTATATGCTCAGAACATTTCCTATTGAAAACGAAGACGAATTCAAAGAGCTAGAATTGTGTGAATACTGAGAATGTTTCCTGTTGAAAACTGTGAACAATAAACAATTCTCTTTCAAAAGTAGGAGCGATTTCGACGTTCTATGATCGTATTGTGTAGGAAGCTCAATTCCCTTTTTAAAGTAAGCGTAATTGACAGTTTCATTCACCGGTTATCTGGTAGGATCAGTTGGTATTGAAAAATCCCAAGGAATTCAAAGAGTAGGACATCTAGGATTCCTTCATTTCTCATTGAAAACTCATCATGAATGTCATGTTGTTCTGTCCTGTTCTCTACTGTAAAGCAATCCGCTTTCCTAACTAAGCCTGTATTCAATGTTGCATAGTCCTGTTTTCTAAGTGAACATTTCTCAATGAATAGTAACGTTCAATTCAACTTCCCATAAACCTGTTGTCTAGGAAGTTCTTATCCCCTGGAAAACTAACAGTGAATGCAATGTGCCATTAGCCGATTATGTACTAGCATCATTTACTAATGAAAGCTAACTGTGAACTGAAAAGATTAGAAGCTGCTTCAATAACAACATAGGTTGTGCAAGAAAACTAACAGAGTGTTGACTTCTAGAATTACCCTTTGAAATCTCTCCTTGATATCAAAGTTCTGTAGTCCCGCTGTTTGAAAAGAACGTTTCTCACTGAAGACTAACCGCGAATACAATGTTCTGTAATTTCATTACAGACAACATTCCAATGGTAATCTGAGATTGTTTTCAAAGTTCAATCAGAAGTTATATGCTCGGAACATTTCGTATTGAAAACGAAGATGAATTCAAAGAGCTAGAACTGTGTGAATACTGAGAGTGTTTCCTGTTGAAAACTGTGGACAATGAAAAATTTTCTTTCAAAAGTAGGAGCAAATTCAACGTTCTATGATCATATTGTGTAGGAAGCTCAATTCCCCTCTCTAAAGTAAGCGTAATTGACAGTTTCATTCACCAGTTATCTGGTAGGATCAGTTGCTGTTGAAAAATCCCAAGGAATTCAAAGAGTAGGACATCTTGGATCCTTTTGTTTCTCATTGAAAACTCATCGTGAATGTCATGTTGTTCTGTCCTCTTCTCTACTGTAAAGCAATCCGCTGTCCTATCTAAGCCTGTATTCAATGTTGCATAGGGCTGTTTTCTAAGTGACCATTACTCAATGAATAGTAACGTTCAATTCAACGTTCCGTAAACCTGTTGTCTAGGATGAACTTATCCCCTGTAAAACTAAAAGTGAATGCAATGTGCTAATAGACGATTTTGTAGTAGCATCATTTACTAATGAAAGCTAACTGTGACGTGAAAAGCTTAGAAGCTGCTATAATAACAACATAGATTGTGCAAGAAATCTAAGAGAGAAAGTCGAGTTCTGTAATTCAATTGTGTATAACATTGAATTACCCTTTGAAATCTATCCTTGAAATCAAAGTTATGTAGTCCCGCTGTTTGAAATGAACGTTTCTCACTGAAGACTAACCGCGAATACAATGTTTTGTAATTTTGTTACAGACAGCATTCCAATGGTAATCTAAGATTGTTTTCAAAGTTCGATCTGAAGTTATATGCTCGGAACATTTCCTATTGAAAACGGAGATGAATTCAAAGAGCTAGAACTGTGAGAATACTGAGAATGGTTCCTCTTTAAAACTGTGTACAATAAAAAATTCTCTTTCAAAAGTAGGAGCGAAATCAACGTTCTATGATCGTATTGTGTAGGAAGCTCAATTCCCTTCTTAAAATAAGTGTAATTGATAGTTTCATTCACAGGTTATCTGGTAGGATCAGTTGGTATTGAAAAATCCCAAGGAATTCAAGGGTAGGACATCTTGGATTCTTTCGTTTCTCATTGAAAACTCATCGTGAATGTCATGTTGTTCTGTTCTCTTCTCTACTGTAAAGCAATCCGATTTCCTAACTAAGCCTGTATTTAATCTTGCATAGTCCTGAATTCTAAGTGAACATTTCTCAATGAATAGTAACGTTCAATTCAACGTTTTGTAAACCTGTTGTCTAGGAAGAACTAACCCCTGGAAAACTAACAGTGAATGCAATGTGCTATTTGCCGATAATGGACTAGCATCATTTACTAATGAAAGCTAACTGTGAACTGAAAAGATTACAAGCTGCTTCAATAACAACATAGGTTGTGCAAGAAAACTAACAGGGAGAGTCGAGTTCTTGAATTACCCTTTGAAATCTATCCTTGAAATCAAAGTTCTGTAGTCCCGCTGTTTGAAATGAACGTTTCTCTCTGAAGACAAACCGCGAATACAATGTTTTGTAATTTCATTACAGAGAACATTCCAATGGTAATCTAAGATTGCTTTCAAACTTCGATCAGAAGTTACATTCTCGGAACATTTCCTATTGAAAACGAAAATGAATTCAAAGAGCTAGAACTGTGTGAAAACTGAGAATGTTTCCTGTTGAAAACGGTGTACAATAAACAATTCTCTTTCAAAAGTAGGAGGGAGTACAACGTTCTATGATCGTATTGTGTAGGAAGCTCAATTACCTTCTTAAAGTAAGCGTAATTGCCAGTTCCATTCACTGGTTATATGGTAAGATCAGTTGCTATTGAAAAATCAAAAGGAATTCAAAGAGTAGGACATCTTGGATTCTTTCGTTTCTCATTGAAAACTCATCGTGAATGTCATGTTTTTCTGTCCTGTTCTCTACTGTAAAGCAATCCGCTTTACTAACTAAGCCTGTATTCAAAGCTGCATGGTCCTGTTTTATAAGTTAACATATCTCATTGAATTGGAACGTTCAAGTCAATGTTCCGTAAACCTGTTGTCTACGAAGAACTTATCCCCTGGAAAACTAACAGTGAATGCAATGTGCTATTAGCCGATTTTGTACTAGCATCATTTACTAATGACAGCTAACTGTGAACTGAAAAGATTAGAAGCTGTTTCAATAACAACATAGATTGTGCAAGAAAACTAACAGAGTAAGTGGAGTTGTGTAATTCAATAGTGTTAACATTGAATTACCCTTTGAAATCTATCCTTGAAATCAAAGTTCTGTTGTCCCTCTGTTAGAAATGAACGTTTCTCACTGAAGCCTAACCGCAAATACCGTGTTCTGTAATTTCATTACAGACAACTTTCCAATGCTTATCTAAGATTGTTTTCAATGTTCGATCAGAAGTTATATGCTCAGAACATTTCCTATTGAAAACGAAGATGAATTCAAAGAGCTAGAACTGTTTGAATATGGAGAATGTTTTTTGTTGAAAACGGTGTACAATAAACAATTCTCTATCAAAAGTAGGAGTGAATTCAACGTTCTATGATCGTATTGTGTAGGAAGCTCAATTCCCTTCTTAAAGTAAGCGTAATTGACAGTTTCATTCACCGGTTATCTGGTAGGATCAGTTGGTGTTGAAAAATCCCAAGGAATTCAAAGAGTAGGACATCTTGGATTCTTTCGTTTCTCATTGAAAACTCATCGTGAATATCATGTTTTTCTGTCGTGTTCTCTACTGTAAAGAAATCCGCTTTCCTAACTAAGCCTGTATTCAATGTTGCATAGTCCTGTTTTCTAAGTGAACATATCTCAATGAATAGCAACGTTCAATTCAATGTTCCGTAAACCTGTTGTCTAGGAAGAACTTATCCCCTGGAAAACTAACAGTGAATGCAATGTGCTATTAGCCGATTTTGTACTAGCATCATTTACTAATGAAAGCTAACTGTGAACTGAAAAGATTAGAAGCTGTTTCAATAACAATATAGATTGTGCAAGAAAACTAACAGAGTAAGTGGAGTTCTGTAATTCAATTGTGTATAACATGGAATTACCCTTTGAAATCTATCCTTGAAATCAAAGTTCTGTTGTCCCGCTGTTAGAAATGAAAGTTTCTCACTGAAGACTAACCGCGATGGTAATCTAAGATTGTTTTAAAAGTTCGATCAGAAGTCATATGCTCAGAACATTTCCTATTCAAAACGAAGATGAATTCAAAGAGCTAGAACTGTGTGAATACGGAGAATGTTTACTGTTGAAAACGGTTTACAATAAACAATTCTCTTTCAAAAGTAGGAGCGAATTCAACGTTCTATGATCGTGTTGTGTGGGAAACTCAATTCCCTTCTTAAAGTAAGTGTAATTGATAGTTTCATTCACCGGTTATCTGGTAGGATCAGTTGCTATTCAAAATTCCCAAGGAATTCAAAGCGTAGGACATCTTGGTTTCCTTTGTTCCTCATTGGAAACTCGTCGTGAATGTCATGTTGTTCTGTCCTGCTCTCTACTGTAAAGCCAATCGCTTTCCTAACTAAGCCTGTATTTAATGTTGCATCGTCCTGTTTTCTAAGTGAACATTTCTCAATGAATAGTAACGTTCAATTTAACGTGCCATAAACCTGTTGTACAGGAAGAACTTATCCCCTGGAAAACTAAAATGGAATGCAATATGCTATTAGCCAATTATGTACTAGCATCAACTACTAATGAAAGCTAACTGTGAACCGAAAAGATTAGAAGCTGTTTCAATAACAACATAGATTGTGCAAGAAAACTAACAGAGAAAGTCGAGTTCGGTAATTCAATTGTGTATAACATTGAATTGGTAATTCAATTGTGTATAACATTGAATTACCCTTTAAAAACTATCCATGAAATCAAAGTTCTTTAGTCCCGCTGTTAGAAACGAACGTTTCTCACGAAGAGTAATCGCGAATACAATGTTCTTTAATTTCATTACAGACTACATTCCAATGGTAATCTAAGATTGTTTTCAAATTTCGATCAGAAGTTATATGCTCAGAACATTTCCTATTGAAAACAAAGATGAATTCAAAGAGCTAGAACTGTGTGAAAACTGAGAATGTTTCCTGTTGAAAACGGTGTACAATAAACAATTCTCTTTCAAAAGTAGGAGCGAATTCAACGTTATATGACCGTGTTGCGTAGGAAGCTCAATTCCCTTCTTAAAGTAAGTGTAATTGACAGTTTCATTCACCGGTTATCTGGTAGGATCAGTTGGTATGGAAAAATCCCAATGAATTCAAACAGTAGGACATCTGGGATTCTATCGTTTCTCATTGAAAACTCATCATGAATGTCATGTAGTTCTGTCCTGTTCTCTACTGCAAAGCAATCCGCTTTCCTAACTAAGCCTGTATTCAATGTTGCATAGTCCTGTTTTCTAAGTTAACATTTCTCATTGAATAGGAACGTTCAAGTCAACGTTCCGTAAACCTGTTGTCTACGAAGAACTTATCCCCTGGAAAACTAACAGTGAATGCAATGTGCTATTAGCCGATTTTGTACTAGCATCATTTACTAATGAAAGCTAACTGTGAACTGAAAAGATTACAAGCTGCTTCAATAAAAACATAGATTGTGCAAGAAACCTAACAGAGAAAGTCAAGTTCTGTAATTCAATTGTGTATAACACTGAATTACCCTTTGAAATCTATCCTTGAAATCAAAGTTCTTTAGTCCCGCTGTTAGAAATGAACGTTTCTCACTGAGGACTAACCGCGAATACCGTGTTTTGTAATTTCATTACAGACAACATTCCAATGGTAATCTAAGATTGCTTTCAAATTCAATCTGAAGTTATATGCTCGGAACATGTCCTATTGAAAACGAAGATGAATTCAAACAGCTAGAACTGTGTGAATACGGAGAATGTTTCCTGTTGAAAACGGTGTACAATAAACAATTCTCTTTCAAAAGTAGGAGCGAATTCAACCTTATATGATCGTATAGCGTAGGAAGCTCAATTCCCTTCTTAAAGTAAGTGTAATTGACAGTTTCATTCACCGTTTATCTGGTAGGATCAGTTGCTATTCAAAATTCCCAAGGAATTCAAAGAGTAGGACATCTTGGTTTCTTTAGTTTCTCATTGACAACTCATCGTGAATGTCATGTTGTTCTGTCCTGTTCTCTACTGTAAAGCAGTCCGCTTACTAACTAAGCCTGTATTCAAAGCTGCATCGTCCTGTTTTATTAGTTAACATTTCTCATTGAATAGCAACGTTCAAGTCAACGTTCCGTAAAGCTGTTGTCTAGGAAGAACTTATCCCCTGGAAAACTAACAGTGACTGCAATGTGCTATTAGCCGATTTTGTACTAGAATCATTTACTAATGAAAGTTAACTGTGAACTGAAAAGATTACAAGCTGCTCCAATAACAACATATATTGTGCAAGAAAACTAACAGAGAAAGTCGAGTTCTGTAATTCAATTGTGTATAACATTGAATTACCCTTTGAAATCTCCCCTTGAAATAAAAGTTCTTTAGTCCCGCTGTTAGAAATGAACGTTTCTCACTGAACACTAACCGTAAATACAATGTTCTTACTTTCATTATAGACAACATTCCAATGGTAATCTAAGATTGTTTTCAAAGTTCGATCAGATGTTATATGCTCAGAACATTTCCTATTGAAAACAAAGATGAATTCAAAGAGCTAGAACTGTGTGAATACTGAGAATGTTTCCTCTTGAAAACTGTGTCCAATAAACAATTCTCTTTCAAAACTAGGAGCGAATTCAACATTCTATGATCATATTGTGTAGGAAGGTCAATTCCCTTCTTAAAGTAAGCGTAATTGACAGTTTCATTCACCGGTTATATGGTAGGATCAGTTGGGATTGAAAAATCCCAAGGAATTCAACAGTAGGACTTCTTGGATTCTTTCCTTTCTCATTGAAAACTCGTCGTGAATGTCATGTTGTTCTGACCTGTTCTCTACTGTAAAGTAATCCGCTTTACTAACTAAGCCTGTCTTCAAAGTTGCATATTCCTGTTTTCTAAGTTAACATTTCTCATTGAATAGGAACGTTCAAGTCAACGTTGTGTAAACCTGTTGTCTAGGAAGAACTTATCCCCTGGAAAACTAAAAGTGAATGCAATGTGCTATTAGCCGATTTTGTACTAGCATCATTTACTAAGGAAAGCTAACTATGAACTGAAAAGATTAGAAGCTGTTTCAATAACAACATAAATTGTGCAAGAAAACTAACAGAGTAAGTGGAGTTCTGTAGTTCAATTTTGTATAACATTGAATTACCCTTTGAAATCTATCCTTGAAATCAAAGTTCTGTAGTCCCGCTGTTAGAAATGAACGTTTCTCACTGACGACTAACATCGAATACCATGTTTTGTAATTTCATTACAGACAACATTCCAATGGTAATCTAAGATTGTTTTCAAAGTTCAATCTGAAGTTATATGCTCAGAGCATGTCCCATTGAAAACGAAGATGAATTCAAAGAGCTAGAACTGTGTGAATACGGAGAATGTTTCCTGTTGAAAACGGTGTACACTAAACAATTCTCTTTCAAAAGTAGGAGCGAATTCAACGTTCTATGATCGTATTGTGTGGGAAGCTCAATTCCTTTCTTAATGTAAGTGTAATTGACAGTTTCATTCACCGGTTATCTGGTAGGATCAGTTGCTATTCAAAATTCCTAAGGAATTCAAAGAGTAGGACATCTTCGTTTCTTTCGTTCCTCATTGAAAACTCATCGTGAATGTCATGTTGTTCTGTCCTCTTCTCTACTGTAAATCCGATCGCTTTCCTAACTATGCCTGTATTTAATGTTGCATGGTCCTGCGTTCTAAGTAAACATTTCTCAATGAATAGTAACGTTCAATTCAACGTGCCGTAAACCCGTTGTACAGGAAGAACTTATCCCCTGGAAAACTAACACGGACTGCAATATGCTATTAGCCAATTATGTAGAAGAATCAAGTACTAATGAAAGCTAACTGTGAACTGAAAAGATTAGAAGCTGTTTCAATAACAACATAGATTGTGCAAGAAAACTAACAGAGAAAGTCGAGTTCTGTAATTCAATTGTGTATAACATTGAATTACCCTTTGAAATCTATCCTTGAAATCAAAGTTCTATAGTCCCGCTGTTAGAAATGAACGTTTCTCACTGAAGACTAACCGCGAATACAATGTTCTTTAATTTCATTACAGACAACATTCAAATGGTAATCTAAGATTGTTTTCAAAGTTCGATCAGAAGTTATATGCTCGGAACATTTCCTATTGAAAACGAAGATGAATTCAAAGAGCTAGAATGGTGTGAATACTGAGAATGTTTCGTGTTGAAATCTGTGTACAATAAAAAATTCACTTTCAAAAGAAGGAGAGAATTCACCGTTCTATGACCATATTGTGTAGGAAGCTCAATTCCCTTCTTAAAGTAAGCGTAATTGACAGTTTCATTCACCAGTTATCTGGTAGGATCAGTTGCTATTGAAAAATCCCAAGGAATTCAAAGAGTAGGACATCTTGGATTCTTTCGTTTCTCATTGAAAACTCATCGTGAATGTCAAGTTGTTCTGACCTGTACTCTACTCTAAAGCAATCCGCTTTCCTAACTAAGCCTGTATTCAAGGTTGCATAGGCCTGTTTTCTAAGTGAACATTTCTCAATGAATAGCAACGTTCAATTCAACGTTCCGTAAACCTGCTGTCTAGGAAGAACTTATCCCCTGGAATACTAACAGTGAATGCAATGTGCTATTAGCCGCATTTGTACTAGCATCATTTACTAATGAAAGCTAACTGTGAACTGAAAAGATTACAAGCTGCTTCAATTACAACATAGATTGTGCAAGAAAACTAACAGAGAAAGTCGAGTTATGTAATTCAATAGTGTATAACATTGAATTACCCTTTGAAATCTATCCTTGAATTCAAAGTTTTGTAGTCCCGCTGTTAGAAATGAACGTTTCTCACTGAAGACTAACCACGAATACAATGTTTTGTAATTTCATTAGATACAACATTCCAATGGTAATCTCAGATTGTTTTCAAATTTCGATCAGAAGTTATATGCTCGGAACATTTGCTATTGAAAACGAAGATGATTTCAAAGAGCTAGAACTGTGTGAATACTGAGAATGTTTCCTGTTGAATACTGTGTACTATAAACAATTCTCTTTCAAAAGTAGGAGCGAATTCAACATTCTATGATCGTATTGTGTTGGAAGCTCAATTCCCTTCTTAAAGTAAGTGTAATTGACAGTTTCATTCACCAGTTATCTGGTAGGATCATTTGGTATTGAAAAATCCCAAGGAATTCAAAGAGTAGGACATGTTGGATAATTTCGTTTCTCATTGAAAACTCATCATGAATGTCATTTTGTTCTGTCCTGTTCTCTACTGTAAAGCAATCCGCTTTTCCTAAGACTGTATTCAATGTTGCATTGTCCTGTTTTCTAAGTGAACATTTCTCAATGAATAGTAACGTTCAATTCAACGTTCCATAAACCTGTTGTCTAGGAAGAACTTATCCCCTGGAAAACTAACAGTGAATGCAATGTGCTATTATCCGATTATGTACTAGCATCATTTACTAATGGAGGCTAACTGTGAACTGAAAAGATTAGAAGCTGCTTCAATAGCAACATAGGTTGTGGAAGAAAACCAACAGAGAGACTCGAAGTCTTGAATTACCCTTCGAAAACTATCCTTGAAATCAAAGTTCTGTAGTCCCGCTGTTTGAAATGAACGTTTCTCACTGAAGACTATCCGAGAATACAATGTTCTGTAATTTCATTACAGACAACATTCCAATGGTAATCTAAGATTGTTTTCAATGTTCCATCAGAAGTTATGTGCTCAGAACATTTCCTATTGAAAACGAAGATGAATTCTAAGGTCTACAACTGTGTGATTACGGAGAATGTGTCCTGTTGAAAACTGTGTACAATAAACAATTCTCTTTCAAAAGTAGGAGCGAATTCAACGTTCTATGAACATATTGTGTAGGAAGGTCAATTCCCTTTTTAAAGTAAGCGTAATTGACAGTTTCATTCACCGGTTATCTGGTAGGATCAGTTGGTATTGAAAAATCAAAAGGAATTCAAAGAGTAAGACATCTTGGATTCTTTCGTTTTTCATTGAACTCATTGTGAATGTCATGTGGTTCTGTCCTGTTCTCTACTGTAAAGCAATCCGCTATCCTAACTAAGCCTGTTTTCAATGTTGCATAGTCCTGTTTCCTAAGTGAACATTTCTCAATGAATAGTAACGTTCAATTCAACGTTCCGTAAACCTGTTGTCTAGGAAGAACTTATCCCCTGGAAAACTAACAGTGAACGCAATGTGCTGTTAGCCGATTATGTACTAGCATCATTTACTAATGAAAGCTAACTGTGAACTGAAAAGCATAGAATATGCTATAATAACAATATAGATTGTGCAAGAAAACTAACAGAGAAAGTCGAGTTCTGTAATTCAATTGTGTATAACATTGAATTACCCTTTGAAATCTATCCTTGAATCAAACTTTTGTAGTCCCGCTGTTAGAAATGAACGTTTCTCACTGAAGACTAACTGCGAATACAATGTTTTGTAATTTTGTTACAGACAACATTCCAATGGTAATCTAAGAATGTTCTCAAAGTTCAATCAGAAGTTATATGCTCAGAACATTTCCTATTGAAAATGAAGATGAATTCAAAGAGCCAGAACTGTGTGAATACTGAAAATGTTTCCTGTTGAAAACTGTGTACAATAAACAATTCTCTTTCAAAAGTAGGAGCGAATTCAACGTTCTATGATCGTATTGTGTAGAAAGCTCAATTCCCTTCTTAAAGTAAGCGTAATTGACAGTTTCATTCACCGGTTATGTGGTAGGATCAGTTGGTATTGAAAAATCCCAAGGAATTCAAAGAGTAGGACATGTTGGATTCTTTCGTTTCTCATTAAAAACTCATCGTGAATGTCATTTTCTTCTGTCCTGTTCTCTACTGTAAAGCCATCTGCTTTCCTAAGTAAGCCTGTATTCAATGTTGCATAGTCCTTTTTTCTAAGTGAACATTTCTCAATGAATAGTAACGTTCAATTCAACGTTCCGTAAACCTGTTGTCTAGGAAGAACTTATCCCCTGGAAAACTAACAGTGAATGCAATGTGCTGTTAGCCAATTATGTACTAGCATCATTTACTAATGAAAGCTAACTGTGAACTGAAAAGATTAGAAGCTTCTTCAATAACAACATAGGTTGTGGAAGAAAACTAACAGGGAGAGTCGAGTTCTTGAATAACCCTTCGAAATCTATCCTTGAAATCAAAGTTTTGTAGTCCCGCTGTTTGAAATGAACATTTCTCACTGAAGACTAACCGCGAATACAATGTTCTGTAATTTCATTGCAGACAACATTCCAATGGTAAGCTAAGATAGTTATCAAAGTTCCATCAGAAGTTATATGCTCGGAACATTTCCTATTGAAAGCGAAGATGAATTCAAAGGGCCAGACCTGTGTGAATATGGAGAATGTTTCCTGTTGAAAACTGGGTACAATAAAAAATTCTCTTTCCAAAGTAGGAGCGACTTCAACGTTCTATGATCGTATTGTGTAGGAAGCTCAATTCCCTTCCTAAAGTAAGCGTAATTGACAGTTTCATCCACTGGTTATCTGGTAGGATCAGTTGGTATTGAAAAATCCCAAGGAATTCAAAGACTAGGACATATTTAATTCTTTCGTTTCTCATTGAAAACTGATCGTGAATGTCATGTTGTTCTGTCCTGATCTCTAGTGTAAAGCAATCCTCTTTCCTAACTATGCCTGTATTCAATGTTGCATAGTCCTGTTTTCTAAGTGAACATTTCTCAATAAATAGTAACGTTCAATTCAACGTTCCGTAAACCTGTTGTCTAGGAAGAACTGATCCCCTGGAAAACTAACAGTGAATGCAATGTGCTATTAGCCGATTATGTACCAGCATCATTTACTTATGAAAGCTAACTGTGAACTGAAAAGCTTAGAAGCTGCTATAATAATAACATAGATTGTGTAAGAAAACTAACAGAGAAAGTCGAGTTCTGTAATTCAATTGTGTATAACATTGAATTACCCTTTGAAATCTATCCTTGAAATCAAAGTTCTGTAGTCCCGCTGTTAGAAATGAACGTTTCTCACTGAAGACTAACCGCGAATACAATGTTTTCTAATTTCATTACACACAACATTCCAATGGTAATCTAAGATTGTTTTCAATGTTCGATCAGAAGTTAAATGCTCGGAACATTTCCTATTGAAAATGAAGATGAATTCAAAGAGCTAGACCTGTGTGAATACTGAGAATGTTTCCTGTTGAAAACTGTGTACAATACACAATTCTCTTTCTAAAGTAGGAGCGAATTCAATGTTCCATGATCGTATTGAGTAGGAAGCTCAATTCCCTTCTTAGAGTAAGCGTAATTGACAGTTTCCTTCACCGGTTGTCTGGTAGGATCAGTCGGTATTGAAAAATCCCAAGGAATTCAAAGAGTAGGACATCTTGGATTCTTTCGTTTCTCATTGAAAACTCATCGTGAATGTCATGTTGTTCTGTCCTCTTCTCTACTGTAAAGCAATCCGCTTTCCTATCTAAGCCTGTATTCAATGTTGCATAGTCCTGTTTCTTTAGTGAACATTTCTCAATGAATAGTAACTTTCAATTCAATGTTCCATAAACCTGTTGTCTAGGAAGAACTTATCCCCTGGAAAACTAACAGTGAATGCATTGTGCTATTAGCCGATTATGTACTAGCATCATTTACTAATGAAAGCTAACTGTGAACTGAATGGATTACAAGCTGCTTCACTAACAACATAGATTGTGCAAGAAAAGTAACAGAGAAAGTCGAGTTCTGTAATTCAATTGTGTATAACATTGAATTACCCTTTGAAATCTATCCTTGAAATCAAAGTTCTGTATTCCCGCTGTTTGAAATGAACGTTTCTAACTGAAGACTAACCACGAATGCAATGTTTTGTAATTTGATTACAGACCACATTCCAATGGTAATCTACGATTGTTTTCAAAGTTCCATCAGAAGTTATATGCTCGGAACATTTCCTATTGAAAACGAAGGTGAATTCAAAGGGCTAGAACTGTGTGAATATGGAGAAAGTTTCCTGTTGAAAACGGTGTACAATAAACAATTCTATTTCAAAAGTAGGAGCGAATTCAATGTTCTATGATCGTATTGTGTAGAAAGCTCAATTCCCTTCTTTTTTTTTTTTTTTTTTTTAGCAGAGATTATGGTTTATTCAATGTGTACCCATTGCACCATGCACAATACCTACAAAGTAATAAGTTATCAACATATACTTTGGAGGAATCATCTATTTTATGGCCACAACACATTATTTGCTTCTTAATTCTTTGTTAACACAATTTTTCCATAGTGTGATAAGTGCAATGAAACAGGAAAAAACAAAAAGTTGTAAAAAGGACACATAATTTAGCCTAAGATGAGTGGGATAAAGGGAAGTGGTATATGGATAATGTATTAATTCAAACTTAGACTATGGTAATAGAAATAGAGAAGAAAGGAAACAGAGTATGTGAAGCTTCTGAAGTGAGTGTGGTTCTATTTTGTATTACCAAATTACACTCCACCATTATTTTATTCAACAGAGTAAATTTGATTATTCAATAAATGCCAGTGGTTTGGAAAAAAAAAGATAAAGCCAAACCTCAGAAATAGTTGAAGGAACAGGAAAAGTTTAGGCAAGATAAGGGAGAACTGTGAGAAATTTGAGAATTTTCTTTAAATATTTGAAGGGTTATATGATGGATTGAGTTGTATTTCTCCTCCAAAATAAGTTGAAGCTCTATCCCTTCAAATATATGAATGTGACCTAATTTCAGAATAAAGTCTTTACAGATATGATTAGTTAATATGAGGTCATATTCAGTAGAGTGGGCCCTTACTCAAATAGGTCTGCCGTCCTTATGAAAAAAGGGAAATTTGGACACAGATGAAGGCAGAGGCTGGAATTGTAATGCCACAAGCCAAAGAAAAAGTTATTTCCACAGCTAGAAGAATTAGGGAAAGATTCTCCCCTAGAGCCTTCAGAGGGAGCATAAGGCTGTCAGCACCTTGATCTCAAAATTCTAACTATGAGAGCTGTGAGAGAATAAATTTCTGTTATTTTAAGCCACATAGTTTTTCTTATTTTGTTATGGCCACAGGAAACTAATACAAGCCGAGGGAATGAGCAGATTTGTTCTCTGTAAAACCCAGCGTGTATGAGATATAGGAAGACAGAAGTACTTCTTTATATTGAAGGAATACTTCTTAGTCTCTGTCCAAAGATTAAAATGAGCTGCCATGGGAGCTACCACTGGTGGTCTATATGTTTGTTTGGCAGAAATTTTGGTTTGGCAGAAATTGTAGTGATAGTATAGTAACAGTAAAAGAACTGTCACTTGTATCATGATGTGAGCAAGCACTTTCAAAAAGATGTGTTGACACAATTGAGGATTTTTGAATCTGATTGGATATTGATCACATTAAAGAATTCATTGTAGCCAGGCGTGGTGGTGCACACCATTAATCCCAGCACTTGGGAGGCAGAGGTAGGAGGATCACTGTGAACTCAAGGCCACCCTGAGACTACATAGTCAATTCCAGGTCAGCCTGAGCTGGAGTGGAACACTACATTGAAAAACAAACAAACAAAAAAAGAACTCATTATAATTTTAGCTGAACAAAATAGCATAATGATTCTCATAAAAGAGGGAAAACAAGGAAGAGTATAGACACTTTATCTTTTAGAACTTTACACTTCAGTGTTCAAGGAAGAAAATGTGTTGGCCTAGGATTTATTTCAAAATACTTCAGAGGAAGAGAATAAGATATACATTGGTATGCAGATCAAACAAAACTGGTCATGTCTTGGTAGTTTTTGGAACTAGATGAGGGATAGATAGCAAATTTATACCATTCTCTCTACTTTGTACATGTCTGGGATTTTCATAATGAAACATTGAAACAAATCTACCTGTTACCATATACTGAACATCTACCGTGATTCAGGAACATGCTGTGTTTTTTTTTTTTTAATTTAATTTATTAGTTTTCTTTTCAGTAAATACAGGCAGTTTGGTACCATTATTTAGGCTCATCTGTGATCTACCCCCTCCCATTAGACCCTCCTTATTATTGAAAATGGGTCGTGCATTGTGGAGTTAGCCCCCAGTTATTAGTATGATAAATGTCTCTGAAAATCATGACCCAACATGAAACTCTGACATTCTTTCCACCCCCTCTTCCGCAAGATTTCCCTGAGCCATGTTGGGTTCATTTTTGGTCTGCTTCAGTGCTGAGGTGTTGGGGGCCCCTGAGGCTCTGGCTCTCTGATTTGGTAGGAGTTGAGTTTTCTCTGCATTGATCTTCCCCTTTGTGCTGGTATACAGTTCACAGGAAAACATCACCCTTGCTTATTTCGCCAGTTGTCCTTAGTTTCAGTTGGGCCCCTTCTGAGGTATGTTGGGGCAGCTCTCTTCTTAGGATCTGCATCTATCTGGAAAAGAGAAGCAGATTCTCCAACGGAGAGTGAGTTAGCACCCAGAAAATTGAGATAACACTTACTTTTTTGATAGACAGTTTGATAGGTGTAGGCCCTCTTATACCCCGTGATTGATGGTAGCTTGATATTGTAGAGTGGGCTTGTGTTTGGGTATGGTTCTGACTTGTTTCCCAGCTCCAGCTAAGGGTCTAGTACCACTGAGTGGATCAGTTAGCCAAATCAAGAGCAATTGATTCCTCACCATGGCTGTGTACCACTATTGCACTTGTGTGGGCATCACATCCGGTTAATTGTTGCTACTTAGGTTAAACAATGTGTTGCTTGGACAGATCTTGGTCACTTCCCCCAGTCGCCTATGTAGCGCCTTCTGGCACTAGACACGCTGACTGTCTGGGGACTGCCTCTCTCCTGGCTTCCAGCCATGTCATTCCATTTTACGTGTCAGCTGCGTATGGAGTCTTCAGCAATAGGGTCTTACCACTGGCCTTTGGTGGGTCATCAATTACTCTGACAGAAGTCTGTCATTGTTTTGGGAAACCTTGTAGGTTGCTCTGATCAAAAGCTCATTGTGGATTGTAGGCCCAAGCTGGAAGTGGGGGTTACAGGTCAGTGTCCACTAAGAAATTGAGGAAAAAGATAACTAATATACAAGAGTTAGAGAGGAGAGAGATAGAGGGGAGAGGGGGAGAGGGAGGGAAGGAAGATGTAGGAGATTTAGGTCAGTCTTGATCCTACCCTCTCCAGTGTCTTGTGGTTCAGGTGTTTCCTGTAATGGACTAGTGAAGGTTCAGTCATTTGGTCTGTCTTTTAGGAAGTAGAATTTTATGGTACCATTGCCGTTTGGGTCCGGATTACTGTTTTCCACCCTTTGATTCCCTCCCGGCCCACCCATCCATCTTATTGTCTAGTCCATGAGGTACTTGCTGGGTATGTAAGGCATCTTGGGCAAATTCAGGTTAGGTGTTGCAGATGAGTGAGACTATGTGTCGATTTTTTTTCTGTGATTGGGTAAGTTCGCTGAGAATGATCTGTTCCAGGTTCAACCATTTTTCCTCAAATTTCTTTATGTCGTTTTTTCTTACTGCTGTGTAGAATTCCATTGTGTAGATATACCACATCTTTGTTATCCATTCTTCTAATGATGGACATCTGGGTTGATTACGAATTGAGCTGCTACAAACATGGTTGAGCAAATCTCTCTGGCTTTTGGTTTGAAGGTTTTAGGGTACATGCCCAGTAATGGTATAACTGGGTCTGTTGGTATTTCTATAGTCAGCTTTTTCAGGAGTCTCCATATTGCTTTCCAAAGTGGTTGTACCATCCTGCATTCCCACCAACAGTGAATGAGTGTCCCTGCTTCTCCACATCCTCGCCAGCATTTATTTTCATTTGACCTTTTGATGTTGGCTATCCTTATTGGGTAAGGTGGAATCTCATAGTTGTTTTAATTTGCATTTCTCTGATGATTAGGGATGATGAACATTTTCTTAGGTGTGTGTTTGCCAGTTGTATCTCTTCCTTTGTGAATTGCCTGTTTAACTCTGTGCCCCATTTTGTGAGTGGGGTATTTGTCTACTTATTGTTTAGACTTTTGAGTTCTTTGTAAATTCTAGAGATAAGGCCTCTATCAGTTGGATAACCTGCAAATATTTTCTCCCACTCTGTGGGTATTCTATTGGCTTTGTTTATTATATGCTTATCTGTAAAGAAACTCTTCAGCTTCATATGATCCCAATGGTTGAGTGACTGTTTAAGAACTTGAGCCTCTGGGGTTTTATTCAGGAAGTCTTTTGCCATTCCTGTATCATGGAAAGTACTTCCTAAATTTTCTTCCAGTAGTTTTCGAGTTTCTGGTCTTATGTTGAGGTCTTTGATCCATTTGGATTTGAGTGTTGTGCATGGTGAAATGTGTGGATCAAGTTTTAGTTTCCTGCATGTGGTTATCCAGTTTGTCCAGCACCATTTGTTGAAGATGCTATCTTTCTTCCAGTCTATATTGTTTGGGCCTTTGTCGAATATCAAGTAGCTATAGTTGCTTGGCCCAAAATCCGGGTCCTCAAGTCTATTCCATTGGTCTATACTCCTGTTTTTATGCCAGTACCATGCTGTTTTTATTACTATGGCTTTGTAGTATAACTTTATATCGGGTATGGTGATGCCACCAGAGGTATTTCTTTTGCTGAGGATATGTTTGGATATGCGAGGCCTTCTGCCTTTCCATATGAAATTTGAGATCATTTTTTCTATGTCTGTGAAGAACATTGTAGGGATTTTAATTGGAATTGCGTTAAATCTATATATTGCCTTTGGTAGGATTGTCATCTTCACAATGTTAATTCTGCCTATCCAGGAGCATGGGAGGTCTTTCCATCGTTTCAAGTCCTCCTCAATTTCTTTTTTGAGAGTTTTTATATTTTCGTTGTATAGATCTTTTACTTCCTTGGTTAACGTTATTCCAAGGTATATTATTTTATTTTTTGCTATTGAAAATGGGACTATGTCCTTTATTTCTTTTTCTGTGTCTGTCATTTGCATATAGAAATGCTTCCGATTTTTGTGCGTTGATTTTGTATCCTGCTACTTTGCTTTAGGAGTTAATCACCTTCAGGAGTTTTGAGATGGAGTCTCTCGGGTCTCTTACATATACAATCATGTCATCAGCGAATAGAGCTAACTTAACTTCTTCCTTTCCAAATTGTATCACTTTTATTTCCTTCTCCTGCCTTATTGCTTTGGCTAGGACTTCCAGAACTATATTGAAAAGCAGAGGTGAGAGAGGACATCCCTGTCTTGTTCCTAATCTCAATGGGAATTCCTCCAGTCTCTCTCCATTAAGAATTATTTGGGCCTTTGGAGCTTTGTATATTGCCTTTATTATATTAAGATGTGAACCGGCCTTGCCGATTCTCTCCAATGTTTTGATCATGAAGTGATGTTGTATCTTGTTGAAGGCCTTCACTGCATCTATTGAAATGATCATGAGATTTTTATGTTTAAGCTTGTTTATGTGGTGTATTACATTGACAGATTTTCGTATGTTGAACCACCCTTGTGTTCCTGGGATAAATCCCACTTGGTCAAGGTGGACAATGATTTTGATGTGTTGTTGGATTCGGTTTGCGAGAATTTTGTTGAGGATCTTTGCGTCTATGTTCATTAGGGAAATAGGCCGATAGTTTTCTTTTCTTGTGGCGTCTCTGCCTGGTTTTGGGATTAGGGTGATACTAGCTTCATAGAAGGAGTTGGGTAGTTTTCCCTGTTCTTCAATTGTGTGGCACAGTTTTAGGAAGATTGGTTTGAGTTCTTCCATGAAGGTTTGATAAAATTCGGCTGGGAATCCATCTGGTCCCGGACTCTTCTTTTTTGGGAGGTTTTTTATTACTTATTCAATCTCCATGAGCGTGATGGGTTCATTGAGGTGGTTGATCTGCTCTGAGTTTAGCTTTGGTAGATGATATGCATCCAGGAATTTATTCATCTCCTACACTTTCCAGTTTTGTGGAGTAGAGGTTTTTGAAATAAGTCCTGATGATTCTGCCGATTTCACTGATGTCTGTTGTGATCTCTCCTTTTTCATTTTGAATTTTGTTAATTTGGAGTCTCTCCTTTTTTTTTCTTGATCAAATTGGCCAGAGGTTTGTCAATCTTGTTTATTTTTTCAAAGAACCAGCTCTTTGTTTTGTCAATTGCCTTAATTGTTTCCTTGGTTTCCAATTCATTAATTTCTGCTCTGATTTTAATTATTTCCTTCCTTCTGGAGCTCTTTGGGTTGGATTTTTCTTGTTTTTCCAATGCCTTTAGGTGGATGGTTAAGCTATTGATTTGGGATTTTTCTGTCTTTTTTATGAAGGCATTGAGTGCTATGAATTTTCCCCTGAGGACTGCCTTCATTGTGTCCCACAAGTTTTGGTATGATGTGTTCTCATTGTCATTCAATTCCAGGAATTTTGCAATTTCATTTTTTATTTCATCCACTATCCATTTATTGTTTAAGAGTGTGCTATTCAGTTTCCAGTTGCCGTTGGGGCTGTTGTTGGTTTTTTTGTTGTTGATTTCTAGGAATATAGCATTATGATCTGATATCATGCAGGGAATTATGTCGATTTTCCTAAATATGTGGAGGCTATCTTTGTGACCCCATATATGGTCTATTTTAGAGAATGTTCCATGGGCTGCTGAGAAGAATGTGTAGTCTGTGGATTTGGGGTGGAAAGTTCTGTAGATGTCTGTTAGGTCTAAGTGCTCTATGGTTTTGTTGAGCTCTCTTACTTCCCTGTTGAGCTTCTGTTTGGATGATCTGTCTATTACTGATAATGTTGTGTTAAAGTCCCCAGCTATGATGGTGTTGGTGGTTATTTCTGTTTTATTGTCAAGTATGTTTTGTTTTATGAACTGCGGTGCCCCTGTGTTTGGTGCATACAGATTTATGATTGTAATATCCTCTTGATGGATTGTTCCCTTTACAAGTAGGAAGTAGCCTTCTTTGTCTTTTTTGATTGTTTTTGGTTTGAAGTCAACTTTATCTGATATTAATATAGCTACACCTGCTTGTTTCTTATTCCCATTTGCTTGGAATATTGTTGTCCACCCTTTCACCCTGAGGAGGATTCTGTCTTTATTGGTAAGGTGGGTTTCTTGAAGGCAGCAGATTGAGGGGTCTAATTTTTTGATCCACCCTGTTAGCCTGTGTCTTTTGATGGGTGAATTAAGGCCATTAATGTTTAGGGTGATGACTGTGAGATTTGATTTGATCCCTGTCATTTTGTGGTGGTAGAGGTGTGTTGGCATTTCCATGGAATTTTTTTTTTTTTTTTTTCTATCTACTCTAGGTTTGGTTGCTGTGATCTTCTTGTAGGCATTTGTGTTTGGTTATTTGTTTCTTCTCTGTGGAGAATTTCCTGGAGTAATTTCTGTAGGTTTGGTTTTGTGTTCATATAATTGTAAAGCTGAGTTTTATCATGGAAAGTTTTCCTTTCACCATCTATTATAAGGGAGACTTTTGCTGGGTAGAGTAGTTTAGGTTGAAAGCCATAGTTTCTTAGATTTTGGAGAGTATCATTCCAGGCCCTTCTAGCTTTCAGGGTTTCCATTGAGAAGTCTGAAGTAATTCTGATGGGGTTTCCTTTGAAAGTGGTGTGCTGTTTTTCCCTAGCTGCTTTTATGATTTTTTCCTTGGTGTCAATGTTTAGAGTCTTAATGATAATATGCCTTGGGGAGTTTCTCCTTTGGTCTAGTAGGTTAGGAGTTCTGTTTGCTTCTTGAATCTTGATGGGCCTTTCTTTTAAGAGACGGGGGAAGTTTTCTTCAATTATTGTTTTAAATAAGTTCTCCATGCCTTTGGTCTGAAATTCTTCTCCTTCTGGTATTCCAATGATTCTGATATTAGGACGTTTAAGTGTATCCCACAATTCTCTCATGTTCTGTTCACAGGAACTTTTGAACTTACTGAAATTTTTGGACTCTCGAACTGTTTCTTCCATCCTGTCTTCCAGATCAGAATTTCTATCTTCCACTTCGCTGACTCTATTCTTGAGAGCCTCTAGTGAGTTTTGGACTTGTTCAATTAAGTTTGCATTTTCTACTACTTTCCTATGTATCACTTCCATCGCTTTGTCCAGCTCCCTTTTTGTCTCATTTTCTGATTTTCTTGATGATTCTTGGAAATCATCCTTGCATTTCTTTATGTTTTCATTTAGTGTGGCCAGCTGATTTTTAAGGTCCTCTTTTTTTTCATTCTCCCTCAACTCTCTTAGCTCTCTTTGAATTCCTTCCAGTGTCTTATCATATTGCTCTAGCTTAGTGATGGTAGCATCCATACGATTATCGGTCCTTTGTAGCTTTCCTGTCAGATCTAGCAGTAGTTTGGTCAGGGTTGCATTGTTCATTGCTTCCACTTGATGTTCTGATCCTAAACACTCTTCTATGTTTTGGTTTGTTGTGATCCTTGTTGGACTGGGTGATCTGTCTGGATTTTCTTCCATTTTATTTTTTGTGTTATTTCTTTTGCGCTGTGGTCTACCCATGTCAGTGTATGGGCAGGTAGGTGGGTGGAGCAGCCTGGGATCTAGCTTAATGCAAATCCAAGGCAGCCTGGGGCAGTTGTAAGCAGCCTGGGTTTTTGCTCACTCTTGCCAAAGCCGCCTACCTATAGCCTGACAGGGGCACCAAAGTTGCCTGAATTCTCACCCAGTAATGCACCTAAGCTGCCTGCCTTTGAGCTTGAAAAGGGACTGAGGTAGCAAGCCTTGAAGCTGCCTAGATTCTGGCTGGGTACACTGGGGTCTATAAACAGTCTGTGCTCTTCTGCCTCAGGGGAGTGGGGAAAGGGTGGTGATGTACAGGTAGGGGATGGCACCTGCGCTGGCGCTAGTGACTCAGTGTGGACTTATGTGGCTCTTGCTGTGTGACTGGGGCAACTGCACGTGCAATTGTAGTGCAGAGGCAGATGATGTGGGTATGGAATCAGGACACAGCAGAAACTGACCGGTGGCAAGTGATGTGAGAACAGCACTGAGTGAGAGGAGGGGGGGCAGCTAGGAGTGTGAGGCGCTGTGGGATACCGTGGGGTGCTCTGGACTCGCAGGAGGGGAGGGGGCGGATCGCGTGGGGGAGGGGGAGAGGGGGTCCAGGGGGTCGCGGGTAGCGCAAGGGGCGTAGAGCACGCTGAGGTAAGATGGAGTGCTGGATGCTGTGGGTAGCTGCGGGGCAGTCTGGATGCACGGCGGGAGTGGGGTGCACGGGGGGGCTCGAGGAGCGTGGGGGTGGGGCTCGGGGAGTCTCGGGGCACGCAGGGGGATCGGGGCACACCTGGGCGCCTGGGCGCTGGACGCTGCGGGGCGCATTGCGCGCCCCTGTCGCGTGTGGGTAGGGAGCTTTGGGAGTGCTGGGGGGGAGGCAAGGGCGGGGCGCGCGGGGGAGGGCTCGAGGCACGTGGGGGTGGTGCGTTGGGGTCTCAGGGCGCGCGGGGGGCGCGAGGGTGCGGGGCACGCCTGGGCGCCCAGGGCGCGGGGCGCTTGGGGCGGGCTTGCTGTGTGTGGATAGAGAGCACGGAACGCGCGGGGGGTGGGGCGCGCGGGAGGGTGGGACGGGCGTGGGGTGGGGCGCAGGGGTCTTGGGCGCCTGGGGGCGAGGGGCAGGCATGGGTGCCTGGAGCGCGGGAAGCGTTGGTTCGCTTGGGCAGCGTCTGCCGTGTGTGGATAGGGAGCGTGGGGTGCGTTGGGTGGGAGGGGCGTGCTGGGGAGGTGAGGGGGTTGTGGCGGGTGTGGGGCACGGGGGTTGGGTGTGCTGGGCCGCCGGGGCGCGTGGGGCTTGGTGTGCACGGGGGGCCGGGCCGCTGGGAGCGGGGCCACGCCCGATGCAGTTATTCGCGGCGGGCGGGGTGGCGGGGCGTGGATCGCGGGGGTGTGTGCTTCCCTCTTTTATCCCAATCTGTGCCCTCCCTCTTCAGCAAGTTCCTAATTTCCCTTGAATACTTGCCTTTTTTTCCCTCGTTGTTTATAGTGCACCTAGGCGGTCGCCATCTTGACCTCAATTCCCTTCTTAAAGTAAGCGCAATTGACAGTTTCATTCACTGGTTATCTGGTAGGATCAGTGGCTATTGAAAAATCCCCAGGAATTCAAAGAGTAGGACATCTTGGATTCTTCCGTTTCTTATTGAAAACTCATCGTGAATGTCATGTTGTTCTGTTCTGTTCTCTATTGTACAGCAACCTGCTTTCCTAAATAAGCCTGTATTCAATGTTGCATAGTCCTGTTTTAGACGGGAACATTTCTCAATGAATAGTAACGTTCAATTCAACGTTCCGTAAACCTGTTGTCTAGGAAGAACTTATCCCCTGGAAAAATAACAGTGAATGCAATGTGCTATTAGCCGATTATGTACTAGCATCATTTACTAATGAAAGCTAACTCTGACTGAAAAGATTAGAAGCTGCTTCAATAACAACATAGATTGTGGAAGAAAACTAACGGAGAGTCAAGTTCTTGAATTACCCTTTGAAATCTATCCTTGAAATCAAAGTTCTGTAGTCCTGCTGTTTGAAATGAACGTTTCTCACTGAAGACTAACCACGAATACAATGTTTTGTAATTTCATTGCAGACCACATTCCAATGGTAATCTACGATTGTTTTCAAAGTTCCATCAGAAGTTATATGCTCGGAACATTTCCTATTGAAAACGAAGATGAATATAAACGGCTAGAACTGTGTGAATATGGAGAAAGTTTCCTTTTGAAAACTGTGTACAATAAACAATTCTCTTTCAAAAGTAGGAGCGATTCAACGTTCTATGATCGTATTGTGTAGGAAGTTCAATTCCCTTCATAAAGTATGTGTAATTGACAGTTGCATTCACCCGTTATCTGGTAAGATCAGTTGCTATTGAAAAATCACAAGGAATCAAAGAGTAGCACATCTTGGATTCTTTCGTTTCTCACTGAAAACTCATCATGAATGTCATGTTGTTCTATCCTGTTCTCTACTGTAAAGCAATCCGCTTTCCTATCTAAGCCTGTATTCAATGTTGCATAGTCCTGTTTTCTAAGTGAACATTTCTCAACGAATAGTAACGTTCAATTCAACGTTCCGTAAACCTGTTGTCTAGGAAGAACTGATCCCTGGGAAAACTAACAGTGAATGCAATGTGCTATTACCCGATTATGTACTAGCATCATTTACTAATGAAACCTAACTGTGAACTGAAAAGTTTAGAAGCTGCTTCAATAACAACATAGTTTGTGCAAGAAAACTAACACAGAGAGTCGAGTTCTTGAATTACCCTGTGAAATCTATCCTTCAAATCAAAGTTGTGTAGTCCCGCTGTTTGAAATGAACGTTTCTCACTGAACACTAACCGCGAACACAATGTTCTGTAATTCATTACAGACAACATTCCAATGGTAATCTAGGATTGTTGTCAAAGTTCCATCAGAAGTTATATGCTTGGAACATTTCCAATTGAAAGCGAAGATGAATTCCAAGGGCTAGAACTGTGTGAATATGGAGAATGTTTCCTGTTGAAAACTGTGTAGAATAAACAATTCTCTTTCAAAAGTAGGAGTGAATTCAACGTTCTATGATCGTTTTGTGTAGGAAGGTCATTTTCCTTTTTAAAGTAAGCTTAGTTGACAGTTTCATTCACCGGTTATCTGGTAGGATCAGTAGGTATTGAAAATTCCCAAGGAATTCAAAGGGTAGGACCTCTTGGATTCTTTCGTTTCTCATTGAAAGCTCATCGTGAATGTCATGTTGTTCTGTCCTGTTCACGACTGTAAAGCAATCCGCTTCCTAACTAAGCCTGTATGCAATGTTGCATAGTCCTTTTTTCTTAGTGAACATTTCTCAATGAATACTAACGTTCAATTCTACATTCCATAAACCTGTTTTCGAGGAAGAACTTATCCACTGGAAAAGTAACAGTGAATGCAATGTGCTATTAGCTGATTATGTACTAGCATCATTTACTAATGAAAGCTAAGTGTGAACTGAAAAGATTACAAGCTGTTTCAATAACAATATAGATTGTGCAACAAAACTAACAGAGAAAGTCGAGTTCTGTAATTCAATTGTGTATAACATTGCATTACCCTTTGAAATCTATCCTTGAATCAAAGTTCTGTAGTCCCGCTCTTAGAAATGAACCTTTCTCACTGAAAACCGCGAATACAATGTTTTGTAATTTCATTACAGACAACATTCCAATGGTAATCTAAGAATGTTCTCAAAGTTCGATCAGAAGTTATATGCTCGGAACATTTCCTATTGAAAATGAAGATGAATTCAAAGAGCCAGAACTCTGTGAATACTGAGAATGTTTCCTGTTGAAAACTGTGTACAATAAAAAATTCTCTTTCAAAAGTAGGAGCGAATTCAACGTTCTATGATCGTATTGTGTAGAAAGCTCAATTCCCTTCTTAAAGTAAGCGTAATTGACAGTTTCATTCACCGGTTATCTGGTAGGATCAGTTGGTATTGAAAAATCCCAAGGAATTCAAAGAGTAGGACATCTTGGATTCTTTCGTTTCTCACTGAAAACTCATCGTGAATGTCATGTTGTTCTGTCCGGTTCTCTACTGTAAAGCAATCCGCTTTCCTAACTAAGCCTGTATTCAATGTTGCATAGTCCTGTTTTCTAAGTGAACATATCTCAATGAATAGTAACGTTCAATTCAACGTTCCGTAAACCTGTTGTCTAGGAAGAACTTATCCCCTGGAAAACTGACAATGAGTGCAATGTGCTTTTAGCCGATTATGTACTAGCATCATTTACTAATGAAAGCTAACGCTGAAGTGAAAGATTAGAAGCTACTTCAATAACAACATAGGTTGTGGAAGAAAACTAACAGAGAGCGTCGAGTTCTTGAATTACCCTTCAAAAACTATCCTTGAAATCAAAGTTCTGTAGTCCCGCTGTTTGAAATGATCGTTTCTCACTGAAGACTAAATGCGAATACAATGTTCTGTAATTTCATTACAGACAATATTCCAATAGTAATCTAAGATCGTTTTCAAAGTTCCATCAGAAGTTATATGCTCGGAACATTTCCTATTGAAAACGAAGATGAATTCAAAGGGCTAGAACTGTGTGAATACTGAGAATGTTTCTTGTTGAAAACTGCGTACTATAAATAATTCTCTTTCAAAAGTAGGAGCGAATTCACCGTACTATGATCGTATTGTGTAGGAAGCTCAATTCCCTTCTTAAAGTAAGCGTAATTGACAGTTTCATTCACCGGTTGTCTGGTAGGATCAGTTGGTATTGAAAAATTCCAAGGAATTCAAAGGGTAGGACATCTTGGATTCTTCCGTTTCTCATTGAAAACTCATCGTGAATGTCATGTTGTTCTGTCCTCGTCTCTACGGTAAAGCAATCCGCTTTCCTAACTAAGCCTGTATTTAATGTTGCATAGTCCTGTTTTCTAAGTGAACATTTCCCAATGAATGCGAATGTTCAATTCAACCTTCTGTGAACCTGTTGTCTAGGAAGAACTTACCCCTTGAAAAATAAGAGTGAATGCAATGTGCTATTAGCCGGTTATGTACTAGCATCATTTACTAATGAAATTTAAACATGAACTGAAAAGATTAGAAGCTGCTTCAATACCAACTTAGTTTGTGCAAGAAAAGTAACAGAGAGGGTCGAGTTCTGTAATTTAATTGTGTATAATGTTCAATTGCCCTAAAAATCTATCCCTGAAGTAAACGTTCTGCTGTCCCGCTGTTTGAAATGGATGTTCCACACTGAAGACTAATAGCGAATTCAATGTTCTGTAATTTCTTTACAGACAACATTCCAATGGTAATCTAAGTTTGATTTCAAAGTTCTGTCAGAAGTATATGCTGGGAACGTTTCCTGTTGAAAACGAACATGAATTCAAAGGGCTAGAACAGTGTGAATAATGAGAATGCTTCCCGTTGAATACTGTGTACAATAAACAATTCTCTTTAAAAGTAGCAGCGAATTCAACGTTCTATGATCGTATTGTGTTGAAGCTCAATTCCCGTCTTAAAGAAAGCGTAATTGTCAGTGTTTTTCACCGGTTATCTGGTAGGATCAGTTGCTATTGAAAAATCCCAAGGAATTCAAAGAGTAGGACATCTTGGATTCTTTTGTTTGTCATTGAAAACTCATGGTGAATGTCATGTTCTCCTGTCCTGTTCTCTATTGTATAATAATCCACATTCTTAACTAAGCCTGTATTCAATGTTGCATAGTCCTGTTTTACAAGTGAACATTTCCGAATGAATACTAATGTTCAAGTCAACGTTCCGTAAACCCGTTGTCTAGGACGAACTTATCCCCTGAAAAACTAAGAGTGAAATCAATGTGCTATTAGCTGTTATATACAAGCATCGTTTACTAATGAAAATTAACCGTGAACTGAAAAGATGAGAAGCTGCTTCAATACCAACATAGGTTGTGGAAGAAAACTAACAGAGAAGTTCGGGTTCTGTTATTCAAGGAATTCAAAGAGTAGGACATCTTGGATTCTTTTGTTTCTCATTGTAAACGCATCGTGAATATCATGTTTTTCTGTCCTGTTCTCTACTGTACACTTATCACATTCCTAACTAAGCCTGTGTTCAATTCTGCGTTGTCCTGTTTTCTATGTGAACATTTCCCAATGAATAGTAATGTTCAATTCAACGTTCCATAAATCTGTTGTCTAAGAAGAACTTGTCCCCTGGGTAATTAAGAGAGGTTGCAATGTTGCTGCGGAGTGACTCTCGGGGAGATCAGGACCAAGGGAGAACAAGGGCGAAGGCTCCTTTTCCCTTCATAACTTACCCATCTGTCACCAAATTCATCATATTCTCCCTCATAGGGGAATGGAACTAAGTAGTTTCCAGCTCTAGGAATCCACCATCTGCCCTTGATCAAGTACTGAACATATCCCCCAGGAAGTTTCCTGGTGGGAATGCCTAAGTTTTGCAACTCCTTTTCTGCAGAACTGTCATGCTTCTTATGAACATTACCGATCAACATTTCTACTTTCATATTCTCAGGCTCAGTATCGTTCTCAAACATCATAAGCTGTTTTTGCTCTACACCATCAAAAAATTGTCCTAAAGTTAATTTTTTATTCTTAGTAGAGTTATGCATTCCCTCCATTGCCCTAATCATAGGAGGGACACATTCAATGCTTAGATTGTTTCTTGTACTCTGATTGCGTGCATGATTGCTAATAAGTGTTGAATTAGCTGTTCTTAGACAAACAGCTAGAAGGAAGCAGGAAAGAAATAAAGCACAGAAAATAGCCCACTGGCGCCAGCAATTAGGTCATCGTGACTTCTTATAGGCATCAGGAACCATGACAGTAGCTGACTGCCAAGGGGTCACTGGGGGCATCCCTCCGAGGAGTGCTGGCCCTCTGTCCTCAGCTCTCTACCAGTGTACAGGCATCTTTGCTACACAGGCGAGGTCGCCGTGGACATAGCAGTCTACTCTTGGAATTCCTCATGATTTTTCAATAGGAACTGATTCTACCAGATAACTGGTGAATGAAACGGTCAATTACGCTTAATTTAAGATGGGAATTGAGCTTCCTACACAATACGATCATAGAACGTTGAATTCGCTCCTACTTTTGAAAGAGAATTGTTTATTGTTCACTGTTTTCAATGGGAAACATTCTCAGTATTCACAGTTTTAGCCCTTTGATTTCATGTTCGTTTTCAACAGGAAATGTTCGCAGCATATATCCTCTGATAGAACTTTGAAATCAATTATAGATTACCATTGGAATTTTGTCTGCAATGAAATTACAGAACACTGAATTCACTGTTAGTCATCAGTGAGAAACGTTCATTTCAAACAGCGGGACTACAGGACTTTGAATTCAGGGATAGATTTCAAAGGGCAATTGAATATTATACACAACTGAATTACAGAACTCGAATTCTGTGGTAGTTTTCTTGCATAACCTACGTTGGTATTGAAGCAGCTTCTAATCATTTCACTTCATGGTTAGCTTTCATTAGTAACAGATGCTAGTTATAATCAGCTAATAGCACATTGCATTCACTCTTAGTTTTCCAGGGGTTAAGTTTTTCCTAGACAAAAGGTTTACGGAACAAGGAATTGAACATAACAATTCATTGGGAAATGTTCACTTAGAAAACAGGACTATGCAACATTGAATACAGGCATAGTTAGTAATGCGGATTTCTTTTCAGTAGACAACAGGACAGGAAAACATGACATTCACGGTGAGTGTTCAATGAGAAATGAAACAATACAAGATGTCCTATTCTTTGAATTCCTTGGCATTTTTCAATAACAACTGATCCTACCAGATAAACGGTGAATGAAACTGTCAATTACGCTTTCTTTAAGATGGGAATGAGCTTCCTAAACAATATGATCATGGAACATTGTATTCGCTCTAACTTTTGAAAGGGAATTGTTTTTTGTACACAGTTTACAATGGGAAACATTCTCAGTATTCACACAGTTCTAGCCCTTTGATTTCATGTTCGTTTTCTACAGGAAATGTTCTGAGCATATAACCTCTGATAGATCTTTGAAATGAATCATAGATTACCATTGGAATGGTGTCCATAATGAAATTACAGCACATTGAATTCGCTATTATTTTTCAGTTAAAAACGTTCATTTCAAACAGCAGGGCTACAGAACTTTGAATTCAGGGATAGATTTCAAAGGGCAATTGAATATTATACACAATTGAATTACAGAACTCAACCTTCTCTGTTAGTTTTCTTGCACAACCTAAGCTGGTATTGAAGCAGCTTCTAATCTTTTCAGTTCACGGTTAGTTTTCATTCATAAATGATGCTAGTACATAACCGGCTAATAGCGCATTGCATTCACTCTTAGTTTTCCAGGGGATAAGTTCTTCAAGACAACAGGTTTACGGAACGTTGAATTGAACATTACTACTCATTGGTGAATGTTCACTTAGAAAACAGGCTTAGTTAGGAAAGCAGATTTGTTTACAGTTGAGAACAGGACAGAACAACATGACATTCACGATGAGTTTACAATGAGAAACAGAAGAATCTGAGATGGCCCACTCTTTGTATTCCTTGTGATTTTTTCAATAGCAACTGGTTGTATCAGACAACTGGTAGATGAAACAGTCAATTCCGCTTACTTTAAGACGGGAATTGAGTTTCCTACATAAAACGACCATAGAATGTTGAATTAGCTCCTACATTTGAAAGACAATTGCTTATTGTCCATGGTTTTCAATAGGAAACATTCTCAGTATTCTCACAGTTTTAGACCTTTGATTTATGTTCGTTTTCACAGGAAATGTTCCCAGCATATGTCCTCTGATGGAACTTTGAAATGAATTCAAGGGCTAAACTGTGTGAATACTGAGAATGTTTCCCGTTGAAAACTGTGAACAATATACAATTCTCTTTCAAAAGTAGGAGCAAATTCAACGTTCTATGACCCTATTGTGTAGGAAGCTCAATTCATGTCTTAAACTTAGCGTAATTGACAGTTTCATTCACCAGCTATCTGGTAGGATCAGTTTCTATTGTAAAATCCCCAGGAATTCAAAGAGTAGGACATCTTGGATTCTTTCGTTTCTCATTGAAAACGCATCGTGAATGTCATGTTGTTCTGTCCTGTTCTCTACTGTGAATAAATCCGCTTTCCTAACTCAGCTTGTATTCAATGTTTTTCTGTCCTGTTCTGTACTGTGCACTTATCACATTCCTAACTAAGCCTGTGTTCAATTCTGCATTGTCCTGTTTGCTAAGTGAACATTGCCCAATGAATGGTAATGCTCAATTCAACTTTCCGTAAACCTGTTGTCTAGGAAGAACTTATCCCCTTGAATACTATGTGTGGATGCAATGTGCTATTAGCCAGTTATGTACTACAATCATTTACTAACGAAAGCTAACTGTGAACTGAAAAGATTAGAAGCTGCTTCAATACCAACATAGGTTGTGCAAGAAAACTAACAGAGAAAGTTGAGTTCTGTAATTCAGTTGTGTATAATATTCAATTGCCCTTTGACATCTATCCTTGAATTCAAAGTTCTGTAGTCCCTCTCTTTGAAATAAACGTTTATCACTGAGGACTAACAGCAAATTCAATGTTCTCTATTATCATTACAGGCAACATTCCAATGGTAATATAAGATTGATTTCAAAGTTCTATCAGAGGATATATGCTGGGAACTTTCCTGTTGTAAAGGAACATGAATTAAAAGGGCTAAAATTGTGAGAACACTGAGAATGTTTCCCATTGAAAACTGTGTAAAACAAACATTTCTCTTTCAAAACTAGGAGCGAATTCAATGTTCTATGATCACATTGTGTGGTAAGGTCAATTCCCATCTTAAAGTAAGTGTAATTGACAGTTTCATTCACCAGTTATCTGGTAGGATCAGTTGCTATTGAAAAATCCCCAGGAATTCAAAGAGTAGGACATCTTGGATTCTTTCGTTTCTCATTGAAAACGCATCGTGAATGTCATGTAGTTCTGTCCTGTTCTCTACTGTAAACAAATCAGATTTCCTAACGAAGCCTGTAATCAATGTTGCATAGTCCTGTTTTCTAAGTGAACATTTCCCAATGAATAATAATGTTCAATTCAACGTTCCGTAAACCTATTGTCTAGGAAGAACTTTTCCCCTGCAAAACTAAGAGTGAATGCAATGTGCAATTAGCCGGTTATGTCCCAGCATCATTTACTAATGAAAGTTAACCATAAACTGAAAAGATTAGAAGCGGCTTCAATACCAACATAGGTTATGCAAGAAAACTAACAGAGAAGGTCGAGTTCTGTAATTCAATTGTGTATAATATTCAATTGCCCTTTGAAATCTATCCTTGAATTCAAAGTTCTGTAGTCCTGCTGTTTGAAATGAATGTTTCTCACTGAAGACTAACAGTGAATTCAATGTTCTGTGATTTCATTACAGACAACATTCCAATGGTATTCTAAGATTGATTTCAAAGTTCTATTAGAGGTTATATGCTGGGAACATTTCCTGTTGTAAACGAACATGAATTCAAAGGGCTTGAACTGTGTGAATACTGAAAATGTTTCCCTTTGAAAAATGTGAAAAATAAACAATTCTCTTTGAAAAGTAAGAGTGAATTCAACTTTGTATCATCGTATTGTGAAGGAAGCTCAATTCCCGACTTAAAGAAAGCGTAATTGACAGTGTCATTCACCAGTTATCTTTTAGGAGCAGTTGCTATTGAAAAAATCCCAAGGAATTCAAAGACTAGGACATCTTGGATTCTTTCGTATCTCATTGAAAACTCATCATGAATGTCTAGTTTTTCTGTCCTGCTCTATACTATAAAATTATCCCATTCCTAACTAAGCCTGTATTCAATTCTGCATAGTCCTGTTTTCTCAGTGAACATTTCCCAATGAATAGTAATGTTCACTTCAACGTTCCGTAAACCTGTTGTCTACAAAGAATTTATCCCCTGGAAAACTAAGAGTGGATGCAATGCGCTATTAGCCGGTTATGTACTAGCACATTTACTAATGAACGCTTTCTATGAACTGAAAAGTTTAAAAGGTGCTTCAATACTAACACAGGTTGTGCAAGAAAACTAACAGAGAAAGTCGAGTTCTGTAATTCATTTGTGTATAACATTGAATTACCCTTTGAAATCAACCCTTGAAATCAATGATCTGTAGTCCCGCTGTTAGAAATGAATGTTGCTCACTGAAGACTAACCGTGAATACAATGTTTTGTAATTTCATTACAGACAACATTCCAATGGTAATCTAAGATTGTTTTCAATGTTCCATCAGAAGTTATTTGCTCAGAACGTTTCCTATTGAAAATGAAGATGAATTCAAAGAGCTAGAACTGTGTGAATACTGAGAATGTTTCCTGTTGAAAACTGTGTACAATAAACAATTCTCTTTCAAAAGTAGGAGCGACTTCAACGTTCTATGATCGTATTGTGTAGGAAGCTCAATTCCCTTATTAAAGTAAGCATAATTGACAGTTTCATTCACCGGTTATCTGGTAAGATCAGTTGCTATTGAAAAATCAAAAGGAATTCAAAGAGTAGGATATCTTGGATCCTTTCGTTTCTCATTGAAAACTCATCGTGAATGTCATGTTGTTCTGTCCTGTTCTCTACTGTAAAGCAATCCGCTTTCCTAACTAAGTCTGTATTCAATGTTGCATAGTCCTGTTTTCTAAGTGAACATTTCTCAATGAATAGTAACGTTCAATTCAACGTTCCGTAAACCTGTTGTCTAGGAAGAGCTGATCCCCTGGAAAACTAACAGTGAATGCAGTGTGCTATTAGCCGATTATGTACTAGCATCATTTACTAATGAAGGCTAACTGTGAACTGAAAAGCTTAGAAGCTGCTATCATAACAACATAGATTGTGCAAGAAAACTAACTGAGAAAGTCGAGTTCTGTAATTCAATTTGTAAAACATTGAATTACCGTTTGAAATCTATCATTGAAATCAAAGTTCTGTAGTCCCGCTGTTAGAAATAAACGTTTTTCACTGAAGACTAACCGCGAATACACTGTTTTGTAATTTCATTATAGACAACATTCCAATGGTAATCTAAGAGTGTTTTCAAAGTTGGATCAGAAGTTATATGCTCGGAACAATTCCTATTGAAAACGAAGATGAATTCAAAGAGCTAGAACTGTGTGAATAGTGAGAACGTTTCCTGTTGAAATTTGTGTAAAATAAACAATTCTCTTTCAAAATTAGGAGCGAATTCAATGTTCTATGATCGTATTGTGTAGGAAGCTCAATTACCTTCTTAGAGTAAGGGTAATTGACAGTTTCATTCACCGGTTATTTGGTAGGATCAGTTGGAATTGAAAAATCCCAAGGAATTCAAAGAGTTGGACATCTCGGATTCTTTTGTTTCTCATTGAAAACTCATCGTGAACGTCATGCTTTTCTGTCCTGTTCTCTACTGTAAAGCAATCCACTTTCTTAACTAAGCCTGTGTTGCAGTCCGGTTCGCATTGCTGGTAGAAATCACCCCACGAAGAGCAGCTTCTGGGAAAAAGAGGTTTATTTGGCTTACAGGCTCGAGGGGAAGCTCCACGATGGCATGGGAAAACGATGAGCAGAGGGTGGTCATCACCCCCTCGTGAACAGAAGATGGACCACAGCAACAGGACGGTGTGCCAAACACTGGGATGGTGAAACTGGCTATAAAGCCCATAAGCCCACCCCCAACAATACACTCCCTCCAGGAGGCAGTAATTACCAAATATCCATCAGCTGGGAACCTAGCATTCAGAACACCTCAGTTTATAGGGGACACCTGAATCAAACCACCACATTCCGCCCCTTGGCCCCCATAAACTGATATCCATACATGATGTAAAATACAATGTATCCAGTCTGACTTTAAAGTCCCCATAGTTTTTATCAATCCCAATGATGTTCATATATCCCCATAGTTCACGATCTTTTAACTGAGACATAATACCAAAATATAACCTCAAAAAACCCAGAATGGCACAGAATATTCCCACTGCAATAGATGGCATTGGGAATAGCAAAGAAACATTCAACCAATACAAGATTTAAAACAATCAGGGCAAACATCAAGCTCTGTAACTTCAACTCCAGCAACTCTAGCCAGTGACAAGTCACCAAGTCCGATAATTTTAACCTGCAACAAGTCTCTGGCATTCCAATTCCGCCACTCCAGCTAGGCTACTCACACTCCTGGGAAACTTCACCGGGGCCGGCAGCTTCTCGGCAGCCATCTCATGGTCCAGCATCTCCAGTGGGTCTCCAGTGCAAGCCACGGTTCATCCTCATTGACCCATGGGGTCTCTATGCAGGCCACCAGCGAACCCACTTCACACTGCCCATGGCCATTTCCAAAACACAAGACCATGTTACAAACTCAATGACCCTCTTTCCAGCATTTCTTATACTCCACGATACCTGGTAGGGTGCCTATTTGTTAATCCAGGGGGGAATAAAGCAGACTTTGAAGAACAGGACACTCCATGAGCACTCAGGCCCCTTCAAAAGAGTCGACATTCTTCTTGTTGCCCCAACGCAGGTCAGCTAGCCCAGTCTCAAAGGTTGTAATCTCTCAGTTGCAGCTGAAGGGGCAACAGTTCACCCAAAGATTGTCCTTTCTGTGCCATATCCCTCTGCACACACCAGTTCATTTCTACTCTAAGCAACCCTGCACAACTTCTCAGGACATGGGCAAAAGAGCAAGCTTCTCACACAAACTGCTAGCCCAGTCCAGGCACAGCTCTTTCTCACCCTCATAAGCCAAACCTCACAGTCCATAGTTCTTACTGCCTTCAGGTCTTTCATCTCTGACCAGGATAGACCATCAAGCTGTACTTACAGCACTGCAAGGCATCTCTTAGGACAAGGTTTCAACTCCTTCCACAGTCCTCTTGAAAATCAGCTTCAAAAGGCCAAAGCCACACAGTCGGATGTCTAGCAGCAACCCCACTCCTCGGTACCACTTTACTGTTGCAGTCCGGTTCGCATTGCTGGTAGAAATCACCCAACCAAGAGCAGCTTCTGGGAAAAAGAGGTTTATTTGGCTTACAGGCTCGAGGGGAAGTTCCACGATGGCAGGGGAAAACGATGGCATGAGCAGAGGGTGGACATCACCCCCTGGCCAACAGAAGATGTACCACAGCAACAGGAGGGTGTGCCAAACACTGGGATGGGGAAACTGGCTATAAAGCCCATAAGCCCACCCCTAACAATACACTCCCTCCAGGAGGCATTAAATCCCAAATATCCATCAGCTGGGAACCTAGCATTCAGAACACCTAAGTTTATGGGGGACACCTGAATCAAACCACCACAGCCTGTATTCAATGTTGCAAAGTCCTGTTTTCTAAGTAAACATTTCTCAATAAACAGTAACGTTCAATTCAATGTTCCGTAAACCTGTTGTCTAGGAAGAACTTATCTCCTGGAAAACTAACAGTGAATGCAATGTGCTATTAGCCGATCATGTACTAGCATCATTTACTAATGAAAGCTAACTGTGAAATGAAAAGATTAGAAGCTGTTTACATAACAACATAGATTGTGCAAGCAAACTAACAGAGTAAGTCGAGTTCTGAAATTCAATTGTGTATAACATTGAATTACTCTTTGAAATCTAATCTTGAAATCAAAGTTCTGTAGCCCTGCTGTTAGAAATGAACGTTTCTCACTGAAGACTAATTGCGAATACAATGTTTTGTAATTTCATTACGGACAACATTCCAATGGTAATCTAAGAGTGTTTTCAAAGTTCGATCAGAAGTTATATGCTCGGAACATTTCCTATTGAAATCGAACATGAATTCAAAGAGCTAGAACTGTGTGAATACTGAGAAAGTTTCCTGTTGAAAAGGGTGTACAATAAAAAATTCTCTTTCAAAACTAGGAGCGAATTCCATGTTCTATGATCGTATTGTGTAGGAAGGTCATTTTCCTTCTTAAAGTAAGCGGAATTGACAGGTTCATTCACCGGTTATCTGGTAGGATCAGTTGTTATTGAAAAATCCCAAGGAATTCAAAGAGTAGGACATCTTGGATTCTTTGGTTTCTCATAAATACTCATCGTGAATGTCATGTTGTTCTGTCCTGTTCTCTACTGTAAAGCAATCCGCTTTCCTAACTGAGCCTGTATTCAATGTTGCATAGTCCCGTTTTCTAAGTGAACATTTCTCAATGAATAGTAACGTTCACTTCAACGTTCCGTAAACCTGTTGTCTAGGAAGAACTTATGCCATTGAAAACTAACAGTGAATGCAATGTGCTATTAGCCGATTATGTACTAGCATCATTTACTAATGAAAGCTAACTGTGAACTGAAATGCTGAGAAGCTGCTACAATAACAACATAGATTGTGCAAGAAAACTAACAGAGAAATTCGAGTTCTGTAATTCAATTGTGTATAACATTGAATTACTCTTTGAAATCTAATCTTGAAATCAAAGTTCTGTAGTCCTGCTGTTTGAAATGAACGTTTCTCACTGAAGACTAACCGTGAATACAATCTTCTGTAATTTCATTACAAACACATTCCAATGGTAATCTAAGATTGTTTTCAAAGTTCGATCAGAAGTTATATGCTCAGAACATTTCCTATTGAAAACGAAGATGAATTCAAAGAGCTAGAACTGTGTGAATACTGAGAATGTTTCCTGTTGAAAACTGCGTACAATAAACAATTCTCTTTCAAAAGTAGGAGCGAATTCAACGTTCTATGATCGTATTGTGTAGGAAGCTCAATCCCGTCGTTAAGCAAGCGTAATTGACAGGTTCATTCACTGGTTATCTGGTAAGATCAGTTGCTATTGAAAAATCAAAAGGAATTCAAAGAGTAGGACATCTTGGATTCTTTCGTTTACCATTGAAAACTCATCGTGAATGTCATGTTGTTCTGTCCTGTTCTCTACTGTAAAGTAATCCGCTTTCCTAACTAAGCCTGTATTCAATGTTGCATAGTCCTGTTTTCTAAGTGAACATTTCTCAATGAATAGTAACGTTCACTTCAACGTTCCGTAAACCTGTTTTCTAGGAAGAACTTATGCCATTGAAAACTAACAGTGAATGCAATGTGCTATTAGCCGATTATGTACTAGCATCATTTACTAATGAAAGCTAACTCTGAACTGAAAAGATTACAAGCTGCTTCAATAACAACATAGATTGTGCAAGAAAACTAACAGAGAAAGTTGATTTCTGTAATTCACTTGTGTATAACATGGAATTGCCCTTTGAAATCTATCCTTGAAATCAAAGTTCTTTAGTCCCGCTGTTAGAAATGAACGTTTCTCGTTGAAGACTAACCGCGAATAAAATGTTCTGTAATTTCATTACAGACAACATTCCAATGGTAATCTAAGATTGTTTTCAAAGTTCGATCAGAAGTTATATGCTCAGAACACTTCCTATTGAAAATGAAGATGAATTCAAAGGGCTAGAACTGTGTGAATACTGAGAAAGTTTCTTGTTGAAAACTGTGTAAAATAAACAATTCTCTTTCAAAAGTAGGAGCGAATTCAACGTTCTATGATCGTATTGTGTAGGAAGCTCAATTCCATTCTTAAAGTAAGCGTAATTGACAGTTTCATTCTCCGGTTACCTGGTAGGATCAGTTGGTATTGAAAAATCCAAAGGAATTCAAAGAGTAGGACATCGTGGATTTTTCGTTTCTCATTGAAAACTAATCGTGAATGTCATGTTGTTCTGTCCTGTTCTCAACTGTAAAGCAACCCGCTTTCTGAACTAAGCCTGTATTCAATGTTGAATAGTCCTGTTTTCTAAGTGAACATTTCTCAATGAATAGTAACGTTCAATTCAACGTTCCATAAACCTGTTGCCTAAGAATAACTGATCCCCTGTAAAACTAACAGTAAATGCAATGTGCTATTAGCCGATTATGTACTAGCATCATTTACAAATGAAAGCTAACTGTGAACTGAAAAGATTACAAGCTGCTTCAATAACAACATAGATTCTGCAAGAAAACTAACAGAGAAAGTTGAGTTCTGTAATTCACTTGTGTATAACATTGAATTACCTTTTGAAATCTATCCCTGAAATCAAAGTTCTTTAGTCCCGCTGTTAGAAATGAACGTTTCTCATTGAAGACTGTCCGCCAATACAATGTTTTGTAATTTCCTTACATACAACATTCCAATGGTAATCTAAAATTGTTTACAAAGTCCGATCAGAAGGTATATCCTCAGAACATTTCCTATTGAAAACGAAGATGAATTCAAAGGACTAGAACTGTGTGAATACTGAGAATCTTTCCTGTTGAAAACTGTGTGCAATGAACAATTCTCTTTCAAAAGTGGAGCGAATTCAATGTTCTATGATCTTATTGTGTAGGAAGGTCAATTCCCTTCTTAAAGTAAGCGTAATTGACAGTTTCATTCACCGGTTATCTGGTAGGATCAGTTGGTATTGAAAAATCCCAAGGAATTCAAAGAGTAGGACATCTTGGAATCTTTCGTTTCTCATTGAAAACTGATCGTGAATGTCATGTTGTTCTGTCCTGTTCTCTACTGTAAAGCAATCCGCTTTCCTAACTAAGCCTGTATTCAATGTTGCATAGTCCTGTTTTCTAAGTGAACATTTCTCAATGAATTGTAGCGTTCAATTCAACGTTCCATAAACCTGTTTTCTTGGAAGAACTTATCCCCTGGACAACTAACAGTGAATGCAATGTGCTATTAGCCGATTATGTACTAGCATCATTTACTAATGAAAGCTAACTGTGAACTGAAGAGATTAGTAGCTGCTTCAATAACAACATAGGTTGTGCAAGAAAACTAACAGAGAGAGTCGAGTTCTTGAATTACCCTTTGAAATCTATCCTTGAAATCAAAGTTCTGTAGTCCCACTGTTTGAAATGAACGTTTCTCACGTAAGACTAACCGCGAATACAATGTTCTGTAATTTCCTTACAGACAACATTCCAATGGTAATCTAAGATTGTTGTCAAAGTTCCATCAGATGTTATATGCTCGGAACATTTCCTATTGAAAACGAAGATGAATTCAAATGGCTAGATCTGTGTGAATACGGAGAATGTTTACTGTTGAAAACTGTGTACAATAAACAATTCTCTTTCAAAAGTAGGAGCGAATTCAACGTTCAATGATCGTTTTGTGTAAGAAGCTTAATTCCCTTCTTAGTGTAAGCGTAATTGACAGTTTAATTCACCGGTTATCTGGTAGGATCAGTTGGTATGGAAAATCCCAAGGAATTCAAAGATTAAGACATCTTGGATTTTTTCGTTTCTCATTGAATACTCATCCTTAATGTCATGTTGTTCTGTCCTGTTCTCTACTGTAAAGCCAACCGATTTCCTAACTAAGCCTATATTCAATGTTGCATAGTCCTGTTTTCTAAGTGAACATTTCTCAATGAATTGTAACGTTCAATTACACGTTCCGTAAACCTGTTGTCTAGGAATAACTGATCCCCTGGAAAACTAACAGTGAATGCAATGTCCTATTAGCCGATTATGCACTAGCATCATTTACTAATGAAAGCTAGCTGTGAACTGAAAAAATTACAAGCTGCTTCAATAACAACATAGATTGTGCCAGAAAACTAACAGAGAAAGTCGAGTTTTGTAATTCAATTGTGTACAACATTGTATTACCTTTTGAAATCTATCCTTGAAATCAATGTTCCATAGTCACGCTGTTAGAAATGAACGTTTCTCACTGAAGACTAACCGCGAATACAATATTTTGTAATTTCCTTACAGACAACATTCCAATGGTAATCTAAGTTTGTTTTCAAGTTCTATCAGAAGTTATATGCTCGGAACATTTCCTATTGAAAACGAAGATGAATTCAAAGGGCTAGAACTGTGTGAATATGGAGAATGTTTCCTGTTGAAAACTGTACAATAAACAATTCTCTTTCAAAAGTAGGAGCGAATTCCACATTCTATGATCGTGTTGTGTAGGAAGCTCAATTCCCTTCTTAATGTAAACGTAATTGACAGGTTCATTCACCGGTTATCTGGTAAGATCAGTTGCTATTGAAAAATCAAAAGGAATTCAAAGAGCAGGACATCTTGGATTCTTTTGTTTCTCATTGAAAACTCATCGTGAATGTCATGTTGTTCTGTCCTGTTCTCTACTGTAAAGCAATCCGCTTTCCTAACTAAGCCTGTATTCAAAGTTGCATAGTCCTGTTTTTTAAGTGAACATTTCTCAATGAATAGTAACGTTCAATTCAACGTTCCATAAACCTGTTGTCTACGCAGAACTGATCCCCTGGAAAACTAACAGTGAATGCAATGTGCTATTAGCCGATTATGTACTAGCATCATATACTAATGAATGCTAACTGTGAACTGAAAAGCTTAGAAGCTGCTATAATAACAACATTGATTGTGCAAGAAAAGTAACAGAGAAAGTCGAGTTCTTAATTCAATCTGTAAAACATTGAATTAGCGTTTGAAATCTATCCTTGAAATCAAAGTTCCGTAGTCCCGCTGTTAGAAATGAACGTTTCTCACTGAAGACTAACCGCGAATACCATGTTTTGTAATTTCATTATAGACAACATTCCAATGGTAATCTAAGAGTGTTTTCAAAGTTCGATCAGAAGTTATAGGCTCGGGACCTTTCCTGTTTTAAACGAAGATGAATTCAAAGAGCTAGAACTGTGTGAATACTGAGAATGTTTCCTGTTGAAAACGGTGTACAATAAACAATTCTCTTTCAAATGTAGGATCGAAATCAATGCTCTATGATCGTATTGAGTAGGAAGCTCAATTCCCTTCTTAGAGTAAGCGTAATTGACAGTTTCATTCACCGGTTATCTGGTAGGATCAGTTGGTATTGAAAAATCCCAAAGAATTCTAGATTAGGACATCTTGGATTCTTTCATTTCTCATTGAAAACTCATCGTGAATGTCATGTTGTTCTGTCCTGTTCTCTACTGTAAAGCAATCCACTTTCTTAACTAAGCCTGTGTTGCAGTCCGTTTCGCATTGCTGGTAGAAATCACCAACCAAGAGCAGCTTCTGGGAAAAAGAGGTTTATTTGGCTTACAGGCTTGAAGGGAAGGTCCATCATGGCAGCGGAAAAATATGGCATGAGCAGAGGATGGACATCACCCCCTGGCCAACAGAAGATGGACCACAGCAACAGGAGGGTATGACAAACACTGGGATGGGGAAACTGGCTATAAAGCCCATAAGCCCACCCCCAACAATACACTCCTTCCAGGAGGCATTAATTCCCAAATATCCATCAGCTGGGAACCTAGCATTCAGAACACCTAACTTTATGGGGGACACCTGAATCAAACCACCACATTCCGCCCCTGGCCCCCATAAACTGATATCCACACATGATGTAAAATACAATGTATCCAGTCTGACTTTAAAGTCCCCATAGTTTTTATCAATCCCAATGATGTTCATATATCCCCATAGTTCAAGATCTTTTAACTGAGACATAATACCAAAATATAACCTCATAAAACCCAGAATGGCACAGAATATTCACACTGCAATAGATGGCATTGGGAATAGCAAAGAAATATTCAACCAATACAAGATTTAAAACAACCAGGGCAAACATCAAGCTTTGTAGCTTCAACTCCAGCAACTCTAGCCAGTGACAAGTCTTCAAATCCGATAATTCTAACCACCAACAAGTCTCTGGCATTCCAATTCCGCCCCTCCAGCTAGGCTACTCACAGTCCTGGGAAACTTCACTGGGGCCGGCAGCTCCTCGGCAGCCATCTCATGGTCCGGCATCTCCACTGGGTCTCCACTGCAAGCCACGGTTCATCCTCATGGCCCCATGGGGTCTCTATGCAGGCAACCAGCAAACCCGCTTCACACTGCCCATGGCCATTTCCAAAACACAAGACCGTGTTGCAAACTCAATGACCCTCTTTCCAGCATTTCTTATACTCCACGATACCAGGTAGGGTGCCAATTTGTTAATCCCGGGGGGAATAAAGCAGACTTTGAAGAACAGGACACTCCTTGAGCACTCAGGCCCCTTCAAAAGAGTCGACATTCTTCTTGCCCCAGCGCAGGTCAGCTAGCCCAGTCTCAAAGCTTGTAGTCTCTCAGTTGCAGCTGAACGGGCAGCAGTTCACCCAAAGATTTTGCTTTCTGTGCCATATCCCTCTGCACACACCAGTTCCTTTCTACGCTAAGCAACCCTGCACAACTTCTCAGGACATGGGCACAAGAGCAAGCTTCTCACACAAACTGCTAGCCCAGTCCAGGCACAGCTCTTTCTCACCCTCATAAGCCAAACCTCACAGTCCATAGTTCTTACTGACTTCAGGTCTTTCATCTCTGACCAGGATATACCATCAAGCTGTACTTACAGCACTGCAAGGCATCTCTTAGGCCAAGGTTTCAACTCCTTCCACAGTCCTCTTGAAAATCAGCTTCAAAAGGCCAAAGCCACACAGTCGGATGTCTAGCAGCAACCCCACTCCTGGGTACCACTTTACTGTTGCACTCCGGTTCGCATTGCTGGTAGAAATCACCCAACCAAGAGCAGCTTCTGGGAAAAAGAGGTTAATTTGGCTTACAGGCTCGAGGGGAAGTTCCACGATGGCAGGGGAAAACGATGGCATGAGCAGAGGGTGGACATCACCCCCTGGCCAACAGAAGATGGACCACAGCAACAGGAGGTTGTGCCATACACTGGGATGGGGAAACTGGTTATAAAGCCCATAAGCCCACCCCCAACAATACACTCCCTCCAGGAGGCATTAATTCCCAAATATCCATCAGCTGGGAACCTAGCATTCAGCACACGTAAGTTTATGGGGGACACCTGAATCAAACCACCACAGCCTGTATTCAATGTTGCATAGTCTTGTTTTCTAAGTGAACATTTCTCAATGAATGGTAACGTTCAATTCAACGTTCCGTAAACCTGTTGTCTAGGAAGAACTTATCCCCTGGAAAACTAACAGTGAATGGAATGTGCTATTATCGATCATGTACTAGCATCATTTACTAATGAAAGCTAACTGTGAACTGAAAAGATTAGAAGCTGCTATAGTAACAACATAGATTGTGCAAGAAAACTAACAGAGAAAGTCGAATTCTGTAATTCAATTGTGTATAACATTGAATTACCCTTTGAAATCTATCCTTGTAATCAAAATTCTGTAGTCCCGCTGTATGAAATGCACATTTCTAACGGAAGACTAACCGCGAATACAATGTTCTGAAATTTCATTACAGACAACATTCCAATGGTAATCTAAGATAGTTTCCCAAGTTCCATGAGATGTTATATGCTCAGAACATTTCCTATTGAAAACGAAGATTAATTCAAAGGGCTAGAACTGTGTGAATATGGAGAATGTTTATTGTTGAAAACTGTGTACAATAAACAATTCTCTTTCAAAAGTAGGAGCGAATTCAACGTTCTAGGTTTATATTGTTTAGGAAGGTCCATTACTTCTTAAAGTAAGCGTAATTGACAGTTTCATTCATCGGTTATCTGGTAGGATCAGTTGGTATTGAAAAATCCCAAGGAATTCAAAGACTAGGACATCTTTGATTCTTTCGTTTCTCATTGAAAACTCATCATGAATTTCACGTTATTCTATCCTGTTCTCTACTGTAAAGCAATCCGCTTTCCTAACTAAGCCTGTATTCAATGTTGCATAGTCCTTTTTTCTAAGTGAACGTTTCTCAATGAATAGTAATGTTCAATTCAACATTCCGTAAACCTGTTGTCTAGGAAGAACTGATCCCCTGGAAAACTAATAGAGAATGCAATGTGCTATTGGCCAATTATGTACTACCATCATTTACTAATGAAAGCTAACTGTGAACTGAAAAGATTAGAAGCTGTTTCAATAACAACATAGATTGTGCAAGAAAACTAACAGAGAAAGTCGAGTTCTGTAATTCAATTGTGTATAACATTGAATTACCCTTTGAAATCTATCCTTGAAATGAAAGTTCTTTAGTCCCGCTGTTAGAAATGAACATTTCTCACTGAAGACTAACCGCGAATACAGTGTTTTGTAATTTCACTACAGACAACATTCCAATGGTAATCTAAGATTGTTTTCAAAGTTCGATCAGAATTTATATGCTCGGAACATTTCCTATTGAAAACGAAGATGAATTCAAAGAGCTAGACCTGTGTGAATACTGACAATGTTTCCTGTTGAAAACTGTGTACAATAAACAATTCTCTTTCAAAAGTTAGAGCGAATTCAACGTTCTATGATCGTATTGTGTAGGGAGCTCAATTCCCTTCTTAAAGTAAGCGTAATTGACAGTTTCATTCACCGGTTATCTGGTAGGATCAGTTGGTATTGAAAAATCCCTAGGACTTCAAAGAGTAGGACATCTTGGATTCTTTCGTTTCTCATAGAAAACTCACTGCGAATGTCATATTCTTCTGTCCTCTTCTCTACTGTAAAGCAATCTGCTTTCCTAACTAAGCATGTATTCAATGTTGCATAGTCCTGTTTTCTAAGTGAACATTTCTCAATGAATAGTAAGGTTCAATTCAACGTTCCGTAAACCTGTTGTCTAGGAAGAACTGATCCCCTGGAAAACTAACAGTGAATGCAATGTGCGAGTAGCTGATTATATACTAGGATCATTGACAAATGAAAGCTAACTGGGAACTGAAAAGATTAGACACTGCATCAATAAAAACAATGATTGTGCAAGAAAACTAAAAGAGTAAGTCGAGTTCTGTAATTCTATTGTGTATAACATTGAAGTACCCTTTGAAATCTATCCTTGAAATGAAAGTTCTTTAGTCCCGCTGTAAGAAATGAACGTTTCTCAATAAAGAGTAACCGCGAATACAATGTTTTGTAATTTCATTACAGACAACATTCCAATGGTTATCTAAGATGGTTTTCAAAGTTCGATCAGAAGTTATGTGCTCGGTACATTTCCTATTGACCTGTGTGAATACTGAGAATGTTTCCTGTTGAAAACTGTGTACACTAAACAATTCTTTTTCAAAAGTCAGAGCAAATTCAACGTTCTATGATCATTTTGTGTAGGAAGGTCAATCCCTTCTTAAAGTAAGCATAATTGACAGTTTCATTCACCGGTTATCTGGTAGGATCAGTTGGTATTGAAAAATCCCAAGGAATTCAAAGAGTAGGACATCTTGGATTCTTCGGTTTCTCATTGAAAACTCATCGTGAATGTCATGTTGTTCTGTCCTGTTCTCTACTGTAAAGCAATCCACTTTCCTAACTAAGCCTGTATTCAATGTTGCATAGTCCTGTTTCCTAAGTGAACATTTCTCAATGAATAGTAACGTTCATTTCAATGTTCCGAAACCTGTTGTCTAGGAAGAACTTATCCCCTGGAAAACTAACAGTGAATGCAATGTGCTATTAGCCGATTATGTACTAGCATCATTTACTAATGAAAGCTCACTGTGAACTGAAAAGATTTGAAGCTGCTTAAATAACAACATAGGTTGTGCAAGAAAACTAACAGAGAGACTCGAATTCTTGAATTACCCTTTGAAATCTCTCCTTGAAATCAAAGTTCTGTAGTCCCGCTGTTTGAAATGAACGTTTCTCACTGAAGACTAACCGAGAATACACTATTCTGTAATTTCATTCAGACAACATTCCAATGGTAATCTAAGATTGTTTTCAATGTTCGATCAGAAGTTATGTGCTCAGAACATTTCCTATTGAAAACGAAGATGAATTCAAAGAGCTAGAACTGTGTGAATACTGAGAATGTTTCCTGTTGAAAACTGTGTACAATAAAAAATTCTCTTTCAAAAGTAGGAGCGAATTCAACATTCTGTGATCGTATTGTGTAGGAAGGTCAGTTCCCTTCTTAAAGTAAGCGAAATTGACAGTTTCATTCACCGGTTATCTGGTAGGATCAGTTGGTATTGAAAAATCCCAAGGAATTCAAAGAGTAGGACATCTTGGATTCTTTCATTTACCATTGAAAACTCATCATGAATGTCATGTTGTTCTGTCCTGTTCTCTATTGTAAAGCAATCCGCTTTCCTAACTAAGCCTGTATTCAATGTTGAATAGTCCTGTTTTCTAAGTGAAAATTTCTCAATGAATAGTAACGTTCAATTCAACGTTCCGTAAACCTGTTGCCTAAGAAGAACTGATCCCCTGTAAAACTAACAGTAAATGCAATGTGCTATTAGCCGATTATGTACTAGCATCATTTACCAATGAAAGCTTACTGTGAACTGAAAAGATTACAAGCTGCTTCAATAACAACATAGATTGTGCAAGAAAACTAACAGAGAAAGTTGAGTTCTGTAATTCACTTGTGTATAACATGGATTATGTACTATTTCTCAATGAATAGTAACGTTCAATTCAACGTTCCGTAAACCTGTTGCCTAAGAAGAACTGATCCCCTGTAAAACTAACAGTTAATGCAATGTGCTATTAGCCGATTATGTACTAGCATCATTTACTAATGAAAGCTATCTGTGAACAGAAAAGGTTAGAAGCTGCTTCAATAACAACATAGTTTATGCAAGAAAACTGACACAGAGAGTTGAGTTCTTGAATTACCCTGTGAAATCTATCTTTCAAATCAAAGTTGTGTAGTCCCTCTGTTTGAAATGAGCGTTTCTCACTGAACACTAACTGCGAACCCAATGTTCTGTAACTCATTACAGACAACATTCCAATGGTATCTAGGATTGTTTTCAAAGTTCCATCAGAAGTTATATGCTCGGAACATTTCCTATTGAAAGCGAAGATGAATTCAAAGGGCTAGAACTGTATGAATATGGAGAATGTTTCCTGTTGAAAACTGTGTAGAATAAACAATTCTCTTTTAAAAGTAGGAGTAAATTCAACGTTCTATGATCGTTTTGTGTAGGAAGGTCAATTCCCTTCTTAAAATAAGCTTAATTGACAGTTTCATTCACTGGTTATCTGGTAGGATCAGTAGTTATTGAAAAATCCCAAGGAATTCAAAGGGTAGGACATCTTGGATTCTTTCGTTTACCATTGAAAACTCATCGTGAATGTCATGTTGTTCTGTCAGGTACACTACTGTAAAGCAATCCGCTTCCTAACTAAGCCTGTATTCAATGTTGCATAGTCCTGTTTTCTTAGTGAACATTTCTCAATGAACACTAACGTTCAATTCAACGTTACATAAACCTGTTGTCTAGGAAGAACTTATCCACTGAGAAACTAACAGTGAATGCAATGTGCTATTAGCCGATTATGTAGTAGCATCATTTACTAATGAAAGCTAACTGTGAACTGAAAATATTACAAGCTGCTTCAATAACAACATAGATTGTGCAAGAAAACTAACAGAGAAAGTCGAGTTCTGTAATTCAATTGTGTATAACAGTGCATTACCCTTTGAAATCTATCCTTGAAATCAAAGTTCTGTAGTCCCGCTGTTAGAAATGAACGTTTCTCACTGGAAGACTAGCCGCGAATACACTGTTTTGTAATTTCATTACAGACAACATTCCAATGGTAATCTAAGATTGTTTTCAAACTTCTATCAGAAGTTATATGCTCGGAACATTTCCTATTGAAAACGAAGATGAATTCAAAGAGCTAGAACTGTGTGAATACTGAGAATGTTTCCTGTTGAAAACTGGGTACAATAAAAAATTGTCTTTCAAAAGTAGGAGCGAATTCAACGTTCTATGATCGTATTTTGTAGGAAGCTCAAATCCCTTCTTAAAGTATGCGTAATTGACAGTTTCATTCACCGGTTATCTGGTAGGATCAGTTGGTATAGAAAATCCCAAGGAATCAAAGTAGCACATCTTGGATTCTTTCGTTTCTCACTGAAAATCATCGTAAATGTCATGTTGTTCTGTCCTGTTCTCTACTGTAAAGCAATCTGCTTTCCAAACTAAGCCTGTATTCAATGTTGCATAGTCCTGTTTTCTAAGTGAACATTTCTCAATGAATAGTAACGTTCAATTTCAACGTTCCATAAACCTGTTGTCTAGGAAGAACTTATCCCCTGGAAAACTAACAGTGAATGCAATGTGCTATTAGGCGATTATGTACTAGCATCATATACTAATGAAAGCTAACTGTGAACTGAACAGATTAGAAGCTGCTTCAATAACAACATAATTTGTGCAAGAAAACTAACAGAGAGAGTCGAGTTCTTGAATTGCCCTGTGAAATCTATCCTTCAAATCAAAGTTGTGTAGTCCCGATGTTTGAAATGAACGTTTCTCACTGAACACTAACCACGAACACATTGTTCTGTAATTCATTACGGACAACATTCCAATGGTAATCTATGATTGTTTTCAAAGTTCCATCAGAAGTTACATGATCGGAACATTTCCTATTGAAAGCAAAGATGAATTCAAAGAGCTAGAACTGTGTGAATACTGAGAATGTTTCCTGTTGAAAACTGGGTACAATAAACAATTCTCTTTCAAAAGTAGGAGCGAATTCAACTTTCTATAATCATACTATGTAGGAAGCTCAATTCCCTTCTTAAAGTAAGAGTAATTGACAGTTTCATTCACCAGTTATCTGGTAGGATCAGTTAGTATTGAAAAATCCCAAGGAATTCAAAGAGTAGGACATCTTGGATTCTTTCATTTCTCATTGAAAATCATCGTGAATGTCATGTTGTTCTGTCCTGTTCTCTACTGTAAAGCAATCCGCTTTCCAAACTAGGCCTTTATTCAATGTTGCATAGTCCTGTTTTCTTAGTGAACATTTCTCAATGAATACTAACTTTCAATTTTACGTTCCATAAACCTGATGTCTAGGAAGAACTTATCCCCTGGAAAACTAACAGTGAATGCAATGTGCTATTAGCCGATTACGTACTAGCATCATTTACTAATGAAAGCTAACTCTGAACTGAAAAGATTACAAGCTGCTTCAATAACAACATAGATTGTGCAAGAAAACTAACAGAGAAAGTCGAGTTCTGTAATTCAATTGTGTATAACATTGAATTACCCTTTGAAATCTACCCTTGAAATAAAAGTTCTTTAGACCCGCTGTTAGAAATGAACGATTCTCACTGAAGACTAATCGCGAATACAATGTTTTGTAATTTCATTACAGACAACATTCCAATGGTAATCTAAGATTGTTTTCAAAGTTCGATTAGAAGTTATCTGCTCGGAACATGTCCTATTCAAAAGGAAGAAGAATTCAAAGAGCTGGAACTGTGTGAATACGGAGAATGTTTCATGTTGAAAACTGTGTACAATAAACAATTCTCTTTCAAAAGTAGGAGCGTATTCAACATTCTATGATCATATTGTGTAGGAAGGTCAATTCCCTTCTTAAAGTAAGCGTAATTGACAGTTTCATTCACCGGTTATCTGATAGAATCAGTTGGTATTGAAAAATCCCAAGGAATTCAAAGAGTAGGACATCTTGGATTGTTTCGTTTCTCATTGAAAACTCATCGTGAATGTCATGGTGTTCTGTCCTGTTCTCTACTGTAAAGCAATCCACCTTACTAACTAAGCCTGTATTCGAAGCTGCATGGTCCTGTTTTAGAAGTTAACATTTCTCATTGAATAGGAACGTTTAAGTCAACGTTCCGTAAACCTGTTGTCTAGGAAGAACTTATCCCCTGAAAAACTGACAGTGAATGCAATGTGCTATTAGTCAATTTTGTACTAGAATCATTTACTAATGAAAGCTAACTGCGAACTGAAAAGATTTGAAGCTGTTTCAATAACAACATAGATTGTGCAAGAAAACTAACAGATCAAGTGTGTTCTGTAATTCAATTGTGTATAACATTGAATTACCCTTTGAAATCTATCCTTGAAATCAAAATTCTGTAGTCCCGCTGTTAGAAATGAACGTTTCTCACTGAAGACTAACCGCGAAAACCGTGTTCTATAATTTCATTACAGACAACATTCCAATAGTAATCTAAGATTGTTTTCAATGTTCGACCAGAAGTTATATGCTCAGAAAATTTCCTATTGAAATCGAAGTTGAATTCAAAGAGCTAGAACTGTGTGAATACAGAGAATGTTTCCTGTTGAAAACGGTGTACAATAAACAATTCTCTTTCAAAAGAAGAAGCGTATTCACCGTTCTATGATCGTATTGTGTAGGAAGCTCAATTCCCTTCTTAAAGTAAGCGTAATTGACAGTTTCATTCACCGGATATCTAGTAGGATCAGTTGGTCATGAAAAATCCCAAGGAATTCAAAGAGCAGGACAACTTGGATTCTTTCGTTTCTCATTGACAACTCATCATGAATGTCATGTTGTTCTGTCTTGTTCTCTACTGTAAAGCAATCCGCTTTCGTAACTAAGCAGGTTCAATGTTCCATAGTCCTGTTTTCTAAGTGAACATTTCTCAATGAATAGTAACGTTCAATTCAACTTCCCGTAAACCTGTTGTCTAGGAAGAACTTATCCCCTGGAAAACTAACAGTGAATGCAATGTGCTATTAGCCGATTATGTACTAGCATCATTTACTAATGAAAGCTAACTGTGAACTGAAAATATTAGAAGCTGCTTCAATAACAACATAGATTGTGCAAGAAAACTAACAGAGTAAGTGGAGTTCTGTAATTCAATTGTGTATAACATTGAATTACCCTTTGAAATCTATCCTTGAAATCAAGGTTCTGTAGTCCCGCTGTTAGAAATGAACGTTTCTCACTGAAGACTAACGGCGAATACCATGTTTTCTAATTTCATTTCAGACAACATTCCAGTGGTAATCTACGATTGTTTTCCAAGTTCAATCTGAAGTTATATGCTCGGAACATGTCCTATTGAAAATGAAGTTGAATTCAAAGAGCTAGATGTGTGCGAATACGGAGAATGTTTCATGTTGAAAACGGTGTACAATAAACAATTCTCTTTCAAAAGTAGGAGCGAATTCAACGTTCTATGATCGTATTGTGTGGGAAGCTCAATTCCCTTCTTAAAGTAAGTGTAATTGACAGTTTCATTCACCGGTTATCTGATAGCATCAGTTGGTACTGAAAAATCTGAAGGAATTCAAAGAGTAGGACATCTTGGATTCTTTCGTTTCTCATTGAAAACTCATCGTGAATGTCATGTTGTTCTGTCATGTTCTCTACTGTAAAGCAATCCGCTTTCCTAACTAAGCCTGTATTCAATGTTGCATAGTCCTGTTTTCTAAGTGAACATTTCTCAATGAATACCAACGTTCAATTCAACATTCCATAAACCTGCTGTCTAGGAAGAACTTATCCCCTGGAAAACTAACAGTGAATGCAATGTGCTATTAGCCGATTTTGTACTAGAATCATTTACTAATGAAAGCTAACTGTGAACTGAAAAGACTACAAGCTGCTTGAATAACAACATAGATTGTGCAAGAAAACTAACAGAGAAAGTCGAGTTCTGTAATTCAATTGTGTATAACATTGAATTACCCTTTGAAATCTACCCTTGAAATAAAAGTACTTTAGACCCGCTGTTAGAAATGAACGTTTCTCACTGAAGACTAACCGCGAATACAGTGTTTTGTAATTTCATTACAGACAACATTCCAATGGTAATCTAAGTTTGTTTTCAAAGTTCGATCAGAAGTTATCTGCTCAGAATATGTCCTATTCAAACGAAGATGAATTCAAAGAGCTAGAACAGTGTGAATACGGAGAATGTTTCATGTTGAAAACTGTGTACAATAAACAATTCTCTTTCAAAAGTAGGAGGGAATTCAACATTCTATGATCATATTGTGTAGGAAGGTCAATTCCCTTCTTAAAGTAAGCGTAATTGACAGTTTCATTCACCGGTTATCTGGTAGGATCAGTTGGTATTGAAAAATCCCAAGGAATTCAAAGAGTAGGACATCTTGGATTCTTTTGTTTCTCATTGAATACTCATCATGAATGTCATGTTGTTTTGTCCTGTTCTCTACTGTAAAGCAATCCGCTTTACTAACTAAGCCTGTATTCAAAGCTGCATGGTCCTGTTTTAGAAGTTAACATTTTTCATTGAATAGGAACGTTCAAGTCAAAGTTCCGTAAACCTGTTGTCTAGGAAGAACTTATCCCCTGGAAAACTGACAGTGAATGCAATGTGCTATTAGCCGATTTTGTACTAGCATCATTTACTAATGAAAGCTAAGTGTGAACTGAAAAGATTAGAAGCTGTTTCAATAACAACATAGATTGTGCAAGAAAACTAACAGAGAAGGTTGAGTTCTGTAATTCAATTGTGTAACAGTGAATTACCCTTTGAAATCTCTCCTTGATATCAAAGTTCTGTAGTCCCTCTGTTAGAAATGAACGTTTCTCACTGAAGACTAACCACCAATACACTGTTTTGTAATTTCATTACAGACAACATTCCAATGGTAATCTAAGATTGTTGTCAAAGTTCCATCAGAAGTTATATGCTCGGAACATTTCCTATTGAAAACGAAGATGAATTCAAATTGCTAGAACTGAGTGAATACTCAGAATGTTTCCTGATGAAAACGGTGTGCAATAAACAATTCTCTTTCAAAAGTAGGATCGAATTCCACCTTCTATGATCGTATTGTGTAGGAAGCTCAATTCCCTTCTAAAAGTAAGCGTAATTGACAGGTTCATTCACCGGTTATCTGGTAAGATCAGTTGCTATTGAAAAATCAAAAGGAATTCAAAGAGTAGGATATCTTGGATTCTTTCGTTTCTCATTGAAAACTCATCATGAATGCATGTTGTTCTGTCCTGTTCTCTACTGTAAAGCAATCCGCTTTCCTAACTAAGCCTGTATTCAATGTTGCATAGTCCTGTTTTCTAAGTGAATGTTTCTCAATGAATAGTAATGTTCAATTCAACGTTCCGTAAACCTGTTGTCTAGGAAGAACTGATCCCCTGGAAAACTAATAGAGAATGCAATGTGCTATTGGCCAATTATGTACTACCATCATTTACTAATGAAAGCTAACTGTGAACTGAAAAGATTAGAAGCTGTTTCAAAAACTACATAGATTGTGCAAGAAAACTAACACAGAAAGTCGAGTTCTGTAATTCAATTGTGTAAAACATTGAATTACCCTTTGAAATCTATCCTTGAAATCAAAGTTCTTTATTCCCGCTGTTAGAAATGAACGTTTGTCACTGAAGGCTAACCGCGAATACAATGTTTTGTAATTTCATTACAGACATCATGCCAATGGTAATCTAAGATTGTTTTCAAAGTTCCATCATAAGTTATATGCTCAGAATATTTCCTATTGAAAAGGAAGATGAAGTCAAACGGCCAAAACTGTGTGAATATAGAGAATGTCTCCTGTTGAAAACTGTGTACAATAAACAATTCTCTTTCAGAAGTAGGAGCGAATTCAACGTTCTCTGATCATATTGTGTAGGAAGCTCAATTCCCTTCTTAAAGTAAGCGTAATTAACAGTTTCATTCACCGGTTATCTGCTAGGATCCGTTGGTATTGAAAAATCCCAAGGAATTCAAAGAGTAGGACATCTTGGATTCTTTCGTTTCTCATTGAAAACTCATCGTGAATGTCATGTAGTTCTGTCCTGTTCTCTACTGTAAAGCTAAGCGTTTTCCTAAGTAAGCCTGTATTCAATGTTAAATAGTCCTGTTTTCTAAGTGAACATTTCTCAATGAATAGTAACGTTAAATTCAATGCTCCATAAACCTGTTGTCTAGGAAGAACTTATCCCCTAGAAAACTAACAGTGAATGCAAGGTGCTATTAGCCGATAATGTACTAGCATCATTTACTTATGAAAGCTAAGTGTGAACTGAACAGATTATAAACTGTTTCAATAACAACATAGATTGTGCAAGAAAACTCACAGAGAAACTCGGTTCTGTAATTCAATTGTGTATAACATTGAATTACCCTTTGAAATCTATCCTTGAAATCAAAGTTCTGTAATCCCGCTGTTAGAAATGAACGTTTCTCACTGAAGACAAACCGCGAATACAATGTTTTGTAATTTCATTACAGACAACATTCCAATGGTAATTGAAGACTGTTTTCAAAGTTCGATCAGAAGTCATATGCTCGGAACATTTCCTAATGAAAAGGAGATGAATTCAAAGAGCTAGAACTGTGTGAATACTGAGAATGTTTCCTCTTGATAACGGTGTACAATAAAAAATTCTCTTTCAAAAGTAGGAGCGAATTCAATGTTCCATGATCGTATTGTGTAGGAAGATCAATTCCCTTCTTAAAGTAAGCGTAATAGACTGTTTCATTCACCGGTTATCTGGTAGGATCAGATGGTACTGAAAAATCCCAAGGACTTCAAAGAATAGGACATCTTGGATTCTTTTGTTTCTCATTGAAAACTCATCGTGAATGTCATGTTGATCTGTCCTGTTCTCTACTGTAAAGCAATCCGCTTTCATAACTAAGCCTGTATTCAATGTTGCATAGTCCTGTTTTCTAAGTGAATATTTCACAATGAATAGTAACGTTCAATTGAACGTCCGTAAACCTGTTGTCTAGGAAGAACTTATCTCCTGGGAAACTAACAGTGAATGCAATGTGCTATTAGCCGATTATGTACTGGCATCATTTACTAATGAAAGCTAAATGTGAAATGAAAAGATTAGAAGCTGCTTCAATAACAAAATAGATTGTGCAAGAAAACTAACACAGAAAGTCGAGTTCTGTAATTAAATTGTGTATAACATTGAATTACCCTTTGAAATCTATCCTTGAAATCAAAGTTCTTTACTCCCGCTGTTAGAAATGAACGTTTGTCACTGAAGGCTAACCGCGAATACAATGTTTTGTAATTTCATTACAGACATCATGCCAATGGTAATCTAAGATTGTTTTCAAAGTTCCATCATAAGTTATATGCTCAGAATATTTCATATTGAAAAGGAAGATGAAGTCAAACGGCCAAAACTGTGTGAATATAGAGAATGTCTCCTATTGAAAACTGTGTACAATAAACAATTCTCTTTCAGAAGTAGGAGCGAATTCAACGTTCTCTGATCATATTGTGTAGGAACCTCAATTCCCTTCTTAAAGTAAGCGTAATTAACAGTTTCATTCACCGGTTATCTGGTAGGATCTGTTGTTATTGAAAAATCCCAAGGAATTCAAAGAGTAGGACATCTTGGATTCTTTCATTTCTCATTGAAAACTCATCGTGAATGTCATGTTGTTCTGTCCTGTTCACTACTGTAAAACAATCTGCTTCCTAACTAAGCCTGTATTCAATGTTGCATAGTCCTGTTTTCTAAGTGAACATTTCTCAATGAATAGTAACGTTCAATTCAACGTTCCATAAACCTGTTGTCTGGGAAGAACTTATCCCATGGAAAACTAACAGTGAATGCAATGTGCTATTAGCCGATTATGTACTAGCATCATTTACTAATGAAATCTAACTGTGAACTGAAAAGATTACAAGCTGCTTCAATAACAACATAGATTGTGCAAGAAAACTAACAGAGAAAGTCGAGTTCTGTAATTCAATTGTGTGTAAAATTGAATTACCCTTTGAAATCTATCCTTGAAATCAACGTTCTGTAGTCCCGCTGTTAGAAATGAACGTTTCTCACTGAAGACTAACCGCGAACACAATGTTTTGTAATTTCATTACAGACAACTTTCCAATGGTAATCTAAGATTGTTTTCAAAGTTAGATCAGAAGTTATATGCTCGGAACATTTCCTATTGTAAACGAAGATGAATTCAAAGAGCTAGAACTGTGTGAATACTGAGAATGTTTCCTGTTGAAAACTGGGTACAATAAAGAATTCTCTTTCAAATGTAGGAGCGAATTCCACGTTCTATTATCGTATCGTGTAGGAGCTCAATTCCCGTCTTAAATTAAGCGTAATTGACAGGTTCATTCACCGGTTATCTGGTAAGATCAGTTGCTATTGAAAAATCATAAGGAATTCATAGAGTAGGATATCTTGGAATCTTTCGTTTCTCATGGAAAACTCATCGTGAAGGTCATGTTGTTATGTGCTGTTCTCTACTGTAAAGCAATCAGCTTTCCTAACTAAGCCTGTATTCAATGTTGCATAGTCCTATTTTCTAAGTGAACATTTCTCAATGAATAGTATCGTTCAATTCAACGTTCCGTAAACCTGTTGTCTAGGAAGAATTTATCCCCTGGAAAACTAACAGTGAATGCAATGTGCTATTAGCCAATTATGTACTAGCATCATTTCCTAATGAAAGCTAACTGTGAACTGAAAAGATTAGAAGCTGCTATAATAACAACATAGATTGTGCAAGAAAACTAACAGAGAAAGTTGAGTTCTGTATTTCAATTGTGTAACATTGAATTACCCTTTGAAATCTCTCCTTGATATCAAAGTTCTGTAGTCCCGCTGTTAGAAATGAATGTTTCTCACTGAAGACTAACCACGAATAAACTGTTTTGTATTTCATTACAGACAACATTCCAATGGTAATCTAAGATTGTTTTCAAAGTTCCATCAGAAGTTATAATCTCGGAACATTTCCTATTGAAAACGAAGATGAATTCAAATTGCTACAACTGAGTGAATACTCAGAATGTTTCCTGTTGAAAACGGTGTGCAATAAACAATTCTCTTTCAAAAGTAGGATTGAATTCCACGTTCTATGATCGTATTGTGTAGGAAGCTCAATTCCCTTCTAAGAGTAAGCGTAATTGACAGGTTCATTCACCGGTTATCTGGTAAGATCAGTTGCTATTGAAAAATCAAAAGGAATTCAAAGAGTAGGATATCTTGGATTCTTTCGTTTCTCATTGAGAACTCATCGTGAATGCATGTTGTTCTGTCCTGTTCTCTACTGTAAAGCAATCCGCTTTCCTAACTAAGCCTGTATTCAATGTTGCATAGTCCTGTTTTCTAAGTGAATGTTTCTCAATGAATAGTGATGTTCAATTCAATGTTCCGTAAACCTGTTGTCTAGGAAGAACTGATCCCCTGGAAAACTAATAGAGAATGCAATGTGCTATTGGCCAATTATGTACTACCATCATTTACTAATGAAAGCTAACTGTGAACTGAAAAGATTAGAAGCTGTTTCAAAAACAACATAGATTGTGCAAGAAAACTAACACAGAAAGTCGAGTTCTGTAATTCAAATGTGTAAAACATTGAATTACCCTTTGAAATCTATCCTTGAAATCAAAGTTCTTTACTCCCGCTGTTAGAAATGAACGTTTGTCACTGAAGGCTAACCGCGAATACAATGTTTTGTAATTTCATTACAGACATCATGCCAATGGTAATCTAAGATTGTTTTCAAAGTTCCATCATAAGTTATATGCTCAGAATATTTCCTATTGAAAAGGAAGATGAAGTCAAACGGCCAAAACTGTGTGAATATAGAGAATGTCTCCTGTTGAAAACTGTGTACAATAAACAATTCTCTTTCAGAAGTAGGAGCGAATTCAACGTTCTCTGATCATATTGTGTAGGAAGCTCAATTCCCTTCTTAAAGTAAGCGTAATTAACAGTTTCATTCACCGGTTATCTGTTAGGATCCGTTGGTATTGAAAAATCCCAAGGAATTCAAAGAGTAGGACATCTTGTATTCTTTCATTTCTCATTGAAAACTCATCGTGAATGTCATGTTGTTCTGTCCTCTTCTCTAATGTAAAGCAATCCGGTTTCCTAACTAATCCTGTATTCAATGTTGCATAGTCCTGTTTTCTAAGTGAATATTTCTCAATGAATAGTAACGTTCAATTCAACGTTTCATTAACCTGTTGTCTAGGAAGAACTGATCCCCTGGAAAACTAACAGTGAATGCAATGTGCTATTAATTGATTATGTATTAGCATCATTTACTAATGATAGCTAACTGTGAACTGAAAAGATTACTAGGTGCTTCAATAACAACATAGATTGTGGCAGAAAACTAACAGAGAAAGTTGAGTTCTGTAATTCAATTGTGTATAACATTGAATTACCCTTTGAAATCTATCCTTGAAATCAAAGTTCTTTAGTCCCGCTGTTAGAAAAGAACGTTTCTCATTGAAGACTAACCGCGAATACAATGTTTTGAAATTTCATTACAAACAACATCCCAATGGGAATCTAAGATTGTTTTCATAGTTCGATCAGAAGTTATATGCTCAGAACATTTCCTATTGGAAACGAAGATGAATTCAAAGAGCTAGAACAGTGTGAATACTGAGAATGTTTCCTGTTGAAAACTGTGTACAATAAACAATTCTCTTTCAAAAGTAGGAAGTAATTCAACATTGTATGATCATATTGTGTAGGAAGCTCAATTCCCTTCTTAAAGTAAGCGTAATTGACAGTTTCATTCACCAGTTATCTGGTAGGATCAGTTGGCATTAAAAAATCCCAAAGAAATCAAAGAGTAGGACATCTTGGATTCTTTCGGTTCTCATTGAAAAGTCATCGTGAATGTCATGTTGTTCTCTCCTGTTCTCTACTGTAAAGCAATCCGCTTTCCTAACTAAGCCTGTATTCAATGTTGCATAGTCCTGTTTTCTAAGTGAACCTTGCTCAATGAATAGTAACGTTCAAGTCAACGTTCCGTATACCTGTTGTCTAGGAAGAATTTATCCCCTGGAAAACTAACAGTGAATGCAATGTGCTAGTAGCCGATTATGTCCTAGCATCATTAACTATTGAAAGCTAACTGTGAACTGAAAAGATTAGAAGCTGCTTCAAAAACAACATAGGTTGTGCAAGAAAACTAACAGAGAAAGTCGAGTTCTGTAATTCAATTGTGTATAACATTGAATTACCCTTTGAAATCTATCCTTGAAATCAAAGTTCTGTAGTCCCGCTGTTTGAAATGAACGTTTCACACTGAAGACTAACCGCGAATACAATGTTCTGTAATTTCATTACAGACAACATTCCAATGGTAATCTACGATTGTTTTCAAAGTTCCATAAGAAGTTATTTGCTCGGAACATTTCCTATTGAATACGAAGATGAATTCAAGGGCCTAGAACTTTGTGAGTACCGAGAATGTTTCCTGTTGAAAACTGTGAACAATAAACAATTCTCTTTCAAAAGTAGGAGCGAATTCAAAGTTCTGTGATCTTATTGTGGAGGAAGCTCAATTCCCTTCTTAATGTGAGCGTAATTTACAGTTTCCTTCACCGGTTATCTTTTAGGATGAGTTAATATTGAAAATTCCCAAGGAATTCAAAGAGTCGGACATCTTGGATTCTTTTGTTTCTCATTGAAAACTCATCGTGAATGTCATGTTGTTCTGTCCTGTTCTCTACTGTAAAGCAACCCGCATTCCTAACTAAGCCTGTATTCAATGTTGCATAGTCCTGTTAGCTAAGTGACATTTCTCAATGAATAGGAACGTTCAATTCAACGTTCCGTAAACCTGTTGTCTAGGAAGAACTTATCCCCTGGAAAACTAACAGTGAATGCAATGTGCTGTTAGCCGATTATATACTAGCATCATTTACAAATGAAAGCTAACTGTGTACTGAAAAGATTAGAAGCTGCTTCAAAAACAACATAGGTTGTGCAAGAAAACTAACAGAGAAAGTCGAGTTCTGTAATTCAATTGTGTAAAACATTTTATTACCTTTGAAATCAATCCTTGAAATCAAAGTTCTGTAGTCCCACTGTTTGAAATGAATGTTTCTCACTGAAGACATAACGTGAATGCAATGTTCGGGAATTTCATTATAGAAAACATTCCATTGGTAATCAAGATTGTCTTCAAAGGTTGATCAGAAGTTATATGCTCAGAACATTTCCTATTGAAAACGAAGATGAATTCAAAGGGCGAGAACTGTGTGAATACAGAGAATGTTTACTGTTGAAAACTGTGTACAATAAACAATTCTCTTTCAAAAGTAGGAGCGAATTCAAAGTTCTGTGATCTTATTGTGTAGGAAGCTCAATTCCCTTCTTAATGTGAGCGTAATTTACAGTTTCCTTCACCGGTTATCTTTTAGGATGAGTTAATATTGAAAATTCCCAAGGAATTCAAAGAGTCGGACATCTTGGATTCTTTTGTTTCTCATTGAAAACTCATCGTGAATGTCATGTTGTTCTGTCCTGTTCTCTACTGTAAAGCAACCCGCGTTCCTAACTAAGCCTGTATTCAATGTTGCATAGTCCTGTTTTCTAAGTGAACATTTGTCAATGAATAGTACCGATCAATTCAACGTCCCATAAACCTGTTGTCTAGGAAGAACTTATCCCCTGGAAAACTAACAGTGAATATAATGTGCTATTAGCAAATTACATACTAGCATCATTTACAAATGAAAGCTAACTGTGAACTGAAAAGATTAGAAGCTGCTTCAATAACAACATTGGTTGTGCTAGAAAACTAACAGAGAAAGTCGAGTTCTCTAATTCAATTGTGTAGAACATTGAATTACCCCTTGAAATCTATCCTTGAAATCAAAGGTCTGTAGTCCCGCTGTTTGAAATGAACGTTTCTCACTGAAGACTAACCGCAAATTCAATGTTCTGTAATTTCATTACAGACAACATTCCAAAGGTAATCTAAGATTGTTTTCAAAGGTCGATCAGTAGTTATATGCTCAGAACATTTGCTATTGAAAACAAAGATGAATTCAAAGGGCTAGAACTGTGTGAATACTGAGATTGTTTCCTGTTGAAAACTGTGTACAAGAAACAATTCTCTTTCAAAAGTAGGAGCGAATTCAAGTTCTATGATCGTATTGTGCAGGAAGCTCAATTCCCTTCTTAAAGTAAGCGTAATTGACAGTTTTATTCACCGGTTATCTGGTAGGATCAGTTGCTATTGAAAAATCCCAAGGAATTCAAAGAGTAGGACCTCTTGGATTCTTTCGTTTCTCATTGAAAACTCATCGTGAATGTCATGTTGTTCTGTCCTGTTCTCTACTGTAAAGCAATCCGCTTTCCTAACTAAGCCTGTATTCAATGTTGCATAGTCCTGTTTTCTCAGTGACATTTCTCAATGAACAGGAACCTTCAATTCAACATTCCGTAAACCTGTTGTCTAGGAAGAACTTATCCCCTGGAAAACTAACAGTGAATGCAATGTGCTATTAGCCGATTATGTACTAGCATCATTTACTATTGAAAGCTAACTGTGAACTGAAAAGATTAGAAGCTGCTCCAATAACAACATAGGTCATGCCAGAAAACTAACAGAGAATGTCGAGGTCCGTAATTCAATTGTGTATTACATTGAATTACGCTTTGAAATCTATCCTTGAAAGCAAAGTTCTGTAGTCCCGCTGTTTGAAATGAACGTTTCTCACTGAAGACTAATCGCGAATTCAATGTTCGGTAATTTCATTACAGACAATATTCCAATGGTAATCTATGATGGTTTTCAAAGGTCGATCAGAAGTTATATGCTCAGAACATTTCCTATTGAAAACGAAGATGAATTCAAAGGGCTAGAACTGTGTGAATACTGAGAATGTTTCCTGGTGAAAACTGTGTACAATAAACAATTCTCTTTAAAAAATCTAGGAGCGAATTCAACGTTCTATGATCGTATTGTGCAGGAAGCTCAATTCCCTTCTTAAATTAAGCGTAACTGACATTTTCATTCACCGGTATTCTGGTAGGATCAGTTGCTATTTTAATATCCCAAGGAATTCAAAGAGCAGGACATCTTGGATTCTTTCGTTTCTCATTGCAAATTCACCGTGAATGTCATGTTGTTCTGTCCTGTTCTCTACTGTAAAGCAATCCGCTTTCCTAACTAAGCCTGTATTCAATGTTGCATAGTCCTGTTTTCTAAGAGAACCTTTCTCAATGAATAGTAACGTTCAAGTCAACGTTCCGTATACCTGTTGTCTAGGAAGAATTTATCCCCTGGAAAACTAACAGTGAATGCAATGTGCTAGTAGCCGATTATGTCCTAGCATCATTAACTATTGAAAGCTAACTGTGAACTGAAAAGATTAGAAGCTGCTTCAAAAGCAACATAGGTTGTGCAAGAAAACTAACAGAGAAAGTCGAGTTCTGTAATTCAATTCTGTATAACATTGAATTACCCTTTGAAATCTATCCTTGAAATCAAAGTTCTGTGGTCCCGCTGTTTGAAATGAACATTTCACACTGAAGACTAACCGCGAATACAATGTTCTGTAATTTCATTACAGACAACATTCCAATGGTAATCTACGATTGTTTTCAAAGTTCCATAAGAAGTTATATGCTCGGAACATTTCCTATTGAATACGAAGATGAATTCAAGGGCCTAGAACTTTGTGAGTACCGAGAATGTTTCCTGTTGAAAACTGTGTACAATAAACAATTCTCTTTCAAAACTAGGAGCGAATTCAACTTTCTATGATCGTATTGTGCAGGAATCTCATTTCCCTACTTAAAGTAAGCGTAATTGACAGTTTCATTCACCGGTTATCTGGTAGGATCAGTTCCTATTGAAAAATCCCAAGGAAATCAAAGAGTAGGAACTCTTGGATTCTTTCGTTTCCCATTGAAATCTCATCGAAAATGTGATGTCTTTCTGTCCTGTTCTCTACTGTAAAGCAATCCGCTTTCCTAACTAAGCCTGTATTCAATGTTGCACTGAAAAGATTAGAAGCTGCTTCAATAACTACATAGGTTGTGCAAGAAAACTAACAGAGAAAGTCGAGTTCTGTAATTCAAGTGTGTATTACACTGAATTACCCTTTGAAATCTATGCTTGAAATCAAAGTTCTGTAGTCTGGCTGTTTGAAATGAACGTTTGTCCTAGAAGACTAACCGTGAATTCAATGTTCTGTAATTTCATTACAGAAAACATTCCAATGGTATACTAAGAAAGTTTTCAAAGGTTGATCAGAAGTTATATGCTCAGAACATTTCCTATTGAAAACGAAGATGAATTCAAAGGGCTAGAACTGTGTGAATACTGAGAATGTTTCCTGTTGAAAACTGTGTACAATGAACAATTCTCTTTCAAAAGAAGGAGCGAATTCAACGTTCTATGATCGTATTGTGTAGGAAGCTCAATTCCCTTCTTAAAATAAGCGTAATTGACAGTTTCATTCACAGGTTATCTGGTAGGATCAGCTGCTATTGAAAAATCCCAAGGAATTCAAAGAGTAGGACATCTTGGATTCTTTTGTTTCTCATTGAAAACTCATCGTGAATGTCATGTTGTTCTGTCCTGTTCTCTACTGTAAATCAATCAGCTTTCCTAACTAAGCCTGTATTCAATGTTGCATAATCCTGTTTTCTAAGTGACATTTCTCAATGAACAGGAAACTTCAATTCAACGTCTCGTAAACCTGTTGTCTAGGAAGAACTTATCCCCTGGAAAATAATAGTGAATGCAATGTGCTATTAGCCAATTATGTCCTAGCATCATTAACTAATGAAAGCTAATTGTGCACTGAAAAGATTAGAAGCTGCTTCAATAACAATATAGGTTGTGCAAGAAAACTAACAGAGAAAGTCGAGTTCTGTAATTCAATTGTGTATAACATTGAATTACCCTTTGAAATCTATCCTTGAAATCAAAGTTCTGTAGTCCCGCTGTTTGAAATGAACGTTTCTTCCTGATGACTAACCGCGAATTCAATGTTCTGTAATTTCATTACAGACAACATTCAATTGGTAATCTAAGATTGTTTTCAATAGTCGATCAGAAGTTGTATGCTCAGAACATTTCCTATTGAAAACGAAGATGAAATCAAAGGGCTAGAACTGTGTGAATACTGAGAATGTTGCCTGTTGAAAACTGTGTACAATAAACAATTCTATTTCAAAAGTAGGAGCGAATTCAACGTTCTATGATCATATTCTGCAGGAAGCTCAATTCCCTTCTTAAAGTAAGCGTAACTGACAGTTTCATTCACGGGTTATCTGGTAGGATCCGTTGCTATTGAAAAATTCCAAGGAATTCAAAGGGTAGGACATCTTGGATTCTTTCATTTCTCATTGAAAACTCTTCGTGAATGTCATGTTGTTCTGTCCTGTTCTCTACTGTAAAGCAATCCGCTTTCCTAACTAAGCCTGTATTCAATGTTGCATAGTCCTGTATTCTATGTGAACATTTCTCAATGAACAGGAACCTTCGATTCAACGTTCCAAAAACCTGTTGTCTAGGAAGAACTTATCCTCTGGAATACTAACAGTGAATGCAATGTGCTATTAGCCGATTATGTACTAGCACCATTTACTAATGAAAGCTAACTGTGCACTGAAAAGATTAGAAGCTGCTTCAATAACAACATAGGTTGTGCAACAAAACTAACAGAGAAAGTCGAGTTTTGTAATTCAATTGTGTATAACATTGAATTACCCATTGAAATCTATGCTTGAAATCAAAGTTCTGTAGTCCCGCTGTTTGAAATGAACGTTTCTCCCTGAAGACTAACTGCGAGTTCAATGTTCTGTAATTTCATTACAGACAACATTACAGACAACATTCCTATGGTAATCTAAGATTGTTTTCAAAGGTCGATCAGAAGTTGTGGTGGTTTATTTCAGGTGTCCCCCATAAACATATGTGTTCTGAATGCTAGGTTCCCAGCTGATGGAGATTTGGGAAATAAATCCTCCTGGAGGGAGTGTATTGTTGGGGGCGGGCTTATGGTCTTTATAGCCAGTTTCCCCATGACTGTGTTTGGCAAACCCTCCTGTTGCTGTGTTCCACCTTATGTTGGCCAGGGGGTGATGTCCACCCTCTGCTCATGCCATCGTTTTCCACTGCCATCAAGAAGCTTCCCCTCGAGCCTGTAAGCCAAAATAAATCTCTTTTTCCCAGAAGCTACTCTTGGTTGGGTGATTTCTAACAGCAATGCGAACCGGACTCCAACAGTAAAGTGGTACCGTGCAGTGGGATTGCTGCTAGACACCTGACTGTGTGGCTTCGGCCTTGTGAAGCTGATTTTCAAGAGCACTGTGGAAGGAGTTGAAACCTGGCCTAAGAGATGCCTTGCAGTGCTGTAAGTACAGCTTGATGGACTGTTCTGGTCTGAGCTGCAAGACCTGAATGCAATAAGAACTATGGACTGTGAGGTTTGGTTTATGAGGGTGAGAAAAAGCTTTGCCTGGACTGGGCTAACAGTTTGTGTGAGAAGCTTGCTCTTGTGCCCATGTCCAGAGAAGTTGTACAGGGTTGCTTTGCATAGAAATGAACTGGTGTGTGCAGAGGGATATGGCACAGAAAGAAAAATCTTTGGGTGAACTATTGCCCGTTCAGCTGCAACTGAGAGATTACAACCTTTGAGACTAGGCTAGCTGACCTGCTCTGGGGCAACAAGAAGAATGTAGACTCTTTAGAAGGGGCCTGAATGCTCAAGGAGTGTCCTGTTCTTCAAAGTCTGCTTTATTCCCCCCTGGATTAACAAATTGGCACCCTACCTGGTATTGTGGAGTATAAGAAATGCTGGAAAGAGGGTCATTGAGTTTGCAACATGGTCTTGTGTTTTGGAAATGGCCATGGGCAGTGTGAAGCAGGTTTGCTGGTTGCCTGCATAGAGACCCCATGGAGCCATGAAGATAGACCATGGCTTGCAGTGGAGACCCAGTGGAGATGCCGGGACCATGAGATGGCTGCCGAGGAGCTGCCGGCCCCGGTGAAGTTTCCCAGGACTGTGAGTAGCCTAGCTGGAGGGGCGGAATTGGAATGCCAGAGACTTGTTGCTGGTTAGAATTATCGGACTTGAAGATTTTTCACTGGCTAGATTTGCTGGACTTGAAGCTACAGAATTTGATGTTTGCCCTGGTTGTTTTAAATCTTGTATTGGTTGCATGTTTATTTGCTATGCCCAATGCCATCTTTTCCAGTGTGAAAATTAATTCTGTGCCACTCTGGGTTTTTTGAGGTTATATTTTGGTATTATGGCTCAGTTAGAAGATCTTGAACTATGGGGATGTATGAACATCATTGGGATTGATAAAAACTATGGGGACTTTTAAAGTCAGACTGAAAGCATTGTATTTTACATCATGTATGGCTATCAGTTTATGGGGGCCAGAGGCGGAATGTGGTGGTTTGATTCAGGTGTCAGCCATAAACTTAGGTGTTTCAAATGATAGGTTCCCAGCTTAAGGAGATTTTGAAATTAATGCCTCCTGGAGGGAGTGTATTGTTGGGGGCGGGCTTATGGGATTTATAGCCAGTTTCCCCATGCCAGTGTTTGGCACACCCTCCTGTTGCTGTGTTCCACCTTATGTTGGCCAGGGGTTGATGTCCACCCTCTGCTCATGCCATTGTTTTCCCCTGCCATCAAGAAGCTTCCCCTCGAGCCTGTAAGCCAAAATAAATCTCTTTTTCCCAGAAGCTACTCTTGGATGGGTGATTTCTAACAGCAATGCAAACTGGACTGCAACAGAAGTTATATGCTCAGAACATTTCCTATTGAAAACGAAGATGAATTCAAAGGGCTAGAACTGTGTGAATACTGAGAATGTTTCCTGTTGAAAACTGTGTACAATAAACAATTCTCTTTCAAAAGTAGGACCGAATTCAACGTTCTATGTTCGTATTGTGCAGGAAGCTCAATTCCCTTCTTAAAGTAAGCGTAATTGACAGTTTCATTCACCGGTTATCAGGTAGGATCAGTTGCTATTGAAAAATCCCAAGGAATTCAAAGAGTAGGACATCTTGGATTCTTTCGTTTCTCATTGAAAACTCATTGTGAATGTCATGTTGTTCTGTCCTGTTCTCTACTGTAAAGCAATCGACCTTCTTAACTAAGCCTGTATTCAATGTTGCATAGTCCTGTTTCCTAAGTGACATTTCTCAATGAATAGGAACATTCAATTCAACGTTCCGTAAACCTGTTGTCTAGGAAGAACTTATCCCCTGGAAAACTAACAGTGAATGCAATGTGCTATTAGCCGATTATGTCCTAGCATCATTAACTAATGACAGCTAACTGTGCTCTGAAAAGATTAGAAGCTGCTTCAATAACAACATAGGTTGTGCTAGAAAACCACAGAGAAAGTCGAGTTATGTAATTCAATTGTGTATAACATTGAATTACCCTTTGAAATCTATGTTTAAAATCAAAGTTCCGTAGTCCCACTGTTTGAAATGAACGTTTCTCCCTGAAGACTAACCGCGAATTCAATGTTCTGTAATTTCATTACAGACAACATTCCAATGGTAATCTAAGATTGTTTTCAAAGTTTGATCAGAAGTTATATGCTCGGAACATTTCCTATTGAAAATGAACATGAATTCAAAGGGCTAGAACTGTGTGAATACTAAGAATGTTTCCTGTTGAAAACTGTGTACAATAAGCAATTCTCTTTCAAAAGTAGGAGCGAAATCAACGTTCTATGATGGTATTGTGCAGGAAGCTCAATTCCCTTCTTAAAGTAAGCGTCATTGACAGTTTCATTCACCGGTTATCTGGTAGGATCAGTTGCTATTGAAAAATCCCAAGGAATTCAAAGAGTAGGACATCTTGGTTTCTTTCGTTTCTCATTGAAAACTCATCATGAATGTCATGTTCTTCTGTCCTGTTCTCTACTGTAAAGCAATCCGCTTTCCTCCGTAAGACTGTATTCAATGTTGCATAGTCCTAATTTCTAAGTGAACATTTCTCAATGAATTGTAACGTTCAATTTAACTTTCCATAAACCTGTTGTGTAGGAAGAACTTATCCCCTGGAAAACTAACAGTGAATGCAATGTGCTATTATCCGATGATGTCCTAGCATCATTAACTAATGAAAGCTAACAGTGCCCTGAAAAGATTAGAAGCTGCTTCAATAACAACATAGGTTGTGCAAGAAAACCAAAGAGAAAGTCGAGTTCTGTAATTCAATTGTGTATAACATTGAATTAGCCTTTGAAATCTATCCTTGAATTAAAAGTTCTGTAGTCCCACTGTTTGAAATGAAAGTTTCTCACTGAAGACTAACCGCGAATTCAATGTTCTGTAATTTCATTACAGACAACATTCCAATGGTAATCTAAGATTGTTTTCAAAGGCAGATCAGAATTTATATGCTTAGAACATTTCATATTGAAAAAGAAGATGAATTCAAAGAGCTAGAACTGTGTGAATACTGACAATGTTTCCTGTTGAAAACTGTGTACAATAAACAATTCTCTTTCAAAAGTAGGAACGAATTCAACGTTCTATGATCGTATTGTCCTGGAAGCTCAATTCCATGCTTAAAGTAAGCATAATTGACAGTTTCATTCACCGGTTATCTGGTAGGATCACTTGTAATTGAAAAATACCAAGGAATTTAAAGAGTAGGACATCTTAGATTCTTTCGTTTCTCCTTGAAAACTCTTCGTGAATGTCCTGTTGTTCTGTCCTTTTTTCTACTGTAAAGCAATCCTCTTTGCTAACTAAGCCTGTATTCAATGTTGCATAGTCCTGTTTCCTAAGTGACATTTTTCAATGAATTGGAACGTTCAATTCAACGTTCCATAAACCTGTTATCTAGGAAGAACTTTTCCCCTGGAAAACTAACAGAGAATGCAATGTGCTATTGGCCGATTATGTACTTGTATCATTTACTAATGAATGCTAACTGTGAACTGAAAGATTAGAAACTGCTTCAATAACAACATAGGTTGTGCAAGAAAACTAACAGAGAAAGTCGAGTTCTGTAATTCAATTGTGTATAACATTGAATTACCCTTTGAAATCTATCCTACAGTTCTGTAGTCCCCATGTTTCAAATGAACGTTTCACACTGAAGACTAACCGCGAGTTCAATCATCTGTAATTTCATTACAGACAACATTCCAATGGTAATCTAAGATTGTTTTCAAAGTTCGATCAGAAGTTAAATGCTCGGAACATTTCCTATTGAAAACGAAGATGAATTCAAAGGGCTAGAACTGTGTGAATACTGAGAATGATTCCTGATGAAAACTGTGTACAATAAACAATTCTCTTTCAAAAGTAGGAGCGAATTCAACGTTCTATGATCGTACTGAGTAGAAAGCAAAATTCCCTTCTTAAAGTAAGCGTAATTGACAGCTTCATTCACCGGTTATCTGGTAGGATCAGTTGGTATTGACAAATCCCAAGGAATTCAAAGAGTAGGATATCTTGGATTCTTTTGTTTGTCATTCAAAACTCATCGCAATGTCATGTTGTTCTGTCCTGTTTTCTACTGTAAAGCAATCTGCTTTCCTAACTAAGCCTGTATTCAATGTTGCATAGTCCTGTTTTCTAAGTGAACATTTCTCAATGAATAGTAACGTTCATTTAAATGTTCCATAAACCTGTTGTCTACGAAGAACTTATCCCCTGGAACACTAACAGTAAATGCAAGGTTTTATTAGCAGATTATGTACTGGCATCATTTACTAATGAAAACTAACTGTGTACTGAAAAGATTAGAAGCTGCTTCAATAACCACAAAGGTTATGCAAGAAAACTAACAGAGAAAGTCGAGTTCTGTAATTCAATTGTGTACAACATTGAATTACCCTTTGAAATCTATTCTTGAAATCAAAGTTCTGTAGTACCGCTGTTTGAAAAAAACGTTTCTCACTGAAGACTAACCGAGAATTGAATGTTCTGTAATTTCATTACAGACAACATTCCAATGGTAATCTAAGATTGTTTTCAAAGTTTGATCAGAAGTCATATGCTATTGAAAACAAAGATGAATTCAAAGGGCTAGAACTGTGTGAATACTGAGAATGTTTCCTGTTGAAAACTGTGTACAGTAAACAATTCTCTTTCAAAAGTAGGAGCGAATTCAATGTTCTATGATCCTATTGTGTAGGAAGCTGAATTCCCTTCTTAACGTAAGCGTAATTGACAGTATCATTAACTGGTTATCTGGTAGGATCACTTGCTATTGAAAAATCCCAAGGAATTCAAAGAGTAGGACATCTTGGATTATTTTGTTTCTCCTTGAAAACTCATCGTGAATGTCATGTTGTTCTGTCCTGTTCTCTAGTATAATGCAATCTGCGTTCCTAACTGAGCCTGTATTCAATGTTGCATAATACTGTTTTCTAAGTGAACATTTGTCAATGAATAGTGACTTTCAATTCAACGTTCTGTAAACCTGTTGTCTAGGAAGAAAGTATCTCCGGAACACTGACAGTGAATGCAATGTGCTATTAGCCGATTATGTTCTAGCATCATTTACTAATGAAAGCCAACTGTGAACTGAAAAGATTAGAAGCTGCTTCAATAACAACATAAGTTGTGCAAGAAAACTAACAGAGAAAGTCGAGTTCTGTAATTCAATTGTGTATAACATTGAATTACTGTTTGAAATCTATCCTTGAAATCAAAGTTCTGTAGTACCGCTGTTTGAAATGAACGTTTCTCACTGAAGACTAACCGCGAATACAATGTTTAGTAATTTCATTACAGACAACATTGCAATGGTAATATAAGATTGTTTTCAAAGTTCGATCAGAAGTTATATGCTCGGAACATTTCCTATTGAAAACGAAGATGAATTCAAAGGTCTAGAACTGTGTGAATACTGAGAATGTTTCCTCTTGAAAACTGTGTAAAATAAACATTTCTCTTTCAAAAGTAGGAGCGAATTCAACGTTCCATGATCGTATTGTATAGTAAGCTCAATTCCCTTCTTAAATTAAGCGTAATTGACAGTTTAATTCACGGGTTATCTGATAGTATCAGTTGCTATTGAAAACTCCCAAGGAATTGAAAGAGTAGGACATCTTGGATTCTTTTGTTTCTCATTGAAAACTCATCGTAAATGCCATGTTCTTCTGTCCTGTTCTCTACTGTAATGCAATCTGCTTTCCTAAGTAAGCCTGTATTCAATGTTGCATACTACTGTTTTCTAAATGAACATTTCTCAATGAATAGTAACGTTCAATTCAACGTTCCGTAAACCTGTTGCCTATGAGGAACTTATCCCCTGGAAAAGTAACAGTGAATGCAATGTGCTATTAGCCGATTATGTGCTAGCATCATTTACTAATGAAAGCTAACTGTGAACTGAAAAGATTAGAAGCTGCTTCAATAACAACATAGGTTGTGCAAGAATACTTACAGAGAAAGTCGAGTTCTGAAATTCATTTGTGTATTACACTGAATTACCCTTTGAAATCTATGCTTGAAACCAAAGTTCTGTAGTCTGGCTGTTTGAAATGAACGTTTGTCCTAGAAGACTAACCGTGAATTCAATGTTCTGTAATTTCATTACAGACAACATTCCAATGGTAATCTAAGATTGTTTTCAAAGTTCGATCAGAAGTTATATGCTCGGAACATTTCCTATTGAAAGTGAAGATGAATTCAAAGGGCTGGAACTGTGTGAATACTGAGAATGTTTCCTGTTGAAAACTGTGCACAATAAACAATTCTCTTTCCAAAGTAGGAGCTAATTTATCCTTCTATGATCGTATGGTGTAGGAAGCTCAATTCCCTTCTTAAAGTAAGCGTAATTCACAGTTTCATTCATCGGTTATCTGGCAGGATCAGTTGCTATTGAAAAATCCCAAGGAATTCAAAGAGTAGGACATCTTGGATTCTATCATTTCTCATTGAAAACTCATCCTGAATGTCATGTTGTTCTGTCCTGTTCTCTACTGTAAAGCAATCCGCTTTCCTAACTAAGCCTGTATTCAATGTTGCATAGTCCTGTTTTCTAAGTGAATATTTCTCAATGAATAGTAACGTTCAATTCAATGTTCCGTAAACCTGTTGTCTAGGAAGAACTTATCTCCTGGAAAACTAACAGTGAATGCAATGTGCTATTAGCCATTTATGTACTAGCATCATTTACTTATGCAAGCTAACTGTGAACTGAAAGATTAGAAGCTGCTTCAATAACAACATAGGTTGTGCAACAGCAACAAAACTAACAGAGAAAGTCGAATTCTGTAATTCATTTGTGTATAACATTGAATTAGCCTTTGAAATCTATCCTTGAATTCAAAGTTCTGCAGTCCCGCTGTTTGAAATGAACGTTTCTCACTGAAGACTAACCGCGAATTCAATGTTCTGTAATTTCATTACAGACAACATTCCAATGGTAAACTAAGATTGTTTTGAATGTTTGATCAGAAGTTATATACTCGGAACATTTCCTATTGAAAGCGAATTTGAATTCAAAGGGGTAGAACTGTGTGAAGACAGTTCCCTGTTGAAAACTGTGTACAATAAACAATTCTCTTTCATAAGTAGGAGCGAATTAAACGTTCTATGATCGCATTGTGTTGGATGCTCAATTCCCTTCTTAAAGTAAGCATATTTGACAGTTTCATTCTCCGGTTATCTGGTAGGATCAGTTGCTATTGAAAAATCCCAAGGAATTCAAAGAGTAGGACTTCTTGGATTCTTTCGTTTCTCATTGAAATCTCATCGTGAATGTCTTGTTGTTCTGTCCTGTTCTCTACTGTAAAGCAATCCGCTTTCCTAACTAAGCCTGTATTCACTGTTGCATAGTCCTGTTTTCTAAGGAACATTTCTCAATAAATAGTAACGTTCAATTCAACGTTCCGTACACCTGTTGTCTAGGAAGAACTTATCCCCTGGAAAAGTGAGAGTCAATGCAATGTGCTATTAGCCGATTATGTACTAGCATCATTTACTAATGAACGCTAACTGTGAACTGAAAAGATTAGAAGCTGCTTCAATAACAACATAGGTTGTACAAGAAAACTAACAGAGAAATTTGAGTTCTGTAATTCAATTTTGTATAACATTGAATTACCCTTTGAAATCTATCCTTGAATTCAACTTTCTGTAGTCCCGCTGTTTGAAATGGACGTTTCTCAGTGAAGACTAACCACGAACTCAATGTTCTGTAATTTCATTACAGACAACATTCCAATGGTAATCTAAGCTTGTTTTCAAAGTACGATCAGAAGTTATATGCTCGGAACATTTCCTATTGAAAGCAAAGATGAATTCAAAGGGCTGGAACTGTGTGAATACTGAGAATGTTTCCTGTTGAAAACTGTGTACAATAAATTCTCTTTCAAAAGTAGGAGCGAATTCAACGTTCTATGATCGTATTGTGTAGGAAGCTCAATTCCCTTTTTTTTTTTAAATATTTTTTGTTCATTTTTTATTTATTTATTTGAGAGCAACAGACACAGGGAGAAAGACAGATAGAGGGAGAGAGAGAGAATTGGCGCGCCAGGGCTTCCAGCCTGTGCAAAAGAAGTCAAGATGCGTGTGCTCCCTTGTACATCTGGCTAACATGGGACCTGGGGAACCGAGCCTCGAACCGGGGTCCTTAGGCTTCACAGGCAAGCGCTTAAACGCTAAGCCATCTTCTCACTGAAGACTTACAACGAATTCAATGTTCTGTAATTTCATTACAGACAACATTCCAAAGGTAATCTAAGATTGATTTTAAAGTTCTATCATAGGATAATTGCTGGGAACATTTCCTGTTGAAAACAACGATGAATTCAAAAGGCAAGAACTGTGTGAAGACTGTGAATGTTTCCCGTTGAAAACTGTGTACAATAAACAATTCTCTTTCAAAAGTAAGAGTGAATTCAACATTATATGATCTTATTGTGTAGGAACCTCAATTCCCATCATAAGTAAGCGTAATTGACAGTTTCTGTCACCAGTTATCTGGTAGGATCAGTTGCTATTGAAAAATCCCAAAGAATTCAAAGAGTAGGACATCTAGGATTCTTTCGTTTCTCATTGAATAGTCATCGTGAATGTCATAATTTTCTGTCCTATTCTCTACTGTATACTAATCTGCATGCCTAACTACGCCTGTATTCAATGTTGCATGCTCTTGTTTTCTAAGTGAACATTTCCAAATAAATCGTAATGTTCAATTCAACGTTCCGTAAACCTGTTGTCTAGGAAGAACTTATTCGCTGGAAAACTAAGAGTAACTGGAATGTGCTATTAGCTCGTTATGTACTAGCATCATTTACTAATGAAAACTAAAGATGAACTGAAAAGATTAGAAGCTGCTTCAATTCCAACATAGGTTGTGCGAGAAAACTAACAGAGAATGTCGAGTTCTGTAATTCAATTGTGTACAAAATTTAATTGCACTTTGAAATCTATCCCTGAATTCAAAGTTCTGTAGTCCCAGGGTTTGAAGTGAACGTTTCTCACTGAAGGCTAACAGCGAATTCAAGGTTCTGTAATTTCTTTACAGACAACATTCCCATGGTAATCTAAGAATGATTTCAAAGTTCTATCAGCGGATATGTGCTGGGAACATTTACTGTTGAAAACAAACATGAATTCAAAGGGCTAACAGTGTGTGAATCCTGAGCATGTTTCCTGTCGAAAAATGTGGACAGGAAACAATTCTCTTTAAAAGTAGGAGCAAATTCACATTCTATGATCAATCCCGTCTTAAAGAAAGCGTAATTGACAGTGTTATTCACCGGTTATCTGGTAGTATCAGTTGCTATTGAAAAATCCCAAGGAAATCAAAGTTTAGGACATCTTGTATTCTTTCGTTTCTCATTGAAAACTCATCATGAATGTCATGTTGTGTTATACTGTTCTCTACTGTAAACAAATCTGCTTGACTAACTAAGCCTGTATTCAATGTTGCATAGTCCTGATTTCTAAGTGAACATTTCTCAATGAATAGTAACGTTCAATTCATCATTCCATAAACCTGTTGTCTAGGAAGAACTTATCCCCTGGAAAACTAACAGTGAATGCAATGTGCTATTAGCCTATTATGTAATAGCATCATTTACTAATGAAAGCTAACTGTGAACTGAAAAGATTAGAAGCCACTTCAATACAAACATAGGTTGTACAATAAAACTAACAGAGAAAGTCGAGTTCTGTAATTCAGTTGTGTATAATATTCAATTGCCCTTTGAAATCTATCCCTGATTTCAAAGTTCTGTAGTCCCGCTGTTTGAAATGCACGTTTGTCACTGAAGACGAACAGAGAATTCAATGTTCTGTAATTTTTTACAGACAACATTCCAATGGTAATCTAAGATTGATTTCAAACTTCTATCAGAGGATGTGTGCTGGGAAAATTTCCTGTTTAAAACGAACATAAATTCAAAGGGTAGAACTGTGTGAATACTGAGAACATTTCCCGTTGAAAACTGTAGAATAAAAAATTCTCTTTAAAAAGTAAGAGTGAATTCAACAATCTATGATTGCATTGTGTAGGAAGCTCATTTCCCGTCTAAAAGTAAGCGTAATTGACAGTTTCAGTTACCGGTTATCGGGAAGGAGCAGTTGCTATTGAAAAATCAAAAGGAATTCAAAGAGTAGGACATCTTGGATTCTTTCTTTTCTCATTGAAAATTAATCGTGAATGTCATGTGTTTCTCTCCTGTTCTCTACTGCAAACTAATCAGCATTCTTAACTAAGTCTGTATTCAATGTTGCATAGTCCTGTTTCCTAAGTGAATATTTCCCAGTGAATAGTAATGGTCAATACAACGTTCCGTAAACCTGTTGTCTAGGAAGAACTTATCCCCAGGTAAACTAAGAGTGAATGCAATGTGCTATAAGCCGGTTATGTACTAGCATCGTTTACTAATGAAAGCTAACGTGAACTGAAAAGATTTGAAGCTGCTTCAATACCAACGTAGGTTAGGTAAGAATACTAACAGGGAATGTCGAGTTCTGCAATTCAATTGTGTATAATATTCAATTGCTCTTTGAAATCTATCCAAGAATTCAAAGTTCTGTATCCCTCTGTTTGAAAGGAATGTTTCTCAATGAAGACTAACAGCGAATTCAATATTCTGTAATTTCCATACAGACAAAATTCCAGTGGTAATCTAAGATTGATTTCAAAGTTCTATCAGAGGATATATGCTGGGAACTTTTCATGTTAAAAATGAACATGAATTCAAAGGACTAAAACTGTGTGAATACTGAGAAGGTTTCCCTTTGAAAACTGTGTACAATAAAACAATCTCTTTAAAAGTAAGAGCGAATTCAACGTTCTATGATTGTATTGTGTAGGAAGCTCAATTCCCGTTTTAAGGAAAGCATAATTGACAGTGTCATTCACCGTTTATCGGGTAGGATCAGTTGCTATTGAAAAATCACAAGGAATTCAAAGAGTAGGACATCTTGGATTCTTTCATTTCTCATTGAAAACTCATCGTGAATATCATATTTTGCTGTCCTGTTCTCTACTATAAACTAATCTGCATCCCTAACTAAGCCTCTATTCAATGTTGCATAGTCCTGTTTTCTAAGTGAACATTTCCCAATGAATAGTTATGTTTAATTCACCGTTCAATAAACCTGTTGTTTAGGTAGAACTTATCCCCTGGAAAAATAAGAGTGAATGCATTGTGCTCTTAGCTGGTTATGTACTAGCATCATTTACTAACGAAAACTAACCGTGAACTGAAAAGATTAGAAGCTGCTTCAATACCAACATAGTTTGTGCAAGAAAACAAACAGAGAAAGTCGAGTTCTGCAATTCAGTTGTGTATAATATTCAATTGCCCTTTGAAATCTATCCCTGATTTCAAAGTTCTGTAGTCCCGCTGTTTGAAATGAACGTTTCTCACTGAAGACTAAGAGCGAATTCAATGTTCTATAATTTCATTACAGAAAACATTCCAATGGTAATCTGAGATTGATTTGAAAGTTCTAACAGAGGATATATGCTGGGAACATTTCATGTTTAAAACGAACATGAATTCAAAGGTCCAAAACTGTGTGAATACTGAGAATGATCCCCGTTGAAAACTGTGTACAATAAACAATTCTCTTTAAAAGTAGTTGCAAATTCAATGTTCGATGATCATATGGGTTAGGAAGCTCAATTCCCGTCTTAATGTAAGCATAATTGACAGTTTCGGTCACCGGTTGTCTGGTAGGATCATTTGCTATTGAAAAATCAGAAGGAATTCAAAGAGTAGGACATCTTGGAATCTTTCATTTCTCATTGAAAACGCATCGTGAATGTCTTGTTGTTCTGTCCTGTTCTCCACTGTAAACCAATCCGCATTCTTACCTAACCCTATATTCAATGTTGCATAGTCCTGTTTTGTAAGTGAACATTTCACAGGGAATAGTAATGTTCACTTCAACGTTCCATAAACCTGTTGTCTAGGAAGAACTTATCCCCTGGAAAACTAAGAGTGAATGCAATGTGCTATTAGCCGGTTATGTACTAGCAGCATTTACTAATCTACACTAACTATGAACTGAAAAGATTAGAAGCTGCCTCAATACCAACATAGGTTGTGCAAGAAAACTAACATAGAAAGTCGAGTTCTTTAATTCAATTGTGTATAATAGTCAATTGCCCTTTGAAATCTATCCCTGAATACAAAGTTCTCTAGTCCCTATGATTGAAATGAACGTTTATCACTGAAGACTAACAGCGATTTCAATGTTTTGTAATTTCTTTACAGACAACATTCCAATGGTAATCTAAGATTGATTTCAAAGTTCTATCACTGGTTATATGCTGGGAAAATTTCATGATGAAAACGAAGATGAATTCAAACGTCTAGAACTGTGTGAATACGGAGAATGTTTCCCTTTGAAAGCTCTGTACAAAATACAATTCTCTCGAGAGTAGAAAGGAATTCAATGTTCTATGATCGTACTGTGTCGGAAGCTCAATTCCATTCTTAAGGAAAGCGTAATCGACATTGTCATTAACCAGTTATCTGGTAGGATCAGTTACTATTGAAAAATCCCAAGGAATTCAAAGAGTAGGACATCTTGGATTCTTTCATTTCTCATTGAAAACGCATCATGAATGTCATGTTGTTCTGTCCTGTTCTCTACTGTAAACCAATCCGCATTCTTACCTAAGCCTGTATTCCATGTTGCGTAGTGCTGTTTTCTAAGTGAAAATTTCCCAATGAATACTAATGTTCACTTCAACGTTCCGTAAACCTGTTGTCTAGGAAGAACTTATCCACTGGAAAACTAAGAGTGAATGCAATGTGCTATTAGCTGGTTATGTACTAGCATCATTTACTAATGAATACTAACTATGAACTGAAAAGATTAGAAGCTGCTTCAATACCAACATTGGTTATGCAAAAAAACGAAAAGAGAAGTTCGAGTTCTGTAATTCAATTGTGTATAATAGTCAATAACCCTTTGAAATCTATCCGTGAATTCAAAGATCTGTACTCCTGGTGATAGAAATGAACGTTTATCACTGAAGACTAACAGCGATTTCAATGTTCTGTAATTTCATTACAGACAACATTCCAATGGTAATCTAAGATTGATTTCAAAGTTCTATCAGTGGATATATGCTGGGAAAATTTCATGATGAAAACTAAGGTGAATTCAAAGGGCTAGAACTGTGTGAATACTGAGAATGTTTCCCGTTGAAAGCTGTGTACAAAAGACAATTCTCTCAAGAGTAGGAGAGAATTCAATGTTCTATGATCGTACTGTGTAGGTAGCTCAATTCCCTTCTTAAAGAAAGCGTAATTGACATTTTCATTCACCGGTTATCTGGTAGGATCAGTTGCTATTGAAAAATCCCAAGGAACTCAAAGAGTAGGACATCTTGGAATCTTTCATTTCTCATTGAAAACGCATCGTGAATGTCTTGTTGTTCTGTCCTGTTCTCTACTGTAAACCAATCCGCATTCTTACCTAAGCCTATATTCAATGTTGCATAGTCCTGTTTTGTAAGTGAACATTTCCCAGTGAATAGTAATGTTCACTTCAACGTTCCGTAAACCTGTTGTCTAGGAAGAACTTATCCCCTGGAAAACTAAGAGTGAATGCAATGTGCTATTAGCCGGTTGTGTACAAGCATCATTTACTAATGAAAACTAACTGTGAACTGAAAAGATTAGAAGCTGATTCAATAACAACATAGGTTGTGCAAGAAAACTAACAGAGAGGGTCGAGTTCTGTAATTTAATTGTGTATAATACTCGATTGCCCTTTGAAATCTATCCCTGAATTCAAAGTTCTGTAGTCCCGCTGTTTGAAATGAACGTTTCTCACTGAAGACTAACAGCAAATTCAATGATCTGTAATTTCATTACAGGCAACATTCCAATGGTATCTAAGATTGATTTCAAAGTTCTGTCAGAAGTTATATGCTGGGTACATATCCTGTTGAAAACGAACATGAATTCAAAGTGCTAGAACTGTGTGAATAATGAGAATGTTTCCCGTTGAAAACTGTGTACAATAAACAATTCTCTTTAAAAGTAGTTGCAAATTCAACGTTCAATGATCGTATTGGGTAGGAAGCTCAATTCCCGTCCTAATGTAAGCATAATTGACAGTTTCAGTCACCGGTTGTCTGGTAGGATCATTTGCTATTGAAAAATCCCAAGGAATTCAAAGAATAGGACATCTTGGATTATTTCATTTCTCATTGAAAACTCATCGTGAATGTCATGTTTTCTGTCCTGTTCTCTACTGTAAACAAATCCACTTTCCAAACTAAGCCTGTATTCAATGTTGCATAGTCCTGTTTTCTAAGTGAACATTTCCCAATGAATAGTAAATTTAAATTCATCGTTCCGTAAACCTGTTGTCTAGGAAGAACTTATCCCCTGGAAAACTAAGAGTGAATGGAATGTGCTATTTGTCGATTATGTACTAGCATCATTTACTAATGAAAGCTAATTCTGAACTAAAAAGATTAAAAGCTGCTTAAATACCAACATAGGTTGTGTTAGAAAACTAACAGAAAATGTCGAGTTCTGTAATACAATTGTGTATAATATTCGATTTCCCTTTGAAATCTATCCTTGAATTCAAACTTCTGTAATCCCGCTGTTTGAAATGAACGTTTATCGCTGAAGACTAATAGCGAATTCATTGTTCTGTATTTCATTACAGACAACATACCAATGGTAATCAAAGATTGATTTCAACGACCTATCAGAGGATATATGGGGGGAACATTTCCTTTGGAAAATGAACATGAATTCAAAGTCTAAAACTGAGAATATTGACAATGTTTCCCATTGAAAACTGTGTACAATAAAGAATGCTCTTTCAAAATTAGGAGCAAATTCAACATTCTGTGATCGTATTGTGTAGGATGCTCAATTCCCATCTTAAAGTAAGCATAATTGACAGTTGCATTCACCGGTTATCTGGTAGGATCAGTTGCTATTGAAAAATTCCAAGAAATTCAAAGAGTAGGACATCTTGGATTCTTTCATAAGTCATTGCAAACGCATCGTGGATGTCATGTTGTTGTGTCATGTTCTGTACTGTAAACAAATCCGTTTTCTTAGCTAAGCCTGCATTCAATGTTGCATAGCCCTGTTTTCTATGTGAACATTTCCCAGAGAATAGTAATGTTCAATTCAACATTCCGTAAACCTGTTGTCTAGGAAGAACTTATCACCTGGAAAACTAAGAGTGAATGCAATGTGCTATTAGCTGGTTATGTACTAGTATGTATTACGAATGAAAACTAACAGTGAATTGAATAGATTAGAAGCTTCTTCAATACCAACATAGGTTGTGTAAAAAAACTAACACAGAAGGTCGAGTTCTGTAATTCAATTGTGTATAATATTCAATTGTTCTTTGAAATCTTTCCTTGAATTCAAAGTTCTCTAGTCCCGCTGTTTGAAATAAACGTTTCTCACTGAAGAATAACAGTGAATTCAATGTTCTGTAATTTCATTACAGAAAACATTCCAATGGTAATTTAAGATTGATTTCAAATTTCTATGAGAAGTTATATGCTCAGACCATTTCCTGTTGAAAACGAACATGAATTCAAAGGACTGGAACTGTGTGAATACCAAGAATGTTTCCTGTTGAAAACTGTGTACAATAAAAAATTCTTTCAAAAGTAGGAGCAAATTCAACGTTCTATGATTGTATTGTGTAGGAGCTCAATTCCTGTCTTAAATAAAGCGTTAATTGACAGTTTCAGTCACCGGTTATGTGGTAGGATCAGTTGGTATTGAAAAATCCCAAGGAATTCAAAGAGTAGGACATCTTGGATTCTTTCTTTTCTCATTGAAAACTCATCGTGAATGTCATGTTGTTCTGTGCTGTTCTCTACAGAAACCCAAGCTGCTTTTGTACCTAAGCCTGTATTCATTGTTGCATAGCCCTGTTTTCTATGTGAACATTTCCCAATGAATAGTAATGTTCAATTCAACGTTCAGTAAACCTGTTGTCTAGGATGAACTTATCCCCTGGAAAACTAAGAGTGAATGCAATGTGCTATTAGCCGGTTATGTACTAGCATCTTTTATGAATGAAAACTAACCATGAACTAAAATGATTAGAAACTGCTTCAATACCAACATAGGTTGTGCAAGAAAACAAACAGGGAAGGTCGAGTTCTGTAATTCAATTGTGTATAATATTGAATTACCAATTGCACTTTGAAATCTATCCCTGAATTCAAAGTTCTCTAGTCCCGCTGTTTGATATGAACGTTTCTCACTGAAGACTAACATCAAATTCAATGTTCTTTAATTTCATTACAGACAACATTCCAATGGTAATCTAAGATTGATTTCAAAGTTCTATCAGTGGATACATGCTGGGAACATTTCCTATTGAAAACGAACATTAATTCAAAGGGCTAGATGTGCATGAATAATGAGAATGTTTCCCGTTGAAAGCTTCTACAATAAACAATTCTCTTGAAAAGTAAGAGCAAATTGAAAATTCTACGATCATGTTGTGAAGGAAGCTCAATTCCCGTCTTTATGAAAGCGTAATTGACAGTGTCATCCACGGGTCATCTGGTAGAATCAGTTGCTATTGAAAAAATCCCATGGAATTCAAAGAGTAGGACATCTTGGATCCTTTCGTTTCTCATGGATAACTCATCGTGAACGTCATGTTGTTCTGTCCTGTTCTCTACTGTAAACAAATCCGCTTTCCTAACTAAGCCTGTGTTCAATGTTGCATAGTCCTATAATCTAAATGAGTATTTCCCATTGAATAGTAATGTTCAATTCAACGTTCCGTAAACTTGTTGTCTATTAAGAACTTATCCCCAGGAAAACTAACAGTGAATGCAATGTGCTCTTAGCCGGTTATGTACTAGCATCATTTACTAATGAAAACAAACCGTGAACTGAAAAGATTAGAAGCTGCTTCAATGCCAACATAGGTTGTGCCAGAAAACTAACAGAGAAAGTCGAGTTCTGTAATTCAATTGTGTAAATTATTCAATTGCTGTTTGAAATCTATCCCTGAATTCACAGTTCTGTAGTCCCACTGTTCGGAAAGAACATTTCTCACTGAAGACTACCAGCGAATTCAATGTTCTGTAATTTCATTACAGACACCATTCCAATGGTAATCTATGATTCATTTCAAAGATCTATCATAGGTTATATGCTGGGAACATTTCCTGTTGAAAATGAACATGAATTGAAAGGGCTAGAACTTTGTGAATACTGAGAATGTTTCCCGTTGAAAACTGTGTACAATAAACAATTCTCTTTCAAATGTAAGAGCGAATTCAATGTTCTAGGATTGTATTGTGTAGGAAGCTCATTCCCGTCTTAAAGAAAGCATAATTGACAGTTTCATTCAACGTTTATCTGGTAGGATCAGTTGCTATTGAAAAATGCCAAGGAATTCAAAGAATAGGACATCTTGGATTCTTTCTTTTCTCATTGAACACTCCTCGTGAATGTCATGTTTTCCTGTCCTGTTGTCTACTGTAAACAAATCCGCATTCCTAACTAAGCCTGTATTCAATGTTGCATAGTCCTGTTTTCCTAGTGAACATTTCCCAATGAATGGTAATGTTCAATTCCAGATTCCATAAACCTGTTGTGTAGGAAAAACTTAACCCCTGTAAAACTAAGCGTGTATGCAATGTGCTATTAGCCGATTATAACTAGCATCTTTATTTTTCTTTTTTTTTAATTTAATTTATTAGTTTTCTTTTCAGTAAATACAGGCAGTTTGGTACCATTATTTAGGCTTATCTGTGATCTACCACCTCCCATTAGACCCTCCTTGTTAATGAAAATGGGTCGTGCATTGTGGAGTTAGCCCCCAGTTATTAGTATGATAAATGTCTCTGCAAATCATGACCCAACATGTAACTCTGACATTCTTTATGCCCCCTCTTCCGCAAGATTTCCCTGAGCCAGGTTGGGTTCATTTTTGGTCTCCTACGGTGCTGAGGTGTTGGGGGCCTCTGAGGCTTTGGCTCTCTGGTTTGGTAGGAGTTGATTTTTCTCTGCGTTGATCTCCTTCCATTGTGGTGGTATCCAGTTCACAGGAAAACATCACCCTTGCTTATTTCGCCAGTTGACCTTAGTTTTCGTTGGGCCCCTTTTGAGGCATGTTGGGGCAGCTCTCTTCTTAGGATCTGCATCTATCTGGAAAAGGAAGCAGATTCTCCGATGGAGAGTAAGTTAGCACCTGGAAAATTGTGATGACACTTACTTTTTTGATAGACAGTTTGATAGGTGTAGGCCCTCTTATACCCCATGATTGATGGTAGCTTGATATTGTAGAGTGGGCTTGCTTTTGGGTATGGCTCTGACTTTTTTCCCAGCTCCAGCTAAGGGTCTAGTACCACTGAGTGGATCAGTTAGCCAAATCAAGAGCAATTGATTCCTCATCATGGCTGTGTACCACTATTGCACTTGTGTGGGCATCACATCCGGTTATTTGTTGTTAATTAGGTTAAACAATATGTTGCTTGGACAGATCTTGGTCATTTCCCCCAGTTGCCTATGTAGCGCCTTCTGGCACTAGACACGCTGACTGTGGGGACTGACTCTGTCCTGGCTTCCAGCCATGTCATTCCATTTTACGCGTCAGCTGCGTATGGAGTCTTCAGCAATAGGGTCTTATCACTGGCCTTTGGTGGGTCATCAAGTACTCTGACAGAAGTCTGTCATTGTTTTGGGAAACCTTGTAGGTTTCTCTGATCAAAAGCTCATTGTGGATGGTAGGCCCAAGCTGGAAGTGGGGGTTACAGGTCAGTGTCCACTAAGAAATTGAGGAAAAAGATAACTAATATACAAGAGTTAGAGAGGAGAGAGATAGAGTGGAAAGGGGGAGAGGGTGGGAGGGAAGATGTAGGAGATTTAGGTCAGTCTTGATCCTACCCTCTCCAGTGTCTTGTGGTTCAGGTGTTTCCTGTAAGGGTCTAGTGAAGGTTCAGCCATTTGGTCTGTCTTTTGGGAAGTAGAATTTTATGGTACCATTGCCTTTTGGGTCCGGATTACTGTTTTCCACCCTTTGATTCCCTCCCCGCCCTCTCATTCATCTTATTGTCTAGTCCATGAGGTGCTTGCTGGGTATGTAAGGCATCTTGGGCAGATTCAGGTTAGGTGTTGCAGATGAGTGAGACTATGTGTCAATTTTTTTTTCTATGATTGGGTAAGTTCGCTGAGAATGATCTGTTCCAGGTTCAACTATTTTTCCTCAAATTTCTTTATGTCGTTTTTTTCTTACTGCTGTATAGAATTCCTTTGTGTAGATATACCACATCTTTGTTATCCATTCTTCTAATGATGGACATCTGGGTTGATTCCAGCTTTTAGCTATTACGAATTGAGCTGCTACAAACATGGTTGAGCAAATCTCTCTGGCTTTTGGTTTGAAGGTTTTAGGGTACATGCCCAGTAATGGTATAACTGGGTCTGTTGGTATTTCTATAGTCAGCATTTTCAGGAGTCTTCATATTGCTTTCCTAAGTGGTTGTAGCATCCTGCATTCCCACCAACAGTGAATGAGTGTCCCTGCTTCTCCACATCCTCGCCAGCATTTATTTTCATTTGACCTTTTGAGTTTGGCTATCCTTATTGGGGTAAGTTGGAATCTCATAGTTGTTTTAATTTGCATTTCTCAGATGATTAGGGATGATGAACATTTTCTTAGGTGTGTGTTTGCCATTTGTATCTCTTCCTCTGTGAACTGCCTGTTTAACTCTGTGCCCCATTTTGTGAGTGGGGTATTTGTCTTCTTATTGTTTAGACTTTTGAGTTCTTTGTAAATTCTAGAGATAAGGCCTCTATCAGTTGGATAACCTGCAAATATTTTCTCCCATTCTGTGGGTATTCTATTAGCTTTGCTTATTATATGCTTGTCTTTAAAGAAACTCTTCACCTTCATATGATCCCAATGGTTGAGTGACTGTTAAAGAACTTGATCCACTGGGGTTTTATTCAGGAAATAGTTTTCCAGTCCTATATCTTGGAAAGTACATCCTGAATTTTTTTCCAGTAGTTTGCTAGTTTCTGGTCTTATGTTGAGGTCTTTGATCCATTTGGATTTGAGTGTTGTGCATGGTGAAATGTGTGTATCAAGTTTTAGTATCCTGCATGTGGTTATCCAGTTTGTCCAGCACCATTTGTTGAAGATGCTATCTTTTTTCCAGTCTATATTGTTTGGGCCTTTGTCGAATATCAAGTAGCTATAGTTGCTTAGCCCAAAATCCGGGTCCTCAAGTCTATTCCATTGGTCTACACAACTGTTTTTATGCCAGTACAATGCTGTTTTTATTACTATGGGTTTGTAGTATAACTTTATATCGGGTATGGTGATGCCACCAGAGGTATTTCTTTTGCTGAGGATATGTTTGGTTATGCAAGGCCTTCTGCCTTTCCATATGAAATTTGAGATCATTTTTCGATGTCTGTGAAGAACACTGTAAGGATTTTAATTGGAATTGCGTTAAATCTATATATTGCCTTTGGTAGGATTGTCATCTTCACAATGTTAATTCTGCCTATCCCGGAGCATGGGAGGTCTTTCCATGGTTCAAGTCCTCCTCAATTTCTTTTTCGAGAGTTTTTATATTTTCCTTGTATAGATCTTTTACTTCCTTGGTTAACGTTATTCCAAGGTATTTTATTTTTTTTTGTTGCTATTGAAAATGGAACTATGTCCTTTATTTCTTTTTCTGTGTCTTTGTCATTTGCATACAGAAATGCTTCCGATTTTTGTCCGATCTTGTTGAAGGCCTTTTCTGCATGTATCAAAATGATCATGTAATTTTATGTTTAAGCTTGTTTATGTGGTGTATTACATTGACAGATTTTCGTATGTTAAACCACCCTTGTGTTCCTGGGATAAATCCCACTTGGTCAAGGTGGATAATGCTTTTGATGTGTTGTTGGATTTGGTTTGCGAGAATTTTGTTGAGGATCTTTGCGTCTATGTTCATTAGGGAAATAGGCCGATAGCTTTCTTTTCTTGTGGCATCTCTGCCTGGTTTTCGGATTAGGGTGATACTAGCTTCATAGAAGGAGTTGGGTAGTTTTCCCTGTTCTTCAATTGTGTGGCACAGTTTTAGGAAGATTGGTTTGAGTTCTTCCATGAAGGTTTGATAAAATTTGGCTGGGAATCCATCTGGTCCTGGACTCTTCTTTTTTGGGACGTTTTTTAATACTTTTTCAATCTCCATGAGCGTGATGGGTTCATTGAGGTGGTTGATCTGCTCTGAGATTAGCTTTGGTAGATGATATGCATCCAGGAATTTATCCATCTCCTCCACATTTTCCAGTTTTGTGGAGTAGAGGTTTTTGAAATAAGTCCTGATGATTCTGCCGATTTCACTGATGTCTGTTGGGACCTCTTTTTCATTTTGAATTTTGTGAATTTGGAGTCTCTCCTTTTTTTGCTTGATCAAATTGGCCAGAGGTTTGTCAATCTTGTTTATTTTTTCAAAGAACCAGCTCTTTGATTTTTCAATTGCCTTAATTGTTTCCTTGGTTTCCAATTCATTAATTTCTGCTCTGATTTTAATTGTTTCTTTCCTTCTGGAGCTCTTTGGGTTGGATTTTTCTTGTTTTTCCAATGCCTTTGAGTGGATGGTTAGGCTATTGATTTGGGATCTTTCCGTCTTTTTTATGAAGGCTTTGAGTGCTATGAATTTTCCCCTGAGGACTGCCTTCATTGTGTCCCACAAGTTTTGGTATGATGTGTTCTCATTGTCATTCAATTCCAGGAATCTTGCAATTTCATTTTTTATTTCATCCACTATCCATTTATTGTTTAAGAGTGTGCTATTCAGTTTCCAGTTGCAGTTGGGGCTCTTGTTGGTTTTGTTGTTGTTGATTTCTAGGAATATAGCATTATGATCTGATATCATGCAGGGAATTATATAGATTTTCCTAAATATGTGGAGGCTATCTTTGTGACTCAGTATATTGCCTATTTTAGAGAATGTTCCATGGGCTGCTTAGAAGAATGTGTAGTCTGTGGATTTGGGATGGAAAGTTCTGTAGATGTCTGTTAGGTCTAAGTGCTCTAGGTTTTGTTGAGCTCTCTTACTTCCCTGTTGAGCTTCTGTTTGGATGATCTGTCTATTACTGATAGTGGTGTGTTAAAGTCCCAAGCTATGATGGTGTTGGTGGATTTCTGTTTTATTGTCAAGTAGGTTTTCTTTTATGAACTGCGGTGCCCCTGTGTTTGGTGCATACCGATATATGATTGTAATATCCTCTTGATGGATTGTTCCCTTTACAAGTAGGAAGTAGCCTTCTTTGTCTTTTTATTGTTTTTGGTTTGAAGTCAACTTTATCTGATATTAATATAGCTACACCTGCTTGTTTCTTATTCCCATTTGCTTGGAATATTGCTTTCCACCCTTTCACCCTGAGGAGGTTTCTGTCTTTAGTGGTAAGGTGGGTTTCTTGAAGGCAGCAGATTGAGGGGTCTAATTTTTTGATCCACCCTGTTAGCCTGTGTCTCTTGATGGTTGAAATAAGGCCATTAATATTTAGGGTGATGACTGTGAGATTTGATTTGATCCCTGTCATGTTGTGGTGGTAGAGGTGTGTTGGCATTTCCGTGGAATTTAATTTTTTTTTTTTTTTTACTCTGGGTTTGGTTGCTGTGATCTGCTTCTTGTAGGCATTTGTGTTTGGTTATTTCTGTCTTCTCTGTGGAGAGTTTCCTGGAGTACACTCTGTAGGTTTGGTTTTGTGTTCATATAATTGTAAAGCTGAGTTTTGTCATGGAAAGTTTTCCTTTCACCACCTATTATAAGGGAGACTTTTGCCGGGTAGAGTAGTTTGGGTTGGAAGCCATAGTTTCTTAGATTTTGGAGAGTATTATTCCAGGCCCTTCTAGCTTTCAGGGTTTCCATTGAGAAGTCTGAAGTAATTCTGATGGGGTTTCCTTTGAACGTGGTGTGCTGTTTTTCCCTAGCTGCTTTTAGGATTTTTTCCTTGGTGTCAATGTCTTAATGATAATATGCCTTGGGTAGTTTCTCCTTTGGTCTAGTCGGTTAGGAGTTCTGTTTGCTCCTTGAATCTTGATGAGTCTTTCTTTTAAATGACGGGGGAAGTTTTCTTCAATTATTGTGTTAAATAAGTTCTCCATGCCTTTGGTCTGACATTCTTCTCCTTCTGGTATTCCAATGATTCTGATATTAGGACGTTTAAGTGTATCCCACAATTCTCTCATGTTCTGTTCACAGGAACTTTTGAACTTACTGAAATTTTTGGACTCTCGAACTGTTTCTTCCATCCTGTCTTCCAGATCAGAATTTCTATCTTTCACTTCGCTGACTCTATTCTTGAGAGCCTCTAGTGAGTTTTGGACTTGTTCAATTAAGTTTGCATTTTCTACTACTTTCCTATGTATCACTTCCATCACTTTGTCCAGCTCCCTTTTTGTCTCATTTTCTGATTTTCTTGCTGATTCTTAGAAATCATCCTTGCATTTCATTATGTTTTCACTTAGTGTGGCGAGCTGATTTTTAAGGTCCTCTTTTTTTTCACTCTCCCTCAACTCTCTTAGCTCTCTTTGAATTCCTTCCAGTGTCTTATCGTATTGCTCTAGCTTAGTGATGGTAGCATCTATACGATTATCTATCCTTTGTAGCTTTCCTGTCAGTTCTAGCAGTAGTTTGGTCAGGGCTGCATTGTTCATTGTTCATTGCTTCCACTTGATGTTCTGATCCTAAACACTCTTCTATGTTTTGGTTAGTTGTGATCCTTGTTGTACTGTGTGATCTGTCTGGATTTTCTTCCATTTTATTTTTCATGTTATTTCTTTTGCGCTGTGGTCTACCCATGTCAGTGTATGGGCAGGTAAATGGGTGGAGCAGCCTGGGATCTAGCTTAATGTGAATCCAAGGCAGCCTGGGGCAGTTGTAAGCAGCCTGGGTTTTTGCTCACTCTTGCCAAAGTCGCCTACCTATAGCCTGACAGGGGCACCAAAGTTGCCTGAATTCTCACCCAGTAATGCCCCTAATCTACCTGCCTTTGAGCTTGAAAGGGAACTGAGGTAGGAAGCCCTGAAGGTGCCTAGATTCTGGCTGGGTACACTGGGGTCTGTAAATATTCTGTGCTCTTCCGCCACAGGGGAGTGGGGGATGGGTGGCGATGTACAGGTAGGGGATGGCACTTGCACTGGTGCTAGTGACTCTGTGTGGACTTATGTGGCTCTTGCTGTGGGACTAGGTCCGCTGCATGTGCAATTGTAGTGCAGAGGCAGATGATGTGGGTAAGGAATCAGGACACAGCAGAAGCTGACCGGCGGCAAGTGATGGGAGCATAGCAGCAGGGGAACTGGCAGCCACCTATTCACGGCAGGGGTGGCCTCCACAGGCCTGTGAACCGAGCACCACGTGGCTGGTCTACTCGCAGGATCAGACAACCATGGCAAGGTAGGAGGTCTCAGCTTCAGTGCAGCAGGCTGGCAGGCGTGACTGGTGGGTGCCCGATCAGAGTACAGCCATGCAGGATGTGCGGAGGATGTGTGGGCGGGTGGGCAGAAGGTGGCGCGTGGTGCGATGCTGTGTATGGAGTGAGTTGGGCATGTGGAGGGGGCAGTCGGGGTGCGCTGGGGCACCGGGCAATCAGGGTGGGGTGCGTGGGAGGCGGCAGGGCTCAGGGGGCTTGGAGTGGGGTGCCCTGGAGGTGCGGGGGGCATGAGGCACTCTGATCAGTCAGGAAGCGAGGGGTGCGCTGTTGGTGCGGGGGCGTTGCGCATGCAGGGGCGGTGTGCGGGGCGCAGGGTTTGTGCAGGGCACCCGGGGGGCCCGGGGGGGAGTGCGGGGTGCGACGGGGAGCACGGTGCATGCTGGGGGTCACGGGGTGTGCAGGGGGCATGGGGGAGCGTGCGGGAGCTCTGGGTGCTAAGGGCGCAGGGCACGTGGGGGGTGCGTGGGGTGCGCGGTGTGGGCACAGGATGCGCATGTGGTGAGGGGGCATGGGGCACACCATGGTGCGGGATGCCAAGGGACGCTGCAGGGTGCTCTGTAAGCACGGGGGGCGGGGCTTGTGGGGGATCGAGGGGGTCGCGCGGGGGGGCGCGGGGCATGGAGGGAGGGCGGGGTAAGCTGAGGCTCTTCAGGGCGTGGGGCATGCCTGGGCATGAAGGGACGCATGGGGGCGCCCGGGCCGGGTTGTGCGGGTTGGGGGCGTGTGGGGGGGCAGGGAGCACTTCAGTGCACACGGGGTTCAGGGTGTCGATGCTCCAGGGCATGTGGGGGTGGGGACGCAGGGAGCACAGTGAGGGGTGTTTGCTAGGAGCGTGGGGGGCTCAGGACTCTGTGGGACACCACGGTGTGCTCTGGACTCCCGGGGGGTGGAGGGAAGGGGGCGGGTCTCAAGGGGGAGGTGGTCAAGGCGGTCAAGGGTGGTACAGGGGGCGTGGAGCACACTGAGGCAAGACGGAGTGCGGGACGCTGCGGGATGCTGCTGGACGCCGTGGGGCACTCTGGAGGGCGGGGGTGGGGCACACATGGGGGGCTCGAGGAGCACGGGGTGGGGCACAGGTGTCTTGGAGCACGCAGGGGTGTGGGGCACACCTGGCGCCCAGGCGCAGGATGCAGCGGGGCCCTTGGAGCATTCCTGCTGTGTGTGGGTAGGGAGCATGTGGCGCGCAGTGGGTGGGGCTGGCCGGGTTGGGGCAGGAGGTGGGGCGCGGGGGTCTGGGGCACAGGGAAGGCGTGGGGCCGAGGGGCAGTCCTGGGCAGCTGGGGCGCGGGAAGCTTAGGTTCACTTGGGCTGCGCCTGCCGCGTGTGGATAGGGAGCATGGGGCTCGCTGCTGGGGTGGGGCGAGTTGCGGGGGGAGGGGAGGGGAGTGCAGGCGTGGGGCGTGGAGGTTGTGGGTCGTGTGGGGCCGCCGGGGCGGGTGGGGCTTGGTGCGCATGGGACGCCAGACTGCTGGGGCCACGGGCCGTGGCCGATGTGGCGATTTGCCCGGGCGGGGTGGCGTGGCGTGGCTCACGCGGGTGTGTGCTTCCCTCTTTTACCCCAATCTGTGCCCTCCCTCTTCAAAAAGTTCCTAACTTCCCTTGAATACTTGCCTTTTCTTTCCCTTGTTGTTTGTACTGCAGCTAGGCGGTCGCCATCTTGTGAATCATTCAACTAGCATCTTTTAATAATGAAAGCTAACCATGAACTGAAATGATTTGAAGCTGCTACAATACCAACATAGATTATGCAAGAAAACTAACAGAGAAGGTCACGTTCTGTAATTCAATTGTGTATAATATTCCATTGCCCTTTGAAATCTATCCCTGAACTCAAAGTTCTGTAGTCCCACTGTTTGAAATGAACGTTTCTCACTGAAGACTAACAGCAAATTCCATGGTCTGTAATTTCATTAGACAACATTCCAATGGTAATCTAAGATTGATTTCAAAGTTCTATCAGAGGTTATAAGCCGGGAATATTTCCTGTTGAAAACGAACATGAATTCAAAGGGCTAGAACTGTGTGAATACTGAGAATGATTCCCGTTGAAAACTGTGTACAGGAAACAATTCTCTTTCAAAAGTAGGAGCGAATTCAACGTTCTATGATCTCGTATTGTGTAGGAAGCTCAATTCCCTTCTTAAAGTGAGCGTAATTGACAGTTTCAGTCACCGGTTATCTGGTAGGATCAGTTGATATTGAAAAATCAGAAGGAATTCAAATTGTAGGACATCTTGGATTCTTTAGTTTCTCATTGAAAACTCATCCTGAAGGTCATGTTGTTCTGTCCTCTTCTCTACTGTAAACCAATCACTTTCCTAACTAAGCCTGTATTCAATGTTGCATAGTCCTGTTTTCTAAGTGAATATTTCTGAATGAATAGTAATGTTCAATTCAACGTTCCGTAAACCTGTTCTCTACGAAGAAATTATGCCTGGAAAACTAAGAGTGAATGCAATGTGCTATAAGCCGGTTATGTACTAGTATCATTTACTAATGAAAGCTAACAGTGAAATGAAAAGGGTAGAACCTGATTCAATACCAACATAAGTTGTGCAAGAAAAATAACAGCGAATGTCGAGTTCTGTAATTCAATTGTGTATAATATTCAATTGCCCTTTGAAATCTATCCTTGAATGCAAAGTTCTGTAGACCTGCTGATTGAAATAAAGGTTTATCACTGAAGACTAAGAGAAAATTCAATGTTCTGTAGTTTCATTACAGACAACATTCCAATGGTAATCTAAGATTGATTTCAATGTTCTATCAGAGGATATATGCTGGGAACATTTCCTGTTGAAAACGAACATGAATTCAAAGGGCTATAACTGTGAAATTACTGATAATGTTTCCCATTGAACTCTGTGTACAATAAACAGTTCTCTTTCCAAAGTAGGAGCGATTCAACGTTCTATAATCGAACAGTGTAGGAAGCTCAATTCCCTTCTTAAAGTAAGCATAATTGGCCGTTTCTTTCACCAGTTATCTGGTAGGATCAGTTGCTATTGAAAAATCCCAAGGAATTCAAAGAGTAGGACATCTTGGATTCTTTCGTTTCTCATTGAAAACACATCATGAATGTCATGTTGTTCTGTCCTGTTCTCTACTGTAAACAAATCCGCTTTCCTAACTAAGCCTGTATTCAATGTTGCATAGACCTGTTTCCTAAGTGAACATTTCTCAATGAATAGTAATGTTCAATTCAACGTTAGGTAAACCTGTTGTCTAGGAATAACTTATCCCCTGGAAAACTAAGAGTGAATGCAATGTGCTATTAGCCAGTTATGTACTAGCATCATTTACTGATGAAAGCTAACAGTGACCTGAAAAGATTAGAAGCTGATTCAATACCAACATAGGTTGTGCAAGAAAACTAACAGAGAAGTTCGGGTTCTGTAATTCAATTGTGTAAATTATTTGAATGCCCTTTGAAATCTATCCCTGAATTCAAAGTTCTGTAGTCCCGCTGTTTGAAATGAACGTTTCTCACTGAAGACTAACAATGAATTCAATGTACTGTAATGTCTTTATGGACACCATTCCATTGGTAATGTAAGATTTATTTCAAAGTTCTATCAGAGGATATATTTTGGGAACATTTCATGTTGGAAACGAAGATGAATTCAAAGGGCTAGAACTGTGTGAATACTGAGAATGTTTCCCTTTGAAAACTGTGTACAATAAACAATTCTCTTTGAAAAGTAAGAGCGACTTCAACGTTCCATGATCGTATTGTGGAGGAAGCTCAATTCCCGTCTTAAAGAAAGTGTAATTGACAATGCCATTCACCGGTTATCTGGTAGGATCAGTTGCTATTGAAAAATCCCAAGGAATTCAAAAAGTAGGACATCTTGGATTCCTTCGTTTCTCATTGAGAACTCATCGTGAATGTCATGTTTTCTGTCCTCTTCCTACTGTAAACAAGTCCGCTTTCCTAACTAAGCCCGTATTCAATGATGCATAGTCCTGTTTTCTAAGTTAACATTTTTCAATGAATAGTAATGTTTAATTCAACGTTCCGTACACCTGTTGTCTAGGAAGAACTTATCCCCTGGAAAACTAAGAGTGAATGCAATGTGCTATGAGCCGGTTATGTACTAGCATCATTTACTAATGAAAAGTAACCATGAACTGAAAAGATTAGAAGCTCCTTCAATATCCACATTGGTTGTGCAAGAAAACTAACAGAGAAAGTCGAGTTCTGCAATTCAATTTTGTAAAATATTTAATTGCCCTTTGAAATCTATCCCTGAATTCAACATTCTGTACTCCCGGTGTTTGTAATGAACGTTCCTCCGGATGAATAACAGCGATTTCAATGTTCTGTAATTTGATTATACACAACGTTCCAATGGCAATCTAAGATTGATTTCAAAGTTCTGTCAGAGGATATATGCTGGAAACATTTCCTGTTGAAAACGAAGATGAATTCAAATGGCTAGATCTGTGTGAATACTGAGAATGTTTCCCTTTGAAAACTGTGTACAATAAACAATTCTCTTTCAAAGGTAGGAGCGAATTCAAGGTTCCATGATCGTATTGTGTAGGAAGCTCACTTCCCGTCTTAAAGTAAGTGTAATTGACAGTTTCAGTCACCAGTTATCTGGTAGGATCAGTTGCTATTGAAAAATCCCAAGGAATTCAAAGAGTAGGACATCTTGGATTCTTTCGTTTCTCATTGAAAACGCATCATACATGTCATATTGTTCTGTCCTGTTCTCTACTGTAAACAAATCCGCCTTCCTAACTAAGCCTGTATTTAATGTTGCATAGTCCTGTTTTCTAAGTGAACATTTCCCAATGAATAATAATATTCAATACAAAGTTCCATAAACCTGTTGTCTAGGAAGAACTTATCCCCTGGAAAACTAAGAGTGAATGCAGTGTGCTATTACCCGGTTATGTACTAGCATCTTTTACGAATGAAAACTAACCATGAACTGAAAAGATTAGAAGCTGCTTCAATACCAACACAGGTTGTGCAAGAAAACTAACCGAGAAGGTCGAAGATCCTCAACAAAATTCTCCCAAACTGAATCCAACAACACATCAAAATCATTGTCCACCTTGACCTAGTGGAATTGATCTCGGGAACACAAGGTCGGTTCAACATATGAAAATCTGTCAATGTAATACACCACATAAACAAGCTTAAACATGAAAATCACATGATCATTTCGATAGATGCAGAAAAAGGCCTTTGAGAAGATACAACATCACTTCATGATCAAAACATTGGAGTGAGTCGGCATGGCCGGTTCACATCTTAATATAATAAAGGCAGTATACAAAGCTCCAACAGCCCAAATAATACTTAATGGAGAGAGACTGGAGGAATTCCCATTGAGATCAGGAACAAGACAGGAATGTCCTCTCTCACCTCTGGTTTTCAATATTGTTTTGGAAGTCCTAGCCCAAGCAATAAGGCAGGAGAAGGAAATAAAAGGGATACAATTTGGAAAGGAAGAAGTTAAGTTAGCTCTATTCACTGATGACATGATTGTATATGTAAGAGACCCGAGAGACTCCACCCCAAAACTCCTGAAGGTGATTAACTCCTATAGCAAAGTAGCAGGATACAAAATCAATGCACAAAAATCGTAAACATTTATGTATGCAAATGACAAAGACACAGAAAAAGAAATAAAGGACATAGTCCCATTTTCAATAGCAACAAAAAAAACTAAAATACCTCAGAATAACATTAACCAAGGAAGTAAAAGATCTATACAACAAAAATATAAAAACTCTCAAAAAAGAAATTGAGGAGGACTTGAAACGATGGAAAGACCTCCCATGCTCCTGATTAGGCAGAATTAACATTGTGAAGATGACAATCCTACCAAAGGCAATATATAGATTTCACGTGATTCCAATTAAAATCCCTACAGAATTCTTCACAGATGTAGAAAAAATAATCCCAAATTTCATATGGGAAGGTAGAAGGCCTCGCATATCCAAACATATCCTCAGCAAAAGAAATACATCTGGTGGCATCACCATACCTGATATAAAGTTATACTACAAAGCCATAGTAATAAAAACAGCATGGTACTGACATAAAAAGAGGAGTACAGACCAATGGAATAGATTGAGGACTCGGATTTTGGGCCAAGCAAATATAGCTACTTGATATTTGACAAAGGCCCAAACAATATAGACTGGGAAAAAGATAGCATCTTCAACAAATGGTGCAGGACAAACTGGATAACCACATGCAGAAGGTCAAGTTCTGTAATTCAAATGTGTATAATATTCATTTGCCCTTTGAAATCTATCCCTGAATTCGAAGTTCTGTAGTCCCGCTCTTTGAAATGAACGTTTCTCACTGAAGACTAACAGCGAATTCAATGTACTGTAATTTCATTACAGAAAACATTCCAGTGGTAATCTAAGATTGATTTCAAAGTTCTATCAGAGGATATATGCTGGGAACATTTCCTTTGAAAACGAAGATGAATTCAAAGGGCGAGAACCGTGTGAATACCTAGAATGTTTCCTGTTGAAAACTGTGTAAAATAAACAATTCTCTTTCAAAAGTAGGAGCGAATTCATCGTTGTATGATCGTATTGTGTAGGAAACTCAATTCCCGTCTTAATGTAAGCGTAATTGACATTTCATTCACAGGTTATCTAGTTGGAGCAGTTACTATTGAAAAATCCCTAGGAATTCAAAGAGTAGGACATCTTGGATTCTTTCGTTTCTCATTAAAAACTCATCGTGAATGTCATGTTTTTCTGTCCTGTTTTCTACTGTAATCATATCCGCATTCCTAACTAAGCCTGTATTCAATGTTGCATAGTCCTGTTTTCTAAGTGAACATTTCCTAATGAATAGTAATGTTCAATTCAACGTTCGGTAATCCTGCTGTCTAGGAAGAACTTATTCCCTGGAAAACTGAGAGTGAATGCAATGTGCTATTAGCCGGTTATGTACTAGTATCATTAATGAATGAAAACTAACCGTGAACTGAAAACATTACAAGCTGCTTCAATACCAACATAGGTTGTGCAAGAAAACTAACAGAAGGTAGAGTTCTGTAATTCAATTGTGTATAATATTGAATTGCCCGTTCAAATGTATCCCTGAATTCAAAGCTTTCTACTCCCGCTGTTTGAAATGAACGTTTCTCACTGAACACTAACAGCGAATTCAATGTTCTGTAATTTCATTACAGACAACATTTTAATGGTAATCTAAGATTGATTTCAATGTTCTGTCAGAAGTTGTGTACACGGAACAGGTCCTCTTAAAAACGAACATGAATTCAAAGGGCTAAAACTGTGTGAATTCCGAAAATGTTTCCCGTTGAAAACTGTGTACAATAATCAATTCTGTCTCAAATGTAGGAGCGAATTCAACGTTCTATTTTCCTATTGTGTAGGAAGCTCAATTCCCATCTTAAAGTAAGCGTAATTGACAGTTTCATTCACCAGCTATCTGGTAGGATCAGTTGCTATTGAAAAATCCCAAGGAATTCAAAGACTAGGACATCTTGGATTCTTTTATTTTTCATTGAAATCGCATCGTGAATCTCATGTTGTTCTGTCCTGTTCTCTACTGTAAACAAATCCGCTTTCCAAACTCAGCCTGTATTCAAAGTTGCATAGTCCTGTTTTCTAAGTGAACATTTCCCAATGAATCGTAATGTTCAATTCAACGTTCTGTAAACCTGCTGTCTAGGGAGAAATTACCCCCTGGAAAACTAAGAGTGAATGCAATGTGCTATCAGCTGGTTATGTACTAGCATCTTTTACCAATGTAATGTAACCGTGAACTAAAAAGCTTAGAAGCTGCTTCAATACCAACATAGGTTATGCAAGAAAACAAACACAGAAGGTCGAGTTCTGTAATTCAATTGTGTATAATATTCAATTGTCCTTTGAAATCTATCCTTGAATTCAAAGTTCAGTAGTCCCACTGTTTGAAATGAACGTTTGTCACTGAAGACTAACAGCGAATTCAATATTCTGTAATTTCATTACAAACAACATTCCAATGTAAATCTAAGAATGATTTCAAATTTCTATCAGAGGATATATGCTAGGAACACTTCATGTTGGAAAAGCAGATTAATTCAAAGTGCTAGAACTGTGTGAATACTGAGAATGTTTCCCGTTGAAAACTGTGCACAATAAACAATTCTCTTTCAAAAGTAGGAGCGAATACAATGTTCTATGATAGTATTGTGTAGGAAGCTCAATTCTCATCTTAAAGAAAGCGTAATTGACAGTGTCATTCACCGGTTATCTGGTAGGATCAGTTGCTCTTGAAAAATCCCAAGGAATTCAAAGAGTAGGATGTCTTGGATTCTTTCGTTTCTCACTGAAAACTCATCGTGAATGTCATGTTGTCCTGTCCTGTTCTCTAGTGTAAACAAATCCGCTTTCCTAACTAAGCCTGTATTCAATGTTGCATAGTCCTGTTTTCTAGTGAACATTTCCCAATAAATAGTAATGTTCAATTCAACGTCCCATAAACATGTTGTGTAGAAAGAACTTATCCCCTGCAAAACTAAGAGTGAATGCAATGTGCTATTAGCCGGTTATGTACTAGCATCATTAACTAATGAATGCTAACCGTGAACTGAAAAGATTAGAAGCTGCTTCAATACCAACATAGGTTGTGCAAAAAACTAACAGAGAAGGTCGAGTTCTGTAATTCCATTCTGTATAATATTCAATTGCCCTTTGAAATCAATCCCTGAGTTCAAAGTTCTCTACTCCCACTGTTTGAAATGAACATTTCTCACTAAAGACCAACAGCGAATTCAATGTTCTGTAATTTCATTACATCCAACATTCCAATGGTAATCTAAGATTGATTTCAAAGTTCTATCAAAAGTTATATGCTCGGAATATTTCCGGTTTCAAACGAACATGAATTCAAAGGGCTAGAACTGTGTGAATACTGAGAATGTTTCCCATTGAAAACTGTGTATAATAAACAATTCTCTTTCAAATGTAGGAGCGAATTCAACGTTCTATGATCGTCTTGTGTAGGAAGCTCAATTCCCGACTTACTAAGTGTAATTTACATTTTGTTTCACAGGATATCTGGTAGGATCAGTTGGTATTGAAAAATCCCACGGAATTCAAAGAGTAGGACATCTTGGATTCTTTCGTTTCTCATTGAAAACTCATCGTTAATGTCATCTTGTTCTGTCCTGTTCTCTACTGTAAACTTATCTGCATTCCTAACTAAGCCTGTATTCAATGTTCTCTAAGTGAACATTTCCCAATGAATAGTAGTTTTCAATTATACATTCTGTAAACCCGTTGTCTAGGAAGAACTTATCCCCTGGAAAACTAAGAATGAATGCAATGTGCTATTAGCCAGTTATGTACTAGCATCATTTACTAATGAAAACTATCCATGAACTGAAAAATTAGATGCTGCTTCAATACCAACATAGTTTCTGCAAGAAAACTAACCGAGAAGGTCGGGTTCTGTAGTTCAAATGTGTATAATATTCATTTGCCCTATGAAATCTATCCCTGAATTCAAAGTTCTATACTCCCACTCTTTGAAATGAATGTTTCTCACTGAAGACTAACAGCGAATTCAATGTTCTGTAATTTCATTACAGACACATTCCAATGGTAATCTAAGATTGATTTCAAAGTTCTATCAGAGGATATATGCTGGGAACATTTCCTGCTGAAAACGAAGATGAAATCAAAGGGCTAGAACTGTGTGAATACTGAGAAGGTTTCTCATTGAAAACTGTGTACAATAAACAATTCTCTTTCAAAAGTAGGAGCGAATCCAATGTTCTGTGATGGTATGATGTAGGAAGCTCAATTCCCATCTTAAAGGAAGCGTAATTGACAGTGTAATTCACCTGTTATCTGGTAGGATCAGTTGCTATTTAAAAAATCCCCAGGAATTCAAAGAGTAGGACATCTTGGATTCTCTCGATTCTCATTACAGAACATTGAATTCACTATTAGTCTTCAGTGAGAAAAGTTCATTTCAAACAGCGGGACTATAGAACTTTGAATTCAAGGATAGAATTCAAAGGGCAATTGAATATTATACACAATTGAATTACAGAACTGGACCTTCTCTGTTAGTTTTCTTGCATAACCTATGTTGGCACTGAAGCAGCTTCTAATCTTTTCAGTTCATGGTTAGCTTTCATTACTAAATGATGCTAGTACATAACCGGATAATTGCACATTGCATTCACTCTTAGTTTTCCAGGGGAAAAGTTCTTCCTAGACAACAGGTTTACGGAACGTTGAATTGAACACTACTATTCATTGGGAAATGTTCACTTAGAAAACAGGACTATGCAACATTGAATACAAGCTGAGTTAGGAAAGCTGATTTGTTTACAGTAGAGAACAGGACAGAACAACATGACATTCAATATGCGTTTTCAATGAGAAATGAAAGAATCCAAGATGTCCTACTTTTGGATTCCTTGGAATTTTCAATAGTAACTGATCCTACCAGACAACCCGTGAATGCAACTGTCAATTACGCTTACTTTGAGACGGGAATTGACCTTCCTACACAATACGATCATAGAACGGCTAATTCGCTCCTACTTTTGAAGGAGAATTGTTTATTGTACACAGTATTCAACAGGAAACATTCTCAGTATTCACACAGTTCTAGCCCTTTTAATTCATCTTCGTTTTCGATAGGAAATGTTCCGAGCATATAACTTCTGATAGAACTTTGAAATCAATCTTAGATTAACATTGGAATGTTGTCTGTAATGAAATTACAGATCAATGAATTCGCTTTTGGTGTTCAGCGAGAAAAGTTCGTTTCATACAGCGGAACTACAGAACTTTGAATTCAGGGATAGATTTCAAAGAGCAATTGAATATTATACACAGTTGAATTACAGAACTCAACATTCTCCGTTTGTTTTCTTGCAATACCTATGTTGGTATTGAAGCTGCTTCTAATCTTTTCGTTAATGGTTAGTTTTCTTTCATGAAAGATGCTAGTACATAACCGGATAATAGCACATTGCATTCACTCTTAGTTTTCCAGGGGATAAGTTCTTCCTAGACAACAGGTTTATGGAACGTTAAATAGAATATTACTATTCATTGGGAAATGTTCACTTAGAAAACAGGTCTATGCAACATTGAATACAGGCTTAGTTGGGAAAGCGGATTTGTTTACAGTAGAGAACAGGACAGAACAGCACGACATTCACGATGCGTTTTCAATGAGAATCGAAAGAATCCATGATGTCCTACTCTTTGAATTCCTTGTCATTTTTTCAATAGCAACTGATCCTTCCATATAACCGGAGAATGAAACTGTCAATTATGCTTACATTATGACGGGAATTGAGCTTCCTACACAATACTACGATAGAACGTTGAATTAGCTCCTACTTTTGAAAGAGAATTGTTTATTGTACACTGTTTTCAACAGGAAACATTCTCAGTATTCTCAGAGTTTTCTCCCATTGAATTTATGTTCGTTTTCAACAGGAAATGTTCCCAGCATCTATCCTCTGATAGAACTTTGAAATCAATCTTAGATAACCATTGGAATGTTGTGTGTAATGAAATTACAGAACATTGAATTCGCTGTTAGTCTTCAGTTAGAAACCTTCAGGTCAAACAGCAGCACTACAGAACTTTGAATTCAGGGGTAGATTTCAAAGGACAACTGAATTACAGAACTATATTCCCTGTTAGTTTTCTTGCACAACCTATGTTGGTATTGAAGCTGCTTCTAATCTTTTCGTTCATGGTTATTTTTCATTCGTAAAAGATGCTAGTACATAACCAGCTAATAGCACATTGCATTCACTCTTAGTTTTCCAGGGGATAAGTTCTTCCTAGACAACATGTTTACGGAATGTTCAATTGAACATTGCTATTCATTGGTGTATATTCACTAGAGAACAGCACTATCCAACATTGAATACAAGCTTAGTTAGGAAAGTGGATTTGTTTACAGTAGAGAACAGGACAGAACAACATGACATTCACGATGCGTTTTCACTGAGAAATGAAAGAATCCAATATGTCCTACTCTTTGAATTCCTTGGTATTTTCAATAGCAACTGATCCTACCAGATAAACGGTGAATGAAACTTTCAATTAGGCTTACTTTAACACGGGAATTGAGCTTCCTACACAATACGATCATAGAACGTTGAATTTGCTCCTACTTTTGAAAGAGAATTGTTTATTGTACACACTTTTCAATGGGAAACATTCTCAGTATTCACACAGTTCTAGCCCTTTGACTTCATGTTTGTTTTCAACAGGAAATATTCCCAGCATATAACGTCTGATAGAACTTTGAAATCAATCTTAGATTACCACTGGAATGTTGTCTATTGAAATTACAGATCATTGAATTTGCTGTTAGTCTTCAGTGAGAAACGTTCATTTCAAACAGTGGGACTACAGAACTTTGAGTTCAGGGATAGATTTCAAAGGGCAATTGAATATTATACACAATTGAATTACAGAACTCGACCTTCTCTGTTAGTTTTCTTGCATAACCTATGTTGGTATTGAAGCAGCTTCTAATCATTTCAGTTCATGGTTAGCTTTCATTAGTAAAAGATGCTAGTTGAATGATTCACAAGATGGTGACCACCTAGCTGCACTACAAACAACAAGGGCAAAAAAGGCAAGTATTCAAGGGAAGTTAGGAACTTTTTGAAGAGGGAGGGTACAGATTGGGGTAAAAGCGGGAATCACACACCCCCGCGACACATGCCCTGCCACCCCGCTCGTGCGAATCGCCTCTCTGGGCACGGCCTGGTGCCCGAGCGGCTCGGTGCCACGTGCGCACCAAGCCCTACCCTCCCCGGTTATCACACGCGACCCACAACCCCCACGTGCCACACCTGCGCACCCCCCGACCCTCCCCCAGCAGCGCTCTCCTCCCCCCCAGTGAGCCCCACGCTCCCTATTCTCAGGAGGCAGGCGCAGGCAAGCTAACCGAAGCTTCCTGCGCCCCGGGCGCCCAGGCCTGCCCCACACCCCCACTCTCCCCGAGCATCACAGACCCCCATGCCCCACACCCGTGCGCTTCAAGACCCCACGCCCGGCCCATCCCCCGCCCCACCCCCCCGCCCTGCCCATCCCCCGCCTGCCCCAGGCTCCCTATCCTCACACGACAGGTGCTCCCCAAGCGCCCTGTTCCCCAGGTGCCCAGGCATGCCCTGCACCCCGCACCCCCACGCCTCTTGAGGCCCCCCGCTCCCCACCCCCGCCTTCCCCACCACGCGACCAATGCTCCCTACCCACACACAGCAGGCACGCTCCAAGCGCCCCACAGCGTCCCGCGCCCTGGCGTCCAGGTGTGCCCTGCACCCCGACTTGCCCTGAGACCCCCGTGCCCCACCCCCGTGCTCCTCGATTCCCTCACCTGTGGGCCTCACCCCCGCGCTCCAGAGTGCGACACCGTGTCCCGCAGCGTCTCTCAGTGTCCCGCACTCCATTTTACCTCAGCGTGCTCAACGCCCTCTGCATGACCCTTGACCCCCCATGACCCCCTCCCCCGCGCGACCCGCCCCATTCCCACCCACCCCCCGGCGAGTGCAGAACACCCCGCGCCGTCCCGCTGAGTCCTGCACCCCCCGCGCTCCTAGCCACGCCCCTCCCCATGCACCCTGCGCCACCCCCACGCGTCCTGGAGCATCAGCACCCTGAGCCCTGTGTGCCCTGATGTGCACCCTGCCCCCCCCGTGGACCCACCCAGCACATCACTTGTTCCCCCCACCGCAAGTGGCCCGGGCGTCCCCACACGTCCTGAGCACGTCCCTGCGTGCCCATGTGTGCCCCGCACCCCCTGTGCCCCACCCCCACGTGTCCTGCGACCCGGCCAACCTCAGCGTACCCCGCCCCCCCTCCACACGTCGTGCCCCCCATGCGATCCCCTCGGCCCCCCCACAAGCCCCACCCACCCGCGCTTCCAGAGCACCCTGCGGAGTCCCTTGGCATCCCGCACCCCATTGTGCCCCGTGCCCCCTCCCCCCACGCACACCCTGCGCCCCCCACACGCACCCCCACATGCCCTGTGCCCCTAGCCCCCAGGGCCTCCCGCACGCTCTCCCGTGCCCCCCTGTGCACCCCGTGACCCCCCGCACGCCCCACGCTCTCCTCCGCGCCCCCCGGGTGCCCCGCAACCCCCGCGCCCCACACACCGCCCCTGCATGCGCAACCCCCCCGCACCAACAGCGGCCCCTTGCCCCCTGACTGATCAGAGTGCCCCACACACCCGCCCCTCCAGGGCACCCCACCCTATGATCCTTGAGCCCTGCCGCCTCCTGCACACCCCACCCTGACTGCCCGGTGCCCCGGCGCACCCCGACTCCCCCCGCCACATGCCCCACTCGCTCCATACGCACCATCGCACCCCGCGCCCCCTTCCGCCCACCCGCCCACACACCATCCGCACATCCCGCATGGCTGTGCTCTGATCGGGCACCCACCAGTCATGCCTGCCAGCCTGCTGCACTGAAGCTGAGACCTCCTACCTCGCCCTTGTTCTCTGATCCTGCAAGTGGACCAGCCACGTGGTGCTCGGTTCACAGGCCTGTGGGGGCCACCCCTTCCGTGAATAGGTGGCTGCCAGTTCCCCTGCTGCTGTGCTCACATCACTTGCCAACGGTCAGCTTCTGCTGTGTCCTGATTCCAAACCCACATCATCTGCCTCTGCATTCCAATTGCATGTGCAGCGGACCCAGTCCCACAGCAAGAGCCACATAAGTTGACACTGAGTCACTAGTGCCAGTGCAGGTGGCATCCCCTACCTGTACATCGCCACCCATCCCCCAGTCCCCTGTGGCGGAAGAGCACAGACTGTTTACAGACCCAGTGTACCCAGCCAGAATCTAGGCACCTTCATGCTTGATACCTCAGTTCCCTTTCAATCTCAAAGGCAGGCAGCTTAGGTGCATTACTGGCTGAGAATTCAGGCAAGTTTGGTGCCCCTGACAGGCTATAGGTAGGTGGCTTTGGCAAGAGTGAGCAAAAACCCAGGCTGCTTACAACTGCCCCAGGCTGCCTTGGATTCGCATTAAGCTAGATCCCAGGCTGCTCCACCCACCTACCTGCCCATACACTGACATGGGTAGACCACAGCGCAAAAGAAATAACATGAAAAATAAAATGGAAGAAAATGTAGACAGATCACCCAGTCCAACAAGGATCACAACTAACCAAAACATATAGAAGAGTGTTTAGGATCAGAACATCAAGTGGAGGCAATGAACAATGCAACCCTGACCAAACTACTGCTAGAACTGACAGGAAAGCTGCAAAGGACTGATAATTGTATGGATGCTACCATCACTAAGCTTGAGCAATACGATAAGATCTGGAAGTGCCACGGACTGACTCTCGGGGAGATCAGGACCGAGGGAGAACAAGGGCAAAGGCTCAAGGAGAACTCGGGATTCGGCGAGGAAATGACAGACAGACACACTCTAAGTTGAATATGCTGCTGCAATTTACTGAAGGTTTCATGAAGGTTTTATATAGATTGAACAGGGAAACTTAGCTAGCCAACAAGTGATCTCAGAAATCATTAATCTAAGCAATCTTAAGTATTGTTCTATGGTAAGCATACATGTAATATTTATCAGGCAGGAATATTCCCTTTTTTTAAGAAGGACGTCTTGCCCCATTGACCACAGCTTTACATGAATAGAAGCTTGGGGTAAAGGATGTAAGGTGAACAATAGGTTATTTATTTTTTATAAACCGAGCAGAGAGCCATCTTTTTCCACTTATTAGATTATTTATATAATCCTCATATTCATTATAAAAGTGTTTCTATCCAAAAGACCACCAATATTTTAAGGCTGGTTTAATGTTTTCCAGGAATTCTTTTCTTACTTGTCTAGAGTATAGGCACCAAGGCTTACATGTCTTTGCTAAGTATTTCATAAATGGAAGAGAATGCCATAGCCTCCTTTTTCCTTCATAATTCATTCATCTATTGCCGAATTCATCATATGCTACCTCATAGGGGAGTGGATCTAGGTAGTTCCCTGCTCTGGGAGTCTACTATCAGCCCTTGATCAAGTACTGAACATACCCCCCAGGAAGCGTTCTGGTGGGAATACCCCAACTTTTGTAACTTCTTTTCTGCAGAATTGTCATGCTTCTTATGAACATTACCGATTAACATTTCTACTTTCACTTTCTCAGGATCAGTATTGTTCTAAAACATCATAAGCTGTTTCTACTTTACATCATCTAAAAACTGTTCTAGAATTAATTTTTTATTCCTAGTAGAGTTATACATTTCCTCCATTGCCCTAATCATAGGAGGGGCACATTCAATACTCAAATTTTTTTTTGTACCCTGATTGCGTGCATGCTTAATAGTAAGCGTAGCATAGAAACTAGCTGTTCTTACAAACAACTAGAAGGAAGCAGGAAAGAAACAGAGCACAGAAAACAGCTCATTGGCGCCAGCAATCAGGTCGTCGTGACTTGGGCAGCAGGAACCATTACAGTAACTGACTGCCAAGGGGCCACCGGGGGCATCCCTCCGAAGAGTGCTGGCCCTCTATCCTCAGCTCTCTTCCAGTACAGAAGCATCTCTGCTTGCTACACAGGCGAGGTCGCCGTGGACGTAGCATGGAAGGAATTCAAAGAGACCTAAGAGAGTTGAGGGAGAGTGAAAAAAAAGAGGACCTTAAAAATCAGCTGGCCACACTAAATGAAAACATAAAGAAATGCAAGGACGATTTCCAAGAATCAGCAAGAAAATCAGAAAATGAGATAAAAAGGGAGCTGGACAAAGTGATGGAAGTGATACATAGGAAAGTAGTAGAAAATGCAAACTTAATTGAACAAGTCCAAAACTCACTAGAGGCTCTCAAGAATAGAGTCAGCGAAGTGGAAGATAGAAATTCTGATCTGGAAGACAGGATGGAAGAAACAGTTCGAGAGTCCAAAAATTTCAGTAAGTTCAAAAGTTCCTGTGAACAGAACATGAAAGAATTGTGGGATGCACTTAAACGGCCTAATATCAGAATCATTGGAATACCAGAAGGAGAAGAATTTCAGACCAAAGGCATGGAGAACTTACTTAACACAATAATTGAAGAAAACTTCCCCCGTCTTAAAATAAAGGCCCATCAAGATTCAAGAAGCAAACAGAACTCCTAACTGACTAGACCAAAGGAGAAACTCCCCAAGGCATATTATCATTAAGACTCTAAACATTGACACCAAGGAAAAAATCCTAAAAGCAGCAAGGGAAAAACAGCACACCACGTTCAAAGGAAACCCCATAAGAATTACTTCAGACTTCTCAGTGGAAACCCTGAAAGCTAGAAGGGCCTGGAATGATACTCTCCAAACTCAAACTATGGCTTCCAACCGAAACTACTCTACCTGGCAAAAGTCTCCCTTATAACAGATGGCAAAAGGAAAACTTTCCATGACAAAACTCAGCTTTACAATTATATGAACACAAAACCAAACCTACAGAGAGTACTCCAGGAAACTCTCCACAGAGAAGAAACAAATAACCAAACAGAAATGCCTACAAGAAGCAGATCACAGCAACCAAACCCAGAGTAAATACAAAAAAAAAAAAAAAAAAAAAATTAAATTCCATGGAAATGCCAACACACCTCTACCACCACAACATGACAGGGATCAAATCAAATCTCACAGTCATAACCCTAAATATTAATGGCCTTAATTCACCCATCAAGAGACACAGGTAACAGGGTGGATCAAAAAATTAGACCCCTCATTCTGCTGCCTTCAAGAAACGCACCTTACCACTAAAGACAGAAACCTCCTCAGGGTGAAAGGGTGGAAAACAATATTCCAAGCAAATAGGAATAAGAAACAAGCAGGTGTACCTATATTAATAACAGATAAAGTTGACTTCAAACCAAAAACAATCAAAAAAGACAAAGAAGGCTACTTCCTACTTGTAAAGGGAACAATCCATCAAGAGGATATTACAATCATAAATCTGTATGCATGAAACACAGGGGCACCGCAGTTCATAAAACAAAACCTACTTGACAATAAAACAGAAATAACCACCAACACCATCATAGCTGGGGACTTTAACACACCACTATCAGTAATAGACAGATCATCCAAACAGAAGCTCAACAGGGAAGTAAGAGAGCTCAACAAAACCTAGAGCACTTAGACCTAACAGACATCTACAGAACTTTCCATCCCAAATCCACAGACTACACATTCTTCTCAGCAGCCCATGGAACATTCTCTAAAGTAGACCTTATACTGAGTCACAAAGATAGCCTCCACATATTTAGGAAAATCGACATAATTCCCTGCATGATATCAGATCATAATGCTATATTCCTAGAAATCAACAACAAAAAAACCAACAACAGCCCCAACGGCAACTGGAAACTGAATAGCACACTCTTAAACAATAAATGGATAGTGGATGAAATAAAAAAATGAAATTGCAAAATTCCTGGAATTGAATGACAATGAGAACACATCATACCAAAACTTGTGGGACACAATGAAGGCAGTCCTCAGGGGAAAATTCATAGCACTCATTGCCTTCACAAAAAAGACAGACAGATCCCAAATCAATAGCCTAACCATGCACTTAAAGGCATTGGAAAAACAAGAAAAATCCAACCCAAAGAACTCCAGAAGGAAAGAAATAATTGAAATCAGAGCAGAAATTAATGAATTGGAAACCAAGGAAACAATTAAGGCAATTGACCAAACAAAGAACTGGTTCTTTGAAAAAATAAACAAGAATGACAAACCTCTGGCCAATTTGATCAAGCAAAAAAAGGAGAGACTCCAAATTAACAAAATTCAAAAGGAAAAAGGAGAGATCACAACAGACATCAGTGAAATTGGCAGAATCATCATGACTTATTTCAAAAACCTCTACTCCACAAAACTGGAAAATGTGGAGGAGATGGATAAATTCCTGGATGCATATCATCTACCAAAGCTAAACTCAGAGCAGATCAACCACCTCAATGAACCCATCACGCTCATGGAGATTGAAAAAGTAATAAAAAACCTCCCAAAAAAGAAGAGTCCAGGAACAGATGGATTCCCAGCCGAATTTTATCAAACCTTCATGGAAGAACTCAAACCAATCTTCCTAAAACTGTGCCACACAATTGAAGAACAGGGAAAACTACCCAACGCCTTCTATGAAGCTAGTAACACCCTAATCCGAAAACCAGGCAGAGATGTCACAAGAAAAGAAAACTATCGGCCTATTTCCCTAATGAACATAGACGCAAAGATCCTCAACAAAATTCTCACAAACCAAATCCAACAACACATCAAAAGCATTAACCACCTTGACCAAGTGGGATTTATCCCAGGAACACAAGGGTGGTTCAACATACGAAAAACAGTCAATGGAATACACCACATAAACAAGCTTAAACATAAAAATCACATGATCATTTCGATAGATGCAGAAAAGGCCTTCGACAAGATACAACATCAGTTCATGATCAAAATATTGGAGAGAATCGGCATGGCCAGTTCACATCTTAATATAATAAAGGCAATATACAAAGCTCCAAAGGCCCAAATAATACTTAATGGAGAGAGACTGGAGGAATTCCCATTGACATCAGGAACAAGACAGGGATGTCCTCTCTTACTTCTGCTTTTCAATATAGTTCTGGAAGTCCTAGCCCAAGCAATAAGGCAGGAGAGGAAATAAAAGGGATACAATTTGGAAAGGAAGAAGTTAAGTAGGCGCTATTCGCTGATGACATGATTGTATATGTAAGAGACCCGAGAGACTCCATGCCAAAACTCCTGAAGGTGATTAACTCCTATAGCAAAGTAGCAGGATACAAAATCAATGCAGAAAAATCGGAAGCATTTCTGTATGCAAATGACAAAGACACAGAAAAAGAAATAAAGGACATAGTCCCATTTTCAATAGCAACAAAAAAAAATAAAATACTGTGGAATGACATTAACCAAGGTAGTAAAAGATCTATACAACGAAAATATAAAAACTCTCAAAAAAGAAATTGAGGAGGACTAGAAACGATGGAAAGACCTCCCATGCTCCTGGATAGGCAGAATTAACACTGTGAAGATGACAATCCTACCAAAGGCAACATATAGATTTAACACAATTCCAATTAAAATACCTACAGTGTTCTTCACAGACGTAGAAAAAATTATCTCAAATTTCATATGGAAAGGAGAAGGCCTCGCATATCCAAACATATCCTCAACAAAAGAAATACCTCTGGTGGCATCACCATACCCGATATAAAGTTATACTACAAAGCCATAGTAATAAAAACAGCATGGTACTGGCATAAAAACAGGAGTATAGACCAATGGAATAGACTTGAGGACCCGGATTTTGGGCCAAGCTATTATACCTACTTGACATTCGACAAAGGCCAAAACAAAAAAAAGATAGCATCTTCAACAAATGGTGCTGGACAAACTGGATAACCACATGCAGGAAACTAAAACTTGATACACACATTTCACCATGCACAACACTCAAATCCAAATGGATCAAAGACCTCAACATAAGACCAGAAATCGAAAACTACTGGAAGAAAATTTAGGAAGCACTTTCCATGATATAGGACTGGAAAAAGACTTCCTGAATAAAAACCCAGCAGCTCAAGTTCTTAAACAGTCACTCAACCATTGGGATCATATGAAGCTGAAGAGTTTCATAGCAGACAAGCATATAATAAGCAAAGCCAATAGAATAACCACAGAATGGGAGAAAATATTTGCAGGTTATCCAACTGATAGAGGCCTTATCTCTAGAATTCACAAAGAACTCAAAAGTCTAAACAATAAGAAGACAAATACCCGACTCACAAAATGGGGCACAGATTTAAACAGGCAGTTCACAGAGAAAGAGTTACAAATGGCAAACACACATAAGAAAATGTTCATCATCCCTAATCATCAGAGAAATGCAAATTAAAAGAACTATGAGATTCCACCTTACCCCAATAAGGATAGCCAAAATCAAAAGTTCAAATGAAAATAAATGCTGGTGAGTATGTGGAGAAGCAGGGACACTCATTCACTGTTGGTGGAAATGCAGGATGGTACAACCACTTTGGAAAGCAATATGGAGACTCCTGAAAAAGCTGATTATAGAAATACCAACAGACCCAGTTATGCCATTACTGGGCATCTACCCTAAAACCTTCAAACCAAAAGCCAGAGAGATATGCTCAACCATGTTTGTAGCGGCTCAATTCGTAATAGCTAAAAGCTGGAATCAACCCAGATGTCCATCATTAGAAGAATGGATAACAAAGATGTGGTATACCTACACAATGGAATTCTATACAGCAGTAATAAATAACGACATAAAGAAATTTGAGGAAAAATGGTTGAACCTGGAAAAGATCATTCTCAGCGAACTTACCCAATCACAGAAAAAATATTGACACATAGTCTCACTCATCTGCAACACCTAACCTGAATCTGCCCAAGATGCCTTACATACCCAGCAAGCACCTCATGGACTAGACAATAAGATGGATGAGAGGGCGGGGAGGGAATCAAGGGTGGAAAGCAGTAATCCGGAACCAAACAGCAATGGTACCATAAAATTCTACTTCCTAAAAGACAGACCAAAAGGCAAAACGTTCACTAGACCCTTACAGGAAACACCTGAACCACAAGACACTGGAGAGGGTAAGATCAAGACTGACCTAAATCTCCTACATCTTCCTTCCCTCCCTCTCCCCTTCGCCCCTCTATCTCTCTCCTCTCTAACTCTTGTATATTAGTTATCTTTTTCCTCAAATTCTTAGTGGACACTGACCTGTAACCCCCACTTCCAGCTTGGGCCTACCATCCACAATGAGCTTTTGATCAGAGAAACCTACAAGGTTTCCCAAAACAATGACAGAATTCTCTCAGAGTACTTGATGACCCACTAAAGGCCAGTGATAAGACCCTATTGCTGAAGACTCCATACGCAGCTCATGCAAAAAATGGAATGAAATGGCTGGAAGCCAGGAGAGAGGCAGTCCCCATACAGTCAGCATGTCTAGTGCCAGAAGGCGCTACATAAGCGACTGGGGGAAATGACCAAGATCTGTCCAAGCAACACATTGTTTAACCTAATTAGCAACATATAACCAGATGTGATGCCCACACAAGTGCAATAGTGGTACACAGCCATGATGAGGAATCAATTGCTCTTGATTTGGCTAACTGATCCACTCAGTGGTACTAGACCCTTAGCTGGAGCTGGGAAAAAAGTCAGAACCATACCCCAAAACAAGCCCATTCTACAATATCAAGCTACCATCAATCACGGGGTATAAGAGGGCCTACACCTATCAAACTGTCTATCAAAAAAGCAAGTGTCATCTCAATTTTCCGGGTGCTATCTTACACTCCATTTGAGAATATGCTTCTCTTTTCCAGATAGATGCAGATCCTAACAAGAGAGCTGCCCCAACATACCTCAAAGGGGCCCAACTGAAACTAAGGACAACTGGCGAAATAAGCAAGGGGATGTTTTCCTGTGAAATGGATACCAGTACAAAGGGGAAGGAGACCAACACAGAGAAAAATCAACTCCTACCAAATCAGAGAGCCAAAGCTTCAGAGGCCCCCAATACCTCAGCACCAAAGCAGACCAAAAATGAAACCAACATGGCTCAAGGAAATCTTGCGGAAGATGGGGCAGAAAGAATGTCAGAGTTACATGTTGGGTCATGATTTGCAGAGACATTTATCATACTAATAACGGGGGGCTAAGTCCACAATGCACGACCCATTTTCATTAACAAGGAGGGTCTAATGGTAGGGGGTAGATCACAGATGAGCCTAAATAATGGTACCAAACTGCCTGTATTTACTGAAAAGAAAACTAATAAATTAAATTAAAAAAAAAAGAAAAAAAAATGCTAGTTATAATCAGCTAATAGCACATTGCATTCACTCATATTTTTCAAGGGGTTAAGTTTTTCCTAGGCAACAGGTTTACGGAATGTTGAATTGAACATTACTGTTTATTGGGATATGTTCACTTAGAAAGCAGGACTATGCAACATTGAATACAGGCTTAGTTAGGAATGCAGATGTGTTTACAGTAGACAATAGGACAGGAAAACATGACATTCACAATGAGTATTCAAGGAGAAACAAAAGAATCCAAGATGTCCTATTCTTTGAATTCCTTGGCATTTTTCAATAGCAACTGATCCTATCAGATAAACGGTGAATGAAACTGTCAATTATGCTTTCTTTAAGACGGGAATAAGCTTCTTATACAATACAATCATAGAACATTGAATTCACTCTTACTTTTGAAAGAGAATTATTTATTGTACACAGTTTTCAATGGGAGAGATTCTCAGTATTCACACAGTTCTAGCCCTTTGATTTCATGTTCCTTTTCAACAGGAAATGTTCTGAGCATATAACCCCTGTTAGATCTTTGAAATGAATCATAGATTACCATTGGAATGGTGTCCGTAATGAAATTACAGAACATTGAATACGCTGTTAGTCTTCAGTGAGAAACGTTCATTTCAAACAGCGGGCCTACAGAACTTTGAATTCAGGGATAGATTTCAAAGGGCAATTGAATATTATACACAATTGAATTACAGAACACGACCTTCTCTGTTAGTTTTCTTGCACAACCTAAGCTGGTATTGAAGCAGCTTCTGATCTTTTCAGTTCACGGTTAGTTTTCATTCGTAAATGATGCTATTACATAACCAGCTAATAGCGCATTGCATTCACTCTTAGTTTTCCAGGGGACAAGTTCTTCCTAGACAACAGGTTTATGGAACGTTGAATTGAATATTACTATTCATTGGTGAATGTTCTCTTAGAAAACAGGACTATGCAACATTGAATACAGGCTAGTTAGGAAAGTGGATTTGTTTAAAGTAGATAACAAGACAGAACAACATGACATTCACGATGAGTTTTTAATGAGAAATGAAAGAATCCAAGATGTCCTACTCTTTGAATTCCTTGTGATTTTTTCAATAGCAACTGGTTCTATCAGACAACTGGTAAATGAAACAGTCAATTCCGCTTACTTTAAGATGGGAATTGACCTTCCTACACAATACGATCATAGAACATTGAATTCCTTCCTACTTTTGAAAGAAAATTACTTATTGTACACAGTTTTCAATAGGAAACATTCTCAGTATTCTCACAGTTTTAGACCTTTGAAATCAAGTTCATTTTCATCAGGAAATGTTTGGAGCATATATCTTCTGATAGAACTTTTAAATCAATCTTAGATTACCATTGGAATGTTGTCTATAATGAAATTACAGAACATTGAATTCGCTGTTAGTCTTCAGTGAGAAACCTTCATTTCAAACAGCAGGACTATAGAACTTTGAAATCAGGGATAGAATTCAAAGGTCAATTTAATATTATACACAATTGAATTACAGAACTTGAATTTCTCTGTTAGTTTTCTTGCACAACCTATGTTGGTATTGACGCAGCTCCTAATATTTTCAGTTCACGTTTAGTTTTCATAGGTAAATGATGCTAGTACATAACTGACTAATAGCACATTGTATTCACTCTTAGTTTTCCAGGGGATAAGTTAATCCTAGACAACAGGTTTACGGAATGTTGAATTGAACGTTACTATTCATTGGGAAATGTTCACTTAGAAAACAGGACTATGCTATATTGAATACAGGCTTAGTAGGAAAGCAGATTTGTTTACATTAGAGAACAGGAAAGAACTATATGGCATTCACGATCAGTTTTCAATGAGAAACGAAAGAATACAACATGGCCTACTCTTGGAATTCCTTGGGATTTTTCAATAGCAACTGATCCTACCAGAAAACTGGTGAATGAACTGTCAATTACTCTTACTTTAAGATGGGAATTGAGCTTTCTACACAATACAATCATAGATCGTTGCATTCGCTACTACTTTTGAAAGAGACTTGTTTATTGTACACAGTTTTCAATGGGAAATATTCTCAGTATTCTAACAGTTTTAGCCCTTTGAATTCATTTTGTTTTCAACAGGAAATGTTCCCAGCATATATCCTCTGATAGAACTTTGAAATCATTCTTAGATTACCATTGGAATGTTGTCTGTAATGAAATTACACAACATTGAATTTGCTGTTAATCTTCAGTGAGAAACGTTCATTTCAACCTGCGGGACTACAGAACTTTGATTTCAAGGATAGATTTCAAAGGGCAATTGAATATTATACACAATTGAATTACATAACTCGCCTTTCTCTGTTAGTTTTCTTGCACAACCTATGTTGGTATTGAAGTAGCTTCTAATATTTTCAGTTCACAGTTAGCTTTCAATAGTAAATGACACTAGTACATAACCAGCTAATAAGACATTTCATCCACTCTTAGTTTTCCAGGGGATAAGTTCTTCCTAGACAATAGGTTTCTGGACTGGTTAATTGAACATTTCTATTCATTGGGAAATGTTCACTTAGAAAAAAGGACCATGCAACATTGAATACCGGCTTAGTTCGGAATACGGATTAGTTTACAGTAGAGAACATGACAGAACAACATGATATTCACGATGAGTTTTCAATGAGTAACGAAAGAATCCCCGATATCCTACAGTTTGAATTCTTTAGGATTTTTCAGTATCAACTGATCCTACCAGATAACGGGTGAATAAAACTGTCAATTATACTTATTTTAAGATGGGCATTGAGCTTCCGACACAATACAATCATAGAACGTTGAATTCGCTCCTACTTTTGAAAGAGAATTCTTTATTGTACACAGTTCTCAACGGGAAACATTCTCAGTATTCATACAGTTCTGGCCCTTTGAATTCATGTTGTTTTCAACAGGAAATGTTCCGAGCATATAACTTCTGATACAACTTTGAAATTAATCTTAGATTACCATTGGAATGTTGTCTGAAATGAAATTACAGGACATTGAATTAGCAGTTAGTCGTCAGTTAAAAAAAGTTCATTTCAAACAGTGGTACTACAGAACTTTGAATTCAAGGATAGATTTCAAAGGGCAATTGAATATTATACAACAAATGAATTACAGAACTCGACATACTCTGTTAGTTTTCTTGCACAACCTATGTTGGTATTGAAGCATTTTCTAATCTTTTATGTTCATGGTTAGCGTTCATTAGTAAATAATGCTACTACATAAACGGCTAATAGCACATTGCATTCACCCTTAGTTTTCCAGGGGATAAGTTAATCCTAGACAACAGGTTACGGAACGGGAAATTTTCACTTAGAAATCAGGACTACGCAGAATTAAACACAGGCTTAGTTAGGAATGGAATAAGTGTACAGTAGAGAACAGGACAGAAAAACGTGACAGTCACAATGCGTTTTCAATGAGAAATGAAAGAATCCAAGATGTCCTACTCTTTGAATTACTTGGGATTTTTCAATAGCAAATGATACTACCAGAAAACCGGTGAAGGTAACTGTCAATTATACTTACTCTAAGACGGGAATTGAGCTTCCGACACAATACGATCATACAACGTTGAATTTGCTCCTACTTTTGAAAGAGAAGTGTTTATTGTACACAGTTTTCAATGGGAAACATTCTCAGTATTCACACAGTTTTAGCCCTTTGAATTCATGGTCATTTTCAACAGGTAATGTTCCCAGCATATATCCTCTGATAGAACTTTGAAATCAATCTTAAATTACCATTGGAATGTTGTCTGCAATGAAATTAGAGAACACTGAATTCGCTGTTAGTCCTCAGTGATGAACGTTCATTTCAAACACCGGGACTACAGAACATTGAACTCAAGGATAGATTTCAAAGGGCAATTGAATATTATACACAATTGAATTACAGAACTCGACTTTCTCTGTTAGTTTTCATGCACAACCTATGTTGGTGTTGAAGCAGCTTCTAATCTTTTCTGTTCACAGTTAGCTTTCATTTGTAAGTGATGGTAGTACATAACCGGCTAGTAGCACATTGCATCCAATCTTAATTTTCCAGGGGATAACTTCTTCCTATACAACAGGTTTACGGAACTATTCATTGGGAAATATTCACTTAGAAAACAGATCCATGCATCATTGAATACATGCTTGGTTAGGAAAGTGGATTTGTTTACAGTATAGAATAGGACAGAAAACATCACATTCATGATGAGTTTTCAATGAGAATCTAAAGAATCAAAGATGTACTACTCTTTGAATTACTTGGGATTTTTCAATAGCAACTGATCCTACTAGATAACTGGTGAATGACACTGTTAATTACGCTTTCTTTAAGACGGCAATTGAGTTTCCTACACACTAAGATCATAGAACATTGAATTCGATCTTACTTGTCAAATAGAATAGACTATTGTACTCAGTTTTCAACGTGAAACATTTTCAGTATTCACAGTTTTAGACCATTGAATTCATGTTCGTTTTCAACAGGAATTGTTCCCAGCATATTTCCTATGATAGAACTTTGAAATCAATCTTACTTTACCATTGGAATGTTGTCTGTTAGGAAATTACACACCATTGAATTCGCTGCTAATCTTCAGTGAGAAACGTTCATTTCAAACATCGGGACTACAGAACTTTAAATTCAGGGATAGATTTTAAAGGGCAATCGAATATTATACACAATTGAATTACAGAACTCGAACTTCTGTGTTAGTTTTCTTGCACAACCTATGTTGGTATTGAAGCAGGTTCTAATCTTTTCAGTTCATGGTTAGTTTTCATTAGTAATGGAGCTACTATATAACCGGCTAATAGCACATTGCATTCACTCTTGTTTTCCAGGGGATAAGTTCGTCCTAGACAACGTGTTAATGGAACGTTGAATTGAACATTACTATTCATTGGGAAATGTTCCCTTACAAAGCAGGTCTATGCAGCATTGAATACAGGCTTAGTTAGGAATGCGGATTAGTTTACAGCAGAGAAGAGAGAACAACATCACATTCACCATGAGTTTTCAATGAGAAACGCAAGTATCCAATATGTCCTACTCTTTGAATTCTTTGGGATTTTTCTATAGCAACTGATTCTACCAGATAAACGGTGACTGACACTGTCAATTACGCTTACTTTAAGACGGGACTTGAGCTTGCTACTCAATACGATCATTGAACGTTGAATTCGCCCCTACTTTCCAAAGAGAATTGTTTATTGTACATAGTTTTCAACGAAAACATTCTCATTATTCACACAGTTTTAACCTTTTGAATTCATGTTCATTTTCAACAGGAAATGTTCCCAGCATATAACTTCTGACAGAACTTTGAAATCAATCTTAGATTACCATTGCAATGGTGCCCGTAATGAAATTACCGAACTTGGAATTCGCTGTTATTATTCAGTTAGGAACGTTCATTTCAAACAGCGGGACTGCAGAACTTTGAATTCAGGGATAGATTTCAAAGGACAATCGAATATTACACACAATTAAATTACAGAACTCGAACTTCTCTGTTAGTTTTCTTGCACAACCTATGTTGGTATTGAGGCAGCTTCTAATCTTTTCAATTCACGGTTAGTTTTGCTTAGTAAATGATGCTAGTACGTAACCGGCTAATAGCACATTACATTCACTCTTAGTTTTCCAGGGGATAAGTTCTTCCTACACAACGGGTTTATGGAACATTGAATTGAACATTACCTTTCATCGTGAAACGTTCACTTAGAAAACAGCACTATGCAACATTGAAAACAGGCTTAGTTAGGAATGCGGATTACTTTACAGTAGAGAACAGGACAGAAGAACATGACATTCACGATGAGTTTTCAATGAGAAACGAAAGAATCCTAGATATCCTATTCTTTGTATTCCTTGGGATTTTTCAATAGCAACTGCTCCTACCAGATAATTGGTGAATGAAACTGTCAATTACGCATACTTTAGGATGGGAATTGAGCTTCCTACACAATACGATCATACAACGTTGAACTCGCTCCTACTTTTGAAAAAGAATTGTTTACTGTACACAGTTTTCAACGGGAAATATTCTCAGATTTCACACAGTTCTGGCCCTATGAATTCATCTTCGTTTTCAACAGGAAATTTTCTGAGCATATAACTTCTGATAGAACTTTGAAATCAACCTTAGATTACCACTGGAATGGTGTCTGTATTGCAATTACAGAACTTTGAATTCGCTGTTAGTCTTCAGTGAGAAACGTTCATTTCAAACAGCGAGACGACAGAACTTTGAATTCAGGGAAAGATTTCAAAGGGCAATTGAATATTATACACAATTGAATTACAGAACTCGACTTTCTCTGTTACTTTTCTTGTACAACCTATGTTGATATTGAAGCAGTTTCTAATCTTTTCAGTTCACGGTTAGTTTTCATTAGTAAATGATGCTAGTACATAACCGGCTAATAGCACATTGCATTCACTCTTAGTTTCCCAGCGGATAAGTTTTTCCTAGACAACAGGTTTACGGAACGATGCATTGAACATTCCTATTCATTGGGAAATGTTCACTTAGACAACAGGACTATGCAACATTGAATACAGGCTTAGTTAGGAATGCGGATTAGTTTACAGTAGAGAACAGGACAGAAAAACATGACATTCATGATGAGTGTTCAATGAGAAACGAAAGAATCCAACACCTACTGTTCGAATTCCTTCTGATTTTTCAATAGCAACTGATTCTACGAGATAACCAGTGACTGAAACTGTCAATTAAGCTTATAATAAGATAGGAATTGAGCTTCCAACACAATATGATCATAGAACGTTGAATTCGCACTTACTTTTCAAAGAGAATTGTTTATTGTACAGTTTTGAACGAGAAACATTCTCAGTATTCACACACTTTTAGCTCTTTGAATTCATGTTCGTTTTCAACAGGAAATGTTCCCAGCATATATCCTCAGAAAGAACTTTGAAATCAATCTTAGATTGCCATTGGAATGTTGTGTGTAATGAAATTACAGAACATTGAATTCGCTGTTAGTCTTCAGGGAGAAAAGTTCATTTCAACCAGCGGGACTACAGAACTTTGTATTCAGGGATAGATTTCAAGGGCAATTGAATATTATACACAATTGAATTACAGAACTCGAACTTCTCTGTTCGTTTTCTTGCATAACCTTTGTTGGTATTGAAGCCGCTTCTAATCTTTTCAGTTCACGGTTAGTTTTCATTAGGAAGTGATGGTAGGACATAGCTGGCTATTAGCACACCGCAATTACTCTTAGTTTTCCAGGGGAAAACGTATTCCTAAACAACAGGTTTACGGAACGTTGAATTGAACATTACCATTCATCGTGAAATGTTCACTTAGAAAACAGGACTATGCAACATTGAATACTGGCTTAGTTAGGAAAGCAGATTTGTTTACAGTAGAGAAGAGGAGAGAACAACATGACATTCACTATGAGTTTTCAATGAGAAACAAAAGAATCAAAGATGTCCTACTCTTTGAATTCCCTGGGATTTTTCAATAGGAACTGAGCCTACCAGATAAGTGGTGAATGACACTGTCAGTTACGCTTTCTTTAAGACGGGAATTGAGCCTCCTACACAATACGATCATAGAACTTTGAATTTGTTCTTGCTTATTAAAGAGAATTGTTTATTGTACACAGTTTTCAACGGGAAACATTCTCACAGTTCTATGCACATAGTTCTAGCCCCTGAATTTATGTTCGTTTTCAACAGGAAATGTTCCCAGCATGTAACCTCTGATAGAACTTTGAAATCAATCTTAGATTACCATTGGAATGGTGTCCATAATGACCTTAGAGAACATTGAATTAGCTTGTAGTCCTCAGTGAGAAATGTTAATTTCAAACACTGTGAGTACAGAACTTTGAATTCAGGGATAGATTTCAAAGGGCATTTGAATATTATACACAATTGAATTATAAAACTCGACCTTCTCTGTTAGTTTTCTTGGACAACCTATGTTGGTATTGAAGCAGCTTCTAATCTTTTCAGTTCATGGTTAGCTTTCATAGGTAAATGATGCTAGTACATAACCGACTAATAGCCCATTGCATTCACTCTTAGTTTTCCAGGGGATAAGTTCTTCCTAGACCACAGGTTTACGGAATGTTGAATTGAACATTATCATTCATTGTGAAATGTTCACTTAGAAAAGAGGACAATGTTAACCGGGCGTGTTGGTGCGCGCCTTTAATCCCAGCACTCGTGAGGCAGAGGTAGGATCGCCGAGAGTTCCAGGCCACCCTGAGATTACATAGTGAATTCTAGGTCAGCCTGAGCAAGAGTGAGACCCTACCTCGAAAAATCAAAAAAAAAAAAAAAAAAAAGAAAAAGAAAAAAGAAAAGAAAAGAGGACTATGCAACATTTACTACAGGCTTAGGTAGGAAAGCGGATTTGTTTACAGTAGAGAATAGGACAGAACAACATGAAATTCACAATGAGTTTTCAATGAGAAACGAAAGAAGCGAAGATGTCCTACTCTTTGAATTCCTTGGGATTTCTCAACAGCAACTGATCCTACCAGATAACCGGTGAATGCAACTCTCAATTACGCTTACTTTAGACGGGAATTGAGTTTCCTACACAATATGATTATAGAACGTTGAATTCGCTCCTACTTTTGAAAGAGAATTCTTTATTGTACACAGTTTTCAACGGTAAACATTCTCAGTATTCACACAGCTCTAGCCCTTTGAATTCATGTTCGTTTTCAACAGGAGATCTTCCGAGCATATAACTTCTGATAGAACTTTGAAATCAATCTTAGATTACCAATGGAATGTTGTCTGTAATGAAATTACAGAACATTGAATTCACTGTTAGTGTTCAGTGAGAAAAGTTCGTTTCAAGCAGCGATACTACAGAACTTTGAATTCAGGGATAGATTTCAAAGGGCAATTCAACATTATCAACAATTGAATTACAGAACTCGACTTTCTGTTTTAGTTTTCTTGCACAACCTATGTTGGTGTTGAAGCAGCTTCAAATCTTTTCAGTTCACGGTTAGTATTCATACGTAAATGATGCTAGTACATAACCGGCTAATACCATATTGCATTAACTCTTGGTTTTCCAGGGGATAAGTTCTTCCTAGACAACAGGTTTACGGAACGTTGAATTGAAAGTTACTATTTACTGGGAAATGTTCACTTAGAAAACAGGACTATGCAGCATTGAAATCAGGCTTAGTTAGGAATGCGGATAAGATTACAGTAGAGAACAGGACAGAAAAACATGACATTCACGATGAGCTTTCAATGAGAAACGAAAGAATCCAAGATATCCTACTATTTGAATTCCTTGGGATTTTCCAATACCAACTCATCCTACCAGGTAACCGGTGAACGAAACTGTCAATTATGCTTACTTTATACCGGAATTGAGTTTCCTACACAATATGATTATAGAACGTTGAATTTGCTCCTGCTTTTGAAAGAGACTTGTTTATTGTACACAGATTTCAACGGTAAACATTCTCAGTATTCTCACAGCTCTAGCCCTTTGAATTCATGTTCGTTTTCAACAGGAGATGTTCCGAGAATATAACTTGTGATAGAACTTTGAAATCAATCTTAGATTACCAATGGAATGTTGTCTGTAATGAAATTACAGAACATTGAATTCACTGTTAGTCTTCAGTGAGAAACGTTCATTTCAAACAGCAGGACTACAGAACTTTGAATTCAGGTATAGATTTCAAAGGGCAATTGAATATTATACACAATTGAATTACATAACTCGACATTCTCTGTTAGTTTTCTTGCACAACCAATGTTGGTATTGAAGCTGCTTCTAATCATTTCTTTCACGATAGTTTTCAATTGTAAAAGATCCTAGTACATAACCGGGTAATAGCACATTGCATTCACTCTATGTTTCCCAAGCGATAAGTACCTCCTAGACAACAGGTTTACGGAACGTTGAATTGAACGTTACTATTCACTGGGAAATGTTCACGTAGAAAACTGGACTATGCAGCATTGAAATCCGGCTTAGTTAGGAATGCGGATAAGATTACAGTAGAGAAAAGGACAGAAAAACATGACATTCACGATGAGTTTTCAATGAGAAATGAAAGAATCCAAGATATCCTACTCTTTGAATTCCTGGGGATTTTTCAATAACTCATCCTACCAGATAACCGGTGAACGAAACTGTCAATTACGCTTACGTTAGACGGAATTGAGCTTCCTACACAAGACGATCATAGAACGTTGAATGCGCTCCTACTATTGAAAGAGAATTGCTTATTGTACACAGTTTTCAACGGGAAACATTCTCAGTATTCACACAGTTCTAGCCCTTTAAATTCATGTTTGTTTCCCACAAGAAATGTTCTGAGCATATAACTTCTGATAGGACTTTGAAATCAATCTTAGATTACCAAAGGAATGTTGTCTGTAATGAAATAACAGAACATTGAATTCGCTGAGAGTCTTCAGTGAGAAAAGTTCGTTTCAAACAGCGGGACGAGAGAACATTGAATTCAGGGATAGATTTCAAAGGGCAATTGAATATTATCACCAATTGAATTACAGAACATGACTTTCTGTGTTAGTTTTCTTGCACAACCTATGTTGGTATTGAAGGAGCTTCAAATCTTTTCAGTTCACGGTTAGTTTTCATTAGTATATGATGCCAGTACATAACCTTCTAATAGCATATCGCATTCACTCTTAGTTTCCCAGGGGATAGGTTCTTCCTAGACAGCAGGTTTATGGAACGTTGAATTGAACATTACTATGCACTGGGAAATGTTCACTTAGAAAACAGGACTATCCAACATTTAATACAGGCTTAGTTAGGAAAGCAGATTTGTTTACATTAGAAAACTGGACAGAATAACATGACATTCATGATGCGTCTTCAATGAGAAATGAAAGAATCCATGATGTCCTACTCTTTGGATTTCTTGGAATTTTTCAACAGCAACTGATCCTACCAGATAACCGGTGAATGCAACTGTCAATTACGCTTACTTTAAGACAGGAATTGAGCTTCCTACACAATAGGATCATAGAACGTTGAATTTGCTCCTATTTTTGAAAGAGAATTGTTTATTGTAAACAGTTTTCAATGGGAAACATTCTCAGTATTCACACAGTTCTAGCCCTTTGAATTCATCTTCTTTTTCAATAGGAAATGTTCTGAGCATATAACTTCTGATAGAATTTTGAAATCAATCTTACATTACCATTGGAATGTTGTCTGTAATGAAATAACAGAACATTGAATTGGCTGTTAGTGTTCAGAGAGAAAAGTTCGTTTCAAACAGCGTGACTACAGAACTTTGAATTAAGGGATAGATTTCAAAGGGCAATTCAATATTTTCAAAAATTGAATTACAGAACTCGACTTTCTGTTTTAGTTTTCTTGCACAACCTATGTTGGTGTTGAAGCAGCTTCAAATATTTTCAGTTCACGGTTGGTTTTCATTAGTAAATGATGCTAGTACATAACCGGGTAATAGCATACTGCATTCACTCTTAGGTTTCCAGCGGATAAGTTCTTCCTAGACAACAGGGTTACGGAACATTGAATAGAGAGTTACTATTCACGGGGAAATGTTCACTTAGAAAACAGGACTGTGCAGCATTGAATACAGGCTTAGTTAGGAATCCGGATAAGATTACAGTACAGAACAGGACAGAGAAACATCACATTCACGATGAGTTTTCAATGACGAACGAAAGAATCCAAGGTATCCTTCTCTTTGAATTCCTTGGGATTTTTCAATAGCAACTCATCCTACCAGATAACCGGTGAACGAATCTATCAATTATGCTTACTTTAAGACGGGAATTGAGCTTCCTACACAATACAATCACAGAACATTGAATTTGCTCCTACTTGTCAAAGAGAATTGCTTATTGTACATAGTTTTCAACGGGAAACATTCTCAGTATTCACACAGTTCTAGCCCTTTGAGTTCATGTTCGTTTTCAACAGGAAATGTTCCCAGCATATGTCCTCTGATAGGACTTTTAAATCAATCTTAGATTACCATTGGAATCTTGTCTTAATGAAATTACAGAACATTGAATTGGCTGTTAGTATTCAGTGAGAACAGTTCGTTTCAAGCAGTGGTACTACAGAACTTTGAATTCAGGGATAGATTTCAAAGGGCAATTCAACATTATCAACAATTGAATTACAGAACTCGACTTTCTGTTTTAGTTTTCTTGCACAACCTATGTTGGTATTGAAGCAGCTTCAAATCTTTTCAATTCACGGTTAGTTTTCATTCGTAAATGATGCTAGTACATAACCGGCTAATAGCATATTGCACTTTACTCTTGGTTTTTCAGGGCATAAGTTCTTCCTAGACAACAGGTTTATGGAACGATGAATTGAAAGTTACTATTCACCTGGATATGTTCACTTAGAAAACAGGACTATGCAGCATTGAATACAGGCTTAGTTAGGAATCCGGATAAGATTACAGTACAGAACAGGACAGAAAAACATGACATTCACGATGAGTTTTCAATGGGAAACGAAAGAATCCAAGATATCCTACTCTTTGAATTCCTTGGGATTTTTCAATACCAACTCATCCTACCAGATAACCGGTGAACGAAACTGTCAATTACACTTACTTTGAGACGGGAATTGAGCTTCCTACACAACGATCATAGAATGTTCAATTCGCTCCTACTTTTGAAAGAGAATTGTGTATTGTACACAGTTGTCAACGGTAAACATTCTCAGTATTCACACATTTCTAGCCCTTTGAATTCATGTTCGTTTTCAACAGGAGATGTTCCTAGCATATAACTTCTGATAGAACTTTGAAATCAATCTTAGATAACCAATGGAATGTTGTCTGTAATGAAATTACAGAACATTGAATTCACTGTTTGTGTCAGTAAGAAACGTTCATTTCAAACAACAGGACTACAAAACATTGAATTCAGGTATAGATTTCAAAGCACAATTGAATATTATACACAATTGAATTACATAACTTGACATTCTCTGTTAGTTTTCTTGCACAACCAATGTTGGTATTGAAGCTGCTTCTAATCATTTCTTTCACGGTTAATTTTCAATCGTAAAAGATCCTAGTACATAACCGGGTAATAGCACATTGCATTCACTCTTCGTTTCCCAGGCGATAAGTTCTTCCTATACAACAGGTTTACGGAACGTTGAATTGAACGTTACTATTCACTGGGAAATGTTCACTTAGAAAACAGGACTATGCAGCATTGAATACCGGCTTAATTAGGAATGCGGATAAGATTACAGTAGAGAACAGGACAGAAAAACATGACATTCACGATGAGTTTTCAATGAGAAATGAAAGAATCCAAGATATCCTACTCTTTGAATTCCTTGGGATTTTTCAATAGCAACTCATCCTACCAGATAACCGGTGAAAGAAACTGTTAATTACGCTTTCGTTAGAAGGGAATTGAGCTTCCAACACAATACAATCATAGAACATTGAATGCGCTCCTACTTTTGAATGAGTATTGTTTATAGTACACAATTTTCAAAGGGAAACATTCTCAGTATTCACACAGTTCTAGCCCTTTGAATTCATGTTCGTTACCCACAAGAAAAGTTCCTAGCATATAACTTCTGATAGAACTTTGATATCAATCTTAGATTACTATTGGAATGTTGTCTGTAATGAAATAACAGAACATTGAATTCGCTGTTAGTCTTCAGTGAGAAAAGTTCGTTTCAAACAGCGGGACGACAGAACTTTGAATTCAGGGATAGATTTCAAAGGGCAATTGAATATTATCACCAATTGAATTACAGAACTTGACTTTCTGTGTTAGTTTTCTTGCACAGCCTATGTTAGTATTGAAAGAGCTTCAAATCTTTTCAGTTCACGGTTAGTTTTCATTAGTAAATGATGCCAGTACATAACCGGCTAATAGCATATCACATTCACTCTTAGTTTTCCAGGGAATAGGTTCTTCCTAGACAACTGGTTTATGGAACGTTGAATTGAACATTACTATGCACTGGAAAATGTTCACTTAGAAAACAGGACTATGCAACATTGAATACAGGCTTATTTAGGAAAGCGGATTTGTTTACAGTAGAGAACAGGACAGAATAACATGATATTCCCAATGCGTTTTCAATGAGAAATGAAAGAATCCATGATGTCCTACTCATTGGATTTCTTGGAATTTTTCAATACAAGTGATCCTACCAGATAACCGGTGAATGCAACGCTCAATTACGCTTACTTTAAGACTGGAATTGAGCTTCCTACATAATAGGATCATAGAACGTTGAATTTGCTCCTATTTTGAAAGAGAATTGTTTATTGTAAACAGTTTTCAATGGGAAACATTCTCAGTATTTACACAGTTCTAGCCCTTTGAATTCATCTTCTTTTTCAATAGGAAATGTCCCAAGGATATAACTTCTGATAGAATTTTGAAATCAATCTTACATTACCATTGGAATATTGTCTGTAATGAAGTTACAGAACATTTAATTGGCTGTTACTGTTCAGAGAGAAAAGTTTGTTTCAAACAGCGTGACTACAGAACTTTGAATTCAGGGCTAGATTTCAAAGGGCAATTCAATATTTTCAACAATTGAATTACAGAACTCGACTTTCTGTTTTAGTTTTCTTGCACAACCTATGTTGGTATTGAAGCAGCTTCAAATATTTTCAGTTCACTGTTGGTTTTCATTAGTAAATGATGCTAGTACATAACTGGCTGATAGCATATTGCATTCACTCTTAGGTTTCCAGGGGATAAGTTCTTTCTAGACAACAGGTTCACGGAACGTTGAATTGAAAGTTACTATTCACTGGGAAATGTTCACTTAGAAAACAGGACTATGCATCATTGAATACAGACTTAGTTAGGAATCCGGATAACATTACTGTACAGAACAGGACAGAAAAACATGCCATTCACGATGAGTTTTCAATTAGACACGAAAGAATCCAAGATATCCTTCTCTTTGTATTCCTTGGGATTTTTCAATAGCAACTCATCCTACCAGATAATCGGTGAACGAAATTATCAATTACGCTTATTTAAGACGGGAATTGAGCTTCCTACACAATACGATCATAGAACATTGAATTCGTTCTTACTTGTCAAAGAGAATTGTTTATTGTACACAGTTTTCAATGGTACACATTCTCAGTATTCACACAGTTCTAGCCCTTTGAATGCATGTTCATTTTCAACAGGAGATGTTCCGAGCATATAACTTCTGATAGAACTTTGAAATCAATCTTAGATTACCAATGGAATGTTGTCTGTAATGAAATTACAGAACATTGCATTCACTGTTAGTCTTCAGTGAGAAACGTTCATTTCAAACAGCGGGACTACAGAAATTTGTATTCAGGTATAGATTTCAAAGGGCAATTGAATATTATACAAAATTGAATTACATAACTCGACATTCTCTGTTAGTTTTCTTGCACAACCAATGTTGGTATTGAAGCTGTTTCTAATCATTTCTTTCACGGTTAGTTTTCAATTGTAAAAGATTCTAGTACATTACCGGGTAATAGCACATTGCACTCACTCTTAGTTTCCCAGGCGATAAGTTCCTCCTAGACAACAGGTTTATGGAACATTGAATTGAACGTTACTATTCACTGGGAAATGTTCACTTAGAAAACAGGACTATGCAGCATTGAATACCGGCTTAGTTAGGAATGCGGATAAGATTACAGTAGAGAACAGGACAGAAAAACATGACATTCACAATGAGTTTTCAATGAGAAACGAAAGAATCCAAGATATCCTTCTCTTTGAATTCCTTGGGATTTTTCAATAGCAACTCATCCTACCAGATAACCAGTGAACGAAACTGTCAATTACGCTTACGTTAAGACGGGATTCGAGCTTCCTACACAATACGATCATAGAACATTGAATTCGATCCTACATTTGAAAGAGAATTGTTTATTTACACAGTTTTAAACGGGAAACATTCTCAGTATTCATACAGTTCTAGCCCTTTGAGTTCATGTTCATTTTCAACAGGAAATGTTCCGAGCATATACCGTCTGATAGAACTTTGAAAACAATCTTAGATTACCATTGGAATGGTGTCCGTAATGAAATTACAGAACATTGAATTCACTGTTAGTCTTCAGAGAGAAACGTTCATTTCAAACAGTGGGACTACAGAATTTTGTATTTAGGGATAGGTTTCAAAAGGCAATTGAATATTATACACAATTGAATTAGAGAACTCGACTTTCTCTGTTTGTTCTCTTGCACAACCTATGTTGGTATTGAAGCAGCTTCTAATATTTTCAGGTCACGGTTAGTTTTATTAGTAAACGATGCTAGCACATAACCGCCTAATAATAGATTGCATTCACTCCTAGTATTCCAGGTGAGAAGTCTTCATAGACAACTGGTTTACAGAACATTGAATTGAACATTACTATTCATTGGGAAATGTTCATGTAGAAAACAGGACTATGCAACATTGAATACAGGCTTAATTAGGAAAGCAAATTTGTTTACAGTAGAGAACAGGAAAGAACAACATGAGACTCACGATGCGATTTCAATGAGAAATGAAAGAATCCAAGATGGAATACTCTTTGAATTCCTTGGGATTTTCCAATAGCAACTGATCCTACAGGATAACCGGTGAATGAAACTGGCAATTATGCTTACTTTGAGACAGGAATTGAGCTTCCTACCCAATACGATCACAGAACATTGAATTCGTTCCTACTTTTGAAAGAGAATTATTTATAATACATAGTTTTCAACAGGAAACATTCTCAGTATTCACACAGTTCTAGACCTTTGAATACATGTTCGTTTTCAACAGGAAATGTTCCCAGCATATATCCTCTGATAGAACTTTGAAATCAATCGTAGATTACCTTTGGAATGTTGTCTGTAATGAAATTACAGAACATTGAATTAGCTGTTAGTCTTATGTGATAAACTTCATTTCAAACAGTTGGACTACAGAACTTTTTATACAGGGATAAGTTTCAAAGGGCAATTGAATATTATACACAATTGTATTACAGTACTCGACTTTCTCTGTTAGTTTTCTTGCATAACCAATGTTGGTATTGAAGCATCTTCTAATCTCTTCAGTTCACGGTTAGTTGTCATTAGTAAAGGATGCTAGTACATAACCGGCTAATAGCACATTGCATTCACTCTTAGTTTTCCAGGGGATAAGTTCTTCCTAGACAATGGGTTTATGGAACATTGAATTGAACATTGCTATCCTTTGGGAAATGTTCACTTAGAAAACAGGTCTATGAAACATTGAATACAGGCTTAGTTAGGAAAGCAGATTTGTTCACAGTAGAGAACATGACAGAACAACATGACATTCACGATGCGTTTGCAATGAGGAATGAAAGAATCGAGGATGTCCTACTCTTTGAATTCTTGGGATTTTTAATAGCAATTGATCCTGCCAGATAACCGGTGAATGAAAGTGTCAATGACACTGACTTTAAGATGGGAATTGAGTTTCCTACAGAATATGATCATAGAACGTTGAATTCGCTCATATTTTTGAAAGGTATTGTTCATTGTGCACAGTTTTCAATGGGAAACATTCTAAGTATTCTCACAGTTTTACCCCTTTGAATTCATGTTCGTTTTCAACAGGAAATGTTCCCAGCATATATCCTCTCTTAGGACTTTGAAATCAAACTTAGATTACCATTGGAATGTTGTCTGTAATGAAATTACAGAACATTGAATTCACTGTTAGTCTTCAGCGATAAACAACGGGACTGGCAGAACTTTGAATTCAGGGATAGATTTCAAATGGCAGCTGATTATTATACACAATTGAATTACAGAACTCTACCTTCTCTGTTAGTTTTCTTGCACAACCTAAGCTGGTATTGAAGCAGCTTCTAATCTTTTCAGTTCATGGTAAGTTTTCATTCGTAAATGATGCTAGTACATAACCGGCTATTAGCGCATTGCATTCACTCTTAGTTCTCCAGGGGATAAGTTAATCCTAGACAACTGGTTTACGGAACATTGAATTGAACGATACTATTCATTGGGAAATGTTCACTTAGAAAACAGGACTATGCAACATTGAATACTGGGTTAGTTAGGAATGCGCATTAGTTTACAGTCAAGAACAGGACAGAACAACATGACATTCACGATGAGTTTTCAATGAGAAACGAAAGAATCCACGGTATCCTACAGTTTGAATTCCTTAGGATTTTTCAATAGCAACTGATCCTACCAGATAACCGGTGAATGAAACTGTCAATTACGCTTACTTTAAGACAGGAAATGAGCTACCAATACTATACAATCATAGAAGGTTCAATTTGCTCCTACCTTTGAAAGACAATTGTTTATTGTACACAGTTATCAACAGGAAACATTGTCAGTATTCACACAGTTCTAACCCTTTGAAATGATGTCGTTTTCAACAGGAAATGATCCGAGCATATAACATCTGGTAGAACTTTGAAATCAATCTTAGATTACCAATGGAATGTTGTGTGTAATGAAATTACAGAATATTGAATTCACTGTTAGTGTTCAGTGATAAAAGTTTATTTCAAACAGCTGGATTAGAGAACTTTGAATTCAAGGATAGATTTCAAAGGGCAATTGAATATTATACACAATTGAAATACAGAACTCGACTTTCTCTGTTAGTTTTCTTGCACAACCTGTGTTAGTATTGAAGCACCTTTTAAACTTTTCAGTTCATAGAAAGCGTTCATTAGTAAATGTGCTAGTACATAACCGGCTAATAGCGCATTGCATCCACTCTTAGTTTTCCAGGGGATAAATTCTTTGTAGACAACAGGTTTACGGAACGTTGAAGTGAACATTACTATTCATTGGGAAATGTTCACTGAGAAAACAGGACTATGCAGAATTGAATACAGGCTTAGTTAGGAATGGGATAATTTTATAGTATAGAGCAGGACAGAAAAACTAGACATTCATGATGAGTTTTCAATGAGATACGAAAGAATCCAAGATGTCCTAGTCTTTGAATTCCTTGGGATTTTTTCAATAGCAACTGCTCCTAAAAGATAACTGGTGAATGACACTGTCAATTACGCTTTCTTTAAGTCGGGAATTGAGCTTCCTTCACAATACGATGATACAAAGTTGAATTCACTCTTACTTTTCAAAGAGAATTGTTTATTTTTCACATTTTTCAAAGGGAAACATTTTCAGTATTCACACAGTTCAAGCCCTTTGAATTCATGTTCGTTTACAACAGGAAATGTTCCCAGCATATAACCTCTAATAGAACTTTGAAATCAATCTTAGATTACCATTGGAATGTTGTCTGTAATGAAATCACAGAACATTGAATTCACTGTTAGTCTTCAGTGAGAAACATTCATTTCAAACAGCAGGACTACAGAACTTTGAATTCAAGGATAGATTTCAAAGGGCAATTGAATATTATACACAATTGAATTACAGAACTCGACCTTCTCTGTTAGTTTTCTTGCATAACCTATGTTGGTATTGAAGCCGCTTCTAATCTTTTCAGTTTATGGTTAACTTTCATTAGTAAATGATGCTGGGACATAACCGGCTAATTGCACATTGCATTCACTCTTAGTTTTGCAGGGGAAAAGTTCTTCCTAGACAATAGGTTTACGGAACGTTGAATTGAACATTATTATTCATTGGGAAATGTTCACTTAGAAAACAGGACTATGCAACATTGATTACAGGCTTCGTTAGGAAATCTGATTTGTTTACAGTAGAGAACAGGACAGAACTACATGACATTCACGATGCGTTTTCAATGAGAAACGAAAGAATCCAAGATGTCCTACTCTTTGAATTCCTGGGGATTTTTCAATAGCAACTGATCCTACCAGATAACTGGTGAATGAAACTGTCAATTACACTTACTTTAAGATGGGAATTGACCTTACCACACAATGTGATCATAGAACATTGAATTCGCTCCTAGTTTTGAAAGAGAAATGTTTGTTTTACACAGTTTTCAATGGGAAACATTCTCAGTGTTCTCACAATTTTAGCCCTTTTAATTCATGTTCCTTTACAACAGGAAAGTTCCCAGCATATATCCTCTGATAGAACTTTGAAATCAATCTTATATTACCATTGGAATGTTGCCTGTAATGATAATAGAGAACATTGAATTTGCTGTTAGTCCTCAGTGATAAACGTTTATTTCAAAGAGAGGGACTACAGAACTTTGAATTCAAGGATAGATGTCAAAGGGCAATTGAATATTATACACAACTGAATTACAGAACTCAACTTTCTCTGTTAGTTTTCTTGCACAACCTATGTTGGTATTGAAGCAGCTTCTAATCTTTTCAGTTCACAGTTAGCTTTCGTTAGTAAATGATTGTAGTACATAACTGGCTAATAGCACATTGCATCCACACATAGTATTCAAGGGGATAAGTTCTTCCTAGACAACAGGTTTACGGAAAGTTGAATTGAGCATTACCATTCATTGGGCAATGTTCACTTAGCAAACAGGACAATGCAGAATTGAACACAGGCTTAGTTAGGAATGTGATAAGTGCACAGTACAGAACAGGACAGAAAAACATTGAATACAAGCTGAGTTAGGAAAGCGGATTTATTCACAGTAGAGAACAGGACAGAACAACATGACATTCACGATGCGTTTTCAATGAGAAACGAAAGAATCCAAGATGTCCTACTCTTTGAATTCCTGGGGATTTTACAATAGAAACTGATCCTACCAGATAGCTGGTGAATGAAACTGTCAATTACGCTAAGTTTAAGACATGAATTGAGCTTCCTACACAATAGGGTCATAGAACGTTGAATTTGCTCCTACTTTTGAAAGAGAATTGTATATTGTTCACAGTTTTCAACGGGAAACATTCTCAGTATTCACACAGTTTAGCCCTTGAATTCATTTCAAAGTTCCATCAGAGGACATATGCTGGGAACATTTCCTGTGAAAACGAACATAAATCAAAGGTCTAAAACTGTGAGAATACTGAGAATGTTTCCTATTGAAAACCATGGACAATAAGCAATTGTCTTTCAAATGTAGGAGCTAATTCAACATTCTATGGTCGTTTTATGTAGGAAACTCAATTCCCGTCTTAAAGTAAGCGGAATTGACTGTTTCATCTACCAGTTGTCTGATACAACCAGTTGCTATTGAAAAAATCACAAGGAATACAAAGAGTGGGCCATCTCAGATTCTTCTGTTTCTCATTGTAAACTCATCGTGAATGTCATGTTGTTCTGTCCTGTTCTCAACTGTAAACAAATCTGCTTTCCTAACTAAGCCTGTTTTCTAAGTGAACATTCACCAATGAGTAGTAATGTTCAATTCAACGTTCCGTAAACCTGTTGTCTTGAAGAACTTATCCCCTGGAAAACTAAGAGTGAATGCAATGCGCTATTAGCCGGTTATGTACTAGCATCATTTATGAATGAAAACTAACCGTGAACTGAAAAGATTAGAAGCTGCTTCAATACCAGCTTAGGTTGTGCAAGAAAACTAACAGAGAAGGTTGAGTTCTGTAATTCAATTGTGTATAATATTCAATTGCCCTTTGAAATCTATCCCTGAATTCAAAGTTCTGTAGCCCTGCTGTTTGAAATGAACGTTTTTAACTGAAAAATAATAGCGAATTCAATGTGCTGTAATTTCATTATGGACACCATTCCAATGGTAATCTATGATTCATTTCAAAGATCTATCAGAGGTTATATGCTCAGAACATTTCCTGTAGAAAACGAACATGAAATCAAAGGGCTAGAACTGTGTGAATACTGAGAATGTTTCCCATTGTAAACTGTGTACAAAAAACAATTCCCTTTCAAAAGTTAGAGCGAATACAATGTTCCATGATCGTATTGTTTAGGAAGCTCATTCCCATCTTAAAGAAAGCGTAATTGACAGTTTCATTCACCGTTTATCTGGTAGGATCAGTTGTTATTGAAAAATGCCAAGGAATTCAAAGAATAGGACATCTTGTATTGTTTCATTTCTTATTGAACACTCACCGTGAATGTCATGTTTTCCTGTCCTGTTGTCTACTGAAAAGAAATCCGCATTACTAACTATGCCTGTATTCAATGTTGCATAGTCCTGTTTTCTAAGTGAACATTTCCCAATGAATTGTTATGTTCAATTCCTTGTTCCGTAAACCTTTTGTCTAGGAAAAACTTAACCCCTGGAAAACTAAGAGTGAATGCAATGTGCTATTAGCTGATTATAACTAGCATCTGTTACTAATGAAAGCTAACCATGAAGTGAAATGATTAGAAGCTGCTTCAATACCAACGTAGGTTATGCAAGAAAACTACCACAGAATTCGAGTTCTGTAATTCAGTTGTGTATAATATTCAATTGCCCTTTGAAATCTATCCCTGAATTCATAGTCCTGTAGTCCCGCTGTTTGAAATGAACGTTTCTCACTGATGACTAACAGTGAATTCAGTGTTCTGTAATTTCATTGCAGACAAAATTCCAATGGTAATCTATAATTGATTTCAAAGTTCTATCAGAGGATATATGCTGCGAACATTTCCTGTTGAAAACGAACATGAAATCAAAGGGCTAAAACTGTGAATACTGAGAATGTTTCCCATTGAAAACAGTGAACAATAAACAATTCTCTTTCAAAAGTAGGAGCGAATTCAACGTTCTATGATCGTATTGTGTAGGAAGCTCAATTCCCATCTTAAATTAAGCGTAATTGACCGTTTCATTCACCAGTTATCTGGTAGAATCAGTTCCTATTGAAAAATCATGAGGAATTCCAAGAGTAGACTGCTATGTCCACGGCGACCTCGCCTGTGTAGCAAAGATGCCTGTACACTGGTAGAGAGCTGAGGACAGAGGGCCAGCACTCCTCGGAGGGATGCCCCCAGTGACCCCTTGGCAGTCAGCTACTGTCATGGTTCCTGATGCCTATAAGAAGTCACGATGACCTAATTGCTGGCGCCAGTGGGCTATTTTCTGTGCTTTATTTCTTTCCTGCTTCCTTCTAGCTGTTTGTCTAAGAACAGCTAATTCAACACTTATTAGCAATCATGCACGCAATCAGAGTACAAGAAACAATCTAAGCATTGAATGTGTCCCTCCTATGATTAGGGCAATGGAGGGAATGCATAACTCTACTAAGAATAAAAAATTAACTTTAGGACAATTTTTTGATGGTGTAGAGCAAAAACAGCTTATGATGTTTGAGAACGATACTGAGCCTGAGAATATGAAAGTAGAAATGTTGATCGGTAATGTTCATAAGAAGCATGACAGTTCTGCAGAAAAGGAGTTGCAAAACTTAGGCATTCCCACCAGGAAACTTCCTGGGGGATATGTTCAGTACTTGATCAAGGGCAGATGGTGGATTCCTAGAGCTGGAAACTACTTAGTTCCATTCCCCTATGAGGGAGAATATGATGAATTTGGTGACAGATGGGTAAGTTATGAAGGGAAAAGGAGCCTTCGCCCTTGTTCTCCCTTGGTCCTGATCTCCCCGAGAGTCACTCCGCAGCAACATTGCAACCTCTCTTAATTACCCAGGGGACAAGTTCTTCTTAGACAACAGATTTATGGAACGTTGAATTGAACATTACTATTCATTGGGAAATGTTCACATAGAAAACAGGACAACGCAGAATTGAACACAGGCTTAGTTAGGAATGTGATAAGTGTACAGTAGAGAACAGGACAGAAAAACATGATATTCACGATGCATTTACAATGAGAAACAAAAGAATCCAAGATGTCCTACTCTTTGAATTCCTTGAATAACAGAACCCGAACTTCTCTGTTAGTTTTCTTCCACAACCTATGTTGGTATTGAAGCAGCTTCTCATCTTTTCAGTTCACGGTTAATTTTCATTAGTAAACGATGCTTGTATATAACAGCTAATAGCACATTGATTTCACTCTTAGTTTTTCAGGGGATAAGTTCGTCCTAGACAACGGGTTTACGGAACGTTGACTTGAACATTAGTATTCATTCGGAAATGTTCACTTGGAAAACAGGACTATGCAACATTGAATACAGGCTTAGTTAAGAATGTGGATTATTATACAATAGAGAACAGGACAGGAGAACATGACATTCACCATGAGTTTTCAATGAGAAACAAAAGAATCCAAGATGTCCTACTCTTTGAATTCCTTGGGATTTTTCAATAGCAACTGATCCTACCAGATAACCGGTGAAAAACACTGACAATTACGCTTTCTTTAAGACGGGAATTGAGCTTCAGCACAATACGATCATAGAACGTTGAATTCGCTGCTACTTTTAAAGAGAATTGTTTATTGTACACAGTATTCAACGGGAAGCATTCTCATTATTCACACTGTTCTAGCCCTTTGAATTAATGTTCGTTTTCAACAGGAAACGTTCCCAGCATATACTTCTGACAGAACTTTGAAATCAAACTTAGATTACCATTGGAATGTTGTCTGTAAAGAAATTACAGAACATTGAATTCGCTATTAGTCTTCAGTGTGGAACATCCATTTCAAACAGCGGGACAGCAGAACGTTTACTTCAGGGATAGATTTTTAGGGCAATTGAACATTATACACAATTAAATTACAGAACTCGACCCTCTCTGTTACTTTTCTTGCACAAACTAAGTTGGTATTGAAGCAGCTTCTAATCTTTTCAGTTCATGTTTAAATTTCATTAGTAAATGATGCTAGTACATAACCGGCTAATAGCACATTGCATTCACTCTTATTTTTCAAGGGGTAAGTTCTTCCTAGACAACAGGTTCACGGAAGGTTGAATTGAACATTCGCATTCATTGGGAAATGTTCACTTAGAAAACAGGACTATGCAACATTAAATACAGGCTTAGTTAGGAAAGCGGATTTGTTTACATTAGAGAATAGGAAGAGGAACACAAGATTCACAATGAGTTTTCAATGAGAAACGAAAGAATCCAAGATGTTCTACTCCTTGAATTCCTTGGGATTTTTTAATAGCAACTGATCCTACCAGATAACGGGTGAATGAAACCGTCAATTACGCTTACGTTAAGACGGGAATTGAGCTTCCTACAGAATAAGATCACACAACGTTTAATTTGCTCCGACTTTTGAAAGAGAATTGTTTATTGTACATGGTTTTCAATGGGAAACATTCTCAGTATTCACATAGTTCTAGCCCTTTGAATTCATGTTCGTTTTCAACAGGACATGTTCCGAGCATAGAACATCTGATTACAGACATTGAATTCGCTGTTAGTCTTCAGTGATAAACGTTCATTTTAAACAGCGGGACTACAGAACGTTGAATTCAGGGATAGATTACAAAGGGCAATCAAATATTATACAAAATTGAATGACATACCTCGACTTTCCCTGTTAGTTTTCTTGCACAACCTATGTTGGTATTGAAGCAGCTTCTAATCTTTTCAGTTCATGGTTAAATTTCATTAGTAAATGATGCTAGTACATAACCGGCTAATAGTACATTGCATTCAGTCTTAGATTTCCAGGGGATCAGTTCTTCCTAGACAACAGGGTTACGGAACGATGAATTGAACATTACTATTCATTGGGAAATGTTCACTTAGAAAACAGGACTATGCAACATTGAATACAGGCTTAGTTAAGAATGCGGATGATTTTATAGTAGAGAACAGGACAGAAAAACATGACATTCACGATGAGTTTTCAATGAGAAACGAAAGAATCCAAGATGTCCTACTCTTTGATTTCCTTGGGATTTTTCAATAGCAAGTGATCCAACCAAATAACCAGTGAATTAAAATGTCAATTACGCTTACTTTAAGACGGGAATTGAGCTTCCTACACCAAACAATCATACAACATTGAATTCACTCCTACTTTTGAAAGAGAATTGTTTATTGTACACAGATTTCAATGGGAAATATTCTCAGTATTCACACAGTTCTAGCCCTATGAATTCATGTTCATTTTCAACAGGAAATGTTCCAAGCATATAACTTCTGATAGAACTATGAATTCAATCTTAGATTACCATTGGAATGTTGTCTGTAATAAAATTAGAGAACATTGCATTCGCTGTTAGTCTTCAGTGAGAAACGTTTATTTCAAACAGCGGGACTACAGAACTTTGAATTCAGGGATAGATTTTAAAGGGCAATTGAATATTATACACAATTGAATTACAGAACTCGACTTTCTCTGTTAGTTTTCTTGCACAACCTATGTTGGTATTGAAGCAGCTTCAAATCTTTTCAATTCATGGTTAGATTTCATTAGTAAATGATGCTAGTACATACCCGGCTAGAAGCAAATTGCATTCACTCTTAGTTTTCCAGCGGTTAGTTCTTCCTAGACAACCGGTTCACTGAACGTTGAATTGAACATTACTATTCATTGGGAAATGTTTACTTAGAAAATAGGACTATGCAACATTGCATACAGGCTTAGTTCAGAATGCGGATTAGTTTACAGTAGAGAACAGTACAGAAAAACATGACATTCACGATGAGTATTCAATGAGAAATGAAAGAAGCAAAGATGTCCTACTCTTTGAATTCCTTCTGATTTTTCAATGGCAACTGATTCTACCAGGTATCTGGTGACAACTGAAACTGTCAATTACGCTTTCTTTAAGACGGGAATTGAGCTTCCTACACAATATGATCATACAACGTTGAATACCTTCCTGATTTGAAAGAGAAATGTTTATTGTACACAGTTTTCAACGGGAAACATTCTCAGTATTCACACAGTTTTACCACTTTGAATTCATGTTCGTTTACAACAGGAAATATTCCTAGCATATAACCTCTGATACAACTTTGAAATCAATCTTAGATTACCAATGGAATAGTGTCCATAATGACATTACAGAACACTGAATTCGCTGATAGTCTTCAGTGAGAAACGTTCATTTCAAACAGCGGGACTACAGAACTTTGAATTCAGGGATAGCTTTCAAAGGGTAATCTTATATTATACACAAATGAATTACAGAACTCGACCTTCTCTGTTAGTTTTCTTACACAGCCTATGTTGGTATTGAAGCAGCTTCTAATCTTTTCAGTTCACGGTTAGTTTTCCTTCATAAAATATGCTAGTACATAACCGGCTAATAGCACATTGCATTCACTCTTAGTTTTCCAGGGGATAAGTGCTTCCTAGACAACAGGTTTACAGAACGTTGAATTGACCATTACTATTCATTGGGAAATGTTCACTTAGAGAACAGAGTATGCATCATTGACTACAGGCTTAGTTAGGCATGGGATAAGTTTAGAGTAGAGAACAGGACAGAACAACATGACATTGACCATGAGTTTTCAATGAGAAACGAAAGAATCCAAGATGTCCTACTCTTTGAATTGCTTGGGAATTTTCAATACCAAATGATCCTACCACATAACCAGTGAATGAAAATGTCAATTATGCTTACTTTAAGACTGGAATTGAGCTTCCTACACCATACGATCATACAAGGTTGAATTCACTCCTTCTATTGAAAGAGAATTGTGTGTTGTACACAGTTTTCTACAGGAAATGTTCCAATCATATAACTTCTGATAGAACTTTGAAATCAATCTTAGATTACCATTGGAATGTTGTCTGTAAGGAAATTACAGAACATTGAATTCGCAGTTAGTCTTCAGTGAGAAATGTTCATTTCAAACAGTGGGACTACAGAACTTTGAATTCAGGGATAGATTTGAAATGGCAATTGAATACTATACACAATTGAATTACAGAACTCGACTTTTTCTGTTAGTTTTCTTGCACAACCTATGTTGGTATTGAAGCAGCTTCTAATCTCTTCAGTTCACTGTTTGTTTTCATTAGTAAATGATACTAGTACATAACCGGCTAATAGCACATTGCATTCACCCTTAGTTTTCCAGGTGATGAGTTCTTCCTAGACACCAGGTTTATGGAACGTTGAATAGAACATTACTATTCATTAGGAAATGTTCACTTAGAAAACAGAACTATACAACATTGAATACAGGCTTAGTTAGAAATGAGATAAGTTTACATTAGAGAACAGGACAGAAAAACATGACATTCACGTGAGTTTTCAATGAGAAATGAAAGAAGCCAACATGTCCTACTCTTTGAATTCCTTGGGATTTTTAAGTTGCGAATGATCGTTGCTGATGACCGGTGAATGAAAGTGTCAATTACGCTTACTTCAAGGCTGGAATTGAGCCTCCTACACAATACGATCACAGAACCTTGAATTCGCTCCTACTTTTAAAGAGAATTGTTTTTTGTACACATTTTTCAACGGGAAACATTCTCATTATTCACACAGTTCTAACCTTTGAATTCATGTTTGTTTTGAACAGGAAATTTTCCCAGCATATAACTTCTGACAGAACTTTGAAATCAATCTTAGATTACCATTGGAATGGTGTCCGTAATGAAATTACAGAACATTGAATTCGCTGTTAGTCTTCAGTGAGGAACGTTCATTTCAAACAGCGGGACTACAGAACTTGTAATTCGGGGATAGATTTCAAAGGGCTACTGAATATTATACAAAATTGAATTACAGAACTCGACCTTCACTGCTAGTTTTCTTGCATAACCTATGTTGGTACTGAAGCAGCTTCTAATCTTTTCAGCGGATAGCGTTCATTAGTAAATGATGCTAGTACATCACAGGGTAATAGCACATTGCATTCACTCTTAGTTTTCTACGGGATAAGTCCATCCTAGACAACAGGTTTATGGAAGGTTGAATTGAACATTACCATTTATTGGGAAATGTTCACTAAGAAAACAGGACTATGCACCTTTGAATCAGGCTTAGTTAGGAATTCGGATTTGTTTACAGTAGAGAACTCGACAGCACAACATGACATCATGATGAGTTTTCAATGAGAAACGAAAGAATCCAAGATGTCCTACTCTTTGAATTCCTTGGGATTATTCAATAGCAACTGATCCTACCACGTAACCGGTGAATGCAACAGTCAATTACGCTTATTTTAAGCCAGAAATTGAGCTTCCTACACAATACGATCATAGAACGTTGAATTCGCTCTTACTTTTGAAAGAGAATTGTTTATTGTACACAGTTTTCAACAGGAAACATTCTCAGCATTCACACACTTTTAGCACTTTGAATTCATGTTCGTTTTCAACAGGAAATGTTCTGAGCATATAACTTCTGATAGAACTTTGAAATCAATTTTAGATTACCATTGGAATGTTATCTGTAATGAAATTACAGAACATTGAATTCGCTGTTAGTCTTCAGTGAGAAACGTTCATTTCAAACAGCGGGACTACAGAACTTTTATTCAGGGATAGATTTCAAAGGGCAATTTAATATTACACATTGAATTACAGAACTCGACCTTCTCTGTTAGTTTTCTTGCATAGCCTATGTTGTTATTGAACAAGCTTCTAATCTTTTCAGTTCACGGTTAGCGTTCATTAGTAAATGATGCTAGTACATAACCGGCTAATAGCACATTGCACTCATTCTTTGTTTACCAGGGGATAAGTTATTCCTAAACAAAAGTTTTATGGAACATTCAATTGAATATTACTATTCATTGGGAAATGTTCACTTAGAAAACAGGACTATGCAACATTGAATACAGGCATAGTTAGGAAAGCGGATTTGTTTGCAGTTGAGAACAGGACAGAACAACATGACATTCACGATGAGTTTTCAATGAGAAACGAAAGAGTCCAAGATGTCCTACACTTTGGATTCCTTGGGATTTTTCAATAGCAACAGATCCTACCAAATAACCGGTGAATGCAACTGTCAATTACGCTTACTTTAAGATGGAAATTGATGTTCCTACACAATACGAACATAGAACGTTAAAATCGCTCTCAGTTTTCAAAGAGAATTGTTTTTTGTACACAGTTTTCAATGGGAAACATTCTGAGTATTCACAAAGTTCTAGCCCTTTGAATTCATTTTCGTTTTCAACAGAAAATGTTCCCAACATATATCCACTGATAGAACTTTGAAATCAATCTTAGATTACCATTGAAATGTTGTCTGTAATGAAATTACAGAACATTGAATTTGTTGTTAGTCTTCAGTGAAAAAGGTTCATTTCAAACAGCGGGACTAGAGAACATTGAATTCAGGGATACATTTCAAAGGGCAATTGAATGTTATACACAATTGAATTACAGAACTCGACCTTCTCTGTTAGTTTTTTTACACAACCTATGTTGGTATTGAAGCAGCTTCTAATCTTTTCAGTTCAGAGTTAGCTCTCATTAGTAATTGAGTCCAGTACATAATCAGCAAATAGCAAATTCAATTCACTCTCAGTTTTCCAGGGGATAAGTTCTTCCTAGACAACAGGTTTACGGAACGTTGAATTGACCATTACTATACTTTGGGAAATGTTCACATAGAAAACAGGACTATGCAACATTGAATACAATCTTAGTTAGGAAAGCGGATTTGTTTACTGTAGAGAACAAGACAGAACAACATGACATTCACGATGAGTTTTCAATGAGAAACGAAAGAAACCAAGATGTCCTACTCTTTGGATTCCTTGGGATTTTTCAATAGCAACTGATCCTACCAGATAACTGGTGAATGCAACTGTCAATTACGCTTACTTTAAGACGGAAATTGAAGTTCCTACACAATACGAACACAGAACGTTGAATTTGCTCCTACTTTGGAAAGAGAATTGTTTATTGTACACAGTTTTCAAATGAAATATTCTCAGTATTTTCACAGTTATAGCCCTTTGAATTCATGTTCGTTTTCAACACGAAATGCTCCCAGCATATATTCTCTGATAGAACTTTGAAATCAATCTTAGATTACCATTGAAAACTTGTCTGTATTGAAATTACAGAACATTGAATATGCTGTTAGTCGTCAGTGATAAACGTTCATTTCAAACAGCAGGACTACAGAACTTTGAATTGAAGGATAGATTTCAAAGGGCAATTGAATATTATACACAATTGAATTACAGAACTCGACATTCGCTGTTAGTTTTCTTGCACTACCTATGTTGGTATTGAAGCAGCTTCTAGTCTTTTCAATTCACGGTTAGTTTTCATTAGTAAATGATGCTAGTACATAACCAGCTAATAGCACATTGCATTCACTCTGATTTTTCCAGGGTAGAAATTCTTCCTAGACAACAGGTTTATGGAACGTTGAATTGAACATATACTATACTTTGGGAAATGTTCACATAGAAAACAGGACTATGCAACATTGAATACAATCTTAGTTAGGAAAGTGAATTTGTTTACAGTGGAGACAGGACAGAACAAAATGACATTCACGATGAGTTTTCAATGAGAAACAAAACAAACCAAGATGTCCTACTCTTTGGATTCCTTGGTATTTTTTAATAGCTACTGATACTACCAGATAACTGGTGAATGCAACTGTCAATTACACTTATTTTAAGAAGGAAATTGAGGTTCATACACAATGCGAACATAGACCGTTGAATTCCCATGTACTTTTGAAAGAGAATTGTTTATTGTACACAGTTTTCAACGTGAAACATTCTCAGTATTCACACAGTTCTAGCCTTTTGAATTCATCTTCGTTTTCAATAGGAAATGTTCCAAGCATATATCTTCTGATAGAATTTTGAAGTCAATCTTACATTGCCATTGGAATGTTGTCTGTAATGAAATTACAGAACATTGAATTCACTATTAGTGTTCAGAGAGAAAAGTTCGTTCCAAATAGCGGGATACAGAACTTTGAATTCAGGGATAGATTTCAAAGGGCAATTGAACATTATCAACAAATGAATTACAGAACTCGACTTTCTGTGTTAGTTTTCTTGCACAACCCATGTTGGTATTGAAGCTGCTTCTACTCTTTTCATTCACGGTTAGTGTTCATTTGTACAAGATTCTAGTACGTAACCAGCTAATAGCACATTGCATTCACTCTTATTTTTCCAGCGGATAAGTTCTTGCTTGACAACAAACTGATTTATGGAACAATGAATTGAACATTACTATTCATTGGGAAATGTTGACGTAGTAAACAGGACTATGCAACATTAAGTACAAGCTTAGTTAGGAAAGCGGATTCGTTAACTGTAGAGAACAGGACAGAACAACATGACATTCACGATTAGTTCTCAATGAGAAACGAAAGAATCCAAGGTGTCCTACTCTTTGAATACCTTGGGATTTTTTCAAGAGCAACTAATCCTACCAGATAACCAGTGAATGCAACTGTCAATTACGCTTAATTTAAGACGGGAATTGAGCTTCCTACACAATACGATCATAGAACATTGAATTCGCTCTACTCTTGAAAGAGAATTTTTTATTGTACACAGTTTTCTACGGGAAACATTCTCAGTATCCTCACAGTTTAAGCCCTTTGAATTCATGCTCGTTTTCAACAGGAAATGTTCCCAGCGTATATCCTCTGATAGAACTTTGAAATCAATCTTAGATTACCATTGGAATGTTGTCTGTAATGAAATTACAGAACATTGAATTCGCTGTTAATCTTCAGTGAGAAACGTTCATTTCAAACAGCGGGACTACAGATCTTTGTATTCAGGGATAGATTTCAAAGGTCAATTGAATATTATACAAAATTGAATTACAGAACTCGACCTTCTATGTTAGTTTTCTTGCACAACCTATGTTGGTATTGAAGCAGCTTCTAATCTTTTCAGTTCACAGTTAGCTTTCATTAGTAAATGATGCTAGTACATAATCGGCAAATAGCACATTGCATTCACTCTTAGTATTCCAGGGGATAAGTTATTCCTAGACAACAGGTTTACGGAATGTTGAATTGAAAGTTACTATTCATTGGGAAATGTTCATGTAGAAAACAGGACTATGCAACAATGAATACAGGCTTAGTTTGGAAGGTGGATTAGTTTACAGTAGAGAACAGGACAGAAAAATATGACATTCACGATGAGTTTTCAATGAGAGACGAAAGAAACTAGATGTCCTACTCTTTGAATTCCTTGGGATTTCTCAATAGCAACTGATCTTACCAGATAACCAGTGAATGAAAATGTCAATTACGCTTCACTTTAAGATGGGAATTGAGCTTCCTGCACAATATGATCATAGAACGATGAATTCGCTCCTACTTTTGAAAGAGAATTGTTTATTGTACACAGTTTTCTACGGGAAACATTCTCAGTATCCTCACAGTTTAAGCCCTTTGAATTCATGCTCGTTTTCAACAGGAAATGTTCCCATCATATATCCTCTGATAGAACTTTGAAACCAATCTTAGGTTACCATTGGAATGTTGTCTGTAATGAAATTACAGAACATTGAATTTGCTGTTAGTCTTCAGTGATAAACGTTCGTTTCAAAAGCAAGACTACAGAACTTTGAATTCAAGATAGATTTCAAATGGAAATTGAATATTATACACAATTAATTACAGAACACGACCTTCTCTGTTAGTTTTCTTGCATAACCTATGTTGGTATTGATGCAGCTTCTAATCTTTTCAGTTCACAGTTAGCTTTCATTTGTAAATGATTCTAGTACCCAACTGGCTAATAGAACATTGCATTCACTCTTAGTATTCCTGGGGATAAGTTCATCCTAGACAACAGGTTTATGGAACGTTGAATTGAATATTGCTATTCATTGGGAAATGTTCACTAGAAAACAGGACTATGCAACATTGAATACAGGCCTAGTTAGGAAAGCGGATTAGTTTACACTAGAGAACAGGACAGAAAAATATGACATTCACGATGAGTTCTCAATGAGAAAGAAAAGAAACCATGATGTCCTACTCTTTGAATTCCTTGAGATTTTTTCAATAGCAACTGATCCTTCCAGATAACCTGTGAATGACACTGTCAATTATGCTTACTTTAAGACGGGAATTGAGCTTCCTACACAATACGGTCATAGAACATTGAAATCGCTCCTACTTTTGAAAGAAAATTGTTTATTGAACACAGTTTTCAACAGGAAACATTCTCAATATTCACACAGTTTTAGCCCTTTGAATTCATGACGTTTTCATCAGGAAATGATCTGAGCATATAACTTCTGATACAACTTTGAAACCAATCTTAGATTACCATTGGAATGTTCTCTGTAATGAAATTACAGAACATTGAATACACTGTTAATTTTCAGTTATTAATGTTCATTTCAAACAGCAGGACTACAGATCTTTGAATTCAATATTGATTTCAAAGGGCAATCGAATATTATACAGAATTGAAGTACAGAACTCGACTTTCTCTGTTAGTTTTCTTGGACAACCTATGTTGGTATTGAAGCAGCTTCTATTCTTTTCAGTACACGTTTAGCTTTCATTAGTAAATGATGCTAGTACATAACCGGCTAATAGCACATTGCATTCACTCTTAGTTTTCCAGGGGATAAGTTCTTCCTAGACAACAGGTTTACAGAACGTTGAATTGAACATTACTATTCATTGGGAAATGTTCTCTTAGAAAACAGGACTATGCAGCATTGAATACAGGCTTATGGGTATGTGCTAAGTTTACACTAGAGAACTGGAGAGAAAAACACGACATTCACGTTGGATATTCATTGAGAAATGAAAGAATCCAAGATGTCCTAGTCTTTGAATTCCTTGGGATTTTTCAATAGCAACTGATCCTACCAGATAACCGGTGAATGACACTGTCAATTACACTTACTTTAAGACAGGAATTGAGCTTCCTACACAATACGATCATAGAACGTTGAATTCTCTCCTACTTTTGAATTAGAATTCTTTGTTGCACACAGTTTTCAACGGGAAACATTCTCAGTATTCTCACAGTTTTATCCCTTTGAATTCATGTTCGTTTTCAACAAGAAATGTTCCCAGCTTATATCTTCTGATAGAACTTTGAAATCAATCTTAGATTACCATTGGAATGTTGTCTGTAATGAAATTACAGGACATTGAATTAGCTGTTAGTCTTCAGTGATAAACTTTCATTTCAAACAGCGGGACTACAGAACTTTGAATTCAAGCATACATTTCAAAGGGCAATTGAATATTATACACAATCGAATTACAGAATTCAACTTTCTCTGTTAGTTTTCATGCAGAACCTATGTGGGTATTGAAGCAGTTCTAATCTTTTCAGTTCACGGTTAGCATTCATTAGTAAATGATGGTAGTACATAACCGGCAAATAGCACATTGCTTACACTCTTAGTTTTCCAGGGCATAAGTTCTTCCTTAACAACAAGTTTATGTACCATTGAATTGAACATTACTATTCATTGGGAAATGTTCACTTAGAAAACAGGACTATGCAACATTGAATACAGGCCTAGTTAGGAAAGCAGATTTGTTTACAGTACAGAACAGGGTAGAACAACATGACAGTCACGATGCGTTTTCAATGAGAAACGAAAGAATCCAAGATATGCTACTCTTTGAATTCCTTGGGATTTTTCATTAGCAACTGATCCTACCTGATAACCGGTGAATGAAACTGTCAATTACACTTACTTTAAGATGGGAATTCAGCTTCCTTCATAATACGATCATAGAACGTTTAATTCGCTCCTACTTGTCAAATAGAATTGCTTATTATACCAGGATTTCAAAGGGAAACATTCCCCGTAATCACACAGTTTTAGATTTTGAATTCATGTTCGTTTTCAACAGGAAATGTCCCAGCATATATCCTATGATAGAACTTTGAAATCAATCTTAGGTTACCACTGGAATGTTGTCTGTTAGGAAATTACCGACCATTGAACTCGCTGTTAATCTTCAGTGAGAAACGTTCATTTCAAACAGCAGGACTACGGAACTTTGAATTCAGGGATTAATTTCAAAGGACAATCGTATATTATACACAATTAAATTACAGAACTCGACCTTCTCTGTTAGTATTCTTGTACAACCTATGTTGGTATTGAAGCAGCTTCTAATCTTTTCAGTTCATTGTTAGTTTTCTTTCATAAAAGATGCTAGTACATAACCGGCTAATACCCCATTGCATTCACTCTTCGTTTTCCAGGGGCTAAGTTCTTCCAAGACAACAGGTTTACCTAACGTTGAATTGAGCATTACTATTCATTGGGAAATATTAACATAGAAATCAGGTCTATGCAACATTGAACACAGGATTAGTTAGGAAAGCAGATTTGTTTCCAGTAGAGAACAGGACAGAAAACATGACATTCACGATGAGTTTTCAATGAGAAACTAAAGAATCCAAGATGTCATACTCTTTGAAATCCTTGGGATTTTTCAATAGTAACTGATCCTACCAGATAACTGGTGAATGACACTGTCAATTACGCTTTCTTTAAGGCGGGAATTGAGCTTCCTACACAATACGATCATACAACGTTGAATTCGATCTTACTTTTCAAAGAGAATTTTTCATTGCACACAGTTTTCAATGGAAAACATTCTCAGTATTCACAAAGTTCTAGCCCTTTGAATTAATGTTTCTTTTCAACAGGAAATGTTCCCAGCATATAACCTCTGATAGAACTTTGAAATCAATCTTAGATTACCATTGGAATGGTGTCTGTAATGAAATTACAGCACATTGTATTTGCTGTTAGTCTTCAGCGAGAAAAGTTCATTTCAAACAGCAGGACTACAGAACTTTGAATTCAGGAATAGATTTCAAAGAGCAATCGAATAGTATACACAATTGAATTACAGAACTCGAACTTCTGTTAGTTTTCTTGCACAACCTATTTTGGTACTGAACCAGCTTCTAATCTTTTCAGTTCATGGCTACTTTTCATTAGTAAATGATGCTAGGACATACACGGCTCATAGCACATCGCATTTAGTTTTAGTTTTCCACGGGATAATTTCATCCTAGACAGCAGGCTTACGGAACGTTGTATTCAACATTAGTATTCATTGGGTAATGTTCACTTCGAAAACAGGACTGTGCAACATTGAATACAGGGTTAGTTAGGAATGCCAATTTGTTTACAGTAGAGAACAGGACAGAAAAACAGCACATTCATGATGAATTTTCAATGAGAAACGAAAGAATCAAAGATGTCCTACTCTTTGAATTCCTTGGGATTTTTCAATAGCAACTGATCATACCAGATAACCGGTGACTGAAACTGTCAATTACACTTAATGTAAGAAGCGAATTGGGCTTCCTATGCAATACGAACATAGAACGTTGAATTCGCTCCTACCTTTGAAAGAGAATTGTTTATTGTACACAGTTTTCAACAGGAAACATTCTCAATATTCACACAGTTCTAGCACTTTGAAGTCATGTTCGTTTTCAAGAGGAAATGTTCCCAGCATATAACCTCTGATAGAACTTTGAAATCAATCTTAGATTACCATTGGATTGGTGTCCATAATGAATTTACAGAACATTGAATTCGCTATTAGTCTTCAGTGAGAAAAGTTCATTTCAAACAGCGGGACTACATACCTGTGAATTCAGTGATACATTTCAAATGGCAGTCGAATATTATACACAATTTAATTACAGAACACGAACTTCTCTGTTAGTTTTCTTGCACAACTTATGTTGGTATTGAAGCAGTTTCTAATCTTTTCAGTTCACTGTTAGTTTTCATTAGTAAATGATGCTAGTACATAACCAGCTAATAGCACATTGCATTCACTCATAGTATTCCAGGGGATAAGTTCTTCCTAGACAACAGATTTACGGAACGTTGAAATGAACATTATTATTCATTGGGAATTGTTCACTCTAGAAAATGGAACTATGCAACATTGAATACAGGCTTAGTTAGGAATGCAGATTAGCTTACAGTAGAGAACAGGACAGAAAAATATGACATTCACTATGAATTTTCAATGAGAAGCGAAAGAATCCAAGATGTCCTACTCTTTGAATTCCTTGGGATTTTTCAATAGTAACTGATCCTATCAGATAACCGGTGAATGACACTGTCAATTATGCGTTCTTTAAGACGGCAATTGAGCTTCCCACACAGTACAATCATAGAATGTTGAATTCACTCTTACTTTTCAAAGAGAATTGTGTCTTGTACGCAGTTTTAAACGGGAAACATTCTCAGTATTCACACAGTTCTAGCCCTTTGAATTCATGTTCGTTTTCAACAGGAAATGTTCCCACCATATAACCTCTGATAGAACTTTGAAATCAATCTTAGATTACCATTGAATGTTGTCTGTAAAGAAATTACAGAACATTGAATTCTCTGTTAGTCTTCAGTGAGAAACGTTCATTTCAAACAGCGGGACTACAGAACTTTGAATTCAGAAATAGATTTCAAAGGCCAATTGAATATTATACACAAATGAATTAAAGAACTCGACCTTCTCTGTTAGATTTCTTGCACAACCTAAGTTGGTATTGAAGCGGCTTCTATTCTTTTCAGTTCACGGTTAGTTTTCATTCGTATATGATGCTAGTACATAACCGGCTAATAGCACATTGCATTCACTCTTAGTTTTCAAGTGGATAATTTCTTACTAGACAACAGGTTTACGGAACGTTGAATTGAACATTACTATTTATTGGGAAATGTCCACTCTAAAAAACAGGACTATGCAATATTGAATACAGTCTTATTTATGAATGTGGATTAGTTTACAGTAGAGAACAGGACAGAAAAATATGACATTCAAGATGAGTTTTCAATGACAAACGAAAGAATCCAAGATGTCCTACTCTTTGAATTCCTTGGGATTTTTCAATAGCAACTGATCCTACCAGATAACCAGTGACTGAAGCTGTCAATTACGCTTACTTTAAGACGGGAATTGAGCTTCCGACACAATACCATCATAGAAGGTAGAATTCGCTCCTGCTTTTGAAACAGAATTTTTTATTGTACACAGTTTTCAATGGGAAACATTCTCATTATTCACACAGTTCTATCCCTGTGAATTAATGTTCGTTTTCAACAGGAAATGTTCCCAGCATATGACTTCTGTCAGAACTTTGAAATCAATGTTAGAATACCATTGGTATGTTGTCTGCAAAGAAATTAAAATCATTGAATTCACTGTTAGTCTTCAGTGAGAAGCGTACATTTCCAACAGCGGGACTACAGAACATTGAATTCAGGGATAGATTTTAAAGTGTATTCGAATATTATACACAATTGAATTACAGATCTCGACCTTTTCTGTTAGTTTTCTTGCACAACTGATGTTGGTATTGAAGCAGCTTCTAATCTTTTCAGTTCACGGTTAGTTTTCATTACAAAATGATGCTAGCAAGTAACCTGCTAATAGCAAATTGCATTCACTCTTCATTTTGAAGGGGAAATGTTCTTCCTAGACAACAGGTTTATGGAACGTTGAATTGAACATTACTATTCATTGGGAAATGTTCAATCTAGAAAGCAGGACTATGCAACATGGAATACAGGCTTAGTTAGGAATGCGGATTAGTTTATAGTAGAGAACAAGACAGAAAACATGACATTCAAGATGAGTTTTCAATGAGAAATGAAAGAATGCAACATGTCCAACTCTCTGAAATCCTCAGGATGTTTCAGAAGCAACTGACCCTCCCAGATACCCGGTGACTGAAACTGTCAATTACGCTTACTTTAAGATGGGAATTGAGCTTCTTACACAATACAATCATAGAACGTTCAATTCGCTCTTTCTTGTCAAAGCGATTTGTTTATTGTACACAGTTTTCCCCGGGAAACATTCTCAGTATCACACAGTTTTAGCCCTTTGAATTCATGTTCGTATTCAACAGGAAATGTTCCCAGCATATAACTTCTGACACAACTTTGAAATCAATCTTACATTACCATTAGAATGTTGTCTGTAATGAAATTACAGAACATCGAATTCGCTGTTAGCCTTCAGTGAGAAACATTCTTTTCAAACAGCGGGACTACAGAACTTTGAATTCAGGGATAGATTTCAAAGGTCAATTGAATTACAGAACTCGACTTTCTCTGTATGTTTTCTTGCACAACCTATGTTGGTATTGTATCAGCTTCTAATCTTTTCAGTGCACGGTTAGTTTTCAATCGTAAAAGATGCTAGTACATAACCGGGTAATAGCATATTGCATTCAATCTTAGTTTTCCAGGTGATAAGTTCTTCCTAGACAACAGGTTTACGGAACGTTTTATTGAACATTACTATTCCTTGGGAAATGTTCACCTCGAAAACACGAATATGCAACATTGAATACAGGCTTAGTTAGGAATTCGGATTAGTTTATAGTAGAGAACAGGACAGAAAACATGACATTCACGATGAGTTTTCAATGAGAAACAAAGGAATCCAACATGTCCTAATCTTTGCATTCCTTGCGATTTTCAATAGCAAATGATCCTACCAGATAACTGGTGAATGAAACTGTCAATTACACTTACTTTAGGCCAGGAATTGAGCTTCCTACACAATACGATCATAGAACGTTGAATTCGCTCCTACTTTTGAAAGAGAATTGTTTATTGTACACAGTTTTCAATGGGAAACATTCTCAGTATTCACACAGTTTTAGCCCTTTCATTTCATGTTCGTTTTCAACAGGAAATGTTCCCAGCATTTATCCTCTGATAGAACTTTGAAAACAATCTTAGACTACCATTGGAATGTTGTCTGTAATGAAATTACAGAACATTGAATTCACTGTTAGTCTTCAGTGAGAAACGTTCATTTCAAAGAGTGGGACTACAGAACTTTGAATTCTGGGATAGATTTCAAAGGTCAATTGAATATTATACACAATTGAATTACAGAACTGGACCTTCTCTGTTAGTGTTCTTGCACAACCTAAGCTGGTATTGAAGCAGCTTCTAATCTTTTCAGTTCTCGGTTAGTTTTCATTCGTAAATGATGCTAGTACAAAACCGGCTAATAGCGCATTGCATTCACTCTTAGTTTTCCAGGGGATAAGTTCTTCCTAGACAAAAGGTTTACGGAACGTTGAATTGAACGATACTATTCATTGGGAAATGTTCACTTAGATAACAGGACTATGCAACATTGAATACAGGCTTAGTTAGGAAAGTGGATATCTTTACAGTAGAGAACAGGGCAGAACAACATCACATTCACGATGAGTTTTCAATGAGAAATGAAAAAATGGAAGATGTCCTACTCTTTGAATGTCTTGTGATTTTTTCAATACCAAGTGGTTCTATCAGACAACTGGTAAATGAAACAGTCAATTCCGCTTACTTTAAGACGGGAATTGAGCTTCCTAAACAATATGATAAATAGAACGTTGAATTCGCTCCTACTTTTGAAAGAGAATTGATTATTGTACACAGTTTTCAATAGGAAACACTCTCAGTATTCTCACAGTTTTAGCCCTTTGAATTCATGTTCGTTTTCAACAGGAAATGTTCCCAGCATATATCCTCTGATAGAAATTTGAAATCAATCTTAGATTACCATTGGAATGTTGTCTGTAATGAAATTAGAGAACACTGATTTCGTTGTTAATCTTCAGTGAGAAACGTACATTTCAAAGAGCGGAACTACAGAAGTTTGAATTGAAGGATAGATTTCATACGACAATTGAATATTATACACACTTGAATTACAGAACTCGACCTTCTCTATTAGTTTTCTTGCATATCCTATGTTGGGATTGAAGCAGCTTCTAATCTTTTTAGTTCAGGGTTAGCATTCATTAGTAAATGATGCTAGTAAATAACCAACTAATAGCACATTGCATTCACTCTTAGTTTTCCAGGGGATAAGTTCTTCCTAGAAAACAGATTTACGGAACGTTGAATTGAACATTACCATTCATCGTGAAACGTTCACTTAGAAAACAGGACTATGCAACATTGAATACAGGCTTACTTAGGAATGCGGATGTGTTTACAATAGAGAACATGAGAGAACAACATGACATTAATGATGAGTTTTCAATGAGAAATGATAGAATCTAAGATATCCTACTCTTTGAATTCCTTGGGATTTTTCAATACCTTCTGATGCTACCAGATAACCAGTGAATGATAATGTCAATTACGCTTTCTTTAAGACGGGAATTGAGCATCCTACACAATATGATCATAGAACGTTGAATTCACTCTTACTTTTCAAAGAAAATTATTTATTGTACAGAGTTTTCAACAGGAAACATTATCAGTATGCACACAGTTCTAGCCCCTGTTTATATGTTCGTTTTCCACAGGAAATGTTCCCAGCTTGTAACCTCTGATAGAACTTTGAAATCAATCTTAGATTACCATTGGAATGGTGTCCGTAATGTCCTTAACAGAATATTGAATTCGCTGTTAGTCCTCAGTGAGAAACGTTGATTTCAAAGAGCGGGACTACAGAACTTGAATTCAGGGATAGATTTCAAAAGGCAATTGAATATTATACACAAAAGAATTACAAAACTCCACCTTCTCTGTTAGTTTTCTTCCACAACCTATGTTGGTATTGAAGCAGCTTGAAATCTTTTCAGTTCAAGGTTAGCTTTCATTAGTAAGTGATGCTAGTACATACCTGGCTAATAGCACATTGCATTCACTCTTAGTTTTCCAGGGGATAATTTCTTCCTAGACAACAGGTATATGGAACGTTGAATTGAACATTACCATTCATTGTGAAATGTTCACTTAGAAAAGAAGACTATGCAACATTGAATACAGGCTTAGTTAGGAAAGTGGATTTGTTTACAGTAGAGAACAGGACAGAACACCATGACATTCATGATAAGTTTTCAATGAGAAACTTAACAATCAAAGATGTCCTACTCTTTGAATTCCTTGGGATTTTTCAATAGCAACTGATCCTATCAGATAACTGGTGAATGACACTGTCAATTATGCTTTCTTTTAGACGGGAATTGAGCTTCCTACACAATAAGATCATTGAACGTTGAATTCACACTTACATGTCAAAGAGAATTGTTTATTGTACACAGTTTTCAATGGGAAACATTCTCACTATTCACACAGTTTTAGCCCTTTGAATTCATGTTCGTTTTCAACGTGAAATGTTCCCATCATATATCCTCTGATAGAACTTTGAAATCAATCTTAGATTACCATTTGAATGTTGTCTGTAATGAAATTAGAGAACATTGAATTTGCTGTTAGTCTTCAGTAGGAAACGTTCATTTCAAACACAGGGACCACAGAACTTTGAATTGAGGGATAGATTTCAAAGGGAAATCGAAGATTATACACAATTAAGTTACAGAAGTCGAACTTCTCTGTTAGTTTTCTTGCATAACCTATGTTGGTATTGAATCAGCTTCTAATCTTTTCATTTCACTGTTAGCTTTCATTAGGAAATGATGCTAGTACATAACTGGCTAATAGCACATTGCATTCACTCCTAGATTTCCAGGGCATATGTAATTCCTAGACAACAGTTTTACCTAATGTTGAATTTAACATTACTATTCATTAGGAAATGTTCACTTAGAAAAGAGGTCTATGCAACAATGAATACAGGCTTAGTTAGGAAAGTGGATTTTTTTACATTAGAGAACAGGACAGAAAAACATGACATTCATGATGAGTTTTCAATGAGAAATGAAAGAAAAAAGATGTCCTACTATTTGAATTTCTTGGGATTATTCATTAGCAACTGATCCTATCAGATAACTGGTGAATGACACTGTCAACTACGCTTTCTTTAAGATGGGAATTGAGCTTCCTATACAAACCGGTCATAGAACGTTGAATTCCCTCCTAGTTATAAAGATAATTGTTTATTGTACACTGTTTTCAACGGGAAACATTCTCAGTATTCACAGAGTTTTAGCCCTTTGAATTCATGTTCGTTTTCAACAGGAAATATTCCCAGCATATATCTTGTGACAGAACTTTGAAAACAATCTGAGATTACCATTGGAATGTTGTGTGTAAGGAAATTACAGAACATTGAATTCGCTGTTAGTCTTCAGTGAGAAAACTTCATTTCAAACACAGGGTCCACAGAACTTTGAATTCAGGGATAGATTTCCAAGGGCAATCGAATATTATACACAATTAAATTACAGACCTCGACCTTCTCTGTTAGTTTTCTTGCACAACCTGTGTTGGTATTGAAGCAGCTTCTAATCTTTTCAGTTAACGGTTAGCTTTCATTAGTAAAAGATGCTAGTACCTAACCAGCTAATAGCACATTGCATTCACTCTTACTTTTCCAGGGGATTTGTTCTTCCTAGACAACAGGTTTACCTAACGTTGAATTGAACATTAATATTCATTGAGAAATGTTCACGTAGAAAACACGTCTATGCAACATTGAATACAGGCATACTTAGCAAAGCGGATTTGTTTACAATAGAGAACAGGACAGAAAGACATGACATTCACGATGAGTTTTCAATGAGAAATGAAAGAATCCATGATGTCCTACTCTTTGAATTCCTTTGGATTTTTCAATAGCAACTGATCCTACCAGATAACCAGTTAAAGACACTGTCAATTATGCTTTCTTTAAGGCGGGAATTGAGCTTCCTACACAATATGATCATAGAACGTTGAATTCGCTCTTACATGTCAAAGAGAATTGTTTATTGTAAACAGTTTTCGACGGGAAACATTCTCAGTATTTACACAGTTCTAGCCCTGTGAATTCATGTTCGTTTTCAACAGGAAAGGTTCCCAGCCTATAACTTCTGACAGAACGTTGAAATCAATCTTAGATTACCATTGGAATGTTGTCTGTAACGAAATTACAAAACACTGAATTCACTGAAGTCTTCTGTGAGCAATGTTCATTTCAAACAGCGTGACTACAGAACTTTCCACTCAGGAATAGTGTTCAAAGGGCAATCGAATAGTATCAACAATTAAATTACAGAACTCGAACTTCTCCATTGGTTTTCTTGCATAACCTCTGTTGGAATTTATCAGCGTCTAATCTTTTCAGTTCACTGTTAGCTTTCATTAGTAAATGATGCTAGTACATAACCAGCTAATAGCACATGGCATTTACTCTTAGTTTTCCAGGGGATATGTTCTTCCTAGAGAACAGATTTTACCTAACGTTGAATTGAACATTACTATTAATTGGGAAATGTTCATTTAGAAAACAGGTCTATGCAACATTGAATACATGCTCAGTTAGGAAAGCGGATTTGTTTACAGTAGAGAACAGGACAGAGCACCATGACATTCACGATGAGTTTTCAATGAGAAACGAAACAATCCAAGATGTCCTACTCTTTGAATTCCTTGGGATTTTTCAATAGCAACTGATCCTACCAGATAACCGGTGAATGACAATGTCAATTACGCTTTCTTTTAGACGGGAATTGAGCTTCCTACACAATAGGATCATAGAACGTTGAATTCACGCTTACATGTCAAAGAGAATTGTTTATTGTACACAGTTTTCAATGGGAAACATTCTCAGTATTCACACAGTTTTAGCCCTTTGAATTTATGTTCGTTTTCAACGTGAAATGTTCCCATCATGTATCCTCAGATAAAACTTTGAAATCAATCTTAGATTACCACTTGAATGTTGTCTGTAATGAAATTAGAGAACATTGAATTTGCTGTTAGTCTTCAGTAGGAAACGTTCATTTAAAACACAGGGACCACAGAACTTTGAATTCAGGGATAGATTTCAAAGGGAAATCGAATATTATACACAATTGAATTACAAAACCTGACCTTCTCTGTTAGTTTTCTTGCATAACCTATGTTGGTATTGAATCAGCTTCTAATCTTTTCATTTCACTGTTAGCTTTCATTAGTAAATGATGCTACTACATAACTGGCTAATAGCACATTGCATTCACTCTTAGTTTTCCAGGGCATATGTAATTCCTAGACAACAGGTTTACCTAACGTTGAATTTAACATTACTATTCATTAGGAAATGTTCACTTAGAAAACAGGTCTATGCAACATTGAATACAGGCTTAGTTAACAAAGCGGATTTTTTTTAGAGTAGAGAACAGGATAGAACAACATGACATTCAAGATGAGTTTTCAATGAGAAATGAAAGAATAAAAGATGTCCTACTCTTTGAATTCCTTGGGATTATTCATTAGCAACTGATCCTATCAGATAACTGGTGAATGACACTGTCAACTACGCTTTCTTTAAGACGGGAATTGAGCTTCCTACACAATACGATCATAGAACGTTGAATTCGCTCCTAGTTATAAAGATAATTGTTTATTGTACACTGTTTTCAACGGGAAACATTCTCAGTATTCACACAGTTTTAGCCCTTTGAATTCATGTTCGTTTTCAACAGGAAATATTCCCAGCATATATCTTGTGACAGAACTTTGAATACAATCTGAGATTACCATTGGAATGTTGTGTGTAAGGAAATTACAGAATATTGAATTCGCTGTTAGTCTTCAGTGAGAAAAGTTCATTTCAAACAGAGGAACCACAGAACTTTGAATTCAGGGATTGATTTCAAAGGGCAATCAAATATTATACACAATTATATTACAGAACTCGACCCTCTTTGTTAGTTTTCTTGCACAACCTATGTTGGTATTCTAATCTTTTGAGTTCACGGTTAGTTTCCATTAGTAAATGATGCTAGTACATAACCGGGTAATAGAACATTGCATTCACACCTAGTTTTCCAGGGGATAAATTCTTTCTAGACAGCAGGTTTACCTAACGTTGAATTGAACATTACTATTCATTGGGAAATGTTCACATAGAAAACAGGACTATGCAATATTGAATACAGGCTTAGTTAAGAATGCGGACTTGTTTACAGTAGAGAACAGACAGAACAACATGACATTCATGATGCCTTTTCAATGAGAAACGAAAGAATCCAAAATGTCCTACTCTTTGATTTCCTTGGGATTTTTCAATAGCAACTGATCCTACCAGTTAACTGGTGAATGACACTGTCAATTACGCTTTCTTTAAGATGGGAATTGTGTTTCCTACACAATACGATCATAGAACATTGAATTCGCTCTTACTTGTCAAAGAGAATTGTTTATTGTACACAGTTTTCAATGGGAAACATTCTCAGTATTCACACAGTTCTAGCCCTTTGAATTCATGTTCGTTTTCAACAGGAGATGTTTCCAGCATATAAACTCTGATAGAACTTTGAAATCAATCTTAGATTACCATTGAAATGGTGTCCGTAATGAAATTACAGAACATTGAATTTGCTCTTAGTCTTCAGTGAGAAAAGTTCATTTCAAACAGCGGGACTACAGAACTCTGAATTCAGGGATATATTTCAAAGGGCAATCGAATATTATACACAATTAAATTACAGAACTAGAACTTCTCTGTTAGTTTTCTTGCATAACCTATGTTGGTATTGAAGCAGCTTCTAATCTTTTCAATTCACGTTAGCTTTCATTAGTAAATGATGCTAGTACATAACCGGCTAATAGCACATTGCATTCACTCTTAGTTTTCCAGGAGATAAGTTCTTCCTAGACAACAAGTTTACGGAACGTTGTATTGAACATTAGTATTCTTTGGAAATATCCACTCCAGAAAACAGGACTATGTAACGTTGAATATAGGCTTAGTTAGGAATGCGGATTAGTTTAGGGTAGAGAACAGGACAGAAAAATATGGCATTCACGATGAGTTTTCAATGAGAAATGAAAGAATCCTAGATGTCCTACTCTTTGAATTCCTTGGGATTTTTCAATAGCAACTGATCCTACCAGACAGCTGGGAAAGACACTGTCAATTACGCTTTCTTTAAGATGTGAATTGAGCTTCCTACACAATACAATCATAGAACGTTGAATTTGCTCGTACTTTTAAAGAGAATTGTTTTTGTACACATTTTTCAACAGGAAACATTCTCAGTATTCACACAGTTTTAGCCCTTTGAATTCATGTTCGTTCTCAACAGGAAATGTTCCCAGCCTATATACTCTGATAGAACTTTGAAATCAATCTTTTATTACCATTGGAATGGTGTCCGTAATGACCTTACAGAACATTGAATTCACTGTTAGTCTTCAGTGAGAAACGTTCCTTTCAAACAGCGGGATACAGAACTTTGAATCCAGGGATAGATTGCAAAGGGCAATCGAATAATATACACAATTGAATTACAGAACTCGAACTTCTGTGTTAGTTTTCTTGCATAACGTATGTTGGTATTATATCAGCTTCTAATCTTTTCACTTCACTGTTAGCTTTCATTAGTAAATGATGCTAGTACATAACCGGCTAATAGCACATTGCATTCACTCTTCTATTTCCAGGGGATAAGTTCTTCCTAGACAACAGGTTTACCTAACGTTGAATTGAACATTACTATTCATTGGGAAATGTTCACTTAGAAAACAGGTGTATGCAGTATTGAATAAAGGCTTAGTTAGGAAAGCAGATTTGTTTACAGTACAGAACAGGACAGACCAACATGACATTCACAATGCGTTTTCAATGAGAAACAAAAGAATCCAAGATGTCCTACTCTTTGAATTCCTTGGGATTTTTCATTAGCAACTGATCCTACCAGATAACCAGAGAATGAAACTGTTAATTAGGCTTACTTTAAGACGGGAATTGAGCTACCTACAGAATACGAACATAGAACCTTGATTTCGCTCCTAATTTGGAAGAAAATTGTTTATTGTACAGTTTTCAATGGAAACATTCTCAGTATTCACACAGTTCTAGCCCTTTGAATTCATGTTCATTTTCAATAGGAAATATTCCCAGCATATAACCTCTGATAGAACTTTGAAATCAATCTTAGATTACCATTGGAATGGTGTCCATAATGAAATTACAAAGCATTGAATTCGCTGTTAGTGTTCAGTGAGAAACGTTCATTTCAAACAGCGGTACTATAGAACTTTGAATTCCGGGATAGATTTCAAAGTGCAATTGAATATTATACACAATTGAATAACAGAAGTCTACCTTCTCTGTTAGTATTCTTGCATAACCTATGTTTGTATTGATGCAGCTTCTGATCATTTCAGTTCATTGTTAGCTTAATTAGTAAAAGATGCTAGTTGAATGATTCACAAGATGGCGACCGCCAAGCTGCACTACAAACAAGAAGGGAAAAAAAAGGCAAGTGTTCAAGGGAAATTATCAACTTTTTGAAGAGGGAAGGCACAGTTTGAGGTAAAAGAAGGAAGCACTCCCCCCCGTGCACCAAACGCTCCCTACCCACACAGCAGTCACGCCCCAAGCGCCCCGCAGCGTCCCGTGCCCGGGCGCCCAGGTGTGCACCGCACTCCCTTGTGCCCCAAGACCCTCGCACCCCACCCCCGTGCTCCTCGAGCCCCCCAACCGTGTGCCCCACCACCGCCGCGCTCCAGAGTGCCCCGCAGTGTCCTGCAGCGTCCCGCACTCCATCTTACCTCATTGTGCTCTACGCCCCCTGCACGACCCTTGACCCCCTTGACCCCCTTCCCCGCGCGACTCACCCCCTTCCCCCACCCCCCCCGCGAGTCCAGACACCCCCCCGGCATCCCGCAGAGTCCTGCGACCCCCGCGCTCCAAGCCACCCCCCTTCACCGTGCGCCCTGCGCCCCCAACCCCATGCGCCCTGGAGCATCAGCACCCTGAGCCCCATGTGCCCTGAAGTGCTCCCTGCCCACCCCGTGCCCGCACCCCGCAATCCCCTCATCTGCCCACCGAACGCGGCCCGTGAACGCCTACACATGTCTTGCGTGCCCCTGCGTACTCAGGCATGCCCAGCGCCCCCTGTTCCCCACCCCCACGTGTCTTGCACCCCCGTGAGCCTCTGAGTACCCCGCCCCCCTCCACGCCCCACGCCCCCCCACACGACCCTCTCGACCCCCCCCACAACCCCAGCCAACCAAGAGCTTCCAGAGCACCCCGCGGCATCCCTTGGCATCCCCTACTCCAGTGTGCACCGTGCCCCCACCCCCCACGTGCAGCCTGCACCCCCCCACGCACCCCGCACACCCCCTACGTGCCCTGAGCCCCTAGCCCTCAGCGCCTCCCGTACGCTCCCCCGCGCCCCCCTGCGCAACCCGTGACCCCCCGCCCACCCTCCCACACCCCATGCTCCCCCCGCCCCCCGAGTGACCTGCACCCCCCTGCGCCCTGCACACACCCCCTGCATGCGCAACCCCCCACACACCAACAGCGCGCCCCTCGCCCCCTGACTGATCAGAGCGCCCCACGCCTCCGGCCCCTCCAGTCCACCCTACCTCATGCCCCCTTAGCCCTGCTGCCTCCCGCACACGCCGCCCTGATTGCCTCGTGCCCCGGCTCACCCTGAGTCCCCCCGCCACGTGCCCCACTCGCTCCTTACACACCATCGCACCCCGCGCCCCCTTCTGCCCACCCGTCCACACATCCTCCGCACATCCTTCATGGCTGTGCTCTGAATGGGCACCGACCAGTCACGCCTGCCACCCTGCTGCACTGAAGCTGAGACCTCCTACCTCGCCCTTGTTCTCTGATCCTGCGAGTAAACTAGCCACGTGGTGCGTGGTTCGCAGGCCTGTTGGGGCCACCACTGCCGTGAATAGGTGGCTGCCAGTTCCCCTGCTGCTGTGCTCAAATCACTTGCCGCCGGTCAGCTTCTGCTGTGTCCTGAATCCGTACCCTCATCATCTGCCTCTGCACTACAATTGCACGTGCAGCAGAACCAGTCCCACAGCAAGAGCCACATAAGTACGCACTGAGTCACTAGCGGCAGTGCAGGTGGCATCCCCTACCTGTACATTGCCACCCATCCCCCACTCCCCTGTGGTGGAAGAGCACAGACTGTTTACAGACCCCAGTGTACCCAGCCAGAATCTAGGCACCTTCAGGGCTTGCTACCTCAGTTCCCTTTCAAGCTCAAAGGCAGGCAGCTTAGGTGCATTACTGGCTGAGAATTCAGGCAACTTTGGTGCCCCTGTCAGGCTATAGGTAGGCGGCTTTGGAAAGAGTGAGCAAAAACCCAGGCTGCTTACAACTGCCCCAGGCTGCCTTGGATTCGCATTAAGCTAGCTCCCAGGCTGCTCCACCCACCTACCTGCCCATACACTGACATGGGTAGAACACAGTGCAAAAGAAATAACACGAAAAATAAAATGGAAGAAAATCCAGACAGATCACACAATCCAACAAGGATCACAACTAACCAAAACATAGAAGAGTGTTTAGGGTCAGAATATCAAGTGGAAGCAATGAACAATGCAGCCCTGACGAAACTACTGCTAGAATAGACAGGAAAGCTACAAAGGATAGATAATCGTATAGATGCTACCATCACTAAGCTACAGCAATACGATAAGACACTGGAAGGAATTCAAAGAGAGCTAAGAGAGTTGAGGGAGAGTGAAAAAAAAGAGGACCTTAAAAATCAGCTGGCCACACTAAGTGAAAACATAAAGAAATGCAAGGATGGTTTCCAAGATTCATCAAGAAAATCAGAAAATGAGACAAAAAGGGAGCTGGACAAAGCGATGGAAGTGATACATAGGAAATTAGTAGAAAATGCAAACTTAATTGAACAAGTCCAAAACTCAGTAGAAGCTCTCAAGAATAGAGTCAGCGAAGTGGAAGATAGAAATTCTGATCTGGAAGACAGGATGGAAGAAACAGTTCGAGAGTCCAAAAATTTCAGTAAGTTCAAAAGTTCCTGTGAACAGAACATGAGAGAATTGTGGGATACACTTAAACGTCCTAATATCAGAATCATTGGAATACCAGAAGGAGAAGAATTTCAGACCAAAGGCATGGAGAACTTATTTAACACAATAATTGAAGAAAACTTCCCCCGTCTCTTGAAAGCCCCACCAAGATTCAAGAATCAAACAGAACTCCTAACCTACTAGACCAAAGGAGAAACTACCCAAGGCATATTATCATTAAGACTTTAAACATTGACACCAAGGAAAAAATCCTAAAAGCAGCAAGGGAAAAACAGCACACCACGTTCAAAGGAAACCCCATCAGAATTACTTCACACATCTCAATGAAAACCCTGAAAGCTAGAAGGGCCTGGAAAGATACTCTCCAAACTCTAAGAAACTATGGCTTCCAACCCAAACTACTCTACCCGGCAAAAGTCTCCCTTATAATAGATGGTGAAAGGAAAACTTTCCACGACAAAACTCAGCTTTACAAGTATATGAACACAAAACCAAACCTACAGCGAGTACTCCAGGAAACTCTCCACAGAGAAGAAACAAATAACCAAACACAAATGCCTACAAGAAGAAGATCACAGCAACCAAACCCACAGTAAAAAGGAAAAAAAACATTAAATTCCATGGAAATGCCAATACACCTCTACCACCACAACATGACAGGGATCAAATCAAATCTCACAGTCATCACCCTAAACATTAATGGCCTTAATTCACCCATCAAGAGACACAGGCTAACAGGGTGGATCAAAAAATTAGACCCCTCCAACTGCTGCCTTCAAGAAACCCACCTTACCTCTAAAGACAGAAACCTCCTCAGGGTGAAAGGGTGGAAAACAATATTCCAAGCAAATGGGAATAAAGAACAAGCAGGTGTAGCTATATTAATATCAGATAAAGTTGACTTCAAACAAAAAACAATCAAAAAAGACAAAGAAGGCTACTTCCTACTTGTAAAGGGAACAATCAATCAAGAGGATATTACAATCATAAATCTGTATGCACCACACACAGGGGCACCGCAGTTCATAAAACAAAACCTACTTGACAATAAAACAGAAATAACCACCAACACCATCATAGCTGGGGACTTTAACACACCACTATCAGTAATAGACAGATCATCGAAACAGAAGCTCAACAGGGAAGTAAGAGAGCTCAACAAAACCATAGAGCACGTAGACCTAACAGACATCTACAGAACTTTCCATCCCAAATCCACAGACTACACATTCTTCTCAGCAGCCCATGGAACATTCTCTAAAATAGACCATATACTGAGTCACAAAGATAGCCTCCACATATTTAGGAAATTCGACATAATTCCCTGCATGATATCAGATCATAATGCTATATTCCTAGAAATCAAGAACAAAAAAACCAACAAGAGCCCCAACGGCAACTGGAAACTGAATAGCACACTCTTAAACAATAAATGGATAGTGGATGAAATAAAAAATGAAATTGCAAAATTCCGGGAATTGAATGACAATGAGAACACATCATACCAAATCTTGTGGGACACAATGAAGGCAGCCCTCAGGGGAAAATTCATAGCACTCAATGCCTTCATAAAAAAGACAGAAATATCCCAAATCAATAGCCTAACCATCAACTTAAAACTATTGGAAAAACAAGAAAAATCCAACCCAAAGAACTCCAGAAAGAAAGAAATAATTAAAATCAGAGCAGGAATTATTGAATTGGAAACCAAGGAAACAATTAAGGCAATTGACAAAACAAAGAGCTGGTTCTTTGACAAAATAAACAAGATTGACAAACCTCTGGCCAATTTGATCAAGCAAAAAAAGGAGAGACTGCAAATTAACAAAATTCAAAATGAAAAAGGAGAGATAACAACAGACATCAGTGACATCGGAAGAATCATCAGGACTTATTTCAAAAACCTCTACTCCACAAAACTGGAAAATGTGGAGGAGATGGATAAATTCCTGGATGCATATCATCTACCAAAGCAAAACTCAGAGCAGATCAACCACCTTAATAAACCCATCACACTCATGGAGATTGAAAAAGTAATAAAAAACCTCCCAAAAAAGAAGAGTCCAGGACCAGATGGATTCCCAGCCGAATTTTATCAAACCTTCATGGAAGAACTCAAACCAATCTTCCTAAAACTGTGCCACATAATTGAAGAACAGGGAAAATTACCCAACTCCTTCTATGGAGCTAGTATCACCCTAATCCCAAAACCAGGCAGAGATGCCACAAGAAAAGAAAACTATCGGCCTAATTCCCTAATGAACATAGACGCAAAGATCCTCAACAAAATTCTCGCAAACCGAATCCAGCAACACATCAAAAGCATTATCCACCTTGACCAAGTGGGATTTATCCCAGGAACACAAGGGTGGTTCAACATACGAAAATCTGTCAATGTAATACACCACATAAACAAGCTTAAACATAAAAATCACGTGATCAGTTCAATAGATGCAGAAAAGGCCTTTGACAAGATACAACATCACTTCATGATCAAAACATTGGAGAGAATCGGCATGGCCGGTTCACATCTTCAATATAGTTCTGGAAGTCCTAGCCCAAGCAATAAGGCAGGAGAAGGAAATAAAAGGGATACAATTTGGAAAGGAAGAAGTTAAGTTAGCGCTATTCACTGATGACATGATTGTATATGTAAGAGACCCGAGAGACTCCATCCCAAAACTCCTGAAGGTGATTAACTCCTATAGCAAAGTAGCAAGATACAAAATCAATGCAGAAAAATCGGAAGCATTTCTGTATGCAAATGACAAAGACACAGAAAAAGAAATAAAGGACATAGTCCCATTTTCAATAGCAACAAAAAAAATAAAATACTGTGGAATGACGTTAACCAAGGAAGTAAAAGATCTATACAATGAAAATATAAAAACTCTCAAAAAAGAAATTAAGGACGACTAGAAACGATGGAAAGACCTCCCATGCTCCGGGATAGGCAGAATTAACATTGTGAAGATGACAATCCTACCAAAGGCAATATATAGATTTAACACAATTCCAATTAAAATCCCTACAGTGTTCTTCACAGACATAGAAAAAATGATCTCAAATTTCACATGGAAAGGCAGAAGGCCTCGCATATTCAAACATATCCTGAGCAAAAGAAATACCTCTGGTGGCATCACCATACCTGATATAAAGTTATACTACAAAGCCATAGTAATAAAAACAGCATGGTACTGGCATAAAAACAGGAGTATAGACCAATGGAATAGATTGAGGACCCGGATTTTGGGTCAAGCAACTACAGCTACTTATTATTCAACAAAGGCCCAAACAATATAGACTGGAAAAAAGATAGTATCTGCAACAAATTGTGCTAGACAAACTAGATAACCACATGCAGGAAACTAAAACTTGATCCACACATTTCACCATGCACAACACTCAAATCCAAATGGATCAAAGACCTCAACATAAGACCAGAAACTCGAAAACTACTGGAAGAAAATTTAGGAAGTACTTTCCATGATATAGGACTGGAAAAAGACTTCCTGAATAAAACCCCAGTGGCTCAAGTTCTTAAACAGTCATTCAACCATTGGGATCATATGTAGCTGAAGAGTTTCTTTACAGACAAGCATATAATAAGCAAAGCCAGTAGAATACCCACAGAATGGGAGAAAATATTTGCAGGTTATCCAACTGATAGAGGCCTTATCTCTAGAATTTACAAAGAACTTAACATTCTAAACAATAAGAAGACAAATACCCCACTCACACAATGGGGCACAGAGTTAAACAGGCAATTCACAGAGGAAGAGATACAAATGGCAAACACACACCTAAGAAAATGTTCATCATCCCTAATCATCAGAGAAATGCAAATTAAAACAACTATGAGATTCCACCTTACCCCAATAAGGATAGCCAAAATAAAAAGGTCAAATGAAAATAAATGCTGGTGAGGATGTGGGGAAGCAGGGACACTCATTCACTGTTGGTGGGAATGCAGGATGGTACAACCACTTTGGAAAGCAATATGGAGACTCCTGAAAAAGCTGACTATAGAAATACCACAGTCCCAGTTATACCATTACTGGGCATCTACCCTAAAACCTTCAAACCAAAAGCCAGAGAGATTTGCTCAACCATGTTTGTAGCGGCTCAAGTCGTAATAGCTAAAAGCTGGAATCAACCCAGATATCCATCATTAGAAGAACAAAGATGTGGTATATCTACACAAAGGAATTCTATACAGCAGTAAGAAAAAACGACATAAAGAAATTTGAGGAAAAATGGTTGAACCTGGAATAGATTATTCTCAGCGAATTTACCCAATCACAGAAAAAAAACGACACATAGTCTCACTCATCTGCAACACCTAACCTGAATCTGCCCAAGATGCCTTACATACCCAGCAAGCACCTCATGGACTAGACAATAAGATGGATGAGAGGGCGGGGAGGGAATCAAAGGGTGGAAAATATTAATCCGGAACCAAACGGCAATGGTACCATAAAATTCTACTTCCTAAAAGACAGACCAAATGGCTGAACCTTCACTAGACCCTTACAGGAAACACCTGGACCACAAGACACTGGAGAGGGTAGGATTAAGACTGACCTAAATCTCCTACATCTTCCCTCCCTCCCTGTCCCCCTCTCTCCTCTATCTCTCTCCTCTCTAACTCTTGTATATTAGTTATCTTTTTCCTCAATTTCTTAGTGGACACTGACCTGTATCCCCCACTTCCAGCTTGGGCCTACCATCCACAATGAGCTTTTGATCAGAGAAACCTACAAGGTTTCCCAAAACAATGACAGACTTCTGTTGAGTACTTGATGACCCACCAAAGGCCAGTGATAAGTCCCTATTGCTGAAGACTCCATACGCAGGTGACGCGAAAAATGGAATGACATGGCTGGAAGCCAGGAGAGAGGCAGTCCCCAGACAGTCAGCGTGTCTAGTGCCAGAAGGTGCTACATAGGCGACTGGGGGAAATGACCAAGATCTATCCAAGCAACACATTTTTTAACCTAATTAGCAACAAATAACCGGATGTGATGCCCACACAAGTGCAATAGTGGTACACAGCCATGGTGAGGAATCACTTGCACTTGATTTGGCTAACTGATCCACTCAGTGGTACTAGACCCATACTGAAGCTGGGAAACAAGTCAGAACTATACCCAAACACAAGCCCATTCTATAATATCAAGCTACCATCAGTCACGGGGTATAAGAGGGCCTACACCTATCAAACTGTCTATCAAAAAAGTAAGTGTTATCTCAATTTTCCGGGTGCTAACATACTCTCCGTTGGAGAATATGCTTCTCTTTTCCAGATAGATGCAGATCCTAAGAAGACAACTGCCCCAACATAACTCAAAGGGGCCCAACTGAAACTAAAGACAACTGGCGAAATAGGCAAGGGTGCCGTGTTCCTGTGAACTGGATACCAGCACAAAGGGGAAGGAGATCAATGCACAGAAAAATCAACTCCTACCAAATCAGAGAGCCAAAGCCTCAGAGGCCCCCAACACCTTAGCACTGAAGCAGACCAAAAATGAACCCAACATGACTCAGGGAAATCTTGTGGAAGAGGGGGCGCAAAGAATGTCAGAGTTACATGTTGGGTCATGATTTGCAGAGACATTTATCATACTAATAACTGGGGGCTAACTCCACAATGCATGACCCATTATCATTAAGAAGGAGGGTCTAATGGGAGGCGGTAGTCACAAATGAGCCTAAATAATGGTACCAAACAGCCTGTATTTACTGAAAAGCAAACTAATAAATTAAATTTAAAAAAAAGAAAAAAAAAGATGCTAGTTATAATCGGTTAATAGCACATTGCATTCACTCTTAGTTTTCCTTGGGTTAAGTTTTTCCTAGACAACAGGTTTACGGAACGTGGAATTGAACATTACTATTCATTGGGAAATGTTCACTGAGAAAACAGGACTATGCAACATTGAATACAGGCTTAGTTAGGAATGTGGATTTGTTTACAGTAGACAACATGACAGGAAAACATGATATTCACGGTGAGTGTTCAATGAGAAACGAAAGAATCCAAGATGTCCTATTCCTTGAATTCCTTGGCATTTTTCAATAGCAACTGATCCTACCAGATAAACGGTGAATGAAACTGTCAATTATGCTTTCCTTAAGACGGGAATGAGCTTCCTACACAATACAATCATAGAACATTGAATTCGTTCTTACTTTTGAAAGAGAATTGTTTACTGAACACAGTTCTCAACGGGAAACATTCTCAGTATTAACACAGTTCTACCCATTGAATTCATGTTCGCTTTCATTAGGAAATGTTCCGAGCATATAACCTCTGATAGATCTTTGAAATGAATCATAGATTACCATTGGAATGGTGTCCGTAATGAAATTACAGGACATTGAATTCGCTGTTAGTCTTCAGTGAGAAACGTTGATTTCCAACAGCGGGACTACAGAACTTTGAATTCAGGGATAGATTTCAAAGAGCAATTGAATATTACACACTATTGAATTACAGAACTCGACCTTCTCTGTTAGTTTTCTTGCACACCCTAAGCTGGTATTGAAGCAGCTTCTAATCTTTTCAGTTCACTGTTAGTTTTCATTCATAAATGATGCTAGTATATAACCGGCTAATAGCGCATTGCATTCACTCTTAGTTTTCCAGGGGATAAGTTTTTCCTAGACAACAGGCTTACGGAACGTTCAATTGAACATTACTATTCATTTGGAAATGTTCACTTAGAAAACAGGACTATGCAACATTGAATACAGGCTTAGTTAGGAAAGCGGATTTGTTTACAGTAGAGAACGGAACAGAACAACATGACATTCACGATGAGTTTTCAATGAGAAATGAAAGAATCCAAGATGTCCAACTCTTTGAATATCTTGTGATTTTTTTCAATAGCAACTGGTTCTATCAGACAACTGGTAAATGAAACAGTCAATTAAACTTACTTTAAGATGGGACTTGAGCTTCCTACACAATATGGTCATAGAACATTGATTCGCTCCTACATTTCAAAGAGAATTGCTTAGTGTACACAGTTTTCAATAGGAAACATTCTCAGTATTCTCACAGTTTTAGATCTTTGAATTCATGTTCGTTTTCAACAGGAAATGTTCCGAGCATATAACTTCCGATAGAACTTTGAAATCAATCTTAGATTACCATTGGAATGTTGTCTGTAATGAAATTACAGAACGTTGATTTCGCTGTTAGTCTTCAGTGATAAACGTTCATTTCAAACAGCGGGACTACAGAACTTTGAATTCAAGGATAGATTTCAAAGGGCAATTGAATACTATACACAATTTAATTACAGAACTCACCTTTCTCTGTTAGTTTACTTGCACAACCTATGTTGGTATTGAAGCAGCTTTTAATCTTTTCAATTCAAGTTTAGCTTTCATTAGTAAATGATGCTAGTACATAACCAGCTAATAGCACATTGCATCCACTGTTAGTTTTCCAGGGGATAAGTTCTTCGTAGACAATAGGTTTACAGAACGGTTAATTAAACATTACTATTCATTGGAAAATGTTCACTTAGAAAACAGGACTATGCAACATTGAATACAGGCTTAGTTAGGAATGTGGATTAGTTTACAGTAGAGAACAGGACAGAACAACATGATATTCACGAGGAGTTTTCAATGAGAAACGAAAGAATCCCTGATATCCTACAGTTTGAATTCCTTAGGATTATTCAATAGCAACTGATCCTATCAGATAACCGGTGAATGAAACTGTCAATTACGCTTACTTTAAGATGGGAATTGAGCTTCCGACACAATATAATCATAGAATGTGAATTCACTACTACTTTCGAAAGAGAATTGTTTATTGTACACAGTTTTCAACGGAATCATTCTCTGTATTCACACAGTTCTAGCCCTTTGAATTCACGTCGTTTTCAACAGGACATGTTCCGAGCATATAACTTCTGATACAACTTTGAAATTAATCTTAGATTACCATTGGAATGTTGTCTGTAATGAAATTACAGAACATTGAATTACCTGTTCGTCGTCAGTTAGAAACGTTCATTTCAAACAGTGGTACTACAGAACTTTGAATTCAAGGATAGATTACAAAGGGCCATTGAATATTTTACACAAATGAATTACAGAACTCGACATACTCTGTTAGTTTTCTGCAGAACCTATGTTGGTGTTGAAGCAGCTTCTAATCTTTTAAGTTCACGGTTAGAGTTCATTAGTAAATAATGCTACTACATAACCGGCTAATAACACATTGCATTCACTCTTAGTTTTTCAGGGGATAAGTTAATCCTCGACAAGTTTACAGAATGTTGAATTGAACATTACTATTCATTGGGAAATGTTCACTTGGAAAACAGGAGTATGCAACATTGAATAGAGGCTTAGTTAGGAAAGCAGATTTGTTTACAATAGAGAACAGGACAGAACAACATGACATTCATGATGAGTTTTCAATGAGAAACAAAAGAATCCATGATGTCCTACTCTTTGAATTCCTTGGGATTTTTCAATAGCAACTGATCCTACCAGATAACCGGTGGATGAAACTGTCAAATACACTTACTTTGATACTGGAATTGACCTTCCCACACAATACGATCATAGAACATTGAATTCACTCCTCCTTTTGAAATAGAATTATTTATTGTACAAAGTTTTCAACGGGAAACATTCTCAGTATTCTCACAGTTTTAGCCCTTTGAATTCATGTCGATTTGAACAGGAAATGTTCCCAGCATATATCCTATGGTAGAACTTTGAAATCAATCTTATATTAGAATTGAAATCTTGTCTGTAATGAAATTACAGAACATTGAATTTGCTGTGCTTGTTCAGTGATAAACATTCATTTCACACAGCGGGATTATAGGAACTTTGAATTCAAGGATAGATTTCAAAGGCCAACTGAATATTATACACAATTGAATTCCAGAACTCATCTTTCTCTGTTAATTTTCTTGCACAACCTATGTTGGTATTGAAGAAACTTCTAATCTTTGCAGTTCACGGGTAGCTTTCAGTAGTAAATGATGCTAGTACATAACCGGTTTGTAGCACACTGCATTCACACTGAGTTTTCCAGGGGATAAGTTCTTCCTAGACAACAGGTTTACGGAATGTTGAATTGACCATTACTATTCGTTGGGAAATGTTCACTTAGAAAACAGGACTATGCAACCTTGAACAGGCTTAGTTTGCAAGCGGATTAGTTTACAGTAGAGAACAGGACAGAACAACATGACATTCTCGATGAGTTTTCAATGAGAAACGAAAGAATACAAGATGTCCTACTCTTTGAATTCCTTGGGATTCTTCAATAGCAAGTGATGCTACCAGATAACCGGTGAATGAAACTGTCAATTACACTTACTTTAAGACTGTTATTGATCTTCCCACACAATACGATCATAGAACATTGAATTCACTCCTCCTTTTGAAAGAGAATTATTTATTGTACAACATTTTCAACAGGAAACATTCTCAGTATTCTCACAGTTTTAGGCCTTTGAGTTCGTGTTCGTTTTGAACAGGAAATGTTCCCAGCATATATCCTCTGATAGAACGTTGAAATCAATCTTAGATTACCATTGGAATGTTGTCTGAAATGAAATTACAGAACATTGAATTCACTGTTAGTCTTCAGTGATAAACGTTCATTTCAAACAGCGGGTCTACAGAACTTTGAACTCAAGGATAGATTTCAAAGGGCAATTGAATATTATACACAACTGAATTACAGAACTCGACCTTCTGTGTTATTTTTCTTGCATAACCTATGTTGGTATTGAAGCAGCTTCTAATCATTTCAGTTCATGTTTAGCTTTCATTAGTAAAAGATGATAGTCATAACTGGCTAATAGCACATTGCATTCACTCTTAGTTTTCCAGGGGATAAGTTTTTCCTAGACAACAGGTTTACGGAACGTTGAATTGAACAGTACTATTCATAGGGAAATATTCACTTAGAAAACAGGACTACGCAGAATTGAACACAGGCTTAGTTAGGAATGGGATAAGTGTTCAGTAGAGAACAGGACAGAAAAACATGACATTCACGATGCATTTTCAATGAGAAACGAAAGAATCCAAGATGTCCTACTCTTTAAATTCAGTGGGATTTTCCAATAGCAACTGATCCTACCAGATAACCGGTGGATAAAACTGTCAAATACACTTAATTTAAGACGGGAATTGAGCTTCCTATGCAATACGATCATACAACGTTGAATTCGCTCTTACTTTTGAAAGAGAATTGTTTCTTGTACACAGTTTCCAACGGGAAACATTCTCAGTATTCTCACAGTTTTAGCCCTTTGAGTTCATGTTCGTTTTGAACAGGAAATGTTCCCAGCATATATCCTCTGATAGAACGTTGAAATCAATCTTAGATTACCATTGGAATGTTGTCTGAAATGAAATTACAGAACATTGAATTCACTGTTAGTCTTCAGTGATAAACGTTCATTTCAAACAGCGGGTCTACAGAACTTTGAACTCAAGGATAGATTTCAAAGGGCAATTGAATATTATACACAACTGAATTACAGAACTCGACCTTCTGTGTTATTTTTCTTGCATAACCTATGTTGGTATTGAAGCAGCTTCTAATCATTTCAGTTCATGTTTAGCTTTCATTAGTAAAAGATGATAGTCATAACTGGCTAATAGCACATTGCATTCACTCTTAGTTTTCCAGGGGATAAGTTTTTCCTAGACAACAGGTTTACGGAACGTTGAATTGAACAGTACTATTCATAGGGAAATATTCACTTAGAAAACAGGACTACGCAGAATTGAACACAGGCTTAGTTAGGAATGGGATAAGTGTTCAGTAGAGAACAGGACAGAAAAACATGACATTCACGATGCATTTTCAATGAGAAACGAAAGAATCCAAGATGTCCTACTCTTTAAATTCAGTGGGATTTTCCAATAGCAACTGATCCTACCAGATAACCGGTGGATAAAACTGTCAAATACACTTAATTTAAGACGGGAATTGAGCTTCCTATGCAATACGATCATACAACGTTGAATTCGCTCTTACTTTTGAAAGAGAATTGTTTCTTGTACACAGTTTCCAACGGGAAACATTCTCAGTATTCTCACAGTTTTAGCCCTTTGAGTTCATGTTCGTTTTGAACAGGAAATGTTCCCAGCATATATCCTCTGATAGAACGTTGAAATCAATCTTAGATTACCATTGGAATGTTGTCTGAAATGAAATTACAGAACATTGAATTCACTGTTAGTCTTCAGTGATAAACGTTCATTTCAAACAGCGGGTCTACAGAACTTTGAACTCAAGGATAGATTTCAAAGGGCAATTGAATATTATACACAACTGAATTACAGAACTCGACCTTCTGTGTTATTTTTCTTGCATAACCTATGTTGGTATTGAAGCAGCTTCTAATCATTTCAGTTCATGTTTAGCTTTCATTAGTAAAAGATGATAGTCATAACTGGCTAATAGCACATTGCATTCACTCTTAGTTTTCCAGGGGATAAGTTTTTCCTAGACAACAGGTTTACGGAACGTTGAATTGAACAGTACTATTCATAGGGAAATATTCACTTAGAAAACAGGACTACGCAGAATTGAACACAGGCTTAGTTAGGAATGGGATAAGTGTTCAGTAGAGAACAGGACAGAAAAACATGACATTCACGATGCATTTTCAATGAGAAACGAAAGAATCCAAGATGTCCTACTCTTTAAATTCAGTGGGATTTTCCAATAGCAACTGATCCTACCAGATAACCGGTGGATAAAACTGTCAAATACACTTAATTTAAGATGGGAATTGAGCTTCCAATGCAATACGATCATACAACGTTGAATTCGCTCTTACTTTTGAAAGAGAATTGTTTCTTGTACACAGTTTCCAACGGGAAACATTCTCAGTATTCACACAGTTCTAGCCCTTTGAATTCATGTTCGTTTTCAACAGGAAATGTTCTGAGCATATAACCTCTGATAGATCTTTGAAATTAATCATAGATTATCATTGGAATGATGTCCATAATGATATTACAGAACATCGAATTCGCTGTTAGTCTTCAGGGAGAAACGTTCATTTCTAACAGCGGGACTACAAAACTTTGAATTCAGGGATAGATTTCAAAGGGCAATTGAATATTATACACAATTGAATTACAGAACTCGACCTTCTCTGTTAGTTTTCTTGCATAACCTAAGCTGATATTGAAGCAGCTTCTAATCTTTTCAGTTCACGGTTAGTTTTCATTCATAAATGATGCTAGTACATAACTGGCTAATAGCGCATTGCATTCACTCTTAGTTTTCCAGGGGATAAGTTCTTCCTAGACAACAGGCTTAAGGAACATTGAATTGAACATTAGTATTCATTGGGAAATGTTCACTTAGAAAACAGGAGTAAGCAACATTAAATACAGGCTTATTAGGAAAGCGGATTTGTTTACAGTAGAAAACAGGACAGAACAACATAACATTCACGATGAGTTTTCAATGGGAATTGAAGGAATCCAAGATGTCCTACTCTTTGAATGTCTTGTGATTTTTACAATAGCAACTGATTCTATCAGACAACTGGTAAATGAAACAGTCAATTACGCTTACTTTAAGATGGGACTTCGCTTCCTACACAATATGGTCAAAGAACGTTGAATTCGATCCTACTTTTGAAAGAGAATTGCTTAGTGTACACAGTTTTCAATAGGAAACATTCTCAGTATTCTCACAGTTTTAGAACTTTGAATTCATGTTCGTTTTCAACAGGAAATGTTCTGAGCATATAACTTCTGATAGAACTTTGAAATCAATCTTAGATTACCATTGGAATGTTGTCTGTAATGAAATTACAGAACATTGAATTCGCTGTTAGTCTTCAGTGATAAACGTTCATTTCAAACAGCGGGATTAGAGGACTTTGAATTCAAGGATAGATTTCAAATGGCAGTTGAATATTATACACAACTGAATTACAGAACTCGACTTTCTCTGTTAGTTTTCTTGCACAACCTATGTTGGTATTGAAGCAGCTTCTAATTTTTAAGTTCACAGTTAGCATGCATTAGTAAATTATGCTACTACATACCCGGCTAATAACACATTGCATTCACTCTTAGTTTTACAGGGGATAAGTTAATCCTAGACAACAGGTTTACAAAACGTTGAATTGAACATTACTATTCATTTGGAAATGTTCACTTTGAAAACAGGACTATGCAACATTGAATAGAGGCTTAGTGAGGAAAGCCGAATTGTTTACAGTAGAGAACAGGATAGAACAACATGACATTCACGATGAGTTTTAATGAGAAACAAAAGAATCCCTGATATCCTACAGTTTGAATTCCTTAGGATTTTTCAATAGCAATTGATCCTACCAGATAACTGGTGAATGAAACTGTCAATTACGCTTACTTTAAGACAGGAATTTAGCTTCCTACACAATATGATCATAGAATGTTGAATTCTCTCCTACTTTTGAAAGAGAATTTTTTATTGTACACCGTTTTCAATGGGAAACATTCTCAGTAATCACAGTTTTAGCCGTTTGATATCATGTTCGCTTTCAGCAGGGAATGTTCCAGCATATATACTCTCATAGAACTTTGAAATCAATCTTAGATTACCATTGGAATTTTGTCTGCAATGAAATTACAGAACACTGAATTCGCTGTTAGACTTCAGTGAGAAACGTTCAATTCAAACAGCCGGACTACAGAACTTTGAATTCAGGGAGAGATTGCAAAGGGCAATTGAATATTATACACAACTGAATTACAGAACTCGACCTTCTCTGTTAGTTTTCTTGTATAACCTATGTTGGTATTGAAGCAGCTTCTAATCATTTCAGTTTATGGTTAGCATTCATCAGTAAAATATGCTAGTCACAACCAGCTACTAGCACATTGCATTCACTCTTAGTTTTCCAGCGGATAAGTTTTTCCTTGACAAGAGGTTTACGGAACTTTGAATTGAACATTACTATTCATAGGGAAATTTTCACTTAGAACACAAGACTACGCAGAATTGAACACAGGCTTAGTTAGGACTGGGATAAGTGTACAGTAGAGAATAGGACAGAAATACATGACATTCACGATGCGTTTCCAATGAGAAACGAAACAATCCAAGATGTCCTACTCTTGAATTCCTTGGGATTTTTCAATAGCAAATGATCCTACCAGATAACCGGTGAATGAAATTGTCAACTGCGCTTTCTTTAAGATGGGAATTGAGCTTCCTACACAATATGATCATAGAACGTTGAATTCGCTCCTACTTTTGAAAGAGAATTGTTTATTGTACACAGTTTTCAACTGGAAACATTCTCAGTATTCACACAGTTCTAGCCCTTTGAATTCATGTTCATTTTCAACAGGATATGTTCTGAGCATATAAATTCTCATAGAACTTTGAAATCAATCTTAGGTTACCATTGGAATGTTGTCTCTAATGAAATTACTGAACATTGAATTTGTTGTTAGACTTCAGTGAGAAACCTTCATTTCAAATAGTGGGACTACAGAAGTTTGAATTCAGGGATACATTTCAAAGGGCAATTGAATATTATACACAAAAGAATTACAGAACTCGACCATCTCTGTTATTTTCTTGCATAACCTATGTTAGTATTGATTCCGCTTCTAATCTTTTCAGTTTACGGTTATCTTTCATTAGTAAATGATGCTAGTACATAATCGGCTAATTGCACATTGCATTCACTCTTAGTTTTCCAGGGGATAAGTTCTTCCTAGACAACAGGTTTATTGAACGTTGAATTGAACATTACCATTCATTGTGAAATGTTCACTTAGAAATGAATACTATGCAACATTGAATACAGGCTTAGTTAGGAAAGCGTATTTGTTTACAGTAGACAACAGGAGAGAAAAACATGACATTCACGTTGCGTTTTCAATGAGAAACGAAAGAATCTGAGATGTCCTACTCTTTGAATTCCTTGGGAGTTTTCAATCGTAACTGATCCTACCAGATAACTGGTGGATGAAACTCTCAAATACATTTACTTTAAGACGGGATTTGAGCTTCTGACACAATACGATCATAGAACGTTGAATTCGCTCATGCTTTTGAAAGAGAATTGATTGTTGTACACAGTTTTCAATGGGAAACATTCTCAGTATTCTCACAGTTTTAGCCCTTTGGATTCATGTTCTTTTTCAACAAGAAATGTTCCCAGCATGTAACCTCTGATAGAACTTTGAAATCAATCTTAGATTACCATTGGAATGTTGTCTGTAATGAAATTACAGAACATTGAATACGCTGTTAGTCTTCAGTGAGAAACGTTCATAAGAAACAGCAGGACTAAAGAACTTTGAATTCAGGGATACATTTTAAAGGGCAATTGAATATTTTACACAATTGAATTAAAGAACTTGACTTTCTCTGTTAGTTTATTGCACAACCTATGTTGGTATTGAACCATCTTCTAATCTTTTCAGATCACGGTTAGTTTTCATTAGTAAATGATGCTAGTACATAACCGGCTAATTGCATATTGCATTCATTCTTAGTTTTTCAGGGGATAGGTTCTTCCTAGGCAACGGGTTTACAGAACATTGAATTGAACATCACTATTCATTGTGAAATGTTCACTTAGAAAACAGGACTATGCAACATTGAATACAGGGTTAGTTAGGAAAGCGGATTTGTTTACAGTAGAGAACATAGCAGAACAACATGACATTCACGATGCATTTAAGAATCCAACATGTCCTACTCTGAATTCCATGGGATTTTTAAATAGCAACTGATCCTACCAGATAACCGGTGAATGCAACTGTCAATTACGCTTACTTTAAGACGGGAATTTTGCTTCCTACAGAATACGATCATAGAACATTGAATTCGCTCCTATTTTGAAAGAGAATTGTTCATTGTGCACAGTTTTCAACGGGAAGCATTCTCTGTATTCACACAGATCTAGACCTTTGAAATTATCTTCGTTTTTAATAGCAAGTGTTCTGAGCATATAACTTCTGATCGAACTTTGTAAACAATCTTAGATTACCATTGGAATGTTGTGTGTAATGAAATTACAGAACATTGAATTCACTGTTAGTGTTCAGTGAGAAAAGTTCATTTCAAACAGCAGGACTTCATAACTTTGAATTCAGGGATAGATTTCAAAGGGCAATCGAATATTATACACAATTAAATTACAGAACTCATCCTTCTCTGTTAGTTTTCTTGCACAACCTATGTTTGTATTGAAGCTGCTTCTAATCTTTTCAGTTCATGGTTAGTTTTCATTAGTAAATGATGCTAGTACATAATGGGCTATTAGCGCATTGCATTCACTCTTAGTTTTCCAGGGGATAAGTTCTTCCTAGACAACAGGTTTACGGAACGTTGAATTGAACGTTACTATTCATTGGGAAATGTTCACTTAGAAAACAGGACTATGCAACATTGAGTACAGGCTTAGTTTGGAATGCGGATAAGTTTACATTAGAGAACAGAACAATACAACATGACATTCACGATGAGTTTTGAATGAGAAATGAAAGAATCCAAGATGTCCTACTGTTTGAATTCCTTGTCTTTTTTTCAATAGCAACTGATCCTACTACATAACCAGTGTATGAAACTGTCAATTACCATTACTTTAAGATGGGAATTGTGCTTCCTACACAATACGATCATAGAACGTTGAATTCGCTCCTACATTGGAAAGAGAATTGTTCATTGTACACAGTTTTCAATGGGAAACATTCTCAGTATTCTCACAATTTTAGCCCTTTGAATTCATGTTCGTATTCAAAGGGAATGTTCTCAGCATATATCCTCTGATAGAACTTTGAAATCAATCTTAGATAACCATTGGAATGTTGTCTGTAATGAAATTACAGAACATTGAATTCGCTGTTATTCTTCAGTGAGAAACGTTCATTTCACACAGCGGGACTACAGAATTTTGTATTTAGGGATAGATTTCAAAGGGCAATTGAATATTATACACAATTGAATTACAGAACTCGACTTTCTCTGTTAGTTTTCTTGCACAACCTATGTTAGTATTCAAGCAGCTTCTAATCTTTTCAGTTCACGATTAGTTTTCATTAGTAAATGATGCTAGTACATAACGGGCTAATAGCACATTGCATTCAATCTTAGTTTTCCAGGGGATAAGTTCTTCCTAGACAACAGGTTACGGAACGTTGAATTGAACATTACCATTCATCGTGAAACGTTCACTTAGAAAGCAGGACTATGCAGCATTGAATACAGGCTTAGTTAGGAATGTGGATAAGATTACAGTAGAGAACAGGACAGAAAAACATCACATTCATGATGAGTATTCAATGAGAAATGAAAGAATCCAAGATATCCTACTCTTTGAATTCCTTGGGATTTTTCAATTGCAACTCACCCTACCAGATAACCGGTGAACGAAACTGTCAATTACGCTTACTTTAGACGGGAATTGAGCTTCCTACACAATACGATCATAGAACATTGAATTTCTCCTACTTTTAAAAGAGAATTGTTTATTGTACACAGCTTTCAAAGGGAAACAATCTCAGCATTCACACAGTTCTAGCCCATTGATTCATGTTCGTTTTCCACAGGAAATGTTCTGAGCATATAACTTCAGATAGAACTTTGAAATCAATCTTAGGTTACCATTGGAATGTTGTCTGTAATGAAATTACAGAACATTGAATTCGCTGTTAGTCTTCAGTGAGAAAAGTTCGTTTCAAACAGCGGAACTACAGAACTTTGAATTCAGGGATAGATTTCAAAGGGCAATTGAATATTATCAACAATTGAATTACAGAACTTGACTTTCTGTGTTAGTTTTGTTGCACAACCTATGTTGGTATTGAAAGAGCTACAAATCTTTTCAGTTCACGGTTAGTTTTCATTAATATATGATGCTAGTACTTAACTGGCTAATAGCATATTGCATTCACTCTTAGTTTCCCAGGGGATAAGTTCTTCCTAGACAACAGGTTTACAGAACCTTGAATTGAATATTACTTTGCACAGGGAAAAGGTCCACTTAGAAAAAAGGACTATGCAACACTGAATACAGGCTTAGTTAGGAATCCGGATAAGATTACAGTAGAGAACAGGACAGAAAAACATGACATTCACAATGTGTTTTCAATGAGAAACGAAAGAACCCAAGATGTCCTACTCTTTGAATTCCTGGGGATTTTTCAATAGCAACTGATCCTACCAGATTACCGGTGAATGAAACTGTCAATTACGCTTACATTAAGATGGGAATTGAGATTCCTACACAACACCATCATAGAACGTTGAATTCGCTCCTACTTTTGAAAGAGAATTGTTTATTATACACAATTTTCAACAGGAAACATTCTCAGTATTCTCACAGTTTTAGCCCTTTGAATTCATGTACGTTTTCAACAGAAAATATTCCCAGGATATATCCTCTGCTAGAACTTTGAAATCAATCTTAAATTACCATTGGAATGTTGTCTGTAATGAAATTAGAGAACATTGAATTCGCAGTTACTCCTCAGTGATAAATGTTCATTTCAAACAGCGGGACTACAGAACTTTGAATTCAAGGATAGATTTCAAAGGGCAATTCAATATTATACACAATTGAATTACAGAACTCGACTTTCTCTGTTAGATTTCGTGCACAACCTATGTTGGTATTGAAGCAGCATCTAATCTTTTCAGTTCACAGTTAGCTTTCATCAGTAAATGATGGTAGTACATAACTGGCTAATAGCACATTGCATCCTCTCTTTGTTTTCCAGGGGATAAGTTCTTCGTAGTCAACAGGTTTACGGAATGTTGAATTGAACATTACTATACATTGGGAAATGTTCACTTAGAAAACAGGACAACGCAGAATTGAACACAGGCTTAGTTAGGAATGCGATAAGTGTACGGTAGAGAACAGGACAGAAAAACATGATATTCACGATGCGTTTTCAATGAGAAACGAAAGAATCCAAGATGTCCTACTCTTTGAATTCCTTGGGATTTTTCAATAGCAACTGATCCTACCACATAACCGGGGAATGAACTGTCAATTATACTTACCGTAAGACAGGAATTGAGCTTCCTACAAAATACTATCATAGGATGTTGAATTCCCTCCTCCGTTTGAAAGAGAATTGTTTAATGTACACATTTTCAACGGGAAACAGTCTAAGAATTCACACAGTTCTAGCCCTTTGAATTCATCTTCTTTTTCAATGGGAAATGTTCCGAACATATAACTTCTGATAGAACTTTGAAATCAATATTAGATTACCATTTGTATGTTGTCTGTAAGGAAATTACAGATCATTGAAATCGCTCTTCATCTTCGGTGAGAAACGTTCATGTCAATCAGTGGGACTACATAACTTTGTATTCAGTTATAGATTTCAAATGGCAATTGAATATTTGACACAAATGAATTACAGAACTCGACTTTCTCTTTTTTTTTTGCACAACCTAGGTTGTTATTGAAGCAGTTTCTAATCTTTTCAGTTCATGGTTAGTTTTCATTACTAAATGATGCTACTACAAAACCAGCTAATAGCACATTGCATTCACTCTTAGTTTTCCAGGGGATAAGTTCTTCCTATACATCAGTTTTCAGAACATTGAATTGAACATTACTATTCATTGAGACAAGTTCACTTAGAAAACAGGACTAAGCAACATTAAAGACATGCTGTTAGATTCTTGCACAACCTATGTTGGTACTGAAGCTGCTTCTAATCTTTCGTTCACAGTTACTTTTCATTCATAAAAGATGCTAGCACATAACTGGCTAATAGCACATTGCATTCACTCTTAGTTTTCCAGAGGATAAGTTGTTCCTAGACAACAGGTTTACGGAATGTTGAATTGAACATTACTATTCATTTGGAAATATTCACTTAGAATACAGGACTATGCAACATTGAATAAAGGGTTAGTTAGGAAAGCAGATTTGTTTACAGTAGAGAACAGGACAGAACAACATGACATTCACTATTAGTTTTCAATGAGAAACGATAGAATCCAAGACTCTTTGAATTCCTTGTAATTTTTTCAATAGCAACTGATCCTACCAGATAACCAGTGAAAGAAACTGTCAATTACACTTACTTTAAGACGGGAATTGAGCTTCCAACACACTACGAACATAGAATGTTGTAATCGCTACTACTTTGGATAGAGAATTGTTATTGTACACAGTTTTCAACGGGAAACATTCTCAGTATTCTCACAGTTTTAGCCCTTTGAATTCATCTTCATTTTCAACAGGAAATATTCCCAGCATATATCCTCTGATAGAACTTTGAAATCAATCTGAGATTACCTTTGGAAGGTTTTCTGTAATGAAATTACAGAACATTGAATTCGCTGTTAGTCTTCAGTGAGAAATGTTCATTTCAAACAGCAGGACTACAGAATTTTGAATTCATGGATAGGTTCCAAAGGGCAATTGAGTATTATACACAATTGAATTACAGAACTCAACTTTCTCTGTTAGTTTTCTTGCACAACCTATGTTGTAATTAAAGCAGCTTCTAATCTCTTCAGTTCATAGTTAGTTTTCATTAGTAAATGATGCTAGTACATAACCGGCTAATAGCACATTGCATTCACTCTTATTTTCCATTTGATAAGTTCTTCCTAGACAACAGGTTTACAGAACGTTGAATTGAACATTACTCTTCATTGCGAAATGTTCACTTAAAAAACAGGACTATGCAACATTGAATACAGGCTTAGTTAGGAAAGCGGATTGGTTTACAATAGAGAACAGGACAGAACAACATGACATTCACGATGAGTTTTCAATGAGAAACGAAGGAATCCAAGATGTCCTACTCTTTGAATTCCTTGGGATTTTAAAATAGCAACTGATCCTACCAGATTACCGGTGAATGAAACTGTCAATTACGCTTACATTAAGATGGGAATTGAGATTCCTGCACAATACCATCATAGAACGTTGAATTCGCTCCTACTTTTGAAAGACAATTGTTTATTATACACAGTTTTCAACAAGAAACATTCTGAGTATTCTCACAGTTTTAGCCCTTTTAATTCATATACGTTTTCAACAGAAAATATTCCAAGCGTATATCCTCTGATAGAACTTTGAAATCAACCTGAGATTACCTTTGGAAGGTTGTCTCTAATGAAATTACAGAACAATGAATTCGCTGTTAGTCTTCAGTGAGAAACGTTCATTTCAAACAGCAGGAGTACAGAACTTTGAATTCAGGGATAGATTTCAAAGGGCAATTGAATATTATATACAATTTAATTACAGAACTCAACATTCTCTGTTAGTTTTCTTGCAAAACCTATGTTGGTATTGAAGCTGCTTCTAATCTTTTTGTTCATGGTTAGTTTTCAATCGTAAATGATGCTAGTACATCACCGGGTAATAGCACATTGCATTCACTCTTAGTTTCCGAGTGGATAAGTTCTTCCTAGACAACAGGTTTACGGAACTTTGAATTGAACGTTACTATTCACTGGGAAATGTTCACTTAGAAAGCAGGACTATGCAGCATTGAATACAGGCTTAGTTAGGAATGCGGATAAGATTACATTAGAGCACAGGGCAGAAAAACATGACATTCACGATGAGTTTTCAATGAGACACGAAAGAATCCAAGATGTCCTTCTCTTTGTATTCCTTGGAATTTTCAATAGCAACTGATCCTACCAGATAACCGGTGAATGCAACTGTCAATTACTCTTACTTTAAGACGGGAATTGAGCTTTCTACACAATACAATCATAGGATGTCGAATTCGCTAGTACTTTTGAAAGAGAATTGTTTATTGTACACAGTATTCAACAGGAAACATTCTCAGTAGTCACACAGTTCTAGCCCTTTGAATTCATCTTCGTTTTCAATAGTAAATGGTCCGACCATATAACTACTGATAAAAGTTTGAAATCAATCTTAGATTACCGTTGGAATTTTGTCTGTAATAAAATTACAGAACATTGAATGCGCTGTTAGTCTTCAGAGAGAAACGTTCATTTCAAACAGCGGGACTACAGAACTTTGTATTCAGGGATGATTTCAAAGGGCAATTGAATATTATACACAATGGAATTACAGAACTCGACTTTCTCTGTTACTTTTCTTGCACAACATATGTTCGTATTAAAGCATCTTTTAATCTGTTCAGTTCAGGGTTAGTTTTCATTGGTAAATGATGCTAGTACCTAAACAGCTAATAGCCATTGCATTCACTCTTTGTTATCCAGCGAATAAGTTCTTCCTAGACAACTGGTTTACGGGACATTGAATTGAACATTACTATTCATTTGGAAATGTTCACTTAGAAAACAGGACTATGCAACATTGAATACAGGCTTAGTTAGGAAAGCTGATGTGTTTCCAGTTCAGAACAGGACAGAACAACATGACATTCACGATGAGTTTTCAATGAGAAACGATGAAATCCAAAATGTTCTACTCTTGGAATTCCTTGGGATTTTTCAATAGCAACGGATCCTACCTGATAACCGGTGAATGAAACTGTCAATTACGCTTACATTAAGACGTGAATTGAGCTTCCCACACAATACGAAAATAGAACTTTGAATTCGCTCCTCCTTTTGAAAGAGAATTATTTATTGCACACAGTTTTCTATGGCAAACGTTCTCAGTCTTCTCACAGTTTTAGCCCTTTGAATTCATGTTCATTTTCAACAGGAAACGTTCCCAGCATATATCCTCTGATAGTACTTAGAAATCAATCGTAGATTACCATTGGAATGTTGTCTGTAATGAAATTACAGAACATTGAATTCGCTGTTAGTCTTCAGTGAGAAACGTTCATTTCAAACAGCAGGACTACAGAACTTTGAATTCAGGGATAGATTTCAAAGGGCAATTGAATATTATACACAATTTAATTACAGAACTCGACTTTCTCTGTTACTTTTATTGCACAACCTATGTTGGCATTGAAGCTGCTTAAAAATTTTTGTTCATGGTTATTTTTCAATCGTAAACGATGCTAGTACATAACCGGGTAATAGCACATTACATTCACTCTTAATTTCCGAGTGGATAAGTTCTTCCTAGAAAACAGGTTTACGGAACGTTGAATTGAACGTTACTATTCACTGGAAATGTTCACTTAGAAAACAGGACCAGACAACATTGAGTACAGTCTTAGTTAGGAAAGCAGATTTGTTTACTGTAGAGAACAGGACAAAACTACATGACATTCACGATGCATTTTCAATGAGAAACGAAAGAATCCAAGATGTGCTACTCTTTGGATTCCTTGGAATTTTCAATAGGAAGTGATCCTACCAGATAACCGGTGAATGCAACTGTCAATTACGCTTACTTTAAGATGGGAATTGAGCTTCCTACACAATACGATCATAGAACGTCGAATTAGTTTTACTTTTGAAAGAGAATCGTTTATTGTACACAGTATTCAACAGGAAACATTCTCAGTATTAAAACAGTTCTATCCCTTTGAATTCATCTTCATTTTCAATAGGAAATGTTCTGACCATATAACTTCTGACAGAACTTTGAAGTCAATCTTAGATTACCATTGGAATGTTGTCTGTAATAATATTAGACAACATTGAATTCGCTGTTAGTTCAGTGAGAAACGTTCATTCCAAACAGTGGGAGTACAGAACTTTTGTATTCAGGGATAGATTTCAAAGGGCAATTGAATATTATACACAATTGAATTACAGAACTAGACTTTCTCTGTTAGTTCTCTTGCACAACCTATTTTGGTATTGAAGCTGCTTCTAATCTTTTCATTCACGGTTAGTTTTCATACGTAAAGATGCTAGTACATAACCGGCTAATAGCAAATTGCATTCACTCTCAGTTTTCCAGGGGATAAGTTCTTCCTAGACAACAGGTTTATGGAAAGTTGATTTGAACATTTCTATTCATTGGAAAATGTTTACTTAGAAAACAGGACTATGCAACATAAAATACAGGCTTAGTTAGATAGCAGATTTGTTTACAGTAGAGAACAGGAGAGAACAACATGACATTCACGATGAGTTTACAATGATTAACGAAAGAATCCAAGATGTCCTACTCTTTGAATTCCTTGTAATTTTTTCAATAGCAACTGATCCTACCAGATAACGGGTGAATGACACTGTCAATTACGCTTTCTTTAAGTCAGGAATTGAGTTTCCTACACAATACGTTCATAGAACGTCGAATTTGCTTTTACTTTTCAAAGAGAATTGTTTATTGTACACAGTTTACAACGGGAAACATTCTCAGTATTCACACAGTTCTAGCCCTTTCAATTCATGTTCGTTTTCAACAGGAAAAGTTCACAGCATATATCCTCTGATAGAACTTTGAAATCAATCTTAAATTACCATTGGAATGTTGTCTGTAATGAAATTAGAGAACATTGAATTCGCTGTTAGTCTTCAGTGAGAAACGTTCATTTCAAAGAGTGGGACTACAGAACTTTGAATTCAGGGATAGATTTCAAAGGGCAATTGAATAATATACACAATTGAATTACAGAACTCCACATTCTCTGTTTGTTTTCTTGCACAACCTATGTTGGTATTGAAGCTGCTTCTAATCTTTTCATTCATGGTTAGTTTTCATTCTTAAATGATGCTGGTACATCACCGGGAAATAGCACATTGCATTCAATCTTAGTGTTCCAGGGGATAAGTTCTCCCTGGACAACAGGTTTATGGAACGTTGAGTTGAACATTACTATTCACTTGGAAATGTTCACTTAGAAAACAGGACTATTCAACATTGAACACAGGCTTAGTTAGGAAAGCAGATTGGTTTACAGTAGAGAACAGGACAGAACAACATGACATTCAATATGAGTTCTCAATGAGAAACGAAAGAATCCAAGATGTCCTACTCTTTGAATTCCTTGGGATTTTTCAATAGCAACTGATCCTACCAGATAACCGGTGAATGCAACTCTCAATTACTCTTACTTTAAGACGGGAATTGAGCTTCCTACTCAATATGATCATAGATCGTTGAATTCGCTTCTACTTTTGAAAGAGAATTGTTTATGGTACACAGTTTTCAATAGGAAACATTCTCAGTATTCACACAGTTCTAGCCCTTTAATTCATGTTTGTTTTCAACAGTAAATATTCCCAGCATATAACCTCTGATAGATCTTTGAAATCAATCTGAGATTACCATTGGAATGGTGTTCATAATTGTTGCAGTCCGGTTCGCATTGCTGGTAGAAATCACCCATCCAAGAGTAGATTCTGGGAAAAAGAGGTTTATTTTGGCTCACAGGCTTGAGGGGAAGCTTCACCATGGCAGGGGAAAACGATGGCATGAGCAGAGGGTGGACATCACCCCCTGGCCAACATAAGATGGAACACAGCAACAGGAGGGTGTGCCAAACACTGGCATGGGGAAACTGGCTATAAAGCCCATAAGCCCACCCCCAACAATACGCTCCCTCCAGGAGGCATTAATTCCCAAATATCCATCAGCTGGGGAGCTAGCATTCAGAACACCTAAGTTTATGGGGGACACCTGAATCAAACCACCACATTCCGCCCCTGGCCCCCATAAACTGATATCCATACATGATGTAAAATACAATGCTTTCAGTCTTACTTTAAAAGTCCCCATAGTTTTTATCAATCTCAATGATGTTCATTTATCCCCATAATTCAAGATCTTTTAACTGAGCCATAATACCAAAACATAACCTCAAAAAAACCCAGAATGGCACAGAATAAATATTCACACTGCAAAAGATGGCATTGGGCATAGCAAATAAACATTCAACCAATACAAGATTTAAAATAACTAGGGCAAACATCAAACTCTATAGCTTCAAGTCCAGCAACTCCAGCCAGTGACAAATCTTCAAGTCCGATAATTCTAACCAGCAACAAGTCTCTGGCATTCCAATTCCGCCCCTCCAGCTAGGCTACTCACAGTCCTGGGAAACTTCACCGGGGCCGGCAGCTCCTCGGCAGCCATCTCATGGTCCCGGCATCTCCACTGGGTCTCCACTGCAAGCCACGGTTCATCCTCATGGCTCCATGGGGTCTCTATGCAGGCAACCAGCAAACCCGCTTCACACTGCCCATGGCCATTTCCAAAACACAAGACCGTGTTGCAAACTCAATGACACTCTTTCCAGCATTTCTTATACTCCACGATACCAGGTAGGGTGCCAATTTGTTAATCCAGGGGGGAATAAAGCAGACTTTGAAGAACAGGACACTCTTTGAGCACTCAGGCCCCTTCAAAAGAGTCGACATTCTTTTGTTGCCCCAGCGCAGGTCAGCTAGCCCAGTCTCAAAGGTTGTAATCTCTCAGTTGCAGCTGAACGGGCAATAGTTCACCCAAAGATTTTTCTTTCTGTGCCATATCCCTCTGCACACACCAGTTCATTTCTATGCAAAGCAACCCTGCACAACTTCTCAGGACATGGGCACAAGAGCAAGCTTCTCACACAAACTGCTAGCCCAGTCCAAGCAAAGCTGTTTCTCACCCTCATAAGCCAAACCTCACAGTCCATAGTTCTTACTGCCTTCAGGTCTTTCAGCTCTGACCAGAATAGTCCATCAAGCTGTACTTACAGCACTGCAAAGCATCTCTTAGGCCAAGGTTTCAACTCCTTCCCGTTTCCTCTTGAAAATCAGCTACAAAAGGCTGAAGCCACATAGTCAGGTGTCTAGCAGCAACCCCACTCCTCGGTACCACTTTACTGCTGCAGTCTGGGTTGCATTGCTGGTAGAAATCACCCAACCAAGAGTAGCTTCTGGGAAAAAGAGGTTTATTTTGGCTCACAGGCTTGAGGGGAAGCTTCACGATGGCAGGGGAAAACGATGGCATGAGCAGAGGGTGGACATCACCCCCTGGCCAACATAAGATGGAACACAGCAACAGGAGGGTGTGCCAAACACTGGCATGGGGAAACTGGCTATAAAGCCCATAAGCCCGCCCCCAACAATACGCTCCCTCCAGGAGGCATTAATTCCCAAATATCCATCAGCTGGGGAGCTAGCATTCAGAACACCTAAGTTTATGGGGGACACCTGAATCAAACCACCACAATAATGAAATTACAGAACATTGAATTTGTTGTTAGTCTTCAGTGAGAAATGTTCATTTCAAACAGCGGACTACAGAACTTTGAATTCAGGGATAGATTTCAAAGGGCAGTTGAATATTATAGACAATTGAATTACAGAACTCGACCTTCACTGTTAGTTTTCTTGCATAACCTATGTTGCTATTGAAGCAGCTTCTAATGTTGTCAGCTCACATTAGCTTTCATTACTAAATGATGCTAGTACATAACCGGCTTATAGCACATTGTACTCATTGCTAGATTTCCAGTGGTTAAGTTAATCCTAGACAACAGGTTTATGGAACTTTGAATTGAACATTACTATTCTTTGGGAAATGTTCACTTAGAAAACAGGACTATGCAACATTGAATACAGGCTTAGTTAGGATAGCAGATTTGTTTACAGTAGAGAACAGGACGGAACAACATGACATTCACGACGAGTTTTCAATGAGAAAGAAAAGAATCCAAGATGTCCTATGTCGCGGACTGACTCTCCAGGAGATCAGCACTGAGGGAGAACGAGGGCGAAGGCTCAAGGAGAACTCGGGATTCGGCGAGGAAATGACAGACAGACACACTCTAAGTTGAATATGCTGCTGCAATTTACTGAAGGTTTCATGAATATTTTATACAGATTGAACAAGGAAACTTAGCAAGCTAACAAGTGACCTCAGAAATCTTTAATCTAAACACTCTTAAGTATTGTTCTATTCTAAGCACCCATGTAATATTTATCAGGCAGGAAATGTACCCATTTTTTTTTTTAAGGAGGACGTCTCGCACTACTGACCACAGCTTTACATGAATAGAAGCTTGGGGCAAGAGGTATAAGGTAAACAATAGGTTATTTATTTCTTATAAACCGAGCAGAGAGCCATCTCTTTCCACTTATTAGATTATTTATATAATCCTCATATTCATTATAAAAGTGTTTCTATCCAAAAGACCACCAATATTTTAAGGCTGGTTTAATGCTTTCCAGGAATTCTTTTCTTTCTTATCTAGAGAATAAGCACCAAGGCTTACGTGTCCTTGCTAAGCGTTCCATAAATGGAAGAGAATGCCATAGCCTCCTTTTCCCTTCATAACTTACCCATCTGTCACCGAATTCATCATATCCTCGCTCATAGGGGAGTGGAACTAAGTAGTTTCCAGCTCTAGGAATCCACCATCTGCCCTTGATCAAGTACTGAACATATCCCCCAGGAAGTTTCCTGGTGGGAATGCCTAAGTTTTGCAACTCCTTTTCTGCAGAACTGTCATGCTTCTTATGAACATTACCGATCAACATTTCTACTTTCATATTCTCAGGCTCAGTATTGTTCTCAAACATCATAAGCTGTTTTTGCTCTACATCATCAAAAAATTGTCCTAAAGTTATTTTTTATTCTTAGTAGAGTTATACATTCCCTCCATTGCCCTAATCAAAGGAGGGGCACATTCAATTCTTAGATTGTTTTTTGTACTCTGATTGCGTGCATGAATACGAATAAGTGTTGAATTAGCGGTTCTTAGACAAACAGCTAGAAGGAAGCAGGAAAGAAATAAAGCACAGGAAATAGCACACTGGTGCTAGCAATCAGGTCGTCGTGACTTTTCATAGGCAGCAGGAACCATGACAGTAGCTGACTGCCAAGGGGTCACCAGGTGCATCCCTGTGAGGAGTGCTGGTCCTCTGTCCTCAGCTCTGTACCAGTGTAGAGGCAACTTTGCTACACAGGCGAGGTCGCCGTGGAAGTAGCAGTCCTACTCTTAGAATTCCTTGGGATTTTTCAATAGCAACTGATCCTACCAGATAACTGGTGAATGAAACTGTCAATTACGCTTACTTGAAAATGGGAATTGACCTTCCTACACAATACAATCATAGAACGTGGAATTCGTTCCTACTTTTGAAAGAGAACTGTTTATTGTACGCTGTTTTCAATGGGAAACATTCTCAGTATTCACACACTTTTAGCCCTTTGATTTCATGTTCATTTTCAACAGGAAATGTTCACAGCATATATCCTTTGATAGAACTTTGAAATCAATCATACATTACCATTGGAATGTTGTCTGCAATGAAATTACAGAACACTGAATTCGCTGTTGGTCTTCAGTGAGAAACGTTCATTTCAAACATTGGGACTACAGAACTTTGAATTCAGGGATAGATTTCAAAGGGCAATTGAATATTATACACAACTGAATTACAGAACTCGACTTCTCTCGTAGTATTCTTGCATAACCTATGTTGGTATTGAAGCAGCTTCTAATCATTTCAGATCATGGTTAGCTTTCATTAGTAAAATATGCTAGTTATAATCGGCTAATAGCACATTGCATTCACTCTTAGTTTTCCAGGGGTTAAGTTGTTCCTAGACAAAAGGTTTACGGAACGTAGAATTGAATATTACCATTCATTGGGAAATGTTCACTTAGAAAACAGGACTATGCAACATTGTATACAGGCTTAGTTAGGAATGCGGATTTGTTTACAGTAGACAACAGGACAGGAAAACATGACATTCACAGTGAGTGTTCAATGAGAAATGAAATAATCCAAGATGTCCTATTCTTTGAATTCCTTGGCATTTTTCAATAGCAACTGATCCTACCAGATAAACGGTGAATGAAACTTTCAATTACGCTTTCTTTAAGACGGGAATGAGCTTCCTACAAAATACGATCATAGAACATTGTATTCGCTCTTACTTTTGAAAGAGAATTTTTTATTGTACACTGTTTTCAACAGGAAACATTCTCAGTATTCTCACAGTTTTAGACCTTTGATTTCATGTTCGTTTTCGACAGGAAACGTTCTGAGCATATAATCTCTGATAGATCTTTGAAATGAATCATAGATTACCATTTGAATGTTGTCTGCAATGAAATTACAGAACACTGAATTCGCTGTTAGTCTTCAGTTAAAAACGTACATTTCAAACAGCGGGACTACAGAACTTTGAATTCAGGGATAGATTTCAAAGGGCAATTGAATATTATATACAATTGAATTACAAAACTCGACCTTCTCTGTTAGTTTTCTTGCACAACCTAAGCTTGTATTGAAGCAGCTTCTAATCATTTCAGATCATGGTAGTTTTCATTCGTAAATGATGCTAGTACATAACCAGCTAATAGCGCATTGCCTTTACTCTTAGTTTTCCAGCTGAGAAGTTCTTCCTACACAACAGGTTTATGGAACATTGAATTGAACATTACTATTCTTTGGTGAATGTTCACTTAGAAAACAGGACTATGCAACATTGAATACAGGCTTAGTTAGAAAAGCGGATTTGTTTACAGTAGAGAACAGGACAGAACAACATGACATTCACGCTGGGTATTCAATGAGAAACAAAAGAATCCAAGATGTCTTACTCTTTGAATTCCTTGTGAATTTTTCAATAGCAACTGGTCTATCACACAACTGGTAAATGAAACAGTCAATTCTGCTTACTTTAAGATGGGAATTGAGTTTCCTACACAATACGATCATAGAATGTTGAATTCGCTCCTACATTTGAAAGACAATTGCATATTGTACAGAGTTTTCAATAGGAAAAATTCTCAGTATTCTCACAGTTTTAGACCTTTGAATTCAAGTTCGTTTTCAACAGGAAATGTTCCCAACATATATCCTCTGATAGAACTTTGAAATCAATCATAGATTACCATTGCAATGTTGTCTTAATGAAATTACAAAACATTGAATTCGCTGTTAGTCTTCAGTGATAAACGTTCATTTCAAACAGTGGGACTACAGAACTTTGAATTCAAGGATAGATTTCAAAGGGCAATTGAATATTATACACAATTGAGTTACAGAACTCGACCTTCTGTGTTCGTTTTCTTGCATAACCTATGTTGGTATTGAAGCAGCTTCTAATCTTGTCCGTTCAGCGTTAGCTTTCATTAGTAAATGTTGCTAGTACATGACTGGCTAATAGCACATTGCATTTACTCTTAGTTTTCCAGGGGATAAGTTCTTTGTAGACAACAGGTTTACGGAACGTTGAATTGAACATTACTATTCATTGGGAAATGTTCACTTAGAAAACAGGTCTATGCAACATTGAATACAGGCTTAGTTAGGAAAGCGGAATTGTTTACAGTAGAGAACAGGACAGAACAACATGACATTCACGATGCGTTTTCAATGAGAAATGAAAGAATCCAAGATATCCTACTCTTTGAATTATTTGGGATTTTTCAATAGCAACTGATCCTACCAGATAACCGGTGAATGAAACTGTCAATTAGGCTTACTTTAAGGCGGGAATTGAGCTTCCTACACAATACAATCATAGAACGTTGAATTCGCTCCTACTTTTAAAAGAAAATTGTTTATTGTACACAGTTTTCAATGGGAAACATTGTCAGTATTCACACAGTTCTAGCGCTTTGAATTCATGTTCGTTTTCAACAGTAAATATTCCTTGCATATAACCTCTGATAGAACTTTGAAATCAATCTTAGATTACCATTGGAATGTTGTCTAATGAAATTACAGACCATTGAATTCGCTGTTAGTCTTCAGTGAGAAACGTTCATTTCAAACAGCGGGACTACAGAACTTTGAATTCTGGGATAGTTTTCAAAGGGCAATGGAATATTATACGCAATTGAATTACAGAACTCGACCTTCTTTGTTAGTTTTCTTGCATAACCTATGTTGTTATTGAAGCAGCTTCTAATCATTTCAGTTCATGGTTAGCTTTCATTAGTAAAAGATGCTAGTTGAATGATTCACAAGATGGCGACCTCCTAGCTCCACTACAAAGAACAAGGGAAAAAAAATGCAAGTATTCAAGGGAAGTTAGGAACTGTTTGAAGAGGGAATGCACAGATTGTGGTAAAAGAGGGAAGCACACACCCCTGCAACCCACGCCCCTCCACCCCGCCCACGCGAATCGCCACAGCGGGCATGGCCCAGTGCCCGAGCGCCCCGTGCGCACCAAGCCCTACCCGCCCCGGCGTCCCCACGTGACCCACAACCGCCACGCCCCACGCCCGCGCAACCCCCGACCCTTTCCCACAGCGCTCCCCTACCCCCAGTGTGCCCCAGGCTCCTTATCCACATGAGGCAGGCGCAGGCCGAAGGAACCGAAGCTTCCAGCGCCCCGGGCTCCCAGGCCCACCCCGCGCCCCCACGCCCCCCAAGCGCCCCAGACCACCGCACCCCTCCCCCATGCGCCTCAAGAACCCCCCGCCTGCCCACCCAAAGCCCCACCCTCCGCCCGCCCCACCCCCGACCTGCCCCTTGCTCCCTATCCACACACGGCAGGCGCTCCCCAAGCGCTATGCGCCCCGGGCGCCCAGGCATGCCCCGCACCGCCGTGGCCCCGCGTGCCCCGAGATCTCGCGCCCCACCCCTACGTGCCTCGAGCCCCCCCCCCGCGCCCCGTCCCCGCTTCCCCCCCGTGCGCCCAACGCTCCCTACCCTCACACAGCAGGCACACTCCAAGCTCCCTGCAGCATCCCTCACCGGGCGCCCAAGTTTGCCCCGCATCCCTGTGTGCCCTGTGACCCCCGCACCCCACCCCCATGCTCATCGAGACCCCAACCTGTGCACCTTACCCCCACCGCGCTCCAAAGTTCCCCGCGGCATCCCGCAGCGTCCCGCAGTGTCCCGCACTCCATCTTACCTCAGTGTGCTCCACGCACCCTGCATGACCCTTGACCCCCTTGACCCCCTCCCCCGCGCGACCCGCCCCCTTCCCCCCCACACCCCTGTGAGTCCAGAGCACCCTGCGGCGACCCGCATAGTCCTGCGCCCCACGCGCTCCTAGCCATCCCCCCTCCATGTGCGCCCTGCGCCCCCCCCATGCGCCCTGGAGCATCAGCACCCTGAGCCCCATGCTCACTGAAGTGCTCCCTGCCCCTTCTGCACCCCCACCCCGCACATCCCTCGTCCCCCTGCCGCACGTGGCCCAGGCACTCCCACGTGTCCCAAGCACGCCCCTGAGCGCCCATGCATGCCCCGAGCCCCCTGTGCCCCACCCCCACGTGTCCTGTGCTCCGGCGAACCTCAGCGTACCCCGCCCCCCCTCCATGCCCCGCGCCACCCGCGCGACCCCCTCGACTCCCCCACAAGCTCCTTCCCCCCGCGCTTCCAGAGCACCCCGCGGCATCCCTTGGCATCCCGCACCCCAGTGTGCCCCACGCCCCCTCACCCCACGTGCACCCTACGCCCCCCCGCATACCCTGCGCACCCCCCACATGCCCTGTGCCCCTAGCCCCCAGCACCTCCCGCACGCTCCCCTGTGCCAGCCTGTGCACTTCGTGACCCCCCATGCCCCGTGCTGCCCCCCGTGCACACCAGGTGCCCCGCACCCCCCCCGCGCCCTGCACACCCCCCTGCATGCGCAACACTCCACACACCAACAGGGTGCCCCCCGCCCCCTGACTGATCAGAGCGGCCTACACACCTGCTCCTCCAGGGCAACCCACCCCATGCCCCCTGAGCCCTGCTGCCTGCCGCACACCCCACCCTGATTGCCCGGTACTCCAGTGCACCCCGACTCTCCCCGCCATGTGCCCCACTTGCTCCATACACACCATCGCACCCCGCGCCCCCTTCCGCCCACCAGCCCACACACGATCCGCACATCCTGCACAGCTGTGCTCTTATCGGGCACCCACCAGTCACGCCTGCAGCCTGCTGCACTGAAGCTGAGACCCCCTACCTCGCCCTTGTTCTCTGATCCTGCGAGTAGACCAGCCAAGTGGTGCTCGGTTCGCAGGCCTGTGGGGGCCACCCCTGCCATGAATAGGTGGCTGCCAGTTCCCCTGCTGCTGTGCTCACATCACTTGCCGCCGGTCAGCTTCTGCTGTGTCCTGATTCCATACCCACATCATCTGCCTCTGCACTACAATTGCACATGCAGCGGACCCAGTCCCACAGCAAGAGCCACATAAGTCCACATTGAGTCACTAGCGCCAGTGCAGGTGCCATCCCCTACCTGTACATCGCCACCCACCCCCACTCCCCTGTGGCGGAAGAGCACAGACTGTTTACAGACCCCAGTGTACCCAGCCAGAATCTAGGCACCTTCAGGGCTTGCTACCTCAGTTCCCTTTCAAGCTCAAAGGCAGGCAGCTTAGGTGCATTACTGGGTGAGAATTCAGGCAACTTTGGTGCCTCTGTCAGGCTATAGGTAGGCGGCTTTTGCAAGAGTGAGCAAAAACCCAGGCTGCTTACAACTGCCCCAGGCTGCCTTGATTCGCATTAAGCTAAATCCCAGGCTGCTCCACCCACCTACCTGCCCATACACTGACATGGGTAGACCACAGCGCAAAGGAAATAACACGAAAAATAAAATGGAAGAAAATCCAGACAGATCACCCAGTCCAACAAGGATCACAACTAACCAAAACATAGAAGAGTGTTAAGGATCAGAACATCAAGTGGAAGCAATGAACAATGCAACCCTGACCAAACTACTGTTGAAACTGACAGGAAAGCTACAAAGGATAGATAATCGTATGGATGCTACCATCACTAAGCTAGAGCAATATGATAAGACACTGGAAGGAATTCAAAGAGAGCTAAGAGAGTTGAGGGAGAGTGAAAAAAAAGAGGACCTTAAAAATCAGCTGGCCACACTAACTGAAAACATAAAGAAATGCAAGGACGATTTCCAAGAATCAGCAAGAAAATCAGAAAATGAGACAAAAAGGGAGCTGGACAAAGCGATGGAAGTGATACATGGGAAAGTAGTACAAAATGCAAACTTAATTGAACAAGTCCAAAACTCACTAGAGGCTCTCAAGAATAGAGTCAGCAAAGTGGAAGATAGAAATTCTGATCTGCAAGACAGGATGGAAGAAACAGTTCGAGAGTCCAAAAATTTCAGTAACTTCAAAAGTTACTGTGAACAGAACATGAGAGAATTGTGGGATACACTTAAACGTCCTAATATCAGAATCATTGGAATACCAGAAGGAGAAGAATTTCAGACCAAAGGCATGGAGAACTTATTTAACACAATAATTGAAGAAAACTTCCCCCTTGTCATAAAAGAAAGGCCCATCAAGATTCAAGAAGCAAACAGAACCCCTTATCGACTAGACCAAAGGAGAAACTCCCCAAGGCATATTATCATTAAGACTCTAAATATTGACACCAAGGAAAAAATCCTAAAAGCAGCAAGGGAAAAACAGCACACCACGTTCAAAGGAAACCCCATCAGAATTACTTCAGACTTCTCAATGGAAACCCTGAAAGCTAGAAGGGCCTGGAAAGATACTCTCCATCTCTAAGAAACTATGGCTTTCAACCCAAACTATTCAACCTGGCAAAAGTCTCCCTTATAATAGATGGTGAAAGGAAAACTTTCCATGACAAAACTCAGCTTTACAATTATATGAACACAAAACCAAGCCTACAGAGAGTACTCCAGGAAACTCTCCACAGAGAAGAAACAAATAACCAAACATAAATGCCTACAAGAAGCAGATCACAGCAACCAATCCCAGAGTAAATAGAAAAAAAAAAAAATTAAATTCCATGGAAATGCCAATACACCTCCACCACAACAACATGACAGGGGTCAAAACAAATCTCACAGTCATCACCCTAAATATTAATGGCCTTAATTCACCCATCAAGAGACACAGACTAACAGGGTGGATCAAAAAATTAGACCCCTCAATCTGCTGCCTTCAAGAAACCCACCTTACCACTAAAGACAGAAACCTCCTCAGGGTGAAAGGGTGGAAAACAATATCCCAAGCAAATGGGAATAAGAAACAAGCAGGTTTAGCTATATTAATATCAGATAAAGTTGCGTTCAAACCAAAAACAATCAAAAAAGACAAAGAAGGCTACTTCCTACTTGTAAAGAGAACAATCCATCAAGAGGATATCACAATCATAAATCTGTATGCACCAAACACAGGGGCACCACAGTTCATAAAACAAAACCTAGTTGACAATAAAACAGAAATAATCACCAACACCATCACAGCTGGGGACTTTAACACACCACAATCAGTAATAGACAGATCATCCAAACAGAAGCTCAACAGGGAAGTAAGAGAGCTCAACAAAACCATAGAGCACTTAGACCTAACAGACATCTACAGAACTTTCCATCCCAAATCCACAGACTACACATTCATCTCAGCAGCCCATGGAACATTCTCTATAATAGACCATATGCTGAGTCATAAAGATAGCCTCCACATATTTAGGAAAATCGACATAATTCCCTGCGTGATATCAGATCATAATGCTATATTCCTAGAAATCAACAATAAAAAAACCAACAAGAGCCCCAACGGCAACTGGAAACTGAATAGCACACTCTTAAACAATAAATGGATAGTGGATGAAATAAAAAATGAAATTGCAAAATTCCTGGAATTGAATGACAATGAGAACTCATTATACCAAAACTTGTGGGACACAATGAAGGCAGTCCTCAGGGGAAAATTCATAGCACTCAATGCCTTCATAAGAAAGACAGAAAGATCCCAAATCAATAGCCTAACCATCCACTTAAAGGCATTGGAAAAACAAGAAAAATCCAACCCAAAGAGCTCCAGAAGGAAAGAAATAATTAAAATCAGAGCAGAAATTATTGAATTGGTAACCAACGAAAGAATTAAGGCATTTGACAAAACAAAGAGCTGGTTCTTTGAAAAAATAAAAAAGATTGACAAACCTCTGGCCAATTTGATCAAGCAAAAAAAGGAGAGACTCCAAATTAACAAAATTCAAAATGAAAAAGGAGAGATCACAACAGACATCAGTGACATCGGCAGAATCATCAGGACTTATTTCAAAAACCTCTACTCCACAAAACTGGAAAATGTGGAGGAGATGGATAAATTCCTGGATGCATATCATCTACCAAAGCAAAACTCAGAGCAGATCAACCACCTCAATGAACCCATCACGCTCATGGAGATTGAAAAAGTAATAAAAAACCTCCCAAAAAAGAAGAGTCCAGGACCAGATGTATTCCCAGCTCAATTTTATCAAACCTTCATGGAAGAACTCAAACCAATGTTCGTAAAACTGTGCCACACAATTGAAGAACAGGGAAAACTACCCAACTCCTTCTATGAAGCTAGTATCACCATAATACCAAAACCAGGCAGAGATGCCACAAGAAAAGAAAACTATCGGCCTATTTCCCTAATGAACATAGAAGCAAAGATCCTCAACAAAATTCTCGCAAACCGAATCCAACAACACATCAAAAGCATTATCCACCTTGACCAAGTGGGATTTATCCCAGGAACACAAGGGGGGTTCAACATATGAAAATCTGTCAATGTAATACACCACATAAACAAGCTTAAACATAAAAATCACATGATCATTTTGATAGATGCAGAAAAGGCCTTCGGCAAGATACAACATCACTTCATGATCAAAACATTGGAGAGAATCGGCATGGCCAGTTCAAATCTTAATATAATAAAGGCAATATACAAAGCTCCAAATGCCCAAATAATACTTAATGGAGAGAGACTGGAGGAATTCCCATTGACATCAGGAACAAGACAGGGATGTCCTCTCTCACCTCTGCTTTTCAATATAGTTCTGGAAGTCCTAGCCCAAGCAATAAGGCAGGAGAAGGAAATAAAAGGGATACAATTTGGAAAGGAAGAAGTCAAGTTAGCGCTATTCACTGATGACATGATTGTATATGTAAGAGACCCGAGAGACTCCATCCCAAAACTCCTGAAGGTGATTAACTCCTATAGCAAAGTAGAGGATACAAAATCAATGCAGAAAAATCAGAAGCATTTCTGTATGAAAATGACAAAGACACAGAAAAAGAAATAAAGGACATAGTCCCATTTTCAATAGCAACAAAAAAAATAAAATACCTTGGAATAACGTTAACCAAGGAAGTAAAAGATCTATACAACGAAAATATAAAAACTCTCAAAAAAGAAATTGAGGAGGACTTGAAACGATGGAAAGACCTCCCATGCTCCTGGATAGGCAGAATTAACATTGTGAAGATGACAATCCTACCAAAGGCAATATATAGATTTAACGCAATTCCAATTAAAATCCCTTCAGTGTTCTTCACAGACATAGAAAAAAATGATCTCAAATTTCATATGGAAAGGTAGAAGGCCTCGTATATCCAAACATATCCTCAGCAAAAGAAATACCTCTGGTGGCATCACCATACCCGATATAAAGTTATACTACAAAGCCATAGTAATAAAAACGGCATGGTACTGGCATAAAAACAGGAGTATAGACCAATGTAATACACTTGAGGACCCGGATTTTGGGCCAAGCAAGTATAGCTACTTGATATTAGACAAAGGCCCAAACAATATAGATTGGAAAAAAGATAGCATCTTCCACAAATGGTGCTGGACAAACTGGATAACCACATGCAGGAAACTAAAACTTGATCCACACATTTCACCATGCACAACACTCAAATCCAAATGGATCAAAGACCTCAACATAAGACCAGAAACTCGAAAACTACTGGAAGAAAATTTAGGAAGTACTTTCCATGATATAGGACTGGAAAAAGACTTCCTGAATAAAACCCCAGTGGCTCAAGTTCTTAAACAGGCACTCAACCATTGAGATCATATGAAGCTGAAGAGTTTCTTTACAGACAAGCATATAATAAGCAAAGCCAATAGAATACCCACAGAATGGGAGAAAATATTTGCAGGTTATCCAACTGATGGAGGTCTTATCTGTAGAATTTTTTTACAAAGAACAAAAAAGTCTAAACAATAAAAAGACACATACCCCACTCACAAAATGGGGCACAAAGTTAAACAGGCAGTTCACAGAGGAAGAGATACAAATGGCAAACACACACCTAAGAAAATGTTCATCATCCCTAATCATCAGACAAATGAAAATTAAAACAATTATGAGATTCCACCTTACCCCAATAAGGATAGCCAACATCAAAAGGTCAAATGAAAATAAATTCTGGCGAGGATGTGGAGAAGCAGGGACACTCATTCACTGTTGGTGGAAATGCAGGATGGTACAACCACTTTGGAAAGCAATATGGAGACTTCTGAAAAAGCTGACTATAGAAATACCAACAGACCCAGTTATACCATTACTGGGCATGTACCCTAAAATCTTCAAACCAAAGGTGAGAGAGATTTGCTCAACCATGTTTGTAGCAGCTCAATTCGTAATAGCAAAAAGCTGGAATCAACCCAGATGTCCATCATTAGAAGAATGGATAACAAAGATGTGGTATATCTACACAATGGAATTCTATACAGCAGTAAGAAAAAACGAGATAAAGAAACTTGAGGAAAAATGGTTGAACATGGAACAAATCATTCTCAGCGAACTTACCCAATCACATAAAAAAAATCGACACACCTAACCTGAATCTGCCCAAGATGCCTTACATACCCAGCAAGCACCTCATGGACTAGACAATAAGATGGATGAGAGGGTGGGGAGGGAATCAAAGGGTGGAAAACAGTAATCCGGACCCAAATGGCAATGGTACCCTAAAATTCTACTTCCTGAAAGACAGGCCAAATGGCTGAACCTTCACTAGACCCTTACAGGAAACAACTGGACCACAAGACACTGGAGAGGGTAGGATCAAGACTGACCTAAATCTCCTACATCTTCCCTCCCTCCCTCTCCCCCTCTCCCCTCTATCTCTCTCCTCTCTAACTCTTGTATATTAGTTATTTTTTCCTCAATTTCTTAGTGGTCACTGACCTATAACCCCCACTTCCAGCTTGGGCCTACCATCCACAATGAGCTTTTGATCAGAGAAACCTACAAGGTTTCCCAAAACAATGACAGACTTCTGCCAGAGTACTTGATGACCCACCAAAGGCCAGTGATAAGACCCTATTGCTGAAGACTCCATACGCAGCTGACACGAAAAATGGAATGACATGGCTGGAAGCCAGGAGAGAGGCAGTCCCCAGACAGTCAGCGTGTTTAGTGCCAGAAGGCGCTACATAGGCGACTGGGGGAAATGACCAAGATCTGTCCAAGCAACACATTGTTTATCCTAATTAGCAACAAATAACCAGATGTGAGGCCCACACAAGTGCAATAGTGGTACACAGCCATGATGAGGAATCAATTGCTCTTGATTTGGCTAACTGATCCACTCAGTGGTACTAGACCCTTAGCTGGAGCTGGGAAACAAGTCAGAACCATACCCAAACACAAGCCCACTCTACAATATCAAGCTACCATCAATCACGGGGTATAAGAGGGCCTACACCCATCAAACTGTCTATCAAAAAAGTAAGTGTTATCTCAATTTTCTGGGTGCTAACATACTCTCTGTTGGAGAATCTGCTTCTCTTTTCCAGATAGATGCAGATCCTAAGATGATAGCTGCCCCAACATACCTCAGAAGGGGCCCAACTGAAACTAAAGACAACTGGCGAAGTAAGCAAGGGTGATGTGTTCCTGTGAACCGGATACCAGCACAAAGGGGAAGGAGATCAATGCACAGAAAAATCCACTCCTACCAAATCAGAGAGCCAAAGCCTCAGAGGCCCCCAACACCTTAGCACTGAAGCAGACCAAAAATGAACCCAACATGGCTCAGGGAAATCTTGCAGAAGAGGGGGCAGAAAGGATGTCAGAGTTACATGTTGGGTCATGATTTGCAGAGACATTTATCATACTAATAACTGGGGGTTAACTCCACAATGCATGACCCATTATCATTAAGATGGAGGGTCTAATGGGAGGAGGTAGATCACAGATGAGCCTAAATAATGGTACCAAACTGCCTGTATTTATTATAAATTATATAAAAAATTATATAAAAAAATTATAAATTATATAAAAAATTATATAAATTTATATATTATATAAATTAAATTTAAAAAAAAGAAAAAAAAAGATGCTAGTTATAATCGGCTAATAGCACATTGCATTCACTCTTAGTTTTCCAGGGGTTAAGTTTTTCCTAGACAACAGGTTTACAGAATGTGAAATTGAACATTAGTATTCATCGGGAAATGTTCACTTAGAAAACAGGACTATGCAACATTGAATACAGGATTAGTTAGGAATGTGGATTTGTTTACAGTAGACAACAGGACAGGAAAACATGACATTCACGGTGAGTGTTCAATGAGAAACGAAAGAATCCTAGATGTCCTATTCTTTGAATTCCTTGGCATTTTTCAATAGCAACTGATCCTCCCAGATAAACAGTGAACGAAACTGTCAATTATGCTTTCTATAAGACGGGAATGAGCTTCCTACACAATACAATCATAGAACATTGCATTCGCTCTTACTTTTGAAAGAGAATTGTTTATTGTACACAGTCCTCAATGGGAAACATTCTCAGAATTCATACAATTCTAGCCCTTTGAATTAATGTTCGTTTTCAACAGGAAATGTTCCGAGCATATAACCTCTCATAGATCTTTGAAATGAGTCATAGATTACCATTGGAATGGTGTCCGTAATGAAATTACTGAACATGAAATTCGCTGTTAGTCTTCAGTGAGAAACGTTCATTTCAAACAGCGGGACTACAGAACTTTGAATTCAGGAATAGATTTCAAAGGGCAATTGAATATTATACACAATTGAATTACAGAACTCGACCTTCTCTGTTAGTTTTCTTGCACAACCTAAGCTGGTATTGAAGCAGCTTCTAATCTTCAGTTCATGGTTACTTTTCATTCATAAATAATGCTAGTACATAACCAGCTAATAGCTCATTACATTCACTCTTAGTTTTCCAGGGGATAATTTCTTCCTAGACAACAGGCTTACGGAACGTTGAATTGAACATTACTATTCATTGGGAAATGTTCACTTAGAAAACAGGACTATGCAACATTGAATACAGGCTTAGTTAGGAAAGCGGATTTGTTTACAGTAGAGAACAGGACAGAACAACATGACATTCACGATGAGTTTTCAATGAGAAATGAAAGAATCCAAGATGTCCTACTCTTTGAATATCTTGTTATTTTTTCAATAGCAACTGGTTCTATCAGACAACTGGTAAATGAAACAGTCAATTACGCTTACTTTAAGATGGGACTTGAGCTTCCTTCACAATATGGTCACAGAACGTTGAATTCGCTCCTACATTTGAAAGAGAATTGCTTAGTGTACACAGTTTTCAATAGGAAACATTCTCAGTATTCTCATAGTTTTAGAACTTTGAATTCATGTTCGTTTTCAACAGGAAATGTTATGAGCATATAACTTCTGATAGAACTTTGAAATCAATCTTGGATTACCATTGGAATGTTGTCTGAAATGAAATTACAGTACATTGAATTCGCTGTTAGTCTTCAGTGATAAACGTTCATTTCAAACAGCGGGACTACAGAGCATTGAATTCAAGGATAGATTTCAAAGGGCAATTGAATATTATTCACAATTGAATTACAAGACTCGCCTTTCTCTGTTAGTTTTCTTGCACAACCTATGTTGGTATTGAAGCAGCTTCTAATCTTTTCAATTCATGGTTAGCTTTCATTAGTAAATGATGCTAGTACATAACCAGCTAATAGCACATTGCATCCACTCTTAATTTTCCAGGGGATAAGGTTTTCCTAGACAAAAGGTTTATGGAACGGTTAATAGAACATTACTATTCACTGGAAAATGTTCACTTAGAAAACAGGACGATACAACATTGAATACAGGCTTAGTTAGGAATGCGGATTAGTTTACAGTAGAGAACACGACAGAACAACTTGATATTCACGATGAGTTTTCAATGAGAAATGAAAGAATCCCCGATATCCTACAGATTGAATTCCTTAGAATTTTTCAATAGCAACTGATCCTAGCAGATAACCGGTGACTGAAACTGTCAATTTCACTTACTTTAAGACGGGAATTGAGCTTCCGACACAATACAATCATAGAACGTTGAATTCGCTCCTACTTTCGAAAGAGAATTGTTTATTGTACACAGTTCTCAATGGGAAAAATTCTCAGAATTCAAACAGTTCTAGCCCTTTGAATTCATGTCGTTTACAACAGGACATGTTCAAGCATATAACTTCTGATACAACTTTGAAATTAATCTTAGATTACCATTGGAATGTTGTCTGTAATGAAATTACAGAACATTGAATTTAGTCGTCAGTTAGAAACGTTCATTTCAAACAGTGGGACTACAGAACTTTGAATTCAAGGATAGATTTCAAAGGGCAATTGTATATTTTACACAAATGAACTACAGAACTCGACATACTCTGTTAGTTTTCTGGCACAACCTACGTTGGTATTGAAGCAGCATCTAATCTTTTAAGTTCACGGTTAGCGTTCCTTAGTAAATAATGCTACTACAAAACCGGCTAATAACACATTGCATTCACTCTTAGTTTTTCAGGGGATAAGTTAATCCTCGACAACAAGTTTACAGAACGTTGAATTGAACATTACTATTCATTGGGAAATGTTCACTTAGAAAACAGGACTATGCAACATTGAATAGAGCCTTAGTTAGGAAAGCGGATTTGTTTACAGTAGAGAACAGGACAGCACAACATGACATTCACGATGAGTTTTCAATGAGAAACAAAAGAATACAAGATGGCCTACTCTTGTAATTCCTCCAGATTTTTCAATAGCAAGTGATCCTACCCGATAACTGGTGAATGAAACTGTCAATTATGCTTCCTTTAAGACAGGAATTGAGCTTCCTACACAAAACGATCATAGAACGTTGAATTCGCTCCTACTTTTGAAAGAGAATTGTATATTGTACACAGTTTTCAATGGGAAATATTCTCAGTATTCACACAGTTTTAGCCCTTTGATTTCATGTTCATTTTCAGCAGGAAATGTTCCAGCATATATCCTCTCATAGAACTTTGAAATCAATCTTAGATTACCATTGGAATGTTGTCTGCAATGACATTACAGAACACTGAATTTGCTGTTGCTCTTCAGTGAGAAACGTTCATTTCAAACAGTGGGACTACAGAACTTTGAATTCAGGGATAGATTGCAAAAGGCAATTGAATATTATACACAACTGAATTACAGAACTCAACCTTCTCTGTTAGTTTTCTTGCATAACCTATGTTGGTATTGAAGCACCTTCTAATCATTTCAGTTCATGGTTAGCTTTCATTACTAAAAGATGCTAGTCATAACCAGCTAATACCACATTGCTTTCACTCTTAGTTTTCCAGGGGATAAGTTTTTCCTAGACAACAGATTTACGGAACGTTTAATTGAACATTACTATTCATACGGAAATTTTCACTTAGAAATTAGGACTACTCAGAATTGAACACAGGCTTAGTTAGGAATGGGATAAGTGTACAGTAGAGAACAGGCCAGAAGAAAATGACATTCACGCTACATTTTCAATGAGAAACGAAAGAATCCAAGATGTCCTACTCTTTAAATTCCTTGGGATTTTTCAATAGCAACTGATCCTACCAGATAACCGGTGGATGCAACTGTCAAATACACTTACTTATAGACTGGAATTGAGCTTCCTACACAATACGATCATAGAACCTTGAATTCGCTCCTCCATTTAAAGAGAATTCCTTGTTGTACACAGTTTTCAATGGGAAACATTCTCCGTATTCTCACAGTTTTAGCCCTTTGAATTCATGTTCGTTTTGAAAAGGAAATGTTCCCAGCATATATCCTCTGAAAGAACTTTGAAATCAATCTTAGATTAGCATTGGAATGTTGTCTGTAATGAAATTACAGAACATTGAATTTGCTGTGCGTCATCAGTGATAAACGTTCATTTCAAACAGTGGGACTACAGAACTTTGAATTCAAGGATAGATTTTAAAGGGCAATTGAATATTGAACACAATTGAATTACAGAACTCGACCTTCTCTGTTATTTTCTTGGATAACCTATGTTTGTATTGAAGCTGCTTCCAATGTTTTCAGTTTACGGTTAGCTTTCATTAGTAAATGATGCTAGTACATAACCGGCTAATTGCACATTGCACTTCTCTTAGTTTTCCAGGGGATAATTCTTCCTAGACAACAGGTTTATGGAACATTTAATTGAACATTATTATTAATTGGGAAATGTACATTTAGAAAACAGGACTATGCAACATTGAATACATGCTTAGTTAGGATATCCGATATGTTTACAGTAGAGAACAGGACAGAACAACAAGACATTCATGATGCGTTTTCAATGAAACACGAAAAAGAATCCAAGATGTCTTACTCTTTGAAATCCTTGGGATTTTTCAATACCAACTGATCCTACCAGATAACTGGTGAACGAAACTGTCAATTACGCTTACTTTAAGACGGGAATTGAGCTTCCTACACAACATGATCATAGAACGTTTAATTCGCTCCTACTTTTGAAGGAGAACTGTTTTGTACAAAGTTTTCAACGGGAAGCATTCTCAGTATTCGCAAAGTGCTAGCCATTTGAGTTCTATTTCGTTTTCAATACAAAATGTTCTGAGCATATAACTTCTGTTAGAAGTTTGAAATCAATCCTAGATTACCATTGCAATGTTGTCTGTAATGAAATTACAGAACATTGAATTCGCTGTTAGTGTTCAGTGAGAAAAGTTCATTTCAAACAGCGGGACTACAGAACATTGAATTCAGGGATAGATTTCAAAGGGCAATTGAATATTATAAACAATTGAATTACAGAACTCGACTTTCTGTGTTAGTTTTCTTGCACAACCTATGTTGGTATTGAAGCAGCTTCTAGTCTTTTCAGCTCACGGTTAGGTTTCATAAGTAAATGAGGCTAGTCCATAAGTGACTAATAGCACATTGATTTCACACTTATTTTTCCAGGGGATAAGTTCTACCTAGACAATAGGTTTACGGAACGTTGAGTTGAACATTACTATTCATTGGGAAATGTTCACTTAGAAAACGGGAATATGCAACATTAAATACAGGCTTAGTTAGGAAAGCGGATTTGTTTACAGTAGAGAACAGGACAGAACAACATGACATTCACGATGAGTTTTCAATGAGAAAACAAAGAATCCAAGATGTCCTACTCTTTGAATTCCTTGTGATTTTTTTCAATAGCAACTGGTCATACCAGATAACCAGTGAATGAAACTGTCAATCAGGCTTACTTTAAGGCGGGAATTGAGCTTCCTGCATAATACGATGATAGAACGTTGAATTCGCTCCTACTTTTGAAAGAGAATTGTTTATTGTACACAGTTTTCAATGGGAAACATTCTCAGTATTCTCACAGTTTTAGCCCTTTGAATTCATGTTTGTATTCAAAAGGAATGTTCCCAGCATATATCCTCTGATAGAACTTTGAAATCAATCATAGATTTCCATTTGAATGGTGTCCGTAATGAAATTGAAGAACATTGAATACGCTGTTAGTATTTAGTGAGAAACTATCATTTCAAACAGCGGGACTACAGAACTTCTAATCTTTTCAGATCACGGTTAGTTTTCATTAGTAAATGATGCTAGTACCTAACCGGCTAATTGCACATTGCATTCAGTCTTAGTTTTCCAGGGGATAAGTTCTTCCTAGAGAACGGGTTTATGGAACATTGAATTGAACATTACAATTCATTGGGAAATGTTCACTTAGAAAACAGGACTATGCATTGAGTACAGGCTTAGTTACGAAAGTGGATATGTTTACACTAGACAACATAACAGAACAACAGGACATTCACGATGAGATTTCAATGAGAAATGAAAGAATCCAAGATGTTCTACTCTTTGAATTCCTTGGTATTTTTCAATAGCAACTGATCTTACCAATAACCTGTCAATGAAATTGTCAATTATGCTTTCATTAAGATGGGAATTGAGCTTCCTACACAATAAAATCATAGAACTTTGAATTCGCTCCTACTTTTGAAAGACAACTGTTTATTGTACACACTTTTAACAGTAAACATTCTCAGTATTCACACAGTCCTAGCCCTTTGAATTCATGTTCGTTTTCAACATGAAATGTTCCCAGCATATAACCTGTGATAGAACTTTGAAATCAATCATATATTTCCATTGGAATGGTGTCCATAATGAAATTAAAGATCACAGAACATTGAATTTTCTCCTACTTTTGAAATATATTTGTTTGTTGTACACAGTTTTCAACGGGAAACATTCTCAGTATTCACACAGTTTCAGTCCTTTGAATTCATGTTCGTTATCAACAGGAAATGTTCCCAGCCTATATCCTCTCATAGAACTTTGAAATCAATCTTAGATTACCTTTGGAATGTTGTCTGTAATGAAATTACAGAACATTGTATTCGCTGTTAGTCTTCAGTGAGAAACGTTCATTTCAAACAACTTTGAATTCAGGGATAGATTTCAAAGGGCAATGGAATATTATACACAATTGAATTACAAAACTCGTCCTTATCTTTTAGTTTTCTTGCATAACCTATGTTTGTATTGAAGCAATTTCTAATTTTTTCAGTTCACTGTGAGCGTTCATTAGTAAATGATGCTAGTACATAACCGGGTAATAGCACATTGCATTCACAGTTAGTTTTCCAGGGAATAAGTTCTTCCTAAACAACAGGTTTACGGAACATTGAATTGAACATTACTATTCATTGGGAAATGTTCACTTAGAAAACAGGACTATGTAACATTGAATACAGGCTTAGTTAGGAAAGTGGATTTGTTTACAGTAGAGAACAGGACAGAACAACATTACATTCAAGATAAGCTTTCAATGAGAAACAAAAGAATCCAAGATGTCCTACTCTGACTTCCTTGGGATTTTTCCTTAGCAACTGATCCTACCAGATAACTGGTGAATGAAACTGTCAATTACGCTTACTTTAAGACGGGAATTGAGCTTCCTACACAATATGATCATAGAACGTTTAATTCGCTCCTACTTTTGAAAGAGAACTGTGTATTGTACACAGTATTCAATGGGAAACATTGTCAGTATTCACACAGTTCTAGCCCTTTGACTTCATGTTTGTTTTCAACACGAAATGTTCCCAATATATATCCTCTGACAGAACTTTGAAATCAATCTTAGACTACCATTGGAATGGTGTCCGGAATGAAATTACAGAACATTGAAATAGCTCTTAGTGTTCAGTGAGAAAGATTCATTTCAAACATTGGGACTACAGAACTTTGAAGTCAGGGATAGATTTCAATGGGCAATTGAATATTATACACAATTGAATTACAGAACTCGACTTTCTCTGTTAGTTTTCTTGCACAACCTATGTTGGCATTGAAGCAGATTCTAATCTTTTCATTTCACGGTTAGTTTTCATTAGTAAATGATGCTAGTACATTACCAGCTAATAGCACATTGCATTTCTTCCTAGACAACAGGTTTATGGAACGTTGAGTCGAACATTACTAATCATTGGGAAATGTTCACTTAGAAAACAGGACTATGCAACATTGAATACAGGCTTAGTTAGGAATGCGGATAAGTTACAGTAGAGAACAGGACAGAACAACATGACATTCACGATGAATTTTCAATGAGAAATGAAAGAATCCAAGATATCCTACTCTTTGAATTCCTTGGGATTTTTCAATAGCAACTGATCCTACCAGATAACCGGTGAATGAAACTGTCAATTACTCTGTGTTTAAGACGGGAATTAAGCTTCCCAAACAATACAATCCTAGAACGTTGAATTCGCTTTTACTTTTCAAAGAGAGTCTTCAGTGAGAAACGTTCATTTCAAACAGCGGACTACAGAACTTTGAATTCAGGGATAGATTTCACGGGGCAATTGAATATTATACACAATTGAATTACAGAACTCGACCTTCTCTGTTAGTTTTCTTGCATAACCTATGTTGGGATTGAAGCAGCTTCTAATGTTTTTAGTTCATGGTTAGCTTTCATTAGTAAATTATGCTAGTACATAACCGGCTCATAGCACATTGCATTTCTTCCTAGACAACAGATTTATGAAATGAATAGTTGAACATTAATATTCATTGGGAAATGTTCACTTAGAAAGCAGGACTATGCAACACTGAATACAGGCTTAGGTAGGAAACGGATTTGTTTACAGTAGAGAACACGACAGAAAAACATGACATTCATGATGAGTTTTCAATGAGATACGAAAGAATCCAAGATGTCCTACTCTTTGAATCCTTGGGATATTTCAATAGCAACTTGTTGTGCCCCTCCCGCTAGCAGGAAGAATGATGACAACAGGATTCTTGTCAAGCACACTTTTATGGGATCTCCAAGCTGCAAGAGAGAAGGAACCCGACCCTACGGAGTGCCAAGCTTATGTACTTGTGGTCATGTGTACGTGAAGCATCATCTGATTGGCTTAAGTCTCATCAGACGACTTTGCATCACCCAATAGGGATAGGTGAGCAGCCATGTTAGGATAACGTCATATGCTCATATGCAAACAATTAGGATACAAAAGTAAACAAGCTGACGTAGCAAAGCCTGACAAAGCCAGCACGGCTTCCCACAGTTCACCCTTATAAAAATTGTTTTGAACCTCAGGATACCTGATCCAGGACCAGCCCTCATCATGGCCAGTCCAATCAAGGGTAGAGCCCAAGACCAAAAGCCTGCTTAAGCACCTCCCTGAATGCAATGGGAAAAATCCCTTCGGGATGCAAAGGCTGCTCATTCAGGGATGTAAGCCTTCCAAGATGCAATGACAACAAGTTCACTTGGTGTGCAAAGGCCTTACAGTAGGCAGGGTGGAACTAACCATCTTGCAGGCTCGCCAGCCACACTTGTGGAGATGCTCCTTGATCCAAAGCCATAAGTGCCTGAACAATCTTTACGTTATCCTGCTGACATTGTTGTCTGATTCAACAGATAAGCCAGAGACAGAACACCATACCACACAGAAGGGCTGCTCCAAACATAGCCACCCCCACCCATTCCTTAAAGAAGTAAAATACAGAAGATAGCCAAGAAGTAAAATCTCCCAAGGAGATTGGCTCCAGATGAGTTCCATTCAGCTGTACAATCTGGAATAGTAACTTCCGAGATAACTGCTCTACTTCATGTGTCCAGTTTCCTGCCAAAAATTCAGCTAGCTTGCGACTGATTAAAAGAAACAGTAAAATTAAATTGCAAAGGAGTAATACACAAATGTTGATACTGGGAAACACAGCCAAGTTGTATTATTTTATATAATTCCTCTAATTGATTCTGCACCAGATCTACTCTTTGATTAACTAGTTGAATACCAGCGAGAAGGTGCTTATTGATTGCTTCTTGTGTTTCTAGTGCTGCAGAAGTCTTTTCCACTATGTTATTAACAACTTGCACAGTTTGAGCCTGAGATGTCATGGCAAGAGCAGCAGTAGTTGCTGCTGCAGCTGAAATGACTATGGCTAAAATGATTGCTGCAGTAATACCAAAATCTCTTTTATGACGAATAAGTCCTACTAAAGGAAAGGTAGTTGGATCTGCCTCTACTGGAATGGGGACAAAAGTAGGTAATTTTACTGTTAAATCCAGATTGACACTGGCATTCCAGCACTTTGCAAGCCAACACGTGATATTCCTACAATCTATCGAAGAGATGTTAGTGCTAACATTCGCTGTTAGAAAAAAGAATGGAGCTTGTACACAAATTGAGGCTGGATTAAAGCTCGTTCTAACAGCGCCATAGTAAAAGAAGCATTTATCCCATAAGTTCTAGCAGCTTCTGCAAGATCCTTGAGCTCCTTATACCCTATAGGTTCATGGTATCTAACATGTGTATCATGAGTCTCAAAAACTGGATAAGCACTAGCCAGCTTTCTCCAATTATCTGGTTTTATCAAACTACATCTGGATGAAGCACATGTCCCGGGTGGAAGTAGACCATCTTGTTGTTTACACCTCTTGCTTGTAGAGGCATAAGCTGGCGGAGGAGCAAAGACACCATCTTTTCTGGGTCTAGAACATTCCCGACCACACTCAGCCTCTACTTCCTCAAAATCCTGTTCTTCCTCTGGAGTTAATTCTTCTCCCTCAGATTCACTAGAACTTTCTATATATAAATTTTCAAGTTCCGTCAAATCTGGATATAGCTTCGGACCTGAATTTGGCCCTCCCTTTTGCATTTCACTTTTATTCTGTCCACTTTTATTCTGTTCTGTCTGAAACCTAGGTTCTCTTTTTATTTTAACCTTTTTTTGTTTTCCCCTTTTATTTTCTTCAGACTCAGACATGCTATCTTGATGATGTGCTAATATGCATTGACCTTCCCTGATCACCTCTTCACAACGTTTGTCCTCCAAACATGATCACACCAAACGCCATAAGGGCTGTGTACCTGCACACAACTTTGGCGTTAGTGCCTCGCGGTCAATGTCCCTACCTAGCGGCTCCAAAAAGGTGGAGTGGTGGTGTCCCATATTGCTACCTTATATACGTTTGAGATGATCAACTAACTTATGTATATCAGACTTACAGATCAGTTACAAGCCAAAACTTAGCATATAGCACATCCAGAGGAACTTACCGGTACCGCCGCTCCGTGTGTTGAGTTCTGAATCCTCCCTTGGAAATATCCTCAGGGGTCCTCTCAACTGGCCGTTTGTGGAAAAGTCCCGGGTTTCGGCACCACTTGTTGCGCCCCTCCCGCCAGCAGGAAGAATGACAACAACAGAATTCTTCTCAAGCACACTTTATTGTGAGCTCCAAGCTGAAAGAGAGAAGGAACCCGACCCTATGGAGTGCCAAGCTTATGTACTTGTGGTCATGAGTATGTGAAGCGTCGTCTGATTGGCTTAAGTCTCATAGGACGACTTTGCAACACCCAATCGGGATAGGTGAGCAGCCATGTTAGGATAACGTCATGTGCTCATGTGCAGAGGATTAGGATACAAAAGCAGTAAACAAGCTGACGTAGCAAAGCCTGACGAAGCCAGCGTGGCTTCCCACAGCCACTGATCCTACCAGATAACCGGTGAATGAAACTGTCAATTACGCTTTCATTAAGACAGGAATTGAGCGTCCTACACAATACGATCATAGAACGTTGAGTTCGCTCTTACTTTTCAAAGAGAATTGTTTATTGTACATAGTTTTCAACGCGAAACATTCTCAGTATTCACACAGTTCTAGCCCTTTGAATTCATGTTGATTTTAACAGGAAATATTCCCAGCATATAACCACTGATAGAACGTTGAAATCAATCTTAGATTACCATTGGAAAGGTGTCCGTAACGAAATTACAGAACATTGAATTCTATGTTAACCTTCAGTGAGAAAGGTTCATTTCAAACAGCGGGACTACAGAACTTTGAATTCAGGGATAGATTTCAAAGGGCAATTGAATATTATACACAATTGAATTACAAAACTCGACATTCTCTGTTAGTTTTCTTGCATAACCTATGTTGGTATTGAAGAGGCTTCTAATCTTTTCAGTTCACAGTTAGTTTTCATAAGTAAATGAGGCTACTACATAACCGGCTAATAGCACATTGCATTCACTCTTAGTTTTACAGGGGATAAGTTCTTCTTAGACAACAGGTTTATGGAACGTTGAATTGAACTTCACTATTCAATGGGAAATGTTCACTTAGAACACAGAACTATGCAACATTGAATCAGGCTTAGTTAGGAATGCAGATTTGTTTACAGTAGAGAAGAACAAAGAACAACATGACATTCACGATGATTTTTCAATGACAAACGAAAGAATCCAAGATGTCCTACTCTTTGAATTCCTTGGGATTTTTCAATAGCAACTGATCCTACCAGATAACCGGTGAATGAAACTGTCAATTATGCTTATTTTAAGACGGGAATTGAGCTTCCTACACAATACGATCATAGAACGTTGAATTCGCTCCTACTTTTGCTAGAGAATTGTTTATTGTACAGTTTTTAACGGGAAACATTCTCAGTATTCACACAGTTTTACCCTTTGAATTCATGTTAGTTTGAACAGAAAATGTTCCGAGCATATAACTTCTGATAGAACTATGAAATCAATCTTAGATTACCATTGGAATGTTGTCAATAATGAAATTACAGAGCATTGAATTCGCTGTTAGTCTTCAGTGAGAAACGTTCATTTCAAACAGCGGGACTTCAGAACTTTGAAATCAGGGACAGATTTCAAAGGGCAATTGAATATTATACACAATTGAATTACAGAACTCGACCTTCTCTGTTAGTTTTCTTGCATAACCTATGTTGGTATTGAAGCAGCTTCTAATCTTTTCAGTTCACGGTTAGCTTTCATTATTAAATGATGCTAGTACATAACTGGCAAATAGCACATTGCATTCACTCTTACTTTTCCAGGAGATAAGTTCTTCCTAGACAACAGGTTTACGGAACGTTGAACTGAACTTCACTATTCATTGGGAAATGTTCACTGAGAAAACAGGACTATGCAACATTGAATACAGGCTTAATTAGGAAAGCGGATTTGTTTACAGTAGAGAATAGGACAGAACAACATGACAATCACGATGAGTTTTCCATGAGACACGAAAGAATCCAAGATGTCCTACTCTTTGAATTCCATAGGACTTTTCAATAGCAACAGATCCTACCAAATAACCGGTGAATGAAACTGTCAATTATGCTTACTTTAAGAAGGGAATTGAGCTTCCTACACAATACGATCATAGAACGTTGAATTCGCTCCTACTTTTGAAAGAGAATTGTTTATTGTACACAGTGTTCAATGGGAAACATTCTCAGTATTCACAATTTCTAGCACTTTGAATTCATGTTTGTATTCAACAGGAAATGTTCCCAGCATATATCCTCTGATAGAACTTTGAAATCAATCTTAGATAACCATAGGAATGTTGTCTGTAACGAAATAACAGAACATTGAATTCACTGTTTGTCTTCAGTGAGAAACGTTCATTTCAAACAGCGGGACTTCAGAACTTTGAAATCAGGGAAAGATTTCAAAGGGCAATTGAATATTATACACAATTGAATTACAGATCTCGACCTTCTCTGTTAGATTTCTTGCATAACCTATGTGGGTATTGAAGCAGCTTCTAATCTTTTCAGTTCATGGTTAGCTTTCATTAGTAAATGATGCTAGTACATAACCAGCTAATAGCACATAGCATTCACTGTTAGTTATCCAGGGGATAAGTTCTTCCTAGACAACAGGTTTACGGAACGTTGAATTGAACATTACTATTCATTAGGAAATGTTCACTTACAAAACAGAAATATGCAACATTGAATACAGGCTTAGTTAGGAAAGCGGATTTGTTACCAGTAGAGAACAGGACAGAAGAACATGACATTCACGATGAGTTTTCAATGAGAAATGAAAGAATCCAAGATGTCCTACTCTTGGGATTCCTAGGGATTTTTCAATAGCAATCGATGCTACCAGATAACCGGTGAATGAAACTGTCAATTACGGTTACTTTAAGACGGGAATTCAGCTTCGTACACAATACGATCATAGAACGTTGAGTTCGCTCCTACTTTTGAAAGAGAACTGTTTATTGTAGAGTTTTCAACGGGAAACATTCTCAGTATTCACACAGTTTTAGTAATTTGAATTCATGTTCGTTTACAACAGGAAATGTTCCCAGCATACAACCTCTGATAGAACTTTGAAATCAATCTTAGATTACCATTGGAATGGTGTCTGTAAAGAAATTACACAACATTGAATTTGCTGTTCATCTTCAGTGAGAAACGTTCATTTCAAACAGCAGACTACAGAACTTTGAATTCAGGGATAAATTTCAAAGGGCAATTGAATATTATACACAATTGAATTACAGAACTCAACCTTCTCTGTTAGTTTTCTTGCATAACCTATGTTGGTATTGAAGCAGCTTCTAATCTTTTCACTTCACGGTTAGTTTTCATTAGTAAATGATGCTAGTACATAACGGGCAAATAGCACATTGCATTCACTCATAGTTTTCCAGGGGATAAGTTCTTCCTAGACAACAGGTTTACAGAACGTTAAATTGAACATTACTATTGATTGGGAAATGTACACTTAGAAAACAGGACTATGCAACATTGAATACAGGCTTAGTGAGGAAAGCAGACTTGTTTACAGTACAGAACAGGAAAGAACAACATGACATTCCCGATGAGTTTTCAATGAGAAAGAAAGACTAGAAGATGTCCTTCTCTTTGAATTCCTTGGGATTTTTCAATAGCAACTGATCCTACCAGATAACCGGTGGATGAAACAGTCAATTACGCTTACTTCAAGAGGGGAATTGAGCTTCCTACACAATATGATCATAGAACGTTGAATTCACTCCAATTTTGAAAGAATTGTTTATTGTACACAGTATTCCATGGGAAACATTCTCAGTATTCACACAGTTCTAGACCTTTAATTCATGTTCGTATTCAACAGGAAATGTTCCCAGCATATATCCTCTGATAGAACATTGAAATCAATCTTAGATTACCATTGGAATGTTGTCTGTAATGAAATTACAGAACATTGAATTCGCTGGTAGTCTTCAGTGAGAAATGTTCATTTCTAACTGCGGGACTACAGAACTTTGAATTCTGGGATAGGTTTCAAAGGGCAATTGAATATTAAACACAATTGAATTACAGAACTCGACCATCTCTGTTAGTTTTCTTGCATAACCTATGTTGGGATTGAAGCAGCTTATAATCTTTTCAGTTCACGGTTAGCTTTCATTAGTAAATGATGCTAGTATTTTACTGGCTAATAGCACATTGCATTTCTTCCTAGACAACAGGTTTACGGAACGTTGAATTGAACATTACTATTCATTGGCAATGTTGACTTACAAAACAGGACTATGCAACATTCAATACAGGCTTAGTTAGGAAAGCGGATTTGTTTACATTAGAGAACAGGACAGAGCAACATGACATTCATGATGAGTTTTCAATGAGAAATGAAAGAAACCAAGATGTTCTTATCTTTCAATTCCTTGGGATTTTTCAATAGCAACTGATCCTACCAGATAACCGGTGAATGAAAATGTCAATTATGCTTACTTTACGACGGGAATTGAGCTTCCTACCCAATATGATCATAGAACGTTGAATTCGCTCCTACTTTTGAAAGAGAATTGTTTTTTGTACACAGTTTTCAACGGGAAACTGTCTCAGTATTCACACATTTCTAGCCCTTTGAATTCATTTTCGTTTTCATCAGGAAATGTTCCGAGCATATAACTTCAGATAGAACTTTGAAATCAATCTTAGATTACCACTGGAATGTTGTGTGTAATGAAATTACAGAACATTGAATTTCCCGTTAGCCTTCAGTGAGAAACGTTCATTTCAAACAGCAGGACTACAGAACTTTGAAATCAGGGATAGATTTCAAATGGGAATTGAAAATTATAAACAATTGAATTACAAAACTCGACCTTCTCTGCTAGTTTTCTTGCATAACCTATGTTGGTATTGTAGCAGCTTCTAATCCTTTCAGTTCACAGTTAGCTTTCATTAGTCAATAATGCTAGTACCTAACCGGCTAATAGGCCACTCTATGACACAAAGAGTGGTTAATCTTCCAATAAACACCCAGTCTCCAGACTTACATATCTCCTTCTGAAACTCTGAAAAAAAATTTTTTTATTATTATTAATTATAGAAGTGTTTTCTGAATTGATACCTTCTGGCCCATTTCTTCCCAGACAAGCAGTGACACAACAATTAGACAAGCCACAGCACAAAAAACCCAAAGAAGACTTTACAATTTGGCAGCTGTCAAGGACTATAAGTGGTCAGCTGCCTCTCAGAACAAGATTCCCGTTCATGTGAAATGAACCAGCTGAACCAATTGGGTCACTGTTCTGCCTCTCCTGCTGACTCAGGAGAATGCTGTGTCCAGCTTTCCATGAGTCTCAAAATGTGTAGAAACAGAAACAGAGACAAAACTTACCTCTGGAGATCCTCCCTGTCTCTCTCTAGGAGGACAAGGGTTCTGATGCCTCTTTGTCTTCTTTAGTCACAGAAGTCTAGGCATTGGTCCTGGAAACCTTGCCAGTGCCAGGCCTTACTGATGCCCTGCTTGGGCCAAAGCAAAAGTCAGTTTTTCAGATGCCCTGAGAGACTTGGCCCCTGGTGCTTCTCAGCTTTCACTGGGCATTTCCTGGGCCTCCAGGCCAGTGGGAAAAATGCAGGAGTGAATTGGGCTGAGCGCCCTGGTAGAACTTGATTCCGGATGAGCCCTGAAATGTTATGGGTCTGGGGTCACTCAGAGATTCACCAGTCTGACGCAAGTATGATATTAATAAAATTAGAGTCTTTATTTACTGGCCATGGCTACACTTAGAGTGGGGAACTCAAGAATGCAGCCCCAGTTTCCCTCTGGTCAGTGTTTATAAAGACAAAACCACAAGTCTACATGACAAAAGTCACAATGCTATCTATTTCACTTCTGTTATCACAACAAGGTGGAACTAGTTAAAAAAGCAAAAAATAGTAGTTAGCAGTTATCTTACTCAAGCAGATGGCCTGCTACCACTAAAGCAGACAGGATCAAACATGCGACCTGGTGTCATTCAGACAGGGGGTCTAGTCTCATTAAAATTTTCCACATCGTGTATACCAGAGATAATATTTGTAAGGCCCTGCAAATTTTAAGTTGCCTCTTTACTTTCTACATATAAGTGCCTTATAGACAGTCCATTTAAGTCATACCAATTTCATATTAGAAAACATTTCCTTATAACATTTTCCTATCGTCATACAATGACCTAAAACCTTGACTGAGATTTTTTTTTTAATTAGTTTTGTACTCAGCGAATACAGTTTGGTACCATTATTAGGCTGATCCATGACCTACCCCTTCCCCTGAGCCCATCCTTATTGAGGTTTATGGGTCATGCATTATGGAGTTAGCCCACAGTTATGGGTAGGATAAATGTCTCTGCATATCATGAGCCAACATGTGGCTCTGACATTTTTTCTACACTCTCTTCCTAAAATTTCCCTGAGCCATGTTGGGTTTATTTTAGGTCTGCTTCAGTGATGAGGTGTTTGGGGCCTCTTGGTCTCTGGATCTCTAATTTGGTAGGAGTTGATTTTTCTCTGTGTTCATCTCCTTCACCCTTGTTCTGGTGCCCGGTTCACCAAGAAAACAGCACCCTTGCTTGTTCCACCAATTATCCTTAGTTTCAGTTTTGGCTCTTTTGAGGTATGATGGGTGGCTCTCTCCTTAGGTTTACATTATTTGAAAAAGAGAAGCAGATTCTCTAATGGAGAGTAAGTTAGCACCAGACCAATGAGATAACCCTTACTTTTTTATAGAGGACTTAATAGGTGTAGGCCCTTTTGTAGCCCACGATTGGTGGTAGCTTGATAATGGAGAGCAGGCTTATGTCTGCATATGTTTTTGACTTGTTTCACAGATCCAGCTATGGGTACTGTACCACTGAGGGGATTAACTAGCCAAATCAAGAGATGTTGGTTTCCCACCATGGCTGTGTGGCACTATTGCACTTGTGTAAGCATCACGACAGGTTATTTGCTGATAATTAGGTTAGACCATGAGTTGCTGGCATAGATATTGGTCAATTTCTCCCAGTCGCCCATGTAGCACCTTCTTGCACTAGACACGATGACTGTCTGGGGACTGACTCTCTTCCTGCTTCCAGCCATGCCATTCCATTTTATGTGTCAACCTCATAAGGTGTCTTCAGCAGTAGAGTCTTACCACTATCCTTTGGTAAATTAACAAATAGCCCATGTCTTCTTTGAACAGCATTATTCATCCTTGCAAGGTACTTTGGTTCATTCTTGTATATGCCTTTGCCAGGAAGGTTTTGTATAATTGTAGCACAATTATCTTTATAAAGAGATGACAAGTTATTAGAAAGTTTGAACATGATACATAGTCCTTGTCTTTGTATATCACCTAGAATTCATTTGGCCTGGGTCCACGAACAAGCATCTGCAATGGCTTGTGGCAATGCTGCAAGAGGTAGATTAGTAGTAAAACATTAAACTATAGAATTCTTAATCTTAAAAGGTCCACATTCAGTCATTTTCCTGACAACTAGGTTCTTCTCCCATGGTTTCTTTGGGTGCCTTCTTAAGGTATGAGTAATGGATAACAGTAGTGGAAATGCAAACAGCAGGTCCTAATAGGACAAAAGTCAAGAGATTAACCCAGTTACCACCAGTCTCAAGGATAAATTTAGTCAGTTTCCTTTAGTGTTCTAGTCATCCTTAATACTTTTCCTGGGCTGTGAGGCTGGTACATACAGTGTAGTTTCCAATTTATATTAAAAGTCTTTGAAATTAATTGAGATAAGTTAGCTGTGAAGGCCAAGCCATTGTCAGACCCCTAAGTGATGGCAAAATCTGGGAATAATCTCTGTTATTAGTTTCTTAGCTACTATCTGAGCCATTTCTGTTGAGGTTGGAAAAGTTCTACCCAACCTGAAACAGTGTTGACAAAACCCAGCAAGTATTTATATCCATATAGTCTTGGTTTAACTTCAGTAAAGTCAAGTTCCCAAATATCACCAGGTACAGTACATTGACTTATGCTTCCCTGTGGAAGTACATATTTTTTTTTGGCATTTACTTGTGTACAGGTCATACAATGACTGAGATGTCTTGGAGTATCTCTCCATGTCTGGGGAGCCCCAGAGATGGGATGAGATGAGTTCTGAAGGCTCCTTGGGGGATAAATGTACTGCTTCATGAAGGTCACTTAACCATTTTCTCTCCAATAGTTTTGGCATGCAAATTTTTTCACTTGGCAGAGTCCATCAGTTTTGATGGTTTTGTTGAGCTTATGGTATTCAGGCCAATAGGTAATGGCCAGTTTATCTGGTAGCCAGGGAGCCTCTAGCAATTGAATGATTTCCTGTTTATTTTTGATAGTTCTTCTATCTGAAGTTAAAAGTTCCCTCTGTTTATATGTGTCCATTTACGTATGTTGTAGTAAAGGCATAGCCGCTGTTTGTATAAATTTTCACACATTTTCCTTCTGCCCACCTTAATGCTTGAGTCATGGCAACCATCTCTGCTTTTGGGCTGATGAGCCCTGGGAAAAGCCTGCACCCAAATAATTTCTTTTTGGTTTGTAACTGCTGTTGCTCTGGCATGCCTTATTCCATCCTGGACCAAACAGCTGCCATCCATGTAAAGGTCTCCATCAGAATGTCTATCAGGTCTGGTTGGGTACTTTGGATAACATCTAACATTTCCAAACAGTCATGGGCTGGTTTCCCAAGGTTGTCATCAGCAACAAGAGGGCAGGATTAACTGGATTTGTCAAAGGTCAGTCTGTAGAAGCAGAGCCTGGTATTTGGTGAGATGAGCATTGACATCTAGCAGTTGGTGACATCCCTTAGTAGGGCCTCTGCCACATATGGTTATATTTAAAGTCTGCCCTAAAGTAAGCTTATCTCCTTCTTTTACTAGATTTGCAGCTCAGCTATGGCCTTTAAACAAGGGGCATTCATTTTCCAGTGTCCTAATTCCTTGCAGTAAGCACATGAATTGGTAGCGGCAGCATCCTCTTCTTATTGTATGTGGCACATGTTTTCCCAGAATTGAAAATGCCAGGAGTATGGAGTGCATTCATCATGGCCCAATTTACTTTCTTTATCAGCAGATCATTTTTGCTGTCTCTATTGTTAAACACCTTTTGGGCTATCTCTAATAATTCTGATCTATTTTTTTCTACAATCCATCCATTCTTTGGATTTTCTTAAGTATATCTGGGGCTGACTGGGCTACAAAGGCCAGGTGAATCAATTTGAGGTTTTCTGTGTCCTCTGGGTCTATAGGAGTATATAGACAATATGCTTCCAGGAGACACCAGAGAAATGCTAAAGGCAATTCATCCTGACTCTGTTTCACAACAGCTACTTTAGATAAATTAGTAGGCTAGTAGGCTGCCAGCTTAAGACCCTCCAATAGAGCCTGGTGGTACTCACTGAGTCACCTCTTACCTTCTTCCATCCCATAGTCCCATTTTGGTCTCCTTTTGGGTAAAACTTGGTCAATTACTTCCATTCTCTGGTCATTAGTAAGAGCACTTGTCTTGGGCAGAGCTTTAGCTGCCTCTGCCAGTATTTGTTTTGTCTCTTCCGTGGTGAAGAGAGTATGGAGAATCTGTTGGCAATCATCCCAAGTGTGGAGGTAGTTAAAGAAAGCAGAATCAATCAGCGAAATCAAAGAACTAGGGTTTTCACTGAAAGAGGAGGTAAAGTTTGTAAGAGCTTTTTAAAACACAACTTAAAGGAGTGTCATACTTACTTGTCTTATTACCCATTCTATCTATCTGGCTAGTCACCCCAAGTCCAGACCAGGAAAGACTTACAACAAAAGAGCAGACATGATAAAACACAGAACAAGACACAAGACCAAAAACCGGGAACCAAAAAGCCAGTGAGCAGTGTGATTGCTCAATAATGCCCTGGTCAGGTGTTTATTTGCCTCCTCATGCACCTCACTGTCCCCAGAAGGGATCCCACCAGAACCAATACCAGATGTCATAGAATGAGATTCCTTACTATAATTTACTCTTGGAGGCCTCCTCAAACAGGTGTTTGCTAGTCCTTTTAGTTCACTCTGACAATCTGCCAAACCAGAAGCATGCAATTTGTGGACATCTAGACTGGTGTCACTTCCTAGTGATTGCGAATAGAGTACTGATAAACATAAATATGTGTAGCAGTTACTTTTTCATTGCTGGGACAAAAATCCCTACCAGAGTAGCTTATGGAAAAATTAATTGATGGCTTACAGTTTTGAGTGGAAATTGTATCATGACAGGGAAATATGGCAGGAGCAGACAGTTGGGCATCATATTTTCATATCAGCAGGGAACAATTAGGAAGAGCAAAATGATTGAGAGTTATATGCCAAGGAGTGAAATAGCAGGGTCATGTAGTAGTTCTATTTTTAGCTTTTGAGGTATCTTAATATTGATTTTCATAGTGACTATGCTGTTTACCTACACCAACAAGTGAATAAGAGTATCCTTTTCAACATTTGCTGTAATTTATTTTCTTGACAACAGCCATTCTGATTGTAACATTCTATAATATCAAAACAGTCTTTTTGAACATTTTATTTATTTATTTGAGTATGCATGTATGGATGTGCAGGGTCTCTCTTGTTGCTGCAAACAAATGCCAGTCTGGCTTTACATGAGTCACTGGAGAATTGAACCTGCACCAACAGGCTTTACAAGTAAGTGCCTTTAACTGTTGAGCCATATCTCCAGCACCTTAAACCAGTTTTAATTTGAATTGTCCTGATGGAAAAGGATGCTGAACACATTTTTGATATTTTAATCACTTGTATTTCTTCTTTTGAGAACTTTTGATTCAGTTCTATAGCACATTTTTTGACTGGACTATTTATTTTTGCTTAGTTTCTTGAGTGTTCTGTGTATTTAAGATACTAATCTTCATTTAGATGCCAATCTGGCAAAGATCTTCCATACTGAAGGCTGCCTCTTCACTGAAACAACTGTTTCCTTTATTATACAAAAGTCTTTTAACTTCATGGCTGCTACTTGTTGATTATTGGCTTTATTTTATGGAAGACTAGAGTTCTATTCAGAATGGAAGGAAGTCCTTACCTATACTACATAGTAGAATGTAACCTCTGCTTTTATTACTAGCCATTTCAGAATTTAAATCCCTACTCAAGATTTTTCTGATTAGCAAAATTAATTCTGTTCACAACTTTATTTCCGTTTTTCATGCATTCTAACATGTTGACAGGTACCAGGAATCAGAACATAGAAATCCTTAGGAAAACATTACTCTGCATGGCTCTGATTTCTAATTTAACACTATTCTTTCTTATGTCTTTATGTAATAAATTATCAGAAATAACATTTTGGGTATTTTTATTTAATTTTGGTGTTTACTATGTCTTTCTCCCAAACCTCTATCTTATCCTCCCTAGTACTAGGATTATAAGCATACACTGCCAACCCCAGTACATGAAACCTTATAAATATAGGGGCATAGAGAGCATATTTTTATTCATATTTGTTTCATTTATTTTAGTGATAGTTGAAAACATCTAGAACTCCTAAAGGACTTTTATTATGAAGTAAGTTTGTATTGTTCAAACCCTATTTTTATATCTATTAAGGTGACTCAAGTCCCTTTACTGATATGAATGTATATGTGCTGAACCCTCCCTGTATGTCTGAAATGATCATGGTGAACTTTTTTTTGTACTGCTATTTGTTTAATTGCAAGGAGAGAGAGAGAGAAAATGAGCATGCCAGGACCTTTTGCCACTGCAAACACACTCCAGATACTTATGCTGCTTTGTGCATCTAGTTTTATGTGAATACTGAGGAATCAAACCCAGACTGTCAGACTGTGCAAGCCATTAAACATTGAACCATGTCTTTCACCTGTGAGTTATGTTTTTTATATTATTCTTGTGTGTGCCTGTGTACCAGAGTCTCCTGCCACCTTTTGCATCTGACATATGTGGGTAGCTACATAATTGAACGTGGGCTAGCAGACTTTATGAACAAATGCCTTTAACCAATGAGCCCTTCATCATTACATTTTCATAATGTATATAATGTGTTTTCATTACATTAATCCATCACTACACTCCTTGCTCATTGCCCACTCCCAGTGATCCCCTTCATATTCTCAACTAGTCCTTTTTCTGCTTTCATGGATTTTCTTGGTGCCCTATTGCATTTTATTAGGATTTCTTATGCGACTGTGAGAGGGATTAGTTAGAGGAACATGAGTTTACCAGTGGTTGCATCACTTAAGAAAATGTCCCTCCTACCCTAGCAACCATTAGCTGCTGACAGATACTCAGGGAGGGATGAGGCCTAATGGACCCTTTTCACCATGATGGGATGTTGACAAGCCCAATCTTGTGCAAGTATTGTGCCAATAATCACAACTGCAGTGAGATTAAATGTGCAATGGTGACATCATGGTTCAAAAACAACATTCCACCTCACTCCACTCTTTCCTCTAGCTCTTACATTCTTTCTTTCCCCCTTCCATGTTCTCTGAGCCTTTGAGGGACTGATACAGATGTTTGATATAGGGATTAATTATAAATGTCTGCAGTCACCCCTGCCACTGATGAATGCCTACAGCAGCACTAATCCATGGACATAAACAATTATTTAGATGCAAACTTGATGGTTATATCATGTCCATTTAGAAAAAAAAAAAAGGAAGTAAAGGGACTGAAGAGATGGCTGAGCAGTTAAAGGCACTTGGTTGCAAAGCCTATGTACTGTGTGCCCAGGTTCAATTCCTCAGTACCCATGTGAAGCCAGATGCACAAAATGGCACATGCATCTGGAGTTCATTTGCAGTGGCAGGAGGTCCTGGTGCACCCATGGTCATTTTGGCATTCTCTCCCTCTCTCTCTCTCTCTCTCTCTCTCTCTCTGCCTCTTTCTTTCTCACTCTCTCAAATAAATAAAAATATTTTGTAAAAAAGGAAGGGAGGAAGGTAGCATTCCCAGTAGGCTCTGTAACCTCTCTATCCACAGGCTTTTCACCAAGCATGCAATTTCATGTGGAGTGGGCTACAAATCCAGTCAAAAGTGGTTGTTTATCTCCATTATTGACATGCCACTATTTCACCAGTGGGGGTTTTTATTTAGACTGGCTGGGTTGGCAGTATTGCATGCAGGGTCCACATCTGAGCAAGATTTTTGATGCCAGTTTTTTCCCCAGAAGCTTACACAGCACCCTTTAGCGCTGTGAGTTAACAAGGAGGAAAATTCCATCTCACAGCTTGATTTCTCAGTGTCCTGCAACCAAAGCATGTACTATCTTCATCAATAGGATCGTACCACCTAGTTCTAGTGGGCAACCAACAGGAGTGGCAATGGTCTATATCATTTTGGAGCCTCAGAGGCTTTCCTGAAGAAGCCAGTCATAGGAAGGTAGCCCATCTTGGTTTCTGGGGAAAGTTTTACTCACTAACACAGGGAACTTTTTTTTTTATTAAGTAGAAAGTATGGACATATCATGTGTTAGTATCATTTCCCTCCTCTCTGACCCCATTCCACTGAGGGCCCTCCTCAGTGGGATTGCTGGTATTCAACATGAAGCTGTGGGTTATGAGATGTAAGAGCATCAGTCAGTAATTGTGGGGGATGGGCAAAACCTCTGGAGAGTCCCTTCCACTCTGTGGCTCTTACACTCTTCCTGACCTCCCCCTCCACAAAATTCCCTAAGCCATGGCAGATGTGTTTTAAGTGTACTTTAATGTTAAGGACACCTCTTTTAAAACTCTTTTAAAAACAATTGTATCTTAGCTTACTAATCATCATATGATGATCATATGACCTTTTAATTTTTTTGTTTTTTTTTTTTGAGGTAAGGTCTTGCTCTAGCCCATGCTGAATTGGAATTCACTATTTAGTCTCAGACTAGCCTCAAACTCACAGGTATCCTCTTACCTGGTTCTTCTGGGTGCCGGGATTAAAGGTGTGCCCCACCAGGCCTTGCCCTTATGACCTTTGCATACATCCTTAGCTTTAGTTGATTCTCCCCTATTCCCTCCTCCCCTCAAGCTCCTTTATCCACTTCCCACTTAAAGCTTCCTCTCCACATATTCAGTATTCACTTTCATATCACATTACTCCCCCAAACCTTATGGTTATCACACACACACGCACACACACACACACACACACACACACATACATCTTACATCTCATAACCTACAGCTTCATGTTGAATGCTAGCAATCCCACTGAAGAGGGCCCTCAGTGGAATGGGTTCATGGAGGAGGGAAATGATAATAACACATGATGTGTCCATACAGTCTACTTAGTAAAAAAAATACAGCTATATATATATATTACTCTTTTATCTTTTATCCCCACACCCCTGCTCCCCTTACCCTGGGGTTAGTCACTGTGGTGTCATGCAGGCCTCAGTCAGTCCCTGTGGGGTAGATGAGGTAGGGGGACTATGCCCCAGAGTATTCCTATCCACTTTGTGGCTCTTACAATCTTTCTGTTTCCTCTTCTGCAATATTGAGACATAGCAGGTCTGTTAACAGTCTGACTTAGTGTTGAGTTCTCTGTAGCCTTTGGATTTATGCTTTGATGGGTGTTGGTTGATCACTGTGTCTGTCACCATCACCCTGGAACTGATTGTCAGGCCAGCAGTGAGAGCAGTATTCATGTCTCAATTTCCTCTGAAATTTCTCCTGGACCCTAGGAGATGTGGTAGAGGTGACATGTCTTGTGGTGGGTACTTGGCTATCTTCTTGTCATATTGATGGATCTTGGTTCTCCTTCATATACTCTAACATCTGTAAGATAAAACAAATTATACAAACAGAGTGAAAGAAGCTTGGGATAAAGGGTGTATACAAAGTTATTTGAGAGACTTTTTGCTATGCAAGCCCACTGTTTTCAGAGAGCAGTGTGGGGGCTTATCTCTAAGGTCTGTGAGTTTTCTCTCACTTAGTGGACCTCATGTCTATTCAGAGAACAGTTGGTTACCTGAAGAGGCTGTGTGCTACTATTATATAAGTGTGTTCTTCTTACTAAATGATTGATTTTTTTGTCTGTTGGTGACCATTGTCCACCACTGGCTCCCATCGGACTTTTCAGCACTATGAGAGCTAGCCAGGAGGGAGCCAATATTCCTTTCAATTTCAGTATGGAATCCCAATGTCCTGTGACACAGCATGTGCTATCTTCAGCAATAGGGTCTTCTTACCTTTTAGCTTTGGCAGGCAATCAAGTGTTTTGGCAATGACCTACATTGTTTTGGGGACCTCATGGGTCTTCCTGGTCAACAGCTTACTGTGAGGAGTAACCCAATTCTGGGCCTGGGATTTAATTTAAGGCCCTATTTTCCCTTTCACAGGTCACTTTATAATTTCTGGCCTTACACACTCATTCCCACATAAATGCTCCTATATAATAATTAGCAACTTGGTTCTGCATGTGAGAGAACATGTGATATTTCTCATTCTAATTCTGGATTACCTCAGTCAATATAATATTTTCTAGTCCCATATATTTCCTGCAAATTTAATCATTTATTTTTTGGGGGAGTGATTCAAGGTAGGGTTTCACTCTAGCCCAGGCTGACCTGGAATTCACTGTAGTCTCAGCATGGCCTCAAACTCAAAGTGATCCTTCTACCTCTACTTCCCAAGTTCCAGGATTAAAGGAATGTACCATTATGACTGGTGCTAATCATTTAATTTTATTTATATATTTCACTATCCATTCATCTACTGTTGTCAATCAAAGCTAATTCCATTGCCTAGATATTGTGAATGGAGTAACAATGAACATACCTGTGTAAGCATCTTTGTGGTAGGATACATAATTCTTTGAGTATATGCTCAGGAGTGGTATAGCCAGGCCATATTGTAGTTATACTTCTAGGTTGGTTTTTTTTTTTTTTTGTTTGTTTTAGAGCTCATCATACTGATTTTGCAATGGTTGCACCAATTTACACTCCTATGAGAAATGAATCCTTACCAGCACTTGTCATCATTTGTTTTCTTCTTCTTCTTCTTTTCAAGGGAGGATCTCATTCTCACTCAGGCTATCCTGGAATTCACCATGTAGTCTCAGGGTGGCCTCGAACTCCTGGTGATCCTCCTACCTCTGCCTCCTGAGTGCTGGCATTAAAGGCGTGCACCACCACGCCCGGCTCAATCATTTGTTTCTTGATGATAGCCATTCTAACTAGGGTTAAATGGGATCTCAAAATAGTTTTATTTTGCATTCCCCTACTGACAGGATGTGAAATACTTTCTAAAATATTACTTTCCTATTTGAATTTCCTCTTTGAGAATTCTCTGCTCAGTCCCTTGCCCCATGTTTAATTGGGTTGTTTGTTTTCTGGTTGTTTATGTTTTATAAGTCCTTTATATGATATAAACATTCATCCTTAGCCATATGTATATAGTGTGCAAAAAATTGTCCCATTCTGTAGGCTACCTCTCCACTCAAATAATGGTTTCCTTTGTTGTACAGTTTTCTTTGTAATTTTATGAGTTCCTATTTGTCAAGTTTGTCTTGTGTCCTGGGTAAACAGTCTTATTCAGAAAGACCTTACCTATGCCTATATCTTGTAGTGTATTCCCTACTTTTTCCTCTAGCAGTTTCAGTTTCAGGTATTACATTAAAATCTTGTGTGCATTTGGTGTTAATTTTTGTACAAGGTAATATATAAGGATAATTTCATTTTTCAACATGTAAACATTCCCTAGCAACACTTGATAAAGATGCTATCTTTTCTCCAATGTGTACTTTTGGCATCTTTATGAAAAATCAGGAGGTCATAGTTACATATAACCAAGATATACATATATTGGTCCTTTATTTTATTACATTGATCTATGTGTTTGATTTTGTGCCAATACCATGCTATTTATTATTATTATTAGATATGAACATACTCAGTATGTAAACAGCATATGTGGTGCTGATACAGAACCATACTTTGAAATCAGATGTTGCTGCTTTCAACATTTTTCTTTTAACTTGTGATTGACTTGACTATCTAGGGTCTTTTGTGCTTCTATGTGAAATGCAAGAGTGTTTTTTTTTTTTTTTTCTGCTTCCATGAAGAATGGCATTTGATTTTGGTAGGATAGCCATTTTCACAATATTAATTCTTCCTATCCATGAGGTTGGGCAATCTTTCCATCTTCCAATGCCTTTCTCAATTCCACTCTATAATATTATGTTTGTTTTATTTTGTTTTGTTTTTGGAAGCAGTGTCTCAATCTAGCCTAGACTGACCTTGAATTCACTCTGTATACCAGGCTTATAGAACTCATAGAAATCCTCCTACCTCAGCCTTCTCAGTTCTATGATTAAAGACGTGGATCCACAACATAAAACTTTTCTCCAACATTATAAAATTTTCACTATAGAGGTCCTTCACTTTCTTAGATTTATGCTAAGGTATTTTATTTTTTGTGACAATTTTGAATAGGATTGTTTCCCTGATTTTTTTTTCTCAGCATGTTTATCATTGTTGTGTAGTAAGGATACTGAGTTTTGTAAATTAACTTTGCATCCTGCCACTTTGCTTACAGCTTATCACTTTTATGAGTATTCTGAACAATGGCTCAGAGTCTTTATGGTCTCTTTTGCATAGAACCACATCATCTTCAAATAAGAATGCATTAATGTCTTCATGTACTTTGTAATTTTTTTCTCTTATCTCATTACTCGAGATAAAATTTTAAACTCTGTTTTGAATAGACACACTTGTCTACTTCCTGATCTTAGTGGGACTGCTTTGAGTTCTTCTACAGTTAACACAATGTTAGCTATAGATTTGTGGTAGATAGTTATTATATTGCCTCCATCTTAGTCACTCTGTGAAGTTTATCATGAAAGGATGATGGATTTTGTTAAAGACCTTTTCTGTAGCTTTTTTTTCTTTTTGGTTTTTCAAGGTAGAGTCTCACTCTGGTCCTAGCTTCAAATTCATGGCAATCCTCCTACCTCTGCCACGTGAGTGCTGGGATTAAAGGCGTGAGCCACCACGCCTGAACCTTTTCTGTATCTATTGAAATGAACATGCCACTTCTGCCCTTGAGTCCATTTAGATGATGACTTATGTTGGGCAATTCATGTACACCAGACCATTTCTATATCACTGTAAATCACCTTGATAATGATAAATTATCTTTTTGTAAATTCATTAATATACTTTTAATTAATTAATTATTTATTTATTCGTAAACAGAGAGTGGGGAAGAGAATGGGCATACCATTGCTTTTTGCTACTGCAAAAAACACTTCAGATGCATGCATCATCTTTGTGCATTTGGCTTTATGTAGGTACTGTGGAAATAAGCCTGGGACCACTGAGCCATATCTCCAGCTCCAAATTATCTGTTTGATGAGATCTTGAATTCAGCGTGTAAATAGTTTATTGAGGTAGCATCATTGTTCAACAAGTAGTTGGTTTACAATTTTCACTCTAGTCCAAGCTGACCTGGAATTCACTGTAGTCTCAGTGTGGCCTCAAACTCAAAGTGATCCTTCTACCTCTACTTCCCAAGTTCCAGTATTAAAGGAATGTACCATTATGCCTGGCGCTAATCATTTCATTTTTACTTATACATTTCACTATCCATTCATCTACAGTTGTCAATCAAAGCTAATTCCATTGCCTAAATATTGTGAATGGAGTAACAATGAACATACCTGTGTAAGCATCTTTGTGGTAGGATACATAATTCTTTGAGTTATATATATCTGTTTAGATTATTTATCTTATCTTGGTTTAACTTTGGCTAACCAAGGTTTAGATGCATATATCTAAAAATGTATCCTTGGGCTTGAGCAATGGCCCAGTGTTTAAGGTGCTTTCCTGCAAAAATCCAATGACTGGAGTTCAGTTTCTCAGAACCCATTTAAAGCTGGATGCACAAAATGGCTCATTCATCTGGTGTTCGCTTTCAGTGGCTAGCAATATATATATATATATATATATATATATATATATATGAAAAATTATCATTGTCTTGATTAAATAATCCAACTTCTTAACTTTTTAAAATTATTTATTTATTTATTTATTTGAGAGCGACAGACACAGAAAGACAGATAGAGGGAGAGAGAGAGAATGGGTGCGCCAGGGCTTCCAGCCTCTGCAAACGAACTCCAGACGTGTGCGCCCCCTTGTGCATCTGCCTAACGTGGGACCTGGGGAACTGAGTCTTGAACTGGGGTCCTTAGGCTTCACAGGCAAGCACTTAACCGCTAAGCCATCTCTCCAGCCCCAACTTCTTAATTTTTGTCTTTAAGCCCTGATAGTCTGTCCTTTATGTGATATATTATATTTGTTGGGCCTTCCATAGAACATTTTATTTTACTTGTTGATTTATTTTTCATTTCTGGTGTCATGTAAGTTTTATTTTATTTTTTTTTTCTGTTTCCATATCCTGAAGTGACTTTCTTATCTCATTTAGTTGATTGCATTTTCTTGGAATTTGTTCAGGATTTTACTTATACCTTCTTTGAATTCTTTGTCTGGAATTTTGTGTAGCCCTTGCTACTTTCTGGTAGTACTGTTAGGTCAGGACAAAATGGAATCACCGAGGACAGCAGGAGGGCAACAGAGACATAAGGAAGTGGATCATCCCACATTTCTCAAGGAACTACTCAGCAATTGTCCCTTGCCTAACAATGTCCTAGGTCTAGATTTCCTGCCCTTTATCTCCCACCTAGTCACTTCTAGTCCCATACCCTAAGGCTAATGTAAAGAAAAAAGGAGTTCCTTCCCCCAACTGAAAAGCTCTATAAAGCACACTATCTTTAATTTCAAAGCTGACTGCTCTGGTCTTGTCCTATCAGTTGTGTTTTTCCCAAATAAAAGCTTCCATCCTTGCCTCAGAGTGGTCTCTGTGGTCTTGGTTACTCCTGAATCTTAGAAGTATACCAGCATCTCTCTAAGAATCACCTAGGCCTTCAGCACCAGATTGGGACTACTTAGGTATCCAGCCTCACAGACTGAACAGCTACCATATTCTCAACTCTCCAGTTTACCATTGGGAACCTACTCAATTCATGATTGAATCTAATTAATCCCTTTTTTAATGTATATCTTTTGAATTCGTTCTGCTCCTCTAGAGAACTCAGACTAATACAGAAGGAGTGGAAGATAGGGAGTTTTGGTTAAAGATATACTAGAAGAGAAGAGCAAGATAAGCAATCAGATAATGTAAAATATTCTCATCTCTTAGCAATTTTAGATACAGAGAATGCAAACCAGGCCAGCCCATATTCTTTAGAAGAGGAGAAAAGAAAGGAAGGAAAAAGAAGGGGGCAGAGAGATGTCTCAGTGGTTAAAGGTTCTTGCTTGCAAAGTTTTATGGCCTAGGTCTATTTCCCCAGTTCCCACATAAAGCCCTATGCTCAAACTGGTGCATGCATCTGGAGTTTGTTTGCAGTGGCAAGAGTAGGCCCTGGTGTGCCTATTCTCATTCTCTCTCTCTCTCTGTCTCTCTTTCTCTCTCTCCACCCCTTCCTTCTTTCATTTCTTATTTTTCTCTATCCTTCCTTGTACATAAATAAATAAAAGAATTAGTGAAACAAAGACTGGCTTGGTTCTTCAAGAAGGTGACAATCCTTTATCCAGCTTAACTAAATGAAAGGGAAGAAAAACTAGCTAAAAGATCAGAGGTGGGTGGGTGTAGCAGTCTGGAGTGAGTAGGCTGACCCGTTTCTGGTCCCCTCCCACAGCCCGGGTTTGAGTTCCTTGTGTAGTCGTTGTGGATGGGTGTGGCACTCTGGAGTAAGTAGTCTGGACCCATTTCTGGTCCTGGTTTGAGTTTCTTGCACATCAGTGTACAGGAGGACACAACTCTCTTGAGCAAGTAGACCAGACACCTGTATCTGGGATCCTCCCACCTCCCCAGTCTAGGTTATTTGCACTGGGCTCAGCACAAAATGGGACAGAACCCTGTTTCCTTAATCCTCCTAGTCCTCTGGTTCTGATAGGTCCCACTGTGCTTTGCTCAGGGAGGCCTGGCCCCTTTGTAAGCTGTGGAATCAGGCCTTTTGCTCTAGTATCTTAACTAAACTCAAAGTACCAGCTCCCTTGTTCACCTGAGACAAATGGGGAAAGGGCCAAAGGACACAAACCTGCTTCCTCCTCAATAATAAAGAGTCTTCTTAAAATGGATAGACAACAACACAAGAAAGCCAATGAAAGTCAGAAAATAAGAGATTACCACTAAGAATGCCTAGTCCTACTACAGAAGCCTCCAATGAAATCATAGAGAAAGCAAAAGAAATTCATTCCCAAAAAGAAAACACAACAAGCAATGAGACATTGATTTTAAAAACTGCTTAACTTGAAGCAAACTATCAAAGAACCAACAATTGTATCAATGAAATTGAAGAGAATCATCTCCTAGAGTATTCAACTTTTTAAAAAAATTTTTATTAACATTTTCCATGAGAGTATTCCACTTTTGTTGGTAGGCTTACCTTGATGGAAGAAAATGGTAGAATCATCCAAAGAGGTATGAATAAAATGAAGCAATAAATGGAAGACCTCAACAACACCAGTTGACTAAGTTTAGTGAAGACTTGATCAAATGAGAGAATTATCTACAAGAAGCATCAAGAAAATCAGAATTTAAATTGAAATCATACCTCAAAAAAGAGATGGACATTGTACAAAACAACACAACAGAAAACAAAAATCAAATAGAATTTATGCAAACCTCTAGAACCATTCACCAACAGAGTTATTCATGTGAAAGACAGAACCTCTGATCTGCAAGACAGGACAGAAGAAAGTTGATCTGGAAGATAAAAACCTTGCTAAATTAAAAAAAATCAAGTAAACAGAATATGAGAGAACTATGGGACACTATAAAATGACCAACCATCCAGATCATGGGCATACCAGAAGGAGAGGAAATCCAGCCCAGAGGCATAGAAAACATACTCAACAAGATTATTGAAAAATTTTTCTGAACCTTGCAGTCTTGAGTATTACCAACATCAATCTTCATTGAGACTGAAACTAACCATCTCAAAATTCATATGGCATGGCAGAAGGCTTTGGATATCCAAACATCCTCAATGAATGAAATGCCTCTGGTGGTATCACCATAGCTGATCTAAAGCTATACTGAACAGCCACAATGACAAAAACAGCATGGTACTGAAAGAAAAACAAAAACATAGACCAATGGAACAGAATTGAATACTCAGACTTTGGGGCAAGCAACTGCAGCTGCTTGATCTTTGAAAAAGGTGCCAATAATGTAGATTGCATCTTCAACAAATGGCATTGGACAAGTTGTATGACCATATGTAGAAAAATGAAATTAGATCCACTCATTTTTCCATACACAAAAATCATGTCCAAATGGATTAAAGACCTCAATATAAGACCGGAAACATTTCAACTGCTGGAAGAAAAAAAAAAGGAAAGCACACTCCACAATACAGGACTGGGAAAAGACTTCCTGAACAAAACCCCAGTAGCCTAGGATATTAAACAAGCACTCAACCAACGGGATCTCGTGAAGCTAAAAAGCTTTTTGTATAGACAAACATACCATAAGCAGAGCCAATAAATTACCCACTGAAAATCTTTGCCAGCTACAGCACTGACAGAAGCCTAAAATCTAGAGTCTAAAAAGAACTCAAAAAAACTAAACAATAAAAAAAATCAAACAATTCCATAAATAGAGAATAGAATTGAAATAGTTCTCAGAGGAAAAATTACAAGTGGCTAACACACACTTAAGAAAATGTTCAAGATGTCTAACCACTAAGGAACTGCAAATTAAAACAACTATGAAATTCCACCTTACCCCAGTAAGGATAGCAAACATTAAAAAAATCAATTGGAAACAAATGGTGAGGCTGTGGAGAAATAGTAACCCTAATTCACTGTTGGTGGAACTCTAAGTTGGTACATCCACTGTGAAAATGAATTTGGAGAATCCTGAAGAGGATGAATATGGAGTTACCAGCAGACCTTATGATACCCTTACGGGGCATATACCCTAAAAACTCCACACCTCAGTTCAGAAATATTTGCTCAACTGTGTCTGTAGCTGGTCAATTCATAATAGCTAAAAACTGCAATCAACCCAGTTGCCCATCTGTGGAAGAACGGATAACCAAGATGTATATGATCGAATTCTACTCAGCAGTAAGAAAAAAATGACACGTTGAAATTTGTAGAAAAATGGTCAAACATGGAATAATTTTAAGTGAGTTTATGTAATCACAGACACACAATTGTCAGATGATCTCAGTCATCTGTACTTCCTAACCTGGATCAGCCTAAGTTTCTGACATAACTGAATAGTATCTTGAGGCTTAGACAATATGGAGGCTTGGGATAACAGAAAGTGTTGGGGAGGGATACAAAATTTGAACCCAATTTGAACTGGTACTATAGAATCCTATATCCTGAAATCAGACTAAAGGTAGAACCCTCAAGCAGACCTTAGAGGTAGCACCTGAATCAAAGGGACCTGTAGATAATGAGACAAAACTTAACCTCAAATTTCTCCTGTTTCTCTTTCTTCTCTGGCTTTTTCTTTTTTTCTTCTTCCTTAGTGCTGGCATGTGATTCCTTGTACCAGGTTGTGGTCTACATCCACAATGAACTGTTGACAACAGAGACCTCCTAGATCATCTGAACAAATAAGACAGACTTCTATCAGAACACTGGATTACCCACCAGAGGTCAAAGGTAAGACCCTACTGCTGAAAACACCAATCACTGTTGGCACGAACCATGGAGAGACCTCATTAGAATTCAGAGGAGAGTCAGTCCAAAGATAATTAGCCCATCTAGTGCTGGAAGGTGCTACATGGGCTACCAGGGAAGAGTGGCCAATATCTGTCCAAGCAACTCAAAGTCTAAGCAATTCAGAAGCAAACAACCTGACATGATGTTCACACAAGTACACAGCCATGGTGGGTAACCAAGTGCTCTTGAATTGGCTAACATATCTGCTCAGTGGAAAGAAAACCATATCTGGAAATAGGAAACAAGTCATAATCCTATATTGCTAATGATTCTGCTGTCCATTGTCAAGCTCCCACTAACCTTACACTATAAAAGTGTCTAAACTCTTATAATTCTCCCTTAATTAATAATGGTTATCCCATTTAACTTGTGCTGACTTCACTCTACATTGGAAAATCTGCATCTCTTTTTCAGATGGGAAATGGACTGGAAGAGATTAATGACCAAGCACACTCCACCCTGGCTTCAACTGAAACTACAACGGAATGAGGGAAATAAGCAAGAATGTTGCTGACTTAGTTAAGCTAATATCAGCACAAGGGTGATGGATAAAGATACTGAGGATACACAACACCTACCAAACCAGATATCTAGATGCTCCTAAGTGTCCATCACTGAAGTAGACTTGAAATACTCCCAGCATGGCTCAGGGAATTTTGTAGAAGAGGGGGTGGAAAGATCATTAGAGCCATAAGTTGGGACATCTTGCACAGAGACATTACCTCTTCCCCATAACTGACTGCTGTCCCCATAATGCATGTCCCATAATTCCCATGGGGTTGAGTTTCATCCCCAATGAGAAAAGCCTCTTTAGAAAAAGGGCAGGAAGGAGGGAAAGGATGGTCCCAACATGTGAAGTTTACATATAAGATATGTCCATATCTAATAATAAAAACTGAAGAAAAATAGAATAGGAAAAAATAAAGCCAGCAATGCAAAATGAGATATAACAGATACAAATGAAATTAAAAGAATAATAAGGACATATTTCAAAAACCTATTGTCTTAGTTACCATGTGAGTACTAAAACAAAACACCCAACAAAAACCAGCTCATGGAAGGAATTGGGAAATATAAACCACATGAATTTCTTGATCAAAATGACCTACCAAAGAAAAACTGATATGAGATAAATAATCTAAACAGATCTGTAACAAGAACAAGATTGAAGCAGTAATTTCAAAATCTTCCACTCTGGGCTTGAGAAATAGCTTGGTGGTTATGGTGCTTGCCAGCAAAGCCAAAGGAAAGGTTAGATTCTCCAGAAACCACATTAGCCAGATGCACAAATAGGTGCATGTCTAGAGTTCATTTGCAGTAGCTAGTGGCCCTCGCACACATACTCCTTCCCTCTCTCTCCTCCCTCTCTCTCTATCTTAAACAAAAATAAAATTTAAAAAAAAATGTTCAACTCAAAAAAAGTCCAGGTCCAGGTGGGTTCACTGCAAAATAATATCAGAACTTTATGGAAAAATTGATAGCTGCCTAATCACAAATGTCATAATGGATGATGGAGGAAGACAAAAAAAAAATACATCAAATGAAAAGAATAATTACTTGGAAAGGAAGAAGGGGTTATGCTGAAGCGGTATGGGGGAAGAAAACAAAAGAAAAAAATTGGGAAGGAATTATGATTATCCCCCACTATCTGACTTTTTGCCCACCTCCATAATAGCCAACATAGCCTTTTAACAAACCAGTCTTAAGGGCCTCTTCTAGGGGATCTCCTACAAAAGGGAGGGCCCCTCTCATTGCTATCCATGTGATTTAGGGGGGAGAATGGGACCACTCTGAAGAGGAACACACTGTGTAAAGACAGGCTTCTAAGACAGGAAAGAAATATTGAGAGACTTCAGATGAAAGCAAAGAATTATATTTGTTGTCATATTTTTATTAATAGCATAACTATTATTTTACCTCATTGATACTGCCTTGCTAAGGAACCACTTGCTTCTGCCATGTGGGTAATGGAAGATGAGGTAAGTCAGAGTGCACCACCTGCTTACACTGGGAAGAGGAAAACGAGTAGATCAATTTCCCAGCCACCAAATAAAACATGGGTTATGACTTGAAGGTTGATGTTTAGCAGCAGCTGGGGAAGTATTTCCTAAATGATTTTTCTCTTGTTAGGCCATCATCTCTTTGCTTGACTTTAGAGAGGCTTTTAGAGCTTTTTTCAAGTCCATGCCTAGTGGTGACTCAAAGGGTTTTGGTAGCATCCTTTTTGATTTATGGTAACATAGAATATTATTTTACAAATACCTTTACTTTTAATCTTTCTGTATATTTGTAGTTAAAAGTGAATCTCTTGCTATAAATGTAGCTCAGTTGGTAGTTTACCTATCATGCATGAAGGCCTGTGTTCAATTGCCAGCAGTGCATAAAATCAGACAAGGTGATACATACTTATAACCCTAGTACTCAAGAAGAAGTGGAGGCAGGATAATCAGAAGCACAACACATTCTTGGCTATGCAGTGAATTTGAGGGCAGCTACATGAGACCCTGACTCAAAAAAGATGAATTTCTTACAAGAGCATATAATTGACTATTGTTCCATTAAAAACAATTTTTAGTAGATATTTTACATTTCAATCATTTTATTGAGTTTTAATTTAAATATAATAAAGATTCATACCCTTAAATAACTTTAGTGTAGTAATGGAATCATCAAATTAAATCTATTTTTAGAAAATTTCCAACATTTCAAAAAGAAATGCATGCTCATTAGCAGTCACTTATTCTTCCCTCCATCCAGCCTCTGGCAGCCAGTAATCTACTTTTTACATCTGCAGGTGTGCCGGTCTGGACATTTCTAATATTAATGGAATCATTACCCAGGACCCACATAAGCCAGATGCACAAGGGGTCACATGTATCTGGAGTACTTTTGCAGTGCCTGGATTCCCTGGCGTGCCCATTCTCTCCTTATCTCTGCCTCTTCTTTCTCTCTCTCTCCTAAATAAATGAATAAAATATTTTTTAAAAACTTCAAGAAGGTGTCTGATATTACCAATAAAAGAATACAATTTGTGAAACACAATCCAGTTTCAGTTTAAGGAACAGGTAACATGAGTAACCACTTTTTAAAATTTTTTCAAGAATTCCAACTAAGATGGCAGCGTAGGTGCCATGCCAAAGCAGCCTAGGGGGGAAAAAGACCAAAAAAACTCAGCAAAATACACACTTTTACTAAAAAGTGAGGTGTAAAGGAAATTGAAGAGATCCAGAGCATCCAGAGCCTGCACAGGCTGGCAAAAGCAGCCCTGGCGGGGCAGCCATCCGCAGCCACGGAGTACCAGAAAGCAGCGAGCAAGGCTAGAGCCACAGGAAAAGCCAGGTGAGGGGAGTTTCCACTCACACCGGAGCTCTTCGTGTCTCAAGAAACATGAAGGGAGAGTGGCAGTTAACAATGGAGGAGAAGACCACAAGGTAGAAGAACACGTGGAACAGCAAGAGAACTAGAGCAGATGCGGCTCCCACCCTCCTCCACTGCCTGAGCCCAGCTCCAGCGAACAGAGTAGTGGTGACAGACCAGCAGCAGCTTTAGCAGCAGTGGCGACAGAGCAAGAAGTGGCAGCTTCAGCAGCAGCCGTAGCGGTTCCAGCAGTGCGAGTGCCAATCTGCAGGGCTACAGTTGTCAGCCTCAGTTTGCCTGCAAGAAAAGCCAGTGCCCAGCTCCAGAAATCAGGACAGCAACCCAACGACCCAGCCAGCAACTTGAATGAGACCAAAATCATCTAAAAAGGTAACTGGTATTGACTGCACCAGGGAAAGGTCTCATTTGGTCACAAGCTGACTTGGACCCCTCAACAGAGCAGAAATCTTAACCGCTTTGACGATAAAGAGTCTCGTTGTTATAATAACTACTCTTGCATAAATATTCAGTGCTGATTTGTATTGAATGTGTACAGTGTTTAGTTAAATTTTAGAAGGTACATGTATTTTATTCCACTCAGCCTACTTGAATACTCCCATAGCAGGAAACTCAACCCCTAGGAACACCTTTGTGTGTCTCTGAGAGTGTCACCTAACACCTTAAGCTCCTATCTTGAAGATATATAACATCAAATGAATTGATACAGCTAAGAATACCCATCTAGCTAGAAAATCCAAGCATTAATTTAATCCAAGATGCAAAAATATATACATTATAACACAAGAAACACTAAAAAGCAAGACAATATAAATCCACCTAACAGTATTAATGCATCAGAAATAACCTCCAGTGGGAACAAGATAGAGGAAATGCCTGAGAAATATTTCAAAAGAAAGATTGTAATATGTTCATAGAAGTCAGAGAACAAATCAAAGGAGCTAAAGAGGAACTCAAAGAGGAAATCAAAGGACTCAAAGAAGATGCAGGACATGAATTTCATAATATAAAGAAGGAAATACAAGACATAAATAAGGAAATAGAAATAAGAAAGAAAAACCAGTCAGAACTGTCAACCAAGGTTACTTTATCCATTCAAATAGAGGGAGAATTAAGGACATTCCATTGGAAAAGCAGGTTAAAGCAGTATTTTAAAACAAAACCAGCTCTGTAGAAAATACTTGATAGAATCCTTCATGCTGAAGGAAATGGATAACACAAATGTAAAGAACCTAGAAAAAAAAACAAGCGATACTGAAATACTAGTTAACACAATAGATCAAAGGTAGAACCAGAACTACATTCTTGCATTCTATCTGACCACAATATTAAACAAAACACTACTAAATGATGAATGGGTCAATGAAGAAATCAAGAAGGAAATCAAAAAATTTATAGAGTCAAATGACAATGAGAACACAAAATATCAAAATGTCTGGGACACAATGCAGGCAGTTCTAAGAAGTAAATTTATAGCCTTAAGTGACTATATTAAGAAGTTAGAAAGGTCGCAAGTAAACGACCTTAAAGCCTTGGAAAAAGAAGAACAAGGCAAACCAAAAATCAGTAGACGGGAAGAAATAATAATGATTAGGGAAGAAATTAATGAAATAGAAACAAACAAACAAAATCCAAAGAATTAATGAAACAAAGAGTTGGTTCTTTGAAAGGATAAACAAGATTGATAAACCCTTAGCAAATCTGACAAAAGAAAGAGAGAAGAGACACAAATTAATAAAATCAGAGATGAAAAAGGTAACAACACAACAGATTCCAGAGAAATTCAAAAAATCATAGGGACTTACTTTAAAGCATATACTCCACAAAATATGAAAATCTGAAAGAAATGGATGATTTCCTTGATTTATATGACCTGCCTAAATTAAATCAAGATGAGATTAATCACTTAAATAGACCTATAACAAGCATGGAGACCTGAAAAATTATCAATACTCTTCCAACTAAAAAAAGCCCAGGCCCAGATGGATTTATTGCTGAATTTTACCAGACCTTCAAGGAAGAGCTAACACCATTGTTTCTTAAGCTTTTCCAGGACATAGAAAAAGAATTATACCAAACTCCTATGATACCAAAACCAGGCAAAGGTGCAAAGGTAGAAAAAAAAAAAAAAAAAAGAAAATTACAGACCAATCTCCCTCATGAATATAGATGCAAATACAAGAATATATCAAAAAATCATTCCACCCTGACCAAGTAGGCTTTATGCCAGAGATGCTGGGATGGTTCAATATACGCAAATCTATAAATGTAATACATTATATAAATGGGTTGAAGGACAAAAATGACATGATCATCTCATTAGACACAGAGAAAGCATTCGACAAAATCCAACATATCTTCTTTTTTTTTAAATTTTTATTTATTTATTTATTTGAGAGCAACAGACACAGAGAGAAAGACAGATAGAGGGAGAGAGAGAGAATGGGCGCGCCAGGGCTTCCAGCCTCTGCAAACGAACTCCAGACACCTGTGCCCCCTTGTGCATCTGGCTAACGTGGGACCTGGGGAACTGAGCCTCGAACCAGGGTCCTTAGGCTTCAGAGGCAAGCACTTAACTGCTAAGCCATCTCTCCAGCCCCAACATATCTTCTTGATAAAAGTCCTACAGAGATTGGGAATAGAAGGAACAATTCTCAATATAGTAAAAGCTATTAATAACAAGCCTACAGCCAACATATTACTAAATGGGGAAAATCTGGATGCTTTTCCACTAAAATCAGGAACATGACAAGGGTGTCCTCTGTCCCCACTTTTATTTAATATATTATTGGAAGGCTTAGCCATAGCAATAAGGCAAGAGGCACACATAAAAGGGATACAAATTGGAAAGGGAGAGATCAAGTTAACATTATTTGCAGATGACATGATTCTATACATAAAGGACCCTAAAGACTCTACTAGCAAACTGTTAGAGCCCATGTTGGTACCATCATTTCCCTCCTCCCTGCCCCTTTTCTGAAGTGGAAAGGTAACCATATTTGGAACTGAGAAACAAGTCAGAATCAGATTCAGATAATGATTCTTCTTTCTATTATCATGTTCCCTCTAACCTTATAACTGTTCTGCTGCTTTTAAAATATTTTTATATATTTTTTTGAGAAAGGAAGACACAGTGTGAGTATGGGTGGGCCTCTTGCCACTGTAAACCATCTATCTGGCTATATGTGAGTAGTTTGTATGTCTGGCTCTATGTGGGTACTGGGGAATTGAACCCAAAGTATCAGAGTCTTTAGCTGCTGAAACATCTTTACAGTCTGAGTTTTGATAACTATTTATATAACTATATATAACTATAATGTATCTCTGAAGATATATACCACATTATTTTGGACACCAATTTTTAGTTCTGTTGAATATATGCTCAGGATGAGAGTTGTTGGATCATGTGGTAGTACATATTTAAGTATGTAACAAACTACAAGATATTTCAGTGATTGTATAACTTTGCACTGTCATTATAAGTATGAAAATATTATATGTAATATTTACTAATTTTGGTCTTTAATTTTAGGCATCAGTGAGTATATATGGTGGACTTTTTATTTCTGTGATAACTAATGATGTTACACCTAAATTTAATTTATCAATTAAAATTTATTTATTTATTTAAGAGAGAGAAATAGAAGGAGAGAGAAAGAGATAGAAAGAGAAAATTGGATATGACAGGGGCCTACAGCCACTGCCAAAAATCTCCAGACACGTATGCCATTCTGTGTTACTGGCTTACGTGGATCCTGGAGAATTGAGCCTGGGGCCCTTGGCTTTGCAGGCAAGCTGATAACAATCCATGATGTAAAGTGACAAATTGCAATGTCCAACTTTAAAAGTGCCCATAGTTTTTATCCTAATGATGTTCAAACATCCTGGTAATCCACAGTCTTTCAACTGAGCCATAATATAAAAAAAAAAAAAAGCCAAATCCATAATGGCACAGAATAAACATTCACACTGCAAAAGATGAAACTTGGTATAGCAAAGAAATATTCAACCAATAGAAGATTTAATACAACCATAGCAAACATCAAATTCTGTAGCTCCAATTCCAACAACTCTAGTCAGTGACAAATCTCCAAATCTGATCATTCAAAGCAACAGCAAAGTCTCTGTTTCCAATTCTGCCCCACCAGTTAGGCTACTCACATTCCGAGAAAACTTTATCCAGGGCCAGTAGCTCTCCTTAGCAGCCATCTAGTGGTCCCAGCTGGGTCTCCACTGCAACCTGTGGTCCACTCTCATGGCTCTATCAGGTCTTCATGCTGGAAATCCTTAGCATATCTGCTTCACACTGCCCATGGCCATTTCCAAACCACAAGATCATTGCAAATTCAATGACCCTCTCTTTTCTACATTTCTTGTACTCCATAATACAAGGTAGGGTGCAAATTTGTTAACAAGGCGTATAAAGCAGACTTTGAAGATAGGACACTCCTGAAGCACTCAGGTTACTTCAAGAATCTACATTCTTTCTGTGGTCCCAATGCAGGTCAGCTGACCCAATTTCAAATGTTGTAATCTGTTATACAATTACAGCTGAGTAGGTAGCAGTTTCAGCCCAAATATTTCATTTTTCTGTGTCATATCCCTCTGTTCATATCAGTCCATTTAAACAAAATGCAACCTTATACAATTTTCAGGACACATGCATAACACTAACACAAACTTCTTCTATCCCAGTCCAAGCAAAACTCTTTCTCATCCTCTTTAGCCAAACCACACAGTACATAATTCTTACTACAGTCAACTCTGACCAGACTAGTCAATCCAGCTGTACTTACAGCACTGCAAGGCATCTCTTAGGCCAAGGTTTCAAATCCTTCTACATTCCTCTTGAAAAGCAGTTCCAAAATGCCAAAAGCCACATAGTCATGGCTATAGCCACAAAAACTTCACTCTTGGTACCAACTTTACTGTTATAGTCAAGTTTGCATTGCTGAGACAAATTACCCAAGCAAGAGAAGTTTAGGGAGAGGGTATTTTTGAGAGGCTTGTGGGGAAACTCCATAATGGCAGGGCAAACTGATGGCATGAGCCAGGTGGACATCACTTTCTAGCCAATCAAGTGGATTGGCAAACAGGAGACTGTGCCAAACACTGGCAAGGAAAAATTGGCTATAATAGCCATAGGCCCACCCCCAATAATACACTGCCTCCAGGAGGCATTAATTTCCAAATCTCCATCAGCTGGGGCCTAACATTCAGAACACCTAGGTTTACGGGGTATACCTGAATCAAACAACATCCTATATATTTCATTAAATTTGTTCCCTAAATATCAATTTTTATTTTTTAATGTAGACAACTAAATTTTTTTCAGATATACAGAAAAAAATATAGCAACTTCAGGAAACAGTTGGAACCAGAGGCCATCTGTTAAGTGTAACAAGCCAGAACCATGTGTGGTAGTTAACCCAAACATTAACAATCTGGAAGCAGAAGGGCCAGGATTTCATTGCTACAAAGAGTGTTTGGGACTTTTACATAAATCCTTAGGTTTGGTTTAACCTTGAGATCACTTCTTCCTCTCCCTGATCCATCTTCCTGCAAATTTCAGTATTTCATTACACTTTATTGCTGAATAAATTCCATTGTGGGGCTGGAGGAACAACTTAGTAATTAAGGCACTCGCCTGTGAAGCAAAAGGTCCCAGGCTCTATTCCCCAGTACCCACGTGAGCCAGATGTACAAAGTGGTGAAGGCATCTGGAGTTCACTGTCCAGTTCCATAACCATTTTTTTATTTTACCTTGTATAGCACATGTTATACTCTACCTCACAGGGACCATGTCTCAGGTTAGCAGAATCATCTCTCATTTCATTTTTCCACTTTTCCTAATAGTCTTGGCAGTGTTTCTCAAACATAGTACATATGAACTTTCAAATCACCTGAGATCTTCGTAAAATGTAACTTTACATCAAATAGATCTAGATTGAGGCCTGAGAGTCTACATTTCTAAAAATCTTTCTAGTTCATCACTTAAAGGTGCTTCCTACCAAAGTCTGCCATCTGTGGTTCAATTCACCTGTACCCACATAAAGCCAGATGCACAAAGTGGTGAATGCATCTGGAGTTCACTTATGAAGGCACTAAGACCCTGGCATGCTCATAATCACTCTCTCAATCTCTCACTCTCACACTCTCATTCTCTCCTTGAAAATTAATAAATTAAATTTTAAAATCTTCTTGGGCTAGAGAGATTGCTTAGTGATTAAGACATTTGCCTATGAAGCCTAAGGACCAAGTTTCGACTCCTCAGAACTCACACAAGCCAGATACACAAGGTGCATGCACACAAAGTCACACATTCACACAAGATTGCACACATGTCTGGAGTTCGATCGCAGCAGCTAGAGACCCTGGCACACCAATTCTCTCTCTCTCTCTCTCTCTCTCTCTCTCTCTCTCTCTCTCTCTCTCTCTGTCATATATGTTTTGCTGACCTTTCCTCCACAAAACCTTGAGTAGTGTGATGTAGATGCCATATTTAGAGCTGAGCACACACCAGTCACTTAATCTTGGTGATTTTGCTAGTAATATATCAGTATTAATCTCTGCCCTTTGCATAAAGAAACTTCTGTGCTCAAGGTTGCAAGTAGTTCCAATCTACGGGAACAAAAATAGCTATTTGAAAGGCAATTTAACGATGTTTGATTAGGATAATCACAGGATTGGCTTTCCCCCTAAAACCTAGGTATACACTTTTGGCCATTACAGTACAAGATATAATTTCTCCCTTGTGGAGCAGACTTCAAATTCAATTGGAACCCAGTTGGTTGCTTCTATAGTAGTGGATTCATCTTGCCTTGCAGGTTGGTTGTGAAGTACACAAGATAGGATTATTGATGAGTTTTTTGTCCCAATGGCTTAAAATAGCACCTTCTGTTATGCAAAAAAAACCTAACCAATATGGATGAAACTTCCAGCTCAGTTTCAGCCTGGCTTCTTTATGTACTGTAACTGATGTGTGGTACCTTAGGCAATAGGAACCATCTAGTTTGAGTGGGTAACCAAAAGCAATGAGTATAGCTAATTGTGTTTTAGGAACTCCTGTTCCCTTCCAGATCAACAATGGTATGACATCTTCAGTTCCCACCAACCTTAGAGCTAAGGATGTAATCAGATAACATCTGAAGGCTATGATAAAAAATTCCTTCACTTTGCTATAACCCAACCTGATTGTCAGCCAACGTATTTTTAAAAGTGCTTCTGAATTATGTCTTTCTTTTGTTCTGTAACTAAAAAGCCTTCATCCCTCTAGGGTCTATGATCTTTCATGCCATAGGCTTTTGACTTTGTTCTCAGTACTCAGTACCAGATTTTGATGCTCAGAATTTAAGAAACCATGGAGATTTTTTTTAATTGTTACCTTTTATTATTTTACAATATATTTCAAAAAATGCCATTATAGTTGCCTTGACCGCCTTACAAGACTGGGAATAAAAGACCACTTAGAACACACAAACATCAAGCTGAAACACCTACTTGTACTGAACCATAATACCAAAGGGTTAGTTTTTTAAATAAGCAGATGTGTGATAATGCGAAGTAGAACTAAAGCTTGTTAAAACAAAAAGTAAACTTTGCTTTAATGGCTATAGAAAAGAGGTGGCTTTGTTTTTGTTTTCCATCACATCTTGTTCTGACAACAAGTAGTTGTATGCATTTAAAGCAGCATGTGCCCTGAAAACTTGTATCTCCTGTTTGTGCGTTATCACTTGAACCAGAGACCAGACACAGGAAAAAATAATTGTTCTCAATATCCTCAGCACTTTTCCCTCCACAGAGTCGGAATGTTAATGAACAGAGGTCAAAACTCATTAGTGATGGTATTTTACAATTATTTTTCTCCAGTAACACTGGATGCTTTAACATTTCTCTAAAAGAGAAGCAATAAAAATGAAAGGAAATCCTCCAAGCTCTAATTTTCACTTCACATTCTCCAAGTAGTAAAATAGCAGCTCTACATGGTGACGATAATGGAGATTTTAATTAATGCGAACAAAGGGTGCTGGCCTGCAGGATTCAGAGCAAAGAAAATGGGAAGGGAGATCTGTGCCACATATGAAGAGAAACAGGCTTTTTAATGTTTTCTGGGGGAAAAAAAGGGTGGGAAAGTCTTGTGCTGTGTTGTGGTTGCCCAGTCCATGCTATATAGGTAGTCCAGATACTGTATGCAGTGTCCAGACACTATATGAAGAATCAGTTTTACATAAGATGGAAAAATCATGCTGGAGCCATTCTGTTCTAAATCTTTCATGGTAGAATTTAAGCTTCGATTTGGCAGTTCAGAAACTGACAGACAAGAATTTCCTCCCACTGAGCAGGCCTCACATCCAAACAAAGCAGTTAATTGTCCCCAAAACTTAAGTGCCACAAATACAGGAATTTTGAAGGAGCCTTTCTCAGGCTGGGTGGGGAGGCAATAACTCAGGAACTAGGGTCCTAGAAAACTCAACAGTTACACAAACTCTCAGTGAGTCAGTAGCTTCCAGATTTTATGAATTCAAAGAACTAAAATTGATGAGAGGGTAAAGTTTAGAGGTTTTCATATATTATAGGTAGAATTTAAAAGAAGGAAAGAAGACAGCGCTCATGCACAAAAAGGCATGAGTAGGGATTCTGGAAATGGGGAAGCTCACCTAGAGAACTAGAATGGAATTTTTTTGTAGATTCTAAATAGGGCCTAAGTTTATGAGCCCCAACAAGTCTCAACAAATCTCAGGAACATCAATCTTCCAGAAAGTGGGTAGCCTTCTTTGAAGGGAGTAATTTTATCTTTTAGGGAGCAACTCCTTTCTAGAGAGGGACTCAGTTTGATTTCAAGGACAAACATATCTAGGGAGGATACTCCTTACTGCAAGGACAGGCTCAAAGTCATTGTATTCCTTACTTTCACTTTCACGGCCTGGTCATTCCCTAAACTGCCTCTCCACTATTGTATCTGTGGATTTCTCTTGCTTGGCTGAGTGATTTCCTAGCTTGCAAAATATACTGCTTGTTTATGCAGTTGATTTTTCTCTCCAACAGCTCATGTTGAACTTTCCAGCAGTGTGACAGCTTCTATATTGGTTCCACTTTCATTTCTCAATCCTGTGACCACAGCATGTGGTGTCTTCTGCATAGTTTTATCATCTAGTTCTGGTTGATAACCAAACACTCTCCTGATGTCATTAAATGTATTGGGGTGCCTCTTAGCCTCTTTGACAAACAGTGCACTTTGGGAGATAGGGGTGATACATCTTCAGCATTGGGACATACCTGCAACAACCTATTGCTTTAAGGTAAAACTTTCTCCACCCAGCTAGGGTACTTCCACCCAAACTATCTCTCTATTAAAAAAAAAAAAATGGAAAAGTGTGGGGGTGCGGAGGGAGGGAATTACCATGGGATATATTTTATAATAATGGAAAATGTTAATATAAATTAAAAAAATAAAAATAAAAATAATAAAAAAAAGAATTTGAACTTGACAAAAAAGAGCTCTTAATTAGCTAGCAAACAAAGCCATACTACATACTCCTACCATTTTTCTTTTTCTATATTTTTTACTCCTTTTCTCCCTCCCTCCCTTTCCTTGTCACCTCTTTTTCTAAGGTTTAGGAGTGACCAATACGATGCAAACCACTCTGAGGCAAAGATGAAAGCTTTTATTTGGGAAAACCACAAACTGCCAGGGCTAACTGCACAGCCAACCTGAGTTTTCAGACAACGGGCTTTATAGGGCTTTTTCAGTTGTGGGAAGGTGATGAAGGAAAAAGAACTCATTTGTTAAGTTCAATAGAAAAGTTCCATGAGATCATTATATTAACCATTTAAATTAGCTAGGGTATGACACGAGAACAGTGACCATGTAGCTTATGAGATAAAGGGACAAAAAAATCATGACCTGGGGCATTGTTAGGCAAGGAGGGTATAAGAACTTAAGGAATGTGGATAATCAACTTCCTTGTGCCTCTGTCACCATTCTGCTGTCCTTGGTCCATCTTGGGAGCCTATGCTGACCTAACACTTTCCACTACATATTTGTTGCAGTCAGGTCCTCATTACTGGTAGAAATCACTCAATCAAGAGCAGCTTCTGGAAAAAAGGTTTATTTTGGCTATAAAGGCTCAAGAGAAAGCTCAACAATGGCAGGGGAAAATGATGGCATGAGCAGAGGGTGAACATCACCCCCTGGCCTACATAAAGTGGGAAATTGCAAAAGAAAAGCGTTCCAAACACTAGCATGGGGAAACTGGCTATAACACCAATAAGCCCACCCATAACAAAACACTGCCTCCAGGAGGCATTAATTTCCAATTGCCATCAGCTAGGGAACATAACATCCAGAACATCTAAGTTTATGGGGTCACCTGAATCAAACCACCATGATATTTTATCCATCTGCTTATCTGTTTACCTTTCTCTTTTCCCATAAACTCTTCCCAATTCTCCTCTGTGTAACACTCATTCTAACTTCCTGATGATTACTACTGATACTTACTACAATTTATAATCTATTCTAAGATATAATCCAAATATGAGACAAATCACACAGTAATTCTCTTTCTGAACCTTAATTACTTGACTTAGTCTAATTTTTCCAGATCTTTACATTTGTACAGTGGAATAGATATGTTTCTCTTTTAAAAGACCAAATCTGAGAATTATGCGTATAGATAAAGACAGAGAAGAATTTCATTATAAACAGATAGAAAATATTTTCAGCAAAATTACAAAAGAAAAATTCTAAAACTTAGGGAAACATGTATCAATTGAGACAACTGGAGCAATTTAGAAATCCAAACAGAAAACTCTAGGAAAAAACCCTCCCCTTCTCATTTTATAATTAAACCACTAGGTACACAGGACAAGGAAAGTATATTGAAGTGGCACAAGAGAAGTTACATATAGCTGATTGGAGAGACATACATAGTCCTCAAAATAAGATAGGCTTCTGTCAAAGTACGTGATTACTTATCTGAGGTAAATGTAATACCCTATTGCTAAACACACTGCATGCTGCTGACACAGAACATCAAGAGATCCAGCTGAAATCTGGAAGGAAGCCAGTTCCCAGATGATCTGCTACATGAGCTGTTGGGGGAAAATGACAATTGTGTGTGCTAACAGGGGAAACTGCTACACAAAAGCATCCAGCCTGACAAGATGGACACAGGTGTGTAATAGTGGCACCCATACTAAGATCTGCTCAGTGGAAATGAACTGATATCTGATACTGGGAAGTGAGTCAGAATCCTATGGAGACCAAGATCATAGACTCCAATAAGAAGCTAGTCTTTGGCCAAAAGAGAGGCTAAAACTATCAAAATCTCTTAATTAATGTTTTTCACATTTAATATGTTGACTCATTCTCCACTGCAAAAATCTGCTTTTCTTTTAAAGAAGGCAGCAAGAACCAAGGAGATAAACCACCCCTCCCACATCAGGCAAGGCCCAGGTGAAACCTCAGAAGAATTGGAGAGATGAGCAAAAGTGATAATTCCATGGTGGACCTGACAACCAGCATCAGCACAATGGAGATAGACATTGAGTATACTCAAAATGTACAAAAGCAGAAATCCAGAAGCTGCTGAGGGGACAATACTAAAATGGACTTAAAACATACCCACCATGGCTCAATGAATTTTGTGGAAGAAAGGACAGAAAGTCAGAGCCATAGAGTAAAACGAAATGTCTGGATGCATCCCTTCTCCCCATTAAAAATGACTGACTGATGCTGTCACATCTCATAACCCACAATCCCAGGGGTACTACCAGAAATCCCACTGTGAAGGGCCCACAGCCGAATGGGAACAGAAAGAAAGGAAATTATGGTACTAATGCATGATTTTTCCATACAAAGTTTCTACTTAACCCAGAGAGAGAGAGAGAGAGAGCAGTTACATATAAAGGCAGGCCCCCAAACATTTTCTATTTATTTATTTTTATTAACAATTTCCATGTTTATAAAAAAAATCCCACGGTAATACCCAGGCTCCAGCCCCCCATTCCCCTTTGAAATTCCATTCTCCATCATATTACCTCCCCATCTCAATCATGTTACTTACATATATACAATACCAACCTATTAAGTACCCTCCTACCTTTCTTTCACTTACCTTTATATCTCCTTTTTAAGTTACTTGCCTCTGCTACTCTTTTCCTTCTCATACAGAAGCTCAATCATCTGTAGCTAGGATCCACATATGAGGGAGAATATGCAGTGCTTGGATTTCTGGACCTGTGTTACCTCACTTGGTATAATCCTTTCCAGGTCCATCATTTTTCCGCAAATTTCATAACTTCATTTTTCTTTACCGCTGAGTAGAACTCCATTGTATAAATGTGCCACATCTTCATTATCCACTCATCAGTTGAGGGACATCTAGGCTGGTTCCATTTCCCAGCTATTATAAATTGAGCAGCAATAACCATGGTTGAGCAAGTACTTCTAAGGAAATGAGATGAGTCCTTTGGATATATGCCTAGGAGTGCTATAGCTGGGTCATATGGTAGATCAATCTTTAGCTGTTTTAGGAACCTCCACACTGATTTCCACAATTCCTGGACCAGATTGCATTCCCACCAGCAGTGTAGAAGGGTTCCTCTTTTCCACATCCCCGCCAACATTTATGTTCATTTGTTTTCATGATGGTGGCCAATCTGACAGGAGTGAGATGGAATCTCAATGTAGTTTTAATCTGCATTTCCCTAATTGTGACATAGAACATTTTTTAGATGCTTATATGACATTCGTATTTCTTTCAGATATATAGCTGACAAAGATATTTTCCCATTCTGTAGGCTGCCTCTTTGCTTTTTTTCTCTGTGTCCTTTGCAGTGCAAAATCTTTGTAATTTCATGATGTCCCAGTGATTAACATGTGGTTTTATTGCCTAAGCAATTGGGGTTGTATTCAGAAAGTCTTTGCTAAGACCAATATGTTGAAGGCATTCCCCTACTTTTCCTCTATCAGTTTCAGAGTTTCTGGTCTGATGTCTGGTCTTTAATCCCTTTGCACTGAATTCTTGTGCATGGCAAGGGAGAAGAATATTTTCATCCTTCTGCAGTTTTATCAACACCATTTGCTGAAGAGGCTGTCTTTTCTTCAATGAGTATTTTTGGCATTTTTATTGAATAGCAGGTGGATATGTATGTAACTGCGCATACAACTGGGTCCTCTATTCTGTTCCACTGATCTACATGGCTGTTTCTGTGCCAGGACCATGCTGTTTTTGTTACTATGGCTCTGTAGTATAGGTTAAAATCAGGTATCGTGTTACAACCAGCTTTATTTTTGTTGCTCCATATTATTTTAGATATTCGAGGGGTTTTTTTTTGTGATGCTGAATGTAATTTTTGGATTTTTTTTTTCTATTTCCAAGAAGAATGCCTTTGGAATTTTGATAGGGACTGCATTAAATGTGTAGATTGCTTTTGGTAAATTGTCATTTTCACAATATTTATTCTTCCAATCCAGGAACAAAGGATGTTTCTCCACTTTCTTGTGTCAGTGTTTCAAAGTTCTCATTGTAGAGATTCTTTACTTCCTTGAGCAGGTTTATTCCAAGGTACTTTATTTCTTTTGATGCAATAGTGAATGGGAGTGATCCTCTGATTTCATCCTCTGTGTGTTTGTTGTTAGCATATCTGAAGACTACTGATTTCTGTGTATTTATTTGGTATTCTGCTATATGGCTGTAGGTTTTGATCTGCTTTAGAGTGTAGAGTTTGCTAGTAGAGTTTTTAGGGTCCTTTATGTATAGAATCCCATCATCTGCAAATAATAACTTGATCTCTTTCTTTCCGATTTGTATTCCTTTTATGTGTGTCTCTTGCCTTATTGCTATGGCTAAGACTTCCAAAATTATGTTAAATAAAAGTGGGGACAGGGGACTCCCTTGTCTTGTTCCTGATTTGAGTGGAAAAGCTTCTAGTTTTTCCCTATTTAGTTATTATGTTGGCTGTAGGCTTGTCATAAATAGCTTTTATTATATTTAGATATGTTCCCTGTCTCTGTAGGAGTTTTATCATGAAAGGATGTTGGATTTTGTCAAATACTTTCTCTATGTCCAATGAGATGATCATGTGATTTTTTTTTGTCCTTCAACCCATTTACATAATGTATTACATTTATAGATTTGCATATATTTGACCATCACTGCATCTCTTGGATAAAGCCTACTTGGTCAGGGTTAATGATCTTTCTGACATATTCTTGTATTCTGTTTGTCAATATTTTGTTGAGAATTTTGGCATCTATGTTCAGGAGGGAACTTGGTCTGTAATTTTCTTTTTCTGTTCTTTCTTTGCCTGGTTTTGGTATCAGGGTGATGCTGGCCTCACAGAAACAGTTTGGTAGAATTCCTTCTTTTTCTATTTCCTAGAAAAGATTGATAAGCAATGGTGTTACCTCTTCCTTCAAGGTCTGGTAAAATTCAGCAGTGAATCCATCTGGGTCTGGGCTTTTTTTTATTTGGGAGATTATTGATAGCTCTTTGGATTTCCATGTTTGTTATACGTCTATTTAATTGATTAAACTTATTTTGATTTAGTTTAGGTAGGCCATGTAAATCAAGGAAATCATCCATTTCTTTCAGATTTTCATACTTTGTGGAGTATATGCTTTTATAGTATGTCCCTATGATTTTTTGAATTTCTCTGGATGTGATGTTACCTTGTTCATCTCTGATTTTATTAATTTGTGTCTCTTCTCTCTTTCTTTTGGTCAGATTTGCTAAGGGTTTATAAATCTTGTTTATCCTTTCAAAGAACCAACTCTGTGTCATTAATTCTTAGTTTTTATTTCATTAATTTCTGCCCTAATCTTTATTATTTCCTTCCGTCTACGGATTTTTGGTTTGCATTGTTTTTCTTTCTCCAAGGATTTATGGTGAATCATTAGGTCCTTTACTTGCGACCTTTCTAATTTCTTAATATAGGCACTTTAGATGATAAATTTATCTCTTAGAACTGCCTTCATTGTGTCCCAGACATTTTGATATGTTGATATGTTCTCATTATCAGTTGACGCTATAAATTTTTTGATTTTCTTCTTGATTTCTTCGTTGACCCATTCATCATTTAGTTGTGTGTTTTTTATTTTCCATGATTTTGTGTATGATCTATACCTTTCTTGCTACTGATTTGTAGTTTAATTCCATTGTGGTCAGATAATATATATAATATATATAATCATTTCCCCATCCATTTTTATGCAAATTTCATAACTTAGTCAATATAAAGTGCCCTTAGTCAATATAAAGTGAATTTCCTTATCTTTCCTGACTAACATTGGTCTGAAGTCTATCTTGTCAGATATCAGGATAGCAACCGCTGCTTGTTTTCTAGGCCCATTTGCTTGAAACACCATTTTCCAACCTTTCACTCTAAGATAATGTGTATCCTTTGTAGAAAGGGGTGGTTCAACATATGGAAATCTGTCAATGTAATACACCACATATACAAGGTTAAACATAAAAAACACATGATCATCTCAATAGATGCAGAAAAGGCCTTTGACAAGATACAACATCACTTCATGATCAAAACACTGGAGAGAATTGGCAAGGTTGGTTCATATCTTAACATAATAAAGTCAATATGCAAAGCTCCAAAGGCCCAAATAATACTTAATAGAGAGAGACTGGAGGAATTCCCATTAAGATCAGGAACAAGACATGGTTGTCCTCTCTCACCGCTGCTTTTCAATATAGTACTGGAAGTCCTAGCTCAAGCAATAAGACAGGAGAAGGAAATAAAAGAGATACAATTTGGAAATTAAGAAGTTAAGTTAGCTGTATTCGCTGATGACATGACTGTATATGAAAGAGACCCAAGAGACTCCAATCCAAAACTCCTGAAGATGATTAACTCCTATAGCAAAGTAGCAGGATACAAAATCAGTAGCATCTTTGTATGCAAATGACAAAGATACAGAGCAAGAAATAAGGGACATAGTCCCATTTTTCAATAGCAACAACAACAAAAAATACCTTGGAATAAAGTTAACCAAGGAAGTGAAAGATCTATACAATAAAAACATAAAAACACTCAAAACAGAAATTGAGGAGGACTTGAGAAAATGGAAAGACCTCCCATGCTCCTGGATAGGCAGAATTAACATTGTGAAGATCATAATCCTACCAAAGGCAATATAAAGATATTTAACGCAATTCCAATTAAAATACCTACAGTGTTCTTCACAGAGATAGAAAAAATGATTGCAAATTTCATATGGAAAGGCAGAAGGCCTCGCATATCCAAACATGTCCTCAGAAAAAGAAACACCTCTGGAGGCAACACCATAATTGACTGTGCTGACCTGTGGCATGAGAGTCGAAACAGATTCTGAAGGAGGGAGTGGGAATGAACCTGAGACATGAACAGAAGGAATGGAACCAAGACATGTTCTGACCAAGGCTCAAGTTTATTCAGGCAAACAGAAGCTTATATACAGAAAATAAAACTTTCTCAAAACAATGCCTTCATGCCTGAAGTTTGCTATACCAAGACTGTTAATGCCTCTGTGTCTAAAATATGCTTTACCAAGGCCTTACAGTAAGGCCTCTGTGCCAGGAGATCCAAGATCAGCTGCAGTTCCCACAGTCAAAGAGCAGCTACAGCTCCTGACATCTTCCCCTTCTTTATTTATTAAAAGAAGTGACTGTGCCTGTCCTAGGTTGTCAGAGGCAGAAGAACAACCTTACCCATCAAAACAAATGTATTATCTTACAATATGTGCCCTGTCTTAGGTTGGATGCCTCGTCCCCTGATCTTACCTGTTTCTGGCTGCCACCAGACAAAATTCAGGGAGAATTAGGATAAAGTCTGAGGGAGCCAAGGACGTGTTCTATTGTGCATACCTCGGAACTCTACATGAACATTCACAATAGACTTCATTAGACACTTGAAGAAAATAGGCAATAAGTACAAGAGAAGCAGAAGGCAAACTCCTAGAGCTGTAAAGCTGCCTATCCAGGAACTTAACTTCTTCTTTCCAAATTGTACCCCTTTTATTTCCGTCTCCTGTCTTATTGCTTGAGGTAGGATTTCCAGCACTATATTGAAAAGCAGAGGTGAGAGAGGACATCCCTGTCTTGTTCCTGACCTCAATGGGAATTCCTCCAGTCTCTCTTCATTAAGTATTATTTGGGCCTTTGGAGCTTTGTATATTGCCTTTATTATGTTAAGATGTGGACCAACCTTGCCAATTCTCTCCAGTGTTTTGATCATGAAGTGATGTTGTATCTTGTGAAAGACCTTTTCTGCAACTATTGAAATGATCATGTGGTTTTTATGTTTAAGCTTGTTTATGTGGTGCATTACATTGACAGATTTTCATATTTTGAACCACTCTTGTGTTCCTGGGATAAACCCCATATGGTCAAGGTGGATAATGCTTTTGATGTGTTGTTGGATTCAGTTTGCGAGTATTTTGTTGAGGGTCTTTGCATCTATGTTCATTAGGGAAATAGGCCGGTAGTTTTCTTTTCTTGTGGCATCTCTGCCTGGTTTTGTGATTAGGGTGATACTAGTGTCACAGAAGGAGTTGAGTAGCTTTCCCTGTTCTATTGCATGGCACAGTTTTAGAAAGATTGGTTTGAGTTCTTCCATGAAGGTTTGATAAAATTCGGCTGGGAAGCCATCTGGTCCTGGACTCTTGTTTTTTGGAAGGATTTTTATTATTTTTTCAATCTCCATGAGTGTGATGGGTTCATTGAGGTGATTAATCTGCTCTGAGTTTAGCTTTGGTAGATGATATGCATCCAGGAATTTACCCATCTCCTCCACACTATCCAGTTTTGCGCAGTAGAGGTTTTTGAAATAAGTCCTGATGATTTTCCCAACCACACTTATGTCTGTTGTGATCTCTCCTTTTTCATTTTGACTTTTGTTAAGTTGGAGTCTCTATTTTTTTCCTTGATCAAATTGGCCAGAGGTTTGTCAATCTTGTTCATTTTATCAACGAACCAGCTCTTTGTTCTGTCAATTGCCTTAATTGTTTCATTGGTTTCCAATTCATTAATTTCTGCTCTGATTTGAATTATTTATTTCCTTCTGGAGCTCTTTGGGTTGGATTTTTCTTGTTTCTCCAATGCCTTTAGGTGGATGGTTAGGCTATTGATTTGGGATCTTTCTGTCTTTTTTTTTTTTAATTTGATTTATTAGTTTTCTTTTCATCAAATACAGGCAGTTTGGTAACATTGTTTAGGCTCATCTATCATCTACCCCCTCCCATTAGACCCTCCTTGTTGATGTAAATGGGTCGTGCATTGTGGAGTTAGTCCCCAGTTATTGGTATGCTAACTGTTTCTGCAAATCATGACCCAACATGTGACTCTGACATTCTTTCCACCCCCTCTACCACAAAATTTCCCTGAGCCATGTTGGGTTCATTTTTGGTCTGCTTCAGTGCTGAGGTGTTGGGGGGTCTCTTTAGGTTCTGATTTGGTAGGAGTTGATTTTTCTCTGAGTTGATCTCCTTCCCCTTTGTGCTGGTATCCGTTTCACAGGAAAACATCACCCTTGCTTATTTCGCCAGTTGTCCTTAGTTTCAGTTGGGCCCCTTTTGAGTTATGTTCGGGCAGCTATCTCCATAGGATCTGCATCTATCGAAAATAGAGAAGCAGATTCCCCAACGGAGAGTAAGTTAGCACCCAGAAAATTGAAATAACACTTTTTTGATAGACAGATGGATAGGTGTACGCCCTTGTACCACATGATTGATGATAGCTTGATATTGTAGAGTGGGCTTGTGTTTGGGTGTGGTTCTGACTTGGAGAGCTATAGGTCTAGTACCACTGACTGGATCAGTTACTCAAATCAAGAGTACTTGGTTCCTCACCATAGTTGTGTGCCACTATTTCACTTGTGTGGGCATCATGTCAGGTTATTTGTTGCTAATTAGATTACACAATGAGTTGCTTGGACAGATATTGGTCGTTTCCCCCAGTCACATATTAGCGCCTTCTGGCACTAGACGCGCTGACTGTCTGGGCACTGACTGGTTCCTGGCTTCCAGCCATGCCGTTCGATTTTACGTATCAGCTGCATATGGAGTGTTCAGCAATAGGGTCTTACCACTGGCCTTTGGTGGGTCATCAAGTACTCTGACAGAAGTCTGTCATTGTTTTGGGAAACCTTGTAGGATTCTCTGGTCAAAAGCTCATTGTGGATGGTAGCCCCAGCTGGAAGTGGGGGATACAGGTCAGTTCCCACTAATAAATTACGGAAAAACATAACTAATATACAAGAGTTAGAGAGGAGAGAGACAGACGGGAGAGGGGGAGAGGGAGAGAGGGAAGTTGTAGAAGATTTAGGTTAGTCTTGATCCTACCCTCTCCAGAGTCTCATGGTTCAGGCGTTTCCTGTAAAGGTCTAGTGACTGTTCAGCCATTTGGTCTGATTTTAAGAAGTAGAATTTTATGGTACCAATGCCGTTTGGGTCCAGATTACTGTTTTCCACCCTTCCATCCCCTCCCTGCCCTCCCTTTCATCCTATTGTGTATTTCATGAGCTACTTGCTGAGTATGTAAGGTGTCTTTGGTAGATTCACGTTAGGTGTAGAACATGAATGAGACTATGTGTCGCTTCATTTTTTGTGATTGGGTAAGTTCACTGCGAATGATCTGTTCCAGGTTCAACCATTTTTCCTCAAATTTCTTTCTGTCGTTTTTTTCTTACTGCTGTATAGAATTCCATTGTGTAGATATACCTCATCATTGTTATCCATTCTTCTAATGATGGAAATCTGGGTTGAATCCAGCTTTTAGCTATTTCAAGTGAATTGAGCCGCTACAAACATGGTTGAGCAAATCTCTCTGGCCTTTGGTTTGAAGGTTTTAGGGTAGATACCCAGTAAGGGTATAACTGGGTCTGTTGGTATTTCTATAGTCAGCTTTTTTAGGAGTCTCCATATTGCTTTCCAGAGTGGTTGTACCGTCCTGCATTCCCACCAACAGTGAATGAGTGTCCTTGCTTCTCCACATCCTCGCCAGCATTTATTTTCATTTGACTTTTTGATGTTGGCTATCCTTATTGGGGTAAGGTGGAATCTCATGGTTGTTTTAATTTGCATATTTCTGATGATTAGGGATGATGAACATTTTATTAACTGTGTGTTTGCCATTTGTATTTCTGCCTCTGTGAATTGCCTGTTCAACTCTGCACCCCATTTTGTAAGTGGGTTATTTGTCTTCTTATTGTTTAGCCTTTTGAGTTCTTTGTATATTCTAGAAATAAGGCCTCTATCAGTTGGATAACCTGCAAATAGTTTCTCCCACTCTGTGGGTATTGTATTGGCTTTGCTTATTATATGCATGTCTGTAAAGAAACTCTTCAGTTTCATATGATCCCATTGGTGGAATGACTGTTTAAGAACTAGAGCCACTGGGGTTTTGTTCAGGAAGTCTCTTTCCATTCCTATATCATGGAAAGTACTTCTTAAATTGTCTTCCAGTAGTATTTGAGTTTCTGGCCTTATGTTGAGGTCTTTGATCCATTTGGATTTGAGTGTAGTCCATGGTGACATGTGTGGATCAAGTTTTAGTTTCCTGCATTTGGTTATCCTGTTTGTCCAGCACCATTTGTTGAAGATGCTATCTTTTTTCCAGACTATATTGTTTGGGCCTTTGTCGAATATCAATACCTGTGGTTGCTGGACCCAATATCCGGGTCCTCAAGTCTATTCCATTGGTCTATAATCCTGTTTTTATGCCAGTTTAATGCTTTTTTTATTACTATGGCTTTGTAGTATAGCTTTAGATCAGGTATGATGATGCCACCAGAGGTATTTCTTTTGCTGAAGATATGTTTGGATATGCGAGGCCTTCTGCCTTTCCATATGAAAGTTGAGAACATTATTTTCTATCTCTGTGAAGAACAATGTAGGGATTTTATTTGGAATTGCGTTAAATCTATATATTGCCTTCGGTAGGATTGCCATCTTCACAATGTTAACTCTGCCTATCCAGGAGCAGGGGAGGTCTTTCCATCTTCTCATGTCCTCCTCAATTTCTTTTTCAGAGTTTTTATATTTTCATTGTATAGATCTTTTACTGCCTTGGTTAACGTTATTCCAAGGTATTCTATTTCTTTTCTTGATATTGGCAATGGGACTATGTCCTTTATTTCTTTCTCTGTGTCTTTGTCAGTTGCATACAGAAATGCTACCGATTTTTGTGCATTGAATTTGTATCCTCCTATTTTGCTCTAGGAGTTAATCACCTTCAGAAGTCTTTGGATGCAGTGTCTCGGATCTTTTACATATAAAATCATGTCATCAGCGAATGGAGCTAACTTATCTTCTTCCTTTCCAAATTGTATCGCTTTTATTTCCTTCTCCTGTCTTTTTGTTTGGGCTAGGACTTCCAGAACTATATTGAAAAGCAGAAGTGAGAGAGGACATTCCTGTCTTGTTCCTGATCTCAATGGGAATTCCTCCATTCTCTCTCCATTAAGTATTATTTGGGCCTTTGGAGCTTTCTATATTGCCTTTATTATGTTCAGAGGTGGACCACCCATGCTGATTCTCTACAATGTTTTGATCATGAAGTGAAGTATTTTGTCAAAGGCCTTTTCTGATCATGAAGTGAAGTATTTTGTCAAAGGACTTTTCTGCATCTATCAAAATGATCATGTGGTTTTTATGTTTAAGCTTGTTTATGTGGTGCATTACATTGACAGATTTTCATATTTTGAACCACCCTTGTGTTCCTGGGATAAATCCCACTTGGTCAAGATGGATAAGGTTTTTGATGTGTTGTTAGATTCGGTTTGCGAGTATTTTGTTGAGGGTCTTTGCATCTATGTTCATTAGGGAAATTTGCCGGTAGTTTTCTTTTGTTGTGGCGTCTCTGCCTGGTGTTGGGATTAGTGTGATACTAGCATCATAGAAGGAGTTGGGTAACTTTCCCTGTTCTTCTACTGTGTGGCACAGTTTTAGAAAGATTGTTTCGAATTCTTCCATGAAGGTTTGATAAAATCCAGCTGAGAAGCCATCTGGTACTGGATTCTTTTTTTTTGGAAGGATTTTTATTAATTTTTCAATCTCCAGGAGTGTGATGGGTTCATTGAGGGGATTAATCTGCTCTGAGTTTAGCTTTGGGAGATGATATGCATCCCGGAATTTATCCATCTCCTCCCCATTATCCAGTTTTGCGCAGTAGAGGTTTTTGAAATAAGTCCTGATGATTCCCCCAATTTCACCTATGTCTGTTGTGATCTCTCCTTTTTCATTTTGAATTTTGTTAAGTTGGAGTCTCTCCTTTTTTTGCTTCATCAAATTGGCCAGAGGTTTGTCAATCTTGTTTAATTTTTCAAAGAACCAGCTCTTTGTTTTGCCAATTGCTTTGTTTCCTTGGTTTCCAGTTCATTAATTTCTGCTGTGATTTTAATTATTTCTTTCCTTCTGGAACTCTTTGGGTTGGATTTTTCTTGTTTCTCCAATGCCTTTTGGTGGATGGTTAGGCTATTGATTTGGGACCTTTCTCTCTTTTTTTTTTTTTTAATTTGATTAATTAGTTTTCTTTTCATCAAATACAGGCAGTTTGGTAACATTGTTTTGGCTCATCTATGATCTACACCCTCCCATTAGACCCTAGTTGTTGATGAAAATGGGTCGTGCATTTTGGAGTTAGTGCCCAGTTATTACTATGCTAACTGTTTCTACAAATCATGACCCAACATGTGACTCTGTCATTCTTTCTGCCCCCTTTTCCACAAAATTTCCTGAGCCATGTTGGGTTCATTTTTGGTCTGCTTCAGTGCTGAGGTGTTGGGGGTCACTTAGGCTGTGGCTCTCTGATTTGGTAGGAGTTGATTTTTCTTTGTGTTGTTCTCCTTCCCCTTTGTGCGGGTATCCGGTTCACAGGAAAACATCACCCTTGCTTGTTTCCCCAATTGTCCTTAGATTCAGCTGGGCCCCTTTTGAGGTATGTTGGGGCAGCTCTCTCCATAGGATCTGCATCTATCTGAAAAAGAGAAGCAGTTCTCCAACGGAGAGTAAGTTAGCACCCAGAAAATTGAAATAACACTTCCTTTTTTGATAGACAGATTCATAGGTGTAGGCCCTTTTACCCATGATTGATGATAGAGTGGGCTTCTGTTTGGGTATGGTTCTCACTTGTTTCCCAGCTCCAGCTATGGGTCTAGTACCTCCTAGTGGATCAGTTACCCAAATCAAGAGTAGTTGGTTCCTCACCATGGCTGTGTGCCACTATTGCACTTGTGTGGGGATCACGTCAGGTTATTTGTTGCTAATTAAATTACACAATGAGTTGCTTGGACAGATATTGGTTATTTCCCCTGTAGCCCATGTAGCGCTTTCTTGGACTAGACGTGCTGACTGTCTGGGGACTGACTCGCTCCTGGCTTCCAGCCATGTCATTCCATTTTACGCGTCAGCTGCATATGGAGTGTTCAGCAATAGGGTCTTACCATGGGCCTTTGGTGGGTCATCAAGTACTCTGACAGAACTCTGTCATTGTTTTGGGAAACCTTGTAGGTTTCTCAGATCAAAAGATCATTTCGGATGGTAGTCGCCAGCTGGAAGTGGGGGATACAGATCATTTCCCACTAATAAATTAAGGAAAAACATAACTAATATACAAGTGTTAGAGAGGAGAGAGATAGAGGGGAGAGGGGGAGAGGGAGGGTGGGAAGATGTAGAAGATTTAGGTTAGTCTTGTTCCTACCCTCTCCAGTGTCTCGTGGTTCAGGTGTTTCCTGTAAAGGTCTAGTGATGGTTCATCCATTTGGTCTGACTTTTAGGAAGTAGACTTTTATGGTACCAATGCCGTTTGGGTCCAGATTACTGTTTTCCACCCTTCGATGCCCTCCCCGCCCTCCCTTTCATCCTATTGTGTATTTCATGAGCTGCTTGCTGAGCATGTAAGGTATCTTGGGTAGATTCAGTTTAGGTGTTGTAGATGAATGAGACTATGTGTCGCTTCAATTTCTGTGATTGGGTAAGTGCACTGAGAATGATCTGTTCCAGGTTCAACCATTTTTCCTCATATTTCTTTCTGTCATTTTTCTCTTACTGCTGTATAGAATTCCATTGTGTAGAAATATCACATCTTTGTTATCCATTCTTCTAATTATGGACATCTGGGTTGATTCCAGCTTTTACCTATTTCAAGCGAATTGAGCCGCTACAAACATGGTTGAGCAAATCTCTCTCACCTTTGGTTTGAAGGTTTTAGGGTAGATACCCAGTAAGGGTATAACTGGGTCTGTTGGTATTTCTATAGTCAGCATTTTTAGGAGTCTCCATATTGCTTTCCAGAGTGGTTGTACCGTCCTGCATTCCCACCAACAGTGAATGAGTGTCCCTGCTTCTCCACATCTTCGCCAGCATTTATTTTCATTTGAATTTTTGATGTTGGCTCTCCTTATTGGGGTAAGGTGGAATCTCATAGTTGTTTTAATTTGTATTTCTGTGAGGATTAGGGATGATGAACATTTTATTAACTGTGTGTTTGCCATTTGTATTTCTGCCTCTGTGAATTGCCTGTTCAACTCTGCACCCCATTTTGTAAGTGGGTTATTTGTCTTCTTATTGTTTAGCCTTTTGAGTTCTTTGTATATTCTAGAAATAAGGCCTCTATCAGTTGGATAACCTGCAAATAGTTTCTCCCACTCTGTGGGTATTGTATTGGCTTTGCTTATTATATGCATGTCTGTAAAGAAACTCTTCAGTTTCATATGATCCCATTGGTGGAATGACTGTTTAAGATCTTGAGCCACTGGGGTTTTGTTCAGGAAGTCTCTTTCCATTCCTATATCATGGAAAGTATTTCTTAAATTGTCTTCCAGTAGTATTTGAGTTTCTGGCCTTATGTTGAGGTCTTTGATCCATTTGGATTTGAGTGCAGTCCATGGTGACATGTGTGGGTCAAGTTTTAGTTTCCTGCATGTGGTTATCCAGTTTTTCCAGCACCATTTGTTGAAGATGCTATCTTTTTTCCAGACTATATTGTTAGGGCCTTTGTCGAATATCAAATAGCTATGGTTGCTGGACCCAAAATCCGGGTCCTCAAGTCTATTCCATTGGTCTATAATCCTGTTTTTATGCCAGTATCATGCTGTTTTTATTACTATGGCTTTGTAGTATAGCTTTAGATTAGGTATGGTGATGCCACCAGAGGTATTTCTTTTGCTGAAGATATGTTTGGATATGTGAGGCCTTCTGCCTTTCCATATGAAAGTTGAGAACATTTTTTTTCTATCTCTGTGAAGAACACTGTAGGGATTTTATTTGGAATTGCGTTAAATCTATATATTGCCTTTGGTAGGATTGCCATCTTCACAATGTTAATTCTGCCTATCCAGGAGCAGGGGAGGTCTTTCCATCTTCTCAAGTCCTCCTCAATTTCTTTTTGAGAGTTTTTATATTTTCATTGTATAGATCTTTCACTTCCTTGGTTGACATTATTCCAAGGTATTTTATTTCTTTGTTGCTATTGGCAATGGGACTATGTCCTTTATTTCTTTTTCTGTGTCTTTGTCAGTTGCATACAGAAATGCTACTGATTTCTGTGCATTGAATTTGTATCCTCCTATTTTGCTCTAGGAGTTAATCACCTTCAGGAGTCTTGGGATGGAATGTCTTGGGTCTCTTACGTATACAATCATGTCATCAGCGAATGGAGCTAACTTAACTTCTCCCTTTCCAAATTGTATCCCATTTATTTCCTTCTCCTGTCTTATTGCTTCCGCTAGGACTTCCAGAACTATATTGAAAAGCAGAAGTGAGAGAGGACATCCCTGTCTTGTTCCTGATCTCAATGGGAATTCCTCCAGTCTCTCTCCATTAGAGTATTATTTGGGCCTTTGGACCTTTCTATATTGCCTTTATTATGTTCAGAGGTGGGCCGCCCATGCCGATTCTCTCTAATGTTTTGATCATGAAGTGAAGTATTTTGTCAAAGGCCTTTTCTGCATCTATCGAAATGATCATGTGGTTTTTATGTTTAAGCTTGTTTATGTGGTGCATTACATTGACAGATTTTTGTATTTTGAACCACCCTTGTGTTCCTGGGATAAATCCCACTTGGTCAAGGTGGATAATGCTTTTGATGTGTTGTTGGATTCAGTTGGTGAGTATTTTGTTGAGGGTCTTTGCATCTATGTTCATTAGGGAAATAGGCTGGTAGTTTTCTTTTCTTGTGACATCTCTGCCTGGTTTTGGGATTAGAGTGATAGTAGCTTCATAGAAGGAGTTGGGTAGCTTTCCCTGTTCTTCTATTGTGTGGCACAGTTTTAGAAAGATTGGTTTGAGTTCTTCCATGAAGATTTGATAAAATTCGGCTAGGAAGCCATCTGGTCCTGGACTCTTGTTTTTTGGAAGGATTTTTATTACCTTTTCAATCTCCAAGAGTGTGATGGGTGCATTGAGGGGATTAATCTGCTCTGAGTTTAGCTTTGGGAGGTGATATGCATCCAGGAATTTATCCATCTCCTCCACACTATCCAGTTTTGCACAGTAGAGGTTTTTGAAATAATTCCTGATGATTCCCCCAATTTCACATATGTCTGTTGTGATCTCTCCTTTTTCATTTTGAATTTTGTTAAGTTGGAGTCTCTCCTTTTTTTGCTTGATCAAATTGGGCAGATGTTTGTCAATCTTGTTTAATTTTTCAAAGAACCAGCTCTTTGTTTTGCCAATTGCTTTGTTTCCTTGGTTTCCAATTCATTAATTTCTGCTGTGATTTTAATTATTTCTTTCCTTCTGGAACTCTTTGGGTTGGATTTTTCCTGTTTTTCCAATGCCTTTAGGTGGATGGTTAGGCTATTGATTTGGGATCATTCTGTCTTTTTTTTTTTTTTTTTTTTTTTTGGTTTTTCGAGATAGGGTCTCACTCTGGTTCAGGTTGACCTGGAATTAACTCTGTCATCTCAGGGTGACCTTGAACTCATGGCAATCCTCCTACCTCTGCCTTCCGAGTGCTGGGATTAAAGGCGTGCACCACCATGCCTGGCTGTCTTTTTTTATGTAGGCATTGAGTGCAATAAATTTTCCCCTGAGGACTGCCTTTATTGTGTCCCATTAATTTTGGTATGATGTGTTCTCATCGTCATTCAATTCCAGGAAATTTGCAATTTCCTTTTTTAATTCATCCACTATCCATTTATTGTTTAAAAGTGTGCTGTTCAGTTTTCAGTTGCTGTTGGGATTCTTGGTGGGTTTTTTGTTGTTGACTTCTAGGAATATAACACTGTGATCTGATATCATGCAGGGAATTATGTTGACTTTCCTAAATATGTGTAGGCAGTCTTTGGGACCCTGTATATGGTCTATTTTAGAGAATGTTCTATGGGCTGCTGAGAAGAATGTATAGTCTGTGGATTTGGGATGGGAAGTTTTGTAGATGTCCATTAGGTCTAATTGTTCTATGGTTTTGTTGAGCTCTCTTACTTCCCTATTGAGTTTCTGTTTGGATGATCTGTCTATTACTGATAATGGTGTGTTGAAGTCCCCAGTTATGATGGTGTTGGTGGTAATTTCTGTTTTTTTGTCAAGTAGGTTTTGTTTTATGAACTGTGGTGCCCCTGTGTTTGGTGCATGCAGATTTATGATTGTAATATCCTCTTGATGGATTGTTCTCTTCATAAGTCAGAAGTAGCCTTCTTTGTCTTTTTTGATTATTTTTGGTTTGAAGTCAATTTTATTCAATATTAATATAGCTATACCTGCCTGTTTCTTATTCCCATTTGCTTGGAATTTTGTTTTCCACCCTTTCACCCTGAGGAGGTTTCTCTCTTTAGTGGTAAGGTGGGTTTCTTGAAGGCAGCAGATTGAGGGGTCTAATTTTTTGATCCACCCTGTTAGCTTGTGTCTCTTGATGGGCGAATTAAGTCCATTAATATTTAGGGTTATGACTTTGAGATTTGATTTGATCCCTGCCATGTTGTGGTGGTAGAGGTCTGTTGGTGTTTTCATGGAGTTTGAATTTTTTTGTGTCTACTCTGGGTTTGGTTGTTGAGGAACTTTAAACAAACTTATTTTAAGCAAACTTTATGACCCCAGGAACATGTGGTGTAGTCAGTCTATTCCCCCTTTATTTCTCTCTCATGAAAAGACACTCTAACTGCCTTAGGGGACTGGTTCAACAACATCAGATCATTTACTATTTCCTGCTGAATGGAACATGAAATAGGGACTTGTTGCAGTTAGAGAGTCTCTCCTAGGGAGGGGAACTATTTTATGGGCCCCAGAGTGTGGGAAGATAGTCTTAAAAGAGAACATTGTTGAAAGAACATTGTAGAGAAAGAATAAAAGTAAGGAGTTAATGAGAAGTGAGCACACAGCAAACTGGTCTTTTTGGAGGTCCAGGGAATCACGGTAGACAGGTTTGGATCATCTCAGGACCATCTGAGGATGAACTGGCTGAGATTTGCTTTCAGAACTGTTCATTAAATGGCACAGTAATATTCAACACAGCTTGTAAAACAGATGAGATGTTAGCAGAGTCATCAGAAACATATACACAACATTTAATCTTGATAATAAAGAGCTATCACATTCCCTTAAAGGCTGTACAAATATATTTTTTGGTCTCAGAACTTATTTACATATTTTAGATTTGAAAATAACCCTTTGTACATCTCTATTTGTTTTTCTTTATTTTAGAATTAGAACTATGGGGAAAAGATGTCTTAATGTTTGTTTGTTTCCCCTCTTGAGAAGCTCTTGTGTTACTTAATAGGCCATTCATATATTTAAGGTATTTTTTATCCTTGGTTGTACATTTCTGTCTGAGTGTTTAAGACCATGGAGATACCCAAAGGTTAATTAAGGGTTAATTTTGAAGGTCATTAATGGCTCTCCAAAGAGACTTTAGGGACAGAGGAGTAGCCCCATAGCTTACTGGTGTCTTTTGCCTGTTAGGATGAATCAGGGCCATGCTGACCAAGTAGTTTTCCCTTCTTTGGGAAGTCAGGAGGACTGATTGCTCCTCAATTGTGACTCTTCTGTTTCACATTGTACACCTGTTTTGTTTGGGTCTCTATATCCTCCCTGCTCTGGGAGACAGGTGACTTGCCAGGGGGCCAGTGTAGAAGTGTCCCATCATCTACAGTGGCCTCATGACATGGGAGCTCAGGCCAAAATATTGACACGTTTTACTCCTATCATTCCAACTAGCTTCGGCTTCTACATAGTTGATTAACACGTTTAGAAAGGAATTTACACCATCCAGGATGTATGTACATATAGAGCATATTTAATTACTGAAATAGACTTAGTTAAAGAGTGGCACAAAGGCTTCTAAAATCATTTTGTCCTATCTTTAAAATTTTTGTTGTACTGTGGCAGCAGAAGCCATATATCTGAGATATAGTAGGCACATCTCACATTTTAAATATCTAACATTTATAAATATAGGCAGAATCTGTTACCAGTCTTGAAAACACTACCAGTTGATTTACAAGCTTAACAAATTTAACCTAGAAATTATCAGAAAAGGACAAGTAACACAGTATAAGTTCTTAGCACCTGTGTGAAAACATCTTTGATTAGCTAAGATACATGTGTGGGTACAAATTACCCAGAGAACATTAGAAATAGAACCATGGAGCTTGAATTTTTTTTTTCCTCATATGAGGACCATTGTTTGATCATGACGCTGTACCCTAAAGTAGTCTTATATGTCTTAAGGGTTAATTTTGTTATAAGCACTGGACTTAAGATGCCAAAATTGAGACAGTTATTTTACGTACAGTAGAGTAGAATCTGGTCTTTTCTAAGCCAAAACAGTTAGCTAAATATTAATATAACCCTTGATAAATCTGTTTGAAAGAAAAAAAATTATTTGACAACCAATGATTTCGGCTTAAACTTGATAGCTATTGATTTCATGTAGCACAGAAATTATTATTAACATAAAACAATTTTATGTTTTACCCATGACTTAAATTTGATAAAGCTTAAGCAAGTTATCCCAACATATTTTATCCTGAAAATTAGTATTTTTTTTTAAAGAGTTTGTAAACAGTTAAAAACCTCTAACTTTAGGCATGGTGTTTAGGTTTAGCCTGAAAATTTCTTTCTTTCTTTTGCTCTTTCTTTCTTTCTTTCTTTCTTCCTTTCTTTCTTTACATGTGCACACCTTCATTTACATACTTTAACATTCTGATCTAACTTCCACTCAAAAGGCATTTTTAACAAGCACTCTATGTCCTAACATTGAAAAATTCCTTCCCAGTTACTTCAGTCAATTCATCTCACCTCATCATTAACGATCTTCCTTATAAGGCTATTTAAAAATTGCAACAAATTGATTAATCCTATTACTAAAAATAGTCTTAATACAATTTTATGTCATTAATACTAATAACACACTTGGAAATGATTTTATTAGGAGTAATTAAGGCAAATTGTGTTGTTATCTTGAGGCAGGCTGGCTTAGAAGTCAGGTCAGTTCCCTCCTCCTTTTAAGTAACAGGACATTACAATCTTTTAAAAAATATCTGAAAAATTATAAATTACCTCTTCAGAGGGCGTTCTGTTGTCAAATCAATAAGTGTAATACATCATATAAATTGTCTGAAGGACAAAAATCACATAATCATCTCAATAGATGCAGAAAAGGCATTCAATAAAATCCAACATCCATTCATGGTAAAAGTATTACAGAAACTCGTACTAGAAGGGACATATCTCAACAAAATAGAATCTATTTATGACAAACCTACAGTGAACAAAGCACTAAATGTTGAAAAACTTGAAGCTTTTCCACTAAATTCTGGAACAAAGTAAGGGTGTTCACTGTTCCCACTTTAATATAGTACTGGAAGTCTTAGCTATAGCAATAAGGCAAGAGACACTCATAAAAGGGATCCAAGTTGGAAGGAAGAGATCAAATTATCAGTATTTGCAGATGACTAAGGCCCTAAAAACTCTACCAGCCAACTGTTAGAGCTGATAAACACTTTTAGCCATGTATCAGGAAACAAAATAAATACAAAGAAATCAGGGAATCTCTCCAATTCACAATTGTTCCCCCAAGTAAAGTACCTTGAAATGAACTTAACTAGGGAAGTGAAGGAGCTGTACAATGCGAACTTTTTAATTTATACATTTTAAATTTATTTATTTTTATTAATTAGCTTTGTACTGAGTTAATACAGTCAAGTTGGTACCATTGTTAGCCTCCTCTATGTCCTTCCCCCTCCCCTGGCCCCTCTTTGTTAAGGTATATGGGTCATGCATTGTGAGGTTATCCCTCAGTTATGGGTAGGAGAAATGTCTCTGTGTATCCTGACCCAGCATGTGGCTCTTCTTTCCACCCCCTCTTCCACAAATTTCCCTGAGCCATGTTGGGTTCATTTTGGGTCTGCTTCAGTGATGAGGTCTTGGGAACCTCTTTGTCTCTGGATATCTGATTTAGTAGGAGTTGATTGTTCTTTATGTCGATCTCCTTCACCCTTGTGCTGGTACCTGGTTCACCAAGAAAACAGCACCCTTGCTTGTTTTCCCGACTATTCTTAGTTTCATTTGTGGTCCTTTTGAGGTATGATGGGGTGATTCTATCTTTAGGATCTGCATCTATCCGAAAAAGAAGCAGATTCTCCAATGGAAAGTAAAATTACCACAAGATAAATGGGATGACCCTTATTTTTTAGAGAGATTAATAGGTGTAAGACCTCTATCTTCATAATGGAGAATGTGCTCATTTCTGGATCTGGTTCTGACTTGTTTCACGGGTCCAGCTACGGGTTCCATTCCACTGAAGGAACCAGTCAGCCAAATCCAGAGCAGGTGGTTTCCCACCATGGCTGTGCATCATTATTGCAATTGTGTGAGGATCACAACAGTGTGCCTAGTGCCAGAAGGTGCTACAATGAGAATTTTAAAACGCTCAAGTGAGGGCTGGATAGATGGCTTAGCAGTTAAGCGCTTGCCTATGAAGCCAAAGGACCCCGGTTTGAGGCTTGATTCCCCAGGACCCATGTTAGCCAGATGCACAAGGAGGTGCATGCATCTTGAGTTCATTTGCAGTGGCTGGAGGCTCTGGTGAGTCCATTCTCTCTCTCTATCTGCCTCTTTCTCTCTGTCTGTTGCTCTCAAATAAATAAATAAAAATGAACAAAAATTTTAAAAAAATGCTCAAGTGAGAAATTGCAAAAGACACAAGGAAATTGAAAGATATCCCATGTTCTTGGATTGGAAAAATCAATATGTTGAAAATGTCAATCTTACCAAAAGCAATCTACAAATTTCATGCAATATCCAGTAAAATTCCAATGGCATTCTTCATAGGAATAGAAAAAAGAAATCCTAAATTTCATTTGGAAACACAAACCCCTTGAATAGCCAAAATGATTTTGATCAAGAAAAATAAAGCTGGTGGTATCACCATACCTGATTGAAAGCTATATTACAAAGCCATAGTAACAAAAATAACATGGCATTGGGACAAAGACAGATATGTAAATAAATGGAACAGAATAGAGGACCCAGATATTAATCCAGGAAGCTACAGCCATTTGACTTTTAACAAAAATACCAAAGATATTCACTGGAGCAAAGACAGCCTCTTCAACAAGTGGTACTGGGAAAACTGGATATTATATGTAGAAAGATGAAAATAGATCCTTGTCTTTCTTCATGTACAAGAGTCAAATCCACATGGTCAGGGATCTTAATATCAGAGCTGAAACTCTGAAATTGCTAGAAGAAAAGTTAGGGGAAACCCTTCAACATATTGATATAGGTAATGACTTTCTGAAGATATTTGCTTAGCAAATAAAACCACTGATCAACTACTGGGATCTCATGAAATTACAAAGCTTTTGTACAGCAAAGGATACTGTGAACAGAGCAAAGAGACAACCTACAGAATAGGAGAATATCTTTGCCAGTTACACATCTGACAGAGGATTAAGATCCATAATATACCAAGAACACAAAAAACAGAACAATAAGAAATCAAACAATCCAATCATAAAATGGACTATGGAACTAAATAGAGATTTCTCACCAGAAGAAATACAAATGGCTTACTGGCCTCTGCTACTGAGATTTTTCCTTCTCACAAAGAGATGTGAAGAGGGAAGTTGACAGGGGCAATAGAAAATTTTTTTTAAAGGCAATAGAAAATATAAACCAAATTGAACCAGTCCAAACCTCTCTGGGAACCCTCAAGAACAGTCAGTCATGTGGAAGACAGAACATCAGAACTGGAAGACCAGACAGAAGAAACTTATTTATGAGTCCAAAAATCTGAGCAAGTTCAAAAAGTTTTGTGAACAGCACATGAGGGAACTTCCATCCTCCACTGTGTACCACCTAAATCAGATTCAAAGAAGGTTCTGTGATATCCATTATCAAGACAGTCTTCTATATCCATCAGCCCACATGGAAGGACTGTCAGCAACTCTTGCAAATCCTCTTCAGAAGGGAAGCCAAGAAATTAGTGTTGGGAGCAGACAGCCACCTCACAAAGGACCCTAATGTTATCGATGAGGTCTTCCCTTCTATGTGACTGGCTGGTATCCCAATACCACTGAAGGTAGGACGTCCCTTAAACTCTCATCAGATTCTTATAGGTGGTCTCCAGGCAGCCACTCACTCAGCACCCTACAAATTTGCCTAAGTAGAATGAAGTGACCCAAGGGCTCACAGAATCCCCTGCTGCTTTTGTGGAAAGGCTGCAGAAAGAAATAAAACATACCTCCCCAGATCCTGAGTCCCCTGAGAATAGGTGAGCCATTAACATTGCTTTTATAACTCAGTCTGCACCAGTTATTAGAAAAAAGGAGATTCAGAAAATAAAAGGCTTTGAGGGTAAACTTCTTTCAGAATTGATAGAGATTTCTGCTAGGGTATATAATAATAGAGACACTCCAGAAGATAGACAGGCTAAGAAAATGGCTAAGGTTATGATGGCTACCTTCCAGAAGGCACAAGGCCCCATGTAACAGCCCTTATACTTGTACAGTATGATTCCACCTGAAAGGCAAATGTATACTGTCCTGGACTTAAAAGATACTTTCTTTAGTATCCCATTGGCAAATGGAAGTCAACCCACTTTTTTTTTTTTTTTCTTTTTTGCCTTTGAATGGACAGACCTGGAATGACACCAGTGGGCAACTAACCTTGACTAGACTTCCACAGGGATTTAAAACTTCCCCCACCCTCTTTGATGAGGCTCTTCATGCAGACTTTGCAGGCCTTTTGCAAGGAAACAACTCTCCTATGATATATGGACGACCTCCTATTCCTAGCTGCAAAACTGGAGGAGAAATGCCTCTCTGCTGCCTAGTACCTCCTGGACAACTTACAACACCTGGGATATTGTGTATTTACCAGGAAGGCTCAACTGTGTGTGTGTTAGGCAACCTATATGAGACACAATCTCCAAAAAGGTAAGAGTATGCTGTCAGCCTCTAGGATTCAGGACATCACTCAAATTCCCACCAAAAGACAGATCTGAGAATTCCTCAGAGCTGTAGGGTATTTCAGAGTTTGGATCCCAAGGTTTGCTGAATTAGCCAAGCCTCTGTATGAGGCCATGAGAGGACCCCCAAAAGATTTTAATTGGACTGAAAATGAGAAAGAAGCATTCCACGACCTAAGTCAGCTCTGACATCAGCCCCTGCCCTGTTGCTTCCAGACTTATGAAAGGGACAGCCAGGGGTGTCCTAACTCAAAGACTGGGGCCACAACATTGCCCACTGGCCTACTTGTCTAAGAAGCTAGACCCAGTAGCCGCTGGTTGCCCCCCTTGGCTCCAGGCTATTGCAGCTGCTGCTATTCTGACAGAGGATGCAGACAAATTAACCTTGAGCCAGACTTTATCAATTTTGGCTCTACATATGATAGAGAATCTTTTAAAGAGCCCCCCCCTCCGATAGTTCTCCTACTCTCATGTAACCCACTATCAGACCTTGCTCTTAGATCAACCAAGGATACAGTTTTGCTGAACCAAAGCTTTGAGCCCAGCCTCCCTACTGCCAGAAACTTATGAGGCATCAACCCCTCTGCATGAACAAAGATCTAAAAAGGGATTAATTGGAAATTACATTGCACCTATCATCCTTAAAGTTCAGGAGAGGTAGAAAGGATGAATCGGACCTTGAAGTAGACCTTAACTAAATTAATCACTGGTGAAAGATGGGGTGGGGGACTCCTTCCTTCACCCCTGTTAAGGCTAGGTGTACCTCTTATGTAAAAGGAATTTCTTCATTTAAAATTATGTATGTAACTCCTTCCCCCATTCTGCCCTGGATGTGTCTTGAACACATAACTGACTATACTAATGAAAGACTTCTTTCTTTCTTTCTTTCTTTCTTTCTTTCTTTCTTTCTTTCTTTCTTTCTTTCTTTCTTTCTTTTTTTTGAGTAAAATTGATTTATTCACAGATTTACCAAAAAGAGGAGAGAAAAAGCCATCATGCTTTATCTCCCAGACCTTTTCTTAACAGTGTTACAATTTGTCAGAAAATATGAAACAAAAACGAAGTGGCAAGAGGTCTTAGCTTGACAATTCTCTATTTTCATCTTATTGCAAATTAAAAAAAAAAACCTTAAAATGTTAAAACAAAAAAAAAATAAGATTCACGATATAGTTTTATGTATAAATTGATGTGTATCTATTACATATATTGCTTTTATCTGAAAATAGTTTTATCCCATTCTAATTTGGTTTACAAGCTTATTTTGTTATGAAATTTCAATGGTAATTTCAAATGTTTTTTTTTTTTTGTCACACAACCTAATTATTTTGTACTTTACTAGAAGCTATAAAACAATGTGAATGCTTTTAAGGTTTTTCCTGAAAAACTAGTATTTCCAATGCACCATAAAAAAATCATACCTTTATGTAACATAAAATTAATTATCATAGAATAGATAATAGAAATGCAATTAAAATTGAAATATTTTATAGTATGTTGTACTTATATTGACATTTTCCTCAAAATCTTTATTATGTTTTAGTATATCTTCTTCAGTGGAAATTGGTCTATGAGAATATTGTTCATATAGACTATGAGTTTGTTGTTGATCAATGAATACTAGAGATAGAAGTAACCTTCTCATTTCTGGATCAAAACACCTGGTGGAAAGAAGCTTATCGAAATATTGTTTATATTTGGCTTGTAGTTTCCAGAAGAAATTTCCTTATGGCTGGGAAAACATGGCAAGAGTAGGAAAAGATGGCTTGCATTGTCATATAGCAAGAGGAAGAAAAGTAGCAAAGTGAGCTTCTGTCACTGGTAGGCTGGGCTAGACTAGAAAAATACTAGTAGAAAATTCCTCTTCTCTGCAAGTTTAAGAAAGCATCTGAAATACTTTATTTTTTTTTGATTTCTTTCTTTTTTTTTAAATTTTTATTAACATTTTCCATGATTACAAAATACATCCCATGGTAATTCCCTCCCTCCCCACCCCACACTTTCCCATTTGAAATTCCATTCTCCATCATATTACCTCCCCATCACAATCATTGTAATTGCATATATACAATATCAACCTATTAAGTATCCTCCTCCCTTCCTTTCTCTTTCCTTTATATCCCCTTTTCAACTTACTGGCCTCTGCTACTAAGTATTTTCATTCTCACACAGAAGCCCAATCATCTGTAGCTAGGATCCACATATGAGGGAGAACATGTGGCTCTTGGCTTTCTGTGCCTGGGTTACCTCACTTAGTATAATCCATTCCAGGTCCATCCATTTCTGCAAATTTCATAACTTCATTTTTCTTTACCGCTGAGTAGAACTTCATTGTATAAATGTGCCACATTTTCATATCCACTCATCAATTGAGGGACATCTAGGCTGGTTCCATTTCCTGGCTATTATAAATTGAGCAGCAATAAACATGGTTGAGCACGTACTTCTAAGGAAATGAGATGAGTCCTTAGGATATATGCCTAGGAGTGCTATAGCTGGGTCATATGGTAGATCAATTTTCAGCTGTTTTAGGAACCTCCACACTGTTTTCCACAATGGCTGGCCCAGATTGCATTCCCACCAGCAGTGTAGAAGGGTTCCTTTTTTTCCACATCCCCACCAACATTTATGATCATATTTTTTCATGATGGTGGCCAATCTGACAGGAGTGAGATGGAATCTCAATGTAGTTTTAATCTGCATTTCCCTGATGAATAGTGACGTAGAACATTTTTTTAGATGCTTTTATGCCATTCGTATTTCTTCCTTTGAGAATGCTCTATTTAGCTCCATAGCCCATTTTTTGATTGGCTTGTTTGATTCCTTATTATTTAACTTTTTGAGTTCTCTGTATATCCTAGATATTAATCCTCTATCAGATATATAGCTGGTGAAGATTTTTTTCCCATTCCGTAAGTTGCCTCTTTGCTTTTTTCACTGTGTCCTTGGCAGTGCAAAATCTTTGTAATTTCATGAGGTCCCAGTGATTAATCTGTGGTTTTATTGCCTGAGCAATTGGGGTTGTATTCAGAAAGTCTTTGCCAAGACCAATATGTTGAAGGGTTTCCCCTACTTTTTCCTCTAGCAGTTTCAAAGTTTCTGGTCTGATGTTAAGGTCTTTAATCCATTTGGACTTAATTCTTGTGCATGGCGAGAGAGAAGAATCTATTTTCATCCTTCTGCAGATACATATCCAGTTTTCAAAACACCATTTGCTGAAGAGGCTGTCTCTTCTCCAATGAGTATTTGTGGCATTTTTATCGAATATCAGGTGGCTATAGCTATAGCTACTTGGGCTTACATCTGGGTCCTCTATTCTCTTCCACTGATCTACATGTCTGTTTTTGTGCCAGTACCATGCTGTTTTTGTTACTATGGCTCTGTAGTATAGGTTAAAATCAGGTATGGTGATACCACCAGCCTCTTTTTTGTTGCTCAGTATTATTTTATATATTCGAGATTTTTTGTGTTTCCAAATGAATTTTTGGATTGTTTTTTCTATTTCCATGAAGAAAGCCTTTGGAATTTTGATAGGGATTGCATTAAATGTGTAGATTGCTTTAGGTAAGATTGCCATTTTCACAATATTGATTCTTCCAATCCAGGAATAAGGGATGTTTCTCCACTTTCTAGTGTCTTCTGCAATTTCTCGCTTGAGTGTTTTAAAGTTCTCTTTGTAGAGATTTTTTTACTTCCTTGGTTAGGTTTATTCCAAGGTACTTTATTTTTTTTGATGCAACTGTGAATGGAGTGATTCTCTGATTTCATCCTCTGTGTGTTTGTTGTTAGCATATCTGAAGGCTACTGATTTCTGTGTATTTATTTTGTATCCTGCTACATGGCTGTAGGTTTTGATCAGCTGTAACAGTTTGCTAGTAGAGTCTTTAGGGTCCTTTATGTATAGAATCATGTCATCTGCAAATAATGATAACTTGAGCTCTTCCTTTCCAATTTGTATCCCTTTTATGTGTGTCTCTTGCCTTATTGCTATGGCTAAGACTTCCAAAACTATATTAAATAGAAGTGGGGACAGTGGACACCCTTGTCTTGTTCCTGATTTTAGTGGAAAAGCTTCCAGTTTTTCCCCATTTAGTAATATGTTGGCTGTAGGCTTGCCTTTATTATATTGAGATATGTTCCTTCTATTCCCAGTCTCTGTAGCACTTTTATCATGAAAGGATGTTGGATTTTGTCAAATGCTTTCTCTGCATCTAATGAGATGATCATGTGATTTTTGTCCTTCAACCCGTTTATGTAATGTATTACATTTATAGATTTGCGTATGTTGAAACATCCCTGCATCTCTGGGATAAAGCCTACGTGGTCAGGGTGAATGATCTTTTTGATATACTCTTGTATTCTGTCTGCCAATATTTTGTTGAGAATTTTTGCATCTATGTTCATGGGGGAGATTGGTCTGTAATTTTCTTTTTTTTGTTCTATCTTTGCCTGGTTTTGGTATCAGCGTGATGCTGGCCTCATAGAAGGAGTTTGGTAGAATTCCTCCCTTTTTTCTATTTCCTGGAAAAGCTTAAGAAGCAATGGTGTTAGCTCTTCCTTAAAAGTCTGGTAAAATTCATCAGTCAATCCATCCGGGCCTGGGCTTTTTTTAGTTGGGAGATTATTGATAACTGTTCGGATCTCCATGTTTGTTATAGGTCTATTTAAGTGATTAATCTTATTTTGATTTAATTTAGGTAGGTCATATAGATCAAGGCAATCATCCATTTCTTTCAGATTTTCATACTTTGTGGAGTATATGCTTTTGTAGTATGTCCCTATGATTTTTTGAATTTCTCTGGAATCTGTTGCGATGTTACCTTGTTCATCTCTGATTTTATTAATTTGTGTCTCTTCTTTCTTTTGGTCAGATTTGCTAAGGGTTTATCAATCTTGTTTATCCTTTCAAAGAACCAGCTCTTTGTTTCATTAATTCTTTGGATTGTTCTTTTTGTTTCTATTTCATTAATTTCTGCCCTAAACTTTATTATTTCTTCCCGTCTACTGATTTTTGGTTTGCCTTGTTCTTCTTTTTCCAAGGTTTTATGGTGAAGCAGTAGGTCGTTTACTTGCGACCTTTCTAATTTTTTAATATAGGCACTTAAGGCTATAAATTCACCTCTTAGAACTGCCTTCATTGTGGCCCAGAGATTTTGGTATGTTGTGTTCTCATTATCATTTGACTCTATAAATTTTTTGATTTCCTTCTTGATTTCTTCATTGACCCATTCATCATTTAGTAGTGTATTGTTTAGTTTCCATGATTTTATGTACGCTCTATAGCCTTTCTTGCTACTGAATTGTAGTTTAATTCCATTGTGGTCAGATAGAATGCAAGGAATTATTTCAGTTTTCCTGAATTTGTTAAGATTTGCTTTGTGTCCTAATATATGGTCTATTTTAGAGAATGTTCCATGTGCTGCTGAAAAGAATGTATATTCTGCAGCCTTTGGATGAAACGTCCTGTATATATCTGTTAAGTCTATTCCTTCTATGACCTCATTTAGTCCAGTTGCCTCTCTGTTTATGTTTTTCCCAGAATGACCTGTCAATTGATGAGAGTGGGGTGTTAAAATCACCCACCACTACTGTGTTTGGTGTTATCTGTGACCTTATTTCTAATAGTGTTTGTTTGAGTAATTTGTGAGCCCCCATGTTAGGTGCATATATGTTTAGGATTGTAATGTCCTCTTGTTGGAGTGTGTCCTTAATCAATATAAAGTGACCTTCCTTATCTTTCTTGACTAACGTTGGACTAAAGTCAACCTTGTCTGATATTAGGATAGCAACCCCTGCTTGTTTTCTAGGCCCATTTGCTTGAAACACCATCTTCCAACCTTTCACCCTAAGATAATGTCTATCCTTTGTAGAAAGATGAGTTTCTTGGAGACAACAAATTGTAGGATCCTGTTTTTTAACCCAGTCTGCAAACCTATGTCTTTTCGTTGGGGCATTGAGACCATTGATATTAAGAGATATTATTGAATGTTGTGTATTTATGTTTGCCTTTTTTTTTTTTTTTTGTAGTTCCGGTTCTACCTGTGCTCTCTTCAGTTAACTAGTATTTGAGTATTGCTTGTTTTTTCTAGGTTCCTTATATGTATGCTTTTCCTTTTCTTCAGTATGGAAGATTCTATCAAGTATTTTCTGTAGAGCTAGTTTTGTCTTCAAATACTCCTTTAATCTTCTTTTGTCATGGAATGTCCTTATTTTTCCATCTATTTGAATGGATAGCTTTGCAGGATAAAGTAACCTTGGTTGACAGTTGTTATCTTTCAGAACTTGGAATATATCACTCCAAGCCCTTCTGGCTTTAAAAGTTTGTGTTGAATAATCTGCTGTAATCCTGATGGGCTTGCTTTTGTAGGTAACTTGATTTTTCTCTCTAACTGCTTTCAATATTTTTTCTTTTGTGTGTGTGTTTGGAAGTTTGATTATAATATGGCGAGGAGAGTTTCTTTCCATGTTTTGTCTGGCCGGTGTCCTAAAGGCTTCCTGTATCTGCATTTGCACCTGTTTCCCAATTTGGGGGAAATTTTCTTCTATGATTTTGTTGAAGACGTCTAATATGCCTTTGGAGTGGAATTCTTCTCCTTCTACTATGCCCTGAATTCTTATATTGGATCTTTTCATAGTGTCCCGATTATCTTGAAATTCCCACTCATACTTTTCTGTAAGTTTGTCTTTCTCTTTGTTGGACTGTATTAGATCTGCCACCTGGTCTTCTAGCTTAGATATTCTGTCCTCTCCCTCATCCATCCTACTGGTGAGATTTTCTACGGAGTTTTTTATTACGTTAACTGTGTTCTTCATTGCTAGAAATTCTGACTGGTTTTTCTTTGTTATTTCTATTTCCTTATTTATGTCTTGTATTGCCTTCTTTATTTCATTAAATTGGTGTCCTGCATCTTCTTTGATTCCTTTGATTTCCTCTTTGATTTCTTCTTTGTTTGTCTTGATTTGTTGTTTGACCTCTTTGAACATATTTACAATCATTCTTTTGAACTCTTTCTCAGGCATTTCCTCTAACTCGTTCTCACTGGAGGTCATTTCTGATGCATTAATACTTTTAGTGAATTTATATTGTCTTGCTTGTTAGTGTTTCTTGTGTTATAATGTATATACTTTTGCATCTTGGATTAAGTTAATGCTTGGATTTTCTAGCTAGCTAGGTATTCTTAGCTGTATCAATTGATTTGATGTTATATATCTTCAGGATAGGAGCTTAAGGTGTTAGGTGTGGTTCTTAAGGCTCTCAGAGTATCTACAAAGGTGTTCCTAGGGATTGAGTTTCCCTGCTATGGGAGTATTCAAGTAGGCTGAGTGGAATAAAATACAGGTAGATTCTAAAATTGAACTAAACACTGTATACATTCAATCCAAATCAGCACCGAATATTTATGCAAGAGTATTATGCAATATTTCACCAGATTCTCTATCAACAAATGTGTTTAGATTTCTGGTTTGTTGTTGGATCCAAGTCAGCTTGTGACCAAGTGAGACCCTTCCCTGGTGCAGTCAATCCGAGTTACCTTTTTGGATGATTTTGGTCCCATTCAAGTTGCTGGCTGGGTCGTTGGGCTGCTGTCCTGATTTCTGGAGCTGGGCACTGGCTTTTCCTGCAGGGCAAACCGAGGCTGGCAACTGTAGCCCTGCAGATCAGCTTGCCCTGTGCTGGAACCACTACTGCTGCTGCTGATGCTGCCACTTCTGGATCTGTCACTCCTGCTGCTAAAAAAAATCTGCTGCTGGGTCTGTCACCATGGCTGCTGAAGCTGCTGCTGCTGTAGCTGCCACTGCTGGTTCCACCACTCTGCCTTTGAAGCTGCCACTGCTGTTTCTGCTGCTGCTGCTGCTGAAGCTACTGCTGCTGGATCTGCTGCTAGTGCCTCTGAAGCTGCCACTACTGGATCTGCCACTGCTGGGGACACTATTGCCGGTGCTGGAACCGCTGATGTTGCTGGCGGACCCTGTTCCTGCTTGGGTCCTGCTGTCAGCTCAAGTTGGCATGGCCGGGTCCCGGGACTGCTGCTCTGTTCGCTGGAGCTGGGTTCAGGCTGTGGGGGAGGCGTGGGAGCCGCAGCTGATCTAGTTCTATCGCTGTTCCACGTGTTCTTCTACCTTGTGGTCTGCTCCTCTGTTGTTCATTGCCACTCTCCCTTCACGTTTCTTGAGTAGCGGAGAGCTCCAGTGTGTGTGGAAGCTCCCCTCACCTGGCTTTTCCTGTGGCTCTAGCCAAGCTTGGTGGCTTTCTGGTACGCTGCCGCTGCAGGTGGCTGACCTGCTAGGGCCGCTTTTGCCGGTCTGTGCAGGCTCTGGATGCTCTGGATCTCTTTGACTTCTCCCCTGCCATTTCAATTTCCTTTACACCTCACTTTTTAGTAAAAGCGTGTATTTTGCTGAGGTTTTTTTTTGGTCTTTTTCCCCCCTAGGCTGCTTTGGTGTGGTACTTACACTGCCTTCTTAACTGGATGTCTTGAAAAAAAATTTTAAAAAGTGGCTGTACCTGTTCCCTAAACTGAAACTGGATTGTGTTTCACAAATTGTATTCTTTTATTGGTAATGTCAGACACCTTCTTGGAGTTTGTAAAAAATATTTTATTTATTTATTTAGGAGAGAGAGAGAAAGAGGAGGCAGAGATAAGTAGAGAATGGGCACGCCAGGGACTCCAGCCACTGCAAAAGAACTCCAGATACATGTTATCTCTTGTGCATCTGGCTTATGTGGGTCCTGGGGAATTGAAATGAGGACCTTAGGCTTTGCAGGCAAACACCTTAACCACTAACCTGTCTTTCCAGCCCCAGTCCCAGCCCCAGCCCCAGGTTTTTTTTTTTATGTTTTGTTTTCAAGGTAGAGACTTCCTATACCCCAGGCTGACCTGGAACTCATGGTGTAGCTATAGGCTGACCTCAAACTCATGGCAATCCTCCTACATCAGCCTCCTGACTGTTAAGATTAAAGGCATGCATCATCACATCTGGCTATAAACCTTTTTGTGTTCTTTTTTTACATGTTCCACTATGAGTGTCTCCTTTTTAAAGATAATAGTTAATAATTGTTCTCTTTAATGCAGAAGTCTACCTGCCCATGCTGTTTTAGCCTAATGATTTTGACACTACTTAAACTTTCTCATTAAGGATATAGCCACAACTATGGCCATCATCACAATGTCCATTATGTATATGATTTCTTAAGAAAATTTGTCTCTGGTTGAACTGCTTTATGGTACTTTTTACCTCCTCATTTTTGAAGGTGTAAATGAGACAATTCAGCAAAGAGATGACCATGATGTAGAAGATGGAAACTACCTTGTCAATGGAGAAGATAGTATATGGTCATGTGTAGATGAAGATAGAGGGTCCAAGGAAAAGGGAAACTACCAAGAGGTGGACTGAGCAGTTATGATACCCTTTTGCTGACTGTTTTTGAAGAAAAACCAGGATGACTGTGTAGGAAGTAACCAATTGCCAGAAAACAGGTGAGGGAGACAGTTTATCTATTGGACATGATCAAGTGAGGTATATATATCGGCAGGCCAGTTTGATGACAGGTGGTAAGTCACAGAAGTAGATATCAATAATGTTGGTCCCACAGTAGGGTAGAAGGATGGTCAAAAAGGTCTGCACGATTGAGTGAATACTACTCTGCTCCCAGACAGAGTGCAAAGATAAGCTACACAAAGACTCTCATGTTCATTATAGTAGGGTATGCAGCAGGGTGCACACAGCTACATAACAGTGTATGCCATGATTAGTCAACAGAAAGATCTCTGCACAAGCACAAAGGTGTAGGAAGAAGAGCTATGTGATGCAGTTTTCAAAGGCAATGGTCTTTCTCTCTAGAAGAAAACCCTCTAGCATCTTGAGCACTGTTACAGATGAGTTGCAGATGTCAATAAAGGATATATTGCTGAGGAAGAAATACATGGGAGTGTGGAGATGTGGAGTAAAGACTATGGTAACAACAATGAGAACATTATCCCAAAAGATTAGCATGTTAGTGACTGTGTATGCTATGAAAATCCCTGTCTCCAGCACCCAGTTATCAGTGAATCCAAACAGAATAAATTCAGTCATTCTTTAGTTTAGCATTCCCATCCAATGAATGTTCCAAAGGGCCTAGAAGAGAAAATTAAAGTTAATATTATATGAAAGGAACTAATTGAAATAATTATGTGTTCCTTTCTGAAATGCTCACTTATTATCAAAGGCATACAAACTCTAAGACCAACTTATTAACAATTGTTGCATTGTTCCTATCAGGAGTCAGCTTGAGTACTTTATCAGCAATGATTGCTTCTGTCTTGCAGATGAGACCTGTGAACCTTGACATGAATAAATAAATTATCTGAAACCTTTGGCTCTCTTCATTTTGAACTTATCCACCAAAATATTGCAGCCTTGATTCAATTATTTCACTGGGGGCAATCAATCATTCAAACCATAGAAAAACTAAAAGCAAGAAAATGTTAGCTATATTATTATTTGGAACAATCTAACACTCATGGAATTTTTTTGGAGGGTGGTGGTGGTGTTCTGGATGAGTGTAGTGATACTTGACTAGAATTGTATACAGCCATAGGTACGATAGTGACAAAAGATTACCAATGTATATGTATAAGCTATTGGTACATACCACAGATAGAGCATTGATGTTATAAAGTTTGTAATATGGGTATTACTATTAAATTAGTTTTCCAAAAAAATGTACAATTATTAACTAAAATCATTCACTATTTGCACCCTACTATCATATTAAGAGTACTTTCAAAACTACATTTTTTTAATCAATGTGGCATCCTTCTATTTCCTTTGTGTTCCCTCTAACCAAGTAATTCATTATGCTTCATTCATGCTGCTTCCATTTATTTTCCAAAAACTTTGTATTCACTATTTTTCTTCTGTTCAGACAGAAAACAGGCCCTCTAACCAAGTGCACTCCTCTTACTTCATTCCTGACTGTTAAAATACTAGTCTCTTTTCACTCCATCTTTTACTATCTCACAGTGCTGGCTTCAGGAAAGTTTCCTGATTGAGTTAAAGCTTATTTCTTCCCACTCACAATTCTTTTATGGTTCTCAATTATAAAATAAAATACAATAGGAGATTTATTTTAGATCCTCATTACCTTAAAGTTTTCTCAAAAAGTTATGACATCACACGAGTTATCTCTTTGCAGCACTGTGACAATTAAGGTGTTGTCTACTTTATCTGTTTAGTAATCCATAGAAATCCCTTTTGGGTGGATCCTTGAGGTTGCTTCCAACAAGGATTAACTGAAGGAGGAAGTCCTTCCCCCAGAGTAAGCCCTTCCCCCAGAGTGGGCAGCCCTGATCAGAGGGGGACTTCATATAAGGAAGCTATGGATGAAAAGAGCTCCTTCCTTCTTCCCACTTGGCTGCTGGAGCTGCTAGCTGCCTTCCAGCATGGACTGAAGATCAGCATGGACTGAAGACCAGCATCAACTAAAGACCCATGTGGATTGAAACCCAGCAGCTCCTCAGGAGGCTTCTAGGCCTTTGCCATCTGCAGAGTCAGATTGGGACTGCTGAGGCATCTGGCCACATGGTCTGAGCAACTACCAGGTTCCTTGATTCTTGGGCCTGCAACTTCTATTGGACTACCTTAAGCTAATCCAATAAATTCCCTTTTAAAAATAATTTGGGCTAGCAGTTCTGTTCCTCTAGAGAACCCTAACTAATCCAAGCACTTAGCAAGTACCTTATGCATAGTAGGTATGCAAAAATATTTTTATTTGAGCTGAACTCAATTTCTTAGGAAGACAAAAGATTCCAATCCTTCCTTCACAGTGCAGCTAGTAAATTACTGACAAAACTTACTTCCTTCAATTCTGTCATATGATTTTTCTCCTTAGACATATTAGTATACAAATACTAAATATTATCTCTAATTTTTTTTTTTTTTTTTTTGGTTTTTCGAGGTAGGGTCTCACTCTGGCTCAGGCTGACCTGGAATTCACTGTGTAGTCTCAGGGTGGCCTTGAACTCTCGGCGATCCTCCTACCTCTGCCTCCCAAGTGCTGGGATTAAAGGCGTGTGCCACCATGCCCGGCTATCTCTAATTCTTCATGTTGGCTGGCTGGCCATAGACCATAGTGGTATGGAAATAATCATTACAAATTACCAATCGCAGCCTTGATTCAATTATTTCACTTGGGGCAATCAATCATTCAAACCATGGAAAAGCTAAAAGCAAGAAAATGTTAGCTATATTATTATTTGGAACAATAGAACACTCATGGGATATTTGGGAGGTGGTGGTGTTCTGGATGAGTGTAGTGATACTTGACTAGCATTGTATGCATCCATAGGTACAACAGTGACAAAGGATTACCAATGTATATGTGTAAACTACTGGTACATACCACAGATAGAGTACTGATGTTATAAAGTTTGTAATATGGGTATTGCTACATAAATTAACAAACAATGCTTATCAACAGAGGATCAGATTAATAATTTTAATATAACAATATAATATATAATAGGTATATGATATATAATAAAATAATACAATGTAGCCTTCAATAAGAATGAGTTTGATTATGTATATTAACTGGCAGTAGTTCTCAACATAGCTACACATTAGAACATGCCAGGGGAATTTTATAAATTTTAATGACAAGGGATCACCTCATTAAATGAATTCAGAATCTCTTGGAATTAGACTTATCAATCCTCAGGGTTCCCAACACGTAGTAAAATTACAATAGTCTAACTTCAACGAAAGTCAATAATACATTGTTCAGTGCAAAGATCCTATTGTGTGCCTTGAAGGAAGGAATAAAAGGAGGAGTGAAGGAATGAATGAAAAAAATAACAGAGGTGAATGAATCCAACGGGATTTGTGTATGTGTGTATAAACATATACATGCATGCATATATGTATACATTCATGAATTACATTTGTGCATATTTATTGTTAAAAGAATGGAAGATAGATTTGAAGAATATGCATCAATCTTAATACTGTTTGACTCCAGAACTATAGAATTTGTTTAGGTTTACATAACAATTATGGTTTTAAAACAGTAATGAAAGGGGAAAGAGAAAGGAAAATTCTCAGAATTCACAGGACTTCAAGTACATTTTCTCTTCTCTGTGTCTAAGAGATTATAATATGGTTAAATTTTTTTGAGGTGGGTCTCAGGCTATCTGGGAGCTCTCTGTAGTCACAGGCTGGCCCTGAATTTACAGCAATATTCTTACCTCTCTTCCTGAGTGCTGGGATTAAAGGTGCCTGGCCTTTTTTGTTGTTTTGTTTTGCTCTTTGAGACATAATCTCACTATGCTGCTTAGGCTGCCCTTAAATTTGCAATCCTCCTGCCTCAACCTCTAGAGTACTGATATTATAGGCATGCATCACCTTATCCAGCTATGACTATATTTTTGCTTAATAAAAATATATGCTGTGCTGGGTGTGTCTCTGTAGCATGGAAGACATTGAAACATGAAGCTCATAATGGCACATTTTACTTTTATACAAAAATCTAATAGGAAGTACCAGATTTTGGATGGCTAGAATTCATAAAGCCAAGATAATTCCTTTGGTAGCCATGGATGCTTCCAGGGATAGCACATGATAACTGCTGCATCTTCAGAAAGGAGCCGTCTACACAGTATGAGCAAAAATGAGTTTGAGCTCTAAATTTTACTTGAGATGACCTTTGGAAAACTTACAGTCTGTCTGAATTTCAATCGCCTCATCTGTACAGATGGAAATACTAAAACCTGCTTCATGGAATTTTAAAATAAACAAGTAAATAACAAATGTGATTAGCATACTGTCTGAAATTGGAATGTATAAAAAGTCTGGGTTTTAAAGTCTTGCTCTGGATTGATTTGGGCTTTTGGTTGTTTTAGCTAATAAGTATACAGTGGCTTTTGGAAGTGTGAAATTTATCATTTTGGTTTTCCATTTGTGATTTTGTTACTATATTTTGTTTGTTCGACATTGTAATTGTGGGGGAGATTGACCTCATGGCCTCTCAAATGTGTGTGTTCCACAACTAGGCTACATCCACGGTGGCCCCTCTCCTTTAAAAAAATCTTTTATTAACAACATGTTTTATATGGACACATAATTTCTTGGTACCCTCTTTTCTGTCATCCCTGCCCCCATTCCACTGGGGAACCTCAGTGGGGTTGCAGGTATTCCCCATGGGATTGTGGGTTATGCATTGTGGGAGCAGCAGTCAGTTTTGGTAGGGGGAGACAGTGCCTCAGTACAGGATGTCTCAACCTGTGGCTCTCACAATCCTTCCACCCTCTCTTTCACAGAATTCCCTGAGCCAAGGGGTAGTTTATCTCTTTAGGTCTCACTGCCTTAAGAAAAATAAAAACAAATTCCCCAATGGAGAGTAAAGTCAACATAGTTTCAATGGGATAAGCATTATTAATTTAGAGAGAATTTTATGTACATAACCCCACTTTTAGCCAAAAACTAGTGAGAGCTTGACACTGGAGAACACAACCTTTGTCTCTGTAGGATTCTGACTAATTCCAGATATGGGTTCCTATACACTGAGGGGCCCATCTCTCAACCAAGCTATTGGTTCCCCACCAAGGCCATGTGCCACTATTGCACTGGAGTGTGCATCTTGTCAGGGTCTTTGCTTCTGAGTAGCTTAGGCCACTGTTTGCTCAGACTGGTTTTGGACACTTTCACACAGTAGCTCATGTAGCATTTTCCAGTATTAGATAGGCTAAGTATCTGGGGACTGGGCCTCTTCCAGATTCCATGTCTCTCCATGCTCTGTGTTGGCAGTATATGCTGTCTTCAGCAATAGGGTCTTAACTTTTGCCTCAGGCAGGTAATCAAGCAATTTGATAGAAGCCTGTCTTATTTTGGGGACCTTGTAGGTCTATGATCAACAGGTCATTGTGGGTAGCAACCAATTTCTAAAAAGAGAGGGTACAGGCCAGCCACACACACACAAAAATTAAGGTTAGGGGCTGGAGAGATGGCTTAGCAGTTAAGTGCTTGCCTATGAAGCCAAAGGACCCCGGTTCAAGGCTTGATTCTCCAGGATCCACATTAGCCAGATTCACAAGGGGGCGCACACGTCTGGAGTTCATTTGCAGTGGCTGAAAGCCCTGGTGCGCCCATTCTCACTCACTCTCTCTATCTGCCTCTTTCTCTCTCTGTCACTCTCAACTAAATAAATAAAAATGAACAAAAAAAAATTAAAAATTAAGGTTAGGCTTCATCCCACCATCTCCAGGGCCCTTCTTTTCAGGTCCTCCACCTTACTCCAATTGAGGGTTACATCTTTTAGTCTATCTCCAAGGATAAAGGTTCCAATGATGCCAGTTCATTTTGGATTTAGTTTTGTGCTTCATTTCCCCCACCTTCTCCTTCCCTCCCCTTAAACCCTTCTGTCACTATTGTGTGGGCCTTGACTTGCCTATCAGGTATGTCAGCAACTCATGAACCACAGATGAGTGAGACAATGTGGCTATTGTCTTTCAGTGATTATGTGAATTTGCTGAATATGATCTGTTCCAAATTTTTCCATTTTTCTACAGATTTCATTTGGTCACTTTTTCTTTCTGCTGAGTAAAATTCCATTGTGTAAATGTACCACAACTTTGTTATCCATTCATCTAGTGATGGGCACCTGGGTTGATTCCAGTGTTTAGCTATAATGAATTGATCAGCTATCTACATAGTTGAGCAAATAACTCTGTAGTGAAGCATGGAGAATTTAGGATAAATGTCCAGTAAAGAAATTGGGTCTGTTGGTAGCTCTATGTTCATCCTATAGAAATTTCCATATTGGTTTCCATAGTGGTTGCACAAGTTTATATTCCCATTCATAGTGAATGAGTGTTCGTTTTCCCCCACATACTCACCAACATTTGTTGTAATTTGATTTTTTAATTATTGCCATCCTTACTGTAGTAAAGTGGAATCTTGTAGTTGTTTTCATTTGTATTTCCCTAATGGTTAGGAATGTTGAACATTTCCTTAAGTGTGTGTTAGCCACTTACATTTCTTTCTCTGAGAACTCCCCCATTCAGTATTCTATGCCATTTTTGGAGTGGATTGTTTGATTTTTTTATTGTTTAGTTATTTTAATTCTTTGTAGATTCTAGATATTAGGCCTCTGTCAGTGATACAGCCAGTGAAAATTTTCTCCCATCTGTGGGCAATCTATTGACTCTGCTTATTTGTGCAAAAGCTTTTTAGTTTCAGGAGACCTCATTGGTTGAGTGATTATTTAACTTGTTAGGCCTCTGGCTTTCCCCACTTCTATATCATGGAGTGTTCCTCCCATTTTTTTATTCCAGTAGGAGAAGAGTTGCAGGTCTTTCTCTATTTATTTCTCCTTTGCATGTAGAAAGGCAACTGGTTTTTGTGTGTTGATTTTGTATCCTGCCTTACTGAAAGAATTTATCACCTTTAGAAATTAGATGGAGACTTTAGGGTCACTGGTATGTAGTATAAGGTCATTAACAAATAAGGCTAGCTTGACTTCTTCCTTACCAGTTTGTTTCCTTTTTATTTTGTTCTCCTGTCTTGTTCCTTGGGCTAGGACTTCCAGTATTATGTTGAAGAGAAGTGATGAGAATGGGCACCCCTGTCTTATTCATGATGTCAATGGCAACTCCTTGAGTCTTTTCCCATAGTATTATTTGGGCTTTAAGTTCTTTATATATTGCCTTTATTGTATTGAGATATAAACCCTCCATACCTATTCTCTCCAACATTTTGAGAATGCAGCAATGTATTTTGTCCAAGACCTTCTCTGAATCTATTGAAATGATCACTTCTTATGATTAAGTTTATTTATGTTGTATATTACATTGGCAGTTTCCATATGATGAACCATCTCTGTGTCCCTGGGATGAAGCCAACTTGATCAAGGTGGGCAATGCTTTTTTTAAAAAGATATATTTTAATTTTATTTATTTGTTAGAGAGAATGAGAGAGGGAGAGGGAGGAGGAGAGAGAGAGAATGAACATGCCAGGGCCTCTAGTCACTGCAAGAGAACTCCAGATGCATGTGCTACCTTGTGCATCTGGCTTATGTGGGACCTGGAGAATTGTACCTGGACCCTTAAGCTTCATAGGCAAGCACCTTAAATACTAAGTCCCTGGATACTGCTTTTGATGTATTGTGAATTTGGTTTGCGAATATTTTGTTCATGATCTTTGCATCTAATTTCATCAGGGATGTGGCCCTGTGCTTTTCTTGTTGTATCTCTGTATGGTTTTGGTATTTGGGTGATGCTAGCTATATAAAAGGACTTGGGGAACACTCTTTGTTCTCCCTTTATATGGAACAGTTTGAGAAAAATTGGTTTCAGTTCTTCAATGAAGGTTTGGAAGAATTTAGCTGAGAAGCCATTAGTTCCTAGACTCTTCATTTTGGGGAGGTTTATTTTTATTTTTATTTTTTGTTTATTTTTATTTATTTATTTGAGAGTGACAAACAGAGAGAGAGAAAGGGACGGGGGAGAGAGAGATGGAGAGAGAGTGAGAATGGGTGTGCCAGGGGCTCCAGCCACTGCAAACAAACTCCAGACGCATTTGCCCCCTTGTGCATCTGGCTTATGTGGGTCCTGGGGAATTGAGCCTCTATTGGGGTACTTAGGCTTCTCAGGCAAGTGCTTAACTACTAAGCCATCTCTCCAGCCCTATATTGGGGAGATATATTTTTATTATTTTTTCAATCTTGATGAATGTTTGTTTAGGAGATTAATCTCTGATTTTAGTTTTGGTAGGTGGTATGTGTCTAGGAATTCAACCATTTCTTCCAAATTATTCAATTTTATGGAATAGAGGTTTTGGAAGTATGTCCCAATAATTCTTCCAATTTCATTGGTGTCTGTTGTGACCTCTCCTTTTTCATTTCTAATTTTGTTAATTTGAAGAATTTCTTTTCTTGTTTGATCAAATTGGCCAGGGGTTTATCAATCTTGCTTATGTTTTTCAAAGATCCAGCTCTTCATTGTTTTCTTAGTTTACAATTCATTATTATCTTCTCTGATCATGATCATTTCTTTATGTCTGGAGCTCTTTGGGTTGGATTATTCTTGTTTTTCGTATGCTTTTAGGTGGATGGTTAGGTTATTAATTTTAGATTTCTCTGTCTTTGCTATGAAGGCATTTATTGCTATGAATTTTCCCCTTAGGACAGCCTTCTTTGTGTCCCGTAGGTTTTAATAAGTTGTGTTCTCATTGTCATTCAAGTGTAGAAAGTTTTCAATTTCCTTTTTGATTTCTTCTACCACCCATTCATTGTTGGAAAGTGCGTTGTTCAGTCTCCAGGAGCTGGTGGAATCCTGTAGGTATTTCTTATTGTTAATTTCCAGCTTTATAGCACTGTGATCTGGTATTATGTCAGAAATTATGTCAATTTTCCTGAACTTATGGAGGCAGGCTTTATGGCCTACTGTATGATCTATTTTGAGACAGTTCCATGGGATGCTGAGAAGAATATATACTCTGTAGTTTTCAGGTGAAATATTCTCTAGATGTTCATAAAGTCAAGTTGATCTATAGTGTTGTTGAGCTCTGTGACTTCTCTGTTGATTTTCTTTTGGGATTATCTGTCTATTGATGATAGTGGATTATTGAAGGCCCAACTATGATGCTGTTGGTGTTTAGCTCTGTTTTGTTATGAATTACGTTTCTTTTTATAAGCTGTAGTGCCACCTGTGTTTGGTGCATATAGATTTTTAGTTGTGATTTCCTCTTTTTGGATCATTCCCTTGATTAATAAGAAACGATTTTCTTTGTCCTTTATGATTACCTTTGATTTGAAGTATATTTTATCAGATATTAATATAGTGACACCTGCTTGTTTCTTATTTCCATTTGCTTGGAATATCATTTTCCATCTTTTAACCCAGAGGAGGTGGTGAGATGGGCTTCTTGAATACAGCAAATAGAAAGGTTTATTTTTCTGATTCACCCTGATATTTTGATGGGTGAATTAAGACCATTAATATCTCTCTCTCTCTCTCTATCTATCTATCTCTCTCTCTCTCTAACTATCTATCTATATCTATCTATCTATCTATCTATCTATCTATCTATCTATCTATCTATCTATACATACATACATATATATGTGTAGGTGTATGTGTATGTATCTGTATATGTATGTATGTATATAAAAAATGTTTTTTTATTTACAACTTCTATACTTAAATACAACAAACCATGGAATGTCCCTCCCCTCAACTCCCCCACTTTCTCCTTCATAACTCTGCTCTCAGTCATATCCCCACCTTCTCTTCATTAGTCTCTCTTTTAATTTGATGTCATCATCTTTTTCTCCTATTATGAGGGTCTTGTGTGGGTAGTGCTAGGAAATGTGAGGTCCTGTATATCTAGGTCAAATTCTGTCCAGACAATTTGTGTGTAAAGACTGGTACCCTTCCTTTGGCTCTTACATTCTTTCTCCCATCACTTCCTCAATAGACCCTGAGCCTTGGTGGATGTGAGATGTTTCAAAGCTGTACATTCTTCCATCCCTTATTCTCAGCACTATGTTTCCTTTTGGGTCATCCCAGTGGTCATCGCCATTTGAAAAGAGAAGCTTCTCTAACCAGAAGTGAGAGTAGCATTAATATATGAGTAAGAACATTAAGTGTACTGTTTTTAGGGAAATATGGGAGAGTAATATATGCATTTATCCAGACAAGAGTAGGCTTTATACCCCTAGGCTCATGATCTCCCCTGCCATAGACTTTTGATTAGGTTTAGAGCACTAGGCACATATTCTCTCCCATACAGTTGGCCTTCAGTCCAATTAGAGGGCAATCAGTTTTCCCCAGAACAGGTGTGCCACAAATGCATTCGTTCAGTCATTTGGCCTGTCTGGTCAAACTTGAGGTTTCCAGTGTCCACTGGTTTCACTGCTGATGACTTCTGTCTCCCATAAGACTGCATACAGTGAGCTTTTTTAAGATTTCACTTGGCTGGGGTACAGGGAGAAGGTTTTCTGCTCAGCATCAACTTGATTTCTCAGTGACTTTGCCTCTCAGGTACGTGAAGTCTTCAGCAATAGGGTCTTACAATCTCTTTCTCATGGGAAACCAAGGGCCTTGGCAATAGCCTATAATGCTTTGGAGGCAACAGGGACCTCCCTGGCCAACAACTCACAGAAAGGTATCCAATCCCAGGCACTGAAAATTTTCTAGTAACAATCTATGGCTTCTGGATGTGCCATTATTTAAGAAAGTAGATTTTCATGTCTTGTTGAAAATCTATTTATTGAAAGTTGATTGACCTTCCCCCCACCCTTTTTTAATTCAGTCCCCCCCCCCCGACCTTGCTTAGGCCTTTCCCTTCCTTGTAATCTGTTCTTCTACTTACATATATACAATACCATCTTCTTAAGACATTCCCTCTACTCCCTGCCTTATAGCCTTTTTCTCGCTTATGGGCCTCTGCTACTGATTTTTGGTTCCACATCACTCACAAGTCTATACATTTGTAGCTAGGATCCACGTATAACAGAAACAAGCAACATTTAGCTTTCAGGGCCTGGGTTACCTCACTTAGTATAATCCTTTCCAGATCCATCAATTTCCCTGCATATTTTATAATTTCATTTTTCTTTACCACGGAATAAAATTCCATTGTGTAGATGTACCACATCTTTATTATCCATTCATCTGTGGTTGAACATCTAGGCTGGTTCCATTTCCTAACTATTGTGAATACAGCAGCAATAAACATGGTTGTGCAAGTATCTCTAAGGTAGTGAGAAGAGTTATTAGGATATATGCCTAAGTGTGCTATAGCTGGATTATATGGCAAATCTATTTTTAGCTGTTTCAAGGACCTCCACATTGATTTCCACAATGGCTGTACCAAATTACATTCCCACCAACAGTGCAACATTTGTTGTCATTTGTTTTGTTGATGGTAGCCATTTTGACAGGAGAGAGATGGAATCTCAAGGTAGTTTTACTTTACATTTCCCTATAGAACACTTTGTTAGCTGTTTATATGCCATCTGTATTTCTTCTGGTGAGAACTCTCTATTTAGTTCCATAGCCCATTTTTTGATTGGATTGTTTGATTTCTTATTGTTCTGTTTCTTGAGTTCTTTGTATATTCCAGATATTAATCCTCTGTCAGATGTGTAACAAGGAAAGATTTTCTCCCATTCTGTAGGTTGTCTCTTTATTCAGTGTCCTTTGCTGTACAAAAGCTTTGTAATTTCATGAGATCCCAGTAGTTTATTAGTGGTTTTATTTGCTGAGCAACTGGGGTTATATTCAGAAAGTCATTACCTATGTCAATATGTTGAAGAGTTTCCCCTAACTTCTAGCAATTTCAGAGCTTCAAATCTAGTATTAAGATCCTTGATGCACGTGGATTTGATTCTTGTGCATGGAGAAAGACAAGGATCTATTTTCATCTTTCTACATATAGATATCTCATTTCCCAGCACCACTTGTTGAAGAGGCTGTCTTTGCTCCAATGAATATATTTGGCATTTTTGTCAAAAATCAAATGGCTGTAGCTTCCTGGATTAACATCTGGGTCCTCTATTCTGTTCCGTTTATTTACATGTCTGTCTTTGTCCCAATACCATGCTGTTTTTGTTACTATGGCTTTGTAATATAGCTTTCAATCAGGTATGGTGATACCACCCCACCAGCCTTATTTTTCTTGATCAAAATCGTTTTGGCTATTCAAGGTTTTTTGTGCTTCCAAATGAAATTTGTTTTTTGTTTTTTTTTTTTCTTCTATTCCTATGAAGAATGCCATTGGAATTTTAATGGGAATTGCATTAAATGTGTAGATTGCTTTTGGTAAGATTGAAATTTTCAGCATATTGATTCTTCCAATCCAAGAACATGGGATATCTTTCCATTTCCTTCTGTCTTCTGCAATTTTTGGCCTGAGTGTTTTAAAGTTCTCATTGTCGAGCTCCTTCCTTCTTGTATCTGTTTGCCAATATTTTGTTCAGAATTTTTGCATCTATGTTCATGAGGGAGATTGGTCTATAATTTTCTTTTATTTTTTCTGTCTTTGCATGGTTTTGGTATGAGGGTGATGCTGGCTTCATAGAAGGAGTTCAGTAGAGTTTCTTCCTTTTCTATTTTATGGTAAAGTTTAAGAAGCACTGGTGTTAGTTGTTCTATAAAGGTCTGGTAAAATTTGCAAGTGAATCCATTTGTGCCTGGGCTTTTTTTAGTTGGGAGAATATTTATAACTGCTTGGATATCTGTACTTGTTATAGGTCTATTTAAATGGTTTATCTCATCTTGATTTAATTTTGGGAGATCATGTGAATCAAGGAAATTATCCATTTCTTTCAGGTTTTCAAACTTAGAGGCACATGTATTCTTAAAGAACGTCCTTATAATTGTGTGTATTTCTTTGGTATCTGTTGTAGTGGTGCCTTTTTCATCTCTAATTTTATTAATTTTTGTCTCTTCTCAGTTTTCTTCTTGTCAAACTTTATAAGGGTTTATCAATCTTGTTTATCCTTTCAAAGAATCAACACTTTGTTTTTTTGATTCTTTGGATTTTCTATTAGGTTTTTAATTCATTAATTTATGACCAATTGTTTATGATTTCTTCCTGACTACTGATTTTTGGTTTGCTTTGTTCTCCTTTTTCCAAGGACTTAAGGTGGAACATTGCATTGTTTATTTTTGAACTCTCTAATTTCCTAACATAGGCACTAAGAGCTATAAATTTCCCAATTAGGACTGCCTTCATTGTGTCCCAGTATTATTCATTTGTTTTAACTGTTACTTGAGTGTGGTTTATTTTTTCCTATTTTCTCCTGTGTGTTTTGGTTTCTTTTTGGCATTAAGAATTCTGTCATGTATTTTCTGTAGAGCCGGTTTAGTTGTCATAAATTCCTTTAGCCTGTTTTTGTTACAGAACATCCTTATTTCTCCATCAATTTGGATAGATAGCTTTGTAGGATCAATTAATCTTGGTTGACAGTTGTTATCTTCCATAACTTGGAATACATCTTCCAAGCACTTCTGTTTTTTAAAGTTTGTGTTGAGTAATCTGCAGTTATTGTGATGGGCTTGCTTTTTTAGGTCCTTGCTTCTTCTCTCTAACTGCTTTCAATATATTTTCAATATATTTGGTTTGTGTGTTTAGTAGTTTAATTATAACTTGTTGAAGAGAGGTTCTTTCCAGATTTTGTCTGGTGTTCTAAGAGCTTCTTGTATCTTCTTTGGCATTTCATTCCCAATTTGAGGAAAATTTTCTTCTATGATCTTGTTGAAAATACCTACTAAGCCTCTGGATTGAAGTTCTTCTGTTATACCCTGAATTCTTATGTTTGATCTTTTCATAGTGTCCCAGATATCTTGAAATTCCCATTCATACCTTGCTATTAGCTTGTCTTTCTTTTTGTTGGATTATATTAGATCTCCCACCTGGTCTTCTAGTTTTCTCCTCCTTCCATTCTACTCATGAGACTTCCCACAGAGTTTTATTTTTTATTTTAATTGTCTGTAGTCTTCAGATCCAGGCTTTCCACCTGGTTTTTAATCAGTACTTTTATTTCCTTACTCATGTCTTGTAATGACCTCTTTATTTCATTAAGCTGGTTTCTTGTGTTCTCTTTCAGAAGTTTATTTTCTTCTTTAATTGTTTTGTTTTCTTTTTTGATTCCTTTCATTTCTTCTCTGATTTCTTTGAGCATAGATACCATTATTTTCTTGAAATCTTTGCCAGGTATCTCATCTAAAACAGTCTCCTTGGTGATCATTTCTGATGGACTTATAGTTTTTGGAGGGACTGTATTATCTTGATTTTTTGAGTTTCTTGTATTATATTGTAGTGACTTTTGCATCCTGAATTGATTTGATGCTTGGGTTTTGTACTTATCTGCAGTGTTCCCAGACATGGAAATCCATCTGGATATAGCCTCAGGATATCAGTCAAGGTGCCAGGTATAGCTGTTGTACCCCAACCAAGCCAAGCCACAGAATTAATCCTAGGTTTTGAGTTTGCTTTAAGCAAGTATTCTAGTGGACTGGGTGAAATAATTTACTGGAAAATTCTAAATTTCAACTGAGTAACATACACAATCAATAATAACCAGCACAGAGCATGCAACTGTGGGGATTAATACAAACAGATAGTGCAAATAAAAAATATAAAGCCAAAATTCCTAAGAGTGTGTATTGTTCTACACCCTTAATCTTGCCAGCTGGGAGATAGAGATTTCTGTTCTGAATTGTGTTCCAGGTAAACCTGGATCTGGATCAGACCCTGCCCCCAATATTGACAGAAGCAAAAAGCAAAGGCCCTGTATATATGAAAGCACCAAAGGCAATAAAACTCCACCCCCAAATACAGGTTATTTGAAAATGGTAAAATGAACCAAGAATATATACCTCATAACCTGCCCTTACAAGGAAAGAGAGATTAGCCCTTGCATGGTTGTGTATTTGTTTATTACTATTTTTTCTTTTTTTTTTTGTCAGTCAGCCTCATTATCTTTTGGGGTGGCTTCCAGTCTCACCAATCCCGAGTGTCCACCTCTGATCAGCTCTGCTGGCTGTGCTGCCACTGGGGGCTGAATGCTGGAGGTTGTTCAGACTTCTGGAGTTGCTCGCACTTCCACTAGCTCTTTAGTTGATCTCAGCTGTCTTTGTTTAACATTTCTTAACTTTGCTAATGGAGTTGAAAAATCTGTTGCTTGGTCTCTGCTACTGCTGCTGCCTGGTGTGCCTGGTGGGACTGTGCCATCCAGGCACATGCCAATTGCTGAGATCGCCTCAGTGGGACTATGACTCTTTTCCTCCTTTCTGGTTTGTCTGGGTCTCTCAGGCTTCTCCAGTGTGTCTACAAATAACCTATACTCCTTCACTTTTTGAAGAAGAGTGTATTTTACTGAGGTTTTGCTTAAATCACTCTCTAGGCTGGTTTAGCATGGTTCCTAAGCCACCATCTTACCTGGAAGTCAAGGTCATTAATGTTTAAGATAATACCTGTGAGGTTTGATTTAATACCTGACATGTTGGGGTGCTTTATGAAGTTTGTTGTTTACTTGGACTTGGTCCTTTTTTGAGCCTTTTCTAGTGCTGGTTATTGTGGTCTGTTTCTTGCAGGCTCTTGAGGCTGGTTGTTTGACTCTTCTCTGTGGAGAATTCTCTGATGTATTCTTTGTAGGTTTGGCTTTGTGTTTATATAATCATAAAGATGGCTTTTATAATGAAAAGTTGTTCTTTCACCATTTATTATGAGAGATGCTTTCAATGGATCCTGTAGCTTGGGTTGGAACCCATTTCTTTTTATACTTTGAAGTGTTCCATTCCTGGCCCTTCTGGCTTTCAGGGTTTCCATTGAGAAATCTGAGATAATTCTGATGGAGTTACCTTTGTATGTAACGTGTTGTTTCTCTCTTGCTGCTTCATTTATGTTGTTTAGAATTTTTATTTTTTATTTATTTATTAGAGACAGAAAGAGGGAGAGAGAGATAGAGAAAGTGAGAATGGACATGCCAGGGCCTCTAGCCACTGCAAATGAACTCCAGATGCATGAGCCACCCTGTGCACCTGGCTTACGTGGGATCTGGAGAATCAAACCTGGGTCCTTAGGCTTCACAGGGATAGGCCTTAACCATTAAGCAATCTTTCCAGCCCTGTTGTTTAGAATTTTAATGTTGATGTGTCTTGGAGAGTTTCTTCTTTGTTGCAGTCAGTTTGGAGTTCTGTTAGCATCTTGAATGTTGATGCGACTCTCTTTTGAGAGGGTGGGAAAGTTTTCTTCTATAATTTTCTTGAATAAATTCTTTATGCCTTTGGTCTGAATTTCTTCCCCTTTTGATATACCTATGAGTTGAATATTAGGATGTTTTAGGGCATCCCACAGTTCCCTCAAGTTCTTTTCACAAAATTTTCAAACCACTTAGTTTTTGGACTCTCAAACTGTTTCTTCTGGTTTTTTTTTTTTTTTTTTTTTTTTTTTTTGGTCCACTTCTGAGGTTTTGTCCACCACATGATTAACTCTGTTCTTGAGGGCTTCTAGAGACATTGGCACTAGTTCCATTTGGTTTGTATTTCTTATTACTTTTTCTGTATAGTCTCCATCATTTTGTCAAGTTCCAATTTGAGGTCATTTTTTGAAAATTTTCTTAGTGTTTCTTGGAATTCATTCTTGCATTTACTTGTGTCTTTATTTAGCTTAACCAGCTGGTTATAGAGATCCTCTAATTTTTGGCTCACCTTCAGTTCACTTAACTCTTTTGTGATCTCTCTGGTTTTGTCTATTAGATCCATCCTAGTGAAATCAGCTACCTGTGTGGCTTTCATTTGTGTGATTGTTGGCCTTTTGTTGATTTGCTTACAGGTCTGCCATTTGCTTGGTCAGGATCATATATCTTGTGTCTTCATTTTGCCGTCTGGGTTCCCTTTGACCTAGTCTCAGCTGTGTCTTGCATGTGTCTCTGGCCCATAGCACTTGTCCTTGTCCTCCTATTGAACTTATATGGAGAGGTTATGGAGGACTCACTGGTTCCCCCAGGCAGGTGGTTGCCTGGTTCACCTGTATTCCTCTTCTGGGGCAGATATGATGCTCAAAGTAGTCACTGGGAGTTGAGTGGAATGTTGAAGAAATGGTGAGGGTTGCTGGGTTCCAGAGACCAGACCAGATCAAGAAGTTGGCTGCAGTGGGGATGACAGGGCACTGGCTAAGGGGTGCACTCAAGGGTGCCTGTAGGCAGCATAAGGTGTTGAGGGTCTGTGAGCATGGGAATGTAGCCTGCAGGCCATTCTACCATGGATGCAAGGCAGGGGATGGTGCTGGGTGGTTGGTAAGAGCTCAGGAGGGAGAGGACAACATGGGTGATCAGCTTGGGGGATAAGGGACAGTGTGTGGGGCCCCAGTCCACAGAGCCTGTAGGTAGAGCAGCAGAGAACCTGGTCAGGGACATGCAACTGGGTCAGGCATTTGGGGGGTCCCAAGGGTCTAGTGGGCTACCTGAAAGTGTAGGGATCAGCAGATTGCCTACTGTGCCCCTCTGTACCTGTGAACTGGAGGTCTTCTAAGACCTTCTCACACTGGAGCCACACAGATCTTGCCTGATATTACTCTAGGAGCTGAAGCATGGTTAGGCATATGCCATCTTGACTGGAGGTCTCCTTTTAGTTTTTGTGAAAGTTCTGTTCTTCTAAAATACTATACAATCCATTTGTATAATTATCTTATTGTTTGTTTTCTTCTGTCTCTTAGTACCAACATATAAACTCCATGGAGGAAAAGATTCTTTTTTTAAAAATATTGTACACACACAGAGAGAGAGAGAGAAGCAGGAGCAGACAGAGACAGAATGGGCACACCAGGTGTTTAGCTGTGCAAACAACCTCCAGAATTAACTGTTCATAGATCTCTCCAGCTCCAAAGATTCTTTTCATTTCATACACTGAAGGGTCCAAAGATTCTAGCAAAGTACATGGTAGCATCTCAGTACATTTTTTGAAGGATGATAATTTCTCTATGTGTTATATTGTTCACTTTAGGATACTAGAAGAATGGATAACTAAGATGTGGTATATCTACACAATGGAATTCTATACAGCAGTAAGAAAAAATGACACAATAAAATTTGAGGAAAAAAGGTTGAACCTGGAATAGATCATTCCAAGTGAATATACACAACAACAGAAAAAAAAAAAAAAATTGCCACCTAGTCTCATTCATTATCCCACCTAACCTGAATCTACCCAGATGCTTTACATACTGAGCAAGGTCTCATGGACTAGTCAATACAAGGGGTAGGGAGGGAGGGGAGGGCAAAGGAGGAGTGGGAAACACAATCTAGACCCAAAAGGCAATGGTAGCATAAAATTCTACATCCTAAAAAGCAGACCAAATGGCTGAACCTTCACCAGGCTCTTACAGGGAACACCTCAGCCACAAGACACTGGAGAGGATATAATGAAGACTGACCTTAATCTTCTACAGCTTCTCTCCCTCCCTCTATCTCTCTCCTCTCTAACTCTTTTATATTAGTTATCTTTTTCTTCCCTTTCTTAGTAGGCACTGAACTGTAACTCCCAGTACCAGCATGTGGCTATATCCACAATAAGCTTTTGATCAGAGAGACATACAAGATTTCCTAAAACAAACACATATCTCTGTCAGAGTACTTGAAGACCCACCAAAGGTTAGTGATAAGACTGTACTGCTGAAGACACCTTTTGTGGTTGACATGTAAAATGCAATATCACGGCTGGAACCTGGAAGAGAGTCAGTCCCCAGACAGCCAGCGTGACTAGTGCCAGAAGGTGTCACATGTGCGACTGGGGGAAAATGACCAATATATGTCCAAGCAACTCATGGTCTAACCTACTTAGCAGCAAATACCCTGTCGTGATGCCCTCACAAGTACAATAGTGGCACACACCATGGTGGGGACCAACTGCTCTCCATTCTGCTAACTGATCCCCTCATTGGTACGGGTCCCATAGCTGGAGGTGGGAAATAAGTTAGAACCTTATCCAAACATAAGCCTGCTCCCCATTATCACGCTACCACCAATCATGGGCTACAAGAGGGCCTACACCTATTAAGTCCTCTATAAAAAAGTAAGGGTTATCTCATTTGTCTGGTGCTAACTTACTCTCCATTGGAGAATCTGCTTCTCTTTTTCAGATAGATGTAGAACCTAAGGAGAGAGCCACCCGATCATACCTCAAAAGAGCCCCAACTGAAACTAAGGATAATTGGTGGAACAAGCAAGGGTGCTGTTTTCTTGGTGAACCCAGCACCAGCACAAGGGTGAAGAAGATGAACACAGAGAAAAATCAACTCCTACAAAATCAGAGATCCAGAGACCAAGAGGCCCCCAACACCTCATCACTGAAGCAGACCAAAAATAAACCCAACATGGCTCAGGGAAATTTTGCGGAAAAGGGTGCGGAAAAAATTTCAGAGCCACTTGTTGGATCATGATATGCAGAGACATTTATCCTACCCATAACTGTGGGCTAACTCCAGAATGCATGACCCATAAACCTCAACAAGGATGGGCTCAGGGGAAGGGGTAGGTCACGAATGAGCCTAATAATGATACCAAACTGTATTCACTGAGTACAAAACTAATTAAAAAAAATTTTCAGTCAAGGTTTTAGGTCATTGTATGATGATAGGAAAATGTTATAAGGAAATGTTTTCTAATATGAAATTGGTATGACTTAAATGGACTGGCTATAAGGCACTTATATGTAGAAAGTAAAGAGGCAACTTAAAATTTGCAGGGCCTTACAAATATTATCTCTGGTATACAGGATGTTGAAAATTTTAATGAGACCAGACCCCCTGTCTGAATGACGCCAGACCGCATGTTTGATCCTGTCTGTTTTAGTGGTAGTAGGCCATCTGCTTGAGTAAGATAACTGCTAACTACTATTTTTTGCTTTTTTAACTAGTTCCACCTTGTTGTGATAACAGAAGTGAAATAGATAGCATTGTGACTTTTGTCATGTAGACTTGTGGTTTTGTCTTTATAAACACTGACCAGAGGGAAACTGGGGCTGCACTCTTGAGTTCCCCACTCTAAGTGTAGCCATGGCCAGTAAATAAAGCCTCTAATTTTATTAATATCATACTTGTGTCAGACTGGTGAATCTCTGAGTGACCTGAGACCCGTAACATTTCAGGGCTCATCCAGAATCGAGTTCTACCAGGGCGCTCAGCCCAATTCACTCCTGCATTTTTCCCACTGGCCTGGAGGCCCAGGAAATGCCCAGTGAAAGCTGAGAAGCACCAGGGGCCAAGTCTCTCAGGGCATCTGAAAAAGTGACTTTTGCTTTGGCCCAAGCAGGGCATCAGTAAGGCCTGGCACTGGCAAGGTTTCCAGGACCAATGCCTAGACTTCTGTGACTAAAGAAGACAAAGAGGCATCAGAACCCTTGTCCTCCTAGAGAGAGACAGGGAGGTTCTCCAGAGGTAAGTTTTGTCTCTGTTTCTGTTTGTACACATTTTGAGACTCATGGAAAGCTGGACACAGCACTACTTCCTGAGTCAGCAGGAGAGGCAGAGCACTGACCTACTTGGTTCAGCTGGTTCATTTCACATGACTGGGAATCTTGTTCTGAGAGGCAGCTGCCCACTTATAGTCCTTGTTAGCTGCCAAATTGTAAAGTCTTGTTTGTGTTTTGTGCTGTGGCTTGTCTAATTGGTGTGTCACTGCTTGTCTGGGAAGAAATGGGCCAGAAGGTATCAATTCAGAAAACACCTCTATAATTAATAATAATAAAAATTTTTTTTCAGAGTTTCAGAAGGAGATATGCAAGTCTGGAGACTGGGTGTTTATTGGAAGATTAACCACTCTTTGTGTCCTAGAGTGGCCAGCCTTTCAGGTTGGCTGGCCCTCACAGGGAATCTTTTTCTTCCACTGATTTATAGGGTACAAAACGTCATCTTTGGAAAACCAGGCCCCCCTACATCATAGCTTGGAGGATCCTAGTAGAGGAGTCTCCCTCATGGATTAATGCCCACAAACCTGCCCCTCCTTCTAATTAATCTATTCTTGTGTCAAAGGCAGCAAGGGCACCTCCCCCACTTGTCCCGCCAGAATCACCTGAAGAAGAAATACCATCACCCTAGGTTCCAGGGGAAATGGAAGCCCCTGCTGCCAAACCTAGGAACGTGCCCCTGGACGACGTTCCTAGTCCAGCTCATACTCAGAGCGGGTCTTCTTATCAGCTAGTGACCCCCGAGTGGACAATGCTTGGTGCCATGCTGGCTATGAGAGTCCCCTTTAGAAGATAGCTTACGTTCTTCTCCATTGCTTGATTCTACCACCAGGGCTCCAACGCCAGCCATCCTTCCTTTAAGGCAGGCCTTTACCTCATGGGGACATCTCCAAGGGGAAAGAGATGCCCATCCCTCCATAGTGTATGTTCCCTTCTCTACTAATGATCTTTATAATTGGACAAATCAAAATCCTTCTTTTTCAAAAACACCCACAGGGACTAACCTTATTAGAAACTGTCTTTTATATGCACCAGCCCAAACAACTTCTGCAGACACTTTTCATCACTGAAGAGAGAGAGAGAATCCATTGCGAGGTGCAAAACCTCAGCCAATTGAACGTTTTTCCCTTCACCCACCTGAAATGGGCCCTGAACTCCAAGGAAGGTAGGAAGTCTCTTGATCACTTTCACTTGACTCTGTTAGGGGGTCTCCAGGCTGCTTCAAAGTGCCCTATAAATTTGTTTAAAGTAATCAAGGAAATTCAGGGCCTAAACAAGTCACTCTCTGCTTTTCTGAAATACCTTCAAAAGGCTTATTGGACCAATACCCCAATTGACCCAGAAGCTCAAGAAAATCGAGCAGCTGTTAACATAACCTTTATTTCACAGTCAGTACCAGACATTAGGAGAAAATTTCAAAATATAGAAGGGTTTGAAGGCAAGTTATTATAAGAATTGGTAAAGATTGCTGCAAAGGTTTACAATAATAGAGACAGTCTGGAGGACAAACAGCCAAGGAAACTAGCTACAGTCATGGTGGCAACCTTCCTGGGAGAAAAACCTCACTGAGAAGGACTTTTAAGGGAGAAACAGAAAAAAAAAAATAATAATGAAGATAACATAAAGGGGAAGCCCCTTTTAAGAAAAGACCAGTGTGCCTATTGCGAGGAGACAGGCCATTGGCAAAAGGGATGTCGAAACTGGAGAAAGAAAGCCACATATGTGCTCCAAGAAGACACAGACTGATGGGATCCAGGCTCAACTGCACCCCCAGAGCCCAAGACAATGCTAAAAGTAAAGGGGACTTCTGTCAATTTCCTCATCAATACCGGTGCCAGTAATTCAGATTTAATCCAAGCAGGAGGTCCTTGGAGTAAGAAGCAGACTGTAATTCAATGGGCCATGGGCTCACAGGTTTGTTCCTGGACCACTAGAAGGATTGTGTATTTAGGAAAGGTGACAGTGACCCTCTCCTTCGTAGTTATGCCTGAATACCCATATCCCCTCTTAAGATGTGACTTTCTACGCAAATTAAGGTCAGAAATACAGTTTGAAAAAGATGAAATTATATTGAACTTTAAAAATCCTAAATTATAAACAAAACTCTATTGACTGTCCCTTTAGGAGAATATATTTTACTAAGCAACCCTCCACTAGCGGCAAAATCTGACTTAATGGAGATCTTATAACAGAAATTTCCTCTTGTTTAGACTGAAAGAAATCTGCCAGGATTGGCAGCTCACCAACCCCCTGTTATAGTGGAACTAAAATGTAATGCCACACCTGCCAAGGTAAAGCAATACCCTATGACATTGGAGGGAAAACAGGGAATTAAAATCCATATTGATAGGCTGCTTGAAGCCACCATACTGGTCCAATGCCAATTCCCCTGAAATACTCCACTGTTGCCCATCAGAAAGCCAGGAACCAATGATTACAGGTCAGTTCAGGAGATCCAGGAGATAAACAGGAAAGCACAAGACATTCACCCTATAGTCCCAAATCCATACACCCTTCTCAGTTCCCTCCACCCTGGAAAACAGGCACATACTGTACTGGATTTGAAGGATGCTTCCTTTAGCATTCCCTTGGTAAAATCAAGCCAACTGATATTTGCCTTTAAATGGGTGGATATAGACAAAGGGACCAGAGGCCAATTGATATGGATTAGGCAGTCACAAGGGTTTAACAACTCCTCAACCTTATTCAATGAAGCACTCCATGAGGCTTGCAGGTTTTCAGACCTACTGCTGCAAACATGACTCTCCTGCAATATGTTGATGAACTCCTCCTGGAAACTGTAACGGAGTAAGATTGCCTCCAAGCCACAGAACAACTATTGGAGACACTGCAACATCTGGGATATCAAGTCTCTGCAAGAGGCTCAACCTTGTACCCATAAGGCAACATACCTGGGATATGAACTGCAGGAAAGTAAGAGACTACTTTCTTCATGCAGAATCTAGATCCTAGCCCCCAAGACAAAGTGGCAACTGCAGGGATTCCTTGGGGTTGTAGGATATTGTAGGCTTTGGATACCCAGATTTTCTGAACTTGCCAAGCTTCTATACCTAGCCACCTAAAAAGACTTTAACTGGTCCCCAGTGGAAGAACAAGCCTTCCAAAACTTAAAACAGATGCCAGTCTCAGCACTAGCATTAGCTCTGCCCAAACTTACCAAACCATTCCACTTGTTTATGGATGAGAGGAAGGGTATTGCCTGGGAAATTCTAACACAAAAACTTGGGCCCTGGCAGTGACTTGTTGCCTGCCTCTCACAGGTGAGATCCTGTGGTGGCTGGATAGCTAGCATGCCCAAGGCTGCCCTACTAACAAAGGAAGCAGATGAACTGACTCTGGGGCAAGAGTTGATGATCACTGCTCCACATCAGGTAAAAACTCTTTTGAGAAGCACTTCAGACAAATGGATGATCAATTACCAAATAATTCATTGTCAAGCTTTGCTCTTAGACCAGCCAAGAATCAAGTTGCACCAGACTGCAGCTCTGAAGCCAGCCACTCTGCTGCCAAAAATGGATAATGCTACTATCCAACATGACTACTTGGAGATCACTACCACATTCCAGGGACTATGAACAGACTTAACAGACATCCACTGGACACAACCAGATCTGGTAATGTTCCCAGACAATAGCAGTTTCATCCAGAATGGCACCAGATATGCTGGGGCAGTTGTAGTGACCGTTAATCATGTCCTCTGAGCAGGAACTCTTCTCCTGGGGACATCAGCTCAAAAGGCCAAACTCACACTTACTGAAGTCCTTAAACTGGGAACAGGAAAAAACCATAAATGTTTACAATGACAGTAGGTACAGTATTGCTATGGCTCACATGCACAGAACCATCTACCAAAAAAGAGGCCTTTTGATAGCAGAAGAAAAAGATATGAAAAGTAAAACAGAAATCCTAGGTTTATTGGCCACAGTCTGGGCTCCAAAGCAAATGGATATCATCCACTGTCCCAGACATCAGAAAGGAGGCTCACTACAGGCAATCGGAAACAAAATGGCTGACAGAGCAGCTAAAGAAGCTGCTCTAGGAACAACACAGTGCCTACTCCCCATCCCAGAATACTCCTACTCGACAAACCCCAATATTCAGAAGATGATTTAAAGGGAACTGAGAAAGTGAATACACAAGGCACCCCCAAGGATGGCTCAAACTAACTGATGGGTGGATAGTACTCTTGCAAGCATTAGGAAGACACTTGGCACATCAATTCCACGAAAGAACCCATTTGGGAAAGACCAGAGTGACTGAGCTAGTAAGAAAAAGATTATTCTTCCTAGGAATGGACCACATGGTGAGAGAAATTGTTTCCTGGTGCCCAAACCTGCCAACGGACCAACACTTCCTCATGTAAGGTGCCATCCCACCCCAAGGGATTAGGAAGGGATTAGGGACTGTGGCTCAGAACCAGGTAGATGTTGGGAAGTAGATTTACAGAAATCAAGCCAGGACAATATAAATACAGGTACCTACTTGTTTTCGTGGATACATGGGAATTAATACCTTCTGGAACTTCTTGACATATACCTGGTCTCCGGGCTGTAGCAAATGGCAGGGCACAGAGGAGGGAACTAAAAGGATGCCCTGAATGTTATAGTGGATATAGTTATATAATGTTATATTGTTTGGACCTGTTGGAGAGCTTGGAGATACTTTAAAAGACACTGATTTATCATCTCTTCTATTGTAGGGTCTCCCAAGGGGGCAACAAGAGGGATGGTCTCCCAAACATAATCTCAAAGGGGGTAAATCCTGCCTTATCAGAGGTGCACCTTACTTGAAGTAGGGCCGAAGGCAAGAGGTTGGACTAATTTTCACTGGTTTTCAAAATTAATTTGGACATAACAGTCCAGTTCATGTGTTTAATCTGCCCAGAGCTCTGAGATTGGTAGGCACAGTAGAGTTTCCAAGTTATAGTAAGTGTCTTGATAACCATCCAAGCTATGGATGAGGTGAAGGCAGGACCATTATTTGAGCCAATTGACAGAGGCAACCCAAACCTAGAAATAATTTAATGTAAAAGACTGTTAGCCACCTTCATGGCGGGTTCTCTTCAAGTAGCTAATGCTTTTATCCATCCTGAGAACGTGTCTACAAACACCAACAATATCTGTACACTGTGTGAGGAGGTTTTATCTGGGTGAAGTCAACTTCTCATTTCTCTCCAGGAGCCAGTTCCCTCAGGTGGACAGCAGGGATGCCTTTTGTCCCATTTTGGGTTGACTTCTATGCAGAAAGGGCATCAGGATGCCACATGTATGGTCATCTCTCAGAGTTGAGGGATTTGGTAACTGGAAGACAGTACTCAGTCAGTTTTGTAGCAACCAAATATGTGGTCTGATCTATTTGCTTTACTAGGAGGCATCTGAGAGCCATAGGGAGAATGATCCTTGAGTTGGTCAAAATCCACCATTCAGCTGAGTCTTGCTCAGCATCCTAGTAGCAAGCTTTTCCTTCTTCTACCTGGGTGTAGGTTGGTTGAGGGAGATTTGGCTTGGTAAAAGCTGTGGGCAAGATGGTGAGGGTTTCTATGTGTAGCTCATCAGCTTGTCCTGAAAGTGGAGCTAGCAGGGTTCCATGTCAGAGAGTGTGAATCCAGGGATGGGCTGTGACTGGAAAGTTCCTGCCCTGCGGGGGAAAGGGACAATTGGGGAGTCCTCAGACAAAGGTTAGAACAGACAAAGGCAAATGGCGGAGCTTACTGGAGCTGTTAATATAAACCCCCAAATGGAATTTGCCCCACTCATGTAGCATAGACAAGGAGGGCAGTGGAACTCTCCCTGCAGGAAGAGGTGAGTACCCAGGGTCAGCTTCTGTTGGCTGTTAGGCCAAAGTGAGCTTTGAGGACAGTCCATCTCTCCTGTCCTCAAGACAGACAAAAAGAAAAGATCAAACTGTAAGACAGGACAATTCAGACAATTCAAGATACCACCCCCACCCACCCCCACATCACCAAGGACAGACACTGCTCAGCAGAACTCACTTCATTGGCCATGTTGCCCCACTGCACTCCTTGGCATTTGTAGATTCTGAAATGCCACCACTAAGCCATATGGAGTTGCTACAACTGGTTTAGGACTCAGTCAAACCCCTTAACTGTCATGGGAGTTCCAGCTCAAGTCGTGGGGTCTGCAGTCCAGTTTGAAACCAGAAAACTGGTAAACTGGACTGCCTGTGCACACACTCAAATTCATACACAATCATGCCACAAGAACAGGTACAATATCTTAGATGCATCTATCATTCATACAGTAGTTTGGCTAGCCATGCACTCAAACAGAACCAAATCCAAGTCTATCACAAGAGGCAGAATCAGAAAACCAGGTCCTCCCCTACTGGCTAGAGGACAAGGGACAGCTCCTTGTCAGGCTTTTGCTCTCCCACCCTAAAGAAGGTTCCCTCAGAAGTCTGTCTTTCCCAGCTCATAGGAAGGTTCCCCACAAGGTCTGTCCTTCTAAACCCCAAACCATAACAGACATTAGTGTACAAACTTACCTCCTAGGAGAGAGGACTCTATCCATTTTGGTGTCTGGGAATACTGTGAATTGCAGACCTCTCCAGACTTGGTGTGAGGTATGGGGACCTAGAACATCTCCAGGGGGCACTTTCCCTATAACCTCCCCTTGGCCAGGGAAGTCTGGAGTGAGGCTGAGTCCTATGGGCATGGAAATATCTCATTTGGGCCTCCACTCCAAAATGTTATATTCCACATGAGAAAATTATAAACCACCATGCTTTTTGTCCAATTAAGAGTCCTTTTTATTTAGCCAGCGACTGAGAGGGGGCTCACACCAGAAAATCCGCTCAGTGAAGAAGCTCCGGTGTACAACATTTCTAAAGGCCAAAGATCATAAAAATAATGACATTAGTGTCAGATGTAGATCTGGGCAACATTAGAATAGCAGTTGTCTCACTTATCCTGGAGTTAACTTATTTATATATCTGAGCCATGTTTGGGGACATGGGAAGTCTTGAAAGGGTTATCAATGCAGATGTGGCCCTCCTGGGAAGTTAGGGAGTTTGCAACTGAAAGGTGCTTGGCAGGAAAAAGTGTTAGCCATTTTATTTCGCCAACAAATTGAGTCTTGGCTTAGTTAGGGCAGGGTGGTGTTACTTTAGCTGTTACACTTTCACAGATCCAAGCAGAGACAGAAAGAGAGAAAAGCAAAAAGACACCACTATCACACCAGCATGCACACTTCAGGAACTCCAGACAGAACTTATGTACTTTGTATATCTTGGGCTGGAATTCAGATCTTAGGGTTGGACCCTAGAATCCACCCACAGTGACATTTCCTCCACCCAAGTGGCTACAGATCGAAATTACAAACTTTAATAAACTCCTATATTTATTGGAGGGCATCTATTCAATCTACCACAGATGTTATCCCTTTTCCCCTTCTATGATGCAGGCCTTATGTAGATAGCCAGCCATGGCAAGATCATGAATATCAAGGCCCCTTTGTGTCTGGAAGACAGTATTATAAGTACTCCTCTCCTTCTTTTGGCTCTTACATTCTTTTTGCCATCTCTTCCACAATGGTCCTGAAGCCTTGGAAGGTGTGATACAGATGTCTTATTTAGTGCTGAACATGTCATTGTCATTTTCAGCACTTACGTGAGTTTTGAGTGTCTCCAGTGGTCACCACCATTGGAAAAGAGACGCTTCTCTAGCCAAAAGTGAAAGTAACATTAATATATAAACATTTAGTGGACAGTTTGAAAGGCATACAACAGTAGTAGTTTCCTTCCTAGGTCTTATGATCTCCCCAGCCATTGGCTTTTGATTAAGTTTTCTTTACCAGGAAGGATTTCCCTCCTGTAGGGCAAGCTTCAAAGTCCAATTAGAGAGAAGCTGGTTTCCCCCTTAATAGACATGCCACCATTTCATCAGTTGGAACATTTGGCCTGGTCTGCCAGTCAAAAAAACTTGTGGAGTCCACTGCTGGTTAAGACCATTGATGACTTTTTTGCTCTTTCCAACATCATGAGAGCTAGTCATCAGATAGGAGGCTTCCAGCACAGCTCCAACTTGATTTGTCAGTGACCTGGTGACCAAGCATGTGGAGTCTTTAGCAATAGGATCTTACCATCTTGTTTTGGTGGGCAACCAAGAAACTTGGCAATACCCTGTAATGTTTTGGAGGCGTCAGGGGCCTCCCTAACAAACGATACACTAAAGGCATTATTCAACTTTTGGTCCTGAAACTTTTTTGTGGCTTTTGGGCACAGTATAACCCAACCTCAAAAAATACTTATGCCCAAACTTTCTCATTTATTTATTTATTTTTGTGATTTGTGGGTCTCACTTTAGCCCAGGCTAATAGGAAATTCACTATGCAGTCTCAGGCTAGCCTTGACTTTACTATAGTACTCCTACCTTTGCCTCCCAAATGCTGGGATTAAAGGCATATACCACTACCCCCATGTCCAAACTCTTTTTATTACAAATATATTATTTTAGCAAACAAAGAAATAGGTTTCTATATGGCTTATTCATAGCAGTTAAATTTTGATTAGCTCTTTTCTCCCTTCCTCTTCTCTTCCATCCCTTCTCCTGACCCCATGTAGACCATTCAAATTCAATTTTCTATAGTGTCCCCTATCTTACAGGAGTATTGTGAAGGTGAAATAAAACAAAAAGGTGAAAGAATGCTGTAAACTCTAAAGTGCTATGTGTTCATCATTCTAGAGAGACAATAAGAACACAGAGTTTCAAACATGAAAGACTTCCAGGGTGTAAAAGCTGAGTAGGGCATCTAAGTGGCATTCTATGCCTCATTAGAGGGAAGTTGCAGGTCAAGAAGAGAGGCCACCAAGAAGAAATAAAGGGAAAGGACAGAAACTATTAAATAAGATCAGGGATATTTTCTCCACCTTACATTTCACTGGTTCCAATAATTGCCCTATAATTAACCGAAAATCATTTTTATTGCTTTTGGCATATTGTGACTATCATAAAGCATCTTGATTCAAAAAGCATAGGGCCTTAGTATGGTTGACTATCCACCATACTAATGTTTACTCTTATTTCTAAGGCTGTTGCCATGGCAGTTCATATGTTCTGAAAGTGCTAGGTTCTTCAATGTAGACAAAACTGGCTCTGGTCAAGAATAATAGATTCAGCAAGAAAACTCAGGAAATGGAGGCCAACTACAAAGTCTTGGGAATTAGCATTTTCTATAACTTCTGTTTCTTTTTGTTACCATCTCCTCATATACACACTATGCCATGAAGAGTTGACTACAGGTCTTCTAGTATGCCCTTTTTTTAATGCAACACAATCCACATGCTCTGTATATGTTTCAAAAGTTCTTTAAAAGTTAGTAATATTAGTCACATTTTATGAATGAGAAAACTAAGGACCAGAGACATTAAATAACTTTCTTAATCTCACACATCTAGGTATTTGGAATTTGTACCCAGACAATCTCCCCAGTCAAAATACTGAACCTTAACTTAGAGAGTTGCATAAACTTTAACTTCTAACATTCTCAAGTCTATGTTTTCAGATGGATTAAATAGGAAGTCATGAAGCCCATTATCTAACAATTAGCACCTAGTAGGCAATCATTAAAAACTACTTATTTAATTGCTCATAAATATACCTTAATGAGTTAATAGTAAGTTCTGCTTTTCTTTTAAAATAAATTTTAATATATTTATTTACAAGCAGAAAAAGAGAGATAGGGAGAGTCGCAGAGAGAGAATGGGCATGCCAGAGTCTTCAGCCACTGAAAATGAACTCCAGACACATACACCACTTTGTGCATCTGGCTTTACATGGGCACTAGGTAACCAAACCCAGATCATTAGGCTTTACAGCAAAGGGCCTTAACCACTGAGACATCTCTTCAACTAAATCCTGCTTTTTCTATAAATTCTTCTAATGACAATTACAAAGTTTGATACACTGGTCCCCACAGAACTACTTGTTGTGAGTAGTAACTGGGGAAGCTGATGTCATTGCTTGAATGTTTCCATGGACATGAAGTGTATATATTTCAAGGAAAACAGTGCCAACATTATAGCTGCCAGTTCAGCTGCATTCTTTGCCTATGATGCCTCTTCAGGGCTTAACGCTAGAATAATCCATCTGAAATTAATAAAACTCACCTAGAGAGTATGCTGCAAAGGGGGAAAGATGCTGCAGCCACACTGGTTTTCATTTGTCTTTATTTAATGGGAAAACAACCCTAGAAAAATCTCACTACAGAGATACATGCTCTGGCATTTTGCAAAAAGGATATTATTATTATTATTATTATTATTATTATTATTATTAAAGGCACAAAAGTATGATTTTTGCATAAATTCTGAATTAATGCCTATCATTGAATTAATCTACTATGACTTATCATCAAACTGAACAATAACTTAAGGAAATTCTGGGGCTCTCACTCTTCTATAGAAAAAATTCATTTTGTTTCTTTCTCCTGAAAGTTAATATGCTTCATATTGAAATTACAAGATTGAAATTTTAATTGTTTTCAGAAGAATTGTGAGCATCAGGAACTACTCAGGTGAGTTGTATAGACTTTTAGTTTTATTCTTAATTTTTCTCTTTATCATTTTGCCCACTATTTTCCTGACATGTATACTTGGTGCGCAACATTTCTGACATAAAGTTGATGTTGTTAGATACAGCTCAATTTTCAAAGTGTTTTGATCTGTAGCCCCACAGAATAGGGGAAAAAAATGTTAATGGGGGAAAAGTCGGCTATATCCATGTTCTGTGAGAAAGTAACAGAAGTCTTCATTTCAGAACAGTTCTTAATATTCAGACGTTTTCCTGCCTAGTTAGTTGAAATTTCCCCTATTAAATTTCATGTAAATCCTTGGCTCCATTTTTATCTCTTCAACTTTCAATTTTACAACCATAAGAATAGATCACTGAAATACTTGAGATAGTCTTCTGAAGCAAAGGTTTTAATTGACTACTCTAGGAAAATGTAAAAGCTGTAAAATTAATCCATAGATATATTTTAACAAAAACTACTATAAATATTAATCAAAAAACTGATGAATTAATTTTTAAAGTTTAATTGAAAGACCTCATCTGCCAAAAAACTATCTTGTTTTCCATAGAGGTATCTTTCTTCTTCCTTGATTTGATACCACTGGTCATCTTTCCTCTAATGTAAATAGCAAAAAGAACCATTGTTTGCATAAGACCAACATAACAAATTACAGGTATTATCTGATAGGAAAGAGGGCTAGCCTTTTTTTTCATAAGCAGTATACAGGTAATTCATTTTTCCGGCAGAAAGTCCAGTCCTAAGAACTGATATAAAGTACTATTGATCTGTAGTAGAAAGGAGGTAGTATCAGATGATGTGACCTATGGAACAAAGAGGGACAGCTTCCATGCATGAGCTACCACAAGATGGAATGAGGGGGAAAGTCTGAGAAGATTGGTTCTTTAAAGATCACATCTTCAACATGACTCAGGACATCTGAAAGAGGATACCAGAGATCACAAAAACACATTCCACTTAATTCCCCTGTTATGCTGAACATTATAGAAAGTCCAATCAGAATGACAACAGAATAGGTAAAGTCTGAGGCAGAGGTGAGGCGATCTGAACTCTAGACCACCCAGTTGTGACTACAATTCTACTTTGCCCGTCTGTGCCTCATTTTCTTCATTTGTAAAATGAAAAAACAAACATATGAAAACTTTAAAAAGACTAAAATCCAAGGTTATTAAAAGTAGTGGGACACTAGAATCATAGCTAGGCAGTGTATTAAAAAGTAAAATAATTCTTTTGATTGACTTGTGGAGCAGTAATTCAAACAACAGAATGAGAATTTGAAGAGCAGAGATAATGATGCTAAAAATAGTATTGTTAGTCCTGGATCTTGACCTCCGATTTAAGAAAGAGCAAGGAGGAAGGAGAGTCTCTTTACCCTCTGACTCCTTACCACTAAGACTTCCAGGGTTTTTCCAGCCTTCTTTAAAAATTGTTCAGTAAATAATTATAACCAGAAAATTGCGAGTTGCCAAGCAGCTCAGTGAAAAGCTGCTGCCTTCTAAAAGTTACACTGTAGAAATTAAACTTGGCTCCATGACAAAGCCAAGAGAGGAGAAAGTAATTTGAGCCAGTGAATATTGCAGTTTCCAGTATAAGAAGGAAAACTATGATCAAGGCTCAGTTGTATCAGACTTCAGACAAATTTCACATTTAGGTTAGTGGGAACCTTCAAATAGCCTATAACTGGAGCTGGAGTTGGAAGCAGGAGGATCAGGAATTGAGGGTCATGCTCAGATATTTAGCAGGTTCTAGTCCAACCAGAATTATGTGAGACCCTATCTTAACAACTCTCTCTCTCTCTCTCTCTCTCTCAATTTCGCTCCCTCCCTCTCTGTCTCCAATAAATAAATAAAAATAAAATATTCTTTTTAATAAAAGGGGGCTGGAGAGATGGCTTAGAGCTTAAGGTGCTTGCCTGCAAAGTCAAAAACCCAGGTTTGATTCTCCAGGCCTTGTATAAGTCAGATGCAGAAGGTGGTGCATGCATCTGGAGTTATTTGAAGTGGCTAGAGGCCCAGGTGTTCACATTGTCTCTTTCTCTCTCTCCCCTCTCTCTGTCTCAAAAATAAATAAATAAATAAATATTAAAAAATAAAGAGTGTATGATCTAAATCTATGTTAAGATTTTGCTACAGTGAGAGAGAAATAACTTGTTTGATTTCTCCTTTTCCCTCTTCAACATGGTTTTAGGTTTCTTAGTGAATTAAAATTCTTTGTTATATTATTCCAAAATGGTGGACTGAGAACCTACTGTGCACCAACCATGATTTAAAACACTGAATGGGGTTTTAAAACAGAATGCAAGACTCAAGATGCATCTCATATATAGGGAAAATGCTGAGTATGTGTGATCATTACATCTTCAGCACCAAGGAAAGGAGCAAGGAAGAGAGGGAGGGAAGGAAACAAACAATAAATTTGGCTACAGAGTCCAGACTTAATAAAAAGCCATAATTGCCCAAGGAATTAAGTAACTAAGTGATTAATACAGATATTAAGTGTTATAATTGGTTGGTTTTCTTTCTATAATTCTTGATAGGAGACTCCAACCCTGAGAATGGAAGTGGCTGTCCTACGCAATCAAACTTCAGTGGAATATTTTCAGCTTAGAGGTTTATCTGTAAACCAGAAGGTGCAGATGGCTGTATTTTCCATGTTCCTTGTGTTGTATGTTCTGACTTTGATTGGCAACATCCTTATTGTCATCACAATCATCTATGACCACCGGCTTCATACCCCTATGTATTTCTTCCTCAGCAATCTATCCTTTATTGATGTCTGTCACTCCTCTGTCACTGTCCCCAAGATGCTAAGAGACACCCTGTCAGAGGAGAAGCTCATCTCCTTTGATGCCTGTGTGACCCAGATGTTCTTCTTACACCTCTTTGCCTGCACAGAGATCCTCCTTCTCACTGTCATGGCCTATGATCGGTATGTGGCCATTTGTAAACCCCTGCAGTACATGATGGTGATGAACTGGAAGGTGTGTGTGCTACTGGCAGTGGCCCTTTGGACAGGGGGCACCATTCATTCCATCTCTCTGACCTCACTCACCATCAAGCTGCCCTACTGTGGTCCTGATGAGATTGACAACTTCTTCTGTGATGTACCTCAGGTCATCAAACTGGCCTGCACTGATACTCACATTATTGAGATTCTTATTGTCTCCAACAGTGGGTTGATCTCTGTGGTCTGTTTTGTGGTCCTTATAGTGTCTTATGCAGTCATACTGGTAAATCTGAGACATCAGATCTCCGAGGGCAAGTGGAAAGCCCTGTCTACCTGTGCGGCCCACCTCACTGTAGTCATACTGTTCCTAGGACACTGTATCTTCATCTATTCCCGCCCATCCACCAGCCTCCCTGAGGATAAGGTGGTATCTGTGTTTTTCACTGCTGTCACCCCTCTGCTAAATCCCATCATATATACCCTTAGGAATGAAGACATGAAGAGTGCCTTGAACAAGGTAATAGGAAGGAAGGAAAGAAAAGAAGAAAAATTAAGACATCCATGCCCTTAGAATGTTTGGTGTGACAAATCACAGAAATGTCTGTCAAAGAAGAAGCTGTATACCATGTTTATCAGACTATATGACATTGTAAAATTTTCAGCTGGTCCAATATCTAACTTTCTACATTCTGGAATTATCCTAGACGCATTTGAATTTACTTAAATCTTTCAACAGCAGTAAAGTATAGGTGTTATGTTTATTTAACCATGAAGAAACGAAAGCTCATACAGGCAAAATAGGATGCCAAAAATCACCTTGGTAGGAAATTAGGAGGGCAAGCTTTCAAGGGTATAGCTCAGTGGTAGAACATGTGTTTGGCATGCAGGGGGCCCTGGGTTCAATTCCTAGCATCACCTAAAAAGCCATAGAACTGGGGTGGACACCAAATATACCAACACAATATATATATAAAATATATAACTCCAAAAATTAGTGAAATAACAAGTTAAATTTATTACATCAAGCTGTCTTTCCTGCTTTTCTGTTAACAAAAGTATAAATAAGCCAGATTTAAGGCAGTTGCTGCTTACATCATTAACTTAGATATATGCCTAAACATCTTGGTAAATAATGGTAAGTTAGAAAAAGTGTATTTGCGAATGTGTTTTGTGCTGCGGCTTGTCTAATTGTTGTGTCACTGCTTGTCTGGGAAGAAATGGGCCAGAAGGTATCAATTCAGAAAATACCTCTGGGCTGGAGAGATGGCTTAGCAGTTAACCGCTTGCCTGTGAAGCCTAAGGACCCCGGTTGGAGGCTCTGTTCCCCAGGTCCCACGTTAGCCAGATGCACAAGGAGGCGCACACGTCTGGAGTTCGTTTGCAGAGGCTGGAAGCCCTGGCGCGCCCATTCCCTTTCTCTCTCCCTCTATCTGTCTTTCTCTCTGTGTCTGTCGCTCTGAAAGAAAAGAAAGAAAGAAAGAAAGAAAGAAAGAAAGAAAGAAAGAAAGAAGGAAGGAAGGAAGGAAGGAAGGAAGGAAGGAAGGAAAGAAAGAAAGAAAGAAAGAAAGAAAGAAAGAAAGAAAGAAAGAAAAAAGAAAATACCTCTATAATTAATTTTTAAAAAAAAAACATTATTCAGAGTTTCAGCAGGAGATATGCAAGTCTGGAGACTGGGTGTTTATTGGAAGATTAACCACTCTTTGTGTCCTAGAGTGGCCAGCCTTTCAGGTTGGCTGGCCCTCACAGGGAATCTTTTTCTTCCACTGATTTATAGGGTACAAAACGTCATCTTTGGAAAACCAGGCCCCCCTACATCATGCTTGGAGGATCCTGGTAGAGGAGTCTCCCTCATGGATTAAACCCAACAAACCTGCCCCTCCTTGTAATTAATCTATTCTTATGTCAAAGGCAGCAAAGACACCTCCCCCACTTGTCCGGCCAGAATCACCAGAAGAAGTAACACCATCACCCTAGGTTCCAGGGGAAATGGAAGCCCCTGCTGCCAAACCTAGGGACGTGCCCCTGGAAGACCTTCCTAATCCAGCTCATACTCAGAGCGGGTCTTCTTATCAGCTAGTAACCCCTGAGTGGACAATACTTGGTGCCATGCTGGCCATGAGAGTCCCCTTTAGAAGATAGCTTACGTTCTTCTCCATTGCTTGATTCTACCACCAGGGCTCCAACACCAGTGATCCTTCCTTTAAGGCAGGCCTTTACCTCATGGGGACATCTCCAAGGGGAAAGAGATGCCCATCCCCCATGGTGTATGTTCCCTTCTCTACTAGTGATCTTTATAACTGGACAAATCAAAATCCTTCTTTTTAAAAACACCCACAAGGCCTAATCTTATTAGAAACTGTCTTTTATATGCTTTTTTTTTTTTTTGATGCTTCTTGTAATTCATCTGTGCATTTGTTTATGTCTTCCTTTAGCATTGCCAGCTGATTTTTGTGGTCTTCCTTTTTTCACTCTCCCTCAAGTCTCTTAACTGTCTTTGAATTCCTTCCATTTTCTTATCCATTAGGTCTAGTCTAGTGAGGGCAGCATCCACATGATTATCAGTCCTTTGTTGCTTTTCTTTAAGTTCTATCAGTAGCTTGGTCAGAGTTGCCTTGCTCATAGCTTCATTTAGGTGTTCTAATCCTAATGACTCTGCTATGTTTTGATTAGAGATGTTCATTGTAGAAGTGGGTTATCTAACTGGATTTTCTTGCATTTGGTTTTTCATGTTATTTCTTTTGTGTGGTGATCTGCCAATCACAGTGTATGGCCATGTAGGTGAGTGGATCAGCCTGTGCTCAAGCACAGTGGGAATCTGAAGCAGCCTGAGGCAGTTGTCAAGCGATCTGGGCTTTGGATCTTACTTGCTAATGCTGCTTGAGTGCCTGCCTGGCCGGGGCACCAAAGTTGCCTGAGCTCTCACACGGTAATTCACCAAAGCTGTCTACACTCGCACTAGGAGGGGCATTGAGACACCAAGCACTGAATCAGCCCAAAATCTGGTGGGGGAACACTGGGACCCCCAAGCAGTCTGTGATCCCACAAAATAGGACAATGGCAGACAGCCGGCATGTCAGACAGGAAGGGGATGGCACCTTAGTTGGCACAAGCAACAGACACAGTCTGGACTCATGTGGCAGTTGCTATGGGCCTGGGCTCACATGAATGTGTGGTGATCCGAGCATTAAGTGAGTGAGTGACGGAGCAGTCTAAGCTTCCACATGCAGTGATTGATAGGCAAGGTGGCCGTTTGGCATGCAAATTGATCAAAGGACCCTGAGCTCCAATGGGATAGCAGGCATAGCCTGACCAAGGTCACTTGAGGGCAGGGGTAGCAGCACGATCACTGCTGTGCAGTGAGGCAAGTGGAACTATGTTGGCCTGGGGCCCTTTTCCTACAGTAAGTGTGTAAGTTTCCTGAAGCTTGAACTATGGGAATGGCAGATGCTGGTGGGGAGGGGAAGGCTATCCACCCACGAGGAAATCAGAGATTCTCTGTTTTTCCCCCTCTGTGTCCTCCCACTGGCAATCTATTGAAGATAGGTCTCCCCTAGAAGACCCACTGAACCCTTAATGTTTTGCCTTTGTTTCCCAGGGATCGGCGGCAGTTAGGTGGTCGCCATCTTGGCCAGAAGTCCTTGACTGAGAATTTGATTACACAAAGCTTAAGAATAAAGCAGAACTTGGTCATTGTTGAGTTAAACCAGTCTAAAATTTACATATATTAGAGACCTTCTGACAGACATAAAGCAATGTTGTAAGCAAGCATCTCTAAACATTGAACAGCTTTATAACTTAATTTATAATGGTTCACAATGCCTAAATACATTGTATAAGACTTATAGGATAACCTTAGCTATGACCACCCAGCAGAACCAGCATGAACAAGGCATGGACCATTTCATACTTACAGTATTTTTACATATAATAATCTTCTAGTAGATTATTATTTAATAATGACTAAACCTTGATGTTAAGGCTCATTATTTTTAAGTAGTTGACAGATAGAGGAGCACAGCTAAATTGCTTGAGTTAAAAACATTATCTAGCACAGATTAACATCCGTGAACTGAACTCTTAATCTTGACATTGTGAGGCATAGCAATCCCAATTTATAAGCTGAATACCATGACAGAACTTGTTAACAAAGTACATATTTTTGTGAAGAAATGTGAAACTGTTATCTTTTAAAGATAACAACCCTTTCAATATCTGTTATCTATGTATTAAAATTGATTAATTATTACAAATGTACCCAAATGTTATTAAACTATGTTTAAATATATTTGCTTCAAGTTTTTAAAAATTATTTATTTAAGAGAGAGAGGCAGATAGAGAAACAATGACTCACCAAGGCCTCTAGACATTGCAAACAAATTTCAGATGCATGCACCACTCTATGCATCTGCCATACATGGGAACTGGAGAACTGAACCTGTGTCCTTAGGCTTCACAGGCAAGCACCTTAATGGCTGCCATTCTTCAGCCTCTAAATGTTTTGTTTTTTTTTTCTTAAAAGTTATGTTTTGAAGCAATACTCTGTATACTTTATTTTGAAGAGTTTTTCAAGATCAGTGTTATTTGCCTTTTTATGATCACTGACCTCTGTAATATAATGATTGTTATAAATTAAAATTTTTAAGAAATTCTTGAAACATTCTTACGATCAAATCAATGTATAAATTTTGCTAAAAGGACATATTACATATTATGTAGGTTTATGCCTTTTATGCTAGAAAGCTAAATCCCAAGGCTATCAGTGTAAAGATGTAAGGTTAATGAATGCCCAAAGACCACACAGGACCACTCTGAGGCAGGAACAAAGGTGTTTGTTGGGTACTGAGCTGCCAAACTGTCTCATTGGAGAAGAAAGAGAGAACAGCCAGTGTGATTCTAGATAGTTTGGGTTTTTATAGAGAGTTTCCTTTGGGGAGAGGGATACAGAAGACTGGAGAATTCAGGGTAAAGCAGGGACTAAATAGAGAAGCTAATTAATCAGAGTGACAGAGACCAAATGGAGGAGTTGCTGTCAAGAAAGAAACCAGGTTGCCTCTAACATAAAATCAGTAGGAAACTATGGCCGAGGCATTGTTAAGTCAGGGGAGTAAAGGTTAGGCAATATAAACATCTAAAGGTGCATCAATCAGGCTGCTGTCATTCTTTTCCTTCATTTAGACTCCATCTTGGGACTCTTGTCCTACCTAACATTCTAGCATTTTGTATATAAATAATAATAATAATAAAAGAATAAGGGGGCTTGGTCATCTAATATTACTGCTTCCTTCTGTGAGGGAACATGGTCTGGGTGTTTCAGGGGTTGCTGGTGTTAGCTGGCAAGTCCTCTCACAGAAGGCAGAGCAGGCGATGGGGAGTCAGGTCTGAGGAGGTTAAAAGTTGGGATTGAGTGGAAGAGGGACAGGTTAACAAAAGTTGGTTGAATGTTTGATGTGTAGGATTATGTACCTGGTTTTGAATGCATTTCCAAAGACAGGGGCCTATTTAAAGTAAAAGAAATATCCCCATTAATAGCCCAAGTAATGATAGTAGCCAAGTGTGGTGGTTTGAATAGAATAGATGGCCCCTAATATATTCAGTTCTTTATTGTTTGTAGTTTGCATCTGCTGGCTACCTGGCTGGAGGCAATGTCACTGGGTGATCTTAAGGTGTGGTGGTGGCTTTCCCATTTCAGTCTAAAGATATGCAAAGGGTGCCTAGCAGGAGTTCCTGAAGTGTGCTGTGCTTTTGATCTTTTAGGCTTGTGCTTTTCTCTCTCTGCTTGGTCCTGTGAAAGCAGGCCAGTTTCTTCTGCCATTATGGAACTTCCCCTGGATCTGTAAGCTTCAATAAATCCCTTCCTCCATAACTGTGCCTGGTCTGGAAGTTCATCTCAGTGAACCTAAAGCTGTCTGCTACACCAAGGGAAATAGTTCTAAAGATATCTCATTGTCCTGAGGACAGCAGGGTATCAGGATAGACTCTGTTGGCCAGGGCTTAGTGCTTTTTTTTTTTTTTAGCCTCTAATTTTATGTTACCTGATTGGTTTATATAATAACAACATTCCTCTTTGAGGAAGAGACAGTTTCCTCCCTTCTCAGCTGTAATGAGGTTGAGACCTTGACAGTTCTAAAGGGCTACTGATGTCAACAAGTTGAGCTGCTGCTGTAGCAGGTGAAGGGCTAAAACAGAGTCCTTAATAGCTGTACTCAGTTCTGTGGAAACTGTTGATAAAAAATTAAGCCCTTGTCCCAGTCCTCCTGCAGCCAGTCCTATAGCTATTATAGATGAGGCAAGACTTACTTTTATCAGTATAGGCAATTGGCCTGTGATAAGCTCAGCCTTTTGGGATATAGTTTCCTTAGGTAAAGTGCCAGTCTCTATTATTGGTCATTTGAAACAATAGCATATCTTGTTATTAGGGACCCCTGTGGGGTGGTATAAGAGCTTCCATCTATATGCCAACTGTCCTCAGGGTCAGGAAGGGGAGACAGTGAAATACTGGGGTTGTGGTTAGCTAAGTTCTTCCAAAGTCTCTAGACAAGATTGTGTAAGTTGTTTAGTTAGAGTTAGAAGGGTAGCTGGGTTAGGCGAGGACAGGAGTCTGAAGCAATGTTTGGGTTGTCTAGAAAGGTAACATGAAAAATTGAAGTTTGGATGAATTTAGGGTTTAAGTAGCCTAGACTCACTAGCATTTTATGCCGTGGAGGGCAATCCAGAGGACTCAAGTAGATGGAGTTGGATTGTCTCAGAACTATCTGAGTCTGGGATAACTATAGATGAGAAGATACAAGGTTAAGATTGTAGTTAAATACACAATCCCAAAATTAACATAGTTATTACCAGAATGACAAGCATGATCATCATGAAGATCTAGAAATTTGCAAAATGGTGTGGTCCATATCTGTTTTTGTCACTGTAAGCATGTCTAAGGTTACATTCTAGGCTGTGTTGATTAATTTTTTTTTGTTTTTGCAATAGAAAACAGTTTAATTTTTAACAAATGATGCTAGACAAACAACATACACATGATAAAATAAATCTAGACACAGATCTTGTATGATTTGTAAAGTGGAACCTAAAATGAATCATTGGCCCAAATATAAAATGTAGAACTAAAAAGAAGAAGAAAAAAAAAACAGAGATAACAAAGGAGAAAATCTAGATGCCCTTGGATATAGTGGTGAGTTGTTAGAAATAGCACGTGTGAATAACCATATAAAATCCATACAAATTTTAGAATTATTTGCCAATTTTCATAACATAACTTGCTGTGCTTTTTATTACAATTGACTGGCATATTGGGCTTCATTGATAGTAAAATCCTGTGCAATGAGATACTGTTCAGAGAATGAGAATACTAAGCCACACAGACTTGGAGAAAGCATTGGTACAACACATATTTTTTAAATATTTTATTTTTATTTATTAAACAGTGAAAGAGAGAGGGAATGAAAGAGAAAGACAGACAGACAGAGAGAGAGAGAGAGAGAGAGAGAGAGAGAGAGAAAGAGAGAGGAAGGATAGGGTATGCCAGGTCCTCCAGCCACTTGCAAATGAACTTTAGATGCATATGTCCATCCCCTTGTGCATCTGGCTAATGTGGGTCCTGGGGAATTGAACCTGTGTCCTTTGGCTTTGCAGGCAAACACCTTATCCCTCCAGCCTGGTACAACACATATTTGACAAAGGATTGTGATACAAGATTACAAATAATACCTGAAACCACCAGGCATGGTGACACATGCCTGTAATCCCAGCACTAGGAAGGCAAAGTTGGAGGATTGCTATGAGTTAGAGGCTACCCTGAGATTACATAGTGCATTCCAGGTTAGCCTGAGCTAGAGCAAGATGCTACCTGGAAAACAAATCAAAAACAAAGAATCCCTGAAACCAAGTTAAGGATATAATAAGTAAAGAATCATTCTGATTAAACTGGGAAAAATACTTGAAAAAGTTTTTCCACAAATAAAGTACACAGTGCACAAATATAGTTAAATTTAAATTCCAAGTTGATTGAATTAAGAAATGTTTAGAGCATTAGTCACGCATACCTGTCTATTAGGGCATTCCAGAGTGATTAACTGAGGAGAAAAGACCCACCTGAAATTACCAGAATCTTCATCTTCTTGTGGGCTAGAGCCTAGACTTAATAAAAGTGAACAAAGGACTGTCCCATGAGTACCAGCACACATCTCTTTTTGCTTTTTTTTTTTTTTGTTGTTGTTTGTTTGTTTTTGTTTTTCGAGGTAGGGTCTCACTCTGGTCCAGGCTGACCTGGAATTAACTCTGTCATCTCAGGGTGGCCTTGAACTCATGGCAATCCTCCTACCTCTGCCTCCCAAGTGCTGGGATTAAAGGCGTGCGCCACCACACCCGGCTCTTTTTGCTTCTTAATCTGCCCACACGTAGGCAAATGTTTCATTCGTCTGCTGCCACAGCTGATAGTTGTTTGTCGCCATGCCTTCCTTGGCATGGTGCATTATATACTTCCAAACTGCATTCAAAATTCAAAGTAGGAGGTCATGGAGTCTTGCACCAAGGTTAAGCTGTCAAGGGAAGGCAACATGTAGTAGGGTCAGTTTCCCTGGATGTAGCTCCTAGCTAGGCTGTGTGTGAAGCTGTGAAGGTGAGAATTAGCTGCACTGGAGATCCTAAGACGTTTGAGATGCCAGAAATGTGGACCATACACTGAGGAAAGCCACAGGAGCCAACTAGATCCAGCCAAAACATTGGTCACAATTACCACAGGCAATACAGCTGGAAGGTTAGGATTACCAAGATATTTAGAGGGCAGATGATTTCATAATTTGAGCTAGGTGCTTGTCAAGGAGCACTGCTGGACTTTGATCTTGCTTTGATTCAAGCTTTCCTTATGGTGGCTGCATTCTTCCCTTTTAGAATGAGAATATTTATTCTATGCCATTGTGCTCCAGAAGCATGTAAATTGTACTTTGATTCTATAGGTATTCTCAGTTAAGAGGCTAACTTAAGTCTCAGCAGACTAATGACTGGACTGTAGGAAGTACTGACATAGTTAAGATGATGGGAATTCTTGAAGGTGGACAAAATGCATTTTGCATTATATGATAGACACAAACCTATTGGAGCCAGGGGTGGAACTTTGGTTTGAATGTGAAATGCTCCCTCAGGCTCATGTGTTGGAACATTTGGTCCCCAATTGGTGGTGCTCTTTTGAGAAGTTGTACTACATTTAAGATGTAGGTTCTAGCTGGAGGAGGAGGTGACTGGGGGAAATTTGGGCTTGAGGTTTAAGGCCCAACTCACTACCAGTTTCACTTTGATTCCTGTAAAAGAACCTGCAAGAAGCCTGCATCATTCCAGCCCCACAGTATGTCCTCTCAAACTGTGAGCCAGAATAAACTATTCCTCAAGTTAATTTTTGTCAGAAATTTGGTAATAGCAATGAGAAAAATGGATAATACAGTAAATTGATAGTGGTAAGACTGTAGGAATGGGGGATATGGAACTCTGCTTTCATTTTTGCCCTAAACCTACAATTTTTTAAATGTGCAATATGCTAAAGCTGGGGATAAAACTCAGTAGTACTGATAGAGAACCAGTAGGAGCAGCAGCAGAAGTATTAGTAGTAAGGAGGGAGAGAGAAGAGGAACATAATAAAGTAAAATAATAAAAGATGATAAACAAATATATTTTAAACTTTAAGAAATTATTTGTTGCTGTGTAGTACAAGCTTCACATCTTAGGTGTGATTTAAGTTAATTACAAATTGAAGTTCTTCAGCCTTCCAAAATGCATCTAAATTGCAAAATGCCTGAAAATATTTGCAAGTCCTTGTCAGTCTAGGTGTATCATAAACCATTTCCCTTTAATTCTATTTGTTTCTACACTATTGTACTTTTCTAATTTATTTCCCATCTTTATACATCTTTAAAGATTAAGTGGTAAATATTTTCCTTACAATTATTATTAGCTGTCACATATTCATAGAATTTACTGAAAATGACTTACTTGACCATATTAATTAGTTCACATGAATTTGGACAATAAAAAAAAAGAAAAAACAGGAAACATACCTGTCATCAAATCCACCCAACTGACAACAGCCCTTCATCTTTGTCAAATATTTTCAAATATTTTATTTATTATTTATTAGCAAGTAAGTAGACACACACACACACACACACACACACACAAACACATACATACTCAAAGAGAGACACAGAGAGAGTCACAAAGTTGCTTGCCACTGCAAACAAACTTCAGATGCCTGTACTACCCTGTGCATCTGGCTTTATGTGGGCACTGGGGATTCAAATATAGGCCATCACCTTTAACTACTGAGCAATCCTTCCTGCTAAGAAGAGACCTTTTCTTGTTTTGAGTAGAACAAAAAACACATTATAAATGGAAAGTTGAGTGTGTGGCTCAGAGAGCAAGTTAAAGAAATCCAGTAAGTTAAAAAGGAGATATAAAGGGAAGAGAAAGGAAGGGAGGAGGGTACTTAATAGGATGGTATTGTATATACGTAAGTAGAATGCTTGCGATGGGGAGGGGATATGATGGAGAATGGAATTTCAAAGGGGAAAGTGGGGGGAGTATTACCATAGGATATTTTTTTATAATCATGGAAAATGTTAATAAAAATTGAGGAAAAGAAAAGAAATCCCTAGCTGATTGGGTAACAACATTTTTTTCTTTTCATTTTTTTTTTCAAATTTTTATTAACAACTTCCATGATTATAAAAAATATCCCATGGTGATACCCTTCCTCCCCCCACTTTCCCCTTTGAAACTTCATTCTCCATCATATCCCTTCCCCATCTCAATCAGTCTTTTACTTTGATGTCATGATCTTTCCTCCTATTATGATGGTCTTGTGTAGGTAGTGTCAGGCACTGTGAAGTCATGGATATCCAGAACATTTTTGATCTTACATTCTTTCTGCACCTCTTCCGCAATAGACCTTGAGCCTTGGAAGGTGAGATCGAGATATTACTCAGTACTCCAGTCACTTCTTTCCAGCACCATAATACCTTCTGAGTTGTCCCAAGGTCACTGCCATGTGAAAAGAGAAGATTCTCTACCAAAAGTGAGAGTAGCATTAATATAATCATATGAACATTAAGAGAAGTGCTTACTAGACAATTTTTTAAGCATAATATATACATTTAGCAAGACCAGAGCAGATGTTACACCCCTAGAGCTCATGACTACTCCTGTTTTAAGTTTTCAGTATCAAAGATGTATTCCCTCCCATGGAGTGGGCCTCCAGTCCAATTAGAGGGAAGTTGGTTTCCACTATGACATACTATAAAAACATATACTCCACTAAGTATGAAAATCTGAAAGAACTGGATGATTTCCTTGACTTACATGACCTACCTAAATTAAATCAAAAATCATAGGGACATACTATAAAAGCATATACTCTACTAACTATGAAAATCTGAGAGAACTGGATGATTTCCTTGAATTATATGACCTACCTAAATTAAATCAACATGAGATTAATCAGCTAAATAGTCCTATAACAGGTATGGAGATCTAAGCAGTTATCAAAAATCTCCAAACTAGAAAAAGTCCAGGCCCAGATGGATTCACTGCTGAATTTTACCAGACCTTCAGGGAAGAACAAACACCAATGTTTCTTAAGCTTTTCCATAAAATAGAAAAAGAAAGAATCCTACCAAACTCCTTCTGCAAAGCCAGCATCACACTGATACCAAAATCAGGAAAAGATGGAACAATAAACAAGAAAATTACAGACCAATCTCACTCATGAACATAGATACAAAAATTCTCAACAAAATATTGGCAAACAGAGTACAAGAATATATCAGAAAGATCATTCACCCTGACCAAGTAGGCTTTATCCCAGAGATGCAAGGCTGGTTCAACATATGCAAATTGATAAATGTAATACATTATCTACAGCCAACATATTACTAAATGGGAAAAATCTAGAAGCTTTTCCACTAAAATCAGGAACAAGACAAGGGTGTTCACTGTCCCCACTTTTATTTAATATAGTCCTGGAAGTTTTAGCCATAAGGCAAGAGATGCAGATAAAAAGGATACAAATTAGAAAGGAAGAGATCAAGTTATCATTATTTGCATTTCCCTGATGACTAGGGATGTAGAAATTTTTTTTAGATGCTTATATGCACTTGTTGGCTCATTTGGCCTGGCTGGGCAAATATAAAGTTGCACTGTCCACTGTTAAGTATCTTCATTAGTGATTTTTCTTTCTTCCATTGAACTGCATGCAGAATGGCTTCTTCCAGCTTTCTGACAGCTGGTCTACCTGCAGGAGGTTACCAGATCAGTTCCAGCAGAATTTCTCCGTGGCCTTGCAGCCCAAGTATGTGGAGTCTTCAGCAATAGGGTCTTACTATCTATTCATGGTGGTAAACCAAGGGCCTTGGCAATGGCCTATAATGTTTTGGGAGCATCAGGGACCTTCCTGGCCAACAAATCACTGGAAGGTATCCCATCACCAGCACTGAAAATTTTCTAGCAACAATCTATGGCTCCCGTGTGTTCCATATGATTTATTTATATCCTCTTAGATCTTGATTAGCTCTCCCTCCAACCTTTCTTTACTTAATCTATTCCTCTGACCTCACTTTGGGCCTTTTCACCAAAGGCATACTAGGCATCTTCAACAAAATTGTAGAAGAAAACTTCCCCCAAATTGGGAAAGAGGTGCCAATGCATACAGGAATCTTTTAAAACACCAACTAGACAAAACCTGGAAAGAACCTCTCCTCATCATATTATAATCAAACTACCAAACACACAAACCAAAGAAAAAATATTGAAAGCAGTAGAGAAAAAAGTCAAGTTACCTATAAGGCAAGACCATTGGGATTATAGCAGATTACTCAACACAAACTTTAAAAGCCAGAAGGGCATGGAGTGATGTATTCCAAGTTTTGTAAGATAACAACTGTCAACCAAGGTTACTTTATCCTACAAAGCTATCCATTAAAATAGACGGAGAAATAAGGACATTCTATGACAAAAGCAGGCTACAGGAATATTTGAAGACAAAACCAGCTCTACAGAAAATACTTGAAAGAATCCTGCATGCTGAAGAAAATCACACATATAAGAAACCTGGAAAAAACAAACAATACTCAAATACTACTTAACACAGGAGAGAAAAGGTAAAACTGGAAGAACTACAAAAACTGGCAAAAATAAATACACACCTTTCAAAAATATAATAACAATGGCCTCAATGCCCCAACCAAAAGACATAGGTTTTCAGACTGGGTTACAAAGCAGGATCCTTCAATTTGTTGCCTCCAAGAAAACTCTGTTTCTAGAAAAAATGGATACTATCTTAGGGTGAAAGGTTGGAAAATAGTGTTTCAAGTAAATAGGCCTAGAAAACAAGCAGGGGTTGCTATCCTAATATCTGACATGGTTAAGAAAGATAAGGAAGGTGATATTGATTAAGGCACACTCCAACAGGAGGACATTACAATCCTAAACATATATGCACCTAACATGGGGGCTTCCAAATTCATCAAACAAATGCTATTAGGACTAAGATCACAGATAATACCAAACACAGTGGTAGTGGTTGACTTCAACACCACACTCTCATCAATTGACAGGTCATCCCAGGAAAAAATATACAGAGAGGCATCTGAACTAAGTGAGGTCATAGAAGGAATGGACCTAAAAGATACATACAGGATATTTCATCCAAATGCTTCAGAATATACTTTATTTTGAGAAGCACATGGAGCATTCTCTAAAATAGACCATATAGTAGGACTCAAAGCAAATTTTAACAAATATAGGAAAATTAAAAGAATTCTTTGCCTTCCATCTGACCACAATGGAATCATACTATAAATCAATAGAAAGAAAAGCTGTAGAGAATAGACAAAATCATGGAAACTAAACAATACACTACTAAGTGATGAATGGCTCAATGAAGAAATCAAGAAGGCAATCAAAAAATTCGTACAGTCAATCAATAATGAGAATACAACATACCAATATCTCTGGGACACAATGAAGGCAGTCCTAAGAGATAAATTTAAGTGCCTATATTAAGAAATTAGAAAGGTGGCAAGTAAATGACCTAATGCTTCACCTTAATGCCTTGGAAAAAGAAGAACAAGGCAAACCAAAAATCAGTAAATGGGAAGAAATAATAAAGATTAGGGTGGAAACTAATGAAATAGAAACAACAACAAAAAAAATCCAAACAGGTGAAGTCTTCCTCACCCCCTCCTTTACAGGTGCTACCAGTTACACCCAAAAGAGACACCAAGCCTGCTGCTGAAGCCTCAGCCCCAATTCTTGCAGGGGGCACTGATGAGATGGACAGGGTGGGTGAGTGCTCTCCCAGAGGGACTGGGAGACATCGGCCCATGTGGCTTTGCCTCCATGTCTTTGAGGGCTGGCAGGCTTTTATTTCTCCTCTTTTATTCATGTCATAATGTGGGACCAGACATGACAAACTGGCAACTGATGTTCTTGGCTGAGGCCACTCTTTGGTATTGACCAAAGGCCAGCCATCCTATGTCTGGACCCCAACAGTCTGTTGGGTGTTGGCAAAAACCCTCTACTTATTTCTCTCTGACACAAAACAACTGCTAACACATCAACCTCTTAAAAGCCTGTAGGGCAGGTCGCCAGCCTCTTAAACTTGTGGACAGGCTCACGCCTGGAGCTTTGGGGAATCCCCCATGTACTAATCAGCCCTCAGGAATGTTGCCCTCTGGTCTTACCATATCTAATCTTTCTCTGTCATGGGTAACATTGCCTCCCGCCAAAATATATATATCTCAGATTCACAGAATAAGAGCTCTTCTGAAAGTTAAGGGAATTAGCTCTCCCAGAGGGAGGCAGGCTCCTTTTGGGAAGAAGCAGTCCAGGTCATTTCTGGATTTCTGGGCATCCATGTGGACCCGCATAGCTTATCTGGCTAGGAAATGAAAAGTTCAGGAAGGAAATTTCCCCTCACTCCCTTTAAGCAGCAAAACTACAAGCCAGCTTTGCAAGTGCTCCAAAGCAGCTTGGGTCAGAGTCAGGTGGCAGACAGACAATGGCCCTTCTGTCCATGCAGGTGCCATGTCTCCACCTCCTCTCCCAGTGGCCCCCAGTGGGCCCACTCCTTCTTCAGCAGCCTCCCAGTGGGCTATCTTCTTCAGAGGCCTCCTGGAAGTCTTCTTGGCCATTACCTCCACGTGTACTAGACCAGACCCCTGGTGAATGCTGGGAGTAAAGCAAGGCTGATCTAAGGTGATACAAGCCCCACCCAGCCACAACAGTGCACCAAAAAGTGGCAAGAAAGAAAAAAAAAAGGTCACATTTAACTGCAGCCTATAAAGAACTAACGTTTTACATAAAAAAAAGTGTCAACTTTGTTACATGATATTATGAATGTAATTACTGAATTTATGTCCTAGGTCAATTTCAACTTTCATAGAGGATTATTAAAAACAACAGAATTCTTTATAAAGTGGTAACTTATAATTTGTCAGGTATTAAAAAGAATTATAATGTACTTAGAAGGAGGAAGCAACTGACCTGACTTCTAGGCCAGCCTGCCTCAAGATAGCAACAATATTTGCCTGAGTTTAATGTCTCATTGGTATTAATGACATAAAATTGTCTTTAGACTACACACTTGTTAGTGAGTAATGGGATTAGTTAATTTGGTGTAGTTTTTCATAATAGCCTTATAAGAAAGGTGGTTAATAATGGGATAAGATAAATTGATTGAAGGAACTGTTAAGAAATTTTTCAATGTTGGGACATAGAATGCTCATTAAAAATGCCTTTTAAGTGGTACTTAGATGAGAATGTTAAAGTATATGAATAAAGATGTATGTATATAAGACAGAATTTTCAGGCTAAACCTAAATGCCATGCCTAAAGTTAGAGATTCTTCAACTGTTTAAGGCTCTTAAGGATACTCTATAAGTTTTATATAGGGACATAGTCTTAATCTGAATTCATTTTATATTAGACACAGGTGATGCCTATGCTAGGTGGGTCACAAAGTCATAAGTACAGATGTAATTGGAGGTTTAACCAGGTTAAACATAGACAAGAGTCTATCACCTTGTGTTTTGCAAATAGGTAAATTTGCTATGTAAAAACAACTTCAGAATAGGATAAGAAATGTCAGGGTGCTTATCTCTCTGCTCTGTAATTACACTTTGTTTTTGCTTGCCATCATATGCTACTGAAAACAGATGGAATCCCCTTTATCTCAGACCCCATGCAAGTTAAAGCCATATGTCCCCCAGATTCTGACTAGAGACAAAATGGCCAATTGTCTCTGATAAAGAAAAAGAAGTACAGCATATAACTGTGGTTCTCTTTAGTTCTTCTCTTTTCAACACCTAAAGTCACATCTGTTAGATAAAGTTTCTTACTAGACAAAATGTTAAATAGGTAAACTGAGTCAAGGTTTTGATCAGGTTACAAACTCCTTACATAAGACAAGCATCAGGCTTATATAATATGTATATCAGGGTAAGGGCCCCTTCACTGAAACACTTAATTGGATTAAATCTAATGTATACCTGATGCCAAGGTTTTAATCAGAGGAGAAACTGAGTCTTATGATAAGGCCTCACTCATTAACAGGTCACTGATTCTAACTTGTTATGATTTAAGGGTTATAAAACTGGCTTTAATACTCTCAGTAAAGTAAATTAGGCTCCTCTTTTCATCAAGGCTTTAGCTATTCTTAAGATAAAGGCTCACACAGAAGTGGTTAATTTCTAAAGGTGAAGTACTCATACGTAAAGACATTGTGACTTTAAAGATAGCTTCTGTCTTATTTATTCTAATTCTATTGAATGGTCATAACTAGGTTTAATCACTTAGGTTTAAGTGATTTAATTTCAATAATGATAACTTTCATCTTCCTGGGATATGTTGGGATAGCTTGCTTAAGCTTTATCAAATTTAAGTCATGGGTAAAACATAAAATTGTTTTATGTTAATACAAGTATCTGTGGTACATAAAATCAATAGCTATCAAGTTTAAGCCAAAATCATGGGTTGTCAAATAATGTTTTTTTTTTTTCTTTCAAAAAGATTTATCAATGGTTATATTAGAATTTAGATAGCTGCTTTGGTTTTAAAAAAAATCAATCTCTGTGGTTCTGTTTCCAGTGTTCTCTGGGTAATTTGTACCAACATAGGTATCTGAACTAATCAAAGATGTTTTCAAACACAGGTGCTAAGACTTTATACTGCCTTATTTGCCCTTTTCTGAAAATTTCTAGGTTAAATGAGTTAGTCTGTAAATCAATTGGTACTGTTTTCAAGACTGGTAGCAGGTTCTGCCAATATTTATAAATATTAGATATTTAAAATATGATATGTGTCTACTTTCTATACCTCATATATAAGGCTTATGCTGCCATAGTACAACCCAAATTTTAAAGATAGGACAAAATGATTTTAAAAGCCCTTGTGCCATTTTTTAAGTCTATTTTAGTAATAAAATGTGCTCTATATGTACATACATCCAGGCTGGTGTAACTTCCTTTCTAAGTGTGTTAATTACCTATGTAGAAGCCAAAAGCCAGTTGGAATAATCAGCACAAGAGGCGCTAATATTTTGGCCTGTGCTCCCAGGTCATGAGGCCACTGGAGATGATGGGACACTTCTACAGTGGCCCCCTGGTAAATCACCTGTCTTCCTGAGCAGGGAGGATATGGAAACCCAAACAAAATTGGTGTACAATCTGAAACAGGAGAGTCACAATTGAGGAGCAATCAGTCTTCCTGACTTCCCAAAGAAGGGAAAACTACTTGGCCTGTATGGCCCTGACTCATCCTAACAGACAGAAGACACCAGTAAGCTATGAGGCTACTCCTAGGTCCCTAAAATCTCTTTGGAGAGCCATTAATGACCTCCAAAATTAATCCTTAATTAAATTTGGCTATCTGCATGGTCTTAAACACTCAGAGAGAAATGTATAGCCAAAGATTAAAAAATGCCTTACATATATAAATGGCCTATTAAGTAACACAACAGGGGAAACAAGAGGGGAAACAAACATTAAGACATCTTTTCCCCATAGTTTTAATTCTATAATAATAAAAAAACAAATAGAGATATTCAAAGGGTTATTTTCAAATCTAAAATGTGTAAATATGTAAAAATATAAATAATCAGGGAGACTGGGTGCCATGAGACACTGGAACCCCAGTGGAAGGGACCCTACATCTTCATCCTGACCACACCTACTGCTGTGAAAATGGACAGAATTGCCTCTTGGATTCATCACACCCACCCACATCTGACTGGCAGACCCACTGACTGAACCTGAGGACTATCTGCCACAATGAAAACACAGCACCCCACTCAATCTTCAATTCCTGATCCTGACTGTGCTCCTAAATGTACATATTGTGGCAGCTAATCCCCACTAAGTTTATAATCTGACCTGGATAATAGCCAACACTACCATGGGGGAAATTGCTTACTCCAAGTCACATCTTGCCCCACGGGAAACCTGGTTTCTTGATTTGATCTTCGACCCCCATCAACTAGTAGGTGACTCATGGGACTCTGGCAAATCAGGAAATTTCTTATTTTATGTATGCCCTGGGCACTCAGGGAAAGAAAGAATCAAAGGGGGCTGTGGGGGACCTAAAGCCTTCTACTGTGCTGGCTGACAATGTGTGTCTACCAGAAGGGCATATTGAAACCCACCTACTAAGGGGGACTATATGTGGCCTTAGGAAAAAAAAAGTTTTTATATCAACCATTCAGGTATAATTAGAGACTCAATGGTGAAGGTACAAGAAAATTTGGGAAAAAAAAAAGCTGATACAGGATGGTTTAAATCATGGTTCAATCACCCCCCCCCCCGGTTCACTACCTTGATATTCACCCTCCTAGGACCCCTACTCATCCTACTACTGTTGCTTACTTTCAGCCCCTGTATTTTAAATAAGCTGGTACAGTTTATGAAACAACGGCTAGGCACCATCCAATTGATGGTACAAAGAAATCACTCCTACCAAGCAGTGACAACCAACTTAGATAAGGAAATATTTAAACACTCAAATAGGGACCTTAGATAGACTCACCAATATACATAGAGAGGGGAAAATGAGAGATCAAAAAGAAATAATGCATAAATAATTAGACAATGGCACTGCCATTGTAGGACAAATCATTGTGAACAAAAAGAGGAGCCCAGGCTCAGCTCAGATAAGGAACTAGCTAACTAAAGCGCTGACCTTTGCTTCTGTAATTCATGCGTGCTTGCTCAACAGGACATTCCAGAAATACTTAACTGTGGGGGCCTCCAGCCTCTTGCAAAAGGTAGCTTCTGCAAGCAGTTTGCTGACCAGAGATAAGCAACTAGAAATGTTCCCATTCATGCCTTCTTGGAACCAATCATTTTAAAAGATGCAATGTGATGTAACTCCCTTACCCCCTTCCTGCTCTTTTTCCTTTATAAACCCCTACTTTTAGAAGGTTGGGGCTCTCCCACTCCTGCTGCATTGGTCTGTGTGGATAGAGACCCTGCTTAAGCTTGACATTAAAAGAAATCTGGCCAGTAAGGTAAAAAGGAGACATAAAGGGTAGAGAAAGGAAGGGAGGATACTTAATAGGTTGATATTGTATATATGTAATTACAATGATTGTAATGGGGAGGTAATATGATGGAGAATGGAATTTCAAATGGGAAAGTGTGGGGGTGGGAAGGGAGGGAATTACCATGGAATATATTTTATAATCATGGAAAAGGTTAATAAAAATTAAAAATAAATAAAAAGAAAAATAAAAGAAAGAAATCTGTTGCCTTTTGTCGCCAGAAGGAGCACGTGGGTCCTTTCTCTGCTGCTGTCGCGCGGGCGAGCGGGGCCAACATGTACTACAAATTCAGCGGCTTCACGCAGAAGCTGGCCGGAGCATGGGCTTCCAAAGCCTACAGCCCGCAGGGTTTAAAGCCCATGGTCTCCACAGAAGCACCGCCCATCATATTTGCGACGCCAACTAAGTTGACCTCCAGTTTGACTCCATATGACTATGCCGGGAAGAACAAAGTCCCAGAGCTGCGGAAGTTCTTCCAGAAATCGGACGGTGTGCCCATCCACCTGAAACGAGGCTTGCCTGACCAGATGCTTTACCGGACCACCATGGCGCTGACTCTGGGCGGGACCATCTACTGCCTGGTCGCCCTCTACATGGCCTCCCAGCCCAGAAACAAATGAGCCCGACTGCAAAGGACTGCTTTGTGTTTTGACTTGCACACTTTGAACATTCAGTTTTCATTGTTTCTGGTTTTTGTTTGTTTGTTTCCACTTGGATGGTCTACTCAACATTCTTACAAAACAAAGGAAATGAAATGATGACAGTATTTTGGTTTGAGTATGAAATGCATATGGCCTGTCAGGTGTTAGAGCTCAGTTGACAGTTAAACTGTTGTATAAAGAAACGGTGCCAGGCTCTGTGCTGGGCTCTGATTTCCCTGGAGGCTCAGGATGGAGGTTGCTCACAGGCTCATCCATGCCGGCCTGTGCTCAGGTCCTCAGGGACGTGAAATTGTGTTTGTAAGTACAGATGCCTTTCTGGATTTGGATGGGATTGAGGAAGCAAGATAAAAGCCAAGGCCAGGCATGTGAGATGAGAAGTTTGAGTTGGGGGTTTTCCATCTTGCAGTAACGTGACAGAAGGAATTCTTTGCAGCTTACCTCTCTTCACTGAGCAGTTTGATTCAAAGGGTTATTTGCCTCACCACAGATCTTGGGTGAAATGTATGTAATGGCCATGCGTTTTCTGTCATGGGAACACAGAAACATCTGTTTAGTGCTGCTGTCTGTTTTGTTAACACAAGTCTCCTTTACCTTGTAAAAATGTTACAATTTTAAATTATGACTTACTTGGTTGTGGAATAAATAATGAATAAAAATTAAAAAAAAAAAAAAGAAATCTGTCGCTTTTACATTCGAGTGCCTCAGCTTCTCTGGCAGTCCTCTGGGTGACTCCTGGGTGCCTGGGGGTCTTGGCTCCTGGTCAGGGGTCTTGGCACAACATCAAGACTCTCAGAGTCTTTACAAAAGTGACGCTAGGTATTGGGTTTGCCTGCTATGAGAGTATTCAAGTAGGCTGAGTGGAACAAAATACAGATAGATTCTAAAATTTAAGTAAACAATATAAACTTTCAATGAAAAACAGCACAGAGTATTTATACAAGAGTAGGTATTATGACAACCAGATCCTGTATCAACAAGGAGGTTAAGATTCTGATCTGTTGAGGGTTCCTCTTCAGCTTGTGACCAAGTGAGACCCTTCCCTAATGCATAACAGAAGAGGAAACAAAGCCACTATAAATCAAGAAGCAACACATAAGAAGCCCCAAGTAGAGCTTATTTAAGAATGGAAAATCTGACCATCCATCAGATTTAACATAATTTATCCTGATCTGGAAGGTGCAATTAGCAATTCTGGATCAGGGTTTATTAGGCAGGTACTGACCTGGTGTAATCCCAGTTATCTTTTGGGATGATTTTGGTCCCAGTTATGCAGCGCTCCTGCTTGGGTCCCTCTTTGGTGCACTGTGGGTTCAAGGAGGCTGACTGGGTTGCTGGACTGCTGCTCTGTTTGCCAGAGCTGGGCACTGGTGGTGGGGGATGGGAGGCTGTCAATGGTAGCTCTAGTTCTCTTGCTAGTCCACGTGATTCTCTACTTCGTGATCTGCTCCTCCGTTGTCACTGCTGTTCTCCCTTCACCTTTCTTGAGTTTGTGAAGAGCTCTGGTGCGAGTGGAAAATCCCCTCATCTGGCTTTTCCTGTGGCTCAAGCCGAGCCTGGCCACTGGCCCCTCGGACCTGGTGCCACCACTGCTGGAGCCACTTCTGCCTGCCTGTGTGGACTCTGAATGCTTTGGATCTCTCCTACTTCTCTGCTGCCATTTTAATTTCTTATACACCTCACTTTTTAGTAAAAGTGTGTATTTTGCTGCTTATTTATTTTTGGCTTTTTCTCCCCTAGGCTGCTTTGGCGTGGTTCCTATGCTGCCATCTTATGATTAAAAGTTTTGAGATATACCTTTCTTTTGGGCTATATTTTTCTATTGAATGTTTAAGACCAAGTAGGTGAACAAAGTTTAATTTTTTATTGTAATTTTGAAGGTCAGTTGTGGCTCTTTAAGGAAGACTTTTAGGGCCTTGAGAGGAGCTTTTGGCTCTCTCAGCATTTGTTCCATCTGCTGGGATGAGTCAGAACTGTGCTGATCATGTGGCTTCCCTTCCCTTGGAAGCATTAAGGGATTTTCCCTCTGTTTTGGCTCTCTTTCTGTAGAGTGGGTAGATTGGAAGCCATATTATTTTGGGTCTCCATGTCTTCTCTAATCAAGAGGGTAGGTGACTTACCAAGATCTTTAGGATCCTCTAGTAAAAGAAGTATCCCATCATCTCTTGAGATCTTTTGACCTGGAGGGACTGGGAACAAAATGTTGGATACCCCATTAACCCCAAAGTCCTCATTGGTTCTGATATGACTGCTACATCTGCTTGTTAAGCACCCAGGAGGAAAATGGGAATATAGAGTATGTCTGTATCTTTTGTTTTTAACAAAATAGATCTAGTTAAAATATGGTATTAAAAAACAATAGCCAGCCATAGTGGTGCATGCCTTTAATCCCAGCACCTGGGAGGCAGAGATAGAAGGATTACCATGAGTTCAAGGACAGCCCAAAACTGCATAGTGAATTCCAGGTCAGCTTGGAATAGAATGAAACCCTCAAAACAAACAAACAACCTTGACATTTTGTTGTAACATTTAGTTTGTATTGTCTGATGACATGGTAAGCCATATCTGAAAGGTAAGAAACATATTATTTAATATTTGTAAGCACAGATGAAACATAATTATGACTTTCATTTAGTTTTACTGACCTGGTGAGAACCATCAGTTTTGTTTTTACATTGGAGGATTTGAGCTTGATTATAGGACAAATAACAATGGTTTTTGTCATTTATAGTAAACTTTTACCAGCATAATTTTTTAAACTATTTTATATTGTTCTATCAACAAACTCAAATCAAGCAATCTTTCAGAAATTAAATTATTGTAATAAGCATCAAACCCATGTAAATTTTGACCTTTTAACTGAGTCTAAAAGGCATTCTAAAATCAGAGTTGAATCTTGGAATTTTTTGTAATTAAAAACCTCTGACTATTGTTTTAGCAGATATAAACAAGCACTTCTGGTTTTAAAGTTGAAAGCCTAGAAGTCTGTCTTTAGTAACTTTAAATATATCTATGTCCCTGTGTACATTTTAGTGGCTTTAATCTTTTTGTCTAAATTAGATTAGACATCAATTTAATCCTGATAGAGAAATCTGTAACAATCAATCTGATGCACCTTGTTTAGGGTTATCTTGATTAATATAAGGATTTTTAAAAAATATTTTACTTTTATTCATTTATTTGAGAGAAAGAGAAAAAGATGGAGAGAGAGAGAGAAAGAGAGAGAGAGAGAGAGAGAGAGGGAATTAATGGACATGCCAGGGCCTCCAGCCACTGCAAATAAACTCTAGATACATGCACCACCTTGTGCAGCTGGCTTTCGTGAGTCCTAGGGAAATCGAACCTGGGTCCTTAGGCTTTGCAATCAAGAACCTTAACAGTCTCCAGCTGCTAACATCTCTCCAGCCTCCACATTAACCAATTTTATGTCTCATTATTCTTATTACCCATGACTATTAAGTGAAATTCTAACCAGATATCTGATAGTTTATGCTTAAATTACATTGCTTGTAAATAACCACTTTTAGCATTACAACTCGTTTTGGCCCAAGAATTGTGAATGAAGCTCCTGGAAAGTTGAGAAAGCACAGTTTGCATAGCTATCATAATATGGGGAGACTTTCTTATTTCCCTAAGAACAAAAGCTACATTGAATAAAGTTAGATTATATCTTTTATAAAACTTGAGTTATAAACACAACAATTTAGTAGAACATTTAGTTTTATAAAAGAAAAATCAAAAAAAGAATTAAATGAAACAATAAAAAAAGAAAAATCAGTTAGTTAATAAATAAATATTAATACTCTTAAGATTCAGTTATTTGTAGCTAAAACTTTAACATAGAAGCATTACCAACTTAGTTAAGCATTTGAAGCCTTTTTATAACTGTCACCATGAGAAATCAATATCAGTGAATAAAATTTTAGAATTAATACCCTGTTGACTTGAGACTTTAAAAAAATAACCCTATGAAATACATTTTAAAAGCATGGATTTGTAAAAGTAAGTAAAACTTGATAACTGCCCTGGAAATGGTTTTATTTGTAATGACAAATCTGAAGTACATTTATGACATAACAAAGATTATCTGTTCATAGTGATCTTACACAAGAGAGAAATTGAAAGAGAATCAAAATTATATGCTGCTTGTCATTGTCCCTTTCCTTGTCCAGAGGCAATAGGCCAAGGTGTCCTGGATCTGATTTGGGGGTGGGGGGCAACCCATTTCCCAGAATCCACCTTACCATATTTTAAATAGCACATCACAATTAATATAATTTACATTACAGTGAAGTAGAAACAATCATTAACAAGTATCTCTAAACATTGAGCAAACCTACCAGTCCCTAGCTGTCTGGCTTTTAGCCTTTACCTGGAAGACTTTAAGATCCAACTTAGTTTTTGAGCCTGTATGTCTGGCTGTGGCATGGGGCTTCTCTGTCACCATCCTGTTGTTTGCTATCTAGCATGGGTTACAGCCTTGTGTTTGTGCATCACACACATAGCACATCCCCATATGCAGAGCCTGCTACAGATTAGCACTGCTCATTAGTATTTGAACTTTAGGTTAATGTTCAATCTCACATCCATGTACAATCATTTAGAGTTTAAAATAGGTATGTTTTAGTCATTTCATTAACTTTTGTTGTTTCATCTAAATGGGGTCAGTCTTATCTTGGCTAAGAGAATCTGGTGAGTGGGGCAAGCTGAGCAGAGATGACAGGCATGTACAGCAAAAAATGTTTGAATATGGGGAATTTTGAACCATTTGCCAGTGCTGTGGCAAAAGTGTATTTAAGCCAGTAAGAATTTTGAAATCCAAAGATATGGATATGTTATCTAATTTATATTGAGGCCATGCCATGCTGTAATAAAAAATTAAATAGCGAGGTTTGATACCATCCTGGAGCCTTAATTTCTTTATGTTTTGAAGTAGACAAGCCGGGGGGGGGGGGTGATAAGGTACGGTTTTGGAAGTCTTATTTCCCATCTCAGAAGAAAGGTAGAAGGAAAGAGTGTAGGAGGAGACTCTCTAAGAGAAGGAGAAAAGTAAGGCATGCTCCTGAAGGAGTAATTGTTAGTTGGGAAACATGAGATCTCAGGAGGAGGAAAGATAAATATGAAGTTTCTTTTTCCTTTTTCTTTTTTCTCTGTCTCTTTCTCTCTTTTTCAGTGTCCACAGCTGTGGCACTGGTGGTGGCAGTGATGCCAGGGCAGAGGGGAAAGGGTGCATAGACTTGAGCGGCTTGGGAGGTTAAGCCTGAATCCTGATGAAAATGTAGTTACAGTGGTTCTGTGGTACTTATGCTGGAGGCAGTCAGGAGCTCAGGGCTGAGGCCAGTGGCAGTGGACAGAGAAGCTGTGGCAGGTAGTCCAGGTATTGAGAGTGGCTGAGGAAACCCAGAAGAGAGGAGGATAAAAAAAAAAAAAAGGAAGTAAGGAAGGGGCAAGTTGGTCCCTCTTTGAGTGTGGCTGAGTGAGTTTGGCAGTGGGAGGAGAGACAGAAGTCTCTGCCTTCTCTCTGAGTGGAGGGAGTTTTGGGGGAAAAGGAGAAAGGAGAGTGTCCCTGGGTGGGAAAACTGAGCCAAAAGGCATCCCCTAGGGTTCAGTGAACTGGAGAGATGTCAGAGACCATGACCTGGCTACCCTGGGACAAAAGAAAAAGAGAACTATCAGCCCTCATGCGGCTCCTCCCCCAAGAACAAACAGCTGCTCAGAGAAATGTTACAAGATGTTACAATCCGAGAGAAGCCACAGGATGCTCCAGAAGATTACGGCCAGGTGGCCTTATCTCCTCTTTTCCTTGTGTCCCCTACTTGATCCCCCTGCTTGCTGGTTGCTTATAAAAGAGCTAAAAAATCCAACATTAAATGAGACCTTGACAAATCCTCTGCTTGGTCTCCTCCTTCTTTCCCGCCCGTTCTTCCAGGTTGCAGCCCTCCTCGACCACCCCATGTTAGATTGGTCCCAGGGGTCGGGGGCAATTGGCGCCCAATTAGGGCTCGAGGCATGGGTCTCAACCGGACGACAGACTGCATTGGAAATCTCTTCGGGATGCCGAGAGAATTTTGAAGAGTGCCCGCCATTTCATCGCTTGCGATTTTGGCTACAGCTCACTGTAAGTCAGGATCCTTATTCTTCATTCTCGTCCGATTTTTAGAATGGGCCAAAAGCTTACTAAGGAAGCTCTCTTTCTTAAAGATTTAAAGAGCTCCCTCAGGGAAAGAGGGGTAAGAGTTAAGAAAAAGGACCTTATTAAATTCTTTATCTTTATTGACAAGGTCTGCCCAAGGTTTATTATTTCTGGTCCCAATATCCACCCTGGAAAATGGCAAAAGGTCGGCAAAGATTTAAATCGCCGCCTCCAAGAAAAGGGGCCCAATTCTGTCCCCTCCACAGTCTTTTCTTTCTGGGGACTAATAAGAGACATAGTGGAGGAAGCACACTCAGACCCCGATAAACAACAACTCCTTTCTGTCGCAGAATACTGCCTCCGCCCTCTTTCATGTAGCACTTCTTTAGTTTCACTCTCCTCTCCTGAAAAATCCCCTTGCCGGTCGGTCATTATTGATATAGGTTCTAACTCCAATAACTCTGGTGCTCCCCAAGCAATAAAAAGGTTGTATCCGCCCTTGCCCGAGCCCACCCCCCCCCCCGAGACTTCTTCTCAATGTGCACCCCTCATTAACCCATTGTTTTCAAAAAATTGCGATCCCGAGCACCTTGATCCGGGTGACACTGCCTTCCTTGAGGAGGAGGCTGCTAAGTACCACAATCCTGATTGGCCTCCCGCTGCATCGGCCCCCCCTTTCAGACTGCCCCCTTACCCCTCCCAGCTTTGTGCACCCACTCTATTACCCACACTGCTACCTCCAGGGGTTCACCCCTCTACCCTTACTGGCACCAAAGAATGTCTCACTAAACAGATAGCTGAGTTAGCTTAAGCTTCAAAAAGAGTTTGCTCAATTATCTACAGATTTAAGCTCTTTACAAGCTTCAATTAAGGAGACGATACTTAAACTCCCAAGTTTAACCATGACAAGGACCACTAAAAAGACTCCCGCCCCGTGGCGTTCCCTGGCTTTTCCGGTGATTACATGATCCACCGCCATGCCCCAAATTTCTTCTTCAGATGCCCCATTAGAAGATCATGATTCTCCTCTGGCCTCTGATAACGAGGATGAAACCTCTGAGGCAGAGGAAGGCCCCGACGACCCTTTAGTCCCCCCCATTAGAATCCTCACTGCTGCTCCAGGTGCTCAGGCCCCGGAGACTCACTATCACCCCCTGCGGTTTAAGAAAACAAAAGAATTTCACTCTGCAGTACAGGCATATGGTCCAACAGCCCCCTTTACTCTCTCCCTCCTTGAGGACCTCTGGGGGGGGGGTCATTTAACCCCTGGAGAATGGACCCAAGTTGTCCAATCGGTTCTAACCCGGGGTCAATTTCTATCCTGGAAGGCGGACTTTTTGGGCAGATGACAATCAATTGCTATGGTTAATTTAAGAGACCCCAATTTGCCCACTGCGAATTGGACCCTTGATAAATTGGCAGGTCAAGGTAGATATGCCACTGAGGCACGTCAGTAGGGCTTTCCTCCCAGCCTCCTGGCACAGACAGCCAATGCAGCTCTTGCTGCCTGGCGGATGATCCCTACACAGGGCTCGGTTACCTCCCCTTTGTCAAAAATTACTCAGGGTACCCAAGAGGATTATACTGATTTTGTGGGCAGGCTCACTGAAGCAGCTGTTTGTTCTTGGGGGAGGAGCTGCATGAGGGCTGCTAGTTCTCTTTTTCTTTTGTCCCAGGGAAGCCAGGTCATGGTCTCTGACAGAGAGAGAGAGAGAGAGAGAGAAAGAGAGAGAGAGTGTGTGTTCTAAGGTGTTGAGAGTGCATCTTTCTTAGACCTGATGTATCAGTATGGTTTAGACAGGAGAAAGGGAGGGAGTATACCACCTAAGAATGAGAGGAGGCCAACCCATGAAGTGAGAGACACTCTCTGAGGGAGAAAGAGTGAGGGAAGGTTTAGAGGAGGGAGAGAAGGGAGAGAGGAAGAGAGAGATAGAGGGAGAGTACTTCTGAGAGCAAGCTAATTTTTGTAAGACACTTGCCAAGTGTAGAGTATGTGGGTAGAGGGAGCCAAATCATAGTGAGTGAGGGAACACACAACTAGAAGATAGTCCAAGACTGTCAGAGGCTCCGTCAGCTCAGTGGCCTGGTTGGGGGGAAGAAGGTCTGGCTGCCCAAGAGGGCAATCAGGAGCCTCCTATCTGAGTCACAACACCAGATTTAAGATTCGTGAATGACCAAAGATCACACAGGACCACTCTGAGGCAAGAAAAATGTGTTTATTGGGGGCAATGCTGGCAGGCTGTCTCACAGGAGGAGAGCGAGAGAATAGGAGGTATGACTCTGGATAGTTTGGGTGTTTATAGAGTTTTCCTTTTGGGAGGATGATGCAGAAGACAAAAGGCTGGGGGATTCAGGGGAGAGCAGGGGCCAAATGGAGAAGAGGGACAGAGATTAAATGGAGGAGGTAATCAATCTGAGGGACAGACACCAAGCAGAAGTTGCCATCAGGAGAGGAGCCAAGCTGTCTCTAAGATAAGATCAGCAGGAAACTATGGCCAAGGGCATTGGTCATGGGAGTAAGGGTTAGGCAATATGAGCATCTAAAGTTGCATCAGTCAGGCTGCTGTAGTTCTTGTTCTTCATTTCCACTACATCTTGGGACTCTTGTCCTACTTAACAAAAAGTTATTTTTAATTACAGCTGACTTTCTGAGTTTCCTCCTATTGTTGCCCAAGGCCTAGCCCATAACAGTAAAGATTTTATAACTCCTTTCCATCCATTGCCAGTGTGAAGAAACAGATTGAGGTCTGGATTGATGGCTTAGCAGTTAAGGTGTTTGCCTGCAAAGCAAAAGCACTCAGGTTCAAGTCTCCAGGACCCATGTTAGCAAGATGCACAAGGGGGCACATGCATCTCTAATTCATTTGCAGTGGCTGGAGGCCCTGGCATGCCCATTCTCTCTCTCCCTCTTTCTCTGTCAAAAAAATAGAATATTAAAAAAGAAACAGATTGAGTTAACATCCATTTTCCAAGTTATTATGGGTTCTTACTTTTAATAGGGATGATATCTGGCTCAAAGATCAACAAGACTGACCCAACTTTATTAACTTAAAAAAAACCAAAAAACATTTTCTTCTTATCACAGGCCTGGTCCCAGATACCTCTAAGTTAAAGGATATTGAACTAGTTAAAATTGCATTATTAGAGAGTATTGTTATTAGGGAATATTAAACTCCCATAACCAAAATTCAAGTTTTATCAAATCCAATTTTACTCTTAGATACTGCTATACTTCTATTGATGTTTACAAAAGTTATTTACAAACAGAACTTTGGATGTTTTTATTTATTTTGTTTTGAGAGAGAGAGAGAGAGAGAGAGAAAGAAAGAATGGGAGTTCCAGGACCTTCAGCAGCATGCACTCCCTTCTATGCACATGTGGCATTGCATGCTTGTATCACTGTGCATCTGGCTATGTGGGACCTGGAGATTTGAACATGAGTTCCTAGGCTTCACAGGCAAGTTCCTTAACCACTGAGAAATCTCTCCAGTCTAGATGTATGTTTTTATAATTAATCTATTATTGTATGATTTTTTTTGTTCATAACAAGATTTCTTCCTTCTAAAATATCTTTGTCAACAGACACCTTCACTAAGCTCCATTTAGAGTTTTGAATGTTAAACTTGTGTGTTTTTCCAATGAACAAACTGACTGTTTGATATAATACACAAATATCCCTCCATATATATATTTTATTTTTGTCTCATTCCTGTTAGACATTTCCACTTAATAGGGATATTCATTTCAACAGATATTACTAGGCCCGATGATACAAAGCTCATAATTTTATGGTTATGTAAAACTTGACAAAAGTAATCAAGCATTTATTCTTTTTATGTTTGTTGTTGTTGTTGTTTATTTACTTGAGAGTTACAGGCAGACAGAGAAAGAGGCAGAGAATGGGCACACCAGGGCCTCTGCAAATGAACTCCAGATGCATGCGCCCCCTTGTGCAACTTGGTTACGTGGATCCTGGAGAATCAAGCCTTGAACCTGGGTCCTTGGGCTTCACATGCAAGTGCTTAACCACTAAGACTTTAGTCTTTTTAGTTTGATATCCGGTTATATCTATAAAACTTTAGCCTGTACCAAGTAAGTAAAGTACTTTTATTTATTAATCTCTTAATTTTAATCAACTTTCTGTATCTAAGTTAATGTCTATTTTCCATAGACAAAACTTGTTTCTCTTACCTGTAATTGTCATTTTTAACCTTGGATATAATATTTGTCTTTGTCACCTGTGAATATCACATCACATACAGAAAGGCTATATAAGGTAATAGCAGGTTATAGGGGCTAATAGACAATAAAATGCAGGGAATTACTTTCTTGCTTGTTCTGATAAGCATCATTTTCCTAGAGACTGTGGTCTCCATGCCTGTACAGTATACAAAAGCAGAGCTGAAACTGAAGTTCCTAAGCGCTACCCATGTATTATTAGAACTTCATCTGCAGCAGTCAAAGGAGAATTAATTGCTGACTCTCCAGAGCCAAGTAATCTTGGGCCATATTCACCCCATAGAATAGTCAATTTACTGTCTTTCTGGATGTAACCTGGCATCTCTGTGACAAATTGAGGTATCTGTTGCTCTGGGTTATAATTTTCATAGTTTTTTTTTTTTTTTTAACTCACAAAACTAGTTAGGATCTTTTGGTCCCTTTTAAACAGTTTAATAGCAAATAAACAAAGTACCATTCTTGGCAGATCCAAGATGTGTCTGTGCAATTAATGGTTTTATGTTCCATCAGGACAAAAAGAAATGACACTAAAAGGAAAGAGAATCTCTTAAACACATATTTCCTAGCTGTAAATTTTGTAACACTTACCCTTCTCTAATCAACATTAGTGTGGCTGATGTTTGATAGCATTTTATTTTCCTCTCAAGTCTTCTGAAGATCCTTTTTTTTTTTCCAAGGTAGGGTCTCACTCTAGCCCAGGCTGACCTGGAATTCACTATAGAGTCTCAGGGTGGCCTCGATTCCTCCTACCTCTGCCTCCCGAGTGCTGGGATCAAAGGCATGCACCACCATGCCCGACTGAAGATCCATTTCTGTTTTATTCAGTGGGTTCATGAATGCATCAGACAGTCTCTATGGGGGAACAATGTCTTAGAATACTCCTTACCACCTTAACATAAGACTTTATATAACTGAAGGATTTATGAACCATTGACTGCCACAAAAAATTCTCTTGGGCCATAAAACTTACAGGCTCAAAGACAGCATATTGAAAGCTGGAGTTATCAGGCCACCTGGGGAACAGCCTTGATCCCTTCTCAGCAGAAAATTATTAAACAAAAGGAAAAGGCTTTATCTTCCCTTTATCCACTCCCAAGGAAGAGTGAACAGCCAGAAGTTTAATTTTATCTCCCTTCCCTCCCATCTCTGAACTTCTCTGGCAACCCAGAAACTTCAATGACCTCCCCTACCCAACAGCCCTAGTTTTTAACTTTTTGTGACGGACCCCCAGCCACTGGGGAGCACAGTGAGATAGTATATCTCCCCCCTCAGTGAGACCTGCACTGTAGTCTGTCTCCTTCTCCCAGCCTCCCCATTTTCCATTTGTACAGGACAAGGGAGACAAAAGGAACTGAAACAGCTACAGCAAATTCATTCTTAATTTCTATAATAAGTTCCCTTTTGGTTTGTAAGGAAACCCATGACAGCTTAAGACCAGCGCCAGCACCAAACATTTTCATGTCAACTCCCAGAGCTGGGGAAACAGCAAGGACCAGGGGCTCAGCAACACAAGCTGTGCCAAAGCCAGTCTCCCCAACCCCTTCCCAAGAGACTCAAGCACAGGCTCCCAGATCCACCAGGGCTCAGCCTGGAATCTCATGTATTTTCCAGGCTCTCTGCTCAGGGAGCAGAGACCTTGGGCAAAATCATTCACAGCCTCAGACACATATACACATTAGGAAGCATCACAGTGCCTCCCCTCTTACCCATATACTCAGGGTTCCAGAACTCTCATACACACACACACACACACACACACACACACACACACTAAGGGGCATCACAGTGCCTCCCCCTTCTTGTGCTCTCCTCCTGGTTTCAGTAACACATGACAGACAAGGGTTAGGGGTTCAATGGAAAGAAGCCATTCAGATGTCCACCTGGCCAAGTTCCAGAGGAACTTCATCAGTGCTTGGCCCTAGCAGATTCAGCTTGTGACTTGCAATTGGATACTATTCCAATCCTTCCATGGTACCACAGACTGAACACACTCAAATCTTGTGACCTTAACAGGAATCTTAGGAATGCCCAGCCTTAAGACTACAAATTTCAACTCAAAGGGCCTGTTCACTCACACATTCACAGAGGTTAAATTAGTTTCCTTGCCCATTATAGGGATTCTCTGGCTATTGCCTCTTAGTGGCCCCCTGTTGGGCCCCCATAAATCCTTAATCTTTAGTTCTGAACACTCATGGAACAACCCTTTCTTCTCCAAACACATATGAGCTGTCAGCCTCTGTTTTAACCCTATGCACACATGATATCTACTTGGAATGGCCTTAGAGCTGATCAATCTGTATTTCAATATGTTTTCTCATCCCCCAGGGACCTACCTCAGCCATTTGTCTGGTGGCTCTGTCCCTCTTCTCTTCCAAATCTGGTCGGGGACTCAGGCATCATGGGAGGGCAGAGCTCCAATCCGAGTTTGGACCCTGAAAACTATCAGGGAGCACATGTTCCAAATCACTTGAAGATTCCATTCCCCCACAACCACTCTGCTGCTGTGGAAGTGGCTCAAAGGGCTAGGAGTTTGTGTGCAAGACTCCCATGATTCAGTTTTCTAGTCAACACACCATCTATGTTATAGGAAATAATTGAGTCAGTGAGTAAACTCAGAAATCCACTTGAAAGGAGGAAGAGAGCCTTTATTCATGTGCAGACCATTGCTAGCTAATGTCAGAACAACAGAGGCCCTGAACTCAAATTGTGCTGGACTTGTATACCTTTACAATCCTTTGTCTGAATACTCCCATTCTTGGAGAGGGAAGAAATTTATATTCATGAGTGTAGGGTTCTGTCAGATAAGATTAAGTATAGGTAGCTGTCTCCTGAGGTAAGATTTGGACATATTGTCCAAGGGAGTCAGGTTCAGAGTTGTAGAATTCTTGTTAGCTACCATCAGAGGAATCTCCCCTGCTGCAGTTTCAGAGGAGGGAAGTGCAACATATATTACTTCACTGATAGTCCTAGGAGCATTTACATTTCTTATAGAAACATTGATTATACTCCATCTAAACTATTATAAGCTAGAAACTTTAGATATGTGGCATTTCTTCAATACAAGGGCTAACATGGAACTGTATTAGCTGGGGATGGAAGTTTTCCCTGGCTATTCAGCCTAACTGGAGGGGGAGAATTGGAAAATCTGGAGACTGCCAGTCACTGGTTATATATCAGACTTAAACTGCAGATGTTTGATGTTTTTTTGATGGTCATTGAGTTTGTGTTGTTCCAGTCTCTCCTTGCTATGCCTTCTAGCAGTTGTAAATGTTTTCTCTGTGCCTTCATATGTTGAAGGTATATAACTTGTTTTGATTTTATAGAACTCATATTTAAAAGACAATCTTCAATCTCTGATGTGACTTGGAACTTTAGAACTATCTTAAGTTGGTAAAGACCTTTGAATTGGACTGAATACAATTTACATTGTGAGATGGTTATGAATCTATTGGGGGCCAGGGCAAAATGTGGCAGTCTGAATGAATGTCCCCCAATAGATATAGGAGTTTATTAAAGCTTGTAATTTAGATCTGCAATCACCTGGCTGGAGGAGGTATCACTGTAGGCATATTCTAGGATCCAGCCCTAAGGTAATCTGGATTCCAACCTAAAATATGCAAAGTGCCTGAGTTCTGCCTGGAGTTCTGGAAGTGTGCTTGCTGGTGTGGAGGTGATGGCTTTTGGCTTTTTTCTCCCTCTGCTTGGATCTGTGAAAGGAGGACCAACCTCTTTGACATTATGGAACTTCCCCTGGATTTTTAAGCTTAAAATAAATCTCATAAACTGTGTCTGGTCTTACGGTTCATCCCAGTGACCTGCAGCCATCTACTGCAACATCAAAATAGAAGAGAGACTAGCTGGAAAGAAGAAGGGATTTAGTGGAGGTGGATTTTGGTGGGGGGGAGGTAGAGAGTGGTGGAGGACATTATGATAATGGCATATTTCATATTTATACATATGGAGGTTGTCAATAAAAGTTTTAAAAAAGATAAATTTAATTTGGCATTAAATGATTTCAATAGTGTTTGCTGGTTAGATCAGTTACTTGAACTGGAACCTAAATTCAGTCTTCCAGTGCCAAAGTCTTTATTCTATGATTTTGCTTAGATATTTTGCTTGATAGAAGCATAATAGCTTTAGATTTTGGATGGTTGGTTAACCTCGACTCTTATGGAAGTCACTATGGAACACTTAAAGAGGTGTTTGTTAAACTATATAGAAACATTGCTGCAGGGTATAGATAGCTTTTTTATAGCCTCTGATTTTCTCGATTAATCTTTTAGTTCTTCCCCTTCAGTTCTTCCCATTCCAAAAGATCAAAGTAGGTATGCTTTTACTTCTGCAAGTACATAGTGACTTCTTATCAGAAACAATCTAACAGCAGCCAATAATCTACGGTGTAACAAAGTCCGTAGGTTACAGAAATAGCTCAGTTATTAAGAATAGTCACTGTGTAAGCATGAGGACATCCCCAGAATTTATATACAGAAAGAAATGAAAAGTCCATATTCTTTACTATGAGGAAATAAAAATGCAATAACAGTTTTTTTTTCCTTTAATTAGTGCTAGGGAGAAAACGCTGGGAGACCAAGGCAGAAGGATCACTGTGAGTTTGAGACCAGCTGATACTACAGAGTGAGTTCCAGGTCAGCCTGGGCTAGAGTGAGACCCTACCTCAAAAAAATAAAATAAAATAAAATAAGACAAAACAAAAAAGTCATTTTAGGACTAGCCCTAAAATGACTTTTTTGTTTTGTCTTATTTGTCTCTTTCCCAACACATTGCAGAAGTCAGACACTAAGAGGAAGCTACATTAGGTCAAACTGGCTGATCCATCCAGCCATATATGTTCATGTCAGTCTCCACAACACTTTTGCAACTTCAGTTCACACTTAAGGATTCTTTTAACAGGTGTGGCATTTTCTCTATGAGAGCTTGTGTCTTTGATTTTACAAAGTCTTCATTATGTCATCTCACTTGTATTTAGCAATAGAATAATTTATGCTATGACCTCAGTCATTTTTCTGCACACCATACTTGTATTCCTGCTAGAAGTGCTCATTTTTTGCAGCCCTACTAAGCATCTGCAGCAGACAGCCCCACGTTGCTAGGATGAATCACCAGACAAGGGGCAATTTATGGGAGGAAGGGATTTACTGAAGTTTACAGATAAAGGGGAAGATCCATAAAGGCAAAAGAAGCTGCCCCACTTTCACAGGTCCAGGCAGAGAGAACTACCACCTCCAACACAGAAGCAAGAACATTCAAGGAACACACCTCAGGGTTGGACTCTAGGATCCCCCCACAGTAACACTACCTTCAGCCAAGTGGCTGGAGATATGTTACAAGCTTGAATAAAAACTTCTTTATCTATGTGGGGACATCTGTTCACACTATCACAGCACCACGGGATATTTTTTCCTGTGATGGGCCTCAAGCTTAGCAAGGTGTCTCTCTCATTCCACTGACATATTATTATTTATAAAAATCTAGAGAAAATTTTATTAGATAGCTCATCTTTAACACTTTCTTGCTGCATTTTCAGTAGTCCTCTCAGTCACTCTCTCTCCTTCCTCAAAAATCTTGGACTTTGTAAGCATCCGCATAGGGACAATCCAGTTCTCTGGGTTCAATTCTTTGACATCTTCTCCAGAAATCTTGTCATCTCCCTTACCTGAGTCACTCATGCAGGTATACCCCAAACTTTGCCATTAGCAATAGTAGCAACTGCCCATCTTCTCAGTTCCAGTATTCCACTTTCTATCACCAACTCTACCTTTCTTGTTTATTCCAACAATTATTCAAAATTACCAGAAACTTCAATCAATTTATCCTACACTATCCTCTCACTATCCATTATTCCCCTATGTCCTTACTTTCTTCCCAGCCAGCTTAAAATTCAAGGTATAAGTTTAAAACAGCTAATTTGTATGCATGCACTCATGAGTTCATCATTACTGTCCATGGAGATTCAGCAAACTCTAATTCTGGCTATGTGTAATGCCAATTTGTGTGTGTATTTGGGAAAATGATGGCAAACACACTGGTATGGATAGACTATCTGTAATTTTTAAAAATTTTTGTTTATTTTCATTTTATTTATTTGAGAGAGACAGAGAAAGAGAGAGAGGAGAGAGAGAATGGGCATACCAGGGCTTCCAGTCACTGCAAATGAGCTCCAAATACATGCACCACCTTGTATATCTGGCTTATGTGGGTCCTGGGAAATCAAACCTCCAATCAGGGTCCTTAGGCTTCACAGGCAAGTGCTTAACTGCTAAGCCATTAAATCTGTAATTTTGATCATAACCTTAAATAAAAAATTATATTTAAACTTTAATAATTAGTTTCATTCTTTTAAAATTCCCTTTGTGATTATTTTATACTATTTTTATATCAATATCTAATAGTTTCTTCAACCTCATCCTCAGCTAAAGAACTGCTGATTTATTTCAATAATAGATGCAATCAGAAAAGAACTTTCTTTCTAACCCACTCCTAAGGCTATCCACCAATCCATATCTCATTTTCTTTCTACCTTAGGCCATTTGGACATTGGATTTCAAAATTTAATCCCTCTCAAGAACTTGGCTTCAGCAAATCTGTATCCAGCACTGTCAATTTTATGTGACTATTGAATCATTCCCACACAAACACAAAAATATGCCATGACATCCTGATGTTGAAAAGCCCTTTCTTGACCTCACATTTCTCTTTAACTACCATCTAATTTCTCTACTCTTATAGTCAAACTTCTGACCAAATTTACTTTTGCTGATTGTCTCTACTTGTGCACAATTATCAGTTTTATTTAAATATGATCAAAGGACTTCTTTTTATGCTTCAAATCACACCATATATGTGGTGTAAGCACATATGTGTGCAGATATGTGTGCCCAGTGTGTGGTGGGCTCCTCCCCAGTGGGTAGGTAGTGTGTTGGGCCCTGTAAGGCCCAGGCGTGAGGCCTAGTGGAACTTCCTGAGCCTAGCTAAAGTTTGGCGACCTGTCTCTGGCCAGCTATGACTCAGCAGGATGCCTAATGGCTTCTGGCCTGCTACTTCCTCGTGGTAATTGCAATTACCATTTCAATAGTTAAAGTTTACTATTGGCCCTTACCTCTGCCCCCATCCTAAAATCCCCGCCTTCATCCCCAACATGATATAGGCAACTGCTCAGAGTAATAAAGAGAGTTGTTTCTGCATGGAAAAGACTCCCGACTCAGTGTGGTTTTTCTCTGGTGGCCAGGAGAGGTTTCTGAGTTGACCAACGCTCATCATCCCCTCAACCCCTAGGGAGGAACCAGCAGGCCTGGTCCTTCCCTCGGCACTACCTGAGTGGGAAGGAGCCCCACATCTGGTGCCTAACGTGCGGTTCTGGGACCCCGACAGACTAGTGCACCCTGTGAGAGGCAGTAATGAGGAGGTAATCGGTGTGTGCAGGTAAGCATACCCTCATAAGTTATGAGGAAGTCTTCATATTTAGTGCACGAAACTTTGCTTCTATAACCTGTACGTACTTGTCAACATCTCTTCATTCCCTTTCTCTTTCCCTTCACCTTCAGTTTGCCGGTAGCTTTTGTATTTCTAAAGGCTTGTGCTTCTCTCTCTCTGCTTGGGCCTGTGAAGGCAGGCCAGCTTTTTCTACCATTATGGAACTTCCCCTGGATCTGTAAGCTTCAGTAAATATTCCTTCCTCCAAAACTGTACCTGGTCTGGAAGTTTATCTCAACAAACCTAAAGCTGTCTGATAAGCTGAGATGAACCTGACCATGTAGATGTTAATCTTTTGGAACCTTTGCTTTAAAAAAAAAGATATGGACTTGATACTTACAACTAAATGTGTCTTCTGGAATGGTAAGCCAAATTTTATGGACTATTCAGATAAAAATTTAGAAATACTAAGTGCAGACAGCATTAAACTTCAAGGCTTGCCTTATAAGCTTTCTAAGAGGAAAGAAAGACTACAGGGAACTTCATTGGAACTGGGCTACTGGCATAAGGGGTGGCTACATCCTTCTACCCAGACCCAAAAAGAGTTTAATCAAGTTTAAATTTGTAATAGACTGATATGCTTAGCTAGAGATATTAAATTAAAAAAATTTAAGATTTGTTTTTTCTTTGTTTTGGTTTTTCGAGGTAGCATTTCACTCTAGCCCAGGCTGACCTGAAACTCCCTATGGAGCCTCAGGGTGGCCTAAAACTCATAGTAATCCTCCTACCTCCACCTCCTGAATGCTGGGATTAAAGGCGTACACCACCACACCCAGCTGAGATTTAAGATTTTAATCTAAAACACCTCAAGCAAGTTACAGGCACTGAGACAAATTTTAGGTTATGATGGTTCAATTTACATTGTTTTAGTCTCTCTTTGCTATGCCTTATACCAGATAAAAATGTTTACTCTGTGTCTTTATATGTTAAGTGTTTAACTTGTTTAATTTTACAAATCTCAATATCTTATATTGGTCAAGACTGTGGAGACCTTTAAAATTAAACTAAGTACAGTTTATAATATATGATAGTTATAAATCTATTGGGAGCCAGGGGCGAAATTTGGTAATTTAAATAGATGGCCCCCCTCCTGGCAGCTTGTGCCCGACCCTCCCCTACTGGAAAATGGCAGGCAATCCACCTTCTGGGAGACTGCCACGTGGCCCCCTTGGACTGACCCAGGTGGGGACAGGGGAAACGTCCACCATCTTGTGACTGGGCTCACTGACCTTTTCCTGCACCTACTGGACATTGGCACATGCTGGAAAAAAAAAAAAATCTAAACATGCCATTAGTTATATGCTTCAATGTTTCACCACTCTTGGGCTGCCTGATCAAATTAAAACAAATAATGGCCCCTACTTCGTAAGCAAGGCCTTTGTAGATTTTCTCCAGACCTGGAAAATCTCACATTCCACAGGCATCCTATACAACCCCCGGCAGGCTATTATTAAAAGATATAATCATGGGCTTAGCGGTTAAGCACTTGCCTGTAACCCAGGTTCAAGGCTCGACTCCCCAGGACCCACATTAGCCAAATACACAAGGGGGCACATGCGTCTGGAATTCCTTTGCAGTGGCTAACGGCCTTGACACGCCCATTTTCTCTCCCTCTCTCTGCCTCTTTCTCTGTCACTCTCAAATAAATAAATAAAAATAGTTTTTTAAAAAAGATATAATCAAACTCTCAAGTCTCAATTACAAAAACAAAAGGGGGAGTCCATACCCCCACACGACCAACTAAAAAGGGCCTTATTTACCCTAAATATTTTAATTTTGTCTAACAATTTATAATATGTGATGGTTATAAATCTATTAGACTCCAAGGGCAAAATGTGATAATTTAAATAAATAGCCCCCAATATATTCAATTGTTTATCTTAAGGTGTGATGGTGGGTTTCAGATTTCAATCTAAAGATATACAAAGTGTGCCTAACAGGAGTTCCTAAAGTGTGCTGTGGCTTTAGGCTTTAGGCTTGTACTTTAATGTACAACTATCCTTCATACTCACAGCTTTAAAGTAGTCCCTGAGAAAGTTCAAACTGTATCTTCCTTTAAGATCTTGGGCTTGATCCTTACCATAGATACATACATAGATACCTGTTAGATACTCTATATACTAAGGTTAAAAGTTAAAACTCGTTTGGAGTGTCATGTAGATTTTCAATGGATTTGTTGTTATTTCTAAAAAATATAGTAACAGTTAACAGCATTGGGGAAATACATTTAAGAGATATTTGGCACAATGATAATATTTCCTTAGATCTAATTCAGTTACATTCAGAGATTTTGTCTTTACAAAATAATCATCTTACTTTTGATGCAGCTAAAGCGGCTGATGACTTAATATCTGCTTTTAAGTTTGCCTTGCCTGGATGGAATTCTCTCACTTCTTGGATAGGAAGCTTTGCTGCTACAGGTGTTTGTCTTTTACTCATTCTGTGTCTACTGCCCATACTCATTAAATGCCTTTTAAGATCCTTTATGGATATCTGTGCAGAAATACATGGGATACAGCTACAGACCCAACCTCAGTTTCCTGAGACATTATCTTAAAGCCCCTACAGAGGCTGGTAGTCAAAGACGGGTAAGATTCTCTCGAGTTAGGTCAACCTAAGACAGAGCATGAATGATGGAATTCATGTACCAATGACAGGTAAGGCCTAAATATTGTAGAGGACAACCTAAGACAGACACAGTCTTTCTGCACCGAGGCCCAGTGGGGCCCAGTTCATAAAAATATTAAATAAAAGAGGGGGAATTGTTGGGAGCCATTTTGGCTGGATTTGTATCCATAGCTCTGGGCTTTCGGCAGCAACACTTTAGCAAAACTATAGCAAGGCTTTCGCAAAACTATAGCACCTACAGTAAGCAAGATTATGTACATTCAGTGTCAGGAAGCCGTTATGGCAGCAAGACATTAGCCACCTACATGTAAGCAAGATTATGTATATTCAGAGTTGAAGCCATTTGGCTGGCTTTAATAGTCTTTTGTACTGAGAAGTAATTAAAATACAAAAACTCTGTAACAGAAAGGAGTTTTTTCGATAGAAACTTATGTGAAGCTCATAAAATCTTTGTCCATGGGAAAACTTTGTAAAAAGAAAAAGACACATTTGGGTACCAGTGAGAGACCTAAAATATTTGTCCAAACAAGGGGACACTGACAATCACTTCTCTAGGGAGTGTCCCTCCCCTGAGGACTGTTCCTTGAGGAGGATTGCTGGCTTTGCCTCCGATCTGGACCTCTTTGGCTAAGTACAGTACCATTGGCCATATGACCTTAAAATACTGCTCAGCCACCTTCCCCATCCCCGTCCAGCTTTTCCCAATGTTTCCTCTGGGCATTTGGGCCCCACCTTCCCCTAACAATTCCAGTATAGATGTGAGATACATTCATCCATCCTTCTGTACTTTTAACACAACTGAGCCCAGTGCTCAATGCTGCCTGCCTTCTGGAATGGCTTATGTTTGCAGGGGCGAAATGGCCTATAACTTTCTGCCCAGCAATTGGACGGGCCTTTATGCCCCAGCCACCTTAATCCCAGATGTAGGTATCATTTCTGGAAGCTAGATTCCCTGGCTAAGGTAGTCCTACAAAACAGGAGAGGAGGGCTGGAGAGATGGCTTAGCAGTTAAGCACTTGCCTGTGAAGCCTAAGGACCCCGGCTCGAGGCTCGGTTCCCCAGGTCCCACATTAGCCAGATGCACAAGGGGGCACACGCGTCTGGAGTTCGTTTGCAGAGGCTGGAAGCCCTGGCGCGCCCATTCTCTCTCTCCCTCTATCTGTCTTTCTCTCTGTGTCTGTCACTCTCAAATAAATAAATAAAAAATTAAAAAAAAAAAAAAAAAAAAACAGGAGAAGACTAGACCTACTAATAGCCGAAAAGGGAGGCGTATGTTTGTTTTTACAGGAAAAATGCTGCTTTTACACCAATAAATCAGGAATCGCCCAAGACAAGATTAAGAGGCTCTAGGAAGACATGGAGAGGAGGTGACGGGACCCCCAGGACAACCTGCTGCAGACGGGCTTACATGACTTCTTAGCCTACCTCCTCCCTCTACCTGGACCCCTACCCTTCCTTCTCCTTCTCCTTATCCTCACCGTCGGGCCTTGTGTAATTAACAAAATTACACAATTTATTCACCAGCGGCTAGAGGCAATAAAACTTCATCAGGTCGAAATACCACAGGCTGGAAACTCAGGAATTAAGTTCCTCAGATGACCCACTGCCACCTCCTCTGCCCTCCATGTGACCAATGACGGGTAAGATCCCCAGAGGGGGACAACCTAAGACAGGGGCCACGGTGACTAATGCTCTTACAAAAACAAAAGGGGGAGATGTTGGGCCCTGCAAGGCCCAGGCGTGAAGCCTAGTGGAACTTCCTGAGCCTAGCTAAAGTTTGGCGACCTGTCTCTGGCCAGCTATGACTCAGCAGAATGCCTAATGGCTTTTGGCCTGCTACTTCCTCGTGGTAATTGTAATTACCATTTCAATAGTTAAAGTTTACTATTGGCCCTTACCTCTGCCCCCATCCTAAACTCCCCGCCTTCGTCCAAAACATGATATAGGAAACTGCTCAGAGTAATAGAGTTGTTTCTGCATGGAAAAGACTCCCGACTCAGTGTGGTTTTTCTCTGGTGGCCGGGAGAGGTTTCTGAGTTGACCGACGCTCATCATCCCCTCAACTCCTATGGAGGAACCAGCAGGCCTGGTCCTTCCCTCGGCACTACCTGAGCAGGAAGGAGCCCCACAGTAGTGCTGAGGAAGGACCAGGCCTACTGGTTCCTCCCCAAGGGGTTGAGAAAGAGGATAAGCATCAGATGACTCAGAACCTCTCCTAGTACCAGAGAAAAACCACACTGAGTCGAGAGTCCTGTGAAACAGGAACTCACAGGAACTCACTTTATTGTTACAAACAGTTGCCTATATAATGTTGGGGACTAAGGCAGGGGTTTCAGGATGGGGGAAGAGGTAAGGGCCAATAGTAAACTGTGACTATTGAAATGATAAATCCAACTCCTGTGCAGAGGTAGCAGGCAAGAAGACATTAGGCATCTTGCTGAGTCCTAGCTGGCCAGAGGCAGATCACCAAACTTTAGCTAGGCTCAGGAAGTTCCACTAGGCCTCACGCCTGGACCTCTCAGGGCCCAACATGTCCCCCTTTTGTTTTTGTAAGAGCATTAGTCACCATGGCCCCTGTCTTACATTGTCCCCCTCTGGGGATCTTACCCGTCACTGGGTACCATATGTGTAGCTCACTGAGAATCCACTCCATGGCCTGTCTTAGGTTGTCTCAGTCAGATCTTACCCATCATTGGTCACATGGAGGGCAGAGGAGGTGGCAGTGGGTTATCTGAGGAACTTAATTCCTGAATTGCCAGCCTGTGGTAATGTATCTCAACCTGATGGAGTTTTATTGCCTCTAGCCACTGGTGAATGAATTGTGTAATTTTGTTAATTACACAAGGCCTGGCAGTGAGGATAAGGAGGAGGGGAAGGAGGGGCCTAAGTAGAAGGAGTAGATAGGGTAAGAAGCCACATAAGCCTGTGCACAGTGGGCTGTCCTGGATGTCCAGCTGCTTCCTCTCCAAGTCTTCCTGGAGCCTCTTAATCTTGTCCTGGATGATTCCCAATTTACTGGCATTAAAGCAGCATTTTCCCTATAAAAACAAGCATATACCTCCATTTTCAGCCATTAGCAGGTCTAGTCCCCTCCCATTTTGTAGGACTTCCTCAGCCAGGGGATCTAGCTTCCAGGAATGATACCTACATCTTGGATTAAGGTGGCTGGGGCACAAAGGTCCATCCAATTGGTGGGCAGAAAGTTATAGGCCATCCCACCTCCACAAACATAAACCATTCCAGAAGGCAGGCAGTGTTCACTGGGCTCAGTTGTGTTAAAAGTACATAAGGAAGGATGAATGTACCCCACATCTATATTGGACTTATTAGGGGAAGGCGGGGCCCAAATGCAAGTTCCAGAGCAAACACTGGGAAAAGCTGGACAGGGATGGGGAAGGTGTCTGAGCAAATTTTTAAGGTCATATGGGCAACTGTACTGCAAGCAGCCAGGGAGGCCCAGATCAGAGGCAAAGACAGAGCATGGTGAAGACCATTTTAGGAACAGTCCTCAGGGTGGGACACTCCCTGGAGAAGTGATTGTCAGTGTCCCCTTGTTGGGACAAATATTTTAGGTCTCTCATTGGTACCCAAATGGGTCTTTTTTCATCTTGAGGGAAGACACATCCAAACCCTCTCCCTGCTGTGAAGAGCAGGTCTGGTCCTCTCCAGGCCCCAATCAATAGGTCCCCCATCCTACCCAGATAGAACTGTAGGTAACGGATGAGCAACAATGTTTTTTTTTTTTTGTTCATTTTTTATTTATTTGAGAGCGACAGACATAGATAGAAAGACAGATAGAGGGAGAGAGAGAGAATGGGAGCGCCAGGGCTTCCAGCCACTGCAAACAAACTCCAGACACATGCGCCCCCTTGTGCATCTGGCTAACGTGGGACCTGGGTAACCGAGCCTCAAACCGGGGTCCTTAGGCTTCACAGGCAAGCGGTTAATCGCTAAGCCATCTCTCCAGCCCGAGGAACAATGTTTTTGAAAAAAGGGATAATTGTTTATTTTCTTTAGAAAAATTTAAAATATTTAGGGTAAATAATACCTTTGTTAGTTGGTCATGTGGGGGTAAGGATTCCCCCTTTTGTTTTTGTAATTGAGACATAAGAGTCTGATTATATTTTTCAACAATATCCTGGCCCCAGGGATTGTATGGGATGCCTGTGGAATGTGAGATTTTCCAGTTCTGGAGAAAATCTACAAAGGCCTTGCTTACGAAGCAAGTTTTAATTTGGTTAGGTAGTCCAAGGGTGGCAAAGCATTGAAGGATGATGTGACTAATTACATGTTTAGATTTTTCCCTGGCATGTGCCGATGCGGGAGAACATATCAACTGATAAGAAGATATATTTAAGTTTTCCAAAGGGGGAAAAATGAGTACAAGCCTAAAGCCAAAAGCCATAGCACACTTCAGGAACTCCTGCTTGCATATCTTTAGATTGAAATCTGAAACCCACCACCATACCTTAAGATCCACCAGTGACATTGCCTCCAGCCAGGTGGCTTAAAATGCAAACTACAAATAAACAACTGAATATATTGGGGGCCATCTATTCTATTCAAACCACCACATTCTGCTCCTGGCCCCCAATAGATTTATAACCATCACACATTGTAAATTGTACTCAGTTCAATTTCAAAGGTCCCCACAGTCTTGACCAATTTAAGATATTAAGACCTGTAAAATCAAACAAGTTAAACATTTCTCTAACATATAAAGGCACAGAGTAAACATTTTCAACTGGTATAAGGCATAGCAAGGAGAGACTAAAACAATGCAAACTCAACCACCATCAAACAAACATCAAACTTCTGCAGTTCAAGTCCAATACAACCAAAGACTGACAGTCTCCAAATTTTCCAATTCTGCCCCTCCAAATGGGCAGAGTGGCAGGGCACACTCCCATCTCAGGCCAACAGGGCGCTTTATGGTAGCACTTGCATAGTCCTGGTATATCCAAAACATCTTGAGGTCTTCATGCAATCCACGGTCCATCTTCCAAAGGCTCTTTCAGCCTATCAGACCATCATGCCCTACCTCATGCTGCATCTCAGCAGCAGCTCCTGGAACCATGTGCAATTCACCACCACTGCTCACATTTTCATGCTTCTGAAACCAATACGAGGTGTGCAGGATACAGTCATATTCTTCATTCACAGACAAAATACATCATAACCTTGAAAAGCAGGTTTCTTCTCCAGTCAACTCTTACCAAAAGTATTTGCATTTCTATGATAGTCTTTCCTCAGGCATCCTTTCCATGCTAAAGCAATTGGACCATCTTCCTTTAAGATTGCTAATGTGTTTGACAATAGCAGATTCAGTAACCTAAAACCAGTCTCAGTGCCTGTAATTTTAGCTTGCTTGAGGTTTTCCAGCTTAAAATCTTAAATCTTTCAGTTCAATATCTCTAGACAAGCACATCAGTCCATTACCAATTTAACCTTAATCAAACTCTGGGCCTGGGCAGCAGGACACAGCTAGTCCTTATGCCAGTAGCCCAGTACCAACAAAGTCCTCTGCAGTCTTTCCTTTCCCTTAGAAAGCTCATAAGCCAAGCTTTGAAGTTCAATGCTGTCTGCACTTAGCATTCTTAGATTCTCATCAGAATAGTCCATAAAATTTGGCTTACCACTCCAGAAGACACCTGCAGTTGCAAGCACCAAGTCCATGCCTATTCCTCCAAAACAAAGTTTCCAGAAGATAAACATCCACATGGTCAGGTTTATCTCAGTCCACTCCTTGGTACCAAGTTCTGTATCAGACAGCTTCAGGTTTACTAAGATGAATTTCCAGACCCAGCACAGTTATGGAGGAAGGGTTATTTATTGAAGCTTACAAAAGTTCCATAATGGCAGAAGAAGCTGTCCTGCTTTCATAGGCCCAAACAGAGAGAGAGAGAGAGAGAGAGAGAGAGAGAGGGAGAGGCACAAGCCTAAGGGTCAAAAACCACACAGTGTGTCCACTAGGGATATATGACCCATTCAGAAATACAAAAGCTGCAGATGAAGCTTGCAGTGGAACCAAAAGTGAAAGGAAAGAGGAAGAGAACAAAGAGATGTTGACAAGCAAGTACAGGTTATAGAAGCAAAGTTTAGCACATTAAATATGAACACTGCCTCATAACTCATGAGGGTATGCTCACCCGCACACCGATTGACTTCCTCAACGAATACCTCTCATGGGGCACTAGTCTGCTGGGTTCCCAGAGCCCCACATTAGGCGCCAAAGGCTGGGCTCCTCCCTGGCAGGTAGGTAGTGCTGAGGGGGGACCAGGCCTGCTGGTTCCTCCCAAGGGGCTGAGGAAGAAGGGATGAACGTCAGACAACTCAGAACCTCTCCTAGTCACCAGAGAAAAACCACACTGAATCGGGAGTCTTGTGGAAGCAGGAACTCGCTTTATTGTTACAAACAGTTGCCTATATAATGTTGGGGACAAAGGCAGGGATTTTAGGATGGGGGAAGAGGTAAGGGCCAATAGTAAACTGTAACTATTGAAATGATAATTCCAACTCCTGTGTGGAAGTAGCAGGCAAGAAGCCATTAGGCATCTTGCAGAGTCCTAGCTGGCCAGAGACAGGCCGCCAAACTTTAGCTAGGCTCAGGAAGTTCCACTAGGTCTCAGGCCTGGGCCTCTCAAGACCCAACAAAGGAGCAAAAAGAGAAACCTGCCAGCCCTCAAAAACATGGAGGATGCCAAAGGTGTCCTCTGCTCTGGCTCTTGAGACAGTCTCTCCCTGGACCAAAATTTGCCAGTTTTAAAAAAAATAATTTTTGTATTTACTTATTTAATTGATTTGTAAAAGGGAGAGAGAAAGAAGAGAAAGAGAGAATGGTCAGGTCAAGGCCTCTAGCCACTGCAAACAAACTCTAGATGCATATGCCATCTTGTGATTATGGCTTTATGTGGGTACTGGGGACTTGAATCCAGGTCCTTGGGCTTTACAGGCAAGCACCTTAGCTGCTGAACCATCTTTCTAGCCTCTTTGCCAGTTATTGCTTAAACGGGTTGACAATGGCATATCAGTGATGCCCTGTCTCTGCTCCACTCAGTTCATGCCCACACCACACCTGGCTTCTTAATGGGTGTTGGGAATGGAACTCAGGTCATCATGCTTGTGCAGCAAGCACTCTTACCAGTTGAACCTAGTCCCTCAATATGACATTTTCTTTCTTTCCTTTTTCCACATTCAGGATTTTCATTTAATTTTCCGGTAGATAACTTAGGGTGACAATTTCCATAATTAACTACCTAAAGAGAAGTCTTAGTCAAGAATGGAATGAAGTTTCAAAAATAAAGCGAACTAAAAAAAAAAGCAGCAAAGTACTTCTGCCTTTAAAATGGATACTTTTGATATGGGCATGGTGGTGCATACCTTTTGTCCCAGCATTCAAGAGGCTAAGCTAGGAGGAATGTCACAAGTTTATGCTAGCCCATTATGCAAAATGAATTCCAGTTCAGCCCATTCTAGAGTGAGACCCTGCCACACAAAAAAAAAAACAAACCAAATCAAAACAAATAACAGAAAAGAACAAGAACATAAGCCAGACACTTTCACCAATTATATTCAAAGAAACCATGATTAGCACCATCCATGTTCATAATATTTCATTGGAGCAGCTGTTCTTTGCTATCATGCATGTGGCAGAGCTGTTTTCAACCCTGTTTGCCTGATGACAGATTCTAACTGAGCTTGACATTATCAGGAGGCCCTGGACTGAAGACTCTTGGGTCTTGAAATCACAAATTGTCAGCTTTATGGATGCCAGCTTGTCCACTTCATACTTGAGTGATGTTATTCTGGTGTAGTATCACCAAAGCTTTATTGCAGTCCTCATTCATGGCCTCTTGTCCATACTGCTATTCTCTGGCTACCATGTTGCTCTGGTGGCTGTTTTAGAATACCTAGCTTGGAAACAAAGTTCCAGCAGCTACTGTCATTATAGTTAAAGGGCTGCACACAGCAATCATGGTCAGAATGTATGATGCTATTCTCCAAGACAAACAAGACTCTTATAAGTATCCAGAACTGTTTTCAGAGTTGAGACCTGAACAGTTTTGATGCATCAGCAACAGAACTGTTACTGTCATGGTTAACCTAGGCAGAGGAGTTTGTACCATGGACCCAGTTGCACTGACACCAAACTCTGAAATTACTTGACGAAGAGGTCAAATGGTGGCTAGGGCATGTTGGTTGGCTTTCCACATACTTCTTTAATGAAGGCAGAAAACACTGGGCATTTGAAGTCACACAATCTTGAAGCCTTCAGAGTATTGTTGGGATGCCAGTGCAAGCTGAGAAAAGTGGAGAGTATTGTTTTTATCATGGGCTGACTCACCCACAAATCATTTTCAGACTCAATGGAAAAAATAACAGGCCATGCTGTACTTCCTGGAGCAAATTTGTCCCTATTTAGGGGGACCACTTCACAAAAGTAACTGCAATTCATCCTCAAACAAGTATTTCTGACTACATACTGGTCACTTTAAGGAGTCCAGCCAATGCCTGTAATGTATCTGTTATGCTCCTTGACCTCATGAGGAAGCCTTCTCTCACTGGTTCATTTTATAGATGCGAACTTGATAATTGTTGGGGCTAAGGACAATCTGAGTACATTTTTTTCCAGACATAACAAGTGACAGGCTTGTTTCTGTGTTTTTAAGCACAGAAAGCTGGGATTGAGGCCACTGGGCAATTTCATATATGCATATTGTATGCTTTCATCTCTACTCTATCTCCTTCCTCTTTCCTAATAATTCTCCATCTGCTTCCCCCCCTCTATCCCTCCCCCCTTCAGTGTGTGTGTGTGTGTGTGTGTGTGTGTGTGTGTGTGTGTGTGTGTAGTATTCATAATAAGGGGAATATGGGTTGTAATGTGTATGGAGGTGTCACATGTGTGAGCAGATGTGCATGAGTTTGGAGACTGGAGGAGTATTTTGGGTGTACTCTATAGCTATTCAGCTTTGTTTCCTAAAGATGGAATCCTTACTAAACTTGGAACTACAGGTTTTGGTCAATCTGGCTGAGCAGCCAACCCCAGCAATTCTCTGCTCCCCACAGGACTGGAGTTACAGACTTATATGGCCATGACCATATGTGGGTGTTGATAAGTTGAACTCAGAGTGTGTCAAGCCCTCATGCTTGAGCAGCAAACACTTTTACCAGCTGAGCATTTTATTTAGCTCCTTCATGTATTTAAAAACAATAGATTCCATATAAAAGAGAAAGCATGGGGTATTGTTTGAGTCTGACTTAGTTTCTTAGCATGATAACCTGTCATCTCTTTACTGAATCTACTCCAATCTTACTTTTTGCCTTAACAGTTCCACTAACATTGATTACCCTTATGTAGGTCAGTAGGATGCTCACACTGTCATATTGTCTTATTGTATTGCTTCATAATGTATTTACCTTTTATCATCCTTTAATGAAGTTCACACACTCATTTTGAAGGACAATACTGTATGCTTCTATTTTCTCCTGCTTTGTTGCTTCTCCTGTTTCCTTTTCACAACCTATCTCTCCCTAACATCTAAGGGAAGTTTTCCAAAGATGTGACTGTAGACATTTTGCTTTAGCCCATCCAAGCCCATTCTTCTTTAAAAAAAAAAAAAAAAAACAGAAAACTTTGTTTAATATGTGTCATAACAGGTCCTCTCACCTTTGCTCCCATTACTCTGCGGACCCTCTTCAGTGGGGTTATAGTATTCTCTGTGGGGTCATGAAGACCTCAGTCAGTTCCTGTGTGGCAATCAGCAGTAGAAAAGCCATGCCTCAGGGTATTCCTTCCCACTTTACCCATTCTTTTAATGGCATTTTTATGCTGATAGAAATTATTAGTAACCATAGATTCTAGTTATAGTTTAGAGCATGGTTTTGTCTATTCTATGGCCTACTTAGCAACTCTACTTAGATTTCTTTTTTTTCTCTTTCGTTTTAGTGCTGCATTGAACCCAGGTCTTCACACATGTCAAACACTCTATCACTGAGCCAGATATTCAACTCTCTACTTGGATTTTTGAGTATCAAACATTAAAATTAGAACAATAAACAAGCCAAAAAAATGGAAATAAAACTCAATCTTATGCAGTTCCAAATGGACTTCCATTATCTTTCCATTTTAGTAACTTGGCATTTTCATTCACCATTCCATTTTCCTGCTAAGCAAGAAAATTTAACTCACATTTGTTTTCTTTCATGTTCCACAACCAACCATCCAACAACAAAAACCATGACTCTACTGTCAAAATTCAAAATTTATTCTGAATCTCATCACTTCTCAACTATAGTCATAGACACCATTATTTTGTGACTTAGGCAACAGCTCTCTTCTCTACTTTTTAATTTAATGCTGGGGAATCAAACCCAGGACATTGGCATGTTAGGAAAGAGCTCTGCCACTGAGCCTACATCCTCACAACTGCAGTAGTCGCATAATCTGTATCCCATTTCAACTCTTATCTCCTCCTAGTTTGTATATTCAACTGCTAAATCCATTATATAGATAGCACCTTTTTCTTTTGCTCAAATAGCTTTTCATTGGCATCCTTATAAAAAAATGTCTTTAGTGTGCTCCACAAGAGTCCACTTACTATTATCTAAACATTATTACAATAGGCTTTTCCCTTAAAAGTCATTATGTACCCTGTACTCTATTGCTTATAAACTCTAGTCATGTTAACTTCTCCACAGTTTCTGAACACTTTCTTCTCCTCTCATGACTGACTCCTGTACTAACTAATCCATTCCTCTGAATGCCTTTCCATTTCTGTGTCACCTTTTTCAAATATCAGTACTTGAGAGAGGACTTCCTTGGCCAGTGTGGTGGTTTGAGTCCGGTGTCCCCCATAAACTTAGTTGTTCTGAATGCTAGGTTCCCAGCTGATGGATATTTGAGAGTTAACACCTCCTGGAGGCTGTTTATTGTTGTGGGCAGCCAGTTTTCCCTTGCCAGTGTTTGGCACACTCTCCTGTTGCTATTGTCCACCTTATGTTGGCCAGGGGGTGATGTCCACCCTCTGCTCATGCCATTGTTTTCCCTGCCATCATGGAGCTTCCCCCTCAAGCCGTAAGCCAAAATAAACCTATTTTTTTTCCCCCACAAGCTGCTCTTGGTTGGGTGATTTCTACCAGTAATGCGAACCTGACTGCAACAGCCAGATTTCCAAGCAACAGTTGTCAGTAACAGCCAGCCAATCACCACCACAAATGTTAAATGAAAGTGTCAGTAAGTGAAAGGTCATACTGGATTGGTGCTAATGCTAGGTGGTAATGGGAATGATTGTAGGAGTTGGAGATTTAATTTATTTATTTATTTTTCTGGATACATACTGTAACAGGATGAGGATAATTCTGTTATTGGTTACCTTCATAATTCTCATGCAGAAAGAAAGAACAACTAATTTTTAAAAATTCACTTATTTAGTTGAGAGAGAGAGAGAGAGAGTATAGGCATGCCAGGACCTTCTCTGCCACTGCAAATAAACTTCAAGTGCATGTGCCACTTTGTGCATATGGCTTTATGTGGGTATTGGGAAATCTAATCCAGTGCCTTTATTCACTGAGCCATCTCTCTAGCTCCACAACCAAAATTTAGTTGGTTTTTTTTTTTTGTTTGTTTGTTTTTTTTTGTTTTATCAAGGCAGGGTTTCACTCTATCCCTGGCTAACCTGGAATTCACTATGTAGTCTCAGAGTGGCCTTGACCTCCCAAGCGTTGGAATTAAAGGTGTGCACCATCATGCCCAGCCAAAATTTAATTTTTAAAATAGAAACAACTACTGAAAGGTCCAAAATATGGGAACACTTGATTATTTTATTTTATTTTTTGAGGTAGTCTCAGTGATCCTATCTCTGCCTCCTGAGTGCTGGGATTAAAGGTGTGCACCACCACACCTGGCACATTTGATTGTTTTTATGGTCACTAGAAAGTAGATCATGCATAAGAAACACTTTTGGCATCTTTCTTTTTCTTGTTTTTTTTTTTAAGGTAGGGTTTCACTTTAGTCCAGGCTGACCTGGAATTCACTATGTAGTCTCAGGGTGGCCTGAACGCACAGTGATCCTCCTACCTCTGCCTCTCAAGTGTGGTATTAAAGGCCTGCGCCACCTCGCCTGGCTTGCACTATTCTTAAAGTAATTATGCAGTGCAATACTAGTCAAGTATTATTGCCAATATAGTGATTATTTTTGCATAATATTGTGAGCATTTTAGTGAAATATATCTTGGCTATTTTTTGTTTTGTTTTGTTTTTTTGAAGAAGGGTCTCACTCTAGCCCAGGCTGACCTGGAATTCACTCTGTATTCTTAGGGTGGCCTCGAACTCGTAGCGATTTTCCTACCTCTGCCTCCCGAGTGCTGGGATTAAAAGCATGTGCCACCATGCCTGGCTGATCCTTTTTTCTAAAGTAGAAACTTTGTATGGACACATCATGTGTTGATACCATCATTTCCTTCCCCCCTGCCCCCACTCCACTGAGGATCCTCCTCAATGGGTTTTCTAGTATTCACCATGGGATTGTGGGTTTAGGAGTTGTGACAGCAACAGTCAGTCATTGTGCAGGGGGGAAAGCAATGCCTCTAGATATTCCCTCTCACTTTGTGGCTTTTGCAATCTTTCCATTGCTTCTTCCACAAAATTCTGAGTGGTGGTAGGTATATTTGAAGTCCACTTTAGTGTTATGCTTTTATCAGCTTCTGTATTTCTACTTTGATGCATTTTGAGTGTCCTCAATGTCTGTCTCCATCATCCTGGTGCAGGTGGTCAGGCTTGCCATGAAAGCAGCACTCTTGTTCATCTTGCCAATTCCTCTGTGGTTTCACCTGGCTCCTAACTGATATGCAAGGTTCATTTTGGTGCTCTTTTAATCACAAAATATTAAGCCTTCTTCAATTCTCTATTCATTTTATAGGGTTTCCTGAAGACGTGAAAAAAAATTATTTTGTTTTAAGCCATCTTTATTCTTGCTTTTTTTGTGTGTGTGTGGGGGGGATATTTACAAAGAGCCTGGTACATGCTAGGGAAGTGTAGAGCACTTTCAGCATTTTGAAATCATGAAGTAGCTCAGAATCATAGTATCCTGATAATATTTGTCCTTTTATAAGTTTTCATTTGGCAGTTCTAAGCTAAGCAAGGACAGTAAAAGGATTCATCAAAACTGATTTAATTTCTTGGAGATGCTTATATTTCTATAAGTTCAAGACTGACAGTTAGTAATGTCTTCACAATTTTCATGGGTTTTTGTTTGTTTGTTTGTTGATTGGTTGGTTGATTTTTTGAAGCAGGATCTTGCTCTAGCCCAAGGTGACCTGGAATTCACTCTGTAGTCTCAGGCTGTCCTTGAATGTGAGTGATCCTCCATCCTTAGCCTTTCAAGTGCTGGGATTAAAGGTGTGTGCCATTATGCCCAGGCAATTTTAATTTTTTTTAAAGGGTTAAAGTATTTTGTTTGTTAACAATGTTGAATCAAGTATAACAAAGGGAGTATTTGGATCTATATAAGTCATGAGTAGTTATGTCTCAGCATAAGTCAGAACTGTAGGCTTTTTCTTGGGAGATGGAAGAAAAGTGGATAAACTAGTGAACAATGATATGTGAAAGGAAAGAAGCAGTAACTAGTAATACAATCAGTTATTGGCTCTCGTGTTTGAGAGACTTTTGTCAGGCAAATAGTTTGTGTAGTGGGGGAACCATTATGTTTAGTGTAAACCTTAAAGCTAAACTAACTGAAACCTTTTACATTTCTTTTACCATTGATAAAGTTTAGACAAGGTGATGTATCTTGGCTATTGAATTAATGGAAAGACTAACGTTAGCAATACACTTCTGATGGCTTTTGTTTTTGAATTAGCACCTTAGTGCTTTCCCAGCTTTCTAACAAAAAGAAGAGGAAAAATGGTTTTGTAAATGTATAAAATTGGAAACATCTTTATTTATTTGCAAGCAGAGAGAGAGAGAGAAAGAGAGAGAGAGAGAGAGAGAATGAATGAGCACATGCTAGGGAACCCTGGTGCCACAAACAAACTCCAGGTGCATGTTCCATTTTTTGCAAGCAAACACCTTTAACTGCTGAGCCATCTCTCCAGCCCCTATTTTTTAGGTTAGCATACAAAGATAGGTTTTCTTATGACATTTTCATGGATAATTATACTTCGTTCTCAATCATTCCTCTTCACTTCTCTCCTGATAGTCCCTGCTTGACTCTGCTGATTTCCTTCCTTTTCCTTGTTACCCTCTCTTTTTTTACTCCCTCCTTTAAGATATCTTCTCACAATACCCTCTCTAGTTTCTTACACATGCACACACACAAACATACATACACATATATTTAAATATATATTTATCTAATTAACATATATTATATATAATTATATGTAAATATAATTATAAAAATATATTTTAAATCTAGGTTCAGAATGTGAGAGAAAATGTACTTGACATTCTGATTCTGGTATTTTGAATGACATTATTTCCAATTGCATCAAATTTCCTATAAATGTCACGATTTTATTTTCCTTTATATCTACATAAAATTCTTTTGTGTATGTGGCCCAGATTTTCTTGATCCAGTCCTCTGTTGATGAACATATAGGCTGGAAGTTTCCTGGCTATTGTGACTAAATGCAACAGTAAACATGAATGTGCAAGTATATTTGTGGCATGTTGACTTAGAGTCCTTTAGGTATAATACCCAAGTGGTACAGTTGGTCATAGGGTAGCTTTACTTTTAGATGTTTGATGCACTTCCATACTGATTTGCATAGTGGCTACATCAGTTTTCATCTCCACAACAGGTAAAGTTTTCACATCTTCATATCTTTTTTAGCATTTATGTTTTTGATAGTATGTGGACTGGGTGGAATAGAATATCAAAGTAGTTTTAGTTTACATTTTGCTAATGGCTGTTGAACACTTGTTCAAGTATTTATTGGCCATTTGCATTTCTTTGATAACCCTTTTATTAAATATATACATTGTTTTTTTCGAGGGAGGGCTTCACTCTAGTCCAAGTTGATCTGGAATTCACTCTATATTATCAGGGTGGCCTTGAACTTATGGTGATCCTCCTACCTCTGTCTCCTGAGTGCTGGCATTAAAGGCGTGAGCCACCACACCCATCTGTATTTTTGATATTTAAATATTAAAAATATTTTACTTATTTATTTGAGAGAGAGAGTGTGTGTGAGAGACTGAGGCAGGGAGAGAGAGGGAGAGATTGAGCACATCAGGGCCTCTAGCCACTGAAAAGCTCCAGATGCATGCACCACCAGCTGCATCTGACTTACGTGGGTACTGAGGAATTGAACCAGGGTCCTTATGGTTCACAGGCAAATGCCCTAACCATAATCTTTCCAGCCCCAATATTTAAATCTTACAGTTTATAAATCCTAGATGTTAATTTTCACCTCTTGTGGAACTGACAAATCTTTCCCCCTTTCTCTAGGCTGTCTCTTCATTTTATTGTATTTTTTGTATAGAAAAATTTTAATCTTATGTAACCCCTTTCATCAATTCTTGGGATTCTTTAATATGCTATTGTACAAACTTCTTGCCTATGCCTAATTTTACCTAAGCTTTACTCTAGCACTTTCAAAGTTTGAGCTGTTATGTCAAGGTCTTTGATCCATTTTGAACTGATTTTTGAAAATTAAAAAAAAAAAACAACCAAGTGAACAACATGGATATTTTACTTTTCTAAATGTGGAAAACCAGTTTTCTTAGCACCACTTGTTTAAGATTCTGTCTTTTCTGGAGTGTATGTTTTTTTATAGCTTTGCTCAAAATTATGTATAGGCTGGGGAGATTGCTCAGTGGTTAAAGGCACTTTGAAAAGCCTACCAGCTTGGGTTTGATTCCCCAGTACTGACATAAAGCCAGATGTACAACATTGCACATTGCACACATATCTGGAGTTAGTTTGCAGTTGCAAAACATTTTGGCATACCCATGCTCGCTTTCTCTCTCTCTCAAATAAATAAATATAAATATAAAATATGTGGTTGTAACAGTATATATTTACTTCTGTGCTCCTCTATTCTGTTCTATTGGTATAGAGGTCTCTTTGTGCTCATGTCATGATGATTTTGGCCATAGCTTTGCAATATAATTTGAGATAAGATATTATAATGACTCTAGTTCTTGAAAAAGAGTATTGAAGTTATCCTATAGGAAAAGAACAGAGACAGTTGGTGTGGTGGTTCACGCCTTTAATCCCAGCACTTGGGAAGCAGAAGTAGGAAGATTGCCATGAGTTCAAGGCTACCCTGAGACTACAGAGTGAATTACAGGTTAGCCTGGACTAGAGTGAGACCTTACCTCAGAAAACAAACAAACAAAAAAACAAATTAAGAAAAGAATTGTTTGTGTCTAGATTTGTATCCCCCACTCTTTCCTTGCCCTCCCCTGCCTTCCCACCCACCATATTGTCCAGTCCTTGAGATGCTTGCTGGTTAAGTTCACTGAGAATGATCTGTTCCAGGTTCAAACATTTTCTTCAAATTTCATTTTGTCATTTTTTTCTTACTGCCATGTACAATTCCACTGTGTTCGTATACCACATCTTGGTTATCTTAGCTTTTATGAATTGCTGCTATAAACATGGTTGAGCAAATCTCTCTGGACTGAGGCTTGCAGGTTTTAGGGTACATTCCCAGTAAGGGCATAACTGGGACTGTTGGTAATTCTACAGTCAGTTTTTTAAGGAGTCTCCATATTGCTTTCCAAAGTGGTTGTACAATCTTACATTCCCACCAGCAGTGCATGAGGGTTCCTATTTCTTCACAACCTTGTCAGCATTTATTTTCATTTGATTTTTTTTTTAATTTAATTTATTAGTTTTCTTTTCAGTAAATACAGGCAGTTTGGTACCATTATTTAGGCTCATCTGTGATTGATTTTTTGATGATTTCTCTTCTTACTGAGGTAAGGTGGAATCTCATAGTTGTTTTAATTTGCATTTTCCTGATGATTAGGAATGACGAACATTTTCTTAAGTGTGTGTTTGCCATTTGCATTTCTTCCTCTGTGAACTGCATGTCCAGCAGAGCCAATAGATTACCCACAGAATGGGAGAAAATATTTGCAGAATATCCAACTGACAGAGGCCTAATCTCTAGAATCAACAAAGAACTCAAAAACCTAAACAATAAAAAGACAAACAACCCACTCACAAAATGGGGAAAAGTGCTGGAAAGGTATGGTAATGTATCCAGACATATTTCTTTTCTGCCTTTCCATATGAATTTTGAGATCATTTTTATACTTCTGTGTAGAACAATGTTGGGATTTTAATTGGAATTGCATTAAATCTGTATATTACCTTTGGTGGGATTGCCATTTTCATAATTTTAATTCTGCCTATCCAGGAGCATGGGAGGTCTTTCATTTTCTCAAGTCCTCCTCAAATTCTTTTTTGAGTGGGGAGGGAGGGGAAAGCAAGGAAGGGGATGAGGGATACAAATCTGACCCAAATGGCAATGGTACCATAAAATTCTACATCTAAAAGGCAGACCAAATGTTTGAACCTTCACCAGGCCCTTAGGGGGCACTGGAGACGGTATGATGTATGTAGACTGACCTTAATCTTATACAGCTTCTCTCTCTCTCTCTTCTCTCTGACTATTTTATATTATCTTTTTCTTCCTTCTCTTTGTGGGCACTCACCTATAACTCCAAGTACCAGCAGGTGCCTATCATCCACAATGAGCTTTTGATTTGAATGACCTACAAGGTTTCTTAAAAGAATGACAGATTTCTGTCAGAGTACTTGGTGACTCACCAAAGTAGTAAGACCCTACTGCTGAAAACACCATATGCAGTTGACACATAACATGGAGTGACATGGCTGGAAGCTGGAAGAGAGTCAGTCCCCAGTCAGCGCATCTAGTGCCAGAAGGTACTACATGGGCGACTGGGGGAAATGACCAATAACTGTTCAAGCAACTCATGGTCTAACCTACTTAGCAGCAAATAACCTGTTGTAATGCTCACACAAGGGCAATAGTGGTGCACAACCATGGTGGGAAACCACTGCTCTTGATTTGGCTAACTGATCAGCTCAGTGGGATGGAACCCATAGCTGGAGCTGGGAAAAAAGTCAGCACCATATCCAAAATGAGCCCACTCTACATTGTCAAGCTACCACCAACTGTGGGCTACAAGAGGGCCTACACCTATTAAAATCTCTCTTAAAAAAAATAAGGGGTGTCCCATTTGTCTGCTACTAACTTTACTCTCCATTGGAGAATCTGCTTCTCTTTTTCAGATAGACATAGATCCTAAGGAAAGAACCACCTCATCATACCTCAGATGGGCCCCAGCTAAAACTAAGAATAGTTGAAGAGACAAGCAAAGGTGCTGTTTTCTTGGTGAACCTGGTACCAGCACAAGGGTGAAGGAGATTGACACAGAGAACAATCAACTCCTACCAAACCAGATGTCCAGAAGCACAGAGGCTCCCAAGACCTCATCACTAAAGCATACCTAATATGAACTCAACATGGTTCAGGGAAATTTTGTAGAAGAGGGGGAAGAAAGAATGTCAGAGCCACATGTTGGGTCACAATACATAAAGACATTTTGTCCTACCCATAACTGTGGGCTGACTCTACAACGCATGACCCATATACCTCAACAATGAGGGAGAAGGACAAGGAGGAGGCTAACAAAGGCACAAACTTGACTGTATTCACTGACTACAAAACTAATTAATTAAAAAAAGAAAAAGAAGAAAGAAGAACAGAGTTAGAGTTATAGGTGCTGATTCCACATGTGGATGTGGCATAATGGTCTTTACATGTTAGCTTCAAACAAAAACAGAACAGCAGAGGATATATAGAGACAGCATGTATAAGATTAATGAATTGTATATACTGCTATGGTTTAGCACCATAGCAGTAAGGCAGGTTGGTAGCAAGGCAGGTACAGTGTAGGTAAAAAAAATTCCACCCAGGCCTGGAGAAATATTTTAGCAGTTAAAGGGCTTGCCTGCAAAGCCTAACGATCCAGGTTTGATTCCTCAGAACCCAAGTAACCCAGATGCACATGGTGGCACATGCATCTGGAGTTTGTTTGCATTGGCCAGAGTCCCTGGTATGCCCATTCTCTCCATCCCCCCACTCTGATAAATAAATAAATAAGAATTCAACTCAACAATAGATGCCTGTACTCAAAGTCAAAAGATATCACATGGAAAGTTCTAGAAATTAGTAACTTATACATTTCAAATTGCATGCCATTTTAAGTTCCATGATAAAATCTCGTGCCATGTGCATTTCCTCTGGCTTGAGATGTGAGTAATCACTCAGTCACTGCACACACTACCTTCCCAGTCATCACTTTGTAGATGTCTGGCAGTAAGACAGAAACTTTGTGCTTCCAAATGAATGTTAGGACTTTTTCTTCTATTTGTTTATTTGTTATTTCATTGGGATATTGATGATTGTGTTGAATCAGTGGATCACATTTGATACTGTGGCTATTTTCAGTGTTAATTCTGCCAATCCATGAGCATGGGAAATATTTCCATCTTCTAGTGTCTTCAAATTTTTTCATTGTAGAGGTCTCCATGGTAAGAGTTCTTTTAAGTCATTTGATTATTATTATTTTGGACACCATTATGAATGGGTTTTTGAAATTTATTTATTTGTTTATTTGAAAGGAGGGAGGGAAAGAGTATGTGAATGGGTGCACCAGGCCCTCCAGCCTCTGCAATCAAACTACAGATGCATGCACCACTTTGTGCATTTGGCCTTATGTGAGTAATGGGGAACCAAACCAGTGTCATTAGGCTCTATAGGCAAGTGCCTTAACTATTTAGCCATCTCTCTAGCCCTGCAAATGGATTTATTTTCCTGATTATTTTTAGCAAGTTTGTTATTGCTATATAGAAATGCTGATGATTTTTTTTTAAATTTTTTATTTATTTATTTGAGAGCGACAGACACAGAGAGAAAGACAGATGGAGGGAGAGAGAGAGAATGGGCATGCCAGGGCTGCCAGCCTCTGCAAACGAACTCCAGACGCGTGTGCCCCCTTGTGCATCTGGCTAACGTGGGGCCTGGGGAACCGAGCCTCCAACGGGGTCCTTAGGCTTCACAGGCAAGCAGTTAACCGCTAAGCCATCTCTCCAGCCCTGCTGATGATTTTTGTATGTAAATTTTGCATACTGCTATTTCAGTGAAAGTAATTATCAAGTCTGAGTTTTCCTGGGGAATCTCTAGAGTCTTTTAAGTAGAAGATCATGTTGTCTACAAACGGAATATTGGACTTCTTTTCTTACTTTTTATCCTTTTTTCATGTCTTACCACTCTAGTTGAGATTTTGAGCACTATATTGAATAAGAGTAGAGATAGAGTGGGAATTCTTGTCTCATTCCATATTTTAGTATGGAAGTTCTCATTTAGAATAATGTTGGCTATACATGTATTATATATAACCTTTATTATGTTGAGTTCTGTTCTTTCTCTTCCTAGTTATCTTGGGGCTTTAATCATAATGGGTTATTGAACTTTTTCATAAATGCTTACTGCACCTATTCAGATGATTGTGTGAGTTCTGCTCTTAAGTCTATTTATATGATGTGTTACAGCTACTGATTTGCATATGTTGAACCAACCTTGCATCTCTGTGATGAAATCCAGCTGGTCATAGTATATGATCTCGTTTTCTTTTAAAAATTATTTTATGTATTTATTTATTTGCAAAGACAGAGAGAGAGGGAGAGAAACAGAGAGAATGAATGAGCATACCAGGGAGGGCCTCTTGCTACTGCAAATAAATTCCAGATGTATGCACCATCTTTGTGCATCTGTCTTTATATGGGTTCTATGGACCCAGGCTACCAGGCTTTGGAAGAAAGTACCTTTAACCACTGACCCATCATACCAGCCACTGTATTATCTTCTCAATCTGTTATTGAATTTGGTTTGCAATGGTTTGGGGGGGAGGTGGAGTGAGGATTTTTACATCACTATTCACAAGAGAGATTGGGCCATGATTTTCTTTTTCTATCTTTATCCATTTTTGTTATCAGGTTAATATGATGTCATATAATGAATTTGGTAGTTTTCTTTCCCATCCTACTTTGTGGAACATTTTGAGGATTTAGGTGTTAGCTCTTATTTAATGGCAAATTAGATAGAGAGCCCCTTCAACTCTGAGATTTTATTTGTGGGGAGATTTTTAAAATTACTATTTAAGTCTTATTGAATTTTATAAATTTCTTTAAGTTCCTTTGGTGTTTTTGAGACAAAGTTTCATGTAGCCCAGGATGGCCTTGAACTCAGTGTAAATGGGGATGACCTTGAACTTTTTTAAAACATGTTTTTGACAACATACTTACCTATAGAAAATAAAACATAACATTTCCCTCCACTTCTCCACTTTTACCTTCATAAACCCATTCATTCTCCATAATACCCCTCCTCCTCTCAATTAGTCTCTCTTTTATTCTGATATCATCATCTTTTGCTCCTATTATGATGTTCTTGTGTAGGTAGTACCAGGGACTACAAGGTGAGCCATTTTTGTCTGGAAGATTGCATTGTCAGCAGTCCTATCCTTTCCTTGGCTCTTAACATGCTTTCTGCCACCTCTTTTGAAATGGACCCTGAGCCTTGGAAGGTGTTATAAAGATGTCCTAGTACTGAACACTCCTCTGTCACTTCTCAGCACTATGGTGCCTTTTGAGGCATCTCAGTGGTCACACCATCTGAAAAAAGAAGTTTCTCTAACCAAAAGTGAGAGTATCATTAATATAGGGCATGGACATTAAGAAAAGTGCTTTCAGAGAAGTTTGGTGAGCATAATATATGTGTTTTGCCAGAGAATAGCATGCATTACACCCCTAGGGCTCATGACTTCCCCCACCATAGGATTTTGACTAGGTTTTCTGTATGAGGCCTATATTTTCTTCTGAGGGGTTGGCTTCTAGTCCACTTAGAGATTGAATGGTCTTCCTCATAACAGACATGCCCCTATTGCACCCTTTGGCTCATTTTCCCTGGCTCATCAAACTTAAGGATTGCAATGTACACTGTTGTTTATCACTGCTTGTGACTTTGCTCTCCCATAGGGCTGCATGCAGCATAGCTTTTCCATATTCCTGTCAGGTGGACCTCAGGGAGGAGGTTTTCAACTTGGCTCCTGCTTTATTTCTCAGTGACTTTGTAGCCCAAGTATGTTGAGTCTTCAGCAATAGTCTTATCATCTGTTTATGGTGGGAAACCAAGAGACTGAAATGTTTTGGGGGCATCAGGGAACTTCCTGTCCAACAACTCACTGGAAAGTATCGTGTGTCCGGAACTGAAAATTTTCTTGTATCAACCTATGTTGATATAAGAACCTATGTTCTGGATGTGCCATTATCCAAAAGAATAGGTTTCCATGTGTCTTATTCGTAACATCTTAAATTTTGATTACCTTCCTCCCACCTTTACTCAATTCCTTCCCATGACTATTTCATCCCTAGTAATCTGTTCATCTATTTACATATATACAATACCTTATCCTTATGCACTCCCCTGTTGTCCCTCCCACCAATTTTCGGTTCCAACTCACACACAAGTCTAAACATTTATAGCTAGGATCCACATATGAGAGAGATCATGCAGCATTTGGCTTTCTGGGCCTGAGTTACCACACTTAGCATAATCCTTTCCAGAAACATCCACTTCCCTGCAAATTTCATTTTTCTTTAACCACTGAATAGAACTCCATTGTATAAATGTACCACATCTTCATTATCCATTCATCAGCTAAAGAACATCTAGGTGGGTTTCATTTCCTAGCTATTGTGAATAGAGTGACAATAAACATGAATGAGCAAATATCCCTAAAGTCATGAGAAGTGTCCTTAGGATATATACCTAGGAGTGGTATAGCTGGGTCATATGTTAAATGTATTTTTAGCTGTCACAGAAACCTCCACACTGATTTCCACAGTAGCTGTACCAGTTTACATTCCCACCCACAGTGTAGAAGTGTTCCTGTTTTTCCACAATCTCACCAGAATTTTCATTTGTTTTCTTTTTTCTATTTTTTGTCAGTTGTTTTCTTGATGATAACCGTTCTGACAAGAGTGAAATGGAATCTCAAAATATTTTTAATTTGCATTTCCCTATGTCACTACTTTTATTTAATATAGTACTGGAAATCTTAGCTATAGCAACAAGGCAAGAGACATACATGAAAGGGATACAAATCAGTAAGAAAGAGATTATTATTATATGATTATATATATAAAGGACTCAAAGACTCTACCAGCAAACTGTTAGAACTGACACTTTTATCAATGTAGCAGGATACAAAATTAACACACAGAAATCAGTAGCCTTCACATATACTAACAACAAACATACAGAGTGTAAAAGAAGGGAAACACATTCACAATTACCTCAACAAAAAATAAAGTACTTTGGAATAAACCTAACAAAGGAAGTTAAAAATCTGCACAATCTTTAAAACTCTGAAGGGAGAAATTTCAGAAGACAGTAGGAAATGGAAAGATGCTCCATGTTCTTAGAGTGGAAGAACCAGTATTGTGAAAATGTCAATCTCACATTTAAAAGCAATCTACACATTTAATTCAATCCCCATCAAAATTCCAATGTCATTCTTCATAGAAAAAATCCTAAAATTCATTTGGAAACACAGAAAACCTTGAATATCCTAGAACTGGGAAGTTGGAGAGCCTAGGAAAGAGGCCAGCTCTTAAAGTGGCCTGTACACCCTCTGTATTAGGGGATTAGGGAGCTGGGTACCCAAGCACTGGTCAATCAGGAAACCTGAGCAAAATGCTTGCTTCTGCAGCCCAAACACAGGGACCAGGCTACCCCAATGCAGCATCAGGGGTACCTGGACAAGGGAACTTGGAGGTGGGAATCAACTCAGGAGCTATGTCCAACTCACTCTGCACGCACCCTCCAAAGCAGGGGATCTGGGAGTTGGGAACTCAGGGGCCTTTCAATCAGGAAGGTGGGGAACAAGGGGCTTGCTTTTGCAGTAAGCTTATGGGTCCCAGGCAGCCCCAGGTCAGTAGTTGGGGAAATGGAACAAGGGAACTTGGAGGTGGGGGGAAACCCGGGAGCTTTGGCCAAGTCACTCCACAAGCCACTCTGCAACACACGCTCCAAGGAAGCTGATCAAGGAGTTGAGGACCTAAGGGCCAATCAATAGGGAAGACAGAGCAAGGGGTCTGCTTCCATAGCAAGCTTTCTGCTTGCAAGATACAGGAAAACCCAAGCCAGCAGCAGGGGAACAGAGATCAGGGAACTGGGAGGTAGGGGTAAGCAGGCAGATCTGGCCTAGTCACTCTGCCTTTTAAAACATATTTTATTTATTTATTTGCAAGGGGAGAGAGAGAGAGAATATGGCTACTCTAGCCTCTGCAAACAAATTCCAGCTGCATGCACCACTTTATTGAGCACTGCCAGGCACAGGCTGGAGCCTTCAGGAGATGGGCCTGAGCTGCCAGGCATGGCTAAGGACCCCCGGGCTACAGGAGGCCACACCCTCTCCAAGCCCAGCACATGTGAACTAAGCTTTGCCCATAGCCCTGTGACCTTTGGCCAGTTGCCTAGGAAACTCCTTATCAGCCAGCAGCCTTCACACAGCCCATCCCCAAGAGACTCTCTTCTCACCACTATGCAGATCACCTGACTCCCTCTATGCTGGAATGAACATCCCTAGGCATTGACTAGCCACCTTTGAACCCACCAGTCCCCTTAGGGTCCTCTTCTTGCCCTCAACTGCTTATAAACCCACTTCCCTATTGAATAAACTGAGCTGTTCACAGAGGCTGCCTTCTGAAAGTAGTTCTTTGGTAGCACTTATGACCTTGCTTGCCATGGTTGCCTGGACATCTTTGGGAAATTGCAGCCCTAAGGATTGAAGGACCCACAGCTGGCACCTGAAAAAGGACTCTCTGAGAAGAGCCAGATGGACTGGGAGATATTGGCCCATGTGCCCTTGCCTCCACATTTTTGAGGGCTGACAGATTTCTCTTTTTCCTCCTTTATTTTAAGTTTATGCCATCATGAGGAACCAGACATTATGAACTAGCAACTGACATCACTTGGCCAAGGCCACTCTACAGACCCCAACAGCCTGCTGGGTGTTGGCAAAGAACTTCTATCTATTTCTCTCCAACACAAAAAGCCAGTAATGTACCAACCTTTTAAAAGCCTGTAGGGCAGGTTGGTTTCTTAAACTTGTGGACAGGCCAATGTCTGGACAATTGGGGAATTGCCTGCAGTGCTATTCAGCCCTCAGGAACATTGCCCTTTGGTCTTGGTGTTTCCACTCTTTTTCTTTTACTTACTTTCTTTCTCTCTCTCTCTATTTTTTTTTTTTTTTTTTTTGGTTTTTTGAGATAGGGTCTCACTCTAGCCCAGGCTGACCTGGAATTCACTATGGAGTCTCAGGGTGGCCTTGAACTCATGGTAATCCTCCTTTCTCTGCCTCCCAAGTGCTGGGATTAAAGGTGTGCACCACCATGCCTGGCTTTTTTTAAAATTAGTTATGTATATAGTGTTTATATGGCCATGATGGTACCATCACTAGCCTTCTCCCTTTGGGTGTTGCATTGTGGGGGTGGCCATCAGTTATTGGGAAGAGGCAATGTCTCTGTGCATAATGACCCAATTTATGGCTCTAACAATATTTTGCCTCTTCTTCCATGAATTTCCCTGAGTTATGTTAGGTTCATTTTATGACTATTTCAATGGGAGTCTCTGTGTCTCTGGATATCTTATTTGATAGAAGTTTAGTGATCTCTGTGTCTTGTGCTGATTCCAGGTTTACCAAGAAAACACCTCTTTCTCATTACCTCACTAACTATGGCTTCAGCTGGTGCCTAGGTGGAGAGTGATGGGTTGATACTTTCCAGAGGTTATGTATCCATCTGAAAAAGAGAAGCAAATTGTCCCATGGAGAGTAAGGTCTGTGCAAGATACATGGATACCAATTATTATTTTAGAGAGAATTTAATAAGCTTAGGCTCTCTTTTAGCCGACTATTGGTGGGATCTTGATGTTTGAGAGGAGGTTTGTTTTTGGATATGGTTCTGACTTGCTTCCCCATTCCAGCTATGGGTTCCATTCCACTGAGTGAGTCCTTTAGCCAAATCAAGAGCTGCTGGTAACCCACCATAGCTGTGTGCATCACTCCAGGTTGATTGCTATTGAGTAGCTTGGACCACAAATTGATTAGACAGATGTTGGTCATTTTCCCTGTCATTCATGTAACACCTTTTGGTACTAGACAAACTAACTGTTTGGGGATTGACTCTCTTGAAGTTTCCAGCCATGTCACTCCATGTTATGTGCCAACAGCATATGGTGTCTTCAGCAGTAGGGTCTTACCATTAACCTTTGGTGGATCATCAAGTACTCTGACAGAATTCTGTCTTATTTTGGGAAACCTTGTAGGTCTCTCTGGTCAACAGCTCATTGTGGATGTTACCCACATGCTGCCACTGAGAGTTATGGGTCATTGCCAAGGGAGACGAAGGAAGAAAAATATAGTAACATAAAAGAGAAAGAGAGAGAGTGAGTGAGTAAGTGAGAGAGAGAGAGAGAGAGAGAGAGACAGGAGAAGACTAAGGATATTCTTTATACTACCCTCTCCAGGCCCCTGTGAATCAGGTATTCTCTCTAAGCACCTGATGGAGGTTCAACTTTTTAATATGTCTTTCGGGATGTAGGATTTTATGGTACCATTTCCATTTGGGTCCAGTTTTTTGTACCCCTTTCCTATCCCCTCCTGCCCCACCATCCCTATTGTCCAGTCGTCGAGATGTTTACTAGTATGTCAGCATCATGGGCAGATTAAGGTTAGGAGCCACAGATGAGTGAGACCATGCAACAATTATCTTTCTGTGATTGGGTGAGTTTACTAAGAATGATCTGTTCCACGTCCCAAGACCATTTTTCTTCAAATTTCACTGTGTTGCTTTTCCTTACTGCTGCATAGAATTCCACTGTGTAGATCTACCACATTTTAGTTATCCATTCATCTAATGATGGACATCTGGGTTGATTCCAGCTCTTAGCTATTGTGAATTCAGCAGCTATAAACATGGCTAAGCAGATATCTCTGAGCTGAGGAATGGAGCTATTAGGATAAATGCCTAGTAAGGGAATAACTGTGTCTGTTGGTAACTCTATAGTCATGCTTTTTAGGAATCTCAATATTTCTTTCCATAGTGGTTGTACCAGCTTGCATTTCCACCAACAGTGAATGAGGGTTCCTGTTTCTTCACAACCTCACCAGCATTTGTTGTCATTAGATTGTTTAATGTTTGCCATCCTTACTGGGATAAGGTGGAATCTCATAGTTGTTTTAATTTGCATTTCCCTGATTATTAGGGATCTTGAACATTTCCTTAAGTGTGTGTTTGCCATTTGTATTTATTCTTCTGAGAACACCCTGTGCAGTTTTCTGTCCCATTTGTGAGTGGGTTGTTTGAATTTTTTTGTCTTTTTTTTGAGGTAGGGTCTCACTCTAGCCCAGGCTGACCTGGAATTCACTATGGAGTCTCAGGGTAGTCTCGAACTCATGGCAATCCTCCTACCTCTGCCTCCTGAGTGCTAAGATTAAAGACATGCACCACCACGCCCAGCTGTTTGATTTTTTTATTGTTTAGGTTTTTGAGTTCTTTGTAGATTCTAGAAATCAGGCCTCTGTTCGATGTGTATTCAGCAAAGATTTTCTCCCATTCTGTGGGAAATCTATTGGCTCTTCTTATTGTTTGTGGAAAAGTTTTTCAGCTTCCTGAGATCCCAATGGTTGAGTGGTTAATTTCCTGAACTGCTGTGGGTTTGTTCAAGAAGTCTTTTCCCACTCCTATATCATGGGAAGTTTCTTCTATTTCTTCTTCCTGTAGCAGCAGAGTTTCTGCTTGTATATTGAGAGCTTTAATTCATATGTACTTGATTTTTGTGCAAGGTGAAATATGTGGATTGAGTTTCATTTTGCTTCATATAGTTATCAATTTTTCCAGTACCATTTGTTGAAGATGCTGTCTTTTTTCCAGTCTACATTGTTAGGGGCTTTGTCAAATATCAAGTAGCTGTAGTCTGGGACATTGATTCTGTTCCATTGGTCTATTTTTTATGCCAATACCATGTTGTTTTTATTACTATGGCTTTGTAGTATAGATGAGGTCAGGTATGGTGATGCCTCTTTTATGGTGATGTTTCTTTTGCTAAGGATATGCTTAGATATCCAAGGTCTTCTGCCATTCCATATGAATTTGAGATCATTATTTCTATCTCTGTGAAGAAAGATATTGGGATATTTATTGATATTGCATTAAATCAATATACTGCTTTTTGTAAGATTGCCATTTTCACAATGTTATTTCTGCCTATCCAGGAGAACATTTTCTTAAGTCTGCCTCAATTTCTTTCATGAGTGTTTTCATTGTAAAGGTCTTTCGCATCTTTGGTTAATGTTATTCTGAGTTTTTTGTAGTTGTTGTTGCTATTGAAAACAGGACAATGTCTCTTATTTCTTTTTCTGTATTTTTGTATTTTACATATAGAAAAGCTACTGATTTTTGTGCATTGATTTTGTATCCTGCTACTATACTGAAGGAATTAATCATTTTTAAGAATTTTGAGGTGGAGATTCTTGGGTCACATATGTATAGAAGCAGGCCAACTGAAAATAGAGCTAACTTAACTTCTTCCTTTCCAATTTGTATCCTTTTTATTTCTTTCTCCAGTATCATTGCTTGAGCTAGAACTTCCAGTACTATGTTGAAGAGCAGAAGTAAGAGTGGACATCCCTGTGATGTTCCTGATCTCAGTGGAATTTCTTCCATCTTTCCCCATTAAGTATCATTTGGGCTTTAGGATTTATATATATATATATGTATATATCCTTTATTATGTTGAGATATAGACTGTCCATGCCTATTGTCTCCAATGTTTTGATCATGAAATGATGTTGTATTTTGTCAAAGGCCTTTTCTGCAATTATTAAGATGATCATGTAGTTTCTGTGTTTGAGCTTATTTATGTGGTGTACTGCATTGACAGATTTCCATATGTTGAACCATCCCTGTGTTCCTGGGATGAAGCCTTCTTGATCTAGGTAGATAATGCTTTTGATGTGCTGTTGAATTCGATTTGCAAGGATGTTGTTCAGGATCTTTGCATCTAAGTTCATCAGGAAAATAGGCCTATAAGTTTTCTTTTCTTATGGAACCTCTGCCTAGTTTTGGTATTTGGTATTAGGGTGATATTAGCTTCATAAATGAGTTGGGTGCTTTCCCTACTTTTCATTTGTGTGGCACAATTTGAGAAAAAATTGGTTTCAGTCCTTCCATGAAGGTTTGGTAGAATGCAGCTAAGAAGCCATCTGGTTCTGGACTATTTTTAAGGAGGTTTTTGATTACCTTTTCAATCTTGGTTTGTGATGTTTGTTTAGGAGATTAATCTGCTCTGAGTTTAGCTTTGGCAAGTGGCATGTGTCCAGGAATTTATCCATTTCATCCATATTATCCAATTTTGTGGAGTAGAAGTTTTTGAAGTAAAGTCCTGATGATTCTCCCAATTTCACTTATGTATGTTGTGATCTCTCCTTTTTCATTTTAAATTTTGTTATTTTGAAGTGTTTCTTTTTTTCACTTGATCAAATTGGTCAGGGGTTTATCAATCTTGTTTATTTTTTCAAACAACCAGTTCTTTGTTTCATCAATTTTCTTGACTGTTTTCTTAGTTTCCAATTCATTAATTTCTGCTCTGACCTTAATTATTTCTTTCCATCTGGAGCTTTTTGGGTTAGATGCTTCTTGTTTTTCCAATGCCTTCAGCTGGATAGTTGGGCTATTGATTTGGGATCTCTCTGTCTTTGTTATGAATGCATTTATTGCAATGTATTTCCCCCTGTGGACCACCTTCATTGTGTGTGTCCCATAAGATTTGGTATGTTGTGTTCTCATTGTCATTCATTTCTAGAAATTTTGCAATTTCTTTTTTTTTTTTTTTTTTTTTTTTTACAATGCCATTTTATTTTGTTTCGTCCACTACTTACTTATTGTTTAAGAGTGTGTTTCCAGGAGTTGGTTGGGCTCCTGGGGAATCTTATTGTTAATTTCTAACAATACAGCCTTGTGATCTCATATCAAGCAGGAAGTTATGATGATCAACCTAAATATATGGAGGCAGGCTTTATGACCCAGTATAAGATCTATTTTAGAGAAGGTTCCATGGGCTGCTGAGAAGAATGTATTATCTGTGGATTTGGGGTATAATGTTCTATAGATGTTTGTTAGGTCTAATTGATCTATAGTGTTGCTGAGCTCTCTTACTTCCATTACTTTTCTGTTTGGATGATCTATCTATTGCTGATAGTGCTATTGAAGTCCCCAACTATGATGGTGTTGATAATTATTTCTGTTTTATTGTCAAGTAGGTTTTGTTTTATGAATTGTGGTGCACCTGTGTTTGGTGCATACAGATTTATGATTGTAATATCCTCTTGTTGAATCAGTCCCTTGATAAGTAAGAAGTAGCCTTCTTTGTCCTTTTTGATTACTTTTGGTTTGAAGTCTATTCTATGTGATATAAGTATAGCTAAACTTGCTTGCTTCTTATTTCTGCTTGCTTGGAATACCATTTTCCACCCTTTCACCCTGAGATCTTTAGTGATGATGTGGGTTTCTTGAAGAAAGCAGATTGAAGGGTCTAATTTTCTGATCCACCATGTTCACTTATATCTCTTGATGGGTGAAATAAGGCCATTAATATTTAGGGTAATAACTGTGAGGTTTCATTTAATGCCTGCAGTATTTTGGTGGTTTATGTGGTTTGGTGTTTTCTTGGCCTTTGTAGTTTTTGTGCCTTCTTGAAATTTGGTTATTGTGATCTGCTTGTTGTAGGCACTTGAGGTTGGTTATTTGAATCTTTTGTGTGGAGCATTCCCTGAAGTACTCTCTGTAGGTTTGGTTTGTGTTCATGAAGTTGTAAAGCTGAGTATTGTCATGCAAAGTTTTTTTTCACCATCTATTATGAGGGATACTTCTGCTGGGTAGAATAGTTTGTGTTGGAAGCCATAAATTCTTAGAGTTTGCAGTGTTCCATTCTAGGCCCTTCTGTCTTTTAGGGTTTCCATTTAGAAGTCTGAAATAATTTGGATGGGGTTTAATTTGTATGCAATGTATTGTTTCTCCCTAGCTGTCTTTACTAGTTTCTCTTTGTGATTGATTTTTAGACTCTTAATGAAAATATGTCTTGGAGAAGCTCTGCTTTAGTCCAGTCTGTTTGGAGTTCTGCTAGCTTCTTGTAACTTGATAGGGCTTTCTTTTGAGAGAGTGGGAATGTTTTGATTAGAAACATCCATTGTGGGCCTGGGAAATACAGCTGGATTTGCTCTCATCTGATTTTTTTGTGCTATTCCTTTTTTGCTGTGGTCTGCCTATCACAATGTTTCATAAAGCACAGGGTGTGGGAAACTAGTCTGCTGGCCAGGGGTAGAGAGGAGCAGCAGTGATTGGGACAGTGATCACCTGCACATTTCAGAAAGGCTAGGGTGGAGACATTGACATGGGTTCCTGTTCCAGGTTGGGAGGGGGCAGTAGTGAGTGGGATGGTGATTGCACCTGGGCTCAGGGAGGCTTGGTGGAAACATCAACTGAGCCAGTGATTATGTGCCGGGGTAAGCAAGGCTGGAGGGAACAGTGATCACAAATGAGCAGGTCTCAGCAAGACTGGGTGAGAAAGGTGATTACACATGCCCACGAAGGTCCACAAGGTTGGGTGGGAAAGGTGATCACCATTATAAATAATGAATAACTTCTGTTAATTTTTGTTTAATAACTTTTGTTATTTATTATTTATTATTTTTATTGACAACTTCCATGATTGTAAAAAATATCCCATAGTAGTTCTCTCCCTTCCTCCACTTTCCCTTTTGAAACCCCACTGTCCATCATATCCCCACTCCCTCCCAATCAGTCTCTCTTTTATTTTCATGTCATGATCTGTTCCTCCTATTATGATGGTCTTGTGTAGGTAGTGACAGGCACTGAGGTCATGGATATCCAGGCCATTTTGTGTCTGGAGGACCATGTTGTAAGGAGTCCTACCCTTCCTTTAGATCTTACACTCTTTCCACCACCTTTTTCACAGTGGACCTGAGAGTATATGGAGGGCTTTATCTCCAGGAATAATATCCACATCTGGGATCAAGGTGGCTGGGGCATAAAGGCCAGACCAATTGGTGGGCAGAAAGTCATAGGCCATCCCGCCCCCACAAACAAAGAGCATCTCAGGAGGTGGGCAACTCTGAGCATTGGACTCAGTTATATTTGAGTTACAAAAGGAGTGGTCAATGTGGCCCACATCCACACTAGAATTGTCAGGGGCAGGTGGGGCTCAAATACAAGTTTTAGAAGTGTACATTGGAAGGAGTTGACAGGAATAGAGAATGTAGCTAAGCAATCTTTTTGAGTAGTGGAGTTATAATTAGTAACCACTGCTAGTGGCCAGGATGGTCCCGCTTGGAGATAGAGCAAGCAGTCTTTTGCAAGAGATGGGTTTGTTTGATTAAGTAAGGCAAAAACTGACTGTAAAAGGGTCTCTTTAAGGGGGTTGAGTTTTAGGTCTCTTCATTCCTCAGGGAGGGTTATAGGGTGATAATTAAGCTCTGGGTACTGGGTCAAGATAATTTGTTTGATTTTTTTTATTGAACTGATGTTCTCTAACTGTATCTTGAACTCCCCCTCCATCCAAATAGCTGATGGGGGGTTGAAATTTCCAGCATATTGTCTGGCCTGTCCCGCCAAAACAGGCTGCAGAAGCTTATCCCATGTCACTCTTCTCCCACCTGCTAGCACCTCCAGAGGCTGCTCTGGTCCTAACATCAGTCCAATAGGGTTTCCCATTGTTTGTGCATTGTTGTGCAGCAGTATAGCCAGCAGAATGCATTTTCTCATAAAAAGTAGTGCAAGGGCAGGGCCCTGGCTTGTCATCCACTTGAGGTATAATTTTGGGTTTTTCTATGCATACCCATGTATTAGTATGGGAGTGATGTTGGTTCCCAGAAAAATCAATGAAGTTGTATGCTATTTTGTTACCACAGTTTATTCTTTGGATTTGTTTTCCATTAAAAGGGAGTGTTTTATGTGTTCTTCCCTGACATTCACAAGGTTTTCCCATCTGTTTGGCCAAGATAGCTCTAGAGTCATGTGGGTTTCCAAACCCTTCATCACTGGGCGGAGTGAGCATCGCCAGCATCAGGAAGAGCATCCACATCTCCAATTGTTTCTTGGGAAAAAAACAGAAGAACAATCCTCAGGGCTGAAACACTCCCTGGAGGGGTGATTATCAATGTCCCCTTGTTGGGGTAAATATTTTAGGTCCCTAGCTGGTATCCAAATGGGTCTTTTTTCATCTTGAGGGAAGACACATCCAAACCCTCCCCCTGCTGTGAGGAGTGGGTCTAGTCCTCTCTAGGCCCCAGTCAATGGGTCTCTCCATTTGACCTTGATCAAGCTGTATGTGACAAAGGATGACCAATGTTTTTGAATTGGAGACATTTTTTTATTTCTAGAAAAATTTAACATATTTAAGGTGAATAATGCTTTCTTTAGCTGATCATGGGGGGTAGTGATTCCTCCTTTTGTTTTTGTAATTGTTATTTAAGTGCTTGGTTATATCTTTCAACAATAGCTTGGCCTTGAGTGTTATGTGGAATACCTGTGGCATATGTAATTTGCCACATCTGGAAGAAACTTGTAAAGTTTTGACTTATAAAGCAGGGTCCATTATCTGTTTTTACTTGATTGGGCAGCCCAAGACTGGCAAACATTGAAGTATATGACTAATGGCATGTTTAGATTTCTCCCTGGCATGTGCAGATGCCCAACAGGCACAGGAGAAAGTATCAACTGATAAGAAAATATATTTCAGTTTTCCAAAGGGGGAATAATGAGTAACATTAACATCTCTTTGTCAAAGATGGTTGGGACGAAGGCCCTGAGGGTTACTCCTGCAAGTTTGGCGGGGGGGGGGGGGGGGGCACCTGGAGGAAGGGTTGGCAAGGCTTGCATGTCCTAGTAATCTTTTTAAGATCTTTATTTGCTATTTGGAGCAATCTTTGTTTAAGGCCTCTCCAGTTGGTGTGGGTTAGTGAATGCAATTGGGTAGCCTCTGAGACAGTGTAACAGTGAGCAGCAGAGGCCAATTTGCCAAGCTGTTTCCTTCAGACAGGAAACCTGGTAAATTCTGATGGCCTCAAAGGTTTTGTATGAAGATAGGGTGGACTCTGTTTGAGTAGGGTGCAAGCCTGGATCATTAAGGTGGATATAGGATTGGAATCAGGTCTAATGTGAGCTTCAATAACATTGGGCAATATACTTACCACATAGAGGCTGTCAGAAAATAAGTTGAATGGCTTTTGAATGGTATCCTGGGCCAGAACAACTGCAAAAAGCTCTTTGTACTGTGATGATCCCTCTATTTCCTGAGAGATAGACTTGATGGGCTCAGGTTTGACCACCAATATGAAGAGGGGATACACAACCAGGAAGGCCCCCAGGTGTCCCCCATCTGTAAAGACAATGAGGAAGTCAGGGTTGGGGTGAGGTAGGAAAAGCCTGGTGGTTTTCCACTCCAACCTAGAGAAGGAGTGCATCCACTTATTAGGACCATAATGGCAGTCTATGGTGCCCAGGAACCCCTGAAGTGCCATAGTGACTCTTACATTCTTTCTTTGAAGCCAAGTGAAATCAGTTATCTTATATGGGGTAATGATGGAGTGGGGCTCAATACCAAAGAGTCTAATGGCAGTTTCCCTTCCTTTAATGATACAATAAGCTACTTGGTTACTTAAAGAATAGACCCCAGGGTCCCCACCAATCAAGAGGTGAATCCACTGAATAGGCTTGCCCTTTTGAGCTAGCAGGGCTGTTATGAGGGTCTCCCCAGGGAAAAGGTAGAGGTAAAGAGGGAGATCAGGGTTGAATAGTTTGAGATTGGAGTTATCTAGGGCCTCCTGGACTCTATGGAGGACTTGTCTCTGCCCAGACATTAGGGTTACTTGGGATGAAAGATCAAGGTCCTTAGGAGGTCTAACAAAGGGGATAATTCCTCAGTGGTTATAGGTATCATCCAGGGCCTCATTCAGTTAATTTCTCCCAAGAGTTTCTGGAGTTGAGGCAAGGTGTAAGAATCCTGAATATAAAGTTGTGGCTTGACAGGTGAAACTGTATCTAGGGTAAGGACTGAGCCCAAGATCTTAAAGGGAGGCACGGTTTGAAATTTCTCAGAAGTTACTTTAAAGCTGTGAGTATGAAGGATAGTTAGACCTTGGTGGGTTAGGTCCTGGAGTGTGGAGGAATCTAGGCACACAAGAATAATACCATCCATGTAAATATAAAACAGAGTATTAGGGAGATTGATAAAAGAAGAGAAAATTGAGGACAGGTAATATTGACAAATGGGTGGGCTATTAGCCATGCCCTGAGGTAAGACAGTCCACTCAAATCTCCTATCTGGGCCACAAAAATTAACAGAGAATGCAAGTTTTTCCATGTCTCCTGGATGGAGAGAGATAGAGAAGAAGCAATCTTTAATGTCAATGATAGTAAGATGGTATATATTGGGAATAGCTGGGATCTATGGGATTCCCCTCTAGGGGGTTCCAAGGGGGATCATGCATTTGTTGATCCTCCTTAAATCATGTAAAAATCTCCAGGACCCATTAGGCTGTTTTATGACAAAGACAGGAGAGTTCCAGGGACTAGTGGAGGGACAGATATGTCCAGCCTCCAACTGTTGATCAATAAGTATGTGGAGTTGGTGTAACATAGAAGAAGGGAGAGGCCACTGTTTAACCCATATAGGATCCCCCAGTCTCCACTGAATTTAAATGGGAGGGCTGGGCAATGGTCTTTACAATTGGGGGTGTTCATTGGAGTACTTTTGTCTGAGTTGCTCAAAGTAAGGGTCATCTCTATAATTAAGATGACATTCCCACCCTTCCTCAAACTGTTGTTGATACTCTTCTTCATCTAACAAATCATTATAAAAGGACTCATGGTCAGTAGTGATGAAGGCCTCAGCATCTCCAAGGATGTCTTGCCCCAGTAAGTTAGCAGTGAGCCCAGTCACCACGAGGGCAGACTTCTCCCCTGCCCCCACCTGGGTCAGTCCAAGGGAGCCATGTGGCAGTCTTCCAGGAGATGGACTGTTCTCCAATTCCCAGTAGGGGAGGGCTGGGCACAGGCTGCCAGGAGGGGGGCACTTCCTCTTTCTCAGGGCCGTGTGGTCCACTCCAGTGTTGATGAGAAGTTTGAATCTTTTATTGCCAATATTTAAAATAATTTTGGGTCTAAGGCTGGGAACCAGAGGGACAGTCCAATGGGCTTTGATGGTCTCTTTCCCCTTATTTAATGGGGCTAGGGGGAGCCCCAGGAGGAGTTTAAAGGCTTTCCCTGTTTGTCAAACTTGGACTGACACTCCTTAGCCCAATGAAACCCCTTCTTGCATTTAGGGCAGTGGGTGCAAGGGGGGTTAGCCGTTCCCCCGGGGGGGGGGATTTGATTTGTTGGGGCACTCCTTTTTAAAATGGCCCTCACCCCTGCACCTGAAACATGTTAGGTTTTTGGGATTTAACTGCAATGCACAGATCATAGTAACCAAATCTCTTTGTCTATTTTCCTGTTGAGCAGCAGCCATGGCTCTAGCCTGATGGGAGATAGTGCCAACTTCCTTGGTGGCTACAATCCATCTACTCATGGAGTTGTCCTGAACACCTGCACAGTGAGGTGATAATCGGCCATTGTCCCTTCCCAAACTAACATTCTAGTAAACTGATCCTGTAATGCCCCTGGGGGAAATTTTCTTTGGAGACTTTTTTCCACCCTATCTATAAATGTAGCCAAGTCTTCAGATGGTTTCTGAGCAATACCCATAAGGGGGATTCAGAGGGTCCCTCATCAAGCTTTTTCCATGCTGCCAAGCCCAGTGCCCTGACCTGGTCCCTATATGGATCAGGTATAGCCACCTGTTGAGTGCCTGTAGCATACTGATCAGAAGAACCAGAGAGCATCCCACAAGTTATGGGCACAGGGGGCTTTTGACTTTGGTTTCACTCTGCCTGTATATGGCACTCATCATGAAAAAAGGCACACCATTTAATGTATAGGGGACCTGACAAGATGGCTTTAACTAGATATTTCCAATCTTGGGTCATACAAAGTTGATGGGCAAGTCCCTGTAACAGGGTCTCAGCCCAAGGAGAGTTGGGTCCATCCTCCAAGACCACCTTTTTCAGTTCCTTAAGGTCCTGAGCTTCCCATGGATACCAGGCAGTGGGGTGATTACCCCCAGGATTTAGATTGATGGGAGATAGAAAAGTAGTTTCATTTTACGGCAGCTGGGAAGCCAAATATGAAGGGGGTGCTGAAGGGGTTCAGAAAGAATTAGTCAATGGAGGAGGTGGGGGAGGTCCCCTGGAAGGCCAAGGAGCACTCCTAAAGGGATTGAGTGAGGCATATAAGGATCCACCCTTTTCTGGGGTTCTTAAAGCTGCATCTCTAGCAGTAGTTGCCAGATCGTGCTGTGTACTATCTTTTCCTTTTCCTTTTCCTTCTGCTTTTGTTTTTGTTTGTTTGGTCTTGGAGGGAAGCAGCCCTTGAGGGCTGAGATCATAGGGAGGACCCCCAATGGGGGTATCTGACCCTTCTTCACATGTGCCTAATGAACAAGGGCCTCTACCCTATCCCAAGAGTCCCAATCAAAGAGATTTCCTTCTGGCAGCCATGGCGCCAACTTAAGAAGCAATCCCAGGTCTGTTGAGCCTGATTATCAGTCAAATCAAGCCCTGTACTCTTTAGGAGTGTCCTGAGAAATTCTAAGGCAGGATTAGATTTAGAGGTAGACTGCCCCATGTTATAATGTCAGGAGAGGAGTGTCTGTAAAATTAGGGCAATAGCAACCCACAAACACATGAGTACAACATAAACACAAAGGACCCAAAAGATAGGCAAACAGGCTGTACAATTAAGTTCAGATTTAGATCCGTGATAGCCAGATGAGTCTGTGTTCTTAGGGGACAGTTCAATGATACCAAACATGGTGCGAATGGGAGTAGGTCTCCCCAGCAGAGTTGCTTCATCTTCTGGGATGGAGCCCTCACTCAAACAAGGGGGTAATACACTTCGAGTTTCCTCCAGGTCTGCCCACAAGGTGTGTCCACTAGGGACATATGACTCGTTCAGAAATACAGAAGCTGCAGATGCAGCTAACTGGCAATCCAAAAGAGAAATGAAAGAGAAAAGGAACGGAGAGATGTTGACAAGCAAGCACAGGTTATAGAAGCAAAGGTCAGTACATTAAATATAAAGACTGCCTCATAACTTATGAGATTACACTCACCACACACTGATTGACCTTCTCAATGAGAATGCCTCACATGGGGCACCAGTCTGCTGGGTTCCCGTCACCCCACGTTGGGTGCCAAACTGTTGGGCTCCCCTGGTAGGTAGTGCTGAGGAAGGACCAGGCGCACTAGTTCCTCCCAAGGGGTTGAGGAGGAGGGTGGGTGTCGATGGCCATGAGCACACCGAGCCAGGAGTCTTGTCAAAGCAGGATCTCACTTTATTGTAACAGGCAGGTGCTTATATAGCATTGAGAATGAGGGTGGGGTGAGGTGTAAGGGCCAATAGCATACCATGACTTTTGAGACAATTGGTTCTAAGCATTCACATGCATGGGAACTCTAACTTCCTACGTGGAAGTAGCTGACCAGAGGCAATTTGGCTCCCTGCTGAGTCATAGCTGACCAGAGACAGGTCGCCAAACTTTATCTAGGCTCAGGAAGTTCCACTAGTCCTCATGTCCGAGCCTCTCAAAGCCCAACAATTGATGATATAAAAAATGTTTTAATCTAGACTACTTGCTTGTCAGTGAGTAATAGGATGACTCAATTTGGTTTAGTTTCTCTAACAGTTTTAGAAGAAAGGTGGTTAATTATGGGGTGATATGAGTTGATTGAAGGAACTAGGAAGGAATTTTTTAATGTTAGACATAGAATGCTCATTAAAAATGCTTTTTGAAGCAAAGAGGCAAAATCTTTGATGGGAAAAAATCTTTGCCAGCTATATATCTGATAGAGGATTAATATCTAGGATATACAAAGAACTCAAAAAGTTAAATAATAAGGAATCAAATAAGTCAATCAAAAAATGGGCCATGGAGGGAAATAGAGCATTCTCAAAGGAAGAAATACGAATGGCATATAAGCATCTAAAAAAATGTTCTATGTCACTAGCCATCAGGGAAATGATCATAAATGTTGGTGGGGATGTGGAAAAAGAGGAACCCTTCTACACTGCTGGTGGGAATGCAATCTGGTCCAGCCATTGTGGAAATCATTGTGGAGGTTCCTAAAACAGCTAAAGATTGATCTTCCATATGACCCAGCTATAGCACTCCTAGGCATATATCCAAAAGACTCATCTCATTTCCTTAGAAGTACGTGCTAAACCATGTTTATTGCTGCTCAATTTATCATAGCTGGGAAATGGAAGCAGCCTAAATGTCCCTCAACTTATGAGTGGATAATGAAGATGTGGCACATTTATACAATGGAGTTCTACTCAGCAGTAAAGAAAAATGAAGCTATGAAATTTGCAGAAAAATGGATGGACCTGGAAAGGATTATACTAAGTGAGGTAACCCAGGCCCAGAAAGCCAAGCACCACATGTTCTCTCTCATATGTGGATACTAGCTACAGATGATTGGGCTTCTGCGTGAAAATGAAAATACTTAGTAGCAGAGGCCAATAAGTTAAAAAGGAGACATAAAGGGAAGAGAAAGGAAGGGAGGAGGGTACTTAATAGGTTGATATTGTATATATGTAAGTACAATGATTGTGATGGGGAACTAATATGATGGAGAATGGAATTTCAAAGGGGAAAGTGTGGAGCGGGGAGGGAATTACCATGGGATTTTTTTTTATAATCACGGAAAATGCTAATAAAAATTTTAAAAGATGCTTTATGAGTGGTACTTAGATCAGAATGTTAAGGTATGTAAACAAAGATGTGCATGTGTAGGAAAAAAAAATTCAGGCTAAACCTAAACACCATGCCTAAAGTTCAACATTTTTCAAATGTTTACAAACTCTTAAGGATGCTCTAGTGATTTAATTTCAGTCACTATAACCTTTATGTTCCTGTTAGGTAATATATGTTGGGATAACTTGCTTAAGCTTTATCAAATTTAAGTCATAAAATATAAAATTGTTTTATGTTAATAAAAATTTATGTTGTACATAAACTTAATGGCTATCAACATTAAGCTGAAATTATTGGTTGTAAAATCATGTTTTTTTCCTCTCAAAACAGATTTGTCAAGGGTTGTATTAGAGTTTATCTGTTTTGTCTCAATGAAGACAATATTCTGCTCTATTGTATGTAAAGTGACTATTTCATTTCGATATCTTAATTCCTCTGCTTATAACAAAATTAACTCTTAGGATATATTCCCTAGTTTAGTGTACAGCTTCATGCTTAAACAATGGTCCTCACCTGAGATAAATAATTTCAAGCTCTGTGGCTCTGTTTCCAATGTCCTCTGGGTAGTTGGTACCAACACAAGTATCTGAACCAATCAAAAATATTTCAAACACAGGTGCCAAGACTTTATACTGTCTTACTTGTCCTTCTCTAACACTTTCTAGGTTAAATTTATTAGTGTGTTTGTAAATCAATTGGTATTATTTCAAGACTAGTAACAGGTTCTGCCTGTATTTATAAGTATTAGATATATAAAGTGTAAGATGTGCCTACTTCCTATGCCTCAGACGTGGCTTATGCTGCCACAGGACAACAAAATTTTACGAAGTTGGAGAAAATGATTTAAAAAAGGTTGTGCCATTCTTTAACTAAATATATTTCAGTAATCAAATGTGCCCTTCATGTGTACATTCATCCAGGCTGGTGTAACTTTTTTTCTAAGTGTGTTGATCACCTACATAGAAATCAAAGCTAGTTGGAATCACTGGAGCAAAAAGGGCCATATTTTGGCCTTTGCTCTCAGGTCATGAGGCCACTGGAGATAATGGGGCACTTCTACATTGGCCCCCTGGTAAGTCATCTGTCTTCCTGAACAGGGAGGATACGGAGACCCAAACAAAAATTGGTGTCCATTCTGAAACAGGAGAGTCACAATTGATGAGCAATCAGTCCTCTTGACTTCCCAAAGAAGGGAAAACTACTTAATCAGCATGGCCCTCCTCCTAACAGACAGAAAACACCAGTAAGCTATAGGGCTACTCCTGGGTCCCTAAAATCTCTTTGGAGAGACATTCGTGACCTCCAAAATTAATCCTTAATTAAACTTTGGCTGTCTGCTTGGTCTTAAACACTCAGAGGGAAATGTATAACCAAAGATAAAAAATAACTTACATATATGAATGGCCTATTAAATATTATAAGAACTTCCCAATAGGGGAAACAAACAAGACCGTAAGAAATGTCCCCATCTCTAATAGTTCTTATTCTATACTATAAAAAACTATAGATGTCAAAAGGGTTCTTTTCAAATCTAGAATATATAAATAAGTTCTGAGACCAAAAATATATATTTGTAGTCTTTATTGGCACCCAATGACTCTGTATTATCAAGATAAAATGTTTCTGATAACTCTGATAATATCTCATCTATTTTATAAGCCATATGGAAACAGATTCAGCCCATGTCAAACAATATTGTGTCATTCTATGAACAGTTCTGGAAGAAAATCTCAGCCAACTCATGCTCAGATGGTTCTGAGACAATCCAACTCCATGTACCTGGCTTCCTTCAACCACAAAAAGGACCAGTTTGTTATGTGCTCACTTCTCATTAACTCCTTACTTTTATTTTTTCTCCCCAATGTTCTCTTCCAAGACTATCTTCTTACACTCCATCACTATTCCTTTAGAAAAGTTCCCTTCTCTTGGAGAGACCCTCTAACTGCCACAAGTTAATGCCCCATTTTAACGAAGACTATTGTCCCTTGTTTCCTAACAGAAGTTAGAGTGTCTTCTTATGAGAGTGAGAAATAAAGGGGGGTAGAGTTAGGGTGACTGGACCCCTGAAGTTAAAAGGGACAGGAAATTTTTATCTCTTGTCCAGTTCCAACAAACTGTTTTTCCATTTGTGTGCCACATCCCTGACTCTGCAAAGGACAGGCCTCACCCTCTTTGATGCCAGTCAAATAATGCATCTCTACATCTCCAGCTCTAAGCTGACCAGAGCTGAATGCATCCTCAATATTTCCATAACCAGGATCACTTGTGTCAAGACATCTGCTTTCCTTTGGTGCAAAGGGGTAACAACCCCATGCATAAATGTTTCCTCTTTCACTTATTGCTACCCAGTCTTGATTGTTCCACAGGTGTATCTCTATGAAAAAAAAAAAAAAAAAAAAAAAAAAGCAGCCTACAAATTCCATCTGTGCCAACTGAGATTTTCATCCCTATACTGGAGGGTGTGCCTCTGGTGACCAACAGCCTTGAATCTTTCCAGAGACAACTGAACTCCCTCATGGGTCTGGTACTTTCAAAACCATCTATCCCTAGACCTCATTACCACTGAACATGGGGGGGGGGGCGGTACATGTGTTTCTTGGAAAAAGAATGTTGTTTTTGTTTTAATGAATCAAATGTTGTTGAACAAAATATTAAACTCTCAAAAAAACTCAGCAAGGACCTGCTTGACCACTTCAAGCCTGAAGACCCCACCACCTGGTTCTCTAACTCTTTAGTTATTTGGCTTCTCCTGCTCCTTAGTCCCCTCCTTGCTGTAGGAACCTTATTACTTGTAACCACCTACCCTGCTACGTCCACGGCGACCTCGCCTGTGTAGCAAGCAGAAATGCTTCTGCACTGGAAGAGAGCTGAGGACAGAGGGCCAGCACTCCTCGGAGGGATGCCCCCGGTGACCCCTTGGCAGTCAGTTACTGTAAAGGTTCCTGCTGCCCATGAAGTCACGACGACCTAATTGCTGGCGCCAATGCTGTTTCTTTCCTGCTTTCTTCTAGCTGTTTGTCTAAGAACAGCTAATTCAACACTTATTAGTAATCATGCACGCAATCAGAGTACAAGAAACAATCTAAGTATTGAATGTGCCCCTCCTATGATTAGGGCAATGGAGAGAATGTATAACTCTACTAGGAATAAAAAATTAACTCTAGAACAGTTTTTAGATGGTGTAAAGTAAAAACAGCTTATGATGTTTGAGAACGATACTGAGCCTGAGAATATGAAAGTAGAAATGTTGATCGGTAGTGTTCATAAGAAACATGACAGTTCTGCAGATAAGGAGTTACAAAACTTAGACATTCCCACCAGGAAACTTCCTGGGGGATATGTTCAGTACTTGATCAAGGGCAGATGGTGGACTCCTAGAGCTGGAATCTACTTAGTTCCACTCCCCTATGAGGGAGGATATGATGAATTCGGTAATAGATGGGTGAATTATGAAGTAAAAAGGAGGCTATGGCATTCTCTTCCATTTATGGGAACGCTTAACAAGGAAGCGTAAGCCTTGGTGTTTATACAGTCCTTGGGGTATAAGAAATAAGTAACCTGTTATTCACCTTACACCTAGTTTCTGTTTGTATAATGTTGTGGTCAATGATACAAGGCGCCCTTCTTAAAAAATGGGTACAGTTCCTGCCTGATCAACATTACATGTATGCTTACAATAGAACAATACTCAAGATTGTTTAGATTAATGATTTCTGAGATCACTTGTTGGCTTGCTAAGTTTCTCTGTTCAATCTGTATAAAATCTTCATGAAACCTTCAGTAAATTGCAGCAGCATATTCAACTTGAGTGTGTCTGTCTGTCATTTCCTCGCCGAATCCCGAGTTCTCCCTGAGCCTTCGCCCTTGTTCTCCCTCGGTCCTGATCTCCCCGAGAGTCAGTCCGCGGCACTACCCCATCACAATTCTCAGATAACAAATATCTAATACTGATAAAGCTGCTACTAATTGGAACCTTGTGCACCACCTATCTCTATCTGGACCTATGTAAAATTATGAAAAACTCACTCAGGATGACACTACACCATTATAAAAACAAAGGGGCAGTAATCTGGCACTGCCAGGCACAGGCTGGAGCCTTCAGGAGATGGGCCCAAGCTGCCCTGCCAGCCACGGCTAAGGACCCCCAGGCTACAAGAGGCCATTTTCTCTCCAAGCCGGCACACCTGAACTAAGTTTTACCCATAGCCCTGTGACCTTTGGCCAGTTGCCTAGAAAACTCCTTATCTGCCAGCAGCCTTCACATAGCCCATCTCCCTGTGACCTTTTTGCCACCACTATGTAGATCACCTGATTCTCTCCCTATGTGCTGCACCTGACTCTCTCTCTACACGCTGGAATGAATGTCCCTAGGCATTGGCTAGCAACTTTTGAACCCACCAGTTCCCTTATGACCCTCCTCCCACTGTCAACTGCTTATAATTCCATTTCCCTATGGAATAAATCAAGATGTTCACAGAGACTGCCTTCTGAAAGTCATTCTTCTGTCACACTCATGACCTTACTCTCCATGGTAGCCTGGATGCCTTCAGGAAACCGTGGCCCAGAAGATTCAGGGATCCACACCACTTTGTGCACCTGGCTTTACACGGGTACTGGGAGATTGAAGCCAGGTTATTTTACTTTATAGGGAAGTAAACATTTGTCCAGCCTCTTTCTTTTTCCCAAAGAACCAATTCTGCTTCTGTGACTGTGTTGCTCTTTTAGTCTCTATTTATTTAATTTTATATGTGATCTTTATTATTTCTTGTTGTGTGATGCTCTTGGATTTGTATCATTCTTGTTTTCCTAGGTCCTTGAAATATATTATTAGATTATTTATTTGAGATATTTCTGATTTCTTTAAGGTAGACACACATAGCTATAAATTCTCCCTCTAGGGCTATCTTGACTCTTTCCAAAAGATTCAGGTAAATTGTATTTTCTTTTTAATTTATCCTAGACATTTAAAATTTTCCTCCTTGATGCCTTCATCCATTTACTGGTCTTTAAGAGTATATTTTTCAGGCTCTAAGTGGTTGTGTAGTTTCTATAGGTCTTCTTGCTGGTGATTTCTAGTTTTACTATACTATAATCTGCTAAATTCCAGAGATTATTTCTATTCTTTTGTACTTAATAAATCTTGGTGGCTTAGAATGTGATCTATTTTAGAAAACATTGCATGGATGCCCAATCTACACATGAATGTGGGTTGTTTAAAACAGATTCACTCACTTACTGGATCAGAGCCTGTGAGAATTGTTTTATCTATTAGTGTTTGCATTATGGAATTGGGATCCCTAAAATTTGGTATATGTATATTGACAATGTTATATATTCTTGTTGGAGTGCTCCCTGTATTATTAATTTCAATTTGTTTTTATTAGATATGGACATATTTAGTACCTAAACAACACATGTTGGTACCATCTTTTCCCTCATCCCTGTCCCTTTTCTGAAGAAGCCTTCCTCATTGGGGATACAGGTCAATCCCATAGGAATTGTAGATCATGCAATGTGGGGGTAGCAGCCAGTTATGGGGAAGAGGCAATGTCTCTTTGAAAAATGTCCCAACTTGTGGCTCTAACAATCTTTCTGGCCTCTCTTCAACAATATTTCCTCAGCCATGTTGAGAGCATTTTAAGTCTACTTCAGTGATGGTCTCTTGATCTTTGCTTGGTAGGTGTTGAGTATCCTCAGTGTTTATCTCCTTCACTATTGTGCTGACATAAGATTCACTGAGAAAGCAGAAGGCTTGCTCATTTCTCTAATTCCTCAGTGGTTTAAGCTGTGGCCAGCATCAAGTGTCCTGGGTCATTTATCTCCTCAGTTCTAGCTCCCATCTGAAAAAGAGAAGCAGATGCTTCAATGGAGAGTGAAGTCAGCACTGGTTAAGTGGGATAACCATTATTAATTTAGAGAGAATTAAAAGGGTGTAGAACCTCGTATAGTCCAAAGTCAGTGGGAGCTTCACAATGGAAAGCAGAATCAATATCTGGATATGATTCTGACTTGCTTCTCACTTCCAGATATGGTTTCCTTTTCATTGAGAGGATCTGCCAGCCAATCCAAGAGCAGATGGTTACCATGGCTTTGTGAAACTATTGCACTTGTGTGAGTATCATGTCAGGCTGTTTCATTCTGAGTCACTTAGACTTTGAGTAGCTCAGACAGAGGTTGGACACTTTTGCCTGGTTCTTCATGTAGCATCTTTCAATATTAGATGAGCTAATTGTCTGGGGACTAGCACTCTTTCAGACTCTAGATCTCTCCATGCTGACATCCTATGGTGTTTTCAGTAGTAGGGCCTTACCAATAATCTCTTATGGGTAATCAAGTGCTCTATCTTGTTTGTTTGGATAGATGTTGTAGGCCTCTCTAATCAACAGCTAATTGTGGATGTAAACCACATCCTGGCACAGGGAATTACAGGCCAGTGCTAAGGGAAAAGAAAAAAAGAAAAAGAGAAGAAATGCAAACAGTAGAAATTTAAGGTTAGGCTTCATCTCATGCTCTCCAGAACTGTTTGATTTAGGTGCAACCCCTAAGATCCTCTTGAGGGTTCCACCTTTAAATGTAACTTCCGGATGTCGGATTCTATGGTACCAGTTAAATTTGGGCTCAGTTTGTTTTTTTTTTCCCCCCTGAGGATATGTTTGGATATCCAAGGCCTTGTACCATTCCATATGAATTTTGAAATCATTTTTTCAATCTCTGTGAAGAATGATGCTGGTATTTTTATTGGTATTGCATCAAATCTGTATATTGCTTGTGGTAGAATTTTCATTTTCACAATATTAATTCTACTTATCCAGGAGCATGGGAGGTCTTTTTATCTTTACAAGTCCTCCTATATTTCTTTCTTGAGGATTTTTTTAAATTAGATATGGACATATTTTTATGTAAACATCACATCTTGGCACAATCCTTTGCCTCTTCCCTGCCCCTTTTCTGAAGAGGCCTTCCTCATTGGGGATGCAGGTCAACCCCATGGGGATTGTGGGTCATGCATTATGGGGACAGCAGTCAGTTATGGGGGAGAGGCAATGTCTCTGTGCAAAATTTCCCAACTTGTGGCTCTAACAATCTTTCTTCCCCCTCTTTCCTAAAATTCTCTGAGCCATGCTGGGAGCATTTTAACTGTACTTCAGTGATGGGCACTCTAGGAGCATCTAGATATCTGGTTTAGTATGTGTTGAGTGTCCTCAGTATCTTTCTCCATCACCCTTGTGCTGATATCAGCTTAACTATGAGAGCAGCATTCTTGCTTATTTCCCCAATTCCTCTGTGGTTTCAGCAGAGGCTGGGGTGGAATGTGCTGGGTCATTTATCTGCTCAAGTCCAGTTCACAAATGAAAAAGATAAGCAGATTCTCCAACATAGAGTGAAGTCAGCGCAACTTAAGTAGGTTAACCATTGTTAATCTAGAGAGTATTAAAAGGATTTAGACACATTTATAGTCTAAGTTTAGTGGGAGCTTGACAATAGAAAACAGAATCACTATTGCATTTGTGTGAGCATCACATCAGGTTTTTTGTGTCTGAGTCACTTAGACTTGAGTTACTTGGACAGATGTTGGCCACTTTCCCCTGGTAGCTCATGTAGCGCCTTCCAGCACTAGATGGGCTAATTATCTGAGGACTGGCTCTCCTCCAGATTTCAACCAAGTCTCTCCATGGTCTGTGCCAACAGCGTTTGGTGTGGTCCGATTCCCTAGGACCCATGTAAACCAGATGATGCACAAAGTGGTACATGCATCTGGAGTTCGTTTCCAGTGGCTAGAGGCCCTGGAACACCCATTCTCCCATTCTTTATATCTTTCTCTCTCTCTCTCTAATAAATAAATAAAAATAAAATATTTTAAAAAAGAACTTTAGAAGGGAAGGGTAGATCATATTTGATTTATATTATTTACCCAGAAGATCCTGAAATATATATTGTTTTAAATATATGAAAGCAGATTTGAACATTATTAGAAATTTTAGAATTTTTTTGAGAGACTTATTATTTAGTACTTCTAAATTTTAATTTAAATCTTGAAGCTGTTGTCTGCTAGTAGTCCTATAAGCATAGAGAGATAAAGAAACTTAAAAACAGTTGCAAATTTCTTATAAGAAGTCCCCATCTGTTCACAGCAATTTGGGACTCATCCATAATCATTCTGGGGCCAGGATCCTGAGATTCCCTGTGTCTGTCATCTTCTTGTCTTTGCAAGACAGGGAAGCTAAGAACCATCAGGCCTTCTCCTAGGGCAGCATAAACTCCAGAGAGGTCTGTGTCTTGTCATTCTGTCCAACAGAAGACCTTGTGTGTTAGGATCCTCCTCTTATTCCCAGGGCCACTTGGCCATCTGCAGATCAAGCCCTGTAGGAGAAAGCATTAGTTGACACAAGGCAGGTGCCTGCTGATTTGTAGTCCCCTACTTTTATCTTTGTTATGGAGAATTGCCCCAGACACAACATGTGAAAGCAAGACAGTCACCCCCCAACCCTAGTTCTAGCATCTGCCTGGGATTACTAAGAACTTGATTTTACTTATTTTTTTTTGCCCCTGGGGAACACAATAAGACAGTATAATCCCCCTCATGATCTTTTTTTGCCAAAATTTCAGGAATAGTTTTGAACTTCCCTCAGGGCTACAAAGCAGCTTTCTGATCCTGTCATTTTGTAACTTTTTAAGAGTAGGCGAATCTTGTAATTTTTTTTCTTGCCTATGATTTTAATTACTTTTAGTGTTTCTTCTGGGGGACACTCAATAGTACAAGTTGGCCATGCAGTCTAGGACAGTGGGCTTAGTGGGACATGCCCCACAGTGAATTTCCCATTATGTTTGTGCTGTAGAACAGATACAAAGGCAAAGCCTTATCATTCTGTATCCTTAGGACTGTGAGCCACACACACAGTCATATATACACATTCATTCTAAGTGTACTTTCCATATAGACTCCAGACACATTCTTCCCTCACATATTTATTCATTTATTTATTTACTTATTCAGAAGCTATGCTTTCTCATTTTAAATTTCTATTTTATTTATAATTCTGGAGACCAAAACCAAACCTCAAAATCACTTTGAGTATAATTTCATATTCAGGATTTTCCAAACCAAAGCATGATTAGTCTCAATTCCAATTTTTAATTCCCAATTTTCAATTTACCTGGGGTTGTAAGGATGTCCAGGTCACCCAGGGACAACCTGTGACTTGATATGTAGCTTGTAGGAGGATACAAAATTGTAAGCACAAAAGGACAAAACAAACACTAAACAGAAGGGCAAGACACAAAGGAACAAGTGAAAGATAGACAAAGGACAGACAAAAATTGAATGATATGTGGGCTCCCAAACCAGAACCAAGTAGATAATGCGACATCTCACTATAGGCTAGAACCAGGACCAAGTGGACAATGTGGGCTCCACAGCTGTCCTGAACCAAGTGGGCAGTGAAATGACTTGCAATTGCCCTGGACTGGACTGTGACTGTGCCTCATCAGACACCTCTCTGTCCCCAGAAGGAAACCTATCAGAACCAGAACCAGATATCATAGAAGGAAACACCTTACTATGACTTACTTTTGTGTTGCCATTCTTCTCAGTTGTCCATGGAGCAGAAAGAATATCCCAGGGCCTTGGAACATTGTTAAGGTGTGCACCCCCTAGGAGCAAAGCTTCAGTCTTGTAGCCGCAGAAAGAATGGTCTGACTTTTGAATTTGTGTTGGATCTCCATCTTGCTGGGGCCTCGATTATGTTATCCCAGAATTTGCAAGAATAAAAACCACTGACCACAAATTATGGCCAAATTGAAGCAAACTTTTAACTGCATAATAAAGCCAGTCTGGTGGCTCTTTCCCTAAGGCGGGCATGTAGAGCTCAGATCAGAGTCAGTTTCTTGGGCTCTTTTTATATGGCTTAACCATAGAAATCACAGGGTAGGGGATTTCAGAGACAAGCAAGTGTGGTGACAGAAGCAGATAAGCTGTTACAGTTAAACTACTTCCTGGAATGTTATGAATACACAATCCTGTGAATAGAAACCAGGGAACAACCAGTTCAGACATACAAACTTAGAGAAACAAAAACTTAACTTAAGTCATTACATCAAAATTGCTCTTGCTGTTAAAATGGAGTCATGTTGACTCTTCATATATGAGCAACCTTCAAGGCTGGTATAACTTTCATTCTAAGTGTACTAATAACCTATATAGAACCCAAAGCCAACTTAATCATTGGAACTTAAAAGGCCAATATTTTGGCCCCTTCTCCCAGGTCATGAGGCCACACTGGTCAGTCTTTAACTGTTTCTGGTTGAGCAGGGTTGTATAAATATGGCAGTTAGAGAGCCTCTCCCAGAGAGGGCAACTATTCTAAAGGATCCCAAAAGTGTATTGATGGACTGTATGAGAAAGGGGGAAGTGTAGGTGGGGTCAGGTAGTTCTTTGAGGTAGTTAGGATGACTGGGCCCCTGAGAGTAAGAAACAGGAATGTCTTTGGGACTATCCTTACAGTCTGCACTTGCTAGAGATCAAAGAATGGTAAGGATTCTTATCTCTTACCTAAAGGAGATCTGTTTTTACACAAACAACCTGGGCGCCTCCTGGCAGGGAGTCTTTCTTAAGATTTAAATATAATCCTAACATTTTGGTTGGTCAAGCTTAGACCCCAGAACTTGGCTGGATCTCTTCCTGAGACAGTCCCTAGAAATAAACCAATCAGTTGTCCCTCAGATCATTTGATCTGGAAGGTAGGACACATCACCATAAGGTTATAAATATGTTTGTGAGGGGAGAGCAAGCCCTCTGAGCTGCCTGACCACTTGGGAACCTCTAGCTGCTAGTGAGTTTCCCCTAGGCTCAGTCCCCTAGCCCTTACTTTCCACATGGGCTCTTTATTCACATGGCAGGAGCTATTTGAACTCTCTTTTCTGTTTTATCCATGGTTTTTCCAGGCCCTCAACATAGGCTCTCAAACCTTGTGGGTATATTGATTCTCATATTCCTTGGTTCTTTATTTCCCTCAATAAATGCAATAGTTAAATAATTATCCTTCTCAGTCTTATTTTATTCATTTTTTTGTTTAAAATTAGACATTAACCTAGAGTTTGTGGTTCAATGACTTTCCTGAAATCCTAGCTCCCCATTATATTAGCTCACTAATTCTCTGCTCAATAGAGATCACAGATGCTAACAGAGGGAGCGATAAACTCTGAAAATTATACCCACAACTTAATTCATTAGCATGTTGCATATATTTTTGTCAACATCTACATTATTTTGAAGGTTTTATCTGTGATATAACCATGTAAGGAGAAATTAAATATGATTTTAGTCTTCTCCTCCCCTCTCATGTACCCTTCTAAAGACAGAGTATAAACTGATTAGGAAACGGAATAATTAGAAAAAAATGTTTTTTGAAATAACTTTCATATAAACATATATGTTTGGGGGGGTGTGTGCATGTGCAGGTCAAAGGACAACTGCAGGTATTGTTTCTCAGGTATACCATTTACCTCTAGAGTCTCTCATTGGCCTAGACTAAGCCTAACTGGCCAGTGAGCTCCAGCATTCCTGTCTCTGATTTCCCAGTGCTAGGATTACATGTAAACACAATCTGGTGTTTTATATGTGTACTGGTAAACAAATTTAGGTCGGATTGAATCCCAGCCCTTTGAAATAAACTTCACTTAAAAATTAAAAATTAAAGCTCTGTGCATTTTATTTCTGCTTTTATCATGTTCTAAGCTTTATTGTTCTTCTCTTCTGGCCAAGACAGCGACAGCCTAACTGCACTGCACATCCCCAGGAAAGAAGGGCAAGGGATTAAGGGTTCACTGGGTCTTTTAGGGGAGAGCAATCTCTAATATATTTTTATTGGGAGGGCAGAGAGGGGATAAAAAGGGAATTACTTATTTCCTTGCTCACAGGTAGCCCACCAGTCCCCCAAACCTCCCAAGCAGGCACTATACCCATGGTCTCAGCTTCAGGATACACCTGCACTTACAGTAGGAAAGGGGACTCAGGCCAACATAGCTCCACTTGCCTTGCTGCACAGGGGCAATCACCCTGCTAACCCCACCCACATGTGACCACCTAGGGCAGGCTCCACCCACTAGCCTGCTGGAGTTCAGGCTCCAGTGATCCATTTGCCTGCCAAATACATGCCACTGTTCCCTGCTTGGGCAAGTTTAGTATGCTCTGCCCATTTGCCCACTTACTGCTGTGGCCGCTTCTCATTGATGCATGAACTCAGGCCCATTCCACCTGCCCATGCAAGCTCAGGCTCACTATGCCTGTCCACCTGCACCAGCTCATGTGCAAGCCCCTGCCTGTCTGCCATGCTGACTGACCACCAGTGTCCTGTTGTGGGCAAGCTCAGACTGCTTCTGTGTCCCAGTGTTCCACCACACACAATTTTAGCAATTTGGAGCATGAGCACAGGCAGCTTTGGTGCATCATTGCATGAAAGCACAGGCAACATTGGCACCCCTGCCATGTAGAAGCTCAGGCTACTTTAGCATTATACCACGTGGGAGCTCAGACTGCTTCAACATCTGGTCTCAGGCTGCTGCAGCTTCCCACTGTGCTTGAGCTCAGGCTGATCCATCCACCCACATGTTAGCTCAAAACAACTTAGCCCATCTGCTTGCCTGCCAGCTAACCCAGGCCAGCTCCCCCAAGATGCACCACTTTCCCTGCCCATTGACACCAGTCTTATTCTCCCCGCCCATACACTGTGATGGGCAGACCATAGCGTAAAAGGAATAACATGAAAAATTAAATACAGTTAAATCCAGTTAGATCACCCAGTCCTACAATGAACATTTCTAATCAAACATACAAGAGGAATTATTGTCAGAACACCAAAATGAAACTATGAGCAATGCAAGATCTGACCAAGCTACTGATAGAATGTGCAGAAAAGCAAGAAAGAACCAATATCTATGCCTGTGGGGCATGCTTGCCTACAGCAGGTAAACTCCAAGACTTCAGAGTTCTCATATTGTAAGAACTTCTTGTCTTCACATTGAGCCCAAGTCATCAGACCAATTCAGCTGGACATGAAGAGTGGTATGTAATTACCCATGCAGAGCCATAGTGAAGTAGTTTGTATCACTGCACTAAAAGGCTTCTTTACACACTGTGCAATCTCTTAATTATGAAGGAAACTGAGCACCAATTTTCCCCTGCTCTGCTGGGTCAGTGACATACTCAAGAGGCTAGGTATTTTTAAATTTTTAAACCACACTCACACAAAATTCTATGAAGGAATAAGCCTAGAGTTTGGTTACTTTCGACAAATTACAGATCCACAGTGCCTGTCTCTTAAGATAAACAACCCAGAGGGGGGGAAAAAGTTTTTAATTAATCTCCTGTGTTTCTCTGTCTTATGCCAGCATCACAGATAAGACAGGGGATGACTCTAGTGATTCATTATAACTCTTATTCTCACATTGATTGCCTCTGCTCTCTATTTCTTCTGTGACATGAAAAGTAGTTAACAGAGGTACCCGACTTCCTCCAGGGACCTTATTAAAAGAGCTGTGGTACCATGAATTTTGCCATAGAGTACATCCAGGAGGCAGAAATTCCCAGAGTCTACTCACACTAAGAGAGCACTGCCCAGAATTCAAAGACTAATTCTGGGAAAAAAGAATGGAAAGGAGCCCTGAGATCTACCACATTTATTTCAAAAACACTAAACATGAAATATTAGAAGATCAGAAGAAGATTTTTGTAGAATTTGTACATGTTATTCTGGAATGGATTTCTGAAGCAAAAGTAATAGTGCTTTGAGATTCTGTGAGAATGAAGAAGCTGATCCAAGATGCCTTTGTCCACCAGGAGGAACTGTGTCAACTCATTGTCAAAATGGTGGTGTGGACTCCATGCATGTTGCTTGCTCGTCTCAGAGACAGAATGCTTTTACTGCATTCTGTTAACTAGATGGGATAAAATACAGATAACTGAAAGTCAGAGAAGCAGGTTTGTGTGAAAAAGATAAGCACAATTTTAGATTGTTCAATAACATATCTTTTAAATCTATTTATGTATTTAGTAGAGAGGTGAGAGAGAGAAAAGAAATAGATAGAAAGGGAAAGAGAGAGACAGAGAAAGAGAAAAAGAGAGAGAGAGAGAGAAAATGGACATACAAGGGTCTCTTTCCATTGCAAATAAACTCCAGACATCTGGTTTTACATGTTGAAGAACTGAACCTGGGCCAGTAGGCTTTGCAAGCAAGCACATTTAACCACTGAACCATTTCCCAACCCTGCTAAGATATCTTAAGAAAAAAGAGAACTGGAGAGATTGTTCAGCAGTTAAAGGTGCTATTCTTGGAAAACCTAATGGCCTGAGTTCAATTCTCCAGTACCCATGTAAAATCAGATACACAAAGTGGCACATGCATCTGGAGTTTATTTGCAATGGCAAGAGTTCCTGGCATGCCCATAGTCATTCTCTCTCTCTCAAATAAGTAAATAAGCAACCAAGCAAAAGCAAACAAACAAATAGAAAGCCAGGTGTGGTGGCACACACATTTCATCCCAGCCCTTGGAAGGTAGAGGTAGGAGAGTCCCTCTCTAGCCTGGGCTAGGAAAAGACCTTACCTAAACACCTCCCCCGCCAAAAAAAAAGAAAATTGAGTTTGTTTCTCAAAAAGCCATTAGTTTTATTGTGCTATTGATTTATTAGGATTAACAGTTTATGACATTAACAAATTTTTGTGTGAATTTTAATTAATTATAATGTATTTACAAGTTCCTGATTTTGAGGTGATAATGTTACTTTAGTATCATTTGCATAGTTCTCTTAGGAATGGGCTGTTCATACTTCCTTGACTACATACAGGTCTGACTACAGATTCTTCTCAGACTGAGGTAATGAAGGCATTTCACATTTCAATAAGTATTTTTTTGAAACTGGACTGTAGGCTAGAGAAGAAATGTTTTATTTGTCTTATAAATACTTGAGCTTCATAGGCTTGGTCCATAATGCAAAAAGTAGAATGTCTGCAGTGGGAAAGCTGCAGCTGCATACACTGTAGGAAAAAAAACCGGGTCCCCACGCTCTGCCCGGATATGGTGACACCCCAAATCACTCACGAGAAGCGGTCTTGATGCAAACTGCAAGAGGATTTTATTCCAAGCGCGCTGGGGCCCACAGTCGTACACCGCACAGGGGTAGAGGACTGCAGAGCCCCGAATGCAGGAACAGGACAGTTTTTATAGGGTTTCTAACAAAGCCTGTGCATTAGACCAATCATTTTCTAATATTAGGAGCCCCGCAGGGTGTTAGCCAGTCAGTTTGTGCCACCCCATAGTTTCTAAGCCAATTAGTTTATGACCTTGGTGGTCAGCATTTGCGCAGGTCCTTAGGTGGGGGTAGCAGAGTATGGTATCAGCCTCCTATGACCTTGGAGGTCAGCCTTTGTGCAATTCCTTAGGTGGGGGTAGCAGAGTATGGTATCAGCCTCCTGTGACCTTGGTGGTCTGAGGCAGGCTGTTACAGCTTATGGTGCGAGCTACTAAGGCTAACAGTGTGGGCTATTAAGGCTTATAGTGTAAGGCTTATAGTGCAGGCTATTTACAGAAACCAAATAAGTGGTTCACTTCATTACTCATTTCCCATCCTTGAGGGCTATCTCATGCCCTTTTACCTAGTTTTATATTAGGAGTGGGCTCTGATATAATGAGAAGAGGGATTCTTTACTTGCTTCCAACAGGGAGTAAAGCCTGGAGTTTGAGGTATGCAGGGAGCCCGCTTAAGCTCCCCTTGGAGCATGATAGTATTTCTGAGCTTCTGAATTCTTGGGCCTTTCAACACAAACATAAGTGCTGGAGATGTTTGACAAAGTGATTTATATTACAAATATTTAAAAAAGGGCTTTATAGGAATACATAGACATATGCTTAAAAAATCTAAGCCCAAATCACTCTGGATATGCAACAGGATGTTAAATGAGCAGGGAGATAGAATAGTCAGACACCTGATAAATGGCAAAGATTCTAACAGGCATTGAGTCTAATAGCCTATAAAACAGAGATGGATAAAGGCAGTCCTATCAGTGGAGAACTAACCTGACTCCATTTTAACAGCAAGAGCCATTTTAATATAATGACTAAACTAAGTTTTTATTCCTCTAAGTTTCTATGTCTGAGCTGGGGCCACAAGTTGTACCCTGGTTATTGTTCCCAGGATTGTGTATTCATAATGTTCTGGGAAGTAATTTAACTTTAATGGCTGTTCTGTTTCTGTCACCACACTTGCTTGCCTTCAGTAACCCCTTATTCCCCCATCCTGTAGTTTTTGTGGTTTTGCCCTATAAAAGGAGCCTGAAAAAGTGACTCTGGGCTGCTCTCTACAGCCCTGCCTTAGAGAGGCAACCGCCAGACCGGCTCTATTGTGCACAATTAAAAGGATGCTTCAGTTTGGCCATAATTTGTGGTGTTTATTCTTGTGAATTCTGGGTTAACAATGAGGTGAACCAAAATCAAGAAAAAATTATACCAAATTTGCATTCTTTTTGATTTGGGCATAAGTAAAATAAGTAGAAAAGGGTCTAGCCATTGATAACTTTTTTCTTTCCTCCTTAGGAACAACTGTGAACTAGAAATTTTAGGATTGGACAATAATGATTTTTTTAAAAGTTTCTGCTAGTGACAATGAAGTCAGTAAAAAATTATGTCTCCATGTACTCATGCAACATGCTTCTCTTACTCTCTTTGAGCCTTATAATGCCCTTACTCCCAAAGAAGCTACACAGAAGATTCTCCAATGTCTTGCCTATTTCCTTAGAAACCTCTTCAGGAAACTGCAGCCTAGAATGTAAGAGAGAAAAAAAAAAACTATTAAAGACCTTTGGTAAAAGCTGTACAGATGGTTCAGCAGTTAAAGGTACTTGCTTGCAAAGCCTGATGCCCTGTGTTTGATTCTCCAGAACCCACATAAAAGAAGATGTGCTAAATATTTCTCTAGTTAAACCTTAAAATTGTTCAATGGTAAAAAGTACTTATTAAAAAAAGTACTGTGTGTCTATTATATTGTCGGTATTGTATGTTAAATTCAGGCTTGCTTAAGTCAACAAAAAATAAGTTTTATTTTATCCTCTAGCTATGTATAGTCAGTGTCAGTCAAGGTTTCACTTAATTAATTGTCTTATTTCTGGTATTTTAAGTTCATTGCTTCTAGAGATATTGATACTTAAAACATGTTTCCTGCCCTAAAAAATAATTTTAAATTGCTGTTCTACATCCAGTTTGGGGGCAGGGGGATTATTGGTACTTGCATTGATATACAGACTAGCCAAAGTTGTATTCAAATACAGATGCTAAGCTTTTATACTGTCTTGCCTTTTTCCTGGCATACAATTTCTAGATTAAATCAATTGCCTTAAAGTTATTGATAAAAAAAAAATAAATAAATAAAAAGATCCCCCTCCCCCCCAAAAAAAGAAAAGAAGATGTGCAATGAGGCATACATGTCTGGAGTTCATTTGCAGTTGCAAGAAACCCTGATGTCTTTGTTCTTGCACATATGAAAATTAAAAAGAAAAACACCTTTGGTAAGACCAAAAGAGATATTTGGTTTAAAGTGTCCATTCCAAAAGTCCCTGAAATCATTTTATAGTCACCTGCTGAAACACTGGAAAAATTTGAAACAAGCAAAATCAAAGGCCAGTCTTGCTGCTTCCTCCCTTTACTTCCTCAACTAAATCAATTTTGAAATGCTTCCAATGAACACTTGTGAGAACAGTGCTTATCTTATGCTCCCTGAGCCTTGATGGATGTTATAAAGAAGTCTCTTTTATTGCTGAGCAAATAAAATGTTACTTCTTATGATCATGATGAGTCTTGGGTCTCCCTAGTTGTCAAAGCCATCTGTAACATAGATAAGTGCAGGTAGATTCCAATATAATGGTGGGCTCAATCGGGTCAGGTTAAACTGATTTGGTCAGGCGTGTAATTTGCAAGAGTAGTGCTATCTGAGTAGCCATGAGTCAGCTCAGGAGAGTAAAGCCACATAGGTATCTGTGGAGTATGGCAATGTAAAGCTTTTGCAGATGGCATGTATCTGTTTTGGAGCATGGTGCTAAGAGCATTGTAAGGCTAATTTCATCTACCTGAGCAAACCCATTTGGCGTAAACTTTTAGATTACCCACCTGGTTTTATCCAATTGGCTATACCCACATGACCATCTTTCCAAGAGTTATATCCTATGACCTTGATATAATTCCACTGATCTACTCTATTTTACCACTGTGGGCTGAACTAAGTCAGATATGGTGGTGGTGGTGCATGCCTATAATCCCAGCATTTGGGAGGGAGAGGCAGGAGAATTAAGAGTTCAAGTCCAGCCTGGACTACATAAAAAGTTTGGAACCAGCCTGTGGTACTGTGACAGATTATCTCAAACACTAACAGCAACAAGCAAAAACAACAACAAAAGTAACAATCCACTGTGGGATGAAGCTTTGTATCTTTAACTTACCTCAACCCTCATAGCTTTAACACTGTGGCATCACCTACTTAGCCTAATTTAGGAAATCCATCTGGTTTTCTTTAGCTGGTCTGCCCCCTGTGACTTTAACCTCTTCAGCAGTCCTGACTCATTGGCCTCACCTTATGGGCAGTACAACCCATTATCCACCAGCCCTTTCCCTTACCCACATGGTCTATTTTATCTACTCTGACTTAAGCACATGACCATAGTTACCCAGTATTACTTACCTGACCTTACTAACTATCTTAGTAGCTTGTGTTACTTACCTGGCCTTGCTCATTCACCTTGTTTTATACAAGAATCCAACTCATATGAGTATCTATACCTAGAATTATCCTTGTGATCTTAGTCTTTATACTTATGCAACTTGCCTGTCAACACCAATGGGATTAAATTTATGTTGGAACCAATTTAGGATTATACATTGTTTTCTCCATGTACACTTTTCCATACTGAGGCCTGACACCTTGTAGGATTGGACTCTTCCAACTGCACTGCCCTTATTCATATGACTTACCTAATTGACTTTTCCACCTTGCTCTTACCACCAGGACAAATTATATGCCATTAGGCCTCTGGCCTTAGCTACAAGGCCATTCATGTTCTGAATCCCTTACATAGTAATCTGGCCTCACCTAATCTTGATCCATTAGCTAGCCCTAATAGGCATGCCTACTTAGACTTGAGGTATTTTCTTTCTAGTATTCTGCCCCTAACATTTTTCTCTTGACCAACCCCCACATACTGGCCTATTACCTGGCTCTATTAATCTGGACTCTCTAACATCCATCTTTCCTTCACTTACATTATTTACTCTTACTGCATTACCTACTTGGCCTAATCCATCTAGCCTCATCCTCTTTGCCAGGTAGCTCTGGCATTACCCACCTAGCTTTTTGTCCTTGACCATATCCTGTCTGACCCCTGGACCTTAATGTCACTACTCAAATTTATGGTGTTTACCACCTGGCAATACCCTTATGGTGTTTTCCACATTGGGTATCTATTTTCACATTGTCCTTTCCTCAATCAGATGGCCTTAGCTACCTTGTATTAATTATTTAGCTTTAATCACATCACCATACTCTTTATGGACACCCATTTGGCCTTACCCACTTTGGCTGACATAAGTTACCCAGGTGGTATTGCCTTTCTGAATTATATATTTGGCCATGATGAATCCAACTTTACCGCAGAATACACCTAACCTCAACTATGTTGCCTAGTCTACCTACCCTTGTGTCTTTGTCCCTATCCTATTCTTTTATGCTTCTGACCTTTTCCATATGCTATACTCACTTGGCCTTACTTGCATATGCATGTTGCCTCAGATACTTGGACATAATCACACTGGAAACACTAGAATTACTTTTAAGACTAACCCATGTGATCATACTTAACTGCCCTATCCACTTGTATTATTTTGTTTTGTGAGACTGGTTCTTACAATGTTCCTCAAACTGGTCATGAACTAGCAGTAATACTCTCACCTCAACTTTCCAAGTTCTGGAGTGGCATGTGCTACCATGCCCAGGCTATCCTCTTGTCTTAGCATTATTGCTTTTATGCAAGCATTCATATGGTCACTCCTATAAGGCCTATATAAGGCCTGGCCCTTATGTTTTATGTGTTCCTATTGTGTTAGAAACAATTCCCATGTAAGGGATTTGTCTCCTTGCATCCTTACCTTGAACTTTTGCTTACAACCATGTCCATGTTTTCTTTAATCATTGTCCTCACCCATAGGTCCTAAGTTTTATAAATAATTCACTTGACCTTATACACCTGCCTCATTCTTTGATTACCCATCTAATCTTATCTATCTAACCATATCCACTTGCCCCCAAATTCCTGGATTACCCACGTGGCTTTACTCAGCTGTCTATATCCACATGTCCCTTTAATCAGGCAACTAGGTTTTGTGTTCTTGGCCTTATTCTGCTTGCCCCTTACTCCAGAGCCTCGTGACTTAACTTCAGCCCACATGGTCTTAAACCTATACCAATACTCATTTATTTGGATATATCACCTGGCCTGCTCCTTGTGATCTTAATCTATACAGGATTTCTTCATTACTATTACAGTTAACTTCTCCTTTCTAGGACAAACATGTAACCAGAAGCAGCTTATTACTCCAGGCTTACAGATTCCAGGGAAAGCTTCATCCTGGTGGAGGAAGATGGCTTACTTCATACATAAAAGTACAGAAACTGAAAGAACAGTCAGAGTTCAAGCTGGATCAGAACACACATTAGGACTGGACTCAGGACCCACCAGTAGTAGCACACTTTTTCCAGCAGGGTTCTGCCTGCAAAGTGTTTTACCAGCTGTGGGCTAAGTAAGACAGGCATCATAAAAACCTGAGGTTATGGGGATAGATTACATTCAAATCACCACAATGGTCTATGCTTATCAGTCCTTACCCATTGGCCGTATTCATTAGCCCTTGACCTTATTTATTAGCCATTAAGTGGCTGACCATAATCACCATGCTGTCCACTAGTTGTATTTCTCTGGCATTATCAACTTGGCAGTCCCTCTTGGGCTTACGTCCCTAGTCTTACCTGTCACCTCTCATGCCATATAGCTGTAGCCTTATTTTATTATGTATTTGGCCTGATTTATTTGTCCTCAACCATTGGCTTCAACGCCTAGTCCTTAATGTTTTGGCATTACCATGTTTATCTGGCCTTAATCATATGGCTTATCTCATCCAGTTCCCTCAACTATCTGATTATAATCACATGACATTACCCACCTAGCCTTACCTCCTGGTGTGCAGCTTGACTTACCTATATGACCTTAGCATACATAAAATTTCTTTTCAAAAATTTTATTAGAATTTTTAAATATTTTATTTTTATTTATTTATTTGACTGAGAAAGAGGGAGAGAGAAAGAGAGTGAAAGGGATGCAGTGAGAAAATGGGCATGCCAGGGCCTCCAGCCACTGCAAATGAACTCCAGACGTGCGTGTGCCCCCTTGTGCATCTGGCTAATGAGGGTCCTGGCCAATCGAACCTGGGTCTGTTGGTTTTGCAGTCAAATACCTTAAAAGCTAAGCCATCTTTCCAGCCCATTATTATCAATTTTAATACTTGTATATAATATATTTTGATCACAGTCCCCTTCCACTACCCTCTTATCCTTTCATTCCCTTTCCCTCATCCACTAAGCATCTTCTTTCTAAGTCATCCCTCTTCTACTTTGACATCTTGTTTTTGCCTCCCTTCACTATCCATTATGGAATGATGATGGTCCCAATATTTTCTAGGTTCTGTATAGGTAATTACAGTTTCTGTGGGATCAAAAGGCAACTGTTATTTTATGTCTAGAAGACATCATTCCAAAACTTCTTCCATCCTCTGATTCTTACATTCCTTTTGCCTTCGCTTCTCCAACATTCATGAGGCTTTGCAGACTTTTGGGAAGTCCAAATCAGAAAATTTTTTCTGCAAGTAATACGTTTATTACTACAGATGCCTTCTTAGTTCTGCATAGGAAGGCTTCTACCTAATTGATTGTAGCAGACAGCTTCAGGTTCACTGAGATGAACTTCAAGACCAGGTGCGGTTAGGGAAGAACGGATATTTATTGATGCTTACAGATCCAGGGGAAGTTCCATAATGGCAGAAGAAGCTGGCCTGCTTTCACAGAACCAAGGAGAGAGAGGAAGAGAGAGAATGAGAGAGAGAGAGAGAGAGAGAGAGAGAGAGAGAGAGAGAGAAGCACAAGCCCAAAACAAAAAACCACACAGCACACTTCAGGAGCTCCAGGTAGGTACAAAACCAGACACAACAGAAAAACAATAACAACAATTACAGACCAATCTCCCTCATGAACATAGATGGAAAAATTTCTCAACAAAACATTAGCAAACAGAATAGAAGAATGTGTCAAAAACTTCATTCACCCTGACCAAGAAGGCTTTATCCCATGAAATGCAGGGATGGTTCAACATATGCAAATCAATTAATATAATGTACTATGTAAATAGGCTGAAAGACTAAAATCACATGATCATCTCAATAGATGTAGAAAAAGCATGTGAAAAAAGCCCAACATCCCTTTATGATAAAAGTCCTACAGAAACTTAACATAATAAAGGCTATTTATGACAAACCTACAGCCAACATAATACTAAATGGAGAAAAACCTGAAACTTTTCCACTAAAATCAGGAACAAAACAAGGGTGTCCCCTGTCCCCATTTTTATTTAATGTAATATTTTAAGGCTTAGATTTAGCAATAAGGTAAGAGACACACATAAAAGTGATTTAAATTGGAAAAGATGAGATTAAATTAATATTATTTGAAGATGATATGATTTCATATATAAAGGACCCTAAAGACTCTACCAGCAAATTGTTAGAGCTGATAAACACTTGTAACAAGCAGGATACAAAGTAAACACACAGAAATCAGTAGCCTTCCTCTCTTAGTATAATATTTTCCAGGTCCATCCATTTTTCTGCAAATTTCATAACTTCATTTTTCTTTACTGCTGAGTAGAACTCCATTGTATAAATGTGCCACATCTTCATTATCCACTCATCTGTTGAGGGACATCTAGGCTGGTTCCATTTCCCAGCTATTATAAATTGAGCAGCAATAAACATGGTTGAGCATGTACTTCTAAGGAAATGAGATGAGTCCTTTGGATATATGCCTAGGAGTGCTATAGCTGGGTCATATGGTAGATCAATCTCTAGCTGTTTTAGGAACCTCCACACTGTTTTCCACAATGGCTGGACCAGATTGCATTCACACCAGCAGTGCAGAAGGGTTCCTTTTTTCCACATCCCCGCCAACATTTATGATCACTTGTTTTCATGATGGTGGCCAATCTGACAGGAGTGAGATGGAATCTCAACGTAGTTTTAATCTGCATTTCCCTGATGACTAATGACGTAGAACATTTTTTAGATGCTTATATGCCATTCGTATTTCTTCCTTTGAGAACTCTCTATTTAGCTCCATAGCCCATTTTTTGATTGGCTTGTTTGATTCCTTATTAGTTAACTTTTTGAGTTCTTTGTATATCCTAGATATTAATCCTCTATCAGATATATAGCTGGTGAAGATTTTTTCCCATTCTGTAGGTTGCCTCTTTGCTTTTTTCACTGTGTCCTTTGCGGTGCAAAATCTCTGTAATTTCATTAGGTCCCAGTGGTTAATCAGTGGTTTTATTGCCTGAGCAATTGGGATTGTATTCAGAAAGTCTTTGCCAAGACCAATATGTTGAAGGGTTTCCCCTACTTTTTCCTCTAGCAGTTTCAGAGTTTCCGGTCTGATGTTAAGGTCTTTAATCCATTTGGACTTAATTCTTGTGCATGGCGAGAGAGAAGAATCTATTTTCATCCTTCTGCAGATATATATCCAGTTTTCAAAACACCATTTGCTGAAGAGGCTGTCTCTTCTCCAATGAGTATTTGTGGCATTTTTTATCAAATATCAGGTGGCTATAGCTACTTGGGCTTACATCTGGGTCCTCTATTCTCTTCCACTGATCTACATGTCTGTTTTTGTGCCAGTACCATGCTGTTTTTGTTACTATGGCTCTGTAGTATAGGTTAAAATCAGGTATGGTGATACCACCAGCCTCTTTTTTGTTGCTCAGGATTATTTTAGATATTCGAGGTTTTGTCTGATTCCAAATGAATTTTTGGATTGTTTTTTCTATTTCCATGAAGAAAGCCTTTGGAATTTTGATAGGGATTGCATTAAATGTGTAGATTGCTTTAGGTAAGATTGCCATTTTCACGATATTGATTCTTCCAATCCAGGAACAAGGGATGCTTCTCCACTTTCTAGTGTCTTCTGTAGTGTTCTAAAGTTCTTATTATATAGATTCTTTACTTCCTTGGTTAGGTTTATTCCAAGGTACTTTTTTTTTTTGATGCAATTGTGAATGGGAGTGATTCTCTGATTTCATCCTCTGTGTGTTTGTTGTTAGCATATATGAAGGCTACTGATTTCTGTGTATTTATTTTGTATCCTGCTACATTGCTATAGGTTTTGATCAGCTCTAACAGCTTGCTAGTAGAGTCTTTAGGGTCCTTTATGTATAGAATCATGTCATCTGCAAATAATGATAACTTGATTTCTTCCTTTCCAATTTGTATCCCTTTTATGTGTGTCTCTTGCCTTATTGCTATGGCTAAGACTTCCAAAACTATATTAAATAAAAGTGGGGACAGTGGACACCCTTGTCTTGTTCCTGATTTTAGTGGAAAAGCTTCCAGTTTTTCCCCATTTAGTAATATGTTGGCTGTAGGCTTGTCATAAATAGCCTTTATTATATTGAGATATGTTCCTTCTATTCCCAGTCTCTGTAGGACTTTTATCATGAAGGGATGTTGGATTTTGTCAAATGCTTTCTCTGCGTCTAATGAGATGATCATGTGATTTTTGTCCTTCAACCCATTTATGTAATGTATTACATTTATAGATTTGCGTATGTTGAACCATCCCTGCATCTCTGGGATAAAGCCTACTTGGTCAGGGTGAATGATCTTTTGATATACTCTTGTATTCCGTTTGCCAATATTTTGTTGAGAATTTTTGCATCTATGTTCATGAGGGAGATTGGTCTGTAATTTTCTTTTTTTGTTCTATCTTTGCCTGGTTTTGGTATAAGGGTGATGCTGGCCTCATAGAAGGAGTTTGGTAGAATTCCTTCTTTTTCTATTTCCTGGAAAAGCTTAAGAAGCAATGGTGTTAGCTCTTCCTTAAAAGTCTGGTAAAATTCAGCAGTGAATCCATCTGGGCCTGGGCTTTTTTTAGTTGGGAGATTATTGATAACTGTGGATCTCCATGTTTGTTATAGGTCTATTTAAGTGATTAATCTCATTTTGATTTAATTTAGGTAGGTCATATATATCAAGGCAAGCATCCATTTCTTTCAGATTTTCATACTTTTATGGAGTATATGCTTTTGTAGTATGTCCCTATGATTTTTTGAATTTCTCTGGAATCTGTTGTGATGTTACCTTGTTCATCTCTGATTGTATTAATTTGTGTCTCCTCTCTCTTTTTTTTGGTCAGATTTGCTAAGGGTTTATCAATCTTGTTTATCCTTTCAAAGAACCAACTCTTTGTTTCATTAATTCTTTGGATTGTTCTTTTTGTTTCTATTTCATTAATTTCTGCCCTAATCTTTATTATTTCTTCCCGTCTACTGATTTTTGGTTTGCCTTGTCCTTCTTTTTCCAAGGATTTACGGTGAAGCATTAGGTCGTTTACTTGCAACCTTTCTAATTTCTTAATATAGGCACTTAAGGCTATAAATTTACCTCTTAGAACTGCCTTCATTGTGTCCCAGAGATTTTGGTATGTTGTGTTGTCATTATCATTTGACTCTATAAATTTTTTGATTTCCTTTTTGATTTCTTCATTGACCCATTCATCATTTAGTAGTGTATTGTTTAGTTTCCATGATTTTGTGTATGCTCTATAGCCTTTCTTGCTACTGATTTGTAGTTTAATTCCATTGTGGTCAGATAGAATTCAAGGAATTATTTCAATTTTCCTTAATTTGTTAAGATTTGCTTTGTGTCCTAATATATGGCCTATTTTAGAGAATGTTCCATGTGCTGCTGAAAAGAATGTATATTCTGCAGCCTTTGGATGAAATGTCCTGTATATATCTGTTAAGTCCATTCCTTCTATGACCTCATTTAGTCCAGATGCCTCTCTGTTTATTTTTTCCCGGGATGACTTGTCAATTGATGAGAGTGGGGTGTTAAAGTCACCCACCACCACTGTGTTTGGTGTTATCTGTGACCTTAGTTCTAATAGTGTTTGTTTGACTAATTTGTGAGCCCCCATGTTAGGTGCATATATGTTTAGGATTGTAATGTCCTCTTGTTGGAGTGTGCCCTTAATCAATATAAAGTGACCTTCATTATCTTTCTTGACTAACGTTGGACTAAAGTCAACCTTGTCTGATATTAGGATAGCAACCCCTGCTTGTTTTCTAGGCCCATTTGCTTGAAACACCGTCTTCCAACCTTTCACCCTAAGATAATGTCTATCCTTTGTAGAAAGGTGAGTTTCTTGGAGACAACAAATTGTAGGATCCTGCTTTTTAACCCAGTCTGCAAATCTATGTCTTTTCGTTGGGGCATTGAGGCCGTTGATATTAAGAGATATTAATGAAAGGTGTGTATTTATGTTTGCCATTTTTTTGTGTGTGTGTGTGTTTCTGGTTCTACCTGTACTCTCTTCTGCTAACTAGTATTTGAGTATTGCTTGTTTTTTCTAGGTTCCTTATATGTGTGCTTTTCCTTTTGTTCAGCATGGAGGATTCTATCAAGTATTTTCTGTAGAGCTGGTTTTGTCTTCAAATACTCCTTTAACCTGCTTTTGTCATGGAATGTCTTTATTTCTCCATCTATTTGAATGGATAACTTTGCAGGATAAAGTAACCTTGGTTGACAGTTGTTATCTTTCAGAACTTGGAATATATCACTCCAAACCCTTCTGGCTTTAAAAGTTTGTGTTGAATAATCTGCTGTAATCCTGATGGGCTTGCTTTTGTAGGTAACTTGATTTTTCTCTCTAACTGCTTTCAATATTTTTTCTTTTGTGTGTGTGTTTGGAAGTTTGATTATAATATGGCTAGGAGAGGTTCTTTCTGGGTTTTGTCTGGCTGGGGTTCTAAAGGCTTCCTGTATCTGCATTGGCACCTCTTTCCCAATTTGGATGAAATTTTCTTCTATGATTTTGTTGAAGACACCTACTATGCCTTTGGATTGGATTTCTTCTCCTTCTACTATGCCCTGAATTCTTATATTGGATCTTTTCATAGTGTCCTGAATATCTTGAAATTCCCACTCATACTTTTCTATAAGTTTGTCTTTCTCTTTGTTGGACTATATTAGGTCTGCCACATGGTCTTCTAGCTTAGATATTCTGTCCTCTCCCTCATCCATCCTACTGGTGAGATTTTCTACAGAGTTTTTTATTTCATTAACTGTGTTCTTCATTGCTAGTAATTCTGACTGATTTTTCTTTATTATTTCTATTTCCCTATTTATGTGTTGTGTTGCCTTCTTTATTTCATTAAATTGGTGTCCTGCCTCTTCTTTGATTTCCTCTTTGATTTCCTCTTTGATTTCCTCTTTGATTATTTTCATGTGTTCTTTGACCTCTTTGAACATATTTATAATTATTCTTTTGAACTCTTTCTCAGGCATTTCCTCTAACTCTTTCTCACTGGAGGACATTTCTGATGCATTAATGCTTTTAGGTGGATTTATATCGTCTTGCTTTTTAGTGTTTCTTGTGTTATAATGTATATATTTTTCCATCTTGGATTAAGTTAATGCTTGGGTTTTCTAGCTAGCTGTGTCTTCTTAGCTGTATCAATTGATTTGATGTAATATATTTTCAGGGTAGGACCTTAAGGTGTTAGGTGTGGCTCTTAAGACTCTCAGAGTATCTACAAAGATGTTCTTAGGGGTTGAGTTTCCCTGCTATAGGAGTATTCAAGCAGGCTAAGTGGAATAAAATACAGGTAGATTCTCAAATTTAACTAAACACTGTACACATTCAATCAAAAACAGCCCCGAGTATGTATGCAAGAGTAGTTATTATAATGACCAGATCCTCTATCAACAAAAAGGTTAAGATTTCTGGTCTGTTGAGGGATCCAAGTTAGCTTGCGACCAAGTGAGACCCTTCCCTGGTGCAATCCTAGTTACATTGGATGATTTTGGTCTCAGTCAAGTTGCTGCCTGGGTCATCGGGCTGCTGTTCTGATTTCTGGAGCTGGGCACTTGCTTTTCCTGCAGGGCCAACCGAGCCTGGTAAGTGTGGCCCTGCAGATCAGCACCCCTGCTGCTGGAACTGCTGCTGCTCAAGCTGCCCCTGCTGGGCTGTAGCCACTGCTGCTGAAGGTGTTGTTGCTGGACCCACTGCTGCTGCTGCCTCTGCTGCTGCTGTAGCTGCCACTGCTGGAGCCACCACTGCTGCTGAAGCTGCTGCTTCTGTGTCCACTGCCGCTGATCCCCCTGAAGCTGCTGCTGCTGAGTCTGCTGCTGCTGAGTCTGCTGCTGCTGCCACTCCTGGGTCTGCTGCTGCTGGGGCCGCTGTTACCGGTGCTGGAGCCGCTGATGTTGCTGCCGAACTCTGCTCCTGCTTGAGTCTCACTGTCAGCCCAAGTTGGCGTGGCCGGGTCCCAGGCCGCTGCTCTGTTCGCTGGAGCTGGGCTCAGGCGCTGGGGGAGGGGAGGGAGCTGCAGCTGCTCTGGTTCTCTCGTTGCTCCAAGTGTTCTTCTACCTCACGTTCTGCTCCTCCATTGTTCGCTGCCGCTCTCCCCTCACGTTTCCCGAGTTGCGGAGAGCGCGGTGTGAGGGAAGCTCCCGCACCTGGCTTTTCCTGCGGCTGGAGCCGAGTCTGGCGGCTTTCTGGTGTGCCGCAGCCACGGCGGTTGGCAGAGCTGCTGGAGCTGCTTTTCCCTCCTGTAGGCTCTGGATGCTCTGGATCTCTTCTACTTCTCCGCTGCCACTTCATTTTCCTATACACCTCACTTTTTAGTAAAAGTGTGTATTTTGCTGAGTTTTTTTGGTCTTTTTTCCCCCCTAGGCTGCTTTGGCGTGGTACCTACGCCGCCATCTTAACTGGAAGTCTCCCAGTAGCCTTCCTGTATGCTAAGAACAAACACACTGAGGATAAAATCAGGGAATCATTCTCATTCACAATTGCATAGAAAAAAATAAATTAAGTACCTTGGAATAAACCTAACCAAGGAAATGAAGGATATCTATGATGAAAACTTTAAAGCACTCAAGACAGAAATTGCAGAAGACACTATGGAATTGAAAGACATCCCACATTCTTGGATTGGAAGAATCAATATTGCCAAAAGGGTATTCTTACCAAAGAAAGCAGTCTACACATTTAATGCAATCCCCATAAAAATTCCAGTGGCATTCTCCATGGAAATAGAAAATAAATCCTAAAATTCATTTGGAGGCACAAAAAAGCCCTTAAATGTATAAAAAAAATTTTAAACAACAAAAAAGGTTGGTGTTATCACCATACCTGAATTAAACCTATATTACTGAGCCATAGTAAAAATAAAAACAATAGCATGGTATTGGTACAAAAGCAGATATGTAGATCACTGGAACAGAATAGAGGACCTAGATGTAAGTACAGGCGCCACTTGATCTTTGACAAAAATGCCAAAAATACTCATTGGAGAAATGACAGCCTCTTCAACAAATGGTGCTGGAAAAACTAGATATGTATCTCCAGAAGGATGAAAATAGATCCTTTTCTCTCTCTATGCACAAGAATTAAGTTCAAATGTATCAAAAATCTTAATATCATATCCAAAATTCTGAAACTGCTAGGCGAAAAAGTAGAGGAAACCCTTCAATGTATATATATAGGCAAAGACATTTGGAATATAACCCCAGTTGCTCAGGAAATAAAACCACTAATCAACCACTGGGACCTCATGAAATTACAAAGTTTGTGTACAGCAAAGGACACTGTGAATAGAGCAAAAGGCAACCTACAAATCTTTGCCAGCTACACATCTGACAGAGGATTAATATCCAGGATATACAAAGAACTCAAAAAAGTAAATAATAAGAAATCAACCCAATTAAAATAGGCTATGGAACTAAATAGAGAGTTCTCAAAAGAAGAAATACACATGGCATATAAACATCTAAAAAAGTGTTCTACAACCTTAGCCACCAGGGAAATGCAAAGTAAAATTACTTGGATATTTTATGTCACTCCTGTCAAAATGGTTACCATCAAGAAAACAAATGATCCCCTCAGTGGTAAGTGACCCATAACTGGAGTTGGGAAACAAGTCAGAACCATATCCAAACATAAGCCTGCTCTCCATTATCAAGCTACCATCAATTGTGGGCTACAAGAGGGCCTATACCTATTAAATTCTCTATAAAAAAAAGTAAGGGTTATCTCATTTGTTCTGGTGCTAACTTACTCTCCGTTGGAGAATCTGCTTCTCTTTTTCAGATAGATGTAGAGCCTAAGGAGAGAGCCACCCCATCATACCTCAAAAGGGTCCCGGTTGAAACTAAGAAAAATTGGTGAAACAAGCAAGGATGCTGTTTTCCTGGTGAACCAGGTACCAGCACAAGGATCAACACGGAGAAAAATCAACTCCTACCAAATCAGAGAGCCACAGACACAGAGGCCCCCAACATCTCATCACTGAAGCAAAAACCAAAAATGAACCCAACATGGCTCAGGGAAATTTTGCAGAAGGAGTGGAAAGAATGTCAGAGCCACATGTTGGGTCATGATATGCATATCCTACCTATAACTGTGGAATAATTCCACAATGCATGACCCATATACCTCAACAAGGGGAGGGGCTAGGTCATGGATGAGCCTAGTAATGGTACCAAACTGACTGTATTTGCTGAATACAAAACTAATTAATAAAAAAATTTAAAAAGGGAAATCAATTGGTGACAAAGATGCAGGAAAAGAGGGACCCTTCTATAATGTTGGTGGGAATGCAATCTGGTCCAACTATTGTGGAAATCAGTGTGGAAGTTCTTGAGTCAGCTAAAATTAGATTTACTATATGACCCAGCTATATCACTCCTAGACATATATCCTAATGATTCTTCTCACCATCTTGAACATACTTGCATATCCATGTTTATTGCCACTCTATTCACAATAGATAGGAAATGGAACCAGCTTAGATGTCCCTCAACTGAGGAGTGGGTAATAAAGATGTGGTGCATTTACACAAGGGAGGAGTGTAGGGGAAAGAAAATAAATTTATAAATTTGCAGGAAAATGAATGGTTCTATAAATGATTACATTTATTGAAGTAACTCAGGTCCAGAAAACCAAGTGCCACATATTCTCTCTCATAAGTGGATCCTAGCTACAAATGTTTGGACTTGTATGTGTGTAGGAATAAAACTCAGTAGCAGAGACCAATATGCTGAAACAGGATATAAGTGAAGGAGGGGTAATTTAAGAGGATGGTATTGTATACATGTAAGTGGAAGAACAGATTACTGGAGTTGGAAAGGCCCAAGTGAGGTCAGGGGAAGAGATTAAGGAAAGGAAAGGGAAGGGAAGGGAAGGGAAGGAAAGGAAAGGAAAGGAAAGGAAAGGAAAGGAAAGGAAAGGAAAGGAAAGGAAAGGAAAGGAAAGGAAAGGAAAGGAAAGGAAAGGAGAGGATTAATCTTAAAGTGGGTATGGATAAGTCATATGGAAACCTACTTTTTTGGACAATTGCACACCCAGAAGCCATAAATTGTTGCTAGAAAATTTTCAGTGCCAGGGATGAGATACCTTCCAGTGATTCATTGGCCAGGGAGGTCCTTCCTGTAGACCAGCTGACAGAAACCTGGAAAAACCTATGCTGTCTGCAGTATGGGCAACAAAGTAGAAATAAATAACAGTGACACTTCAAGACTTAAATTTGGCCAGCCAGGCCAAATGAGCCACAGGTACAATAGTGGCATATCTGTTAAGGGGAAAACCAAGTCCTCTCTAATTGGACTGGAGGACCGCTCCATGGGAGGGAATACATGCCTGATACTGAAACTTATGATAGGAGAAGTCATGAGCCTTAGGGATATAATGTCTGCTGGTGTCTGGCTAAATTTATATACTATGCTCACCAAACTGCCTCATAAGCATTTATCTTAATGTTCATACCCATATGTTAATCCTACTCTCACTTTTGGTTAGGGAAGCTTCTATTTTCAGATAGTGGTGACCTTGGGAGGACTCAGAAGACACCACTGTGCTGAGAAGTGACAGAGGAGTGCTCAACATTGAAACATCTCTATCACACCTTCCAAGGCTTAGGGTCCATTTATGGAAGAGGTAGCAGAAAGAATTTAAGAGCTAAAGGACGGATAGGACTCCTTTCAATGCACTCTTACAGACACATAATTGTATATTCATGAACTCACAGTGCCTGACATAAGACCATCATAATAGAAAGAAGAGATGATGGCATCAAAATAAAAGAGACTGACTGAGAGGGGGAGGGGATAGGATGGAGAGTGGAGTTGTGAAGGGGAAAGTGGGGGGAGGGAATTACTATTGTATATTGTCTATAATTATGGAAGTTGTCAATAAAAATAAATTTTAAATAGTATTTCCTATATTTGTACATAATTTGGGAAAGGTGAGAGATATTTTTCTTGAACTCCTTGAATTGACAGTCTACTATTTCAGATATAATATTAACAGGCTGTGCAGTGTGGAAATATTGAATGTACCTCTCTTCTACTAAAAAGTGGTGCTGATTCTCTGCCTCATGGACCAATCTAGCAAAACTCCTTTACAGTATGCAGTTAGTCACTGGCAGGAAGATATGGTGGAACTTCTTTATTTTGGATCTGATATTGAAAATACAACCAGCAAGGCATAGTTCTCCCACATTAACTGAAACACATGTACTTTAACAGTGACAGAGATATGGTCAACATTTTATATTTAGAAAGCCAAACTTTTCCTGAATGAAAATATTTTGAAATAAATTAATTTTTGAAGGTTTGTCTGTAAGCATTCCTAGGTTAAAGGAAGTATTAGAGTATATGACTTTTCTCTAAAGGCATTACAGGTATATGTAAAAGCACTGAGTTTGTACAAGGTAAAACTTTTCTCTTTATCTATTTTTTACCAAACTTTTTTAAAAAACTATAACACAACATATATGAAAAACAAAGCTTTCTTTGTTAATAAGCCTACCTTAAAACTCAAATAAAAGTGGTTATGAGAAAGGAAAATCTTGCTGCTATTCACAAATCACATCAAGTGTTATATTTGTCAGTATTAATTGAAGAAGACAAGAGAGAAAGGGAAGTTGATCAAAAAATGTAAGCTTATTTGGAAAGTAAGTAATTGAAGTAATATATGAAAAGTTTATTTTTCTGAAAAACGTATGTGGTTTTGAGTATTGAAATAGTACTTCTCAGTGTTGATGGTAGGTTCTCAGTTTGAGATATACTGAGTTACAAACATGCCTAAAGGAGCATTCCCAAGGTACCCAGATGGACTGTGCCTGACTTGTTGATGATTATGTGGAAAATGAGAGAACAGAGCAAGTGACTTACTGGTATGTTTTCTATTTCTGGCAGAGACCACAACTTAGAGCTCCCATGACTTTCTGGGAGACAGGATAGATTTACTTTGCATTTTATATGGAAATGAGATTGAATTCAAAGTTTTTGTTTCCTACCTAGGGAAGTAAAAGTCTCAGTGACTGCCTGAACCTTGAATCCTCTTACATAATCAAATACTGGCAGAAATTTTCCATGTTGTTGTAGAGGTGAGACTGAAGGTATGCAGTGTATTTCTAGAGTTCTCATCAGGACTCCAGGAGGGGTGTGAAAATCTAAAGTACAGGATGCCCTGCAGAGTTTCAGTTACTAAATCCAGTTAGTCATGGCTATGGATATTCAGCAATTGTATTATATAGATTTATTAAACAATTCCTGGATTTAAACACAATGTGATACATCTACTCCAAGATCTATAAACCCTAAGATAACTGTAGAGAAGCTAGAGATTAGTTACAAACTACTTCCTTCCAATTGATCAGTGTTTTAGTCTTAGCCTAACCTTCCTCTCTTTCTATTTTTTAAATTTTTTGTTTAAGGAGGGAGAAAGAGAATTGGTATACCAGGGCCTTAGCCATTGCAATCAAATGCCAGATGCTTGTGCCACCTAGTGGGCATACAACCTTGCACTTGGCTCACGTTATGTGTCTGGTTTAGGTGGGATCTGGGGAATAGAACATGAGTCTTTAGGCTTCACAGGCAAGCACCTTAACTGCTAAGCCATCTCTCCAGCCCCTTTCTATTTTTATGTTTAGGAAGATAAAAGGAGTATTCTCATTGGTGATTATGGACCTATCAAATAACTCCCTTAATTTCACTTATTATACATTATTTTAGAAAGGTCTTTAAAGGCTGACAAAATCTTTAAGGACTTCATGTCTTCTCATTACTGAAGTGAACAAATTGTCAATTATAAGGAGGGTTTTGTCCTTCTGAAGAGTAGCAAGTCATGAACCTTCTAGCAGTTGAGGCTGTGTAGTAGCCTATCTAAATGGCAATGTAAGTTTATTAAGCCCAGTTGAAAAGTATAGTTAGTAAGCACAGGGATGGAGAAGACTTGCACAATTTAGCTTTTTTAGCTGTTCAGTGCATGTACCAACCCATTTCATTAACACTCTGCAAGAACTTAGAACAAATAGAATGTAAATTAACCAGTACCTTAAGAATTCCTGTTATATGTTATAAGTCCTCATCTGTTTGTGGGACTGTTTTCTACAAAACAGCATATTAAAGAAGAAATTATTTCACCTGAAAATACTTGCTTTATACACACTAATTGGAATAAACACCCTCAGCAAAGATAAAAACTCAGAGGCTATGAGCTCAGTGAGGTTATGGACATATGTGGTTTTCTCCATGAAAGGAGCCCTTGCTCTTCCTTGAGTTACCCCTGCAGAACCCCAGATCTGAACTGTTCATGAAGAATCAAACACTATCTTCTTGAGCCCTTTTTAGTGCTTTGTGCTTGTGCAGAGAGTTCCCATGTGGCCTGAGACCCAAATGTGCCTTACTTTAAGTTCTTGATGTGGATTTCAAAAGGTATCTGTTCTATTTAATTGCATCCTGAAACCCCTGGCTACTGTGGGAGAGGGTTGGAGCTGTGGAAGGAAAGACAAAGCCCATGTCCTCAAGAAGATCCTTTGTAGATAAGAGAAGTCACATGACTCCAAATAATAAGTTCTGAGATAGAAGGAACATAGATTTGAAATGAGTCTGGGGGAACAAGCATAATAGTGGCAACTCTAGGAACAGAAGGGACATTTCAAAGAGAAGGAGCAGAACTTTTAAAAAGGATGGAAAAGCAAGAAGGAAGACACTGCTTTGTACTCTCCATGTTATTATGTTTATATTCATAACATTTTATAACATATTTTACTTCAGTTGTGGAATAGGTAATTTTTTGAACTATAAATCAATTATATTTTGTTTAAAGCATGGTAACATACTTTGTGCTGGCTCTAAACAAAGAGAAGATATAACACAATTTTTAATAAATAAAGGAGCAAACATTTGCTGTTGATAATCAGATGAGGTAGAGTTATTTGATACTTTTAAAACAATTTTCTGGAGAGGAAATAATATTCAAAGTCAGAATTATTAAATTGTCATGGATAAAAGGATTAACTTACAGGGATATAGTGATAGTATTTCCATCCCTTTCTTATATACTTTTCCTTTTGAAGTACTATATTATGTACACATAACTGACATAGCTCAGTGGGCATAGCACTGACCTCACAAGTGTGAGGATCTAAGTTTGATCCCAGGCACATCTAAAATGGCTAGCATACAAAATCTAACAAAAACAAATACTGGCGAGGTTGTGGAGAAATAGGAACCCTCATTCACTCTTGGTGGGAATGTAAAATGGTACAACCACTATGGAAAGCAATATGGAGACTCCTAAAAAGGTTGACTATAGAGTTACCAACAGACTTAGTTATTCCATTACTGGGCATTTATCTTAAAAGCTCCATGCTTCAGTTCAAAGAGATTTGCTCAACCATGTTTATGAATTCATAATAGCTGAGAGCTGGAATAAACCCAAATGTACATCATTAGATGAATGGCTAACCAAGATGTGGTATATCTACACAATGGAATTCTACACAGCTGTAAGGAAAAAATGACACAATGAAATTTGAAGAAAATGGTCAAACTTGAAACAGGTCATTCTCACTGAACTCACCCAATCACAGAAAGATAATCTTCACATGGCCTCACTCATCTGTGGCTCCTAACCTGAATCTACCTGAGGTGCTCACATACCTAATAAGCATCTTGAAGACTAGACAATAGGGAGGGTGGGGCGGGAGGGGAGGGCAGGGGTGGGGGGGCACAAAACTGGACCCAAATGGAAATGGTACTATAGAATCCTCTATCCTGAAAGACAGACTAAGAGGTTGAACCTTCATTGGGTCCTTAGACGAAACACCTGAATCACAGGGCCCTGGAGAGGGTATTCTCCTGTTTCTCCCTCTCTCTTTCCCTCTTCTCTTCTCTCTTTCTCTTTTATATTACCTATCTTTTTCTTCCTTGTCCCTTGGAGCTGGCCTGTAACTCCCAGAACCAGCATGTGGTTAACATCCACCATGAGCTGTTGATCAGAGAGACCTACAAGTTTTCCCCAAAGAAGATGGATTTCTGTCAGAGTACTTGATGATGCAGCAAAGGTTAGTGGTAAGACCCTACTGCTGAAGACACCATATGCTATTGGTACAGAACATGGAGAGACCTGGTTGGAATCTGGAAGAGAGTCAGTCCCCAGACAGTGAGCTCGTCTAGTGCCAGAAGGTATTACATGAGCCACTGGGGGAAAGTGACCAACATCTGTCCAAGCAACTCACAGTCTAAGCTACTCAGCAGCAAACAACCTGACATGATGTTCACACATATGCAGTGGTAGCACACAGTCATGGTGGATAACCAACTGTTCTTGAATTGGCTAACTGATCTGCTCAGAGAAATGAAACCCATACCTGGAACTGGGAAAGAAGTCAGAACCATATGTAAAAATGAGCCCACTCTCCTCCAATATTAAGCTCCCACCAATCATGTGCTATAAGAGGGCCTACAGCTACTAAATTCTCTCTAAAATAATGGTTAGCCCATTATCTGGTGATGACTTCACTCTTCATTGGAGAATTTGCTTCTCTTTTTCAGATGGACACAGAATCTGAGGAGAGAATCAGCCCATCATACCTCACCAGGGCCCTAGCTGAAACCATAGAGTAATTGGGGAAATGAGTAAGAGTGCTGCTTTCTAGGTAAACCTGACACAAGCACAAGAGTGAAGGAGAGAGACGCAGAGAACCATCAACTCCTATCAAACCAGATAATTAGAGACACAGAGGCTCACAAGACCTCATCACTGGAGTAGACCTAAAATGAACCCAACATGGCTCAGAAATTGGCCGAAAAGGGTGAGGAAAGATTGTTAGAGCCACAAATTGGGACATTATGCACCAAGACATTTCCTCTTCCCCATAATTGAGGCTACCTCCACAATGCATGACCTACATTCTCCAATGAGGAGGGTCCCTTCCGAGGGGGGAGGGCAAGGAGAAGGCTAACGATGCTACCAACAGTGCTGTCTATACACTGTGTACATAACTAATAAAAATAAATAAAATAGGGGCTGGAGGGATGGCTTAGTGGTTAAGACATATGCTCTCCCACTTTCTCTGTCAAATAAATAAATATATAAAATAAAATATTTTAAAAATAAAATAAAATGCCTAGCATAGTAATGCACTCTTGTAATCCCAATGCTGGGGAGAGACAGGAGGATCCCTAGGGCTTACTGGACAGTCATTTCTAGCCTAATTGCTGAGTTACAGGCCAAATATAGACTCTGTCTTGAGGGAGGTGTTTGGCATTTCTAAGAAAAGCACCTGAGGTAGTACTCTGGCATCCATACACAAACAATAAAACAGATAAATACACAACACACACACACTAACAAACGCATAAAAAGTATAAATTAGAGTTGGACATTGTAATCTGTTAAATAACCCTGTTTGTGTGCATGCACATTTAATATGGTGTGGTATATGTGTAGTGTGTGGTATATTTATTCATGTGTATGTCCCCCTGTTGTAATTCTCAACTGACAGGCATGATGTTAAATTAATGTAACATATCCAAGTAGCTGTATACGTTTATTCAAGTACCTAGTAGTGAAGCTATCTCTCTGTCAAGTCAGAAAAAGCTTAATGATGTTAAAGTCCAATTTAGTACTCCTTCATAAAGGTATTGATATCTATGATGAAGATGAATTTGAATGGAGTACATTGCAGTATGCAATTGAAGGCTGATGTAATGTGTAAGTCTCTCCATTAAAGTGCTAGTAAACATTAAAGTTTAGTTCCAAATAATTGCATTTTATCTGGCACAACAGGTGGCACTTAGATATTTGAGGTTAGCAGTACATAGTACACTTTGTTAGGTAAGAACTAAGCCAAGCAAAATGGACACTATAATGGTTGCAGAATTTGAGGAATTTTTAATCTCAGGACATAATTTGTTAATATGGAAGCATGAACTCAGTTCATGTACCAGGCAATCCTTCTATCATTGAATTACAACTCAGCTCAGGACATTTTTTTTTGTTTTGTTTTGTTTTATGAGGTAGGGTCTCACTCTAGCCCAGGCTGACCTGGAATTCACTATGGAATCTCAGAGTGGCCTCAAACTCATGGCGATCCTCCTACCTCTGCCTCCCAAGTGCTGGGATTAAAGGCGTGCGCCACCATACCCGGCTAGGACATTTTAAGATCTTTAACTCCATAGATCTCAGGATATTGCCCTGTGTTTCAAATATAACTTCATCAAATGAGGTACATTTACTGTCAAATATTTAATTTTCTAGATGGCTATTTGGGTCTTGAACTTTTGAGTTTAGCAGAAAATCATGTTTCTATCTCAAAGGAATTCTTATTTAAACCTGACTCCTTGATTACCCAAGAACCTAAGGAGTTCCTTAAACTTTAAGAATCCAATCCATTTTCAAAAATCAGATGAAGCAGAAGGAAGAGGATATTTGAGTTATGAGTGTGCTTCTATCAGTTGTGTTACTACAGCATTACCATTAAAACTTCAGCATTGGTGAGTCTGCATTGGTGCGTTGGTGAGGCTGGCCACCGCAGCCATGAGAGAGCTCATGTTACTCCAAAGGCCCTCACAGATGCCCACCTCATCAATAAACTACTGGACCTCCTTCAGAAATCATGTTACCACAAACAGCTTTGGAAAGGAGACAATGAGGCCACCAAAAACACCAAACAGGGGCATCTCCGAGTTCATCATGATGGCAACAGAGGCTGAGCCCTTGGAGATCATCCTGCACCTCCCACTGCTGTGTGAAGACAAGAATGTCTCTTATGTGTTTGTGAGTTCCAAGCAGGCCTTAGGCCAGGCCTGTGGGGTCTCCCGGCCTGTCATTGCCTGTTCTGTCTCCATCAAAGAAGGCTCTCAGCTCAAGCAGCAGATCCAGTCCATTCAGCAGTCTATTGAAAGGCTCTTGGTCTAAGCCTGTGGCCTTGGCCATTCCCTGACACCCTCCCCCTTGGTATCATATTGTCTGTGTTAGCATGTAGTATTTTCAGCAGCTTTCTTATATTGTACTACATATTTTTTTGTCTTATGCTTATTTCTACTTTTGTGCCCTTCACTGTCAGAAGTCTACCATCCTTTTGAAAATGAACATCCTTTTGAAAACGAACAAATGCCCCACATAGGCAGAATGTTACCAGGAAAAACCAGAAGCCTGATTGAGCCAGAGATGTTGTTACACTTTTCATCTGTTCACTCCTTCCTGTGTGCAGAGCAAGATGAGACTAAACATCAACCACTTGTAGTCTCTCATTTGAGGAGGAAGTGCATGTTTGATGATGTTGTGAGGCTCATGTCCAAGTGTCATGCCATTCATTGATGTACTCCTGTGTGATGTTTTCACCCCAATCCCTAACTGTGCCACTGAGGGTGTCAAAGCAGTAACATACCAAAGGGATGCTCTTCTGCAAGGCTCTTGCTGGGATGGGTTTGATTGGGGAAGGGGCAAGGAAGATAGTCTGGGTCTTGAAGAGTCAAGTGTCAAAGACAAAGGAATCAGTTGGTGTTGAAGGATTCTAGGAAGACTATGGCCAAGACACGGGATCTCAGGAACACCCTCTCTGGTGAACGGGGATTTCTTCTGAGAACCATTTGCTGCCACCATATGGGTCAAATGTGTTCTCACATGAAAGTGCTAGTGTGTCATTCATTTTTGAGTGCCCTAATTAAGAAATATTCCAAAATAAAAAACTTCAGCACTTAAGCTGGGCATGGTGGCCCACATCTTTAATCCCAGCACTCAGGAGGCAGAGGTAAGAGAATTGCCATGAGCTTGAGGCCACCCTGAGACGACATAGTGAATTCCAAGTTAGCCTGAGCTAGAGTGAGACCCTACCTCAAAAAACAAAAACAAACAAACAAACAAAAAACTTTAGCACTCCACACGCAACCAGGCTACCTTCACTGAGTCACATTTCTGAGTCTTATTAGTAATGCACATTCAGACTGCAATTTACCATATTTGAAGTTCACACATGCATGTGTTTACCCTCAGCTACTATTGTCATACTAGCCACAACTCTTTGGGAACTGGGACTTCTTGGTCCTGACACATATATTGTTAGCCCTTCCCACCTTTTCAAAACCTTATATTGAGCCTACTTGTTAGCCTAAGTCATCATGGAGAATTAACTTTTAGGAATTTGTCTTTTGTAGCAAATACTGTTTGAGTTCATTATTAACTACTATAAAATTGCAAATACTCTTGCAGGAAATATAGACTTCCATCTCTATTCATTAATGGCATAACTGTACCCCAAAGCCTCCTTTAACTCTGTGTAGCACCCTTTCCTAGGTTTTGGGAGGCCCCACATAAGACTTTCCAGGGTAGGAGTCAACTTACCATGTGTATCAAGTTTTCAGGATCTTCTGAATTCTCCCTACAAGGAAGCTAGTAAACATATTTTCCTTGTCTAACATAAAATATTTGGACATAAGAGAATAAAGTCACATTATGTCTCACCAGAATCTATTTATGAACAGGGTTTCCTCTTCCATGTCATTTGGAAATAAACATGATGATTCATAATTATTCCAACAAAGATTGTCTTTCTTTTGTCAAGAGGGACCAGGAGTAACAAAGACAGGTCTTGGAATTTATTAATATTCTACCCTTTGTGTGACCAACTGGTTTAGTAACAGTGGATAGCTATCTTATTTAAATGAAGAATACCATGTAATTGGGTTTAAATTGTTAAATAACTCATTTTATTTGAATTAGGTACCACTCCATCAGATCAGCCAACAACACAAATCAAGATTTATCACTTCTTGAATATCTGTGATATCTGAATATTAGACCCTGCTAGAAAATATATTTTGAGTTGTGTTAAAGATTTTAAAACAGTTAAGCATTATGAAGGTAATTATTTTATTTTGTTATTATTGCTTTTTGCATGCATTTAGATTATTTCATGAATCTTTAGAACTACCTCTTCAGTCCAGGCTGGAAAGTTCTCATTTTCTTTAAGATTATTTTTTATTTGCTTATTAGAGACAAAGATAAACAGTGAGAATGGGTGCACCAAGGCCTCTAGCTACTGCAAATGAATTCCAGAAGCATGCTCCACCATGTGCATCTGGCTTACATGGGACCTGAAGTATTGAACCTGGGTCCTTAGGCTTCGTAGGCATGCACCTTAACCACTAAGCTATCTCTCCAGCACAAAAGTCCTCATTTTTTTTTCCAGAATAACATATCTTATCTTGCCGGAGCCTGCCGGCTGAAAGGGTTTGAGCCTGATGGGGAGTGAGGATTAAGGAAAGACAGAAGAAAGAGTGAAAGCATGGACTCCAGTCCAGGACTGAAGCAAGGCCTCAAGCCAGGACTGAAGACATGGTTTATTTCACAGCATTTCTTTTTATATCTTTTTACAAACAGTTTTTCCATGGACAAAGATTTTATGAGCTTTACAAGTTCCTATCAAAAAACCTTACTGTAACAGAGTTTTTGCATTTCAATCATTTCTCAGTACAAAGGACCAGCCAAATGGCTGAAGATACCTAATCTTGCTTACAGGTAGGCTGTTATGGTTATGCTAATGTCTTGATGCCAGACAGCTTCCTGACACTGAAGATACACAATCTTATTTGCAGGAAGGCTGCTATAGTTTTGCTAATGTCCTGCGGCCAAAAGCCCAGGGCTATGGATACAAGTCCAGCCAAAATGGCTCCCAACAATTCCCCCTCTTTTATTTAATATTTTTATGAACCGGGCCCCACTGGGCCTCAGTGCAGAAAGACTGTGTCTGTCTTAGGTTGTCCTCTACGATATTTAGGCCTTACCCATCATCGGTACATGAATTCCATCATTCACGCCCAGTCTTAGGTTGGCCTAACTCGAGAGAATCTTACCCGTCTTTGACTACCAGCCTCTGTAGGGGCTTTAAGATAATGTCTCAGGAAACTGAGGTTGGGTCTGTAGCTGTATCTTATGTATTTCTGCATGGATATCCATAATGGATCTCAAAAGGCATTTAATGAGTATGGGCAGCAGACACAGAATAAGCAAAAGACAAACACCTGTAGCAGCAAAGCTTCCTATCCAAGAAGTGAGAGAATTCCATCCAGGCAAGGCAGACTTAAAAGCAGATATTAAGTCATCAGCCGCTTTCGCTGAATCAAAAGCAAGATGATTATTTTGCAAAGACAAAATCTCTGAATGTAACTGAATCAGATCCAAGGAAATATTATCATTATGCCAAATACCTCTTAGATGCATTTTTATCTTTTCCCAACACTGTTGACTGTCATGATATTTTTTAGAAGTAACACAGATCCATTGAAAATCTCATGACACTCCAAACGAGTTCTAACTTTCAACTCTAGTATCTCCTCACCCAAATATGTAACCTCATCATACAGAGCATCTATTTTTTTCTTTCAGTTTTCTATCTATATCTACTTGAGTTCCTAGAGAAATAGAAACATTTTTGGATAAATCATTAACAAAATGTGCAGTTTGAACTTCTTGTGACAAAGCAACAGCTGCAGTAGTAGCAGTAGCTAACAATGTAATAAAAACTAGGATGCCTGCAATTACTAATCCTATCACTCTTTTTGGTCTACTTAAAGTATTCTTTACTTCCTGTAATACCTGTATTCCCTTGTCAGAATACCAAGGTCTAGTTACATTAACAGGAACAAATGCTGGTTGCTTAAAAATCATAACTCTAGGGCTGGAGAGATGGCTTAGCGGTTAAGCGCTTGCCTGTGAAGCCTAAGGACCCCGGTTCGAGGCTCAGTTCCCCAGGTCCCATGTTAGCCAGATGCACAAGGGGGCGCACGTGTCTGGAGTTCATTTGCAGAGGCTGGAAGCCTTGGTGCGCCCATTCTCGCTCTCTCCCTCTATCTGTCTTTCTCTCTGTGTCTGTCGCTCTCAAATAAATAAAAATTTAAAAAAATCATAACTCTATCAGAGGACAATTCTGAAACACAATTAGACAAAGTACAATTGTTACATGTAACAGTGAGCATTTCCTCAGCCCATGTAATATTTATGTCTCCCATTAACATAGCATAGGGTGGAGTAACACAAGCCATGACCCTTCCCTTTGGGAGGGAAGAACTGTCAGTCCTGGGGGAGGTGACACTCACTCCTCCCATGGCTGCAGCAACTTTCCATAAGTAAGTCTGTTGGAAGCCCTCATCAGACCACCAAAGTCCAGCAGAGAGTCCACCAGTCCAGTCATTGTTCCATTTACTACTCCCTTCTGCTCCAGGATTTCCTGACCAGTCCTTAATATGCCTTTTAGTTCCAGAGATGTTACACATGATGTAAGCAGTCCCTCATACCAAAACTATAGTTTCTCTATCTTCCCAAGTTGCTTGGATGTAAGATGGGTGGGTCAGGAACATAAGCCCAATACAGCTCACTGTGGATCATCAGGAGTTGAATCCACATCATCAGGAGCAGAGGCATCATTCTTCTGATGTTCAGTCCCTGAGAACCGGACCAACCTCTCTGGCAGCCACCTGGCATTGTCAGTGTCCTGTGGGAAAACACAAACATACCCTCTTCCCCATATTTATACCAGGTTGGGGCCATGCCATTGTCCATCAATGGGGTCCTTCCATCTAATCTGAGCATAAGTGTCCAATGTTCTAGGATGCCATAATCTAACTGCAGCAGAATGACCAGATGCATCCACATTTTAAAAATTTAAAATAAAAAGTACATGATTTAAAGCATTCTGTGGTGATCAAGGATATAACTCCTCTTTTTTTACTTTGTAATTGATTTTTTAAAACTCCATGAGCACGTTCAACAATTCCTTGTCCCTGAGGGTTATAAGGTATGCCTGTTTTATGAACAATTGATAATTGAGTACAAAAGCGCTGAAAAGATTGACTACTGTAACCTGTACCATTATCTGTCTTTATAATTAATGGCATACCTGCTACAGCAAAACATTTGATGGATTGTGCTATGACATGTTTAGTAGCTTCCCCAGTCTGTGCTGTAGCCATCAGAAATCCTGAGTAAGTATCAATGGATACATGAACATATTTTAATTTTCCAAATTCAGGAATATGAGTTACATCCATCTGCCACAGATGATTTGGTTTTAATCCTCTAGGGTTTATTCCATACTGAGGAACTGAGTGATATTTAGGACAGGGATTGCATTGTCACACAATTTGCCTAGCAGCTTCTCTAGTAATTTGAAACTGTTTTCTTAAACTTTGACTATTTTGATAATGTAAATTATGAGATCTTTGAGCTAATTCCAATTGAGATATACCTATGATCTGTGTGGCTTTATCTGCCATATCATTTCCCAATGCTAAAGGACCTGGAAGGCCTGAATGAGCTCGTATGTGACCCACAAAACAAGGATGAGAGCGAGCATGTATGCATCTCTGTATTTGACTAAACAAATCTTGCACTTGAATATTAGCAGTTTTAATACAAGACACAGTTTCAAGTACCTGTAAAGCTCTAGCAATATATTGACTATCAGTATACAAATTAAATGGAGTTGCAGCTGAAGGAACCCCAACGTGGGGACCCCACGCTCTGCCTGGATATGGCGACACCCCAAATCACTCACGAGAAGCGGTCTTGATACAAACTGCAAGAGGATTTTATTCCAAGCGCTCTGGGGCCCACAGTCATACACCACGCAGGGGTAGAGGACTGCAGAGCCCCGAATGCAGGAATGGGACAGTTTTTATAGGGTTTCTAACAAAGCCTGTGCATTAGACCAAACATTTTTTTAACATCAGGAGCCCGTGGGGTGCAAGCCAGTCAGTTTGTGCCACTCCATAGTTTCTAAGCCAATTAGTTTAATTTGTTCAAGCCCCTTGTGGACCAATCAGTCTCCTATGACCTTGGTGGTCAGCATTTGCGCAGGTCCTTGGGTGGGGGTAGCAGAGTGTGGTATCAGTCTCCTATGACCTTGGTTGTCTGAGGCAGGCTTCTACGGCTTATGGTGCGGGTTACTAAGGCTTACGGTGTGGGCTATTAAGGCTTATGGTGCAGGCTATTTACAGAAACCAAATAAGTGGTTCACTTCATTACTCATTTCCCATCCTTGAGGGCTATCTCATGCCCTTTTTACCTAGTTTTATATTAGGAGCGGGCTCTGATATAATGAGAAGAGGGATTCTTAACTTGCTTCCAACAGAGAGTAAAGCCTGGAGTTTGAGGTATGCAGGGGCCCGCTTAAGCGCCCTTAGGAGCGTGATAGTATTTCTGGGCTTCTGAATTCTTGGGCCTTTCATTTCCCACTTTTTTTCTTGTTAATAGTTCTAATCCTAGAACTTGGAAGGACTAAATGTAAGTTTCCTCTTTGCCCTGAAGGCCCTTGTATTGTTGTCTAAGTATCATGATCTGGACCGCACTCACTCGTTCTCTAACAAAAGTAAAAATCTTATGCAAGGCCCAACTGAAAGCATCAGGAACAATACCATTAAGGGTCCCATCAGGGTGGAAAGCAGAGTAGTCATCCAGGGGGACTTGTTGAACCATCCCTCAAACCATCCTTGGTCAGTTTCACTCTCCCTTCGACGCTTTTCTAGTCTTTCCCTGAGTTTGCTCATGGAGTCTCTGATAGCTCCTGAGTGATCTACATAAAAGCAACATTCTTCCTTTAAGGCTGCACAAAATCTGCCTTCTTTTAGGAACAGTAGGTCTAATCCCCTCCGGTTTTGTAGGACCACTTCAGATAAGGAGGTCAGGGACTCCTCTACATTACTAGCAGGTTTCTCTAAAGCTTGGAGATCCTCATTTATGACAGCATGTAGTTCACCAAGCCCTCTTTCTAATTGTTGTGGTCCTGTGACCAGGGCTGTGGTCTCCGTCCCCACACTGGCGGCTATCCCTAAGCCAAGTATGACTGCTAGGGTAAGGGTTACAGGCTCCCTTTTGGATCGGGTGGGATGATAGTCATATTCATCGATGACTACTTCCTCAGGATGGTAGTAAACCTGGGGGACAAGCTGGACCATTATACAGAAATTTTTGGATGGGTTAAAAACTGAAGTAGAAACACAGGGAGTTAGCCCAGTATCACATGCCCACCACCTGTTATACCCTGGCACTAGATATTGGTTGTCTGAGGCCTGACTATAGGTCATAGTAACCTTACAAAGATGTTGGTGGGACGGGGGGGGGGGTGCTTTCCTATACATGCCCCCCTTCCTGAGACCTCCAGGAGAGTCAACTTGTTTTTGGTCCCCCATAAACACCGGCTATTATGTTCTTTAGTCATATTAAACTCTCCCATAGTTGCCATCCCCTCATAGTAGGGTGGTCCTGAGGAAAAACAAAGCCAGCAGGCAGAGGTAATGTTGGGGTTGGTAGCATTTATGGCGAGGAAGGCCCCTTGGATTAGGTTAAAGAGCCTCTGTCCTGTCCCGTGTGGGGCTTCTGAGAGTGGGCTAGTCAAAGGGGTTCTAGCGGTCGTTATGTGACGGGTCTTGGCTGCCACTGTGGGTGGGAGCTTGGGTAATACCACTTTAGGGGGTCCCTGTTCTACTAGAACTTTATTAGGTCCTACTGGTCTTGGGGTGGGAGGCTCTATCTTAAGTCGTATAGTAAAGGTTAGGCCCTTATCCCATCCTGTCATATAAAACCTGAGTCCCCAAGTTTTTCCTTTTATCCAGTCTCGGGACTTTCGACCTTGGGGGGTGAAAGAGATGCTGAAAGGAACTGCTTTTTTTCATCTAATCCTTCCTGCACAGTAATCAGGTCCCAGGAGGAAACAGGGTGCCAGTAGGTATTGCCTGTAATCTCACAACCCCAATATTTACAGTAGAACTGTTTTATCCCTCCACAACTTTGTTTAGAAGTTCGGGGGCAGACATAAAATGGAGTATGCTGCATCTTACACTGGGATGGCCCAGAGCTGCACCCTGGGTTGTCTGCCATGTATTGGCCTTGGGAGATGACCCCTTGTGTGAGTGCCCGCTTAGCCACAAGAGAGTGGACTTCTCTAGGGATCTCCTCCGGGGTGAGTTCTGGGATATCCCAAAATTCTACCCCGGCTACCAGGGCACATATGTCTGGGGTCAGGACAGGCCACCAAGTCCAGGGGGGTGCTTCCCTAGTTGCAGTCCATATTATATCCCCCGTTTGAGAAAGCACTTGCCAAGTTAACTTTTGGGGGGCATGGGGATTGGAGGCATCACCTAGCTGGAGAAGGAGAAGCCACACGGTAAAGCCTAAGTTTAAGGAGATTGTCTGTCCTCTCTGTCCTCTCAGCTTGCCATTTGGGGCCCAGTGGCGGAGCGGGCTTGACGTGAGATGCATGGATCCAGGCGGGTATTCCTTCAACTTTCACGGCCGTTGGAGAGGTCAGTAGAATGAGGTAGGGGCCCTTCCACCAAGTCTCAAGGTTTCCTGCATGGTGGCGTCTGACATAGACTGAATCTCCCACCTGGAAGCGATGTGGGACCTGTAAGTCTCCTTCTCCTGAGTAAGCCTCCCGGAGTCGCTTCCACGCTCATTGTCTCACCCACTCGAGCGCCTTGATCCTAGAGAACAGAGGCTGGGAAAGCAGCACATCAGTACTATGTATAGAGGTTATTTCTACCAGTGGAGGAGGCCCCCCATATAGCAATTCATAGGGGGTCAGTCCAAATTCTCCAGGTGTGTTTCTGACCCTAAAGAGCACAAGGGGTAGGAGAGCTATCCAATCATTAGCGCCAGTCTCTGCAGTCAATTTGGTGAGGGTCTCTTTAATGGTTCTATTCATCCTTTCTACCTGACCGGAACTTTGGGGTCTGTATGCACAATGTAATTTCCAATCAATCCCCAATACTTTAGCCAGTCCTTGACTTACCTGGGCAACAAAGGCTGGACATTGTCTGATCCTATTACCTTGGGTATCCCAAATCTTGGGAAAATTTCTTCCAGTATTTTCTTAGCCACCATGGTTGAGGTTTCTTTCTTGGTAGGATAAGCCTCTACCCATCCTGAAAAAGTGTCTACAAAAACTAGTAAATACTTATTACCATACTTAGCTGGCTTTACCTCAGTGAAGTCCATTTCCCAGTGAGCACCTGGGCTGTCTCCTCTTAGCCTCTTCCCAGGAGGCATTCTTGAGGGATTAGCATTGACCATCTGGCAAGGTACACAATGCTTGACTACTGAGCCAGCTATCTCTGGCAACCTCAGAATATGGTAAGGAGATGTCTGCGGCAGTTTTTGTAGATGTTTGGCCCCCAGATGGGTTAGGCAGTGTATTTGTTGAATGTACTCTAGTCCCTTCACTTGAGGTAGAATCTCTTTTCCCTCTGAGGTAAAACAGGCCCCCTCTGGAGTTTTGGAGAACTGGCCTAACTTTCTAACTTCTTGCCAGTCACCTGGGGTGTATCCTTGCTCACTTTTTTGGTTCGTTGGCTTTTCTATTATGGGCAGAAGGTTGAAACCCTGGGCAGCCTGCTTGGCCACTTGGTCAGCCATCTGGTTCCCTTTGGAGATAAAATCTTTGGCTTTTTGGTGGCCAGGGCAATGAATAATGGCCAGTCTTTTGGGTAGATGTAGAGCTTCTACCAAACTTAGAATTTCTTCTTTGTTTTTAATTTCTTTCCCTGCTGAAGTAAGTAGCCCTCTCTGTTTGTAGATGGTCCCGTGTACGTGTGCAGTAACAAAAGTGTACCTGCTGTCCGTGTAGATATTCACAGACTTTCCTTCAGCTAGTCTTAAGGCCTGTGTGAGGGCCATGAGCTCAGCCTTTTGTGCCAAAGTTCCTTCTGGCAGACTGCTGGCCCAGACTGTTCATGTTCTGTCTACTATCGCCGATATTACCGGCCATTTACAAGGCTAATATAGGGCTGGAGAGAAGGTTTAGTGGCTAAACACTTGTCTGTGAAGCCTAAGGACCCTGGTTCGAGGCTTAATTCCCCAGGACCCACGTTAGCCAGATGCACAAGGGGGCACACATGTCTGGACTTCGTTTGAAGTGGCTAGAGGCCCTGGCATGCCCATTCTCTCTCTCTCTCTCTCTCTCTCTCTCTGCCTCTTTCTCTCTGTCGCTCTTAAATAAATAAATAAATAAATAAATAATAAAAAATAAATGTTAAGTTAAAGACAGGTGTGGTGACTCACACCTTTAATCCCAGTAATGGGGAGGCAGAGGTAGGAGGATTGCCACCATGAGTACAAGGCCACCTTGAGACTACATAGTATATTCCAGGTCAGCCTGGGCTAGATTGAGACCCTACCTCGAAAAACAAAACAAAAAAACCAAAAAAGTTAAGAAAGTTTTGGCACAGGAGTTGAGGAGAAAAGTTCTGTGGGGAGTTTCCCTGAAGGACAGGGAAGAATGCTGGGCAGGCTTAGCTGCAGGGCCTAAGATGAGCCATGGGTTGAGCTGGCCACTTGCAACCAGGATCCTGGGCTTTGGTTTGAGCCCTTGACAATCATGGAAGGAGGAAGCCATGGATCCCAAGCAGCAACAGTCATGGCCCCAGCAGTCCCCTCAGAACCTGGCAATCAGGGCCTAACATCTGCAGTAGGCCTGACAAATCACCAGATTGTGCCAGTTGTGGGTAAGGGGACTCAAAGACCTACTTCAATGCCTCCATGCCTACCAAGAACACCAAGTTGCTGCAGACCTTTTACTGGAGGCTGAAGTACCTGCCCGATTCCTTCTTCAAGCTGCAAGGAGCCTGAACTGCACTGTAGACAGGCTGGCACTGATACTGGCACTGCCACAGCACTGATCCCATGAGGATCCCTGTTGATTGCCTCATGTCCTGCCTCCCAACAGCTGGGCTGTCTCTCTAGGGTCTATGACCCCCCCCCCCCCACTGCTACAGTCTTTGGCCCCGCAGGCACAGCTGCAGCTCAACATCTACAACCGTCTTCTTTTGAGATCCCTGATGATGTATCTCTTCCACAGGCTATATGATGGCTAAGCCATCTTTTGGTCAATGGTACCATGTTGCTCAGGCAACAACATGGCAGGGACTCAGGAAGGCCATGCTGTCTCAGATGAACTTTGAAGCATCCATCAGTGCAGCAGACCAGCAGAAGATGAAAAGCCCAGACTCAGGTCCTCTTCCAGATGGATATGAACATTACTTAGGATGCAGGAGTTTGATTAGACCAAGGCTTGTCCCTTGCTTTTCCCGCACCACCCATGCTTTACCAGAGGCCACAGGATAGCATCATGGGTGGGGAGCTCCAACAGGCAGCAACAGATGGAGAGAGACTGCAGTTGAAATAGCATGAACTGCTGAGGCAGGCAATGCAGAATGTCAATCCCAGCACAGCAAATTGTCTGAATTAGCTTCAGTTGCTTACACTGGAGCAGGACACAGGGACTCAGAATCCAGTTTCTTCTCCTAGGATGTCTCAGAAGTTGAGGATAATGACAACCAATAGCTCAGATCCCTTTCTGTGCCATCTCTCCAGGAGAAACCTTCTGTATCCCTGGACACAAGATGACTTCCTGAACAGTGCTGATGAAATGCCAACAGGTGACACTGTCAAGCAAAAGCACCCTGCCCTCCCAGCAGAGTCATATCCCAGACTGCCTTGAAGCCATGCCCAGGATGAACTTGTATCTTGTAACCCTGGGAGGAGATGAGACACACAGAAGGAGAGGAGCTGATGCTAGTCTGCAGTCTGCACTGATCTCTGACATCCTTAATGACATGGAGTCTGTTTTGGCAGCTACCAAGTTGGATAAAGGAAACTGTCTTACATGATTGTAGAGCCCTCAGGTAGATCACTATCTACATCTGTGAAGGATTTAAAGAGATGAGACCTGCATATCTTAAAGTTCCAAATATGCCAGTGGCAATTTTCTCACAAATACAGAGAACGTCCAGCAAGATTCTTTCATGCATTGTTTTTCCCTTCTCTGTCTGCTGCTGATGGTAATGAGTGATCTCTTTTGCAGGTGACCCTAAAGAAAACAAAATATCTTCCTTTTGCTACTGTTCATTTAGGGGATGGGGAAAGTGAGCCAGTTTGGATGATAGATGTCATTTCTTTTGCCCAGTTGTATATTCACCAATCATTGTAACTGAATATTCAGACTTGGAACTGACATGCTTCATACTACAGCACTGACTTTGTTCAAGAAGTTGTTCCTTTAACTGCCTTTAGCCAGTTGCAAACCACATCTCACTGGTCTGACACACCAAAACCTTGCATCTAATATTAAATACTCAATGCTAATTTCAAGAGAAAGTTAAAACAAAGGCTGAAGACCTTTCATTGTTTTGGTTTCTTTGTTTTTTCTCCTTATAATGTCAGTCACATAGTGACCCTAATTTCATTTTAGAATCTTATACAGAATGAGACAGTTTTCTCTGCAGAAATATGTTAATTATTGTCACATACTCTAAGATAGTGTTGGGTGGATATTTTGTGGGTGTTTTGGGTTTCTTTACTTATTGTCGTGAGCACTCTCAAAGATGATTGGTTGAGAGGATTCCGTCCACGAAGGTCAATGATACTCACACACTGGTATACTTGCAAAGGAGTTTACTGGGATGAAAGTCACACACAAGCAAGTCCAAACTATCACAACTAATATTATAGCTAATATAATATATAACCAAATTATATTCATCACTACTAACACAAGAATATTTCTAACGAGTCTAACATGTATACAACCTGATAACGCGAGACTTGGGTTGTGACGTCTCTGACGCTTTACGACCTGGTAACGCGAGACTTGGGTTGCGACGTCTCGGACGCTTTATGACCTGGCAACGTGGGCAGGGTCCATGCTGTGACTTTTTATCTCAGTTCGCGGTGTTTTAAGCCGAGTCTTGATCGTTCGGACAGCGTGTCGGGCAGATGAATTCGGATCGGTGATGCGTCTCGCGGAGGTCTCGGTCCGGACTGCTGAGCAACCTTTCAGTCAGTCATAGTGTCGGGAAGACTGAGACAACAGTTGCTGAGCAGCTGGGGTTTTTATACCTTCCACTACTTATCTAGAGTTCCACACACACACCTGCTAATCTCTACTATGTCACCGCACACAGCTTAGTCTTAGTTTTTGCTTATAAGGTTTGACTTTGCATTTTTACTCTCACAAAAAAACTTATTTATCTAAACTGGACCTGGACCATATGCTGGTCCTTACATGCTCATAACATTCCACCCCCTGACGCCTGAAATGTAATCAGCATTAAAGGTGTCATGTACTGGTTATCCACTTCCAATAGGATACCAGAGTTGTCTCAAAGGACTGGGGTTTACAGAGTCATACGGTTGCCTATCTGATGAGCTTGTAATGTTATCAAAGGGTCTGCATAATTTTATTGGTAAAGCAAGCATTTTTGTTCTTCTATAAGTTCTATGAAGTTCATACCAAGTTTTATAAGCGGAAAAATTCTTTAAGCAAATCTCGTAAGAGAGGGCGTAATATTATTCTCCTAGACCATGATTGCAGTGATTGTGGTTCTGTAGGTGCACTGATTGCCTTTACAAATAAAGCATGAAAAAAGGCTAGCTAAGATATGTAGGAATTTGTCGATTGGATGTCTTTCAACATATTCGGTACCGTGACACATGAAATGAGTAGAGTAACAATAAGGAATCATCAGTTCTAGGACCATTTAGGAATCTGGAAGAATATCTTGAGAGGCAAAAGTGGCAATCTGGCATATCATTATGGCGAAAGTTGAATCCCATGCCAGTAAAATAGGTCCATGATGGGTCTAAGGTGTCTGTTGTAATGATGTCTCAGAGTAATGATCACACCGTTCTTCTGGATTAAATCACATTTCCTTCCAGAGGGATTTTTCTTTGAACGAGGCATATTTCTTTTTCCTTCTGCAACATATTAGTAATCTCAACAAAATTATGCATGCAATAAGTATCATTATTACATACATGATCTCTTTAAACCATTCCCACCATCCATGTAGTGGGGTGCAAATAAAGTCGAGTTGTATCAATCTCGCCATATAATCAAAGAAACTACATTTTTTGATTTGTTGTATCCAGTCCTTATGTATCATAGTATTTGTTCTAATCAATCCTACCAGATTATGTGTTTTAGTAATACTATGAGTTAGAGAATATTGTGCTTGTTGTATTTTCTTGTGGATTGAGTCTAATTGTTTTGAATTAAATTCTGCTACTTTTTCCAATTCTTGTGCTGTTGTTACAAATTGTTCAAAGTGTTCCTTTTCTAGTTGTTGTATAAAGATGTTGGGTGAAGAGTAAAAATGACTTTCTTGTAAGGATAGGGATGTCACCAGTGTCCTATTTAGAGTACTATGTGTTACTTTTGAGCAATTGTGCAAAACCCAGCATCCTGGTTGTGGGCTAAATGAAAAGATGTCATCTTCTTGAGTTGTACTATTGTAGTTGATACATGTGACATTAACATTATCTTTAGTGGTACAGATTAAGAATGACCAATCCCCTAAATCTGTGATGGCATCAATCATGGTTGAGGATGTAAGCCTTGTTTCTGCTAAATTTGTTATTGGTAGGTGTGGATAAATGTATGTATTAGCTCCTAAATTATAGACATCATCTGTTGGGATGTATACTGGTGTATTGTTTAGGTTTATAAAGAAAAAGTGATCAATCGGTGTCACCCAGTGTGCTGTAAGTGTTTTCCATGGGTCCGTTTTCTGGTCCCACCTTTGTGGTACAGATTTAGTATGAAATCCTTTATAAGCATTATCTAAGAAAACTTGTACTACATGTATCTTGCAAAAGGCTTCATCACATCTGCTATCTTCATTAGGGTCTAGGAGAGTTTGATATTCAGGAGTCCTTCTCCCTAGGCCTTGAATGAGTAGTGTATCTAATTCTCTAGTCATTCTTTCTGCTGCTAGTTTATATTGTAGGCACATAAGGTTATTATGATTGGTTACCATTCCTTCTGTGTGCCATAGTTTGTCTCTTCTGTATTCTCTTTTAAAAATTTCTATTTCAGAGCGCATTTGTTGTTGTAGAATATTTAATGAATCAATAGATCCTGATATAGCTGCCAGGGCCTCTGAAGTATGTCTATTGAGTTGATTTATATGTGTGAGTTCAGCTTTTATGGGTTCTAACATAGCTGCGGATACACCTCCGCCCATAATACCTCCCAGTATGGCTCCTGCAAGGACTGCTCCTAATACCATAAACTGTAAAGGTTTCCTTCCCACCTTTATTGGGGTTGTATATTGTAATTGTTGTAGTTTGTCTGTAATGTACTGACAATATTTGGAGGGTGCTTTAAGAGCTTGTAGGTCGACTATCATAGAGATTTTTCTTATTTTAGGATATAATATAATTTTTGCTGGTGTAGTCATATCTGGTATTATCATGAGTGCCGATACCATATTTGGTGGTCTGGGTGGTGGGCATAAATATCCTTGAGGAAAATGGGCTGTGAATAAATGAAATTCTTCCTTGTTTTGATTAATTGTGCCTCTATAGATTAGTTTACCATCATGTAATGGGGTTATGCCTTCCCAAAGTTTATGTGTTAGAGGGATGTAATATATTTTATCCCAGTCTATCATAAGAGAATTATTTAAGCCTTTGGGTGTATGTGCGATCCATTCTGCTTGCATCCAATTTTGTTTACGTGGGTGTAGGGTCCATGTTGAAAAATGATAGGGATGACCCGTGTGTATAGTTGTATGTGCATTATATGATGTTACGTTTATGTATTGCAGCCACAAAATAGATGTTGATACATTAGATGTATAGTGTGCAAAGAGTTTTGTTGCTGCAACTACCAATTTATTACCTGCAACTCTAAGGTGATAAGTACTATATGGTAACACATAAGAAATGTTGGTTATTGTTTCTGTAATATTAATTGTTGGTATACTTATTGGGTTGTTTAGGTTGTTGGCGTATCCTATGGTTAAGTTCCTTGTTTCAAGGAAATAAGTTGTTTCATTAAATGATATATCATATGGTATTGGAAAATCATCAATGTCTGGTAAGGATACGCAGGCTGGAAGGGGTCTTGTTATTTTGTCAAACGACGTAATTTCTATTAGTGATGGAATACCTGGGATATCCTCTGTGCCATTATATACATAATGTGAGGAATTAAAGATGTAAATATTTGTGGTGTTATGTAAGTATAATACTTTGAGGGGTTGTTGTATGATTACATCCATTAGGTTATCTATTGTCCATCATGGTACTGAAATATTATATCTACTATTTGTAAAGGCTGTTATTGTTTTATCTATCTGATATTGTAAGCACAGCACAATTAATGTGCCCTTGCTGGTGGTGTTGGAATTTGTTTTAATGGCTTTGGCACATATGTATTGGGGAATTCCACAAGTGGTCATTAATGAATAATCTCTAAATTGTCCCCACGGTTGTGGTAATATTGATGTTAGTATGATTGGGAATCTCCAATGTTCCACTCCTCATGCTAAGATTCTATTCCAAAAGGTCCAATCCCAATGATCTGATGTGTTAGCTTCGGGGACTGTATGTTGGTTGTATTTTCTAATATAATGTGTCCAAAGTGGTGCTCCATTATAGTCTATAGGTGTCAAATTACCATAGAAGGGTAAGTTTGGGAATTCAGATATGCATAATATGTTGTATTTTGTAATGTTATGTGGTAAATTATCTCTAATTCCAATTGCCCTGATTTGTAGTTTCTTTAAAAAGGATTTTGGGCATTTGTTCCCCCATGGTTCTGGTAGAGGTGGCATCCCTTCTTTAATAAAGATAGGTGTGAACATATCGTCTACCCATTGGCAGCCTCTAGTTATATTATTTGCAAATGACATATGTAAGGGTAATTCTAGGTCATCAAAAAGAAGTTTAGGACCATTTACCTCATAATGGGTACATGGGTCTGGTTTTGGTACTGGTATTGGGATGTTACGTGTATCAAAATCTAGGATATCAGTGTCATTGCCATCATCAGTGTCATTATATTCACTATAATCATAGTAGTCAGAGAAGAAGGTTCCTTCTTGAAAAGATTGGGTTGTTCTATTGAACATCAGGCCATGATAATATCCATAAGCTTGGAAAATCATTGGTTTAAACCAAGATCTCACAAAGGTTGTGTTCATGGCCATTCCACATGTGAAATATGTGTTATATTCTGTGTTAAATTCTTCCATCTGTGTTTCTACTATCCTGTATTTATTATTAACTTTAATATGCATTTTGTTAATCTTCCATATCCTCCATGCTGAAGCATAGATTGCCATGTGGCTTGTTTTGTTTCCCCATAATTCTATCCCATGGCATTTTAATGGGTTTTGATCATCTAAATTGGTAGCATTATAGAGCATATCTGCCATGAAAGTTTTATAATGATATGAATGTCCTATTGCTTTCCTATATTCTTCGCATCCCATATACCATTGGTATTCCATACAGTAGGAGTATTTTCTCCAAAAGCTAGCAAATATGTTTCTTATTCTGGTAAAAGTTCTTATATCACTCCATACTTCTGGAAATCTATTAGTAATATTCTGGAACTTAACCTCATATTTATCCCTAATAAATTCTGTATCTTCTTGGGCTGATGTAATTATCATAATCATAAGAAATGAAACCAACATAATGTGTAATTTATGGCCTTTGTGCCTGGGTGTGCCATGGTGCGATTTTCTACCATGGTGTGGTTCCAAATAAGGAAACAAAAATTCCATACCAGGTCCAATATGGGTAGTGCGATCCAGATGAGCACTACAAAAATGGATAGGAATATTAATGTAAGTTTAATTACCTTGTTCCAGGACCACATTTATGCAATATTTTCTAGTTTAGCTAGTTTGAGATCTCCCTTACCTTGTGTGATCCACGCATTATTTCCTGTTCCTTGGGCCACAATCTCGGCCTCTGTGATCAGATTATTTTTCTGATTCCTGTGGAGGCATAGATGAGATCTTATTAAATCTCTGTTTCCCTCCACTGGATATTCCAAAAATGGTTGTAATTTTAGGGCTTCTTGTAAGGGGCTATTTCTGTTTAATCTAGGTCTCTGATTTAATTCTAATGTAGAATATAGTAGTGCTTTTTTCTAATGGTTCACCTATTCTGTGTGTTAATTGTGTTTTTAGCAATCCATTAAAACGTTCTATTGCTCCAGCACTTGTTGGATTGTATGCTTTATGAAAGTCCCACATTATTCCTAAATTCTTTGCTATTCTTTGTGTAAGTGTTCCTGTAAAGTGTGATTCCTGGTCAGATTGAATGACTTGTGGTGGTCCATATTGGGCACACCACATTAACAAGGTCATGATGCATGCTTGCTGGTCTGGATGGTTACCTGGTCTTCTCATAGCTAATCCTGTGGTAACATCAACCATAGTGCATGCATATTTATTTCTAAATCTTGGCAATGGTCCAATAAAATCAATCTGTACCAGAGTATTAAATCCCATTTTATAACCAACTTTTCCATGATAATTCTTATTGAACCTCAACTTGCTATTAGGACAATTAACACACATTTTTAAGGCTTGGTTTATAGTATGCCATGTAACCTTCAAATTCCTTTGATCAAACCACTGTTTCAAGGCATGGGCACCAATGTGTCCCATAGCATTGTGGAGATTCAATATCTCCTGTTTATGAATATTAATAGTCTCAGGGGAACCCAATGTTCCCTGTTCTGTATTTTCTGGGTTGTGTATTTTATAAGTTGTTACAATTTTCTTTTTTAGAGGACCAATGTCCTCTACCTTATATTGTTTTTTGATTTTAATATTGGTTAATAGAGCTGCTAATCTGTCCACAACCTCATTATTCTTATGGGTTTCATCTTGTTTTCCTGTATGGGCATCTACATGATGTACAATAATTTTAACTGTTTCTGAGATTTTATCTAGTTCTTTCCATATCTTGTCTGACCATAGTGGTTTACCATTTATTTTCCAGTCTGCTCTGTGTCATTTACCTGACCAAACTTCAATTCCATTGGCTACACACCAGGAATCTGTATATAAATTTAGCTCTTTTTTATTTTCTTTTTGAGTTTGTCTTGCAGCTAAAAGTGCTGCAATTACTTCGGCATGTTGTGCAGATTTATCAGTTCCTTGGTCTGTAATAATCATACCATCACTATGCCTATAGGTGGCAGCTTTCCACTTTACTCTGTTATTAGAGGTTGTTGAAGATCCATCAGTGAACCAAGCTTTTGGGATGCCTTGTTGGAACTCCTTAACGCCCCACAGACCAATGGTCCGATCTGGGCCAGGTTCCTTTATTTTAGGTATCACCTTTGGACTTATTAGCCATTCTGATTCGTCTGGTGCTGGTTGTGTTCTCAGTATGTTCTCTGAGTTCTGGGCTTTCTTGCCTTGTGTAGACACTTCATTGTGCTTCACAAAGTCATTTAGATACCATTTCCATTGTAGCACCTTTCCTTCCATGGGCAGTCCAGCCCAGGCTTGCTCTGGTGCCTTAATCCAATCCATGATTGGTATTTCTGTTCTCAGAATGACCTTATGGCCTCTAATTAGAGAATGAGTGGTTCTGCATGCCTCATAGGTTGTCCATATGGTTTTCTCAAATAATGAGAACTTATTATCAGACCAAGGAAACCTTTTACAATAAAATCTATTTCCTTTTGCAAAAATATTCCAATTGCCATAACCTGAAGTAAATAATATTTCAGTAATAATAATATCACCTGGTTGTGTGTAGCCAAAGTCCTTGTATTGTTTGATCAGTTCTAATATAGTGGTCACTGCTTGTTCTTGGGCTGTTTCCCATACAAAATCCTCAGCCTTTTTTATTATTTTATATAATGACTGGAGTATTAGTTGCAGATATGGTATGTGTTGGTGCCAATAGCCGAACATACCAATTAAGTGCTGTACCTGTGTTTTATTTTGTGGTCTCTCTAATGCATTTAATTTTTCTATCACTTCATCTGGGATTTTTGGTCCACTAGTTGTCCAATGTACTCCTAGGAACTTAACTTGTTCTGCTGGCCCCTGGATCTTGGATGGATTAATTGTCCAACCATGATCCCTTAAGTGTTGGATTAATTTTTGGGCTGCAGTAGCCACTGTTTCTTTATCTTGTCCTACAATCAATAGGTCGTCTATGTAAGTTAAAATTTCCACCCCCTGGCACTCAAAGTCCTCTAAAGTGCTAGTTAGGGTGGTATGGGCTATTACTGGACTGTTTAGATAGCCTTGTGGCAGTCTCAGAAATTTATACTGTTTATTCTGCCAAGTGAAAGTAGTAATTTCTTGGGAATCTGGGTGCAAGGGAATACCAAAGAACATGTCTGATAAATCTATAGTTGCCAACCATTTGGGGGATGCTTGTCTAATCCTGAGGAAAATGTCCTCTACATCAGGTAATGAGCCAGGCATTTTTGGACTTTTCTCATTAATTTTCCTGTAATCTACTGTGAATCTCCATTTACCATTGGGTTTCATTACCGGCCAGATGGGTGAATTATAATTAAAACTCTGAGTTGGTGCCACTATGCCTTCCTTAAGCGAATCCTTCAATGTATTGGTAATATCCTCAATTCCTCCTTTTATAGGGTATTGAGGGGTAAAAGATGGGGGAATTTTTGGTAATCTTACCGGGTCCATTTTTACCTCTGCTAAATTAACAAATACCTTTTTAATAGCCTTATTATTTAAAAATTCTGGAAATATTTTCCTTATTTCATTAATTCCTAGAACGTTAGAGGGCGCTGTTAAGCTTGCGGCTTCTATATCTATAAGCTTATCATAAACTTGCAAACACACATTTATTACTGGCGCATCTCTATGACAATTTACTCCTTGTATAGAAATATATTTTTTAGCTTTTTCTTGATTAGGGTGAGTAGTAATTATACTTATCTGGCTACCAGTATCTAGTAGCCATTTGGTAGGTATTAGCTTATTTTTTAATTTTATGGGAATATTTACAAACAGTCTGCTGTGATAGTTTCCTAGATTTATCTGGAAAACCTTGGTTGGTGGGGTTGGAAATTCGCGCAGTTTGTTATTTGTCTGCATGGATTCCACCCAGCAGGGGGCCCTGATGGGCCTCATCATCCTAATAAAGCTCTGGAATAATTTGGTCTTTGGCCAAAAACACGGCGAAAGGGGCTCATGGGTCCCTTAGGCCTTATAGGCATTGTATTTCTATTTCCAAAGGGTCTTATTTTAATATTAAAATAAGGTCTGGGTCTGTCCTTGTTCCCATTAAACCTCTTCCTGGGAAGTGTCTGTGCCTTAACTTGAAAGGACACTACATTTTCTGCTTCAAGTTCTCTGAATCCTTTAAAGAACTGAATAGCATCAGCTATAGTTTCTGCACCTTGTAAGTTACCTACAAGACTCATTTTTAGATGTTGTGGGGCGCCCTTAATGATGAGCCTTCTAAAAGCAGGTAATAAAGGTGAGGCTTGTGGTGTCTACCTGATTATACACATAATATAATACTCCCAGTTTTCTGCAAACTTGTATTGCTTCTGAATATGAATTCCACCTTCCTGCAGTTTCAAATTGAGTTAAGTCCAGAGAGGGGAAAGCTAATCTCCAAGCTGCAGTTAGCTAGTCTATCAGGGAATGGGTGTCACCCTTTGAAGTTTCTAAAACATGTTCTAAAGCTTCATGAATGGAGGGGTTTTCAATAATACCTCTAATTTTTCTCATTTCTGTTTCATGAAGCATCACTGTGTCTGCCCCCTTTTCCCATAATTTTACTAAATACTGGGCATCCTTTAGTCCATTCTGTGCATAATCCCTCCTTAAATCAGACAATTCTTGGGGACTAAAGGTTCTGGACTCCTCTATGCAAGTTCCCAGTTCGGCGGGGGCTTTAGACCAATTAGGAGCTAATCTTTTTATAGCTCCACCCATGGGAGTCCTTTTTGTAGTAGTAGTAACCGGGAAGGAGTAAGAAGCACCAGAAGGGTTGATCAGGTCCTTCTGCTTCTTCACAATATTCATGGCTAGCCTTTTGCCCATTAATCTGTCCTTGTCTAAATCTTGCACAGTTTTCATTAATACTGCCGGCACCTGTTTTTTAGAAACTGATTCCACAAAGGGTTTTACTCTTTCTGGGTTAATTAAATCCAAATCAATATTAATTGGCTCCATTCCTATCCTAGACTGTACTGCTTCAGCAGTAGTTCTCCATTTGTCTTCCTCTTCTGAGGAGGGAGGTTCTCCTGTGACTGGAGAAACCTTTATTCCTTTCAGTTTTTTAATTAGGGAATTCATCTCCACAATAGGCCTGATAACCAATAAAGAAACTTAAAACTTAACTTCTAGTGTGCGAATATACCATGTCAAATTCGATGGATTTTCTAGTCTCATTTGCTGTTCAAATTTTAAATCTTCTTTCAATCCTTTTGCTTAGAAATTTCCACATAAGTCCTGACTTAGTGACTCGGTTCCAATGCGCATCAACCCGCTCTTCCTCCTGTTACAGAGTTGGCTTTGTGGCGTCAAGTTACCAGTAATTTCGCACCCTTAGGGAGGGTGGTGTTTTCCCGGCCGGGCTTTTTCCAGCACCAATACCCGCTCTTCCTCCTGTTACAGAGTTGGCATCATGGTGGTTGGTACTAACCCGTCGGTCACTTAGTCATACACTTAGTTTCAATTTCAAAGCTAGGATTTCTAGAAGCTATAATTTTAAATTGACCTTCTAATTATGGCGGATCCTGCCGACTACGCCAACTGTCGTGAGCACTCTCAAAGATGATTGGTTGAGAGGATTCCGCCCACGAAGGTCAATGATACTCAGACACTGGTATACTTGCAAAGGAGTTTACTGGGATGAAAGTCACACACAAGCAAGTCCAAACTATCACAACTAATATTATAGCTAATATAATATATAACCAAATTATATTCATCACTACTAACACAAGAATATTTCTAACGAGTCTAACATGTATACAACCTGATAACGCGAGACTTGGGTTGCGACGTCTGGGACGCTTTACGACCTGGCAAAGCGGGGTCCTTGCTGCGACTTTTTCTCTTGGTTCCCGGTGTTTTAAGCCGAGTCTTGATCGTTCGGACAGCGTGTCGGGCAGATGAATTCGGATCGGTGATGCGTCTCGCGGAGGTCTCGGTCCGGACTGCTGAGCAACCTTTCAGTCAGTCATAGTGTCGGGAAGACTGAGACAACAGTTGCTGAGCAGCTGGGGTTTTTATACCTTCCACTACTTATCTAGAGTTCCACACACACACCTGCTAATCTCTACTATGTCACCGCACACAGCTTAGTCTTAGTTTTTGCTTACAAGGTTTGACTTTGCATTTTTACTCTCACAAAAAAAAACTTATTTATCTAAACTGGCCCTGGACCACATGCTAGTCCTTACATGCTCATAACAGTTATTTTGATTGTTTGGATGGTTTGGTTGGAAGCTAAGAAAATTACCATATATTAGTGAATCTTTTATAGTTGTAGCTTGGGATAGTTGTTATTGTTTATTTTGAGGAAATTTATATTTCTTGGTATTACACAGCTAGTAGTTTAAGTTTAACAAGTAGTTATAATTCCAGTTAGGGGCTTCTTCAAGAGTTTGAGGTAGTATGGTATTCTAGAAAATGTGCTGACTATGAGCGTGACCTTAGAGGAGTGCTCTGTATCTTCTGAACACATGCCATATAGTACCTGATGGCTTGGACAAACAATAATTGGCTTTATTCTGCCCCTTGGATTAATGAGTCTTGATGGCAAATCATTGAGGAAATTCATCACTGTCAAAGAGGACAGGAGCAGGGGCTGGAGAGATGGCTTAGCAGTTATGGCACTTGCCTGAGAAGCCAAAGGACCCAGGTTTGATTCCCCAGTATCCACATAAGCCAGATGTACAAGGTGATGCATGCATTGGGAGCTCATTTGCAGTTGCTGGAAGCCTTGGTGCACCCCTTCTCTCTCTCTCTCTCTCTCTCTGCCTCTCCCTCTAACTTTTTCTCTCTCTTTCAAGGAAATAGATAAATTATAATTTTAAAAAATAAAGAGGACAGGAGAAAGCTTTAAAGATGTTTGCCTTCTCCTTAGTTTTAGAAATAAACCAATTTTGTTTTCATTTGTGATAATCACCACGACTAGATTGAACACTGCCTACCATATTGTTCTTATAAAACTTGCTCATCCCTCTCTCTATATGCTGAAAAATGGTCCATATGTAGTGTGTGAATAATGTAGAGTCATGGGTTAGATGATAAAGTGATCAAATAAATAAATAAATATTAGGGCTAGAGAGATGGCTTAGCAGTTAAAGTGCTTGCCTGCAGGGCCAAAGGCCCCAGCTTTGGTTCCCAGTACCACGTAAGTCAGAAGCACAAAGTAGGCCATGCTTCTAGGGTTTGTTTGTAGCAGCTGGAGGCCCTGGTATGCCCATTCTCTCCAATCAATCAATCCATCAATCAGTAAATAAATAAATAAATAATTTTAATAAATGCATATTGAGAATTAAATTTAGCTTAGAAACCAAGATAAGCATATTTATGCCTTTATTTTTACAAGAAGAGAAATATCAAAGTATATGTCTATAGAAGTAATAATGGTTTTCAGAGTATTTTTAAAAGAAAGAAATAAGCAAGAATTAACTCTTTAATATAATATTTACATAAAGCTGCTATGACAAACTTCAGTTTGGGAAGGTAGAATTTTCTTCTGATTAGGAAATCTAAATAACTTGGCCCTTTTTATTTAGGGCAAAAATGAAGGTAAAAGTACTTTTAGTACTCCAAAAAGAGTCCATCTCTCTATCGTCTGTGATGATTCATAGGTTGAGCATATGTAATAACTGACGTTAAAGCTTTTATTAAGAAACTAGTAGAGAGATTCAATATGAAGTGGGGGAAATGGCCACTGTGCATATGTATTGAATTTTAGCCCAATAATGAAATTCTACCTAGAATGTAAATGGATCCAGACTATTAAAAGTACATACACTTGCCAGTATGCCACAAAGTAAGGATATGCATATTACATATGTACAAGCTAGCTTTAGCATGGGGGAGGGTGGGAAGGTGAAAGTAAGTTATAAAGAGTTCAAGGCTTGATAGAAAAGCTTGTGTCTCTTCAGTAAAGACTTACCTTGATTCATGCTGTCAGTAAAGGCAGTTCCTAAAGTTACAGTCATTTAAATACACCCACAAAACAACTTGTAATCTTCCATTTTCCTTGATTTTCATTTGTCCAATTATCCCTCATTGTCACAGCAGCCCTGTGGTACCAAGCAGTGCCTTGATCATATCATCCTTTGGACTGATCTGCAGGAGACCTGAGAATGCTTCTCTTACTCAATTTGAATCACAGCCTAGATATAGTCTTTTTATGTTGTGTCCTTAATCTTTATGTAGACATGGGTAATGCTTCTTGCCTGTACTAGAAAGCATGAGAAGAATTTAACTGGTTATTCTTGATTTTCTTTATACAATAAACCAATTTTTATAATCTTCCAAACCATCAGCTTTCTACATTTGTGCTTGTTTCAGTTAGGACTTCTCAGACCTACTGAAAATGGAGGGGCACATTGGATGCCATTTCAGGTCACCCAAAGCGTTAGGTGTTGTCATTAGAATTTACTAAATATAGTAACTTTTATGCAAGTGCAATTGCTGTTTTAAGTGTTCACATCAGACAGATGTGTTCTAGATGGAATCTGGTAGAGAGTGTGAAAAAAGTCAACCATATGTAACTTAAAATTTACAGCAGTAATTATTAAAACTGAAATCAGGCAAGCATGGAGGCAATATCTAGTGTTTAAATTTCCTAGCTTTTTTTTTTTTTTTGAGGTAGGATCTTGCTTTATCCTAGGCTGACCTGGAATCCACTATGTAGTCTCAAGGTGGCCTTGAATTCATGGCAATCCTCCTACCTCTGCCTCCCAAGTGCTAGGATTAAAGGCATGCACCATCATACCCTACTAATATCCTAGCTTTACATCTTAGTTTTCAGCTAATTTTACCTTTGCCAAGATATTTTTAAGTGTTTATTTATTTACTTGAGAGGGGGAGAATGGGCACATGGGTATAACAGGGCTTCGAGCCACTGCAAATGAACTCCAGACGCATGCATCACCTTATACATCTGGCTTACATTGGTTCTGGGGAGTCAAACCCGGGAATTTAGACTTCACAGGCAAGTGCCTTGACCACTAAGCCATCTCTTCAGCCTGCCAGCATGTTTTTACAAGAATGTGGGTGTGCCTACCATAACTGTTTTCTGTATCTTGTGAAAGTATTCTCCACATTTAAAATATTTTCTATTGGAAATCTCTCTAATTTGCACTTTTCATACATATATGTCTCCAGTGTTACCCTTTTCTCTTTGATTTAGATGTAAAAGCACACTAATGTTAGGTACTTACATAAATTGTTACATTATTTTTACTTACAGATACTTTTTTGTTCATTTTGTTTATTTAAAGAAAGTTTTGGGCTACAGAAGTTTTAGTGGTTAAAGGAACTTACTTGCAATGCCTGCCATTCTGGGTTTAATTCTCCAGAACCGATATAAAGGCAGATGCAAGTGTAATACATCAATCTGGAGTTCTTTATCAGTGGCAAGAGATCCTCATCATGGAAATAGTATGTACATAGAGACACATATGCAAATAAATGAACTTAAAAAGGAATTTGTGATTGCAAAACTGGATATTTAAAAAAGAAATATAAACTGCCTTAAAAATTCTTTCCTAAAGGTCTAGAGATGATATTTTTTCCAGTAATAATGACATGAACCCAAAGCTTACTGATTGAGCTAGAATAGCTATTTAGCAAGTCCACGGGATTCTGTATCTCTGCCTTACCAGTATTGGTATTGTAGACACTTGCCACTACCCCTGGAATTTACACAGATGTGGGGATCAGAACCCAGGAACTCATACTTGATACCAACTAAGTTATCTCTCCAGCCATCACATGGTTTTTTTTTTTTTTTAATAAAGTTTTTAACTATCAGGCACAGTTCTGAGTAGATAAATTCTTGAATGATTGGTCTTCCAGTGGTTGTTTTCATTGGAGGGATAGTCTCAGGTAACTTTTCTGATAGTATTGTTACTTTAAAATTTTTATTTATTTATAGAGACAGAGAGTGAGAAAGAGAGATGGACAGAGAGAATGGTTGTGCCAGGGACTGTAGCCACTGTGAACAAACTCCAGACACATGTACCACTTTGTGTATCCAGCTTTAAGTGGGTACTGGGGAATCCAAACCAGGTTATTAGATTTTGCAGGCAAGTGCCTTAACCACTGAAAAATCTCTCTAGCCCCCTCAGTTAAGATTATTATCATGGGGCATAATATCTTGCTTTTAGGTATCAAATTTTTATAAATGCTACCATTTTTCATGTATCAATAAAGGAATCACTGATCAACTAGTCTAGAGGATAGTCAAAACTCAATGTCTCATATGTTTCAAAAGCACACACTTTTAGTATTTTAGATTTTTTATGGTCTAAAATCCATTTTACCTTTTTCTTTCATAAAATGCAAGCATTCTAAAGAAGCATATATACCCAGGTAAGATTTTATGTTTATAAAAGTGACATGTTACCTAATTATGGAATGTCTAAGTAAGAAACGAACATGAGGCTTGAGGAAGGAGATAGCAACAAAGGTTACCTTGATTTCAGACTTCTAGCGCCTTTGTAAAATTTTGGACCTAATGGCATGTGCCTGTAACCTTAGCACTGAGGAGATACAGATAGAAGAGTCCTTGCGCAGATTAGCTAGCTTGTTTAGCCAAACTGGTGAGCCCAGTCTGGATACAGTGAGAAATACTGTTTTATTTATGTATTTATTTTTGTTTTTTTTTGAGGTAGGGTCTCATCCTAGCCCAGACTGTCCTGGAGTTTACTCTGTAGTCCCAGGCTGGCTTCAAACTCATGGAAAGAGAGACCTTATTTTCTATTTTTGATTTTAAAACTTTTATTTATTTGCAATCAGAGACAGAGAGAGAGAGAGAGAGCACACCAACACACCAGGGCCTCTAGCCCTTGCTAATGGACTCTAGATGCATGTACCACTTTGTCAATCTGGCTTTACATGGGTACTGGGGAATTGAACTTGGGTTGTTAGGCTGTGCAGGTAAGTCCCTTAACACTGACCCATCTTTCTGGTCCCAAGAGACCTTATTTTAACATAGTTGGAAAACAGTAGAATAAGATCCCTGACAACAACTTTGGCCTCCAAAATTTCATGCACACACAACACACATACGTGTGCCCATACACATATGGGCACATATTCATTGACACACAAAGTCACATATACTCATACTACACATTCATTCATAAAAAACAAACAATTGTGTTTTTCCAATATTTAACTATGAGACCAACACCATATTATTGTTAATATTTATCAGTGTAACCATTAAATAGCTATTCAAAGGACCTTATGTTAAACCTTGTAGCATCCATAGTTTTAACTCAAACTGCATTAAGTCTGGTCATAGAACATTTGGGAAATTCCAGACTGAATGGGAATGAACTTCTGGGAAGTCCCAGAAGTGAAGATCACAGCTCCCTTGGTCTCTCCCACCTCTGCCTAAGGAACTCCTTTTCCAGAAATGTCCTCAGGCCAAACTGGGACTGACAAGGTTTCTGCATTGTCATGTCTTTAGGAAAGGCTTTCCTAATAAGCACATGCACAGTTGTTCTTTGGCTTTTGTACAATAACCATAGCTACACTATAAATGTTTTTTGTTTATTACTATTAGTGTTTAGGGTATATAAGCTTAATAGTTATCTTTATATTTTATTTATTTATTCATTTATTTATTTATTTTCAAGAAGATAGAGAAAGAGAGAGAAGGAGGGAGAGAGAGAGAGAGAGATAGAGAATGGGAATATCATGGCCTAGTCACTGCAAACAAAGCCCAGATACCTGCACCACATTGTGCATCCAGCTTTATGTGGGTACTAGGGAATCAAACCTGGCTTGTTAGGCTTTGCAGATAAGTGCCTTAACCACTGCTCAATCTCCCTAGCCTGATAGTTTCCTCTTAAAACAATATTTTTATTTATTTATTAGGGAAAGAGAGCGAGAATTAGAGTGAGAGAGAGAGAATGAGAAAGAGAGAGAGAGAGAGAACATGGGTATGCCATGGCTCCTACCTTTGCAAAGTAACTGCATACATATGCAAGCCATTTTGTGTGGGTACTGGGACACTGAACCCAATCCATCTGGCTTTTGCAAGCAAGAGCCTCTTACACTGGAGCCATCTCACCCAACCAATAGTTTCTTTTTAATACTTGTGTTCTAAAGTGAAAACAAAAAATTCTTTCAAAATTTTACTTATACAGTTTGGCCTTTAAAGCAGGGAGAGACAATGGAGAAGGACAGTACCATCTGTTTCCTTTCTTTAGGCTACCAGGCTCATCAGTTAAGTAGCACAAGCTATGTGAACCATTGATTAGACTCTCGGTTCTGCATCCAGTTCAGGCAATTTGTGAAGGCAAATCATTCTCAGGTTATTAGCTGTAAGTGCTGGTTGGGGTCAGTTTATCTTTACTGAGCTTTGTAAAACTTAGAAGAGGTAGGGGCAAAGAGGAAAGTGAAGGATTATAAGTTAAGAGGTTAGGTTATATTTAGATAAATGATGAAACATTGAATGTGCAGACAATTGAACTTTCACCTAAGTTTTTGAAGGGGATGGACTCACCCATTTTTATTATATATTTTCCTTTTACACTTTCCCAAAATCCTGCTCCTCAGCCTTCCCTGGCTTCATTTGATGCATATGAGTGCAATTCTAATATGGAGGTAAAATGTTCTCTTGTGAAGTTAATCTTTCTGCTATGAAGTTTGTTTCATTAATATTAACTCTTAAAATTTCTTCTGGATCTACCTGTCATCACTGTAAAAGATAGGCTTGTTAGAGGAAATGATTTTAATTTTTATTTCATTTATTATTTATTTGAGAGAAATAGAGAAAGAGGCAGATTGAGAGAGAGAGAGGGAGATTGAGAGAGAGAAAGAGAGAATGGGTAGGTCAGGGTATCAAGCTACTGTAAACAAACTCCAGAAGCATGCATCACTTTGTGCATCTGGCTAATGTGAGTCCTGGGGAATCTAACCTGAGTCATTAGGTTTCACAAGTAAGCATCTTAACCACTAAGCCATTTCTCCAGCTCAAGATGTAATGGGGAAATTGGGGTTCTGGAGTGCTTCCTGGAACCTCAAGCCCTAAGTTCTTATCTGTAAACTAACTGAAGAATTGGCAATTTCAGATTTAAGAGAATGATTTTTTAAATGTCACATTTTATTTATATTTTACAAAGGAGTGTGGAAAGCTGAAGGCTGGGAGGTAAAGGGAAATAAAGTGAGAAGTACACAGCGTGGAGCCCAAAAGCTCATGTGGGCCACTTCTGTAGCTCAAGAGCCAATGTGATCAGCTATGGATTTTAGGAAAACAGTGTGAGAGGAAATTTTAAAATACCATGTTTTTTTTAAGAAGAACCAAAATGAAGATAATAATAAAGGAATAGTAATAATAGTAATAGCAAAAATAGTAAAAAGTAATAGTAAAAAGAATAGTAATAGTAATAGTAATAAAAGGAAAAAGTATCTTTTTCTGCCCGGGGTGGGAAAGAGCTCTTACCATTCCTGAGATCAGAAAAATGCTGTTGTCAGCTGCAGAGAGAGGTAAAATAAAAGGGCCCCTCTCTTCGTGGGTCTAGGGGTATGTAGGATTTGTGTTATCCCACCTAGGCACACCTATACCCAGTAAAGGTTATCAACCCATGTCAGCAACAAGTGGGTTTAGAGACCCCTGGCAAGTGGGTGGAGTTTATTTGTCAATCTTTTCCTGGATTTTTTTTTGTCTTTGATTTTTAGGGGGAGGTAGATGATTATTAAGAGTGCTTGTCTTTTGACAAACTTTACATCTTTGGACTACCTGAATCATTATAATGGTTATTATTTTTTCTATAAATTCTTTTCTGTCAGTGGGATTGAGTTTTTTCCCCCCAAATGATATATATAATGAAGAGATTTTTGTCTAGCAAAGGAGTTGGTGTTTCAGGGACTATAAGGAAGGAATGATGGAAAAGATAGCCTTCCCAGAAACAAGCCAAAGGCTCTGTAAAGGGACTCTTAGACATTGACCTGAGATGTCCCTAAAGGTGGCTATCTAGTTAGATCTAGCCTCAGGACAAAAATCAAACACTGAAAATTGTGTACCTGAGTCAATGAGGAAGTTTATAGTGTATTGTGTAACCTGTATAATTACCCAAGGTTCCACAAGGTGGACTGGAATCACAGTAGCCTGTAGGGAATGCCCTGGGGACTGTCAATAATCATCTGTTGAGGGTGATGGCCTCAGATTTTCTTGATTCAGAGGGCACAGGCATTTCCAGTGGTTCCCTTGACATTTAGGACAAGGTCCTGGTGAGATCCTGTCATAATATTATTTTGGGGATAGTATTTACAAAAATGTCCCCTCTTTCCACTTAAGAGGTAGGCCTCAGTGGTGTTTTTAGAAGTCCTTTTCTGATGAACTTTTATTATTGTTATCACTTTTTGGTGACATTTATCTTGATTTTTTTATTTTTTCCTCTCAGCTTTCCAATTATAATAGACAGAAGTTGTAGTTTGAAGCAACTGATCTAAGTTTTTATCTGGTTTAGCTACCGATTTTTGTAACTTTTTACAAATATTTGGTGTTGATTGAGTTAAAATTTTATCTTTAAGGGCTGGAGAGATGGCTTAGCAGTTAAGTGCTTGCCTGTCAAGCCTAAGGACCCTGGTTAGAGGCTCCATTCCCCAGGACCCAAGTTAGCCAGATGCACAAGGGGCGCACACATCTGGAGTTCCTTTGGGAGCTGGTGTGCCCGTTCTCTTTATCTCTCTCTCTCTCTCTCTCTCTCTCTCTCTCTCTCTCTCTATCTATCTGCCTCTTTCTCTCTGTCTCTGTCTGTCGCTCTCAAATAAATAAAAATTTAAAAATTATCTTTAAGAAGAACATTTTCACCCCATCATATCTCAAAAGGGCCCTGGCTGAAACTAAGAAAAATTGGTGAAACAAGCAAGGGTGCTGTTTTCCTGGTGAACTGGATAACAGCACAAGGGGAAGGAGAGCACCACAGAGAAAAATCAACTCCTACCAAATCAGAGAGCTAGAAACCCAGAGACTCCCAACACCTCATCACTGAAGCAGACCAAAAATGAACCAAACATGGCTCAGGGAAATTTTGCAGAAGAGGGGGCAGAAAGAATGTCAGAGCCACATGTTGGGTCATGATATGTAGAGACATTTATCTTACCCATAACTGTGGGCTAACTCCACAATGCATGACCCATATACCTCAACAAGGAAGGGCCAAGCAGAGAGGGTAGTCTCAAGGATGAGCCTAATAATGGTACCAAACTGACTATATTGGCTGAATACAAAACTAATTAATAAAGAAGAACTTTTTTCCTCCAAGGTAATTGGACTTACATTAACGTGGTTTTTTGTTTGTTTGTTTTATTTTTTTATTAAGAAAACAAAATGTGAGAGGGAATTTAACAATAATGTGTGCTTTTAAGAAGGACCAAAAGTGAACATAGTAATAAAAGGAAAAAAGGTGTCTCTTCTGGCATGGATTCTGGGGTGGGAAAGAGTTCTTACCTGTCTGAAGATCAGAAAAATGCTGTTGCCAGGGGGATACAGGATTTATGTTATCCCACCTAGGTGTTCCTACACCAGGTGTCCCAGACAATCAGCCTAGGCTTAGAGCAGACATCCACCCATACCTGTGCAGGGTGCACACTTGAGAGGGATCTAACTGGGTGGGAAGAATAAACACTAAATCCCAGGATTGGTGCAGGTGGGACAAGTTGAGATAGGTGTGGTATCCTAAGGCCCCTCCCCTTAAAATCTACCCTGATCCTGCCTACTTAATGTAACTGTCTATTCTGGAACCCTCCACAAAGGAAATGTTTTCATAAGACTGATTAGTTAAGTATTTTAGTAGTAGAAATATGGAGTGAAATAGATAGTTTAAGGGAGCAATATACAAGCATAGGATTCCTATAACAGGCAAAATTTGAAATTTGGTCAATGATAGTTTGGATAATTTACTGTGGCTTTTAATTAATCTGTTATTATTGTTTACTATATAATAAAATTATCCACTCCTTATTCCAAGTCTGAGTAAGTACTGAAATCATTTTGTCTAACCTAAGAGCTGTGAAATGCCAGTAGTGTCAAGAATAAATAAATATAAAAGTTATAAGGACACATGGCTTACTAAGTTGGAACATGACAAATTTCTGTAATAATTCATGAAAACATTTTGTAGGAATATGATGACTTGATGACTATGGCCTTCTTGATGAGAGAGAGTGGTGGTTTGATTCAGGTGACCTCCATAAACTTATGTGTTTTGAATGCTAGGACTGCAGATGGTGGCAATTTGGGAATTGAAGCCTCCTGTAGACAGTGTATTGTTGGGGGCAGGATTATGGGAGTTACAGCCAACTTCCTTTTGCCAGTTTTTGGCACACTATCCTGTAGCTATTGTTCACTTGATGTTGGCAAGGAGATTATGACTATTCTCTGCTCATGCCATTTTTTTCTGCTGCCAACATGGAGCTTCCCCTTGAGTTTGCAAGCCAAAATAAACCTTTTTGCTGTTTTTCATCCAACAATGTGATCCTGACTGTAACAGTAAAATTGGTACCAGAGGAGTGGGATTGCTACTACTGGAAACCTGACAATGTGGCTTTTGGCCTTTTTATTTCAAAAGCTGATTTTTGAGGAAGGAATGTGGAAGTATTTGAAATCTTGGGCCAAGAGACACCTTGCAGTGCTGTAAGTACAGCTTGATGGGTCAGAGTTGAAAAACCTGAATGCACTAAGAACTATGGACTGTGAAGTTTGGCTTATGAGGATGATAAAGAGCTTTTCCTGTACTGGGCTAAGAGCAGTTGTGTGAGAGGCTTGCTGTAATGCCCATGTCCTGAGAACTTGTGTAGTGTTGCATTACATAGAAGTGGACTGGTGTGATCAGAGGGATATAGCACAGAAAAAAAATGAAATTGTTGGGCTGAAACTTCTGCCTATTCAGCTGCAATGGCTTGAGAGAATATAACCATTGAAGTTGGGCCAGCTGACCTGCTTTGGGACAATGGGAAGAATGAAGAATCTTTGAAGGGGCCTGAATGATGAAGGAATGTCTTGTTCTTCAAAGCCTGCTTTATCACCCATGGATCAACAAGTTTGTAGCCTACCTGCTATTATGGAGTATAAGAAATGCAGGAAAGAGAGGGCCATTGAATTTGAAACATGGTTTTGGTTTTTTGAAATGGCCATGGCAGTGTGAAGCAGACTTGTTGAATTACCTGCATGGAGCTCAATGGAGCCATGAGGATAAACTGTGGGTTGCGGTGGAGACTCAATGGAGGCCAAAACTATGGGACAGCTGCCAAGGAGTGCTATCAGCACTGGATGAAGGTTTCTGGGACTGTCAGTAGCCTAGCTAGGGAGTGGGGCAGAATTTAAACTCCAGATACTTATTACTGGTTAGAATTATCAGACTTGGAGACTTGTCATAGACCAGAATTATTGGACTTGGAGCTACTGAATTTGATGCTTGCCCTGTTTAAATCTTGTATTGTTTGAATATTTCTTTGCTATGGCAAATGTCATCTTTTGTAGTTGTGAATGTTTAGTCTGTGCCATTATGGTGTTCTTTTCATTTTGGGGGAAGGATGTAGGTATTGTGGCTCAGTTGAAAGACCATGGATTATAGGAATGTTTGAACATCATCGGGATTCCTAAAAACTATGGAGAATTTTAAAGTTGGATGATTGCATTGCATTTTAGATCATGTATGGTTAACAGTTTATGAGGGCCAGGGGCAGAATGTGATGGTTTGATTTAGGTGTCCCCATAAACTTATGTTTTCTGAATGCTATGTCCTCAGCTGGTGGCAATTTGGGAATTGAAGACTTCTGGAGTCAGTGTATTGCTGAGGACAAGCTTATGGGTTTTATAGCCAGATTCCCCTTGCCTGTGTTTGGCACACTCTCCTATTGCTATTGTTTACTTGATGTTGGACAGGAGGTGATGACTACCCTCTACTCCTTCCATTTTTTTTCTGCTGCTGTCATGGAGCTTCCTCTTGAGTCTTTAAACCAAAATAAACCCATGTGTTTTCCTGAAAGCTGCTTTTGGTTGGAAGTTTTCTGCCAGCAATGTGAACTTGACTGTAACAAATAGTAAATGTTTTGAATTGAATGTATTCTTGTTATCATTGTCCCAATGCTATGTAGATGCTGCCTTTGCCAGATAAGGACTTATCTATAGTTTTACAATATAAAAATATAGCAGCAGAAGTGATGGAAAGAATGTAAGAGCCACAGGGTGGGAATGTATACTCTGATGCATTGCCCCCCCACCCCGACTCCCAGACTGACTAGTGCATTCATGTCCTCACAGTGAAAACTGATATATCCCCATGGAGAAGAGCTCTTTGTGGGATGGGGTGAGAGAGAGGGAACATAAGAGTAAAACTCAATGGGGATATAACCATTTTGCCATAAATTTATATGATAACATTGTCAATAAAAATTGTGCTGACACACACCTTTAATCCCAGCACTTAGGAGGCAGATATAGGAGGCCTGCCATGAGTTCAAGACCAGCTGAGGACTCCAGAGTGAGTTCCAGGTTAGCCTGGACTAGAATAAAACCTCCTCTTCCCCCACAAAATTGTTGTAACACACACACACACACACACACACACACACACACACACACACATGCCCCATTACATCACAAGTCATGACTGCTTTAAGTTTTTAGTTCATACTTTATTTTGACACTGTGTGTGTGTGTGAGTGTGTGTGTGTGTGTGTGTGTGTGTGTGTGTGTGTGGAGGGGGGTTGCATGTGTGTCAAAACCTGTGTGTAGAGTTCAGAAGATAACTTTTGGTGAGGTCCTCAACTTTCCAGCTCATTTGTGGCAGAGTTTCTTACTTTTGATCTCACTTGCTTCCAGGGAAATGTCTCAGCCTCCTATCTCCAATTAGCACCAGTGTTTTGTTACTATAGAAGCCCACCATGGCCTCTGGCTATTTCTGAAAGGTCTAGGTCTTGGAATTGGGTAAGCCAACTTGATCAGCAAGTTCTCAAGGCATCTAGTCGATAAAGCACTCTTGATTTCATATTGCATAAATGCATATGTGAGTGTGCAAGTGGAGGCCTGTAAGAAACTTTAGGTGTCTCCTTTGCAACAGGGTATGTTATTGGCTGGAGCCCACCAATTAGCCTACACTGGCTGACCAGAATAAATCTTACCATGCTGAGCATTTCAAAGAGGCACAGGAGATCAAATTTAGGTCCTCAAGCATTTTACCAACTGAGCTATCTTCTCAGCCCCACTACAAGTCATATACAAAAATAAAATTCTTTAGCATTCCTTGCTTGCCTGAGTGAAGCAATCTTTAAGTGTTCTGTTTACATTAAGTAAATTATACTCAGAAATTCCTTTTTCAGCCCTGTATTTTATTTTGCCACTAACAGTGGCAACCATCAGAAACATTTTAAGTGTCTGGTAGCTTATAGTAACAAGTGTCATTATGAGTATTTGTTTCATTTTTACTATTCAAAAATCATGTCATCTTTTTGGTATGCAATACAGGTGTCAGATCCTCTTATGAAATATGCATTTGAGTAAATATCTTGTCTGAGAATATACTTAATCCAGGTTTATATGCTCAGTTTATACAGTTAGTAGCCAGACAAAGGTAGAACACTTCCTTAACCTGGAGTGTGTGTATAATGTTTAGTTGTGAAAAACTATGAATTTTTAAACATATTTTCTTTGTTTTATATACAGTTACTTTTAAAATAAAAAATTCACATATCTTTTTAAAATCATTAAGGTACTGTTATGTAACTCATATTTGATATTAATTTTTGTAGCTTACCTCTGAGAATGTTTCCCCTGAGGATGCAGAGAAAATAACTGGGGCTGTAGGTGAAGCAGATAAATATGAAGTAAAAGCAATGGAAGATGAGAACTATGTTTTATAGATGTCATTTACAGAAGGCTTGTTTACAGCATGATTATCAATAGGCAAAAAAATTCTTTTAATGGATATAAGTGAAGGAAAGAAGTGCAATGGCAAATGGTTTACATCATAACAACCTTCAAGTAGAGATGAAACTGAGTGACTAAAGGATATGAGTTATGATTACCATGTAATGATATGACATGACATAATAACCATATCAAGTGAGAACTGAGGTAATTTGAAGCCATTTGTTTCTTTAATCCATAAATATTAGATATCATGGATATACACTTAATGGTCATTATTTATTCCTAATATGTTAAATAGAATACATAACCATTACATTGGAAGTTTTAAATATTTTTTTTTAATTTAATTTATTAGTTTTCATTTCAGTGAATACAGGCAGTTTGGTACCATTATTTAGGCTCATCTGTGATCTACCCCCTCCCATTAGACCCTCCTTGTTAATGAAAATGGGTCATGCATTGTGGAGATAGCCCCCAGTTATTAGTATGATAAATGTCTCTGCAAATCATGACCCAACATGTAACTCTGACATTCTTTCCGCCCCCTCTTCCGCAAGATTTCCCTGAGCCATGTTGGGTTCATTTTTGGTCTGCTTCAGTGCTGAGGTGTTGGGGACCTCTGAGGCTTTGGCTCTCTGATTTGGTAGGAGTTGATTTTTCCTTGCGTTGATCTCCTTTCCCTGTGTGCTGGTATCCAGTTCACAGGAAAACATCACCCTTGCTTATTTCACCAGTTGTCCTTAGTTTCAGTTGGGCCCCTTTTGAGGTATGTTGGGGCAGCTCTCTTCTTAGGATCTGCATCTATCTGGAAAAGAAAAGCAGATTCTCCAACGGAGAGTAAGTTAGCACCCAGAAAATTGAGATAACACTTACTTTTTTGATAGACAGTTTGATAGGTGTAGGCCCTCTTATACCCCGTGATTGATGGTAGCTTGATATTGTAGAGTGGGCTTGTGTTTGGGTATGGTTCTGACTTGTTTCCGAGCTCCAGCTAAGGGTCTAGTACCACTGAGTGGATCAGTTAGTCAAATCAAGAGCAATTAATTCCTCACCATGGCTGTGTACCACTATTGCACTTGTGTGGGCATCACATCTGGTTATTTGTTGCTAATTAGGTTAAACAATGTGTTGCTTGGACAGATCTTGGTCATTTCCCCCAGTCGCCTATGTAGCGCCTTCTGGCACTAGACACGCTGACTGTCTGGGGACTGACTCTCTCCTGGCTTCCAGCCATGTCATTCCATTTTACGCGTCAGCTGTGTATTGAGTCTTCAGCAATAGGGTCTTATCACTGGCCTTTGGTGGGTCATCAAGTACTCTGACAGAAGTCTGTCATTGTTTTGGGAAACCTTGTAGGTTTCTCTGATCAAAAGCTCATTGTAGATGGTAGGCCCAAGCTGGAAGTGGGGGTTACAGGTCAGTGTCCACTAAGAAATTGAGGAAAAAGATAACTAATATACAAGAGTTAGAGAGGAGAGAGATAGAGGGGAGAGGGGGAGAGGGAGGGAGGGACGATGTAGGAGATTTAGGTCAGTCTTGATCCTACCCTCTCCAGTGTCTTGTGGTTCAGGTGTTTCCTGTAAGGGTCTAGTGAAGGTTCAGCAATTTGGTCTGTCTTTTAGGAAGTAGAATTTTATGGTACCATTGCCGTTTGGGTCCAGATTACTGTTTTCCACTCTTTTATTCCCTCCCCGCCCTCCCATCCATCTTATTGTCTAGTCCATAAGGTGCTTGCTGGGTATGTAAGGCATCTTGGGCAGATTCAGTTTAGGTGTGGCAGATGAGTGAGACTATGTGTCCATTTTTTTTCTGTGATTGGGTAAGTTTGCTGAGAATGATCTGTTCCAGGTTCAACCATTTTTCCTCAAATTTCTTTATGTCGTTTTTTCTTACTGCTGTATAGAATTCCATTGTGTAGATATACCACATCTTTGTTATCCATTCTTCTAATGATGGACATCTGGGTTGATTACGAATTGAGCTGCTACAAACATGGTTGAGCAAATCTCTCTGGCTTTTGGTTTGAAGGTTTTAGGTTACATGCCCAGTAATGGTATAACTGGGTCTGTTGGTATTTCTATAGTCAGCTTTTTCAGGAGTCTCCATATTGCTTTCCAAAGTGGTTGTACCATCCTGCATTCCCACCAACAGTGAATGAGTGTCCCTGCTTCTCCACATCCTCGCCAGCATTTATTTTCATTTGACCTTTTGATGTTGGCCATCCTTATTGGGGTAAGGTGGAATCTCATAGTTGTTTTAATTTGCATTTCTCTGATGATTAGGGATGATGAACATTTTCTTAGGTGTGTGTTTGCCATTTGTATCTCTTCCTCTGTGAATTGCCTGTTTAACTCTGTGCCCCATTTTGTGAGTGGGGTATTTGTCTTCTTATTGTTTAGACTTTTGAGTTCTTTGTAAATTCTAGAGATAAGGCCTCTATCAGTTGGATAACCTACAAATATTTTCTCCCATTCTGTGGGTATTCTATTGGCTTTGCTTATTATATGCTTGTCTGTAAAGAAACTCTTCAGCTTCATATGATCCAAATGATTGAGTGACTGTTTAAGAACTTGAGCCACTGGGGTTTTATTCAGGAAGTCTTTTTCCATTCCTATATCATGGAAGGTACTTACTAAATTTTCTTCCAGTAGTTTTCGAGTTTCTGGTCTTATGTTGAGGTCTTTGATCCATTTGGATTTGAGTGTTGTGCATGGTGAAATGTGTGGATCAAGTTTTAGTTTCCTGCATGTGGTTATCCAGTTTGTCCAGCACCATTTGTTGAAGATGCTATCTTTTTTCCAGTCTATATTGTTTGGGCCTTTGTCAAATATCAAGTAGCTATAGTTGCTTGGCCCAAAATCTGGGTCCTCAAGTCTATTCCATTGGTCTATACTCCTGTTTTTATGCCAGTACCATGCTGTTTTTATTACTATGGCTTTGTAGTATAACTTTATATCGGGTATGGTGATGCCACCAGAGGTATTTCTTTTGCTGAGGATATGTTTGGATATGCGAGGCCTTCTGCCTTTCCATATGAAATTTGAGATCATTTTTTCTATGTCTGTGAAGAACACTGTAGGGACTTTAATTGGAATTGCGTTAAATCTATATATTGCCTTTGGTAAGATTGTCATCTTCACAATGTTAATTCTGCCTATCCAGGAGCATGGGAGGTCTTTCCATCGTTTCAAGTCCTCCTCAATTTCTTTTTTGTGAGTTTTTATATTTTCGTTGTATAGATCTTTTACTTCCTTGGTTAACATTATTCCAAGGTATTTTATTTTTTTTGTTGCTATTGAAAATGGGACTATGTCCTTTATTTCTTTTTCTATGTCTTTGTCATTTGCATACAGAAATGCTTCCGATTTTTGTGCATTGATTTTGTATCCTGCTACTTTGCTATAGGAGTTAATCACCTTCAGGAGTTTTGGGATGGAGTCTCTCGGGTCTCTTACATATACAATCATGTCATCGGCGAATAGCGCTAACTTAACTTCTTCCTTTCCAAATTGTATCCCTATTATTTCCTTCTCCTGCCTTATTGCTTGGGCTAGGACTTCCAGAACTATATTGAAAAGCAGAGGTGAGAGAGGACATCCCTGTCTTGTTCCTGATCTCAATGGGAATTCCTCCAGTCTCTCTCCATTAAGTATTATTTGGGCCTTTGGAGCTTTGTATATTGCCTTTATTTTTTATTTTATTTTATTTTTTTTGAGAGCAACAGACACAGAGAGAAAGACAGATAGAGGGAGAGAGAGAGAATGGGCGCGCCAGGGCTTCCAGCCTCTGCAAACGAACTCCAGACGCGTGCGCCACCTTGTGCATCTGGCTAACGTGGGACCTGGGGAACCAAGCCTCGAACCAGGGTCCTTAGGCTCCACTGGCAAGCGCTTAACCGCTAAGCCATCTCTCCAGCCCTGCCTTTATTATATTAAGATGTGAACCAGCCATGCCGATTCTCTCCAATGTTTTGATCATGAAGTGATGTTGGATCTTGTTGAAGGCCTTTTCTGCATTTATCGAAATTATCACGTGATTTTTATGTTTAAGCTTGTTTATGTGGCATATTACATTGACAGATTTTCGTATGTTGAACCACCCTTGTGTTCCTGGGATAAATCCCACTTGGTCAAGGTGGATAATGCTTTTGATGTGTTGTTGGATTCAGTTTGCGAGAATTTTGTTGAGGATCTTTGCGTCTATGTTCATTAGGGAAATAGGCCGATAGTTTTCTTTTCTTGTGGCATCTCTGCCTGGTTTTGGGATTAGGGTGATACTAGCTTCATAGAAGGAGTTGGGTAGTTTTCCCTGTTCTTCAATTGTGTGGCACAGTTTTAGGAAGATTGGTTTGAGTTCTTCCATGAAGGTTTGATAAAATTCGGCTGGGAATCCATCTGGTCCTGGACTCTTCTTTTTTGGGAGGTTTTTTATTACTTTTTCAATCTCCATGAGCGTGATGGGTTCATTGAGGTGATTGATCTGCTCTGAGTTTAGCTTTGGTAGATGATATGCATCCAGGAATTTTTCCATCTCCTCCACATTTTCCAGTTTTGTGGAGTAGAGGTTTTTGAAATAAGTCCTGATGATTCTGCCAATTTCACTGATGTCTGTTGTGATCTCTCCTTTTTCATTTTGAATTTTGTTAATTTGGAGTCTTTCTTTTTTTTGCTTGATCAAATTGGCCAGAGGTTTGTCAATCTTTTTTATTTTTTCAAAGAACCAGCTCTTTGTTTTGTCAATTGCCTTAATGGTTTGGTTGGTTTCCAATTCATTAATTTCTGCTCTGATTTTAATTATTTATTTCCTTCTGGAGCTCTTTGGGTTGGATTTTTCTTGTTTTTCCAATGCCTTTAGGTGGATGGTTAGGCTATTGATTTGGGATCTTTCTGTCTTTTTTTATGAAGGCATTGAGTGCTATGCACTTTCCCCTGAGGACTGCCTTCATTGTGTCCCACAAGTTTTGGTATGATGTGTTCTCATTGTCATTCAATTCCAGGAATTTTGCAATTTCATTTTTTATTTCATCCACTATCCATTTATTGTTTAAGAGTGTACTATTCAGTTTCCAGTTGCCGTTGGGGCTCTTGTTGGGTTTTTTTGTTGTTGATTTCTAGGACTATAGTGTTATGATCTGATATCATGCAGGGAATTTTGTCGATTTTCCTAAATATGTGGAGCAGTCTTTGTGACCCATTATATGCTTTATTTTAGAGAATGTTCCATGGGCTACTGAGAAGAATGTGTAGTCTCTGGATTTGGGATGGAAAGTTCTGTAGATTTCTGTTAGGTCTAAGTGCTCTATGGTTTTGTTGAGCTCTCTTACTTCCCTGTTGAGCTTCTGTTTGGATGATCTGTCTATTACTGATAATGGTGTGTTAAAGTCCCCAGCTATGATGGTGTTGGTGGTTATTTCTGTTTTATTGTCAAGTAGGTTTTGTTTTATGAACTGCGGTGCCCCTGTGTTTGGTGCATACAGATTTATGATTGTAATATCCTCTTGATGGATTGTTCTCTTTACAAGTAGGAAGTAGCCTTCTTTGTCTTTTTTGATTGTTTTTGGTTTGAACGCAACTTTATCTGATATTAATATAGCTACACCTGCTTGTTTCTTATTCCCATTTGCTTGGAATATTGTTTTCCACCCTTTCACCCTGAGGAGGTTTCTGTCTTTAGTGGTAAGGTGGGTTTCTTGAAGGCAGCAGATTGAGGGGTCTAATTTTTTGATCCACCCTGTTAGCCTGTGTCTCTTGATGGGTGAATTAAGGCCATTAATGTTTAGGGTGATGACTGTGAGATTTGATTTGATCCCTGTCATGTTGTGGTGGTAGAGGTGTGTTGGCATTTTCATGGGATTTAATTTTTTTTTTTTTTCTATCTACTCTAGGTTTGGTTGCTGTGATCTTCTTGTAGGCATTTGTGTTTGGTTATTTGTTTCTTCTCTGTGGAGAATTTCCTGGAGTACTTTCTGTAGGTTTGGTTTTGTGTTCATATAATTGTAAAGCTGAGTTTTGTCATGAAAAGTTTTCCTTTCACCATCTATTATAAGGGAGACTTTTGCTGGGTAGAATAGTTTGGATTGAAAGCCATAGTTTCTTAGAGTTTGGAGAGTATCATTACAGGCCCTTCTAGCTTTCAGGGTTTCCATTGAGAAGTCTGAAGTAATTCTGATGGGGTTTCCTTTGAACGTGGTGTGCTGTTTTTCCCTAGCTGCTTTTAGGATTTTTTCCTTGGTGTCAATGTTTAGAGTCTTAATGATAATATGCCTTGGGGAGTTTCTCCTTTGGTCTAGTCAGTTAGGAGTTCTGTTTGCTTCTTGAATCTTGATGGGCCTTTCTTTTAAGAGACGGGGGAAGTTTTCTTCAATTATTGTGTTAAATAAGTTCTCCATGCCTTTGGTCTGAAATTCTTCTCCTTCTGGTATTCCAATGATTCTGATATTAGGACGTTTAAGTGTATCCCACAATTCTCTCATGTTCTGTTCACAGGAACTTTTGAACTTACTGAAATTTTTGGATTCTCGTACTGTTTCTTCCATCCTGTCTTCCAGATCAGAATTTCTATCTTCCACTTCGCTGACTCTATTCTTGAGAGCCTCTAGTGAGTTTTGGACTTGTTCAATTAAGTTTGCATTTTCTACTACTTTCCTATGTATCACTTCCATCGCTTTGTCCAGCTCCCTTTTTGTCTCATTTTCTGATTTTCTTGCTGTATCTTGGAAATCATCCTTGCATTTCTTTATGTTTTCATTTAGTGTGGTCAGCTGATTTTTAAGGTCCTCTTTTTTTTCACTCTCCCTCAACTCTCTTAGCTCTCTTTGAATTCCTTCCAGTGTCTTATCATATTGCTCTAGCTTAGTGATGGTAGCATCCATACGATTATCTATCCTTTGTAGCTTTCCTGTCAGTTCTAGCAGTAGTTTGGTCAGGGTTGCATTGTTCATTGCTTCCACTTGATATTCTGATCCTAAACCCTCTTCTATGTTTTGGTTAGTTGTGATCCTTGTTGGACTGGGTGATCTGTCTGGATTTTCTTCCATTTTATTTTTTGTGTTATTTCTTTTGCTCTGTGGTCTACCCATGTCAGTGTATGGGTGGGTAGGTGGGTGGAGCAGCCTGGGATCTAGCTTAATGCGAATCCAAGGCAGCCTGGGGCAGTTGTAAGCAGCCTGGGTTTTTGCTCAGTCTTGCTAAAGCCGCCTACCTATAGCCTGGCAGGGGCACCAAAGTTGCCTGAGTTCTCACCCAGTAATGCATCTAAGCTGCCTGCCTTTGAGCTTGAAAGGGGACTGAGGTAGCAAGCCCTGAAGGTGCCTAGATTCTGGCTGGGTACACTGGGGTCTGTAAACAGTCTGTGCTCTTCCGCCTCAGGGGATTGAGGGCTGGGTGACAATGTACAGGTAGGGGATGGCAGCTGCGCTGGCGCTAGTGACTCAGTGTGGACTTATATGGCTCTTGCTGTGGGGTGGGCCCGCTGCACGTGCAATTGTAGTGCAGAGGCAGATGATGTGGGTACGTAATCAGGACACAGCAGAAGCTGACCGGCGTCAAGTGATGTGAGCACAGCAGAAGGGGATCTGGCAGCCACCTATTCATGGCAGGGGTGGCCCCCACAGGCCTGCGAACCGAGCACCATGTGGCTGGTCTACTCACAGGATCGGAGAACAAGGGCGAGGTAGGAGTTCTCAGCTTCAGTGCAGCAGGGTGGCAGGCATGACTGGTGGGTGCCCGATCAGAGCACAGCCACGCGGGATGTGCAGAGGGTGTGTGGGCAGGTGGGCAGAAGGGGGCGCGGGGTGTGATGGTGTGTATGGAGCGAGTGGGGCACGTGGCGGGGAGGGGGTCGGGGTGCGCTGGGTCACCGGGCAATCAGGGCGGGGTGTGCAGGAGGTGGCAGGGCTCAGGGGGCACGGGGTGGGGTGCCCTGGAGGGGCGGGGGGTGTGGGGTGCTCTGATCAGTTAGGGGGCAAGGGGCACGCTGTTGGTGCGGGGGGGTGCGCATGCAGGGGGGGTGTGCGGGGCGCGGCAGTGTGCAGGGCCCCTGGGGGGCGCGAGGGTTAGCGCGGGGCGTGCGGGGGTCACGGGGTGCACAGGGGGGCGCGGAGGAGCTTGCGGGAGGCGCGGGGGGCTAGGGGCACAGGGCACGTAGGGGGTGCGCAGGGTGCGCGTGGGGGGAGGGGGTCCGGGGCACACCGGGGTGCGGGTTGCCAAGGGACACTGCAGGGTGCTCTGGACGCGCGGGGGGGGGCAGGGCTTGCGGGGGGACGTGGAGGGGGGTGGTGTAGAGGCACTCTGGGGTGCAGGACGCGTGGGGGTGGGGCACAGGGGGCACAGGGCACGCCTGGGCACACAGGGGCACCCTGGCCGCACGAGGGGCCTGCGGGGTGGGGGGCGGAGGCGCTGGGGCAGGGCGCAAGGGGGGCAGGGAGCGCTTCAGGGTGCACCGGGCTCAGGGCGCGGATGCTCCGGGGCGCGTGGGGGTGGGGGCGCAGAGCGCGTGGGGAGGGTGGACGGCTAGGAGCGGGGGGGGGCTGAACCCGCAGGGTGCTCTGGACTCGGGGGGAGGGGCGGGTCGTGCGGGGGAGGGGGTCAAGGGGGTCGCAGGTCTTGCAGGGGGTGTGGAGCATGCTGAGGTAAGATGGAGCATGGGACACTGGGGGACGCTGTAGGACACCGAGGGGCACTCTGGATGCGTCGCGGGGGTGGGGCACACGGGGGGCGGGGGGCTCGAGGAGCGCGGGGGTGGGGCACGGGGGTCTCGGGGCATGCGGGGGACACGGGGCACACCTGGGCGCCCAGGGTGTGGAATGCTCAGGGGCACTTGGAGCGCGCCTGCAGTGAGTGGGTAGGGAGTGTTGGGCGCGTGGGGGGAGGCGGGGGCGGGGCGCGCGGGGGGGGGGGCTCGAGGCGCATGGGGGTGGGGCGCGGGGGTCTCGGGGCTCACGGGTGCGGGACACATCTGGGCGCCCGGGGCGTGGGGCGCTTGGGGCGCGCCTGCTGAGTGTGGATATGGAGCGTGGGTCGCACGGGGGGGGGGGCACGCGGGGGTTGGGGCGGGCGGGGCGGGGGGTGTCTCGATGTGTGCAGGGGTGGGGCGCAGGGGGTCTCGGGCTTGCTGGAGGGGGCGTGGGGGCGTGGGGCAGGCCTGGTCGCCCGGGCGCGGGAAGCTTAGGTTCACTCCGGCTGCGCCTCTGCATGTGGATAGGGAGCGTGGGGTGCGCTGTGGGGGAGGGGCGCGCTTGGGGGGGGCGGGGGAGCGCGGGTGTGGGGCGCAGGGGTTGTGGGGTGCGCGCGGGTCGCCGGGCCGCGTGGGGCTTGGTGCTCTCGGGGCGCCAGGCGGCTGAGGCGCTGGGCCGCGCATTCGCGGCGGGCGGGGTTGCGGGGCGTGGGTTGCGGGTGTGTGTGCTTCCCTCTTTTACCCCGATCTATGCCCTCCCTCTTCAAAAAGTTCCTAATTTCCCTTGAATACTTACCTTTTTTCCCCTTGTTGTTTGTAGTGCAGCTAGGCGGTCGCCATCTTGACCGGAAGTCAGTTTTAAATATTTTTAATACTATGCAAAATAAAGAGTTTAATCATGACATTTTAATACATACATGTTGAATTTTGTTCACATTTTGACCCTCCATTAAACTACCTTGTCTGCCAAAGAGGGTTGCCGTTACCCTCTCATTGCTGGGACAAACACCAGAGCAGAAACAGCTTGTAGGAGAAAAGGGTTTATTTTAGGCTTTTAATTTCCAAGGGAAGCTTCATCATGGTAGAAGAAGCTGGCTCACTTGACCATACATCTACATCAGAGCAGAGATACAACAACCAACACCAGAAAGTGAGATGTAACTCTGAACACACCTTAGAAATGCCTCAAATTCTGCCCCCTATGACATACCTCCTCCAGCAGGGATTCACCTGCTGGAGACTAAATAGGGAGTTTAATTAAAAATACCAGAAGTTATGGGGCCATTTGCATTCAAACCACCTCAGAGAGTAAATCTTGTCACTTCTTGTCCTGGTACTGTTTTTTCCACCCAATTTCCCCAAAGGCATACTTCTACTTTAATATCTTCTAGCCATATATACATATAAATACAAAATGATGGTAACTATGAAATATTTGTTTTTCTGAATCTGGCTTATTTTGCTTAACAGTACACTATAGATTCATATCAAGTCTTTAAGAAATAACATTATATGCCAACTCAGTCTAATTTTGGAATCACTAAACATTATAGATGTCATTTTTGTGCCAAATTCTTTTTTTCTTATTTTTTAAATTTATTTTTAATTGATGACTTCCATAATTATAGAAAATAACCAATGGTAATGGCCTCCCTCCCCCCTCTTTCTCCTTTGCAATACAACTCTCTCATATGCTTCCCCATCCCAATCAGTCTCTTTTTTATTTTGATGTCTTCATATTTTCCTCCTATCATGATGGTCTTGTACAGGTAGTGTCAGGTACTATGAGGTCATGAATATCCAGGTCATTTTGTGTCTGGAGGAGTACATTATAAGAAGTCATACACTTCCTTTGGCTCCTTCATGCTTTCCTCTACTGCTTTTCCAATGTACCCTGAGCCTTGGTGGGTGTGATAGAGATGTTTCAATTCTAAACACTCTTCCATCACTTCTTCTCAGCCTTTTGGGTCATTTCAGTGGTCACTGCCATCTGGAAAGAGAAGCTTCTCTAACCAAAAGTGAAAGTAGCATTAATATATGAAGATGAACATTAAGTGTAGTTCTTACAGGGAAAGTTGGTGAGAATACTGTGTGCATTTAGCCAGACATGAGCAGACTTTATACCCATAAGGCTCATGACCTCCCCTGCCATAGGCTTTTGATTAGATTTTCAGTACTAGGCAGGTCTTCACTCCCATAGAGCAGGCCTCCAGTCCAGTTAGAGAGCAGTTAGTTTCCTTCAGATCACGCTTGCCACTATTGGACCAATTCCATTATTTGGCCTATCTGGCCAAGCTTGAGGCTTCCAGTGTCCACTATTTTCACTGCTGATGACTCCTGTATCCCATAGGGCTGCATGCAGTGTAGCTTTTTCCAGCTTTCAGTTGGCTGGGCTATAGGGAGAAGGTTTTCAGTTCAGCATCAGCTTGATTTCTTAGTGCCCTAGCCACCCAAGCATGTGAAACCTTCAGAAACAGGGTATTAGTATCTGTTACTTGTAGGAAACCAAGGTCCTTGGCTTGTAATGTTTTGGAGGCAACAGGGACCTCCCTGACAATCAACTCGCTGGAAGTTATCCTATCTATGGCACTGAAAATTTTCTAGTAACAATCTATGGCTTTTGGATGTGCCATTATCCAAAACAGTAGGCTTTCATATGTCTTATTCAGAATATATTGAACTTTGACCCTCCCCCCACCCTTGTCAACACCTGCTCTTTTTTGATTTCCATTTGCTTGGAATATCATTTTCAAACCTTTCACCCTGTGGTGGTGTTTATCTTTAGTAGTGAGGTGGGTTTCTTGAAGACAGCAGATAGACAGGTCCAGTCTTTTGATCTATCTTGATAGCCTGTGTCTTTTGATGGGTGGGTTATATTTAAGTATATTTATATTTAAGTATATATGAGTACATTTAAATAATATTTAAGGTTATTACTTTGAGGTTTGAATTAATCCCTGCCATTATGAATTGTTTTATGTGGTTAGGTGCCTACTTGTGTTATGTACTGTTTTGAGCCTGGTCTATTTTGCTTATTGTGATCTTTTTGGCTCCTGAAATTGGTTGTTTGACTGTTCTGTGTGGGAAATTCCCTCAAGTATTCTCTGTAGGTTTGGCTTTGTGTTCATATAATTATAGAGTCGACTTTTTTATGGAAAGATTTTCTGTCATCATCTACTATGACAGATACTTTCGCTGGGTATAATAAGTCATGTTAGAAGCCGTAGCTTTTCAGACTTTCAAGAGTTCCTTCCATTCCAGGCCCTTCTGGCTTTCAGGGTTTCCATTGAAAGATCTGATCTTATTCTAACTTGATTGCCTTTGTATGTTGTGAATTGCTTTTCTTGCTGCTTTTAACACACTCTCTTTGTTTTCATTGTTAAGGGTTTAACTATACTGTGTCTTGGAGAATTTCTTCTTTGGTCCTGCCTGTTTGCTGTTCTGTGGACTTCTTATATCTGAAGGGGCCTCTGTTTTGCAAGATTTGGAAATTTTTCTTCAGTAATGTTGTTGAGTATGTTTTCTATGCCTTCAGACTATATTTCCTCTCGTTCTGGTATGCCCATGATCCAGATGTTTGGTCGTTTTACAGTGTCCCACAATTCCTTCATATTCTGTTCACTTTATTTTTTTGTACTTAGCAAAGTTTTTGGCCTCCCAGTCAATTTCTTCTGTCCTGTCTTCCAGATCAGAGATTCTGTCTTCCACATGGATAACTCATGGGTTCTAGAGAGGTTTGCATAAATTCTATTTGATTTTGTTTTCTCTTGTGATGTCTTACACATTTTCCATCTCTTTTTTTTTTAATATTTTATTTATTTATTTGAGAGCGGCAGAAACAGAGAGAAAGCTAGATAGAGGGAGAGAGAGAGAGAATGCGTGCGCCAGGGCTTCCAGCCTCTGCAAACAAACTCCAGACGCGTGTGCCCCCTTGTGCATCTGGCTAACGTGGGACCTGGGGAACCGAGCCTCGAACCGGGGTCCTTAGGCTTCACAGGCGAGCGCTTAACCGCTAAGCCATCTCTCCAGCCCTCCATCTCTTTTTTTTTAGGTATGATTTCAATACAAATTCTGGTTATCTTGGTGCTTCTAGTAGTTCATTCTTGCATTTGATCAAGTATTTATTAACTTTAATCAACCAGTTGTTGAGGTTTTCCATTTCTTGAATTACCTTCAATTTATTCATATCTCTTTGGAGGATTATAATTTTTCTTCCATCAAGTTAAGCCTACTGTCACAAGCTGAACACTCTAGGAGATGGTTCTCTTCAATTTCTCTGATACAATTATTGGTTCTTTGACAGTTTTCTTCAAGTTCAGTGGTTTTTAATCAGGGTCGCATTGGTTGTTATATGTTCATTTTGGTAATGAATTTCTGTTGATTTCTCTATGATTTCATTGGAGGCTTCTGTGGTAAGACTAGCCATCCTTGGTGGAGATCTCTCAGTTTTCCGACTTCCATTGTCTTTTTTTGTGTTGTCTACCCATTTTAGGAAGACTTTTTATTTTATTGAGGAGGAAGCAAGTTTGTGTCCTTTGGCCTGTCTACCCTCTGACTCAGGTGAACAGGGATGCTCGTACTTAGTGTCCAGTCAAGACACCAAAGAAAAGGGCTTCATTCTACAGCTCACACAGGGGCTAGGCCTCCCCAAGTAAGGCACAATGGGACCTACCAAGACCAGGGGACTAGAAGGAGTAAAAGAACAAGGAATATGGCCTACTTCATGCTGAACCCTCTAGGACATGGACCAGAGCAGGCAGCCTAGACTGAGGAGGTGGGAGGAGCCCACACACTAACCATGCAGGGAACTCAAACCTGGGTGCTGGGAGGGGGCAGAAATACTAACTCTACACCACTGTGCCTGCCCACACACTAACTGCACAGAATCTCAGACCAAGGCTGTGGGAGGGGACCAGAAATGAATCCAGCCTACTCACTCCCGGCTATTGCACCTGCCCTCATACTGAACGTTCTGGGAACTCCTTTTGGTAGGATTGATATTTTCATAATATTGATTTTTCCAATCCAAAACCATGGGATATCTTTCCATTTCCTAGTGTCTTCTGCAACTTCTTGCTTGAGTCTTTTATAGTCTTTCACATCCTTGGCAAGGTTTATCCCAAGGTACTTTATTTATTTATTTATATATTTATTTTTTGAGATAATTGTGAGTGGCAAAGATTCCCTGATTTCATCCATTGCATGTTTGCTGTTAGTATATAGGAAAGCTACTGGTTTCTGTGTGTTTATTTTGTGTCCTGACACAATGGTAAAATTGCTATTCAGCTCTAACAGTTTGCTGGTAGAATCTTTAGGGTCCTATACGTATAGAATCATATCATCTAAAAATAAGGATAATTCGATCTCTTCCTTTCCAATTTATATCCCTTTTGTGAGTGTCACTTGCCTTGTTGTTATAGTTAGGACTTCCAGTACTATATTAAATCAAAGTGGGGGCAGAGGTCACCCTTGTTTTGTTCCTGAATTTAGTGGGCAAAATTCAAGTTTTTCCCCATTTAGTGTTATATTGGATATAGGTTTGTCATAAATAGTTTTTATTATGTTGAGATATGTTCCTTCTATTCCCAGTTTCTGAAGGACCTTTACAGTGATGGGATGTTGAATTTTGTCAGATGCCTTTTCTATATTTATTGAGATGGTCATGTTATTTTTGTCCTTCTGTCCATTTATATAGTGTATTACATTTATCAGTTTGTATATGTTGAATCATCACTGCATCTCTGGGATAAAGCCTACAAGAAGAAGATCACAATAACCAAACTCAGAGCAGGCACAAAAAACTACAAAGTCCAAGAAAACACCAAACCACATAAACCACCATGGTATGGCAGGGATTAAATCAAACTTCATAGTTATTACCCTAATTAATAACGGCCTTAATTCACCCATCAATAGACATAAGCTAACAGAGTAGATCAGAAAATTAAACCCCTAAATGCTCTGTCTTCAAGAAACCCACCTCACCACTAAATACAGACACCTCCTCAGGGTGAAAGGATGGAAAATGATATTCCAAGCAAATGGAAAAAAGCAACAGACAGGTGTAGTTGTACTAATATTGGATGAAATAGACTTCAAACCAAAAGTAATCAAAAAGAAAGCCACTTCTTATAAAGGAAAATGATCCTTTAGAGGATATCATGATCATCAGTCTTTATGCACTAAACACAGGTGCACCACAATTCATAAAACAAACCCTACTTGACAACAAAACAGAAATAACCACCAACACCATCATAGTTGGGGACTTTCAACACTCCAATCAGCAATAGATAGATTATCCAAATAGAAAATTAACAGGGAAGTAAGAGAACTCAACAACACCATATATCAATTAGACCTAATGGACAAGTACAGAACATTCTACACCAAATCCACAGATTACATATTCTTCTCAGAAGCCCACAGAACCTTCTCAAAAATAGATCATGTATTGGGTCATTAAGTCTGCTTCCATATATTTATGAAGATCAACATAATTTCCTGCATTATATCAGATCACAATGCTGCATTGCAAGAAATTAACAACAGTAGTTGCACCAGGAATCCCATCAGCTGTTGGAAACTGAACAAACAACTGTTAAACAATAACTGGGTGGTAGATGAAACAAAAAATGAAATTGAAAAGGAATGAATGACAATGAGAACACATCACTCCAAAACTTATGAGACACAATGAAGGTTATCTTCAGAAGAAAATTAATTATACAAAATGCCTTCATAACAAAGACAGAGAAATCTCAAATCAACAACCTAACCATCCACCTAAAGGCATTGGAAAAACAAGAATTATCCAACCCCCAAAATACCAGAAATAAATAAATAATTAAGATCAGAGCAAAATTTAATGAATTTTTTGAAAAAATAAACAAGATTGATAAGCCCTGGGCAATTTGATTAAGTGAGAAAAAGAAACACTTCAAATTAACAAAATTAGAAATGAAAAAGTAATGATCACAACAGACATAAATAAAATTGGGAGAATCATCAGAACTTATTTCAAAAACCCTCTGCTCCACAAAACTGAATAATATGGAAGAAATGGATGAATTCCTGCACACACACCACCTACCAAAGGTATACTCAGAGCAGATTAATCTCCTAAACAAACCTATCACACCCATCAATGTTGAAAAGGTAATCCCCCCCAAAAGAGTCCAGGACTAATAATGAGTATGGAGATCCAAGAAGTTATAAAAATTCTCCCAATTAAAAGAAGTCCAGGTCCAGATGGATTCACTGGTGAATTTTACCAGACCTTCATGGAAGAACTAACACCAATGCTTCTCAAACTTTTCCATAAAATATAAAAGGAAGGAATTTTACCTGAACTCCTTTTATGAAGCCAGCATCACCAGACAAAGACAGAGAAAACAACAAAAAAAAAATTACATTCCAATCTCCCTCGTGAACATAGATGCAATGATTCTGAACAAAATATTGGCAAACAGAATACAAGAATATATCACAAATATTATTCACCCTGACCAAGTTGGCATTATCTAGGGATGTGGAAATGGTTCAACATACACAAATCAATAAATGTAATACATCATATAAATGGTCTGAAGGGCAAAAATCACATGATTATCTCAATAGATGCAGAAAAGGCATTCAACAAAATCTAACATCCCTTCATGGTAAAAGTATTGTAGAAACTGGGAATAGAAGGAACATATGTCAACATAATAAAATCTTTTTATGACAAACCTACAGCCAACATAACACTAACTGGGGAAAATTTTGAATCTTTTCCACTAAATTCAGGAACAAAAGAATGGTGTCCACTGCCCCCACTTTTATTTAATATAGTACTGGAAGTCTTAGCTATAGCAATAAGGCAAGAGGTACTCATAAAAGGGATACAAATTAGAAAAGAAAAGATCAAATTATAATTATTTGCAGGTGATATGATTCTATACATAAAGGACCCTAAAGATTCTACCAGCAAACTGCTAGCACTGATTAACACTTTTATTCATGTAGCAGGATACAAAATAAACACACAGAAACCAGTAGCTTTCCTATATACTAACAACATACATGCAATAGATGAAATCAGGTGATGTCTCCCATTCACAGTGCTTGAAAAAAAAAAAAAATAGTGCCTTGGAAGAAACTTACCCAAGGAAGTGAAGGATCTCTACAATGAACACTTTAAAACACTCAAGTGAGAAATTGCAGAAAGAATTGGAATTGCACAAGGAAATGGAAAGACATATCATGTTCTTGGATTAGAAGAATCAGTATTGTGAAAATATCAAGCTTACTGAAAGCAATCTACACACTTAATGCAATCCCATAATAATTCCAAAGGCATTCTTCACAGAAATAGAAAAAAAATCCTAAAATTTATTTGGAAGCACAAAAGACCTCAAGTAGCCGAAACAATTTTGAGCAACAAAATACAGCTGATGGTATCACCATACCAAATTTTAAGCCATATTACAAACCCATATAAACTAAAATAGCATAGTACTGGAGAACGACAGACAAGTAGATCAATGGAACCAGATAGAGGACCCAGATGTTAATCCAGGCAGCTTCAGCCATCTTATTTTTGACAAAAATGCCAAAAATATACATTGCAGAAGAGATAGCCTCTTCAAAAGTGGTGCTGGGAAAACTGAATATCTATATGAACAAGGATAAAAAGAGATTCTTGTTTTTCTTCATGAACAAGAATCAAATCCAAGTGGATCAGGAACCTTATTATCAGACCTGAAACTCTGAAATTGTTAGAAGAAAAGATAGGGAAAACCCTTTCAACATATTGACATAGGCAATGACTTTCTGAATATAGCCCCAATTGCTCAGGAAATAAAACCAATCATCAACCACTGAGATCTCATGAAATTTCAAATCTTATGTGCAGCAAAGGACACTGAATAGAGCAAAGAGATAACCTACTGAATGGGAGAAAATCTTTGCCAAGTACGCAACTGAAAGAGAATTAATAACCAGAATATACAAAGAACTCAAAAGACAGAACAATAAGAAATCAAACAGCCCAAATAAAAATGGGCTGTGGAACTAAATAGAGAGTTCTCAAAGGAAGAAATACAAATGGCATATCTAGAAAAGTGTTCTACATCCTTACCATCAGAAAAAGGCAAATTAAAACTACTTTGAGATTCCATCTCACTCCTGTCAGAATGGATATCATCAAGTAAACAAATGACAATAAATATTGGCAAGGATGTAGAAAAAGAGGAATCCTTCTACACTGTTGGTGGGAATATAATCTGGTATAGTCATTGTAGAAATTAGTGTGGAGGCTCTTGAGACAACTAAAAATAGATTTACCATATGATCCAGCTATATAACTCCTGGTATATATCCTAATGACTCTTTTCATACCCTTAGAGATACTTGCATAACCACATTTATTGATGCTGTAATAACAATAGCTAGGAAATGGAATCAGCCTAGATGTCAGTCCACAGATGAATGGATAATAAAGATGTATTACATTTACACAATGGAGTTCTGTTTAGTGGTAAAGAAAAATAAAATTATGAAATTTTCAGGGAAATGGATGGACAAGATTATACTAAGTGAGGTAACCCAGGCCCAGAAGGCCAAACATCACATGTTCTCTCTCATATATGGATGCTAGCTGCCAATATGTAGACTTGTGTGTGTTCTGTAATCAAAAATCAGTAGCAGCAGTCAGTAAGGTAGAAAAAGGCTATTAGGGAGGGAGGAGCTGGAAGAATTTAAGATGATGGTATTGTATATATGTAAATAGAAGGACAGATTACAGGGAGGGGAAAGGCTTAAGGGAGGTTAGGGGAAGAGATTGTGTAAAAGAAGGGTGGAGGGCTGGAGAGATGGCTTAGCGGTTAAGCGCTTGCCTGTGAAGCCTAAGGACCCCGGTTCGAGGCTCGGTTCCCCAGGTCCCACGTTAGTCAGATGCACAAGGGGGCGCACACGTCTGGAGTTCGTTTGCAGAGGCTGGAAGCCCTGGCACGCCCATTCTCTCTCTCTCCCCCTATCTGTCTTTCTCTCTGTGTCTGTTGCTCTCAAATAAATAAATAAAAATTAAAAAAAAAAAAGAAGGGTGGAGGTGGGGGAGGTCAATCAAAATTCGAGATATGCTGAATAAGACATATGAAAACCTACTTTAAATTTTTTTTGTTATTTTTATTTATTTATTTGAGAGCCACAGACAGAGAGAGAAAGAGGCAGAGAGAGAGAGGGAGAGAGAATGGGCATGCCAGGGCCTCCAGCCACTGCAAACGAATTCCAGATGCATGAACCCCTTTGTGCATCTGGCTAATGTGGGTCCTGAGGAGTTGAGCCTTGACCAGGGTCCTTACGCTTCACAGGAAGCACTTAACCACTAAGCCATCTCTCCAGCCCCAAACCTACTTTTTTTGAATAATGGCACATCCAGAAGCCACAGATTGTTACTAGAAATTTTTCATTTACAACGACGGGATCTTTCAGTGAGGTTTTGGCCAGGAAGGTCCCTATTGCCTCCAAAACATTACAGGCTATTGCCAATGCCCTTGGTTTCCCTTGATAAAGAGATAAGGTCCTATTGCTGAAGATGTCACATGCCTGAGCAGCAAAGTCACTGAGAAATCAAGCTGGTGCTAAGCAAAAACCTTCTCCCTGTAGACCAGCTAATGAAAGCTGGAAATAAGCTGCACTGATTGAAGCCCCATAGGAGACAGAAGTCATCAGCGGTGAAAACAGAGGACTCTGGAAGCCTCAAGTTTGGCCATACAGGCCAGATGACTGAATGAATGCAATAGTGGCATTTCTGCTATGGGGGGAAACCACCTGCTCTCTAATTGGACTGAAGACCCTCTCTATGGAAGGGAATATGCCTAGTATGAAAACCTAATCAAAAGCCTATGGTAGGGAATGTTATGAACCTTAGGGGTATAAAGCCTGCTCCTGTCTGGATAAATGTGTTTGTTATTCTCACCAAACAGCCCTGAAAGCACTACACTTAATGTTCACATTCATATATATTAATGCTACTCTCATATATCTGGTTAGAGAAGTTTCTCTTTTCAGGCAGTGATGACCACTGGGATGACCCAAAAGGCAACATAGTGTTGAGAAGAAGGGAAGGAGGAGTGCCCAGCACTAAAACTTCTCTATCACACCTTCCAAGGCTCAGGGTTCATTGTAGAAGAGATGCAGAAAGAATTTAAGAGCCAAAGGAAGGGTACCACTTCTTACAATGCAACTGTCCACACAGAAATTGCCTCAATATCCGTGACCTCACAGTGCCTACCAAGAAATACCTACACAAGACCCTCATAATAGGAAAAAAAAAATGATGACATTAAATTAAAACAAAGACTAATAGAGAGAGGGATAGTATATGGTGGAGTGCAGAGTTGTGAAGGGGAAAGTGGGGGAGGGGAGGGAAATAACATGGTTTATTGTTTGTAAGTACAGAAGTTGTCAAAAAAAATAAGGTAATTAGGGCTGCATTCTCATCTGCACATGCATAGGGGGTGCTTTTGGCTTACTCATGTGGTGTACTCCCTTACTAACTGTTGACCTCAGGTATCTATTTTTCTTCACAAGGCTTTTCACTTAGTATCCAGAAATGACAGGCAGAAATGAATAATCAATTTCAGAAGCCACAGACTTTCATACTCTTATTATAGAAGTGAACTTGCACACCTTTCTGCCGTGTGCTTTTGAGTCCACAGTAGAAAGTGTCTCCATAAAGATGGGAAAATAGTTAGGGGCATCAACCAACAATAACTTTAGAATTTGGCAGACTCAATATGTTTTATGCAACAGTAAAATTCTTTACCTAATATTATTATATAATTCTAAAAAGGTATAGCTAATATTTTAAGGGGAAAAAGCTCTATTTTTAAGAAAGTTTATGTGATGAAAAAATTTCTTGGGTATGTTTTTCACATCTGTGCCTTCTAAGTTGTGAATTAATCAGAGCAAGGGTGGTACTGAAAATATGCATGTTCATATTTCTTTGTACTTGAACAGTAGCTAAAATATAGAAATTGCTCAATCAAAAAGTTATTATTTAATGGTATGTATTTGTTTTTGCCATTTTTCTTGTTTTGTAGTTCCTCTGGTTTAACTCTTGCTCCCTTGTATTAACTGGTATTGGAGTATGGTTTGGATTTTCCAGGTTCCTTGTGTGTGCGCTTTTCTTTCCCTTCAGCATGGAGGATTCTTTCAAGTATTTTCCGTAGAGCTGGTTTGGTCTTCATGTATTTCTTTAGCCTGATTTTGTTGTGGAATGTCATTATTTCTCTTTCTCTTTGAATGGATAGTTTTTCAGGATAATGTAATCTTGGTTGACAGTTGGAACTTGGAATACATCATTCCAAGCCCTTCTGGCTATTAAAGCTTGTGTTGTGTAGCCTACTTTTATTCTGGTGTGCTTGCCTGTATATGGGATTTGATTTTTTTTTTTTCTCTAACTGCTTTCAATATATTTTCTTTGGATTGTGTGTTTTGTAGTTTAATTATAATTTGATGGTAAGAGTTCTTTCCTTATTTTGTCTGTTAGGCATTCTATGGGATTCCTGTATCTGTATTGGCATCACTTTCCCTACTTGGGGGAAATGTTCTTCTATGATTTTGTTGAAAATACCTGTTATGCCTTTGGAGTGAATTTCTTCTCCTTCTACTATGCCCTGAATTCTTATGTTTGATTTCTTCATAGTGTCCAAAATGTCATTAAATTCTCATTCATGCCTTCCTTTTAGTTTGTCTTTCTCTTTGTTGGCCTGTATTAGATATTCCACCTGGTCTTCTAGGTTAGATATTCTCTCCTCTCCTTGATCCATTCTACTGGTAAGACTTTCTATAGACTTTCCTATTTGTCTTACTCTGTTTTTTATTTCTAGTATTTCTGATTGTTATTTTTCATTATTTCTATTTTCTTACTCATGTTTTGAATTGACCTCCTTATTTCATTAAGTTGGTTTCCTGTGTTTTCTTGGGATTCCTTCAGGAGTTGATTTTCTTCTTTGATTCATTTGATTTCTCGGAACCTAGATACAATCATTTTTTTTTTTTTTTGAAAGTTTTGTCAGGCATTTCATGTAAAGCAGTCTCAGTAGAGGTCATTTCTGGTGGGTTTATAATTTTTGGTGGGATTGTCTTGCCTTGATTTTTTTGTTTCTTATATGTAGAGATGTTTGCATCTTGAGTTAATTTGATGCTTGGTTTTTCTAATTATCTGCAGTGTTCTTAGCTGTGTGAATCTTACCTTATATGTCTTCAGTAGAAGTTTAAGGTGCCAGGTGTAGCTCTTATACTCCAAGAGAAACAGCAGTAGCTACCATAGGTGTTGAGTTTCCCTGGTGTTCAAGCATTGTAGTAGACTGGTTGGAGCAAGTTACTGGCAAATTCTAAAATTCAACTGAGAAATATTGATGTTGAATGAAAATCAGCACAGAGTATTCAGACAAAAGTGGGGATTAAACTATGCAGATAATCTAGTAAAGCCAAAGTTCTTAAGGGTGTGTATTGCCCCACAAGCTTAATTCTGCCAACTAGGAAGTTTTGACTTCCAGTCTGAAATGGGTTCTAAGTCAGAAAAAGACAGAGAAAAAGACAAAGGCCCTAAAAATCAGGAAATGTTGAAGGCAACAATAGTCAACACCAAAATACAGCTTATTTGAGAGGGATAAAGCCAACCAAGAGTATATAATCCAAATGTAAAACATAACACTTAATGCCATGGAAAGAGATATTAGTACTTCCAGTGCAGGCCCTCATATTTGGCTTTGTATAAGTCAGCCCTGTGAACTTTTGGGATAGCCTCCAATCTCATTAATGCTGAGTGCCCACCTTGATCTCTCTAGATGGTGGACAGCTTGGGAGTGAATGAGGTCTCCCAACATTCAAGACCCTGATGGTTGTGGGATGGGAGATTTTGCAGGGTGCCTGGAGTTGTACCAGAGCTGCTCAGCTGGTCCCATTTGTAGCTGATCAGCTCTGGTCTCTGCTATTCCCCAACAGGTTTCTTGACTTTTCAAGGACGCTGATGTGAGTGGAAAATCCTCTTACCTTGTTTCTGCTCATTCTTCTCCTTCTGCTTCTGCTGCTCTGTGCCATCAGACAGGCAGGCTCACAGATTGGGGCTGTTGGTGCCTTAGTGGGATTCTGACCAATTCCTTCCTTCCTGGAGGACCTTGCTTCTCTGCTCTGGTTGATAATAACTTATACACCTTCAATTTTCAGTATAAGAGTGTATTTTGCTGTGTTTCTGTTTTATTTCCCTCCCTGGGGTGCTGTGGCATGGCTAGTATGCCACCACCTTACCTAGAATTCAAGGCTCTAGCTTCTATTCCCAGCATAGCAAAATATACAAATTAAAAAATACCTTTCCTTAATATGATGAAGAATTGAATTTCAAAGGGGAAAGTGGGGGGATAGTATTACCATGGGATATTTTTTATAATTATGGAAAATGTTAATAAAAATTGTGAAAATAAAAAATAAATAAATAAATTTAAAAATATATCTTCCCAGTAAGACTGATTTGAATGAATAACTGTGAACTATGGGCTAACTCAGCTGATAACCTCAAGAGATTATCACAAGTTCTTACTTTAGTAAGCCTTGATTAGATTTTTATAATATTATTTTTTCTCTGTAAATATATTTCCATTATATTGCCTTCCAGAGAATTAGAAAACATGCAAATATTCAAGCTAGTGATTTTGTAAGCTGAGACTGAGAATTAATTCTATCTGATGCATTTTTTTCCTCCATGGGCATATGTGCATGGTGTGTCCAGCTGTGTATCTGAGTTCATATATGTGAGGACACATGTATATGGACATGCCTGTGAATCCTAGAAATCAGTGCTCAATGTTTTCCCCACTCACTTTGCATGCTGTGTTATGATACAGGGTCCATGACTGAACCTGTAGCTCACTGATTTGTCTAGACTGGCTGGCCAGCATGCTGCCTACCTCCCCAGTGTTGGGGTCAAAAGCATTTGCTATTCTACCTGGCTTTTGTAAAAAATATATTTGTTTTTATTAACAACTTCCACAATTGTAGACAATAACCCACTGGTAATTGTCTCCTTCCCCAACTTTCCCCTTTGAAACTCCACTCTCTATCATATCCCCTCCCTCTCTCCATCAGTTTTTCATTTATTTTGATGTCATTGTCTTTTCCTCCTATTATGTGTATGTACTTGTGTATGCACTGTCAGGCATTATGAGGTCATGGATATCCAGGCCTTTTTGTGTCTGGAGGCACTCATTGTAAGGAGTCCTACCCTTCCATTGGTTCATCCATTCTTTCCATCACCTCTTCTGCAATGGAACCCAAGCCTTGGAAGATGTGATAGAGATATTTCAGTGCTAAGCACTTCTCTGTCACTTCTTAGCATCATGGTGCCTTCAGAGTCATCCCAAGGTCACTGCCATATAAAAAGAGAAGGTTCTCTAACCAAAAGTGAGAGTAGCATTAATATATGGGTATGAACATTAAGAGAAGTGCTTATTGGGGAGTATAGGGAGCATAGTATATACATTTAGGCAAAGACCAGCAGACATTACAGCCTTAGGGTTCATAACTACCCCTGTTGTAGGTTTTCAGTATGAGGCATGTATTATCTCACATGGAGTGGGTCTCCAGTCCAGTTAGAGAGTGGTTGGTTTCCCCCTTAACAGACATGCCACTATTGCACCTATTGGCTCATTTGGCCTGGCTGGCCCAATTTAAGACTTGTAGTGTCCACTGATGAATATCACCACTGGTGATTTCTCTCTCTCCCACCGAACTGCACGCAGCAAAACTTTTTCCAGCTTTCTGTCAGCTGGTCTACATGTAAGAGGTTTTCAGCTTAGCTCCAGCAGGATTTCAAAGTGACCTTGCAGCCCAAGTATGTCGAGTCTTCAGCAATGGGGTCTTACCATCTATTCCTGGTGGGAAACCAAGGCCCTTGACAATGGCCTTAATATTTTGGGGTTATTAGTGACCTTTCTGGCCACCAACTCACTGGAAAGTATCCCATCTCTGGTACTGAAATTTTTCTTGGAGCAATCTATGGGTTCTGAGGGTTACATTTTACAAAAAGTAGGTTTTCATATGACTTATTTATATCCTCTTAGATTTTGAATAGTTATTTTTCCACTTTTCTTTACTCAGTCTCTTCCCCTGCACTCACTTAAGCCTTTACACCCTCATTAATCTACTCTACTACTTACATATATACAATACCATCCTATTAAGTCCCCCAGCCCTCCCTTTCTATTCTCTTTATATCCCCTTTCTACCTTAATGGCCTTTGCTACCAAGTTTTATTCCTACGCACATACAAGTCCAATAATATGTAGCTAGAATCCACATGTGAAAGAGAACATCTGATATTTGGCTTTCTGGGCCTGGGTTACCACACCTTTCCAGATCCATCCATTTTCCTGCAAATTTTATAATTTCATTTTACTTTACCACTGGGTAGTAATGCATTGTGTAAATGTTCCACATCTTCATTTTCCACTGATCAGTTGAGGGACATCTAGGCTGATTCCATTTCCTAGCTATTGTGAATAGAGCAGCAATAAACACTGCTGAGCAAGTATATATAAGTTAGTGAGACAAGTCCTTAGGATATGTGCCGAGGAGAGGTATAGCTGGATCATATGATAAATGTATGTTTAGCTGTCTCAGGAACCTCCACACTGATTTCCATAGTGGCTGGACCAGATTGCATTCCCACCAACAGTGTAGAAGAGTTGCCCTTTTCCTGCATCCTAGCCATTTGTTTTCATGATGGTAGCCAATCTGACTGGAGTATGATGGAATCTCAACATAGTTTTAATCTGCATTTCCCTGATGGCTAGGGATGCAGAACATGTTTTAGATCTTTATATACCATCTATATTTCTTCCTTTGAGAATTCTCTATTTAGTTCCATAGCTCATTTTTCATTGAGTTGTTTGAATTATTATTATTTAGTTATTTGAGTTATTTGTATATCCTAGATATTAATCCTCTGTCAGATATATAGCTGGAAAAGATTTTCTCCCATTCTGTAGGTTTCCTCTTTGCTCTATTCACCATGCCATTTGCTTACAAAAGCTTTTCAATTTCATGATATCCCATTGGTTGATCTGTAGTTTTATTTTCTGAGAAATTGGTGTTATATTCAGAAAGACTTTGCCAAGACCAATATGTTGAAGAGTTTCCCCTACTTTTTCCTCTAGCAGTTTCAGAGTTTCAGGTCTGATATTAAGGTCTTTGATTCATTTGGACTTAATTATTGTACATGGAGAGAGATAAGGATCTATTTTCATCCTTCTCTAGACACATATTCAGTTTTCCCAGTACCATTTGCTGAAGAGGCTGTCTTTTCTCCAATGAATATATTTGGCTTTTATCAAAGATAAGGTGGCTATAGCTACTCTGACTTATATGTAGGTATTCTATTCTGTTCCATTGATCTACATATCTGTTTTTGTGCCAGTAACATGCTGGGTTTTTTTTGTTTTTCTTTTTTGTTACTATGACTCTGTAATATAGGTTAAAATTACTTATGGTGATACCACCAGCCTTACCTTTATTGCTCAAAATTGTTTTAGAAATATGAGGGTTTTTTTTGTGTGTGTGCTTCCAAATGAATTTTTGGATTGTTTGTTCTGTTTTTGTCCAAAAGCCAATGGAATTTTGATGGAGATTGCATTAAATGTGTAGATTGCTTTTGGTAAGATTGCTGTTGCCACAATATTGATTCTTCCAATCCAAGAACAAGGGATGTCTTTCCATTTCCTAGTGTCTTCTGCAATTTCTTGCTTGAGTGCTTTTTAATTTTCACTGTAGAGACCTTTCACCTCCTTAGTTAAGTTTATTCCAAGGTACTTTTAAAAAATTATTTTTAATGAAATTGTGAATGGGAGTGCTTCTCTGATTTCATCCTCTGTGTGTTTGTTGTTAGCATATAGGAAGGTGTTGGGAGCTTCAGGGGAAATGCAAGCTACAGGTGGTCTTTAATCTCTTAACACAAAGGCCTTATTATGCAGCCTAGGTGAGAAGACAGCCCAGGTGAGATGGTGCCAGTCGTAAAGGCATTATTTAACATAAGACATAGGCACCAGACACAGGGGCATTACCACATAGCCCTGGCGAAGCTGACCCTAGGCATGTAGACATCATCGAGAAATTTTTATCTTCTGCATTTAAGCTTGTGTCTGCCTGAATAAACCTGAGCCTTGATCAGAAATTGTCTTGTCTCCATTCCTTGTATTTTTGTCTCAGATTCATTCCCACTCCCTCCTTTGGGGTTTGTTTCGACCTTCGTGCTGCAGGCCAGAACATCATGGTGCCCAACATGGGGCTCAATACGAGGGACTTCAGTGAGGAATGCCAACATCAACTTGGGATCCATGGAAGAAAGTGAAAATTTAAAAGAAGACTGTAGTCGCCCGCTCAGTCTTCTGGAATAAGATAAGTTGGTGCAATTATGGGACAAGCAAACAGTAAAAAGGAGCTAATTGCTGTAGTAAAAGATATTTTAAAAGCACAAGGAACGGTATTGCACCAAGTTCTTTAAGCAAATTTTTTGATCTCATTAATAAAATGAGCCCTTGGTTTATAGAGCAGGGAAATTTTGATTCAGATGCTAGGGATAAAGTAGGGAAAGAATTAAATGTCTTTTTACAAACTCATGGTCCTAATAAGGTTCTGGTAATTGCCTTTTCCTTATGGTCTTTGATAAGGGATGGTACAAAAGGTAGTTTAGTGAAACAAATGTTAGATCACACTCTAGATGTTATTGAATGTCCTGTCCCGTGGGACCTAGTTATACATGGGGGTGAGGAGGACCCTAACCTGAAATAAGATGGGCGAGAGAGAGGAAGAGACTCAAGCAAATGTACACTTGTCAAGAGTCCAATTTTATTGAGCCACAGTGGCCTTTTTAAGGGTTAGGGTTAGGGTTAGGGTTTTGGGTGAGGGGGGCCTGGAGGAGGCAGGTGGTGGAAAGTTATAGAATCTTCTTGGCCTTTGGCCTAGGACAGTTTGTGGTTATTCCAAAAATTCATGGTAAAGTTCTCACGTCTCTGCAGTTGCCAGGCAGGGTGTTAATTAGTTAGGTGTGGCGGAGTGGGGGGATGGAATCAGCTAGGTGTGGCAGGGTGAGGGGATGAGGAAAGTTCAGAAGTTGCTCAGGGCAGAAGTTGCTCAGGACAGAGGTTATCTCAGGGCAAAGGTCTGTTCAGGGCTCATCTCCTCATCTCCAACAATTGAAGAAATTAGAAATCAAAGTCCTGAAAAAGGGATACCTGTAACTCACAATCTTCACAAATTTCTAAGGAAAATAGTGATGAGGAAGAGGAGGAATTAGAGCCAGAAGAAACAGCAGAATTAGAGGAAGAGGCTGCTAATTATCATGCAGATTGGGACCCACCGCGAACCTCTGCCCCATGCCCCCCACACAAGTATATGTAGCAGAATTAAAAAACGAGGTGGCAGCTTTAAAGGAGACAGTAAGCCTGGAGAAAGAAAACAGAAAGTTAAAAGATGAGTTAGATAGTATTATTAAGGAGCCTTCTGAAATTGTCCACACATCTTCATTGCATCCTACTCAGCCTCTTTTTAATTGCTCCCCCTTAGAAAGGGTAATACAGAGAGCCATGGAAGAAGGTGATGAGGAAGTACGAGCTTTCCCATTGGCTTATCTAGTAACTGAATTTCAACAGGGTGATCAAATGATGAGGCAATATGCTTCCTTTAATTTTAAAGACATAAAAGAATTAAAAACAGCTTATTCACAGTATGGACCTATGTCACCATATACTATGTCAATTATAAAAGCATTTGCAGGGAAAATTCTAACAGCACATGATTGGAAGTCTATAGGCAAAGATTGTTTATCAGGAGGAGAATATTTAATTTGGAAAGTAGAATTCTATGACTTATGCAAAAAGACTGCAATGTTGAATCAATAGGCAGGAAATGGTAATTGGAATGTTGATATGCTTTCTGGGGAAGGAAATTATGCTGGGAATGACAATCAAATTGTATATCCGCATGCTGTTTATCAGCAAATAGCCACAGCAGCTCATAAAACCTGGTTTAATCTTCCTTCAAAAGGAGAAACTGTGGGGGAAAATTTAACTAAGGTTATACAGGGTCTTCATGAGAATTATGCTGATGTTGTAGATAGATTGATAAAAATGGCAGGGAGAGTATTTGGACATGCTGGCACTGGTATGGACTTTGTAAAACAGCTTGCTTATGAAAATGCAAATAGTGCTTGCAAAGCAGCTATACAGCCTTATAGAAAGAAAGTTAATCAACAAGGATATATTAGATTATGTGCTGATATTGGCCCTAGCTATATGCAGGGGATAGCCATGTCTGCAGCATTACAAGAAATTCCTTTTCAAATGGCCGCCACTGCAGCAAGACCTGGCAAGTGCTCTTCTTGTGGAAAAATAGGACATATTAAAAAGGATTGTCCAATTAAAAGAAAAAATGGAAATTCCAATAATCCAGCTCCTTGTCTTTGCCCAAAGTGCAAAAGAGGAAAACACTGGGCAAATGAATGTAGATCTAAAGCAGATAGAGATAGCAACCCTATTATCCAGCAGCAGGGAAATGGGAGGAGGGGCCAGCCCCAGGCCCTGCAAAGACAAGTTTATGGGGCAATTCAGTTTGTTCCTCAAACAGCCAGTTACAGCTGGTCTCCCAATTTCCCCGAGCCACCCCAGGGAGTGCCAGACTTGACCTCAGTTCTTCCACCTACACAGTACTGACTCCAGAAGTCTGATTTCAAGCACTGCCTACTGGAGTATGTGGCCCACTACCAAAGGACAGTGTAAGTTTAATCTTGGGAAGAAGTAGCAGTACTATGCAGGGATTACAAGTAACACTTGGAGTTATTGATGCAGATTTCACAGGAGAACTTAAAATTATGGTGTCTTCTCCAAAAACAAGTTTTACAATATTTCCCGGACAGAGAATAGCTCAATTATTGCTCCAATGATAAGAACTGGAAGGGTTGCTAATGTTCAGGATCGAGGGACTTGAGAATTTGGTTCCTCAGATGCTTACTGGGTTCAAACTATTAGTAAGGAACGTCCAAAATTAACTTTAAAATTAAATGGGAAGCATTTCAAAGGGTTAATAGACACTGGAGCTGATGTTACTATTTTGTCTGGTAATCATTGGCCTGCTTCTTGGCCTAAGCATCTGACAGGGACTCAATTGAGAGGTATTGGACAATCCTCTTATCCTGAGCAGAGTGCTGCAGAATTACTTTGGGAAGATGAGGAAGAAAATAAGGGTATGGTAAACCTTACATTATAGACAGTTTGCCTTTAAACCTCTGGGGAAGAGATGTTTTGAGTCAAATGAAATTGTTAATGTGAAGTTGTTACTGCTCAAATGCTTAAACAGGGTTACTTGCCTGGTAAGGGATTAGGAAAATGGGGACAAGGTGACTCACCTATTCAGGTAGCTTCTAATGCAAATCATCAAGGGCTGGGGTATTTCCCCTAGTGGCCACTGGTAAGGGTGTGCTGCCCCATGCAGAGCCTATTTGTTGGAAATCTGATGATCCTATATGGGTGGATCAGTGGCCTTTGACACAGGAAAAACTGATAGCTGCAAAAACGCTAGTTCAAGAGCAATTAGAGGAAGGGCATATAGAGGAATCATCTTCACCCTGGAATATTCCAATTTTTGTCATTAAAAAGAAATCAGGAAAATGGTGATTACTACAAGATCTCAGGGCTGTAAATGTTACTATGCATTTAATGGGAGAATTACAACCTGGTCTGCCTAGTCCTGTAGCTATTCCAGCTGACTTTTCTTTTTTTCTTTTTAATTTTTTATTTATTTATTTGAGAGTGACAGACACAGAGAGAAAGTCAGAGAGAGGGAGAGAGAAAGAATGGGTGCGCCAGGGCTTCCAGCCTCTGCAAACGAACTCCAGACGCATGCGCCCCCTTGTGCATCTGGCTAACGTGGGACCTGGGGAACCGAGCCTCGAACCAGGGTCCTTAGGCTTCACAGGCAAGTGCTTAACCGCTAAGCCATCTCTCCAGCCCAATTCCAGCTGACTTTTCTAAAGTGATTATTGACTTGAAAGATTGCTTTTTTACTATATCTTTACATCCACAAGATTGTTGCCATTTTGCTTTTAGTGTTTCTTCTAGTAATTCTAAGGAGCCTATGAAAAGATATCAATGGAAAGTTCTCCCTCAGGATATGGCTAATAGTCCAACTTTAGGTCAGATATTTGTGGCTAAAGCTTTAGCTTCTACAATTTTCAAATTTCCTTAAATATATATTATTCATTATATGGATGATATTTTATTAGCTGAAAAGGAAAAGACAGATGTTTTGACTTGTTTTTCCTACATGGAACAACAGCTCACTATGTGGGGATTAAAAATTGCACCTGAAAAGGTACAACAAGATTTTCCTTTTTCTTATCTTGGGTTTTATTTATATCCAAAACAAATTAAGACACAGAAAGTTACTCTTAAAACACAGAACCTTAACACCTTAAATGATTTTCAGAAATTGTTAGGAGATATTAATTGGATTAGGCCTTATTTAAAACGTACTACTTATGAATTAAAACTTATTTAATATACTACAGGGGGACTCTCATCCTTCTTCTTTTTGTTCTCTTACACCTGAAGCTTCTAAAGCATTGATTACAGTACAAAAGGCCATAGAAGAACAATTTACCACTTATATTGACTATTGTAAAGAGTTGTGGTTACTTGTATTTCCTACCCCATATACTCCAACAGGGTTGTTGTGGCAAGGAGCTCCTTACTATGGGTACATCTTGCATCTTCTCCTCCAAGAACTGTCACTCCTTATTATGAAGATGTTGCTCAAGTAGTGATGGAAGGAAGAGCTGAATCTATTAAATATTTTGGTATAGAACCACAGGTTACCTGTCAGCCTTATAATTCAAAACAGGTTTCTTGGATTTTTGCTTTCTCAGATACTTGGGCACTATCCATGGCAGGTTTTACAGGAAGCATTGATAATCATTTCCCCAAACATAAATTAATTCAGTTCTTCATGCAACATCAAGTCATTTTTTCTTGCAGTACAGAATTTTCTCCTATTAAGAATGCTATGTTGGCCTTTACAGATGGATCTTCTTCTGGCCTAGCTGCTTATTCTTTAAATGTACAAATATATACTTTTAATACTCCTTATAAATCTGCACAATTTGTAGAACTGGCAGGCTTTAAAGCTTTATTGCAACATACTGCTACTATATCTGCTAATATTTACATTGATAGCCAATATATTGCCCACTCAGTTCCTTATTTAGAAACCTGCAGTAGAATAAGTTCTTCTTCAACAGTTTACAATTTGTTTGCACAGGTTCAACTTTTGATTCTATGTAGGACACCTTCATTCTCATTCTGGCCTCCCCAGACCCTTAGCTCTGAGAAACGCTATTACAAACGTGGCTACTAGAATTTTTTTCTGTGGAGGAAGCTATTAGTGCTCATAAGATTCATCATCTTAATGCTAATACTCTACATCTTAAATATAAAATTACATGTGAATCAGCATGACAGATAGTTAAAAGTTGTCAACAATGTCTCACATTTTTGCCTGTGCCACAACATGGTGTCAATCCCTGAGGTTTGACTCCTGGCCACTTATGGCAAATGGATATAACTCATGTTCCTGAGTTTGGAAAAATGAAATCTGTACATGTTTCTAGTGACACTTATTCTGGTTTCTTTTGTGCTTCTGCTTAAATTGGAGAACTGCTAAACATGTTATTGCTCATTGTCTTCATTCTTTTAATATTTTGGGCATACCTAAACAACTGAAAACAGATAATGGTCCAGGATATATAAGTGCAGGATAAGCACTTTTGTTCTTCTTTTAATATTGAGCATGTTTCTGGAATTCCTTATAACCCCCAAGGGAAAGTTATCATTGAATGAGCAAATGGAACATTAAAAATCTGGTTACAAAAAACTAAAAAGGGGGAAATGGCACAGGTATCAGTAACAAAATGGTTAAATCATACTTTAATTATTTTAATTTTTTTACTTTTGGATGCAAAAGGGTTTTCTGCTGCTGACCTTTTTCAGCATGCACAAACCAAGACTAATTCTGCTAAAGTAATGTGGAAGGATCCATTGACTAACAAATGTAGTGGACCTGATCCTGTATTAATATGGGGATGAGGATCTGTTTGTATTTTTTCACAGAAAGAAAATGGAGCCAGATGGTTGTCAGAATGTTTGGTCTGGTATGCAGGCCACGAGATCAAACAAGAGGACACTGCTGATCCTGATAATATGGAGTCATCTACATCTTGCTTACAGAGTCCTCTACGGCACCTATGTTCCTGACCCTCCTATATTACAGCTGGTGACCTGGGAGAAAAATGAAATCATAGTTCTGGTCAATAACACTCAGTTGCTAAGCATGCCATCTAGTAAAAATATAAAATTACATCAAGTAATTATGAGTTCATATTTAGGGCATGTTCTAGGTATTCCACTATGATTTTCTAAGACCAGCATTGTGGGATGTTTTGAATTAAAGGAAAGAAACATTACTGTAAAGCATGTACAAAATCATGTACAAGGTATGAAGAAGATTAAGCAGGTTCAGACAAGCAGAATTTCTATTTGGCTTCCCTATGGAAATCAAGTTACAGGGGATAGTCCACCAGAGGACTTTATTCCCTGTGAAGGAAATACACCTTGGTTTAATAACTCTATACAATGGAGAAAATGTGTAGGAAAAAAAAGTATCAGGTATAATGTTTCTGGATCTACTAGATATGTTAATGTTTGGTCAGGATCAGCAGGTTCTATAGGGAATAAAACTGTATGGGTTAATGATTGGGCTACTGGACTGTCTTCATAATTATGGTGGTCAGACAATGGACATCAGCAAACTTAAAAGTGGAAAATTGCTGCAGCTATGGAGGTATCAAGGCTACACATGCCAGCAATAATTCAAATAGTCTTCTGAAGGGAACTGTTATGGCCTGTGTTACAGCACCTTATGCCCTGATGTTAGGAAATATAAATATTACTTGGCATCACAGGTCTGAAGGAATGTTTAATGTTACCTGTGATAACTGTAGTCTGTCCAGTTGTATTTCTCATGATTCTGAAACTGTAATGATTGTCAAACAACCTGCATTTGTTGATTCCTGTTAATCTTTCAAAGCCTTGGTATTCTGACAAGAGTATTCAAATTCTAGAGGAGGTTAAAAATAGCTTAAGTAGACAAAAGAGAATTGTAGGTTTAATTATTGCTGGAATTGCTGCATTTATTACATTATTAGTTTCTATTACTACTACTGCTGTTGCTCTTACACAAGAAGTTCATACTGCTCACTTTGTTAATAATCTAGCTAAAAATGTTTCTGTTGCTTTGGGAACTCAGTAGCCATAGATAAGAAGTTAGAAGAAAAGATAGATGCCTTGTTTGATATAGTGACCTATTTAGGAGAGCAAATTCAAGGAATGAGGATCAGAGCTTGATTGGAATGCCATGCAGATTATCAATGGATTTGCATCACTTCTAAAACTTACAATGCTAGCTATGAAGTTTGGTAAAGGTCAGAATGCACTTAGAAGGAATTTGGCACCATGATAACATTTCATTAGATTTGGTTAGTTTACATTCATAAATTTTAGAACAGAACAGTCATCTTGATTTTGATGCCCCTAAGGCTGCAATTTACTTGCTGCAATTAAGTCTGTGTTGCCTAGTTGGGGCTCTCTAAGTTCCTGGATAGGCAGCTTTGCAATTGTGGGAGCTTGCCTTCTGCTTCTCTTATGCCTATTGCCTATTTTCTTCAAGTGTCTAATGAAGTCTATTGCGAATGTTCGCACAGAGGTTCAAGGTGTGCACTATTGAGCATGTCCTTGGTTCCCTCAGACCTTATACTAATTCTCCCTGAATTTATTTGCCTGGTAGCTAGAGATGGGTAAGATCGGGGGAGGAGGCATCCAACCTAAGACAGAGCACGTATTGAAAGATAATATGTTTATCCAATGACGGACTCCCCTCCTTTAGGAGCTGCATAGGATTCAGACCTATGCATATCAGCTCACAATAAAGTGAGTATGATATGGGCACCAACATGGGTGCGAGGCAAAGCACCGCAAGGGAAGGTCCCTTTCTGACCACCTCTGAATTTCCTGAGAGAAAAACCTGACTTTCATGGAGGTTGGTACCACACTTATTATGATCATATAGGCCCTACCTCCCCTCCCCAAAGGTACCAAGGGTCAAGATTGTGGGACAAGAAAAATGACAGCCCATGGGAGGTGTAAGGTCACTACTCCCCCAGTTGGTAAAAGTCCACCACTGAATAGCAGGTCTCACCCTCTTTTCTATAAAAGAAGGAAGGAGATGTTGGGAGCCGCAGCTGCTCTTTGACCTTGGAAACTAAAGATGTCCTTCTGCCCCTGACAACCTAAGACAGGCACAGCCACTTCTTTTAATAAATAAAGAAGGGGGAGATGTCGGGAGCTGCAGGGGAAATGCACGCTGCAGGTGGTCTTTAATCTCTTCACACAAAGGCCTTATCCTGCAGCCTAGGTGAGAAGACAGCCCAGGTGAGATGGTGGCAGTCACAAAGGCATTATTTAACATAAAACATAGGCATCAGACACAGGGGTGTTACCATATGGCCCTGGCGAAGCTGACCCTAGGCATGTAGGCATTGTTGAGAAATTTTTTTCTTCTGCATATAAGCTTGTGTCTGCCTGAATAAACCTGAGCCTTGATCAGAACTTGTCTTGGCTCCATTCCTTGTGTTTTTGTCTCATATTCATTCCCACTCCTTCCTTCGGGGTTTGTTTTGACCTTCTTGCTGCAGGGCAGCACAGAAGGCTACTGATTTCTGTGTGCTTATTTTGTATCCTAATAGGTTGCTATAGAACTTTATCCTTTATGATAGAATTATATCATCTTCAAAAAATGATAACTTGAACTCTTCCTTTCCAATTTGTATCCCTTTTATGCATTTCTCTTGCCTTATTGTTATAGCTGACAATGGGCACCCTTGTCCTTTCCCTGGTTTTAGTGGAAAAGCTTCAAGTTTTTCTCCATTTAGTATGATATTGTCTGTAGGTTTCTCATAAATAGCCTTTATAATGTTGAGGTATGTTCCTTTAGTCCCAGTATCTGTAATACTTTTATTATGAAAGGATGTTGGGTTTTGTTAAATGCCTTTTCTGTATCTAATGAGATGATCATGTGATTTTTGTCCTTCAGACCATTTATATAATGCATTACATTTATAGATTTGGGTATGTTGAACTATTTCTGCATCTTTGGGATAAAGCCTACTTAGTTGGGGTGAATGAATGATGTTTCTAATATATCTTTCATTCTGTTTGCCAATTTTTTTTTTTTTTTTTTTAGAATTTTTGCATCTATGTTCATGAAGGAAAGTGGTCTGTAATTTTCCTTTTTTTTGTTCTCTCTTTGTCTTGTTTTAATAGCAGGGTAATACTGGCTTTGTAGAAAGTGTTTGGTAGGATTCCTTCCTTTTTTATTTTATGGAAAAGTTTGAGAAGCATTGGTATTTGTTCTTCCATTAAGGTCTGGTAAAATTCACCACTGAATCCATCTGGGCCTGGACTTATTTTGGTTGAGAGAATTTTATAAATGCTTGGATCTCCATACTTGTCATGGGTCTATTTAAGTGACTAATCTCACCTTCAGTGGATCATATAAATCAAGGAAATCATCTATTTCTTTCATATTTTAAAATTTATTGGAGTACGTGTCCTTATAGTATGTCCTATTAATTTGTGTCTCTTCTCTTTTTCCTTTGGTCAGATTTGCTAAGGGTTTATCAATATTATTTAACCTTTCAAAGAACCACTCTTTGTTTCATTGAGTCTTTCAATTTTGGGGGGTAGGTGGCTTCTATTTTATAAATTTCTGCCCTAATCTTTATTTCCTGTCTACTGATTTTTGGTTTGCCTTGTTCTTCTTTTTCCAAGGCCTTAACATTAAGCATTAAGTTATTTACTTGAAACCTTTCTAATTTCTTTGTTTTTTAATTATAAAAAATTTTTTATGTCTGAGAGAGAGAGAAAGGGGGGGGGGAGCCGGGCATGGTGGCTCACGCCTTTAATCCCAGCACTCTGGAGGTGGAGGTAGGAGAATTGCCAAGAGTTTGAGGGCACTATGAGACTCCATAGTGAATTCCAGGTCAGCCTGAGCTAGAAAGAGTCCCTTCCTCAAACAAAACAAAACGAGAGAGAGAATGGGTAAGAGAGAGAATGGGCACACCAGGCCCTCTAGCCACTGCAAGTGAACTTGAGATGTATATGTCACCTTGTACATCTGGCTTATGTAGGTACTGGGGAATCAAATGTAGGTCCTTAGGCTTCATAGGCAAGTGCATTAACTGCTAAGCCATCACTACAGCCTGTGGAGACCAAAGTCACTGGGAAAAGGATGATCTTTGTACAAGCTAAGCCTGAGGACATAGAAAACTATGTGCTTTGGGTAGAGCTTCTTGAAGATGGGGAAACTCACATCTTCTCCATAGATTTCCTGATAAACATAAACAACTCATGATCTGGTCTGATGTAAATTTGTGATTTGTCTTATGCTCAGACTCCCTCTACCTTTGATTGCCTGAATCTAAATAAAAGCTGTGATTGCAATCAGTTTGGGGAGCACTAGAGTGCATCCCACATATTATCCATTAAATCATACTTTGCATGTTATGTGTTTGTTTCACTGCTAGATGGTTCACAACACAGCCTATTGAACACTTTACAATGAATTTTTAAATTAAATCTTCATATCTAGATAGTAAACCTGTAGCTAAAACATTAATTATGCCTATAGATTACATCTTCAGAAAAGATATCTGTATATTATATGTAATATTTATTAAGTTTTCTTCATGAACTTGTGGCTTAAGTGATGAAATCACTGTTCTGAACAATGTTCCTCCTTGGTAAGGCAACACCTAGCCTTTCTGTGGTCAGTGATAAAGTGAGAACATTCCTCCAACAGTGCTCTGAGAATTATGTTGACATAAGTGGGTTACCATCCTTTAGATTCAGTTCTAATTTCTTAATATAGGCACTTAAAGCTATAAATTTCCATCTTAGTACTGCTTTCATTGTATTCTAAAGTTTTGGTATGCTGTGTTTGTATGTATGTGTATGATTCTATGAATTTTTAAATTTTCTTCATGATTTCTTCATTGATCCACTCATCATTTAGTAGAGTATTGTTTAGTTTCCATGATTTTGTGTATGCACTATTGCTTTTCTTGCTATTGATTTGTAATTTTATCCCATTGTCTTCAGGTAGAGTGAAAGGAATATTTCAATTTTCCTGTATTTGTTAAGATTTGCTTTGTGATGGCTGAACCTTCACTAGACCCTTACAGGAAACACCTGAACCACAAGACACTGGAGAGGGTAGGATCAAGACTGACCTAAATCTCCTACATCTTCCCTCCCTCCCTCTCCCCCTCTCCCCTCTATCTCTCTCCTCTCTAACTCTTGTACATTAGTTATCTTTTTCCTCAATTTCTTAGTGGACACTGACCTGTAACCCCCACTTCCAGCTTGGGCCTACCATCCACAATGAGCTTTTGATCAGAGAAACCTACAAGGTTTCCCAAAACAATGACAGACTTCTGTCAGAGTACTTGATGACCCACCAAAGGCCAGTGATAAGACCCTATTGCTGAAGACCCCATACACAGCTGACGCGTAAAATGGAATGACATGGCTGGAAGCCAGGAGAGAGTCAGTCCCCAGACAGTCAGTGTGTCTAGTGCCAGAAGGCGCTACATAGGCGACTGGGGGAAATGACCAAGATCTGTCCAAGCAACACATTGTTTAACCTAATTAGCAACAAATAACCGGATGTGATGCCCACACAAGTGCAATAGTGGTACACAGCCATGGTGAGGAATCAATTGCTCTTGATTTGGCTAACTGATCCACTCAGTGGTACTAGACCCTTAGCTGGAGCTCGGAAACAAGTCAGAACCATACCCAAACACAAGTCCACTCTACAATATCAAGCTACCATCAATCACGGGGTATAAGAGGGCCTACACCTATCAAACTGTCTATCAAAAAAGTAAGTGTTATCTCAATTTTCCGGGTGCTAACTTACTCTCCATTGGAGAATCTGCTTCTCTTTTCCAGATAGATGCAGATCCTAAGAAGAGAGCTGCCCCAACATACCTCAAAAGGGGCCCAACTGAAACTAAGGACAACTGGTGAAATAAGCAAGGGTGATGTTTTCCTGTGAACTGGATACCAGCACAAAGGGGAAGGAGATCAACGCAGAGAAAAATCAACTCCTACCAAATCAGAGAGCCAAAGCCTCAGAGGTCCCCAACACCTCAGCACTGAAGCAGACCAAAAATGAACCCAACATGGCTCAGGGAAATCTTGCGGAAGAGGGGGCGGAAAGAATGTCAGAGTTACATGTTGGGTCATGATTTGCAGAGACATTTATCATACTAATAACTGGGGGCTATCTCCACAATGCATGACCCATTTTCATTAACAAGGAGGGTCTAATGGGAGGGGGTAGATCACAGATGAGCCTAAATAATGGTACCAAACTGCCTGTATTCACTGAAATGAAAACTAATAAATTAAATTTAAAAAAAAAAGATTTGCTTTGTGTTTTGATATATGATTTATGTTAGAGAATGTTCCATGTACTGATAAAAAAGAATGTGTGTTCTGCAGCATTTGGATAAAATATCTCATATATATCTCATATGTCCATTTTTTCTATGACCTCATTTAATCCAGATTCATCTCTGTTGATTTTTTGCTGAGATGACCTGTCAATTGATGACAGTGGGGTGTTGAAGTCACCCACTACAATTGTGTTTGGTTATCTGTGAATTTAGTTCACATTATCATTTGTTTGATGAAATTGTGAGCTCCCATGTTATGTGCACATATGTTTAGGATTGTAATGTCCTCCTATTGGAGTGTTTCTTTAATCAATATAAAGTCACCTTCCTTATCTTTCCTAACTAATGTGGGTCTGAAATCTAACCTGTTAGCTTTTAGGATAGTTGTTTTCTAGGCCCATTTCCTTAAAACACTCTTTTCCAGCCTTTCACCCTGAGATAGTGCCCATCTTTATAGAAAGGTGAGTTTCTTGGAGGCAATAAATTGAAGGATCCTGCTTTTGTAACTCTTTCTGAAAACCTACGTCTTTTGGTTGGAGGCATTGAGGCCATTGATATTAAAAGCTATTATTGAAAGTTATGTATTTATTTTTGCCATTTTTCTTATTTTGTAGTTCTTCCAATTTAACCTTTGCTTTCTTTTTTAAAATTAATTAGTTTTGTAATCAGCAAATACAGTCAGTTTGGTACCATTATTAGGCTCATCCTTGACCTACCTTCTCCCCTTGGCCCCTCTTTGTTGAGGTATATGGGTCATGCATTGTGGAGTGATCCCACAGAAATGTCTCTGCAAATCATAACCCAATAAGTGGCTCTGACATTCTTTCCATCCCCTCTTCTGCAAAATTTCCCTGAGCCATGTTGGGTTCATTTTTGGTAAGCTTCAGTAATGAGGTTTTGGGGGTCTCTGGGTCTCTGGCTCTCTGATTTCGGAGGAGTTGATTTTTCTCTGTGTTCATCTCCTTCCCATTTGTGTTGGTATCCACTTCACCAGGAAAACAGCATCTTTGCTTGTTTTGCCAATTTTCTTTATTTTCAGCTGGGGTCTTTTTGAGGTATGGTGGAGTGGCTCTCTCCTTAGGATCTATATCTATCTGAAAAAAAAAAAAAACAAGCAGATTCTCCAACGAAAAGTAAGTTAGCACCAACATAAATGAGATAACACCTTTTTTTGGCTGCTGAGTACAACTCCATTGTATAAATGTGCCACATCTTCATTATCTACTCATCAGTTGAGGGACATCTAGGATGGTTCCATTTTCCAGCTATTATAAATTGAGCAGCAATAAACATGGTTGAGCATGTACTTCTAAGGAAATGAGATGAGTCCTTAGGATATATGCCTAGGAGTACTATAGCTGGGTCATATGGAAGATCAATCTTTAGCTGTTTTAGGAACCTCCACAATGATTTCCACAATGGCTGGACCAGATTGCATTCCCACCAGCAGTGTAGAAGGGTTCCTCTTTTTCCACATCACTGCCAACATTTATGATCATTTGTTTTCATGATGGTGGCCAATCTGACATGAGTGAGATGGAATCTTAATGTAGTTTTAATCTGCATTTCCCTGATGACTAGTTACATAGAACATTTTTTAGATGCGTATATGCCATTCGTATTTCTTCCTTTGAGAATGCTCTATTTAGCTCCAAAACCCGTTTTTTGACTGGCATGTTTGATTTCTTATTATTTAACTTTTTGAGTTCTTTGTATACCCGAGATATTAATCGTCTATCAGATATATAGCTGACAAAGATTTTTTCCCATTCTATAGGTTGCCTCTTTGCTTTTTTTCACTGTGTCCTTTGCAGTGCAAAATCTTTGTAATTTCATGAGATCCCAGTGATTAATCTGTGGTTTTATTGCCTGAGCAATTGGGGTTGTATTCAGAAAGTCTTTGTCAAGACCAATATGTTGAAGGGTTTCCCCTAATTTTTCCTCTAGCAGTTTCAGAGTTTCAGGTCTGATGTTAAGGTCTTTAATCCATTTGGACATAATTCTTGTGCATGGAGAGAGAGAAGAATCAATTTTCATCCTTACACAGAAATATATCCAGTTTTCCCAACACCATTTGCTGAAGAGGCTGTTTTTTCTCCAATGAGTATTTTTGGCATTTTTATCGAATATCAGGTGGATATAGCTACCTGGGCTTACATCTGGGTCCTCTATTCTGCTCCACTGATCTACATGTCTGTTTTTTTGTGCCAGTACCATGCTGTTTTTGTTACTATGGCTCTGTAGTAGAGATTAAAATCAGGTATGGCGATACCACCAGCCTTATTTTTGTTGCTCAGTGTTATTTTAGATATTCGAGGTTTTTTGTGATTCCAAATGAATTTTTGGATTGTTTTTGTCTATTTCCATAAAGAATGCCTTTGGAATTTTGATAGGGATTGCATTAAATGTGTAGATTTCTTTTGGTTAGATTGCCATTTTCACAATATTGATTCTTCCAATCCAGGAACAAGGGATGTTTCTCCTCTTTCTACTGAAACTTGATCTCTGCCTTTCCAATTTGTATCCCTTTTATGGGTGTCTCTTGCCTTATTGCTATGGCTAAGACTTCCAGTACTATATTAAATAAAAATGCTGACAGTGGGCACCCTTGTCTTGTTCCTGATTTTAGTGGAAAACCTTCCAGTTTTTCCCCATTTAGTAAGATGTTGACTGCAGGCTTGTCACAAATAGCTTTTATTATATTGAGATATGTTCCTTCTATTCCCATTCTCTTTAGGACTTTTATCATGAAGGGATGTTGGATTTTGTCAAATGCTTTCTCTACGTCTAATGAGATGATCATGTGATTTTTGTCCTTCAACCCATTTATATAATGTATTACATTTATAGATTTGCGCATGTTGAACCATCCCTGCATCTCTGGGTTAAAGCCTACTTGGTCAGGGTGAATGATCTTTCTGATGTATTCTTGTATTCTGTTTGCCAATATTTTGTTGAGAATTTTTGCATCTATGTTCATGAGGGAGATTGGTCTGTAATTTTCTTTTTTTGTTCTATCTTTGCCTGGTTTTGGTATCAGGGTGATGCTGGCCTCATAGGAGTTTGGTAGAACTCCATCTTTTTCCATTTCCTGGAAAAGCTCAAGAAGCAATGGTGTTAGCTCTTCCTTAAAGGTCTGATAGTATTCAGCAGTGAATCCATCTTGGCCTGGGCTTTTTTAGTTGGGAGATTATTGATATCTTTTCAGATCTCCATGGTTGTTATAGGTCTATTTAAGTGATTAATCTCATTTTGATTTAATTTAGGTAGGTCATATAAATCAAGGAAACCATCCACTTCTTTCAGGTTTTCATACTTTGTGGAGTGTGTGCTTTTATACTATGTCTCTATGATTATTTGAATTTCTCTGGAATGTGTTGTGATGTTACCTTTTCCATCTCTGATTTTATTAATTTGTGTCTGGTCTCACTTTGTTATGATCAGATTTGATAAGGGTTTATCCTTGTATCCTTTCAAAGAACCAACTCTTTGTTTCATTAACTCTTTGGATTGTTTCTTTGTTTGTTTGTTTGTTTCTACTTAATTAATTTCTGCCCTAATCTTTATTATTTCTTCCTGTCTACTGATTTTTGGTTTGCCTTGTTCTTCTTTTTCCAAGGCTTTAAGGTGAAGCATTAGGTCATTTATTGTGACTTTCTAGTTTCTTAATATAGGCACTTAAGGCTATAAATTTACCTGTTAGAACTGCCTTCACGTGTCCCAGAGATTTTGGCATGTTGTGTTCTCATTATCATTTGACTATATAAATTTTTTGATTTCCTTCTTTATTTCTTCATTGACCCATTCATCATTTAATAGTGCATTGTTTAGTTTCCATGATTTTGTGTATGCTCTATAGCCTTTCTTGCTACTGATTTGTAGTTTAATTCCATTGTGGTCAGTTAGAATGCAAGGAATTCTTTCAATTTTCCTTAATTTGTTAAGATTTGCTTTGTGGCCTAATATATTGTCTATTTTAGAGAATGTTCCATGTGCTGCTGAAAAGAATGTATATTCTGCAGCCTTTGGATGAAATGTCCTGTATATATCTGTTAGGTCCATTACTTCTATGAACTCATTTAGTCCAGATGCCTGTCTGTTTATTTTTTCCCGGGATGACCTGTCAATTGATGAGAGTGGGGTGTTAAAGTCACCCACCACCACTGTGTTTGGTGTTATCTGTGACCTTAGTTCTAATAGTGTTTATTTGATGAATTTGGGAGCTCCCATGTTACGTGCATATATGTTTAGGATTGTAATGTCCTCCTGTTGGATTGTGCCCTTAATCAATATAAAGTAACCTTCCTTATGTTTCTTGACCAACATTGGACTGAAGTCTACCTTGTCAGATATTAGGATAGCAACCACTGCTTGTTTTCTAGGCCCATTTGCTTGAAACACCGTCTTCCAACCTTTCACCCTAAGATAATGTCTATCCTTTGTAGAAAGTTGAGTATGTTGGAGACAACAAATTGTAGGATCCTGCTTTTTAACCCAGTCTGCAAACCTATGTCTTTTGGTTGGGGCATTGAGGCCATGGATATTAAGAGATATCATTGGAAGGTGTTTATTTATGTTTGCCATTTGCTTTTTGTTGTTGTTGTTGTTGTTCTGGTTCTACCTTTGCTTTCTTGTGTTAACTAATATTAGAGTATTGCTTGTTTTTTCCAGGACTTAATTGTGTGCTTTTCGTATTCTTCAGCATGGAGGATCCTATCAAGTATTTTCTGTAGAACTGCTTTTGTTTTCAAATACTTCTTTAACCTGATTTTGTCATGGAATGCCCTTATTTCTCTGTCTATTTGAATGGATAGCTTTGTAGAATAAATTAACCTTGGTTGACAGTTGTTATCTTTCAGAACATGGAATACATCACTCTTCGCCCTTCTGGCTTTTAAAGTTTGTGATGAATAATCTGCTGTAATCCTGATGGGCTTGCTTTTGTAGGTAACTTTCTCTCTAACAGCTTTCAATATTTTTTCCTTGGTTTGTTTGTTTGGTAGTTTGATTATAATATGGCGAGGGGAGTTTCTTTCCAGGTTTTGTCTGGCTTTTGTTCTAAAGGCTTCCTGTATCTGTATTGGAACCTCTTTCCCAATTTGGGGAAATTTTCTTCCATGAGTTTGTTGAAGACGCATACTATGCCTTTGGAGTGGAATTCTTCTCCTTCTACTATGCCCTGAATTCTTATATTTGATCTTTTCATAGTGTCCCGAATATCTTGAAATTCCCACTCATACTTTTCTATAAGTTTGTCTTTCTCTTTAGATATGCCACTTGGTCTTCTAGCTTAGATATTCTGTACTCTCCTTCATCCATTCTACTGGTGAGATTTTCTACAATGTTTTTTTATTTCATTAACTGTGTCGTTCATTGCTAGTAATTCTGACTGCTTTTTCTTTATTATTTCTATTTCCTAATTTATGTCTTGTATTGCCTTCATTATTTCATGAAATTGGTGTCCTGCGTATTCTTTGATAACTTTGATTTCCTCTTTGAGTTTCTCTTTGACTCCTTTGATTTGTTCTATGACTTCTTTGAACATATTTACAATCATTCTTTTGAAATCTTTCTTAGGCATTTCCTCTAAATTGTTCTCACTGGAGGTAATTTCTGATGCATTAATACTGTTAGGTGGATTTATATTGTCTTGCTTTTTAGTGTTTCTTGTGTTTAATGTATATATTTTTGAATTTTGGATTAAGTTAATGCTTGGATTTTCTAGCTAGCTGGGTATTCTTAGCTGTATCAATGGATTTGATGTTATATATATTCAGGAGAGGAGCTTAAGGTGTTAGGCGTGGCTCTTAAGGCTCTCAGAGTATCTACAAAGGTGTTCCTAGGGGTTGAGTTTCCTGCTATGGGAGTATTCAAGTAGGCTGAGTGGAATAAAATACAGGTAGATTCTAAAATTTAACAAAACACTGTACTCATTCAATCAAAAACAGCACCAAATATTTATGCAAGAGTAGTTATTATAACAACCAGATGCTCTAGCAGCAAAGTGGTTAAGATTTCTGGTCTGTTGAGGGATCCAAGTCAGCTTGTGACCAAGTGAGACCCTTCCCTGGTGCAATCAATCCCAGTTACATTTTTGGATGATTTTGGTCTCAGTCAAGTTGCTGGCTGGGTTGCTGGGCTGCTGTTCTGATTTCTGGAGCTGGGTACTGGCTTTTCCTGTGGGGAAAACTGAGCCTGGAAACTGTGGCCCTGCAGAACTGCACCTCCGCTGCTGGAACTGCCACTGCTGCTCCTAAAGCTGCCGTTGCTGGATCGATCACCGCTGCTGCTAAAGCTGCCACTGCTGGGTCTGTCCCCTCTGCTGGGTCCACTGCTGCTGCTGCTGGTGCTGCTGCTGCTTTAGCTGCCATTGCTGGATCCTCTGCTGCTGCTGCTGGATCTTCACCTGCTGCCTCTGAAGCTGCTCCTGCTAGTTCTGCCGCTGCTTCCACTACTGGATCCGCCACTGCTGAGTTCACTGCTGCTGGGGCCAAAGCTGCTGATGCTGCTGTAGGACTCTGCTCCTGCTTGGGTCCTCCTGTTTGCTCAAGTTGGCGTGGCCGGATCCCGAGACTGCTGCTCTGTTCACTGGAGCTGGGCACAGGCAGTGGGGGAGGGGAGGGAGCTACAGCTGCTCTGGTTATCTCACTGTTCCACGTGTTCTTCTACCTCATGGTCTGCTCCTCCGTTGCTCACTGCCACTCTCCCTTCATGTTTCTTAAGTTGTGGGGAGCTCCGGTGTAATTGGAAGCTCCCCTCACCTTGCTTTTCCTGTGGCTGGACCTGAGCCTGGTGACTTTCTGGTGCACTGCCACCACCGCGGTCAGTGGACCTGCTCGGGCCGCTTTTGCCAGCCTGTGTGGACTCTGGATTTCTTCTACTTCTCCACTGCTGTTTCAATTTCCTATACACCTCACTTTTTAGTAAAAGTGTGTATTTTGCTGAGCTTTTTCGGTCTTTCCCCCCTCCCCCACCAGGCTGCTTTGGCGTGGTACCTAAGCCACAATCTTACCCAGAAGTCTTCCTTACTTTTTTTTTTATAGAGTTTAATAGGTGTAGGCCCTCTTGTAGCCCACAATTGATAGTAGCTTGATAATAGAGTTGGCTTATGTTTAGATATGGTTCTGACTTGTTTCCCAGCTCCAGCTATGGGTCCCATACCACTGAGGGGACCAGTTAACCAAATATGAGCAGTTGGTTCGCTACCATGGCTGTGTGCCACTACTACAATGTGTGGGCATCATGACAGGTTATTTCCTGTTGAGTAGGTTAGACCCTGAGTTGCTTGGACAGATATTGGTCATTTTCCCCCAATCACCCATATAGTACCTTCTGGGACTAGATGCGCTAACTGTCTGGGGACTGACTCTCTTCCAACTTCCAGCCATGTCATTCCATTTTATGAGTCAACCACATAAGGTGTATTCAGCAGTAGGTTCTCACCACTAGACTTTGGTGGGTCATCAAGTACTTGTACATAAATCTGTATTTCTTTTAGGAAACCTTGTAGGTCTCTCTGATCAAAAGCTCATTGCGGATGATAGCCCCATGCTGGTACTGGGAGTTACAGGTCAGTGTCCACTAAGAAAAGGTGGAACAAGATAACTAATATATAAGAGTTAGAAAGAAGAGAGAGAGAAAGAGAGAAGCTGTAGAAGATTAAGGTCAGTCTTCATCATTTCTATTCCAATGTCTTGTGGTTCAGATGTTCTCTCTAAGGGCCTGGTGAAGGTTCAGCTATTTGGACTGCCTTTTAGGAAGTATAATTTTATGGTACCATTGCCATTTGAGTCTAGATTAGTGTTTCCTACCCCTCTATTGCCCTCCCCTCTCTCCCCACCATTCCTATTGTCTAGTCCACGAAATGTTTGCTGGGTATGTAAGGTACCTTTGGTAGATTCAGGTTACATGCTGTAGATGAGTGAGACTATGTGGTGAATTTTTTCTGTGATTGGGTAAGTTCATTGAGAATGATCTGTTCCAGGTTCAACCATTTTTCCTCAAATTTCATTGTGTCATTTTTTCTTACTGCTGTTTAGAATTCCATTGTGTAGATATACCACATCTTAGTTATCCATTCCTTTAGTGATGGACATCTGGGTTGATTCCAGCTCTTAGTCTTATGAATTGAGCCACTTCAAACATGGTTGAGCAAATATCTCTGGCCTGTGGTTTGAAGGTTTTAGGGTAGATGCCCAGTAAGGGAATAACTGGGTCTGTTGGTATCTCTTTAGTCAGCTTTTTCAGGAGTCTCCATATTGCTTTCCATATGCACAAGTGGTTGTGCCATCTTACATTCCCACTAACAGTGGATGAGTGTTCCTACTTCTCCACATCCTCACCAGCAATTATTTTCATTTCATTTTTTGATGTTTGCTATCCTTATTGTGGTAAGGTGGAATCTCATGTTTGTTTTAAGTTGCATTTCCCTGATGATTAGGGTTGATGGACATTTTCTTAAGTGCGTGTTTGCCATTTGTATTTCTTCCTCTGTGAACTGCCTGTCCAGCTCTTTGCCCCATTTTGTGAATGGGGTGTTTGACTTCTTACTGTTCAGATATTTTAGTTCTTTGTAGATTCTAGTGACCAGTTCTTGGTCAGTTGGATAACCCGCAAATATTATCTCCCATTCTCTGGGTAATCTATTGGCTTTGCTTATTGTTTGCTTGTCTGTAAAGAAACTTTTTAGCTTCATGTGATCCCATTGGTTGAGTGACTGTTTAAGATTGTGAGTTGCTGGGGTTTTGTTCAGGAAGTCTTTTTCCATTCCAGTATCTTGGAAAATACTTCTTCAAATTTCTTCTAGTAGTATTTGAGTTTCTGGTCTTATATTGAGGTCTTTGATCCATTTAGACTTGACTGTAGTGCATGGTGAAATGTGTGAATCAAGTTTCAGTTTCCTGCATATGTTTATCCAGTTTGTCCAGCACCATTTGTTGAAGATACTGTCTTTTTTCCAGCCTACTTGTTAGGGCCTTTGTTGAATATCAAGTAGCTATAGTTGCTTGACCCAAAGTTCAGGCCCTCAAGTCTATTCCACTGGTCTTTACTCCTGGTTTTATGCCAGTTCCCTGCTGTTTTTATTACTATGGCTTTGTAATATAGCTTTAGATCAGGTATGGTGATGCCTCCAGAGGTATTTCTTTTGCTAAGGATATGTTTGGATATGCGAGGCCTTCTGCCTTTCCATATGAAATTTGGGATCAATCATTTTTTCTATCTCTGTGAAGAACACTGTTGAGATTTTAATTGGAATTATATTAAATCAGTATATTGCATTTGGTATGATTGCCATCTTCACAATGTTAATTCTGCCTATCCAGGAGCATGGGAGGTATTTTCATTTTCTCAAGTCCTCCTCAATTTCTTTTTTGAGTGTTTTTATGTTTTCATTGTATAGATCTTTCACGTCCTTGGTTAACATTATTCCAAGGTATTTTTGTTGTTTTTGCTATTGAAAATGGGACCTTGTCCCTTATTTCTTTCTCTGTATCTTTGTCATTTGCATATAGAAAAGCTACTGATTTGTGTGCATTGTTTTTGTATCCTGCTACTTTGTGATAGGAGTTAATCACCTTCAGGAGTTTTGGGAAGGAGTCTCTTGGGCCTCTTACATATACAATTATGTCATCAGTGAATAGAGCATACTTAACTTCTTCCTTTCCAAATTATATCCCTTTGATTTTTTTCTCTTGTCTTATTGTTTGAGCTAGGATTTCCAGTTCTATATTGAAAAGCAGAGGTGAGAGTGGACAACCCTGTCTTGTTCCTGATTTTAATGAGAATTCCTCCAGTCTCTCTCCATTAAGTATTATTTGGGCCTTTGGAGCTTTGCACATTGCCTTTATTATGTTAAGATATGAACCAACAATGCCAATTTTCTCCAATGTTTTGATCATGAAGTGATGTTGTATCTTGTCAAAGGCCTTTTCTGCATCTACCGAAATGATCATGTGGTTTTTATGTTTAATCTTGTTTATGTGGGTGTATTAAATTGACATTTATATATGTTGAACCACCCCTGTGTTCCTGGGATTAATCCCACTTGGTCAAGGTGGATAATGCTTTTGATGAGTTATTGGATTCAGTTTGCTAGGATTTTGTTCAGTATCTTTGCATCTAATTCATCACGGAAATAGGCCGATGGTTTTCTTTCCTTGTGGCCTCTCTGTCTGGTTTTGGAATTAGGGCTATACTAGCTTCATAAAAGGAGTTGGGTAGCTTTCCCTATTTTTCAAAGAACCTGCTCTTTGTTTTGTTAATTGTCTTGATTGCTTTTTGCATTAACTAGTATTTGAGTATGGTTTGTTTTTTCCAGGTTCCTTATATGTGTGCTTTTTTTTTTTCTTACCCATGGAGGATCCTTTCAACTATTTTCTGTAGAGCTAGTTTTGTCTTCAAATATTCCTTGAACCTGCTTTTGTTTTGGAGTGTCCTTATTTACCCATCTATTTGAATGGATAGCTTTGCAGGATAAAGTATCCTTGGTTGACAATTGTTATGCTTCTGAACTTGAAATGCATCATTTCAAGCCCTTCTGGCTTTTAAAATTTGTGTTGAGTAGCCTGTTGTTATTCTGGTGGGCTTGCCTTTATATGTGGCTTCATTTTTTCTCTAACTGCCTTCAATATATTTAATTTGCTTTTTGTGTTTGACGACTTAATTATAATATGGCAAAGAGGTTTATCCGGTTGGTGTTCTAAAGGACTCCTGTATCTGAATTGGTATCTTTTTCCTAATTTGGGGGATGTTTTCTTCTATCATTTTGTTGAAAATACCTACTATGCCTTTGGAGTGAAATTCTTATCCTTCTACTAGACCCTGAATTCTTATGTTTGATCTTTTCACAATGTCTCAGATATCTTGTAATGCCCATTCATACCTTCCTATTATTTTGTCCTTCTCTTTGTTGGACTGTATTAGATCTTCCACCTATTTTTCTAGTTTAGATATTCTATTCTCTTATTCATCCATTCTACTGGTGAGATTTTCTACAGAGTTTTTTATTTGACTTACTGTGTTTTTCATTGCTAGTATTTCTGTTTTTTTTAATTATTATTTCTATTTCCTTATTTGTGTCTTGTATTGACCTCCTATTTCATTAAATTGGTTTCCTGTGTCTTATTTGATTCTTTTGCTTTCCTCTTTTACTTCTTTTTTTCTTTATAATCATTGTTTTGTAATCTTTCTCAGGCATTTCATCTCAATCAGCCTCACTGGAGATCATTTCTGATCAGTTTATACTTTTTGGTGGATTTATATTGCCTGATTTTTTTGTGTGTTTCTTGTTGTATAAAGTGGAGATTTTTGCATCATGAATTAATTTAATGCTTGGGTTTTCTAATCATCTGCAGTATTATTAGATGTATATATCAATTAATCTGATGTTACATATCTTCAGGGTGGGAACTTAAGGTGCTAGATGTGGCTTTTAAGACTCTCAGAGTAACCACAAAGTGACCCTAAGTGTTGGGGTTGTCTCCTATGAGAGTATTATAATAGGCTTGGTGGAAAAAACTACAGGCAAATTCTAAAATTTAACTAAACAATGTACACATTCAATGAAAAACAGCACAGTGTTTTTATACAAGAGTAGGTATTAGGACAAACAGATCCTCTAATAAAGTCACAGTCCCTAAGGTGTGTATTGCCCCACACCCTTAATCCTGTCAACTGGGCTGGTCTGAAGAGGGTTCCAAGGTCAGCTTGGAACTAAGTTAGACCATTCCCCAATGAACTACAAGAGACAAAGACAGTATAAGTCAGGAAGCAACAAATGACAAGCCCAAAATATAACTCATGTAAGAATGGAAAATCCAACCACCCATGAAATTTAACATATAATTTACCCTGATATGGAATGTGCAATTAGCACTTGTGATGCAAGCCTATATACCAAGGCTTCCTTGGTGTGTACTGACTTGGTATATTCCCAGTTACCTTTTGGAATGGCTGTGATCTCAATTATGCTATTCAACCACTTTGGTCCCTCTTTGCTGTGCTGTGGTCTCAGGTAAACTGGCTGGATTGGTCAATCACTGCTCTGATCACCTGTGCTAGGTGTTATGTAAGTGAGTTCCCTTCCCCAGGTCTCTGGTGCTTCTTGGTGCTTTCCCTGGTGGTGGGGAGTGTGAAGGCTGTGGACGGTGGCTGAAGTTCTCCTGCTGGTCCTCTTGATCTTCTTCCTTATGAGCCACTCCACTTGTCCCTGATGTCCTCCCCTTCATGTTTCTTGAGCTTGCAAGGAGGCTGATGTGAGTGTAAAATCCCCTCACCTGGCTTTTCCTGAGTTTTAGGCTGAGCTTGGTGACTGCAGCCATGCAAACATGGTGCCACTGCTGCTGGAGCCGCTTCTGCCTGCTTCTGTGGTCTCTAGATGGTCTGGATCTCTCCTACTTCTCTACTTTGGTTGATAATTTCTTATATCCCTTCACTTTTTCATAGAAGAGTATATTTTGCTGTTTTGTTTTTCCTCCCCTAGGCTGCTTTGGTGTGTTTCATATGCTTCAATCTTAACCAGAAGTCCTACCTGGACTTTTTACAGATGCTAGGAATCTGATCTCAAGTCCTAATTTTTGTGTGGCCACCCCTTTACTAGGTAACCCAGCTGTCTTCCTGCCCCCTGTCCACTGTGACTCTTTACAAGGAAGTATATGCTTAGTGTTTTATTTACATGGAAATTGTGTTCTTGTTTGCTTTTAGGACAAGTAGAGAAATGTCCTGATGTGAAGGCAATAGCTTTGGTAATTTTATGCTGAATCATTACATATGCTTGTGTGACATATGCAACAATTAAATGTCCTGATTTAAAATCCATCCAGCCTGTCATGAAAGGGAAGGTACCGGCTGTTAAGCAAGCATAAGAAATTACTTAGTCATAAGAATTGATGATAGGGCCGGAGAGATGGCTTAGCAGTTAAGGCGTTTGCCTGCAAACCAAAGGATCCCAGTTCATTTCTCCAGGACCCACGTAAGCCAGATGCACAAGGGGGCGCACGCATCTGGAGTTCCTTTTACAGTGGCTGTGGGCCCTTGAGCGCCCAATCTGTCTCTGTCTCTCTCTCTCTCAAATAAATAAATAAAATATATTAAAAAAAAGAATTGATGATAAGTAAAGTTTATCTTATGAATCTCTTTGAATAGAAGTGCATAAAGTTTAAAATGCTTGCTGTCATCCCATACCTAGTTCTGATTACCACTAACTAAATATTACTGGCAAGAGTTGATATGCAATGCAAATATTACAGTTGGCATCTGTTTTATAAAATAGCTATTATCCAACACACAATAATAGTTTCCAACATGTAACATTCAAGCTATTTGTATGTTTCTGTACCAAAACCAAATATTGTAGAATGTTAATACTTGAGGATTTATGGAGTTAACTGTGTAACTTATGTGATCTTTTCTTCAACTATACAGTGCTTTCATAAAGTTTGAGTGTCATGCTGTACACCTGTAATTCTACCTCCATAGGATCATGGTATATATTCCTTGTGCTTAGCTGTTGGTATGCATAGCAACATATTGCCTTTTTACATACAGGAAAGCTTTTTTTTCCTTTTCTATTAGGACATCAGTTCTGTATGTATTTGGATGTAAAGAATGATCTATCTATTGGATCAACTTTAGTACTCACATTTGCACATCCTGTATATGTAGGTTATGAGCTCAGGAGGAAGCAAACAGGTAGTGTTTAGCAAACAGCTGTAGCTAGAGTCAGGTGGTACTGATGGCCTCCAGTTTTGTGCTCAGTTACCTGGCCTGGATATGTAGGGACAATGAAGAGGGGGACATAGAGAAATAGTGGAGTTAACATGGAAGAAGGCAACAAGAATCTCATGGATGCCTCTGTTCAAAATTGTGTTTTCTGATGTTTCCTTCCAATAGGAATACATCAGAAGAGAAATTTTAGCATCTGAAGAACATTGTGGGCTCTGGAAAAATTCATGGAAGAGTTCTGTATTGTGGGGGAAGAAATACTATGGGGAAGTTGTCTAGCTGCCTTTAGTGTATGTAAAAGTCCAAGAGGCCAGTTTCCTAGAAACAGAAACATGGGCACTCAGTAGTTTCACGGAGTGCTTTCTCAGCTTAACCAGACCTTAGACCTATTTCTTTGCAATAGCACAAGTTGATTCTGTTATAAGAAATCACTGACATGCTTTTCATTTAACATTTGACATGCAAGGCTCTCAAAGTACTCAGTGAGTGCCCTTAGCTTCTGGCCATCACTGGTATCTAAGCCCTGTGCCTAGGGAAGTGCACACTTATGTTTAGAAGTGTTGCTTGGCCACCTAGCTTCTCTCAACTGTACTGGAGGTACAAATGCCCAAACACTGAGTTTCTCTGTGGGGACACTGGCTGGAAACTTCTGATTATATCAAATCTTTGTTTCTTTTTCTTATTTATGTTTACAGGCAGACAACAGGCCTGTGAGGTGAGGATGCTCCACTATTAGGAACATATCTAAACTATTTTTCCATCAAAGTACTTCACAAAAGAAACACATATTGTGGAGAGATTGCCTAGTGGTTAGGGTGCTTGCCTAAAAAGCTAAGGGACCCAGATTTGAATCCCTAGGGCTAATGTAAGCCAGGTGTACATGGTGGTACATGTGACTGGAGTTTGATTGCAGCAGCTAAAGGCTCTAGCACAGTCACTCTCTCTCTCTCTGTTGGCCTCTCTCTCTCTCCCAAAGAAATATAATAAAATAAAGTATTTTTTTTAAAAAAGAAACCAATTGGGTGTGGTGGCACATGCCTTTAATCCTAGCACTCAGGAGGCAGAGGTAGGAAGATTGCCATGAATTCAAGGCCACCCTTAGACTACATAGTGAATTCCAGGTCAACCTCAGCTAGAGTGAGACCCTACCTAAAAAATAATAATAACATAAAAAAGAAACCAGTGTCTTCAACCCATCTAGTAATATGAGTCACTCATCAAGAAGCCACAGATCCAGTTCTGAAGATGAAGTCTTCCACCCCATCAAACTTGAGAATGCAAAGCTGGTTCAGCAATCCATTTTATCATGGATTCATTGCAATAAATAAATGAAGAAATAAATAAATAAAATAGACCAGAAGAAAAAGAAATAAGGACTAAGAGATGGAGATGTGACTGAGAGTGAAGGGGCAGTGAGGGAGATGGGCCCATGTGGGAGACATGCTACCTTCTGGACTTGCCTGAAGGGAAAGAGAGGACAGGTGAGGGGAGGAGAGGAGAGGAGAGGAGAGGGGAGGGAGTGGAGAGCAAGAAAGAGCCTGATTGTTTTGCACCTCTAAGACCTTCAGCACCTACTGGAAACCATCATACCTAAAAGGCATCTCGAGTCCAGGACTTCTTTTTGAGCAGCAAATGTTTTACCTGCTTTCCAGTGTCACAATTGTGTACATATTTTAGGTCATGGTATATACATTGTAAAAAAGTTCATATGAGAGACAAAGTACTATAGTGCACTACTGCCATATCTAAACAGTTTTCACATAAAATTAAACATCACTTTCATATCAGTGCACACCCACATGTATCTGTTTTGTATTGAGGCAACTTACAAGGAAATTTTGAAATGGAAAGGTTGCTCTATCTCTGCAAAACCTGCTGCTGCCACCTCCTTCTCTCTTCCCCATTTCTCCTTCTTCACTACACTACAGTCTGTGAAGAATTGCTGACTCCCCAGTGCTGCATTACCCATGTGTTGCTATCCATTCATGTCTGTGTGCATTGTCACCCTGGGAGACCAGTATGTATTAGTCATACTGTCCTGCCAGCAATGGAATTACCTGTGCTAGGACAAGCATGCACAGTGAATTCTGAGACTGACAGTACTCTGCTGCCTGTGCTCAAGTGTTTATGTTTTTATTATTTAGACATTCATAGTTTTTTAAAAAAAATTTTCTAATTGACAACTTCTGTATGTATAGACAATAAACTATGATGGTTCCCTCCTTCCCTGACTTGCCCCTTCACAACTCTGCTGTCCATCATATCTCCTCCTTTTCTCCATTAGTGTCTCCTTTAGTTTGATGTCATCATCTTTTTATCCCATCATGAGGGTCTTCTGAAGGTATTGCTAGGCACATCAAGGTCATGGATATCAAGGACAAATTCTGTATGGATAGTTGCATTGTAAGGAGTGGTACCCTTCCTTTGGCTCTTATATTCTTTCCACCACCTCTTCTGCAATGAACCCTGAGCCTTGGAGGGTGTGATAGAGATGTTTCAGTGGTGGACACTCCTCTGTCCCTTCTTCTCAACACTGTGTTGCCTTTTGGGTCATCCAAAAATGGTCATTGCCATCTGAAAAGAAAAACTTCTCTAACCAGAAGTGAGAGTAGCATTCATATATGAATATGAACATTAAGTACAGTGCTTTCAGCACAGTTTGGTGAGAATAATAGATACATTTATCCAGACAAGAGCAGGCTTTATATCCCTAAGGCTCATGACCTCCCCTGCCATAGAGTTTTGAATAGATTTTCAGTACCAGGCATGTATTGCCTCCCATAGCGTTGGCCTTCAGTCCAATTCGAGCAGTCGGTTTCCCCCAGAGCAGACATGCCACTATTGCACTCGTTCAGTCACTTGGCCTGTCTGGCTGAACTTGAGGCTTCTAGTAGCCACTGATTTTATTAATTTTGGCCCTAATCTTTATTATTTATTCCCCATCTACTGATTTTCGGTTTGTCTTGTTCTTCTTTTTCCAAAGCTGTAAGGTGAATAATTAAATTGTTTTCTTGTGAACTCTCTAATTTCTTAATATAGGCACTTAGATCTATAATTTCTGCTCTTAGGACTGCCTTCATTGGGTCCCAAAGGTTTTGGTATGTTATATTCTCATCATCATTTGATCCTATGAATTTATTGATATCCTTAATGACCCATTCATCATTTAATAGTGTACTGTTTAGTCTCCATGAATTTCTGTATGCTCTGTAGTTTTTCTTCTTGCTGATTTGAAGTTTGTTCTCATTGTGGTCATATAGAGTACAAGGGATTATTTCAATTTTCTGGTATTTGTTGAGATTTGCTTTGTGTCCTAATATATGGTCTATTTTGGAGAATGTTACATGCACTTCTGAGAAAAATGTATATTCTGCAACATTTGGATGGAATGTTCTGTAGATATCTGTTAGGTTCATTTGTTCCATGACATCATTTAATCCAAATGTCCTTCTGTTTCTTTTTTGCCAGGATGACCTGTCAATTGATGAGAATGGAGTATTGAAGTCTCCCACTACAATTGTTTTAGTGTGACCTTAAGTCTAATAGTGTTTGATGAAATTGTGAGCACCCATGTTAGGTGCATATACGTTTAGGATTGTAATGTCTTCCTGCTGGAGTGTTCCTTTAATCAGTAGAAAATGACCTTCTTTATCTTTCCTCAATAATGTTGGTTTGAAGTCTATCCTGTCAGATATTAGGATAGCAACCCCTGCTTGTTTCCTAGGCCCATTTGCTTGAAATACAGTTTTCCATCCTTTCACCCTAAGACAATGTCTATCTTTTAATTGAGAGATGAGTTTCCTGGGGGCAAAAAATGGCAGGATTCTGTCTTTTAATCTAGTCTGTAAGGCTTTGTCTTTTGGTTGGGACACTGAAGCCATTGATATTAAGAGTTATTATTATTATTATTATTATTATTATTGAATTATCTTTTTAATTTATTTGGTAGTTTTGTCATGGAAAAATAGCACAGCAGTATGTATTCTTCCACTCTATTCAGACAAGTGACAGAGAAATGATGCATCCTGTCACCTGGCTATCCCCTGGAAGAGCAGAAGTTGGGTACACTGGAGACCCTTCACCCTCCAGGGCAAGCACAATGGGTGTGGCAGCATCTTTCGGGGTGCTGAGCTCCCACGTGGCCCTGTGGCTTCTGAAGGTGGTGAGCCTCCGAACCTCGCGGCCCTGGCTTCCTCCACTGGCCAGGGACTGGAGTTCTGCACTGGAGCACTGCTGCCCCTGGCTGAGTTTTTGGGGGGCTGTCCTGCACTCACAGGATGCTCAGCAGCACCCCAGAACCTCCCTGGGAGATGCCAGTCATTCTCTTAACCCTCCAACTGGGTCGCAAACTGTCTTAAGACACTGAGACTGTCCCCAAGGGCCAGTGTGACACCTGACCTCCAGCGCCCAGCCACGGCTGGAAGATAGCTGGGCAAGGAAAGGGCCACCTTAGGCAGAGGGCCAAGGAGAGACAGGGAAGGGGAAGGAGGCGGGGTGAGGAGAGAGGATGCTAAGGGCACAAGGGAAGGCTAGAAGACAGCTGAGAGAGCAGAGCTGCAGGAGAGGAAAGGATGGAAGGCTGAGAGTCAGGAGGGGGACAGCCATGGGGGGCAGTGTTTGTCAAAAGCAGAGGTCTATCATAAGAGGAGGAAAAGATCATAACATCAAAATAAAAGAGAGACTGACTGAGATGGGGAGGGAATATGATGGAGAATGGAACTTCAAAGGGGAAAGTGGAGAGGGAGGGTATTACCATGGGATATTTTTTATAATCATTGTTGCAGTCCGGTTCGCATTGCTGGTAGAAATCACCCAACCAAGAGTAGCTTCTGGGAAAAAGAGGTTTATTTTGGCTTACAGGCTCGAGGGGAAGCTTCACGATGGCAGGGGAAAACGATGGCATGAGCAGAGGGTGGACATCACCCCCTGGCCAACATAAGATGGACCACAGCAACAGGAGGGTGTGCCAAATACTGGCATGGGGAAACTGGCTATAAAGCCCATAAGCCCGCCCCCAACAATACACTCCCTCCAGGAGGCATTAATTCCCAAATATCCATCAGCTGGGAACCTAGCATTCAGAACACCTAAGTTTATGGGGGACACCTGAATCAAACCACCACAATCATGAAAAATGTTAATAAAAATAAGCAGAGATCTAGGGGTGACAGACAGGCCTTCAAAACCCCGAGGGTGATCATTACAGTTACTGATTGTGGTGGTTTGAATAGAATAGATGGCCCCCAATATATTCAGTTCCTTATTGTTTGTAGTTTGCATCTTGGCTACCTGGCTGGAGGCAATGTCACTGGGTGATCTTAAGGTGTGGTGGTAGGTTTCCAATTTCAATCTAAAGATATGCAAAGTGTGCCTAGCTGGAGTTCCTGAAGTGTGCTGTGGCTTTTGACCTTGAGGCTTGTACTTCTTTCTCTCTGCTTGGGCCTGTGAAGGCAGGCCAGCTTCTTTTGCCATTATGGAACTTCCCCTGGATCTGTAAGCTTCAATAAATCCGTTCCTCCATAATTGTGCCTGGTCTGAAAGTTCATCTCAGTGAACCTGAAGCTCTCTGCTACACTGATAAAGCGGTGTGCGTTGCACATGGAATTCTCTTCTTTATTAATCTTTTTAAAAAATTATATTTTTCCTTATCTGAAAGAGAGGTGGGACGGGGAGAGAATGGGCACACCATGACCTCCTGCCACTGCAAACAAACTCCAGACCCATGTGCTACTTTGTGCATCTGGTTTTATGTGGATTCCAGGGAACCGAACCCAGGTCATTAAGTTTTGCAGGCAAGCCCCTAAACAGCTGAGCCATCTCTCCAGCCATTCCTTAAGAACTTCTAACCATACAGGTTGCACACACATGGGCGCCCAAACCACAGAACACAAACGGTCTGTTAGAAAGCTCATTGCTAAAGCCATCGCTGTACTTTGGGTCAGACAGGTTTAGTACTGAGCAGCCTGGATTCAAAAGCTGAGAGGCACATGACAGGGAGAAGTCTGCAGAGATGAGGCACCTGGCTTGTGGGTTCAACCTGGAGCTCCTGCCCCTGCTCGGCGGCAACTCTCTAGAACCTCAGGCCACAGAACATGATTTCTATGCTAATCTCATGTCACCTGCTAAACACAAAGTAAGTGGGGCACCTTTTTGTCTTTGCGGGTGTTGGTGGTGTGTGTGCATGCTCAATATGAGGTACCAGGTGCCTTCCTCAACCATTCTCCACTTTATTTATTATTACTATTTTACTTATTTATTTGCAAGCAGAGGAGAGAGTGAGAATGGGCACACCAGGGCATCTACCCACTACAAATGAACCCCAGACACATATGCCATTTTGTGCATCTGGCACTGGGGGAATCCAACTCTGGTCATTAGGCTTTGCAGGCAGGTGCCCTAACCACTGGGCAATCTCTCCAGCCCTCTGCTTTATTTTTTGAGACAGGGTTTCTCACTGAACCTAGAGATCACCAGTTCAGCTACGCTAGCCAGCCAGCATGCTCCAGAGACCCCAGTACGGGGATTACAGGTGCATGCCATCACAAGTGGCACCTTACATAGGTGTCGGGTCCTCAGACTTGCTCAGCAAGCATTTTAGCCACGGAGGCATCTCCCCATCCCCCATGCACTTCCACCTGACCTGCTCTATTCCGAACATGCCCGAGACAAGCAAGATGCTCTGCTCCCGCCCCTGAGAGCTTACCATTCATTCCACAAGAAACCTCAGTAAAGCACAAAGTGACACAGAGAGCCAGTCCTGACCTTGGCTGAGTGGAGCAGAGCCACTCAAAGAGTTAAGGGGAGAGCAAGGTTCTGACTGGGCCGAAGAGAGGAAGGCAGGTGGGGACAGACCGGCAGGTGCGGAGGCAGTGCAGGTAGGAATAAGAGCCTGACAGAGGGGCCAGAGCCAGGAACTGAAGTCTGTTACGAGGAAATGAATGCAGAGTCCTACTTGATGTGCACACTGTCCCCAAGGAGGACTTGGGCCGCTGCGTGTGGACGGCAGGTGTTGGCGCGTGTGTCGGAACCCTCCGGACGTACTGCGGCACCGGTGAGGGATAGTATTGAGGAGGGTACGCTGCATAGACTCGGGGAGCCACGGCCGGATGCGGGGGATACCCGTGCTGGGGTTGGTATCCATGGTTCTCATAGTAAGGTCCAATACCAGGCGGCGGCCCGGAGTTCAAAGCCATGGTGACTGTGGCTGCGCATGAGGAGAGGATGCGAATCCGGCTCCTTTCAGATGGCCTGCCTAGCGCCGCCCCTCGACTTCCTCCTTCTCCTCCTCCTCCTCGGCCCCAGCCGGCGTCCTCTGGCCAAGAGTTATTATTGAAAGGTATGTATTTATTCTCACCATTATTCTTTTGTAGTGTTTCCTGTTTTCCCTTTATTCATTTGTTTTAACTGTTACTTGAGTGTGGTTTATTTTTTTCCTATTTCTTCCTGTGTGTGTTTTGCTTTCTCTTCAGCATGAAGGATTCCTCCAAGAATTTTCTGTAGAGATGGTTTAGTTGTCATAAATTCATTCAGCCTGTTTTTCTTGTGGAGTGTCCTTATTTTTCCATCTATTTGAATAGATAGTTTTGCAGAATCAGGTAACCTTGGTTGACAGTTGTTATCTTTCAGAACTTGGAATCCATCATTCCAAGCCCTTGTGTCTTTTAATAGTTGTGTTGAGTAATCTGCTGTTATTGTGATGGACTTTGTAGGTGACTTGCTTTTTTTGTCTAACTGCTTTCAATATATTTTCTTTGGTTTGTGTGTTTAGTAGCTTAATTATAGCATGACAAGGAGGGTTTTTTTTTTTTTTTTTTCCTGTTTAGTGTCCTAAAACCTTCTTCTATCTGCATTGGCATTTCTTTCCCAATTTGGGGAAAACTTTCTCTTATGATTTTGTTCAAAATGCCTACTAAACTTCTGGATTGCAATTCTTCTGCTTCTACTATACCCTGAATTCTTGTGTTTGATCTTTTCATTGAGTCCCGGATATCTTGAAATTTTCATTCATACCTTGCTATTAGCTTGTCTTTCTCCTTGTTGGACTGTATTAGCTCTGCCACCTGGTCTTCTAGTTTAGATATTCTGTTCTCTCCTTCATCCATTCTACTGGTGAGACTTTCCACAGCGTTTTTTATTTGACTGAGTGTGTTTTTCAGAGCTAGAATTTCAGCCTGGTTTTTCTTCAGTATTTCTATTTCCTTACTTATGTCTTATAATGGTCTCCTTATTTCATTAAGTTGGTTTCCTGTGTTCTTTTTCAGGAGTTTATTTTCTTCTTTGATTCCTTTGATCATAGATAAAATCATTTTTTAAAAAATATTTGTCAGGTATTTCATCTAAAACAGTCTCACTGGTGATTATTTCTGATAGATTTATAATTTTTGGTAGTATTGTATTGTCTTGATTCTTTGCATTTCTTTTATTATAATGTACCAACTTTTGCCTCCTGAATTGATTTGATGTTTGGGTTTTCTACTTATCTGCAGTGTTCTTAGATGTGGCAATCCACCTTTATATACTTTCAGGATATGAATTTAAGGTGCTAATTGTACCCCAATTCAACAGCAGAAGTAATCCTAGGTGTTGAGTTTGCTTGCTAGGCAAATATTCTAGTGGAATTGGTAAAACAATTTACTGGCAAATTGTAAGCTGCAATTGTTCAATATACACATTTCATAAGAACCAGCACAGAGTATATAATTGTGGGGATTAAAATAAATAGATAGTCTTATGAAGCCAAAATCCCTAAGTGTGTATATTGCTCTACACCCTTAATCCTCTCAGTTTAGAGGTAGAGAATTCTGTTCTGAATTGGTTTCAGGTCAGCATAGATCTGATTCAGTCCCTGCCTCCACACTAATAACAGAAGCAAAAGACAAAGGTCCTGTAAATCTGAAAGCATCAAAGGCAACAATATTCAACCGCTAAATACATCTTATTTGAAAATAGTATAGCCAGTCAAGAATATATAACTCATAACCAGCCCTGACATGGAAAGGAGATTAGCACTTCCAATGCAGGCCTATGTAGCTTTTTGTTTGTTTGTTTGTTTGTTTGTTTGTTTTGTCAGTCAGCCTTGTTTCCTTTTGGGGTGGCTTCCAATCTCACTAATGCTGAGTGCTCACCTTGATCACTCCTTGTTGTACTGTGGAGCTAGAGTTGTGCTGGATGCACTGCCAGGGGGAGCTGAATGCAGGAGGTTCACAGTTCTGATGGTTGGGGGATGGGAGAGTGCAGAAAGCCTGGAGTTGCTCACACAGTCCAGCTTGTATCCCTTTCAGTAGCTCCTTAGTTGAACTCAGCTGTCTTTCCTTCATGAGGTTTCTGGACTTTACAAGGAGGCTAATGAGGTTGAAAAATACCCGTTTGTTCTCTGCTGCTGCTGCTGCTGCTGCTGCTTCATGCGCCTGGTGAGTGGTGTTGGGCAGCATCACATGCCTAGGCAGGCCGCAAGTGTCTCAGTGGGACTCTACATTCTGATGGATCTTGGTCTTTTCTGCTTCTCTGCTGTGTGAAAGAATAGCTTATACTCCTTCACTTTTCAGAAGGAGAGTGTATTTTGCTGTGGTTTTGCTTAAATCTCTCCCTAGAATGGTTTGGCATGGCTCCTATGCTACCATCTTAACTGGAATTATCTTTTATTTATTTCTTTTATTTTTGGTTTCTCTAGGTAGGCCTTCACAGTAGTTCAGGCTGGCCTGAAATTCACTATGTAGTCTCATGCTGGCCTTGAACTCACAGCAATCCCCTTACCTTTGCCTCCTAAGTGCTGGGATTAAACATGTGTGCCAACATGCCTGGGTAAATCACTACACTATCTAAAAATATTTACAATTGCTTCAAATCCCTATTTAAAGTGATATAATCTGGGAATCTTGCCTTTTAATATTTGTCACTAGTGTTATTAAAACATGCCTTAAGATAGCTTGTAAAACTTCCCAATGTCTCAATTATTTGTAAAAGTAAGGGTGAAGGCTCCCTTGAGCCCAGAAGAATGAGCCAATTCTGGGAAATATAATGGCCTCCATCTCACAGAACAATTCCTATGAATTGAACCACAAAGCAGATGAAGAACGTGTTTATATGTATGATTCAGCCCAGATCTCTTCTTTCCTGCTGCATTAGGGATTGATATTCTGTGGCTGCTGACATATCTGGCTTCTTCCTGGTGTTCACTTCTTCCAGTTTTACTGTCACTCCTTTCCATTTTTGCTGGAGGTTTTCTGAAAGAACAGTGGTCTTTTCATTGTGATGTTTATGATTATTTTTTCTTAGGTTTACAGGTTTCACAGATGAAATTTTCCTAATTGTGGAGGGAATGTTTAATATGAATTCTACCATTTCAAAAAACATGTTAGTTTGCAATTCAGTGTTGCTCATTCTAGGCTTGATATTGACTAGCAGACTTCTAGAACTTGTTCGTTTCAAGGAACTGAAGCTTTTGTACTGTTTGACTGAATCTTTCTATTTTTATCCTCCCTTCAACCCCTTCTATGAAAAAAAGAATAGATTTTAGACTTCCAGTTAAGATGGTGGCATAGGTACCACACCAAAGCAGCCTAGGGGGGAAAAAGACCAAAAAAAAAAAAAAAAAAAAACTCAGCAAAATATACACTTTTACTAAAAAGCAAGGTGTATAGGAAATTGAAATGGCATCAGAGAAGGAGAAGAGTTCCAGAGCATCCAGAGCCCACACAGGCTGGCAAAAGTGGCCCCGGCAGGTCCAATGACCACAGCAATGGTGGTGCACCAGAAAGCTGTCAGGCTCAGCCTGAGCCACAGGAAAAGCCAGGTGAGGGGAGCTTCTACTCACACTGGAGCTCTCTGCAAACTCTAGAAACATGATGGGAGAGCGGCAGAGAACAACGGAGGAGCAAATCACGAGGTAGAAGAACACATGGAACAGCGAGAGAACTAAAGCAGCATCGGCTCCCTCCCCTCCCCCACGGCTGTGCCCAGCTTCAGTAACAGAGCAGCAGTCCCAGGACCCAGCCACACCAACTTGAGCCAACAGTGGGACCCAAGCGGGAGCAGAGTCCAGCAGAAACTTCAGCGGCTCTGGCACTGGCAACAGTGGCCCCAGTGACAGCAGATCCAGCAGTGGCAGCTTCAGTGGTAGCAGTGGCAGTTCCAGGAGCAGCAGCTTCAGAAGCAGCAGTAGCAGTTCCACCACCAGGAGCTTCAGAGGCAGCAGTGGTGGATCCAGCAGTGGCAACTACAGCAGCAGCAGCAACAGCAAAGAATCCAGCAGCAGCAACTTCAGCAGCAGCAGTAGCAGTTCCAGCAGCAGAGGTGTCTATCTGCAGGGCCACAGTTGCCAGGCTCAGTTTGCCCTGCAGGAAAAGCCAGTTGCCTAGCTCCAGAAATCATAACAGTGGCCCAACGACCCAGCCAGCAACTTGACTGAGACCAAAATCATCCAAAGAGGTAAGGGAAGGGTCTCACTTGGTCACAAGCTGACTTGGAACCCTCAACAGACCAGAAATCTTAGCCTCTTTGTTGATAGAGGATCTGGTTGTTATAATATCTACTGTTACAAAAATATACAGTGTGGCTTTTTTTTTAATATTTTTTAATTAATTAATTTATTTATTTGAGAGCAACAGACACAGAGAGAAAGACAGATAGAGGGAGAGAGAGAGAATGGGCACGCCAGGGCTTCCAGCCTCTGCAAACGAACTCCAGATGCATGCACCCCCTTGTGCATCTGGCTAACATGGGACCTGGGGAACCGAGCCTTGAACCGGGGTCCTTAGGCTTCACAGGCAAGCGCTTAACCGCTAAGCCATCTCTCCAGCCCAGTGCGGCTTTTGATTGAATGTGTAGAGTGCTTAGTTAGAAATGCATGAGTAGGAATTTCAACATATTTGGGACACTATGAAAAGTTCAAATATAAGAATTCAGGGCATAATCGAAGGCGAAGAATTCCACTCCAAAGGTAGAGTAGGTGTCTTCAACAAAATCATAAAGAAAACTTCCCCTAAATTGGGAAAGAGGTATCAATGCAGATACAGGAAGCCTTTAGAACACCAGCCAGACAAAACCTGGAAAGAATCTCTCCTCACCATATTATAATCAAACAACAAAACACACAAACCAAGGAAAAAATATTGAAAGCAGTTAGAGAGAAAAATCAAGTTATCTACAAAGGCATGCCCATCAGGATTACAGCAGATTATTTAACACAAACTTTAAAAACCAGAAGGGCAAGGAGTGATGTATTCCAAGTTCTGAAAGATAACAACTGTCAACCAAAGTTATTTATCCTGCAAGCTATCCATTCAAATATATGGAGAAATAGGGACATTAAATGACAAAATCAGGTTAAAGGAGTACTTGAAGACAAAACCAGTTCTACAGAAAATACTTGAAAAAATCCTCCATGCTGAAGAAAAGGAAAAGCACACATATAAGGAACCTGTAAAAAACAAGCAATACTCAAATACTAGTTAACACAAGAGAGAAAAGGTAGAACTGGAACCACAAAAAAAAGAGGCAAACATAAATACACACCTTTCAATGATAGCTCTTAATATCAATGGCCTCAATGCCCCAACCAAAAGACATAGGTTTGCAGACTGGGTTAAAAAGTAGGATCCTACAATTTGTTGTCTCTAAGATACTCAACTTTCTACAAAGGATAGACATTATCTTAGGGTGAAAGGTTGGAAGACGGTGTTTCAAGCAAATGGGCCTAGAAAACAAGCAGTGGTTGCTATCCTAATATCTGACAAGGTAGACTTCAGTCCAATGTTGGTCAAGAAAGATAAGGAAGGTTACTTTATATTGATTAAGGGCACACTCCAACAGGAGGACATTACAATCCTAAACATATATGCACCTAACACAGGGGCTCCCAAATTCATCAAATAAACACTATTAGAACTAAGGTCACAGATAACACCAAACACAGTGGTGGTGGGTGATTTTAACACCCCACTCTCACAATTGACAGGTCATCCCAGGAAAAAAATAAACAGACAGGCATCTGGACTAAATGAGGTCATAGAAGGAATGGACATAACAGATATATACAGGACATTTCATCCAAAGGCTGCAGAATATACATTCTTTTCAGCAGCACATGGGACATTCTCTAAAATAGACAATATATTAGGCCACAAAGCAAATCTTAACAAATTAAGGAAAATTGAAAGAATTCCTTGCATTCTAACTGACCACAATGGAATCAAACTACAAATCAGTAGCAAGAAAGGCTATAGAGCATACACAAAATCATGGAAACTAAACAATGCACTATTGAATGATGAATGGGTCAATGAAGAAATCAAGAAGGAAATCAAAAAAATTATAGAGTCAAATGATAATGAGAAGACAACATACCAAAATATCTGGAACACAATGAAGGCAGTCCTAAGAGGTAAATTGAGTGCCTATATTAAGAAATTAGAAAGGTCGCAAGTAAATGACCTAATGCTTCACCTTAAAGCCTTGGAAAAAGAAGAACAACGCAAAGCCAAAATCAGTAGACGGGAAGAAATAATAAAGATTTGGGCAGAAATTAATGAAATAGAAACAAAAAAAATCCAAAAAATTAATGAAGCAAAGAGTTGGTTAGTAGAAAGGATAAACAAGACTGACAAATCCTTAGCAAATCTGACCAAAAGAGAAGAGACACAAATTAATGAAATTATGTATGAAAAAATGTAACATCACAACAGATTTCAGAGAAATTTAAAAAATCATAGAGACATACCATAAAAGCATAGACTCCAAAAACGTATGAAAATATGAAAGAAATGGATGATTTCCTTGATTTATATGACCTACCTAAATTAAATCAAGATGAGATTAATAAATTAAATATACCTATAATAAGCATGGAGATCCTAACATTTATCAATAATGTTCCAACTAAAAAAAGCCCAGGGCTGGAGAGATGGCTTAGCGGTTAAGCGCTTGCCTGTGAAGCCTAAGGACCCCGGTTTGAGGCTCGGTTCCCCAGGTCCCACATTAGCCAGATGCACAAGGGGGCGCACACGTCTGGCATTCGTTTGTAGTGGTTGGAGGCCCTGGTGCGCCCATTCTCTCTCTCTACCCCTATCTGTCTTTCGCTCTGTGTCTGTCACTCTCAAATAAATAAATAAAAAATGAACAAAAAATATTAAAAAAAGCCCAGGTCCAGATGGATTCACTGCTGAATTTTACCAGATGTTCAAGGAAGAGCTAACACCATTGTTTCTTAAACTTTTCCAGGAAATATAAAAAGAAGCAAATTCCTTCTATGAAGCCAGCATCACCTTGATACCAAAACCAGGCAAAGATAGAACAAGAAAAGAAATTTACAGATCAATCTCCCTCATGAACATATATGCAAAAATTCTCAACAAAATATTGGCAAACAGAATACAAGAATATATCAGAAAGATCATTCACCCTGACCAAGTGGGCTTTATCCCAGAGATGCAGGGATGGTTCAAAATATGCAAATCTATAAATGTAATACATTATATAAATGGGTTGAAGGACAAAAATCACATGATCATCTCATTAGACACAGAAAGTGTTCGACAAAATCCAACATCTCTTCATGATAAAAGTCCTAAAGAGACTGGGAATAGAAGGAGCATATCTCAATATAATAAAAGCTATATATTACAAGCCTACAGCCAACATATTACTAAATGGGGAAAAGAAGGAAGCTTTTCCACTAAAATCAGGAACAAGACAAGGGTGTCCACTGTCCCCACTTTTATTTAATATAGTTCTGGAAGTCTTAGCCATAGCAATAAGGCAAGAGTCATACATAAAAGGGATACAAATTGGAAAGGAAGAGATCAAGTTATCATTATTGGCAGATGACATGATTCTGTACATAAAGGACCCTAAATACTCTAGTAGCAAACTGTTAGAGCTGATAAAATCCTACAGCCATGTAGCAGGACACAAAATAAATACACAGAAATCAGTAGCCTTCATATATGTTAACAACACATAGAGGATGAAATCAGAGAATCACTCCCACTCACAATTGAAAAAAAAAAAAAAGGTACCTTGGAGTAAAACTAACCAAGGAAGTACTACAATGAGAACTTTAAAACTCTCAAGCGAAAAATTGCAAAAAAAAAAAAAAACCCCACTAGAATGTGGTAAAACATCCCTTGTTCCTGGATTGGAAGAATCAATATTTTGAAAATGGTAATCTTACCAAAAGCAATCTACACATTTAATGCAATCCCTATCAAAATTCCAAAGACATTCTTCATGGAAATAGAAAAAACAATCCAAAAATTCATTTGGAATCACAAAAAACCTCAAATATCTAAAATAACACTGAGCAACAAAAATAAGGCTGGTGGTATCACCATACCTGAGTTTAACCTCTACTACAGAGCCATAGTAACAAAAACAGCGTGGTACTTGCACAAAAACTGACATGTAGATCAGTGGAACAGAATAGAGGACCCAGATGTAAGTCCAGGTAGCTATAGCCACCTGATATTTGATAAAAATGCCAAAAATAGTCATTGGAGAAAAGACAGCCTCTTCAGCAAATGGTGTTGGGAAAACTGGATATATATCTGTAGACAGATGAAAATAGATTCTTCTCTCTCTCCATGCACAAGAATTATGTCCAAATGGATTAAAGTCCTTAACATCAGACCTGAAATTCTGAAACTGCTAGAGGAAAAAGTAGGGGAATCCCTTCAACATATTGGTCTTGGCAACGACTTTCTGAATACAACTCCAATTGCTCAGGCAATAAAACCACAGATTAATCACCGAGACCTCATGAAATTACAAAGATTTTGCACTGCAAAGGACACAGTGAATAAAACAAAGAGGCAACCTACAGAATGGGAAAAATTCTTCACCAGCGATACATCTGATAGAGGATTAATATCTAGGATATACAAAGAACTCAAAAAGTTAAATAATAAGGAATCAAACATGCCAGTCAAAAAATGGGCTATGGAGCTAAATAGAGAATTCTCAAAGGAAGAAATATGAATGACATATAAGCATCTAAAAAATGTTCTATGTCACTAGTCATCAGGGAAATGCAGATTAAAACTACATTGAAATTCCATCTCACTCCTGTCAGATTGGCTACCATCATGAAAACAAATGATCATAAATATTGTTGGGGTTGTGGAAAAAGAGAAACCCTTCTACACTGCTGGTGGGAATGCAATCTGGTCCAGCCATTGTGGAAATCAGTGTGGAGGTTCCTAAAACAGCTAAAGATTGATCTACCATATGACCCAGCTATAGCACTCCTAGGCATATATCCTAAGGACTCATCTCATTTCTCTAGAAGTACATGCTCAACCATGTTTATTGCTGCTCAATTTATAATAGCTGGGAAATGGAACCAGCCTAGATGTCCCTCAACAGATGAGTGGATAATGAAGATGTGGCACATTTATACAATGGAGTTCTGCTCAGCAGTAAAGAAAAATGAAGTTATGAAATTTGCAGGAAAATGAATGGATCTGGAAAGGATTATACTAAGTGAGGTAACTCAGGCCCAGAAAGCCAAGCGCCACATGTTCTCCCTTATATGTGGATCCTAGCTACCGATGATTGGGCTTCTGTGTGAGAAGGAAAATACTTAGTAACAGAGGCCAGTAAGTTAAAAAGGAGATATAAAGGGAAGAGAAAGGAAGGAAGTAGGGTACTTAATAGGTTGGTATTGTATATATGTAAGTAGAATGATTGAGATGGGGAGGTAATATGGTGGAGAATGGAATTTCAAAGGGGAATGTGCATGGGGGGAGGGTATTACCATGGGATATTTTTTATAATCATGGAAAATGTTAATAAATTTTGTGAAAAGATAAAAAATTAAATTAAACTAATTAAAAAAAAATAAAATAAAAATAAAGTAAAATAATTTTGGGAGCTTGGGAGATGGCTTAGTCAGTAAAGTGCTTACAGCCCTCCCATCCCTCCAAAAAACTATAGATTTAGTGAATTAAACACAGATGTTTATTTTCTTATCCTTTTAGAAACTGGAAACAAAAGATCAAGATGTCATCAGCTTTGGTTTCTCCTGAGATCTCTCACTCTGGCTGTTTATGGCTATAGAAACAAATCTATACTTCATACATCTGTTATACAGACACATGTGGGCACATGACTTGAGACCCAGTGGTACCCAAATTAGGAAGGACTTCCTTTTCAATAGTAGTGGTAAGTACAATAAGATGCAGATGGTAGGGCTGCAGGATAGGGGATTGCAACTATGCATGTAGCTCCATGTGAGCATCTTTGCTGGCACCATGTGCAAGAGATATGTAACTCAGAAGAGTCAATAGACACTTAGGGGGTGGTTCCTTTGAGGAATTTAAGGTGCTTTTTCTCACTTCACAGCTCTGGATTCCAGTCCTTATACTATATTTGGCATTCTGAGGCAAAACTGATATCCACTCATTTATTTGTTTGCTACTTAACCTGACTATAGTCTATTTCTGCTGCTTACTAATCTCACCTATGAAAACTCTGACACACATAAACACATTTCAGCATCAGGCCCAAAACAACAGTAACAACAATGACAACAAATTACAAAAAACAAAGAAAGGGCTAGTAAATTGCTTAGTGGTTTCAGACACTTGTCTATGAAGTCTAAGGAACTAGGTTCAATTCCCCAGTGCCCATGCAGGATTCAGGCCAGATGCACAAGGTGGCACATGTGCCTGGAGTTCATTTGCAGTAGCTATAGGCATGGATATATCCATTCTCTCTCTCCCTGTCTGTCTCTCTCTCCTAAATAAATAAATAAATAAATAAATATATTTTTTAAAAATAACTATCATATATATATATGATAGTCATATATATATAATAGTCATATATATATATATGATATATATATATATATATATATATATATATATATATATATATATTCATGAACTAACTTCCAACCATCAGGATTCCTGAGTGGCTACTGCTGCTGCTGCAGCAGTTCCCTCCCCCAAGCTGCCCTGCCCTCCAGGCAGGCACCGAGGAGGCAGCTCCCAGGCAAAGGCACTAGACAAATGATCCCCCCTCATGGTGCCCCTCTGTCATTATTCCTATGCCTGGGGATGACCCACCTGCCCTTAAATCCATTTATCCTATTCTCTCCAAATCTGCAGTTACCCTTCTCCCTAGTGCCCCTCTTTCCCTAGATGAGGAATCAGAGCTAGAGGTTGAGGCTGCCAGATATCACAACCCTGACTGGCCACCTCCCACAGTCCTCATAGCAGACCCTCCACCTTATCTTCATATGCCTAAGTCACGTCACTCTGTGCCCCTGTACTCTTGATTGTGATTTAAAAGCAGTGACTCGACAGGCAACTCACCAACTTTCCCAGGAAGCCCAATCACTAAAAACTCTCCTTGCAGTTAAAAAAAAAAAAAGGCCAAAAGGCCACTTTACTTAAACAACTCCATGAGTTAGACCTAAAAATCTGCTCTCCCTCTCCTACACCTGTACAGCACATCAAAGCTAAAATAAAACAACATGCGTCATCCCCAGGCATAAGAATAATGACAGAGGGGCACCACTTGCCCTAGCCAGCAGGGAGTGGAGCAAGGACTCGAAAAGAAGCTAACCTGAGTGAAAAAGGCAAACAGACACAAGAAGGAGACCATGCTAGGTGTTTGTCAAGGCCTTGAGAGTTTATTCTTACATGTAGGTTGTAGGGGAAAGGGGATGTGGTCAGGGCAAGGAGTTGTAGGGGGAAGGGGACATAGTTAGGGCAAAGATCACAGAGATACTGATTAAACTGCAATGCCTTTGTTTCTTCATCAGCTACCGGCAGGATGGGGGAGTGTTCAGCCAGGTGTATGAACCCATTGTTTCTGATAGTTGAATATTAGGTGAGGAAGTAGAAACTTAACTTGCTATATGCCAGTTTCTGTTAACATTGCCAAGGTTTGGTTCATAGCTCCCAACATTTCCTTAAAGCAAAAAGCACACAGATGAGTTATTGTCCCAAATATGTGAAAGAGAAATTGTAATCATAATGTAATGAAGAAGTACATATGAGTGATCATGGGCCAGAAATATATACTTAAGGTATCTTCAATTCCATTTTCCAATATGGTGACAGTTTTACTAAGTTCTTTCTACAATAACATAACAAAGAATGTTATAGAGCAAGACACATTTAAATACAGTGCTGGAAACCCCAATGTAGGTGTTCCTCAGAGGAGAATGTCGGTGGCATTGGGCATGGAGAAACAATAGCAAAAGTAGAGGGAAGGCCCAAAGAGAAATTTGTCTCAGTAGTTCCACTGAGTTATACTACAACATATATAAGGTCATAGAGGACACTGAGGCAAGCTGTTTCTTGAGGTCACAAGATGACCAGCTGAGAAAGGGAGTATCTTGAGCAAAAGGAAAGAAACTTCATACTGCATGGAAAGAGAAGTTTGCTTGTTGGAAAGCTTCTTAGGGAAGAGATACTCTTGCACTATGATGAAGGGGGACCTCAGAGGATGTAGAACACCAGGGGAACACTGGGGTGTGCAGGGTTGGCTAGATACCCATGGCTCAGGCCTACATGACCCTGGTCTGCTTAGGGTCTAGTGACCTGGGAAGTCTGCTAAATTCTTTGGCGAAGAGAAAACTACAGAGTCACAGTAAGATGCTAGTCAATTTCCTTTACCAGTGAGGACTGACTAGAGAGTCATAGATAGTCATAGCTGGATGCCTATCATAACTGTGGAGAGTGGAAGAGAGGCAGGTAGCCTAAGGTTTGACAGCCACAAGCTTTAGAGGTGGACAGGCCAGTGCACAAGTGCTATAACTGAAGTAGCCTCTTAGTGTGGGTGGGGTCATGAAACCATGTAAAGGAGCCTATTCCAACCCTGTAGATAAAGTGATTGTTAATGTCAGGCTTCAGCTGCTACTTCCTAGTGATTTTTCTTTCCTTTCAGGTGCTCTATGAAAGCAATACTCATGTGCCACACATCTCAGAGGCTCTAACCTTTTACATGGCATTTCCACTGCAGAATTGCTCTGGTTCCTCTCGACTAGCCATAAACACTAAAATAAAGTTAACAAAAAAGATACCAAAAAGTGATGTGAAAGAATTTATAAGATCTAGATACTTTTCTGCTCATGAGCTGTCCAGGTTCATGCAGCACTATGCTCATATCATGTTTATTTATTTTGTAATTTTTATTAACATTTTCCATGATTATAAAATATATCCCATGGTAACTCCCTCCCTCCCCACCCCCACACTTTATGTCTCCTTTTTACCTTACTGGCCTCTGCTACTAAGTATTTTCATTCTCACGCAGAAGCCCAATCATCTGTAGCTAGAATCCACATATGAGAGAGAACATGTGGCGCTTCGCTTTCTGGGCCTGGGTTACCTCACTTAGTATAATACTTTCCAGGTCCATCCATTTTTCTGCAAATTTCATAACTTCATTTTTCTTTACTGCTGAGCAGAACTCCATTGTATAAATGTGCCACATCTTCATTATCCACTCATCTGTTGAGGGACATCTAGGCTGGTTCCATTTCCCAGCTATTATAAATTGAGCAGCAATAAACATGGTTGAGCATGTACTTCTAAGGAAATGAGATGAGTCCTTTGGATATATGCCTAGGAGTGCTATAGCTGGGTCATATGGTAGATCAATCTTTAGCTGTTTTAGGAACCTCCACACTGTTTTCCACAATGGCTGGACCAGATTGCATTCCCACCAGCAGTGTAGAAGGGTTCCTTTTTTTCCACATCCCCACCAACATTTATGATCATTCATATCATGTTTATTTAATTTCTAGTATAAGTCCTCCCTGTTCTATGCTAGTTCTTTTTATTTTTATTTTTGGGGTAAAATTTTTCCTTCTGGGCTTGACATGACCACTGACTACAGAATTCTTGACCCTCTAATCATAGTAATAACCAGAGCATTACAGTGATAGCTAAGTCTATAGTAATGGTAATTGCAACCATTGATACCTTGTAGTAGAAGAAAGGGGCATCACAAGACTCTCTCTTGAGATTATAGCCAATCCTCCCTCCTTCTCTTTCTCCCAAGGTGCTAGAGTGTATAGGAGTGAAGATTAACTCCAATAATGCAGCTTCTTTGAGGTCATCCCCATGATGGGATGAGACTTTCTATTAATGAAGCTTTTGTTAGGTGGGTATGTGTGATCAAATCCAGGTACTTGTGCTCATTAGGCAAATACTTTACCCCTGAGCTAAATCTCCAATCCCATATGTAGCTGTTTGTATAGCACCTATGAACCTCTATATAATTTCTCACACATGATCCTGTAAGTAACCCTTCCCATGTTCTGGTAAGTAATCCTCCACCCATGCTCCTGTAAGTAAGCCTTGGACTTAGTGGTTCAGCAAGTTGGTTGTGAATAGAATTGTTTCTTGATATTTTGTTGGTGCTCTATCTAGGGTAAATATTCATGTCTCCCCAGGAAAATCATTGCAATCCATTTACTCCTCAGAATAAAAAGAAAAGATGCAAAAAGATATTAAGCACATATTACATTTGATACAAAAATCCCCACTTAATCTTGCCCTGTCCCTACTTAGTTTTCCATATATAGCATTTGTCATTGGAATGGCCCCACTGAAACCAGTTCAACAACTATATCATTTGCTTTATTTCCTCTTATCCTCATCTTTTAAAAAAAATATTTATTTATTTTCAAGCATAGAGAGATAAAGAGAATAGAGACAGAGATATAGAGAGAATGGGCATACCAGGGCCTCCAGATGCTCCCAAAACTCCAGATGCATGCACTACTGTGCATCTCGCTTTATGTGGGTACTGGGAAATTGAACTCAGGTTGTTAGCTTTCCTGGAAAATGCATTAGCCTCTGAGCCATCTCTTCAGTCTGATAACATATCCCCATCTTAATCTAGACAGGTTTAATAGTTTAATGTTCTTCAAAATGCCCCCTTAAAAACCCTTACACCTGGTTTCATAACTAAAGATTTTCTTCTTTGAAAAGAAGTAAAATACCATCAGAGATACACACCTCTGATTTCATGGGAATAATACTACACTGTACCCTTAACTGACATGGATTCCTGAGTGTTTCATATCACCACTATTCACTAATATTCACTGTCCCCTCTGCTTTCCCAAAGACAGAAACAAAATTAGCTGATCTTTAAGTAATAACTATATTGAACTGGCTTCCAAGAGAAGCAAAAACCAACCAATCAAATTTAAAAAAATTCAACTTCTTTGGTGTTTACTAAATTTATTATTTTTATGTCCTTACTCATGTCTTGTATTGACCTCTTTATCTCATTAAGTTGGCTTCCTGTGCTCTCTTGGGATTCCTTCAGGAGTTTGCTTTCTTCTTTGATTCCTTTGATTTCTTTGAGTATAGCTATAATCCTTTTTTGAAAATTTTTAGGCATCTAATCTAAGATAGTATCACTGGAGGTGGTTTCTAGTGGATTTATAATTTTTCATGGGATTGTATTATCTTGATGTTTTTTGTTTCTTCTATTATAATGTAGAGATTATTGCATCTTGAGTTTAATTTGATGCTTGGGTTTTCTAATTATCATCATTGTCCTTAGCCATGTAAATCTGAATTTATATATATTTTTTAATTTTTAAGTTTTTATTAACATTTTCCATGATTATAAAAAAAATCCCATGGTAATTCCCTCCCTCCCCACCCCCACACTTTCCCCTTTGAAATTACATTCTCCATCATATTACCTCCCCATTACAACCATTGTACTTACATATATACAATATCAACCTATTAAGTATCCTCCTCCCTTCCTTTCTCTTCCCTTTATGTCTGCTTTTTAACTTACTGGCCCTGAATTTATATATCTTTAAGGTAAGAGTTTAAGGTGCGGTTTATCTCTTATACTCCAAGAGAAACAGCAGAAGTGACCCTAGGTGTTGAGTTTGGCTGCTCTTCAAGTATAGTAATAGCCTGGGTGGAGCAAATTACTGGCAAATTCTAAAATTCAACTGAGCAATATTCAACCAAATATCAATAAAAACTGGCACAGAGTATCTATGCAAGAGTGGTGATTAAAATAAACAGATAAGGGCTGGAGAGATGGCTTAGCGGTTAAGCGCTTGCCTGTGAAGCCTAAGGACCCCGGTTCGAGGCTCGGTTCCCCAGGTCCCACGTTAGCCAGATGCACAAGGGGGCGCACACGTCTGGAGTTCGTTTGCAGAGGCTGGAAGCCCTGGCGCGCCCATTCTCTCTCTCTCCCCCTCTATCTGTCTTTCTCTCTGTGTCTGTCGCTCTCAAGTAAATAAATAAAATGTTTAAAAAAAAAAAAAAAAGAAAAAAGAAAAAAAAATAAACAGATAATTTAGTAAAATCAAAGTCCCTAAGGGTGTGTGTTGCCTCACACCCTTAATCCTGTCAACTGGAAGGTTGAAATTTCTGGTCTGAAATGGCTTCCAAGTCAGCCTGAGGCTAGTCAGACCCTGTTCCCAATACAGACAAAGGCCCTATAAATCAGGCAACATCAAAAGCAACAATAGTCAACACAAAAATACAGCTTATTTGAGAATTGTAAAGCAAACCAAGAATATATCATTCAAATATACATAATATATAACCTTTCCAACATGGAAAGAGAGATTAGCACTTCCAGTGCAAGCCTGTGTATCTGGATTTGTATAAGTAGTTCCTGTTACCTTTTGAGATGGCTTCCAATCTCACCAATACTGAGTGCCCACCTTGGTCCCTCTTGGTGCCAGGTGGCTGGGAGTGAATGAGTTCTCTGGAGGTTCACAGCCCTGACAGTTAAAGGATGGGAGGCTATGCAGGGTGCCTGGAGTTTTACCAGAGCTGCTCAGCTGGTCTAATTTGTATTCTCCTTCAGCAACTGCTCATTTGGCCCCTACTGTCCTCTCATTCAGGTTTCTTGACTTTGTAAGGAGGTTAATATGAGTAGAAAATCGCTTCACCTTGTTTCTGCTCTGCAGCTCTGCACCAGCCAGCAGACCAGGCAGGCATGCAGACAGGGGCAGCAGGTTCCTTGGTGGGATTCTGGCTGTTTTCATCCTTTCTGGAAGATCTCGGTTTTTCCTGCTTCTCTGCTGTGGTTGATAATAACTTATACACCTTCACTTTTGGGTAGAAGACTGTATTTTGCTGTGTTTCTGCTTATTTCCCTCCCTAGGCTGCTCTGGTGTGGCTAGTATACTGCCATCTTACCTGGAAGTCCTCCTGTATCCTGTTAAGGGGTTAAAGGATCCAGTGTCACACAAGTAAGATAACCAACTCATGGAATGTGATGCAAAGTTTCAGTGGGTAAGAAAAGAAAGAAAAGAAAAAGAAAGTCTGATATATCAGGTCTGCGCCCCAGAGGTGGGGAGGGAGGGCATTGGCAGGGGGTGGGGGGTGGGGGGGGCAGCAGCACTGAACTGTTTGGAGTATCAGCTTTTATTGGAAATAACCACATGATGTTAGGAAAAAAAGCAAAAAACAAAAAAACAGGATGGGAGTTAAACCATAAATCACAATTTACATGTGACAGTTACAGCCATAAAAGTACAAAAGGAACTTGTAAACAGATCTGTTGGTCAGGTACAGGAAGCACCACCTGGGGGGTGTGAGGTAGGCCTGTGACCAGGAGTGGCTTATCTTAAGGAGTTTGCTCAACATTGCAGGCCCCAGGAAATGCTATTCATCCCAGCAGAGCCTTGTGTGATAGAGATGTCTCATCTAGTACTTAACATTCCACTGTCACTTCTTCTCAGCATTTTGGTGAGTTTTAAGTCACTCTAATGATCACTGTCATCTGAGATGAGAACCTTTTGTGCATTTTTGTTAATGTATACTATAAGGTTTTAAAAATTGTAACTTGTCTATCCTATTGACTAAATTTTGAGAACACAATTCATATCCAACCCACATTATATTCTCACTGTCTCTCACATTCTGCTCCCATTAAACCATCTTAATAAACATTTACTCAATGAAAGACTTCAGTACTTTATACATATTTCCAATATTAAATCCAGCATAGTTACCAAGTGAGATTTAATCATCCTCTGTAGCCTACAGAGTGCTGTTCCCTGTTAAGAATCTTGGCATCTCACACCTAACTTTCTCCATCAAAATGTTTAACAGCCTCCTTATTTCCAAAGTCCTCTCCCCATAATCTAATTTTTGTTGTTGTTGTTGCTCATTTCAAGGTAGGTTCTCATTCTAGCCCAGGTTGATCTAGAATTCACTCTGTAGTCCTAGTCTGGCCTTGCACTCATAGCCATCCTCTTACCTCTGCCACCCAGGAGCTGGGATTAAAGGCATGCACCACCATACTTGGCTCTTCCCCCCATAATCTATCCCATACCCTGAAGGTGAATTTACCTTGTAAAAAATAATCACAGCATCCACCATCTCTGTCCTTTTAGTAGTACCCTTTAGTTATATCCTTTCTCTATGGGGATGAACATGAATCTCTTGCAGTGTTTTTTTGTGGCCTCTGAAATTTTTTTCATTATCTTTCCACCTCAGCAGATTAAATCTAGCTGGAGAATGATTTGGGAAACACAGCCAACTTTGTATGTAATCCCCTAGTCCCATTGTCTGGGTGCTTGTCATAATTCCTCTTCCCCACCCTTGCCATTATCTCAATCATTTTGGTTCCATGAAGCATCCCCTGGTCACTCCATTCCTCATCAATCTCTTCCTTTTAACAGAAAGTTCTCCCACTTAATTACTACCTCTGATTAATTAACCAATATTTTAAAAATTGGAATTCCACCTTCTGAATATACCATGATTTTAGTGAGAGTTAAATAGTATAAGTTAATTTTAATTAATGGCAGAGATATTTAGGGTAAATATGTATCATCCATTTGTCTGGCACACTGATACTATAAAACTACTCACTAATTAGTCACTTATAATCAATTCATATTTGTTTTCAGTTGCACTGCAAAAGTTATTGATATAGTATGTAGCATATACACACATACATACATACATTTGTAAGTATAAACACAAAACACAATCCAGTTTATAGGAATGTGTTTCACTAAGAAGCATTAGTATACTTCTTATAAATTTTATTATACTTGTGTATATAGGCTTTTCTGTCTTTCACATATACTATGTACAAACACACCCACACCCCCCCCCCACACACACACACAAGAGTAAGCCACAGAATATACAGAGTTTGGCAGCATTTGTAGTTATGGGCATCTTTTGGAATCTTGAGACCTGTTTCCTCTGGGTTGAGAGTCAACTCTATGGTTATTCACAAGAGTGAAACAGGCCATCGTGCAGTCCAAAGAGAAGCCATCAGGGGGTGCTACTTTTTCAGATGTGGTTAACATTTGCAGTGAGATGATGATTTAATATGCCTGTTTTCACAAAACAGACGGCTGTTGTGCAGAAAGAAACTCTTATTTATGACTGAAGCATTCAGTAAGATTTTCCAGAGAATTCTCTACAAATTCAGATGTATCATAAGGAGCAAAAATTATTTCCTTATACCAACATGCTTGTCACCTGTGCAGTTCTTATGATCCTGGTAATATTCAGTAAGTAACATTTTATCTAAGAATTATCAATAAGTTATTTTTATACAGCCATGATAATCTTTAGCTTTATTTCCCATATGAAAAAGTACTATCCTCTCTTTCCTTCCTTTCTTTCTTCCCCTTTCTCTCTTCTCTCCTTTCCTTCCTACTTTCCTTCTTTTTCTTCCTTATTTATCTCATCTTTTCTTTCTTGTTTGCTTTCTATTCTTTTTTCTTTCTCTATATATAGGACGAAGCAATGGAGTCTCAGTGACCCAGACAAAAGGCCTGGTTACTCTCTCAGAGGGATCATCTGTGATCCTGAACTGCACCTACCATAGTACTGATTCAAGTCCTTCCCTATTCTGGTATGTCCAATACCTTAATAAAGCCCCTCAACTTCTCCTGAAGAGTGCCACAGAAAACCAGAAGCAAGAGAACCAAGGATTTGAGGCCACTCTTATGAAGAAGAACAGCTCCTTCAACCTGCACAAGTCCTCACTCCAGCTGTTGGACTCTGCTGTTTACTACTGTGCTGTGAGAGACACAGGGAGGGAAACAGCAGGAAGAGCAGAACACAAACCCAGGTGGTAAAGTGCAGGAGGGCTGAAGAGCAGCTGCCCTGGCAGGGAGGGTCATATGATCTCTTAGAAACTTAATCTCCAGGAATTTTGTGTTCTCCATGCAAACATTAATGAGCAAAGATAGACTGACCTCTATCCTATTTTAGTCTTCACAAATAAGATGTCAGGCTCCATTGGCTTTGTCATAAGAATTCCACACAACTCATCAACCCTTTATTTCATGAAGATGTTAGAGGAATCTGAAGATGTGGTCCTGACAAGAAGATCCTGCCCTATGTTCACTGCGTACAGTGGATGAAGCAGCTTGAGCAAGAAAGACTATATCCACAAAGTCCCTCCTGTTTATGTCTACTCTCCTCATACAAGATTGGGTGTCTTCATGGTGGTATGGTCATAAATACAACTTTGTATTCTGCATGTTCTGAATATTCTGAGCCATAACTTTAACTTGCACTGTGATTTTTGTTTTGTTTTTGTTATGCCCAGTTCTCGGCGCCCCCAGTGACCACCAAGGAGAACCAAACACGTATGCAAAGCTAGGAGCTTTATTTTGGGCTTAAGCTCCGGTGGATCCATACAAGAGCCCTGAGCAGCAGGCGGGCAGGTTTCTTATAGGGATTTGAACAACGAAGTAGAGGAATGGTTACATGATTGGTAGATTTAAGTAGTAACTGCACTTGTATTTTTCTGATAGGCTTAGGATTCTGGGGCCAGAGCTGGTGGGCAGGGGGCTAGGGGAATTTTAAGCAGATTAGGTTACCTTTATTGTGATTGGCTATGTGTGTTTGAGGAACTTAAGCAACTTGTCTTATGACTATAGAAATGTATGGCATAAGCAATTTGTGATCTTTATTCAGTAACTATTAAATTCTTATTTAAACCTTGCTGGGAAACAGAAACTTAGGCCTACTGGTGACTCTGAAGCCTGTCATGGCATTCCTCTGGTTCCTGAGTCCTTCAGTTTTGTTTGTTTGTTTTTCAAGGTAGGGTCTCACTCTGGCCCAGGCTGACCTGGAATTAACTATGGAGTCTCTGGGTGTCCTCGAACTCATGGCAGTCCTCCTACTTCGGCCTCCTGAGTGCTGGGATTAAAGGCGTGCACCACCACACCTGGCTTGATTTTTATGCCCATTGTAAGTTCACAATACATTTTATTAATATGTGCAGCAAAACCAGCATGCCCCTAGTCCTGTTAATCTTGTCACTACAACAGAATTCTTCTCTTCCACCAATGAAAACTATGAAGATTTCTATTGACCAATCAAACTGTCCTAGTGCATGATTGCAAATATTCTAGGAGATACAAGGAAAGGTTAGAAAGGGATTAACAGAAGGAAGAATTATCACAGAAGCTTATTTAATAAAAGTAATAAACTAGATAAACAGTCCATAAACAAGAGATTTAAAGCAATTAGGCTATATATATTCAGTGAATTGTTAATCAACTGTAGAAAGACTGATCCAGAAACACTCATAATAACATGAAGAAACTTTATATACATTATACCTAGCAAAATTGCCCAGGTATATTATATACTAACTAATTCTGTTTGTTCAGAATTCTAAAGGAGACAAATTAATCCATGGTGAAGGAAAGCAGAAAAGTGGTTATATCTATGATTGGTGAGTTGTTTGGTTGAGGCATAAGGGATCTTTAAGTAAGAAATGGCATATTTTTCAATAGGGGTATGTTTTACAAGACTGCCTGTAGCTTTCAAATCTTTAGTGCTATACTTATATGATTTATTTGGCTGTATCATTTATCATTCAATCATAAAAGAGAGGTACAGAACTTAATCAAATAAAGCAAAGCTATAAAAAGGAAAATCCAATGCTGAATATTTTGGAAGAAATGAAATTAAACAAATCCTTGGTAATGGGATAAAAAGAGAAGAATATAGTTAAACTATGTAGTAGGCTAAATAATGGAGTCCAAAGAGATTCATGTCATAATTCCAAGTCCATAAACATGGTAGCTAAAAGGCTTTATCAGTTTCCAGTACTACTGCAGTACCTCAGCTTGAGTGACTTAGTGTAAGACAAAGATCTAAAGAGCATAACTGTGGAAATTTTTCTCCCACATAAAATCAAGGTACTATCAGGTTTATGCCTTATCTGAAGGCTCAAGAGAAGATTGTTCTCTGCTCATATTTACCCACTAACTACCCTCCCTTTTCCCTCCTATACTCTTCCACTGGATGCCTTCGTACCCCTAATTTTCCCCTTCTGCTTTCAAATAATATACATATACATAAATACATATACCTATAACATATACATTTAAACCAGATTCCATAAACAAAAGAAACTGATATTTTGGAAAAAACAATTTGTGAAGACCAGAATCATTTTAGTTATAATATAAAATAATGGACTTCCTTATGATATTTTCATAAACATATGCCATTATTCTTTGCTCATCTTCATTTCTTCTACTTCTCTTCTTTATCTTCTTCCCTTCTCTTGATGGTTCCTGTCCTCCTACTAACATAAACGTGTGTGTGTGTGTGTGTGTGTGTGTGTGTGTGTGTATGATGTATATGTGCATGCATGTATTTAAATCTATAGAAATGCTAACACAAAAAGAACAATTTACACAAACACTTAGGAGAACAACTAGGCTAGTTAAAAAATATTTCAAGCCAGGGTGGTGGCATATGCCTTTAAATCTCAGCATCAAGGAGGCAGACATAGACGGCTGTGAGTTCAAGACCAGCCTTGGACTACAGAGTATGTTCTAGTCAGCCTGGGCTAGAGTGAGACCCTGTCTCAAACAAACAAAAAAATGATAATACAAAATATCCACCATTTCAGTCTCGCATATAGACACTGAGAATATTGACATATGTGAACAAGGAGGCATTCATAAGGATGAAGCCCTATCAAAAAATACAAGTGGGGCTGGAAGGTCAGTGTGCTTCCTGCACATCCATAAGGTCCTGTGGGGGTCTGAGACTGACCAGGTTCAAGTCTCCAGGTCACACAGGAAACAGCTGGGTGTAGCCACATGCCTGTAACCTCAGTCCCATAAGGAAGCAGAGACCAGAGAATCAACAGGCCCTTTGAAAGCTCCAGAAACAATAAAAAGAGTCTGTGACTCACAAACAAGCCAAGGCAGAAGAGAGATGGAGCAGGATACCCGATGTTCCACTCCAGTCATCCCAGGCAAGTGATGTGCACAAACCCTTGGACACATACTACATGCCACAATACACACACACACACACACACACACACACACACACACACACACACGCACACCACATATACATCACATATATACAATAAAACAATAGATCTAGGTAGATGGCTCGGCAGTTAAAAGTGACTGGCTTTGATTCCCCAGTACCCACCTAAGCCAGATGCACAAAGTGATGCATGTGTCTGTAATTCATGTACAGTGGCTGGAGGCCCTAGAGAGCCAATTCTCTCTCTCTCTCTCTCTCTGTCTCTCTCTCTCTCTCTTTCTCTCTCTCTCCCCTTATCCTTCCCTCACTTTCTCATAAGTAAATAAATAAATTAAAAATATCTACAAAGAATAAAATGTAAAATTAATACGAGTAATAAATCAATAGTAAAATAAATATAGTTTGTTTACACAATATAAACTCATAAGTATTTCAAGAAAAGGTGATTCTTTAAATATGATAATGAATATGGAACGCAAATGTCAGAATGATATATACTATAATATGGCATTTATAAGAAATCTCAAAATACATCAGTTTTGTGATGCATATAAAAGTAAAATTTGAAATGACCTGAGTGAAATCTTCCCAATAGTGGCTCCTTCTTTGCATAAAGAGAAAAATGAACAGAGGTGTGCACTTTAGCTATGTATAATCCTTATGAAAGGAGGAGGATGAGAAAGAGGAGGAGGATTAAGGAAGAGAAGGAGGTAGAAACTAATCAAGATCTTTTTACAGAAAACATAGCAAAATTAAATCATATCTTTACTCTTCTTGTTGGGTACAAAGGTGTCTACTACATACTTTATGGTACTTTTACATGTGAGAGTTCTATAATAAATAAAAAATAGTTTTTGTAGTGGGTAAGAATAACTAGTTTTATGATCACCAGTTCAAAGAAGGGAAATGGGAACTCTTTACTACTTTGCAAAGGTGCATTGCATTCCTAGTAGTCAACTGCTCTTATCTCATTCTCTGTGTATCAGTCCATCTCTGGCTTTATCTCTCTCTCTCTCTCTCTCTCTCTCTCTACACACACACACACACACACACACACACACACACAATCACATTTTATAGAAAGAGATTAATCATAGGAAGATCACAGAAAGATCTGATATATTTATTATGAAGTTATTTCACAAGTAAAAAAGTATAGACCTTAACGAATGAGATAGAGTATGTGATATCAGGACAATTCTAAGCTATACTATCTAATAAATATAATTATTTTTTGGAGGTACCAGGATGCTTGTCTTCATCCTCTTAAAATATAATTAATTAAGCTCAATGTTATATTTTGAAAGAATACTATTTTTGTTTAAAAATTCATATTTATTTATTTGCAGTTGTGCATTTCTTAAAATATACATGAATAGTTTTATTTGCATTTTGGGATGGAGGCAGAATTTTGATTTTACAGTTTTTTTAAGCCTTACAGTAATTTTTCTTTTTTTGTTGTTTTTGTTTGTTTATCAGAACTTTCAATTTAAAACATGATGGTGTAAGAAGCTACTCATTAGGACTTCTTTTGGTTCCTCCTATATGGGCCTCCAAATAAGCATACCAGGGAAAACACTACTCCCATGGAAATGAACTTGGATGGCCAGGCTTTTGTGGCCCATAGAGCTGCCACTTCTTTGAGCTTCTCCCCTTGCCCAGCAGACCTGAGTCTGAGGTTCTCCTCCCCAATATTGCTCCTTACTTGGCTTTTTCTCCTGATAGGTACATTCTGATCACATTAGCACAGAAGAGGATGAAAGAATATTTTCAACTTTATAGCTTCTGAAACTCTGAGACTGACTGACTGAGAGACTGACTTCTATGTTTGATTAAGAGGCTTCATTAATTCTAGAAATTAAATAGGCCCTAGCTCAGGAAAGAAGGAAGAAGTATTGTCATTATTTTGGATATTCTCTCTTTTCATTGAAATGAATACCCACTCACAAATGCCCATTTTAAAGTTTCTTTTTAATATTTATTTATTTGAGAGAGAGAAAGAGGGAGAGAGAGAGATAATGGGTATACTAGGGCTCTGGTTACTGTCACAAATGAATTCTAGACCATGAGCCACCTTGAGCACAGGGGTACTGAGGAATTAAACTGGGGTCATTGCAGACAAGTGCCTTAACTGCTGAGCCTTCTCTCCAGCCAAAATGCCCCTTTTTAACTCTATTTTTTTGTTTCTTTAAAAAAATTATTTATTTATTTATTTTTCTCAATTTTTATGAACATTTTCCATGATTATAAAAAATATCCCATGGTAATACCCTCCCTCTCCCTCCCACTTTCCCCTTTGAAATTCCATTCCCTGTCATATCCCCTCCCCATCTCATTCAGTCTCTTTTATTTTGATGTCATGATCTTTTCCTCCTCTTATGATGGTCTTGTGTAGGTAGTGTCAGGCATGTTGAGGTCATAGATATGCAGGCCATTTTGTGTCTGGAGGAGCATGTTGTAAGGAGTCCTACCCTTCCTTTGGCTCTTACATTCTTTCTGCCACCTCTTCCACATTAGACCCTGAGCCTTGCAAGGTGTGATCGAGATGTTACTCAGTACTCCAGGCACTTCTTTCCTGCACTATGATACCTTCTGAGTCATCCCAAGATCACTGCCATCTGAAAAGAGAAGATTCTCTACCCAAAGTGAGAGTAGCTTTAATATAAGGGTATAAATATTGAGAGAAGTGCTTACAGTTTGATAAACATAGTATATACACTTATCCAGACATCAGCAGATGTTATACCCCTAGGGCTCATGACTACCCCTGTTTTAAGTAATGGAGTTCTACTCAGTGGTAAAGAAAATTGAAGTTATGAAATTTTCAGGAAAATGGATGGATCTGGAAAGGATTATACTAAGTGAGGTAACCCAGTCTCAGAAAGCCAAGAGCCACATGTTCTCCTTCATATGTGGATCCTAGCTACAAATGATTGGGCTTCTGTGTGAGAAGGAAAAACCTCAGTAGCAGATGCCAGTAAGCTAAAAAATCAATACAAAGGGAAGAGAAAGGAAGGGAGGAGGGTACTTAATAGGTTGGTATTGTATATATGTAAGTATAAGAATAGATTAACGGGAGTGAAAAGGACCAAAGTGAGGTCAGGGGAGGAAGGAAAGGTGGAGGGAGGGCTAATCAAAATCTAAGAGAATGCAAATAAGTCATATGGAATCCTCCTGTTTTGGACAATGGAACACTCAGGAGCCATAGATCATTGTTAGAAAATTTTCAGTGCCAGGGATGGGATACCTCCAGTGAGGTGTTGGCCCGGGAGGTCCCTGTAGCCCCTAAAACATTATAGGCCATTGCCGAGGCCCTTGGTTTCCCACCAGGAATAGATGGTAAGACCCTATTGCTAAAGACCACATACTTGGGCTGCAAGGCAACTGAAAACTCCTGCTGGAACTGAGCTGGTAACCTCCTCCTTGTAGACCAGCTGACAGAAAGCTGGAAGAAGCCATTCTACATGTTGTTCAATGGGAGAAAGAGATACCACCAGTGAAGATACTCAACAGTGGACACTGCAAGCCTTATAATTGGCCAGGCAGGCCAAATGAGCCAATGGATGCAATAGTGGCATGTCTGTCATGGTGGAAACCAACTGCCTTCCAATTAACTCTAATTTTTTAAGAGTCTGGATATAGAAAAATAAATATATGTTAAATTAATGCCTAGAAAGGAGATTACAAAGGCAGTATATGGCACATAATAAATTTTACTTTCAATGGTTCCCCCAAATTATCCCATTGAATAACATCAGTATGTGTTACGTAATTCAATCTGTGCTTCCCCTCAACCCTAAATCCTAGTGGAATTTCCCATGCTCCCTTTCAGATATTGCTTTATTTCACTTACCAGAGAGAGCTGAATAGCCAAAGCAGCAGTCTGTGGTGAGCTGGTGAGCTTTTTCTCATCTGTGTGCAGACCTTATGGTTTATAAACTTAAGAAACTTCATTTCCTGATTGAGGCATAGCCAACTCCCCCCATCAAACCCCACAACAACAACAACAACAACAACACACACACACACACACACATACACACACACACACACAGAGAGAGAGAGAGAGAGAGAGAGGGAGACATAGTACATATACATGCTGTGCAAACATTGAGAGACACCGAGCCCTGAGCTGAGGTAGAACAACACACATGCTACCCTCCAGCTGCCATGGGTGTTGGTGGTTTTCACCTGCTCTGGTACAAATGGCTCACACATGGGTAAAGATGACTGTACACACACAGTCTTATTTTACATGGACCCATGGAGGCAAAGGGAAAAGCAAGCAACCTGGGACTTCAGTTTAGCTTGTCTTTGGATCATGAGCTAGTCTACTAATAGTGTGTTATTCATAGAATCATCTGTTTTCTGATGGTTCTTACAGGATTTAGTGAGACCTGGAAAGTGACTCAAGCTCAGCCAGTCATATTCATGCAGGAGTGGGAAGTAGTCATCCTGAACTATTCATATGAGCTAAGTTACAGCAAATTCTACCTTTTTTGGTATAAGCGCCTTCCCAGAGGGGACATAACTGTTCCTTATTCATCAGAATTCTTCTGGTTGTGATGCAAGAAATAGTCACTATTCTGTCTTCTTCCAGAAATCAGTCAACTCCACCATTTCAACCTTATGGCTGGAAGAGTCAGCAAAGTATGTTTGTGCTGTCCAGGATTCAGAAAGTTTATGCTGATAATAAAAGCTGAGCCAAAACCCAGGAGCTCCATAAGAGGAAGCACTCTGCTGCAGGACCCCAGCCCAGCTGTACACCTGCAGCTCTTACACAAAAACGACAACTGTTGCTTCATATGTGTCTGAATCAGAAGATTTCTTGCTCAGCAAAAACTCGTTCTACTTCATTCAGAAACAATTTTCAGGAGCAACTTTCTTCTAGAATAGTCTAACTTGGGTTTTTGACTCAGATTTAAAATACAGAATAAAGTTGAACAACTTTCATCATGATAACTTAAAGTGTTTGTTTTCACTCAAGGATGCTCAGAGCATAAATCTGGATATTTTGTTATCTGGAATAGCAATGAAAATAATTTCTTGCCTTTACCCCTCAGTCTTTGCACAAGCTAGGTACAATCAGAAGCAGGACCACTATGAGTGATATAGAATTAAAGAAGTTAGGATTAGAGTCATAATTATGTAATTGCTGGAACTCATCAGAAAGTCTGCAAAGAATTGAGCCTGAATTCCTGAAAATCAAGCAGATTAACATGTGGAAATGACTTAACTGTTGGTATTAGTTTTCCATAATAAATATATGTAGAAAAGGTTGGAGCATGTGATGACAAATACTTGGATGAATTGTGACTGGCAAAGATATAGATTGATCCAGAAGGGCAGTTGAAACCTACAAAAACCAAGTAAAAATGGTCTTTTCCTCACTTTCTTCCATGTTATTTGGTGGGTGACTTTCATAAATAGTGTCACTTGAGATCATGTTCCCAAGATAAAGAGAACTGAATGACGAGGCATTGTCAGAGGTGGAGGAGAGACCTGAACCTGCACAACATATTTGAAATGGCTGCTGCATCACACCTACATGCCAAGTCTCCTGCAATTTCCCTCATGGATAACCCTGGAACAGAACACAGCAAAGTACATTCTGGGGATACACTTTCAGATAGTGAAGCAAGAGCCATACAAAGCTACAGAGTGCCCTTTATCTGATTGACATCCATATCCACCTGCTTTTTCAATACATAGCATTCAAATAATGGCAACGGAAGGATCATTCGCCCTGCTAGTATGCAAATACACCTCACTCATTCACAAACATGTTAGTCCTGTACCCTAAAGAAAAAAGTTTATCTGTCTTTGGGATAGTCCATGTCTCTTCTAGCTGAGCCACACTCTCCCTTTGATACCCTATGGTTTACTGACATGCAATGAAAGATAAGATTATCATTAGAACATCTTATGCTACTATAAGTGGGCAAAGGGGATGAGAATATAAACCATGCTTACATATACAGAAACATATTCATATAAAATGAGAAAGAAATGTCACAATATTTGTGTTATTGTTTTTATCACCATAATAAATACCTTAGTAAAACTATTTAAAGGGAGTAAAAAATTATTTTGGCTTATGGTGTCAGATCATGTAGTCATAGTTGGCTGGATTCAGTGCTCTGGGCTAAGGGTCTAGTGTAGAATATTGTGGCAGTAGAAGCTTGTGGCAGAGGCTGCTCACCTCAGGAAGCAAAGATGGGCAGAAGAAGGGCTAGAGACTATATAAGCCCCACTGACTGACTTCTTCCAATAATGCCACACCCCTGAGAGTTTCTACCACCTCAAAAATGCCTTCAACTTATGAACCATTTGTAAATTAATCCAGTTATGAAGTGAGAGCCCTCAGTATACAATCACTTCCCCAAAGCTCCAGGTCTATTTCCATTAGGGACCAAACCTATAGTGCACAAACCTTTATTGTATGGCAGAATACTTCATATTCAAACCACACACTATTTTTGGATATAAGATCAGATACAATTCATAACACTTACTTTTCACAATGGTATCATGATTATAGATTTTTAGAAATAATCATACTGTTACCTGTTTGATAATCTCTTTGTTCATTTTATGTACCCCTAGTAGTAGAACACTTAGATTTCTACGCCCCAAGATCCTTATATGGAATTCCTTGTACAAAAGTGCCTTGAAGTTGAATAAGGAATGTTGTATGTCCACCACTATGGTTTAGGTGGAAGAATTAGAGGCAGGCAAAATGAAGGCAAGTATATATTTGAAGAATTTATCTATGTGAAAAACAACATCATCTTGCTAACAGCAAAGAGAATGCCTACACTCTATTCTGAGGAAAATTTGATGAATAAAGTTTGCCTTCTCAGTAAAAGTAATAGAAATCAACAATGGAAAAATATTTTGTTAAGTTCTCAAAGAAAAACCAATAGAACTTTCAAGCAATTTTCCTACAAACATTAATTAAAAATTTCAAAAGTATTTTAACTTATTTATTTGAAAGGCGGGGGGGAAGACAGAGAGAGGGAGTGAGAGAGAGAGAGAGAGAAAGAATAGGTAGACCAGGGGCCTCTGAACACTGCAAATAAGCTCCATATATATGCATCATTTTGTGCATCTGATTTTACATGGGTACTGAGGAACTGATCCAGGGCTGGCAGGCTTTGTAAGCAAGTGCCTTAAACTGCTGAGCAATACCTCCAGCCCCCATTAAATGATTTTTTTTTTTTTCTTTTTTGAGGTAGGGTTTCACTCTAGCTCAGGCTGACCTGGAATTTACTATGTAGTCTCAGGGTGGCCTTGAACTCATGGCAATCCTACCTCTGCCTTCCAAGTGCTGGGATTAAAGGCGTGCACCACGCCCAGCATCAAGAATGTTTTTTTTTTTTTTTTTTTTTTTTTTAATATTATTCAGACAATCCTGAACTCAACTAATCCTCCTACCTCATTCTTCCTGCCTGAGTAGCTGGGGCTATAGGTATACACTACTGGTTTCAACTGATCCCAAAGGGAACTGAAAAAAAAGTTCTACTTTACATTCAAGTTGCCCAAGGAATTAAATAAATTATCATAGCATAAAATTGGAGAGTACTTCTCTAATCTTGTGCTTCTCCAATCTTAGGCTGTGAATTATAAGGAGCTCTAGAGTACATAGTTATAAAAAACAGATTCAAATTCAGAATTTATTAAAATTTTAAAGTTATTGAGAAAAATGATCAGTAAAAATATTTAAAAAATTAGCTACTTTTGACATAGATAATAAACATACATAAAAAGCATCTAATAACATGTTTCATTGGGGACAGAAAAATGTAATCCCATTTGTGTGTTCCATCTGTGTGTTTTCCGTATCCTGAGTATATTGCTGTAGTTAGGAGAAAATGACTCCAAGAAGACAAGGGAAAATACAATAAATTTCAGGGAAAATGATAGTTGAATTTTCTGAGAACTTTCATCATTAAACTCATGTAGAAAGAAGAGAAAGAAGAAAAGATCCACAGACCTGGACATTTGAAAGAAAGACAGGAAGAAAGTTGATATTTTTAAATCTATAGTATGTGAGGCGTTGTGTTCCATATTTCAGAATCAATATCTAATTTAAATTCCAAACTCTTTTTGAGACAGGTTATTTTCTCCAATTTTAATGTTAGAAAAATAAGACACAACTTTCACTGGTTATGACAAATGTCCTTGACTTTCTGGGTGAAGCAATGATTTGAAGAAAGTGAGGCAGTAGCCCTAGAGCAGGGTGACTGGATGTCTCAATGCTGGTGACATTACTGGTTCCAACCAATCTACAGCAGAGTTTGACAAAAGATTCCAGATTTACTGACAAATTGTTCAAGGATAAAGAGATTAAAACAATTCATTAACTAGCCACTTAACAAGGTTGAAGGTGTTAGTGGGTCTCTGAATTATAAAGAGTTGAATGGGTAGGTTATTCCAAACATAGTATGTTTCCACAGCAGAACCTTTGCTCCTCCAATATCTGTATGGTGTACAGCTGCACTTTCTTTATGTTTTCAATCAAATGTCACTGCAATGTGAAAGCTTGATCTAAATGTATTTTCATTCCTTGTGAATAAGGCTCCAGTATTCCCTGTGGAGATGGGAAGTAGCTATTCACTAAAACACTGCCATCTGCTGTCCATCTGAATATTTATTACATTTACCTGCTATCCTCCAGTGTTCATGGATTACTGTGACAAACACTAGTGCAAATAAGAGTTTCTATTGCTGACCTGAAGTCAATTTGTCAGTGTAGTAATTATAGGAGAGATGACTGAGAAGGACTAGCTCTTTTGTTATCTGTTGCCTTCCAACAAGTGAGATTATCTTGGAATGACGAATCCATAAGGCTGAAGATTAGTGATATACCTTGAAAATAAAGCTTTTCATTGTTACACGGGTTGGAGAATATTCTTTCTATTAAATGAAATTTTGTGTACTCTTCTGCTCTTTATTGTATCATAGAAACATGAGAAGTGGGAGCGAGAATTATTTTGGAACTTACTTTGGCCACCTGATCTTTGACAAAGGAGCCAAAAACATTCAATGGTAAAAAGACAGAAGATTCAACAAATGTTACTGGAAAAACCAAAGAAAAATAAAATTAGATACACATTTTTAACCTGTAGAAATATCAAACTAAACTTGTTCAAAGAACTTAAAACCTAAAACACTAAAACTGCTAGAGGAAACACAAATTAAGACATAGGCATAGGTAAGAACCTTCTGAGGAGGGTGCTAATAGCACAAGAAATATCCCCAAGAATTAACAAATAGCACTACATGAAATTAAAAAGTTTATACACACCAAAAAAAAAAAAAAAAAAACATTAGCAAAGTAAGCAGACAGCTTGCAGAATGGGAGAAAATATGTGCCACCTATACTTCTATACCAGGGCTTATGGGAGTTCATGAAATGTCCTTGGACCCCAAACCCTGAGTGTGTGTTTTTAGCCAAAGAATTGAGATAAACCAGACTGAGAAGGATAATTTATAAACCATTACATTTTATTCAGAAATATCAGGGATGTGAGGGGTTGGGACAGTTCGACAACCTAGGAAGGGAAAGTGGATGTACTAATCAAGGATAGGAGAATAGATACACCCATGTGGTCTGAGAGCCCATGTGGGAGAACAAACATAAGCCCTGGATACAAAAATATAAAAAAGTCTTTTTTAAAAAAATAAAGGGCATAAAAATAGCAGAGATACATACTCCTTCCCAATCAGTACCTTGGCTAAGATGGTCTTACAGCCAAAGAGCCAGAGAGGAAATTTCCTTCTGTAAGTCCTGGTAAGATATTTGGAATCAGGTCTCTGGAAGATGTTGGTATACCTGTGTCAGATGTGAAAGCCAATTTGCTTCGGATCAGAGAATGGGCCCACCCACAGCTGGTTGGGTTGCACACGTGAGAGAGGGGGGGGGGGTAGGGAGGGAGGGAGGGAGAGAGGGAGAGAGATTTGATTGGGTAAGATGAGCAGATATTGAACTCCATTCCTGCAGCTGAGGTAGATGGGGCAAGTAAGTGACATAGGAAAAACTGGCGAGCCTTTTGACATTTACCTTCCTGTCAGCCAAAGCTACCTGATTAGTCCCTCTCATTTCCCCCCTTTCATGAGAAGACACTCTAACTGCTGTTAGAGGGAAGAGGGCAATGATGTTAGTCTTAAACTACTTCTGGCTAAACAAGGTCATAGGAATATAGCAATTAGAATCTCTCCCAGAGGGGAGAAGGCTACTATCTGAAGGCCCAAGGGAAAAGCCTATCAGTAAGATGTTCCATTGCCTTTAGTGTATAGATTTTTCTAACCTGGTTCAAAAAAGATTGTAAACATCAGTGACATAAGTGTTGGAGCCTATCTGAGAGACTGAGAAGTCTTAACACTGTTAGAAGTGGTGAGTGATCAAGGGGGCCCATAACAGATGGAGTTTTTTTGTTGTATGACTATCTGAGTGCAAAATGCCTATAAATGAGCAGAGATAAAGTTAAAATAGCTATTGAGCATACAAAGTCCAAAATCAGCAGAAAACTATCAAGATTATAATGTGTATAATCTTTCCATTATGGAAAACCTGAAATGCACTCCCAGAACTGTTCGTCAAATGGCATAGTATTGTCTGACATTATTTCAATTGGTTTCTGTAGGTCCTATAAAGCAGATGAGACATTAGCAGAGCTATCAGGAACATATACACAAAATTCAGCTGGCACATGACCACCATGGGCTGTTCTGAGAATATCCATTTTGTTTAATTGCCTTTCTCCTCATTTGAACCTTAGAATTTAAAAGGGAGATACCCTCAGATATGTATTTTAAAGATTTAGTGAGAATTTCTATGTGCCAGATGGCATCTTCTAAGCCAATAGATGGAATAAAAACTGAGACTAAATGATTGTACACTCCTTATCCATAGGTGTTTTAAAACAGGTAAATGGGGCTGAGCATGGTGGTGCACGCCTTTAATCTCAGCACTCAGGAGGCAGAGGTAGGAGGATTGTAGTGAGTTTGAGGCCACCTTGAGACTCAAACAATAACAACAAAACAGGTAAATGGATTAGATGCTCTAAGGATTTTACTTGTCTTGTCACCCTTAAATCCAAGGAAATCCCAGAGTGCACCTTCCAATCCAACTTGGGTGTAGTTAGGGCCAAAAGTTGTTATCACAAAGCTACTAGGTGCCATTAGTGGTGCTGTTCAGTGAACCTTTGGCCTCAGGACCTATTCAGTAGAAAACCATTCTGATGGTGGGTAATGATGTTCTTTTCTGGCACAAGTCTGAAGAACTCAGGGATATTTTGAGTGATTATGGTTTCTTTGTTCCCAGGATAAGATATTCTTTTTAGCAACCTTTGGTCAGAGTCATCTACATATAAATAACCATCCTGATATCTGTGATTGTTATTCCTTATCATGGTGCAGGAAGTACTGGAGAGGGAGCCAATAGGGCCTGGTCAGCCTCCTCTTTTGAAAAGCTCTTTCTATGCCCCTATTTATTCTTGGTAGAGTTTATAGGCCATTGAGAAACATCTCATCTAGTAATCTGAGTTAAATTAGGAAAGCCAGCTCTTTCCTGGTTATATTTATAATTGGTTCCAATAATCTCCTTGAAAAAGAGATACCCACCATAGAAGGCCAGAATGCTGGAAGTGAGCAGTAAACAAACCCAGCCATTAGTTTGATTATTATCCCATGTGTATTCTTGGACCCATCCAGAGCATAAGCAGGTAGAATGGAAAAACTGTTTTATGATGAGAACAGACTTGTCTGCCTCATTTTTGGCCTTGATCTATCCCTTTATGTTTGGGTATAATTTTCTTTCTGAGTGTTTCAGACCAAGCAAGTAGTGAAACTTTAATGAAAGATATAATTTTGAAGGTCAATATTGCCTCTCCAAGGGAGACTCTAAGGTCCTGGGAGGAGCACTATGGCTCCCTCAGCATTGGTGTCATCTGTTAGAATGAGTCATGGCCATACTGACCAAGTGTTATTCCATGTTTTGGGAAGCCTGGAGAACCAATTCTCCTCTGTTGTGACTCTTCTGTTGCACATTGTATACCAATATTTTTTGTTTCTGGGTCTTCATGTCCTCCCTTATCAGGAAGACAGGGACTTAAAAGAGCCAGTATAAAACATATTAAAAGTGTCCCGTCATCTCTTGTGGCCTTATGACCTAGGATCAGGGACCAAAATATTGGCCTTTTTAGCTCTGGTGACCCCAGTTGGTTTTAGCTTTGACATAGGTTATTAAAACACTTAGAAAGTAAGTTCTACCAACCTTGAAGGGTATAGATACATAGTACATCTGATTAGTGAAACATATCTATTTAAAGATGGCACAAAAACTTAAAGTCATTCAAATATCTGTATCTGGAGCATAGAAAGCAAACATGCCTTATCCTTTCAGTATTTAACAGCTACAAATATAGCCAGATTGTGTTACCAGTCCTGAAAATAATATTTCTACCAATAAATCGAACCCAACTGATTTGACCTAGAAACTGTCAGGATTAAAACAAGTAAGACAGTGTAAAGTCTTGGCACCTGTGCCTGAAAAAATCTTTGATTAGATACCTGTGTGGGCATCTAATTACCCAGGGAAAGCTGAAATCAGAATAGTAGAGCGTGAGATCAATTTTATACAAATGATGGCCATTGTTTAAGCCTAAGGCTGTATGGAGCAGGGAATGTCTTAAGATTCAACTGACATATAAACAATGAACTTACTTGAGTTACCAGATATAAAATAGTCATTTAACCAATGTCTTGGCTAAAACTATTTGATTACACATAAAAATAGATCATAACCCAGTTATTTATTAACTAATACAGGTGAGCTTTTATAAAACTCTTGATAAATCTGATTTGAAATAAAAACAAAACACTGTTGGACAAACAATGTTCTTGGCTTAATCTTGGATAGCAATTAACCTGGTATATTACATATATTCATTAACAAAACAATTTTGTTTTACCCATGACTTAAAACAAGTAGAGCTTAAGCTATCTTAAAGAAAACAGGAGCTGTCTTTAAAACTACAATGTTCTTATGTATGAAAATTTATCTTAGGAAATGAAGTACTAATAACTGAACCTTTACCTAAACACTCAGTTTTCCCAATAGTTAAATCTTGGAATAGAGAAACATAGTTAACTTGACTGAATACCTTAAACCTAACTTTAAAAGGAGCATGACCCAAACTGGGATCAATATCTCCATAAGTAACAAACATCACTGGCCAAAGCTTTCAGTCTTAACAAGTATTCATGGTCCATTTAGTCTCCAGATATAATTTATCAATTAGTATCACTTTCTATAGCAATGTTACTGAGAAATACAGTTGGCATGCTACCATTATTTGGTTTCTAGGAGAAGAGATTAAAAAAAAAAAAACTAATTTAGTGATGGAGAGAGGGCTTAGCAGTTAAAAGTGACTAATTGAAAAGGCTGATGGATTATGTATAATTCCTCAGTAGCAATGAAAAGCCAGATGCACAAGGTGGCACATGTGTCTGGAGTTTATTTTCAGTACCAGGAGGCCCTGGTGTGTCAATAATATCTCTCTTTTCTCTCACTCACTCAAATAAATAAATATAAATAAAAAGAAATCTAATATTTTTCAAATAGGAGGAGAAAAGATTTTATAATCCTTTATTCCAGGGTTACTTCATGGTTTTATTATAAAAAATTGCCATGAACTTAACTAGATATCTCCTTTTACATGTGCTCAGAGCACTATGTTTATGGTTGAAATGAGATTTGCTTTGTTATATGGCTTGCACTTTTAAAAATTTCATTTAAAAAAATCTTTTTACTTATTTATTTGAGAGACAGAAAGAGAGAAAAATGGGAATACAAGGACCTTTGGCTGCTGCAAACAAACTCCAGGTGTATGTTCCACTTTGTGCATCTGTCTTTACATGGGTACTGAGGAATTTAACCCAGGCAGGCAGGATTTGCTAGTAAGCACCTTTAGCTCCTGACGTATCTCCCCAGCCTAGAAATTTTGCTTTGATTACCACATTCTTTTGGGAAATGCTCAATTTTCATCCTCATCAACTCTCTTAAAGAGTTTCTAAATCTGGGGCTGAGGAGATTACTCCGCACTTAAGAACATTTGTCATGCACGAGGGTCCGGGAAGACTGAAGATCACTGTAGATCCACTTCAAGAACCTGCTTAAAAAGCTGGGTGGGGGGCTGGAGAGAAGGCTCAGGAGTTAAAGGCACTCATTTTCAAACCCTGAAAGCCTGGACTCAGCTTCCGAGTATCCATATAAAGCCAGATGCACAAAGTGACCCGTGTATTTGGAATTTCTTTGCAGGGCAAAGAGACCCTAGCATGCCCAGCATGCCCATACTTACTCTCTGTCTGCCTTTTTTTCTCTTTATTTCTTTATCTTATAAATAAATAAATAAATAAATAAATAAATAAATAAATAAATAGACAGACAGATGTCTTATCAACTGGGAATTAACCTTGGTAATTTTCCTCATTAATCTCTAAGTTCTGCCACATGTCTATTCCAACTTACTTCTCCAGTTCCTCACTGGAAATCATCTCTACATGAAATGATGGTGTGTGTAAAATATGTCAGAGAAACAGAGGACTGTTAAAATACAAGGGGCAAGGTTCACTTGGAAAGTAAAGAATCACAGAAAGTGGAGCTTCTCACTCTTCATGGACATCAGGGAGACCAAGTTAGACATGTGAGAGACAAGAGGCAGGAAAGGAAGCAGACATAGTACCAAAGGGAGAGGAAGAGAGATAATTGGGTGTGAACCTGGATATTATCCTGGCCCAAATTTTCTGTCCAAGTAGGGAGGTTATCAGTATTTATACCTGATTAGGACCACATACCTGCTTTCACTGAATTCATACAAAGTGAGGTTTAGCAAGAAAAAAGTATCCTCAGTCTGTTTGTCCTTGATTATTTTGCCTTTGATAAATAAGGTGAATGGACAAGGGCATTGGGATTACAGACATGTGTACCACTTATGTCTAGATGTCTGTTAGTGGTAGGGATAGAACTCAGGTGTGCAAATTTGTGGAGCAAGCACCTCTAACTGCTGAGCCATCTTCTCAGGTCCTGGAAATTTTAGATATAAAAAACCTGCTATAAAGGTACATGTAATAAAGAATTTGCCTATATGATTTCTCAGTGGGTCATTACCTGGCCAAGATTGTGAAATAAAAAGTATAAATCAAGTTCTTATAATGCTGTTCCTGGGTAAGACATCATGCAAGGTAAAAATAAGTGTATAAAATCTCAACTATTCTTTAGCATTATAAAAAGGTTGACCATATAGCTACCAGGTACCTTGGAACAAGAACAACAAAAAAGCCAGAGGTGGAGTTATACCAATGTCTTTTTGAGGACAGAAGTCCACAAACTTCTAAATTTACCTTCTGCCCACAAGAGAGTGCAATTTCTCAACACATGCACACTTCCTGTTTTAGTTCTGAGCTCACATTCTCCCTTTACTGTAACCTCAACTTTCCTTACACTCAGACGTCAAGATTCACATACTCCAGAGGCTCTGAAAATGCACTCTCCTTCAGGACCAGTGATTGTACTGTTCTTAATGTTTGGTGAGTGAAATGGCACATCTATGGCTTATGTATTATTCCTTCATATTGATGCAAATTTTAGGTACTATTTTCTACAAGAAATTGAACCTGGGTTATGGCCAAGGAAACTGACAATGAATAGCTTTTTTTTTTTTTTTTTCTTCCCAGGAGAAAGCAGTGGGGTCTCTCTGACTCAGACAGAAGGCCAAGTGACTCTCCCTGAAAGGGCTTCCCTAACTCTGAATTGTTCCTATGAAACCAAATGGTACCCTGCGCTATTATGGTATGTCCAGTATCCTGGAGAAGGTCCATCGCTCCTCTTTAGAGTCTCAAAGGCCAGTGATACTGGAAGAAACAAAGGCTTTGAAGCCACATATGATGAAGAAAACACCTCCTTCCACTTGCAGAAAGCCTCAGTCCATGAGTCAGACTCTGCTGTCTACTACTGTGCAATGGGTGACACAGTGACAGAAACCACAGGGGGAGCTCAGCACAAAGCATGAGAGCAGGGGCCCTGGCTGCTCAGTTTCTGTCTCTGTGATCACTGGTTTGGGGACCAGGAACTGGTGTACTATTGTTGAAAGCACATACCCAGACACTGTTGTAGGGTAAATGTAATGAAATTAACACTGAACACAGTAAGAGAACAACAGCAAGATACAGGGTATGATATAGATGCCCCATATAAGGCTGAGCATAGAACAGTCAGTTATTTTCAGCACTTTGAGTAGTTATGAGTCTCTACATTAACCACTAAACATGGCATAAAGATAAGAACACACAAAAAAAGGTTCTCTGGCAAAGACTGAAAGCAGTACTAATCTATGAGTATTAACACTAATAATAGATGTCAGCTTGACAACAGGTCTGTTTAGTAAAACAACAGTAATAGGGTCTCTCATCTCCCCAGCCATGAACATTTTGTTTTTATCCTTTCTCAGTTTCCTTTTTCAGAAGTTTTATCTTTGGTCTTATTAATTAGTTGGACTAATCATGGATAACTTATAGATATAGGAAAGACAACTTCAAATTGTACAAATGGTACACCAAAAAGGCATTTTCATGAGCATGAGAGTTTGAATTTATATATTTAGTGCTGCTTCCTCTAAGTCCCCAACAAAAACATATGAGGTAATGAGGTAAATTAGTTACTTTTCTTATTGTTGTGAAAAAAAAATACCTAACCAAAAAGTAACATAGGGAGGAAAGGTTTATCTTGGCCTAAAGTTTGAGGGTATGGGCAGTCATGATGAGGAAGGCATGGCACATGAGTGTGAGATGCCTGACATAGTATGTCATAGTCAGGAGGCACCCAAAGATGAATACATTGAAATCAACTCACTTTCTCCTTTTTATTTATTTATTTATTAGGTTTTTACAAGGCAGGGTTTCACTGTAGTCCAGGCTGACCTGGAATTCACTATGTAATCTCAGGGTGGCCCCGAACTCATGGTGATCCTCCTACATCTGCCTCCTAAGTGCTGAGCTTAAAGGGATGTGCCACCATGTCCAGTCACATTCTCCCTTTTAAAATTCAATCTGACTCCAGCCCACTGGATGGTGCCACCCCCATGCAAGGTGAGTCTTCCCTCTTTAGTTAAACCTTTCTGGAAAAAGCTTCATAGGCACCCCAAGTGGTGTACTTCCATGACTATTTTAAATCTAGTCAAGTTGACAGAGATTATTAAGCATCACAGTCCCACTCCTCGTCAATACAACACACAAACTCATTACTTTAGACCTTTACATTCCACCCTTGACCCTAAAGTTTCATTTTCATCTTATAGTTCAAAGTGATTGTAGGCCATCTCAAACATTTCCCAGTCTTTACCAGCCCCAATATTGCTCAAAATTCCAAAGTCCAACATCTCTCCTAAAATCTCTTAAATCAGCCTCTGTAAAATAAAAAAAAAAAGTTATATGGAGCCAGGCCTGGTGGTGCACACCTTTAGGCCTAGCACTCAAGAGGCAGAAGTAGGAGGATCTCCATGAGTTCAAGGCCACCCTGGGACTACATAGTGAATTCCAGGTCAGCCTGAGCTACAGTGAGATCCTACCAAAAAAAAAAAAAAAAAAAAAAGTTATATGCTACCAGTATACAATATTACAAAATAAAAATTCACTTTACAAAATGGAGGAATGAAGCAATGGCAAGTAAAGACAAGATCAAAGTAAGATCAAAATCTAGCAGGGCACGGGATGGAGGAATGGCTTAGTGGTTAAGGTGTTTGCCTGCAAAGCCGAAGGACCCAGGTTCAATTCCCCAAGACCCATGTGAGCCAGATGCACAAGGGGGCACACGCATCTGTAGTTCATTTGCAATAGCTGGAGGCCCTGGTGTGCCCATTTTCTCTCTCCCTCTTTCTCTGTCAAATAAATAAATATTCTTAAAAAAAAAATCTAGCAGGGCAAACATTAGATCTTGCAGTTCCACATCCAGCATATGGTATTTGTGATGGAATTACCTTGGCTCCAACAGTTTTGGGCACCTCCATCCTCTAGTTCTGGTACCTATAGCACATGTGGTATCTCTCTTAGTCTTGCTGCACTCCTGTAGTTTTCCTTGGTTGATGTCACATAGTTCTAACATCTCCAACATCCTTTTGGATGGTCTTTTTGCAACTTGGGCTTAATTTTCAAGGTTATATGCAATAGCCCCTTGGGGCCAACTTTTAGGATTCCAACCCAGTTGTCTTCTAAAAGACACATGATCAGGCTTAATGTGGAAATATCACTATGTCCCAATACCAATTTTCTTTAACAGTTAACCTTCTCTTCCTGACAGAAAGCACCAATCAGCATGCCTGAGATATTATCTGCAATAAAAAGGAATGATATACTCAAATACATGCAAGTCCTTTAAAGATGTAAAAATGATGTAAAAGTTGATGTGGTAGTTTGAATGTAAAATTTTCTCCATAGCTTTATCTGTTTGTAATCAAACCTCATATATCCTCAGCTTGTGAGCTCCTAGGAGATGGAATCTTGCTGGGGAATGTATGTTACTGGGGGGGGGTGGGAGGGGGCGGTCTTGAGGTTTAATAGCCCAGCCTCACTGGGTGTTCATAGCTCATCTCATGCTGGCTGCTTGTTCTTTGCTGATGTAACCAGGTGTGATACCCAGCAGTCTGCTCTTGCTATGCTCCCCACCCCTTCCCCTCTCCCATTATACATCTTCTCCTTGAAACTAAGCCTGAAATAAGCCCTGTCCTTCCATAAGCTATTTCTAGTAGGGTGTGTTGTCTCAGCAACAAGAACATAACTACTATAGATGTAATTTACAAAAAATAAAAAAAAAAACCTATACAGTATAGGGCTCTCTTTTTATATTCATTGTCTACTATGGGCAACTCTACAAGTACATCATTTTTTATTTAACTTATAGACAATTATTATACAAGTATATAAGTACTATGATCATAGTTACCTTCTCCTCCATATATGGAATCTCTTCTTCTCAGATAGTTCCTCTTCTACTTTGATGTGTGTGAGAGAAAGAAACAGAGAGAGAAAGAGAGAGAGATCCACTGAGTTTAATTAGGATTTCCTGCATGAACTTTGGTAGAGGATTATTTTCTGGAGCACATACAACATACCAGTGCAAGTTGACAAGCAATATAAACTATCAGTGCTCAACAACTAATATAAGAGTCCAAAATATGTTATATGAGATCGATCATAAAAGTCAATTTGATGACATAATAGTACATCTAAGCGTCAATATTAATGTTTTACTCTTTAATCCTATTGCAATGCATTGGTTTTTCATCTCTGATATTTCCATAGGGGAAAATGTCTGGGACTGAGGAGATGAGTCAGTTGTGAAAGGCACCTCAAAGTTGTTCTCTGACCTCCACCACTCTCTGGTAGACAGGCCCCCTACACACAAGTAAATAAAAATTCACAAATTATGACTGCAGGCATAATAATTCTAATAACCATAATAAGATGCTGAGAGGTTAGAAATTTGTGTTTATGTTGGCTTTTGGATACTAAGCAATTAATAAATTAGCAAAACATTCTTCATAAGTTATCTAACAAACTTTTCAATATTTTAAAATTCACTATTTGTCACAAAGTACATATAAAACCCTACATTCCTCTGAGCGGCTACAAAGACTAAATTACATGATTTACCCATATTCAGAGTCTAAGAACAATTATCTATTTTTTCATAATATCCTTATTTCCTTGCCAGTATACATAAGTACATTAACATATTAAGGTGAAATTAACATTAAATCTTTTTGAAACAAACTATGAGATATGGAGTATGTAAAAAATCAAATCAAGTCTCACATCAAAGGGGATTCAGTTGAACCTAATGAAGGAAAGGGAACTCCAGTGGTAGTCACTATCATTGTAACAGGAGCCATACCAGAGGGAGCAATAGCCACATCTTGATTAATACCTAGAGATTTTCTAAATTTCATGGGCAACATTTATATATTGCATTAGCAAAATTAGTGTCATATTAAATGGTGCAATGCATATTCCATGTTGGATTTGTATTGTTATTATTTCTGTTTAATGGGGCATTAAACTTCTTACTTGAGAAGGGTCTTAAGACATGGACCCTTTAGAGAGCCCAGACCAGAAAGGAAACCATCAATTGACAAGCAATGTAAACCATCACAGTGCATTGATTTCAAATCTGTGAAACTCTGGAAAAATCACCTCTGAATTGAGAAGATAAAAGAAGAGTGTGGGTAATGATCAATTACAGGGTCAAAAATGGCAGGGAAAGTCAATGAGGGAATATGTACTATATTAATAACACTGACAAGGGGACACTGGCTGTAATAGCTGTAAGCCCACCCTCAACAATACACTGCATCCAGAAGGCATTAATTTCCAAATCTCCATCAGCTGGTATGGTGGTTTGATTCAGGTGTTCAGGTGTTGATTAGGTGTCCCTAATAAACACATGTTTTGGATACTAAGTTCCCCAGCTGATGGCAATTGGAAATTAAAACCTCCTGGAAGTGGTGTATTGTTGGGGGTGGGCTTATGGGTGTTATAGCCAGATCCCCCTTTACTAGTGTTTGCATACTCTCCTGTTCCTGTTGTCACCTTATGTGGGCTAGAGGGTGATGTTCACCCTCTGCTAGCCATTGTTTTCCCCTGCCATTGTGGAGCTTGCCCTTGAGCCTGTAAGACAAAATAAACCCCCTTTTCCCACAAGATGCTCTTGGTTGGGTGATTTCTACCAGCCATATGAACCCAAGTGCAACAGTAAAGGGGTACCGGGAGTGGGGCTGCTGCTAGACACCTGACTCTGTGGCTTTGGCCTTTTGGACCTGATTTTCAAGAGGAATATGGAAGAATTTGAAACCTTGGCCTAAGAGATGCCTTACAGTGCTGTAAGTAGAGCTTGATGGACTATTCTGGTCAGAGTTGCAAGACCTGAATGCAGTAAGAACTGTGAGGTTTGGCTTATGAGGGTGAGGAAGAACTTTGATTGGACCGGGCTAGCAGCTTGTGTAAGAAGCTTGCTGTTATGCCAGTGTCCTGAGAAGTTGTGCAGTTTTGCTTTGTGTAGAAATGAACTGGTGTGAGCAGACAGATATAGCACAGGAAAATTATCTTTGGGTGCATTACAGCTGCAATTGAGAGATTACAACCATTGAGATTGGGCCAGCTGACCTGAACTGGAGCAACAGGAAGAATGTACACTCTTTTGAATGGGCCTGAGCGCTCAAGGAGTGTCCTGTTCTTCAAAGTCTTCTTTACGTGTCCCCCACCCCCAGATTAAGCAATTGGCATCGTACCTGGTATTGTGGAGTGTAAGAAATGCAGGAAATAGAGGGTCATTGAATTTTCAACACAGTCTTGTGTTTTGGAAATGACCGTAGGCAGTGTGAAGCAGGTTTGCTGGCTGCCTGCATGGAGACCCCATGGGGCCATGAGGATGAACCGTGAATTTCAGTAGAGACCCAGTGGAGATGCTAGGACCATGAGATGGCTGCTAAGGAAAGCTGCCAGCCCCACATGAGATTTTCCAGGACTGTGAGTAGCCTAGCTGGAGGAGTGGAATTGGACTACAAGAGACTTGTTGCTGGTTAGAATTATCAGACTTGGATTTTGTTGTTGACTAGAGTTGTTGGAACTGAAGCTACAGAGTTTGATATTTGCCCTGGTTGTTTTAAATCTTGTTTTGTCTGAATGTTTCTTTGCTATGCCCAATGCCATCTTTTTCAGTGTGAAAGTTTATTCTGTGTCACTGTGGATTTTGGGGGGATTTTTTGGTATTATGACCCAGTTTGAAAATCACTGGGATTGATAAAAAATTATGGGAACTTTTTAAAAATTTTTATTTATTTATTTGAGACCAACAGACAGAGAAACAGGCAGAGAGAGAGAGAGAGAGAGAGAGAGAGAGAGAGAGAGGCAGAGAATGGGTGGGCCAGGGTCTCTAGCCACTGCAAACAAACTCCAGACGTGTGCGCCCCCTTGTGCATCTGGCTAACGTGGGTCCTGGGGAATAGAGCCTCGAACTGGGGTCCTTAGGCTTCACAAGCAAGTGCTTAACCACCAAGCCATCTTTCCAGCTCAATTATGGGAACTTTTAAAGTTGGACTGAATGCATTATATTTTACATCATGTGTGGATATCAGTTTACAGGGGCCAGGGATAGAATGTGGTGGTTTGATTCAGATGTCCCCCATAAACTTAGGTGTTTTGGATGCTTGGTTCCCCAGCTGTTGGCAATTGAAAATTAAAGCCTCCTGGAAGTGGTGTATTGTTGGGGGCAGGCTTATGGGTGTTATAGCTAGCTTCTCCTTTGCTCGTGTTTGGTATGCTCTTCTGTTTCTGTTGTCCACCTTATGTGGGCCAGAGGGTGCTGTCCACCCTCTGCTTATGCTATCATTTTCCCCTGCCATTGTGGAGCTTCCCCTTGAGCCTGTAAGCCCAAATAAACTTCTTTTTCCTACAACTGCTCTTGGCTTGTTCACTTCTGCCAGAAATAAAACTCTGACTGCAACAGCTGGGAAGCATTCAGAAGTCCTAAGTTTATGGGGGACACCTGATTTGAACCACCACATTCCACCCCTATCCCCCATGAACTGATACATGATAGAAAGTGCACGGCATTCAGTTCAACTTTCAAAGTCCCCACAATTTTTATCAATCCTAATGATGTTCAAATATCCCCATAATCCAAGGTCTTTTAACTGAGCCATAATACCAAAAAACAAAACAAAACAAACAAACAAACAAAAAACCCAAAAACCAAAAAACCAAAACCCATAATGGCACAGAATAGACACTCACACTGCAAAAGATGTCATTGGGAATAGCAAAGGAATATTCAACCAATACAAGATTTAAAGCAACTAGGGCAAACATCAAACTCTGTAGCTCCAAGACCAACAACTTTAGCCAGTGACAAGTCTCTAAGTACAGTAATACTAACCAGCTACAAGTCTCTGGAGTTCTAATTCTGCCCCTCCAGCAAGGCTACTCACAATCCTGGAAAACTTCATGTCAGGCTGGCAGCTCTCCTTTGCAGCCATCTCATGGTCCTGGCATCTCCACTGGGTCTCCACTGCAAGCCACAGTTCATCCTCACAGCTCCATTGGGTCTCCATGTGTTGGACCCTGAAAGGCCCAGGCGTGAGGCCTAGTGGAACTTCCTGAGCCTAGCTAAAGTTTGGCGACCTGTCTCTGGCCAGCTAGGACTTAGCAAGACACCTAATGGCTTCTGGCCTTCTACCTCCGTGTGGCAATTGTAATTACCATTTCAATAGTTAAAGTTTACTATTGGCCCATAACTCTGCCCCCATCCTAAAATCTCTGCCTTCATCCCCAACATGATATAGGCAACTGCTCAGAGTAATAAAGTGAGTTGTTTCTGTGAGTTCCTGCATCGAAAAGCCACCCGACTCAGTGTGGTTTTTCTCCAGTGGCCAGGAGAGGTTTCTGAGTTGTCCAGCGTTCATCATCCTTAACTCCTAGGGAGGAACCAGCAGGCCTGGTCCTTCCCTTGGCACTACCTGACTGGGAAGGAGCCCTGCATCTGGCGCCCAACATGGGGCTCTGGGACCCCAACAGACTAGTGCACCCCGTGAGAGGCAGTTGTTGAGGAGGTAATCAGTGTGTGTGGGTGAGCATACCCTCATGAGTTATGAGGCAGTCTTCATATTTAGTGCACTAAACTTTGCTTCTATAACCTGTACTTACTTGTCGACATCCTTTCTCTTCCCCTTAACCTTTGGTTTGCTGGCAGCTTTTGTATTTCTAAAGGCTTGTGCTTCTCTCTCTCTCTGCTTGGGCCTGTGAAGGCAGGCCAGCTTTTTCTGCCGTTATGGAACTTCCCCTGGATTTGTAACCTTCAGTTAATATTCCTTCCTCCACAACTGTACCTGGTCTGGAAGTTTATCTCAGCAAACCTAAAGCTGTCTGATAAGCTGAGATGAACCTGACCATGTAGATGTTAATCTTTTGGAACCTTTGCTTTAAAAAAAAAGATATGGACTTGATACTTACAACTAAATGTGTCTTCTGGAATGGTAAGCCAAATTTTATGGACTATTCAGATGAAAGTTTAAAAATTATAAGTACAGACAGCATTAAACTTCGAGGCTTAGCTTATAAGCTTTCTAGGAGGAAAGAAAGACTACAGGGAACTTCGTTGGAACTGGGCTACTGGCATAAGGGCTGGCTACGTCCTGCTGCCCAGGCCCAAAGAGTTTAATCAAGGTTAAATTTGTAATAGACTGATATGCTTAGCTAGAGATATTAAATAAAAAATTTAAGATTTGTTTTTTCTTTGTTTTGGTTTTTCAAGGTAGGATTTCACTCTAGTCCAGGCTGACCTGAAATTCCCTATAAAGCCTTAGAGTGGCCTAAAACTCATGGTAATCCTCTTACTTCCACCTCCTGAGTGCTGGGATTAAAGGCATACACCACCACGCCCATCTGAGATTTAAGCTTTTAAGCTAAAAAACCAAAAGCAAGGTAAAATTACAAACACTGAGACCAATTTTAGGTTATGATGGCTCAATATACATTGTTTTAGTCTCTCTTTACTATACTTTATACCACTTAAAAATGTTTACTCTATGCCTTTATATATTAAAAATGTTTAACTTGTTTAATTTTACAGATCTTAATATCTTAAATTGGTCAAGACTGTGGGGACCTTTAAAATTAAACTAAGTACAATTTATAATATATGATAATTATAAATCTGTTGGGAGCCCAAGACAAAATTTGGTAATTTAAATGGATGGCCTGCCTCCTGGCAGCTTGTGCCCAACCTTCCCCTACTGAGAAATGGCAGACAATCCACCTTCTGGGAGATGGCCATGTGGCCCCTTTGGACTGACCCAGGTGGGGCAGGGGAGACGTCCTCCATCTCGTGGTGACTGGGCTCACTGACCTTTTCCTGCACCTACTGGGCATTGGCACATGCCTGAAAAAAAAATCTAAACATACCATTAGTTATATGCTTCAATGTTTTGCCACTCTTGGGCTGCCTGATCAAATTAAAACAGATAATGGCCCCTACTTTGTAAGCAAGGCCTTTGTAGATTTTCTCCAGACCTGGAAAATCTCACATTTCACAGGCATTCCATGCAACCCCCAGGGCCAGTCTATCATTAAAAGATATAATCAAACTCTCAAATCTCAATTACAAAAACAAAAGGGGGAATCCTTACCCACACACAACCAACTACAAAAGACCTTATTTACCCTAAATATTTTAATTTTTTCTAAGAATTTATAATGTGTGATGGTTATAAATCTACTGGGCTCCAGGGGCGGAATGTGATAATTTAAATAAATGGACCCCAGTATATTCAATTGTTTATCTTAAAGTGTGATGGTGGGTTTCAGATTTCAATCTAAAGATATACAAAGGGTGCCTAACAGGAGTTCCTAAAGTGTGTTGTGGGTTTTGGCTTTTGGCTTGTACTTTTAATGTCTAATTATCCTTCATACTCACAGCTTTGAAGTAGTTCCTGAGAAAATTCAAACTACCTCCCTTTAAGATCTTGGGCTTGATCCTTACCATAGATACATACATAGATACCTGTTAAATGCTCTATATACTAGGGTTAAAAGTTAAAACTTGTTTGGGGTGTCATGTAGATTTTCAATGGATTTGTGTTACTTCTAAAAAAAGTATAATAACAGCTAACAGCATTGGGAAAATGCATTTAAGAGATATTTGGCACAATGATAATATTTCCTTAGATCTGATTCAGTTATATTCAAAGATTTTGTCTTTACAAAATAATCATCTTACTTTTGATGTAGCTAAAGCTACTGATGACTTAATATCTTTTAGGTTTGCCTTGCCTAGATGAAATTCTCTCACTTCTTGGATAGGAAGCTTTGCTACTACAGGTGTTTGTCTTTTACTCATTCTGTGTCTGCTGCCCATAACCGTTAAAAGTCTTTTAAGATCCTTTATGGATATCTGTACAGAAGTACATGGGATACAGCTAGGGACCCAACCCCAGCTTCTTGAGACATTATCTTAAAGACCCTGTAGAGGCTGGTAGTCAAAGACGGGTAAGATTCTCTCGAGTTAGGGCAACCTAATACAAGGCATGAATGATGGAATTCATGTACCAATGATGGGTAAGGCCTAAATATTGTAGAGAACAACCTAAGACAGACACAGTCTTTTTGCACTGAGGCCCAGAGGGGCCTGGTTCATAAAAAATAATAAATAAAAAAGGAGGAATTGTCGGGAGCCATTTTGGCTGGACTTGTATCCATAGCTCTGGCCATTTGATAGCAAGGCTTTAGCAAGATATTAGCACTTACATGTAAGCAAGATTATGTATATTCTGTGTCAAAGCCATTTGGCTGGCCTTAATAGTCTTTTGTACTGAGAAGTAATTAAAATACAAAAACTCTGTAACAGAAAGGAGTTTTTTGATAGAAACTTGTGTGAAGCTCATAAAAGTTTTGCCCATGGAAAAACGTTTTAAAAAGAAAAAGACCCATTTGGGTACCAGCAAGAGACCTAAAATATTTGTTCCAACAAGGGGACACTGACAATCACTTCTAGGGAGTGTCCCACCCCTGAGGACTATTCCTAAAACAGTCCTTCACCCTGCTAAACTAAATAACTCCCTCCCTTGTGGAAAATTGTTGGCTTTGCCTCCAATCTGGGCCTCTCAGGCTGCTTGCAGTACAGTTGTCCATACAATCTTACAAAGCTGCTCAGCTACCTTCCCCAACCCCGTCCAGCTTTTTCCAATGTTTCCTCTGGGCATTTGGGCCCCACCTTCCCCTAATAATTCCTGTATAGATGTCGGATGCATTCATCCTTCCTTCTGTATTTTTAACACAACTGAGGCCAGTTCTCAATGCTGCCCGCCTGTCAGAGACCATGACCTGGCTGCCCTGGGACAAAAGAAAAAGAAAAGCAACCCTCATGCGGCTCCTCCCCTGAGAACAAACAGCTGCTCTGAGAAATGTTACAAGATGTTACAATCCAAGAGAAGCCACAGGATGCTCCAGAAGATTACGGCCAGGTGGCCTTATCTCCTCCTTTCCTTGTGCCCCCCTGCTTGCTGGTTGCTTATAAAAGAGCTAAAAAATCCAACATTAAACGAGACCTTGACAAATCCTCCACTTGGTCTCCTTCTTCTTTCCCGCCTGTTTCTTTCAGGTTGCAGCCCTCCTCGACCACCCCATGTTAGATCGGTCCCACGGGTCAGGGGCACCTGCCTTCTGGAATGGCTTATATTTGTGGAGGCGGGATGGCCTAGAACTTTCTGCCCACCAATTGGACAGGCCTTGTGCCCCAGCCACCTTAATCCCAGATGTAGATATCATTCCTGGAAGCTAGATTTCCTGCTACCTCCAGGGGTTCACCCCTTTACCCTTACTGGTGCCAAAGAATGTCTCACTAAACAGATAGCTGAGTTACGGGATGTGCTTCAGCTTCAAAAAGAGTTTGCTCAATTATCTGTAGATTTAAGCTCTTTACAAGCTTCAATTAAGGAAACCATACTTAAACCCCCAAGTTTAACCATGACAAGGACCACTAAAAAGACTCCCACCCCGCGGCATTCCCTGGCTTTTCTGGTGCTTACATGCTCCACCACCACGCCCCAAATTTCTTCTTCAGATGCCCCATTAGAAGACCATGATTCTCCTCTCTGATAACGAGGATGAAACCTCCGAGGCAGAGGAAGGCCCAGACGACCCTTTAGTCCCCCTGTTAGAATCCCTGCTGCTGCTCCAGGTGCTCAGGCCCCGGAGACTCACTATCGCCCCCTGAAGTTTAAGAAAATAAAAGAATTTCACTCTGCAGTACAGGCATATGGTCCAACAGCCCCCTTTACTCTCTCCCTCCTTGAGGACCTCTCGGGGGGGGGGGTCATTTAACCCCTGGAGAATGGACCCGAGTTGTCCAATCGGTTCTAACCCGGGGTCAATTTCTATCCTGGAAGGTGGACTTTTTGGACAGATGACGGTTAATTGCTACGGTTAATTTAAGAGACCCCAATTTGCCCACTGCAAATTGGACCCTTGATAAATTGGCAGGTCAAGGTAGATATGCCACTGAGGTTCGTCAACGGGGCTTTCCTCCCGGCCTCCTGGCACAGACAGCCAATGCAGCTCTTGCTGCCCGGTGGATGATCCCTACACGGGGCTCAGTTACCTCCCCTTTGTCAAAAATTACTCAGGGTGCCCAAGAGGATTATACTGATTTTGTGGGCAGGCTCACTGAAGCAGCAGAACATATTCTCAGCCCAGGAGGCACCGAATCTAAATTTTTAAAACAAATGGCGTATGAGAATGCAAACTCAGCTTGCAGGTCAGTCCTGCGGGGCAAAGTCAGAACTGCCTCTCTCAAGGACATGATCTGACGTTGTAAAGATGTTGATACCTTCACCCACAATATCTCTCAAGCAGTCAATCTTGCAATTGGGGCCGCTATTCAACAACCGTTTTCTAACAAAGCCTGCTTTAAATGCGGCCAAACTGGGCATTTTTCCAGACAATGCCCCAATAATTCTAACATGACAGCCATGACCCCCTTGCCATCCGTGGGGCTACAAACACGCCCACTCCAACCTGCTACTCTTTGCCCTCACTGTAAAAAGGGCAAACACTGGGCCACTACCTGCCGTTCTAAGACAGATATCTCAGGAAACCCCCTACCTCCTCTCCAGGGAAACGGGCTGAGGGGCCAGCCCCGGGCCCCTCAACCCATCCATTTCCTGCCGGCCTCGGGGAACAGTCAGCAGCTCAGCACCCTGTGTCCAACCCCCCAATCCTCCAACCCCCCTAAATCAACCCACTTCCCACCTCTATCGAGCCACAGCAGGAAGTGCAGGATTGGACTTGTGTGCCTCTGCCGATACAATATTAACACCAGAGGATGGAGTCGAGGTCCTCCCTGCAGGAGTTTTTGGACCCCCCCCTCCTGATATGTTCTTTTTAATCTTGGGGAGGGCATCCTCCACTCTTAAGGGACTTACTATTCACCCTTCTGTAGTAGAAAATGATCATACAGGGGAAATAAAAATCCTGGCCAGTGCCACCCTGGGACCCTTAGTTATAGCCAGGGGCCAAAGAGTGGCACAAGCCCTCCCACTACCCTTACAGACCAATGGCCCTGCCCTTCATGGGCCTCGAGGAGACACCAACCCGGGCTCCTCTGATATCTACTGGATCCAGGCTATCACCTGCGACTGACCCACCCTTCACCTCCAACTAGATAAAAAATGGTTTCTAAGCATCATTGATACAGGAGCTGATGCCACTGTAATTTCAAAGGACCATTGGCCTTTGGCTTGGCCCCTTCAGTCCTCTGTCACCCACTTATAAGGAATTGGTCAATCCCAAAATACTTTACAAAGCTCCAAATTCCTAACATGGGAAGATCAAGAAGGGAACTCAGGGACAGTTAAGCCATTTGTGGTTGAAGGTTTGCCTATAAATTTGTGGGGGTGTGATATATTAGACTAAAAGAAGGTCATTATCTACAGTCCAAATAAGACAATCACTTGTCAAATACTATCTCAGGGCTTTATACCAGGGACAGGACTAGGAAAAAATAATCAGGGCATCACTCAGCCTATTACCCAACAACAAAGACCTATTTGTTCAGGCTTAGGGTATCACCATTTTTCTTAAGGGCCATTGCACCTTCTGCACGGCAGGCAGATAAAATCACTTGGAAAGATGACTCTCCTATCTGGGTAGATCAATGGCCCCTTTCATCAGTCAAGTTGGCTGCGGCTACAAAGTTAGTGCAGAAACAGCCCCTGGTCATATCGAGCCATCTACTTCCCCATGGAATACTCCCATTTTTGTTATACAAAAAAAAGACAGGAAAATGGAGACTACTCCAGGATCTCAGAGAAATTAATAAAACTATGGTCCCCATGGGGGCTCTACAGCCAGGCTTGCCCTCCCCTGTGGCTATTCCTAAAGGGTACCAAAAAATAGTCATTGATCTCAAGGATTGCTTTTTCTCCATTCCCCTACACCCAGAAGACTGTAAACACTTTGCCTTCAGCCTTCCTGTTACTAACTTTGTTGGACCTATGCCTAGATTTCAGTGGAGGGTCCTACCTCAAGGTATGGCTAACAGCCCTATGCTCTGTCAAAAATATGTTGCCCAAACCATTGATCCATTTCGCCTCCGTTGGCCTTCTCTTTATATTATTCATTATATGGATGATATTTTATTAGCAGGACCTGATGCCTCCCAACTTCATGATGTTTCACAACAGCTTATAAAAGCTTTACAACAGAGAGGCCTTCAAGTTTCTCCTGATAAAGTTCAGATAAATTCCCCCCATTTGTTTTTAGGCTTTGAATTATTTCCACATAAAATTGTCTCTCAAAAGATACAACTAAGAAGAGACTCCTTTCATACTTTAAATGACTTCCAGCGAATCCTAGGGGAAATCAACTGGCTACGCCCCTATTTACACCTAACCACTGGTGAATTAAGACCTCTGTTTGATCTCCTTAAAGGAGAAGCTGATCCCTCCTCCCCTCAACATTTTACCCCAGAGGCCATTGACGCCTTGGGTCTGGTGAAGCAAGCTATCTCTGCCCAGTTCATTACCTATTTTTCCCCTGACAAGCCTTTACATTTCATGATCCTCCCTACCCCCCTTTCTCCTTCTGCACTCTTCTGGTGGGGCAACCCCCTTTTATGGGTTCATTTACCTGCCACCCCTCCCAAGGTCCTCCCCACCTATACGTCCTTAGTAGCACAATTGATTTGCTTGGGGAGAGAACAATCTCGAAAACTATTTGGAAGGATCCAGAAGTCATAATAACCCCATACAATACATCCCAAGTATCCTGGTTACTTCAAAATGATGATCAATGGGCAATTAGTTGTGTGTCCTTCCAGGGAAGGATGGATAATCATTACCCACCAGACAAATTGATCCAATTTCTACATAAAACACCTATTATTTTTCCAAATATTACAAAACATCTCCCCATCCCAGGTGTTGATCTGGTCTTTACTGATGGCTCTTCCAATGGCAGAGCCACTTATTCAATTAATGGTAAAGTAACTCTACTGATTACACCATATTCCTCAGCTCAATTAGTCGAGTTACAAGCCATTATTGAAGTCTTTAGGGTCCTACCACATTCGCCTTTTAATCTGTACACTGACAGCTCATATCTAGCCTACTCTGTTCCCCTCTTAGAAACAGCCCCATATATTAAGCCCACAACCAACGCAGCCCCCCTGTTTTCCACTCTCCAGTCTCTCATTCATAACACCCCTTTTTCATAGGACACATAAGGGCACACACTGGGTTGCCAGGACCCCTAACTCAGGGCAATAGACAGGTGGACCAAGCTACACAACTTATAGGCCTCATGCAGAGTCCTGACCTTAAGTCACCAGACCCCTTACAACAGGCACAGGCTGCCCATAATTTACACCATCTCAATTCTCGAATACTTAGGCAAAAATTCCACATCACTAGAGAACAAGCCAGACTAATAGTCCATCAATGCAAAGGATGTTTAACCTTCTTACCTTAGGCACATTTGGGTGTAAATCCCCGTGGGCTTATTCCTGGGGAACTATGGCAAATGGATGTTACCCACATGACAGCCTTTGGCAAACTAAAGTTTATCCATGTCACCATTGATACATATAGTGGATTTATCTTTGCTTCCCTCCAATCTGGAGAAGCCACAAAAAATATTATTAATCATGTCCTGACCTGCTTGGCGGTTCTCCCTCAGCCAAAAAAGATAAAAACAGATAATGGGCCTGGGTATGCCAGTAATGCCTTTAAACAATTTTGCTCACAGCTCGGTATCAGGCATATCACAGGCATTCCCTATAATCCACAAGGACAAGGAATTGTTGAAAGAGCTCATCAAACTCTCAAAAATACCATTACCAAACTACAGTCAAGTGGGGGAATACTATACCCACTTACAGGAAACTATAAAAATCTGCTCAATCATGCACTATTTGTAATAAATTTTCTTACATTAGATCAAGAAGGAAGATCTGCTGCAGACCTTCTGTGGCACCCCTCCACTATTGATAACTATGCACAAGCCCTTTGGAAGGACCCCCTGACACTCAAATGGCAGGGACCCAACCCTGTGCTTATTTGGGGCAAAGGACACGCATGTGTCTATGACACACAAACTAACAATGCCAGATGGCTCCCTGAGAGATTAATAAAGCTATATAACCCACCCAGGAAAAAACCCTGAGAAGTCCCTTAATTGTGCTCTGTTACAGGAAAGTCAAAACTATCATGACTACTGAGGTACTGGTTCTGCTATTGATAACCTTACATCCATCGACTAATGCCACAAAGACAACATATCATATTGCAGCTACAAGAAGAAGAGGGCCAAACAGATGAGACACCCCTCGGCTCTCCTTCAGCCCAACTTGATTTTTCTCCCTTGGCTGACAACAGGTCATGTTTTCAATTCCCTAAATGGCTGCGAGGCTCCCAATGACGGGATTATTATGGTACCAAGCCCAGGGGCACACCGCTAAGCTATGGCTGCAACCAGAGATGAAAATATTGTAGGGCCCATTTCCTGGAGGCCATCTAGCTAGCCTAAGACAGGTGGATCACCTTCAATGAGCTGTGATCGCGGCCAATGACGGGATTATTGTGGATCCAGGAGTGGAAGCAGCCCTCATAGCTTAAGACAGGCGGGCCATCTTCAGCAACTGGTGCTAGGATTGGAAGCATGCCATATAGCCTAAGACAGGGTACTTCGCCCATTTCAATTATACAAAGAGGGAGGAAATGTCAGAGACCATGACCTGGCTGCCCTGGGACAAAAGAAAAAGAAAAGCAACCCTCATGCGGCTCCTCCCCCGAGAACAAACAGCTGCTCTGAGAAATGTTACAAAATGTTACAATCCAAGAGAAGCCACAGGATGCTCCAGAAGATTACGGCCAGGTGGCCTTATTTCCTCCTTTCCTTGTGCCCCCCTGCTTGCTGGTTGCTTATAAAAGAGCTAAAAAATCCAACATTAAACGAGACCTTGAAAAATCCTCCGCTTGGTCTCCTTCTTCTTTCCCGCCCGTTTCTTTCAGGTTGCAGCCCTCCTCGACCACCCCATGTTAGATTGGTCCCACGGGTCGGGGGCATCCGCCTTCTGGAATGGCTTATATTTGTGGAGGCAGGATGGCCTAGAACTTTCTGCCCACCAATTGGACAGGCCTTGTGCCCCAGCCACCTTAATCCCAGATGTAGATATCATTCCTGGAAGCTAGACTTCCTGGCTGAGTTAGTCCTACAAAATAGGAGAGGACTAAACCTACTAACATCCAAAAAGGGAGGCATATGTTTGTTTTTATAGGAAAAATGCCATTTTTATGCCAATAAATTGGGAATCATCCAGGACAAGATTAAGAGGCTCCAGTAAGACTTGGAGAAAAGGTGATGGGACCTCAAGGACGACCTTCTGCGAACGGGCCTACAGGACTTCTTACCCTACCTTCTCCCTCTACCTGGACCCCTCCCCCTCCTTCTCCTTCCCCTCCTCCTTATCCTTACTGTCAGGACTTGTGTAATTAAAAAAATTACACAATTTATTCACCAGTGGCTAGAGGCAATAAAACTTCATCAGGTCGAGATATCACAGGCTGACAACTCAGGAATTAAGTTCCTCAGATGACCCACTACCACCTCCCCTGCCCTCCATGTGACCAATGATGGGTAAGATCCCCAGAGGGGGACAACCTAAGACAGGCCATGGAGTGGGTTCTCAGTGACCCAAACACCTGGTACTCAATGACGGGTAAGATCCCCAGAGGGGGACAACCTAAGACAGGGGCCACGGTAACTAATGCTCTTACAAAAACAAAACGGGGAGATGTTAGGCCCTGAAAGGCCCAGGTGTGAGGCCTAGTGGAACTTCCTGAGCCTAGCTAAAGTTTGGCGACCTGTCTCTGGCCAGCTAGGACTCAGCAAGATGCCTAATGGCTTCTGGCCTTTTACCTCCGTTTGGCAATTGTAATTACCATTTCAATAGTTAAAGTTTACTATTGGCCCGTAACTCTGCCCCCATCCTAAAATCTCTGCCTTCATCCCCAACATGATATAGGCAACTTCTCAGAGTAATAAAGTGAGTTGTTTCTGTGAGTTCCTGCATTGAAAAGACTCCCGACTCAGTGTGATTTTTCTCCAGTGGCCAGGAGAGGTTTCTGAGTCATCCGACGTTCATCATCCTTCTTAGCTCCTAGGGAGGAACCAGCAGGCCTGGTCCTTCCCTTGGCACTACCTGACTGGGAAGGAGCCCTGCATCCATGCAGGCATCTAGCAATCCTGCTTCACACTGTCCATAGCCATTTCCAAAACACAAGACCATGTTGCAAACTCAATGACTCTCTCTTTCCTCCATTTCTTATACTCCATAATACCAGGTGGGGTGGCGATTTGTTAATTCAGGTGGGGATAAATCAGACTTTGAAGAAAAGAACAGTCCTAGAGCACTCAGGCATCTTAAAAAGAGTCTACATTCTTCCTGTTGCTCCAGTACAGGTCAGCTGACCCAATCTGAAAGGTTGTAATCTCTCAATTTCAGCTGAATGAGCAGCAGTTCACTCCAAGATTTCATTTTTTCTGTGCTATATTGCTCTGCTTACACCAATCCACTTCTACACAAAGCAACCCTGCACAACTTCTCAGGACACAGGCAGAACAGCAAGCCTCTCACACAAATTGCTTCTAGTCCAGTCCAGGAAGAGCTCCTTTTCCTTTTTTTACAGTAGTCCAATAGTAGTTGCAGGCCCTAGAATCAAGGAACCTGGTAGCTGCTCAGTCCATGAAGCCAGCTGCCTAAGCAGTCCCAATCCAGTGCTGAAGGCCTACAGGTTTCCTGGGGAGCTGCTGGTTTTAAATCCATATGGTTCTTCAGTTGACATTGGTCTTCAGTCCATGGGTCTTCAATCCACACTGGAAGATAGCAAGCAGGGCTGGCAGCCAAATGGAAGGAATCTTTTCACTCTTATATACCTTCCTTATATAAAGTTCCCATCTGAGAGTGGCCACTGCTCTGGGGGAAGGGCTCACTCTTGGGGAAGGATTTTCTCCTTCAGATAATCCTTCCTGGAAGTAACCTAAGAGACCCACCTGAAAGGAATTTCAATGGATTACTAAACAGATCAAGTTAAAAACACCTTAACCATCAGAGAGAGTAAAATTGTGTCTCCTCTTAGCCTAGGCTGACCTAGAGTTCACTATATAGTCTCAGGGTGGTTGGGTACTTACAATGATACCCCTCCCTAGGTCACCCACATGCTGGGATTGAAGGTGTGAGCCACCATGCCCAGCTTTCCTCTTCTTTCATTTACAATTATTATTCACTTCAGTGAAACTTCAGTAAATAGGGATGAAGAAATGGATTAGCAGTGAAGGTGTTTGCCTGCAAAGCCAAAGACCCTTGGTTCCATTCCCCAGAACCCATGTAAGCCAGATGCACAAGGGGGTGCATGTGTCTGAAGTTCATTTGCAGTGGCTGGAGGCCCTGGCACACCCATTCTCTCTCTCTCTGCTTCTCTTTCTCTCTAATAAATAAACAAAAATAGTTTTTTTTTTTTTTTAAAAAAAAAAGCTTTAGTAAATACTCATAGATTTAATTTGAATTAGATAGCCTAATAAATAATGCAAGATAATTATCCATCTACTTTTAAAATTAATTCCATGAAGTAACACTTTAAAATTTTTTATTTATTTATTTATTTATTTATTTATTTATTTATTTCTTCATTTGACATAGAAAGAGAGAGAATGGGCGCTCCAGGGCCTCCAGCCACTGCAAATGAACTTCAGACACATGTACCCCCTTGTGCATCTGGCCATTGTGGGTCCTGGGAAATCTAACCTGGGTCCTTTGGCTTTGCAGGCAAATACCTTAAATGCTAAGCCATCCTTCCAGCCCATGAAGTAACACTTTTAACATGGTTCCTTTGTTACACACATCCATATAGCAGTCTTTTGTTGTTGTTGTTTCTCTTTTTCTTTGACCTTCTGCATTTCTGTCATCAGGAAACATGGAGGGAAAATGGATGCATATAGATGGGGTTAGTCTGACAGTCCCTGAGGAATTAGAAGGTAGGAAGTGCGTTTGAACATTTCAGTCCACTAGAGGGCTCTGTAGACATCTCAGAAATGACTTACTTTTGGTTCCAGACTGTTGAGAGTTTAGAAAGGGAGATCACAGAGCATACCAGTCAGTCAAGTCACAGAAATCAAGGTTGGGGTGGGAAGTAGTGTTTCCTTAAAAAATATTACTTATTTATAGTAATAAATATAGTAATAAATAAATAAATATTTATTTGCAAGAAGAGAGAGAGAAAAGGGAGGGAGAGAGGAAGAAAGGAGAACTCTAGGATCTCTAGCTGCTACAAGTACTTCAGCTGCATGAGCCACTTTGGGGAATCATACCTAGATCATTAGGCTTTGCAGGCAAGTGCCTTAACTGCTAAGCCATCTCCCCAGCTGAAGCTTAATGTTACATATGAAAAAGTGGGATAGGTTCTCTATTTCTTGGAGACCATGGGTCTATAAACCCATTGCAAGGATGATTCACTAATCAGGGAACACTGAATTCAAATTTTATACAGTATTATGGGGATTGAAACTCAATAAAATAATTTTGATACAGTTAAATATTCTCAGTTTTATGTCTAGACTCCTTCAAAATTCACTGACCTAGAAATTAGTGTAGGTACTATAGGTAGTAAATCTTTTTTATATTTGTTCTGAGATTAGAAAGAACAGATATAGATAGATAGATAGATGATATAGATATAGATTAGATGATAGATATAGATATAGATATAGATATAGATATAGATATAGGTATAGGTATAGGTATAGGTATAGGTATAGGTATAGGTATAGGTATAGGTATAGATATAGATATAGATATAGATATAGATATAGATAGATATAGATATATAATCTGTTGGAACAGATATGGTGGTAGTAGAATCTTCATGAATTTCTGGTAGGAATTTACAATAAAATGCTAGCATTGCATTGGAAAACAATAATTCTACTTCTATTTGTATACTGAGGAGAAAGTAAAACATGTCCATTCAGAAAGTTGTACTCAAATGTTCATATTAGTGTTAGTCATAAGATCCTAAACATAGGAATGACTCATTGTCAATCACTTAATAAACAGAAAGTCATATATGTTCAATGGGATATTATTATGTAATAAAAACAATGGCATACTGACACATAATACAACATGCATGTCCTTTTATTTATACTATATTATATATGTTCATATATATGAATGGGAAAAATGAGGTATAAAAATAGAACACAAGGAATGGAGCCAAGACAAGTTCTGATCAAGGCTCAATTTATTCACGCAGACACAAGCTTATATACAGAAAATACTTTCTCAACAATGCCTCTGTGTCTAAAGTCAACTTCCCCAAGGCAATGCCTCTGCATCTAAAGTCTGAAGACAAGAGGTCAAGGAACAGTTACAGCTCCCGATATCTCCCCCTTCTTTATTTATTAAAAGAAGCGACTGTGTCTGTCTTAGGTTGTTAGAGGCAGAAGAACATCCTTACCCATCATAGGACAAACGTATTATCCTTCAATATGTGCCCTGTCTTAGGTTGGATGCCTCCTCCCTTGATCTTACCCATTTCTGGCTACCAGTCAGATAAAATTCAGAGAGGATTAGGATAAAGTCTGAGGGAGCCAAGGACATGCTCTATAGTGCATAGCTTGGACCTCTGCATGAACATTCATGATAGACTTCATTAGACACTTGAAGAAAATAGGCAATAGGCATAAGAGAAGCAGAAGGTAAACTCCCATAGCTGCAAAGCTGCCTATCCAGGAAGTTAGAGAGATCCAACCAGGCAATACAGACTTAATTGCAGTAAGTAAATCATTAGCAACCTTAGTGGTGTCAAAATCAAGATGACTGTTTTGTATTGCTAGAATTTATGAATGTAAACTAACCAGATCTAATGAAATGTTATTATGGTGCCAAGTTCCTTCCAAGTGCATTTTGACCTTTACTCAATTTTCCTAACTAGCATTGTAAGTTTTAGAGGTGATGCAGATCCATTGGTAATCTGCATGGCATTCCAATTGAGCTCTAATCTTCATTTCTTGAATTTGTTCTCCCAAATCGGTCACTACATCAAACAAAGCATCTATTTTTTTCTTTTAACTTCTTGTCTATGGTTACTTGAGTTCCCAAAACAATAGAAATGTTTTTATCAGGATTATTTACAAAGTATGCAGTATGAACTTCTTGTGTAAAAGCAACAGCAGCAGTAGTAATAGAAGCTAATAATGTAATAAATGCAACAACCCCAGCAATAATTAAACCTACAATTCTCTTTTGTCTACTTAAACTATTTTTAACCTCCTCTAGAATTTGAATAACCTTTCCAGAATACCAAGGCTTTGAAAGGTTAACAAGAATCATAACAAATGCAGGTTGTTTGACAATCATTACAGTTTCAGAATCATGAGAAATACAACTGGACAGACTACAGTTATCACAGGTAACATGAAACATTCTTTCAGACCCATGATATCAAATAATATTTACATTTCCTAACATCAGGGCATAAGGTGGTATAACACAGGCCATAACAGTTCCCTTTGGAAGACTATTTGAATTATTGCTGGCAGATGTAACCTTGATACCTCTCATAGCACCATCAATTTTCTACACGTAAGTTGTTGATGTCCATTGTCTGACCACCACAATCCTGAGGACAGTCCAGTAACCCAATCATTAACCCATTTAGTTTTACTCCCTATAGAATCTGCTGATTCTGACCAATCCTTAACATATCTAGCAGATCTAGAAACATTATACCTGATAAATGTTTTCCCTATACATTTGCTCCAATGTATAGATTTATTGAACCAAGGTGTATTTCCTTCACAGGGAATAAAGTCCTCTGGTGAACTATCCCCTGTAAGTTGATTTCCATAGGGAATCCAAATAGAAATTCTGCTTCTTTGAACCCACTTCTTTTTTGTACCTTGTTCATGCTCTTGTATATGCTTTACAGTAATGTTTCTTTTCTGTATTTCAAAACATCCCATTATGCTGGTCTTAGAAAAGCATAGTGGAATACCTAGACCACACCCTGAATATGAGTCCATAATTTTTTGATGTAATTTTATATTTTTATTAGATGAGTGTTATTGACTAGAACTATGATTTTTTTTTCTCCCAGGTCACTAGATGTAATATAGGAGGATCAGGAACATAGGTCCAGTAGACTTCACTGTAAGCAAGATGTAGATGACATGATATCACCAGGATCAGCAGTGTCCTCTTGATTGATCTTGTGGCCTGCATACTGGACCAAATGTTCTGGCAACCATCTGGCTCCATTTTCTTTCTGTGAAAAAATACAAACAGATCCTCGTCCCCATATTAATACAGGGTCAGGTCCACTCCATTTGTTAGTCAGTGGATCTTTCCACATTACTTTAGCAGAATTAGTCTTGGTTTGTGCATGCTGAAAATGGTCAGCAGCAGAAAACCCTTTTGCATTCAAAAGTAAAAAATTTAAAATAAATTAAGTATGATTTAACTATCTTGTTACTGATTCCTATGTCATTTTCCCCTTTTTAGTTTTTTGTAACCAGGTTTTTAATGTTCCATTTGCTCGTTCAATGATACCTTGCCCTTGGGGGTAATAAGGAATTCCAGAAACATACTCAATATTAAAAGAAGAACAAAAGTGCTTAAATCCTGCACTTGTATATCCTGGACCATTATCTGTTTTTAGTTGTTTAGGGACTCCTAAAATATTAAAAGAATGAAGACAATGAGTAATAACATGTTTAGTAGCTTCTACCATTTGAGCAGAAGCACAAGTGAAACCAGAATAAGTGTCAATGGAAACATGCACAATTTTTATTTTTCCAAATTCAGGAACATGAGTTATATCCATTTGCTATAAATGGCCAGGAGTCAAACCTCGAGGATTGACATCATAATGTGGCACAGGTAAAAATGTGAGACATTTTTGCCAAATTTTAACTATTTGTCGTGCTTGTTCATGTGTAATTTTATATTTAAGATGTAGAGTATTAGCATTAAGATGATGAATCTTATGAGCATTAATAGCTTCTTCCACAGAAAAACTTCTAGTAGCCTTGTCTGTAATAGCATTTCCCAGAGCTTAAGAGTCCAGGGAGGCCAGAATGAGCATGAAGGTGTCCTACACAGAAAGGTGCTGAGTGCTGGAGAATCAAAAGTTGAACTGTGCAAACAAATTGTAATCAGTAGAAGAAGGACTTATTCTACTACAGGTTTCTAAATAAGGAACTGAGTGGACAATATATTGGATATCAGTGTAAATATTAACAAATATAGTAGCAGTATGTTGCAATAAAGCTTTAAAGGATGCCCATTCTACAAATTGTGCAGATTTATAAGGAGTATTAAAAGTATATGTTTGTCTATTTAAAGAATAAGCAGCTAGGCCAAAAGAAGATCCATCTGTAAAGGCCAACATAGCATCCTTGATAGGAGAAAATTGTGTATTGCAAGGAAAAATGACTTGATGTTGCGTGAAGAATTGAATCAATTTATGTAATGATTATCAATGTTTTCTACAAAACCTTCCATGGCTAATGCCCAAGCATCTGAGAAAGCAAAAATCCAAGAAACCTGTTTTGAATTATAAGGCTGACAGGTAACCTGTGGTTCTATTCCAAAATATTTAATAGGTTCAGCTCTTCCTTTCATCATTATTTTAGCAACATCATCATAATAAGGAGTGACAGTTCCTGGAGGAGAACATGCAAGATATACCCATAGTAAAGGAGCTCCTTGTCACTACAATCCTGTTGGAGTATATGGGGTTGGTCCATACTGTGCAAAAGCTGTGTTTAATTATTTTATGTCTTTAAAATTAAAGGAAACAGGGCTGGAGAGATGGCTTGGTGGTTAAGCACTTGCCTGTGAAGCCTAAGGACCCTGGTTCAAGGCTCAGTTCCCCAGGACCCACATTAGCCAGATGCACAAGGGGGCGCACGCATCTGGAGTTCGTTTGCAGTGGCTGAAGGCCCTGGCATGCCCATTCTCTCTCTCTCTCTCTGCCTCTTTCTCTCTCTGTCTGTCACTCTCAAATAAAGTAAAAAAAAAAAAATTAAAGGAAACATATTGCCTTATCACTTGATTACTCTGTTGAAATTCAGTTACTGGATAAGCAAATGGGAAAACTCGTGCTTCCTTATCACCTTCTTCCATGGCTTTCTGTAGCACCCTTCCTAAGGGGGAGCAATTAAAAACAGGCTGAGTAGGATGTAATGAAGATATGTGGACAATTTCAGAAGGCTTCTTAGTAATACTATCTAATTCATCTTTTAACTTTCTTTTTTCTTTCTCCGTTTACTCTCTCCTTTAAGGTTGCCAACTCATTTTTTATTTCTGCTACATGTACTTGTGTGGAGGGCATAGGGTTGGAGGGATGTGGTAGGTCCCAATCTGCATGATAATTAGCGGCCTCTTCTTCTAATTCTGCTGCTTCTTCTGGCTCTAATTCTTCCCCTTCCTTGTCACTATCTTCTTTAGAAACTTTTAAGGATTGTAACGCTTTATTCAATTCTTTGTAAGTTACAGGTATCCCTTTTCCATAACTTTGACTTATAATTTCTTCAATGACATCTTGAGTGTGATCTAATATTTGCTTCACTAAACTATCTTTTGTACTTGAATCCAAGGCATCTTTTATCAAAGACCATAAGGAAAAAGCAATTACCTGAACCTTATTGGTTCACGAGTTTGCAAAAAGACATTTAATTCTTTCCCTACCTTATCCCAAGCATCTGAGTCACTATTTCCCTGCTCTATGAAGTAAGGGCTCATTTTAGTAACAAAATCAAAAAATTTTCTTAAAGAACTTGAAGCAGTCCCAATTCCTTGAGCTTTTAAAATATCTTTTACTATGGCAATTAGCTCCATTTAACTCTTTGCTTGTCTCATAATTGCACCAACTTACCTTATTCCTGAAGACTGAGCAGGTGATTACAGTTCTCGTTTTAGTTTTACTTTTTTCTGCAGATCCTGGGTTGATGTTGGCATTCCACACTGAAGCCCTTCATATTCAGGTCCCTGTTCAGGCACCATGCTGTGCCAACCTGTAGCACGAGAGTTGAACAGACCCAAAAGGAGTGAGTGGGAATGGATCTGAGACAAGAACACAAGGAATGGAGCCAAGACAAGTTCTGATCAAGGCTCAAGTTTACTCAGGCAGACACAAGCTTATATACAGAAAATACTTCCTCAACAATGCCTCTGTGTCTAAAGTCAACTTCCCCCAGGCCATATGACAATGCCTCTGTGTCTAAAGTCTCAAGACAAGAGGTCAAGGAACAGTTACAGCTCCCGACACAGACCTGTGTTGGAAGCATTTTCTGTGCAGATGGTGAGGTGATCTGATAATTTTAAGAAACTGCTTACATCTTAGAACATACTTAGAGAATTTTCATTTAATTCCAGGTGTGGTGGTACACATCTTTAATTCCAGCCTTCAAAAGGTTGAGGTAGGAGGATTGCTGTGAGTTCAAGGTCAGCCTAAGACTAATTTTAGGTCAGCCAGGGTTAGAGAAAGATTCTGCCTTGAAAAATCAAAAATGAAAAAATTTCCATATAATTTCTTCAAATTCAGTGTCAAATTATGTAACTTAGGAAATGGGGTTTATTTTCCTATGCTTCATCAAGGATTTATATAACCAAGATGAGAACTTCATTCTTCCTCTAAAATATAACAACTCCATTTAAATATTTCCCACAACAGTCTCTTACACAAGAATAACTCTATCTTCATAATTAAAAGTGTAGTCTGGGTGTGGTGGCACACACATTTAATCCCTGCACTCAGGAGCCAATGGCAGAAGGATCACCGTATGTTCAAAACCACGCTGAGACTACATAGACAATTCCATGTCAGCCTGGACTAGAGTAAAACCCTACCTCTAAAGACCAATAAATAAATAAATAAATAAAATAATTAAAAGTGGACTTTCAGTCAAGATGGCAACAGCCTAATGTGCCACAAGTACCAGGTAAGGACAGGCAAGGCATTAATGGGTCATTGGGTCTTTTAGGGGAGAGAAATCTCTAATAGATCACCAGTGGGAAGGTGCGGAGAGGGAAAAAAGGGAATTGGATGATTCTCATGCTGTTGGGTAACCTACCAGTCCCTAATCCCCCCAAGCAGCCATACTAGCCAAAGTCAAACCCTCAGTCTACTCCTGCACTAACTGCAGCTGAGGGGACCCAGTCCAGTAGTTCCTTCTGTGCTGCCAGGAACAGGCAATAACACTGATTACCCTGCCCTTGTGTCCTCAAACCCTCTCCACTCCACCCACCTTTAGACTTTAACCCACCAAGATCAGACCCACCTCCCCCACGACTTTGGACATGCTTGGCCCAGCCCCCAACCTCACAACTTTGGACCTGCCCTGCTCAGACCAGTCCCCCTGCTACTTCAGACCACCCCAGTTCGGCCCCAACTCCCCCCACCGTGACTTCAGACACACTCCAATCAGCCCACCCCCATGTTACTGCCGACCATCTCTGCTCTGCTGCTCCCTGCCCACATGAATTTGGTCCCACTCCACTCAGCCCCACACCCACCCTGCATGACTTCGGACCCGCATCCCACCCCACCCCCATGAGACTGCCAACCCTTGCTGCTTTGCCCCAATCCCACAAGATTCATGAACACACAACTTCAGATCCATTCTGCCCCACCTCTGCCCCCACAAAGTGGCACCAATTCTACCAGATTGTGACCACAGTCTCATTCTCTCTGCCCCCACACTGTGAGGGGCAGACCACAATGTAAAAGGAATAACATAAAAAATAAAATGCAAGTAAATCCAATAAGAACTCCCAGTCCAACAAGGATATCTCAAATCAAAACATTAAAGAGACAATAGGATAAGATCTGTAAAATGAAGTTATGAGCAATTTAACCCTGACCAAGCTACTGGTAGAACATGCAGAAAAGCAACAAAGGACTGATATTCATGAGGATGCTGTCATCACTAGACTAGACCTAATAGATAAGAAAATGGAAGGGGTCCAAAGACAGTTAAAGGATATGAAGGAAAGTAAGAAAAAGAAAAAAGAAAAAAGAAAAGAAAAGAAAACCTAATAAAACCAGCTGGCTATGATAAATGAAGACAAAGAAATGCAGGAATGAATTCCAAGAAGCATCAAGAAAATTAGAAAATGATGTGGAAAGGGAACTTGACAGAGGGAAGGAAACCATATATAGAAAAGTAGTAGTAAATGCAAACGTAATTGAAGAAGCCCAAAACTCTTTAGAAGCTCTCAAGAATAGAGTCAGCCATAGGGAGGACAGAAACTCAGATCTGGAAGACAAAATAGAAGAAACAGTTCAAGAGTGCAAAAGTTTCAATAAGTTCAAAAATTTCTGTGAACAAAACATGAGGGAAATGTGGAATACCCTTAAACATCCTAACATTCAGATCATGGGCATACTAGAAGGAGAAAATATTCAGACCAAACGCATGGAGAAATTATTTAATAAAATAATTGAAGAAAACTTTCCCACTCTCTCAAAAGATACAAGAAGCTAACCAAACTCCAAACAGATTGGACCACAGGAGGAACTCTCCAAAACATATTGTCATTAAAACTCTAAACATTAACATCAAAGAGAAAGTCCTAAAAGCATCTAGGGAAAAACAACATATCACATTTAAAGGTAACCCCATCAAAATCACTTCAGACTTCTAAATGGAAACCCTGAAAGCCATAAGGGCCTGGAATGGAACACTGCAAAGCCTAAGAACCCATGGCTTCCAACCCAAACTACTCTACCAAGCAAAAGTATTCCCTCATAATTGATGGTGAAAGCAAAACTTTCCATGATAAAACTCAGCTTTACAAATATATGAACACAAAACCAAACCTACAGAGAGTATTTCAGGAAATTCTCCACAAAGAAGAATCAAATAAGCAACTTAAAGTGCCTAAAAGAAGAAGATCACAATACCCAAACTCAGAGAAGGAACAAAAAACTTCAAAGTCCATGAAAACACTAAACCACATAAACCAACATAATATGGCAGGGATCAAATCAAACCTCACCATCATTACCTAAATATTGATGGCCTTAATTCACCCCTCAAGAGACACAAGCTAACAGGGTGAGTCATAAAATTATACCCCTCAATCTATTGTCTTCAAGAAACCCACTTCACCACTAAAGACAGACATCTCCTTGGGGTGAAAGGGTGGAAAAACCATAATCCATGCAAATGGGAATAAGAAACAAGCAGGCCTAGTCATAATAATATTGGATAAAACAGACTTCAAACTAAAAAATTATCAAAAAAGACAAAGAATGCCACTTTCTAGTGATCAAGGGAACAATCCATCAAGAGGATATCACAATCATCAAACTTTATTCAGCAAACACAGGAGCACCACAATTCATAAAACAAAACCTACTCAACAATAAAACAAAAATAATCACCCACACCATCTTCGTTGGGGACTTCAATACACTGTTATCAGGCATAGATAGAGCATTCAAACAGAAGCTCAACAAGGAAGTGAGAGAGTTCAAAAAAAAAAAAAATAGAACATTTAGACCTAATGGACATCTGTAGAACATTCCATCCCAAATCCACTGACTACAAATTCTTCTCAGCACAGCCCATGGAACCCTTTCTAAAATAGATCATATACTGTGTCACAAAGTCTGCTTCCACATATTTAGGAAGATTGACATAATCCTCTGCATGATATCAGATCACAATGCTATATTGCTAGAAATTAACAACAAATGACCTACAAAAAATCTTATTAGCTCCTGGAAACTGAATAGCACACTTAAACAATAAATGGGTAATGGATGAAATAAAAAATGAAATTGCAAAATTTCTAGAAATGAATGACAATGAGAACACATCATGCCAAAAATTATGGGACACAATGAAGGTGGTTCTCAGGTGAAATTTCATAGCATTAAATGTCTTCAAAACAAAGACAGAGAAATCCCACATCAATGTCCTAACAATCCACTTGAAGGCACTGGAAAAGGAAGAAAAATCCAACCCCAAAAGCTCCAGACTGAAAGAAATAATTAAGATCAGAGCAGAAATTAATGAATTGGAAACTAAGAAAACAATTAAGAAAACTGATGAAACAAAGAGCTGGTACTTTGAAAAAAACAAGACTGAAAAACCCCTGGCCAATTTGATCAAGCAAAAAACAAAAAACAACAAAAAAAAAAGAGGTGCTTCAAATTAACAAAATTAATATTGAAAAAGGAGAGATCACAACCTACATATATGAAATTGGGAGAATCATCAGATCTTACTTCAAAAACCTCTACTCCATAAAATTGGAAAATATGGAGGAAATGGATAAATTCCTAGACACATACCATCTACCAAAGCTAAACTTGGAGCAGATTAATCTCCTAAACAAACTTATCATACCCATTGAGATGGAAAAAGTAATAAAAAAAACCTCCCCCAAAAGAAGAGTCCAGGATCAGATAGTTTCTTAGCTGAATTCTATCAAACCTTCATGGAAGAACTAAAACCAATCTTTCTCAAACTGTGCCACACAATTGGAAAACAGGGAGAACTCCCCAACTCCTTCTATGAAGTTACTATCACCCTAATATCAAACCCAGGAAGAGATGCCACAAGAAAAGAAAACTACAGGCCTATTTCCATGATGAACAAAGTTCCTGAACATAATCCTCATAAACCAAATCCAACAACACATCAAATCCATTATCTACCTTGATCAAGTGGGCATCATTCCAGGAACACAGGGGTGGTTCAACATATGGAAACCTGTCAATGTAATACCCCACATAAACAAGGTTAAACACAAAAACCACATTATTAGTTTGATAGACACAGAAAAGGCCTTTGGCAAAAATACATCAGTTCATGATCAAAATGCTGGAGAGAATCAGCATGGTTGGTTTACATCTTAACATAATAAAGACTTTATACAAAGCTCCTAAAACCCAAATCATACCTAATTGAGAGAGACTGAAGGAATTCCCATTGAGATCAGGAAGAAGACTCTCACCTCTGCTCTTCAATATAGTACTAGAAGTCCTAGCTCAAGCAATAAGACAGAAGAAAGAAATAAAAGGTATACAATTTGGAAAGGAAGAAGTTAAGTTGGGGCTATTTGCAGATGACACGATTCTATATGTAAGAGACCTGAGAACCTCTATTTCCAAAACTCTTAAAAGTGATAAACTCCTGCAGCAAAGTATCAGGATACAAAATCAATGCACAAATATCAGTAGCCTTTTTATATGCAAATGACAAAGATACAGAGAAAGGAATAAGTGATATTGTCCCATTTTCAATAGCAAAACAAGAAAATAATAAAATACCTTGGAATAACATTAACCAAGTATGGTGGTTTGATTCAGGTGTCCCCTATAAACTTAGGTGTTCTGAATGCTAGGTTCTAAGCTGTTGCAGTCAGGGTGGCATTGCTGGAAGAAATCACCCAACCAAGAGCAGCTTGTGGAGAAAGGTGTTTATTTTGGCTTAAAGGCTTGAGGGGAAGCTCCATGATGGCAGGGAAAATGATGGCATGAGCAGAGGGTGGACATCGCCCCCTGGTCAACATAAGGTGGGCAATAGCAACAGGAGAGTGTGTTAAACACTGGCATGGGGAAACTGGCTATAATACCCATAAGCCCACCCCCAAAAATTCACTCCTTCCAGGAGGTGTTAATTCCCAAATCTCCATCAGCTGGGAACCTAGAATTCAGAACACCTAAGTTTATGGGGGAACACATGAATCAAATCACCACATTCTACCCTTGGCCCCTATACACTGATAACCATACATGTTGTAAAAGGCAATGCATTCATCTAACTTTAAAAGTCCCCATAGATTTTATCAATTCCAATCATGTACATAGATCCCCATAGTCCAAGATCTTTTAACTGAGCCATAATACCAGAAAAGCCCCCCCACTCCCCCCCAAGAAAAACAACCATAATGGTACAGAAAAAACATTCACACTGTAAAAGATTGCACTGGGCATAACAAAGAAATATTCAACTAATACAAGATTTAAAGCAACCAAGGCAAACATCAAACTCTGTACCTTCAAGTCCAACAACTCTAGCCAGTGACAAATCTCCAAACCCAATAATTCTAACCAGCAACAAGTCTCTGACATTCCAATTCCACCCCTCCAGCTAGGCTACTCACAGTCCTGGAAAATTTCACAAGGGCCAGCAGCTTTCCTTAGCAGCAATCTGATGGTCCTAGCATCTCCACTGGGTCTCCACTGCAACCCATGATTCATCCTCATGGCCCCATGGGGTCTCCATTCAGGCAACCAGCTAACCTGCTTCATACTGCCCATGGCCATTTCCAAAACACAAGACCATGTTGCAAACTCAAAGACCCTCTCTTTCCTTCATTTCATATGCTCCACAATACCAGGTAAGGTGCCAGTTGGTTAATCCATGGGGGAATAAAGCAGACTTTGAAGCATAGGACACTCCTTGAGCACTCAGACCCCTTCAAAAGAGTCTACATTCTTCCTGTTGCCCCAGTGCAGGTCAGCTGGGCCAGTCTTAATGGTTATCATCTCTCAATTACAGCTGAACGGGCAGCAGTTCACTCAAAGAATTTTTTTTTCTATACCATATCCTTCTGCTCACACCAGTTCATTTCTACACAAAGCATCCCTGCACAACTTCTCAGGACACTGGCATAACAGCAAGCTTCCCACACAAACTGCTAGCCTAGTCCAGGCACAGCTTTTTCTCACCCTCATAAGCCAAACCTCACAGTCCACATAGTTCTTACTGCATTCAGGTCTTTCAGCTCTGACCAGAATAGCCCATCAAGCTCTACTTACAGCACCGCAAGGTACCTCTTAGGCCAAGGTTTCAAATCCTTCTACATTCCTCTGGAAAATCAGATCCAAAAGGCCAAAGCCATATAGTCAGTTGTCTAACAGCAATCCCACTCCTCAGTACCACTTTACTGTTGCAGTCTGGTTCACATTGCTGGTAGAAGTCACCCAACTAAGGGCAGTTTGTGAGAAAATGAGGTTTATTTTGGCTTACAAGCTTGAGGGGAAGCTCCACGATGACAGGGGAAAATGATGGTATGAGCAGACGGTGGACATCACCCCCTGGCACACATAAGTTGGACAACAGCAGCAGGAGAGTGTGCCAAACACTGGAAAGGGGAAACTGGCTATAACACTCATAAGCCCTACCCCAAAATACACTCCCTTCAGGAGGCATTAATTTCCAAATCTCCATCAGCTGGTGTGGTGGTTTGATTCAGCTATCCCCCATAAACTTATGTGTTCTGAATGCTGATGGAGATTTGGGAATTAATGCCTCCTGGAGGGAGTGTATTGTTGGGGGAGGGTTTATGGGTGTTATAGCCAGTTTCCCCATGCCTGTGTTTGGCACACTCTCCTGTTGCTATTGTCCACCTTATGTTGACCAGGGGGTGATGTCCACCCTCTCATGCCATTGTTTTCCCCTGCCATCGTGGAGTTTCCCCTTGAGCCTGTAAGCCAAACTAAACCTCTTTTTTCCCACAATCTGCTCTTGTTTTGGTGATTTCTACTAGCAATGTGAACTAGACTGCAACAGTAAAGTGGTATCAAGGTGTGGGATTGCTGCTAGACATCTGACTGTGTGGCTTTGGCATTTTGGATCTGATTTTCAAGAGGAATGTGGAAGGATTTGAAACCTTGGCCTAAGAGATGCTTTGCAGTGCTGTAAGTACAGCTTGATTGACTATTCTGGTAAGAGCTACAAGACCTGAATGCAATAAGAACTATGGACTGTGAGGTTTGGCTTATGAGGGTGAGAAAGAGCTTTGCTTGGACTGGCCTAGAGACAGTTTGTGTGAAAAGCTTGCAGTTATGATCATTTCCTGAAAAGTTGTGCAGGATTGCTTTGCGTAGAAATGAACTGGTGTGAGCAGAGGGATATGGCACAGAAAAAAATGAAATCTTTGGGCCTAAATTGCTGCCAATTCACCTGCAAATTGTTTGAGAGATTACAACCTTTTAGTTTGGGCCCACTGACCTGTACTGGGGCAACAGGAAGAATGCAAACTCTTGTGAAGGGGCCTGAGTGCTCAAGAGTGTCCTGTTCTGCAGAGTCTGCTTTATTCCCCCTGCATTAACAAATTGGCACCCTACCTGATACTGTGGAGTCTGAGAAATGCAGAAAGAGAGGGTCATTGAGTTTGCAACATGGTCTTGTGTTTTGGAAATGGCTATTGGCAGTGTGAAGCAGGTTTGCTGGATACCTGCTTGGAGACCCCATGGAGCCGTGAGGATGACCAGTGTATTGCAGAGGAGACACAGTAGAGATGCCAGGAGCATGAGATGGCTGATAAGTTGCTGCTGGCCCTGATGAAGTTTTCCAGGACTGTGAGTAGTGTAGCTGGAGGGGTAGAATTGAAATGCCAGAGACTTATTCCTGGTTAGAATTTTTGGACATAGGGCTGGAGAGATGGCTTAGCAGTTAAGTGCTTGCCTGTGAAGCCTAAGGACCCCAGTTCAAAGCTTGATTCCACAGGACCTACAGAAGATTAAAGTCTACATATAATTCTAAGCAAAGGTACAGCATTCTGCACATCAGAGCCTCACAGCTTGAAGAATCAGGCACCTACTTCTGTACAGCAGAAGCACAGTGCTCCCAGGGAACCTGTAGCTGGGTATCAGCCATAGCCTTGCTATAGGGAAGATGTGTGCAGCAGTGTTTGTGCACCTCTGGGCTTCTGTTCCATGTGGCATCTCTACCATCTCTGCCTGTATGAAACATTCCAGAACTATTCCTTCACTTGATTATACCCTTTCCTCACAAAATCCATTTTCAGAAAATTGTTCTCATATGAACTATAGGATTAACAAGGACCAGGAAAGAGCTCAAAGTACTTCTTAATGAATCCCCTGGCACAGTGTGAATTGCACACAATTTACTGTTATACAAAGGCTTTAAAAAGACCCACTGGTCTACAAGTAGAAAAGATGACTTAGTTTCATTCAGTTACAGATCTCTCATTTTCTAGGACATAATATAAGAACTGTCTAATCTCTCTCTCTCTCTCTCTCTCTGTGTGTGTGTGTGTGTGTGTGCATTATTTGTATTCACATTATTCATTCCTCAAAACTGAAAAGCATAGTAATAGTTAAAGCATAATTGGTGTCATTAGTGCCATTGGGTGCTGAGTACTACACATTATGACATATTTTATGTAAATATTGACAATACTTCTAGATTGTTTGCATAAAAATACCTATTTTAGAGCCAACAGTTACATGGTTCTAATTAGAGAAACTAGGGTGGGATTCCTACTCATGCTGTCTAATATCAGAGCTTTGTCTCTGACCATGCCAGTGCAAAAGACTCAAAAATGAAATGTTATCTCTTGCCAAAATTGTTATCTAATAAAAATATGTTTACATGTGATACTGATAAAAAATATCCATGTTAGGGCTGAAAAGATTTATTAGTGGTTAGGGCACTCGCCTGAGATGACTAAGGACCCATGTTCAACTCCCCCCAGATCCCACGTAAACCAGACACACCAGGTGATGCATGTGCAAGGTTGTGCATGTGCACAAAGTAGTGCACAAATCTAGAGTCCAAGTGCAGTGGTTGGAGGCCCTGATACTACTGCCAATTCTATCTCTCTCTCATTAAAAAAAAATAAAATCCAGTTAGTCTTTCTTCAATTATCTCCTTTAAGGAATAGCTCATTGAATTTTACCTTTTGTTAAATTAACATGCATTGGTTTGGGTGCTAAGATGATAGGTCAGCAGTTTAGTACAGGTGCTGCACAATTATGAAGGATTTAGAATTCATTTCATCCCAAATTCCATTCCCTAGCACACAGGACATACTTCTTTAAACATGATTCAGAACTCACCAATAAGCAACATGCTTCTAACTTGAGTACGCAGGAGTTTGAGGCATGAGGATTGAGAATTGAGTTCAAATCCAGGACATTTTCTTACTTGTCTTTGGGTTTTGCTTTTTAATAACCAAAAGCTCAAGGAAAGATGACAAACATCAATAGAATTGGGGACAATATAACTCAGAACTATAATGGGACAGCACTTTCCTCCATCAAGAGAGAGAATATAAAACAGAGAAGAAACAATTATTGGAACATATGTAGGGAAACTGGAATCTTCATGCATTTCTAGGTAGGAATTTAAAATAAAATGTTGCCATTATTTTTTAAAACAATAACTGTACTTCTATTAGTATACTGAGGATAAATTAAAACAGCTTCTCAAAAGTTATCCTCAAATGTTTATGTTAGAGCTGGTCTTAATAGCTTAAATGTAGAAATAACCCACAATCTATCACTTTAAGAATGGAAAGTCATATAAATTCAATGGGATATTATTTTGCAATAGTAAGGAATGACATACTAATATATAATAAATGTGCATGTGCTTTAGAAATATGAAAATAAGGTGAAAGATAATGTGGTAGTTTGAATGTAAAGAAGTCCCCAACAGTCTCATCTGTTTGTGATTAAGTTTCATAGCAAATTTCCAGCTGGTAGAGCAATTAGAATGTGGAGTCTTGCTAGTCAGGGGGTATCTCAGAGCAGGTCTTGAAGTTTATTTGCCAAGCCATACAGGGTGTTCATAGCTCAGCTCACTCATTTTTTGTTCCCTGGTGATGTGAAAAGATATGATGTCCCAGTGTCTTCTCTTACTATGCTTCTTCCTCCATCATGAAGCTTCCCCCTAAATCCGTAAGCCAGACATAAACCCTTTCTTTCTTTAAGCTGATTCTGGTCAGCTTTTTTTTTTTAAATTTAAGAAATGAGAAGGTAATTGCTACAGAAAATTGGTGATGAGAGTGGAGTCATAACTATATAAATCTGAGCATGTGGCTTTAATCTTTTTGAACTGACTTTCAGGGGGAATATGGAAGGATTTTGTACATTTAACTAAAGAACTTTTATAATGCTGTAAGAAGAACTTGCTGGGACATTCTGGTGAGAGTTTAAAAGACCAAATGCAAAGAGAAGTATGAAATTTGGAGGCTTAGCTTATAAAGCTTCAGAGGAGAAAATGACTTCGTTGGGACTAGGCTAGAGGCAGTTCATATGATGTGCTGCTAGAGAGAGTGGCTATTCTGCCTCTGTCCTGAGAACTTGAGCAATGTTGAATTCAGAAATATTGGACCAGTATGTTTGGTTGAAGGAAGTACACAACAGAATGGTATGAAAAATGTAAAATTTGGCACAGAAAGAAACACGAATAAGTTGGGGTCCCATTTACTGTAGTCACTTCAGCTGCAATTATTTGGGAGATCATCACAATTGAGGGTGGGCCTGCTGGTCTGCACTGAGACAATAAGAGGAATATGATTCTATTGAAAGGAGGAGGCCTGGAGAAAGAATGCTGAGTTTTCTGTCTCTCAAGTTAGGCCTCAGCTTCTCCCACTGGATAAATAAATTTGGCTGTGTAGTTTACCTCCTACTTGTTCAGAAGAATTAATATGCTTGAGATAGAGGCTCATGGTTCTGAATAAGACTGTTAGGCAATGTGATAGTCCTTGTTGGGAGACCAAAATGTGGGCTTGATATGGAGTTGGGAAGATGAACTGTTGGTTTCAGAGTGCTGAAGATGGTAGGGCTATGTGATGTCTGCCAAGGAAAGAGATGAGTTGGGGTGTATTATGGCAGGGCTACAAGCAGAATAGCTGTTGGAATGGAGTTTTCAAACCTTTTGGAGCTCAGAGGATTTCATCTGTAGTTCTGTGTTCCAGATATTGATCTTCAAGATTTGATGTTTGTCCTGCTGGTTTTCCATCTTACATTGGCCAAATATTTCCTATGTCCTTATTCTGTAGTATAATTGTTTACTCTGTGCCATTATATATTGGAACTGTGTAACTTGTGTTTTCAAGGGCTGATGGTTAAGAGAGTGTCTTGAGTGTCAGATGAAACATTGGGCTTTTGAACAGTGTTGGGACTGGTCAAGGCTATGGGTGCATTTAAAGTTTGTCAGAATACATTTTTCATCATGATATAGACATGATTCTATAGGGCCAGAGGAGGAATATGGTGATTTGAATGTAAAATGCCCTCCATTACCTCATTTGTTTGTGATTAAGCCTCATTGTGATTAAGTCCTATGTTTGTAGAGACTTTGGGAACTGGACCCTCACTGGAGAAGTTGTGTCACTGGGGACAGGTCTTAAGGTTAATTAGTTCATCTCCATTAAGTGTTCATAGCTCAGCTGTATCTTGTTGCTTCCTCCATGCTGACGTGACAAGATGTGATGCCCAGCTGGATGCTCCTGCTGTGCTTTCCTCACCATGATGAATCTTACTCTTGAAACAGTAAGCCTGAAATGACCACTTTTCTTCTATAGGCTGATTCTGGTCAGGTGTTTTATCCCAGCAATGAGAAAGTAATTTCTACAGATGGAACACCCAAAAGACCATGGAATCAACTCTATTTTTATATTAACTGTCCAGTATAGGCATCTCTACAAATACAGAACCTTTTTATTTATCTCATCAACAATTGTTACACATTTACATAATGTAGTTTGGTCATGCTATAGTCAGATTCAAGTTGCTGGTGTGAACTTCCACACAGACATATTTTATGGGAGAAATGTGCTTATTTCAGGATTACAGATCCAGGGAAAGTTTCATAAGTGGCAGAGGAAGATGGCTGTCTTTCATAGATTTAAGCAGAGATAGATCACCAAAAAACCAGCATAACAAGCATGTACAAACCACCAGAGCTCAATATTTATTCTCTGAACCTTTGGGCTGGAATCAGATCTACCAGTGGTGACATGCCCCATCTAATAAGCTGCTAAAGACTTAAGCAGGAAGTTTGACTTTAACCAAAAAATATCTAAAGCTGGGCTGGAGGGATGGCTTGATTTAAGGTATTTGCCTGCAAAGCCAAAGGACCCAGATTCACTTCCCTAGGCCTCATGTTAGCCAGATGCACAAGAGGGTGCATGTATCTGGAGTTTATTTGCAGTGGTTGGAGGCCCTGACATGCCAATGCTCTCTCTCTCTCTCTCTCTCTCTCTTTCTCTGTTTCTCTGTCAAATAAATAAATAAATAAAATATTTTTAAAAATCTAAAGTTATAGGGAACATTTAAACTGCCACATTCCCCATAGACTCATGACCACACTACAATTCAAGTTGCTTTCAATTCAACATCAAAGGTCCTATTACCAACTTTGAGACTGTTCCAAACTCCAAAGACTCATCTGAGATTCAAGACTCTCTCTTAATTGTATATCCTTTAAAATCAAAACAAGTTACAATATTTCCAACATACAATGGCACAGAGTAAACATTTCCATCTTAAAAAGGCATGCAAGGAGAAACTGAAACAATACAAAATCAATAACCATCAGGTTAACATCAAACATCTGTAGTTCAGGTCCAACATACATAACCAGTTGAAAATCCAGTCTCTGGATTTTCAAGTTCCATCATTTTAGCTGGGCTGAGTAGCTAGGGGAAAACTTCCATCCTGAGCCAATGGCTCTCCATGGTAGCCTTTACACAGCTCTAGTATATACAAATCATCTTCAGGTTTCCATTGCAAATCATGGTCTATCTTACAATGATCTTATTAGCCTTCAATACAGGAATATCATCTGTTTCCTTCTATGCTGCATCTCAGCAGCAGTGCTTATTGATTTTCATATAATATCCTCACTGGTCATACAGGCACATCATCCTGTTTCACATGCCACATCTCAGTAGCAGCTCCTGGAACCATGTGCACTTCCATGTATTTATGACCCACTTCCATGTATTTCATGCTTTCAAAATCAATACCAATCATGCATTAACAGCCATTTTGTTAATATAAGGGGTAAATAAATCATGACCTTGAATAGCAAGTTATTTTCTCAAACTTCTTCATTTCATTTCCTTTCAAAAGAGTTTGCATTCCTATTCATTCTGGTCTTTACCTCAGTTGGGCCACCCTTAATGGTGGTAATCTGTTTAAAAGTAGCAGCTTTAGTAACCTGAAATCAGTCTCTGTGCCAGTAACTTTAAACATGCTTGAATGCTTCCAACTTTAAATCTTGTATCTCCCAGCTCTATATATTTCACCAGTCATACACGCTCATTACTTTGAAATTCAACCTTGATAAAACTTTCTGGGCATGGGCAGCAGAACATATCCAGCCTTTATGTCAGTAGTCCAGTTCCAAGAAAGTTCTCTGTTCTCTCTCCTTCCCTTTAGAAAGTTCACAAGCTAACACAATTCTGTCCACACTTAGCATTTTCAAACTCTCGCCAGAATGGCCCATAAAATTTGGTTTTACCACTCTGTAAGGCTTCTACAGTACCAAGTACCAAGCCCATGAACACAAATTACAAAAGACCAAAATCCTCATGGTCAGATTTATATTCAGCAACATCCCAACACTATGATACCAGATTCTTTTGTAGTCAGCTCCATGTTTGGGACTAACTTCCAAACTGACACAATTTATGGGTAAAAGGGATTTATTTCAAGTTTACAGAAATAACAGAAGAAGCTGCATCCCATTACTAGACCCAAGCAGAGACAGACCGCAAAACAACCAGGTCCACAAGAAAGCATGAACTTCCAGAGCTTAAACTCTTCTCTCTGTAAGGTCTGGGAATGACCAAGACCCTGCAAGACCACTCCAAGGCAGGGCAAAAGCTAGTTATTGGGTCCTGAGCTCCCAGGCTGTCTCATGGGAGTTGAGAGAACAGCTGGCATGAATCTGGATAGTTTGAGTTGTCATAGAGTTTTTCCATTTGGGAGGGGGTTACAGAAGAGAAAGGACTAGGTGATGCAGGGAACAGCAGGGACCAAACTGAGGAGCTAGTTAGTCAGAGGGACAGAGTTAATGGAGGAGGAGGAGGTGCCATCAGGAGTGGAGCCAGGTTGTTTCTAAGATAAGATAACAAGGAAACTATAGCTGAGGTCATTTTTAAGTCAGGGGAGCAGGAGTTAGGCAATATAAACATCTGAAGCTGCATCAGTCAGGCTGCTGTTGTTCTCTTCCTTCATTTTGGCTCCATCTTGGGATTCTAGTCTTACCTAATATTCCAGCATTTTGTTAAGAATAAAGGGGCATGGTTGTCTCTCATTGGTGCTTCTTGCTGTGAGGGGCTGTGTATTTCAGGCGGTGCTGCATGTAGCAGCTGGCAAGTACCCTCATAGCAGGTGATAAGGAGTCTGGTCTGAGGAGGCTAAAAGTTGGTATTGAGTGGTAGAGAGACAGGTTAATAAAAGTTGGTTGAATGATGGATATGTGAGATTGTATACCCGGTTTTAGATGCGTTTCCAAAGACAGGGGACCATTAAGAGTAAAAGAAATATCCCCACTAATTGCCTAAGTAATGATAGTAGCCTAGGCCAAATAGTTCCAAAGATATCCCATAGTCCTGAGGACATTGAAGTGTCAGGATAAATTCTACTGGCCAGAGTTTGGAGTTTTTCTTTTTAAATCTCTAATTCTACTTTACTCTATTGGTTTATATAATAACAATATTTCTTGTTTAGGAAGAGACAGGTTTCTTCCTTCTTGGCTGTGATGAGGTTGAGGGCTTAGCAGTTCTGAAGGACTACCGATGCTGGTCAGGTGAGCTGTTCCTGCACCAGGTGAAGGGCCATAGTAGAGTCCTTATTGGCTGTACTGAGTTATGTGGAAAGCTATTGATAAGAGATTAGGCTTTATCTCAGCCCCCTTATAGGCAACACTGTAGCTGCTATAGAGGAGGCAACACTTATTCCTATTAGCACAGGTAAATGAACTGTTCTTCTGATATGATAGTTGAGGTGTTAAGTGTGCTGGAGAAGAGAGTAGGATAGTTCGCCCTCCATATAGAGGGTGAGGTTAGGTAGCAAGGTGACAGGGACACAGGAGGCTGTATGTTTTATGGGGGAGATACAAGTGTACAGAGCAGAATTATACCAGAAGTAAATCCCTGCTGGTAGGGTGTGATTATTAGAGATAGATATGTTTTAGAATGTCCCTGGTCAGCATTTAGAAGTATTCTTATGCCAGCAGTCAAGAAGGCCTGAAGGGGACAGAGGGACAGAAAAGGAAGAGATGGCTTTCCAGGATCAAGTGGAGTATAAAATGGGGGTGGCATTGAATAAGGGTATTGCAGTAATAAGAGACTGTTGAAGAGAGGCACAAAGAAAACAGGCAGTATGGTTTATTAAATTGAGCTGATTGAGAAAAGCGAGTGAGGAATTTAGGATAGACATCCAAGGTGGGGTGGGAAAAGAAAGGTCACAGAGGTTGAAGATTATTGTGAGTCTGTTGTATAACTTGAACTGCATGCATGACATAATTTGGGGACATTATTGGTGCTGTTTGGAGTAATGTGAAAATCTTTATTTTTTCCCCACAGAAAGGTCTGTCCACTGTGTCTACCAAGTAGTCCACTCCCACTATCCCATCTGCCCATTTTTGGTTCCAGGGATCACTAATTATAAAAATAACATTTCTCCCTCATTGTCTAAGTTCTTGTGGAGTGAAGCCATATCCTTGCCTAATGTAATGATATTTATAACTCCACTGGGGGCATCCTCCCCATTGGGTAATTTTTCTGCAGTCAGGGTTAGTCTGGTCCTGAATCAGGCAAATAAATTTAGGCCATGATGGGTCAAGGTTACAGGAGTTAAAAACACAACCAGGAGGTCCAGTGGAAGCATGAGGAATAAAGAAGGAAGGAGAGATAGGGAGATGGGTGCTGTGAATTCCAAGATAAAGCAAAAAGTAGATGTAAGGAGTTTGTCATTTCTGTCAGTAGCTAAGATATCAAAATGCCAAGCACAAGGTGGGGACAAGTATTCAGAGGCCAGGGATAAAGAGTACATCACAAGGAAAGATAGACAGGGTTAATGCCCCTACGAGAAGCATTCTGATATGGCGGGGGGGGGGGGGAGGGAGAGGTGAGGGCAGGAATATGGGAATTTTTGAGTTTAAGGGGACTAATGGAGGTAGAAGAGTACTTATCCCATTGGGTCAGAGTCATGCAGTGGTGTCTTGACCTGTTTGAGTTGGAATAGATGGATCCAGTTGGCAATGCCTTGGAGGAGTTTTGCTGCCGTAGGAATGGTAAGAAAACTAGGTGAGGGCCAGTCCAGTGGGGTGTGACTCTGGTGGCAAGATTGTTTAAGATATACTTGATCACCATGGTTAAGAGAGAGTGTAAAGGGCTCTTTTGATGATTGAGGTAGAAGGTTCTTGGAGAAGGTTTCTACTGAGACTGAATGCTGGTAAGTTCCCATGGAGGGACTGTTAGGGGAGGAAGGTTTCCAAGGAGGAAAGGGTGTCCATACATGAGTTCAAAAGAGCCAAGAAAAGAGGGAGGCTGGGGTGGAGGCGTAGATCTGATACATGCAAGGGCAAGTGGGAGGAGATGGGTCCAAGGCAAGTGGAGTTCAGAAATTAACTTTGAGAGGTGGTTTTTGGTTTTTGTTTGTTTGTTTGTTTTGTTTTTCAAGGTAGGGTCTCACTCTGGCTCAGGCTGACCTGGAATTAACGATGTAGTCTGTGGGTGGCCTCAAACTTGTGGCAATCCTCCTACCTCTGCCTCTGGAGTGCTCGGATTAAAGGCATGTGCCACCACACCCAGCGAGAGGTGGATTTTAAGGATGGCATTTGCCCTTCCCACCTTGCCTGAGGACTGAGGTCTGTATGGGATATTCAGTCACCAGTCTACTCCCAAGTCTCTGGATAGTTCCTCTGTTATCTTAGAGATAAAGGCTGGCACATTGTCAGATTGAATAGTAAGAGGAAGGCTGAACTGAGGTCGAATGGACTCGAAGATGTGAGAAGCAGCTATGTCTGTAGTTTCCCCAGTTGTTGAGAAGGCTTCAATCCATTCCAAGACAGTGGCTACCATAGTAAGAAGGAATTTAGTCTTTTTGTGAGGAGGCATGTGAGTGAAGTCTATTTGCCAATCAACCCCAGGGAGATCCCAGTGTTGGTGGGATTTGTCAGAAGGAGAGGGCTGAGTTCCACCTTCTGGGGAGGCTTTGATTCAGAGAGAGCAGGCCTGAGGCAAAGAGGAAACCAGTGAGGAGAGATGAGGGTGGGAAAGAAGTGGAGTCAGAAATCTTTGTAAAGGGTGAGCACAAATATAGTAAAGATTATGTAAGTGAGTTAATATGGTAGTAACATAGAGATCATCAGGCAGGCAGTTGAGGTCTCCCAAGAGTAACCAGCCTCATGGAACTGGCACAGCACCTTGTCTTGTGAGGGCCCAATATTGTTCAAGGGTATAGGAAGGGGTAAAGGTGGCTGGATGAGGAAAATAGCTAAGGATACGCCTATGCTCTGAAGACTAGATTCTTTGGCTACTCTATCTACAAATGAGTTTCCTCAGGCCATGTATGAGGTTAGAGGCTGGTGTCCCCTGCAGTGATGGATGACAGCTGCCTTTGTGGGGAGGTAAGAAGCTTTTAGTGGTTTAAGTATAACAGGCCCATTGGTAATTGGGGTTCCCTTCACTAAGAGAAAGCCTCTCTCTTTCCAAATGACAGCATGGTGGTGTAGAATATGCAAAGCATACTTAGATTCAGTATGAGGGCTCTGGTGAGGGCAAGCTCAACCTTCTGGGATGTACTTCCCTTAGGCAATAAACTAGTCTCTATTATCTGGTCATCTGAGACCATAACATATACTGCTATTTGGGATCCCTGTGGGGTGGTAGACTAGCTTATATTTAAATAACATGTGTGGTCAGGGTCAGGAAGGAGAGACAGATTTTAGGGTTGTGGTAGGTCAGCTCCTCTAAAGTCTCTAGATAGGAATAAGTTATTTAGGTGGAGGTAGAAAGATAGCTGGGTTAAGCATGGGGAAGAAGTCTAAAGTAATGTTTGGGTTGTCCAGAAAGGTAACATGAAAAAGTTGGAGTTTGTATGGGGTTAGGGTTAATAGACAAGAGTTAGAGAGGAGATCCTTAAGCCTATGAGGTGAAAAAACTGTGAGCTTTTGGCCAAAGGTGAGTTTTTGTGTTTCCTGGGCCAGCAGTGCTACTGAGGTTAGGCACATGGGCAAGGTTGCCAGCCCCGAATAGAGGTTTCTGATTGTTTGGAGATGTAGGCCATTGGGGCAAAAGAAAAGTCTTTCATTTGTCCCAGAACTCCCAGTGCCATTCCTCTCTTTGCAGTGATATTGGTCTATTTGTGGTCCTCTTGGCTGTTAAAAACCTTAAAGGCCATTTCAAGCACATCTCCATAGGGGGTTTGAGAGCCCTTTTCATTGTTTTTGAGGTTTTTTTCTGAATGTCAGGGGCAAATTGAGATAGAAAGTGGGTGTTAAGTACTAAGATACATTCTTGGGAAGTGGGATGAAGGTGGGTGTATTGAATAAGTGCCTCTATTAGGCATCCCATGAATTCTGCCCTGTTTTCATCAGGATTTTGAGTTATTGAGAGGAGTTTACTAAAGTTAAAAACCTTGTGGGAAGCTTTCTGGAGGTCTGCCAAGAGGAAGACAACCATCCAATCCCATGCCATCCTCCCTGGGGAAGGGGGATGAGAGTTCTAAGTGGGAATGGTAGGGGCAGGGACCTGGTAGTTCCAGTTTGGGTCTTTCCTGGGAACTGCCACCATGCCAGCTGAATAGGTTGGATCAGTTAGGTGGATATTGTTAGTGTGGGCCTGGGCTGCCACCCAGGTACTCTCACATTTGTCTAGGGTGAGAGTGGTAGACAGGACAACATAGAGATCATACCAGGTTAAGTCATAGGCTTGAGTAAGATTCCTTAATATAGTGGGCAGGGTCAGGAGGCATGCTTCATTTGAGAAAGGTCAGACATAGAAAATGGGACATGGGCATGTACAATTCCCTCAGTCCCCACCACCTCTCCTAAGGGAAAGAGTCTATCTGTGCATGAGTGGGCCTGTTGAGCAGGAGAGAATAGAGAGGATGGTGGTGGTGAGGATGGATTGAATAGAGGTGGGCTAGGGGGCTGAAGAGGGGGGGGTTCTCTCTTGTCAGTGCTCTATGGGGAGGAAGAGCAGTAGGGAGCATGTCATTGATGGCATCTGGATTGAGAGCTGAAGATGGGGAAGAGTGTTGAATTTGATCTTGTCCCTGAGCTCTTGGCTAGAAGAATCTGGTAAGTAGGGTAAGCAGAGCAGAGAGAGGTACATGCACATAGGCTAAAAAAAATAATTGAATATAGGAAATTTCAGACAATTTCCCAGTGCATTGGCAGAATTTTTCTAAATCAGAGGGAATTTAGAAATCAAAAGTGCCATTTTCAGCTGGGCATGGTGGCACATGCCTTTAATCCCAGCATTCTGGAGGCAGAGGGCAGATGTAGGAGGATCACCAAAATTTCGAGTCCACCGTGAGACTACAGAGTGAATTCCAAATTAGCCTGTGCTACAGCCAAACCCTACCTTGAAAAACCAAAAAAAAAAAAAAAAGTGCCATTTTTCATATTGAGGCCAGGTCATGTTGCAATAAAAGATTAAATGGCATGGTTTGATAGCATCCTGGAGCCTTAAGTTCTTAAGGATTTGAAGTAGACAAGCGCGGGGCGTTGGGGGGTGGTGCGTAGGGACAGCTTTGGAAGCCTTATTTTCCCTCTCAGATGAAAGGGTGTAGGAGAAAACTCTTGCAAAGAAGAGAGGAGAAAAGTAAGACATACTCCTGAAGGAGTAATTATTATTAGTTGTGAAGAATGAGATATCAAGAGGAGGGGAGAGAGAGAGAGGAAGTGGTGGTAGCAGTGGTGGCAGCAGTGGTGGCTGTGGCAGCAGCCCAGCTAGGGGCACGCAAACCACAGCGGCTTGGGTGATTTAGCTTCAACCTGGCAGGCGCATGTATATTGCAGTGGCTCAGTGCCTTATGCTTGAAGCAGTCAGCCAGGCGCTCAGGTCTGACCCCACTGGGAGTGGACAGAGAAGCCGCAGCAGGTTGCCTAAGTGCTCAGAGTTACTGAGAGAACCCAACGAGAAGAGGACAGAAAGAAAAAAAAAAAAGGAGAGGGGAGGGGCAAGTTGGTCTCTCTTTGAGCATAGCACATTACATTCCATCAGTGGTGGTGGGAAGGGGGTTAAGGAGCAGCCTTCTCCTCTCCGAGCAGAGGGTGTTTGGTGGGAAAAAGAGGAGGGAGAGGGTCTCTAGGCCAGTAAACCGAGTGGAAAGGTGCCCCCTGGGCTCAGTGGGCCTGACAGAGTCCTGAAATGTTTAGAATGCCTCTTTCCCAAGACCTAGAGAGCCCAGAAATGGGTGAGGTATGTGGCCCAATGTACTAGTAAGGTTTAGAGAGTGTGAGGGAGTCTACCTCCGAGAAAAGAAGAGCAAGCCAATCCTTATTGTGAGAGGCACTCCCCAAGGGGGAAAGAGTGAGGGAAGATTTAGAGGAAAGAAAGAGAGAGAACAGAGGTAGTATGCCTCTGAGAGGAGAGCAGGCCAACCATTGTTGTGACACTCCCCCAGGAGAAAAGAGTGTGGGAAGCTTTAGAGGAGAGAGAGAGAGAACTTATGAGAGCAAGCCAATTTGTGGAAGACACTTAACCAGGAAGGGTCAATGAGAGAAGTAGGAGTGGAGCTGAATAGTGGTGGGTTAGGGGGCCTGCAACTGGCAGATAGTCTGAAGCTATCAGAGGGTCAGTGGCAGCTCAGTGGCCTGGTTGGGGAAAGGGAGGTCTGGCTGCCCAAGAAGACAACCAGGAGCCTCCTGAGTCACACCACCAGATGTAAGGCTCGTGTATTAGCAAGACGACACATGACCACTCTGAGGCAGGGAAAAAGCTGTTTATTGGTGCCCAAGCTGCCAGGATGTCTCAGAAGATGAGAGGGCGAACAGTCTTCTTGACTCTGGATAGTTTGGGTTTTTATAGATTTTTTTTTCTTTTGGGAGGGGCATATGGATGAGAAAGGACTGGGGAATGGAGGGAATAGCAGGAACCAAATTAGGCAGCTAATTAGTCAGAGGGACAGAGATCAAACTGAGGAGGAGGAGGAGGTGCCATCATGAAAGGAGCCAGGTTGTCTCTAAGAAAAGATCAACAGGGAACTCTGAGCACACTGTTAGGTCAGGGGAGTCAAGGTTAGGCAATATAAACATTTAAAGTTGCATCACTAAGGCAGCTGCTTCCTTCATTTTACTTCATCTTGGGCCTCTTGTCCTACCTAACACTCTCTACACCTTTGAGCTGGAATCAGATATGTCCCCATTGACATTCCCTCTCCATCAGACTTCTGGAGACTTAAGCAACAAGTTTCACCATAATCCAAAAATACCTTTGGCTATGGAGCACATGCTTTCACATTCAAATCACCACAGATCATGATCACCTCCTGTTTCCTTCTGTCCCCCTACACTGATCTTTTCTTTTACCCAGATTTTCCTTCTAGTTTTATGTACTGTGTGTGTGTGGGGGGGGGGGATTCATTAGTGTTACCTGCATGAGATTGGCCAGATTATTTTCCAGAGTACATTCAACATATCAGTGGAGATACCACTGAAAAAAGTCATCTTTTTTAAAAAATATATTTTATTATTTATAATTTTGAGAGGGGGCAGAGACAGATAGAAAGAGAGAATGGACATGCCAGGGCCTCCAGCCACTGCAAACAAATTCCAGACCCATGTGCCCCTTTGTGCATCTGGCATCACAGGCAAATGCCTTAACTGCTAAGCCATTTCCTCAGCCCCCAATAAAGAAAATATTTTCTAATACCCACTCAATGCCAGTTAAATGTCACTGATTTCCCATGGATGGATGGGGGACTCTTGCCGTCTTTAACCATCTACGACAGAATGCAGATGGATCCAATATTATACAGGTCCTATTCAGATAAACACAGTGATAGTAACTTTAGGAATGTAATGACTATGGCTTTTGGCATAAATTTTTATGTACTTATCTAAATATAAGGTGCATAGTTGTCACAGGTAGCTAACAGAGATACTACCAACTGGTCTGTACTTTATTTTTGCTGTTTCAAAATTCTTTTTATGATGTTTGCATGACCCTATGAATATACTTATGAGTATTGAAACACACACCTTAAATGGTTGAATTACATAACATATGAATAATACTTTAATAGACATGTTCTTAGTATAAACCTCTAACAAGATAAAAATGTAAACATTGCATGAAAGGAAGATGTTTGAAAGTAGAAGAAAACAATATCCTGTGGTTTAGCCTTCTAATGCCCATTAGACTCATTTCACTTTGCAATGCTTCAAGATAGCATGCCAATGAAGCCACAGACCTGGTAGAATCCTAGCATCCTTCAATTCTGCACACTAGTGTTCCTCTATCTTTCCTTGATGGAGTACAGTATGTTTTTCAGAAAGCAGTCAGATTCTTTTTCAGAAATAAGTAATATTAGATTGTGATATCTTAACAAAACAAACCAACATCAAAAACACCCATGTCGAGGCGTTCCGGCCAAGATGGCGGCCGCCTAGCTGTACTGCAAATCCCAGGGAAAGAAAGGCAAGACATTAAGGATTTTCTGGGTCTTCTTATCAGTGGGAGGGCATGGGGGCGGGGAGGGGGGACAGGGAATCATGGATCCACTCACAGGCGGGTAGACCACCCCTAACGCCAAATAGCCATCGCAGCCCGCTGCCATGGCCCCACACCTGGCCACCATGGCCCATGCCCTGCCGCCACCGTGCCAGCCTCCGCACTCCAATTGTGCGCTAATCCCTGCGTGTGGAAGCTTAAACTGCTCTGCACACTTGCCCATATTACTGTTCAGTGAGCCCAGTCCCACAGCAACTGCCACACAAGCCCAGACAATGTCTCAAACTTGCACCAGCTCAGGTGCCCTCCCCTACCTGTCTGCCGAGCCTACCATAATACATTCTCCTGTGGCGGGGGAGTGCAGACTGTTTGCAGGTCCCAGTCTTTGCAGTCAGAGTTTGGGCAGCTTCAGGGCTTTGTACCTCAGTCCTCCTCCAAGCTCGAACTCAGGCAGCTTTGGCACATTACTGCTTGAGAATTTAGGCAAATTTGGCACCCCTGTCACACAGTAGATAGTAGCGGCTTTACCAAGTGGGAGCCAAAGCCCAGGATGCTTGGCAACTGCCCCAGGCTGCCTCAGATTCCCACTATGCTAGAGTGCAGGCTGATCCACCCACCTACCTGCCCATACACTGTCATGGCAGACCACAGCACAAAAGAAATAACATGAAAAATCAAATGCAAGCAAACCCAGTTAGACCACCCAGTCCTACAATAAATGCATTGAACAAAAACATAGAAGAGTTATTAGGATCAGAACATCAAATTGAAGCTATAAGCAATGCAACCCTGACCAACCTACTTGTAGAATTTGCAGGAAAGCAACAAAGGACCGATAATCGTGTGGGTGCTAACATCACTAAGCTAGAATAATTAGATAAGAGATTGGAAGGAGTTCAAAGAGAGTTAAAAGATTTTAGGGAGAGTGAAAAAAAGGGAACCTTAAAAATCAGCTGGCCATACTAAATGAAGACATGAAGAAATGCAAGGATTAATTCCAAGAATTATAAAGAAAATCAGAAAATGATGTGAAAAGGGAGCTTGACAGAGCGATGGAAATGATAAATAGAAAAGTAGTAGAAAATGCAAACTTAATCAAACAAATCCAAAACTCTCTAGAGGCTCTCAAAAATAGAGTCAGTGAAGTGGAGGATAGAAACTCTGATCTGGAAGACAAGATGGAAGAAACAGTTTGAGAGTTCAAAAACTTCAGTAAGTTCAAAAGTTCCTGTGAACAGAATATGAGGGAATTGTGGGATACACTTAAATGTCCTAATATCAGGATCATTGACATACAAGAGGAAGAATTTCAGACCAAAGGCATGGAGAACTTATTTAACAAAATAATTGAAGAAAACTTCCCCAGTCTCTTAAAAGAAAGGCCCATCAAGATACAAGAAGCCAATAGAACTCCAAACAGACTGGACCAAAGGAGAAACTCTCCAAGACATATTATCATCAAGACTCTAAACATTGACACCAAAGAGAAAATCCTAAAAGCATCCAGAGAAAAACAGTGCACCACTTTCAAAGGTATCCCCATTAGAATTACTTCAGACTTCTCAATAGAAACCCTGAAAGCTAGAAGGGCTTGGAGTGAAACTCCCCAAAGTCAAAGAACCTATGGATTCCAACCCAAACTACTCTACCCAGTAAAAGAATCCCTCATAATAGATGGTAAAAGAAACACTTTCCATGACAAAACTCAGCTTTACAATTATATGAACACAAAACCAAACCTACAGAGAGTATTTCAGGAAATTCTACACAAAGAAGAAACAAAGAACCAAACTCAAATGCCTACAAGAAGCAGATCACAAGAACCAAAACCAAAGTAGGCACAAAAACTTCAAAGCCCACGAAAACACCAACACACAATATCTACCACCACAATATGGAAGGGATCAAATCAAATCTCACAGTCTTTACCATAAATATTAATGGCCTTAATTCACCCATCAAGAGATACAAGCTAACAGGATGGATCAAAAAATTAGACCTCTCGCCGGGCATGGTGGCACACGCCTTTAATCCCAGCACTCGGGAGGCAGAGGTAGGAAGATTGCCATGAGTTTGAGGCCACCCTGAGACTCCATAGTGAATTCCAGGTCAGCCTAGGCTAGAGTGAGATGCTACCTCAAAAAACCAAACAAACAAACAAACAAAAAAATTAGATCTCTCAACCTGTTGCCTTCAAGAATCCACCTCACCACTAAAGACAGACACCTCCTCAGGGTAAAGGGGTGGAAGACAATATTACAAGCAAACGGGAATAAGAAACAAGCCGGTGTAGCTATATTAATATCGGATAAAATAGACTTCAAACCAAAAATAATCAAAAAAGACAAAGAAGGCCACTTCCTACTCATCAAGAGAAAGATACATCAAAAGGATATTACAATCATAAATTTGTATGCACCAAACACAGGGGCACCATAGTTCATAAAACAAAACCTACTTGACAATAAAACAGAAATAACCACCAACACCATCATAGCTGGGGAATTCAACACACTATTATCAGTAATAGACAGATCATCCAAACAGAAACTCAACAGGAAGTAAGAAAGCTCAACAAAACCATAGAGCACTTAGGCCTAATGGACATCTACAGAACATTCTATCCCAAATCCACAGACTACACATTCTTCTCAGCAGCCCATGGAACATTCTCTAAAATAAAGCATATAATGGGTCACAAAGACTGCCTCCACATATTTAGGAAAATTGACATAATTCCCTGCATGATATCAGATCACAATGCTATATTGCTAGAAATAAATAACAAAAGACCCACCAAGAATCCCAATGACACCTGCAAACTGAACAGCACACTTTTAAACAATAAATGGATAGTGGAAGAAATTGCAAAATTTCCTGAATTGAATGACAATGAGAACACATAATACCAAAACTTATGGGACATAATGAAGGTGGTCCTCAGGGGAAAATTCATAGCACTCAATGCCTTCATAAAAGAGACAGAAAGATGCCAAATCAATAACCTAACCATCCACTTAAAGACACTAGAAAAACAAGAAAAATCCAACCCAAAGAGCTCCAGAAGGAAAGAAATAATTAAAATTAGAGCAGAAATTAATGAATTGGAAACCAAGGAAACAATTAAGACAATTGACATAACAAAGAGCTGGTTCTTTGAAAAAATAAACAAGATTGACAAATCCATGGCCAATTTGATCAAGCAAAAAAAGAAGTTACAAATTAACAAAATTCAACATGAAAAGGGAGAGATCACAACAGACATAAGTGAAATTGGGAGAATCATCAGGACTTATTTCAAAAACCTCTACTTCACAAAACTGGATAATGTGGAGGAGATGGATATATTCCTGGACACATACCATCTATCAAAGCTAAACTCAGAGCAGATTAATCACCTCAATGAACCCATCATACTCATGGAGATTGAAAAAGTAATAAAAAACCTCCCCAAAAAGAAGAGTCCAGGACCAGGTGGCTTCTCAGCTGAATTATATCAAACCTTCATGGAAACTCAAACCAATCTTCCTAAAACTGTGCCACACAATTGAAGAACAGGGAAAGCTACTCAACTCCTTTTATGAACCAAGTGTCACCCTAATTCCAAAACCAGGCAGAGATGCCACAAGAAAAGAAAACTTTCGGCCTATTTCCCTTATGAACTTAGATGCAAAGATCCTGAACAAAATCCTCGCAAACCGAATCCAACAACACATCAAAAGCATTATCTACCTTGAGATGCTACCTCTGACCAAGTGGAATGCATCCCAGGAACACAGGGGTGGTTCAACATATGAAAATCTGTCAATGTAATACACCACATAAACAAGATTAAACATAAAAACCACATGATCATTTCAATAGATACAGAAAAGGCCTTTGACAAGATACAAAATCACTTCCTGATCAAAACATTGGAGAGAATTGGCATGGTTGGTTCATATCTTAACATAATATAGGCAATATACAAAGCTCCAAAGGCCCAAATAATACTTAATGGAGAGAGACTGGAGGAATTCTCATTAAAATCAGGAACAAGACAGGGTTGTCCTCTCTCACCTCTGCTTTTCAATATAGTACTGGAAGTCCTACCTCAAGCAATAAGACAGGTGAAGGAAATAAAAGGGATACAATTTGGAAAGGAAGAAATTAAGTTAGTGTTATTTGATGATGACATGATTGTATATGTAAGAGACCTGAGAGACTCCATCCCAAAACTCCTGAAGGTGATTAACTCCTATAGCAAAGTAGCAGGATACAAAATCGATGCACAAAAAACAGTAGCCTTTTTATATGCAAATGACAAGATACAGAGAAAGAAATAAAGGACATAGTCCCATTTTCAATAGCAACAACAACAAAAAAAAATAAAATACCTTGGAATAATGTTAACCAAGGAAGTGGAAGATCTATACAATGAAAACATAAAAACACTCAAAAAAGAAATTGAGGAGGACTTGAGAAAATGGAAAGACCTCCCATGCTCCTGGATAGGCAGAATTAACACTGTGAAGATGACAATCCTACCAAAGGCAATATATAGATTTAATGCAATTCCAGGTAAAATCCCTGCAGTGTTCTTCACAAAGATAGAAAAAATGATCTCAAAATTCATATGGGAAGGCGGAAGGCCTCACATATCCAAACATATCTTCAGCAAAAGAAATACCTCTGGAAGCATCACCATACCTGATATAAAGCTATATTACAAAGCCATAGTAATAAAAACAGCATGGTACTGGCAAAGAAACAGGAGTATAGACCAATGAAATAGACTTGAGGACCCGAGATTTGGGTCAAGCAACTGTAAATACTTAATATTCAACAAAGGCCAGAACAATATAGGCTGGCAAAAAGACAGCATCTTCAACAAATGGTGCTGGACAAACTGGATAACTATATGCAAAAAACTCAAAATTGACCCACACATTTCACCATACACTACACTCAAATCCAAATGGATCAAAGACCTCAATATAAGACCAGAAACTCGAATACTACTGGAAGTAAATTGAGTTAGTACTTTCCATGATATAGGAATGGAAAAAGACTTCCTGAACAAAACCCCAGTAGTTCACGATCTTAAACAGTCCCTAAACCAATGGAATCACAAGAAGCTGAAGAGTTTCTTTACAAACAAGCATACAGTAAGCAAAGCTGTAAGGAGCCATGCAGACGCCATTACAAGATGGCGCTGGTTTCTGGTTTCTTCTTGGTCACAGTTGAAGTAAATAAGCACAGTGCGCATGTTCACTTACGCAAGCGACCTGGTGTGGGCAGATGCTAATGAGGTATCCAGGGAATAACCAATCACTGGTGGTCACATATCCTTTGGTAACCAATCATTAGTGGACATGCAGTCAAGAACCCTATATAGCCCGTGGCCTTTCCTGGTTCAAGGTCTTTGCATCTAGCAGCTTGGCAGTCCCCAATAAAGTGTGTACAGAAGAATCCTGATTGTGGCGTCTTCCTTACTGGCGAGGTGGGCGTGACAAGTGGTGCTGAAACCCGGGAAACAAAGACATCTTGCACCAGCGAAGATCCCTGTTTTTAGGAGGATTCAGAACTGACACACAGGACGGACGGATCTGGACTTTTTTCTGAGAGGTATGCTGCCCTGGAGGGTTGATCCTATTGTTGTGATTTTCTTCTTGCCCTGTGTGCTCATTAAAGTTAAACAGGGCCAGAGGACTTTAGCGGAACATCAGGACAGTATGTCAGAAACAGAAAAAAGGGAACAAAAAGGAAAACAGAATAAAAGGAAAGAACAAAATGTAATGAAGGTTAATGGTAAAAAGGAAACTAAGCTTAAAGATTTAGAAGGTAATAATTTATATCCTTTATTAAGTGAATTCAAACATTTACATGTGGCAAGCTCATCAAGTTCTGAGACTGCTTCTGTAAGATCTTTTAAATCCTCAGACAGCGAAGGGGAGTTGGACTTGTATGATGAGGCTGTGTTAGAGGAGGAAGAAGCTGCCAAGTATCAGGCTGAGAGATATCGCCCTGACCCGCCTGTTGTGCCTTCTGCCCCACCCTAGGACTGGGTTTTTCCTAGGGGCCATTGAGGATGCTTTGCCCATACCCTGGGTGACGGAGGCACCTGTGTGGGTACCCCAATGGCCTCTCACCTCCGAGAAATTAAGAGCAGCAAAAGGACTTGTGCAGGAACAATTAGAGCAGGGACATTTAGAATCCTCACAATCACCCTGGAATACTCCTATTTTTGTGATCAAGAAAAAGTCAGGAAAATGGAGACTTTTACATAACCTGAGAGCTATTAATACTCAAATGCAAATTATGGGACCTATACAAAAAGGTCTGCCCTTATTGTCAGTTCTGCCAAAACATTGGGAACTTATTATAGTGGATATTAAAGACTGTTTTTTCTCCATCCCTTTGCATCAGAGTGATAGACAAAGATTTGCCTTTACTTTACCATCTGTCAATCATGAGGAACCTGATGCTAGATATCAATGGGAGGTCCTGCCACAAGGCATGGCCAATAGCCCAACTATGTGTCAATTGTTTGTTTCTCATGCCATTAAGCCAGTAAGACAACAATTTCCAAAAATAAAAATTTGCCATTACATGGATGATATTTTATTATGTGGGTAATCTGGAGAGGACCTAAAAGTAGCTTATTCGAGATTAAATGAATCTTTAAAATTAAAAGGTTTAATAATTGCTCCTGAAAAGGTACAAGAAGGAGTAATAGGTAGTTTCTTAGGTACAAAAATATATCCTGATAAAATTACCCCTCAAAAGGTCACAATCCGTAGAGATCATTTAAAAACTTTAAATGATTTTCAAAAATTATTAGGAGACATTAATTGGCTTAGTCCTTTTTTGAGGATTTCCACATCTGAGTTAAAACCTTTGTTTCAAATTTTAGAAGGAGAAGCTCATATTACTTCTCCTCATAATCTTAACCCTGAAGCTATTAAGGTATTAGAAAAAATAGAAAAGGCTATACAAAGTTCTCAGTTAATTAGAATAATGGAAGATCAACCTTTTTTGCTGTGTATAATACAATCATCCTTGTTACCCACTGCTGTTTTGTGGCAGGATGGACCTCTGTTATGGGTCCATTCTCATTCCTCTCCAGGAAAAGTTATTGGACATTATCCTACGTTAGTTGCAGAGCTTGCTTTAAAAGGACTTCAACTAGCCATCACACATTTTGCCAAATTTCCTGAAACAATCATTGTTCCCTATACTACATTTCAAGTTCAAACTCTCTGTGCCACTATTGATATGTGGGCCATTTTAAGATGCACTTTTTCTGGAGAAATAGATAACCATTATCCTAAACATCCACTATTACAGTTTGCTCTCACTCAAGAAATAATTTTCCCTAGGATTACTAGTTCTCAACCTCTTTTAGGAGATATAGACATTTATACTGATGGATCAAAGACAGGTCTGGGGAGCTATGTTATTGACCAAGTGCCAGTACAATTACAATTTAATTTAACTTCCCCGCAATTGGTGGAATGTGCAGTAGTTGCTTTGGTGTTGCGACAATTTTCAAGACCTATTAATATTATCTCAGACTCCCATTATGTTGTAAATGCTGTTAAACAATTAGAAGTTGCTGGACCTATTAATGCTAAAAGTAAAGTAGCACATATCTTTCATGATATTCAAAATTCTATCAGAAATAGGTGTCATCCCTTTTTTATACAACATATTCGAGCTCACACTCTGTTGCCTGGCCCTATGGCTAGAGATAATGATTTGGCTGATGTCGCCACAAAACGCCTTTTTTGGGTTGCAAACAGGTACGAAGCTGCTGTAGATTTTCATAAACTGTATCATGTTCCTGCTCAAACCTTAAGATATAAATTTCAGCTAACTAGAGCTGAAGCTAGAAATATTTTACTCCAATGTCCTAATTGTGCAGAATTCAGACATACTCCTTGTCTGGGCATTAATCCTCGAGGCTTGCGCCCCTTACATTTGTGGCAAATGGATGTAACTCATATTCCTGCTTTTGGAAAAATGAAATATGTTCATGTCTCTGTGGATACTTACTCTGGTATTATACATGCCACGGCCCTTGCTGGGGAAAAGGTGTCCCATGTCATCACTCATTGCTTGGAGGCCTGGGCTGCTTGGGGAAAACCCTACAGTCTTAAAGCAGACAATGGTCTGGCCTATACTTCAAAGACTTTTCAGCAATTTTGTCAACACTTAGGTGTAGAACACAAGACAGGACTACCTTATAACCCACAAGCACAAGAAATTGTGGAACGTACTCATGGTACACTCAAGACATATTTATCTAAACAAAAAGGGGGAATAGGCCCCACGACGTTGGGACCTAAAGGAACTATTTCCCTAGCTCTTTTTACACTGAATTTTTAAAATTTGGGCATGATGGCTAGGTCAGCAGCAGACAGGCATTGTCTACCACCATCACCAGTTTCAGAAAAAATAAAATGGAAAGATGTTATATCTAATCAATGGAAGGGCCCAGATCCAGTTTTAATAAGATCCAGGGGAGCTGTTTGTGTTTTTCCACAGGATCAAGATAATCCCATTTGGGTTCCTGCCAGACTGATGCGAGTGGTCAAAGAGAGTCCTGAAAAGGATGAAGATCGTGATTGCTGTGCTGATGATATTACCCCTGTTCAACCTGCTGGGGATATGGACAGAACCCCGTTGGGGAATACTGTCAGTATTCCCAAAACCTCTACCTGTAATGCATGACTTCTATTAATGCACTATTAAGAGGAGGGTTAATGATTGTTAATCAAAGAATTGATTTAGTGCAAGAACAAGTTGATACTTTATGGCAATTGGCACAATTGGGATGTGAATGGAAAATGTCTGGTTTGTGTATAACCTCTGTTCAATATCATAATTTCACTTATGCTGCAAATCTGTCACGCCAGCTATCACATTATTTGCTTACTAACTGGACTACTGAATTTGGTCAATCTGTATGAGAACTTCGACTTGCTATTACCCATGTGAATTCGACACGAGTGGACTTGTCTTTGGCTACGGGATTATCGGACTGGATACAGAAAGCTACCCTCTATTTGAAGGAATGGGCTGGAATGGGTTCCATGATGCTGTTGATGATCGCTGCTGCAGTCGGATGTCTATGGTGTTTCTGTAAGATGCAAAGTCAAAGACTCAGAGACAATGCCATGCTAGTGCAAGCATTTGCTGCACAGGAAACAGAACATTCACCTAATGCTTGGTTGATAACTCTAAAACAATAATGAGCTGAGGCCGAGGATTGGTGTTTACCCTGGGCCTCTTTGGTAATTGCCTGATGTGCCTGTGCATAATTTTACAATTGCTTGACCTGTACATTTCTCTCCTCTGTTAAGCTGTCTTGTGGCCTTTGCACCCTGAGAGCTTGTTCTTATTGCACCAGGTTAGGCATAAGACTTCTAGTTTTATTTCACACTCAGCCTTTGCACATCCCTGAGGAATAACTCATTGCACGGGATAAGGTGAGTTGTGAGTTTTCCAAGGCCTTATAACCTTGATAGCCTGTTGCCAGAAGTGGGAAAGGCTAGATTGGTGATTTGGTCTCTTGGTGTCTAGATAATAAAAAAGGGGGAGATGTAAGGAGCCGTGCAGACGCCATTACAAGATGGCGCCGGTTTCTGGTTTCTTCTTGGTCACAGTTGAAGTAAATAAGCACAGTGCGCATGTTCACTTACGCAAGCGACCTGGTGTGGGCAGATGTTAATGAGGTATTCAGGGAGTAACCAATCACTGGCAGTCACATATCCTTTGGTAACCAATCATTAGTGGACATGCAGTCAAGAACCCTATATAGCCCGTGGCCTTTCCTGGTTCGAGGTCTTCGCATCTAGCAGCTTGGCAGTCCCCAATAAAGTGTGTACAGAAGAATCCTGATTGTGGCATCTTCCTTGCTGGTGAGGTGGGTGCAACACAAAGCCAATAGATTACCCTCAGAATGGGAGAAAATATGTGCGGGTTATTCAACTGATAGAGGCCTAATCTCTAGAATCTACAAAGAACTCAAAAATCTAAACAGTAAGAAGTCAAACACCCCACTCACAAAATGGGGCAAAGAGCTGAACAGGCAGTTCACAGAGGAAGAAACACAAATGGAAAACACACACTTAAGAAAATGTTCATCATCCCTAATCATCAGAGAAATGCAAATTAAAACAACTATGAGATTCCACCTTACCCCAATAAGGATAGCAAACATCAAAAAATCAAATGAAAATAAATGCTGGCGAGGATGTGGAGAAGTAGGAACACTCATCCACTGTTGGTGGGAATGTAGGATGGTACAACCACTTTGGAAAGCAATATGGAGACTCCTGAAAAGGCTGACTATATAGATACCAACAGACCCAGTTATTTCTTTACTGGGCATCTACCTAAAACCTTTGAACCTTAGGCCAGAGAGATTTGCTCAGCCATGTTTGTAGCAGCTCAATTCGTAATAGCTAAGAGCTGGAATCAATCCATCACTAGAAGAATGGATAACTAAGATGTGGTATATCTACACAATGGAATTCTACACAGCAGTAAGGAAAATGACACAAAGATATTTGAGGAAAAATGGGTGAACCTGGAACAGATTATTCTCAGTGAACTTACCCAATCACAGAAAAAAAAATCGCCACATAGTCTCACTCATCTACAGCTCCTAATGTGAAACTACCGAAGATACCTTACATACCCAGCAAGCATCTCATGAACTAGACACGAGGATGGACGGGGAGGGAGGGAAGGGCATCAAAGGGGTGGGAAACACTAATCTAGACCCAAACGGCAATAGTACCATAAAAATCTACTTCCTAAAAGGCAGACCAATGGTTTAACCTTCACCAGGCCTTTACAGGAAACACTGAACGACAATACACTGGAGAGGGTATGATCAAGTCTAACCTAAACCTTCTACATTTTCCCTCCCTGCCTCTCCCTCTCCCCCCCACCTCTCCTCTCTAACTCTTGTATATTAGTTATATTTTTCCACATTTTCTTAGTGGGCACTGACCTGTAACACCCACTGTCATCATGGGTCTATCATCCTCAATGAGCTTTTGATCAGAGAAACCTACAAGGTTTCCTAAAAGAATGACAGACTTCTGTCAGAGTACTTGATGACCCACCAAAGGTTAGTGGTAAGACCCTATTGCTGAAGACTCCATATGCAGCTGACACATAAAATGGAATGGCATGGCTGGAAGCCAGGAGAGAGTCAGTCCCCAGACAGTCAGCTTATCTAGTGCCAGAAGGCACTCCATGGGCTGACTGGGGGAAATGACCAATATCTGTCCAAGCAACTCATGGTCTCACCTACTTAGCAACAAATAACCTGGTGTGATGCCCACACAAGTGCAATAGTGGCACACAGCCATGGTGGGGAACCAGCTGCTCTTGATTTGGCTAACTGATCCCCTCAGTGGTACAGGGCTCTAGCTGGAGCTTGGAAACAAGTCAGAATCATATCCAATCATAAGCCCTCTCTCCAGTGTCAAGCTACAATCAATCATGGGCTATAAGAAGTCCTACACCTATTAAACTCTCTCTAAAAAAAAAAGGTAAGGGTTATTTCATTTGTCCTGGAGCTAACTTACTGTCCATTGGAGATTCTGCTTCTCTTTTTAAGATAGATGCTGTGGTGGTTTGAATAGAATAGATGGCCCCCAATATATTCAGTTTGTATTTTGCATCTGCTGGCTACCTGGCTGGAGGCAATGTCACTGGGTGATCTTAAGGTGTGGTGGTGGGTTTCTGATTTCAATCTAATGATATGCAAAGTGTGCCTAGCTGGAGTTCCTGAAGTGTGCTGTGGCTTTTGACCTTTAAGCTTGTGCTTCTCTCTGTCTGCTTGGGCTTGTGAAGGCAGGTCCACTTCTTCTGCCATTATGGAACTTCGCCTGGATCTGTAAGCTTCAATAAATTCCTTCCTCCATAGCTGTGCCTGGTATGAAAGTTCATCTCAGTGAAACTGAATTTGTCTGCTACAGATGCAGATCCTAAGGAGAGAGCCACCTCATCATACCTCAAAAGGGCCCCGGCTGAAACTAAGGAAAATTGGCGAAACAAGCAAGGGTGCTGTTTTCCTGATGAGCCGGATACCAGCACAAGGGAAAGGACACCAACACAGAGAAAAACTCCTACCAAATCAGATAGCCAGAGCCTCAGAGGCCCCCAACACCTCATCACTGAAGCAGATCAAAAATGAACCCAACATGGCTCAGGGAAATTTTGCGGAAGAGGGGGTGAAAAGAATTTCAGAGCCACATGTTGGGTCATGATATGCAGAGACATTTATCATACCAATAACTGTGGGCTAACTCCACAATGCATGCCCCATATACCTTAAGAAGGAGGGGCCAGTGGGGAGGGGGTAGGTCATGGATGAGCCTAAACAATGGTACCAAACTGACTGTATTTGCTGAATAGAAAACTAATAAAAAAATGATTTTTCACCAAAAAATACCCACCCATGTCCCCAACCCAGTTATTTCCTAGTTCACTAAAAGCCAAAACTTAAAATAATTTAAACACCATACATGTTCTGGATGCAATAAAAAAGAGTATCTACTTGTTCTGTTTGTCCTCATCCATGGACAGATCACCTGCTTATCTTTCTGCCTTGGTGCACATAGGTTCTCTCCAAACTTTTCTCCAATCTACCTCCACTTTGAGAAGAGCACCTCTGATTAAATTATGTCCTTATGTCTTTGTTTCTTCTCTACACATACGCAATCTTTAAATATGTTCATATTTTAGATGTGTATGTTTCTTTTTGAGGTTTGATCTTGTTCTATAGACCAAGCTCATCTCAACTTTGAGGCAGTTTTCCTTTCTTGGCCTCCCAAATGTTGGGACTATACTTGTGGTTTACTACACTTGACTTGATCTGAACATATGTATATAAATTTATATATACACATACATTCTTTTGAGGAGTGTGTGTGTGTGTGTGTGTGTGCTTGAGTGTTCTGTAATTGGTGTGTGTGGTATGGTGTGGTGCAGTGTACCATATGCTTGCCTGGGGCACTAGACTACTGTGGCTAGAAAGAAATGTCATGTGATCCACTCAATTGCTTTTCACTGGGTCTTGTTTGGAGCTTGAGTCTCTTTAACTGATTTCAGAGTGTGGGGCTTTGGAAATTCTCTGGCCATTGCTCCCCTATGGGACTGGGGTTACAGGTGTTTATAGCCATGCCCATATATTTTATTTTGTTTATTTAAGGTAGCCCAGGCTGTTATGCATTTGCAGGAAGTACACTTAACTGCTGAGCCATCTTTCCAACCCAATAAACATATGCATTTAACTGTCATATTCAATAGTCTGAAAGAAATGGTATTTTGTCTTTAACTCTTTGTTGTTTTCTGACTTATTATAAAACCTTTTGATATTTGCTGAAGTACCAAATAAGAAAACCCAAAAATATAGTAAAAATGCTACCAATTTCTAATTAAATATATGTGATCAACTTCCCTTGTGCCATGTCACATTCTAAAAGTGTGTTAAGAAGACAGATCTTGGCATCTTGATAGCCCATCAATGTTGGTTCATGAAGGGCTTTCTTTATTTCACCTGAGAGAAGCATACTATTAACATTTTCTCTCTGTTCACATTTTAAGACTGTCTGAAATTTGCTGATTTTTAAATGACTAATGCATTGTGTCTTTTCAAGTACATGTGGAGATTGTAATCATCCTGGTAGTGGATGTGTTTCTATAAATATAGTCAGCACCTATAAATTGGCACATTCTGCTTCTGGTTTAGATGTGTTTTGGATGTCTTTTTTTATCCTCAGCTATGAGACGTTGATTCTAACACCATAGTGGTCTGCTCAGCCCTTTTGCATTCTCCTAGCACAGATAAAATAACATTTTTCCAAGATTTAGACACTATTTTGCCTTCTAACTTTGCATGTACAGGGAGAAATCAAAATTACTGGCAGTCTGAAACTGAGCAAATTGATTTTTACAGGTTTTTTTTAATGTGTTCTCTTCTATCCCAACTTTATCAGTATAATTTCACCCACTTCTGTAAATATTTCTTTCTTAGATAAACTTATCAACTTATTATTACTTTTGTGGATTTTGGTCATTCTTTGATATTTCTCTTCTTTTTAAATATATTTCATTTATTTACTTACTTATTTGTGAGAGAAAGAGTCAGATAGAGATAGGGTGCACCAATGCCTTCAGCCACTGCAAACAAACTCAAAACATATGCACCACTGTGTGTGTCTGGCTTTACATAGGTACTGAGGAATCAAACCTTAGACCTTTGGCTTTGCAGGCAAGCACCTTAACCACCACTTCTCCAGTCCCTGATATTTCTTGTTTTTTTAAAATTTAATTTATTACATTTCTTTTCAGCAAATACAGGCAGTTTGGTACCATTGTTTAGGCTCATCCATGACCTACCCCCTCCCAATGGACCCTACTTGTTGATGTAAATGGGTTGTGCATTGTGGAGTTAGCCCACAGTTATTGGTATGATAAATGTCTCTGCATATCATGACCCAACATGTGACTCTGACATTCTTTCCACCCCCTCTTCTGCAAAATTTCCCTGAGCCATGTTGGTTTCATTTTTGGTCTGCTGCAGTGCTGAGGTGTTGGGGGCCTCTGAGGCTCTGGCTCTCTGATTTGGTAGGAGTTGATTTTTCTCTGTGTTGCTCTCCTTCCCCCTTGTGCTGTTATTCAGTTCATCAGGAAAACAGAACCCTTGCTTGCTTTGCCAATTTTCCTTAGTTTCAGTCAGTCCCCTTTTAAGGTATGATGGGGCAGCTCTCTCCTTAGGATCTGCATCTATCTGAAAAAGAGAAGCAGATTCTCCAATGAAGAGTAAGTTAGCACCCGGAAAATTGAGGTAACACTTTTTTGAGAGAGAGTTTAATAGGTATAGCCCCTCTTGTACCCCATGATTGATGGTATCTTGATATTGGAGAGTGGGCTTATGTTTGGATATGGTTCTGACTTGTTTCCCAGCTCCAGCTATGGATCTGGTACCACTGAGGGGATCAGTTAGCCAAATCAAGAGCAGCTGGTTCCCCACCATGGCTGTGTGCCACTATTGCACTTGTGTGGGCATCACACCAGGTTATTTGTTGCTAAGTAGGTGAGACCATGAGTTGCTTGGACAGATATTGGTCATTTCCCCCAGTCACCCATGTAGCACCTTCTGGCACTAGATAAGCTGACTGTCTGGGGACTGACTCTCTCCTGGCTTCCAGCCATGCTGATCCATTTTACATGTCAGCTGCGTATGGAGTCTTCAGCAATAGGGTCTTACTACTGACCTTTGGTGGGTTATCAAGTACTCTGACAGAAGTCTGTCATTCTTTTAGGAAACCTTGTAGGTTTCTCTGATCACAAGCTCATTGTGGATGATAGCCCCATGCTGATAGTGGGTGTTACAGGTCAGTGCCCACTAAGAAAATGAGGAAAAAAATAACTAATATACAAGAGTTTGAGAGGAGAGAGAGAGAGAGAGAGAGCGGTAGGGGGAGAGGGAGGAAGGGAAGTAGAAGATTTAGGTTAGACTTGATCCTACCCTCTCCAGTGTTTTGTGGTTCAGGTGTTTCCTGTAAGGGTCTAGTGAAGGTTCAGCCATTTGCTCTGCATTTTAGGAAGTAGAATCCTTGATATTTCTATTCTTTCTGTTAGCAAGGAATATTGGACGAGGTAGGAGACTAGTATTTACCTACCAATCCTATCTATCATCTATCTTCATCCCTTCAGTAAACAAAGTCCACATGTGTAAGGCATATATTCATAAATTGACAGCATTGCTACATCTACTACATGACAAGCTCCACAGTCAGGAAGAAGTTAATAAAAACAAGAGGCATGGACTTGGTACATGCTCCTCATTTGAAAAAATATTTTGAATATGTCGAATTTGACCCATTCACAACAAAGGAAGCTTATCTCTTCTTTTCAGAGTCCTCTTTTGAGGGTGGTAATTCCTTTCAATAAGTGGTCTCTATAGTTATATTTTCTCTACCTCTATATGTAAACTTTCCCTTCTGAAGTTGCACCTTGTTGATAGCCCAGAGGCACTACTCTTTTATGTGCTCTGAATATTACATGTATGTGCACAGAATCTAACAACTAGCTATCTTCACCACTGTGCATAGTCACAATGGCTGGTCTGGGCTGTTAATATGGACTGAGGCAACTTATCTGATTCCAAAGGTTCATTGACCTGGATGTGACCTTTACTGAACATTTCAAACATGGGCTTCTCAATGAAATCACCTCTTGTTCTATTATTTACATGGGCCCTTATTTCCAGAGGTCTAATTCAGCATCATAGATTGTGAAAAGAAAGAATGTGTGGTGTATAAGGTTTGATACATCCTGAAAAACTAGGAGCACTCCATAGGCAATCATAAAGACCCTTTATTCTTTGTCTGACCTGTAGACGGCAATGCTGCGCACTCTACCTGTTATTTCTTCTCAAGATCAACATAAGTTCAGTTTCTCTTCCCTGCAGCTGGCTGCATTTTCTTTTCAAGAAAAACAAGATAATGCAGTCAGAGCTGAAAAGTCTCATTTTAACAGCGTCTATGTTTATCTAAGAAAGAGTCTTGCCCAGCCAAATTGTCACCACACCTCCTATTCCATGCTTTTGTTTTCTGCAGCTACTTTTCTGCCAGTTTTCAGCAGATCTTCCATAACAAAGCCTCGAGCCTTTTGATCACTCAGCCATGCTCTGGGTGCTGCTTCCAGTGCTGGGGACACATTTTGCCCTGAGTGAGTGCCATTTTCTTATGTCTCTTCATGCTTGGATTCTAACTAGGAATGGTTACTGTCTGTAGTGAAGTCTGGCTGCAGTTACTGACCTAACATTGTCTCTCTAGGGCATGTCCAAACACAGTCAGTGACCAGTGACCCAGCCTGACCTCCATGTCATCGTCTCTGAAGGAGCCTCTCTGGAGCTGAGATGCAACTATTCCTATGGTGGAGCATTCTTTCTCTTCTGGTACATCCAGTACCCCACCCAGGGCCTCCAGCCTCTTCTTAGGCACTTTGGTTCAGGAGACCCCCTAGTTCAAGGCATGAGAGGCTTTGAGGCTGAATTCAAGAAGAGTGACTCTTCCTTCCACCTGAGGAAGTCCTGTGCACAAGGAAGCGACTCAGCTGTGTACTTCTGTGCTCTGAGTGACACAGTGCTTGGGGCTGTAGAGGGAGCTGAAAACAAACTACCCATGGTAGAGGAGTTCTCAGACTCAGGATCTCTCCTCATGGCCTCTGAAAGCTCTCTTTCTACTTGATGGCAAAGGAGTTAAGGAAGGCTGGGAAAGCGAAGCTCTTCTACACAAGTCTGTAATTTCCTGTTGCAGTACCCCCACCTAATAGTGGCTTATTAAAAAATCTTTTTGTTCATCCTTAAAACTATGTAATTCTAAATTATTAATATTCTCTGATAAAGGCAGAGGCTACGTTCTTATCCAAAATCATAAGGTCCTTTGGATTTACTTTGAGGTTGACTGTATAAAGAGTTGATCACTGGTGGCTAACCTCACAATGCATGACCCACATTCCCCAATGGGGAGGGTCCCTGCCAAGTGGGGAGGACAGGGAGGAGTCTAACAATGGTACCAATATGGCTGTATACACAGTATGTACATAACTAGTAATAAAAAATGTACTTAAAAAAAAGAGTTGATATTGTGGCTTGGGACCTAAAGTAAGAACAGTTGGATGTGATGGATATTTGTCCTCTCAACTAACTCACAAAGGAAAAGATGTGTTCTTCACATTCAATTTTGCCTCATTGTCTACTCACTGATTTGTAATGATTTTCCTAGATTTTCTTTCTCTGGCAGTAACATATATATATATATATATATATATATATATATATATATATATATATATATATATATATATATATATGTATGTATATATATATATATATATGTTCTTTCTCTGGCAGTTCTTTCATATATATATATATTCTTTCTCTGGCAGTAACATATATATATATATATATATATATATATATATATATATATATATATATTTGTATTTGTGTGTGTGTGTGTGTGTATGTATGTATATATGTATATATTCTGACACAATATGTCAGAATATTTTGTCTGAGTGCAAGGGCTTTTATTTAGGTGAGTCTGACACACTTTTGCCAACTTAGGAATTTACTGGAATCATGAAGAGAGTAGAAAACTTTCCTGTCAGTTCTGGAAACAATTTAAGAGCAGTGCAGGAGAGTGAAGATTCATAATTCATTAATGTTTCTCCAAAGACTTCTTCATAGTCATAAAAGTCATTAACTATTCTTTTGATACCTTAAGTTGTGAAAGTGTTCAGGAACTGGTGGACATAATTCCTGCATTGCTTTCACTGTTATGATATGATTTACTTATTAGAATATTAAAAATTGCTTTTCATAGGTTTAACATTATGATAACCAATAATTTGGTAAGTGTAGATATGCAAAGTCTCCTGGAAATATTGAGAAGAACTTCAGTGGGTATTAGAACCCAATATTATTTTGATTTTCTTCTAACTAGAATGAAAGGAACTGTAAAATATGCTTTTATACTCTGAGCTGAATTATTGGAGGAGAGTAATACTCTGAATGAGGAGAAGGAGGCACAGGTGGACACTTCATAGCAACTATTTGGGTGCCAGAGAAGCAGAAGGCAAACTCCCACAGCTGCAAAGCTGCCTATCCAGGAACGTAGAGGGTCCCAACTAGGCAACACAGACTTAATTGTAGTAAGTGAATCATTAGCAGCCTTAGTGGCATCAAAATCAAGATGACTGTTCTGTACAGCTAGGATTTCTGAATGTAAACTAACCAAATCTAATGAAATGTTATCATGGTGCCAAATTCCTTCCAAGTGCATTTTGACCTTTACCCAATTTTCATAACTAGCATTGTAAGTTTTAGACGTGATGCAGATCCATTGGTAATCTGCATGGCATTCTAATGGAGCTCTGTAATTGGCTATGTGTATTTGAGGAACTTTAAACAAACTTATTTTAAGCAAACTTTATCTATGACCACAGGAACGCATGGTGCAGACAGTCTATTCCCCCTTATCAGGAAACTGACCTTGCTGGGAAGCAGTAACTTAGGCCTATTAATGATTCTGAGGCTTATTATGGCTTTCTGAGTCCTTCATTCCCTCCTCTACTTGTAATTTCGGAGGACCCAATCTTGGGTCCTTATTATGGGAGAGGTTGTAAAGGATGGTACTGGGCACTTAGCACCATGAGTTGTACTATCAAACATGGATTCATATCCATTTTGATTCTGCTGTCTAGCTTTAGCCCTTTCCTCTAGTTTCTTGTGGATCATGGCTAAGCTATTTCTAACTATACCCAAATTGTTGATATAAAACAACATTGCTCTTCCAGGGCTTGACATAGTCCTCCCTGTTGTAGGAAGAATAGATCTAATTCCTTTTACTTCTCCCTCTCATGAGAAGACACTCTAACTGCTTTAGGGGACTGGGTCTAAGACATCAGATCATTTACTATTTCCCGCTGAACGGGACAGGAAATGGGGACTTGTTGCAGTTAGAGAGTCTCTCCCAGAGAGGGGAGCTATTTTAATGGACCCCAGAGTGTAGGAAGATATTCTTGAAAGAGAACATTGGGGAAAAAGAATAAAAGTAAGGAGTTAATGAGAAGTGAGCACACAGCAAACTGGTCTTTTTGGAGGTCGAGGGAATCCAGGTAGACAGGCTTGGAATGTCTCAGGACCATCTGAGGATGTACTGGCTGAGATTTTCTTTCAGAACTGTTCATTAAATGGCACAGTAGTATTCAACATGGCTTGTAAAATAGATGAGATGTTAGAGTTATCAGAAACATATACACAACATTTAATCTTGATAATAAAGAGCTATTGGGTGCCATTAAAGGCTGTACAAATATAATTTTTGGTCTCAGAACTTATTTACATATTTTAGATTTGAAAATAACCCTTTGAACATCTATAGTTGTTTTTCTTTATTATAGAATTAGAACTATGGAGGAAAGATGTCTTAATATTTGTTTCCCCTTTTGAAAAGCTCTTATGTTACTTAATAGGCCATTTATATATTTAAGGTATTTTTTATCTTTGGTTATACATTTCTCTCTTAGTATTTAAGACCATGCAGATAGCCAAAAGTTAATTAAGGATTAAGTTTGGAGGTCATTAGTGGCTCTCCAAAGAGACTTTAGGGACACAGGAGTAGTCCCATAGCTTACTGGTATCTTTTGCCTGTTAGGATGAGTCAGGGCCATGCTGTTCAAGTAGTATTTTGTTTGTTTGTTTGTTTTGTTTTTTTTAAATTTTTTATTTATTTATTTGAGAGCGACAGACACAGAGAGAAAGACAGATAGAGGAAGAGAGAGAGAATGGGCGCGCCAGGGCTTCCAGCCTCTGCAAACGAACTCCAGATGCGTGCGCCCCCTTGTGCATCTGGCTAACGTGGGACCTGGGGAACCGAGCCTTGAACCGGGGTCCTTAGGCTTCACAGGCAAGTGCTTAACCACTAAGCCATCTCTCCAGCCCTCAAGTAGTTTTCCCTTCTTTGGGAAGTTAGGAGGACTGATTGTTCCTCAATTGTGATGCTTCTGTTTCACATTGTACACCAGTTTTGTTTGGGTCTCCATATCATCCCTGTTCAGGAAGACAGGTGACTTACCAGGGGGCCAGTGTAAAAATGTCCCATCATCTCCAGTGGCCTCATGATATGGGAGCTCAGGCCAAAATATTGACACTTTTTACTCCGATGATTCCAATTGGCTTTGGCTTCTACATAGGTGATTAACACACTTAGAAAGGAAGTTACACCAGCCTACACTTTTTACTCCGATGATTCCAATTGGCTTTGGCTTCTACATAGGTGATTAACACACTTAGAAAGGAAGTTACACCAGCCTGGATGTATGTACATATAGAGCACATTTAATTACTGAAATAGACTTAGTTAAAGAATGGCACAAGGGCTTCTAAAATCATTTTGTCCTATCTTTAAAATTTTTGTTGTACTGTGGCAACATAAGCCATACATCTGAGGTATAGAAAGTAGGCAGTTCTCGTATTTTAAATATCTAACATTTATAAATATAGGCAGAACCTGTTACCAGACTTGAAAACAGTACCAGTTGATTTACAGACTTAACTAATTTAACCTAGAAATTATCAGAAAAGGACAAATAATACAGTATAAGGTCTTAGCTCCTGTGTGAAAACATCTTTGATTAGTTCATATACCTGTGTGGGTACAAATTACCCAGAGAACATTGGAAACAGAACCATAGAGCTTGAATATTTATTTTTACATCCACACACCTTTATTTACATACTTTAACATTCTGATCAGTACCCCTAAAAAGGCATTTTTAACAAGCACTCTATGTCCCAACATTGAAAGATTCCTTCAGAGTTCCTTCAATCAATTCATCTCACACCATCATTAACCATTTTCCTTATAAGGCTATTAAAAAATTACACCAAATTGATTAATACTATTACTAAAATGAAAGTAGTCTTAATACAATTTTATGTCATTAATACCAATAACACACTTGGAAATGATTTTATTAGGAGTAACTAAGGAAAATTGTGTTGTTATCTTGAGGCCAGGCTAGCTTTGAAGTCAGGTTAGTTGCCTCCTCCTTTTAAGTAACAGGACATTACAAGTTTTTTAAAAAAATATCTGACAAATTATAAGTTACCTCTTCAGAGGGAGTTCTGTTGTTTTAATAATCCTCTGTGTAAGGTGAAGAACAAATATCTAGTGAATTCACTCCTGCAAAAGACATTTAACTTTTCCTTTTTAATTTCCATGCTTAGGTCTTTGATTTCCTTGAAATGGTTCTCTAGAAGAGAAAGGGGTGTTACCTTCATCTGTCTCATCTCTTTGGTTACAAACATGACATAACTAGCAAGCACAATGAACACACACACACACACACACACACACACACACACACCACAAACAAAAAGAACAAATCCTCCTGATAAGCAAGCTTTGCCTAGAGATTTCCAATCATCTGCAGTTAGAATTTTCCATGCTCTATAAACCAAGGGCTCTTTTATTAATAAAATAAAAAATAGCTTAAAGAATTTGAAGCAATCCCGATTCCTTGTGCTTTTAAAATCTTTTACTATGGCAATTAGCTCCTTTTTACTCTTTGCTTGTCCCATAATTGTGCCAATTTACCTTATTCCAGAAGACTGAGCGGGCGACTACAGTCCTCTTTTTAGTTTCACTTTCTTCCACGGATCCTGGGTTGATGTTGGCATTCCTCACTGAAGCCCCTCATATTCAGGTCTCTGTTTCAGGTGCCACACTGTGCCAACCTGCAGCATGAGAGTCGAACAGACCCCGAAGGAGGGAGTGGGAATGGATCTGAGACAAGAACAAATGGAATGGAGCCAAGACAAGTTCTGATCAAGGCTCAAGTTTATTCAGGCAGACACAAGCTTATATACAGAAAATAAAACTTTCTCAACAATGCCTACATGCCTAAAGTCTCCTTCACCAAGGCCGTATGATAATGCCTCTGTGTCTAAAGTCTGCTTCAGCAAGGCTGTACGATAATGTCTCTGTGTCTAAAGTCTCAAGAAAAGAGGTCAAGGAACAGCTACAGCTCCTGACAGATAGATGCACAATAAATCTTAAAAATACAAATAATAGAGCTTGAAAGATGCTCAATGTTTAAGGCGCTTGCCTACAAAGCCTAATTACACAAGTCCAACTTCCCAGCACCCACATAAAGCCAGAAGCACAAGGTAGCACATGCATCTGGGATTCATTTATTGTGGCTACAGGCCCTGGCACACCCATTCTCATTCCCTCTCTGTATATCTATCTGTCTCTCTTTCACTCTGACTGATTCTCTTACTCTCTCTCAAATAAATAAATATTAATAAATACACATAACAAGTAGATTGTGGCCAATGATATACCTCTACCATATGCCAAAGCACAGTACCAACATTATTGATTAGAATGCAGTGGCTGATTATATATATATAAAATTCACACACTGTATATATATATATATATATATATATATATATATATATATATATATATATATATATATATATATACACACACACACACACACACACACACACACACACACACATATGTATAATGTGTGTGAATGATTGGTGGATAAGTGAAAGAAAGGTAATGTCATTTAATGCCTCTGTATCCCCTATTTTAAACTATACTCTCTGATCCCTTTGATATGATTATTAATAGCTGTCCCATGCTATCAAGCTAGCTCTGCTCCCCAAGGGGACTATGGTGGTCATTCTAAGTGAATTGACATGAGAAAAATACCAATTTCTTTTTATTCTGAACACAAACTGACTATGGAAGGAAAGTGAGCTGAGGACTCCAAGCAGCTGAAATGGTTTCCTTTTGTGTCTCATCTGACCAGTATATCTGATTTGACATTCCTGGGTTTCACAGTCCTAATGAGACCTGCCATAAGATGGCTTTCCAGGGAGAAATTTCAGGCCAATTAGACAGTCACCATAACAACAGCTATAGCATGGACCATGGAGGGATGAGGTTTTGTTTCATAGGGTTCTGAATGTGTCTTGAATTATATATGGCTAGTCCTCTACACAGCTAGAATACATGGTCCTAGAATGAAAGGGTAGACTTTGGAGTAGCTTTGTTTATTGGTATATTCAATAACTTGCTAAGAGATTTGCAGCACCCCTTAACCCAATAATTTTATATTCTGTTGACTTGGAGGCCTCAGTATTTAAATAAAATTCTTTCACAAAGAAGCACAAACATGGCTCAATTTATGGACAGTGAAAATATCATATTCCTGTATATTTGGGTTTCTTAGCCACCTGAATCACACAGAATAAAACTATATACTGGTTATACTGAGGGAGTTTGGCTGGCAACAGAAATCTGGCTTCCCTCCACACAACAGAAGTAAAAATAAAAATTGTATGTTTAGAATTTCTTGAGTTCTCCATGCTCAGCCATAAAGGTTACTGAGAAAGCACTGGATCTAAAAGAACTCAGATATTTTTAAAATGAAGTCAGATAAGTAAAGACTCAGTCTAATTGAGTCAAGGAACATGAACAAGGGAAGTAGGGTACAGGTATATATGAAAAAAATCCATATGTGTCAATTACACCTTGCAATTGAATGCAGAAACAAAAGCTATTTACATATTTTGTTTGCTTATCCTAGATATGTGCATGTTTGTAAATACTGAATATAGTATTTCTATGATTCCTATTTTATGTTACATATAAGTTATTTCAAATAAACTTACAAGTTGTGTGTAGATGATAGTACTTTCAGATGGACTCACACTAGATTTGAGGGACTACTAACTCAGCCATGAATGTACTGACATTTGAGACTATACAGCTCCTTATTTTGGAGAAAGGCTGAGAAGTTCCTTATTTATATGACAAAGAATATATCCTCTTGAATAAAGCATAAATATAGAATTAGTAGACTACTTTAATTTCCAATCTGCTTAGATATTTTCATATAAAACCTGATCAATCAATGGGTTGTAATAGTTTGATTCAGGTGTGCCCCATAAACTTATATATTCTGAATGCTAGCCTCCAAAGTTGATGTCAATTGGAAATTAAAGCCTCCTGGAGGTGATGTATTGTTGGGGGATGGGCTTATGGGTGTTATAGCCAGTTTTTCTATGCCAGTGTTTGGCATACTCTCCTGTTCCTATAGTCCACCTTATGTTGGCTAGGGGGTGATGTCCACCATCTGCTCATGCCATTGTTTACCCCTGCCACCATGGAGCTTACCCTCGAGTCATAAACCTTTTTTCCCCACAAGCTGGTTGGGTGATTTCTGCCAGCAATGTGAACCCAACTGCAACAGTAATGTTGGTACCAGGAGTTGGGTTGTTGCTAGACACCTCACTTTATGGCTTTGGCCTTTTGGAGCTGATTTTCCAGATGAAAGTGGAAGGATTTGAAACCTCTGCCTAAGAGATGCCTTGCAGTGCTGTAAGTACAGCTTGTAAGTACAGTTTGGTCAGAGTTGAACGACCTGAATGCAGAAATAATTATGGACTGTGAGGCTTGGCTTGTTAGGGTGGAAAGAGCTTTGGATTGGGCTAGAAGCAGTTTGAGGCTTACTGTTATGCCCATATTCTGAGAACTTGTTCAGGTTTGCAGTGTGTCAGACATAGGCAGGGCCCTGGATTAAAGCAAACCTAAGTGGTCTGACACAAAGGCCCCAGGCTATGGAGGGTTAGCAGCAGCCTGAACCTCCGATCATATCTCAGGGACCAGAGCAGCAGAGGAGCTTCTACCCCCATTCTCGGGGTTTGCAGTGAGACAGGATCTTCCCCAAATACTTGGGGATTACAGTGAGCATGGACCCCCAGACAAAATCTCAGACCCCAAAATCAGCAGGAAGTAAGGCTTCTCCCTCTCCAAGCAAGGGATATATGGACATTCAGATAAAACTTAGCCTTTTCCCATAACCCAGTGGCCTTTGACAAGTTGCCTAGGAAACTCCTTATATGGTATCAGCCAGCACCTTGCAAGCCCATCCCCCTGTACCATTGCCTATGTGTTGGAATGAATGTCCCCATATGCTAATTACGTATCAGCAAAAAACCTTGTACATCCAACCCCTTAGGAGCCTCAACTGCTTATAAACCCATTTCCCTGACAATAAACCTACAGCTGTTCACCAGAACTGTCTCCAGAGAGTGATTCTTATGAGCTCACCACCACAGTTGCCTGGGATGCCTTAGGAGACCACGATGGCCCAAGTACCCAGAAACCTGCAGTTGGTGCCTGAACAGGGACCCTATGAGATGGGATAGGACACGTGAGTGCTCTCCCAGAGGGACTAGCAGATTTTGGCCCATGTGGCCTTGCTTCCACGTTTTTGAGGGCTGGCAGGTTTTGGCTTCTCCTTCCTCCATCAGAGGAAGGCAGGTTCCTCTCTCCATCAGACAAAGGCAGATTTCCCCTTTCTCCATCAGAGAGAGATGGGTTTCTCTTTCCTCCACCAGAGGGAAGCTATTTTTCTCTTTTTCCTCCTTTACTTTAATATTATCTCCCACCAAAAGGAATCACAGATTCATAAACTAAGGACTGTCCTGAAAGCTAGGGGAATTAAGCTCTCTCAGAGGGACATCAGCTCCTTTTGGGAAGAAGTCCTCCAAGTCACCCCCTGGATCATTTCTGGGCATCCATGTGGCCCAGATGCATAGCTTATCTGGCTAGGAAATGAAAAGTGCAGGAAGGCTATTTCCCTTCCTTTTCGTGTCCTTCCAAGTTTCTCCACTAGGGCAGCAGTGAAACTGCAAGCTGGCTTTGCAAGTGCTCCAACGTGGCTCGGGTCAGGCAGCAGGCTCACATGTGCCCAGACAATGGTGCCTCAGCCTGAGCAGGTGCTATATCTCTGCCTCCTCCAGTGGTCACCCAGGTGATCCTGGAGCTCCTTTTCTCCCAGCGGCCCCCAATGGTCCTAGGGCCCCCCTTCCTTCTTTTACCTTCTGGTAGCCAGATTTGGGCTGGCAGGTCAGCAGTCTTCTCAGGAATTACCACCATGTGTACCAGACCAACCTCTGGTGAGTGCCCAGGAGCAGGGCGGAGCTGATCTAAAGGTGAATGCAAGCCCCACCCCGCACCACAATGCTGTCACCAAGAAGCAGCAAGAAAAAATGAAAGGGCACATATAATTAAAGCCTATGGTGAACTGAAGTTTTATGTAAACAATGCCATACATTGTTACATGATATCATAAATATAATTACTGAGTTTATGTTCAAGGTCAACTTCAACTTACATAGAGGATTATTGAAAAATTCTCTCTGAGGTGGTGACTTGTAATTTGGCAGGTATTTTAAAATATTAATTTAAAAGATTGTAATGTCCTGTTACTTAAAAGGAGGCAACTGACCTGACTTCTAGAACAGCCTGCCTCAAGCAAAAAACAAAAATTGACTTAGTTACTCCTAATGAAATCATTTCCAAGTGTGTTAGAGGTACCAACATAAAATTGTCTTTAATCTAGACTACTTTCTTGTCAGTGAGTAATAGCATTAATAAATTTGGTGTGGTTTCTCTTAATAGTCTTATAAGAAAGATGGTTAATTATGCAGCAAGATGAGTTGATTGAAGGAACTGGGAAGGGATTTTTCAATGGTGGACATAGAATGCTGATTTTAAAAAAGGCCCTGACTGAAACTAAGGGAAATTGGCAAAACAAGCAAGGGTGCTGTTTTCCTGATGAACCAGATATCAGCACAAGGGGGAAGGAGACCAACACAGAGAAAAATCAATGCCTACCAAATCAGAGAGCCAGAGCCTCAGAGGCCCCCAACACCTCATCACTGAAGCAGACCAAAAATGAACCCAACATAGCTCAGGGAAATTTTGCAGAAGAGGGGGCGGAAAGAATGTCAGAGCTGCATGTTGGGTCATGATATGCAGAGACATTTATCATACCAATAACTGTGGGCTAACTCCACAATGCACAACCCATATACATCAACAAGGAGGGGCCATTGGGGAGGGGTAGGTCACTGATGAGCCTAATAATGGTACCAAACTGCCTGTATTTGCTGAACAGAAAACTAATAAAAAATTTTAAAAAATGCTTTTTGAGGGGTACTTAGATCAGAATGTTAAAGTATGTGGATGAAGATGTGCATGTGCAGGAAAGAATTTTCAGGCTAAACCTAAACACCATGCCTAAAGTTAGGATTTTTTCAAACTTTTAAGGAACAAAAATCTAATCTGCAGGCTAAAATATGTTGGCATAACTTGCTTAAGCTGTATCAAATATAAGTCAAGAGTTATATTAGAATTTAGCTGGCTGTTTTGGCTCAACAAAGGACCACATTCTGCTCTATTACATGTAAAGTAACTGTTTCATTTATGGCAGATTAAGTCCAGTGCTTATAACAAAATTAACTCTTAAGACACATTCCCTACACACAGCCTCATGTTCAAACAATGGTCCTCATCTGAGAAAAATAATTTCAAGCTCTGTGGTTCTGTTTCCAACGTTCTTTGGGTAATTGGTACCCACACAGGTATCTGAACTAATCAAAGATGTTTTCAAACACAGGTGCTAAGACTTTATACTGTCTTACTTGTCCTTTTATAACAAATTTTAGGTTAAATTAATCATTTTTAATTAAATGGTATTATTTTCAAGATTGATAACAGGTTCTGCCTATATTTATAATTATTAGACATTTAAAATATAAGATGTGCCTATTTTCTGTGCCTCATATATGGCTTATGCTGCCAGAGTATAACTTTTTAAAAAAAGATTGGACAAAATGCTTTTAGAAGCTCTTTTGCCATTCTTTAACTGAGTCTTTTCCAGTAATCAAATGTGCTCTATATGTACATACATCAAGGCTGGTGTAACTTCCTTTCTAAATGTGTTGATCACCTATGTAGAAGCCAAAGCCAAATGGAGTCATCAGAGCAAGAAGGGCCAATATTTTGGCCTGTGCTCCCAGGTCATGAGGCCACTATAGATGATGGGACCCTCTACACTGGGCCTCTGGTAGGTCACCTGCCTTCCTGAGCAGGGCAGATATGGAGACCAAAACAAAATTAGTGTACAGTCTGAAATAGGAAAGTCATAATCAAGGAACAATCAAACAAAATTAGTGTACAGTCTGAAATAGGAAAGTCATAATCAAGGAACAATCAGTCCTCCTGACTTCCCAAAGAAGGGGAAACTACTTGGCCACATGACTAGTCCTCTGTTTCTGCCATATTTCTGCTCCTTAGAGAAACATAGCATATGCTTGAATAAGGAGAAATGCATTAAATAGCTATCTAAAGTGTTAAATTTTACAGTAAAATAGCCAATAGCAGTTTAGTGTTCATCATAAGAAAAGAGGTTGTGTCAACTGAATTATGTCCATAATATGGTTCTAAACAGCATCAGGCCCTACATGTGAGACTATAATAAGACCTAAAATAATCATTGCTAATGTTTACAAAGTAAGTTACAATAAAGGTAGATGTAAGATATATCATGTATCAAATAAAAATTATAAAATTTCCATTGTGTCCCACATTTGATATATGTATCAATCATCTTGTTGCTGTGATCAAATACCTGACAAAATGTAGCCTAAGGAAAGAAGGATTTATTCAGATCATATTTTAACAGGACAGTGGTTGCAGCTATGGCAGCAGGAGCCTGAGTCAGCTGGTTTCATTCTGTCCATAGTGAGGAAGCAGAGGACAATAGGGATGTTTGAACATTATTAGGACTGATAAAATCCTAATTGGGGACTTTCAAAGTTAGACTGAATGCACTGTATTTTACAACATGGATAGTTATCAGTTTATGGGGGCCAGGAGCACAATGTAGTGGTATGATTCAAGTATTCCCCATAAATTTAGGTGTTCTGAATGCTAGGTTCCCAGCTGATGGAGATTTGGGAATTAATGCTGCCTAGAGGCAGAGTGTTGCTGGGGGCGGGCTTATGGGTAAACCCCTTGCCAGTGTTTGGCACACTCTCTTGCACCTATTGTCCACTTGATGTTGGCAAGCTGACGTCCACCCTCTGCTCATGGGAGCTTTCCCACAAGTTTATAAGCCAAAATAACCCCCCTCCAACAAGCTGCTCTTAGTGGGGCAATTTCTGCAAGCAATGTGAACCTGACTCAACACATGCTATGTATCAGTATTTCTTTTGCTTCTGGTATCATTCAGCTTTCAGATTACACTCCTACCATAGACATTCTCACTGATGTTATTATAGATATGATAGTACTGTAAATATGTATATATTTGTCTTTCCACCAGACAGTAAATAGTGTCTCTTTTCTTTTTTATATTATTATTCATTCAAACAAAACTTTAATAAAGTTTATATTGAATCAAATAAACTAATAAAATAAATAGCTCTGAGAATTATCAACCTATTTTTTTTATCAACCTACTTTTAAAATTCGTTTATTTGTGAAATAACAGTTTTAAAGTGGTTCACTTTAAACACCCACCCAACTAAGGAAGTCTTTTGTTGTTATTATTGTCTGTCTGTTTTTTTGACCTGCTTTTTAAAAAATCATGTCAGAAAGCTGCTTAGTAGTTAAAAGGCAGGAAGTACCTTTAGTGGAGGCATTAGTCCACAAGGGGGCACTGTAGACTTTCCAGAAATGACTGTCTGAGGCTCCCAGATGGTTGAATGGTTGAAAGGTTAGAAGGGGAGACTCCAGAGATTATGCTGGCCAGTTAGTCACGTGGCAGGGCCACGTGGGAAGTAGTGTTTTTTTTTTTTTGTTTTTTTTTTTTTTTTTTTTTTTAAGAGTTCTCAGATTTTCAGCTCTTGATGTTACATATGAAATGGTGGTGTTGGTTCTCTATTCCTTGGAGTCCAAATGTCTATAAACTCATTGCAAGGATGATTGACTGAGCAAGGGATAGGCAATTAGAATTTTATAGAATATTATGGCAATTGAAGCTAAATAAAATGGTCTTTATTATATTTGAATTTTTTCAGTTTTATGACTAAACTTCAGTCACAAAACTAGAAATTATTGTAAATTCCCAATTTTCCAATCTTTTTCTATATATTTTTGAGACTAGAAGGCGTGTGTGTGTGTGTGTGTGTGTGTGTGTGTAATATTGTGAATTCATAAGGAAAATAAAGCATAAAACAGAAGAAAAGGGAAAGGACACTATTGAACTTGACTATATTAACATGTACCTAGATGAGTCAGCTGTGCAATTGAGTTTGCCTTCAGGATGCAGAGCATAGGACTGTAAAGAAGAGAAGAGTTCAGGCTGGAGAGATTGCTTAGCAGTTAAGGTGTTTGCCTGCAAAGCCAAAGGATCCTGGTTCAATTCTCCAGGACCCACGTAAGCCAGATGCACAAGGGGGCATAGGCATCTGGAGTTTGTATGCAGTGGCTCGAGGCCCTGGCATGCCCATTCTCTCTCTATGTCTTCTCACTAACAAATAAATAAAATATATGTTTAAAAAAAAAGAAGAGAAGAGGTGAAAAATGAATCAGGGTGGTCATAATATGAACATAATACAAATATCCCAATTTTCTTTTAACCAAGTACACTCATGTTGGAATCATTTTCCATGCAGATGCTGATCTCCTAATTTTAAGAAACTATTTACTTAGAATGCATTGAGTGCTATCAAATAATTATCTTCATCAGAATTTTCTCATAACTAGTTTCCCAAATTCTGTGTCAAATAATGTAAATTAGTAAAGGGTTAATTTTTCTATATTTGTTCAAATCTTTAGATAACCTAGTTGAGAAATTGGTTCTTTAATTGTCATGTCTTTCAAATATTTTCCAACAACATTCTCCTACACATGAGTAACTCGTTTATCCGTCATCATATTTAAGAACTGTTCTCCTCTACACAGCTCCTCGCTTTGTTCTCAGCAATTATGGAGCAATCACTGTGTAGTCCCCTTGAGTTGCAGTAGGTGGGGTTTCCTCAGAGTGGCAGGGCAAACTAGTTTCCTATAAGTACCAATTTGTCTAGACCCTAAACTATACACCCTCCAGAGCTGGAGAGAAGGTACCAGGAGCCATGGGGAGACCAGAAGCTGTGCTTGGCCTTCTGTGGCTGCAGATTTGCTGTGAGTTGGGGCTTGCTAACATGGGATTAGGAGCTCACCATGGGAGGAAGAGAGAAAAGAAAGAGATTGATTGAGGCTGTCCTCAAGGGTGTCTCCTGTGATATTTTACAGGATTGCATACTACATCAGTGATGGTGCCAGCCTCAAATATGCTTTCTTCTTCTTCCCAAATAGCGGTGACTGGGTCACAGGTGCAGCAGGGTCCTTCAGTCCTAAGTCTCCAGGAGGGAACCAGCTCTATTCTGAGGTGTAATTTTTCTACCTCCATGAGGAGTGTGCAGTGGTTTCAACAGAATCCCGGAGGCAGCCTCATAAGTCTCTTTTACATTGCTTCAGCATCAAAGGAGCATGGAAGGTTAAAGTCAACATTTAATTCTAAGGAAAGCTATACCACCCTGTACATCAAAGCCTCGCAGCTGGAAGACACAGGCACTTACTTCTGTGCAGCAGAGGCACAGTGCTCCCAGGGAATCTGCAGCCTGGCCCCAAACTGCACCTGGGCCTCAGCCACAGCCCTACCATGGAAGCAGTGTTTGCAGAGCTTTGGGCTTCTGATCCATGTCTTACCACCCAGTATTGAACATGTAGAAAAGAGATGACCTTCTTTCAGTCAGTTTCAGGTATCTCAATTTCTTGAATAAGAGTTGAGAGCCCGTGTAACCTCTTTAGCCTTCTCTTTTTCCCTCAAAACACACAGGCACAGATTATACTTGAATTTACATTTTTCATTTCTGGAAACAATAAGAAAACATAGTTAAAACATATTTGGGGGCTGGAGAGATGGCTTAGAAGTTAAGGTGCATGCTTGTGAAGCCTAAGGACACAGGTTCAATTCTCCAGGTCTCACATAAGCCACATGCACATGGTGGCACTTGCATCTGGAATTCATTTACAGTGGCTGGAAGCCTTAGTGCATCCATTCTCACTATCTCTCTCTCCCTCTCCTTTTCTCTCTGTCTCTAATAAATAAATAAAAATTTTAATAAAACATAATTGGTCCCATTGGCTGTTAAACACTATAGTGTATCACATATTTTTATGTAAGTATTAACAATATCTTAGATTTTATGCAAAAAAGATATTAATTGTAGAGCCAAAGGTTGACATGGTTCTAAATAGAGAAGCTATAGTGGAATTCCTCTTGAAAATATCTAATATTAGAGATTTAACTGTGACCTATCCACTGTACAAGACTCCAAAAAGGAATGTTATCTACTGACCAAATTGTTAGCTAATGCTAAAATATTTTGCCTACAACACTGACAAAAATATCCACATGGTATTTCCTAAATTGTCTCCATTAAGTAAGTGGTCACTGAATTTTTCCTTCTGTCATGTTAGCATCCATTCATTTTGAGGTGTGGGAGATGATAAATAGGTAAGAGCATTTGGTTCACAGCATGAAGACCTTAGAATCATCCTGAATTGAGACCTTGAGTCATCCTGAATTTGATTCCATACTACACAGGACATACTTCTTTAAAGATGATTCAGAACTCCCCAGTAAGCAATGTGATTGTGTACTCAGGATGGTGGGAGATGAGGAATATGTTTGGCCAAACACCATTAGCCTTTGGGAAAATGTAGTTCAGAACTATAATGTGATAACACTTACCCCTTCCAAAGAAATAATATAAAACAGAAATGAAACAGCAATTGTTGGCACAGATGTGAAGAAGTCACATCCTAAACATTCTAGACATATTTTGTCATCTTGATACTCATCATGGTAATTCACGGAGGGCTTTTTCCATTTTACCTGACAGAAGCACACTGTTAACATTTACTTTCTCCTTTTTGAATATTGTCTTATTTTTACTTTTTTACTGACTTAAGAATTATGTATTATCAGCTATATGTGGAGATTGTAACCTCCCTGGTAATAGATATATTTCTACGAATGCAATCATACCCACAAATAAGCACATTCTGCTTCAGATTTAAATGTGTTTTGGCAGGACATGGTGGTGCATGCCTTTGATCCCAGCACCTGGGAGGCAAAGGTTGAAGAGTTGCCATGAGTTTGAAGTTACCTTGAGACTACATATAAATTCCAGGTCAGCCTGTGCTAGAGTGAAACTCTAGCTAAAAAAAGAATAAAAGTAAAATATTTGGGGCTACAGTGATGGCTTAGCAGTTATGGTACTTGCTTACACAGCTAAAGAACCCAGGCTTGATTCCCCAGGACCCACATAAACCAGATGCACAAGGTGGTGCATGTATCTGGAGTTCATTTCCCGTGGCTAGAGGCCCTGGCACTCCCACTCTCTCTTTCTTTCTATCTCTGTCTTTCAAATAAGTAAATAAATAAAAATAGTTTAATAAAAATTTGTTCTGGATTGTTTTCTTCCACAGCTAGAAGATGTTGATTCTGCCATCAGATAATCTAGAGAATTTCTTTGCATAATCCCAAAACAGAGGAAATAGCCCAGATCTAAGAATCAGACAACACTTTTCCTATTGATTTTGCATGTGCAGGGTAAAGTCAAAATTAATGAGCAGGAAAGTCCAAGGGAATTTCTCTTCACAGCCTGTTGTTTCCTTAAATTGGTGCACTATATCTCACAACATGTCGTTCTCTCTCTCTCTTTTTTATTTTAGACAGAGGGAGAGGGAGAGAGAAAGAGAGAGAAAATTGGCATGCCAGGGCCTCAGCCACTGCAATCAAACACCAGGCACTTGTGCCAACTAGTGGGCTTGTGCAACCTTGTGCTTGCCTCACCTTTGTGTGTCTGGCTTATAAGGTATCTGGACAGTTGAACATGTGTCCTTAGGCTTCGCAGGCAAGCGCCTTAACTGCTGAGCCATCTCTCTAGCTCTATAGCCCATTTTTTATGGACATTACCTATCAAAATATTTCCACCCACTTCGGAAAATACCTACTTCTTTGATAAACTTATGAAATTATTCTTCCTTTTGTAGATTTTGGTTATTATTTTCAATTTTAATGCTTTTAGCAAGAAATACTTGGGCTGATGGGCTGGAGAGATGGCTTAGAGGTTAAGCGCTTGCCTGTGAAGCCTAATGACCCCGGTTCAAGGCTCAGTTCCCCAGGTCCCACGTTAGCCAGATGCACAAGGGGGCGCACGCGTCTGGAGTTCGTTTGCAGAGGCTGGAAGCCCCGGCGCGCCCATTCTCTCTCTCTCCCTCTATCTGTCTTTCTCTCTGTGCCTGTTGCTCTCAAATAAATAAATAAATAAATTAATTAATTAAAAAAAAAAGAAATACTTGAAGAGGTAGGAGAATAGTATCTATCTATCATCTGTGTATTTATCTCTATCTATTATATATCTATCTATCCCCCAAGGAATCAAAGTCCACATGCATAAGGTATACATTCAAAATGACTTTCCATCTTATATTTTCATATTCCTCTACAGGGACTGATGATTTCTTTCAATGAGGAGGTCTCTATAGTTGCACTTCCTCTACCACTCTGGGTAAATGCTTCCTGACTACAGTGACAACATGGTGGTAGCAAGGAGGCACTGATTGTTTCATGGGCCCTGTCATTACCTCTGTAGTGCACAGCATCCACCATGGGAGCTATCTCTACCATTGTACATCACCAGCACAGCTGTTCTAGGCTGTTCAAACTCAGCCTGAGGCAACACAAACAACCAAACATTTATTTTGATGTGATATCTGATGTGGAGTTCATGAACTGGCCTAACAGTGATGGAACTTATTGTTAAGTTGTTTACATGACACCTTATTTCCAGTGGACTCTAGGACAAATGCACAATGGTAGATTTAGTGAGGAAAGAGTGTGCTGTGTGGAAGGTTTTTACTTATCCTGTAAAACAAGAGCATTCTGTAGGCCAAGATCTTTTATTCCTTGTACTGCCTGTAGAGGGAAATGCTGCATACACTACATCTTATTTCTTCTCAAGATCATCTGAAACTCTGTTTCTCTTCCCTGAAGCTGGCTGTGACAAGAAAGAAGAATCAGAGATCAAAAAGCCTGCACGCTCAGTTCAGCAGCTTCTTTGTTTTATCTAAACAAGAGACTTTCCCAGATAGTCTTTCCTCATACCTTGTCCAGTCTCTTGCTTCTCTGCAACCACTTTTCTGCCAGTTTTCAGTAGAGACACCAACCTTTCCACCTCCCAGCCATGTTCTGGGTGCTGCTCCCAGTGCTGGGGACACATTTTGCCCTGAGTGAGTACAATTTTCTTATGTCTCTTCATGCTTGGATTCTGACTAGGAATGGTTACTGTCTGTAGTGAAGTCTGGCTGCAGGTACTAACCTAACATTGTTTTTCTAGGGCATGTCCAAGCACAGGCAGTGACCCAGCCTGACCTTCATGTCATTGTCTCTGAAGGAGCTTCTCTGGAGCTGAGATGCAACTATTCCTATGGTGGAGCATTCTCTCTCTTCTGGTACATCCAGTACCCCACCCATGGCCTCCAGCCTCTTCTTAGGCACTTTGGTTCAGGAGACCCCCTGGTTCAAGGCATGAGAGGCTTTGAGGCTGAATTCAAGAAGAGTGAGTCTTCCTTCCACCTGAAGAAGTCCTGTGCACAAGGGAGCGACTCAGCTGTGTACTTCTGTGCTCTGAGTGACACAGTGCCTGGGGCTGTAGAGGGAGCTGAACACAAACTACCCATGGTAGAGGAGTTCTCAGACTCAGGATCTCTCCTCATGGCCTCTGAAAGCTCTCTTTCTACTTGAGGCAAAGGAGTGAAGGAAGTCTGGGCAAACTAAAGCTCTTCTGCACAATTGTATAATCCCTGTTTCAATATCACTCATTTGATAAGTTTTGTTTAAAAATATTTTTATTTATTTATTTTTAGTTTTATTTTTTTATTGACAGCTTCCATTATTATAAACAATATCCCATGGTATTTACCTCCCTCTCCCCACTTTCAGCCTCTCCATCATATCCCCTCCCCCTCTCAATTAGTCTCTCTTTTATTTTGATGTCATCATCTTTTCCTCCTATTATGTGGACTTGTGTAGGTACTGTCAGGCATTGTGAGGTCATGGATATCCAGGCCATTTTGTGTTTGGAGGACCACGCTATAAGAAGCCCTACCCTTACTTTGGCTCTTTCATCATTTCCACCACCTCTTATGCAATGGACCCTGAGCCTTGGAAGGTGTGCTAGATATATTTCAGTGCTGAGCACTCCTCTATCACTTCTTCTCAGCACCATATTGCTTTCTGAGTCATCCCAAGGTCACTGCCATCTGAAAAGAGAAGATTCTCTAACCAAAAGTGAGAGTAGCATTAATATTTGGGTATGAACATTGAGAGAAGTACATACTGGGCAGTTTGGTGACCATAATGTATACATTTAGCCAGACAGCAGCAGACGTTACACCCCCAGGGCTCACCATTACCTGTGTTGTAAGTTTTAAGTATCAGGGATGTTTTCCCTCCCACAGAGAGGGCCTCCAATCAAATTAGAGGGTGGTTGCTTTCCCCCATAACAGACATGCTACTAGTGCACCATTTAGCTCATTTGGCCTGGCTGGCCAAATATAAGGCTTGCAGCATCCATTGTTGTGTATCTTCACTGGTGATTTCTTTCTCTTACATTGAACTGCATGTAGGTTGGCTTTTTCTGTCAGCTGGTTTATGTGGAGGTTTCCAGCTCAGCTCCAGCAGAATTTCTCAGTGACCTTGCAGCCCAAGTTGTGGAGTCTTCTGCAATAGGATCTTACCATCTATTCTTGGTGGGAAACCAAGGGGCTCAGCAATGGCCTGTAATGTTTTAGGAGTATCAGGGACCTCCCTGGCCAACAACTTACTGGAAGGTATCCCATTCCTGGCACTGAAAATTTTCTAGCAACAATATATGACTCCTGAGTGTTCCATTGTCCAAAAAAAGTAGTTTTGTTTATATCCTCTTACATTTTGATTAGCACTCCCTTCACCTTTCCTTTACTCAAACTATGTAATTCTAAATAATTAGCATTCTGAAATAAAGACAGAGATCATGTTCTTATCCAAACTCATCAGGCCTTCAGAGATTTGCCTGTTGACTGTTAAAGAGTTGACTCTGTGGCTGGAGACCAAGAGCTAAGAGAAGTGGGCTTTCATTTATTTTACCCTGCAAGTAACTCACAAAAGAAATGACACATTTCTTCATTTAGTCTTCATTCACATTTGCTTCCTTATCTACTCACTCATTTACATTGATTTTCCTAATATTTCCTTTTTTTTCTCTAACTATGCTGATCAGAATATTTGTGTGAGTATTAGTAATTTTTATTAGGTGAGTCTGACACAATTAAAAATAGTAATTGATTGGAATCATAGAGTGGATAGAAAATCGTTACAATAATGTTTCTTCTGGCAGCAATGTAAAAACAGTACAGGAGAATGAAGATTCTTAAATAATCCATGTTTCTTCAAAGACTAGTTATAGATTTTAGTGTCCTAGTTATAAAAATTGTCTATTATTCTTTGATACCTTTGGTTCTGTGAGTCTTCAGAAATTTGTGGATGTTTCTTCCCACTTTTATTTTTTTGAGGCAAACCCAACGGACTAGCCTTTTAACTTTTCAATGTGTGTGGAAGAGAGAAAGAGAGAATTGGCATACGAGTGCCCCCCCTTCAGCCTCTGCAATAACACTCCAGATGCGTGTGCCACCTTATGCACATGTGTGGCCTTGCATGCTTGTGTCACTTTGTGTGTCTGGCTTATGTGGGACCTGGAGAGTTGAACATGGGTCTTTAGGCTTTGCAGGCAAGTGCCTTAACTGCTAATGTACCTATCCAGCCCTTAATCTTTCTCTTACCCACTCATTGTTTCCACTGTGTTCTAATATTACGGTTTTACTCGGATATTCATAATTGATTATTATATGATCATCAATACTTTGGTATGTTGTTAATACAAAGCTCTGCTGTATATATTGACAAGAAATCAGTGGTAACTTTTCTTCTCTCTAGGATGGAAAGAACTGTGTAAGAGGCTTTCATACAGTGATGGAAGGGAGGATAGCAAATACTCTGAAGAGAAGGAAGGAAAGGAACTTTATAGCCACTATTTGGCTGGCAAATATAAGCTAGATGTAGAAGAAAATTTAAAATTCATGTAATAAGGGCTTTGCTTTCCAGTGACATGAATTTTTCCACTCATTTAATACTGTTCCTGATGCACAAGGAAATGGAGCACAAGCATGTTTCTTGCACCTGATTTCATCTTATATTATTCCTGTACCACAAGTTCAATATTGAGATCTCTGGAAGGATGGCTATAGAATATGTTAGCAGAAATGGCATGCAATGGCAACCCCGACTATCACTGCTAGGGTGATGGAGACAGACATTGAGGATACTCAAAACATACCAAAGCAGAAATGAAGAAGCTGCTAAGAATTCAATACTAAAGTAGACTTAAAACACATCAACTATGGTTCAGGGAATTTGTGGAAGAGGGGTGGAAAGATTTTAAGAGCCACAGAGTGGAAGTGGATGTCCAGAGGCATTACTCACCCCCTTGCAATGACTGATTACTCCTCTCACATCTCATAACCCAAATCCTATGGTAAATACCAGTAATCCCACTGAGGAGGACCCTCAACAGAGTGGTGGAAGGGAGGAGGGAAATGATGGTACCAACACAGGATGTGTCCATACAAAATTTCTACTTAATAAAAACATAAAAGAAATGGCATGCAAACGCCCAAGGGTATTACTTCCACAGTTATCTATTGAGAAAATTTTCAGATACTGCTTGATGGTGGTTTACTTTAGAAAGTTGATGAAAATCTTGATGAACTTTCCATTGCAGGGCTTGTTGCATTGGTGACTTAGATGAAACAGCTATTGGAATTTGTGGTAGTTTGAATATATGGCCCCCAATATAGACAGTGTTTATTACCATTTGTAATTTAGATCTTCAGCCACCTAGCTGGAGGAAGTATCGCTGGACTGGATTCTAAGATCCAACCCTAAGGTGTGATGGTAGATTTAAAATTTCAATCTAAAGATATACAAAGTGTCTGAAGTTTCTAAAGTGTGCTGTGGAATTTGGCTTGTGGCCTCTCTCTCTCTCTCTCTCTCTCTCTCTCTCTGTCTCTCTCTCTCTCTCTCTCTCTCTCTCTCCCCCTCTCTCTGATTGGAACTGTGAAATCAGGGCCAGCTTCTTTTGCCATTATGGAACTTCCCCTGATCTGTAAGCTTCAATGAATTCCTTCATCCATAACTGTGCCTAGTTTAGAAATTAATCTCAGTGACCTAAAGGTGTCTGCTACAGAAATTAGTACCATCAGTGGGGTAGAGTGCTGAGATGAGTCTGTCTATCTGGACTTTGGTCTTTTAGAACTTTTGTTTTGAAGGAATGGACATGGACTTGGTCCTTGCAACTAAAGATGCCAAGAATTATAGACGATTTTTATGAGACTTTGAAAATGCTAATTACAGAGAAAATTGAACTTGGAGACTTGGCTTATAATCCTCCTAAGGGGAAACCAAAACTACAGAGGACTTTGTTGGAATGTGACTATTGACAAACAGTCATATTGACATATTGATTGGCTGTGTTCTGCTACTAAGGCCCAGAGAGTTTGATCAACGCAAAATTTGTAATGGACTGGTGTGCTTGGCTAACTATATTGGACTGAGAGATTCAAGATTTTAAGTTAAAAACTTCAAACACGTTAAAATTACAGACATTAAGACTGTTTTTAGGTTGCTAAGCCTGCTACTGTGAAACACATTATCAATCTTAAGGAAGATTGCCCAACTGCTGTTCATTAAAAAAATGAAAAGGATGCCTGAGGAAAGACTATGATAGACATAAAAAGTCTTTTGGGAAGAGCTGACTGGGAAAGGAACCTGATTTTTGAGGTTAAGTTTATTTTATCCTTGAATTGAAAATATGGCTGTGTCCTGCACTCCTGATATTCATTTTAAAAAACATAAAAAATGCATGGCATGGTCATGAACTAAACATGGTTCCAAGAGCCACTTCTAAGATGTGGCATGAGGCAGGGTGTGATGAACCTGATAGGCTGGCAAAGCCATTGAAAAATAAGCCATGGTTTACATGAAGACCCAAATATGTTTTGGATATACCCGGACTGTGCAAGGGCTACCATGGAGTGCATTGTTGGCCTGAGATATAAGTATTTCCTGGCTACTCTGTCCATCTGGAGGGGTGAAATTGGAAAATCCCAAAACTGCCAGTCATTGGTTATCTCAAACTTCAAAATGACAAAAGTATGATCTTTGCTTGATGGCTGTTGAGTTTATATTGTTCCAGTTTCTCCCTCTTATGCCTTAGATAAGTTGAAAATATTTGCTCTGTGCCTTTATGTGTTAAAAGTATATAATTGTTTGATTTTACAGGACTCATAGTTAAGAACTAATCTTAAATCTCAGAGGAGACATGGGACTTTAGAACTATCTTAAGTTGATAAAAACTGTGGGAACATTTAAAATTGGACTGAATGCAATTTACAATTTGAGGTGATTATGAATCTATTGGGGGCCAGGGGTAGAATGTGGTAGTTTGAATAGATGGCTCCCAATATATTCAGTGTTTTATTACAGTTTGTAATTTAGATCTACAACCACCTGGCTAAAGGAAATGTCACTATCCAGCCATCAAGTAGAGTGCTAGAGTTAGAATTCCAATCTAAAGCTCCCACCTCCCTTGTCCCTGTTCTCTGTTCTCTGCATGGGTCTGTGTGCTGGAGGGTATGGTGTGGAATAAGTAGACCAGTTCCCTGTTCTCTGGCTCCTTCCAGTCCCCTAGTCCTGGTAGGTCCCATTGTGCCTTGCTTGGGAAGGCCTGGTCTCTGTGTGAGCTGTGGAATCAGGCTTTTTGTTTTGGCATCTTGACTAGCAACTGGATACCAACATCCCTGTTCACCTGAGTCAGAGAATGCATAGGCCAAAAGACAAAAACTTGCTTCCTCCTCAATAAAATAAAGAGACTTCCTAAAATGGGTAAACAACACAAAAAAGCCAATGAAAACCAGAAAACTGAGAATCTCGAACAAGGATGCCTAGTCCTACAATGAAAGCATCTAATTAAATCATAGAGAAATCAACAGAAATTCATTCCCAAAATAAAAACATAACAACCAATGAGACACTGATCAAAAGAATCAGTAAACTATAAGCAAACCATCAAAGAACCACAATCATTTCAATGAAATTGAATAGAATAGTCTTCAAGAGCAATTGGCTATTGACAATATGTAACTTGATTGAAGAAATGTTAGAACCCTCCAAAGAGATATAAATAACTTCAAGGTAGTTCAAGAAATGGAACATCTCAACAGTCAGTTGATTAAGCTTAATGAAGACTTGATCAAGTGCAAGAATGAACTCCAGGAAACATCAAGAAAATCAGAACTCAAACTGAAATCATTCCTCAAGAAAGAAATGTAAATTATGGAAAATAACACAACAGGGGCTGGAGAGATGGCTTAGTGGTTAAGCACTTGCCTGTGAAGCCTAAGGACCCCGATTTGAGGCTTGACTCCCCAGGACCCACGTTAGCCAGATGCACAAGGGGGGTGCATGCATCTGGAGTTCATTTGCAGTGGCTGGAAGCCCTGGCATGCCCATTCTCTCTGTCTACCTGCCTATTTCTGTATCTCTCTCTCTCAAATAAATAAATAAAAATAAAATATTTTAAAAAAAGAAAATAACACAACAGAAAATAAAAATCAAATGGAAATTAAAAGACCTCTCTAGAACATCTCACTAACAGAGTAACTGATGTGGAAGACAGAACCTCTGACCTGGAAGACAAGACAGAAGAAATTGAACAGGAGGCCAAAATCTTTGCTAAATTCAAAAAGAAAGTGAACAGAATATGACAGAACTGTGGGACACCCTAAAATGACCAAACATCCAGATCATGGGTAGGAAAGGAGAGGAAATCCAAGCCAGAGGCATAGAAACCATATTCAATAAAATTATTGGAGAAAATCTTCTGAATCTCTCAAAATAGAGGCCCATCCTGATACAAGAAGCTCACAGAACACCAAACAGACAGGACCAAAGAAGAAATTTCACAAGAGACATCACAGTTAAAACTCTTAACAATGAAAGCAAAGAGAAACTGTTAAAAGGAGCAAGAGAAACAATTCACAACACACAAAAGCAATCCCATTAGAATTATATCAGATTTCTCAATGGAAACCCTGAAAGCCAGAAGGGTCTGGAATTAAACACTTCAAAGTCTGAAAAACTATGGCTTCTAACCCAAGATACTCTACCCAGAAAAATTATCCTTCATAATAGCAGGTGAAAGAAAAATTTTCCATGAAAAAGTCAACTATATAATTATATGAACACAAAGCCAAATCTATAGTGAATATCTGAGGGGACACTCCACACAGAAAAGTCAAAGAACCAATCTCAAGAGCCAACAAGAAGGTCATAATAACCAAAATGAGACCAGGCTCAACATAGTACAAAACACAAGAAAGCACCAAGCCCCATAAAACACCTCATCATGGCATGGATTAATTCAAACTTCACAGTAATAACCTTAAATATTAATGGTCTTAATTCACCCATCAAAAGACACTGGTTAGCAGGATGGATCAAAAAATTGGACCCTTTTATCTGCTGTCTTCAAGAAACCCACCTCACCACTAAAGATATACACCTTCTCAGGGTACAAGATTGGAAAATGATATTCCAAACAAATGAAAATAAAACAAGCAGATCTTGCTATATTAATATGTGATAAAACAGATTTCAAATGAAAATTATTTAAAAAGGGCAAAGAAGGCCACTTCTTACTCATCAAGGGAATGATTCAACATGAGCACATCACAGTCATAAATATACATGTACCAAATAAAAGTGTACCAGTTTATTAAATAAAATCTACTCAACAATAAAACAGAAACAAATACCAACAACATCATAGAAACTTCAATACTCCACTATCATCAATACATAGATCATCCAAGAAGAAAATCAACAGGGAAATAATTGAGTTCAACAACCACATAGATCAACTAGACCTAATGGGTATTTACAGAACTTTCCACCCCAACTCTATAGAATATACATTCTTCTTGGTATCTCACAGAACCTTCTCCAAAATTGAGCATATATTAGGCCATAAAATATGCCTTCATAAGTTAGCATAATTGAAGTAACTTCCTGAATTATGTCAGATCACAGTGCTTTAAAGCTAGATATTAACAACAAGAGACACATCAAACATTCCACTGCCTCCTGGAGACTAAACAACACGCTGTAAACAATGAATGGGTCATGGGAGAAATCAAGAAAGAAATTGTAAAATTCCTAGAATTGAATGACAATGAAAACACAACCTACCAAAACTTATGGGACACAATGAAGGCAATCATAAATACAGTCATAGTCCTAAATGCCTTAATTACAAAGACAGGGAGATACCAAATTAATAACCGGACTGTCCACCTAAAGACACTGGAAAAAAAAGAAGAAACCAATCCAAAGAATCCAGAAGGAAAAGAAATAATAAAGATTAGAGCAGAAATTAATGAACTGAAAACTAAGAAAAAAAAAATTTAATGATGAAATGAAGACTGGATGGCTTCAGCTGAATTCTATCAAACTGTCATTGAAGAACTGAAACTAACATTTATCAAACTGTTCTGCATAACTGAAGACCAAGAAATCCTTCTTGACACATTTTTCTGAAGTTAGCATCAGCCTAATACCAAAATCAGACAGAGGTACAAGTAAAGAAAACTATATTCCTATACCTCTAATGAACTTAGATGCAAAGTCCCTGAACAAAGACATGGAAAAACAAATTCAACAACACATCAAAGCATTATCCACCTTGATCAAGTAGGCTTCATCCCAGGTATTCAAGGATGGTTTCACATATGGAAATTTGTCAATGTAATACACCACATAAATAAATTGAACCATTATAGCCACATGATCATTTCCATTGATGAAGAGAAGGCCACTGACAAAACACAGCCCCAGTTCATGATCAAAACACTCAAAGAATAGGCATGGAGGTTGTATATATCAACACAATAAAGGTTATATATAAAGCTCCTAAAACCCAAAGAATACTTACTGGGGAAAAACTCAAGACAGGGGTGTCCACGCTCACCACTGCTCTTCAATATAGTATTAGAAGTACTAGCCCAAGCAATAAGACAGGAGAAAGAAATAAAAGGGATTCAAATTGAAATGAAGATGTCAAGTTAGCCCTATTTTCACATGAGATGATCTTATATATAAGTGACCCAAAGTCTCCATCTCAAAACTTCTAAAGTTGATAAATTCCTTCAGTAAAGTGGCAGAATACAGAATTAATGCACAAAAATCAGTATCTTTTCTATATGCAAAGGACAAATATACAGAGAAAGAAATCAGTGAGGCTTTCTGATTTTCAGTAGCAACAAAATTTTTTTATAAAACCTTTGAGTAATACTAACGAATGATGTGAAAGACATATATAATAGAAACATAAAAACACTCAAGAAAGAAATAGAGGATGACTTAAGAAGATGGAAAATCCTCCCATGCTGCTGGATCAGTAGAATTAACATTGTGAAAATTGCAATTCTACTAAAAGCAATATCCAGATTTAATGCAATATCAATAAAAATACCAGCACCATTCTTCACAGAGATTGCAAAATTGATCTCAAATACATATGAAATGACAGAAGGCTTCCACATATCTAAACATATCCTCAGAAAAAAAAAAAGAAAGAAAAAGAAAAACCCTTTGGTGGTATAACCATAACTGAACTGAAGCTATATTACAAAGCCATAATGATAAAAACAGCATGGTACTAGAATGGAAACAGAAACGTAGACCAATGGAACAGAACTGAAGACACAGACCTTTGGTCAAGTAAATAAAACTTCTTGATCTTTGACAAAGGTGCCAATAATGTACACTGGAGAAAATACAGCATTTTCAACAAATGGTTTGGACAAACTGGATGATTATATGTAGAAAAATGAAATTAGACCCACTCATTTCATCATACACAAAAATCAAGTTGAAATGGATTAAAGACCTCAATATAAGACCTGAAATATTTCAAATACTGGAAGAAAAAATAGGAGGCACTCTCTTTGTTATAGCACAGGAAAGTCCCCAGTAACCCAGGAAATTAAACCAATGGGATCTCATGAAGCTAAAATGTTTTTACATAGAAAAAAATAGCATAAGCAGGGCCAATAGATTACCCACTGAATGGGAGAAAATCTTTGCCAGCTCTACCACTGACAGAAGCCTATTATGTGGAATTTACAAAGAACTTAAGAAACAAAACAATACAATGTCAAACAACCCACTCCAAAGGTGGGGCAGAGTACTAAATAGGGAGTTCTCAGCAGAAGAATTACAAATGGCTAACACACACTTAAGAAAATGCTCAAAATCCCTAATCATTAGAAAAATGCCAATTAAAACAATTATGAGATTCCACCTTGCCTCAGTAAGAACAACAAACATCATATTTGTTCACTGTTTGTGGAAATGTAAGCTGGTGCAGCCACTATAGAAATCAATATGGAGACTTCTGAAAAGGATGAATATAGAGTTACCAACACACCCCGTTATTCCCTTATTGGGCATTTACCCTAAAAGATCCACATCTCAGTTCAGAGATATTTGCTTAAACATGTTTATAGCTATTTAATTCATAATAGCTAAAAACTGGAACCAACCCAAGTGCCCATCATTGGATAAATGGATAACCAAGATGATGGAATTTTACTTAGCAATAAGTCAAAAATGACAGAATGAAATTTGTAGAAAAATGGTCAAATTTGGAACAAATCATTCTAAGTGAACTCACATGATCACAAGAAAACAACCATTGCATGGTCTCACTCATCTGTGCTTCATAACCTGTATCAGCCTGACTTGCTGACATACCTGAATAGCATCTTGAGGCATGGACAATAGAGAGGGTAGGGCTTGGAGGAAGGAAAGTGTTGGTGGAAGACACAAAACTGAACCCAAATTGAATTATTACCATGGAATCGTATATCCTGAAAGACAGACTAAATGGTGGAACCTTCAGGAGGACCTTAGGGGAGAACCTAAATGGAAGGGCCCTGGAGAGGGTGAGATGAAGCCTAACCTTAAATTTCTCCTATTTCTATTTATTCTCTGTCATAATTTTTTTTTCTTTTCCCTTGTTGCTGGCCTATAGTTTCCTGTACCAGGATGTGGTTTACATCCACAATGAAATGTTGGTCAGAGAGACCTATTAGATCTTCTAAAACAAATAAGACAGACTTCTGTCAGAGCCCTTGATAACCCACCAGAGGTTAATGGTAAGACCCTACTGCTGAAGATACTATATGCTGTTGGCATAGACCATGGAGAGACCTGTTTAGAATCCAGAAGAGAGCCAGTCCTCAGGCAAATATCCCACCTAGTGATTAAAGGTGCTACATGAGTACCAGGGGAAAATGGCCAACATCTGTCCAAGCAACTCAAAATCTAAGTGACTCATAAGTAAACAACTTGATGTGATGCTCACACAAGTGTAATACTGGCACACAGCGATGGTGAGTAACCAACTGCGCTTGGATTGGCTAACAGATCCACTCAGTGGAAAAAATTATATCTGGAACTGGGAAACAAGTCAAAACCATATCCAGATAATGATTCTGCTTTCCATTGTTAAGCTCCCACTAACCTTATGCTATAAGAGAGTCTACATCCTTAAAATTCTCTCTAAATTAATAATGGTTATCCCATTTGACCAGTGCTAACTTTACTTTCTGTTGGAGAATCTGCTTCTCTTTTTCAGATGGGAGTTGGCCCTGAGGAGATAAATGACCCAGAGCATTCCACCCTGGCCTCAGCTGAAACCACAGTAAAAGTGTGGAAATGAGCAAGAATGCTGCTCTCTTAGTTAAGCTGGTATCAGCACAAGGGTTGCGGGGCTCCTTCCCGGTCAGGTAGTGCCGAGGGAAGGACCAGGCCTGCTGGTTTCTCCCTAGGGGTTGAGGGGATGATGAGCATTGGATGACCCAGAAACCTCTCCTGGCCACTGGAGAAAAACCACACTGAGTCGGGCGTCTTTTCGATGCAGGAACTCGCAGAAACAACTCGCTTTATTACTCTGATCAGTTGCCTATATCATGTTGGGGACCAAGGCAGGGATTTTAGGATGGGGCAAGAGGTAAGGGCCAATAGTAAACTTTAACTATTGAAATGGTAATTACAATTGCCACACAGAGGTAGCAAGCCAGAAGCCATTAGGCGTCTTGCTGAGTCATAGCTGGCCAGAGACAGATCGCCAAACTTTAGCTAGGCTCAGGAAGTTCTACTAGGCCTCATGCCTGGGCCTTTCAGGGCCCAACAAAGGGTGATGGAGAATGATACTTAGGACACTCAACACCTAACAAACCAGAAACCCAGAGGCTCCTAAGTGCCCATCACTGAAGTCGACTTAAAATGCTCCCAGAATGGCTCAAGGAATTTTGCCAAACTGGGCACATAAAGATTGTTAGAGCCACAAATTGGGCCATTTTGCTTGGAAACATTGCCTCTCCCCTCCATAATGCATGATCCACTATCCTCATGGAATTGATCTGCGCCCCCAATGAGGAAGTCTTCTTCAAAAAGGGGGCAGGGAGGAGGGAAAGGATGGTACTAACATGAGCTGTTTACATGCTAAATATATCCATATCTAATAAAACAAAATTCTATCTCAGGATATACTAAGTGCCTAAACTTCCTAAAGCATGCTATGGAATTTGGTTTGTGGATTCTCTTTCTCTCTGCTTGGATCTTTGAAAGCAGGAACAGCTTTTTCTGCCATTATGGTGTCAGAGACCATGACCTGGCTGCCCTGGGACAAAAAGAAAAGCAGCCCTTGTGCGGCTCCTCCCCTGAGAACAAACGACTGCTCTGAGAAACGTTACAAGATGTTACAATCCCAGAGAAGCCACAGGCTGTTCCAGAAGATTACGGCCAGGTGGCCTTATCTCCTCCTTTCCTTGTGCCCCCCTGCTTGATCCCCCTGCTTGCTGGTTGATTATAAAAGAGCTAAAAAATCCAACATTAAACGAGACCTTGACAAAACCTCTGCTTGGTCTCCTTCTTCTTTTCCACCCATTCTTTACAGGTTGCAGCCCTCCTCAACCACCCCGCGTAATATTGGCCCCGCAGGTCGGGGGCAAGTGGCGCCCAATCATGGGGCTCGAGGCACGGGTCTCCAACCAGACGACTAACAGCGCTGGAGATCTCCTCAGGATGCCGAGGGACAGTTTGGTGTGCCCGCCGTTTCGTCGCTCGTGATTTGCCCACAGCTCAGTGTAAGTCAGGATCCTTATTTTTCATTCTCGTCCGATTTTCAGAATGGGCCAAAAACTTAGTAAAGAGGCTCTTTTTCTTAAGGATTTAAAGAGCTCACTCAGGGAAAGAGGAATTAGAGTTAAGAAAAAGGACCTTGTTAATTTTTTTTGTTTTCATTGACAGTGTGTCCCTGGTTCATTATTTCTGGTCCTGATATTCATCCTGAAAAATGGCAAAAGGTTGGTAAAGACCTAAATCTCCGTATTCTAGAGGAGGGACCTGATTCCGTTCCCTCCATGATTTTCTCCTAATGGGGACTCATAAGAGACATAGTGGAAGAAGCGCATTCAGATCCAGATAAACAACAACTCCTTTCTGTCACTGAATACTGCCTCCACCCACTCTCGCGTGCGGCGTTTCTTTAGTTTCGCTTTCTTCTCCTGAGAAATCCCCTTGCCCGTCAGTCATTATCGATATAAATTCTAACTCCAATAACTCTGGTGCTCCCCGAACAATAAAAAAGTTATATCCGCCCTTACCTGAGCCTATTCCCCCTGAAACTGCTTCTCGGTGTACGCCCCTCATTAACCCAGTTTTTTCAAAGAACTGCGATCCCAAGCCACTCAATCCAGGTGACCCTGCTTCCCTTGAGGAGGAGGCTGCTAAGTACCACAATCCCGATTGGCCTCCCGCTGCATCGGCCCCTCCTTTCAGACTGCCCCCTTAACCCTCCCAGCTTTGTGCACCCACTCTGCTACCTCCAGGGCTCCACCCCTCTACCCTGACTGGCACCAAAGAACATCTCACTAAACAGATAGCTGAGTTACGAGATGTGCTTAAGCTTCAAAAAGAGTTTGCTCAATTATCTACAGATTTAAGCTCTTTACAAGCTTCAATTAAGGAGACCATATTTAAATCCCCAAGTTTAACCGTGACAAAGACCACTAAAAAAACTCCCGCCCTGCGGTGTTCCCTGGCTTTTCCGGTGCTTACGCGCTCCACCGCCACGCCCCAAAGCTCCACCGCCACGCCCCAAATTTCTTCTTCAGATGCCCCATTAGAAGACCATGATTCCCCTCCGGCCTCGGATAATGAGGATGAAACATCAGAGGCAGAGGAAGGGACCCTGTTAGAATTCCCGCCACTGCTCTGGGTGCCCAACCCCCAGAGACTCACTATCACACCCTGCGCTTGAAAAAGGTTAAAGAATTCCACTCTGCGGTACAGGCTTATGGCCCAACAGCCCCCTTTACTCTCTCCCTTCTCGAGGATCTCTCGGGGGGAGGTCATTTAACCCCGGGAGAGTGGACCCGAGTTGTTCAGTCAGTTCTAACCCGAGGACAATTTTTGTCATGGAAGGCGGACTTTATGGATAGATGCCAATCAATTGCTTCAATTAATCTAAGGGACCCCAACTCACCCACAGCAACTTGGACCCTTGATAAACTAATGGGTCAAGGCAGGTATGCCACTCTTGCTGCCTGGCGTATGATCCCTACATGGGGCTCAGTTACCTCCCCCTTGTCAAATCACCCAAGGTACCCAAGAAAATTATACTGATTTTGTGGCCAGACTCACTGAAGCAGCAGAACGTATTCTCAGCCCAGGAGGCACCGAATCCAAATTCCTAAAACAATTAGCTTATGAAAATGCAAACTCAGCTTGCAGGTCAGTCCTGCGTGGCAAAGTTAGAACAGCCTCTCTTGAGGACATGATTCAACTTTGCAAAGATGTTGATACCTTCACCCACAATATTTCCCAAGCTGTCAATCTTGCGATTAGGGCCACTATTCAGCAACCCTTTTCCAACAAAGCCTGCTTCAAATGTGGCCAAATTGGGCATTTTTCCAGACAATGCCCTAGTAATTCTAACAAGACAGCCGTAACCCCCTTGCAGTCTGCAGGGCCACAAACACGCCCCCTCCAACCTGCTACTCCTTGCCCTCATTGTAAAAAGGGCAAACACTGGGCCAATATCTGCCATTCTAAGACAGATATCTCAGGAAAACCCCTACCTCCTCTCCAGGGAAAGGGGCTGAGGGGCCAGCCCTGGGCCCCTCAACCCATCTGTTTTCTGCCGGCCTCAGGGAACAGTCAGCAGCCCACCCCCCTGTATCTGACTCCTCAGTCCCCTCACCCCCCTCAACTCCACCCACCTCCCACCTCTATTGAGCCACAGCAGGAAGCGCAGGATTGGACTTGTGTGCCTCCACCAATACAATATTAACACCCGAGGATGGAATCCAAGTCCTCCCTACAGGAGCCTTTGGACCCCCCCCCTCCTGATATGTTCTTTTTAATCTTGGGGAGGGCATCCTCCATTCTTAAGGGACTTACTATTCACCCTTCTGTTGTGGACAATGATTATACAGGGGAAATAAAAATCCTGGCCAATGCCACCCTGGGACCTTTAGTTATATCCAGGGGTCAGAGAGTGGCACAAGCCCTCCCCCTACCCTTACAGACCAGTGACCCTGCACTTCATGGGCCTCGTGGAGACACCAACCCGGGCTCCTCTGATATCAACTGGGACCAGGCTATCACCTGTGACCAGCCCACCCTTCGCCTCCAACTAGATAAAAAATGGTTTCTACGTATCATTGATACAGGAGCCGATGCTACTGTAATTTCAAAAGATCATTGGCCCTCAGCTTGGCCTCTCAAGTCCTCTGTCACCCATTTACAAGGAATTGGTCAATCTCAGAACACTTTACAGAGCTCTAAATTTCTAACATGGGAAGATCAAGAAGGACACTCAGGGACAGTCAAACCGTTTGTGGTTGATGGCTTGCCTATAAATTTGTGGGGGCGTGATATACTAAACCAAATGAAGGTCATTATTTACAGCCCAAATAAGACAATCACTCATCAAATGCTATCTCAGAGCTTTATACCAGGGACAGGACTATGAAAAAATAATCAAGGCATTACGCAGCCTATTATTCAGCAACAAAGACCTACTCACTCAGGCTTAGGGTATCACCATTTTTCTTAAGGGCTATTGCACCTTCTGCACAGCAGGCAGATAAAATCACTTGGAAGAATGACTCTCCTGTTTGGGTAGATCAACGGCCCCTCTCCTCAGTCAAGTTGGCTGCGGTTACACAGTTAGTGCAGGAACAGTTAGCCCCTGGTCATATCGAGCCATCTACTTCCCCATGGAATACTCCCATTTTTGTTATACAAAAAAAGACAGGAAAATGGAGACTACTCCAAGATCTCAGAGAAATTAATAAAACTATGGTCCCCATGGGGGCTCTACAGCCAGGCTTGCCCTCCCCTGTGGCTATTCCTAAAGGGTACCAAAAAATAGTCATTGATCTCAAGGATTGCTTTTTCTCCATTCCCCTACACCCAGAAGACTGTAAACACTTTGCCTTCAGCCTTCTGTTACTAACTTTGTTGGACCTATGCCTAGATTTCAATGGAGGGTCCTACCTCAAGGCATGGCTAATAGCCCTACACTCTGTCCAAAATATGTCACCCAAACCATTGATCCATTTCGCCTCTGTTGGCCTTCTCTCTGTATTATTCATTATATGGATGATATTTTACTAGCAGGACCTGATGCCTCCCAACTTCATGCTGTTTCACAACAGCTTATCAAAGCTTTACAACAGAGAGGCCTCCAAATTTCTCCCGATAAGGTTCAGATAAATTCCCATTTATTTTTAGGCTTTGAATTATTTCCACATAAGATTGTCTCTCAAAAGATACAACTAAGAAGAGACTCCTTTCATACCTTAAATGACTTCCAGCGACTCCTAAGGGAAATCAACTGGCTACGCCCCTATTTACATCTAACCACTGGCGAATTAAGGCCTCTGTTTGATCTCCTTAAAGGAGAAACTGATCCTTCCTCCCCTTGACATTTTACCCCAGAAGCCATTAATGCCTTGGGTCTCATGGAGCAAGCTATCTCTGCCCAGTTCATTACCTATTTTTCCCCTGACAAGCCATTATATTTCATAGTCCTCCCTACCCCCTTTTCTCCTTCTGCACTCTTCTGGCAGGGCAATCCCCTTTTATGGGTTCATTTACCCGCCACCCCTCCCAAGGTCCTCCCTACCTATACGTCCTTAGTAGCACAACTGATTTGCTTGGGGAGGGAACAATTTCGAAAACTATTTGGGAAGGATCCAGAAGTTATAATAACCCCATACAATACATCCCAAGTATCCTGGTTACTTCAGAATGATGATCAATGGGCAATAAGTTGTGTGTCCTTCCAAGGAAGGATGGATAATCATTACCCACCAGATAAATTAATCCAATTTCTACATAAAACGCCTATTATTTTTCCAAATATTACAAAACATCTTCCAATTCCGGGTGTTGATCTGGTCTTTACTGATGGCTCTTCCAATGGCAGGGCCGCTTATTCTATTAATTGGAAAATAACTCCACTGATTACACCATATTCCTCAGCTCAATTAGTCAAGTTGCAAGCCATTATTGAAGTCTTTAGGGTCTTACCACATTAGCCTTTTAATCTGTACACTGACAGCTCATATCTAGCTTACTCTGTTCCCCTCTTAGAAACAGCCCCCTATATTAAGCCCACAACCAATGCCGCCCCCCTGTTTTCCACTCTTCAGTCTCTCATTCATAACCGTATCCACCCCTTTTTTATAGGACACATAAGGGCACACACCGGATTTCCAGGACCCCTGACTCAAGGCAATAGACAGGTGGACAAAGCTACACAACTTATAGGTCTCATGCAGAATCCTGACCTTAAGTCACCAGACCCCTTACGACAAGCACAGGCCGCCCATAATTTACACCATCTCAATTCTCAGACACTTAGGCAAAAATTCCACATCACTAGGGAACAAGCCAGACAAATAGTCCGTCAATGCAAAGGATGTTTAACCTTCTTACCTGAGGCACATTTGGGCGTAAATCCCCGTGGGCTTATTCCTGGGGAACTATGGCAAATGGATGTTACCCACATGCCAGCCTTTGGCAAACTAAAGTTTATCCATGTCACCATTGATACATATAGTGGATTTATCTTTGCTTCCCTCCAATCTGGAGAAGCCACAAAAAATGTTATTAATCATGTCCTGACCTGCTTGGCGGTTCTCCCTCAGCCAAAAAAGATAAAAACAGATAATGGGCCTGGGTATGCCAGTAATGCCTTTAAACAATTTTGCTCACAGCTCGGTATCAGGCATATCACAGGCATTCCCTATAATCCACAAGGACAAGGAATTATTGAAAGAGCTCATCAAACTCTCAAAAATACCATTACCAAACTACAGTCGAGTGGGGGAATACTATACCCACTTACAGGAAACTGTAAAAATCTGCTCAATCATGCACTATTTGTAATAAATTTTCTTACATTAGATCAAGAAGGAAGATCTGCTGCAGACCGTCTGTGGCACCCCTCCACTATTAATAACTATGCACAAGCCCTTTGGAAGGACCCCCTGACACTCAAATGGCAGGGACCCAACCCTGTGCTTATTTGGGGCAAAGGACACGCATGTGTCTATGACACACAAACTAACAATGCCCGATGGCTCCCTGAGAGATTAATAAAGCTATATAACCCACCCAGGGAAAAACCCTGAGAAGTCCCTTAATTGTGCTCTGTTACAGGAAAGTCAAAACTATCGCGACTACTGAGGTACTGGTTCTGCTATTGATAACCTTACATCCATTGACTAATGCCACAAAACGACATATCAGGTATTCAACTACACGTGGCAGATAATAAACCAAGCCAATGACATTGTTAACGCCACCTCCCAGGTAAGTCACCAAATTCCCTGGCCCCCTCTCAAAGTAGACCTATGTGCCCTTGCCCTAGGAGCCAACCCACAATGGGGCACCTCTGACCATTTTGGCCACAAAGCAAGCCTATAAATACTGGAAATCAATACCTCCCCCAGTATGGGTGTGGCAACACGGTTGATAGAACCCTTCTCACCACGGCCCCAATTTATGTCTGCCCCGGACCCTCCCATAGGCCAAGAACATCAAATTATTGCAGTTATAATAAAGATTATTTTTGTGCTTCCTGGGGCTGTGAGACTACTGGAGACGGGTACTGGCATCCCTCCTCTCCATGGGACTATATTACAGTAAAAAGAAAAAGCCCAACAGAAGAAAAAGACGTACCCATGACCTCCCTTGGGGGACAGGGAGGACTTATAGTACTTCCCCAGGAAAAATGTAACAATTGGTGCAACCCCATCCTGATATCTTTTACAGAAAAAGGAAAAAAGGTACAATGGGAAAATAACAGAGGCTTTGAGTGGGGCCTTAGGCTATATGTCTCAGGGACAGAGCTCAGCCTTACTTTTAAAATTAAACTTCCTAAAACACCCCCTCAGTTCCCTAAGGTTGCAATAGGACCAAATCCCGTTCTTCATCAACCCCCTCCCAATCAAACAAAGAAAAAAATCCCTCCTTCCCCCCAACCCCACAAGCTGTCACCAGCATCACCCTGTTCCAATCTACCTTACCACTAGGGTCGCCTTCATCGGCAGACCTTATTCTGACCATGGTTAATGCCTCTATAGAGGTCATACATCAGACCAATGTATCTGAATTTCAGGAATGCTGGGTATGTTATTCACCCCAACCCCCTTTTTATGAAGGGATAGCCTTATATGCAGAACTAACTGTGACCAATGACACCATGGCTTTACAATGGCAACAGCAAGATGTGGTTGGCCTCACGGTCGCCCAGGTATCTGGGTGCAGGATGTGCCTCTTGGGTCCATCCATGCTTCCCCCTATAGAGCTTCAAACAGCCTGCAATCTCACTCATGTTGTTAACTCTAGCTTTCTCTATATTGTTGCCCCTGCTGGCACTTACTTTGCATGCTCTACTCGTCTCACTCCTTACGTTGTAACTTCCACCTTCTTAGCTCACAAAGATTATTGTGTCCTTGTACAACTCTTCCCCAAGCTAACAATACATTCCAAAGATGAGTTCCTCCATGTTTGGGAGGGAGGAACATCTCCATCACGTGCCAAAGGGGAGCCTATCACTGCCATCACTCTTGCTGTTATTCTGGGGCTGGGTGCCCCCGGAGCAGGCACAGGAATCGCTTCATTAGTCACCTCCCAACAACAATTTAATCAACTCTCTTAGGCAGTAGATAAGGACTTACAGGAATTACAAAAGGGTCTTCAAGACTTAAAGGACTCTATGGTATCTTTGTCTGAAGTAGTCCTCCAAAACAGACGTGGGCTAGCCCTAGTCCTTCTACAAGAGGGGGGACTCTGTGCTGCACTTAAGGAAGAATGTTGTTTTTATGCGGACAAAACTGGCCTAGTTCAAAATAGTATTGACAAGGTTCGTTCCAGTTTGGAGGAATGAAAGCATAACCGAGAAAAGCAGGAGTCATGGTACCAAAACTGGTTCTCCACTTCTCCTCTGTTTTCCACATTACTCCCCTCTATTCTTGGTCCCTTCATAGGACTCCTCCTTCTTCTTTCCTTTGGACCTTGGGCATTTAAACAACTAACTTCTTTTGTCAAAGAACAGGTTGATTCTGCCACCAGAAATTCAGTGTCTGTCCTTTACCACAGATTGCAGCTACAAGAAGAAGAGGGCCAAACAGATGAGACACCCCTCGGCTCTCCTTCAGCCCGACTTGATTTTTCTCCCTTGGCTAACAACAGGTCATGGTTTCAATTCCCTAAATGGCTCCCAATGATGGGATTATTATGGTACCAAGCCCAGGGGCACACCGCTAAGCTATGGCTGCAGCCAGAGATGAGAATATTGTAGGACCCATTCCCTGGAGGCCATCCACATAGCCTAAGACAGGCGGATCACCTTCCATGAGCTGTGATCGCCGCCAATGACGGGATTATTGTGGATCCAGGAGTGGAAGCAGCCCTCATAGCTTAAGACAGGCGGGCCATCTTCAGTAACTGGTGTGGGATTGGAAGCATGCCGTATAGCCTAAGACAGGGTACTTCGCCCATTTCAATTATACAAAGAGGGAGGAAATGTCAGAGACCATGACCTGGCTGCCCTGGGACAAAAAGAAAAGCAGCCCTCATGCGGCTCCTCCCCTGAGAACAAACTGAAAGGCCCAAGAATTCAGAAGCTCAGAAACACTATCACTCTCCAAGGGGAGCTTAAGCGGGCCCCCTGCATACCTCAAACTCCAGGCTTTACTCTCTGTTGGAAGCAAGTAAAGAATCCCTCTTCTCATTATATCAGAGCCTGCTCCTAATATAAAACTAGGTAAAAAGGGCATGAGATAGCCCTCAAGGATGGGAAATGAGTAATGAAGTGAACCACTTCTTTGGTTTCTGTAAATAGCCTGCACTATAAGCCTTACACTATAAGCCTTAATAGCCCACACTGTAAGCCTTAGTAGCTCACACCATAAGCTGTAGCAGCCTGCCTCAGACCACCAAGGTCATAGGAGGCTGATACCATACTCTGCTACCCCCACCTAAGGAATTGCGCAAAGGCTGACCTCCAAGGTCATAGGAGACTGGTACCACACTCTGCTACTCCCACCCAAGGACCTGCGCAAATGCTGACCACCAAGGTCATAAGAGAATGATTGGTCCACGAGGGGCTTGAACAAATTAAACTAATTGGCTTAGAAACTATAGGGTGGCACAAACTGGCTAACACCCTGCGGGTTCCTGATATTAAAAAAAATGATTGGTCTAATGCACAGGCTTTGTTAGAAACCCTATAAAAACTGTCCTGTTCTGCATTCAGGGCTCTGCATGCAGTCCTCTACCCCTGTGCGGTGTACGACTGTGGGCCCCAGCGCGCTTGGAATAAAATCCTCTTGCAGGTTGCATCAAGACCACTTCTCATGAGTGATTTGGGTTGTCGCCATATCCGGGCAGAGCATGGGGACCCCCTATGGGGTTTTTTCCTTCAAAACGACTGCTCTGAGAAATGTTACAAGATGTTACAATCCGAGGGAAGCCACAGGCTGTTCCAGAAGATTACGGCCAGGTGGCCTTATCTCCTCCTTTCCTTGTGCCCCCCTGCTTGATCCCCCTGCTTGCTGGTTGATTATAAAAGAGCTAAAAAATCCAACATTAAACAAGACCTTGACAAAACCTCTGCTTGGTCTCCTTCTTTTCCGCCCATTCTTTACAGGTTGCAGCCCTCCTCAACCACCCCTCATAATATTGGCCCTGCAGGTCGGGAGCATTATGGAATGTCCCCTGGATCTGCAAGCTTTAATAAATCCCTTCCTCTATATCTGTGCCTGGTCTTGAAGTTCATCTTAGTGACCTAAAGCTGTCTGCTACAGAGTTCAAGACAGCTCAATAGAGATGGTGCCTACTGGAAAGTCTTCAATAATTTAAAGTCCATAATATATCTTATGGTCAGAATAAAAGTGCCTTTTATATACAGTCATGAAGGCTTACATGCAGAAAGGAAAATAAGGGATGAAAATAGTAGACTCTAGTAAACATCAAATAAGGCACAAATTAAGATTAAGTTAAGTATTGTTTGGGACGTCTAAATGTTAAAGCACTCCTGGAAATGCCGGAGCCTGCCGGCTGAAAGGGTTCAAGCCTGATGGGGAGTGAGGATTAAGAAAAGACAGAAGAAAGAGTGAAAGCATGGACCCAAGTACAGGGCTGAAGCAAGGCCTCAAGCCAGGACTGAAGACATGGTTTATTTCACAGCATTCCTTTTTATATCTTTTTACAAACAGTTTTTCCATGGACAAAGATTTTATGAGCTTTACAAGTTCCTATCAAAAAACCTTCCTGTTACAGAGTTTTTGCATTTCAATCATTTCTCAGTACAAAGGACCAGCCAAATGGCTGAAGATACCTAATCTTGCTTACAGGTAGGCTGCTATAGTTTTGCTAATGTCTTGCTGCCAGAAGCCCAGAGCTATGGATACAAGTCCAGCCAAAATGGCTCCCGACATGGAAAGAACAGGTTACACATGTGATGTGACCACTTGACAGATAAAGTATGGGGAGCCATTTCTGGGAGAAAAATATCTATTTATTATAGTGGGCAATCCTGATTATCAAGAGAACCTTACTTCCTGCTATACAGTGAAAGGAAGACATAGTGGGTCTTTAGCTTCTTGATGTGTCCATGCAGAGTTGTAATGCTTACTGAGATTTTTCTGAAATAAAGTTTGAAGTGACTCAGGCAGGTAAAGAACTCAGACGAATTGAAATTTGGTACATGGACAGGGGAAGCAGGTTATAAGTGATAAGAATACATAAGAATCCTTATATTGCCAGGCGTGGTGGCACACGCCCTTAATCCCAGCACTCGGGAGGCAGAGGTAGGAGGATCACCGTGAGTTCAAGGCCACCCTGAGACTCTGTAGTGAATTCCAGGTCAGCCTGGGCTAGAGTGAGACCCTACCTCAAAAAAAAAACTAAAAAAAAAAAAAAAAGAATCCTTATATATCAATTAGACCTGCAACAATTACAGAAGCAAACGTATAGTACACTTAAATATTTCATAGCATGCATATGTGTTCATTAAATACATTTTTCCATAATTCCTATTTTATTTCAATGTAAGTTGATTCAAATAAATTCACAATTTCTCTGTGTATGGGAGTACTTTCAGAAGGATGCTCACTGAATTTGAAGGATTGTTAAGCCGAGGAAAAATAAATGACCTTTATAACTGTACAGCTACTTATTTGGGAGAAAGACTGAGAAGTACAACATTAATATGACAAAGCATATTTTCTCAGGCTGGAGAGATGACTTAGTGGTTAAATACAATTGCTTGCAAAGCCTGAAAGCTCAGGTTCTATTCTTCAGTACCCACCTAAAGCCAAGTGCACAAAGTGGTGCATGTTCGTTGGGTCCTGATGCACCCATTCTCTCATTCTCAATAAAAAAAAAAAATAAAGAAACATTGTTTTAAATTGTAGTTTTTAAAAAGAATCTATTATTTTTTTAAATATATATATTATTTATTTATTTATTTGAGAAAGAGAGAGAAAGAGAGAAAGAGGTAAAGAGAGAGCGAGAGAGAGAATGGTGTGCTAGGGCCTCTAGCCACTGCAAACAAACTCCAGATTCATGCGTCTCCTTGTGCATCTGGTTTACGTCGATCCTTGGGAATTGAACTGGGGTCCTTTGGCTTTGCAAGCAAAAGCCTAAACCGCTAAGCCATCTTCTCCAGCCCAATAATGTATTCCCTTGAGTGAAGTATACATATATATAATTGTCTTGCTGTATTTTTAGATATTTCTGTATAGAAGCTGATTAGTCAATAGGTGGATCAATTTATTAATTGTTAGATTCAATGTGTTCTGTGCTTGTCCTATTGAATATGGACCTGGGCCCCGAAACTCTTTCTGTTGCTAGTTGACACAATCTTCAGCATTGTCAGTAGATGGTCAAAGGAGTGAGCTAGATGAACCAGTGATAAAAATAAAAATCGATGGGCTGGAGAGATTGTTTATTGGTAAAGGCATTTGCCTGTAAAGCCTAAGGACCCAGGTTCAATTCCCCAGTACCCATGTAAGCCAGATGTGCAAGGTTGTGCATGCATCTGGAGTTTGTTTGCAGCTGCTGGAGACCTTGGCACAACCATTCCCTTTCTCTCCCTCTCCCTCTATATCTCCTTAAAAAATAAATAAAGTCTTTTAAAAGGCCAATTTCTGTCCTGACAATTGTATGTAAGGAGTGGAACCCTTCCTTTGGCCTTTACATTCTATCCGCCACTTCTTCCACAATGGACCCTGAACCTTGGAGGGTGTGAGATGTTTCAGTGCTGGACATTCCTCCATCACTTCTTCTCAGCACTATGTTGCCTTTTGGGTCATCCCAGTGGTCATGCCAAGTAGGAGAAAAAGATAATGACATCAAATTAAAAGAGAGACTAATGGAGAGAGGGAGCTGATATGATAGAGAGCAGAGTTATGAAGGGGAAAGCAGGGGAGTGGGGGGAAATACCATGGTTTGTTGTCTGTAAGTAGGAAAGTTGTCAATAAAAAAAATATTTTTTAAAACAAATTAAAAATTTGATTCAGATGTGGCTTATTTCTCCTTTGATATAGAAGGATATAATTTTTTCTCATTTTAGTTTCATTTTCTTCTGTAGAAAAATCTGTCCTGTCCCACGGGACCTAGTTATTCATGGGGGCGAGGAGGACCCTAACCTGAAATAAGATGGGCGAGAGAGAGGAAGAGACTCAAGCAAATATATACTTGTCAAGAGTCCAATTTTATTGAGCCACAGCGGCCTTTTTAAGGGTTAGGGTTAGGGTTAGGGTTTTGGGTGGGTGGGGGGGCTGGAGGAGGCAGGTGGTGGAAAGTTACAGAATCTTCTTGGCCTTTGGCCTAGGACAGTTTGCGGTTATTCCAAAAATTCACAGTACAGTTCTCACGTCTCTGCAGTTGCCAGGCAGGGTGTTAATTAGTTAGGTGTGGCGGAGTTGGGGGATGGAATCCATTAGGTGTGGCAGGGTGAGGGGATGAGGAAAGGTCAGAAGTTGCTCAGGGCAGAAGTTGCTCAGGACAGAGGTTATCTCAGGGCAAAGGTCTGTTCAGGGCTCATCTCCTTGTCTCCAACATCTCCCCCTCTTCTGTATACAAGGACCAGGATAGGAAGGTTACCGCGACCCCCTGATGATGTTCCAAAGAAGGGCTTGTTTTGGTGGCCAATTATTTTTGTTTAAGAGTAGAAATGGATCCAGAGGAGCAACGTGACATCAGAGAGGCGAGCGAGCGTTCCCCAGAGTAGGTTGAGCGCTGTTACTCATAGGTCATTGATTTTGATAAAGTCATTTGGATTGACCTTAGAACAAGGGGCACAAATGGAGTCTGAGCCTGTTAGAGCAGTGTTGGACCCTTACCCGTCATTGGATTGGCCTCCTCTTTGCAAGGTCGTCCTGTCTTAGGTGGGTCGAGACTTAGCCACCCGTTCCATCACTGACTTACCAGACCATTCACTTTGTGGAAATGTAACGCATTTTGCTCTCAACAAGACCGTCAAAGCCCCATAAGGATCCTGGAGGAAATATGTTTGGTAACCAATTAGTATGAGGGGTCGCGGAGACCTGAGTTATTATTTGGAGGGGCGGGACCAAAATTTCCACCCCAGGGTGGATCTTTGCAGGGAGGTAAAGTCTAAGGGTCGAGATGGGGGGGGGGAATCTTTGCAGGGAGGTAAAGTCTAAGGGTCGAGATGGGGTGTTGTCTTGTTCTTTTGGTGGGTCAGCGGCAGTTGTTTCTTCTGTGGTGAGGGGATGGTAGTGGATTTCCACCGGCTTGATTGTAGAATCTACCTGACTCTTAACAAAACTTGTTAATCGTTTAAAGGCCCAGGGTCCAAAAGAGAGAAGTAAAAGGAAACCTACAAAAGGTCCTAGCAGACTGGGAAGCAGAGTGGTTAGCCATGGAGATGTGGAAAACCAATTTTTGTACCATGACTCTTGTTCTTGGGTCCTTTTTCTATCCTCTAGATTTCTTTTAACTTTATCAAGGCTATTTTGTACTAGCCCAGTCTTATCTGAGTAGAAACAGCATTCTTTGAGGGCTACACAGAGTCCCCCTTCTTTAAGGAAGACTAGATCTAATCCTCTCCGATTTTGAAGAACTACCTCAGAAAGGGAAGCTAATGAATCTTTAAGATCTTGTATTCCCTCCTGTATGAGGCTGCGATCTCTATCCACTAAGGCACTGAGATGTGAAAAATGTTGTTGGGAGGTAAGCATTGAGGCAATACCTGTCCCGGCCCCTGCAGCACTAAGCCCCAGGAGCACAGTCAGGGTAATAGCAGTTAAAGGCTCTCTTTTTTGTCTGATGGAGATACCCTGATCCAGAGTGGATAAAAATTCTTCTGGATTATGGACAAGGAATCGCGGTAGCACAATAACTACAACGCAGTAATCTTTATTATTAATAAAATCCTTATTGACTATAAAAGGAGTCAGACCCGAGGAGCAAGCAAAGTAGGTGTTATTAGGGGCTTTAGTATAGGTGGAAGTTTCATTGACAATAGCAGTCTGATTACAGACCGATATGAGTGAATGGGGGGGGCAACATTTTAGGGCCAACAAGACAGAGTCCACTACCTGAAATGGAACTAAGAGTAAGGCCTCCATCTGCGGCAGCATGCCAGGATAGGCCATCTGTATCATTGGTGAATATAGGGGCCATAAGCATCGCAACACCCTCATAAAAGGGAGGTGTAGGAGAAAAGCAAATCCAGCATTCTTGATAATCGGGATTGCTAGTATTATGAATAGCTTCTAGGGAGGCGTTTACTAAAGAAACAATGAGATCAGCCGAACTTGGGGGTCCCTCAGGGATGGTGGGTTGGAACAAGGTATATTTTTGAGATAACTGAGTGACAATAGGGGGTGTGGTAGACCTTGAGATAACAGTTAATTTGGGTCTGGCTGGTTTGAGTAAGACAGGGTTTGGTCCCATGGCTGCAGAATTTTTATTGGGAATAGCTTTGAGTAATTTGATTTTAAAAGTGAGCCCAAAGTCTTTTCTTTCTCTATAGATTCGGAGTCCCCATTCAAATCCTTGGCCTGTCCAATCGTGTTGTCTGGCTCGGGAATTGAATTGGATCAATACGGTACTATACCAGCCACCTGTAGGTTGGGATCACAGAGTCTTACTAAGTCCCGAGGGGAGTGGTTGGGTGTTGCTTTAGGGTGTACCCATTTTCTTTTTACCGAGATATAATCCCAGGAGGAGGAGGGCTTCCAATAGGTGTCCCCAGTAGTTTCGCAACCCCAGGAGGCACAAAAATAATCACCAGCCCATCCACACTTGTAATAAAGGGACTTATCTCGGTGGGCTCCTGGGCAGACATAAACACCTTCCGCTGCACCATGAAGGTGGCTTCTTTTACCAGTGTTTCTACAGCCGGGGGAATCAAGGCTGCGTCTGGCCAATTCAGGTGACTTGTTGTTGGGCTGAGGCCATAGTTCCTCTGCTGTGCCCCAATCAGGGTGTGCTCCAAGGGCAAGGGCACAGAGATCTACTTCTAGATCTGGCCATTGGGGCTGGGATCCGACCAAAGAGCTACAGTTAACAATATCTCCGGCCTGGTTTTCAATGATCCAAGTGTAGTTATAAATTTGATAAGGGGAGGGGGCACTTACCACCAGCCGGGCTGCAATTAGAAATGAGAGAATGGCAAGGCCGAGCATCTTTCTGTAATTAAGCACAATTAAAATCTTTCTCAGGGATTTCCCTGGGAGAATTAATCAATTTTATTAGCCTCTCTGGGAGGCATCTAGCATTTTGTTCTTTAGAGTCATATATGCAAGCATGTCCTTTCCCCCAGATTAACACAGGATCTGGGCTGGACCATTTGTGAGTTAATGGATCCTTCCATAATGCTTGAGCATAATTATTTGATGTGGAGGGGTGCCAGAACCTATCTGCTGCAGCTTTGCCTTCTTTATCTAAAGTTAAGAAATTTAAGACAAGCAGGGCATGGTTTAATAATGTTTTTGGGTTTCTTGCTGGGCAGTATAATATTCCCCCAGAATGTTGCAACTTAAAGAGCATGTTTTTAAGAGGTTGATGTGCTCTTTCTACTATACCTTGTCCCTGTGGATTATAGGGAATACCAGTAAGATGTTTTATTTTTAATTGAGCACAGAATTGTTTAAAGCTAGTGCTGGTATACCCAGGGCCATTGTCTGTTTTGATGACTTTTGGCAATGGCATAAAGGCAGAGCAAGCAAATATATGATTAATAACATTTTTAGTAGCTTCTCCCATCTGAAGGGAAGCACAAATAAATCCACTAAAGGTATCTATAGACACATGAATATATTTTAATTTGCCAAAAGGTGAATAATGGGTAACATCCATTTGCCATAATTCCCCTGGTGTAAGGCCACGAGGATTAACTCACAAGTGTGGCTCAGGCAAAAATGTTATACAGCCCTGGCACTGGCAGACTATCTGTCGGGCCTGTTCTCGGGTGATAGAAAACATTTGTTGGAGAGTTTGGGCATTAAGATGGTGTAACCGATGTGTCTCTTGTGCCTGGGATATGGGGTCAGGTGGGGCGACCATGCCAGTTAGGACAACAGAACTATTTTGAGTTGCCTGATCCACAAGGTTATTGCCTTTACTTAAGAGTCCAGGAAGACCAGAATGTGCTCGAATATGTCCTACAAAGAAGGAGTGAGTTCTGGCCAGGATTAGTTGTTGAAGTTTAGCAAAAAGAGGGGAAGCATTGGTAGAGGGACGGATGTAAAGGACCATCTCGAGCAAAGGGACTGAGCTGGCTACATAGGCGCTGTCAGTATAAAGGTTAAATGGGTGATTGGAGAGTCTCAAACACCTTTATAACAGCAACCAATTCCACAAGCTGTGCCGAAGAAAGTTTAGTTTGGACTTTGGAGATTTTTCCACTGATGTTAAAGGCTGCAATTCCAGATGAAGAACCATCAGTAAAAACTAACATGGCTCCAGGAATGGGAGAGATTTTAGTCTGTTTTGGGAAAACAATGGACTGTCTATAAAGGAATTGAATTAGTCTGTCTGAAGGATAATGATTATCTATTTTGCCTTGGAAGGAAACACAATCAACAGCCCATTCATCAGAAGACTGTACTAGCCATTGAACCTGAGTGGCACTATAAGGCACACTAATGGTGTCTGGGTCTTTTCCAAAAAGTTTAAGGGAACTTTCTCTCCCAAGTTTTAAAACCTGGGCAACCAGGGAGGGGTAGGTAGGCAGAATTTTGGGGGGGGGGGTAGCAGGTAAATGGATCCAATATAAAGGCTTAGTTTGCCATAAAAGACCGGTGGGTGTAAAAGTTGTAGGGAGAATAAGTAACCATAACGGGGAGGTGGGAGAGAAGTATCCAATCTTTTGTGCCTGAATGGCCTTTTCAACAATTTGTAAGGAATTTTTAGCCTCTGTAGTAAGCTCTCAAGCAGAGGAGGGGTCAGAATCCCCTCGCAAAATATCAAACAAGGGTTTAAGTTCTCCAGTAGTTAATTTTAAATAAGGTCGTAACCAATTAATGTCCCCCAAGAGCCATTGGAAATCGTTAAGTGTTTTTAAAGAATCTTTTCTTAACTGGATCTTTTGAGATAGGATTTTATTGGAGTGTAATTCAAATCCAAGGAAAAGGTGGGGAGGATGGATTTGAACCTTCTCTGGGGCTATTTGTAGCCCAAATTTTTGGAGTATAAGGATTAATTCTTGTCCCACCTCATATAATTTTGTTGTCTCTGGTCCTGCTAATAAAATATCATCCATGTAATGAATGATATATAAATTAGGATATTTAAGGCGAAAGGGATCTACTGCTTGGGCGACAAATTTTTGACAGAGGGTAGGGCTATTGGCCATCCCCTGTGGCAAAACTTTCCATTGGAAGCAGGGAGATGGACCAATATAATTAACAATAGGGAGGCTGAAGGCAAAACGTTTGCAATCCTCTGGGTGGAGGGGAATGCTAAAGAAGCAATCTTTAAGATCTATGACTAATTTAGTATAGCCCTTAGGAATGGCTACTGGTGATGGGAGGCCAGGCTGAAGGGCCCCCATCGGAACCATGGTCTTGTTAATTTCTCTTAGATCTTGGAGTAATATCCATTTCCCCCCTTTTTTTGTATAACAAAGATGGGTGTATTCCAGGGGGAGGTGGAGGGTTCAATATGACCAGCCACTAATTGTTCCTGCACCAACTGTATGGCTGCTGTTAAGTTATGTTGAGGAAGGGGCCATTGATCTACCCAGACAGGGGAATTATTTTTCCAGGTTATTTTATCTGTCTGGTGTGCAGGAGGAGCAATGGCCCTTAGGAAAAATGTGAGTCATAGCCAAGACCTGCCCGTGTTGTTTTTGGAGTAACTGAGACAGGGTCTGGTATTCCTTAGCCAGAGTCCTACAGCAGTTGACCCAATCAGCCTGCCATGAAAGGAATTGTCCTCTAGTTAAGACTGACTGTACAACGGTGAGCCACTCATTAGGAGTCAGATAACCTCCCCCGCCAAGGCTTTCCAATAAGGAAAGTGTAAAAGGGGCATTAGGTCCATAGTCCTTGACTACTGAGTTAAGTTTTTCTAGGTTTTTTAAGTGGAGTCGGCAATAAACAGTCTCCTCACCTTGACTGTCTTGGCCTGTGGTGGGCATATTGTGGGGTGGTATACTCTGACTTTCTTCCTCCTCATTTTCATTTTCACTTTGAGAATCATCCTCATCAGAGGAAGGCAAGGGAACAGAAACTGCGGGGAGATGGCATGAAGAGGATGGGACATCGTGATTAAGGACAGAGGAGGAAGGCCCGAGGGTGTCAGACCCAGATCTCCAATCGGGAGCATGTCTAGTTTGTGAGTGGATAACAGGAAAAGCCAAACAAGGAGAAGACGAGGGGTGAAGGGGCTGGGGTAGGGGAGGGGGGATTTCAGCAGAACAGCGAGCAGAGAGACGAGAGAAAGTTGTTTTTGAAGTTGGAGAATTTCAGTGAGATCTCGAACTTGAGAGGAGAGGCGAAGCTTGGTCTCAGAAAGGGAATTAGGTGGAACAATAGGAAAAGAGGGCAAGGTCAAAAGAGGAGCAGAGGGGAGAGTTTGGGGGGAAAGAGTTGGGGCAGTGGGGGCGAGGGGTGGCCAATCAGGATTGTGACAACGGGCGGCCTCACCTTCTAAGGTGGTTGCATCGCCAGGATCGAGAGGGTCATCTGGAGGGGAGGAAGAGGATGAGGGACCAGCAGGAGGAGGCTGAGGTTTAGTGATAGGTTGTTTCTTTAGAACAGGATTGATTAGGTGAGGCGATTGGTTATTGGGGGGGGGGTTAGAAATGTCAATTGGGGGTAGTGGAGGGTAAAGTTGGGGAAGATTCGAAGGATCAGAAGTATGAGAGTCAGAAACATCAATGAGAGAAAAGGAGTCTGAAACTCGAGAGGGGGGACGCGAAGGGCAGTGGGAGCCAGGCTGTGAAGACGAGAGACAATATTCGGCCACAGAGAGAAGGTGGCGTTTACCAGAGTGATTATTTGCTTCCTCGACAACGTCTCGAATTAAGCCCCAGAAAGAGAAAATAGTTGGGGATAGTGAGTCATTGCCTTCCTCAGTGAGCTTCTGATTTTATTCTCTACCTACTCTTTGCCACTTTTTGGGATGAATATTAGGTCCATCAATCATCAACCATGGACATGTCTTGTCAACAAAAATAAAAAACTGTATAAGATCCTTTTTCTTTACCCGTATTCCTTACTCTCTGAGAGAGGCTTTTAAATCCTTTATGAAAGAAGCCTCTTTAGACAATGAATGGCCCATCTCGATGGGACAGAATGAAGAGGGAAAACTTACCAGGTCCTGCCGTCTTCTTGGGCAGAGAAGCGGTGACCACTTAACAAATCCTCTGGAGGTCGCTGAATTAGGGGTCTCCATCTGGTAGGGGTCCGTGCCTTGAGCCCCCACGTTGGGCGCCACGTGTCCCGTCCCGAGGGACCTAGTTATTCATGGGGGCGAGGAGGACCCTAACCTGAAATAAGATGGGCGAGAGAGAGGAAGAGACTCAAGCAAATGTACACTTGTCAAGAGTCCAATTTTATTGAGCCACAGCGGCCTTTTTAAGGGTTAGGGTTAGGGTTTTGGGTGGGGGGGGAGGCTGGAGGAGGCAGGTGGTGGAAAGTTACAGAATCTTCTTGGCCTTTGGCCTAGGACAGTTTGCGGTTATTCCAAAAATTCACAGTACAGTTCTCACGTCTCTGCAGTTGCCAGGCAGGGTGTTAATTAGTTAGGTATGGCAGAGTGGGGAGATGGAATCAGTTAGGTGTGGCAGGGTGGGGGGATGAGGAAAGGTCAGAAGTTGCTCAGGACAGAGGTTATCTCAGGGCAAAGGTCTGTTCAGGGCTCATCTCATCATCTCCAACAAAAATCTTCATTTTTTTCTTTATATCTCATCTCTACCCATTTTTCTCTTTCCATCAATTCTTTTGCTGTCTTATTGCTAATCATTTTTTTATTAATATTTGGCCTTTTCTCTTTCTTGTTTCAGATTTCAACTTCCCAGCATGGATATTAGCTGCCAACTTGTCCTTCTGTTTTCATACTCTTTTTTTTAAAACAGCTGAATTGTTTTTATATTTATGCATAATTTCATGAATATAAGATATTTTAGAATGAGGACATATGAACGTATATTAATTGAGAAATTATGTCATGGAGAAATAATTTCACAATAATAAAAATAAAATATCATAAAACAAAATGTACTCTTCTTTTTTATTTATTTATTTATTTTTTTAAAATTTTTTGTTCATTTTTTATTTATTTATTTGAGAGTGACAGACATAGGGAGAAAGGCAGATAGAGGGAGAGAGAAAGAGAGGATGGGCGCACCAGGGCTTCTAGCCACTGCAAACGAACTCCAGATGCATGTGCCCCCTTGTGCATCTGGCTAACATGGGACCTGGGGAACCGAGCCTCGAACCGGGGTCCTTAGGCTTCACAGGCAAGTGCTTAACCACTAAGCCATCTCTCCAGCCCACAAAATGTACTCTTCTTTTGACATTCTTTTGAGAAAGGATGGATTTCTGGTATGAAACTAATGATTACTAGAACTCAGTTTACACAAATGGGTATCAATGCTACTCACTCATCAGATGTGACATATGCCAAAGCATACAATTGACATTCACAAAATGGCTTCAGGGAGATAATATTTTTTCACTTTGAGTCATAGCTTATTGTCACTTCAATCATTTTTTTGCTTTTTATTTTTCATTTTTTAAAATTACTCAGCTTTGTACTCAGCAAATACAGTCAATTTGGTACCATTATTAGGTTCATCCATTACCTACCCCCTCCCCTTGGCCCCTCCTTGATGTATATGGGTCATGCATTCTGGAGTTAGCCCACAGTTATGGGTAGGATAAATGTCTGCATATCATGACCCAACATGTGGCTCTGACATTCTTTCCTCCCCCTCTTCCACAAAATTTCCCTGAGCCATGTTGGGTTCATTTTTGGTGTGCTTCAGTGATGAGGTGTTGGGGGCCTCTGGGTCTCTGGATCTCTGAATTGGTAGGAGGTGATTTTTCTCTGTATTGATCTCCTTCACCCTTGTGCTGGTGCTGGCTTCACCAAGAAAACAGCACCCTTGCTTCTTTCACCAGTTGTTCTTAGTTTCAGCTGGGGCCCTTTTGAGGTATGATGGGGTGGCTCTCTCCTTAGGATCTACATCTATCTGAAAAAGAGAAGCACATTCTCCAACGGAGAGGGAGTTAGCACCTGACAAATGAAATACCCTTACTTTTTAATAGAGAATTTATTTTAGAATTTTTTCTTGTTCATTTTTTATTTATTTATTTGAGAGTGACAGACACAGAGAGAAAGACAGAGGGAGAGAGAGAGAATGGGCGCACCAGGGCTTCCAGCCACTGCAAACGAACTCCAGACACATGCGCCCCCTTGTGCATCTGGCTAACGTGGGACCTGGGAAACCGAGCCTCGAACCGGGGTCCTTAGGCTTCACAGGCAAGCGCTTAACCACTAAGCCATCTCTCCAGCCCTTAATAGAGAATTTAATAGGTGTAAGCCTTCTTGTAGCCCACAATTGGTTTCTGGATAGTGGAGAGCAGGCTTATGTTTGGATATGGATTTGACTTGTTTCCCAGCTCCACCTATGGGTCCCGTACCACTGAGGGGATCTGTTAGCCAAATCAAGAGCAGTTGCTTTCCCTCCATGGCTGTGTGCCACTATTGCACTTGTGTGAGCACTATGACAAGTTATTTGTTGCTAAGTAGGTGAGACCATGAGTTGCTTGGACAGATAGTGGTCATTTTTCCCCAGTCTCCCATGTAGCACCTTCTGGCACTAGACACGCTGACTGACTGGGGGACTGACTCTCTTCCAGCTTCCAGCCATGCCATTCCATTTTATGTGTCAACCGCATAAGGTGTCTTCAGCAGTAGGGACTTACCACTAACCTTTGGTGTGTCATCAAGTACTCTGACAGAAATTTGTCTTTCTTTTAGGAAACCTTGTAGGTCTCTCTGATCAAAAGCTCATTGTGGATGATAGCTACATGCTGGTACTGGGAGTTACAGGTCAGTGCCCACTAAGAAAAGGAAGAAAAAGATAACTAAAATAACAGAAATAGAACAGAGAGAGAGAGGGAGAGAGAGAGAGGCTGTAGAAGATTAAGGTCAGTCTTCATCATACCCTCTCCAGTGTCTTGTGGCTCAGGTGTTCCCTCTAAGGGCCAGGTGAAGTTTCAGCCATTTTGTCTGCCTTTTAGGAAGTAGAATTTTATGGTACTATTGCCATTTGGATCTAGATTTGTGTTTCCCACCCCCTTGTGGTCCTCTCCCACCCACCCATCCTATTGTCTAGTCCACGAGAAACTAGCTGGGTATGTAAGGTATCTTGGGTAGATTCAGGTTAGGTGCTGTAAATGAATGAGACTATGTGGTGATTTTTTTTTTTTTTTTCTTTGATTGGGTAAGTTCGCTGAGAATGATCTGTTCCAGGTTCAACTATTTTTCCTCAAATTTCATGGTGTCATTTTTTCTTACTACTGTATAGAATTCCATTGTGTAGATATACCACATCTTAGTTATCTATTCTTCTAGTGATAGACATCTGGGTTAATCCAGCTCTTAGCTATTATGAATTGAGTCACTACAAACATGGTTGAGCAAATCTCTCTGGCCTGTGGTTTGAAGGTTTTAGGGTAGATGCCCAGTAAGGGAATAACTGGTTCTATTGGTATCTCAATAGTCAGCTTTCTCAGGAGTCTCCATATTGCTTTCCAAAGTGGTTGTACCATCTTACATTCCCACTAACAGTGGATGAGTGTTGCTACTTCTCCACATCCTTGCCAGCATTTATTTTCATTTGATTTTTTTGATATTTGCTATCCTTACTGGGGTAAGGTGGAATCTCATTGTTGTTTTAAGTTGCAATTCCCTGATGATTAGGGATGATGAATATTTTCTTAAGTGTGTGTTATCCATTTGGATTTCTTCCTCTGTGAACTGCCTGTTGAGCTCTGTGCCACATTTTGTGAGTGGGGTGTTTGACTTTTTACTCTTTAGATTTATGAGTTTTTTGTAGATTCTAGAGATTAGGCCTCTGTCAGTTGGATAGCCAGCAAATACTTTTTTTTCCCTATTCTGTGGGTAATCTATTGGCTTTGCTTATTGTGTGCTTCTCTGTAAGGAAACTCATCAGCTTCATGTGATCCCATTGTTTGAGGGACTGTTTAAGATCGTGAGCTCCTGGGGTTTTGTTCAGGAAGTCTTTTTTCCATTCCTATATCATTGAAAGTACTTCCTATATTTTCTTCCAGTAGTGGTCAAGTTTCTGGTCTTCTATTGAGGTCTTTGATCCATTTGGATTTGAGTGTCGTGCATGGTGAAATGTGTGGATCAAGTTTCAATTTCCTGCATGTGGTTATCCAGTTTGCCCAGTACCATTTTGTTGAAGATGCTGTCTTTTTTTTTTTTTCCAGCCTATATTGTTTAGGGCCTTTTTCAAATATCAAGTAGCTACAGTTGCTTGACCCAAAGTCCGGGTCCTCAAGTCTATTCCACTGGTCTATACTCCTGTTTTTATGCCAGTACCATGCTGTTTTTATTACTATGGCTTTGTAATATAGCTTTAGATCAGGTATGGAGATGCCTCCAGAGGTATTTCTTTTGCTGACGATATGTTTGGATAGGTGAGGCCTTCTGCCTTTCCATATGAAATTGAAGATCATTTTTTCTATCTCCGTGAAGAAGACCAGTGGGATTTTAACTGGAATGGTGTTAAATCTGTATGTTGCCTTTGGTAGGATTTCCATTTCACAATGTTAATTCTCCTTATCCAGGAACATGGTAGGTGTTTCCATTTTCTCAAGTCCTCCTCAATTTCTTTTTTGAATGATTTTATGTTTTCATTGTATAGATCTTTTACTTCCTTGGCTAACATTATTCCAAGTTATTTTATTATTATTATTATTATTATTATTTGCTATTGAAAATGGGACCATGTCCCTTATTTCTTTCTCTGTGTTTTTGTCATTTGCATATAGAAAGGCAACTGATTTTTGTGCATTGATTTTGTATCCTGCTACTTTGCTATAGGAGTTAATCACCTTCAGGAGTTTTGGGATGGAGTCTCTCAGGTCTCTTACATATACAATTATGTCATCAGTGAATAGAGCTAACTTAACTTCTTCCTTTTCAAATTGTATCCTTTTATTTCCTTCTCCTGTCTAATTGCTTGATCTAGGACTTCCAGTACTATATTGAAGAGCAGAGGTGAGAGTGGACAACCCTGTCTTGTTCCATATGTTAATGGGAATTCCTCCAGTCTCTCTCCATTAAGTATTACTTGGGCCTTAGGAGTTTTGTATATGGCCTTTATTATGTTAAGATATGAACCAACCATGCCAATTCTCTCCAATGTTTTGATCATGAAGTGATATTGTATCTTGTCAAAGGTCTTTTCTGATTTATCGAAATGATCATGTGGATTTTGTGTTCAACCTTGTTTATGTGGTGTATTACAGTGACAGATTTCTATATGTTGAACCACCCCTGTGTTCCTGGGATGAATCCCACTTGGTCAAGTTGGATAATGCTTTTGATGTGTTGTTTAAGATCATGAGCTACTGGGGTTTTGTTCAGGAAGTCAATGTCATTGGACTTGTTCTATTAGGTTTGCATTTTCTAATACTTTTCTATGTATTATTTCCATCTCTCTGTCAAGTTCCCTTTTCATATCATTTTCTGTTTATCTTGATGCTTCTTGGAATTCATCATTCCATTTCTTTATGTCTTCATTTAGTATCGCCAGCTGATTTTTGAGGTCCTCCTATTTTTTCACTCTCCCTCATATCGCTTAACTGTCTTTGAACTCCTTCCATTTTTTTTATCTATTAGGTCTAGTCTAGTGATGGCAGCATCCACACAATTATTGGTCCTTTGTTGCTTTTCTGCAAGTTCTACCAGTAGCTTGGTCAGTGTTGCCTTGTTCATAGCTTTATTTTGGTGTTCTGATACTAATAACTCTTCTATGTTTTGATTAGAGATGTTCATTGTAGGACTGGGTGATCTAACTGGATCTTCTTGTATTTGATTTCTCATGTTATTTCTTTTGTGCTGTGGTCTTCCCATCACAGGGTATGGGCATAGATGGGTGGACAAGGCTGGGATCAAGCACAATGGGAATCTGAAGCAACCTGAGGCTGTTGCCAAGCAGCCTGGGCTTTGGCTCTCACGTGCCAAGTCACCTGAGTGCCTGCATGGCCAGGGCACCAAATTTGCCTGAGTTCTCATGAGCTAATGTGCCAAAGCTGCCTTCACTCATGCTAGGAGGGTCACAGAGGCACCAAGCGCTGAAGCAGCCAAACTCTGGTGTGGTGGAACACTGGGACCCTGAAGCAGTCTGAGCTCCTGGCAATAGTACAATGGCAGTTGGCCAATGTGGGAGACAGGGAAGGGATGGCACTTGAGCTAGCATAAGTGACAGTCACAGTTTAAGCTCATGTGTGGAGTTAGAAATTGGCCTGGGCTCACATGTGTGAATGTGTGGCAGCTGGAACAGTAAGTGGGAAAGTGGGCGGAGCAGAGTAAATTCCCACAAGTGGGATTGGAGTGTTGGCAGTGCCATTTAAATTGATCAAGGGAGCCTGAGCTCCAATGGACCAGCAGGTGTAGCCTGGCCAAGGTCACTTGTAGTCAGGGCAATCGGCCCTGTGCAGTGAGGCAAGCAAAATTATGTTAGACTGGGACCCTTTTCCTACAGTAAGTGTGGGAGGTTCCTGAAGCTGGGACCGTGGTTTGGTGGCTGCTTGGTGGGAGGGTTGGGCTACCTGCCCACCTGCGAGGGAATCAGCGATTCCCTGTTTTTCCCCCTCTGTGCCTTCCCACTGGCAATGTATTGGAGATTGCTCTCCCCTAAAAGACTGATCCCTTAAAAGGCCCAGTGAGCCCTTAATGTCTCACCTTTGTTTCTTGGGAATCTGCAGCACAGTTAGGCTGTTGCCATCTTGGCTGGAAGTCTCCTGTTTTCACACTCTTGTACAACCAGCCTTGATACACTTTTCGAGACATAACTTTGGTGGGGGTGGCAGGGTTAGTAGTGAGGGAGAGGCAGTAATACTTGCACACAGCCAGGCCAGAAAAATTCCAGTCAGCATGCTTAGCTTTCCTGTTTATTCTTCTGTGTTTTTCTCTAAAAGCAAGTGTCTTTTTATATATGTTTTGGTTACTTGTATGTTTTCTGTTGCTTGCTTTGCTCCATATTTTATTTTCCTTTTAAGCCTGTGTTCTGATGCTTTTTAAGAATTAATTTTTCACTTTTAATGTTTAAGAAAAATATATATTAGATTTCTGTTGTTAGAGAACCACTCTTAATTCATATCGACAGAGCATACATATTATCTAATTGTATGAATACTACACATTTTTTCTATTTTCCTTCCATCCTCTTTATCAGTCAGTATTTCTTCTGCTTTTAAGGTCACATGGCCTTCAGATTACCCTATAGTCAGAGTCCTATTAACTAATATTTTTATAGTTATGTCTTTATGCTATTGTAAATATGGATTGTTTTCTTTTACATTGCACTGTAGAAGTGTCTCCTTCCCTTTATTACTCACTATGGTAAAAGTTCAATAAATGCATGTATATTGAGTTACACCAACATAAGCATGCAAGATGAGAATCACCAACACACTTTTAAACTTAATTCCCATAAAATAATATTTTAAAGTGGTTCATTTTTAACACCCATCCTTCAGCCTAGAAGTACAAGCAGGTGTAGCTATATTAATATCTGATAAAATAGACTTCAAACCAAAAATAATCAAAAAAGATAAAGAAGGCTACTTCCTACTTATCAAGGGAACAATCCATCAAGAGGATATTACAATCATAAATCTGTATGCACCAAACACAGGGGTACCACAGTTCATAAAACAAAACCTACTTTTTTATGGTCTCTTAAGGTTGCTCTAAAATTTTTCTACAGGGACACAGACTTAATCTAAATTAAGCTTACATTAAAAACAAATGTCCTATCATGGGTTTGTCACAAAGTCAGAAGTACTGATGTAATTCACATTCTTTAGACGTCTAACCAGGTTAGACATATGTGTATTACAAATGGGTAAAATAAATTTCCTAGATAGAAATTCAAAATAGGATTAAAACTGTCAGGATCCTTAGCTCTCTGCTCTATCATTTTTATTTACTTACTGTAAAATATCATATGTTATACTATATTTAAAGTTATGACAAGCTGGACTCTGAAAAAAGATGGTGCCCCCTTTATCTCAAAATTCAAACAGGGTTTGGAGAGATGGCTTAGCAGTTAAGCACTTGCCTGTGAAGCCTAGGGACCCAGGTTCGTGGCTCGATTCCCCAGTTCCCACATTGGCCAGATGCACAAGGGGCACACGCATCTGGAGTTCATTTGCAGTGGCTGTAGGCCCTGGCAGGCCCATTCTCCCCCCCCCCCCTGCCCCGTTGCTCTCAAATTAAAAAAAAATTTAAAAAATCCAAATTCAAACAGGTTTAAGCCATATGTCTCCCAGACCCTGATCTGAGACAAAATGGCAAACTGTCTCCAACAAGAAAAAGATAAATGACAAACAACATATAACCTTTGTTCTTTTATACTTCTTCTCTTTTAAACACCCAAAGTCACCCTTGTCAGATAAAATTTCTCACTAGAAAAAAAGATCAAATGGGTAAATTAAGTCAATGTATATGATCATGTTACAACCTTCTTACCTAAAGTGTACATCAAGGTAAAAAATTATGATGAAAAGATGCCAGTAAATGATATCTCTTGTCTCTCTCTTTATAATATCAACAAAGGGTAGGATCCCTATATTTAAGGTAATAAGATAAAACATTACCTTTAAAATAATACCCTTCAGTCCCTAGACCATTCTAAAACATGCACAAATGGGGGATGGGAGGAACCCCTATCCCAGGATTCAACAGAACAAACAAGAGAAAGCAGTTCCAGAACTGCCACCCCTCCCCAACAGATATTTAGGCTGTCAAGACAGGAGTTAATGTGAGAGTCTTCAAACTTGGGCCTATCTTGCCAATGGCACTGCTTATATGCCATGACAGAAGACATGTACAGACCTGGGGAAATGCTGGAGGTACTCAGGCTTGGCTGGCATTGTAGGATAAACACAAATATCCTGTCTTGAAAGTTCGTTGCTCCAGGAGGCACATAGATTGAGCTATGTATCCCCACTCAATTAGAAGGAAAAAAAATGGTTTAGGAATCCTATAAAAAGGAGATTTAAAAAACCTTAATTTTAGCTAGGTGTGGTGACACACAACTTTGATCCCAACACTCAGGAGGCTAATATAGAAAGATCTCTGTAAGTTTGAGGCCACCTGAGAATACATAGTGATTTCCAGGTCAGCCTGGGCTAGGATAAGGCCCAACTTCAAAAAAATACTTTTCTTCTTCCAAATCTGGCTGGAGGAATGCCTCCCTCCAACAAAAATAATACAAAAGTCTCTGCTAGCCTTAAAAACTGGGCTCATTTAGATAATACTGGGAAAACAAAAATTGCCCATTATTTTTCTCCAAAAACTTAAGGAAACAATTAAAAAACATACTAATGTAACTCCAGATACCATGGAGAAAAAAATTCTTCTTAAAGATAAATTTTAAGTCAGTCAACACCTGATATTAGTAAAACAAACAAACAAAAAATACAAAAATTGAAAACCAGACCAGATAAGAACTTAAAACAATTACTTCAGGTGACAACTTCTGTAGGTTATAATCAAACAGCTAAAACATAAAAATAAATGTTACCAAGAGATCATAATGATAATAAAGGTTACTAAAAAGCCCCCTTCATTAAGACATTTAATTAGATAAAATCTAAAATATGTATATTTGATGCCAAGGTTTTAACCATTAAATTAACTGAGTCCAACAGTTCACAACATCAGTCTGTTGATGGTTTTAAGTTTAAAAACTAACATCATGACTCTTAATAAAGTAGTTTCCTCTATTTGTCATGATTGTAACTATTAAAAAAGACTGAGTCTTAAAATAAAGGTTCATGTATAAGTGTTTAATTTCCAAAGATGAGGTACTTATACCTAAAAACCTTGTAACTTTAAAAATAGTTCCTCTTTTATTTATGGTAATTCTATCAAGTGGTCATCACTAGGTTTAATCACTTAGGTTTAAGTGATTTAATTTTAGTCACTATAATCTGTACCCTCCTGTTAGTTAAAATGTGTTGAGATAACTTGCCTAAGCTTTAACAATTTTAAGTTATGGATATAAGCTAAAATTGCTTTATGTCAATAAAAATTCCTATACATTAAGAACAATTGCTCTCCAATATTAAACTGAAAACATTAGTTGTCAAACAGTTTTCTCTTTCAAAACATACTTTTCAAGGGTTTCATTAGAGCTTATCTGCTTTGGCTCAACAATGACTAGATTCTGCTCCATTATATGTAAAGTAAGGGTCTCATTTCTGATATCTCAAGTCTGGTACTTATAACACAATTAACTCTTAAGATACATTCCCTGCTTTAGGGTACAGTCTTACACTGACAAAAGGGTCCTCATCTGAAAAAGAAATAATTTCAAGTTCTATGGTTCTGTTTCCATATTAATTGGTACCCACACAGGTTCTTAGACTAATCAAAACTGTTATCAAATATAGGTGCCAAAACTTTATACTGTCTTACTTGTCTTTTTCCTGACATTTTATAGGCTAAATTAGTTGGTTTCAATCTATATTATTCTCTATTAATATTGTATATTAATGTGTTGATTAAAATATATGAATATATTGTATATTAATCTATATTCAAGATGGTTCTGCCTGTATTTGTAGCTATTACATATTAAAAAATGCCTATTTTCTATGCTTCAGAATTGGTCTATGCTGTCATAAAATAGCTAAACTTAGAGGTTAAACATAATAACTTAAAACATTTATGTCATTCATTAATTAAACACATTTTACTAATCAAATGTATTATATTTGTACACCCTTCAAAGTTGATGTAACTACCTTTCTAAGTGTTCTAATAACACATGTAAAAATCAAAGCCAATTATATTCACTGGAGATAAAAAGGCCAATATTTTGCCCCCTCCTCCCAGGTCATAAAAAGACCACTAGAGATGATGGGACTCTTCTATACTGGCCCCATGGTAAGTCACCTGTCTTCCTAATCAAGGAAGATATAAAGATGTCAAAACAAAACAAAACAAAAAGGTGTACAATCTAAAAATAGAACAAAAAAAAATCACAAATAAATAAATATCAGTCCTCTGGCTCCCCACCCCCACAAAAAAAAGAAAGACTACTTGGTCAACACAGCCCTAACTCATCCTAACAGACAATACCAATATCAAGAAAACTATAGGGCTAATCCTGAGTCCCTAAGGTCTCCTTTGGAGAGCCATAGTGGCCTTCAAAATTAATCCTTGATTAAATTTTGGCTATTTGCTTGATCTTAAAAACTCAAAAAAAAAAAAAAAAAAAAAAGAGAAACAGATTCTCCAACGGAGAGTAAGTTAGCACCCAGAAAATTGAGATAACATTTACTTTTTTGATAGAGAGTTTGATAAGTGTAGGCCCTCTTGTACCCCATGATTGATGGTAGCTTGATATTGGAGAGTGGGCTTGTGTTTGGGTATAGTTCTGACTTGTTCCCCAGCTCCAGCTATGGGTCTAGTACCACTGAGGGGATCAGTTAGCCAAATCAAGAGCAGTTGGTTCCCCACCATGGCTGTGTGCCACTATTGCACTTGTGTGGGTATCACATCAGGTTATTTGTTGCTAATTAGGTTAGACAATGAGTTGCTTCGACAGATATTGGTCATTTCACCCAGTCGCCCATGTAGCACCTTCTGGCACTAGACACGCTGACTGTCTGGGGACTGACTCTCCTGGCTTCCAGCCATGCCATTCCATTTTACGTGTCAGCTGTGTATGAAGTCTTCAGCAATAGGGTCTTACCACTGGCCTTCGGTGGGTCATCAAGTATTCTGACAGAAGTCTGTCATTGTTTTGGGAAACCTTGTAGGTTTCTCTGATGAAAAGCTCATTGCGGATGGTAGCCCCAAGCTGGAAGTGGGGGTTACAGGTCAGTGCCCACTAAGAAATTGAGGAAAAAGATAACTAATATACAAGAGTTAGAGAGGAGAGAGATAGAGGGGAGAGGGGGAGAGGGAGGGAGGGAAGATGTCGAAGATTTAGGTTAGTCTTGATCCTGCCCTCTCCAGTGTCTTGTGGTTCAGGTGTTTCCTGTAAGGGTCTAGTGAAGGTTCAGCCATTTGGTCTGTGTTTTAGGAAGTAGAATTTTATGGTACCATTGCTGTTTGGGTCCAGATTACTGGTTTCCACCCTTCGATGCCCTCCTCTCCCTCCCATCCATCCTATTGTCTAGTCCATGAGGTGCTTGCTGGGTATGTAAGGTATCTTGGGTAGATTCAGGTTAGGTATTGTAGTTGAGTGAGACTATGTGTCGATTTTTTTTTTCTGTGATTGGGTAAGTTTGCTGAGAATGATCTGTTCCAGGTTCAACCATTTTTCCTCAAATTTCTTTGTGTCATTTTTTCTTACTGCTGTATAGAATTCCATTGTGTAGATATACCACATCTTTGTTATCCATTCTTCTAATGATGGACATCTGGGTTGATTCCAGCTTTTAGCTATTACAAATTGAGCTGCTACAAACATGGCTTCTCTTTTTCAGATAGATGCAGATCCTAAGGAGAGAGCTGCCCCAACATACCTCAAAAGGGGTCCAACTGAAACTAAGGACAATTGGCGAAACAAGCAAGGGTGATGTTTTCCTGTGAACCAGATACCAGCACAAAGGGGAAGGAGACCAACGCAGAGAAAAATGAACTCCTATCAAATCAGAGAGCCAGAGCCTCAGAGGCCTCCAACACCTCAGCACTGAAGCAGACCAAAAATGAACCCAACATGGCTCAGGGAAATTTTGCGGAAGAGGGGGCGGAAAGAATGTCAGAGTCACATGTTGGGTCATGATTTGCAGAGACATGTATCATACCAATAACTGGGGGCTAACTCCACAATGCACGACCCATTTACATCAACAATGAGGGTCCAATGGGAGGGGGTAGATCATAGATGAGCCTAAACAATGGTACCAAACTGCCTGTATTTGCTGAAAAGAAAACTAATAAATTAAATTAAAATATATATATATAATTAGATATTGAATAGAATGAGGGAATTAATAATGTGGAAGTTACTACATCAGTTACTGATATTTAGAGGTAAAATATATTCCATGTTCTACACCCTAAAAAAAAAAAACTCAAAAAAATTAGACCCAAAGATAAAAATGATACCTCAAGTATTATATAAATGGCCTATTAAATGACATAATAAGAGCTTTCCAAAAAAAATCTCACTCTCTGCAAGCCAATGATGTCTTCCATAAGCAGCAGTGGTTCAATTGTATCTGAACTATCAACACCACTTTCCAGAAGGCCACTAGTACCCCAGAGCTTCAGGGTTTTCCACAGCTACATGAAGAGGGTAAGGAGAATGACCCCTCTGCTGGGAACCTTAGAGCCTGGAGAAGGGTGTCCATAGCTTTCACTGTCATTGAGGTTAAAGGAGAGAACATGTCTGAGTGTGACTCCAATGTACAGGCATGTGAAGATACCCAAGAGAGGAAAGGCATACTGAACACTGCCTGGCTTCTGGAAAGCAAGGAACAAAGCCCAATTAGGTGGCAAAAAGAAAGAGACTCTGGTATAAAGAAGAGATGGAGAAACGGTTTATTTATAAATGTGTATAGTTTATCTTGCCATAGGATCATCCTAGGATTCTCTGTACCTGTTGTAACATGTTCATGGCTTGGGATTCTTTTTTTTTTTTTTTTTCTTGGCAGCTAAAGATATACAGATTACTGTTAAATTGCGGCTTTAAAAAAAAAGACATTTTCTTGGATAATTCACAAAATGCAAGCCTGATAATTTTAATCAAATGAAACATGTGTGAAATGGATGTTCTCCTAAGTCTGGATTCATTGACTTTTCAATACCAACCAAATGTGATATTTAGTGTTTGCTAAAATTTAAAATTTTGCAAATTCTGGAATTATACCACTGTCCTTTGTTAAAGCTTACATGAAAAATTTGAAATTTTAAGCAGTGACACCTAAAATCTACATGGAAGATTTTTAATGTTGGAAAAATTTCAGTATTTACAGGAAAGCATAGCTTCCTGTAAAAACAAAAAGTATAAAAACAAGTATAAAACAAAGTATAAAACTTAGTATGTTTTCCATTTTATCAACATTATATTAGTTTCTCACTGCACATTCCTCATTTTCACTCATTTATCCTGACAATTATTTAATTTTTTATTGTGAAGCAGTTTTTAGTCTTGTTTTTTACTTTGATGCCTCTTCAAATTGGTATGTCTTTATAGTGTTTTTCTTCTTGATTAAAAAATATGTTTGTATGTGTATGTGTATATATATATATATATGTATGTATAAAAATATATATATTTTAATCATATTAATTTTACAAAATGAAACTAAGCTATACTGTTCTTGAGACAATTAAGAAATTTTCAGTTTTCATAGTGTAACATTTCACATGAGATGACTCAGTATATTCTAGACTACTGAAAGAAAACCACTTTAAAGATTTTGTTGAAAGCTTTAGTGTTGTCTGAAAAGTAAGAGGGAAGGCAAGTGACTGGAATAATAAAAATTAAAATTAAAAAAGGGGAAAGGAAAGTAATTCTGTCTAAAGTAACAATGCCTGGTTGTACCAGAGTGCTCACAAAAGGAGACAGAAGTCCAACCTGAGGGTGTGTAGTACGTTGTAGAAGCATATGTAAACTTTGTTTGCCTCAGTTTATAATGCCCACAATAATGACTTTGAAAAGAAAATCATGAAATGTACAAGAAATTTGTTTGGGTTTCTTTATAGGACAAGAAGGGGAAAGACTGGTGACTTCAACACAAAATGCTTATGGTAACATGAGATTATATTCTTTAAAAGAGGGGAAAGAGAATGAAAGCCCTCAAGTAAATGTTAACGTATTTGAAATATATTTGCCCATGGAAATAGAAAATTGGAAATAGACCAATCAAATGATTTCTCTGTAAAAATGAATTATAAAATAAAAAAGCACACATGTAATCACCCTAAAAAGACCTTAAAACGTGTCGCCCCCTAATAGTACTAATTCTATAATATAAAGAAACATAGATATCAAAATTGTTATTTTAAAATTTAGATATATATGTAGATGACTCTGACCAAGGATCACTCAATTTGAAAAACTTCATTATGCTGAAAACAATGGTAAATCCTTTTTAACTTGTACTAGGACATCATTAAATATGCCCCAAGGCCCAAATATACTATACAGCCCCTACTGGCACTCAATGGCTCTATAGTAACAATCTTTGACCCTGGCTACCCACAGAACAAATTAAAAATACACACTGTAAAAGGCTATTATACAAAATATGGTATATTTGCCATTATCAGGGTTAAATGTTGTATACATATTCCTGATAACTCTAATACCTCTTCTGTTTTACAAGCCATACAAAAACATATTCATAGCCTGTCAGATACTACTGTCATTTGATGAACAATACTTAAAAAAATATATCAGCCAGCTCATGCTCAGATGGTCCTAAAACAATCCAATCCCATCTACCTGTGTTTCTTCAAATGTCCACCAAGGCCTAAAAGTACACACCCACATATCACCCCCCCCCACACACACAAACCTGAAGGTGACCAGTTTACTGTGTGCTCACTTCTAATTAACTCCTTATTTTTATTGTTTCTCCCAAACATGTTTATCCAGTGCTATCTTCCTACACTCCATCAATACACTTTCAAGGTCCATTAAAATAATTGCTCTCTCTGGGAGAGACTCTCTAACTGCCATATTTCTACACCCACATTCAGCCAAAAGTAATTCAATGTCTGACATCATCACCCCCTATCTTCTAACAACAATTAGAGTGTTTCTCATGAGAAAGAGGAATGACAGGAGAGTAAAGTCATGGCAACTGGCCCCCTAGAAGTAAGAAAAAAAAAAAAAGTCTACACTTGGTAAAAATCAAAGATGATCTTACTTTTATCTCTTGCCTAGTTCTGTTGTCCTGTTTTTTCACAAACCACCAGAACCCCTCCTGGAGGGAAGTCTTTCATACAATTTAAATATTATGGTTGAGCAAGTCCAAACTTGGTGTCAGGGTCAGCTTCTTCCTGAGAGAGCCAGGTTGAGCCAAAGGGAGGGACCCCTAGCCCTTACTCTCTACATAGGTTCTTTATTCCTTCCAGCTCCTCACATGGCAAAAGCTTCTTAAACTCTCTTTTCTTTCCATGTTTTTTTCAGGCCCTCTATATGGGATTTGTAGCCATGTGGGTGTCTTTTCTTAGTTCTCTACTTCCCTCAATAAATACAATAACTTAATAATTATCCTTCTCAGTATCTTTTATTCAATTCTTTGGTTAAAAGTAAAAATACTTAGGTTTTGGGGTTTGAGGCTTTAAAAAGATAATCTGGCCTACAAGTAAAAAAGAGATGACCTAGTATTTCCATCAGTTCCAGATCTCTCAATTTCTAGAGGAGATATGAGTCTGTATAATCTCTCTAGTTCTCTCTTTTTCTGTAATATTTGTATGCACATTTTTCATTCCTGGATACCAAGAAGAACATACTTGATGCCATTTACTGTTAAGCTTTCTAGGTTAGCACATATTTTATATAAGTATTGACAATTCTTGATTTTTTTCCACAACAAAATGTACATTGTAGAGGAAACGTGATTCCCCTAAGCTTACATGGTTCTAATTAGAGAATCCAGCTGGAACTCCTAGTCAAGATGTCTGATATCAGAGCTTTCACTCTGACTTGGCCATTGTGAAAGATTCTAAACTGTAATGTTATCCATTAAAAATATTGTTATCTATTGATAAAATCAATACATATAAACAACACTACAAAAAATATGCATATTAGTCTTTCCTAAACAGTTTTATTTAAAAAGAGCTCCTTGAGCTTTTCCTTTTATTACATTAAATCCTACTCACACTGGGGCTGAGGAGGTGGCTCAGCAGATAAGTACACTTACTGCACAAGCATGAGGGATGAATGAATTCCATTCCGCAGCACCAAGGTAAATGGCTGGGTGTGGCCAGCACACCTGCAACAACAGTCCTATGGGAAGCAATCAGTGGGGCTGCACTGAGAGGCTCCTCAAGGAGTCACATGGAAGAGTGATAGGGGTTGATACTCAGAGTCCTCCTCTCAACTTCTCATACATGTACATGGGGCACATACATCTGCATGCAAAACATGTGTGTAAGGAAAAAAATTTAGAGATGAGTTTGGAAAGGAAGAAGCAGGTAGACATCTCTGGCAGGAAGTCATTTTATTCCAGGGTCACAGAGGGGGACTTCACATTTCAGCAGTCCTAAGATTCTGGGATGTGAGGAGCCCCAGTAGCTTTTGGCACAGGGCTTTTATCTAAAGGTAAGTTCCTCCTGATAATAGAAAGAAAGAGGGAGGAGGGAGGAGGTATGAGGGAATGGTTGAAGCAAACATTTTTATTTTGATAGTTGGCCAGGTATTCAGCTCCCTCAGGGTCATAAGTCAACAGACTACTTTCTTTTGAGAAAGATAGGCAGTTTTATGATCTCCAGAAAGATTCCTTGGATCCAGAAGTTACCTTCTGAATTCCTGAGAACCTCAATACAGAGATTGTTGACCTTGCTGACATATTCATTTCAGACTTATTTATATGTATGGGACCTGGGAAGAAGTTGATCTTACTACTTCCTGATGAACAGGGGTGTCCTTCAGTAGATTTGGAGTCTGAAGTGACTGAAGAAGTGGATTATTTTTATTTCATCTTGGGTAGTAGATGTGGTGATAGCATTAAGATTTTCTATGAGAAAGTTCTGTAAAAAATTCAGAAGACAAGGTAAAAGTGTAAGCAGGAGTATATTTAGGATGAAGGGTGTAAGTATTAGGAGTAACAAAGTTGGGAGAGATCCAAGACTCCATCCTGAGACATTAGTTTGCTCTTGAATTCTGTTTGCCTGGTTCCTGATCAGCTAGGCCTCATCTTGAACCAGTCAGGACTTACTAGTGTAGAAGCAACATCATTCCTTTTGGAGAATACATATTATCCTATTTGCTGGTGTCAACATGCTCATCCCTTTTCAACTTTGGAACACCATAGCAGCCAGGGAACCAAGTTGGTCTTGGATAGAGTCAATCTGACCTGAGATTTATTTTAGCCTTTCTGACAGCTACTTCACATAGGACTCCAAATCCTACTCCACCTTTGGCCTTGCTTGTAAGGATATGTAATGCTGCGAGCAAGGGGCAAACAGTTACACTTATTTTTGATCTTATATTAGTAGTTAAGGGGATTGGGATAGGGTAGTTAGGGGTTATGAGGGAAATGGCAGGAGAAAGAAAGCCAACTGTGTATGTGTCAGTCCAGTTAGTAGGAAGACATATATATGTTAAGATTCTACATATCTAGAAGGCAACATGTGACTGTTAGGCAGATTATTAGAAAGAAAGTAGAACTCAAGAAGTGCAAACAAAGAAACCAGTATAATTTGGAGAATGGAATGGAAGTAAAGTCCTGTTTCATAGCTGCATTTTGAATAGAAACAGGTTTTACAGGAGCATATACTGGCTACATGGTTATGATCAGGGAGTGGAGGTGAATGTGTGACCCAGTAGGATTGTAGCAGAATCATGGATTCATTCTGGACCCAGGAAGTGGCTCTACAAATAAAAAACTGGCAAAACAGGAAAGAGGCAGTGGTTTAAGATACTGAGGCTTTTTTTTTTTTTTTTTTTTTTTTAGTGAGGAGAAATGAAATCATCAGAGTACTTTTAGGGTGTCTCCCATTTGAATGGAGTGATCTGTGTCTGTAAAGCAGAATCATTTTCTGACATGTACGAAAGTGGGGTGGGAATTACTGAGACAGGAAGGAACTGGTATAGTCCCAAGGGAGAGTGGATAGTTTGGAGAGTGAGACAGAGATAGGAGGTAGAGAGAGTGGGTAAGCACAAAGAGGCCTCTTATATTGGGAAGCAGTTCCAGAATGGCAAGTAACAGCAGTCATTTCTAAAACCATTTGGAATTGGAGCTGTTGAAACAAACTGTATATGTAGATAGAAGACTGACTTATGTTATTGGAAAGTGAAAAAAAAAATACATCAGAGGAAATAATCAAGGTCTCATGTATAGCTGTATGTCTTTCAATGTGCATACACTAGGCATATGACACTCACATACATGCAAAAAATTTACTTGTCTTTCTTGCATTTTGAATGTGTGCATGATCAGTAGGATTTTTTGTGTGTCTTGTGCACATGCATGTGTGCATGTGAAAGCACATGTGTCTGTTTGTATATGTGCACATGTATTTGCAGGTTCATGGGTATGGAGGCCAGAAGTGAATATTGGGTATCTTCCCCAATCATTCTCCAACTACTTTTTGAGACACAGTCCCTCACTAAACCTGCAGATCACTGATTAGAGTAGACTAGCTAGCCAGAGGGACCCAGTGATCTGCCTGTATCCACCTCCCCCCAGTGCTGGGATTACAGGCACAAATGCCACTCCCAGTTTTATTTTTATTTATTTTTATTTTTTTTTAATTTTTTATTTATTTATTTTATTTGAGAGCGGCAGACACAGAGAGAAAGACAGATAGAGGGAGAGAGACAGAATGGGCACGCCAGGGCTTCCAGCCTCTGCAAACGAACTCCAGACGCGTGCGCCCCCTTGTGCATCTGGCTAACGTGGGACCTGGGGAACCGAGCCTTGAACCGGGGTCCTTAGGCTTCACAGGCAAGCGCTTAACCGCTAAGCCATCTCTCCAGCCCCCAGTTTTATTTTTATGTGGGTGCTGGGGATCCAAACTCAGGTCTTCATACTTCTTCAGTAAGCATTTTACCACCTAAACCATATATCCAGGTCCTTATTAGTAAGAAATTGAAAAAAAAAGGATGAATGGATAAATAAAATGTGGTATATATGCACAACAGAATTCTATTCAGCTGAAAGGAAAATAAAATCATGATATTTGCAGAAAAATAAAAGGAACTGAATATTATTATGTTAAATGAAAAAGCCAGTATCAGGAAGAAAAATATGTTTTCTCTCATATGTGGAACCTAGGTTTATGTCTGTGCACATGTGTGCACACTCGTGCGTGTGTGTGTGTGTGTGTGTGTGTGTGTGTGTGATGAAACTAGAATGTGGATCATGAAAAGGAAGAGACCTTAAGGGTGGGGGAGGGGCAAAAAGAGATGGAAATATTACCTGAAAATAGAAGTTATTAGTGTAGAAAAATTTTGGCAAAAAAGACACAGGGGAAATAGGGGAAGGCAGTGTGGGAAATTAGAACAAAGAGCAATGACACATATGCATAAAACTCACTAAATTAATAACTTTACAAATTCATGGAATTTTTTAAAAAATGCAAAAAGCACACATGGGCACTTCAATAATGCATTTTGTGGAGTTATCAAAACCCTTTTAAGAACTAGGCATGGTGGTACACCTTTTAAACCCACCACTTGAGGGACAGAGGTAGAAGGATCCCTGTGAGTTTGAGGCCAGCCTGAGATGATAGAGTGAATTTGAGGTCAGCCTGGGCCTAGAGCAAGACCCTCCATTTTTGGATTTGAAAATTAACACAGGCCTGGAAATAGAAATTAAATGTAAGGATAGTACCTTCATAGTGCAGAACAATGTTTTCATATAAGATTTAAAGTGAACTATTTATTAACACAGAATATAGTATTAAAACTAATGTCCCTCATAAATGAAGATACAATGATTTGATACATTTACAAGTGTTTTTAGTTATAGAATCACAAAGTCAGTTTATCAAATTTCTACAAGTTACAGAGAATGTCAGTAGACAGATTCAAATGTTGCTACAGGGCTGGAGATATGGGTTAGTGGTTAAGGCACTTGCCTGCAAAGCCAAAGGACCAAGGTTCAATTTCTCAGAACCCACATAAGCCAGATGCTCTAGATGGTGCATGAATCTGAAGGTGTTTGCAGTGGCTAAAGGCCCTTATGCACCCATTCTGTCTATCTGCTTCTCTCTCTCTCAAGTAAATAAGAAAATAAAAATTGATAAAGTAAAATGTTGCTGTATAAAATTGTATTTATTCACACTTGATAAAGTGGACTTGCGTAAGGAATTAGCCTTGGAAAAATTCTTCCCAAGATGCATTAGTCTTAGTTTTGTTAAGTCTTCTATTTTGATGAATACACTAAGTTTTCATGCTAATGTCATCAAATACAAAACACTCTTAAGAACTCTAACATCAGAGATTTCCAGTTAAGATGGCGGCATAGGTACCATACCAAACCAGCCTAAGGGGGAAAAAGCAAAAAAAAAAAAAAAAAAAAAAAAAAAAAACAACTCAGGAAAATACACACTTTTACTAAAAAGTGAGGTGTATAGGAAATTGAAACAGCAGTGGAGAAGTAGGAGAGATCCAGAGCATTCAGAGCCTGCACAGGAGGGCAGAAGCTGCTCAGGTGGGGCAGGTCCACGTGTGAGAGTCAGCAGCAGCGTGCCAGCCAGCCACCAGGCTCAGCTTGAGCCACAGGAAAAGCCAGCCAAGGGGATTTTCCAACCACACTGGAGCTCTCCACAAACTCAAGAAACGTGAAGGGAGAACAGCAGTGAACAACGGAGGAGCAGATCACAAGGTAGAAGAACATGTGGAACAGCAGGCAAACTAGAGAAGCATCGGCTCCCTCCCCCACTGCTAATGCCCAGCCCTCAGGAACAGACCAGCAGAGCAGAGACCCAGCCACACCCACTTGAACTGACAGAGCACCAAAGAGGGACTCAATCAACAGCACAGCTGAGACCAAAATCATGCCAAAAGGTAACTAGGATTACACCAGATCAGTACCTGCCTAATAAACCTGGTAAATAGTCCTGAACCAGAAGTGCTAATTGCACCTTCCATATCAGGACAAGTTATATGTTAAATTGGATGGATGGTCAAATTTGTCATTCTTAAATAAGCTGTATTTTGGGCTTGTTATTTGTTACTTCTTGTACTATAGTGGATTTGTTCACTCCTCTCTTATATATTAGGGAAGGGTCCCACCTGGTCACAAACTGACTTGGAACACTCTACAGACCAGAAATCTTAACCACCTTGTTGTCAGGATTAAGGGAGTGGGCGAGGCACCACATAGGCTAAGGGACAGACAGAGGATCTGGTTGTCATAATACCTACTCTTGGATAAATACTCTGTACTATTTTTCATTGAAAGTATACATTGTTTAGTTAAATTTTAGAATCTCCCTGTATTTTGTTCCAATTAGCCTACTTGAATACTCTCATAGCAGACACAACCAACACATAGAGTCACTTTTGTAGATACTCTGAGAGTCTTCAAAGCCACACCTATTGCCTTAAGCTCCTACCCTGAAGATATATAACATCAGATTGGTTGATACATCTCTTAATACCCAGCCAACTAAAAAATTCAATCATTAAATAATCCAAGATGCAAATATATATACATTATAACACAAGAAACACCAAAAATCAAGACAACATAAATCCACCAAAAAGTATTAACACATCAGAAATGACCTCCAGTGAGAATGAGTTAGAGGAAATACCTGAGAAAGATTTCAAAAGGATGATTCGAAATATGTTCAAAGAACTCAAAGAAGAAATCAAAGGAAGCAAAGAAGACACAGGATGCCAATTTAAAGAAATGAAGAGATCAATACTAGACATAAATAAGGAAATAGAAATAATAAAGAAAAACCAGTAAGAATTACTAGCAATAAAGAACACAGTTGATGAAATAAAAACTCTGTAGAAAATCTTAACAGTAGAATGGATGAAGGAGAGGACAGAATACCTAAGCTAGAAGACCAGGTGGAAGGTCTAATACAATCCAACAAGAGAAAGACAAATTTACAGAAAAGTATGAGTGGGAATTTCAAGATATTTCAAGATATTCAGATATGAAACGATCAAACATAAGAATTCAGGGCATAGTAGAAGGAGAAGAATTTCACTCCAAAGGCATAGTTGGCTTCTTCAACAAAAGCATAGAAGAAAACTTCCCCCACATTTTGAAAGTGGTGCCAATGCAGATACAGGAAGCCTTTGGAACACCAGCCAGACAAAACATGGAAAGAACTTCTCCTTGCTATATTATAATAAAGATACCAAATATACAAACCAAAGAAAAAATATTGAAAGCAGTCAGAGAAAAATCAAGTTACCTGCAAAGGCAAGCCTGTCAGGATTACAGCAGATTACTCTATACAAACTTTAAAAGACAGAAGGGTGTAGAGTGAAGTATTCCAAGTTCTGAAAGATAACAACTGCTAACCAAGGGTACTTTATCCTGCAAAGCTATCCATTAAAATAGATAGAGAAATAAGAACATTCCACAACAAAAGCAGGCTAAAGGACTATTTGAAGACAAAACCAAACACTAGTTAACACAAGAGAGCAAAGGAAAAACCAGGAGAACTACAAAAAAAAAATGGCAAAAATGAATACATACCTTTCAATAATATCTCTTAATATCAATGGCCTCAATACCCCAACCAAAAGACATGGTTTTCAGACAGAGTTAAAAAGCAGAATCCTTCAATTTGTTACTCCTAAGAACCCCACCTTTCTACAAACGATTGACATTATTTTAGGGTGAAAGGTTGGAAAACAGTGGTTCAAGTAAATGGACCTAGACAACAAGCAGGGGTTGCTATCCTAATATCTGACAAAGTAGACTTCAGTCCAACATTAATTAAGAAAGATAAGGAAGGCCACTTTATATTGATTAAAGGCACCCTCCAACAGGAGGACATTAAAATCCTAAACATATATGTACCTGACATGGGGGCCACAAATTTATCAAACAAATGCTGTTACAACTAAGGTCACAGATAACACCAAACACAGTGGTAGTGGGTGACTTCAACACCCCACTTTCATCAATTGGCAGGTCATCCAGGGAAAAAATAAACAAAGAGGCATCTGGACTAAATGAGGTCATAAAAGGAATGAACCTAACAGATATATACAGGACCTTCATCCAAATGCTGCAGAATATACATTCTATTCAGCAGCACATGGAACATTCTCTAAAACAGACCATATATTAGGACACAAAGCAAATCTTAACAAATACAGGAAAACTGAAAAAATTCCTTGCATTCTATCTGACCACAATAGAATCAAACTACAAATCAATAGCAAAAAAGGCCATAGGGCATACACAAAATCATGGAAATTAAACAACACATTACTAAATAATGAATGGGTCAATGAAGAAAAGAAGAAGGAAATCAAAAAATTTATAGAGTCAAACAATAATGAGAACACAATATACAAAAATGTCTGGGACACAATAAAGGCAGTCCTAAGAGGTAAATTTATATCTTTAAGTGCTTATAAAAGAAATTAGAAAGGTCACAAGTAAATGACCTAATGCTTCACCTAAAAGCCTTGGAAAAAGAAGTACAAGGCAAAGCCAAAAATCAGTAGATGGGAAGAAATAATAAAGATTAGGGCAGAAATTTATGAAATAGAAACCAAAAAAACAATCCAAAGAATCAATGAAACAAGACTTGGTTCATTGCAAGGATAAACAAGATTGATAAACCCTTAGCAAATCTTACCAAAAGAAAGACAGAAGAGATGCAAATTAATAAAATTAGAGATGAAAAAGGTAACATCAAAACAGATGCCAAAAATTAATACGGACATACTATAAAAGCATATACTCCACAAAGTATGAAAATCTGAAAGAAAAGGATGATGTCCTTGAATTATATGACCTACCTAAATTAAATCAAGATGAGATTAATCACTTAAATAGACATATAACAAGCCTGGAGATCCGAACAGTTATCAAAAGTCTCCTAACCAGGAGTCCCTTGGAAGAAGGTGACGCTGAGGCAGCGCAGGTGTGAGGGTCTGCAGCTCCTTGGTCGCCCTTCCCCTCATCACTGAGGTGGATGGCGGCGGGATGGAGCGCGAGGGGGGCGGCAGCGGGGGATTGGCGGGTCTCCTGCAGCAGATCCTCAGCCTGAAGCTCGTGCCGCAGGGTGGGCAATGGGACCCTGTGCCCCAACTCCACTTCTCTCTGCTCCTTCCCAGAGATGTGGTATGGTGTGTTCCTGTGGGCACTGGTGTCTTCTGTCTTCTTTCATGTCCCTGCTGGATTACTGGCCTCTTCACTCTCAGACATCACAAATATGGTAGGTTCATGTCTGTAAGTATCCTGTTGATGGGCATCGTGGGACCAATTACTGCTGGAATCTTGACAAGCGCAGCAATTGCTGGAGTCTACCGAGCAGCAGGGAAGGAGATGATACTCTTTGAAGCCCTCACCTTGGGCACCAGACAGACGTTCTGTGTGTTGGTGGTCTCCTTTTTACGGGTTCTAGCTACTCTATAGCATACACTCTTGCTCTGAGTTTTTTGACTCTTCAAAAGGAATCCACGCGTGTTGGTGGCTTCTTAATTGTTCAGCTGGAACCACAGGGAGGATCAGGAATGTGAAGGGCATCTCAGCCTTTGTTTCGGGCCACTCTCCCCGATGAAGACCCGAAGACGTCACTCTCAACCCAGGCTCACAAGCTGTCCGTTTTCTTGGTACTTAGCTGAAGAAATTTTATGCGCACCTTCTTCACCTGAGCCAAGGCAAGGCAATGGCCTCTGAGCCTCTTGGCTAGAGTCCTTCATGCTGCAGTTTTCAGTATTCTTTGAAATACTGCATGTTTCACAAAAATGATAAAAGATGGAGGTTGATATCAAGTGAGCAGCGTATGTTTTACTAGCTTTTTAATTAATCTAATCTTAGTTGAAATTTAGCAGACTCTTCTTTTGCTCAATTTTCATGACAGAAAAGCCAAGTTGGTGTTGGTTGGATATAGCTTGGAGAACAAACTGGTGAGGTAGAACAGGAAAAATACTGAAGTGTGCCTCAAAGTAATGGCTTTAGTTCCACTGTTGCAGTACATAAGTACTGAGAATGTGACATTTTATGAATATCTTTTTTAAAAAAAATATTAATTTTTGGATAACTATCTTGGCCTCTTTAATATATTTTAAGAGATATGTATTTATATTTGATCAAAATAAGCTAGATAATTGAGACTTGCTATTTTGTCCAGGCTGGCCCCATACTGGGCTCACATGATCCTCCTGCCACGTAAATTTCCAGAGTAGCTGTAGGCATGCATCATCATGCCTGCTTGGGGCTCTTTTCCAAAGAATTTCTATGCCACCTTTTCCTATGACTCTTAATTCTATTAATTTTAGGTACTTTAATTGGAAACACACATTTTTGTAGCTTGAGTTTACCTTTTTTATTAATTAAAAAAAATTTTTTTATTATTGACAACTTCCATAGAGTTCATCTTTTTAATTTTTTAAATTTTTTTGAGTTCATCTTTTTAAGCCAGATCAGTTAGGATACATTTTGGACATTCAGGCGCAAATGCTATACTTCAAACATTGTGTTATAGTTTTCTTAGTGACTTTATTGATTTGAGAAACTGTGTGAGTGCAGCTGAGACTAGATTAGTGGTGGCTGACCGCTTAGTCCTGATGTGTTTATTTAGTAGCAGCTCCTCAGTCCACTTTGCAGTATATGAGCATCACCAACTCCCAGAAAGTGCCTAAAGTTCCTCTGTTAGATGTGTCCCCACTGTCTTTTTTTTTTTTTTTTAATGAGAGAGAATTAGAATACCATGGCCTCCAGCCACTGAAGTTGAACTCTAGAAATGTGTGCCATCTTGTGTGCACGCGCAACCTTGCTTGACCTTGTGTGTCTGGCTGATTTGGTGTCTGGGGAGTCAAACATAGGTCCTTAGACTTTGCAGGAAAGCACCTTAGCCACTAAGCCATCTCTCTAGCCCTGCCTTTTCATTTTATTCAAGAGAATTTATATCCTTACAGAGAATTAAATATAAAAGTTTTTAAAATCTCAGTTTTAGCTATTTTACTTTTTGTTTTGCTGTGTAGCTTGCTTTCTCATTGAAAGGCCTGAAAACTGTGACCTTCAAAAGGGAAAAGATTATAAAAGTTAAATAACTTGTATAACTTGAACTGTGTTGTATAGAATACAAAGATCTTGCCATCTGTTTTCAGAGTAGCTGCTGATACTTAACACTCACATTTTCAAAGAAGACCTTTCTTTATGAGATTAAAAACTGTCAACCCATGAGGGCATGCATTTATCATAAAGCAGTGTGCTCTCTGGTTTCTGGCTAAAAATAGCTGAGAAGTCCAATTTGCCCAGGAATGTCTGGGGGAAAAAATTGCAAAGGGAGCACAAAAAAACTTGGTATTTCCTTTGGACTAATTAGATTACTTATCAAAATTATAGTGCCATGTATTAGGTGAGAAGGACACTTTCAAATGTAGCTAAATGTCCTTTTCAGTTCTCCAGCAAGAGCTCAAATATTTTAACAGAGTTTTAAAAATTCCAATTTCCAGTTCAAGGAGCTGTGATTTTGGAAAATACCCCTTAGTTTGAGAAATTTGGAGCACTGAATCCTGCATTATGGTTTTGGTCATCTGTATAAGGATGCCTTTTATTATTTCACGGAAACATTCTTTTGAATATAACTTCACAAATTAAGCATGTAGGCCAGTAGTTGGTGGGCTTTCCCACTGACCGAATACTAACCTTAGAACATACTCACCCATGATGAAAATGATAGGCTTTTTTCTTTTTGTTTTTATTTAGAATCGAGACACAAGAATGTAGACATTTTTGAAAGATGGTTTTTATGTTTCTTCTGTTTTGGTTCTCTGCACTCTTAAAGAACTTCATTTATAAAATGAGTCTTCAAATGATTGAATATTTTATCCATCCCAGTATGTGAAGCATTCTTTTGTGAATAAATGTACATACACTATATAGATTGAGCTCGTAGGTTGAGATGTTTTCAGGGAGAAACTTTGATACAGAATGTATTCCCCTTGGTCTTTCTGTCTTTGTTTCTTGTCTCAAAGACATTTATTTATGGATGGCTTATGTTGAATATTTTACCTTATAGTTTGAGATTTTTTTTTTTTTTTTTTTTTGGAGGTAGGGTCTTGCTCTAGCACAGGCTCACCTGGAATTCACTATGTAGTCTCTGGGTGTCCTTGAACCCTGTGTATTAACTTTGTGTCCTGCTACATGGCTATAGGATTCTATCAGCTCTAACAATTTGCTGGTACAGTCTAGTTCTGCCTCTTCAGCACTGGAAATAAAATATACGCCACCACGCCAGACTAGTTTGAGAATTTTTGCCAACAATGTCTTTTATAGAGACATAAAGCCATCATTCCCAGAGTTGTTCCCACCTCTTCCAACTTTTTTTCCTAAGTGCCAGGAGGGATGTAGCCCCTAACCCTAAGAACTGATTTCTTGATTCCTTAACAGGGTTTTGGGGGTGAAAATTAAGTTCATATACAAAAGTGTAATGAATATTGTGTAGGAAAGATGTCTCTGTGCTATAAACTTTTTTTTTGCAGGAAGATACTAAGGAACTGTGTCCTGGACTGTGAAGCCCTGGTGCCATTAGCCATTCACATGCAGAAAGTCCTGTGAACTTGTGTTTCCTTCGTGTACCCCATGAGGCTGGTTATGATCTGGACCAGCTTAATGTTTTATATTAGGTTACTTCATTGGCTACTATAGTCAATATGATCAAATCTTTGTATAATAGAAAGTTATTAAAATTTTATTTTTCTACTGACATTTCTAATGCTGGTGTAAATGTTTATGAATAAAGAATTACTTTTAAAATAAAAAAAAAGTCTCCTAACCAAAAGAAGCCCAGGCCCAGATGGATTCAGTGCTGATATTTATCAGACCTTCAGGGAAGAGCTAACACCATGTTTCTTAAGCTTTTCCATAAAATAGATAAAGAATGAATTCTACCAAACTCCTTCCATGAAACCAGCATCACCTTGATACCAAAACCAGGCAAAGATAGAACAAAAAAGAAAATTACAGAGCAATCTCCCTCATGAACATAGATGCAAAATTTCTCAGCAAAATATTGGCAAACAAAATACAAAAATATGTCAGAAAGATCATTCACCCCAATCAAGTAGGCTTTATCCCAGAGATGCAGGGATGGTTCAATATAAGAAAATCGATGAATGTAATTCATTATATAAATGGATTGAAGGACAAAAATCGCATGATCATCTCACTAGACACAGAAAAAGTGTTTGACAAAATCCAACATCCCTTCATGATAAAAGTCTTACAGGACTGGGAATAGAAGGAACATATCTCAATATAATAAAGGCTAGTTATGACAAGCCTACAGCCAACATATTACTAAATGGGGAAATACTGGAAGCTTTTCCACTAAAATCAGGAACAAGACAAGGGTGTCCACTGTCCCCACTTTTATTTAATATAGTACTGGAAGTCTTAGCCATATCAATAAGGCAAGACACACATAAAAGGGATACACATTGGAAAGGAAGAGATCAAGTTATCATTATTTGCAGATACATCATTCTATATATAAAGGACCCTAAAGACTGTACCAGCAAATTGTTAGAGCTGATAGAATCCTACAGCCATGTAGCAGGATACAAAGTTAATACACAGAAATCAGTAGCTTTCATATATGCTAACAATAAACACACACAGGATGAAATCAGAGAATCACTCCCATTCACAATTGCATCAACGAAAATAAAGTACCTTGGAATAAACTTAACCAAGGAAGTAAAGGATGTCTACAATGAAAACTTTTAAACACTCAACTGAGAAGTTGCAGAAGACACTAGGAAGTGGAAAAACATCCCTTGTTCCTGGATTGGAAGAATCAATATTGTGAAAATTCTAATCTTACCAAAAGCAATCTACACATTTAATGCAATCCCTGTGGAGAGCCCCTTGGGCCAAGCCCTAAAGATGGCGCCTGATGGAAGTTCTATGCTTGGGACAAACAAGTCCATATTTGGAGGAGCTCGCCCTCACCGCTGCTCATTGGCTTCTGCTGCTTCCATATTTGGAGGAGCTCGCCCTCACTTGATGCTTGCCTGGAGAGGTTGCATAGCCTGGGGTGATTGGGCGGAATGAGTGCGCTTATAAGGAAGCCCTGCCCGAGGCTCGGGGGAGATGAAGCTTGAAGTTGCCTGAATAAACTGCTGTAAGAAGAACTGGTGGTTGTGTCTTCCTTGCTGGTCGAGGCGGACACGACAAGTGGTGGCCCATACGGGGAACCCGACTCCCCCACCAAAGAGTTCAGAACTTACAAGTCAGGGGTGCGCGCAGGGTAAGTCCCCGGTAAGTTGGGCTTACAACCCCAGGGTTTGGGGAAGGTCCTCAGGAAAATTAGAGGCTATTTAGGATGCCAGGAAGCAGGCACTAGAAAGGTAAAATTGAAAATTAGAGGCTATTTAGGATGCCAGGAAGCAGGTGCTAGAAAGGTAAAATTGAAAATTAGAGGCTATTTAGGACGCCAGGTAGTAGGCGCTAGAAAGGTAAAATTGAAACTATGGGTGCATCATCATCGCATCTGATCTATTCAGCATTGCAGGAACTGCTCAAATAAGAGGGGTTGGAATTGAGTAGAGCCACCCTGCAACATTTCTTGAAGGAATGTGATACAGCAGCCCCCTGGTTTGCTGTGTCGGGAAACTTTACAGTGACCTGTTGGGAAAAACTAGGAAGAGATTTAGATTTTGCTAGAGAACATGGAACATTAAAACCAGGAGTAAGAGCAGTCTGGAAAATGGTTAGGAGCTGTCTTGAGGATGAAAATTGCTATGGCGCTTTAGTGGCAGGAAGACAAGCCTTAGATCAGTTAAGAGAGGAAAGATCTTTACAGTCCGAGAGAAGCGTCTCTTCCTCTGGTAGTTCCAGTGAAGATTCAGAAGAAGAAGCAGAGGGACTTGTGCAACAGCTCGAAAGGACTAGCCTTTACCCCTCCTTGGCTCCATTCCAAGAAAATTGGAAGCCTAATAAAGAGGAAGTAAAACCCCGGAAACTCCCACCAAATACTAAGTTAGGGTATAACAGCAATAGAAAGGGACAAGACATTGAAAGTATGTCTGCGGCAGGCACCCCCTGCTTATGGGGTAGAGTGTTCGAGCTCTTTCACTCAGCAAATATCATTTTGCCCAGACGTTTGGCGTGAGGTTAGATCTTCACAAATTGGGTTCCCAGTGTTCCAAGACCAGGCAGGTAACAGATTCCATGAGCCGCTGGATTTTAAAGTCATTAAGTCTTTGGCAGAATCAGCGAAAACATATGGCATAACAGCTGCCTTTACTGTGGCTCAGGTTGAAGCTTTGCAGAGACATTGCATGACGCCTGATGACTGGTCTAGGCTGGCCAAAGCTTGTCTTTCTCCCGGGCAATATCTAGACTGGAGAGCATTCATGTTTGAGTTTGCAAATGCACAAGCAGCCGCCAATCAGACTGCAGGGCACACCCCTTGGGACAGGGATATGTTAATGGGGCAAGGCAGATTCGCCAATGCACAAACAGGATATCCTGAGGAGGTTTATGGACAGATAAATGGCATGGCTATTAAGGCATGGAAGGCTTTGCCCAACAGGGAAGAAGTATTGGGTAATCTTACGAAGATTGTGCAAGGATCAACCGAACCTTTCTCAGACTTTGTCGGGAGGATGGTTGAAGCTGCAGAGAGGATCTTTGGTGACCCTGATAGTGCAATGCCTCTTATCTAGCAATTAGTTTTTGAACAGTGCACCAAAGAATGTAGAACCTCCATCACCCCCTATAAACACAAAGGTATAGATGGGGAAAACCCAAACAATTAAAAACAGATAATGGTCCAGCATATACCGCACATTCCTTTAATACTTTCTGCCAACACATGGCGGTACAGATTAAGCATGGACTTCGCTATAATCCACAGGGTCAAGGTATCATTGAAAGAACTAATAGTACTTTAAAAGAATGTTTGCAAAAACAAAAAGGGGGAATTGGCCACAGCCGGTCTCCGAAGGTTAGGGTTTCCTTAGCACTATATACTTTAAATTTTTTAAATTTGGATAAGGAGGGTTGGACAGCAGCTGATAGACATGCTTATCATGTCCCAGTAAATCAGGGAATGGCAAAATGGAAAGACGTTCTCTCAGGACAATGGAAAGGACCAGATCCTGTATTGGCATGGGCGAGGGGATCTGTTTGCATATTTCCACAGGATCAAACTGACCCAATTTGGGTGCCGGAGCGCTTGGTTTGGCGTTGTCAATATGAAGTCCAAGATCCTGTTAGTCCTATGGATGATGATGATAGCCCTGACAACACAACAGGAAGAGCGATGGGGGATCTTGTCGGTGTTCCTGAAACCAATGCCCGTCTGTCATGATGCGCAAGTGTTCCCCCGTTTTTTCTCTACTAATAAAACTTTAGGACTGCCTTTTATACCAGGTGATAAAAGTATATCACCTGTGGGGGAAAGCATTGCATTCAAGCTAGAAGGGAATTTGTGCTTTCATATTATTAGTAATATTAGTGAGAGTAGCCAATGTGTCATGCTTTATAACCAGACCGCAGCTTGGTTTGATAAAATAGGTAATCAAAATCACAATATTCCTGCAAATCGAACTAATGCTACTATTTTTAATGATACTTATTTAGACTGTAAGAATGATACCTGCTTTTATACTTTATGCTGGAATGGGACTGCATTTCCCTTAGCTGAAGTGACTCGCATGCCCAGATTTGTCCCTGTGCCTGTTCTGGCCCCTAACTCCATGACCCTCTTTAGGAATAAGAGAGACTTTGGTATTACAGCAGCTGTGGTGGCAGCTATCACAGTGGTGGCAGTGGGGGCTACTATGGCTGCCATTGCTATGAATAACCTATTGGCAACTGTAGCCTCTGCCCTTGACAAACAGGCGAGCCTTAATTTGCATCTAAAAGGTGGCATTATGATTTTGAATCAAAGATTGGACCTGGTTCAGGAACAAGTTGATGCTTTATGGCAACTTGCTCAACTTGGTTGTGAATGGAAGCTACCCAGACTGTGTATTACCTCTGTTCAGTACCAAAATTATACAAGAGCAGCTAATCTGTCCAGGCTCTTATCCTCCCAATTGCAGGGAAGCTGGTCTCAAGGTTTTTAACAGTTGTTGCGGGATCTACGGCTTGAAATAGTGAGGGTGAATTCTACTCGAGTGGATCTTTCTCTGGCAACTGGGCGGACGACATGGATCTCCGCTGCAGTGAATCATCTAAAGGAGTGGGTGGGCATAGGAGCCCTGGGGGGAATGCTGATATTAGTTTGTGTGGTGTGCATGTGGTGTATTTGTTGCCTCAAAAGGGCACAGGCCTGCACCTCTGCCATGATAGCTCAGGCCTTTGCTGTGATAGAAGAAGGACAGTCTCTCCAGATTTGGCTTGCTGCCCTTAAATAGTGGCTTCCTAAGTATTCATCACACTCAGGGTGCAAGGCAAAGCACTGCACAGGGGCTTGCCTGCGAGCAGTTGGGCGACTCTCTGGGAGGCATGTTTGATTGCATGAAGGTTGTACTCATATTCCTTCCCCTGGGAAAAGGGTACTTGCACACCAGGGATCAGACCTCTACCTCCACCCATTGTGTCCTGCTGTTGCACCTTTTAAAATAATAAATAAGGGGGAGCTGTGGAGAGCCCTTCAGGCCAAGCCCTAAAGATGGCGCCTGACGGAAGTTCTATGCTTGGGATAAACAAGTCCATATTTGGAGGAGCTCGCCCTCACCGCTGCTCATTGGCTTCTGATGCTTGCCTGGAGAGGTTGCATAGCCTGGGGTGATTGGGCAGAGTGAGTGCACTTATAAGGAAGCCCCGCCTGAGGCTCGGGGGAGATGAAGCTTGAAGTTGCCTGAATAAACTGCTGTAAGAAGAACTGGTGGTTGTGTCTTCCTTGCTGGTCGAGGCGGATGTGACAAATCCCCATCAAAATTCTAAAGGCATTCTTCATGGAAATAGAAAAACAATCCAAAAATTCATTTGGAATCACAAAAAACCTTGAATATCTAAAATAATACTGAGCAACAAAAATAAGTCTGGTGGTATCACCATACCTGATTTTAACCTATACTACAGAGCCATACTAACAAAAACAGCATGGTACTGGCACAAAAGCAGACATGTAGATCAATGGAACAGAATAGAGGACCCAGTTGTAAGTCCAGGTAGTTATAGCCACCTGATATTCAATAAAAATGCCAAAATACTCACCAGAGAAGAGACAGCCTCTTCAGCAAATGGTGTTGGTAAAAGTGGATATGTATCTGTAGAAGGATGAGAATATATTATTCTCTCTCTCCATGCACAAGAATTAAATCCAAATGGATTAAAGAACTTAACATCAGACTGGAAACTCTAAAATGCTAGAGGAGAAAGTAGGTGAAACCCTTCAACATATTGGTCTTAGCAAAGACTTTCTGAAAACAACCCCAATTTCTCAGGCAATAAAACCACAGATTAACCTCATGAAATTACAAAGATTTTGTACTGCAAAGGACACTATGAATAAAGCAAAGAGACAAGCTACAGAATGGGAAAAAATCTTTGCTAGCTATATATCTGATAGTGGATTAATATCTAGGATATACAAAGAAGTCAAAAAATTCAATAATAAGAAATCAAACAAACCAATTTAAAAAATGGGCTATGGAGCTAAATAGAAAGTTCTCAAAAAAAAGAAATATGCATGGTGTATAAGCATCTAAAAATGTTCTATGTCCCTAGTCATCATAGAAATTTAGGTTAAAAATACATTGAGATTCCATCTCATTCCTGTCAGATTGGCTACCATCATGAAAACAAATGATCATAAATGTTGGTGGGGATGTGGAAAAAGAGGAACACTTTTATACTGTTGGTAGGAATGCAACCTGGTCAAGCCATTGTGGAAATCAGTGTGGAGGTTCTTAAAACAGCTAAAGATTGATCTACCATATGACCTAGCTATAGCACTTCTAGGCATATATCCTAAGGACTCATCTCATTTCCTTAGAAGTACATGCTCAACCATGTTTATTGCTGGTCAATTAATAGTAGCTGGGAAATGGAACCAGCCTAGATGTCCCTCAACTGATGAAAGGATAATAATGATATGGCACATTTATATAATGGAGTTATACTCAGCAGAAAAGAAAAATGAAGTAATGATATTTGCAGAAAAATGGATGGATCTGGAAAGGATTATTCTAAGTGAGGTAACCCAGGCCCAGAAAGCCAAGTGCTGCATGTTCTCTCTATGTGGATCTTAGCTACAGATGATTGGGCTTTTGTGTGAGAAGTAAAAAACTCAGTAGCAGAGGCCAGTAATCTAAAAAAGAGATACAAAGGGAATAGAAGGGAAGGGAGGAGGGTACTTAATAGGTTGGTATTGTATACATGTAAGTAGAAGAATTGTTTAATGGGGGTGAAAAGGCCCAAAGTGAGTCCAGAGGAGGAGATTGAGTAAAGGGAAGGTAGAGGGAGAGCTAATCAAAATCTAAGAGGATATAAATGAATCATATGGAATCCTCTGGTTTTGGACAATGGAGCACTCAGGAGATGTAGATTGTTGCTAGAAAATTTTCAGTGCCAGAAATGTGATACATTCCAGAAAGTTGTTGGCCAGAGAGGTCCCTGATGCCACCATAACATTACATGCCATTGCTGAGGCCTCACCAGGAATAGATGGTAAGACCCTATTGCTGGAGACTCCACATATTTGGGCTGCAAGGACACTGAGAAAACCTGCTGGAAGTGAGCTGATAACCTCCTCCATGTAGACCAGCTGACAGAAACCTGGAAGAAGCCATTCTACATGCAGTTCAATGGGAGAAAGAGATATCACCAGTGAAGATACTCAACAGTGGACACTACAAGCCTTATAATTTGCCAGCCATGGCAAATGAGCCAATGGGTTCAATAGTGGCACGTCTATCATGGTCGAAACCAACTACCCTCTAATTAGAATGGAGGCCTGCTCCATGGGAGGAAACACATCCCTGATACTGAAAACTTAAAACAGGGGTAGTCATGAGCCCTAGGGGTGTAATATCTGCTGATGTCTGCATGAGTGTATATACTATGCTTATCAAACGGCCCAGTAAGCAGTTCTCTTAATATTCATACCCTTGTATTAATGCTACTCTCACTTTGGGTAGAGAATCTTCTCTTTTCAGATGGCAGTGACTTTGGAACAACTCAGAAGGTATCATGATGCTGGAAAGAAGTGACTAGAGTACTGAGTAGCATCTTGATCACAACTTCCAAAGCTCATGGTCTAATGCGGAAGAGGTGGCAGAAAGAATGTAAGAGCCAAAGGAAGGGTAGGACTCCTTACAACCTGGTCCCTCCAGACATAAAATGGCCTCGATATCCATGACCTCATAGTGCCTGACACTACCTACACAAGACCATCATAAAAGGAGGGAAAGCTCATGACATCAAAATAAAAGAGAGTGATTGAGATGGGGAGGGGATATGATGGAGAATGGAATTGCAAAGGGGGAGTGGGGGAGAGGGAGGATATTACCATGGGATATTTTTTATAATCATGGAAAATGTTTTAAAAATTTGAGAAAAAATAAAATTAAAAAAAAAGAACTTCAAGATCAGTTGTATCATTTCTTAAAATCAGAAATTATGAAAAATTCTTTTGGCAGTTTTACTTATACCAAGATACCCTGACATAACTTGAAATTATGCTACTTGAAAATGAAATTGCCAAAATAATTAATTTTGAAAAGCTAATAAGTTAACCTGCAGAACAGCAAGCCAGGCAAATGTCATCATTAATTAAGGTATCATAGTCACAAAGCAATATATTTTTACAAAATCTAATGATGCTAAAGTTCATTTAAAGTTTTTATATTTATGATGTCACTTGTGTAATAGTGTTAAATATTTTATAAGCAATAAAATTTTTGTGGAGAGTTTTATATTGTATTACTTAAATGTAATTTTCCACTTCTAAATGGTATTTGAAATTTTCATTTTGCAGAGACTAACAAATTTTTTTATTTAAATTTTTTATTTTTATTCATTTATTCGAGAACGACAGGCATAGAGAGAAAGAGGCAGATAGAGAGAGAGGAGAATGGGTGCACCAGAGCCTCCAGCCACTGCAAATGAACTCCAGATGCATGCACCCCCTTGTGCATCTGGCTAACGTGGGTCCTGGGGAATTGAGCCTTGAACCGGGGTCCTTAGTCTTCACAGGCAAGTGCTTAAGCACTAAGCCATCTATCCAGCCCAGACTAACAAATATTATAGCATGCCTTTTGGGGAATATTGAACCCCTAGACTATAGGTAGGAAGGAGCTTGATGTCAGAAAGCAATAAATATGTTTAAGAATGTACATTTTACTTTATATATTAGTAATTCATCCACCTGACCCAGCTTCTCCAAGTTGCTGTTGTTGTTTTCTCTCTCCCTTCTTTCTCTCCTTTCTTCCTTTCATTTATTGGATGGTATGAATATGTGAAGTGTATGGTGATTGCATGTGTATGTGCTGGTGCCAAGCTTTGCGCACTTATCTGGAGCAGATAGAGGAAAATATCAGGTAGCCCCCTCCATCACACACTCACCCATCTGTGTTTCTTCCCATACATGGTCTTAAATAAACATTTTTAAATGTAATATACAGAATACATAAAGGACTCAAATAATTAAACACTAAAAATGTACAAACAAAAGTTAGCAAATTAAATGAACAGATGGTTCTTCAAAACATGAAATACAAATGGAAAGAAGAAGGAAAATTCATATCGCAGCCCACATTAAAATTCTATCTAAGTCCAGTAAACAGCTATTATCAGTGAATAAAATTAAAACAACAAAGGTGCTGAGGCTAGAGAAGACATGCATTTGTGCAGCTACTGTGGAATAAGTATGGAGTTCTTTTAAAAACAAGGAACAAATCTTCCATATAATATGTGTATACCATCTCTGGGAATGTATCCAAAGCAGAACTTAGCATACTACACAGAGATTTGCACATGCATATTTATTGTAGCACAATAGTCAAGGTATGGAATCATCCTGAGTGTTCATTAACAGATGAAATGACAAAGAATGTATTGAATGAACACTCCAATCTTTAATTTTGCTATGAAGTAGAATAAAATAATCCCAGTTGTAGGAAAAGGGATAGAAATAGAGATCATCCTACTAACTAAAGAAAGTCAGACTTGGAAATAATATCTTAAACTGCCTTACAGACCTAGATTTTATGTGTGGGCATTCATGTATGCATGATATGACATGAAAGTAGAAAGGAGACTTTTTGAAAAAAGGAAGAGGAATAGTGGGAGGGAGGAAAGGGTAATGAGGATTATATTGACTTGAATGAAAATTTCATTGAACCCATCACTTTGTACATGCATATATATATGCTAATAACATTTTTAAAGTAGTGAACCATTGATTGCACATTCACTTTAAGAAAGGCAAAAACCATATTTATGATTAACATAAGACAATTAACTAGTGAGTTAATAGAAATGGAACAAAACTATTTTTCCTCACTTTCTCCTTAGTGTTCTGTCCCTGTCTCATTCCTGTAGGACCATGTTGCTCAGCCTCATGGAAAGCCTACTACTTTGAGCTCTGAAATTTGAGTCTGGAAAGGATATGGTCCAATTAGTTTAATAATCTTTATACACAGACTCAATTTGTATAAACATTGGACCCTTTGGGCAGGAAAGAAGAATCAAGAAGACATTCTATTCCACCAACAACTCAGTCCTCCATTCACTGGCTGCTGTGTTGATGTGCCAAAGGGCTAGTACCATCTCAATACACATATGTGACTTCTAAAAACTTTCCTAAAATTAGTAATTGTCTCAGAAAGTCATCCCTTAAAGGCAACATACCAATATAGTGAGTATCATACAATCATTGTCAGCAAAATAACTATCAAAACTGAAGGTCTAAAGGGAACATTGCTTGCAACTGAGGGCCCAAGAAAGTACCAAAAGCAATTCTTTTCCTGGATGTCATAATTCAAAGGAGCAAATATTTACCTAATGTATCATCTACAAGATAGGGGGAATTAAACCAATGAATGAACTTAGGATTCTCTTAATTAAGAAATAAAGAATATTATATAAATAGAATATATATACATATGCATATACAGAATGAATATATGTTAATATATATGCAAAAACATACTCATATATGTTTATATATGAGGTTGAGATTTATCATTACAGCTATTTTCAGGTATTTAAAGGAGAGTTTATGATGTGAATTGCCATGCATGGTGGTGCATGCATTAAATCCCAGCACTTGAAAGGCTGAGGTAGAAGGATCACTGTGAGTTCAAGGCCAGCCTGAGACTATATAGTGAAGTCCAGGTCAACCTGAGGTAGAGCAAAACCATACCTTGAAAAACCAAAACCGAAACCAAACAAACAAGAATGTGAATGAAAGATTACATTTACTCTTCAGACTCTGGGATTCTTGTAGGTACAATTCACTGGAAAGTGGCTTCCACTTCTGGAAATGATGTCACCTGAATTGACAGAAATCTCAAAATTGATTTCCATAGTGGTTGCACAAGTTTACATTACCATGACCAATGGATGGATTCCTCTTTTCCCACATCCTCACCAACATTTGTTGTAAGATTATTTAATGAATGCCATCCATATTGGAGTAAGGTGGAATCTCATCATGGTTGTTTTAATTTGCATTTCTCTAATGGTTAGGGATGCTGAACATTTCCATAAATGTGTATTAGCCATTTATAATTCTTCCTCTGAGAACTTAATATTCAGTTCCCTGCCCCATTTTTAGAGCAGTTTTTTTTAATTTAGTTTTTTTCACTTATTTATAGATGATAGATATTAGGCTTCTATTAGTGGTATAGTTGGTGAAGATTTTCTCCCTTACAGTGGGTAATCTATTGGCTATGCTTACAGTGTGTTTGTCTGTGCAAAAGCTTTTAAGCTTGATGATATTCCATTGGTTGAGTGACTCTTTAATATTCTGGAATAATGGGGTTTTGTTCAGGAAGTCTTTCTCCATTACTATATCATGGAGAATGCCTCCTAGTTTTTCTTCCAGTAAGAAAAGAGTTTCTGATCTTATATTGAGGTCTTTAATACCTTTGGAAATGATTTTGTGTATGGAGAGACGAGTGGGCCAAGTTTCACTTTTCTGCATATGCTCATCCAATTCATTCAGCACCATTTGTTGGGGATGCTTTCTTTCCTCCAGTCTACATTATCAGCACCTTTGTCAAAGATCAAGTAGCTGTCGTTACTTGACCTAAGATTTGAGTCTTCAATCCTGTTCCATTGGTTTTTGTTTCTGTTCTTACTCCAGTAACACACTTTTCTTTTATTACTGTGGCTTTGTAATATAGCTTTAGATCCAGTATGGTAATACCTTCAGAGGTGTTTTGTTTTTGTTTTGCTGAGAATATGTTTGAATATCCTAGGCCTGTTGCCATTCCATATGAATTCTGAAATCATTTTTTTCTATCTATGGATAGCATGAAGCTGGAATTCTATTGGTATTGCTTTAAATCTGTATATTGCATTTAGTATAATTGCCATTTTCACAAATTTAATTCTACTTATGCAGGAGCATGGGAAATTTTCCATCTTTTCAAGACCTCCTCCTCAATTTATTTCTTGAGTTTTTTTATGTTTTCATTATATAGGTCATTCACATCCTTGGTTAGTGTTATTCCAAGGAATTTAATTTTGTTTAAATTTTATTTTTTATTGACAACTTCCATAATTGTAAACAGTATCCCATGGCAATTCCTTCCCTCCCCCCAGTTTCCCCTTTGAAACTCCACTCTCCATCATATATATCCCTTCCCCCTCTCAATCGGTATCTTTTATTTTGATGTCATGATCTTTCACCTCCTGTTATGATGGTCTTGTGTAGGTAGTGTCAGGAATTGTGAAGTCATTAATATGCAGGTCATTTTGTGTCTGGAGGACCATATTGTAAGAAGACCTACCCTCCCACTCGCTCTTACATTCTTTCTGCCACCTCTTCTGCAATGGACCCTGAGCCTTGGAAGGTGTGATAGAGATTTCAGTGCTGAACAATCCTCTGTCACTTCTTCTCAGCACCCTGGTGCCTTCTGAATCATCCCAACGTCACTGACATTTGAAAAGAGAAGCTTCTCTAACCAAAAGCGAGAGTATTATTAACATATGGGTAGGAACATTAAGAGAAATGCTTACTGGGCAATTTAGTGAGCATAGTATATACATTTAGACAGACAGCAGCAGCTGTTACACCCCTAAGGCTCATGAATAGCCCTGTTGTAGGTTTTCAGTATAAGTGATGTATTCCCTGCCATGGAGAAGGCCTCTAGTCAAATTAGAGCTAGTTTGTTTCCCCTATAACAGGCATGCTACTATTGCACCCATTGGCTCATTTGGCCTGAATTGCCAAATTTAAGGCTTGCAGTGTCCACTGTTGAGTATTTACACTAGTGATTTTTCTCTCTCCCCTTGAACTGGATGCAGCATCACTTGTTGCTATTGAAAATGAGAAGGCCTCACTGATTGCTTTCTCTGTATATTTGTCCTTTGCATATAGAAAGGCTACTGATTGGGCTGGAGAGATGGCTTAGTGGTTAAACGCTTGCTTGTGAAGCCTAAGAACCCTGGTTTGAGGCTCGACTCCCCAGGACCCACGTTAGCCATATGCACAAGGGGGAGCACACATCTGGAGTTCCTTTGCAGTGGCTGGAGGTCCTGCATGCCCATTCTCTCTCTCTCTCTCCCTCTCTCTATCTGCACCTTTCTCTCTGTCTGTCATTCTTAAATAAATAAATTAATTAATTTTAAAAAATTAAGAAAAAGAAAGGCTACTTATTGCTGTGCATTGATTTTGTATCCAGCTACTTTACTGAAAAAATTAACCATTTTTAGAAGTTTTTGAGATGGAGACTTTCAGGTCTCTTTTGTATAGCATCATGTCATCTGCAAAAGGGCTAACTTGACTTCTTTCTTTCTGATTCAAATCGCCTTCATTTCTTTCTTCTGTTTTATTGCTTGGGCCAGTACTTCTCATACTATTTTGAAAGAGCAGTGGTGTCAGTGGATGCCCTGTTGTTGGGAGCTAGGAAACAAACCTCGGCCATGTTAACAGAGACTGCCATATAGCAAGTTAAGCTTTTACTTCCTCACCTAATTGTCAACTACCACAAACAAAGACTGCCATATAGCAAATTAAATTTCTACTTCCTCGCCTAATATTCACCTACCAGAAACAATGGGATTTTACACCTGGCTAAACACTCCCCCATCCTGCTGGTAGCTAATGAAGAAACAAAGGCATTGTGGTTTAACCAGTAACTCTGTGATCTTTGCCCTAACTATGTCCCCTTCCCCCTACAACTCCTTGCCCTGACCATGTCCTGTTCCCCCTACAGCCCTATATAAACCTACATGTAAGAATAAACTCTCGAGGCTGTGACTAACACCTATCATGGTCTCCTTCTTGTGTCTGTTTGCCTTCTTTCACCGAGGTTAGCTTCTCCTTCAGTCCTTGTTCAACTCCCCACTGGCTGGGGCAAGTGGCACACAAGAATGTGGAGCCCGGGGTAGAAGCGTGACCTGGGCGTTGCTCAAGTGGACGACCATCCCAGCCATTAGACCACTGCTGCGGACTGACTCTCAGGGAGATCAGGACCGAGGGAGAACAAGGGCGAAGGCTCAAGGAGAACTCAGGATTCGGTGAGGAAATGACAGACAGACACACTCTAAGTTGAATATGCTGCTGCGATTTACTAAAGTTTTCATCAAGGTTTCATACAGATTGAACAAGTGATCTCAAGAATTATTAATCTAAACAATCTTAAGTATTGTTCTACTCTAAGCATACGTGCAGTGTTTATCAGGCAGGAAATGTACCCATTTTCTGAGAAGCACGTCTCGCACCATTGACCACAACATTATATGAACAGAAACTAGGGTAAAAGGTGTAAGGTGAATAACAGGTTATTGATTTCTTATAAGCCGAGCACAGAGCCATCTCTTTCCACTTATTAGATTATTTATATAATCCTCATATTCATTATAAAAGTGTTTCTATCCAAAAGACCACCAATATTTTAAGGCTGGTTTAATGCTTTCCAGGAATTCTTTTCTTTCTTATCTAGAGTATAAGCACCAAGGCTTACATGTCCTTGCTAAGTGTTCCATAAATGGAAGAGAATGCCATAGCCTCCTTTTTTCTTCATAATTCACCCATCTATTACCGAATTCATCATATCCTCCCTCATAGGGGAGTGGAACTAAGTAGATTCCAGCTCTAGGAGTCCACCATCTGCCCTTGATCAAGTACTGAACATATCCCCCAGGAAGTTTCCTGGTGGGAATGCCTAAGTTTTACAACTCCTTTTCTGCAGAACTGTCATGCTTCTTATGAACACTACCGATCAACATTTCTACTTTCATATTCTCAGGCTCAGTATCGTTCTCAAACATCATAAGCTGTTTTTGTTCTACACCATCAAAAAATTGTCCTAAAGTTAATTTTTTATTCTTAGTAGAGTTATACATTCCCTCCATTGCCCTAATCATAGGAGGGGCACATTCAATGCTTAGATTGTTTCTTGTACTCTGATTGAGTGCATGATTACTAATAAGTGTTGAATTAGCTGTTCTTAGACAAACAGCTAGAAGAAAGCAGGAAAGAAACAGAGCGCAGAAAACAGCACATTGGTGCCAGCAATTGGGTCTTTGTGACTTCTTATGGGCAGCAGGAACCATTACAGTAACTGACTGCCAAGGGGTCACTGGGGGCATTCCTCCGAGGAGTACTGGCCCTCAGTCCTCAGCTCTCTTCCAGTGTAGAGGCATCTTTGCTACACAGGCGAGGTCTCCGTTGATGTAGCAGACCACCACCCAACCGGAGGGGTGAGTGAAGGTCTGCATAGAGGTCACTACAGGCAATACACCTGTAAAAAAGACCCGCACCACAATCGATGCAGAAAAGCCCACCTATGAAACTGATCCATTTGAGGTAAGCGACAAATTTTAGGCAATTAATGTAAAGACTATCGAGACAATGTTTTTTCAAGGCACAAGAACTGCGGGACTTCCTTTTTGCACTTCTTTTCCTACTTTTAGTTTTGGTTGGTGTCATTGTGTGGAATTGCAACATAGCGACAGGGCAACTGAAGCCTCTTGGCCAGGGCTACCCTCTGGCATTGGCTGAAGGCCCCTAGCTCCCTGTGCGAATCCCAACAGCCTGTTTGGGTGTTAGCACAGACCTCCTATCTAGCCTCTCTTCCTATGAACAAAACTAGGTATGCAACAGCCAGTAAATACTCTTAGAGCAGCTGCCAGTTCTCAAAATTGTGGTCAGGCCCATCGGAGAACCCTCCCATGCTGGTTCTCCAACCTGGAATGTTGTCCTCTGGTCTTGCCGTTTCTCCTCTTTCCTTTTCTATCATGGGACAGACCCTAAGTAAGCATAAATTGTTGAAAGGCTTAAAACTTCTCTCAAGGCACAAGGAACACAGGTTAAAGAAAAAAAAAAAAGATTTAACAAAGAGTAAAAAGTAGCTAATTGCCATAGTAAAAGATATTTTAAAACACAAAGAATTGAGATTGCTTCAAATTCTTTTTGATTTTATCAGGAGGATATGTTCTTTCTATATGTGTGTGTGTATATGTGTTTATGTGTGCTCATTGTGCTTGCTAGTCATGTCATGTTTGTGACTGTTTGTAACTAAAGAGATGAGACAGATGCAGGTCACATTCCTTTCTCCTCTAGAAAATCATTTCAAGGAAATCAAAGACCTAAGCATAGAAATTAAAAAGGAAAGGTTAAATGTCTTTTACAGGGGTGAATTTGCCAGATATTTGTTCTAGATCAAGTTCACCTTACATAGAGGATTATTAAAAACAACAAAACTTCCTCTAAAAAGGTAACTTATAATTTGCCAGATATTTTCAAAAAGATTGTAATGTCCTGTTACTTAAAGGAGGAGGCAACTGATCTGACTTCTGAGCCAGCCTGCCTCAAGATAACAACACAATTTGCCTTAGCTACTCCTAATAAAATCATTCCCAAGTGTGTTATTGGTATTAATGATATAAAATTGTATTAAGACTGCTTTCTTTTTAGTAATAGGATTAATCAATTTGGTGTAATTTTTTAATAGCCTTATAAGAAAGATCATCACTTCCCGGCCTTTGGGCTAAGATCAAGTGTAGTATCTGTTCTTATCAGTTTAATATCTGATACATCCTCTATCTGAGGACAATATATTAAATGGATTTTTGTAGCTTAGAGTTGGAATAGGAGCTTGCTCTGTCCACTCCACGCCTTGCCCTGGTATTGCAGTACTTCCAGGAATAGTGCACACCTTCTGGGGAATAAAAAAAAAAAAAAAAAGATAATTAATAATGGGGTGAGATGAATTGATTGAAGGAACTGGAAAAGAATTTTTCAATGTTGGGACATAGAATGCTCATTAAAAATGCTTTTTGAGTGGTACTGAGAATGTTAAAGTATGTGGATAAATATGTGCGTATGTAGGAAAGAATTTTCAGGCTAAACCTAAATGCCATGCCTAAAGTTAGAGATTCTTCAACTGTTTACAGACTCTTAAGGATACTCTAAAAGTTTTATATAGGGACATAGTCTTAATCTAAATTCATCTTACATTAGACACAGGTGATGCCTATGTTAGGTGGGTCACAAAGTCATAAGTACAGATGTAATTGGAGGTTTAACCAGGTTAAACATACACAAAAGTCTATCACCTTGTGTTTTGCAAATGGGTAAATTTGCTATGTAAAAACAAACAACTTCAGAATAGGAAAGAAATGTCAGGATGCTTATCTCTCTGCTCTGTAATTTCATTTTGCTCTTGTTTCCACCATATGCTACTTAAATTCATGGAAAGCTGGACTCTGAAATAAAAAACAAAACAAAACAAAAAAACACAGATGGAACCCCCTTTATCTCAAACCCCATGCAAGTTTAAACCATGTGTCCCCCAGACTCTGACTAGAGACAAAAATGGCCAATTGCCTCTGACAAGGAAAAAGGAATACAGCATATAACTGTGGTTCTCTTTAGTTCATCTCTTATGAACACCTAAAGTCACATCTGTTAGATAAAGTCTCTCACTAGACAAAATGTTAAATAGATAAACTGAGTCTTATGATAAGGCCTCACTCATTAACAGGTCACTGATGCTAATTTGTTATGATTTAAGGGTTATAAAACTGGCTTTAAGACTCTCTCAGTAAAGGTTCCTCTTTTCATCAAGGTTTTAACTATTCTAAAGATAAAGGCTCACATAGAAATGGTTAATTTCCAAAGGTGAAGTACTCATACCTAAAGACATTGTGACTTTACAGATAGATTCTGTATTATTTATGCTAATTTTATTAAATGGATATAACTAGGTTTAATCACTTAGGTTTAAGTGATTTAATTTCAGTAATAATAACTTTCATTTTCCTGGGATCTGTTGGAATAGCTTACTTAAACGTTATCAAATTAATGTCATGGGTAGAACATAAAATTGTTTTATGTTAATAAAAATTTCTGTGGTACATAAAAATCAGTAGCTATCAAGTTTAAGCCAAAATCATTTGTTGTCAATATGTTTTTTCTTTCAAAAATATATAAAGGGCTGTTTTGGCTCAAAAAAGACCAAATTCTACTGTATTGTATGTAAAGTAACTGTCTCAATTTTGGCACCATGATAACATTTTGTTAGATTTGGTTAACTTACATTCAAAAATTCTAACTATACCATACAGTCATCTTGATTTTGATGCTACTAAGGCTGCTAATGATTTATTTACTACAATTAAGTCTGTGTTGCCTGGTTGGGACTCTCTAATTCCTGGATAGGCAGCTTTACAGCTGTGGGAGTTTGCCTTCTGCTTCTCTTATGCCTATTGCCTCCTTTCTTCGAGTGTTTAATAAAGTCTATTGTAAATGTTCACACAGAGGTATAAGCTATACACTATAGGACAGGCCCTTGGCTCTCTCAGACTTTATCCTAGTTCTCTCTGAATTTTGTCCAGCTGATGGCCAGAGATGGATAAGAAGGGAGAAGGAGAATCTAAAACAGAGAAACCTACTGGGTCAAAAAAAACACTGAGGATAAGGTAATCACTGTGATGGGCTAAGCAAACAATGGTACTTTGAGACTTTTAAAATGATAGGTTTATCTAAACAGGTGGTCGGAGGCCAGAAGCCCCTGCAGTGGAGTGTTTCTGGAATGCCCTTGAAATGGAGATTGCTCTAGAACCTTAGAAAAATTAATAAGGCCATGGTACCTATGGGAGCCCTACAACCAGGCCTCACCACTCCAGTAGCAGGATATTGTAAAATCATTATTGACCTAAAAGATTACTTTTTCCCTTATACCCTGAGAATTGTCAGCATTTTACATTTAGTTTACCTGTGGTAAATTTTAGAGGTCCTAAAGTGAGTGTGATATGGGCACCAACGTGGGTGCGAGGCAAAGCAAGGGAAGGTCCCTTTCTGACTGCTTCTGAATTCCCTGAGAGGTATACCTGGCTAGCATGGAGGTTGGTACCATAACTGTTATCACTAAGGCCTTGCCTTGCTCTCCAGCCACATAGGCCCTGCCTCCCCTCCCCAAAACGTACCAAGAGCCAAAGATTGTGGGAAAAAGACATGCCATGGGAGGAGTCGGGTCCCTACTCCCCCATTTGGCTAATGCCCACCACTGCAAAGCGGGCCTAACCCCCTTTTTGTATAAAAGAAGGGAAGAGATGTTGGGAGCTATGAACCAAACCTTGGCCATGTTAACAGAGACTGCCATATAGCAAGTTAAGTTTTTACTTCCTCACCTAATAGTCAACTACCACAAACAAAGACTGCCATATAGCATGTTAAGTTTCTACTTCCTCACCTAATATTCAACTACCAGAAACAATGGGATCATACACCTGGCTAAACACTCCCCCATCCTACAGGTAGCTGATGAAGAAACAAAGGCATTGTGGTTTAACCAGTAACTCTGTGATCTTTGCCCTAACCATGTCCCCTTCCCCCTACAATTCCTTGCCCTGACCATGTCCCCTTCCCCCTACAACCCTATATAAACATACATGTATGTACACTTGGCTGAATACTCCCCCATGCTGTTGGTAGCTGAGAAGAAACAAAGGCATTGCAACCCACCACTGAATAGTGGGCCTCCCCATCTTTTGTGTAAAAGAAGGGAGGAGATGTCGGGAGCCATAGAGCAAAAGCCTCTCCATTTTGCCTAGGCCTGCTCATAAACTGACTCATTACTCAGAAAGCTGGTCCATCCAGCTTTCTGTTAGGTACTTCTGGAACTGGTCAGCAGGCTGCTTACAGAATCTTATCTTTTGCTAAAGGCCAGTTTATGGTCAGGATGTGAAGCCTGGTGCAGTCAGAATATTAAGCCAGTGAGGCAAGATTAGATGAACAGCTAATTACATCCCCTCTAGGTTTCCTGACAACTCCTTGTCCTGGCCACATCCCCTTTGCCTACAACTCCTTGCCCTGACCATGTCCCCTTCCCCCTACAACTCCATATAAACCTACATGTAAGAATAAACTCTCGAGGCCATGACAAGCATCTAGCATGGTCTCCTTATTGTGTCTGTTTGCCTTCTTTCATTCAAGTTATTTTTCCCCTTGCTTCTTTGTTCGACTCCCTGCTGGCTGGGACATGATCTGATATGACAAAGGAAGTTATCTAAATTTTCCTGAGTTTATGGAGTCATGCCTTATGGCATAATATATGGTCCATTTTGGAGAAGGTTCTATGGGCTGTTGAGAAGAATGTGTGTTCTGTAGAGTTCAGGTTGAAAGTTTTATAGATGTCTGTTATATGTAGTTGATCTATGGTATTATTAAGCTCTGTTATTTTCCTGTTGATTTTCTTCTTGTGTGATCTATTAATGATGGTAGAGTATTGAAGTCTTTGACTATGAAGATGTTAGCATTTGTTTCTGTTTTGTTGTCAAGTAGGTTATGTTTTATAAAGTGTGGTGCATCTGTGTTTGGTGTATATAGATGTATGATTGTATGTTCTCATGTTGGATCATTCCCTTGATGCGTAAGAAGTGGCTTTCTTTGTCCTTTTTGATGATTAATTTTTTGAAGTCTATTTTATCAGATATTAGTATAGTAACACCCACTTGTTTCTTATTTCCATTTGCTTGAAAGATCATTTTCCATCCTTTCACCTGAGGAAGTGTCTTTCTGTAGTGTTGAGGTAGGTTTCTTGAAGCTAGCATTTTTTTTTTATATACTCTGTTAACTTGTGGCTTTTAGTGGGTGAGCTAAAACCATTAATATTTAGGTTTATAACTGTAAGGTTTTATTTATTCCCTGCCATGATGAGGTGTTTTATGGGGTTTGGTATTTTCTTATATTTTGTACTATGTAGATCTTGGTTTATTTTGCTTATTGTGATCTTCTTGTTGGCTCTTGAGATTGGTTGTTTGACTGTTTTGGGTGGAGTATACCCTGAAGTATTCTCTATAGGCTTAGCTTTGTGTTCATAAAATCATATAGTTGACTCTTTTCATGGAATGTTTTCCTTTTCCCATCTATTATGAGGGATAATTTTGTTGGGTACAGTAGCTTGGGTTGGAAGACAATTTTTTCAAATGTGAAGTGCTCCATTTCAGGCCCTTCTGGCTTTCAGGGTTTCCATTGAGAAATCTGAGGTAATTTTGATGGGATTGCCTTTGTTTGTAGTGAGTTGTTTCTCTCTTACTGCTTTTATCACTCTGTTTTACTTGTTATGAGTTTTAACTATGATGTGCCTTGGAGAGTTTCATTTTTGGTCATGCCTGTTTGGAATTCTGTGGGCTTCTTGTGCTTTGATGGGCTTCTCTTTTGAGAGATTGGGAAAAATTTCTTCAATAATTTTGTTGAATAGGTTTCTTCTATTTCTGGTATACCCATGATTCGGATGTTTAGTCATATCAGGATATCCTACAGTTCCTTCATATTCTCTTTGCATGTTTTCTTGAACCCAGCAAAGTTTTTGGACTCCCAATCAATATCTCTTGTCTTCAGATCAGAGGTTCTGTCTTCCACATGAGTAACTCTGTTAGTGAGGTGTTGTAGAGAGGTTTTTATAAACTCTATTTAATTTTCATTTTCTGTTCTGTTATTTTGAATAGTGTCCATATCTTTTTTGAGGTACAGTTTCAGTGTAAGTTCTGATTTTTCTTTATGCTTCCTGGAATTCATTCTTGCATTTGATCAAGCCTTCATTAAGCTTAATCTGGCACCAAGTTCTGGGGGCTAAACTTGACCAACGAAAATGTTTAAATCCTATGAAAGACCTTCCTCCCAGGAGGGGTCCTGACTGTTTGTGAAAAAAAATAGGTCTGAGCCCTAGGCAAGAGATAAGAAGTCAGATCATCTTCAATTTCTAGGAAGCGCAAACTTTCCTGCACTTTTCACCTTCTCTCATTAGAACACACTCTAACTACTGCTAGAGGGCATGGGCAATGATGTCAGATCATGAACTATTTCCTGCTGAATGGGGCACAAAGTTGTTTGAGGCAGTTAGAGAGTCTCTCTCATATAGGGGAACTACTCTATAGGAGCCAGAAAGTATATTGATGGAGTGCAGGAAGATAGTCTTAGAGGATAGTGTTGGGGAGATAGAATAAAAGTAAGGAGTTAATGGTAAGTGAGCTCACAACAAACTGGTCATCTTTAGGGTTGTCCTTCTTGTGGACTTGTAGGCCTTGGGGAATATTTGAGGGAACCCAGATAGAGTTGGATTGTTTCAGGACCATCTGAGCATGAGCTGGCTGAGATTTTCTTCCAGAACTGTTCATTGAATGGCTTGTAAAGCACATGAAATATTAGCAGAGTTATCAGGAACATATACACAACATTTAACTTTGATAATGGTGAATATACCATATTTTGTATAGTACCTTTGTATAGTACCATAGTGTGCCTTTTAAAATTTGTCCTGGTGGTGTCCAGGGCCAAAGGTTTGTACCATAGAACCATTGAGTGTCATTAAAGTCTGTAAAAATATATTTGTCTTAGAACTTACTTAAGAATGTCCTGGCACAAGTTTGAAAAGATTTACCATTGTTTCTAGTAAAAATAAGTCTTTGGGATTAAGTAACCCTTGGTCAAAGTCACCCATATATATTTCCTAGATTTGAAAATAACCCTTTTGACATCTATGGTTGCTTTTTCCTTATTTAATTAGAATGATTAGAGATAGGGATAACATGTCAAGGCCGTGTTTGTTTCCCCTCTTGAAAAGCTCTTGTTGTGTTACTTAACAGGCCATTCATATCTTTGAGGTGTCCCTTTATCTTTGGCTATACTTTTCTCTCTTTGAGTATTTAAGACCAAGCAGATAGCCAAATTTTAATCAAGGATTAATTTTTGAGGTCAGTAATGTCTCTCCAAAGAGATTTTAGGGACCCATGAGTAGCCCTATAGCTTCTCCAATACTTGTGTTTTCTGTCTGTTAGAATGAGTCAGGGTCATGCTGGCCAAGTAGTTTTCTCTTCTTTGGGAAGCCAGGAGGATTGGTTGCTTCTCGATTGTGAAATCTCTATTTCAGATTGTACACTTATTGTTTGTTTTTGGAACCTTGTACCCTCCCTGATCAGGAAGACAGATGACTTACCAGGGGGCAGTGTAGAAGTGTTTTGTCATCTCCAGCAGCCTCATGACCTGGGATCATAGGCCCCCTTCTTTTACCAAAAGTAAGTCTAATCCTCTTTTATTTTGTCCCTTTCATGTTCACAGCCATTACTGTGGTTAGCATGACTTGGTGGGGGGCCCTTCCAATGTTCCAATACATCCCAGACTGAAAAGGATAGGGACAAACAGGGTGTGTCTAAAAAGCAGCCTTGACTGCTGAAACAGTGGACTACTGGACTCTTTTGATAGAACAGAAGAAGCCTTTCATTAGTAAAGTCAGTTATCTGTTCAAGATCCATCCAGGGCAGCAATGGGGGAGGGCACTTCCATACATAATTTTAAAGGGAGTAATTTTTTTTACAGAAGGGGTACATCTGGCCTTTAAGAGGGCAAAGGGATGGAGGCCCATTCATCATTTGCTGGTTCCTAGGATTAATTTAGTTAAAGCCTCCTTCAAGGTCCAATTTATCCTTTTTACCTGTCCTGCACTTTGGGGATGATAGACACAATGTAATTTCAAATTAATCCCCAGAGTTTTAGTCAACTTTTATTGAGTTTTGACATAAAAGCAGGGGAATTGTCTCCTGTAACACTTTCTTAGTCACTGTTTGGGCTATCTCAGACTTGGTTGGGAAAGTTTTTATCTATCATAAAAAGCTATCAACATAAACAAGTAAATACCTATATTTATATTGATCTGGTTTTACCTCTATGAAATTAATTTCCCAATAGCTACCTGGCTCTGTTCTCTCTCTCTCTCATCCCCATTGGTGGTACCTTACCAGAGGAGGCATGTGTCTGTTGTCAGGCCTAATAGTGGGTAGTGATGTCCTTGAAGATTGAGTCCATGCTGGCGAAGAAAAATTCTTTCCTTATCAGCTCAACTAGGTTGTTGTTTTCTATGTGAATTTCTTTATGTAGTTGTTTAGTCAGTCTCTGCCCTAGGGCTTGAGGCAGCAACCATATTTGTGGGGGTCTGTTCCTTTATCAAATGAGAGGTGAGCTGTAGGTTTTGTTTTGTGTAGACATTCACTGATGCCTCATCAGTTTCTGGCAGCAGGGAGGCTGGGTTCAAATCCTAAATTTGGTGAAACTGTATCCTTGGTTGATCTAAGAGCAAGGCCTGATAGTGGGTTATGTGAGAATTGGAGAGCCATCGGTCTGGGGGCTCTTTAAAAGAGTCTCTGTCATATATGGAGCCATAATGAGTAAAGTCTGGCCCAAAGTTAATTTGTCAGTGTCCACTGTCATAATAGCAGCAGCTGTAATAGCCCAGGGACAAGAGGGGGAACCAGCAGCTACTGGGTCTAGCTTCTTAGACAAGTAGGCCTCTAGGCAATGTCATGGCCTCAGTCTTTGAGTTAGGATGCCCCTGGTTGTACTCTTCTTTTCATACAAGTGGGAGGCTTTGTTTAAGTCTGGAAGCACAAGGGCAGGGGCTGATGTCAGAGCTGACTTTAGTTTTCTTGAATGCTTGTTTCTCACTTTCAGTCCAATTAAGATCCTTTAAAAAAAAAATTATTTTGGTCCTCTAGTGGCCTTATATAGAGGCTTGGCTAATTCAGCAAACATTGGGATCCAAATTTTGCAATATCCTAAAGCTCCAAGGAATTCTTGGATCTGTCTCTTAGTGGGGATCTGAGTGATGATATGAATCCCAGAGGCAACAGCATACTTTTACCTTCTTGGATTTCATATCCCAAGTAGGTTGCCTTATGCACACACAGTTGAGACTTCCTGGTGGATACGTAATAGCCCAGAGGTTTTAAGTCATCAAGGAGTTGCACTGTGGCAGAGGGGCATTCCTTCTCCATTTTTACAGTTGGGAGTAGGTCATCAACATATTGTAAGAGAGTGGCCTCTTGTGATTCTTTCTGAAAGGGCTACAAATCTCTATGAAGAGTCTCATCAAAGAAGGTGGGGGAATTTTTAAATCCCTGTGGAAGCCTAGTCCAGCTTAGTTGCCCACTGGTGTCTTGTTCCAAGTCTGCCTATTCAACGGAAAAAAAAAAGAAAAGAAAAAGAAAAAAAACAGGTTGATTTCCCTTTGCCAATGGGATACTAAAGAAAGCATCTTTTAGGTTCAGCACAGTATATATTTGCCTTTCCGGTGGAATCATACTGAGCAAAGTATAAGGGCTGCCACGTGGGGCCTTGTGCCTTCTGGAAGGTAGCCATCATAACCTTAACCATTTTCTTAGCCTGTCTATCTTCTGGAGTGTCTCTATTATTATATACCCTGGCAGAAATCTGTATTAACTCTGAAAGAAGTTTACCCTCAAGGCCTTCTATTTTCTGAATCTCCTTTTTCTAATATCTGGTGCAGACTGAGTTATAAAAGCAATGTTAATATTTTGCCTATTCTCAGGGGCCTCAGGATCTGGTGGAGGAGGTATGTTTTATTTCTTTCTGCAGCCATTCTAGGAAAGCAGCAGGGGATTCTGTGGGCCTTTGGGTCACTTCATTCTACTTAGACAAGTTTGTAGGTCACCATGCAAGTGGCAGCCTGGAGACCACCCATAAGAGTCTGACAAAAAAGGTTAAGGGACACCCTACCTTCAGTGGTGTTGGGATCCCAGTCCAGTCACAAGAAAGGGAAGACACCATCAATAACATTAGGGTCCTCTTTGAGGTGGCAGTCGGCTCCCAACACTAGTTCCTTGGCTTCCCTTCTTATTCTTTCATGTTCCTCTGTGGGGAAGAGGGTCTGTAAGAGTTGCTAACAGTCCTTCCATGTGGACTGATAGGTATCAAAGACTGTCCCAAGAAGGGATATCACAGAACCTTCTTTGAATCATATTTAGGTGTAATAATAAGAATGGGGGTACTAGGGAATCAAACCTAGGTCTTTAGGCTTCCCAGATAAGCACTTTAACTATTAAGCCATCATTTACTTGATGCCCCCTTTTTGTCATCTCCTTATACCCTAATATACATTTTAGGTAAGTCTGATGTTTGCCTTATGTAAGGAGTTTGTAACTTGATCAAGTACATTCACTTAGTTTACCTATATAACCTGTTGCCTACTAAGAGATTTCATCTAACAGATGTGGTCTTCAGAAGAGAGGAACTATAAAGAGAAACAAAGTTATATGCTGTTTGTCATTCCCTTTGCTTTATCACAGACAAATGGACATTTTGTCTCTGGACAGGGTCTGGGGGACACATGGTTTAAATTTTCATGGGGTCTGAGATAAAGGGATGTAATCCCTTTTTCCAGAATCCAGCTTGCCATGACTTTAGATAGCATATAATAGTAAGTAAGAGCAAAAGGAAATGACAGAGCAGAGAGCTAAGCATCCTGACATCCCTTGTCTTATTCTGAAGGCTTTTTTTTTTTTTTTTTTTTTTACTTTAGGAAATTTATTTTGTCCATTTGGATAGGGTCTTGTCTATGACTAACCTGGTTAGACATCTAAAGAATATGAATTACATCTGTGCTTATGACTTTGTTACCCACCTTGCACAGGACATCATCTGTGTTTAATGTAAGCTCAATTTACATTAAGTCTATGTCCCTATATAAAACTGTTAGAGCATCCTTGAAAGTTTGTAAACAGTTGAAAATTCTTTAACTTCAGGCATGGTGTTTAGGTTTAGCCTGAAAAGTACCTTTTTCTTCCTTCTAAAAGGAAATTTTTTTTTTTTTTGCTTTAAAAAATTTAATATATCAAAAGGCCTGCTTTAGTGACATGCTAAAATCCCACCAAAAAATAACCTCAACACCCCATTGTCAGTAACAAAGTTGACCAGCCAACTCATACTTCTAAACCCATGTGTGGACAAGTGCGTGTGTCTCTTCTAGAGTTAGACACGGGGCTCAGAGACTTCAAGTAATGTGTACCTATTGCCTGCAAAAAATGGGCAGGGAAATCCTGGTAGAATGAGGAACAGTCCCAAATAACCAATTTTTCTAGTACTATGTTCCCCACTGCTACTTCCTTTACTTACAAAGGGGACTCTTGAACCAAATAATTTACCTCACATTTGGCACCCAGTGACCAGGATGTTTGTTTTCTTTAGAAAAACACACATATCCACAACCCTTATATAATTTTTTTGTTTTTACATTTAAATATAAAAATACTATTTTTGCTTTCTGTTATAAATGGAGGACCAAGCAGTAAAGAACTTTTCTTCTCTTAAGGTAGGACAGCCATCTGTTGTCGCTGAGCTGCTGTTTGTGAAGGGTGTGGGTGGCTCCAAGCAAGAGAAACACAAGAGGTAAACTAACCCCCAGTTCTTGCTCTTCTCCTAATCTCCACTAGTGAGAGTTGGTTTAATCTTAAGAATTGAAGGAGACATGCCATCCTAAGTAGTCAGGCCTGCCCTTTCAGCTGTCCTTTAGAGGAAGATCTCCTCTCCTTCAAACACTGCTTTGTGTGGAAGTGACATCTACCAGACAAGATCACCTCCAGAGAGAAGCAGTCACCACCTTTCCCTGTGCCCACCCACACATTAGAAAGGAAGAAAACGGAGGCTGGGTACATGGGAGATTAAGAACTTGATCCCTCTATGCTGACCAAGGAAAAGCAAGGTTCACTGGGCATGAGGAATAAAAAGACCTTGAAATCCCACTTTTGAGTAGTGAGGATAATTAAGACACCAGGGAGAGGGAGAGTTGCAGTGGGTTGAAGAGCTGGGAAGGGCTCAGTCGCTGGAAGCATCATCCCCTTAGTTTTTGTACTGGAAGGGCTCGTCGCCAGTCTTGTTGAGAAGACCTGTACGGATGATGGCCTCTGTCACTGCAAAGGGGTCACAGTTGGCAGAAGGGCACTGGTCTTCGAAGTAACCCCTCTTCTCCTGGCCGACAGACCGGGGAATGCGGATGCTGGCGCTGCAGTTGGCAACACCGGCGGAAAAGTCATTGATGTTGGAGGTCTAGTGGAAGCCAGTCAGGCGGCGGGCATTGTCCAGGCCTCCCTTGGGATCGTAGGCTCGGATGTGGTACTGGTGCTGCTTGCTGAGTTTCTCAATGGCCTCCTCAATGTACTTCAGGCCATTCTCCTCCCGCATGCCTTTGTGCTGAAGTTGGTATGGCAGCTTGTGCCGTTCCAGTTCCCAGGAATGGGCTTAGGGTCAAAGGTTGCTATCACACCAAAGTCTTCACATACACGATGTAAGATAAAGCAGGCCACCAACAGGTGATCTCCCATGAGGATTCCTTCACAGGGTCCAATTTGGAATTCCCACTGGGCAGGCATGACCTCGGCATTTGTTCCTGTGATCTTGACTCCAGCATACAAGCAGGCCCGGTAGTGAGCCTCCACGATGTCTCTGCCATAGGCTTTGTCAGCTCCCACACCACAGTAATACGGGCTTTGGGTCCCAGGGAAGCCATTGGAAGGCCAACCAAAGGGCTGCCCATCCGTCCCCATGAGAGTGTATTCCTGATCCATTCCAAACTAGGGGTGCTGGTTGCTGACCATGTCCATGATCCACTTACAGGTGTGTCTCAAATTGGTCTCAGCAGGCTTCCGATTATACTTGAAAACTTCACAGAACACCAGCTTGTTGGGATCCTTGTGGAAAGGGTCACAGAACATGGCAACTGGGAGGAGGTACGTGTCACTGCTGGAGCCTTCAGACTGGAAAGTGCTGGAGCCATCAAAATTCCATTCCCGCAACTCTTCTACACACTTGGGCTCACAGTCCAGGGTGTGGGTCTTGCAGCGCAGCCTTTCTCCGGTACCATCGATCCAGACATACATGGCTTGGACTTTCTCGCCCTGAGGCAGGGCCATGTACATCTGCTTGATGCCTTTGTTCAAGTTGGAACTTGCTGAGGTGGCCGTGGTGGAAGGCATTCTGGGCGGCCACGGGCCGGCGGGAAGAAAGGTGGGCAGGCAGCGAGAGCAAGGTGGAGAGAGAGCCCGGAGAGGAGATCGGTGTACGGTTCAGACGCTGCACTCGGCTCCCATTCTCGGCTCTGCCAGGAAATAAATTTTATGCAAAATTTGGTCTTTTTATATCTCTGACATCTTTTCTATGTTGGGAGCTATGAACCAAACCTCGGCCATGTTGACAGAAACTGCCATATAGCAAGTTAACTTTCTATTTCCTCATCTAATGATCTATTACCAGAAATGAAGGAGCCATTACGCCTGGGTGACAGCCTCTCCTGGTGCTGCAGGTAATTGATGAAGAAACAAAGAAATTGCAGTTAGCCAGTAACCCTGTGATCTCTGGCCTGATTATGACTTCTTCCCCCTACAACCCTATAAAAACCTATGTGTAAAAATAAACTTCGAGACCTTGACAAATACCTAGCTTGGTCTCCTTCTTGTGCCTGTTTGCCTCCCCCATTCAGGTTAGCTTCTCCCCGAGTCCTTGTTCAACTCCCCGCTGGCTGGGACATTTCTACATACACATATCTTTATCCACATACTCTAACATTCTGATCTAAATTCCACTCAAAAAAGCATTTTTAACTAGTGTTCTGTGTCCAACATTGAAAAATACCTTCCAGTTCCTTTAATCATCTCATCTTAACACATATAAGGCTATTTAAGAAAAACTACACCAAATTGTTGAATCTTGTTACCCAATGACAAAGAAGCAAGTAGTCTGGCTTCTGAATTAACCATCTTATTATTGGAAATTTTTAGAGAAAAAGCCTTTCTTAGATCACTCAAAAAAATCTTTACCAGACAATCAGACTTGTTTTATAATAGCAGTATATATACACCTACAGATTTTATGTAACCCATTTACTTGAGATAGCTTCTATAAATGCCATGAAATATATGAATACAAGGCAAAACATGATAACCATTTTTTGTGATAACCTTTATCAATACCTCTAACATATCTGGAAATGCATTTATCAGGAGTAACTAAGACAAATTTAGAACTCAGGTTTGCTCCTCCTTTTAAGAAACAGGACATTACAATCTTTTAAAATACCTTGAAAATCATAAGTCACCACTACAGAAGGAACTTGGTTGTTTTTAATAATCTGCTATGTAAGTTGAAGTTGACCTAGAACATAAACTCAGTAATTATATTTATGAGATCATGTAACAAAATATGGCTTTGTTTACATAAAATTTTAGCTCACCATAGGCCTTAGTTAAATCTGACATTTAAAGATAAAAACCCAAAAACCTTGAAATAAATCAAATGTCAACAAAAACTCTAGGGGAGACCTGTTGGACTATTTGGATTAATAAAGAAATCAAAAGGTATCTATCAACAATGCCTTATTTGTTTAAAGCCCAAACAAAAGAGGAAATATTAGGCACAGTTCAAATTAAAATTATGTACTTATTTTTATCAAACAATTTAAAAGTCACATGGTTTAAAATGTGGAGTCCGGCTATCTATCACATTGTAACTTCCTGTCTCAGCTAGGATAATAGGCTTAGGTCATATTATTGTTTATCTTCTTTTCTCTCTCTCTTAAGATATTTAAAGTGCTTTTTAACCAGTTTTAGAGATTTTTCAACAGAATGATTTTGACCCACATTTTCAAAGACGAGGACAAGACAAACTAACACAACACCAAACACAAACATGCTAGCAATAATGGCTCTCCTGACATTGCCACGTGTCTGCCAAATGAAAACTGAACCAGAAACAGATGAGCTGTCAAACCAAAACTGAACCAGAAACAGATGTGATATCAGTCCAAAATTGAACCAGAAACAGACCTCCATTCAAAAATCTCTGAATGGAGCCAGAGTGGGTCAAGGACGGCCCTTTGATCCCTCATCCAGGGGTATTAATACTGTGTCCAGCTTCCTTCTTGGACCCAGAAAAGCATGCAAAGCCAAGAAAACCAGAAAAAAAAGGAAAAACAAAAAGAAGAGTGGAAAAAGAACCTCTGGAGGTTTCTTACCCAGTAAAGGAGGGGGCTGGCAGTCCAAGGCAAAAGTTGTCCATCAGTGGCTTGCTACTAACTCCAAAACCAGGAACATGCAGATGGATGTAGATATGGTTCTTGGGCCAAGACTAGGGGTCCTTCCCCAGTTCAGTTGCTGCAGAGTTGGGGAGGAGTTCTTGAAATGTGGATCCAGGGTGAGACCCCAAGATGTTATGGGGTCCAGTGTCTCACAAGTAAGACCATTGATCCATGGAATGTGAGGAAAAGTCTTATTGGGTTTAAAAAAAAAAAGAAAGAAAAAAATTCTGATCTACTATGTCTACACCCCAGAGGTAATCTCTGGGGCTGCAGCAGACCTGAATTACTCAGAGTATCAGCTTTTATTGGAAATAATTGCATGATGTTAGAAAAAAAACAAAAAAAACAGGCTGGGAGTTAAACCATAAACCACAATTTACATGTGACAGTTACAGACATAAAAGTTAGAAAAAAGGAACTTATAAACAGATCTGTTGGTCAGTTACAGGAAGTGCTGCCTGGGGGGTGCGAGGTAGGCCTGTGACCAGGAGTGGCTTATCCTAAGGAGTTTGCTCAACAGGAGATGCTATTCATCCCAGCAGAGCCTCTTGTTTACCTGCCATTAGCAGAGCCTCCTGTTGCCTACCATCATCATAGCCTCCTACAAGGAGATGACTTCTATTTTTCTCTAGGCTAGGTATAAAGAAATGTACAGAGATATAACATTTTCTCTCTTTACAGTACTTATCTATGTTTAACTTGAAAATTAGCTTTTTGTTCCTTATAAAAGGAAATTAATTTTATGCAAAATTTGCTCTTTTCAGATCTCCTATATCTATCCTTTCTACACACACACACACACACACACACACACACATTCATCCACATACTTCAACATTCTGAAAAAAAAAGACATTTTTAGCAAGCATTCTATGTCCATCACTGAAAAGTTCCTTCAATCATTTCATCTCAAGCCATAATTAACCATCTTTCTTATAAGGCTACTAAGAAAATCTATACAAATTGATTAATCTTATACCCTCTGACAAAGAAGCAAGTAGTCTAGATTCAAAGAGTTTACTATCTTACAATTGGAAATTTGTAGAGGAATGGCCTTAGCAGAAAAACTTACAACTTTTTTAGTATTTATGTCACCCCAAATCTCTACCTGACAACCAGACTTGTTTTACAATACATATATTATATGTATGTATATTTATAATACATATATTATAAATATATTATATATACCTACAGATTTTCCATAACCCATTGATTTGAGATATCTTCTATAAATAAACTCCGTGAAATACATCTTTAAGTTATAATTTATGAATGCAGGCAATACATGAATTGATTCATTCAATTCAGCTAACAAACATGGTTGAGCAGATATCTCTGTAGTGAAGCATGGAGCATTTAGAGTAAATGCCCAATAAGCAAATAACTAAGTCTGTTGATAGTTCTATTTTCATCTTTTTCATGAATCTCTATATTGATTTCCATAGTGGATATACAGGTTTGTATTAGCTCCAGCAGTGAAAGAAGATTCCTCTTTCCCCACATCCTCACCAGCATTTGTGGTTGTTTGATTTTTTTTTTCAATGATTGCTACCCTTACAGGAATAAGGTGGAATCTCATAGTTACTTTAATTTGCATTTCCCTTATGGTTAGGAGTGTTAAATGTTTTCTTAAGTGAGTGTTAGCCATTTGTATTTCTTCCTTTTGCTTTGTATTTCTTCCTTTGATAACTCCTTATTCAGTTCTCTAAATTATTTTTGAGTGGGTTGTTTAATTTTTTATGTTTAGTTTTTATAAGTTAATTATAGATTCTATATATTAGGCCTCTGCCCATGGTATAGCTGGCAAAAATTGTCTCATGGAATGAAGCTTTTTACCTTCATGAGATCCCATTGGTTGAGAGATTGTTTAATATCCTGGGATACTGAGGTATTATGCAGTAAGTCCTTCCCAACTCCTATATCATGGAGAGTTTCTCCTATTTTTTTCTTACAGTACTTGAAGAGTTTATGTCTTATATTACAGCCACTATTGCACTCGTTGGTTCATTTTCCCTGGCTGGCAAAACTTGAGGCTTGCAATTGCACTTTCACCACTGATGGCTTCTGTCTCTCATAAGGCTGCATGAAGTGCAGTTTTTTCCATCAGCTGATCTACTGGGAGAAGGTTTTCAACTCATCCCCAGTGTGCTATCTCAGTGGCCTTGCAACCAAGGCCTGTAGAATCTTCAGCAAGAGGTCTTATCATCTATTCCTGGTAGGAAATCAAGATCCTTGGAAATAGCCTGTGATGTTTTGAGGGCATCAGGGACCTCCCTGGCCAACAATTCATTGTGAATTGGAATGATTCCCTGATTTCATTCTCCACATGTTTTTTGTTAGTACATAGAAAAGCTACTGATTGCTGAATATTTATTTTGTATCCTGCTACATTTTTTATTAGTACTGCTTTGTAATATAGCTTTAGATCAGGTATGGTGGTACCTACAGAACTGTTTCTTTTGCTAAGGATATGTTTAGATATCTGAGGCCAGATGCCATTCTGTATGAATTTTGAGATCATTTTTTCTATCCCTGTGAAGAATGATGCTGGAATTTTTTTTTGTTATCCCATTAAATCTATATATTGCTTTTGGTAGTATAGCCATTTTAAAAAATATTAATCGTACTTTTTTGGAGTATGGTAGGTCTTTCCATCTGCTGAAGTCCTCATAAATTTTGTTCTTGAGGTTTATATTTTTATGTTTTCATGTATAGGTCTGGGAATCCTCTTGGACTTTTCTTTTTAAGAAGGTTTTTAATTATATTTTCAATCTCAATGAATGTGATAAAGTTGGTTCAGGAGATTAATCTGATCTGAGTTTAGTTTTTGTAGGTGGTATGTGTCTAGGAATTCATCTATTACTTCCAAATTATCCAGTTTTGTGGAGTAGAAGTTTTGAAAGTATGTCCTGATGATTCTTTCAATTTGATTGATGTCTGTTGTGACCTCTCCCTTTTCATGTCTCATTTTGTTAATTTGAGACTTCTCCTCTTTTGTTTAATCAAATTGGCATGTCTGTTATGGGGACTAGTCTCTAATTGGACTGGAGCCCTGCTCCATGAGAGGGACTACATGTCAAGTACGTAAAACCTAATCAACAGCCTATCATGGGGGAGGCCACGTGCAATTAGGGGTAAAATGACTGCTCTTGTGTGGCTATAAGCATATATCATGCTCACCAACATGCCCTGTAAGCACTGGTCTTAATCCTTTTGTTTATTTTTTTGTTGGCATGTAGAGATTTTGTGTTGATAATTCTGGGCTTTTTCAAATACAACTTGTTGTTGTTTATCTTCCCACTACCCCTGTTCACTTCTTTCAAGAATGTCCCCCCCCACCAGTATCTTCCTCCCTTCTGTTCTTTTTTACTTTTATTTTTTTACTTTTTACTGATGGTTTCTATACTTACAAATAATAAACCATGATAATTCCCTCCCCCATTTTTCCCTTCACAAATATACACTCCATCATATCCCTTCCCATCCTCCATTAGTCTCCCTTTTATTTTGATATCATCATGTTTTCCTCATGTTATGAGGGTCTTGTGAAGATACTATTAGGCATTGTGATGTCATGGATATCAAGACCAATTTCTCTCTGGTTGATTGCATTGTAAGCAGTCCTACCCTTCCATCAGCTTTCACATTCTTTCTACTGCTTCTTCTGCAATGTCAAAGAACCAGCTTTTCATTTCATTGATTTTCTAAATGGCTTTCTTAGTTTCCAATTAATGATTATTTCTTTCTGTCTGGAGCTCTTAAGTTTGGATTTTTCTTGTTTTTCCAATGCCTTTAGGGAGATGGTTATGTTATTAATTTGGAAACTCTCCATCTTTGTTATGAAAGCATTTAATGCTATAAATTTTCCCCTCAGAACTTCCTTCATTGTGTCCCATAAGCTTTGGTAAGTAGTGTTTTCATTGTCATTCAATTCTATAATTTTTTGCTTTAATTTCTTTTTTGATTTCTTCCACAACCTATTTATTGTTTTAAAATGTGTTGTTTAGTCTCTAGTAGCTGGTGGAGTTCCTTGGTGCCTCTTGTTAATTTTTAGCTTTAAAGCATTGTAATCTTATATGATGCAGGAAGTTATGCCAATTTTCCTGAATTGACAGAGACATGCTTTATGGACTAAGATATAATCTATTTTGGAGAAGGTTCTGTGGGATGCAAAGAAGAATGTGTATTCTGCAGAATTGGGGTGGAAAGTTCTGTAAATACCTGTTAGGTCTATGGTGTTATTGAGCTCTATTATTTCTCTGTTAATTTTCTGCTTGGATGAGCTCTCTGTTGATGATAGTGGAATATGGAAATCCCCCAACTATGATGGTAGTTGGAATTTATTTCTGTTTTGTGGTCAAGTAGGTTTTGTTTTATAGACTTGGGTGCACCTGTGTTTTGTGTGTACAGATTTATGATTGTGATGTCCTCATGATGGATCATACTTTTGATGAGTAAGAAGTGGCTATCTTTGTCCTTTTTGATGACTTTTGGTTTGGAGTCTATTTTATCAGATATTAATATAACTACACCTACTTGCTTCTTATTTCCATTTGCTTGGAATATCATTTTAAATCCTTTCACCATGATGAGGTGTTAGTCTTTAGTGATGATGTGGGTTTCTTGAATACATAAAATTGAAGGGTCCATTTTTTCTGATCCATTCTGGTTGCTTATGATTTTTGATGGATGAGTTAAAGCCATTAAAATTTAAGGTTATTACTGTCATGCTTGATTTAATCCCTACCATATGGGGTGCTTTATGAGGTTTGGTGCTTTCTTGTTCATTGTACCTTTTGAGCCTGCTCCAGTTTTGGTTATTGGGATCTTCTTGCAGGCTCTTGAAATTGGTTGTTTGACACTTCTGTGTGGTGCTTTCCCTGAATTACTCTTTGTAGGATTGGTTTTGTGTTCAAAACTCTATGATTATAGAGTTGACTTTTTTTCATGGAAAATTTTCCTTTCACTATCTATTATGAGGGATAATTTTGATGGGTACAGTAGTTTGGGTTGGAAGCCATAGTTTTCTAAAACTATGCAGTATTCCAGGCCCTTCTGGCTTTCAGTGTTTCCACTGAGAAATTTGAAATAATTCTGATGGAATTACTTTCGTATGTAATGAGTTGTTTCTTATTGCTTTTAGCAATCTCTCTTTCTTTACATTATTAGGAGTTTTAACTATAATGTACCTACAAGAGTTTCTTCTTTGGTCCTGTCTGTTTGGTATTCTGTGGGCTTCTTGTATCTGGATAGGCTTCTCTTTTGTAAGACTGGGAAAATTTTCTTCAATAATTTTGTTGAATATGATCTCTATGTTTCTGGCCTGAATTTCTTCCCCTTATGGTATACCCATGAGTCAGATGTTTGATCATTTTAGGGTATCTCCCAGTTCTCTTGTAATCTGTTCACTTCATGTTTTGTACTTAGCAAAGTTTTTGGGCTCACAATCAATTTCTTCTGACTTGTCTTCTAGCTCAGAGGTTCTGTCTTCCACATGAATCACTCTATCACTAAGTGATTCTAGAGAGCTTTGTAAAAGCTGTGTTTGATTTTTGTTTTCTGTTGTGTTATTTTTCATTAAGTCCATCTCTTTTTTGAAGTACAATTTCAGTTTGAGGTCTGATTTTTCTGATGCTTCCTGGAATTCATTCTTGGATTTGATCAAGTCTTCATTACTCTTAGTGAGCTGGTTATTGAAATTCTCTATTTGTTGACTCACCTTCAATTCCTTTACCTCTCTTTTGGGACCTTTCTGGTTTTCTTCAATTAACTTAAGTCCAGTAACAAAATTTGAGTGCTCTAAGAGATGATTCTGCTCAACTTCATTTATGCAATTGTTGGGTTTTTTGGTGATTTGATTCCAGCCAGGTCAGCCATTATCTTGATCAGGGTGACATGTGTTGTTGTGTTATCATTTTGGGTTTCAATTTCTGATGTTTTCTCTATGATTTCATTGGATTCTCCATTGTGGGGCTAAGCATCCTTGGTAGAGATGTCTGTTTTCTGACTTTTTTTTGCATTGTGTTCAACCCATCTTGGGATCAAAGTCTTACTTTGTTGAGGAGAAGGTATTTGTCTTCGTAGGATATTCAGTGAGTATTCTGTTTTAAATGTGACATGAGATTGAAATAGAGTGGGTTTATAACTACAGATATGCGGATTGTGGAGATTGCAAGTACATCACAGCTACCTGGGGAACTGGGAGGTAGGGAACTCAGAGCTCTGGCCTATTCACTCCACTTGTGTGTACTATTCAGCACAGGGAAACCGGAGTTTGGGGAACCATGAGCTGGGGACCCAGGGGCAAGAGGTCAATGCCCACAGTGTCCTGTGTACCCTCTGGCTCAGGGGAACAGGGATTTGGAGACTCACAGACCTGGCAGTCAGGAAGCCAGACCAAGAGACCTGCTTCCATAGCATATTAGCAGGGACCAGGCCATCCCAATCCAGCAGCAGGGGTACTACTGAGACCAGGGAACTGGGAGGTGGGGAGCAAACCAGGAGCTCTGGCCTATTCACTCTGTGTTTACATCCTCCAGAGCATGGGATGCAGGATTTGGCTACCCAGGGGCAGGTCATTCAGGAATGCAGGGCAAGGGGTTTGCTTCTTTAACATGTATTCAGGGTGCAGGCAGCCCCAAACTAGGAGCAGGGGTACCAGGGCCAGGGAACTGGAAAGTGGAGGATGAACTGGGAGCTCTTGCCCACTCACTCTCAAGTTTTTTTTTTTTTTTTTTTTGGTTTTTCGAGGTAGGGTCTCACTCTTCTAGCCCAGGCTGACCTGGAATTCACTATGGAGTCTTAGGGTGGCCTCTAACTCACAGTGATCCTCCTACCTCTGCCTCCTGAGGGCTGGGACTAAAGGCATGCCACCACGCCTGGCTTCAAGTTTTTTACATTACTTTCATTGTACATATTTAAGATGCCCAACATAGTATTTTTGTATACCCTTACATACTTAAAATGGGAATGTGGCCTGGGAAACAAGGCACATAGCCTTATACTGTTTTTTGTTTGCAAAACACAGGAGCTTCACCATGTGCAGCAATGCTCAACTGCACTCCATGGATTCCTAAAGGGAGATAGTAATGTTGCCATTGAAGTCTAGGATTTTACTTTATTGGTTTATTTTTATTTCTTAAAATATATTTATTTATTTGAGAGAGAGAGAATGGGCATGACAGGGCTTCTAGCCACTGCAAATATGCATTCGACCCCTTGTGCATCTGGTTTATGTGGGTCCTGGAGAGTCAAACCAGGATCTTTTGGCTTTATGTGTGAGTGCCCCAGGGGTTTAGGGTCAGGAGCTAGGGTAGTTGAGAAGATAGGGATAAAAAGGGACCTTGATTAATTAACATGTGTGAAGAGTGAATAAAGTCTGTCAACTGAATTAACGTAATCTGCCTCTTGACTAAGCTTAGCCCTTGTGACAAACACACAGGTGTGAAGACATAGGATTATTAAATCTTACATTGTGTCCATGATCATTATGCATAAAATTTTTATTAGTTATTTCTTTTGGGGGGAGAGTCTCACACTAACCTAGATTAACTTGGAACTCACTCTGTAGTCCAGAGTAGCCTCAAGTTCATAGTGATCCTTTTACCTCTGCCTCCTGAGTGATAGTATTAAAGGCATGCACCACCATGTCCAGCTCAAAATATTTTAATAGGTGCAAACTTCCCAGTTCCCTTACAGATGCAGTGACTGAGAATATAGCAGTTGTATTGATTTTTCCTTTCAATATACTTCCATTCCTTTTCAGATTTTATGGCTATCTGATGAAAGGTGGATTACTTTTAAGAGCATTTGGGTTGAATGTGAAGGTCAGCCAGGTGACAGAGGAATTTCATATGACACATACCAACCTGTTTCAGCAGGAAACTCTGTGTGCTGTTCCAGTGCAGAAGCAGCACACAGCCAAGTGACCTTCCTCACCCCATCAGACTCACCTCACAGAGTCAGCTATCCCTGACATTGAAGAGAAATGGATTTCTTAGAGGTTGCTGAAGACGGCTATCTATGGCTTCAGTGTGGCTAGGTACTGATGGTCCCAGTGGGAAGATTTCTCATGTGACCTAAATAATGGGGTACAGGTAATATTTTATGGGGACTTTGGAAAGGAAAGGTAACATCTTCTAAAAATGCTGTTTGTATGCCTCACGCAACTTACTACTAAATGTACAAAACCTTTGAGGTACCTGTAAAGCAGTAAGCAATAACTATGCCACAGAACAATTAGACTGTCTTGAAATTTTCCCCAAGCAAACATTTTCAGGACATAAACAGAATACAGCCAGGTTATTTGAGAGAATAGAATAGAATAGTCTATAGCCTGGTTCCTAATAAGGTTTTCATTCCAGGGCTCTTCCTTCCTTAAGAAGCTGTGGACAGTTCACAGTGGGGATCTTGGCTGCACCATAGAATCAACTAGGAGTGGCTAACACTTGTCTAAGATCAAAATCAATTATGGGTGGGGGGCAATGTCTGTGAAAAATGTCCCAAATTTCAGATCAAATGCAACTGGTTATTGACAAGTTACCAGAAAAAAAGTAGCAAATGGTTCTAGATAGTGATTCTTTAACATATGAAGAACTTCTTGGGAGATTAGCTGAACTTAATGATGTAACTGCTAAGGTGGCTGCTGGCCAGGAAAAACATTTCTTTGAGGTATAACCTGGGTCAGATTTCTCTGTCTTTTGGAAAGTGGTTGAACATGTGGTCTGTACCAAAATTAACAAAAGCTGTGGCATTGTGAAAACATCACGGATTATGAATTTATACCAGTTTATTGATCTATATAAAGATATCACAAGTCAAACAGCAAAAATGTTGGCTTAGAGTGCCAGTTCTGAGGAACCTGATGACAACGCATTCTTTTGTCACATCTTGTCATGCCATTCTGTGGATGGGCAGGGTGAAGCAGCTGACCCATGAGAAGGAGTACTGTGTCTGTATGGATAGGTGAACTGACCTCACCCTGCCTTGTGCTCACAGTTTTTGTCAGAAGTTTTTGATAAATGGAGTGATCAACACAGGAATTGCCCCATTTGTTGCCTACAGATGACTGGAGAAATGAATCGTGGGTGGTGTCAGAGGTACCCACCAAAGATGACATGGCAAACTGTATGCTGAACATGGATGATGAGGTAGGCTAGCCACACAGGCCATGACTTGGTGGGGAAGAATTTCATCTGATACTGTGGGCTATGATTATTGTAGTCATAGGGAAGGAATGGAGGGAAGTTGTGGCACACACACAGGAAAAACCACTTTTATTTTTGCTATTCTTACAATATGTACCATTTTAAAATAAAAATAAATTTCCCAAGTCTCCTATTTATGGTAAACTAAAATTTGCTGTTTTAGGTCATATTGTCCTGTTGTAATGTGTATTAGAATTAACTGCTCTTGAATTCTTTGCTAGCAGATAATAGCAATATTTCCAGAAACTTGATAGGGAAAGGATGTCTTTTTGGTTAGTTTTAAAATAAGTTTTTAATGTTTAAATGTTGTATTCATCTACAAAAAAAAAAAAAAGATTTGAATGAATAAAAATGTAGACTACATCAAAGTGAGTCTTACTAATGCAAGGCTTTCTTCTGGGGCCTTGAGGTGCATGTTCTGCCCCCTGGTGGTTAACCTTTAACCGTGTTTATTTGAAATGATCCACAGTCCTCTTCGTAACTTCATGTAACTTCAGCAGTGTGTTTTGAAACTAAAATTGGGACTTTTTTATTGCTAATTGACTTCTGCTATAATAATGTTCTTGGCTATTATAGAAAGATGTTTCCAAAGCTGGATAACTTAGTGGGATTTTAGTGATGCTTAAGCTGCCTGGATTTCCAGAAGGGAAATCTTCATGACAGGCTGCATTCTGTATTTATGGATCCCAGTGAGACGTCTTGTATTGGTTCAGAGTGCTTGCATCTTAAGGTAAAGTCATCTTTCCAAGGCTTCAAATTCAGAAAATTTCTTAGTTTCATAGAGAAAATATGGTAAAGTTTTTGTACCATATATATGCAAAGCAACCCTCAAAACTAGAACACCTTTGGCTGGCTTACTGTTTCACTAGACTTCCCTTACAAGTTGCTGAAAAGAATATAGTAACAGTGGGATTATAACCTTCAGTAGCACCTTCAGCTATTTTTAACATTGCAGCTTGTAATAAAACTAGGGCATGGGGTCTCCTTTTAGCATTTTAGATTCCTATGTAAATTTTCTGACCTATTACTGGTAAGTTGCAGATGTTATCATTTTCCTAGTTAACAAGTATATTTCATAAGTGTAAAGGTGTACATTTTAGTTTGCTGTTTACTGATGGAAGAAATTTGTGAATATTAAAATTTTAATAAGAATGCAAATGAAGTCCATTTCAAATAAAAATATACAACTGAATTTTGCCCCCAAAATACTGAAGACAAATATATTGGCATCCATGATGGGAAATTAAGTTCTCACTACTGGGGTTCATTCAGCAGAGTACTGGACCTCTGCCATCAACTTGGCAACTTGGCTATGCACCAGATGGTTTGGGACCTTGAAGAAGTCTTTGACTCTGGTTGTGGTTCCTGCTTGATAAACTGTTTATGGTTTGCACACCATTGGAGCACCAGAACTTTGCTTCAAGTAAATTATTAGAGTCTGTGTGCACACAAGTGCTTGCATACACGCTATCCCATTATATAAAAATCACATTGTATTAATAAAAACTTCCTTATGTAAAGTTGATATAGCATAATGGCTATTCTTCAATGAATGAAAACTTGATAATGCACAAGAGATGAACAGCATGTGAAATTTATATTAATAAAAAATTTGTGAGATGGAATTTTTTATGTATATTTTTCTTTTTATTTATTTATTTGCAAGCAGAGAGAGAGAGAGATAGAAGAAGGACAGACAGAGAGAGAATGGATACATCAGGGCCTCCAGCCATTGCAGATGAACTCCAGATGCATGTGCCCCTTGGGCATCTGGCTTACATGGGTCCTGGGGAATTGAACCTGGGTCCTTTGCTTCACAAGCAAACATCTTAAATGCTAGGCCATTTCTCCAGCCCATGGAAATTTTTTTTAACATAAAACAACACATTTTATTCAGTCCTGGGTATGTGGCTTAGTTGGTAGAGTGTTGTCCAACATGCATGAAGTCCTAGGTTTGAGCCCAGTACCACATAAACAAGACATAGTAATACATACCTCTTATGCCAGTAGTTAGAAAGTAGAGGCCAGATGAGAAGAAGTTCAAGGTCATCATCAACTACATAAGGAGTCTAGGCTTCATGAAACCTTGTCAGAAAAAATTTAATTCCAATCACATTTGCAGATTACTGAATCTCTTATATTGCTTCTTGATATTTCATGAGACATTTTGAAATCTTTGGGATAAGTAAGCCTCTGAAGTGTTTTCTAGGTCTCAAATTTTTAAATTGCCCTTTTGAGTTAGACTTGCTGAGTTTAATTCAGATTGCTTAATTCCAAAATGTTTGTTGAACATGAACAATGTAGTTTTATATGTTTCAGGATCTTTCCAGGTAAAAACAAGCTTTTATTATTGACCAGTACAGAATTCTTTAAAGACATCTAAAGGAATTAGTAAGCAATACTATGTTAGATACAGCCTTTTCCTTACAATATAAGATCCAACATACTAACTGATATAATGTGAAATATTTTTATTAGCCTTGTCAAGTATATGAGTAGAGTTCTTTGTTCATTCCATTAAAGTGGGTAAGAATTCTTTAGGTGGTATGGTGGCTTGATTGAGGTGTCCCCCATAAACTTAGGTGAATGCTAGGTTCCCAGCTGATTGAGATTTGAAGGCATTGTTATTGTTGGGGGCTGGCTTATAGGTATTATAGCCAGTGTCCCCTTGCAGTGTTTGGCACACTCCCCTGTTGCTATTGTCCACTTTATGTTGGCCAGGGGTGATATCCACCCTTTGCTCATGTCACCATTTTATTTGCCATCATGAAGCTTCCCCCTCAAGCCTGTAAGCCAAAATAAAGGTCTTCCCCTCGCCCCCCACAAGCTGCTTTCAGTTGGGTGATTTCTACCAGCAATGAGAACTTGACTACAACAGTAAAGTGGTACCGAGGAGTGGTATTGCTGCTAGACACCTGACTGTGTGGCTTTGGCCTTTTGGAGCTGACTTTTGAGAGGAATGTGGAAAGATTTGAAACCTTGGCCTAAGAGATGCCTTGTAGAATAGAACTGTAAGTACAGCTTGATGGACTATTCCGGTCAGAGTTGAAAGACCTGAATACAGTGAGAACTATGAACTGTGAGGTTTGGCTTATGAGGGTGAGAAAGAGCTTTGCCTGGACTGGGCTAGCAGTTGTGTGAGCAGCTTGCCATTATGCCCATGTCCTGAGGAACTTGTGCAGGGTTGCTTTGAGTAGAAACGGACTGATGTGAGAAGAGGGTTATGGCACAGAAAGAAATGTTTAAGCCAAAACTGATGCCTGTTTAGCTGCAATTGAGAGATTATAACCTTTAAGATTGGGCCAGCTGACCTTCACTGGGGCAACAGGAAGAATGTAGACTTTTTTGAAGGGGCCTGAATACTCAAGGAGTGTCCTGTTCTTCAAAATCTGCTTTATTCCCCCCTGGATTAACAAATTGGCACCCAACATGGTATTGTGAAGTATAAGAAATGCAGGAAAGAGAGGGTCATTGAGTTTGCAACATGGTCTTGTGCTTTGGAAATGGCCATGGGCAGTGTGAAGCAGGTTTGCTAGATACCTGCATGGAGACCCGATGGAGCCGTGCAGATGAATGGTTGGATTGCAGTGGAGACTCAGTGGAGATGCTGGGACCACAAGATGGCTGCTAAGAAAAGCAGCTGGCCCCAGATGAAGTTTTCTAGGACTGTTAGTAGCCTAGCTGGAGGAGTGGATTGAAACTCCAGAAACTTGTTTCTGGTTAGAATTATTGCATTTGGAGACTTGTCACTGGCTAGAATTGTTGGACTTGGAGCTACAGGGTTTCGTATTTTTCCCTGTTTAAATCATGTATTACTTGAGTATTTCTTTGCTATGCTCAATGCCATCTTTTGCAGTGTGAATGTTTATTCTGTGCCATTATGGGTTTGGTGAAGTGAATTTTTTGGTATTATGGCTCAGTTAAAAGACCTTGGTTAATCCCAGCACTCAGGAGGCTGAGGTAGGAGGATCGCCAAGTGTTCGAGGCCACGTTGCGACTGCATAGGTCAGCCTGAGCTAACATGAGACCCTACCTCAGAAAACAAAACAAAACAAAACAAAACAAAAAAAGACCTTAGATTATGGGATACATTAATATTATTGAAATTGATTAAAACTATGGGGACTTTTAAATTTCAGTGAATGTATTGCATTTTACATCATGTATGGTTGTCAGTTTATGGGGGCCAGGGGCAGAATGTGGTGGCTTGATTCAGGTGTCCCACATAAACTTAGGTGTTCTGAATGTTAGTTTCCCAGATGATGGAGATTTGGGAAATAATGGCTCATGGAGGCAGTGTTATTTTGGGGGGTGGGCTTGTAGGTATTACAGCCAGTTTCCCCTTGCCAGTATTGGGCACACTTCTCTGTTGCTATTGTTCTCCTTATGTTGGCCAGGGGGTGATGTCCACCTTCTGCTCATGTCGTCTTTTCCTTGCCATCGTGGAGCTTTCCCTTGAGCCTGTAAGCCAAAATAAAGTTTTTTCCCCTCACAAGCTGCTCTTGGTTGAGAGATTTCTACCAGCAATGCGAACCTGACTGCAACAGGTGGGAATGTTAAGTAGGTAGGTCCTACTGTCTTATCTAATCATAAAAGTTGTAAATTTTAAACAAATGTACGTTTTATATTCTGTACAGCTTTATCCTTTTAAATATGAATTAGTTAAGTGTACTTACTATGATAGAACATGTGTGCCTTGTAAAATATCTGTGAATTTAATGACTTAGTCATAATGTTTCTCATCCAATGTCTCCTATTTCTAGTAACAGCAGTCTCTTGCTTGAAGCAAAAGCTCCTTGAACTCACATATTCATCGTGATTTTTTAAACTTTTATTGATGGCCTCCACACATACACCATGATTATAGTCTCTTCTCAGCACTCCATTCCCACTTCTTCTCACTCCAATTAATCCATTTGTCATTCTAACTAGTCCCTCTTTTAATTGGACGTCATCATTTTTTTGTTGTTGTTGTTTTGTTTTGTTTTTCTAAGTAGGGTCTTGCTGTAGCCCTGTCTGACCTGGAATTCACTATGTAGTCTCAGGGTGGCCTTGAACTCATAGAGATACCTCTACCTCTGCTTCACAAGTGCTGGCATTAAAGGTGTGCACCACCACACCTGGCCTTGATGTCATTATTTTTTTTCCTCCTCTATTACTCAGATATTTCTTTAAATGTGGTTCATTGTTTCTCTTAATCAGTTCTCAGAACTCATATTTGTTCTGTGTATTTAGTGCTTTGACTATAATGATATGGAGAGTTTCTGTTCTGGTCCTTTCTATTTGGTAATCTGTAGCATCTTGTATATGGTGGACATCTTTTTTCTTTTCTAGACTTGGGAAGTTTTCTTTAATCTTATTGAAAATATTTTCTCTTCCTTTGACATGAAGATTTTCTATATCCCATATTCATAGTTTTGGTATTTTCATGGTGTCCTAAGTGTCTCTGATGTTCTGTCAATATATATATATTTTAATCTTGTCATTTACTTTGGTTACCTGATCTGTTTCCTTTACCTTGTCTTGAGTCCTAATATCTTATCTTCCACATGGTTTCTTCTACTGGTGAGGCTTCCCAAGGATACTTTGAACATTTTAAATTTCGGTTTTTTAATATTTTATTTTATTTATTTATTTGATAGAGAAAGAGGGAAAGAAAGAGAGAGAAAGAAAGGGCTTCCAGACACTACAGACAACTCCAGACATGTGCGCCCCCTTGTGCATCTGGCTAACGTGGGTTCAGAGGAATTGAACCTGGGTCCTTTGGCTTTGCAAGCAAATGCCTTAACTGTTAAGCCATCCCTCCAGCCCTCCATTTGTTTTTTTTTTTAATTTTTATTTACTTATTTGAGAGCGACAGACACAGAGAGAAGGACAGAGAGAGGGAGAGAGAGAGAATGGGCACGCCAGGGCTTCCAGCCTCTGCAAACGAACTCCAGACGCGTGCGCCCCCTTGTGCATCTGGCTAACGTGGGACCTGGGGAACCGAGCCTCGAACCGGGGTCCTTAGGCTTCACAGGCAAGTGCTTAACCGCTAAGCCATCTCTCCAGCCCTCCATTTGTTTTTTATTCATGTTTTCTATATCCTTATTGAGTTCCATTTTCATAGATGGGTTTTACTGTTTTATTTCATTTAGCTGATTTGTGCTCTCTGGGAGTTTATTCAGGCATTGGTTTGTGTTCTCTTTGAATTCAGGTAGGTGTTTATTGAGTTCTTTCAGTTGTGTGATATTTTTCTATTGGATTTCATTCAAGTATTTCTTAATTTCTTTTTTAAGTTTATTATATGTTTATTATAATCATGCTTTTGAATCCTTTGTCTGTCAGTGATATAGTATAAATATAACAATTTTTCTTTCATGACCACCTTGGGAATAAACCAGGTCAATAATTAGTAGTGAATTGATTAAAAACAATTGGTTATAATTGAATTGTTAAATCTTAGCTCTTATTCTAATATTCTTAGAATTCCTGGTTCTAGGGGATGAGAAAATGGCTTTGTGGTTAAAGGCACTTGTTTGGAAAGCCTACTGGCTTGGATTCCATCCCCAAGCTACACATGTAAGCTGAAGGAACAACATGGTCCCAACATCAGGTACTCATTTGCATTTGCAAGAAGCTCTGGCCTCTCTCTCTCTCTCTCTCTCTCTCTCTCTCTCACACACACACACACACACACACACACATACATGCAATTAAATAAATCTTAAAAATTTAAAAAGAACTTCTGGTGCTATATTCTTATTGTGAACTCAATCTACACTTATATTTCATGTGAACTCAATCTACACTTATATTTCATGTTGCTTATAATACAAAAGGTAGAGATAGGAGAATCATTCAGTGGTTAAGGCACTTGCTTTCAAAGCCTAATGATCTGGATTTGATTACCCAGTATCCACATAAAGCCAGATGCACAAAGAAGCACCTGATCTGGACTTTGTTTGCAATGACAATAGGCCCTGGATTACTCATTAATTCTCTCTCTCCCTATCTCTCTCCTTGCAAATAAATAAAAATACTGTTTAAAAGTTGTTTATCAGGCTAGAAGAATGGCTTAGTGGTTAAGGTGCTTGCCTGCAAAGCCAAAGTACCCAGATTTGATTACCTAGGATCCACATAAACCAGATGCACAAGGTGGTGCATGCATCTGGAGTTCATTTACAGTGGCTCGAAGCCCTGGCATGCCCATTCCCTTTCTCTCTCTTTCTCTCTCTCCCTCCTTCCCTCCATTTTTCTGTCTGTGAAATAAATAAATAAATAAATAAAAATTAAATATTTTAAAAAGTTATTCATCGTATCATAGATACCACATTTATAACTCTAAGACTTCAGCAGTACTATTGCAGAGTTTGACACCTGCATAGCTTTCAATTATGACTTTACATTATGTACACCTCTTCAGGTTCACACCATGCCATGAGTGGTTGCATGAGCCACAATCCCCGTAGGGTTGACCTGCATCCCCAATCAGGAAGGCCTCTTGAGAAAAGGGGAATGGAGAAGGGAAAGGATGGTACCAACATGGGCTGTTTACATACTAAATATGTCCATATCTAATAAAAATAAATAAAGACAGAAAAAAAGAAAAGAAAAACCTCATTCTGTGATTATCATTCCCTGTGTGACAATAATCTTTTGGAACGTACTGGTGAACATCATCAGCAGAAGAATGTATATGGAGAGAACAGTTGAGAAAAGATTCTACAGAAATTTTTTTTTTATCTAGATGTGTTGTGCATGTATGTATATGTATGTATGTATGTATGTATGTGCATGCCATAGTGCACATGCAGATGTTAGAGGACAACCTTAGGGTGTCAGTCATTTCCTTCCACCTTGTTTGAGACAAGCTTGTTGTCTTTTTGCTACTGAGTCAGCCAGTCTAGCTGGCCCCATGAGCTTTGAGATCCCCCTTGCTCTACCTCCCATTGCTGTAAGTGCATTGAGAATACAGACATGTGTAACACTTTGTATCCGTGTTTCTATGGGTGCTGGTGATCGAACTCAGGTTTTTTGTCTTATGGAGAAATCACCTTCAACTGCTGCTGACCCTCTTGCCCAGCCCCTGGAAATTTTAGATATTAAAATGATAACTGATATGAAACCAAATGTAATAAAGGATTCGCCTTTAATAAAGGATATGCCAATCACTTGATCCAGGCATCATTAATTTCCTAGAGAAGGAGGGATATTCCCTGATAATGTTTTGGGCATTCAACTTTGTGTGTATGTGTGTACATTTGTATGAGTTTTCCCATTCCAGTTGCTTGTATGGAGGTCAGAGGACAACCTTGAGGTGTTTCTCCTTTACTTCCATCTTCTTTTGAGACAAGGTCTTTCTTCTTTTGCCATTGCTACTTCTGACATTCTGGATCCCAGATGTAGGTGTTACTTTGTTCCTCGCTTCACAAAGGCACTGAGGAGAATTGAACTCTTGTTCACAGGCATGCAAACATGCATCTATAACTGCTAAGCTGTCTTTACATCTCTGGCTTTCAACTTTAATCACTACATTTCTCCAGCAACAAGAGTTACATTTATTTATTATACTAATACATATTGATCCTAGGATCCCTAGTAGGCAACTGCTGTCCTACTGAACAACATCCCCAACTATTGTTTGAAATTTCCTCACTCACCTGTATATAAAATTTTCATTTTGACTTGAAAAAAGTTTAATTGTTTCTCCTATAATTAATGTCTTAATTTTGAGGTAATTTTATAATTTACATACAGACATCCCTTTCACCAAAGGGCTTTCATTTATTCACTCATTGCTGCATCTAAAAAGTATTTATTAGCCATCTGTTGCATTTCTGATATTGTCATGTAGTACTGACAAGTTGACATTCTTTTAACTTAAGTATGAAACTTGTTTATGTTATCTTTTGTGGATCACTACATTGCCAAATTTGGCTAAGAAAGGTAAAATTAAATTCTTAAAAATCCTGTGGCATAGAGTTCCCCAGGTAAAAAAATTTTAAGAACTAAATAAGATAAGCTTATATAATCAGCAATGATCATTACAATTACAAAAGGCCATCCCAATCCTACCAGGTGTCTTGGAACAATAACAACAAAAAGCCAGAAGTGGAGCTATAGCACTGACTATTGAGGGAAGACAACCACAACCTCAAAGTTTACTTTTGCCCACAAGGAGGTGCATCTTCTTAGCACACACACTTTCTGTTTTAATTCTGAGCTCATATTCCCCCTTGCACTGTAACCTCAACTTTCTGTGGCACTAAGAAGTCAAGATTCATACACTTCCAGAGGCTCAGAAAATGAATTCCCTTGCAGGACCAGTGATTATATTGCTCTTAATGTTTGGTAAGTGAAATGGCACAAGAAGCTTCTGTCTCATTCCTTGATATTAATGCAAATTTTAACCACACTTTCCCTAAAATGCCAAGGTTATGATCAAAGTAACCAACACTGAGCTGTTCTTAATTTTTCTTTTTAGGAGGAAGCAATGGGAACTCAGTGACCCAGACAGAAGGCCAAGTGACTCTCCCTGAGAGAACTTCCTTAACTCTGAACTGTTCCTATGAAACTGCAGGTTACCCTACCCTATTCTGGTATGTCCAGTATCCTGATGAAATTCTACAGCTCCTCTTTAAAGTCTCGAAGGCCAGTGATACAGGAAAAAATAAAGGTTTTAAAGCCACATATGATGAAGAAAACACCTCCTTCCACTTGCGGAAAGCCTCAGTCCAAGAGTCAGACTCTGCTGTCTACTACTGTGCAATGGGTGACACAGTGGCAGAAACCCCAGGGGGAGCTCAGCACAAAGTATGAACAGCAGTAGCAAGGGCTCTGGCTGCTGAGTGTCTCTCTGGGATCACTGGCTTGGGAACCAGGGACTGATGTGGTATTGTTGACACCACATACCCTGGCACTGTTTCAGGGTAAAGGCATCCAAATTAATACTAAACACAGTAAGAGAAAAGACAGGAAACGCTAATCAGGATGGATCCTTGAACAATGAAATAGAAAACATACCAGTGTTTTTAAATATTCCTGAAATTTGAGATTTGTTTGTTTGCTTTGAGACAGGTCTCCCACTTACATAGATGAGATCAGCCTTGAACTCCTAATCCTCCTGCCTCTACCTCCAGAGGCCTACGGTTATAAGCATTAGGCAAAACATGAGATGAAGTTTTGATTTCAAAAATGTAAAATCTCTTGAATATAATTCTATGCCCCTGACCTTGACCCAGTATTCAGCAAATATTGTGTTTACTGACACAACTATATCATATGAATTTACAAATATTTCATATTTTCTAAAAAGCTGGTATGAGAAGGGGTTATTCTTTAGAGGAACTTCAGCCCAAGAAATAATAGGTTCTTAGAGAAAGAAATTTAAGACAGGAGGAGGTGTTAGGTTAACTTCCTCATCCACTTAAAAAATTAAAAGGCAGAAAGTATTTTAAAAATAATCTTTAAAGCCAGGCGTGGTGGTGCATGCCTTTAATCCCAGCACTGGGGAGGCAGAGGTACAAGGATTGCCATGAGTTCGAGGCCATCCTGAGACTCCATAGTGAATTCCAGGTCATCCTGGGCTACAGTGAGACCTTATCTCATAAAAACAAAAAAATTAAAAATAAATTTAAAAAATAAAGTTTATTTCAAAGTAAGATGTAAAAACAAAACAGAGAGAACTGACTTCATTTGGAAGAGGTAATTCCAGAGCTGGAAGATCTACTGTCCATGCCAGCCATAGGTTAATGAGTGGTAAAGTCAAGGTCTGGGGCTGTTGAAACTCGTGAATAGGCTGATCCTGTGGTAAATGAGTCAACTTGACCATGCTGCAAAATAGAAGACAAGAGCGGTAGAAGAAAGGAGGATGTCATTTAATGTCTCCCTGTCTTCTGTTTTCAAAGTATAACTTCATATTCTGTTGGTTTGGGGATTTTAGTCTTTAGTGAAAAAGTATTGTTCCATATTCTTGGATAGCTGGGATTCTTAGCTACTTGACTGACACAGAACAAAAATATTTACTGGTTATCCTGGGCAATTCTGATTCTCAAGAGAAAACTTCCTTTCTTCTACACAATGGAAGCAAGAAAATAGTCTGTTCTTAGCTTCTTCATTTGTGTGTGCTCAGTTTTAAATTTACTGGAAAACTTATGTAAAATCAAAGATCTCAAATCTGTCTGTAATAAAGTTTTAAACTACTCAGGCAGGGTAAAACTTAGCCAAGTTGACATTTGGGACATGGACATGGGGAATACGGCATAGGTACACATAAGAGAATACCTATGTGTCAATTACCTAGTGACCAATTGTAGACAAAGGCTACTTACATGTCATTAGCTTCCTGTCAATACATGCATATTTGTATATTCTTTCTATAATGTCTATTTTATTTTACATATAAGTTGATTTACATAAACTTATACATTATGTGTAGATGGTAGTGCTTTCATAAGGACCCTCACTGAATGTGAAGGATGACTAAACCAGGCATGAATGTAATGACATTTGCAACTTCTTATTCTAGAGAAAGGCTGAGATGTTTGTGCCTTGTGACAAAGAATATGCCCTCTTGAATGAAATAGATATAATGTAAGCTTTGCCAGTGAATAGTAAAAGAGTTATTCTTTTATTCTTGTACCCCTTTCTGCACCCAGCTTTTGCCAGTGGTTTGGAAATTAGACCTAGTAAAGAAGGCTTTGCAAGCATAAACCCTTAAGCACTAAGCCATCTTCCCAGCATCATTGCTTGGGGTTTCTGTACAGTGCTCTCTCAATAGCAGCTTCCAGCATGGGCAGCCTCTCCAGCATGCAGCTCCTGCAGTGCACCTGCACCAGGTTCCTGCAGTGGACAATGGCCTGTACTTTCCCCCAGCACCTCCATTGTGGGTTGTCCTCTACAGGAGTGCTTCCTGTGATACATCTCCCTTGGACAGCTTTCCTTATTACCCACAGTGATGGTTTCCTAGTAAGTCCTGGAGGCTCTAGTACCAGAGAGACATTTTGGGTACTGTTGACATAGTACCATGTGATTTCCCAGGTTCTGCTTATATAGTACCACAATGATTTCCCAGGTTCTGCTTATATAGTGCCATAGTGACTTGTTACCAGTGAGTCACAGCTATGCCTTTTTCAGAAAGAAGAGGGTCTCAGCCTCTTTCTAGCATACCCTATCCCAAACCTAGAGGTAGTAGCTATTCCTTACTTGTGTTTCCAAATGCTCCAGGGTTCTCTTCTTCTGTTCACTTCCTTATTACTGTAATCCCATGATACAGTTAATAATTTCATAGTAAAATTTCCCCATCCAAATTGTTATATGGTTTGGCTTTCCTAGGTTAACCAGACTTATGCATGCACTAAGAGTCCATCTAGTCACCATCTTCACTCCTGACTAAGAAATCAAAAAATGTTGCTTGTCACTCATGATTTGACTTAATCTTTTATTTCTTTCTTTCTCTATTTTTTATTAATTAGTTTTGTACTCAGTGAATACAGTCAAGTTGGTACCATTGTTAGGCTCGTCTATGTCCTACCCCCTCCCCCTGGCCCCTCCTTGTTGAGGCATATGTGTCATGCATTGTGGAGTGAGCCCACAGTTATGGGTAGGAGAAATGTCTCTGCGTATTATGGCCCAACCTGTGGCTCTTACATTCTTTCTGCCCCCTCTTCTGCAAAATTTCACTGTGACATGTTGGGTTCATTTTGGGTCTGCTTCAGTGATGAGGGGTTGGGAGCCTCTGTGTCCCTGGATATCTGATTTGGTAGGAGTTGATTGTTCTCTGTGTTGACCTCCTTCACCCTTGGGCTGGTATCCAGTTCACCAAGAAAACAGCACCCTTGCTTGTTTTGCCAATTATCCTTAGGTTCAGCTGGGGCCCTTTTGAGGTATGATGGGGTGGTTCTTTCCTTAGGATCTGTGTCTATCTGAGAAAGAGAAGCAGATTCTCCAATGGAGAGTGAAGTTAGCACCCGACAGAGATTTTCATAGGTGTAGGCCCTCTTGTAGCCCACAATCAGTGATAGCTTGATAATGGAGAGCAGGCTCATGTTTAGATATGGTTCTGACTTGTTTACCAGCTCCAGCTATGGGTCACGTTCCACTGAGCAGATCAGTTAGCCAAATCAAGAGTAGTTGGTTTTCCACCATGGCTGTGTGCCACTATTGCACTTGTGTGAGCATCACAACAGGTTATTTGCTGCTAAGTAGGTTAGACCATGAGTTGCTTAGACAGATATTATTTTTCCCCAGTCACCCATGTAGCACATTCTCACACTAGACATGCTGACTGTCTAGGGACTTACTCTCTTCCAGCTTCCAGCCATGTCATTCCATTTTATGTGTCAACATCATATGGTGTCTTCGTGAGTAGGGTCTTACCACTAGCCTTTGGTGGGTCATTAAATACTCTGACAGAAATCTGTCTTTCTTTTGCTGGTGAGGATGTGGAGAAATAGGAACCCTCATCCACTGTTGCTGGGAATGTAAGATGGTACGACCACTTTGGAAAGCAATATGGAGACTCCTAAAAAAGCTGACTATAGAGTTACCAACAGACCCAGTGATTCCCTTACTGGGCATGTACCCTAAAACCTTTAAACCTCAGACCAGAGATATTTGCTCAACCATGTTTATAGTGGCTCAATTCATAAAAGCTAAGAGCTGGAATCAATCCAGGTGTCCATCACTAGAAGAGTAGATAACTAAGATGTGGTATATATACACAGTGTAATTCTATACAGCAGTAAGAAAAAATGACACAATGAAATTTGAAGAAAGATGGTTGAACCTGGAAAATAGTGAAACAATGAAATTTGAAGAAAGACGATTAAACCTGGAAAAGATCATTCTCAATGAACTTACCCAATCACAGAAAGATAATCACTGCATAGTCTCACTCATCTACAGCACCTAACCTGAATCTGCCCAAGATGCCAACAAACCCAGAAAGCATCTCAAGGACTAGACAGTAGGGTAGGTGGGGAGAGAGGGGAGAGCAAGGGAAGGGGGGGACACATTTCTAGACCCAAACAGTAATGGTACCTTAAAATTATATATTCTAAAAGGCAGACAAAATGGTTGAACCTTCACCAGGCCCTTAGAGGGAACACCTGAGCCACAAGGCACTGGAAGGGATATGATGAAGACTGACCTTAATCTTCTACAGCTTCTCTCTTTTGCTCTCTCTTTCTCTTTCCTTCTATTTCTCTCTCTCTCTTCTCTAACTCTTCAACTTTTTTTTATTTTTATTTTTTATTTTTGTAATTTTTGTTTATTTATTTGAGAGAGACAGAGAGGGACAGAAAGAGGCAGATAAGGAGAGAGAGAGAGAATGGGCAAGCCAGGGCCTCCAGCCACTGCAAACGAACTCCAGACGCATGCGCCCCCTTGTGCATCTGGCTAACGTGGGTCCTGGGGAGTTGAGCCTCGAACCGGGGTCCTTAGGCTTCACAGGCAAGCGCTTAACCGCTAAGCCATCTCTCCAGCCCTAACTCTTCAATTTTTTATGCTCTTTTAGATTAGTTATCTTATTCTTCCTTCTCTTAGTGGGCACTGACCTGTAACTCCCAGTACCAGCAGGAGGCTATCATCCACAATGAGCTTTTGATCTTTTCTTTACTTATGTGATTATGATCCAACTATGAGATACTTCTAAAATAAAAATTACATTAAGAAGAATTTGGTGCTAAAGAGATGGCTCAACAGTTAAAGTTTCTTATTTTCAAATCCTAATGGCCTAGTTTTGATTCACCAGTACCCACATAAAGCCAGATACACAAAGTGGCACATGCATGTGGAGTTTGTTTACAGTAGAAAGAGGCCTTGGTGTGCACATACTCACTTTCTTTCTTTGTCTCTTTCTATCTCTCCCTCTTTCTCTGTGTCTGTCTTTCTCAAATAAATAAATAGAAATTTTAAAAGAATTTAAATATATTATGGCAGGTTTTAGTCAGTGACATTAATTTTGATTTTTCAAATTTTGTTCATAGCAGCATTTTATACTGCCTCATTAGTTGAAGAAAATCATAATCATTTTAAAATATTTTTGCTTACAGCATAAATAGCATTTTCCCATGCTCATTCAGCAATGTTTTTTCTATGGACACATACCAACCCCTAATCTGTAACAGATTAAAAACTGTTTTAAAAATTCATAAGATGCTTCCAAAAACTTTAAATTCATTCATTTATTAGTTTTTGAGATATGGTCTTATTCTAGCCCAGAACTCACTCTAAACAATCCTCCTATTTCTGTTTCCCTAGTGTTAGCATTAAAGGCATCTGCCACCATGCCCAGCCCAACATAGGTTTTTCTTTTTTAAATATATTCATTTATTGCTAGCTGAGAAAGACAGAGAGAGAGAGAGAAAGAGAGAGAGAGGCAGGGCATCTAATCCACTGAACATGAGCTCCAGATGCGTGTACCACTTTGTGCATCTGGCTCTATGTAGGTACTGGAAATTGAACATGGCTCATTAGGCTTTGTAGGCAAGTGTCTTTACCACTGAGCCATCTTTCCAGACCTCATCACGTTTTTTATAAAACAAAAAAATATTTAAAATGTACCTAATCTTCCACCAACACCTTTACCCCAACCCTTGATGCCCCTCTACTTTAGTCTCATTTTTTCCATATTCCCTATTCTGTAACTTAAGTGGCTTATAAAAATGCTTTTAGCTTAATACTTTATATAAAATATAAACCACATAAAAACTGATGTTGTTATACATATGTCATTAATACTATTGCAGATATGTCTATATTTGTCTTCTTCATTAGACAGAAAAATACAGTATACTATCCATTTATATGGCATCATTATTTCTTCAATAAGACTTCGACAAATAATAATGGATTTATTTTGCATTAGACAAAGATAATAAATGGTGCAAGATGAGAATAATCAACATACTTTAAAATTAAATTTCCATGAAATGACATTTTTAAAGTGGTTAATTTTTAACACCCATTTATTTAATCAGTCTTTAGTTTTTGTTTTTATTTATTTTTGTTTGTCTGACCTTTTGCATTCCTTTCATGAGGAAATATGGATGGAATAGGATGGGTTTGTCTGACAGCTGTTTAGGAGTTAAAATGCAGGAAGTACCTTTTATTGATGGCATCAGTCCTCAAGGAGACACTGTAGGTTCCCCAGAAATGATTTTCTGAAGCTCTCAGATGGTTGAAAGGGGAGACTGGAGAATATGCCAGTCAGTTACTCAAGTCACAGAAAACAAGGTGGGAATGGGAAGTAGTGTTTGTGTAGAGTTCATCTCAGGTCTTCAGCTCCTGATGTTACATATGACAAGGTGGTGTTGGTTCTCCATATCCTGGAGCTCAAATGTTTAAAATCCCATTTCCTGGGTGGTTAGTTGACAGAGAATTTGAATATTATGGAATATTATGGGAAGTGAAGCTCAATAAAATCATATTTATTCCATTTACAATTTTTCAGTTTTATGACTAAACTCTCCCAATTTCATTGACTTAGAAATTATTCCCAAATCCCAGGTATATACCTTTCCTTCTATATTTTTTCTTGAAATTAGAAGGAACAAATTTTATTATATAATATGCATATATATTGTATAATAAACTTATGTTATATAATACATAATAAAATTATATATTTATATATAGATTTATATATCAAGATATCAAGCACATGGGCCCAGCATGGAGTGAGTAGGCTAGATCCCTGCTTCCTGGTTCCTCTCAGTTCCCTGGTACTGGTCCCTTGCACCAGACAGTGTAAGGACAGGCAGTTGTGGCATGGAGTGTGTAGGCCAGAATCCTGCTTCCTGGCTTCTCCGAGTTTCCTGGTGTGGGTTCCCTGCACCAAAGGCTGTGTGATTGGGCATGGTGTGGAGTGAATAGGACAGATCCCTGCTTCCCAGCTCCTCCCAGTTACCTGGAGGCCTGGTCCCTGTGTGGGCTGTGGAATCAGGCCTTTTGCTCTGGTATCCTCACTGGCCACTAGGTACCAACATCTCTGTTCAACTTAGAGAGTTCATGGGCCAAAGGACAAAACCTTTCTTCCTCCCCAATGAAATAAAGAGTCTCCTTAAAATGGGTAGACAACAACACAAAAAAGCCAATGAAAGTCAGAAAACTGACAGATCTCCAACAAGGATGCCTAGTACTACAATGGAAGCCTCCAATAAAATCATAGAGAAATCAACAGAAATTCAATCTCAAAATAAAAACACGATAACCAATGAGACCCTGATCAAAACAATTACTGAACTGGAAGTAAACCATCAAAGAACCACCAAACATAAAAATAAAATTGAACAGAATCATTTCTTACAGCGTTGAGCTTTTGACAGTAAGCTTAACTTGATTGAAGAAAACTTTAAGGCCCTTAATAGAGATATGAATGAATTGAAGGTGAGTCAAGAAATGGAAGATCTCAACAACTGATTAATTAAGCTTAATGAAGATTTGATTAAATGTAAGGATGAATTCCTGGAAGCATCTACAAAATCAGAACTCAAACTGAAGTCATACCTCAATAGCAGAGATGGACATGGTACAAAATGACACAACATAAAAAAAAAAATCAAATACAACTTATAAAAATCTCTCTATAACCCCTAACTGAGTTACTAATGTGGAACACAGACCCTCTAACCTGGAAGACAAGACAGAAGAAATTGGTGGGGAGGCCAGAAACTTTGCTAGGTTAAAAAAAAAAAAAAAGAAGTGAACAGAATATGATAGAATTATAGGATACCCTAAAATTAGCTAACTTTAGGTTCATGGGTATACCAGAAGGAGAGAAAATCTAGGCCAGAGACAGAGAACATATCCAACAAAATTATTGAAGAAAACTTTCCAAGTCTCTCAAAAGAGAGGCCTATACAACAGCCCCACAGAACACCAAACAGACATGACCAAAAAAGAAATTCTCCAAGGCACATCATAGTTAAAACTCTTAACAATGAAAACAAAGACAGTGTTAAGAGCAGCAAGAGAGAAACAACTCACAACATATAAAGGAAGTCCCATCAGAATTTTTCAAAAGAGACAATGAAAGCCAGAAGGGCCTAGAATGGAGCACTTCAAAGTCTAATTGGCTTCCAACCCAATCTACTCTACTCAGCAAAAGTATCCCTCATAATAGATGGTGAAGGAAAACATTCCATGAAAAAGTCAACTCTATCGTTATATGAACACAAAGCCAAACCTACAGGGAATAATTCATGGAATAGTCCACACAGAATGGTCAAAGAACCAATCTCAAGAGCCAATAAGAAGATCACAATAACCAAAACTAGACCATGATATACATAATACAAAGCACAAGAAAGCACCAAATCCCATAAAACTTCATCATGGCAGGGATTAATTCAAATCTCACAATAGGGCTGGAGAGATGGCTTAGCGGTTAAGTGCTCGCCTATGAAGCCTAAGGACCCCGGTTTGAGGCTCGGTTCCCCAGGTCCCACGTTAGCCAGATGCACAAGGGGGTGCATGCGTCTGGAGTTTGTTTGCAGAGGCTGCAAGCCCTGGCGCGTCCATTCTCTCTCTCTCCCTCTATCTGTCTTTCTCTCTGTGCCTGTTGCTCTCAAATAAATAAATAAATAAAACAAATCTCACAATAATAATCTTGAGTAGTAATGGTCTTAACTCATCCATCAAAAGGCACAAGTTATCAGAGTGGATCAAAAAACTGCACCCTTCTTTCTGCTGTCTTCAAGAAAACCACCTCACCATGAAAGGTAGACACCTCCTTAGGGTGAAAGTATGAAAAATGATATTCTAAGAAAATAGAAATAAAAAAGTAGTTGTTGCTATTAATATCTGAAAAAATAGACTTCAAACCAAAAGTAATTAAAAAGGACAAAGAAGGCCACTTCTTACTCGTCAAGGGAAAGATACAACATGAGCACATCACAATCATAATACATACATATATATATATATGCCTCAAACACAGGTGTACCACAGTTTATTAAACAAAATCTACTTGACAACAAAACAGAAGTAAATACCAACACTACATAATCAGAGACCTCAATATTCCACTATTATCATTAGCTAGATCATTCAAGCAGAAAATAAACAGGGAATAATAGAGTTCAACAACATCATAGATCAACTGGACCTAACAGACATGCACAGAACTTTCCACCCCAACTCTATAGAATACACATTCTCAGCAACTCATGGAACCTTCTCCAAAAATACTAGGCCATAAAGCATCCCTCCATAAAGTCAGGAAAATTGAAGTAACTTCCTACATCAGATCAGATCACAATGTTTTAAAGCTAGAAATTAACAAGAAGAGACACACCAAGAACTCCACCAGCTCCCAGAGACAAAACACTCCTTTAAACAATGAATGGGTCATAAAAGAAATTGTAAAATTACTAGTACTGAATGACAATGAAAACACAACCTAACAAAAATTATGGAATACAATAAAGCAGTCATAAGGGAAAAATTCAAGCATTAAATTGCCTTCATTACAAAGACAGAGAGATACCAAATTAATAACCTTACTGTCCACCTAAAGGCACTGGAAAAACAAGAGGAATTCAACCCAAAGGGCCCCAGATGCAAAGAAATAATCAAGAATAGAGTAGAAATTAATAAATTGGAAACAATATTTAAAATGAAGAAATGAAGAGCTGTTTTTTTTTTCTAAAAATAAACAAGATTGACAAACCTGTGGCCAATTTCATCAAGTAAACAAATGAGAAGTCTCAACCTAACAAAATCAGAAATGAAAAAGGGGAGATGACAGCAGACATCAATGAAACTTGAAGACTCATAGGGACATACTTCCAAAACCTTCCTCCACAAAATTGAATGCTCTGGAAGAAATGTATGAATTCCTACACACACCACCTACCAAAATTAAACTCAGAGGAGATTAATCTCCTAAACAATCCAATCACATCCATGGAGATTGTAAAGGTTATCAAAAACCTCCCTAAAATGAAAAGTCCAGGACTGGATGACTTCTCAGACAAATTCTATCAAACTTTCACTGAAGAACTGAAACCAACTTTTCTCAAACTGTTTTGCATAATCGGAGACCAAGGAATCCTCCTCAACTCCTTCTATGAAGCTAGCATTACTCTAATACCAAAACCAGACAGAGATGGAACAAGAAAAAAAACTATAGGCCTATATCCCTGATGAATTTAGATGCATAGATACTGACCAAAATCCTCACAAACTGAATTCAACAACACATCAAAAGCATTATCCACCTTGTCCACGTACGCTTCATCCGGAGGATGCAGGGATGATTCAACATATAAAAACTGGTCAACATAATACACCACATAAATAAACTTGACCATAAAAACCACATAACCATCTCAATTGACACAGAGAAGGCCTTTGACAAAATACAACACAAATTCATGATAACAATGCTGGAAAGAATAGACATGGAGGGTTTATATCTCAACACAATAAAAGCAAATATGTATGTATATATATATGTGTGTGTGTGTGTGTGTGTGTGTGTGTGTGTGTGTATGTGTATGTATGTATATGTATGTATATGTATGTATATATATATATATATATATATATATATATATATATATATATATCTCATCACTTAAAGCTCAAGTAGTACTTAATGGGGAAAGAATCAAGGAGCTCCCACTGAGATCAGGAACAAGATAAGAGGGCTCTCTCTCACCACTGCTCTTCAATATAGTACTAGAAGTACTAGCCCCAGCAATAAAATAGGAAAAAGAAATAAGAGATTCAGATTGGAAAGAAAGAAGTCAAGTTAGCCCTATTTTCAGATGACATAATCCTGTACATAAGTGACCTGCAAGTCTCCATCTTTGTTGGGCCTTGAGAGGCCCGGACATGAGGCCTAGTGGAACTTCCTGAGCCTAACTGCCTCCGCCCAGCTATGACTCAGCAGGGGGCCAAATGGCCTCTGGCCTGCCACTTCCACACAGGAAGTTAGAGTCCCCGCTTGTGGGTGCTTAGAACCAATCATCTCAGAGGTCTCGGTATGCTATTGGCCCTTACATCACCCCACCCTAAAGTCTCCGCCTTCATTCTCAACATTATATAAACACCCACCTGTAAAAATAAAGTGAGTTCCTGCTTGGAAAAGACTCCTGACTCGGTGTGGTTTTTCTCTGGTGGCCAGGAGAGGTTTCTGGGTCATCCAATGCTCATCATCCTCCCTCAACCCCTAGGGAGGAACCAGCAGGCCTGGTTCTTCCCTTGGCACTACCTGAGCGGGAAGGAGCTCAGCATTTGGTGCCCAACATGGGGCTCTGGGACCCTGACAGACTAGTGCACCCCATGAGAGGCAGTCGTTGAGGAGGTAATCAGTGTGCGAGTGAGCGTACCCTCATAAGTTATGAGGCAGTCTTCATATTTAGTGCATGAAACTTTGCTTCTATAACCTATACTTACTTGTCGACATCTCTTCCTTCCCTTTCTCTTTGTTTACCTATATTTTGGATCCTTGTGGTTGTATTATACTCATGTGTATGTGGGTTGCTATTGCCCTAGTTTTATGGACATCTCTCTCTCAACTTTATAATAAGGGACAATCTACGTCTAAATCCAATCCTGCCTTAAAATCTCTAAGGGCACTCCTAAAGAGTAGAGGACTTAATTTGACTGGTAATCAGGCTCAACAGACCTGGGATTGCCTTCTCAAGCTGGCGCCATGGCCTTAAGAAGGAAATCTCTTTGTTTGGGTCACGTGCGATAGGGTAGAGGCCCTTGTTTGTCAGGCACATGTGGAGAAGGGTCAAATACTCCCCTCAGGGGTCCTCCCTACAATCTCGGCCTCAAGGACTTCTTCCCTCCAAGTTTAACCAAACATAAACAAAAGACAGAAGGAAAAGATAATATACAGCCTGATCTGGCTACTCCTCCTGGAGATACAGCTATAAAAACCCCAAAAGAGGATACATCTTTATACTCCTCACTTGATCCCTTTGAGAGTGCTCCCTGGCCTTCCGGTGGACCTCCTCCATTGACTAACCCTTTCTGGACCCCCTCGGCCCCTCCTTCATATTCATCTGCCAAGCCCAGAAAATAAAGCTACTTTTTTATTTCCTGTCAATCTAAATCCTGGGGGCAGTCGCCCTGCTGCTTGATATCCATGGGAATCTCAAGACCTTAAAAAGCTTAAAAAGGTGGTCTCGGAGGATGGACCCAACTCTCCTATGGCTGAGACCCTATTACAGGGACTTGCCCATCAGCCTTGTATAACCCAAAATTGGAAAAATCTAGTCAGGGCTGTCTTGTCGGGTCCCATATACCTTAAGTGTTGTACCTATTTTAGAGATGAGTGCCATGCACAGACAGAACGAAAGCAAAATCAACAGCCCCCTGTGCCAATAACTTTTGGGATGCTCTCCGGTATCTCTGATCAATATGCTACAGGCACTCAATAGGCACCTATACCTGACCCATATAGGGACCAGGTCAGGGCACTGGGCTTAGTGTCACGGAAAAAGCTTGATGAGGGACCCTCTGAAACCCCCCTTATGAATATTACTCAAAAACCATCTGAGGACTTGGCTACATTTATGGATAGGGTGGAAAAAGGTCTCCAAAGAAAATTTCCCCCAGGGGCATTACAAGATCAGTTTACTAAAATGTTGGTCTGGGAAGGGATGATGGCCAATCACTGCCTTGCCTGTGCAGGTCTCAAGGACCACTCCATGAGTAGATGGATTGTAGCCACCAAGGATGTTGGCACTATCTCCCATCAGGCTAGGGCCATGGCTGCCGCCCTTCAAGAAAATAAACAGAGAGATTTAACTGATACAACCTGCGCATTACAGTTAAATCCTAAAAACTCAACATGTTTTGGGTGTGGGGACATGGGCCACTTTAAAAAGGAGTGCCCCAACAAGACAAAGCCTCCCCTGCCCTCTGGGGGGATGACAAACACCCCTTACACCCACAGCCCTAAATGTAATAAGGGGTTTCATTGGGCTAGGGACTGCCGATCGAAGTTTAACATACAGGGAAAGCCTTTAAACTCCTCCTGAGGCTCCCCCCAGCCCCATTAAATAAGGGGAAAGAATCTATCAAAGCCCATTGGACTGTCCCCCTGGTCCCTGGCCTTAGACCCAAAATTATTTTAAATATTGGCAATAAAAAATTCAAACTTCTCAGGCTGGAGAGATGGCTTAGCGGTTAAACGCTTGCCTGTGAAGCCTAATGACCCCAGTTCGAGGCTCAGTTCGCCAGGTCCCACGTTAGCCAGATGCACAAGGGGGCACACGCATCTGGAGTTCGTTTGTAGAGGCTGGAAGCCCTGGCGCACCCATTCTCTCTCTCTCTCTCCCTCTATCTGTTCCTCTCTCTGTGTCTGTCACTCTCAAATAAATAAATAAAAAATTTTTAAAAAAATTCAAATTTCTCATCGACACTGGAGTGGACCAAACAGTCCTGAGAAAGCAGAAAGTGCCCCCCTCCTGGCAGCTTGTGGCCGGCCCTCCCCTACTGGGAGTTGGTGGGCTATCCACCTCCTGGGAGATTGCCACGTGGCTCCATTGGACTGACCCAGGTGGAGACAAGGGAAAAGTTTGCCCTCTTATGGTAACTGGGCTCACTACTAACTTACTGGGGCAAGACATCCTTGGAGATGCCAAGGCTTTCATCACTACTAACCATAAGGCCTTTTATAATGGTTTGTTAAATAAAAATAAAATATCAACAACAGTTTGAGGAAGAGAGAGAATGTCATCCCAATTACTCCAAAGAACACCCTCAATTCTAAGGGCCACTGCCCATCCCCCCCATTTAAAATCCAGTGGAGACCAGGGGACCCTATATGGGTTGAGCAGTGGCCTCTCCTTTCTTCTAAGTTACACCAACTGCACATACTTATTGATCAACAGTTGGAGGCCAGACATATCCATCCCTCCACTAGTCCCTGGAACTCTCCTGTCTTTGTCATAAAAAAGTCTAATAGTTCCTGGATATTTTTACATGATTTAAGAAAGATCAATGAATGCATGATCCCCTTCGGAACCCCCCTGAGGGGACTCCCATGGATCCCAGCTATTCCCAATATATACCATATTACTATCATTGACATTAAAGATTGCTTCTTCTCGGGCTGGAGAGATGGCTTAGCGGTTAAGCGCTTGCCTGTGAAGCCTAAGGACCCCGGTTCGAGGCTCGGTTCCTCAGGTCCCACGTTAGCCAGATGCACAAGGGGGCGCACGCGTCTGGAGTTCGTTTGCAGAGGCTGGAAGCCCTGGCGCGCCCATTCTCTCTCTCTCCCTCTATCTGTCTTTCTCTCTGTGTCTGTCGCTCTCAAATAAATAAATAAAAATGAAAAAAAAAAAAAAGATTGCTTCTTCTCTATCCCTCTCCATCCAGGAGACATGGAAAAATTTGTTTTCTCTGTGCCCACTGTTAATTTTTGTGGCCCAGATAGGAGATTTGAATGGACTGTCTTACCTCAGGGCAAGGCTAATAGCCCACCCATTTGTCAATATTACCTGTCATCCATTTTCTCTTCTCTTACCAATCTCCCCAATACCCTGTTTTATATCTACATGGATGATATTATTCTTGGGTGCCTAGATTCCTTCACACTCCAAGACCTTACCCACCAATGTCTAACTATCCTTCATACTCACAGCTTTAAAGTAACTCCTGAGAAAGTTCAAACCGTGCCTCCCTTTAAGATCTTGGGCTCGACCCTTACCCTACATACAGTTTCATCCGTTAAACCACAACTTTATATTCAGGATTCTTACACCTTGCCTCAACTCCGGAAGCTCCTGGGAGAAATTAACAGGATGAGACTTTGGATACCCATAACTACGGAAGAGCTGTCCCCTTTGTTTGAACTCCTAAAGGATCTTAACTTCTCCTCTCAGGTAATTTTGTCCCCTTATCATCAACAAATTTTTCATAAGGTACAACAGGCTATAAATACTGCGACCTTAAAGAGGTTCAATCTTAATTTGGCCATCTCCCTCTACATTTTCCCTGGGGAAACATTATGCACCACACTGTTGGCCCAGGAAGGAGAGCCCATCCAATGGATCCACCTCTTGATTGGTGGGACCCCTAGAGTTTATGCTAGAAGCAACCAGGTTGCTGATTGCATTATCAAGGGCAGAGACACCTCTGTCCGGTTGTTTGGCACGGAACCTCACCTTATTGTCACTCACTTTAAGATAACTGATTTCACCTGGCTTCAGAGAAATAATAACAGAGTTGCTACGGCTCTTAAGGGGTTCCTACGTAAAATTGATTGCCATTATGGCCCCCCACAAATGGATGAGTTCTTTCTCCAGGTTAGAATGGAAGCCCCCCCAGGCTTTTCCTGTCTCAACTTAACCCTGACTTTCTTACCATGTTTACTGATGGAGGGCATCTGGAGGCTTCCCTAGTCATTTACCCTCCCTTAAAACAGAAAAAAGAGCCTATCCCTATAAAGTCAGTCTCTCATGAGGTTGAGGGGACAGCACAATTCAAAGAACTATTTGCTGTCATTCTAGCTTTGGACACTATTCAAGAGCCATTTAACCTATTTTCTGACAGTCTTTATGTTGTTAATTTATTACCCAATCTGGTTGAGGCCCATATTAGACTGGATTCCAACCCTATATCTCCTTTGAGGATTCAAGCTCGTTCCCTACTCAAAGAATTAATCTCATTTTTCTTCAACATCTCAGGAGTCATCAAAACTTACTGGGATTTCTCTCTCAAGGAAACAATTTGACTGATAAAAATGGCTTCTATGCCTCAATGTAATACTATTACAGAAGCTACACACTTCCACTTATTGACCCATGTCAACTGGAGAGGTCTCAAGCACAGGTTTCCACAGGTACCAGTCAAGAACCTTAAAAAAATTGTCCGGGCTTGTAAGTTCTGTCAGCCTTTCCTCCAAGTAACCCCCCTTCAAAATACAGGAAACAATCCTCAAGGGTTCCGCCCTAATAATTTTTGGCAAATTGATGTCACACACTATTCTCCATTTGGAAAGCTTAAATATATTTTTCTTTCAGTCGATACATTCTCCCATGCCTGCTGGGCATTGGCACATGCCGAGGAAAAATCTAAACATGCCATTAGTCATATGTTTCAATGTTTTGTCACTCTTGGGCTGCCTGATCAAATTAAAACAGATAATGGCCCCTGTTTCATAAGCAAGGCCTTTATAGATTTTCCCCAGACCTGGAAATTCTCACATTCCACAGGCATCCCATACAACCCCCAGGGCCAAGCTATAGTTGGAAGATATAATCAGACTCTCAAGTCTCAATTACAAAAACAAAAGGGGGAATCCTTACCCCCACATGACCAACTAAAAAAGGCATTATTTACCCTAAAAATTTTAAACTTTTCTAAAGAAAATAAACAATTATTGCCTTTTCAAAAACATTGGTCCTCATCCGTTACCTACAGTTCTATCTGGGTAAGATAGAGAGACCCATTGACTGGGGCCTGGAGAGGGCCTGATCCACTCCTCACAGCAGGGAGAGGGTTTGGATGTGTCTTCCCTCAAGATGAAAAAAGACCCATTTGGGTACCAACAAGAGACCTAAAATATTTGTCCTAACAAGGGGACACTGACAATCATTTCTCTAGGGAGTGTCCCACCCCTGAGGACTGTTCCTATAATGGTCCTTTACCCTGCTAAACTAAATAACTCCCTCCCTTGCAGAGGATTGCTGGCTTTGCCTCCGATCTGGGCCTCTCCAGCTACTTGCAGTACAGTTGTCCATATGACCTTAAAAAACTGCTCAGCCGGGCTGGAGAGATGGCTTAGTGGTTAAGCGCTTGCCTGTGAGGCCTAAGGACCCCGGTTCAAGGCTCGGTTCCCCAGGTCCCACGTTAGCCAGATGCACAAAGGGGCGCATGCGTCTGGAGTTCGTTTGCAGAGGCTGGAAGCCCTGGTGCGCCCATTCTCTCTCTCTCCCTCTCTCTGTCTTTCTCTCTGTGTCTATCGCTTTCAAATAAATAAATAAATAAATAAATAAAAATTAAAAAAAAAAATTTAAAAAAAAAACTGCTCAGCCACCTTCCCCATCCCCGTCCAGCTTTTCCCAATGTTTCCTCTGGGCATTTGGGCCCCGCCTTCCCTTAATAATTTTGGTATAGATGCAGGATACATTTATCCTTCCTTCACAACTGAGCCCAATGCTCAACGCTGCCCGCCTTCTAAAATGGCTCATGTTTGCGGACCGGGACAGCCTATTACTTTCTGCCCACCAATTGGATGAGCCTTTGCACCCCAGCCACCTTAATCCCAGATGTAGATATCATTCCTGGAAGCTAGATACCCTGGCTGTGGTAGTACTACAAAACAGGAGAGGACTAAACCTACTAACGGCCGAAAAGGGAGGCGTATGTTTGTTTTTACAGGAAAAATGCCGCTTTTATGCCAATAAATCGGAAATCATCCAGGACAGGATTAAGAAGCTCCAGGAAGACTTAGAGAGGAGACAATGGGACCTCCAGGATAACCCGCTGCAGACGGGCTTACATGACTTCTTACCCTACCTCCTCCCTCTATCTGGACCCCTCCCCCTCCTTCTCCTTCTCACTGTTGGGCCTTGTGTAATTAACAAAATTACACAATTTATTCACCAGCGGCTAGAGACAATAAAACTTCATCAGGCTGAAATACATTATCACGAGTTGGCAACTCAGAAATTAAGTTCCTCAGATGACCCACTGCCACCTCCCCTGCCCTCCATGTGACCACTGACAGGTAAGATCCCCAGAGGGGGACAACCTAAGACAGGGTCATGGTGACTAATGCTCTTACAAAAACAAAAGGGGGAGATGTTGGGCCTTCAGAGGCCCAGACATGAGGCCTAGTGGAACTTCCTGAGCCTAACTTCCTCTGCCCAGCTATGACTCAGCAGGGGGCCAAATGGCCTCTGGCCTGCCACTTCTGCACAGGAAGTTAGAGTCCCTGCTCATGCATGCTTAGAACCAATCATCTCAGAGGTCTCGGTATGCTATTGGCCCTTACATCACCCCACCCTAAAGTCTCCGCCTTTGTTCTCAACATTATATAAACACCCGCCTGTAACAATAAAGTGAGTTCCTACTTCGAAAAGACTCCCAGCTCAGTATGGTTTTTCTCTGGTGGCCAGGAGAGGTTTCTGGGTCATCCGATGCTCATCATCCTCCCTCAACCCCTAGGTAGGTACCAGCAGGCCTGGTTCTTCCCTCAGCACTACCTGAGCGGGAAGGAGCACAGCACATCTCAAAACCTCTAAAGGTGATTAATTAATTCATTCAGTAAAGTGGCAGGTTACAAAACCCAGTGCACAATTAAATAGCTTTTCTATATGCAAAGGAAAAACATACAGAGAAAGAAATCAATGAGGGTGACCCATTTTCAATAGCAACAAAAAATAAATACTTTGTAATAACACTAACCAAGGATGTGAAAAAGTATATATAATGAAAACATTAAAAAAAAAAAAACTCAAGGAAAAAATTGAGAACTTGAGAAGATGGAAAACCTCCCATGTTCTTGGATAGATAGAATTAATGTTATGAAAATGGCAATTCTACCAAAAGCAATATACATATTTTATGCAATACCAATAAAAGTACCAGCCTCATTCCTCATAGATATAGAAAAAGGGATCTCAAAATTCATATAGAATGGCAGGAGACATTGGATATCCAAACAAATCCTTAGCAAAAACAAAATCCCTCTGGAGATATCACCATACCCAATATAAAGCAATATTACAAAGCCATAGTAACAAAAAAGCATGACAGCATGGTTGTGGCATAAAAACATAGACCAATGGAACAGAATTGAAGACCCAGACCTTAGGTCAAGTAACTACAGATACTTGACCTTTGACAAAATTTCCAATAATGCATACTGCAGAAAAGGCAGCATCTTCAACAAATGGTGTATGACAAATTGGATGATCATATGTTGAAAAATGAAATGAAGCCAGGCATGTTGGTGCACACCTTTAATCCCAGCACTTGGAAGGCAGAGGTAGGAGGATCACCATGAGTTTGAGGCCATCCTGAGAATATAGAGTGAATTCTAGGTCAGCCTGGACTAGAGTGAGACCCTACCTTAAAAAAAAAAAGGGAAGAAGAAAAATGAAATTAGACCCACTCATTTCTCCATACACAAAAATCAAGTCCAAGTGGATTAAAGACTTCAATATAAGACCTGAAACACATCAACTATCAGAAGAAAAAGTAGGAGGCACAGTCCATGATATAGGATTGGGTAAAACTTCCTGAAAAAAACCACAGTAGCTCAGGAAATTAAACAAGCACTCAACCAATGGGATTTCATGAAGCTAAAAAGCTGCACAAACATTCCATAAGCAGAAACAATAGACTGCCTACTGAATATAGGTAGAAAATCTTTGTCACCTGTACCACTGACTAAATCTAATATCTAGAATCTACAAAGAACTTTACCAATAAAACTTTCATTGTCTTTATCATAAGACCTTTAAAAAAAACTAAACAATAAAAGATAAAATAACCCACTCCAAAAGTGAGGCAGAAAACTAAATAGGGAATTCTCAGAGAAATAATTACAAATGGATAACACACACTTAAGAAAATGTTCAACATCCCTGACCATTAGGTAAATGCAAATTAAAATAACTATTAGATTCTACCTTACACAGTAAGGATAGCAAACATTAAAGAAACCAATGAAAAAAGTGTTGGTGAGTGTGTAGAGAAATAGGAACACTCATTCACTGTTGGTGGGAATGTAAGCTAGTACAACCCCTATGGAAATCAATATGGAAACTCCTGAAAAGGATGAATATAGAGTTATCAACAGACCCTATTATTCTCTTGCTGGGCATTTACCCTAAAAGCTCTGCACCTCAGTTCAGAGATATTTGCTCAACCATATTTATAGCTGCTCAATCCATAATACCTAAGAACTGCAACCAACCTGGGTGTTCATCATTGGATGAATGGATAGCCAAGATATGGTATATCTACAAGATGCAATTCTACTCAGCAGGAAGAAAAAATGGCAAAATGAAATTTGTAGAAAAATGGTCAAACTTGGAATAAATTATACTAAACAAACTCACAGTTACAGAACGACAATTGTTGCATGGTTTCACTCATCTACGGTTCCTAACCTGGATTAGCCAGAGTTGTTGACATATGTGAAAGGCATCTCAAGGCTGGGACAATAGGGAGAGTAGGGCTTATGGGGAAGGGGAAGGGTGGCAGAGGTGGGGGGACAGACAAAACTGAACCCAAATTGAACTGGTACAACAAAAATCTAGGAGTTAAATTAAAGGGGGAACCCTCAAAAGGACCTTAGGTGGAACACCTGAATTGAAGGGCCCTGGAGATAGTGAGATGAAGCCTAACTTTAAATTTTGCCTGTTTATGATTTTGTTTCTGTGTTTTTCTTTTACTTTTCTTTTGGAACTGACTGTAATTCCCTGTACCAGGATGTGACTAACATCCACAATGAGCTATTGATTGAAGAGACCTACAAGGTATTCCAAAACAAACAAGACAGGCTTCTGTCAGAATACTTGATATCCCACCAGAAGTTAATGATAAGACCCCACTGCTGAAGACATGATACACTGTTGTCACAGACCATGGACAGACCTGGTTGGAATCCAGAAGAGAGCCAGTCGCCAGACAGTTATCCCATCTAGTGCTGGAAAGTGCTATGTGAGCTAATGGGAGAACATGAGCCAACATCTGTCCAAGTAACTCAAAGCCTAAGCTACTCAGAAGCAAACAACCTGATGTGATTCTTACAAAGTGCAATAGTGGAGGGTAACCAACTGCTCTTGGATTGGCTAATTAATCGCCTCTGTGGAAAGGAAACTATATATGGAAGTAGAAAACAAGTCAGAATTATATCCATAACTATTTTGCTTTCCAATGCCAAGCTCCCACTAATCTTGGGCTATAAGAGGGTCTATACCCTTTAAATTCTCTCTAAATTAATAATGGTTATCTCACTTAATTGGTGCTGACTTCATTCTCCATTGGAGAATTTGCTTCTCTTTTTCAGATGGGAGAAGACCTGAGGAGATAAATGATGCAGTGCACTTCATTCCAGTCCCAGCTGAAACCACAGAGGAACTGGAGAAATGAGCAAGAGTGCTATTTGGTCAGTGAACCTGATATCAGCACAAGGGTGAAGGAGATGGACGCTGAGACACTCAACACCTACTGAAGCAGAGATCCAGAGGTTTCTAAGAAGCCAACCCTGAAGTAGACTTAAAATGCACACGTCTCAAGGAATTTTGTGGAAAGGCGCAGAAACATTATTAAGAGCCACCAGAGATTGATCACCAGAGGTTGAGGGCCACTTTGGAAATGGGGTAGAGATTGGGAAATGATGGTCACAACATGTGTTGTTTACGTACTAAGCATGCCCATATCTAATAAAGATAAATTTAAAAAAATGAAGAAAACAAAAGACGATGCTATTGTTGATCACCAGAGGTTGGGACATTATGCATAGAGATATTGCCTCTCCCCCATAATGGACTATTACCCCCAAAATGCATGACCCACAATTCCCATGGGGATGACCAGTATCCCCAGTGAGGAGGACCACTTTGGAAATGGGATAGAGATTGGGAAATGATGGTCACAACATGTGTTGTTTACATACTAAGTATGTCCATATCTAATAAAAATAAATTTAAAAAATGAAGAAAACAAAGACGATGCTATTGTTGATCAGCTATGTATGCCCTCATCAGTCAGTGGTGTTTCTGCATTCAGGGTGAAGATCAAAGACCCTGGGGAGAAAGAAAGAGATAACTTAGGGTGAATAACATATCAACATCCCAGTTTTCTTTTATCCAACCAGAACTGTGTCGAAGACATTTTCTATGTAGATGGTATCCCCTAATTAAAAAAAAAAAAAACTGTTTGCTTCTTAGAACACATTGAATGTTATTAAATAGCTTTCATTTTTATATGTTTAATATTTTAATAATTTCACATTTTAACTAATTTCTCAAATTCTATGACAAATTCTATTACTTAGGCAATGGGGTTAATTTTCTTATGCTTCCTCAAAGCTAACATAACTCAGTTGAGAACTTGGTTCTTTCCTCCATCCAGTACTTTCAAATATTTTCTCACAGCATTCTCTTACATAGGAACAACTATTTTTTTGTACTCAGTGAATACAGTCAAGCTGGTACCATTGTTAGCCTCCTCCTTGTGCTCCCCCCTCCACAAAGGCCATCCTTGTTGGGGTATATGGGTCGTGAATCATGGGGTTAGCCATCAGTTTTACATAGGAGGAAATGTCTCTGTGTATCATGACCCAATGTGTGGCTCTGACATTCTTTCCACCTCCTCTTCCACAAACTTCCCTGAGCCATGTTGGGTCCATTTTAGGTCTGCTTCAGTGTTGAGATCTTGGGAGCATCTGTGTCTCTGGATATCTGGTTTGGTAGGGGTTGATTGTTCTCTGTGTCTATCTCCCTCACCATTGTGCTGGATCCCCATTTGGCAAGAAAACAGCATTCTTGCATGTTTCCCCAATTGTTCTTAGTTTCAGCTCAGGCCCTTTTGAGGTATGATGGAGTGGTTCTCCTCTTAGGATCTGCATCTATCTGAAAAAGTGGAGCATATTCTCCAATGGAGAGTACAGTTAGCACCAGATAAATGTGATAACCATTATTTTTTAGAGACAGTTTAATAGGTGTAGGCCCGCTTGTAGCCCATGATTGGTGGTAGCTTGATAATGGAGAGCAGGCTCATTTTTGGATCTGGTTCTGACTTGTTTCCCAGCACCAGCTATGGGTTCCTTTTCACTGAGCAGATCAGTTAGCCAAATCAAGAGCAGTTGATTTCCCACTGTGGCTGTGCACCACTGTCGCACTTGTGTGAGCAACACATCAGGTTGTTTTCTGCTAAGTAAGTTAAACCATATGTTGCTTGGACAGACATTGGTCATTTTCTCTGAGTCACTCATGTAGCACCTTCTGGCACTAGACATGCTAACTCTCTCAATGTTACTCCATGTATACATACCAACAGCATATGGTGTCTTCAGCAGTAGGGTCTTACCACTAACACATGGTGTGTTATCAAGTACTCTGACAGAAATCTGTCGTCATTTGGGAAACCTTGTAGGTCTCTCTGATCAAAAGCTCATTGTGGATGATATCCACCTGCTGGTACTTGGAGTTACAGGTCAGCACCCAAGAAGACAAGGAAGAAAAGGTAAGTGATATAAAAGAGACAGAGAGATGAGAGAGGGAGAGAGAAGAGGGGAAGAGAGAAACAGAAGCAGGAGGAGATAAAGGTCAGTTTTTGACATACCCTCTCCAGTGCTTTGTGAATCAGGTGTTCCCTCTAAGAGCCTGGTGAAAATTCAACCATTTAGTCTGTCTTTTAGGATGTAGACTTTTATGGTACCATTGCCATTTGGGTCCAGTTTCGTGTCACCTACCCCCTCCCTTACCCTCCCCTCCCTCCACACTCTCCCTATTGTCCGGTCCTCGAGATGCTTGCTAGGTATGTTGGCAACTTGGGTAGATTCAGGTTAGGAACTGTAGATGAATGAGACTATGCAGTGCTTATCTTTCTGTGATTGGGTGAGTTCACTGGGAATGATCTGTTCCAGGTTTGACCATTTTTCTTCAAATTTTATTGTGTCATCTTTCCTTACTGCTATGTTGAATTCCATCATGTAGATATACCACATCTTAGTTATTCATTTGTCTAATTATGTACGTCTGGGTTAATTCCAGCTCTTAGGTATTACAAATTGAGCAGCTATCAACATGTTTGAGCAAATCTCTCTGAAATGAGGCATGGAGCTTTTAGGGTACATGCCCAGTAAGGGAATAACTGGGTCTGTTGGTAATTCTATAGTCAGCTGTTCTAGGAGTCTCCATATTGCTTTCCAAAGTGGTTGTACCATCTTGCATTCCTACCAATAGTGGATGAGGGAGGAACAACTATTTTTTTTAATTTTTTATTTATTTTTATTTATTTGTTTGAGAGCAACAGACATAGAGAGAGAAAGAGACAGATAGAGAGAGAGCAGAAAAGTTTGCACTTGCTAAAAATCCAAGACCATCTGACTTCTTATCTCTCTTGCTTAGCTCTGTAGAACTGTTTTTCCATAAACAGCCAGGACCCCTCCTAGGAGGGAGGTCTTTTATAGGACTTAAACATTGTGGTTGGTCAAGTTTAGCCCCCAGAACTTGGTGCCGGAGCAAATCTCTTCCTGAGACAGCCCCTAGTGTTATCCAACCAGCTGGCCTTTTGGTTTACCTGGAACAAAAGACAGCCCACCACTGTAAGGTTATAAATACCTTTGCAAGGGGAGGATAAGTCTTTTGCTCTCTGATCACTTGGGAACTTCCAGCTGTGGATAAGTTTTTCCCTTGGCTGGGCCTGGGAGGGACTTGGCCTGAGACCTAGCCCAGGCCCAGTAGGGAGGGCCCCCTAGCCCTTACTCTCTGCATGGGTTCTTTATTCCCTCCATCTCCCCACATGGAAGGAGCTCCTTAAACTTTCTTTCCTCTTTCCAGGATTTTCCCCTAGATCTTTATCTAGTCACATGGACTCCTGAGCTACACATGGCCCACATGGGCTTTTGGACTCCACGTGGTGTACTTCTCTTCTCCTCTCTTTATCTACCAGCCTTGTCCTTTATCCACTCCTTTGTAAAATCTGAATAAAATGTGGTATTTTATAAATAAAAATATATTTAGTTATTTGAGTGCCAGAGAGAGAGAGAGAGGAAGAGAGAGGCCAAGAAAGCCACTGCAAACAAACTCCAGACACATGTGCCATCTTGTACATCTGGCTTTATGTGGTGTGGTGGTTTGCTCAGGTGTCCCCCACAAACTTAGGTGTTCTGAATGCTAGGTTCCCAGCTGATGGATATTTTGGAATTAACACCTCCTGAAGGGAGTGTATTGTTGGGGACGGGCTTATGGGCATTATAGCCAGTTTCCCCATGCCAGTGTTTGGTACAATCTCCTGTTGCACCTTATGTTGGCCAGGAGGTGATGTCCACCCTCTTCTCATGTCATCGTTTTCTCTGTCAGCATGGAGCATCTCCTGGAGCCTGTACGCCAAAATGAACACTTTTTATCCCCCCAAAGCTGCTCTTGGTTGTGTGATTTCTACCAGCAATATAAGCCTGACTGCAACATGTGGGTACTAAGGTGCAGGCAAGCACCTTAACAACTAAGCCATCTCTCCAGCCTAGAATAATTCTTTTATCTTCATATTTGGAACCATTATCCTCTATGCCACCCCTTAATCTGTCTGCACCCCCAAGTATGGAGTAATTTCCATACAGTATTTTGGATCACAGTGGGTGGAGTTTCTTAAGATAAAAAGAGTGCTCAGATGTGACTGTTCCTCAGAGTGTCAGGGAATCCTGTTGATTATAAGTACCAGGTTGTTTAAGTTCTACATTGTACACCCTCCAGAGCTGGGGAGAAAATACCAGGGGCCATAGAGAGACCAGGAGCTGTGTTGGGGCTTCTGTGGCTACAGCTTGGCTGAGAGTTGGGGCTTGCCAACATGGGGTTAGGACCTGACAGTGGGGGGAGAAAAGGGAGATTGACACAAAACTTCCAGACTGTCTTTCATCCTCCCCAATGTCTCTGGACTATTTCACAGAATCAAATACTGCGTTATAAATTGACCAGCCTCCAATGTTTCTTTGTCTTTCTGAACAGTGGTCTGAGGAATGCAGGTGGCATAGAGTCCTTCAGCACTGATTCTCCTAGAGGGAACCAGTCCCATCCTGAGGTGCAATTTTTCTACTACTATGAACAATGTGCAGTGGGTTCAATAGAAACCCGAGTCAGCCTCATCAGTTTATTTTACATGGCTCCAGGGACAATGGAAGATGGAAGGTTAAAGTATATGTCTAACTCAAAGGAAAGGTACAGCTCAGCTCCCTTCACATCAGAACCACATAGCTTGAAGACTCAGGTAACAACTTCTGTGCAGCAGAAGCACAGTGCTCCCAGGGAACCTGCAACCTGTCCCCAAACTACAGCTGGAATTCAGCCTCAGCCCTGCCACAGGGAAGACTTGTGCAACAGCATTTACACAGCTTTGGGCTTCTGATCCATGATGTACCACTTCCATCTCTGGCAGTATCAGACAGTCCAGAATTGTTCCTTTACTTGTTTTATATGCTTTTCTTCAAAAAAAATCTACTTCAGGAAAAATGTTCTCATATTAACTGTGGAAATAACTAAGAAAGCTGACAGGGCACAACTTAATGCTAAGTGGATCTCCTGGCAGTGTGAAGTGCATATAAATTGCTGTGCCATAAAGGCTTTAAAAACACTCATTAGTCAACAAGTAGAAGAGATAACCTAGTGTTTTCTTTAATTTAAGATCTCAATTTATAGTACATGAGACAAGAGACTGTGTAGTTATTCTAGCTCTCTCCTTTAATCTTCACACACACACACACACACACACACACACACACACACACACGGGGGCAGGGAGGAGAAATGTGTGTAATATTTGCATTAATGTTTTCATTCCTGGAAACCATGAGAATTATAGTATATACTCTGCCTGGTGGGGCAGCTCTTACCCCTATAATCCCAATACTCTGGGAGGCTGAGATAGCAGGATCACTATGACTTCAAGGCAAGTCTGGGGCTACAGAGTAATAATATCCAGGTCAGCCTGGGATATCTGTGTCCCTCCCTTAAAAATAAACTGAACCAGTAAAAAACAACAACAGAAAATCTGCTTGATGCCAAAAGTGCTGAACACTCTAGGCAGATAATTTATGTACATGGTGACTCTAATTTCTGATTTAGTGCACAAAAATGTGAATTGTATAGGAAAAGTGACTCCTCTAAGCTTACATGGTTATAATTAGAAAAGCCAGCGATATGAGAACTTGCAGTGGCTTTGAGAGTGATAAATCCTTTCTTGGTTCTTGAGTGGTAAATATCTCAGGAGCTAGAGTGTCAGACATTCATGGTTATACAATGTTTCTAGTGAATTAGTGGTCTTTGTGTTATTGTCTTATGAATTTCAGTGAATTAAACCCATATATCAGAGGACAAAGTTTAGAAAGATCTTATTATAGAGATTATAGAGCTTATGAAGATGTGAGGGTCTAAAGGAAGGAACAAATACAGAAATTCTGCCAAATAGGAGCAGTAGCAGGAGTGTGGTTCTTAAAAAGTGGGAAATCCCACCTAGAGACTCAGAGTGGAAGCTTTTATGGGCTGGATGTGGCTGAACTAACAGAAAGGCCAGGTTTATAGGTAGGATATCAGGCTTCCTGGGACAGGGAAAAATCTTCCCAGTAATTTAAGAGCCCAGGAAAAGGGAAACTCCTTTAAAGAGGAGATAAGGAAAGGACAAACTCATCTGTGGAGGACTACTTTATGGAGAAGAGATATGTATGACACATATTATCTTCCACAGGCTCAAGGACATTCCTTGCTTTTACTTTCAGGATCCAGTCACCCCAAAACTTCCTCAGTTTTCCCTGTAAAGGAGCAATCCTAACTTACATCAAGGAACTGGAGTGTTGACCAATTTGGCTTCTTCTAGCTAAGTTAGGTCATTAAGTGTAGCCATTGAAATACCTCTCCAGTGAGTCTATCTAAGGGACCCCAGAAGTTAATTTGCATAGTGCAGAAAAACAGCTCTGGATAAAGATGCTGGGGAAAAGAATGAAACAAGAAGAGTCAAGGGAAAGTGGACACTGAGCAAATTCGTTCCCATTCCTGTAGACTTTTAAGTTTTGGAAGAAAATCAAGGGAAACCAAGTATATGGAGTTAGATTGTCACAGCACTTTCTGAGGGTGGACTGACTTTAAACAAGAGGAAATTAAGTTAACACATCAGCTGAACACATGAGGTCCAAAACTGAATAGAATTATTACCAGAAATTATAGGCATAATTCCTTTTCACCATGAAGGTCCAGAAATCCATTTCTAAAGCTGCTAATCAAATGACTCCTCATGGCTTTATAAGGCCTTCATGTAAGAACTTCAATAAATCCACTCCACATCACCCATTGACCATGTCCAAAAAACAAACCACATTGCAAATTCAATGACCCCTTCATGTTTGTATTTGTTATACCCAGTGGCTACCAAATTGTTAAGCAAGGGGGGAATAAAGTCATCTTTGAAGAATAGGACACTCCTTCAGCATTCAGGCCTGCTACTTTCAAAAATAATCATCATTCTTTATAATGTCCCAATGTAGAACAACTGGCCCAGTCTCAATGGTGGTGATCTTTCAAACAATTGTAGCTAAATGGGCATTATCTCCAGACTGAAAGTTTATTTAATTCTGTACCATATGTATCTGCTCACACCACTCCCATTTCTGTGCAATGCAAACCTGCACAAGTTCTCAGAACATGGACATAACAGCAAGCCTCTCACACAAGCTGCCTTGAGCCTAGTCTGGACAACTTTTTCTTCCCCTCACAGGCCTACACAGTCCCCAATTATTTCTGAATTTAGGTTTGTCACCTCTGACTAGAATGGTCCATTAAACTCCATTTATACATTTCTTAGAGCTAGATTTAAAATCTTTCCTCATCCTTCTTGCAAATAAGTTCCAAAAAGCCAAAAGCCACACAGGTATTTTTCTAGCAATGACTTTTCTGTTGCAATTACCTTCTCATTGCTGTGACAAAATCCTGTGTATGGGAGAAGAGGGTTTATTTCAGGCTTACAGATTCCAGGGGGAAGCTTTATCCTGGCAGATGTAGCTGGCTCATTTCTTCATGAAGACAGAGAACAAATAGCCAGAACCAGCAGTCAGAGCCGACCTGAACACAGCTTAGGGCTGGAGTCAAGATTCACCCCCAAGTGACACACCTCTTCCAGCAGTGTTCTGCCTGGTAGAGATAAGTAGGAGGTGTGACCAAAAGTACCTGAGATAAGACCCTACTGCTGAAGGCACCTTATGTGGTTGACATGTAAAATGGAACAGCATGGCTGGACGTTGGAAGACAGTCAGTCCCCAGACAGTCAGTGCGTCTAGTGCCAGAAGGTGCTACATGGGCACCTGGGGGAAAATGACCAATATATGTCCAAGCACCTCATGGTCTAACCTACTTAGCAGCAAATAGTAGTGATGCCCACACAAGTGTAATAATGGCACACAGCCATGGTGGGGAACCAGCTGCTCTTGATTTGGCTAACTGATTCCCTAAGTGGTATGGGACCCATGCCTGGAGCTGGGAAACAAGTCAGAACCATATCCAAATATAAGCCCACTCTCTAGTACCAAGCTACCATCAATCATGGGCTACAAGAGGGTCTACACCTATTAAATTCTCTATAAAAAACATAAGGGTTATCTCATTTGTCCTGGTGCTAACCTACTCTCCATTGGAGAATCTGCTTCTCTTTTTCAGATAGAGGTAGATCCTAAGGAGAGAGCCACCCTATCATACCTCAAAAGGGCCCCGGCTGAAACTAAGAAAAACTGGTGAAACAAGCAAGAGTGCTGTTTGCCTGATGAACTGGATACCAACACAAGGGGGAAGGAGATCAACACAGAGAAAAATCAACTCCTACCAAATCAGAGAGCCAGAGCCCCAGAGGCCCCCAACACCTCATCACTGAAGCAGACCAAAAATGAACCCAACATGGCTCAGGGAAATTTTGCCAAAGAGGGGGCAGAAAGATGTCAGAGCCACGTGTTGTGTCATGATATGCAGAGACATTTATCTTACCCATAACTGTGAGCTAACTCCACAATGCCTAACCCATATACCTCAACAAGGAGTTGACAAGGGGAGAGGGTAGGTCATGGATGAGCCTAATAATGGTACCAAACTAACTGTATTTACTGAATGCAAAACTATTTAATTAAAAAATTTTAAATAAAAAAAATGTACCTGAGACTATGTAGACATTTTTATTCAAACCTCCACAGTATGGAACCATAATATTGGCTCCCATTTTAGTTCATTGACATTTTGAGCACCCAGAAAGACAGTTGCATCAGACTTGAAGAAAAGTACAAGTACAGGGTATATCTGAACAACTCTTGCCCTTAATAAATAATATATAGCTAAATGATGGTATAAATCCTTAACAGTATTTTGTAATAGCTAAGTTATTTTGTCTGGTTATGGGTAATATATGTTACTTAAGTAATATAAAAGTATATAAAAATATAATATAAAAGTGTCATATAAATAATATGTGTTACTTAATGTAAGCATAAGGCCTTGGAGACAATTTTTACCAACAAATTTAAAACACCTAAAAATATTTTGGTTAAAAAAACCCAACAGAGCCAGGCATGGTGGCGCACGCCTTTAATCCCAGCACACAGGAGGCAGAGGTAGGAGGATCACTGTGAACTCAAGGCCGCCCTGAGAATACATAGTGAATTCCAGGTCAGCCTGGGCTAGAGTGAAACCCTACCTTGAAAAACCAAACGACAACAACAACAAAAACACAAGTAAAGCGGAATGGTTTTGGCATCTCTGTTTTTAGGCATCTTGTATTGATGAGCTTCAAACAACTTCCTTTTTTTTCTGTCTGGAGCCACCCTGTGGCTTATAATGCATATCTTTGTGAAAGGCCTCATCCTTTTCTTTCTTTTGGAAATATATGGAACATATTCCCTCTAGAGTACCTTTTCAGACAAAGGTGCATTTATTAGTGTTAGGCAGGGTCAGTGCTCAGAACAAAGACCTTTGACGGATTCTTAGCATCTATTTTCGCAGCCTCGTTAACTAACCAGTTTCCCTCTGAGGTTTCATTTAGCCATTTTTGGTGTCCTTTGCAGTGTATTTCCTATAATATCAGAATATGGAAAAAAACTGAAGAATGTCCTACATTCCAAATAGTTGTGTGAATATAGAGGACCAGGAAGCCATATTTAATATCTTAGTATCAGTGTAAAAACTAAATTTCTAACTTTTTTTTTTTTCCGAGGTAGGGTCTCACTCTAGCCCAAACTGACCTGGAATTCACTATGAAGTCTCAGGGTGGCCTCAAACTCATGGCAATCCTCCTACCTCTGCCTCCCGAGTGCTGGGATTAAAGGCATGCACCACCACACCCGGCTTCTAAATCTCTAATTTTTGTTAGTTCTACACTTTTAACAAGAGATACAAGTTGCTTTAGAGTCCCAGGGAGTGAGCAGGAGACACTGGCCTCATCCACTCTCTATTTAATGCCCCAGTTCTTGACAGAACCAAACCAAATATTTTATCGTGTTTTGGTACAGTTGAGCCCTGGACCTTGAAATTTTATAGTCTCTGACAGTAAATTGAGAAGTCTTAGGGCCCAACCTACCACTTTGGGTCTACTCTGGAAGGTCTTAGAGATAGGAAAAGAGTAAAAAATAGGGGACCTCAGCCCGTTTCTCTTCCCTCCTGCAAAACAGGTCTAGCTGAGGGATTGTATTATAGTTAAGACTCCCCTTAAAGGACCAGGTTTCCTTATTTCCCAGAGGATATTTAAGCCAAGTGAAAAAGATTAATGCTATTCTTTTAGATTCTGAGGGTTTATTTTGGCCCAGTCCTTTAAGAAGCAGGCCAGTGGGGAACCAGAAGGAATCTTAGAAGCTGTGGTTGTCCCCTAGAAAGTGTGGGGATAAGTCAGAGGAGGGCAATCATTTTCATTTCAGCCCTATGTCTAGATAGGCAACTCCAGCCTAGGAGGATGCTACTGATGTTACCTGACAGAATGCTTCTAGGGACCTTTCCTGAGTGATAGGAGTGGTCAATTGCACTCACTGCTCATGGCCAAGGTTCCTGATAGTTTTGCTTGTAGCATAGATACCCCTGATATCTCCTCTTTTTACAGCACACTAATTCTGTCCTAACTCAGTCAGCAAAGGGCCAGATTACTCTATTCAATGCCAAGTCCTTAAGGTATGGGATCATTTTCATCTAGCCATGTTCTGTCATTATCAGCATACATTTTATTGGTAACCCAAGTGGTGTTCCATGTCATGAAGGAGGAAGTGGGTCCTCAATGCATCTTAAATTGTAATCTCAAAAGATGACTCCCTAACCTGAAAGTATTTGATTCATGGCAATGTATTTAATCTATGAGTCTGTTTGTAGAGGGGGGCAGGTAAGCAACATGATGTCTGAGGTGAAATGAGAAGAAAAACTGTACTGCCATAAGATTGAAAAGTATCTCCTTGGGCTGGAGAGATGGCTTAGTGGATAAGCGCTTGCCCATGAAGACTCGATTCCCCGGGACTCATGTTAGCCAAATGCACAAGGGGGCTCATGCTTCTGGAATTTGTTTGCAGTGGCGGGAAGCCCTGGCGCACCCATTCTCTCTCTCGCTCTCTGCCTCTCTCTCTCTCTCTCTCTGTTGCTCTCAAATAATTTTTTTTTAAAAAAAGTATCTCCTTACCTTTCTTGGGAAGCCTCCTTTGTGAGGGAACAGAGAATTATGTCATTTACCTAGTGGAGGATCAGAACTTGAATATGGGACAAATAATACTGACTTTTGCATTAGATAGTAAAACCTCTTTAGTTCAACTTTTACAACATTTTTTACATCAACTCTCATAACATTCTTAAAACACACTTTAACATTTTATTTCCACTTTTATCTGGAACAATCTACTATCTTAAAAAGTCTTGGTCTGGATAGATGGCTTAGCAGTTAAGATGCTTGCTTGCAAAGCCACAGGACCTAGGTTTGAATCCCCAGGACCCATGTAAGCCAGGTACACAGGGTGGCACATGCACCTAGAGTTCATTTGCAGTAACTGGAGCCCCTGGTATGCCCATTCTCTCTCTATCTGCCTCTCTCTCTCTGATTCTTTCTCTCTCTCTCAAATAAATAAATAAAAATAAAGTCTTTACTCATTCTAACACATGTCTCTCTGCTTTAACTTTTATTTTTACTCTATTACTTTGAAAAACAGAAAGAATTCATATTGTACAATAGTAAACAGGTAAAACATTTTAATAGTTCTGAGTTCTACAACAAACCAAAAGCAAACAAACAATTCATTGGAAATTTAAATTATTATAATAAGCAACTAAAAGTCATCTGTAGTAGTTTGAATGTATGGCCCCATATTATCAGGCATTTTATTAAAATTGATTTTTCAGCTTCAGGCCCTATCAGGCAGATTTCTGCTACTGAAGGAATGCCTCTGGGGTACATACAAAGGTTTGAAGAGAAGTTTTGAGCTATGGTAGGTTTTGTGTGTGCCGGTGTTGATGCTTGCTAATGGTACTGGCTGCTTGGTGTGTCTCTGCTTAAATTTATGAATGGGAGCCAACATCTTCCTCCACTAATGGAATTTCACCTATTTCTGTAAGCCTGAAATAAATCCCATTCCTCCCATAAACTGTATGTAGTTGGGTATTTGTACCAGCATTATGGAACTGACTACAACACTATCTAAATTTTTCCGCTCATAATTGAGTCATTAAGAAATTTTTTAAAAGCCTAGTCAAAGTTTCACAGTTTGTTCACCCTTAAGAACATTTTAGAGGGACCAGATACAGACCTAAGCTGAAATACAAATCTATAGTAATTAATCTGATGTACATTATTAAGGGTTACTTTAACTTAAAGCAATTTTATATATCATCATTCTTATTCCCATGACTTTTAAAATAGATATAGCTTAAATAAGATATCCAACATTTAAATAGCATCAACATTATTAGTAAAGTACAAATTCCAGTGTTATAATTTGGGGTTAAAACATATTCACTCAAGAATTGTGAATGGGCCTCCTTATTAGGGCTTAAAATTGTGAAAGCACAGAGGTAACTGGAGCAGTCTTCCTTGTCTCCTAAAGAACAATAGTCACAATGGATAAAACTAAATTATTTATTTAGTCAAACCTAAATGACAAAACAAGTAATAACCACTTAGCAGAATTAAGACTCTTACATATAATATGTAAGTGTAGTTTTACAAAGAAATATAAGTAACACATAAACCTTGATATTGTCAAGACTCAGTTTCTACAGTAGTGATAAGACTGACATAAAACATTTTTAAGTCAGTTTTTGTAACTGTTTTCATGAGTAGAACAACATTAGTGAACTGAATTCTAAGGTTGACATAATCATAGCCTATTGTAAGCCTTAGGTAAACCTGGTTGCTGCTTATATTTTAAAAAGGCTCTGTGGTAGTATGAGTCAGATGTCTTCCATTAACTTGTGTGTTTTGAAATCTTGATCCCCAAATTGCTGTTGGAAATTTGCAAGGTGGAGCTTTGCTAGAGGGGGTACATTGTTAGGGGTAGGCTTGGGGAGTAAGGTAGTCAACTTCTCCCTTACCAGAGCTCATCTCACCCACTGCTGCTATTTTCCACCTCCTGTGGCAGAGGTGATTTCCAGCCTCTTCTCTAATCTTTTCCCTGCCACCATGAAGCTTCACTTTGAGATTATAAATGAACAAATTGCCAAACTTCATTTGATTTTGGTCAGGTATTTTGTCAGAGCAATGAGAAAGTAAGTACAACAGGCTCTTTTATACTTTATCTTTTTCACAAAAGTCTTAGAACCACATTCTATAGAGCGATAAAAGGGATTTGATGATCTTGGGCAAGAGAAAAGTATATATAAACCTTTGAGCTGTTTGTCATGGTCCTTTTCCTTCTCACAAAGCCAAGAGGCCAACTTGTTTCAGGTCTCAGGAGAAGGTTCTTGAGGACACATGAGTTAAATGTGCTCCAATTCTGAGTCTATCCTTCTCAGAACCTAACTCTCCAACAGTTTTAAACAGCACATATAGTGAGATACAAAAAATTAGAAAAACACAAAGTTAAAATCTTAATATTTTGAACCTAATTTAAAGTCTCGATAGCCATATGTGCTACTGTTTTTTAGTTAGAAAAGTAAGTCCCTGGGGGCTTCAGGATTATACCTCAATCCAGAAGTTGTATGGTGGTCAAGAGAGCTGGGAAGTTCTGTCTTTACCTTAGAGCAAAGAAAGCCTTCACATAAGGCTCTTTCTATATTGTCTTTAAGCCCAGTAGTTGAGGATATAGTCTAGGGAAGTCCATGCTAAAGATGCATGACACTCATCTTTAAAGAAAAGATAGTATACTGGAATGTCTCCCAAATATCTTTTGTTTTCTTCTCTACGGTATCCTCTAGATACCCCCTTTTGTCTCTGTGAGTGACTACAAAAAGATGCAGACTTACTTAAGTTTGTTGTTTTTATCAGTGTAGTGTAGGGTACCCTGTATCCTATCCCCCCTTTATTAGTGATAATGAGAGAGAGAGAGAGGTATAGAGAGAGATGGGGCGGAGGGACAGAGAGAAGCAGAGGCAGAGTCTGGATTTAGCTGCTCCCTACTTTTACTTTTGTATTAATGCCTACAACCTAGGTGATCTCTTCCTGTATTGTCTCATAGATCTTAGCCTGCCCGTGCAGGACCATGGTTTATTGTTGGGCCCTGAAAGGTCCAGGTGTGAGGCCTAGTGGAACTTCCTATGCCTAGCTAAAGTTTGGCGACCTGTCTCTGGCCAGCTATGACTCAGCAAGACACCTAATAGCTTCTTGCCTGCCACCTCCATATAGGAGTTGGAATTATCATTTCAATAGTCACAGTTTACTATTGGCCCTTACCTCTCCCCCCATCCTAAAATCCCTGCCTTTATCCCCAACAATATATAGGCAACTTCTTACAACAATAAAATGAGTTCCTGCTTCCACAAGACTCCTGACTCAGTGTGGTTTTTCTCCGGTAAATAGGAGAGGTTTTGAGTCATCTGACCCTCATCTTCCTCCTCAACCCCTTGAGAGGAACCAGCTGGCCTGGTTCCTCCTCAGCAGTACCTGCTCACTGGGGAGGAGCCCAGCAGTTTATCTCTTTCAAAATTGTTTGACATTTCTTTTGGGGGTCATTCTTATGGCTCCAAAATGCCTCAGCCACACATTCACACATTTAGCCTCCACTTCCCCAACAAAACTTTCTGGACTAAATATTGAACCTTACATGGCAGGGAAGGCAAATATGTAAATGAGACAGGGATGGGCTGGGGCTTTAACATTCTCTTGAAATATTTTTTACTCTTTTATTAGTATGCATTCTTTTAAATCTGTTAAGCAGCATGGATTAGGAAAGCCATCCTGTAACTTACTACATGCAATACAGAAAACAAAAAGTGTCGAAAAGCAAAATATCTCAGCTTAGCAGCTTGTCCAACACAGCGCAATCCCAGGAATTTGTGCTTCCCTGAGATTCAGCTTTACCCATCCCCTACCTCCAACAATTATGCATGAGCCTCTCAGGTCTAATCATCTCAAGGCATTAGCTCCCTACTTTTTAAAAAATCAAGGCCCAAATTCTGTCAATATTCCACAGAGCACAGAATATACACCTTGCCAAGCCCACTTAGTGTTCCACAGATCACAAACACATACATGCTTCTTTGGCTTTATAATTGGGCAGAAAGAGAAAATAGAAATCTTAATACATATTGGGTCTAACAGTGTTGAGATAAATGCAAAATGAATACACACCAGGTGAAAGATGATTTAATGAAGGGGCAAGGAGATGTCTTTGAGCACTTCCTTTACTGATTGTACTCACAGTCAAAGCAATGGGGAGTCAGAGCATAAGATAGATCTTGAGTTTGCATCATATCAGATTTTGAGCTCTTTGTTTATGTTTATCAGGAAATCTCTGGAGAAGCTGTGAGTTTCCTGTCTTCAAGAAACTTCACCCAAAGCACAAAGTGTTCCATGTCCCCAGACTTAGCCTGTGCAAAGATTAGACTTTTCCAATTAGCTTATCTCCACATCTCCCCTTTTTCTTTTAAAAGTGGTCTGGTGAACCAGATATATTGTTGTTGGTGGTAAGTTAAGTATATTTTAGGTGGATCCTCCAACTGCACAAAGAACAACATATAGATAATTAATCCAATGGCTACCAAAGTAAAAGGCCAAGTGTTTGAAAACCAAGAAGAGGAATTAAGCCAAGACAAATTGTTGGCAAAATTCTGGTATAAAGATATCTTTTTGGGCTGGAGAGATGGCTTAGTGGTTAAGGCACATGCCTACAAAGGCTAAGGACCCAGGTTCACATCTCCAGGTCCCATGTAAGCCAGATGCACATGGTGGCACATGTGTCTGGAGTTTGTTTGCACTGGCTAGAGGCCCTGGTGCACCCATTCACTCTCTCCCCCTCCCTCTCTGTCTCTAATAAATAAAAACAAATCTAAACAAAAATTAATAAAAGATATCTTTTTGTTATTGTTTTGTAAGACAAACACTCTTTGACTAATTTGGTCATGTAATCAAGTAATATTTGTAGTAATATAATTAAGTAGGGACCCTTGAAAATGTTTATTAATTTTGTCTCATGTGTAGTTAGATTTATATTAAAGAAACAGGGTTATACATATGAACTTATATCTCCAATCACAGTTTAAAGTGGCCTAGATCTGAGTGGCTTGAATTTGTTTCCCAACACATATGGTTGTAAGGGTCCAAGAAGCGCTGAAGAAAGACCCCAGACTCAAATAGTATGTAAAAGCAAAGAACATTTATTCTGCAGAATCAGCCAGCATGCGTGGGTCAACCATTAATGCAATATGCTGACCCTGAGAGGAGCTCACAGGCTCCTTTTAAGCACAGCTAGATGAATTTTGGCAGGCTTAGCCTTTTCTAACATGATTGGCTAATTTGAACATTAACTGTACTTGTATTCTTCTGATTGGTCCTAAGGTTTTGGTGTGCTAGGTCCAGGGGAATTTCAGGCAGGCTAGGCAATTTTTAAAATGATTGGCTAGGCAAGCAGCAGTTACAGTTGTGTATCTCTGATTGGTTGGGGAAGAAGGCATGGAAGGGTCATGACTGGGCATGTCCATGAACTGACTCAGCCCTCTGGGTGGCTATCTTCTTGGCCACATGTCAGGGCAGGCCCTTTTCAGAAGTCCTGCCTGCCTTTCTGGGAAACTGAAACAGGCCTAGTAAGATTGGTGCCTTACTGAACCCTGACATGGCAGCAGTTTGGTCCCTTTGTTCCCCCCTCCCCTTAAGTATGGCCTCACCTCGAATCCTTGAGATGTATTTAAAGGCTCCAAAGATTGGTACTGTTATCTCAGAACCATTAATTGTACTGTGGCTAACCAATTCTTAACAAATTTGACCTAAGCATTAATGATACAAGGCCAGCAGGTGAGGGCAAGCAGTAAAAGAATAAGGGGACCAGTTAGAGCAGAAATTAAAGTCTTTAACCAGGGGGACCAATTGAACATGGACTCATACTATCCTTGAGATTTTTCTCTTTCCAATTTTCTTGCATGTAGTCTTTTTCTAAGTATGGCCATGGATTCTTTTATCATACCAGAGTGATTAACATAGAAACAACATTCTTCCTTTAAGGTGGCACAGAGACCACCTTGATGGAGGAATAGTAGGTCTAGTCCCCATCTGTTCTGCAGTACTGCCTCAACTAAGGACTAGAGAGAGTCTTGTAAGTGGGTAATTGATTTTTCTAATTGCTCTAAATCTGCATCAATGGGTGACCTTAGGTATTTATAGTTTTTGTCTGGAAGCACCAAAGTGGAGGTGCCAGTGCCTATTGCCCTAGCTAAACCAAGGCCTAGAAGGGAAGACAATAAAACAGCAGTAATTATTTCTCATTTTTTCCCATCATATTGGCTCTAATTGTGAAGGAACATCTTGGTCGGGGTAGTAGACTATCCAGGGAATCAGTTGTACTAATACACAGAAGTCTCCTGTTTCATTAAGGACCTGGGTATGGACACAGGGCGTTAATCCTGTAATGCAAGCCCACCATCTATCTTAAGGGAGAATTAAGTACCCAGAACCAGTGGGATATTGAGTTTGGTTACATAGAAGGGAGTGGTCTTGAGGAACCTGGTCTCCAATGCAAAGCCCATTCCCTGTCACTGTCTAGAGGGTTAATTTTCCTTTTCCTGATTTTGCCAATGGCAGGCTGTTGCCTCTGTAGCTGTGGAATAATTTTCTGGTATGCCTTCATAGAAAGGAGGTTGTGGGTTGAGACACAACCAGCAGGCCTTAGTAAGTTCAGGCCTAGAGGAAGTGAGGACCTTATAAGTTGCCTCCAATAGTTTCAATGGCCCAGTGATGAGTGGAAGAATGATATGAACTGCTGGTTCAAAGTTAGGAAATGGGGATGGTGGCTCTAGAAGTATCATCAATTAGAGAGGGGTCAGTGGTTCTTTGAGGTGTGCTTTGAGGCAGGGCCAACACTTTGTTGTGCCCTAGAGGTTGGGGAGGGCCCATTGGTTCAACTACCAGTCTAATAGTGAATATAGCACCAGGATCTGGCCCTGTTACATATAGTTTGAGACCATATGTCCTACCATAGGTCCAATTCCAAGTTCTTTTTTCCTTCTCTGTAAATCTGATTGTTAGAAGGTTGTGTTCTTTTTTCCTGCATGTCTTGTTTATAAGGTGTTCTCCTTTATCTTTTTCCCATGCAGTACTCTCTAGTGGAATTAAGTCTTTTCCTTTGTTAGAAGATGCCCATGTAAAGGTTCCAGTTGTTTCATATCCCCAGGAAGCACAGCAGTAATAGCTGGGGCCCCCATATCTAGATTTTTTGGCTTTTGTCTGGTCATTCCAAGGAAAACATAGACAGCTAAGGCTCTATTTCATTGCCTTTATCCTGGTGAGTGCATCCAAATGGGGGAAAGGGTTGTTGGTCACTGGCTTCCCATTCCCCTTCAAAGATATCCCATAAGTCTACTGTGAATTCTGGCCACCATGTATACAGTGGGACCAGCTGGAAGGTGGGGTTGATAACAGTCCCAGTGGTGGGGTTAGAGATTATCCAGATGAAATTATAAGGCTCATGTGGGTTACAGTGATTGGGGTTGAGGTTCATGGGGGGACATCCAGAGTTCTGAGCAGCAAGCATATATAGTAAGAAACATAGCCATAAACATACCTACATCATTGTTGAGTCTCTAGCTTACAGATCCTCAGTTTGAGTGGATCCTGCAGTGTGAAATGGCTTGCTAAAGTCCTGGCTTCTCTTCAGGTGCATAGTCCTCCAGATCTGCTTGTGGATCAACAGGCTTTATGTGTGAATGATGTATCCAGACATGGATGCTGTCCATCTCGACAGCAGTTGGGGTGGTAAGGATCATGGTGAAGGGGCCCCTCCAGCTGGGTTCAAAAATCTCCTTTCAGTGTCTTTGATGAGCACTAGAGCTCCCTGCCTGAACCTACAGGGTGCAGGTGGAGGTGCCTTCTCATAGATGGCCTGTAGCTGAAACCAGAGATGTTCTTGCACCTGAAATAAGGCTTGTAAGGAGGAGAGGAATTTTTCATCTTCAAATTCAGTTAACATTTATGCTTTTATATTAGGCAACAAAGATGGGAGCCTTGTATACATGATTTCAAAAGGGGTCAGCCCCATGATATATGGGGAGTTTCAAACTCAGAAGAGTTTTAAGGGTTAATTTAGTTTGGGTCTACTTTAGGGTCCGATTCATCCTTTCTACCTGTCCTGAACTCTGGGGAAGATACACAAAATGGAGTTTCCAATTTGTCCCCACAATTTTAACTATGGCCTGAGTTACCTGTGAGATGAAGACTGGCCCATTGTCTGAACCCAACAGAAGAGGTAAACCATACTTTAGGATGATATCATACAATAATTTCTTGGCCACAGCTGTGAAAGTCTCATTCTTATTTGGAAAAGCCTCAGTCCATCTTGAAAAAGGGTCTATAAATACTAGTAAATACCTGTATCCATATAAACCAAGTTTTATCTCTGTAAAGTCAATTTCCCAATTTACTCCTGGTCAGGGTCCTTTTTCCCTGATTCCTGACTGAGAAACTCCACTTTTTGCATTTACCAGGCAGCAGGCATGGCATCGGGCTAACTTCTGTTGCCTATTGTCTCAAATCAAAAACTTTAAGGTGGACCCGTCTACGTAAGTCTTCAATCTTCTATTGTACTAGATGAGTACTCTGGTGCATTTGTCTGATGAGTTGGCTAGCAAAGTCCAATGGGAGGATTATCTTTCCATCAGGAGTCACATACCATCCTTGTTCCTTATGGGCTGCTGTAGTTCTGAATCAGTGTAGTTTGGTGTTTCTGGCAAGGTTGGCACCACCAATGGAGGCAATTTTGCCACCAGGGTTGTAGTGACCTGGAGGGCTGCCTATCATACTGCCTTGTCAGCCCTGTTGTTCTCTTTAGAAGTAGGATCCTTCCCTTTCTGGTGACCAGAACAGTGCACATTTATACAATGGAGTTCTACTCAATGGTAAAGAAAAATGAAGTTATGAAATTTGCAGGAAAATGGATGGATTTAGAAAGGATTATACTAAGTGAGGTAACCCAGACCCAGAAGGGTAGCAGAGACCACTAATTTCTTTGATAGGTAAGCAATTGGCCTCTTCCAAAGGCTGAGAGTTTGAGCCAATACTTCTTTATCTATACTTTTGTTTTCATCAACATAAATATGGTTTGTGGATGCCTGGCAAAGATAATGCCAGGGATTCAAGGAGGGCCTTTTTCACCTGGAGAAAGGCCTTTTCCCTTTCTGAGGTCCACTCAAAGGAATTTTCTTGTCCTCTTGTGGCCTCATAGAGAGGCTTGGCAATCTCTGTTAATCTGGATATCCAGAGTCTACAAAACCCAACTAGCCCCAAGAACTCATGTACCTGTTGCCAGGTTTGGTTGTGGGGAATGTTGAGGATTGTCTCTTTGCAGGCTTGAGACAACAGGCATTGGGACCCCTTGAGTATGTACCCAAGGTAAGTTAATTCCC